>NW_027269272.1:9212500-11612500 GCF_023055355.1 Agelaius tricolor
TCCAGAGCAGCACAACCTCCAAATAGTATTTAGAAAGACAATAGCACCAAGTGACTCAAAAGATATTAGCAGTGTTCACATGGAGGGGTGCCAGAGGAATGTCTTGAGGATATAACCTACTTTGCTAAATTATCTACCACACAGAGCATATCCATAGGATTGGTTTTGTGTGAAATTCGAGGGTTGGAGGGGGTTGTTTGTTGCTCTGTTTGTTTTATTTTAATTTCGAGACTTTAATGGGTGCTGACAGCAAGACCTCTGAGCAGTAAAATAAATGTTTCTTAATCTGCATAAAATCCTCCATTTGCATTCTTTTACTAATAAAAAGAGGTACAGCTTTGCTTAAATAGCTACAAACTCATCTTTTGTACCAAGTACACGAATTTCTTCTGGCTGCACAAACAATGTGCCTGGCCAGACCTAGCTCTGAAACCCAGCTCCACAGTTTATGTGTATCTGCAGAATGTGTGTGAAATGTGACACACACAGAACAAGCAGAAGTTACTAAGCATCATTTCTCAAAATCTTCAATATTCCTCAACAGTACATTCAGGGGACTGATATCAGTAGGCACATGCATCACACTGAAGTGTGCTTTACCACCTTTTACAGAAGCTGCATTAAAAGGGACCAGAAATCTTTCAAATTCTTCCCAAAATAGAATATTCTTGATTCTATAACTTGTTTTATATTATTAAATGGAGCAAAATGCTCTATAAAGAGCAACTATTATCCCAAAAGAAAAATGAGAAAAATAACCTCACAACACAAATAATCCAATATCTGGCTGTGCATTCTATATGCCCTTGCTTGGGAAAGACCCCTCAGTTATTCAAACTACAAAATGTTCCATTAGCCAGGTTGAGATCTCTTATATTCCTGGAAATCAAGGAACTTCAACAAAGGAACCACTCTGATTTGATGCCAGGTCCAGGATCTGATCTAAAAATATATTCTATACTGTAGCACTATTTCCTGACAGTTTACTAGAAAATCGACCTGAAAGTACAAATTTGTAATTCCTCAATACACTATTGCTTGTTCCACAAGAGTCATTAAGACAATATCGCAGATTTTGTTGGTTTACTCTTTGTAACCCATCAAAATAAACAAAAGGAAATTAAAAATTGTTCTTTTACTAAAATTCGAATCAGGGATACACAGCAACTACAGAAATATACAGGAAAAAGGAGAGAATGGCTGAATCTACATGGACTGAAGCTGAGCTCCTTACCCAGCTCTTCTCCCCATGCAACAAGGGCAGAGACAGATAAATGCCCAAACATCTCCTGAATATTTGTGTAAGAGAAACTTGTTAAGACAAATTTTCAAGTTTGTATTCTATTTTGATATCTTTAGAGATTCATTCTACAAGTGCCTGTGCCACTCCATGAGCGATGAACATCTGATGAAAAGTGGCAGCAAAATAAGAATCACTCCTGGTCCTTAACTTTCCCTATCTCAATCTTTAGCAAACAGAGACTGCTTTAAATTTGGAGAAGGAATAGAGTAAAAATAACACCCTGAATTTATCTAGAATTTTTCCACCAGGGAAGTCAAAGGACATTTATTATTTTATAAAAACAAGCACTTTGGAGATGGGACTACGGAGACATTATCATGGTCAAAAATGTTCCGTTTACATTGCAAGAGTCTAAAATTGTTCAGGAAAGCAGGAACCAAACTCCTTAATTTCCAAAATATGTTTAAGGTCTCTAGAGCTGATGCAAAACAAGGACTATTACCTGATTTCTACTAATGGTCTAAGACTGTCAGCCCACAACACAACAAAAATCCAAAATGCTCCTCTTTCCCTTACTTTTGAAAAACTAAAATCGGCTGACAACACTCCACCAAATTCAATTATATTGTTCCGTTTTTACCTCTAAATTCTATTTATTCTTTCACCCTTTTCCTGAAAAGAAAGATAAAATTCAATGTATGTGAATGTTCATATACTTGATTTTCAGGGAGTTAGATAGCATTGGGTTATGCTGAAAGTAAAAAAAAAAAAAAAAAAAAAACAAAAACCAAAAAAGGTCGGTTGCAGGATTGCACATTTCGAAATTTATTACAAAGTATCATTGTTTCAAATGACCATTTTCCACAACTGCATGTCTTCCTTGTGTGAAACACCCCTTTGCTTTGCTAAATGAAATTTTCTCAGCAGTGAAGCTGAACTCATCTGAATCATTAATGCAGGGGGAACCCATCTTTTTTTCACTTAAAGAATTTTTTCTCAGTATGTGTGCAAAGACTTATACAGAAAATTTAAGCCAGCCAACACTAATCTGGCTTTTCTGCCACCTTCCACTGCTGGCTTCAAAGCAGCTCATAGGCTGTGTCTAGATAAGTCATGCAATGCACTCCTAGAGACTATCACAACTGCTGCTGCTGCTGTGGGCAAATCATTTATTTTGAACCCAACCTTCAGAGAAACCCCATTTCCTTCAAACAGCCTGGCTGAAGCCAAGGATGCCTGAGCACGTAGGGCAGGCTCAAGCCAAGAGACAGAGCATGCAACAGAGATCTTCCACATCATCCCAAAGACTTATTTTCCATTCTTGCAGCCATCAACTCAAACACACCATGAAACAGTTACTGGAACACAGCATTGCCAGCTTGCTCATAATTACTGGTTCTTCTTCCCTGCCTAATGCATAGCTAAATGAATGAGGGCTGTCATGGAAAGGGACTCAAATGTTAAGTCTGGCAGAGCTGGATGATCAAGATAGCAACACAGAGAAAGCACACAAAAACCCCAGAGCCTCATCTTTGCAGCAGTGAAGTCCCAGATCCAGGCTTGCACCACAAACACTTTGAGAACATCCTACGTGGCCCTTCCCTGAACTCAGGAATACTGCTGCAAATGCCCTGAGAAAGGACAGCCAGCACTCTGCTCCTACAGCTTGGCTTGCCCCTGGCTCTGTGGCAGCACAAGGGGCACCCAGGGATGCTCACACACTGCTCGTGGACATGGGCTGGCAGAGGGGTCACCCACTCACCTGGGCATGCATTTTTCAGTTATTGGAGACAAGATGCTGCAGGGTTTCCTTTGTCACAGAAGGGGCCTGGCCTTCCCTACCCCACCCCCCAAAAATGTGAATAGCACTGTGTGCATCAGCAGGAGCATCAGCCCTTTGGGCTTGCAGTACAGACTGCTCTGCTTTGTGCTCCTGGGAACTCAAAGGAGCTGCTTCCTCCATCAGACAGCCTCTGGTTTCTCTGTTGTGTCTGCCTTTAACAAAGACTGATGTGACACACACAGTCTTCTAAAGTAGTGCCTCTAAGCACAGCCTCACAGGTAACACTAATACTGCTCCTTAAACCCATTTTAAAACGAGATAAATCTCTCTAGACTGCAATATTGAACATCAATAAATTTCCAACCAAAATAAAGTATTTTAAAATTCATACAATGAAATTATTAGGACAAGTTAGAGACATTTCTCTGGATGCTATTTGGAGTTTCTCTTTCCTATATTGGAGAAGCATCTCCTTTACCAACCCTGACCTCTCCATAGAGAGACACACAAGACATGTCTCCATGTCTTCTTGCAGACATGAAGTTTAGTTGCTGTTTTAATGCACAGCAGTTATACCCTTGGACCACTTCTATTAAAACACACTGAGGCTGTTTTTTCCACCTTAAAAGCAAATTACAGTGTATCAATAATGAGTCTTTTTGGAGGCAGAGAAATGGATCATCTTCCCCCTCCATCTGGCATGGTGCCTTTCCAGCAAGGCAGAAGTGGAATTTGAGACCTCTTTATGAATAAGCAATAAAAGACTCATGAAATGGGATGGTTTAGCAACTTCCAAAAAGGCAAATCTGGAGACAGAGATAGCTGAGGCTGGGTACCTCTGTTTGCACATGATTTATTGCAGGAGGAGAGCTCCAGCTCCCAGCACAAACAGCTCTCCCCATCTTACCTCAAGAAGAACCTGTCAGGAAAAAAAGGGCCTAGCAAGTGTTCACATCAGCCTTTGAAGTTCTTCCTTGGCTGACTGATGCTCATCCATACATAACTGGAAGAAAAGACTTCCATTGTGCAGCTCTTTACTCCAAGTGCATTATTCTCCAGACAAAAGCTTTCGAGTCTTAACTTTTAAACACACCTCTCTTTAGGGTGCACTGTTTCTAACCCATAAAATCTTTTTCTGTTCTTTAAAAAAAAAAATAGACAGCTTTCTCCCCCTCAGGCAACCTACTCTGGTTGTTAGTTTATTGCAAAAGGATGCCACAGAGCAGCCAGCAACAGAAGAGCCAGCTCTGATTCCCAGAAATACAGTATTTTTCTCAGCACTGTCTCCCATGGCTCACCCAGCCCAGCTTTAAATGTGAAATACAGGCATTGTAGGAACTCCCTGGTTTCAGACAAGACTTGGTGAATAATCACCCTACTGAAAACATCTCCAACATCTGGCAACTTGCTGCTATTTGCAGGGTCTGAGCACTGGGTCAGGCAGGGATGCAGGAGCAGGGCAGGGGGTTAAGCAATGAACATGCTCAGCACCTGCTTGCTCTCTGCCTGATTCTAATCAGTATTCTCCTCTCATGCCCAGGAATGCTAGAATTCCTCAGTTTCCTCAGAAAAACTCAAAACTTTTTCTGCCTCAAGGAAAGGAGAGGAGGAGGGGGGGAAAGAAAAAACAAAGAGAGAGACGGGAAAAAAAACCTTTCTGTTTAGGGTCTGACCAAATTTCTTTAAAGACAATGCAAGTCTCACTATTAAATTCAATAGGCCTTTTTTCAGATTTATGAGCAATCTCACATGCTTGACACTATTAATTAGAGGAATTAGTGGTGCTAAGAAAGAAGAAAAACACACAAAACCAACCTATAAATTTACTGTTTAAGGAATAGACTGGAACAATACAACTTTCCTGGAAATTTTAGAAATCAGTAAAAAATATTTGTTTCGCCAACTCTGGAAATTAAATCTTGCCTTACTGCAAGTTGTACTGCAGTTTTTAGATTTAAAACTTTTCTTTTTTTAAGACATGTTGACAAGTTTAAGCCAGTCTATCAATTGCAACTGGCTCCCCAGTTTTTTGTCTCATAACTTCATGTCCAAGTTACTGGACTATTTCTCTTTGTCAAGAATAATGCTTATAAAATAAATTACAGATTTCATTTATTAAAAGTTTAAAATCAAACAAAGTAGTTTATCTCTAGTCAGCCTGTGTAACACAAAAATCCCCCCACTGAGAAAGGCATTCTCTTGCATAAGGATGGAAAGTTACAGTTTTAAACTATAAATACTGGTAATGTACAACAAAAGAATGCTTAAAGCATGATTGTTGTCTCCTTTTTTCTGCTCAGTACATGTTTCTCTTTTAACAAATACAACAGTAAAAAATAAATATAATTTTAAAAGAAGAAAAAAAGTTTTAACAGTTATCCAGGAAATATACATTTTTAGTATATGCAAGAGCAGTTGTAGAAGAGGAATCAGTGCAAGACCTGCGTGCCCAGTCACAACCACATAAATTTCAAGCATTGAATGCTTTCTTAGAACCAATGATTATTCATACATATTATTGAATAGATTTTTCACACCACATATTTGAGAGAATTGCAGGGTATTCATGGGAGACTCAGCAAAACCAGCAAAAAATATGTATCAATTCCTGCTGTACTCCAGTAAATACATGGTGGCTCAGAGCCTCAGTGTAAATTGAGGTAACACCTCCAGATTCTTGGACTTAATCCCAGCCCACACTAGCTACTGATCTGCTTCAGCTTTAGAAAATAGTAATAAAACTACTAAAAATAAAAGTGCAGAGTGTTTACCACTTCACCAAAGCACACCCCTGCTACTCTGTGCATCTGGTGAGTTAAGTGGTTCATACCATGGGCCACTGGACCAGAAGGGACCCAATGTCCCCTCTACAAACAACCCCTGGTGTTCCCCAGCTCTGCAAACCCCAAAGTTGAAAGCCCAACTGCTCTTCCAAGGACAGGCTGCAATCCTCTCTAGCCACAAACATTCATTCTAAAGTATCATTCCTTCTGGATTTGCAGTTTCAGCAGATGAATGATGACAGCTGAACCTATGGAACACTTTTGATTCCTGGACACCAGACATTTGGAAATACCATTGAGGGAGGAAAATATCATTCGTCCCATTTCTTAAAAAAAAAATGCAAACCAAAACACAAAAAAAAACCCACAAAAAGAAAAAAACCACCACAGATACAAGGAGAAAATTTAACCACAGAGGAGCAAGAGACCAGTAAGAGGGAAGGAGGAGCAAGCAGTCCTATCTCAGCTGGCTCCAGGCACAAGCAATGCAGAAAGTCACTACAAGAAACACAAAGCAAATTCCAATTCCAACCAGTTCTCCCTCAAACTAAAGCCAACTCTTCCAGCACCAATTT
Source organism: Agelaius tricolor (assembly GCF_023055355.1). NCBI lineage: Eukaryota > Metazoa > Chordata > Aves > Passeriformes > Icteridae > Agelaius > Agelaius tricolor. The sequence continues at coordinate 9,218,885 of NW_027269272.1, forward strand.
TGCTATAACCACATTTTTGTTGTTTGTTTGTATAGGGGTATCACTTACTTATAAACACATTAGTCACTAAGATCACTCCTCACTACTCAAAAGGGGTATTAAAAAAGTTCCTTTAGCCCAATTCAAAGACACAGAACCACACTCACCCCAGCCCAGTCAGAAGAAAGTCAAAGCCTATGGAAAGATGGGCAGCCCCTTTTCTACAGCAGCAAACCAGCAGCAGCTGTGCAAGGGTGGGAGCAAGCCCTTCAGTGCAAATCCCAGGGACCTGAGGCATCCACTGCAACAGCTGAATGCCACCAAGTGCAAAGCACCACCTGCAAAGCACCACCGTGACCCCCCCGTCTGCACCTCGAGAGCACAACGGCCCTGTGCAAGCTTTAAACCTCACAATAAATATTAAAAAATCACTTGCAAGCCTCTCAGAAGAAGAGGGCAGAGTGAGGAGCTGCCTGGGCTGCAAACAGGGCAGCCCCAGCTCCCACCTGGGCTGGGAGCCAGCCCTGCACCCAGCCCTCAGTTGCAGGGACTCTGCTCACTGCTTCAGCTCACACTCAGAGAGGCACAATGGCTCTTTCAGCCAGAGGATCTGGCCCTGAAAAGGGGCCCAAGGCACCCTAAGGGCACAGCACTGCACAGAAACCCCGAGGCTGAAACAGGAGGAGCAGCACAGAAGTGCATCCAAAGGGGTTCCCCCCTTGCCATCCTGGAAAGCCACTGCTGCTCAGGCCCCCCTGTGCTGCCAGCAGCCAAGCATGCAGCACCAGCTGCTTATTTCTTTAATAGGGGTCACTTTTCTGCATGGTAGCACCCAAGAATAGGAACAGGTGGGTCCCCCCTACACTTTCATCACCTGGAGGATCTTTTTTTCCCCCTCATAACACTTTTCTAGGGTGGTTTATTTATAACTATCATTACCAGGATTCAGATACTAGCTATAGTTATGATTTTTTTAATATTCACTTTAAGTTTCTGTCTCTGATTTAGTCTTCCAGGACTGAAAATTCTGTTTCTGATATCAGATTAACAGAAGTATTTATGTCATCAATCATCGCTCCACCTTTTCAACTGCCAATACAGGAGAAGCACAGTAACATTGAATTCTGATTCAAGTTCTTCCTTGGCTAAGTGGCCTCGTACAGCCTGGGGACCAACCCTCTTTACACCCATCCTAGTATAAGATTTGACAACCATTCAAATTACATGGTGTCCTTCCAAATATTTCATTTGTTGTGTTGACTGGGACCAAGGACAGGAATGTTGCATATGGGGACAGAGTGTGCCTCCCCTCCTGATACCCTTCATCCAGGGAGGAGCCAGAAATCAGAGGGAGCAGCACTGCCTCCCACCCTGCCAGGACTGGTGGAGCAGATTGGTTACAGAGCTCCTTACAGCAGAGAGCTGGGGGGGTTGTTTGCTTTTTTTTTTTTGCTAAATCATATGTTAGAAAAATTAAGTGCCATTCTCTAAAGCAGCTTTTTTTAATTTGCTCTGCTTGCAACATTTTAACTACACTTACTGGTTATGTCAGGTCTTTACCAGCAAAAATAGATGTTTAGCACTCTAAGGTCTGCTAAGTCTGAGAAAGTGAAGGTATTCCCTCAAATCTGGAATGTGATTAAACTTTCATGCAGGGCCAAATTCAATGCTAAATAACCTGCACAGCTCTGCTGAGAGCACAGGACTGTTCTGATGTAAATGCCAATACCATTTGGTCCCAAGAAACTTTTAAAACATAGAGATGAAAATAACAAAAAGCCTGAAAATATATCTGCTGTATGCAGCCATTTTGCATTTTCACCAGGACATGTGAGCATCCTGAGACCCCGCAACGCTTCTGGCTGCTTCAGCCCCTGCCCCAGTGCACACACATGCAGCTCACACCAGTCTCAGAGCTGTTCAGAAGAGGTGGATAAGCAGCTAGCTTTAAGGGGTTTTCAAAAGACAACACTGTATTTGTTGGAAAACAAGTTGTGGGTACTAAAGCAACAGGGGTTTGTGTGGTTTTCTATGCAGCTGCCAAATACTCGAGCATTTTTGCTTGAGCCTGTTGATTTAAAAGAGAGCAGGTCAAATCAACTGTGCTAAAGCAGGGATGAACCCACAGGGCTTTTTCCTAACTGTGACATCTATTGTATAATCTTCTAAATAGATTCCTGAATGTTTTCTTCTATTATTTTCCAGTTCCACAGACAAAGAACACAGTGAAGTCATATACCATACAGGGAATAGCCACCACACACAGCAAGGGAGATACACACGATGCCTTTCTCTGCACCACGTGTGTTAAAATTCTACAGAAAAAACTTTGTAGATCTTCACCTATAACATCACACCATAAAGATTGGATGACTGCTTACTTAAACCAGCACTCCTTAGCTAGCAGTTGTTTCTCTTCTTCCATGCAAATACTGATAATTTAATTCAGCGTTCACTCACACAACAGCATCAGTTCACCATCTGCAGTGGAGTTACTTGATTTATCCCTTGGTAAATGGAATTCCAGAGATTTTTTTTTTTCAAAATCTGTACTTTTCAGGATTTCATTGGGAAACAGTGTATTTCACTTCCCATTTTCTTCATTTTCTTTAGCTGAATAATTTCCACTTCCTTTTGTTTTTTTTTTTAAAACACCTTCCTTCTGAAAAGAACTTATTTTGCTGTTTGTGAAACCAGCTGAGTCCTGACTTCCAGCTAGATCTGTGCGAGCTTTTTCTCAGCACTCAGCCTGACAGGAGGGGCTGGGTAGGTGTCAGAGTATTTACTGGGGCACACATCCTCCCACCCCACGCTCTGACCCTTCAGCACTTCACACCAGATCAAACAGCCAGCCCTGAGGTCAAAATGAAAAGGAAGTCCTGCCACACCATCTTCAGTAAAAACGGATTTTCTGTGGAAACATTCCCTGCTACTCTGTTAGCCTGGTTTCTGTAAAGCCTGTCTGCACTCATCTCCATCCTCCCTGGGACAGTTAAAAACAGAGATGAAAACCAGTTTTAAGTACAATTTGCTTACACTGAGTATGGCTGGTGCTACTGCCTCGCAGGGGGTAGATGGGTTACATTTTTAACAAAGTGCAGGGTGATTTTGCCAAAAGAGCTGTGGTTGCTATTGCTTTTCCAGGCTAGTACATGGAAGAGATTCTGGTTATATTGGCATGAACAGTCCTGCTCATTTAAGTAAGGTGAATAAGATTTGACAGGGGCTGAATAAGCTGTCTGCTTGCAGAATTGTCAGCCACAGACAGTTTATTCCTCATACTATTCAAAGCACAGCCATCTATGTGACAATATATCTGATAAAGAAATTACTGCATAGTCATTTTTAGATCAGACATCCAACATGAGGCATATCATAAATATAAAAATCCTTAAGACTGGTCCTTATATGGGCTTGTGCATGATATAAACATTGATTGTGTTTGCCAGAAAGTCTATAACCAGGCAAAAATCTGTTTAAAAAAATCAGAAGGTAGCATGGGTATCACTGTGTTCACCACAGCTCTCTATGGAAACAAAAAAGATGAGTCCACAGACTTTGTGAGGAAATTTGTATCTAAAATGCTTTCAAAGAGTGGTAGCTCTTACCCTGGGACAAAATGTCTCCTAAAGTAGCTGAGCACTTGCAAAGCATGCATGGACTGATATTTTAATCAGCAGTAACCAGACAGAATGGAAGCAGAATGTATTTAAGAAAGGGAATGAGAAAATTACTTAAAATTTTGTCTTATCCTTTGCTATTTTTCATAACAGCAGAGGAGACCCACCCACCCACCTAAAAATGCAACACCAGGAGAGGCTTCCTGGTTTTACCAGGCTTCTTACTAGTGTTTGTGAGGCTAAATTCACAAACTGTGTCTGGTGGGTGCAGTGGGACCTGGATCTAACACTCCCATACCTCACAATTCAGATGAAAACTCGTGTCATAACAACAAGAAAACACATCCAGATTGCACAGCCTCTTCTACTGAGGATGTGGTGGGATACATTTTACTGTCTCTGAAATAAATATAGCTTTCTGCCATGCACAAGGAACTGATTGTTCTCAAGGGCTCTTGCTTGTTTTTCTGCGCAGCCTCGTCAATCCAACTTCCCTTTTTTTGGGAGAAGGCACAGCACAACTATTCTAGCTGAGGCAAGTAGGGGCCATAAAATACAAACTGAAGAAAATGACCAAACAAATGTTGCAAGCTTGTTTGTGTCCCCTATATTCTGAGAGCCCAGTCTGGAGAATGGGCTGGCTTCTCAAGCTCCCTTTCTTTTATTGGCAGCCCTGGATTATTTATCTCCTGTGTGATTTGGTATACAAAGATAACTTTTTTTTCCCCTTTAGGCTACACTCATCAAAAAGATTACATGCAATAAAAATAGTTTTAGTAAAATTCAGTTAAGTACATTGAATTTTACCTGCTACAATAGTAACATTTCAATGCGCTGTATACTAAAGTGATTAAAACAAAATCAAATCCAGTAATGCAAAAGAAAAAAAAAAACCAAAAACACAAAACTGTAAAGCATACAGTGTATACATTCAACAGACCATGAAAAATAAGGATTCCATTCAAATTTCACATCTCATTACAGACAATTTGGCCATTAATCCATACGGGTTTAGGAGCAAAGAAGGATTTTCCAGGACAGATAAACTGAAATGATCCTCCTTTGATCTCCGAGGTTAAGAATCAGCAACAATGGAAGATGAACAACAAGGGGCAGAACCACTGGCCTTTTTATGTGCCACAATGGCATCAGCAAACAACTACTTAATCAATATTTGGCCAGGGACACTGAAAACTTTCTTTTCAAATTTTAATTCCTAGTTGTAAAACAACTGTAGAGCAACCAGCAAGATAAGACATTAAACTGACTGCTTAATTGCCTTTTACTGTCTTACTAGTTATATATGCACATTCTTAATAGTTCGTGAATCTTTATTTACTAGGATGAATAAACGACCTGTCAACAATTACATCAAACTCCCCTAACTAAATAATCTCAGCACATGACACACTTTAATGTGTCCTCAGTGAGTTTTAATTTCATTAGGCTTCACTTTTTTCTAGGCAGAGTGATTTAAACTGAATTAGTTTAACAGCATGGGGCAGGAGTACTCTAGGGCAAGTAAAGTAAAATGCCACATTCACACTAGGCTAAACAAGGTCTTGTGGTGAATTACATTACTGTACATCATTTTTATTAGCCAGAAAGCTCAGCGTTCAGGGACCACTTGGAAGTATCCTGCATTTTTATTTCTATATTTTGCTCTTTCTCTGGCCACATACGTTTGCTACATAGGATTTAAAGTGACATTTACATGGAGAAATTCACATTGACTGGCTTGCTCTGATTTATTGCTTTGTGTTTCACTCAATTTCTTCTTAAATTAACCAGAGAGCACTTTGTAGTTCTGCTTCATTTCCCAATGCAGTTTTATTACACAGCTCTGGGGACTCATGATAATTTATCACTATCAGCTTTATTGGCTTCCCTCTCCTAAACCCTGTTCCAACCCTTATCAATAAGTAAACCCAAATCAAACTAAATGATCCCCAAATAAGTGTTAGATAAAAGTGTTGTATTTGCATGATATAACAGAGAATCACTATTCAAACTCAGACACAGGAAATTATTTGTTTTAAGAATTTTATCGGTATTGGCTATTACTTACAGCATTAATTGCTAATTTGCTTTTTATCTAATTAAAACCTCTTCTGATTCCACTGCTACCTCTGTGTAAACTGAGACACAAAGACCCTTGCCCTCAGTGAGAGTTTTGCCAGAGTTTCACTCGGGATTCAAGTCCCACTCTGTGCAGTGGGTACTTTTTACTGAGAGAATAGAACAAATTTGGGCCCCATTCCTGGCTGGCCCAGCCCACGTGAGCAGCGTTACACACATGAATAGGCCCTTTGAGGGGACTGCTCGGCACAGCCCGTGCAGCATCTGCAGAGTGAGCAAGCCCCTCTTACATCCCAAACCTGAGCACTTCGCCCAGAGCTGCAGTTCCTCAGCACACTACAGAGCTGGTGCCAAGAAAAGCCTGATGTCTGCTAGGGTAAATTCCTACTGACATCACAGATCCTGCAATCACGGGAGAATCTGGAAACCAAATACATAAATCACACTCTCAGAGGAAGTCCTAGCCACACCGAAGTCAACCAAGTGTTTGTTGCCTCTGCCTTTCTGGAACGACACCCTTTTAGTCTAATAGATGAAGATCTTCAAAGCAACCAAATAAGGTGCTAACTCGGGTACAAATTCAAGTTAATTGACTGCTGTGTGTGAAGCAATCCTGACATTTGCTGAAATAACATTCAGCTTTGTTCTAGATATACGCAATTAGAGAAACTGGAAAGGATGCCCACAGCAATTCTGCTTGAACAGGCGCTGACTCCTAAGTTGAAGAAAGCGTCCCTCAGATGGCAAAACATTCAAAGCCACTAATAAAATCATGATTTCAAGCCAAGGATATGATGTGTACATATATTACTTCAGAGAGTCGCTTCTAGATTAACACCCTTTCTTCCCACAGCTGGAAATATTACTGGTGCTTTTGTCAGACGATTAGCCTGCAGTTAGTCTGACAATTAGCTCTCTCCTCAAAATCCCCCCTTTTAGGACAGGAGGGAATGGGCTGCCCCCGGCAGCTCTGGAAGAGCAAACTCCACTTTGAAGTCACTCTAAAGTCAAACATTTAGCACCTTTCTAAAAATGTTCAGCATGCTGGGACATCACACTCTCACTTGATGGTGAGGTCTTTATTCACTGCTAAAGTCATCAGTTGTTATTATTACTATTATTATTGTATTATATTATTATTATTATTATTATTATTATTATTATTATTATTATTATTATTATTATTATTATTATTATTATTATTATCGTCATAATAATTATTTTGAAGAAGAAGCCTGGCCCAGAGGCCCACAGTGATGATGGGTCAGGCAGAAGAAACAAAGCTGTGTTGGGTTTGCATGGAATCACCTGCACCAATTTGCACCTGTGCAACACCTGGCTTTTCTGCCTAGGCCTGGACTCTCACTATTAAGATATGAGGAAAGAGGAGAAAAAGACAGACAGAAAATATAGTTGGCACTGTCTCCCTTCAGCCAAATTCTGGACTCACTAGGGAGTTTTTCTTAATTAAGTACTGTTTTCTTGTCAGCTCTGAGAGCCCCAGAAGCAACACTGTTCAAGTGACACAAGTTGATTTTTTAGACCTGCTAGTGACCAAATACATCAAATACTGCATGAAACTTCAGGCTCAACTGCCTGCAGCCACAGCCATCACATCTCACTCAATAAGTGAATCTTTACCATGAACACTGAGCAGGGGAACCAACTGTGCTTCTCAGCCACAACAGCATTTCAGCACCTAAGTGCTCCTCCTACCACTGCACTTTGGGACAGGACACCGGAGAAAAACCAGGACAACCCCTGCAACCCAATTCTAACTCAGCATCTGACTCATCCCATGCTCCAGCCACTAATCCAACAGTCTACTATGCAGAAATGAATGACTCAAACTGATATCTGGTGCCTCCATGTTAATCTTCTCCCTTAATAAAGTGTCTTTATTAGTTTAGCAATCTAAAAATAACTGGCTGCATGATACTGACCAGCCCTAATCAAAACATCTGCCAGCCCATCTAGCTCGAGCTACCCTTTAGATCATGTGCCACCACTTCAAAGCCTCCTGCATCAAGTCAGTAATTGTAACATTGCATCTAAATATTTAAGCTAGGGGCTGGTAGTCGCGTGTCCCATTTACAGTCAGCATCTGTCCTCTAATTCCATTACAGTACAAAGCAAAAATGTTTCCCAAAACTCACAAACAGGAAAAGCATCACACAGCTAGAGAGGCAGCAGCAGCTTGAACTTTTGAGCTGCTGAGCAGGGCTTTTGTGCTAAGGTCCTTTTTTTTCCTACCCCCTCAAACTCCCCACATACACACACTAAAATAGGGGTGGTGCCGAAATTGTATTAATGTGAGCCTCAGGCACACAGAAAAAAAGAAAAGAGGAAGGGGAGGGAAAGGGGGAAGGGTTTGGTCCAAGATGAAAGTAAGAAGAAAATAAAGGAGGCAATTTAGTCTGCTGTAGCCTGAATTGCTCTCAGTAGAGCCAAGGGTAGAGGCTTGGGATGAGTAGGGCCCTTTTTGGACGGGTGCGCATGACTGGGGGAGGATCCGCCAGGACAGGGCCCGGGGGCCAATTCCGCTGGCTGGGAACAGAGGCCCACTTTGAGGCCAGCAGGGGGGGTCCCGGCCCCAGCCCCCTCCCCAGCCCGCTCCCAGCAGCCTGGGGACCAGCTCTGCCCCATCCCTGCAGTGCTGGAAGCCGCTGGGTGCTGCCGGAAAACAACAGCTATCTTATGGAGGGGGGAGCTATCGGATTAGTCAGCAAACCATGCTGCACAGAACTGCCCCCAAAGGTACAAGCAAGTCCCTCTTCTGTAGTGGTTATGCTAAAAATAAGCTCTGATGTGCCTCATAAAGGCACAAAACTTTCTGGTGTTCTATATTTATGGCTTGTGCCTTTCAGAAAAAAATTATCACATGTGTAGAAATACAGATATGCTGTTATAGAACTATCAGCCTCCTGATAGACACTCTGACAATTAAGTTTCTTTAAATATATCCCCAGAATCAGAGTTGAGGGTGACACTGGCAGAAACACTGAAATGCAGCATGTACAGGGCTGCACATGTGGCATCTGTAAACGGTGTGAGAATCACGTGTAAGTGTCCAAGAAGAGAGGATGAAACAGAATCACACCAGCCATACAAAAGTTTACCTACGCCCATAAATGTGGTGGGAGAGATCCCAATGATTCACTGTTTCTATCACACATTTTCTAAAAATATCACGTTTCCATTTTCTCTAATCCCACTCTGCTGTAAATACTCCCTAAATCTTGAATTAGCTACTATTAAAATGACAACTCTTGTCCTTGTTCTTGGAAAAAATGCCAGTCCTTGAGCCACCCAAAGGCCCATGGCGAGGAGGGGATTTCAGGCAGTGCCAGTGAAAGTCCAGCACTAATGTGTGCTCCCGAGCAGAAAAGCCATCATGAACAGCCTCAGCAGTCACTTTCTGACCTATCCCACAGCCTTCCCTGGCACCCAAGCTCCAGGATACACCTCAAGCCCCCAAGAACAGAGCTACAAAAACTCCTCATATTGCACAAAACCCCGCACTTTCTTCCCCTCAGTAACGTAGAGCACTCAGTGCTGAGCTGGCACTGAGGGGTTTGCTGCCCAGCACATGGACACCCTTTGGACATTCTGTAAACAACCCGAGTGTCAGAAGGGCATCTGAGCTGCATTGCCAGCAGGCACCCTCTGCCACAGCAGGCCTTGTAGCCAAGCTGGTGGGTGCTGGCAAATATGATCCTGCAGCATCAAAATCCTTAGGAGCACTGCCAGTTATTCTAGTAACAGACCAGGATTGTTTTTATAGGTGGAGTGAAATCAAAGCTCCTCGGCTGGCCATGGAGTTGAAGCAGAACTTTTTTTTGTTGGTCAGATACAGAAAGTAGTGGTGGGCTTCTTTTATGGTTATTCTTTTCTTGTAATGGTGTCACTGGCGTGCTGTGGCTATAGAATCACACTCCACGCAGGGCACGAGGGTGGCAACAAATGTTTTCTGGAGCAGCAGCGCGCTTGCACTGCAGCATCCCAGCCACTCCAGTAACGAGATTAAGCAACAGCTTGCTAGTCAGGGAGGGGGAGCAGACGCTGCTGTGGGGAAGAGCACACTCTCCCTCACGCTGCCAAGCCTTCCCAACCACTGTCACAGAACAGATGGGATTACCAAAGCTGCCGTTTCCACGGAACTGTCCGGTCACGTTCACGCAGCAGAAACCTGCATGCCTAGGGCAGGAGAGGACTACACTACCCCATGTAATCAAGGGGAAAATTGCTACTGATTGAACTCAAAACAAATAAAGTTAGACATTCACATCCACAGAAAGTGAAAGAGAGAGTATGTTGCAGCCTCCTCCTACGACTGTGCTGGGAGGCACGAGCGAGCCACTCTTGCAGCAAGGCATCACCAGCCCCAGTGGCTTTCCTGCAAGAATTCTGGGGCTCCCCTGGGCTGGTGGCAGGCAATGCACCCAGACACTGATTTATAATAAATCAGGAGCCCCACTTTAAAGGCAGACAGTCAAAGAACAGGAAGCTGTTTCAAAAGAGAAACAGGAGGATGGGTTGTATCGATAACAGCATTTTTTCTCTTGCTTTCTCTATTAACTACTCTTCCATAAAGCAGTGATATTATCAAGGCTTACTTATCTTCTGTTTCTAATCTCTGTCAAGAAATTGAAGAAGGCAGCAAAGCTAGACAACTAGGGCACTGAATTTAGCTATTTTTCCCTTGGTGCACAACCCTCTTGAAAAACCCTCTGTTGGATGAGATGCTGGAGGAAACTCTGGACCCATATGAGGGTAAAGAGACCAGGCAATCAAACTGTGCCTTCTACCTTAAAATCTCTAATTTTGTTAGCATCTTCTGCATGTATGTATTACACACCTCCTTGCAAACACAAACACACAGAAGATGAGGCTTCCCTGAAAGTTTTAATAACAGTTGAAAATGAAGTTTTAGGAGGGTTTAGTGGTTTGTTCTAGCAAAACAAGGACATGTCCTACTGTCAAACAACAGATTTCTGTTGTCCTTGCACAGCACCAGCATCCCTTGATGCCTAGAAATGCTATAAACATTTTCTCTCTAAAAACAGCTATTTTTTTCCACTTTTGAGAGTCCATAAAACTGCGTGGAGCATCAGCTATTAGGGGCTCATTGAATAATTCATCCCTCATTGCAAGCCCATAATGTCTTTTCTCAGCCTTTTGTGGGGCTGTTTTCTCTTCTTTTCTCCTTGAATTATAAAAAGGTTGCCTTCTTTTGTTCACATCAAGCTGCTGCTAGCTGAAGCTTTGTCTGTGCAAAGCCAAAGTGTGAGTTTCAATGGACTCCCCCCTCTTTGTTTTCCAAGTTCATCTCCAAGTGTAGATTGTGTATAGAAGGCCTTCTTTGTAAAAGCTGGAAAAGTTGTACAAATGTTTGACCAGCTCATTTGGTACTTTTGTCTCGCCTTCTCCAGCGCCTGTGCATGTGCTGGGCAGCGACTTCCACAGACAGGCGGCCGGGCCGGGCCCTGGCCTGCCCCTGCACCCCGGCCCGGCCGGGAGCCAGGCACGGCTGCGGCGGGAGCAGCAGCTGTCCCCCCGCAGCAGCCCTGCACCTCCGCCTCGTTCAGGGGCAGCCTCCTCGCAGGCCCGGCCCAAACACCAACACATGCTCTTCCCAGCAGTTTTAAGACAGAAAAAGCAAAACATGTGTCTCCTTGCCCTGTTTAGACTGCAGAGACTTGAGGCTCTGTAGGATTTTGCTGCACTGTCCCTTCTATGCGGCTGCAGCCCTTTGCTGGGTTTGGGAGAGGAGCCCCTGCACGGCTGTGGTGAGGGGCTCTGTGGCGGCCCCAACCCTCCCTGGTTCCTGAAAGCCAAACCAGCAGTGCCTCCCATCTTTGTTCCAGCCCCTGCGCCATTCCCGCACACTGCAGGGTCGCTCTGCTGGGGAGTGGGACACGATGGGATGCGGCAGCCAGGCTGGCAGGGCTCACTCGCCCTACACCTCCCGCTGGGCTGGCCCCAGGACAGCCTCTGGGAGACGGGCAGTGACAGCCACCAGCACCCGGGACCGGCATTGGCACTGGCAGGGCTCCACGGAGAGCAGGGGCAAGCGGGACTTTACCTCTTTCGCTGAGGATGCCATCAATGCTGTGCTTGGCCTTCTTGTCGCCTTCCTCCACCTCTTTCCTTTCCAGCTCAGCCTCCTCTTCCTCGCCTTTCCCAAACTTGCTCCGCAGGATGCGGCTGATGGAGCTCACTTCAGGGGGGAGTGCAGAGCTGTGACCGGCTCGTTCCCAGCAGCCCCCCGCGGCTCTCGGGCCAGCCCGGGAAGCCGAGTCCCCCCTCAGAGCCACTGGCCTGTGTCCCTCGGCCACCGCCAGTCCGGACTTAAGGCAGGCAGCCTGTCACTCCCGTCCCCGCGGGGGTTTCACGGGGCGCCGTCCCGCACCGGACTCCAGCACGGGCACAGCGGCCCCCGGGAATCTTTCTTCCCCCCGAGCCCGCATGGCGGGTGATAAAGACCCCCGGACCCCTCACAAACACTGCTCCGGCTCCTTGTGCCCCCAGCCCATCCCGCACACACCCCGCCGGCACAGGGAGCTGCTCCCCATCTCCTGCTCCCCAGCTCCGCGTCTCCGGCGAGCTCCGAGCCCTCCTGCGGCAGCAGCCCGGAGGGGACGGCGGGGAAGCGCCGGGAGGAGGAGGGGAGGGGGATGCAGTTGCGATTTAATTGAAAACACCCCGCCGAGAGCAGGAATCCTCCCGGGAGGGAGGCACCGCGTGCTAACGCCGGCCGCTCCGTGGGCACCGCTCCGGGGTGCCCGGGGCTCCGATCCCGAGGGGATGGGGCTCACCCGGCTACCGCGCTGCCCCCTCCGGGACACCCCGAACCCCCCGCTCCGTACCTGACGGCACCGAGTTGCGGTCACACACGCCGTCCTTCAGCAGCTTGTCCCGGATCTCCCAGCTGAACATGCCCGCGTTTTCCCGCTTGTATTCCTCTATTTTCTTCTCAACATCCGGCGTCGTCACCTGCTTCAGTAAAGACAAGGCGAGCGGGCACAGTCTGTGGGGCCGGGGGAGCCGGGGCTGCCGCCGCCACAGCCCCGGGGCGCTCGGAGCCGCCCGCGCCGTCGTCAGCGAGAGCCGACACCGGCCCCGCTCAGAAACGCCGATATAAAACACCCGAAAGCGGGCAGGGTAAAGAAAGAGGGACACAGAAGGTAATAACGGGCCGCATAAAACGAACACACTCCGCGTTAAACGAAACGTCCCAGAAAATCCTCCGGGGTTACCGAGAAGGTGGGACAGAGACTTCGGCACGGAAAACCCCGAATTAGGCAGCACCGGCTGCCGTGCGGCCGAGAAAATACCAGGCTGCGACCAGCGGAGGACTCCGGGCAACGAAGCTCCAGGTCAGTAAAGTTTCGGCTGAACAAAGTTTGCAGTTCCGAATAAAATTCAGCGTAATAAAAACGCATAGAAGTTCGAGTACCGGCATTTTTCTTCGGTAGCCTCGTGATTTTAAAATAAATCTAAAAACCAAACAAAAAGAACGATCTCCCGGCTGGCAATAGCCTTACGTTTGAGTAGCACGCTTATAAAAAATTACCTCTACTCCTAACACGGAAAGGAAAAGTTCGGACATGCTTCGCTACTTTAGAAGAATCAAAGAAGGAGGGGGGGGGGAGAATCTAGCAACAACTTCCAATAAAAACTCAAGCCTATACTTCACTTTAGTGGGAAAGAAAAGCTAGAGAAGGAGAAGCCTAATCTTGGAGAAAAAATTTCGTCTCCGTTATTGTTAGCGCAAACTTTTCGGAGGCGTAGCTATAAATACACGCAGCTCTAGAGCAGAGAGAAAAAGTAAACAGAGCAGGAGAAGGAGCAGTAAAGAGACCGACACAAATACAGGTCGTTTTGCTGCGCTTTCAACGAAAGCGGGAGGGCCCGATCCAGCCGTGCTGGGTCAGCTCCAGCACCGGACCGATCGCGTCCCGCTCCGTCCCGCAGCCCCGAGCCCGCCTGCGCTCCTGCGGGGAAAATGAGCGTGGGGCACGCGGGGCTCTGGGAAGTCAAGTGCTCCAAAAAATGCCCTTTTCGCCCTATTTTCATTTGAGTTTTTTTAAAAATAGAATTTCCTTAATTAAAAGTATTATTATTTCCAAGAACTCCGACAATATTTTCTAAACTCGGGAAGTTTGAGAGCAACAGGTGGGGACACGGCGGGGGTGCTGCGTCCCATGAGTGTCTGCGCCCACCCTCGGCCTCGCACGGTCCCCCGACCCTTCCGGAGGCCGCCGTCCCCACTGTAAACCCCGGTGCCGACCAGCCTGGGCCGTGTCCCGGTCGGAACTCGCTCCCCGCCACCGCGACTGGGGTTTGCCCGGTTCCGGGCGGGCGGGAGAGGCTCACCTTGGGCTTGCTGCCGCCGATGGCCCCCGGTCGGATGGAGCCCGTCTCCTGGTACCTGCAGAGAATTTTGGAGACGCAGCCGTGGGACACTCGCAGCTGGCGGGAGATGACACAGGGCCTTATGCCATGGTGGGCCATCTCCACTATCTTGTGCCGGATATGGTTGGGTAAAGGCCTGCCATTGATAAACACTCCTCCGAGCTGATTGACTCTGCCCTGGCCTAGAGGGGTAGAGACTAGAAAAGGAGGGAAGGGAGGCAGGGGGGTAAATGGCGTTAACGTCTCCTTCGGATCCTGCTGCGTCTTTTTATTTTTTGTTGTTGTTATTGTTACTATTTTTTTGTCTTTGCTTTTCTATAAAGCAACTCACCCCCGCCCGCCCCGCCGCGCACCCGGGGTCCGCAGCTCCCGGGGCGACCCCGCCGCCGGCCCGGCGGGCAGGGCAGGGAGGCGGCCGCGGGCTTCACCTGTTGCACTCAGCCGGAGCCGGCTTCCAGAGCCCGCCTGACTCCGGCGGAGAAAGGGGAAGCGCTGCGGGAAGGCCGCAGTGTCCCCGGGAGCGGCGGTGGGAGCCGCGGCCGCCGCCCGTCCTGCGTCGGGCACGGGCCTGGCAGTGCCGGCGCCGCGGGGCCCTCACACCGCCGCTGCCTTCAGAGCGGCCACTCGCAGCGGCCCGACCCACGGCTCTCAACTTCCTTTCGATTCGCATTGCTTTTACCCGAATTTAATTTTTTTCCTAACTTTTCCCCAACTTTGGGCTCCCCAAACCACCCCCCTTCACTCCATAAGAGAACCGGGGCCGGCTGTGCTGCCGAACTCCCGCTCGCGGGCCGGGCCGCTCGGGGGTGCGAGGCCGGAGCTGCAGCGGTCCGAGCCGTGCCCGTCCTGGGACAAGCCCTGCTCTGACAGCCCAGGGGGAAGCCGGGCGGCTGTCCTGGAAGGACTCCGTGCACCAGTTCTGGCGGGCCGGGGGGGCCGCTTTGTTCCGGCGTCCCGGCACGGAACGATTATCCCTTTCCCGACCGGGAGCGGCACAGGCGCGGCCTTACCTTCCAGCGGGAACCCGCTGCGGGGATAGTTCTGCCCGGCCCCGGGGCGCATCATCCTGGGGACAGCTCCGGCCAGAGTTGTCATCGCAGCGGCAGCGGCCGGCAGGGTTATATCCAGGTGAGGGCTGATCTAGGGGAGACCCGCGCTGTCAGCGGGCCCCGCCGAATCAGGAGCGGTCCCGGAGGGGGTGGGGGATGCCGCCGAGGGGCGGGGAGGAGGCAGCTCCGCCGCTGCCCCTTTGTCAGTGACCCGCGCTGCCCCGCACCGGGAGGGCAGGGGCCGGGCCGGAGCCCCGCCGGGCTGGGCGCGGGGAGGGCGGGCGGGCGCGGGGCGGGGGGCGGCGGCGGTGTCCCCGGTGCGGCGGGGAGCGGCGGCCGCGGGGCCGGGAGCATTTATCGGCTCCGTGCCCGGCGCGGCTCGGCGGCGGCGCCGCCGCGATTGGCCACCGCCGTCCGGCCCGGCCGCGCCGCCCCCGCTGATTGGGCGAGCGGCGGCTCTCGCCCATCGGCCCGGCCGGCGCGACGGCGGCGCGGCCCGACCGGCACCGGCACCGGCACCGGCACCGGCACCGCTCGGCTCGGCTCGGCTCGGCTCGGCTCGGCTCGGCTCGGCTCGGCTCGGCTCGGCTCGGCACGGCAGGACACGGCCCCGCGCTGACCCTGCGGGCAGAGCCGCGCTGGACCCTTTCCCCGCAAGCGGAGGGCGGCCGGGGATGGGGATCTATTCGGTACCCCGACGGCCGCCCCAGCCCCGGGAGAGAAGCACCAACCGGGCCGGCCCGGACATCGCACCCCTCAGGACCTCGTGTCACTGCGGGACTCCGCGGGACAGCACCCGCCTGGCTGCCACGAAGCCTTTTGTCTCCTGGCTCCGCTCCCCGAGCATCAGCGGCGGGGTGGGGGCAACAACATTTTTAATTTTAAAGAAAAAAAAATGCTCCTTTATTCTTTTCTTTTACTTATTTACTTTGAACCGAAATCTCTCCGTCCAGAAGAAACATCTCTGGAACAAATGGTGCTCACTGTTTGGAGAGGAAGAGCTGCCAGTGAGATCTCCGTGGGGATGTCTGCGTTTAAAAACCAATGGGACAAGGGTGTCCCTGCGTTTCACGCGTGTGCGTGAGCGTTTATATGTGCATGGGTGCGAGGCGGTGCATGTTAAAGTCTTACTAACAAGCGTTTGTTCCCAGGAATTTATTGTAGTATTCAAACTAAACTGCTGGAAAAATAAAAGAGGTAAAGTCTGCCTCGGAGCTGGAGTGCCCACAGCAGGATATGACGCCAGGAGTGTTGTAAAGACTGTCTGTCCTTAGAGAAGGTACCATTGTGCACGGCCTTTTATTTATAACTTGGTAAGTGCCAGCAAACTCGCCTCCTTTACACTCCGAAGTGCCAGCCCGGCTTTCCACAGGGCTTTTTATTTGCAATCGTCTATTCAGGAACTGTCACTCCCGAGCTTCAAGTTATTCAAGACCTTAATCAATCAAAAGGATGAGAATCGCTCAGGTTTCCTCCTTTGAAATGAAGGGGAAAAATGTTTTCTGGGCTCCCAGTCCACGTTCCCTTTACGAGCCGGACGATCGTCGCGGGGCCGGGGCCGGGGCCGGCCCCAGGGTGGGCGGGGGTTCGCGTTATTTAGGCAGAAATCCGGAGCCTCAATAATAAACGAACCGGCCGTCAAGGGACCGGCAGCAGCACGGCGCGGGCCCCGGGGAAACTCGGAGTTTGCATCGGGCTCCGCTCCGCACTGAGGGACGAGGGGTCCGCAGAAGAAGCGGCACCCACTGCCCGCCGGGGTCCCTCTGGCCCGTGGTCCCTCTCTCTCCAGCCCCATGCGCCGGCCACCAAACTGAGTGGTTTCCCTCGCTTTCAAATGCACACAGACAGACCCAAACACCGGGTGCTGCCCGGGAACGCTCCCGCACCCCGAGGAAGAGGCTGGCAGGAAAAGTTCACGCTCAGTGAAAATCAGCGTGTATTTCACAAAGCGTTTGTGTCTCACAAACCCCGCGGTGGCCGGAGCTCTGGGAAACCCGTTAGCGAGCCCTATGGGAGCCCAGTCCGGTGAGAGCCGGGCCGAGCCGGGCGGCGGAGCGCCCGCGGCAGGCGGGGAGCGGCCGGGCCCGTGGCGCGGCCGGGCCGGGGCGGCGGGAGCCGTGCGGGCCGAGCCCTCGTTCCACGGACCGCGCCGCGCCACTCGCCACGCGCCTTTTACTGGAGGGGAGAAGTGGGTAGAAGTGTTACTTAAAAAAAAGAGATTAAACTCCTTAGGGTTTAATTCTCGCTGGGGAGCCCCGCGGCGGGGAGCAGGGCCGCACGAAGTGCACCCGGCGCTAACAGCATCCCCCCGCCACCTCACTCCCCACCGGTGCATGAGAGCAGAAACCCTCCCTTCGCGACGGGTGCCATCGTGATGCTGTGGGCAGTAATCCTCGTCCACGCCAGGAGGGGTGCGAACTGGGACTGTCTCGACCCCTCACCCACGGAGGAGGAGGAGCGGAGCCCCTCATCCCGGCAGGAGAGCCAGCCTGGGCAGTGTTTTCCAGCTGCTTCCCCTCTCCTTTAACGCCGCGCCTTCGTGTGCGTGCCGCGTGGTTTTGCGCGGAGCCGGTGTCGCGCCCGGGGCCGCCCCAGGCCCATCCCGTGCCGGCCCTGCCGCAAACCCTCTCGGCAGCTCGGAGCTGCTCCCCGCGATCGTTCGGGGATGGAGCAGGGCCTGGACGCTTCCCCCGACAGGGCTGGCGGCTCCCGCAGCTCCAGTTCCCCGTTCCGCGCCCGGCCCCGTGGGGCTGCCGTGGCTCCCGCAACCCCCGCGCGTCCCCGCAGCCCCAAAGCCGAGCCGCGCTTCCCCAGGACGGGCTCGCCTGGACGGCAGGGAAAAGCCGTGTGAAACCCACCTAGTCTCGCCCTCGCGGTCCTGCGCTACCAGACACCAGTGCCCCGCGATGAAACAGCCTCATCTTCCCGCACGGGAACTGTGAAAAATTCAAGGCAAAAAGATTAGGCACGAACGCCTGGCCCCGCTCCTCCCTCCCCTCCTCGCCCCCACCCCCATATTACAGTCCTTTAGGCCAGCAGAGATGATTTCACGGTTTTCCAGTGGAAATAGCTAAAAACGCTCCTGCTAATTACAGAGCTCTTCCAGGCCAGGTGCACTTTTAATTGGATTAGTAAGTGCTCTATATTAAACCTGCAGCACATCAAATGGACAGTGAAAATTAGAGCTATTAAGAACACAGGCAATCATTTCTGAACGATAAACAGTGTTGGTCTCCCCTCTATTAGAAATAAATCAATTACACTGTTTCCGGTTTTGCGTGCACAAATTCATTTCTCATACGGGTTTCGAAGCGAAGTCCCCGGTTATTTCCAAGGGAGGTGGAGAGGAGACTACACAGTTTGATACATAAAAAGTGTGCTTGGAAAAGGGAAAGGAAAGGAAAGGAAAGGAAAGGAAAGGAAAGGAAAGGAAAGGAAAGGAAAGGAAAGGAAAGGAAAGGAAAGGAAAGGAAAGGAAAGGAAAGGAAAGGAAAGGAAAGGAGGGACAGGTGGAGAGAGAAAGTGGAGGAGGGAGTAGGAGAGAAAAAAAGAGAAAAGGAAAGAAAGAAAACCGAAAAACACCAACACAAAAAACCCTCAGAAAGAACGAAGGAAATCAGGGCTGGCATAACTATTGAGTATGGACGCCTGTAACTGCTGTTTCTCCACGCTGTCCTCGCCACAAACACCTAAAAAAAAAAAACCCTGGGTTAGGGTCTCCGGCCGAGGACGACCTCAGGGCTGCCCGGTTCAGCTTCACCCTCTGCCTCACAGCTTTCCCTTCACACAGCCTCTTTCCCCCTCCCTCAGAGCGAGCGGGTGTGTGTGTGTTTGGGGGACCCTCTGCCGCCCGCTCACGGCCTCCCGGACGGGGCAGAGCCGGGAGCCGCTTCCCGCCGGAGAGGAGCGTGTGCCCGGCGGGATGGGCAGCTGGGCTTGCGGGGCTGCGGCTTCCAGGGACCGCTGTCCGGCCCCGGCCGTGTGCTCCGCGTTAGGGGGGTCCTTCCCCGCCGCAAGCCAGGCGTGGGGACATGCGAGCGCTGCCCCGGACCAGAGGCGCGTTAAGCCAAACCGGTACCGACGGGCTCGGACGAGAGTGACCCCCGTAGGACGGCGAGTTGTAAAATGCCACAGAAGAGAAACTTCAATACTGTTTAAGAAACTCGGCATCAGCGTAACATGAACGGTTATTGAATCGCTGCTTCGAGAGGGGACGCGATGGGCAGTGCCGGGGATGGTGGGACGGAGAAGAGGGGCAGGTAGGGAGGCAGCAGGTGGTGGCATCCCGCGACACCCCGCCGCGACAGCCCACGGCCACAGCGACAGGCAGCTCCGTGCAGCCCAGCCTCACCCTCAGAAATCAGCTCCGCCAGGGAAAGCCGCTCTGTGCCCTGTTTTCGCACATCGCCCCTCCCGTTTATGGACCCAGAGGTGTCCGGGGACATCGCTCATCGAGCCGGGGGTTGTGAGGGACGGAGCCCCGCGCCGTGCTCTGGGGCAGCCACCGGGGAAGAGCGGCGGGACGGGGAGATGGGACCGGCGGGACGGGACGGTGGGACCGGCGGGACGGGGCGATGGGACCGGCGGGACGGGGAGATGGGATCGGCGGGACGGGGCGATGGGACCGGTGTGGGACAGGACGATGGGACCGGCGGGACGGGACGGTGGGACCGGCGGGACGGGGCGGTGGGACCGGCGGGACGGGGCGGTGGGACCGGCGGGACGGGGCCGTGGGACCCGTGGGACACTTCCCCGATCGCCAGGCTGTAAGGCTGGAGGGAAGCAGCCGTAGTTTAGGAGGGGAAAGCAGCCTCTCGGGCACCTTCCCTGGCCCCCAGAGCCCCGCGGTGCGAGGGCAGCGGGGCCCCTCCGCCCCGGAGAGCCCCGGATCGCGGCCGATGCCCTGGGAAGGCCCGAGCCAGCGGTGGAGCGGGCAGGAGGGGCCGGCTCCTGGGCTGGCACCTGGGCCCAAACCTCAGCAATAAATAGAGACAAGTAGCCTAAAGATTCATTTTTTTTTACTGAGGGTTTTGTTTTGGGTTTTTCTTGTTTTATTATTATTTCTTTAAATTTTGTTTTATTCTTTTGTTTTATTTTGGGGTTTTTTTTGGTGGCAGAAACATAACACTATTTGGCAAAAAAAAATTACCAGCAAAGGGCCGGGGAGATTAACATTTGGAAACTTATGAAATGTAATCTGCATATCCAATTGATTCCCAGCATATCAGTTGAAAGGATAAAGATGCGTATCTCCATGATGGATATTGCATTAATAGGCACATAAATAAAGGTTGAAAAGTCATCACTGAAAGCTTTGAACCTTTTTCCATCGCTTTTATGTCCCATCCGCACGTTTCAGCACCATCCTTTTTTTTTTTTTTTTTCCTTTTTGAGTTGTTACGTTTTCATTAATTTACAGCCACAGTACGCCTGGCAGCGGGAGAAGGGGCAGCTCAGTACGAGAGGAGGGTCTGCAGAAGGCCAGGAATAGGGGAAATAGGGGACAGAACACCCCCGATCCCCCGAGCCGAGTCCGGGACCACTCTCGAGCTCGGCTGGCCGGGCCGAGGGGAAAGGAGGGCACCCTGCCCCTGTCACTCCTGAGGAAGAGCTTCCTCCGAGGGGTGCATCCCCGGGGATCGCGTGTGCCAGCACCGCGGACGGAAGAGAAATCTGCAGGGGAACGGCAAAGTATTTCCGTGGTGGGAAGATCCGAGGTAGAGCTCATCGCAGGGGCCCCGAAGGGAGCCGTGAGAGGGAGCAAACACCCAGGGGTGAGAGGTGGCCCCGGGAAGGGCCGAAATCCATCCCCCCGTCAGCGGCGAGGCTGCCCGTGGGCGAAGGCCGCCCTCTGTCTCCCTGTAAACTGGCAATAAATACAACATTTATTTCACTAACTCCTCACCTTTCTGATTGCTACCAGATCCTGCAGTAAGCGATACTACAGCTGCCACTCCGCACCCCCACGTGCCCTCCGAGCCAGGACAGGGACACATCTGCGCTCCTGGCAGTGGCTGCGGGCCCCGGACCGCAGAGCCCCGGCTGGGAAGGGACCGTCCTTCCCTGCCAAGAGACGGGAGGGAAAGGCGGCGTAACTCATTTATTTATGGCTTTCAATGTTGCCATCGAGCTCGGGTGCGTGTCAGAGAGCGGCCGCAGCGCTGTGTCCCCGCCGGGTCCCCGCACACACCTCCTCCGCAGTTAACGGCCCCATTTCCAATCCTCGTTCATCACCTGTAAAAACACCAGAGATTGTTAATCCCAGCAGTGTCACAATGGATTTCCATCGGGAGTTTCGCCGCAGCAGAGACCATGAGGCTGTAGCAACACGAAGCTCGGACCGTCAGATATATTTGCCTGCGGAACAAGGGGTTTGCACAGCGGCTGGAGAAACGAGGAACACCCGCGGCCCTGTGCGACCCACTCCGGGTCTGCCAACAGACAGGCATCGGCAGGCACCCAGCACTCCATCTCAAAGGTCCCAAATGTCTCCCGGGACATTCTTACTTCCCTCCCTGTTTCCTCGCCCTCCGTCCAATACGATTGAGCCAGGAATCAACGATATTAAGGGAGAAGCGGCCCTTCTAGCACAGACATTGAATTCATTAATCGGTATTTTGCCCACAGCTATATGATTTCACCGGTTATTCTTTTAAAGACGAACTGAATTAAAATTTGGGAAAGGATAAGGAGAGTGAAAAAGAGAGTGAAAAAGAGAGTGAAAAAGAGAGAAAATGAGAAAGAGAAAAAAAAAAGAAGAAAATGAGGAAAGAAGAAAGAAGGAAAGAAGAAGGAAGGAAAGAAGGAAAGAGAAAGAAACCACGAAGGAGGGGAAAGACCGGAGAAGGGTCTTGTCGGTGCCGGGGCTGCGGCCGTGCCCTCCGCTGGGGCAGCGGGCAGGAGGCGGCCAGCTCCAGCCCCGGCTCCAGCCCCGGCTCCATCCCCGGCTCCATGCCCCGGCTCCATCCCCGGCTCCATCCCCGGCTCCATCCCCGGCTCCATCCCCGGCTCCATCCCCGGCTCCATGCCCCGGCTCCATCTCCCGGCTCCATCCCCGGCTCCATCCCCGGCTCCATCCCCGGCTCCATGCCCCGGTTCCATCTCCCGGCTCCATCCCCGGCTCCATCCCCGGCTCCATGCCCGGCTCCATGCCCCGGCTCCAGCCCTGGCTCCATGCCCCGGCTCCATCCCCCGCTCCCGCAGTGGGCACTGCCCATCCCCGCGCGGGGCCGGGAGCCGGCTGATGCCGCTGTTTTGCCTTTTCCTTCTCCGCCATCCATCCCTGGAGTACAGGGATCCCGCTTCCCAGCTCCCGTCAGTGCCAAGCGCTCACTTGCAACGCCACAGCATCCCCGGGTTAGCAGAACGCAGCGGGGCAGACACAGCGAGAGCTGCGCGGCTTCGGGGCACCCTCGGGGGGCACCTCCCGGTCACAGCTCCCGCAGCGAGGCCAGAGCTGCTGCTCGGCCTCGGGCCACAATTCAACAACTGCCCACGAAAAATACAGAACTTAGGGTGTTCATTTGTTGGTCTTGTTTGTTTGGTTTTTTTTTCCTGTTTGTAGGATTTTTGTTTTTTGGGGTTTTTTGTTGTTTGTTTGTTTGTTTGTTTTTTCCGGGGGCAACAGACCTAATTAATATCTGGATTAATATATTAGTATAATCATCACCAACGACAGACTTTTCCCTCCCCTTCAGAAAGAAAGCAGAAGGAACTTACAAACTAGAATGTCACCTATTTTCCGAGCAATGTTGATACTTACATAATGCAGGGAGATCTAAATTTATTATCACATAGAAAGGTTTGCCACCTAACTAGAAGAAAGTGTGTTTTCTATTTTATGGTATCATTTAATTTACTTTGGAATTTTCAAAATTTTCAGATTTTTTTTTTTCACAGAGGAATACTTTCTTTCTCCTAATATTAATTGTCCAACTAACAAGTCCTTATTTTCCACATGGAAACCAAAGTGGCATTATTGCTTACTATTAGTTTTTCTAAGTCATAAAAAGTTTCATTCTTCCCATTTTAAAGGAAAGCAAATTTTGACCTTTATCTCTCTCTTCACTCCTCAAATTTCACTCACGAAAACAAAAAAAATTAAACAAACAAACAAAACCTTAACCAAAACCCAAATGCTGTTGTTGCTATTTATTACTAATAAAAATATCCCAAAATAATAACTACAATGGATTTGTTAGATTTTGCTAAACTTTCAAACAGTTTAGAGGCAGGATGGGGAAACGTAGCTTACATTTAGACTTGTAATGAGCTGAAGTCTAAAATTTAGGTTTCCTGATGAGTCAGAAGTAGCTTTGGGGGAGAAAAAAGAATAAGAATAATTCAAGTTCTTCCCCTCAAATTTCATAATCCAATGAGACTAATCAACCTCATGGTATTTGATTACTGTAAAAATCTTCTTAAAACAGCTGAAATATTTCTCATTTGAAGCTATTTGTAAGAGATTATGATCACCTTGATGCCAAATCTCTCAATCCGCATGACGTGTGAACAGCGCGCTGGGGCGGCTCAGGCGCGGCGCTGGGAAGCCGGTTTCAGACCCAGGTGTTTTCAGTAAGACCAGCTACAGGCAGAAGGCCAACCCTGCTCCTTCCCCGAACACAAGCAGGAGTATTTTATGCTGCATTGATCAAAGATCAGCCTAGTTGAATGTGTCTAGTATGAATGTATGAGTCCCCCATGACACAAACCATATTTTGTTAATGCAGTTGAGGCATTTCTTCCAGCTATCTCCATTTCTGCATGCACCTGGATAAAATGTGAAAGCAGGCTAAGTTGCAGGATTTTCTAGCTTTAATAAAAATGAGCCACCAAATTTAAATATCCTTCAGAAACATTAGGAATAATTGCCATGAAAAATCCATTGTTTCCTTGACCTGTTTTTAATGTGAAAGAAACACTTGTACTGTTTGTGTAGAGATTTTGCACCAAGGGACAACTGACAGGGAGCTGCCTCTGATGTGGTTTAAAGGAGAAGAGATGATCACAAGCAAATATAAGCATTTATCTTTTTATCTTTTTTCATTATCTTTTCTTTATTTTTTAGATTCTTTGGCAATATAGCATGATTAAAAAAATTGACTAACCTCCAGTCAGAAAAGCTTCTCCTCTAGACTGGTAGAACAGACAAGGACAGAAGAGTTAGAAAACATTCATAACACAGGAGAAAGGGCCATTGTGCTCAAGAGGGTTTAAGTGCACACAAGGAGCTCTGACAAAGTCAGACACATTTAATTTCACTGAATTTTAGGCTCTCAGTTTTGTGTCCATAAACATCTCTCACACCCTATTAAAAACAACTGCACTTTTATGCTTAAGCTGGCGGGTCAGAGATGGTTAAAAACCATTCCTCTGGACACACTCATGTTTGAATATTGGCTTCTCCAGCAGCTGTTAAAATTTTCAGTGCTGCAGAGAAAACACTGTTATGGGCAAGAGATGAGATTGTACCAGTCATGAGCATGAGCAAGGGGCATCAGCCCCTTCCCTTGGGATTCACCAGGACCTGAGCAAGGCTGTGAGCCCCAGGGGTGAATGCACACAGCACATACACAGAAACTGCACTTCACACACACTTCAATTCTCACTCAGTGGCTTTTGTCTGTTTGCACAACCACTAGAGCCAGCTGGAGGAGTTCTCCCACTTCAGTGGTGGGATTTAAACAGGGAATCCACATTAACTCTGTAATTATACCTGTACCTCTCAGCCCACGGTGGCTGCCTGTGTGCAGAAACTCACTCTCCTATCATACATAAAAGGTGTTTTATGTGGTAAAGGTAGCTCACACAGTGAGCTACCTTGGGATGCAAGCCTTGAAAACACACCCTGTGAATGATGATTTGAGCTACAGAGAAAAGGCATTAAGGTAAGAAGAAACGATATTTCCTTTGCACTTGTCCTTCACCATATTTAAAATTTTTTTTATAATACTTCTGCTATTTGAAGTATAAATGCCAACAGAAACTCACTTTTCAGAGTAATAGGGTTGAGATTCTCAGCCCACAGTACTATGATTAATTATGATTTTCAAAATATACTTCCAAAATGCTGTCTCAACCCAGACAAAACTAGATGGGAGGCAATCTACCAGTCACTTCAGGAAATACAGGTCATTGCTCTATTTGGAGGGATGTACAACCCAATACCCACTGCTGTTAGCTACTTTTTTATTATTTGGATTTGTGCTGAATTTCAAATTATCATAAATATGAGAGTAACTGCTATGCTGCTTTATACATGATAAAACAGAAAATTCTATCCATAAACAGGCCTTGTAACCAATTAACTAGACAATATTCCTTCCATGCATTTATGAAACACTTCAGTGTTTTTCTGTCAAACCTGCCTTTCCAAGATGAATACCCACTATTATATAAATGAACATTGTGTGATTCTTTACTCCTTGTGAGCTAGCAGTAAAAAAATAAATATAATTTCTTGTCTGCGACCACAGGATTTATTAGAGACACTTTCAAAAAGAGAGCAGAAATAACTGTGTCACTGAAGGTGCAGGATTAATATTAAAAACATAATTGTTTTTAAAAAATTGAACTCTCAAGCACAAGTTACACAGCAGGACAACATTAAAGAAGCTGTGGTAGTGATCCTCCTAATGCATCCCCAAATATTGTCAAAGGCAGAACCTGCCCACAAATAGCACATATTGATCTTTCTCCTGCAGCTGCTGTTTGGTCCAGTGAGAATTTTCCTCCAGCAGAAGGTGCCACCTGTCCCAGGTGAGACAGAAAAGCCCAGTTTGCAGCACATGATTACTCACCCAGGCTGTGTGCTGTGCCCCTGTTTGTCCCTCCTTCTCTTGCTCTAACATGACTGACATCTGGCAGCCTATTCCAAATCTCAAACTTCACATTTGATCTTCCCATTCAGAGTCCAGTACACTTCAGTTAGGCAGAGGAACTGGGGATTATTGCCACAAAAATGTTAAGATCTTTAGGCACAACAGGAAACTACAGATCTTTCAGAGTTCACCCAGACTGTGATCATGGAGAGGTCAAAATTTTTTTGAGAAAGCATCAGACCTTTGTTTCTTTTCTTGGTGTTTCCATTTCTTGTGCCTCAGACTGAGTAACACAGGGAAATACTGCACAGTAGAAAAAAAAAAAAAAAAACAAAACAAAAAACTGAGTGCAAGAAAAAACCCCAGCCTGTAGCTTGTATTTCCCATGATTTCTCCCATGGTGTTGTGGATTACCCTGTCTTCCCTGCTTTCCCACAGAGAGCCCCAAAGTGACACTTCTCCTGCAAGTTGTGTGGATTGTGTGACTGATGCACAGTCCTGCTGCATTTCTCTGTGTGGTTTTAAACAACCAGAACACACAAGTGTTGTGACTGAAATATCTACAACAATAAAACACCACCAGCCATGCAGATTTTATCTTTCTGTATTTTTACTTAACTTTTTTCACTGAAACTTGAGCAAAGTTTGGCTTTGGACAAGCAATCTGTACACTCAAAGGAACCCAAAATACAAATATAATACTGGGATTCTACAGTAGCCAGAGATTTATACAATGCATGATTTTTTTTTAACTGGTACTGTGATGTGGATCCAGACTAACGCTCCTGAAACCTGTGGAGTTTCCCAAAATTTGTGTAAGCAGAGAGAAGGATTTGGCATAAGATCAGACTGTCCATTTTAATTTGGCTCTGATATATTTTTAAATATATGAGTAAGAACCTGATATGTAATATGATCATTCAATGTGAATAAGCCTGAAAATCCTGTTTAGGCCTGTGATCTTCAACTTTTTGTAACGTACCAACCTCTAAATGCTTTAAAGTTGACCCTCACACAAAAGATTTAAGTTTCTGATGATCAGTTTGCTTTTCTTACTTACCTTTTTCAGCTCTTTAAGTAGTCCATGGATCCCAGTTGAAACCATTGGTTTAGTCAAAATGGCAAATACTGTTTACAGAGAAAAGGCAAGAATAAAACTATGATGTGGAAAGTAAAGAAAAAGATGGAGTATACAGTCCTTCCTGTGATCAGTATTTCAGCTCCATACCATCTTCAGTGGGACAGCAGCTCCCACACCCATTCATTCCCACCTGGGAGGAGCTCACTGGTGTGCCCCCAGTGCTGGCAGCACCCCTGGCACACCCAGCAGCTGCCTGCAGCCCAGGCCTGCAGGACTAAGGCAAAGTAAAGGAAAGAGCTGTGCAGG
Organism: Agelaius tricolor; assembly: GCF_023055355.1. Lineage (NCBI taxonomy): Eukaryota > Metazoa > Chordata > Aves > Passeriformes > Icteridae > Agelaius > Agelaius tricolor. The sequence continues at coordinate 9,246,237 of NW_027269272.1, forward strand.
GAGCCCCAGCTGAGCTCCAGGAGCACTCAGAGCCACCCCTGACCCCCATGAGACAGAGCTGGAGTGGTGACAGCTGGCTGGGCTCACCTGCACTGCCAGGTACTGGAGCTGACCGGGCTGAACAGAGCTGCAGACACACACACTGCATTTGCAGGAGAAGCACAACAAGGGAAATCATATATTGGTGCATATGATGTACACATGTACATATTTGATATATTTATTTTTCTTAGAAAACATTGCTGCTGTTTATGTCCATTAATTTACATATATTTATTCCTACTACAGTATCATTTACAATAATACTTTCACTTCTATAGCACCTCCTCTTCAAGGATCTCCAATTGCTTAAAAACATTAATAAATAAAGCCTCACATCTTGCCTGTGAGGTAGGTCAATGCTATTATCAAACTTTACAGATGCATTAACTGAAGAACAGAGAGGTTAAGGCCCAAATTTTCAAATATTTGTACCTGAAGTCAAGCACCTAAATTCTCATTTAGATGCTTAAATAAAAGTCTTGTGATTTTCTTTGGTGCAGAATATCTACAACTACTGCTGAAGTCAACAGGGGCTAATGGTCAGGCCTGATTTTAGGAGGCATAACCTTTTAGACAGCTAACAAGCGACTCCAAGTTGGAAAACACTGGTCTAAATACACAAATCTCAGTCAGAGCCACAGTTGATCCCAGTAATTTATCTCCTCAGGGCCTTTATATTATGATACACAACTTTAAAAGGCTGGTGTGGATCTTTTTCAATAGACATAAGTGACACAAAAATCATCTAGTGTTTCCACAAACTGCGTCCTTCATCAGAGTCTGTACAAATACCGCTTGGTTTGTGGGGTTTCTTGGGTGTCAGGGGGTTGTTTTTCACACATTTGTGATAATCAAGACATTGCACAGCACACACCACTTGTGCAGTCATGAAACACAGCACACATCTTCACCTGCTGTCTTTACATTTCTACAGAGTCAATTTCTTTGCACTTGTGATAGACAGAAGTGATCAAGTAAAGGTCTATTAAGAGGATACTTGTCAGAATATCATGCAGACAGCTTGCAAAATACACATACTAAAAGATCACTTTTAAAATTCTTGAATTGTTAAGCACGAAAATAATTACCTCATTCCATTACAGTACTGTGTAGAAACACGGAATAAGCAGCATTATCTTATTCCCAATAGAATAGATTATAACAACTAATTAGGTTTAAAAAATTCAGGCACCAAATGAATTATCCTGCAACATAGAACAGTATCTATATAGAGTGCTCTCCTTAATATACTACAAAACCAGCTGTATGGCAATGTTTTTCCATTTCATATTATGAACATTTTGTCACATTTCAAAGACACCTTTGATGTTCCAGCCTCACAGAACAAAACCGTTTTCTATTGTCCGTTACAGAAACTCCCAACACAGAAGATAAACTTGCCCAGAGGGAAACCCATTGTCTTACTACAGCTACCTCGACCGAATTTTCAATCACAAATTACACTACTGCATTCGACTTTTACAGTGAAGCTGAAAGTCCATACTTTAATGTGGGCTCCTCTCACCACATACAAATTGAAATCAGTGAAATATTAATCCCTATGACAGGAGGCTCTTAGCTCTATTTTAGAGCTCCATTAATTAAATAATCGCCCATAAATTGTTTCAAGTGCTCAATGTAGTGTTTCAGTCTCCCACATTAAATTAGAATTTCAAAGAATTAAATAATACAGCTTATTTTAAGCAACCATCAGAGGGCTCAACAGCCTTCTAATAAAATTATAATGAAACCATACTCAGTACACTGTAGGAAACTTTGGCTCAGTCTCTTTTAAGATAATACACTTCTGTTACAGCTTCTTCTATATGTTAACTTGGTAACGTCATAAAAGGGAAAATACAAAGCGCATTCAACATCGTGTTCCTGTTCTGCTCCTAACCACAGTGAACCTCTCCAATTATCTTCCAGGTGGGGGCAACAGTAAGCCAGTTTTCTTTAATCGCGACCGTGTCCTTCTGCATCAGGAGCTCAGCACCCGGGATGCGCTCCCGCAGAGGCGGGGACCGCGCACATCCCGAGCTCCAGCTCCCCAGGGAGGCCTTTCCAGCCATCTCTGCCGGCAAGGCGCGCCCTGCCCTCCCTCCTGAGCGGCCGGACCCTCGCCGGGTCACCCTGCAGCCCGTCCGCACCGCCTCGGGCCGTGCCAGCGCCGCGGGGCTCACCGTGACACGGGGCCGGGGCCGCGGCAGGGCCGGCACCCGTCACCCCGCGCCGCCCGTGCGCTCACCCCCGGCCGGGGCTCCCGGAGCCCGGCCCGGCCCCGCTCGGCTCCGCCGCGGCTACGTGTCGCTCCTGCGGGCGGCCCGGCCCCGCGCCGAGCCGTTGGCCGTGGCCCCGCCGGTGCCCGCCTCGGGCCGGTACTTGAGCCAGCAGATGAGCCATGTGACGACCACGGAGAACAGGGCGAGGATGCTGGCGACCGACAGGCAGATGGGCCCCACCGGCGAGGGCGATGCCGCGGCGCCGGGCGCGGCGTCCCCGCCGTACTGGTTGACGAAGATGAGGCCGGTGAAGAGCAGCACCACCATGGAGAGGAAGGAGACGACGACGCACACGCAGCCGGCGCTCAGCGCCGCCCGCTTGCAGCTCTGGCAGCTCTCGTAGCCGCCGCCCGAGGAGCGCGGCCCGGCGGGGGCGGGGGGCGGCGGGGCGAGCGCGGCCGCCGCCTCCCGGGCGCGGGGCGGGCGGCGGGGCGGCAGCGGCGGCAGGCGGTCCTGCGGCACCGGGTCGCGGGCCCGCAGCTGCGGCGGGCAGGCGGCGGCCAGCTTGGTGTTGACCGGGAGGCCGTGGACGCGGTGGTCGGGCAGCGCCGTGCGGTGGCGGCAGAGCGGGCAGGCCAGGGAGCCGCCGGGCGAGCGCCCCGGGCCCGGCTCGGCGCCGGCGGCGGGCGGATGCTGCGCGGCGCGCAGGTGCAGCTGGCTCAGGCACTCCTGGCAGAAGGTGTGCAGGCACTCCAGCAGCTTGGGCGCCCGCCGCTCCAGGTCGAAGTAGTTGTAGCAGATCTTGCACTCGTAGTCCTCCGAGCTGGGGGCGGCGGCGGCCGCCGGCGGCGCCGCCACCGCCGCCTCATCATCGTCCCGCCGCCCGCCCTGCCCTACGCCGCCCGTCTGCGCCGGCTCGGCCATAACATCTCGCCGGAGGGGGACGGAGAGCCGCGGAAAGGCGGGGAGCGCCGGGCCGGCCCGCGGGGAGCCGGGGCAGCCGCGACCCCGCCGCCTCCTGGCCGCGCCCGCGGGCTGCGGCGGGGCCCGGCGGGGAGGGCGGGGGACGGAGGGAGGGCCCGGCCGCCTGCCTGCGTCGCCCGCCGCGCTGGCGGCTGCCGGGGGCTGCTGGCGGCTGCCGCGGGCGGGGGGCGGGATCGGCGCCGCCCGCCCCCGGGAGCGGCCGCCGGTGCGCGGCGGCGGCTGCGGTGCCTCTGTGCTGCCCGCCCGGCGTGCGGGGCACGGCTCGGCACGGCACAAGGCACACGGCACAAGGCACACGGCACACGGCACGGCACGGCCGTGCGGCGGCGATGCCGGGTCCCAGCGCCTCGCTGCTGGCTCGCCGGCGGGAGCCGCCCCCGCAGCACGACCCGGCGGGGCTCGGTGCTCTCCCGCAGTCCCTCCGCCCTGCAGCGCTGCGGGCAGCACGCCTGGGTGTCGAGCAGCCTTTCAGTCCTGGAGTGCGATTTCTTGAAGCGTTCTGTGGGTTTTAATAGTTGACGAGGATTCCCCGCTGTCAGGATGTCATGGGAACCCGCAGTTACAATGACATGACACTCGTTAGGCACGAACACGGCAGATGAAGGGTTAATATGGGAAGGCAGGGTGACATCTCTTTCATACACCGCAGCTCACAGGCTAAGTGATATTTTACTGCTTTTCGGAAAGAACATTTTGGGCACCCTGATTCTCGTTCATTGTGCACGCTGAAACATAAGAGGTCTTTTATTCCGGAAGCTGAAGGCCGAAGGAGCTGCTGATGTTGTTATTTACATCCTGACATCGCTATACAATTGAGAGCTTTCACCCAGTTTAAGGAAAAACCATCCAAACAGTGAGATACCCACAGCTGTAATGTGATATGTTAAACAACCTGATAGATTTCACTGCAACAAAGCCTGCACTGTCTCATCAGGGAACTCTCTGGAGAAACTCTTTTATCTCAGGTGTAGCAGAGGCCATAACAGTGATTATTTCTCTCTGTAGTTCTGAGGATAGCTCTAGGCAAGTAAGGCCCTTGTTTCAGGTACACTGCCTTGCCTTGCTGTCTTGCTAAAGCTCCATCTTGGGCAAATCAGCTCTGGCCTGAGAGCTGTGTCATCTTGGGTGCCTTCTGCCCTCCTCTGCCATGGGACATGCTGGATCAGGAGTGCTTCACAGCAAACGCTCAGAAAGCTCTCTCCTTCTCAGGGCTGTCTGTGCTAGGGCTTTGCTCTTGAGCTCTGAGCATTCTTGAAGAGCAGGGGAACCATTGTTTAGAAAGACTGACTTGTTGGAAAGATAAAAAGCAACGTATTTGTAAACTGTGATGACAGATGTGATGATTGTTCTAGCCAAAGGGGGAGCATATCTTAGCTTAGCATAAACTGAAATCATGGGCTAAAGTCATACAGTGAAAAGTAGGAATGCTCTCTGTACAGAGAGACATTGTTTTTATAATTTATCCTAAGAGATGTTTTAAAGACCTTTAAAAATGTTGGTTGTGTCTCTAAAAAAAAGAAAGAAGGTGACTTTTGTTGTTACTGTCCATAGTGCTACTTGGCCTGTGCAGTCAAAAATTACCCTTTTTTAAAGGCCCACACTGGTTTGCAACCTCAGAGCTAATCTGCCTGATGAATTTGGACTTTTTCATCTAACTCTGGTAACTTTTCTAAAATTAAATCTCATTGTATTTACTCAGGCATTCTTATATTCAAAAATGTATGCTTCTGGTAGTTTGTCTATTTTGGTTTTGGTTTTTTGTGTGGGTTTTTATTTTGATTTGATTTGGTTTGGTTTTTTTGCTTGCTACTCTTTAGCATCATCTTCCTGTTAATTGGTTCACTGTTAAAAGATGTCAGATTATCCCAGGCAGTGCACTTTTCTTTAATATTACTGCCACTTCCATAACTCTACAACTTCCAACAATTTTCAAAACCCATGAAAGTCCTCAGATCCACACAAATACAAATTAATATTTCAAGTACATTTTTTTGAGGCACTGTATCAAATGCTTTAATAAGGTCCAGATACATCAGCTGCATTTCTGGTTCAGAGTGCTTCACCCCTGCCTTTTGTGTGCTGAGTTTTCTTATCTGATGTATATCTGCCTTGAGGTCAACTGAAACTCCATCTAATAAGTATATGAAAGTCAGCACTGGAAAAGCTTCCTGTAATTCAGGCATGAAAACTACACAGGATAGATGGGGAAGTTGAGCATAACTGAAAAAATAATAATCATTAAAAACAGCTAAATGCAAAATTAGGACTAAATTTACTCTTTGCGAAACCTAAGAATGAGGAAAACTGGTGAGTGTCACAGAAACATCCTAGTTCACAATTACTCCTGTGAACACAGTGCTGGATAACTCAGTCCCACACAAGTGAGGTTATCCTGTGCTGAGCAGTCCCTAGAGAACACTATTCAGCACAGCCTGTAAAGGGCATGGGCCTCACCCCTGGTGAGATGCTGCTTGGTTCTGGACCAGTACAACTGCTCTTCACCTCTTTGTGTCCCTAGTGGCACTTGCAGGTTCTGTCCTTACCCTTCTGCTAGCACAGGAACTCGTGTGATGACATGGCCAGCCAGTTCTTGGAGACAATCCAGCTGAATGCTTTTTACTTTTTCAGTGAGTTTTTCTGCTGAAACAGCTCAGGGAAGCAGGTTGCTGCCTGGGTGCATGAGGTCTGCAGCCAGTGGGAGGAAAAATGCCAGAGGCTGTGTGGTCAGGAGAGGAAATGAGGTGGGACCACAGCGTGGCTGATTTACGTACATTCACCTTACCATGGAACCAAGCCATGAATGATTTCAGCCCTCCTGTCCTAGTCCAGCATCCTGTCATGTGTGTATTACAGCTGGGTGATGGGGACAGAGCCAGCCTTGGCAGCCCCTGGCAGCCTCATCTCTGCAGGACAGGGTCCCCCTGTGGCTCTCTGGGAGGCTCTGGGCTCACCAGGCAGGGCGTGTGTGCCTCACCTGCTCCCTGTGCCTGCTGCTGCCCTGGCTCCTGTGCCTGCTCCTACCCTGGCTCCCTGTGCCTGCTGCTGCCCTGGCTCCCTGTGCCTGCTCCTACCCTGGCTCCCTGTGCCTGCTGCTGCCCTGGCTCCCTGTGCCTGCTGCTGCCCTGGCTCCCTGTGCCTGCTCCTGCCCTGGCTCCCTGTGCCTGCTCCTACCCTGGCTCCCTGTGCCTGCTCCTGCCCTGGCTCCCTGTGCCTGCTCCTGCCCTGGCTCCCTGTGCCTGCTCCTACCCTGGCTCCCTGTGCCTGCTGCTGCCCTGGCTCCCTGTGCCTGCTGCTGCCCTGGCTCCCTGTGCCTGCTGCTGCCCTGGCTCCCTGTGCCTGCTCCTGCCCTGGCTCCCTGTGCCTGCTGCTGCCCTGGCTCCCTGTGCCTGCTGCTGCCCTGGCTCCCTGTGCCTGCTCCTACCCTGGCTCCCTGTGCCTGCTCCTGCCCTGGCTCCTGTGCCTGCTCCTACCCTGGCTCCTGTGCCTGCTCCTACCCTGGCTCCCTGTGCCTGCTCCTACCCTGGCTCCCTGTGCCTGCTCCTGCCCTGGCTCCTGTGCCTGCTGCTGCCCTGGCTCCCCAGTCACTTGGACAGGGAGGGTGCCCAGCCTGCAATTAAAGGTGGCTTCTTACCTGGATCCTTCTGGGGATTGACCCTGTGATTCTTCACGAGCAGAGGAGCTGGACCATGAGTACTGGAAAATGCCTCTATGCTGAATTGAAAGACCTCCCTGGCAGGGAATGAAATATTTTTTCAGATTTTTGGAAAAGTTACCATATTTACAGAGATCCAGATGTATTATCTCTTTTAGTCAGTTTAACGACAATGAATTATTATTTTTTTGGATTGTAAGGTTGTAGGGACTGTTTTTTAGTGGGAAACATGAATTAGTTATTTTAAGCAAACCACAGAATGTAGCTGAGCTGATTCTGAGGGCTGACTTTTGTCTGAAACACTACAGAAGACTTTGGATGTTATTCAGCAGAAGTTGTGTTAGAAATTCAGAGCAAAAGTGGCAAACAACCCTTACAGAAGACACATTTTTCCACTTAATCTGCAGTTGGTAAGAATTGATTTTTAATGTGGTAAATATTGGGCCTCATTTATCCTGTGCAGTGTGCCAATTTCATGCTGGTGCAAGATTTGGTCTAAGAAAAGTTGTAACAGTATAAATTAACACATCAATGAGTCAAGCCCAAAAGCTCACAGAAGAATCCTCCTGTTTTTCATAAGGGACATATTGACATACACCCCTGCAGCAATAATATCATGTTAAGGTAGTTTAATTCCCCAGGAAAGTCTGTGTTCTTATACAATAGGTGCTTTTCTCTTTTGATGGGTGGCAAAAGATATGTCTTATTTTTATGCCCCATCATTGCATAATAGGATGGTGCATCATCTTCTGCTTTCTTCAAGTTGACATTTTATTTCATATAAAGTATTTCTGAATAATTTATAATTAAAGTGCTTTTTTACCTTTTCTGTATTGGAACTTCTGTAAAAGCTATTGCATGTTGGTCTATTGCATTCAGTACTGAAAGGAATGTTCCTTTTCAATAATATTTGAAAATGGCCATTTCAGGGAGCTGAAAAAGAGAAAATGGATTACAATTATGAGCAATTCTATATCAGTCACAGCCATATAAAAATATGTTAATCTCTTAATGTATGCAATAGGAAAGATGCAGAAGTAGATGCAATGTTTGACACCACTCTCCTCCCAGTAAAGCCTTTCTTGTGTTGTATCTGCTAAAATGTCCTATTTCAATTGGCTCAGGAAATGAGAAAGTGTGAAGGACAGACCTTTGTTGACCACTCACCTCTTTTCTCCTGGGTTATTCTCAGCTTCTCCTCCTCACAGAGTGTTCACCTGCAGCCCCAAGCACAGACACACTCTCATTGGCATCACTCTGATGCCAAATTGTGCAACAGGTTTATTGGCAATAAAAGGGTGAGGGCTTAACCCTGGGGGTGATGCATAATTTCTGATGGGAATGATTTCTTATTGTTCCCATCCATGTCTTTTCCATAATGTGTTTTCAGCACATCCCAAATAGGTAACTGCATTACAAGCTTTTGTTAAGAAATTATGAGGAACCATTTGAAATTGTGAGGCCATGTCCAGCAGGTGCCTCTCCTTCTCCAACAGCTAAACTTGAACAGTACAAAGAGATCCCCACAGATGTGCTATCCACAGGAAACCCAGCTCAGAAATGTTTGAGCTGATGGCAGATATGGGGTGGCTCTGCAGTTTGGGCAGAGGTGGCTCTGGGGTCCCCTGGGCACACCTGGGTTGGGTGCAGCCCATGGGAATCTCAGGTTGGATGGTTTGGGCTCCAGAGCTCCAAGAGAGTCCCCATCTCTTGTGGTGTGCCACATTATTAATGGCTCCTTGGAGCAGCAGCTGTGTTAGGGCAGATCTGCCCTGGGTATTTGCAGGCATTTTATAAATCTTATAAATTTTATAAATCTTTTAGAAAACAGTATTTCAATTGGTGCAGTCTTCCAGGTTGGCTGCAGATTGTGAAACAAATGTATTTGTAAAAAAATTTATCTTCTTCTAAACTAATGGCACTTCTCAAACCATGTGGTGATGATACAATTGAATAAAGAATCCAGGAATTTCATTCTTGGATTTAACTGTTGGTTTTTTGTTTGTTGTTTTGTTTTTTTTTCTGAAAAAACAAGCTAAAATGAGAAAAAGAGGGAAAGCCTCAGAGAAGTCTTCTGTTTTAGCCAGCATTGTGTCTTCTGCAGTTCAGAGTAATAGTGAAAATTTATTCCAACACTGGGTGCTGAATGCAGTGTGGGGCTGGCAGAGCCTGTCTGGGCTTGCTGGAGCAGCAGCCTCTGCAAGGAGAGGGATTTCTGTGGAGCAGGGCATTTTAAATGTGGAACTGCTGTGTCTTAGTGGCACCTTGGGGCTCAAAATTATGGTTCAGTAAAGCAGCTGGGTAGGAAAATGTATAAAAACAAGATTAATAATTATTATTAATTGTGATTAGAGTAATTAGTGAATGCCAGCATGGCTATTAGCTCTTGGGCAGTTATTTTATGCTACCCAAATTGTCCTTGCAATGACACAGTTTATGGAATCACTTTAACAGATTACTTAGTCCTTTTGGGAACTCTGTTTAGAAGACACAGTACACATTCCAGTTACTGATTTTATTTCAGGATATCATTGGTAACCTTGAGTTAAAATAGGGATGGTTATCTCTGAAGTGAAATCCTGAGCCAGTGAAGCTGGTTAAGAATTTTTGTCATCAGCTTCAAATTGGCCAACTTTTTGTCTTTGATAATGACAGGGACATTTTTTTTAAAGACATCTTGGAAACAACTACTATTGTTCAGACCACAATATTATGTATGTGTGCTTGAATCAATTCAGAATGAGAAACAGATGAAGAATTTGGGATTTTTTTTCATTCATACTATTGCATATATGCAGATATTAAAATTAAAATTGTTAGTTTTAAGCTGAAGTGAACACATGGAAGTTGGTTTGTTGGGTTTTCTTGTGGTTTTAAATAAACGTTAACATCTTCTCACAAGAAACAGCAAATTTAAACATTGCTTGACATGAGCATAAAACCTACCTGGGTCTTTGCAACCCTGGAGAAGCCCAGCCTCTGCTTTTAAAAGAGGCAGAAAAGCAAAAAGCAAGTGTTAGGGATGAATTGGGAACAATTCTAGATTCCAACAGAAAACATTGTTTTGTTGCTGTATCAACCATGTACTGAGCACTGTGTGCCCTTTGGTGCCTTCCCTCTAGGAAGGAAATATTGTAAAATCAGGGATTCCCTGAGGCAGGGAATGATTGGCATCTGACTCCATTGCTTTGGAATGCTGAACACTGACTTTATTAGAAGTATACTATATTGTAATAGTACAATATTACATTAAAGAGAGATACTACACTATACTCCATCATATCATACTTACTTCTAACTTCTAACTTCCTTCTAACTTCTGAAAACCCCGTGACTTTAGCTGGTCCAGCTGGTCACCTTGGCTAAGCAATCTCCAGAACACATTCCACACGAGCACAACAAGAGGAGCAGCACATCAGGTAAGCATTATTTTTTCTTTCTGTGCGGTTCTTCACTGCAATTCCCAGGATATATCATCGGAAAGTTGTGCCTTGCTTTTCTCTGTGAAGAGAAATGTGGCCACAAGGAGATGTTCAGGAAGGAGCAGGGACTGGGAAGATCTTGCATGTGAAGGAAACCCCCCGGAGCAGGACTGCACAGCCTGTGGAGGAGCTGGCTTAGGGGGATGCTGGAGCAGGCTGATGGGCTCTGCTGAACCAGCCAAGTGACTCAGACACAGTGCAGAGACCTCCAGCACCACAGGGGGATGGAGAGTGCCAGGGGGTGCTGCCAGCTCCTGAGCTGGCCCTGCCAGGGGGACTGTAACTCCAATGAGAGGGAAATCTGATTTGTTACTTGGCATGCCCCTGCTCCATTGTCCCTGTGCTGGCCCCCTCATTCTCACAGTACTGACAAGTGAGGAAGTTGAGAAGCTTGAGTCTAATGGGCTGATTCGATATTAAATATTTTGTAACAAAACCAACTAACGACTGAGATGTCTTTCTGATGGGGGTGAGAACTCAGGATGTAACCTTTGGAGAGAAAACTCTTCCATTAGCTAAAAATGAGGTCCTAGCTGAGTCAAGAAAGAGATTCCTTCATCCCAATTTAAAATCTAAACTACATTAATTGAAGAGTGTATGGTTTCTGAGTTTTATGAGTAAGAATAACTGAGAATTGATTAAATTGACATTTCTTATTCACAGTTGTTTTCCCCACAAAAATGTGGACTAAATTTGTAGACCCAGTAGTAAATGCCAGTTTGGAAGAGTTCCACCAGATTCATTGCAGTTATTCTAGTTGCACCTTCCTTAGCCAGTATAGAATCAGACCTTGCATGCACAAGTTTTCTAATTTAGACCTGAGGGAATATAATCAGGATCCAGGCTGAGGTTCCATTCCAGATCAAGTCTTTCACATGCAGACCATAAAATCAGTAAAAAACAAGCTTAGTTTGGCAGGGACTTCAAAAGAGACCTTGGGATGGTTTTATCAACAACAGAAGAGGCAATTCGTTCTCCATGCTGGAAATCAACATATATCTCATTTTAGGAGATGTGATCTATACTGACTGGGCTTTTGTGTAGAGAGAAAAATACCATGTTTGAGAGAATTTTTCTTAGGACCACCTCAAGTCTATGTAAACACTTCAGCCTTCAAAAACCTTATCCCCTAATCTCAGAGAAACATTTTTACCCACCATATTTAGATCAATATTTTTGGTTTATTTATTTATGTTGTCTTGTCTTTTTGATTGTCTAAGGCTTCAAATACGATTTTAGAAGTTTTTCCCAAGTTTCTGTATTAATTCTGCAGGAAGCTTGAACATTGATTTAAGAGCTGTGGTTTGGATTTGTAGATGCTAATGCAAGAAAGCTCCCAAGGAATGCAGCTTCTCTCAACTCTTGCACTGAAAGAGACATCAAAACCACGAAGGAAAGGAGTTAAAACCTGGTTTTCTCTTCAGCCATTGCCAGGAAAGCTGCCAGCCAGAGGGATGATCTGTGGTGGATGGTCACCAATCATAGTTAAAAGTTCTGTGTGCTGCCATTGCTTTTCAAAACTGCATATTCCCCAAAAGAGCACAAATAAATAAAGAGATAATGGGGTGGGCATTCTCTAAAACAGACACTGGATTTCTCAAGTCTTGTTGGCTTGCCCAGTGTGTGTGCAAGAGCCATGGTAAATGCTGCCCTGACACCCCCAGGGCAGAGGGTGCAGCAGCTTCTCTCAGGTGTGGTTGAACACCTCTCAGATGACATCTGATGTTCAAAAGCTTGATGCAGAGGAAATATTTTACTAAGATACTTTAAAAAAATTAAAATAACCTTCCATGCAGTTGAGAGAGTTTGCATTAAAATGAGATAACCAATTATGATCATATTTCTCTCCTGCAAAAAAACAAAAGTTCAAGCTCCCTTCTCCCCCCAGCCAGCCATTTGGTGATATTTAAATACATTTCAACAGCAAAATGTTTGGTCTGGTATGAGGTATAGTAGAAAAATCTCTCCTACTATAAGTTATTAGAGGTGAAGGATCATTTATAATTCTGTTCTGAAGAGGGAGGAGGGAGCTGCCCAGGCAAGCCCCCTGCTCTATCCTGAGACACTATGGTTTCCACAGCACTTGAGGTTTTGCTTTTGATTTAATGCCTATCAAATTTCAAATAAATCCAGTTTGAATAAATGTTTTTTGAGAAAAAAAATTCAATTGCCTGCCCCCAATTCAGTGATGTCTCCACAAGGAGGTCTCTAAATGGAGCTTAGCCCTGTATTTCTGTCTTCCATATGGGCCCCTTTTCCTTTTTTCCTTCTGGTCCAAAGATGGTCACATTTTTAAGGGTTTGCAAACTGCTTCAGAAAGGAAGAGCAGGACAGGCTCAGGCTCTGGAAACACACCTGAAAAAAAAACTGGTCACACCTGAAAAAAAATCACTTTTTCAGCTTCATTTATCCACATGGAAGAATAGCAGGGCCCCTGCTTCATCAGCAGCTCAGCAGTAGTTTCTAGAATCAGGGCTAATTCACAGATTATTAAAGGTTTTTCCCACTGCCCTGTGCAGTTAATTTCACAGCTTCCTCTATATCAAGTGGATAACTTGTATTATTATTAATGAATCAAGATAAATGCTGTCAGGCCTCCTAATGGTTGTTTCTATCTACTATACCTTAAAAAATGTACATATGCATCCTCCTTGGTTTACTGCCAGTCAATCAATGTCAAACTGTTGACAGATGGATGTGGGATTTTTTGCTGTCTTTAAAATAGGATCAATGACATTAAAGCTTGTCATGTAAATAGTAGAAATAAAGCAGAAAAACCCAAGAGCTATTTATGTTTTTTAGGATGACATCTGTAATGTGGGTGGCATAGAATGAAAAGTAGAAAATTTCAAAGCTGTTCATAATTGAATGAATTGACTGAGCATATATTTCTTAGTGGTTTAAAAGGCATTAGTTATGCAAAGTTCATGGATGCAAACAAAATAAATGTATGAACTAAAGTAAACCTATGAACCGGTTGCACAAATCTCAAACCATTTATTTGCTCATTTTCCACTCCCACCCTTTTTTCTCTGGACTGTTTGCTCCTGAACAGTCTTTATGCTGAAACTCATAAATTGCCTGAAAGAACATAATTTAAGAGGTCAGCAGCTCCCAGCAAAAGCCTCTGTTGCCCTTCACAGGATGCTTTTTGTTGGCTCTGCAGGGAGCAAACAACGCTGATGGCCAGGCTGACCTGCCCTGGCAGTGCCCAGCTCCCTACTGCAAATAGATTTTAGACAAAAGAAAAGAACCCTATGTCTCTTGCATTCCAAACAAGTGTTTGACAGCAGTGACTCATGCTGCCACAATGCAGGATAAACACTTGGAAGGCATAAAGCTGAAGCCTTGGGGGTGATGGCAGGAAGTTTGATGCATGTAAGGTGCCACAAAGAGAAGTTATCAAGGGGCAGGGCAGAGAGGTACCTGGCTCTCAGATCCATCCTGTGCTCTGAACAGGAGGAGGAACCATGGAGAACATGCTGGGTACAGAGGGCATTTGGAGGTGCGGCATTTGGAGGTGCCCGCGAGGTGTGGCACTTCTGGAGCAGCGTGGAGAAGGTACCCGGGCACAGCTGGCACAGCTGGGGGACAGATGAGGGGGGAAATGGGGAAAAAATGGCGAAATTTGGGAGAAAATCGGTGAAAATTGGGGGGAAATTGGTGAAACTTGGGGGTTTAGGGATACCTGGGCACACCCGGGGGCACCTGGGTACAGATGAGGGGGGGAAAAAATGGTCTCTGACATGGCAAGATGAAGCACTGCTGCCCAGCCCTGGGAGTGCCAGTAGTGCCCCAGCAGAGGTGCAGGACTGAACTCAGCAGCTCCTGTCCCTGGTTTTTGCTCAGTTTCCTGTGTGCTGGCTGTGAGCTGCCCATTATTAGCTGACTGCTCCAAGGCTTCCTGCTGTGCATGTGGGCTCAGACCAAAACTGGCTTTTCCAGAGTAATGGCTTTCTTGAAGGAAAAGGCAGTTGTAAAAAGTAGGGTATTACTCTGTATTTGATAATAATTACTCGAGAACTGTGATCTTGTCTCCATTCCCACACTTGCTGAATGAGGATTCATTGAAGAGCCCATGCCAGGAGATGTCTCAGAATGAAGCCAGCAAAGGGAAAGGATGTTTGCCCAGCTGTGCCCCTCCAGCAGTGCTCTTGCCTCTTCAGCAAAGCTGTACTGCCAGCCTGGCCATTCCAGGGCAGCTGGTTGTAAGGGTCTGGAGTTGGTCACCCTTAGCAAAGACCTTCCCAGGCCCTGTTACAGCAATGATTTACAGAACCTGCTGAATTCCCTTGTGTTTGAATGCCCTTGTCACTGGATCCCCTTCAGTGCAGGCACTGAGTGCTGTAAGCAGAGATCCCCACACAGCAGCATGGAGCTGCTGCAAAACAGCCACTAAAAACCCTTTCCACAGCTTCAAGCACATTGGGGCAACACTCAGCCCAGAGAAAGAGAAGTTTTTACCATTTTAAGCCTAGACTGTTGTTGATAAAATCAGATTTTTTTTCCCAGAGAGCTGGTATATGGTATTTTAAATAAGATGATCAGGCAGGTCAATTCTTATGATAGTTGAGTTTTTAAAAATTCTTAGGAGTTTAGTTCAACATTTCAATACAACATTATTCATTCTTCTGCTGCTGTTGTCTCCTAGAACACTGCAATAGCAAAGGTAGCCTACAAATAACCAGAAATATTGTGAACAGCTCTAGGAATTTCACAGTAGACATACGTGCAATTGAAGTGTCCAAGTGATATGGTGCAGAATAATTATTTAAATAACATGCTAATCTTCACTGGAAATTAGCAATACCATTTCAAGCAATGCAAATCATAAGCAATTACATGGAATTATCTGGTTACTTACACTGCAAACAGAAAAGTTAATTATTTCTACCCAAGACAGCAGCCACAGCTTTAGCACATTCCCTTTCTTGCAGTTTTTGGAGCTGCTTTCATCTTCCCGAGTTCTAAACTTTGCTTTGCTTTTGTACTTACATTTTCTAAAACTGAAAATGCAATCACATATATATATAAAATAAGGATATTTTAAAAAAATTATGTGAGAATTATTAACAAATGGGTTGACAGTTCCATTTCCCTCCATGTCTAAAGTTGCAGGACTTGGTGAGCAGTTTGGAGCCCAAAGGACTGATGAATTAACACACACTGTGTGCTGCAGCTTTACATTTTCTGACCATCTGTGACAATTGCTGTGTGTTCAGTGCATTGAAGGCTGCAGAAGGATCACAGGTTCCAATCTTTCTCTATCACTCAGCTAAACTAATGAAGATATTGGCATAGAAAACATTTTCTCCTAGTCAGAAAAGACCTACAAAATGTGCAAGCTTGAGACCCATTACAGCTGTGCAGACTCCTGTTGAGATTCTTTCTTTATTGACCTTTCCTGCATTTTTTTCTGTAAAAACATTTCTTAAAACAGGATTTTATTTGACCTTTGTTAGGTATTGAATCAAAAGCAAAAGCTCAAGTGCTGTGGAAACCACAGTCTCTCATGTGTTGGTTTCCAAGGGCACTTTCTACAGATTTTTTTCATCTCTTCACCATATTTTAAAATCTTCAGTTCTTCCAGCTAATCTGAGAAAGCTCCATTTTCTTGCCTGCAAGGTTAGTGGGTGGTTGGGTCTGACATTCAGTACTGAAAGTCTCAGATCCAAAATAATGTGTTCAGTAGCTTGTCAACTAAATATAATGAAAAAGCAAAAGTCTTATAAAAAGAGTACTTGTAACTTGTAGTATTAAAGCATACACATTTTAATGGTTTCTTTCTCAGTAGAAAGGTAAAAAATGCAAATTGCCAGAAAATGGTGAAGGAAGATGAAATTAAGAGTTGGGCTCTGAGTATGTTGAGAAAATTACTGAGGAAATGAAAACACGTGGGATGAAGCTGAGGAGAAAATTTGTTCAAACCTGTTTAAATACAGTGCTGTGGTACTTGATGAGTTGGTGGGGCTCTGTCTTGACCTATGGCCAAAGGATGTCTGTGTGTAGGATTCCTGAGTGCCACCCTCCCTCTGGCACAGCCCACATCTCACTGCCAAGGTCACTGGTCCCAGCCACCGTGTGCTGATGTCTGCAGCTCTGCCACATCCTCAGCATCCCTCCAGGCACCAGAGACACTGCCAGGCCTCTCCCTGGTACCACACACACCTCACCAGGCAGGGCCTTCAATTTGTTCATGCTCCTGTCACTTCAGTGGTTTTTTGTTTGGAAAACCACAGTTCTGACAGTTGTGTTTGTAAATCATAAGCCACAGCCTCCTCAGAGGGATCTCAGCAGAAACAACTGAGTGTGAGCTTCCACAGTGAAATGTGGCTGCTGTCTGTGGAGTGACAGTAAAACCTGTGCTCGTATTTTGCTCCTCCAGACCCATTCTCTCAGCCTAAGGGAAAACAAGGCTTGTCTGGCTGTCAGGATTGCAAACTCAGGATGACATCTGAAAACTGAGCTGTGCTCTCCTACCACCACCATCCAGCCCTGGAATTTGTACTTCACTCTTAACTTTGTTGATGCTGAAGGCAAAATTATCCACCATCATGACAATGACACCCGTTGTTGTTAAGGAAATGCCTTCAGCACAAGGCACTATTCTCAGCTTTCTCAAAAGTTATCTTTTGTATTCTCATCTTTCATGCTTTTCCTCAGCCCAGGGGTGATTTTCTTCCCTTGTGAAAATGTAGCTAAATACTAACCAGCTATTAGTGAGATATTTTGGCTCTGGATGAGGCAGTTTCTCTAGATAAAATTCTAAAAGCTTTTTTTTGCTACTGGACAGTTTATAAATGACTTCTTTTAAACACTCTGAGAATCCTACACATCTAGTCTTTTGCAGTGCCATTGATTCCACTGGCATATTAAAATTAACAATAAGTAGAAATTGTCCCCTTATTTTTTCTCTCTATTAAGTTTAGAGTGAGTTTGATTAATAAAACCTGAATTCTCATCAGCTGCATGCTGACCTCCTCACTGAGACACATTCCCACTAACCTACGTGTGCACCTGCAGAGGAATTAGGGAGAAGCTGGCTGTGAATGCTGAGTTCTATTTTAATACCTGGGAAGTATTATAATGACATAACTATGTAGGCAGATCAGATAAATATTGACTTGTGGTTGACAAAGAGATGTTTTAAAATACCCACCAAGTGCTGGCTCCAGCCATGCACTTTCATTCCTGCTTTCCTGCTTTCCACTGTGTCCCTGGATGAGATCCTATCCCACTGGCATCAGTGGCAAGGCTCCCAGCTGCAATTTTACTGTAATACAGCCCTGTAAAGGGCTGTAATTTTACTCTTCAAATTAACATGTTACAAATTTTTGTGCGTTTTTCACATACCCAAGGAACAGGAAAAAGAAGACAAATATTCCCCAGGTACTTATGAGTGCATCTAGTAAATTTTACACTATTAAAAAACAAACCCAGAGGCAAACAATAAATAATTCCCCCAAGTAGGAGTACAAACACAGCACAGCCTGCCTCCCTCCTCAGTCCCTGTGAGCTGGTTCTAACAGGGGAGCCCTGTCATCATGGCCAGGGCTGAGTGTGTGCACACACCAGCAGGGAGGAGAGCACCCAACACATGGTGTGGGCAAACCTCTGCTGACAGAAGATTGTGTTTGAAGATAAAAGAAAATTAATCACACAAACAATTAAATGAGGTCTATGGAGTCTGCCCTGGACTGTGGATGGGATGATGAAGAGCTGTCCCTGGGATTCCTCACAGAGGCCATGTGGCCCCAGCCCAGGCTGGGTGATGAGATGGCTCTGCCATCTCGAGAGCAGTGGTACTCATGGGGCCTCGGTGAGCATCTCCTGCAGACAGCCCAAACTGTGGCACAGGGACACACTGACTTGCTAAAAAAGCAAAGGAACATGGCTTTGGTTTCCAAGTGCTCTGGAAAAAATGCCTTGATGCAATCTTGTATAATTTGGGGTATTTGAGAATGAAAAAAAAGCAACAAACTTTAAATGAGTGTATGTTGAGCAAATAATGATTGTGCAATCCTTGTACAAAATATATTTCTGGGAATAAATATGGGGCTGTTCTAAAAAGAAAAAAAAATGCATTGATGGAACTAAGGTGCTAAATGTTTCAAACATAGGAATCAGCAGGGATCACCTGTGGCAAGGTTTGCAGCCCTAGAACTTCAGGGGCATCTTCCAAGGGATAACTCCTCTTTTTCTGTAGGAAACTTCACAGCTGTATTTAAGGGATAAAATATTTAGAGATGTATCTTTAGAGGTGTATGTGTACATGTGATGTTACAATGTAGGCGTGCAAATATTTGGGAAAAGAAATAAAAGCTGGTTCCAAAACCGGACAAAATGAAACTGGGGACAGCTCAGGGTGCATTTTACACCATGAGATGAATTGACAGAATATGAGCCCATGTAGCATGGCATCCACACCTAACTGTTTTCCCCAAAGATCTTGGTGTGATTTAGAGCATTCTATCTTCAGGGAGAACATCATGGCAGGAAAAACACCAAAGAAAAGGAACACGCTGAATGTCCTGTCCTTGCCGGGGGGTGACCGCGGGGTTGGGAGCCGGGGCGGGGAAGCGCAGGGCCGGCAAGGGGCGCTCCCGGGCGGGGCATGGCACCTGTGCGGGATGGGGCGGGGCGGGACATGGCACCTGTGCGGGAGGGACGGGGCATGGCACCTGTGCGGGAGGGGCGGGACATGGCACCTGTGCGGGAGGGGCGGGACAGGGCACCTGTGCGGGATGGGGCGGGACGGGACAGGGCACCTGTGCGGGAGGGGCGGGACATGGCACCTGTGCGGGATGGGCGGGGCGGGACACGGCACCTGTGCGGGAGGGAGAGGCAGGACATGGCACCTGTGCGGGATGGGCGGGGCGGGACACGGCACCTGTGCGGGAGGGGCGGGGCGGGGCGGGCGCACCTGCCCGCGGCCCCGCGGCCGGCGGGGCGCGCTGGGGCCGCGCAGCGCGGAGCTGGCGGCAGCATGGCCCGCCTGCTGGGCACCCTGCGCAGTTCCCAGCCCGTGGCGCGCTTCCAGCGCTCCTGCGGGCTCTTCCCCGCCGGCGAGGAGGGCGGCGGCAGCGGCGAGCCCGCGGAGGGGCCCCGGGACGGCGGCGCCTGCAATGGAGCGGGCGCGCTGCGCCGCCCGGCCCGCGCTGCCCCCGGCGGGGTGCGGAGCGGCCGCGGCCCGCAGGTGAGTGCGGGGGGGGGCCCGGCCGTGACTCAGCAGAGCCGCCCCCGGCACCGAGCGCGCAGGGATGCCCCGGGAGGGTCCCCCCGCATCCCGCCCGCGGGATGGGAGGAGGGAAAAAGGGTTGGGGCTGCGAGCGGGGAGCGCTGTGCGCTGCCGCAGCACGGCTGCATCCCGGCCCCGCCGGGGAGGCGTCCGTGGGCTCTCGGCTCTCCCCCATCGCTGAGTCCCCGGGATGGGGCACTCGGTGCGAGCGGAAGTTGCCTGCGGAAGGACCTGGGAGGCACCGCGGTGTCGCCCCGGGATGCGGCAGGGAAGGAGCAGCTCTGTTCTGTCTCCGAGCGGGGCGCACCTGCCGTGGTGCTGCGCTCTGCCCGGTCCCTGCCCGCTGCCCACGGTGTGTGGCTGTGCCCGGCCCCTGCCCGCTGCCCACGGTGTGCGGCTGTGCCGGGTCCCTGCCCGCTGCCCACGGTGTGTGGCTGTGCCGGGTCCCTGCCCGCTGCCCACGGTGTGCGGCTGTGCCCCCAGCCGGCCCCGGCCCCTGCCCGCTCCGAGCGGCTCAGCCCTGCTGGCGCAGCCGAGCTGCCCATGGAGCCGCGCAGCGCTTCCCGCTGGCCAGGCAGGTCGCGGCGTTTCCCGGCAGAGTCAGTAATTCCCCCGTGTATCAGAAGGAACAGGGAAAGGTATGATGCAAGCCGTGTGTACAGGTCGGACGACCTGCTTTTTGTCTTACTGTAATGACTCGAATTCATTAGCAGATCGTTTTGTGGTGCCTTTTGGAAAGCAGGCGTGATAATGGGCTTTCAAATGCTACCTGCAACATAAACATGGACCAGCCATGAATGTCGTAACTCTACACTCCTTCCCTTCCATGCTATTTTACTCTTCCCTGTTCCCCATCCAGTGCTCAGATTCCCATTTCAAGCATCTAAAATTCTTCTTTAGCTGCTGCTTGACTCTTTCTCAATTAGATGTAGTTCAGTGTGTTCACTTCTGAACTACAGTAAGCTCTATTTTGGGTAAACTATGCAGGTAATTCACTAAAAGATTTATTGTCACTGCTTTCTTTTGAACAGTGACATAGTTCATGTAGCAGTGTTGATACTCAATCCTGTCCAAGTTAATGCTCCATGAATGCAGCTGTTCACCTTAAGCAATTGTTTTGGGCTTCATGAAGCAAGGCACAATTACCTTTATGTGAAGGGTGAATGTGTTCTGCTTGAGACTCCATGAAACTTGGAGGTAGAAGCAGAAGGATTTGATTCCACATAATTATGACACTCTGAAACATGAAAGTTGTGTTCAAACACCCCCAAAATGGAGATAGGAGAAATAGATTGAACAGTGTTTCAGTGAAGTGCTAGAATTATAAAGACATGCCCTCTCTGTTCCTTTTTATCTAAACTGGAAATGGAAAGTCCATTTTTACAAGGAGCATCTTTTGCAACTTGATAAGAAATGTGAAAAGTGAATTTGGGTCTCCCTTAGGCTAAGGCTCAGACCCCCTGCTTTGTTGCTAAATGACCTGAGGTTACCCTGATGTATCTGCAAGTAAACAGGTTTAGGAATCTCATTTAAATAGCAAATTCCTTGGCCATGAATTCTCTATGGATAGTGTCATTTTCTGGCTACTAGCTGCAGGTGTTTGCAGAAAGCTGCTAAAGTGCTGCTCCTGCATCTCCCTCCTGGAGCCTTGTGTGGCTCTGTGCTCATCCATGTCTTCCCGAAACTTGGGAGTTTCAAAGTCCTTGTCATCAGGACAGTTGATTTCTATAGGGTTGTAACTTTCACACTGCTTTGTCTTTACTCTCACAACTGTCTTAAAGATTCTCAGGTTCTCCTGTGTAAGTCCTTGGACAACCACTAGGTTATACCTGTAAAACCAGAGCATTTTTCATGCAGTGAAGAAGGTGTGAATGGCTTGCTGGATGATGGGACTGGCACAGCTCCAAGTCTCCAGGACATCCCCCTGTTCTTCAGTGCCAGCTCTCAGGCCCCTGCATCTGACCTGGGCTGGACGTGTGCCAGGGTGGCCCAGCTGGAGAGACTGGGGAGAGGCAGCTGAGGGCTGGTGGCACTTTGGGAGGGGATGGACACACCTGGTAGGGAAGATGCCATACTGCAATGAGAGGAGAGAGGATGTCTCAAAGAGGTAAAAGGACAGAGCAGCTCTTCCTCTGGAAGGAGGAGGATTTAATTATTGCAAACATTTGTGCCAAGAGTGCTGCTCGCGATTCATGACCGTCTGTGTTTATGTATAACCTGGGCATGAAGTGTGTGTTAAAAAAAAAAAAAAGCCACAATGCCTGATTACAATGGGCAGCAGCAGCATGAGTGGCTGTGTTCCTGAATCTTTGTAAATCAGTCCTGCCTGCCCCACAGGAGTTGCCATGAGATTAGACAGGGAATGAAGGGCTTAGATGTGACAGCTGTGGCTGCATGCAGTTCTTAAATATTGAATCAGTCACCTAGCCTGTGTGCTTGATGTTCCCTGGTTGACTTTTGAATACCTCAACTGCCCACTCTGGTGTTAGTGGGTGATACAGAATGGTGCTAGTCCAACACACTAACTGGGTTTATGTCCTGGCTTGGACTAGATATTGAATCTATGGGCTTTTGGTGGAGAACTTGTCTGGGTCTATTACTACAGAAGACAAGAGAGCAATTCCTTGTAATTATCCTGTCTATGGTTAATACTAGTTTCTTTTCTGTACTGCTTTCTATTATTAGTTTTTCACCAGAAATGTATTTCTGGAACAGCTGTAAGGTATCCTTTCCTTACGCTTTGTAGGAAATCCTCGAGCTGTGCTCTTAAAAACACAAATATACTACCTGAAGCTGGTGTTCTCTGAGTGGTCAAATAAAGGCCATGTATATTTTTAAAGTGGAGCTTTGCTTATCTCTGATCTCCTGGTGGACTTTTGCTCCTGGAACTGATAGCCTTAATGAAAGGGTAGGAAAGAAAACAACAGCCTTCTATTCGAAGTTCTTTGTAGAGATTTGTTTGTCTTTCTCCACTCTTCCTCTCCCAGATGCTTTATCATCTCAAGATCTGTCTTCCTGCCTTGGAGAGAGTACAGTTCATGTTTACACTGTAGTTATTCCTTAACTGTCAGAACTGCTCTGAGCTGGCACCATGCTTACAAACTGCCTGATGCTGTTTAGTGATTGTATGGTTCCTGCTCGTGCTGTAGGTGAGGAGGATAATAACCAGGATAACAGCCAGGTGGTGGTAATAGAAACAGAGAAGGTGGGTACAAACTGCACCTCCATGTCAGATGTATTACAGTCCCCAAAAATGTGGTAAATTACTTGCAAGATATAGATGAAAACACTGTTTTTGCTGTGCTGGGATGGTTGGTAATTTGAAGCATGTTTGCTCTAGAGCCTGAGTCAAGGTCTCTCTTCTGTGGTGGTCCCTTGCAATAGATTTTTGTATCAGCCTCAGAGCATTGCTTTTTCTTTTTAAATGGTTTTGCAGGCTTACTTTGTTTCATGTTGTTTCCCTTTCCATGCAGCAGTAAGTTGGTGGTAGCTGAGGCAGGTTCAGCAGGAGAGGCAAACCCTTGTGAAAAAAGCCCACGAGCACTGCTAGGAGAACAGGCTCTAGTGCTAACACTTTGTGTCCCTAGAGAATACAGCTGAACTTTTGGAAGCTCCTCAGTTTGGAGCTGCAGCTGGGGAAACATGAGCTGCAGTTTCTGGTTTCAATGGGCTGAGCACAAGGCTCACATTCCCCAGCATCGCTCTGGCTCTCTGTGGTCAGATCTCCCCTTCCTGGAGAAGGTGGGAGCTCGACCATCCTGCAGGTGTCCAGGTCTTGGTTTGAGGCTCTAGCAGCCAGTGAGGGATGGTGTTCATTCATCATGAATGAGATGGTTTCATGGAGGGTTTTGGCCAGCCCTGAGTGAGGGTCCTTTGGAAGATGACAGCAGAATCACATCCAAGATTCAGGTAGTGTGGGCAGCCCTGGGAGAATCTGTTAGCACTGGGTTTGCCTCTCCTCAGGGAGCAGCCTTGCATCCCCTCTGGAGAATAGGCTGCAAAGACAGCTCTGTGCTGTTTGTTACCATCTCAGTTCAGGATCCTGCTGCAGAGTCCCCTGGAGCTCACAGGAGTTTGTGAAGCTTTGCTGGTTGCAGTGGATATCCTGTGTGGTGCTGAGAGAGGAGTTTGTGAAGCTTTGCTGGTTGCAGTGGATATCCTGTGTGGTGCTGGCACAGGGCACACGAGGGGCTGGGCTGGCAGCCCAGCTCCTTACACTGATGATGATGATGATGATGTGCTTCATGGCTCACAGCCTGAGTCATCTTTTTGGAGGCCACTGGACCTCATAATGAGGAGCTGTCAGGATCCCAGGATTAATTCCAGTGCTTGGAGGTGAGCCACTCACTGCTTTATAATTCTGCTGACTGTCTTGGGCCATTACTTCAGATATCAACCAGAATAATAAAAGTTAATCTGCTCTTGTTTTTCTCGTTTGGGTCTCTGGAGAACAGGAGTGCATTTAACAAACAAGAAGCCAGAAAAAATGTGTTCTGGAAAATCCCTTTGGACAGCCAGTTCTTTCAATTTATCTCATTGTTATGCTCTGCAGAGAATGTGTATGGGTCATCTGGGCAGTGGAAGATGACTAATGACTGCTATAGCAAGTAAATCTGTGGTCTAGAGGGTACAGGTAGTGTTGTCTAAACCATGATTTTTTTATTTAAAATGTCTGTTCACTTTCCTGCTTTAAAGGCATTCATATCAGTCTGGTTTGGTGAGCACCTGTAACTTACTTTCCCAAGGTAAACTGCTATTGGTCCAGATGTAGAGGAGTGTGAATGCTTTAATATGGACCTAAATTGCTGATTTATTTATTTTATTACTAAATTTTGGAATATTTATTACTAGATATAAAAATTAAAAAAAAAACATGTTTAATCCTTCCTTTTGAAGACAGCTGGCAGTTGCAAACCACTGTTAATAGGGTTCTCTGAGCCTGTGGGTTCTGGCACACAGGAAATGGTCACTATCAGCCCTGGTCAGGTCATTTTTATCCCTTTTGCAGCTTGCTCCACTGCATGGAATTGTGGCTACTTACTTAAGTCAACCACTTTATGAGGTGTAGTGCCTTTAGTGTTCCCCATTGCCATTTTCTTTGCCAAGTGAGACTGTTGGGGTGCTTTATTTTACAGGAGGAGTCAGTGTCAGACACGTCAGTTGTGCCACAGGAGCAAAGCCTGGGTGTTTGCAGTGGAAAGGGCCCAGAGGCATTAACAGTGAGGAACCTGTTCCCTGACAAATGTACAGCCCTCCCACCAGGGTCTGTGCCAGGAAGCAAAGGGCAGAGCAAGCAAAAGACTGGAAGAAAGGTCTAGGGAGGAGAAGGGAGTCCCTATGGAGGGGCAGTGACACCCATGCCACCTGCAGGTGTGAGGTGCCAGGGTGAGTTTTGAACTGGGACTGACTGAAGTGTTAAAGCTTGCAAGCACCTGCCCAAAAGTGCCACCAGCTGGTGCCAAGCTCTGCTGGCTGGGGGAGTGCCAGGGAGCTGCCCTCCTTCACTGGGGTAGGAGATCCAGGCCTTGAAGCAGCACTTGGCAACATCAGCTTGGTCTCCTTGTGTGTTGCTCCATCAGAAAGAGAGCTGACATCAGCATGGCCTGCACTAGGTGCAGCTGACAGTGAGGCAGCAGTGAATGAAGAACACCTGATCTGCAGCTCTCCTCCCAGGGGCAGGCTGGCTGCTGAGCTCTCCTCCCATGTGCCTCTCCACAGCTGCAATTGAACACATCCCTTCCTCCTTACAGGGCTCTTCTGGGATCTCAGGGACAAGGTACCTGCATACATGGCATGGCATTTAACCCAAACACTCAGCACTACCTTAGGAAACTGCTCTTTGACTCCAATCTTGGAACCATCTGCTGGCAAAAATGTCACTTCACCCTGTGCTGGTGCCTGATTGTAAGAGATTGAAACAAATAGTTTAGCTGGCTGAAAATGGTATGGTGTTACTCTGTTTATGTTCCAGAAGCCTTGCTGCTCTGTGCCTCTCAGAACAGACCTCTGCCATGGAACTAATCTTTGAGCAAAATTAGCTGACTGGAATCATGATGCTGCTGTGTAGAAAAAAGTGATTAATCTAAGGTGTCTATTCCAGGCTGAAGTTAATTTCTAAAAAAAAATCTGAATGTGAGAACAGGCTTTTTGCTCTGCAAAGAAATCTAACAGTGAAGTCCTGGTTCTCTGTGGTCATTGGCCACTCCTGCAAGCTTCTGTTGGGTTGGATTAGGTTAGGTTAAGTGAAGCTTCTCTTGAGGATCTTCACACCTGGTGTGCTGGGGCAAAAGTGAGTGACAGGCTTCCCATTCCTCCTCCTCCTCCTCAGTCTCTCTGCAGAGCACCTTGGGTATCCAGCAGCCATGCAGGCCCTAGTAACACTCTGACTCATTTGGTTTTGGCAGAAAGTCAAAACTAAGAGGTGGTGCTTGAGGGAGATGGGTGGGTGTGTGGGCAGGGTGACCATCTAAAGCTGTGCTGCTGGAAAACTGCTGTGTTGTGGCACATCCTTCTACCCAAAACCAGTTTTAGTAACACTGTACCTTTGGAAATATGAAGTACAGTAAGTTTCAGAGGAATCTGATATCTGTTTTGAAGCTGGAATCTCCACCTTTCTGAACTGCCTAAAATTTGCTTCCTCTGTTTCTTAACTTGCCTTTTCCTCCCTCTGTCCACAGACACTGATGCTACCTAATCCTTAAAACACCTTCCTCAGACATTTCCAGGTGTAAGCTCTGTGTTGCACCCCATAAAATTGCAGTCTAATTCTCATGAATTAAAATGCAATTAAATAAACCTGTTCTTCCACTGTAAAACAGGGAAGAAGGAAACCTTTTCCTTCTGTCCTTCCCCTGCCTGCCTCACTTGCCCTGTTGTTTCCACCTTGCACAAATTGGCCAGTTGGAATGTGGGAGGATGCTCAAGTGCACGTACCACATCTGTCAGGGCAGCTGAAAGAGCCCAGCCTCTGCCTGGCAGAACAGAGCTCAGGGGATGAAGGAGGTGAGCTGATCCAGGAGGAGAAGTGCAGCCCTATTTGTGCTGCTGTTGTGCAGCTTTCTTGGCAGAAAAGTGCTGCAGACATACATCAGTGATTTGTAACAAAAGTGTCAGAGCTGGGCTCCTGGGAAGTTACTCCAGCACCTGGAATGACCATGAGAGGAACAGGTTTCCATAAAGAGTGGGCAAGGAAATAAATGCAGAGCTGTTACCCTCCATGCTGGAAAGGTTCCTTCAGGTGTGTGCTCAAAAGTCTGAAGATTATGGTGGAAGGTAGAACTATTGGAATTCCTCAAAATTATACTGCAAGAAAAGGGGTGAAACATAATTCTGATGCCAGGACACCACTGTGTGGAGGGAGGTCAGACAGCCTTGCTTTCTCAATAGCAACAAGCAAAAGCTCCCAAGTATATGAGCTGCTAGGTTTGAGGTTTGGCTAGATGATCTTTAAAGGTCCCCTTCCAACCCAAACTATGATTCTCTGATTCATGGATGTCAACTCTCCAGGCCTCTGCTAAGAAAGGAACATAAGAAGTTAAATGGCCTGTGAGTTGGAATGTCACAATGGACACCTTTTGATGGAAAGTGATGAGAGTCTCTTCAGAACAGGTTTCAGAGCCATGTGGAAATCACCAGATGGAAATGTGGCTGTGAGAGGCATGATGCCTGTGAGGTGAACTTAGAAGAAGGTGCAGATAGGCTGGAGGATGAGAACAGAAGTCAAATAGTCTTGTCAAGCTGAAGGTATGGTTGAAAATTGACTTCTATTCAACAGGTGCAGATACTTATTGAAGAAGCAGGTGTAGACTCAGCTGTAGAATAGAACAATAGATGTGGTAGACATTTCATGGAGAAAAAAAGTTGTTTGAAATCACAGGTTCGACATGGTTCAATGGTGATAAACCTCTGAAAATGGTGACTGCCTGCAAAATGAATGACATTGTGCAGGACTGTTCCTTCAGCATTGCTGAAGTGTCACATCTGATCTTTGGGCTCTGTAATTCAAGACAGGCATGGTAGGTGCTGTGTCTGCAAAATGCTCAGTACCCCCTGTAAGAATTGCCAGGTGTTTAGGGAGTGAAGGAATTATGTCATTTTTGAATGCTTGTAACAATCTTCTCCTGTGCCAGCCTTCACAGGAAGGAAGCAATTTGTTCCTTGTCTGCAGTAGATAAGAAAATAGCCATAGGTTTCAATTTCAGCAAGAGTTTCAGGCTAGATGGCAGGAGAGCAAAGCCCTTGGACATGGCCTGGAGCAAGCAGTGGAGTTTCCAGCTCTGGTTCAGTAAGGACAGGTTAGACAAACTTCCACCAGAGTGGGGGGAGTGTAAGCCATCCATCTTTGGTGGACAAGCTGGACCAGCCTTGGTTTAGGCTGTCTGTCAGGAAATGTGAGGCTGTCCTTCCCAGTGACTGCAGGCATGTCCTCCACAGGCAATCTCAGCCTCCTGAGCAGCCACTCCCCTTTCTATCTGAAAGAGACTTTGGTTTCTTTAGGACAGCTTTCTTTAAGGAAGACAACATAATCAATTTCTCCTTCCTTGATCCTTCCTATTAATTGCCTGAACAAATGCTCTGTCAACACTAGTCTTATGTTATTCTAGTTATATTTAAATGACTTGGCAGGTTCTGTTACTTCTACACGTGTTCCCAAGGAAGGAGGCTAATCATGTTACTTCTAGAGCAAGATACAAAAATAAAACCTGTAATTCACTCATCTTCCAACTACTAATCAGAGTGGAAGGAAAACAATATGAAGATTAAAAAATTCAATCTTCACACATAAACTGAAGTGTCTTAACTGTGTTCTGGACCCATTCCAGCTTCAGTGTGCTGCTTGATGTGCAGATGTGTGCATCTGTCTCAGCTGGCCATCCTTTACAGGCTGAAGGGAGACTTTGGATGAACACACTGATGTGTGGTGATGGGATGGGCATTGTGCCCAGGGGGGCAGTGTTGGTGAGAGACTTTCATGTACCTTTCCCAGTGACTGTTTGGGTGGTCCCAGCCTTTGGTCTGGCAAACCACAGCCCCTTTCAGCCTGACTGCTTCCAGCCCTCCCTGGTGCTGCTGGCTGTGCAGCACTGCTCTGCTATTGTACCTTGCTGAGGGTTTTATCTAATGCCTTTTGGAATGAGTTAAGAAATTGCTGAAATGCTCCCAGCATTCTGCCTGATTTTTAGGCTGCCCACTGGTTCTTTAGCTGAGACCACTGAAAATGCTGTGACTCTCTGGCTGGAAGGTTGAGCCTTGTTATGTCTCATGCAATGGTTGTCTTGCTTCTGCATCAGCTGATGGTTGCAGGCCACATCCCTGCTCATTAGGCCAGGAGTGCCTGCTGCTGCCTTTGCTTGCACAACACCTGCAAGCTGGATGTGTCCTCTGTGTGCTGCTCAACAAGGACCTGCTGCAACTGCAGAGCTGGACAAGATTTTGTGACATTTAAGGAGGATTTTCTTGTGATTTCTGTTTGTCTTCATCCCCACATTTCTGAGGTTTTGGTTGGCTCTAGGTGTCCCTCCAACAACACCACCCTGTAAACCTGGACAGCTATTGAAAACTGGCTGCTTCATGACTAAAAAATTAATTCCTTGTTTTAAAGCATTTAAACAGAGTGGGAAGCTGCACATATGTATGAGTTTGGTTAGGTGTATTTTTGATGCCTTGGGGCTCCCTGTGTGTCCTTTGTGGGCTCTGTGTGCTGTTGTCCTGCTCCTGGTGTCTCCTGACATCCCTGCAGTTCCTCCCATGACTCTGCTGCTCCTTTGCTGGCTCCCTCACCCTACCATGGGTGCTGTGCACCCAGCCAGGGGCTCATGGCCACACCAGGATCTCCACTGGGGCACAGCCCTGTCCCTGGCCACCCCTTCCTTCCTCCTGGAGCAATGGGTTGCAGGGTTGGTGCTGCCTCTGGCTGCTTGTTGGAGCTTCAGAAAACTCAATGTGTTTGACTGCAGCTGTGCTGTTGGATGGAAGAGCTGAAGCTTTTGATAATCATGGGGTTTGCTTTTTCTTATTTTCCAAAATCTAATTACCACTACCTAATTTTTTGTTGTTGTTGTGACTTGATAGGTTACTTTTTTAACTTGCACAGTTAATAAGCATAAAGTGATGTAAAACTGTCTGCTTATGCAGAATATTCCAGTATAGAAGGCTTTTCCCACTGGTTTTACTCTGAACAGTACAGCCCTGTGGAGCTGATTTGTCTGATTTACATTATCTTTGTGTACAGCAGCATCTAGACTGGAATTTTTGGGTTTTTTTTTTGTTTTTTTTTTTTCTTTTGTGCTTGAATTTTGGTGGCCTCTCTAAATTTAGAACCCTTTTTCTTAGTGCATTAAAAAACCTTAAAGTGAAAAGTATGTAATGTGTTAATTAGGGACTTTGGGAGGGAAACTCCTAATCTTTTGCAAGGCAATTCGGTTGGAAGGGGAGTAAGGGACTTCAAGAACTTCAATTAAACATGTACATCTTCTGAAAGATCCACAGTAATTGAGAGCTGAGAACAGAGTGTTGGTTAATGGGATCTCTGGGTCACACTCTGAGCCTTAGAAGTCTGATGCTGCACAGCTTGTCTCTAGAGACAGGGCAGGAAAAGCTGGGGCCTGTTTTGCTCTCTGACAAGAAATCTCCCAGAGGAATTGCAAGGAATACTATCTTTGCACAGTTACTTTTTTTTTCCCAAAAAATACATTTTTGGGAATGTACAAAAATACATTTTTGCATTTATTATCTTAGTGGCTCAGCTGCTGTTCCTTTGCTTCAGCTTTGAAGGCTATACACTACATCTATACATGATTTCTAAAAGGATGGATTCCTCCTATGCTGTGTCATTGTGTGCTACTGTATCCTCAGAGCCACCAGGGTGTTGGTTTGCCCTGCTGGAATGTTTGGGGATGCTCCCCTGCTCCAGGGTGCTGTGGCAGCTCCTGCTGTGGGTACCCACCCCTGTGCTGAGACTGCAAACGTGGGATGACCTGCGAGAGCCATTTCTGTGCCAAGAGCTGGGTAGTTTATTTATGAGACTCATACATCCATGAGAGTTTCTTGTAGCCTGAGCACTTGAGGTTTTCCAAAACAGACATTCTATAGTTGGTGAGAAGGGTCATTTTTGTGAAATTACCTGTTTCTGTGGCTGTGAATGTTGAGGCTTATTACATCTTGCTTTGGAAATGCTCTAAAAATTCTGACTTTACCTACAGCTTTAATTGCTGCCCATTAAGACCTCTCTGATCCAGACTGAGTAGCAATGGAGATGGATGGAAGAATGATTTGCTGAAAGGGCTTCAGGCACTGTGGAAGGCATCAGGTCACTGCAGTACATTAAGAAAAACCAAGTCTAAAGATAGGAGTTACTGAAAATTAGAGATTGAATAAATTTCTGGGAATGTTAGGAGATGTTAACACAAATAATGGATTTTTCTACACTGGGGTTAGAATGAGAATAAAAAGGGAAGGCACTCCACAAAGCACTGCACTCTGCTTTCTGCAGAAACTGTGTGTGTAGATGGTAAATGTGAGCTAACTGCAGTCTGAAGGTGCATGGAGGAGGCTCACTGTACCTACAGTGCTTTGGGATCACAACAAATGCAAACATCACTTTATTACCATGCACTGCCAAGCACCAAGTGGAGCAATTCTGTGGCACTCTGAGTGCCTGACATGTGGCTGTGGCAGGCTCTGTTTGTCCCCTGCCACACATTGGCTGTCACAAGTGCTGGTGTGGAGTTAAAAAAAAAAGAGGTGCTAAAAATCCAACCAAATGTGTGTGTGATTTCTGATAGAAAAGGAATGGAAGGAAAAGAAAAGAAAGGTTTTAAGAATTGGAATGGAATCATGTGGAATGACTTGGACCTGGAAATATTTTTTTAGCTCCACATTTCTTTTAGAACCTGATAAATATACTTTCCCCCACAAAACAGTTACTGGAATTAGAAGGCTTTATCCTTCATCCCATGAGGTTGCAAGTATAAAAGCATTACCTTAGGGATGTGTCTGATCCTCTCTGAGCTAAAGCACACATAATTCCCAATACCTTGGAGATTAATGCTTTAGTGAGGAGTTAGTGGTGCCAGCAGAGGGCTTTCTGTGGGGCCAGGTTAAGTGTCACCAAATTCAGTTCCAGGATCTCAGACAGAAGCATTAGAGCTGCTGATTGCACTGGGGGTGTTTTCTAAGTGGCAGATGAGACTTGAGACACTTAGACTGATTGCTCTGTCACACAGCCAGACACAGCATAGGGCTGTTACCCTGAAGTGATGCCAGTAACTCATCTGTGGCCTCTGTGACTGAGAGATGGGGGAACACTCCTCTGATCCTGGCACTTCCAAAAATGTTGACTCATCTTTTCTGTTCATTGGTGCAAAAATCAA
Organism: Agelaius tricolor; assembly: GCF_023055355.1. Classification (NCBI taxonomy): domain Eukaryota; kingdom Metazoa; phylum Chordata; class Aves; order Passeriformes; family Icteridae; genus Agelaius; species Agelaius tricolor. Next base: position 9,278,228 of record NW_027269272.1, read on the forward strand.
TTTAAGTTGTGGGGTTTTTATGGTACTTGAATGGATGCAAGTTCTTTCCATCTTGCTTTTGTCATCTCCGTGCAGTTTGCCTCATCTCTGCATTAAAAGCAGATGGAGAGACTGGAGCTTCTAATGGCTTTTGCAGTGAGTCACAAGTGCATGTCCAGACTCCTTAGACAATTTTTATGTTTTCTCACTTGCATATAGGGTGAGAGTTTCTCTTTAGTAAACTAGTTACACAGCCAGCTCCAAGCATAAGTTTTCCTATTTGGTGAGTCAAAGCTCTCTTAACTTAGTGTGTCTGTGCTGAGACCTTCATGGTGCCTTCTCAGTTCCCATCTTTAGGAAGTTCTTTTGTCTTGTATTTACACAGCCAACGTGCATATTTTTAATTTTTTGGGGAGGATGGAGTGAGACTAGATTGGCTCCTTAGCTCCTCTCCTGAATCAAAAACTCCCATTTGTCTATCTATCTGTCTATCTCCTTATTTCCTGAAGTGATAGGTGTACCTACAAAATGTGATTCACTTGCCTGTTGCTCCTGCTAAGAGTGTGAGGCTTCTTTGTGGTGTCCTAGTCCCAAATGGCAGCAGCAGCAGCAGCAAACCTTTTCTGGACACATTCAACGAGTGGCCAAAGTCATGGCCTAAGCAATGTATGCTGTTGTGTGACTTCCCAGCTCTGGAGGCTGGGTGTCACCTTTTGGAAGAGAGAAACATGTTAGGTGGGGTACATCTAATGAAATAATCTAGCTACCAAATCCAGACACCAAATGAAATTTCATGCAGAGTAAAATGAATAAATGAAGCGCTAAAGTGTTGCTGTTTGCAATGTATCTACTGGTAATGCTGGAAAAGACAACCTTGTGGTTGTTACTTAAAATGTTGGAGTGAAAATCTGCTGGTGACAGGTGCAGCTCTTCTCTCTGCCCACTCAGAGCCCTTTGTTGCACTGGCCCTGCTCTGCAGCTGTGCTTGCTGAGCCCAGTCCCAGGCAGGAGCTGAATCTCCCAGCTGTGGCACCTCAGCGTGGGGTGATCCTGTGAGATCCTGCACAGGGCTGGAGGCACCTGGGAAAAATCAGTGTTGAGGGCTGTTGTCAGCAGCACCTGGCAGCAAATTTCAGGGACTATAATGAGGCAATTTTTAAATGAAGTAGTTTGGTAATTGCATTTTAAGTTTTCCACCTCAAAATGCATTTCCAGTGAAAGCAGCGGTGACTTTGTCTACTGATGTAGAAATTTCAAACTTAGCATGTCAGTACCTTTTATGAAATACACCTGATTACCCTGGAGGAAAGGCTGATCCCTTCTCTTGAAAGTCTTTGTCCACGTGACTGCTGCCTTAGTCTGAATGGATTTCTGCTCTGCAGGAAATGTAGCTGTGCTATCTCTACAGTCTTCATTCTAGTACAAAAGCTGAACTTCATTTCTTGACACTTCTTATAACAAACTGTTTGGTTTAAGGACTGGAAACTGTAGCAGTTATAATCTTTCAAGTGTTTGTTATATTTTTCTACTTCACTAAAACAATAACATTCTCTCATTTCCAGGGTTGCACACAGAAGTATATTGTGAAGAACTACTTCTACTACTACTTGTTCAAGTTTTCAGCTGCTTTGGGTGAAGAGATTTTTTATATCACTTTCCTTCCATTTACCTACTGGAATATAGATCACTCTGTGTCTAGAAGAATGATAATTGTTTGGTCTGTAAGTATTTCTATGATTAATTTCAACTTTAATTCTGTATCCATAGCAATTTAATATTTAAGAACAAGAACAACCCTTCAAATGAACAAAATCCCTTCAAACCAAAGAAGCACCAACACTATTCATGTGCAGCTCATGTTTAGGAAGAAAAACCATTGCAATACTGAGAGAGGAGGCGAGAGGCATCATCTGACTCAGGGTTTCTTCATCTCTGCCACATCTTGGGCTGACTTTTTTTTCAGCACAATCACTGACTGAGCTGCTTTTGATATAGGTTGCACAGAATAGTTGGGAAAACACTTCCCAGTGCATCATAGTATTTCAAGGATTGCTTTTCATCACTTTAGGAAATCTTTCTCTTATTCTCATTTTTTCTGTGTAATTTCATATGTTCTGGCTTGGTTGAAGTTACTATAAACCTGATAGTAAAGAGATATGCAAGCTGCAGTGGAATAAGCAGGGTGTTTCTGCAGTCACTTGAGGGGGGAAAGATCAGATGGTCTGTTGAAGGCTAAGACTTGAAAGCATTGATTTTTATTAATAGAGAGCATTCACAATTTAACTGACTTCAGCATTGCTTCAGCATGGGTTTGGGGTATCCAGAATAATGCATTTCCATTGTAGCACTGAAAAAACAGGAGATAACCAGGCACTTCAGGCCAGGACTAGCTGTTTTGTCACGGCCATTGCTCATCTTGGTATTGATCAGATATTGCTGCCCAAATAAAACCATTTTAGAACAGAGAAAGGAGGTAGGGAGCACCTCTGCTAGGTGCCAGAGCCTGGAGGTTTTACTATCAATCTACACGGATTTAAGAAACTGAATCTTGGTAAAAACTTAAATATGATATCCAAGTTTATCTATTTACAGTAAAGCTTCTCCGTGATCCAGTCAATTCTGGTTAATAATATTTTGTCTTTTGACCAAATAATAGGATAAGAAATAATAAAAAAAACTTGAATTGAGTCATACACTTCAAATACACCTGGTCTTGGACAGAATACATCAGTTGCTTTGTGCCAATAACTTTAGTCAGTACATTTTATAAAGAGAACGTGAAAAATATCTTGCAGATGAAATTTAGAAGTAGGTGGACACAGTATAACTAGAGCTGGGTTTTGGCCAGGAGTACACCTACAGCTTCTGGAAACGTGCCACAGAAGATGAAAATTGGTATTCACTGCCTTCTGGATTTGCATATTGCTCAAAAAATGAGCCTTTGGAGCTCTTTACATGCATTTCTGTAGATTTGCTTTGTCTTTTCCTTGCAAGGAGTTCATCTGAGTATTAGCCAGGTCTAGTCTGACTTAATTAAAGTATTCAAGCATCTGATATTATGATAATTATTATTATTTTTCACTTACTGAGTTGTGGAGCTGCACTTTATACTGAAAAGGGGAAACTGTTTTAAATGCATGGGCTTGCAACAATCTGTATTTTTAAAACATGAATTGTATGTAACTGTGAAATGGCTAAAAATGTCCTTGCAGGCCATGTGTTAATGCTGTGGCATGTTCAGCTGGGAGGGTCTCTGCAGGTGAGCAGGGAGTGGCACTCACAGTGCTGCTGCTGCTGGTCTAACAGTCATAAAATCATACAATGGCTTGGCTTGGAAGGCACCTTAAAAATCTCCTGTTTCCATCCCTCCTGCTGTGGGCAGTGGCACCTTCCACCAGACCAGGCTGCTCCAAGCCCTGTCCAGCCTGGCCTCAGATGCCTTGGTCATGGATGTGACATTTGTCTCAGCTGCAAGGGAAACACCAAGGTGTCAGTGGCACAGAGCTGGGCTTTTAACTGAATTGGAGGGTTTTGGTGATGGAATTTTGAAGAAATGCTTCTGAATGCATGATGATGATGTGTGGCTAAGAACTGTGTTAGATGACAGTAAAAACCCAGGCAGCCTGATAGTGTCAGACAAGAGCTGTGAGTGGAGGGCTGGGAGGAGCATGAAGGGATAACTGCAGGACCCAGGCATGTCCTGCAGAAGGCTCTTGTCCATCTGGGGAAAGGGGCTGGTATCAAAGGAGAGCCCCAAGGGAAAGGCAGGAGTAGTTCCCCTTTAAAGGGGTGCTCAGGATGAGGAGAGGTTGTTAGTGAAGCTCCTCAGCAGGGAGAGAGAGTGGACCAGCAATGACTTTTTCAAGAATCTGGGACAAAGCACATGGATATGCTGGGAACATGCTTGGCAGGGATGATGGTGACATGGAGGGTGACACCACTGGCCAGGAGAAGTGGCTCTGGAGAATGAGGGTGCTGAGGGTGGTACTTTTTGTGCTGTTTCCCACTTAAACCTGTGAGTTCTGCTGCAAGTGGGAAATGACAATGTTGGTCAGGATGAATCATGGGAGTTTCTTCCCTTAAAAATTAAAGCAGCATTAATGGTGTTTACAAAGACTTCCTGCCATCTTATCTGTAATAGTTTATGCAGAGCCAGTCACCCCCTTTTGAGAAAGATAATTTCAAATTGGAGCAGGGCCAGGGATGATTAAAGAACACACTATTTTCTGAGCAGAGACTGAAAGCTTAGATAAATCCCTAGCAAAATGAAGTTGGAGAGAGAATGGGGCTGGCTGCAAAAATCATGGGAAGGAAGGAGCTTCTTAAAATAAAACTACAGTCACAAGAAGAAACATGCATAAGGCAGTCATGAATAATTTCAGTTGAAGCCAAAGGTTGTGAAATAGCTCTAGAAGGGTGAAGGGCAGAGAGAAAAATTATAAAGTTTATTTCAGCAGCAGCAGGGGAGTGGACTTGGAACCCTGGAATGTCTTCTCCAGCCCTGGGTCCCCAGAGCCAGCTGCTTGTGCTTTCCTGTTCAGGTGGATGGCTGTGGAAAATGCTGACTGGTTTTGCATCCAGATGCTTTGGCAGCCTAAAGCAGCATGTTGTGCTTCCATGGGCCTTGCCTCTGAGGATTCAGGGTACATATGCAGGCTTTAGCTTTACCTTTGTGAACAGATGGAGGAAATAACTGCATGAAACCTCTGAGAAAGGTGCTGAGTCAGTAATGAAGGTCCCCTGGTGTCTTTGCTTCTCTTCTCCAGCAATTTGAAGTAAACACTCTTGAAACTGCACAGGCAAGGCTTTGATGCCTGTGACTCTTGCAATTTCAGCCAGGAAGTGCAGAGATGAGAAACAGCTTCACACAGTCCCCAAATGTACTTTAAATTTACTGCACATCTCAGCTCAAGAGGTGAAAGCTCACTTTATTTCTGTTTGTTTGTTTTTTACTTTTTGTACTGCTTCAAGTTTGAAATCTTTATTTTGGTGTGGAATTTCAAGGGCAGAGACCTGGAAAAAATACTTACTGTTTCAGTTTGCTATTCAGCATGCCTGGAAATCTCCTTTTCTGTGTTTTTTCCTCAGGCCACACCTCTTTATAGCCTATAAAACTTTAATTTATGCAATGTAAATATGAGCTGGCCAGCAAGGACTTTGTTGGGGCAGGTGTGGGAGCCTTTGGCATGTGACAGTGATAAGTGCTGACTCAGGGGTAGGTGGCACCTCTGAAGGGAGGCAGAGTTTGGGTGTCTGGTGATGCCAGGCTGTGCGTGCCCCTCGGGGCTCCCTGAGCAGCACTGGGTGGGGACATCTGCAGCAATCTGAGAAGGCCCTGGACCTGAGTCCATAGGAGTTTAGCTTTCCATCTTGCTTTTCTGAGGAACAGTTTTCTAAAGCTGAAAGTGTCAGCACTTAGTTACTCAGCAATGATCAGCCCCGAACTCCCTCTCAGGGTAAGCAGGAGTTTCCTAACCAGCAGGAGCTCACCTGCAATTGTGATGCCACTGATATTGCTGTGCAGTGATTGAAAACACCCTTGGAAGCAAACTTTGGGTTTAACAATTCTTATGTTTGTTAGTTTTAGTGCCTTTGCAACACTTCACTGAAACAAGCCTGGAGCTGCTGACAAACACAGTCACTTGAAAGCCAAGCTCCAAATATTGCACTGCACAAGAACATGTAAAATTGTATTCAGGCACATGAGTAACTACATGTCAGCATACAAAAATAAATGGTGTGTGCAAGTTGATAAAGTGTTGATTGAAAGGGAATTTTGCAAGAGCTGGCAGCTGTACTCCACCCTTGAAGAAAAAGTGCCAATAAGGCTTTCATAACTGAGACAAGCTCTGAATCATTTAAGGTGAAGTTTCAACTGGAAACCTTTTGTATTGCAATAGAACTTCTAGGTGTAACAATTTACAGTTTTAGATGTTAGATGACAAACCAGATCAATGTGACAGTACTTTTCCCTGCTGCCAGCAGCCTGGACCTAAATTGCCTTCTCTAAGCCCATTATAAGATAGTCAACTACCTTATAGATTTTGTCTAAAGGTTTCTTTTAAAGACAGAGTGAATGTGTTAAGTGTTGGCTGGTTGTGCTTCTGGAGGCTTGAGGTTCTACTGATCTGGTTCTGGTTTTGTGTTTCTGAAGCCTGAATTGAGACAAAGTCCTCTTTCCTTTTATATATATAGATATATATAACTTTTTTGGAAGCTGCCCATGCTGTATCTTCCCTGTCCCCCTGCCTCCTGCTGCCCTGTGCTGTGAATGCTGTGCTCCTTGGGGGGCTGGAGACCTGCCTGTTGGATTTGCTGTTCCCATGGTGGCTGGGACAGCCCAAGGGTTTGAGCATCCCACCAGCTGAATGTGACCTTGAGTGTCCCATGGACCCTGGCCAAACCCTTGGAAACGTGCAAAGTTCCTGTGCAGCCAGCACAAGGTTGATGTATTTTCTGGGAAGCAATACCCACACTGGAAATGGCAGGTGCTGGAGCTCTAGGAGAGCCAGCTGCCCTCTCCCAAGGTACTGGAGATCTAGGAGAGCCAGCTGCCTTCTCCCAAGGTGTGTGGGGCTCTAGGAGAGCCAGCTGCCCTCTCCCAAGGTGTGTGGGGCTCTAGGAGAGCCAGCTGCCCTCTCCCAAGGTGTGTGGGGCTCTAGGAGAGCCAGCTGCCCTCTCCCAAGGTGTGTGGGGCTCTAGGAGAGCCAGCTGCCCTCTCCCAAGGTGTGTGGGGCTCGAGGAGAGCCAGCTGCCCTCTCCCAAGGTGTGTGTGCCTCGAGGAGGGTCCCAGCCCTGCTGCTGGGGTTGGCCCATGGGGAGCAGCCAAGGAGGGGCTGGGGAGCAGGACACAATCTGAGGGGGGCTTAGGGTCCCAGGCTGGTGCTGTCTGGGGCTCCTCTGCCCTGCAGGGCTTCTTGCAGCTGGGCTGCTGCCAGGGCAAGGGGCCAGCAATGCTGCTCAGTGACTTCCATGGTGTGCTTTCCTGGGGCCAAGCCTTAGCTCTTGGCATTGACTGGGGTAGGAGGAGTACCTCCACAAGGACAAGCTTTTCCTTGCCCTGCTCCTCTTCCTCTCTGAACCAAGTGATGCTTGAGGGACACAGTCACAGCTAGAATCTGCTACAGTGTTTATCTGGTCATGGGACAGTGCAGGCTGGGTGCTTGGCTTAATTTCTGCATGAGAAACCAAAGTCACGCCTGCCTCAGCAACCACATACAGTCTTTACTGCTGCTTGACTAATCTGCAAATGTTTATTAATAGTGCATCCTTCTTTTCTTTCTTCAATATGCTTGGTCACTCCTATCAGTGCACAGTGCTTGTGAAAGAAACCCAAAGTAACATAATTTTCAAGCTGTAAATTTCCTTTCTGGGAAGATGACATATACCACTGCAGATCAGGGTTTCTAGAGCCAGGTTATAGAGTTTCTATTTTGGAGCTAAACCAGCAGATTCAAAGTCAGGCTGCCACACTGTGAGTCTCAGAAACTGCCAATGCTATTTGACCACGTGTCTTCTCTAGAATTTTGTCTTGTCCTTTTAACAGATCAATAATGAAGATAAGGACAGCTGCAAAATCAGAAGCTGAAAACAAATATGATCTGATTCCCCTCTGTTAGCTGAAATATTACAGAATTAAAAAAAGAATTGCTCCTCCTGACCTTCATATGCCAGTGGGAGGCTCAGGTGTGTCCATCCTGTGCAGGGGTTGTAGCAGGGCAGGGATGAAGGAGGATGTCACACACAGCCCACCTGCAGCACTGAGCATGTTTCCTCAATCCTGCCAGGCTCAGGGTCTGGGCAGCTGCCATAGGAACTTTCCAGAGGGGAAATTGCACTCTGTGGCACTGCTGCCACACCTCTGCACAGGGCTTAGTTGTGTCTGCACTGTGGTGTAAATCTGCTTCCAGAGCTCTTGCTTCCTGTCATGGGAGTGATGCATGTGAGGAGTGAGGGGAAACCATTGCAAATGCCAGACAACACCTGCAGGTGAGAAAAAAACTCCTCTTAGATGGTTGACTTACACACCAGAGGCATGGGAATGTCAGGGAAACAGGTCATTTGATGGCACTCAGATGCTCAGAAGGAGGGGAGCAGCCCCTCACCCCAGAGGGATCTCCTGCAGATGTTGGAACAAATGAATAGGTATTCACACCTGTGTGGATGCTAATGCCTTGAATTTGGTTTTGTAGCTGTTCACTAAAGCAAAATCTGTTAAAATACAAAGAGAGGTTTGTCTTGTTTATCCTGATGCAAAGGCTCAGGTGAAGAAGTATTTTTGGAGATAGACCATATATATGACTCAGAGCAAATTAAGAGGAAGCTCTCAGAAAAAGACTACAGAGGCTGTCTTGCTGCTATAGCAACTGCCAATTGCCTTTGTGTAGTAAAATGTAATGCTGTTCACCCAAAGTGGCAATAAAGCCTTGCCTTTCCTTCACCTGGCTTACTGTAAAGGGCTGCTATTGCCCTTAGCACAGGCCAGCCCATCTGTAGTGGTAGGCAGCAGAGTTTGAGCAAGGTCTTGGGTTTAAGTTGCTAACAGTTTTGGGATATTTTTTTTTGGTTGTTTGCTTGCTTTTATTGCTGCTTAAATTTGTTGCAAGGATTTAACCCGGTAGAGTTCAGAGCCATTTTCACTGCATTTGGAAAACATGGATGTGCATGAGAGAAGGGCAGGGGTGGGCACTGCCCACTGGGTGCCACTCCTGCATGGGGCTGTCCCCAGGGAGGGCACCCACTGCCCGGGGCAGGCAGCTCTGCCAGGAGCTCTGTTTGCTTTGCCATGCTGTGAGCAAAGAGCCTGGGCAGAGCTGTGCTCCCCCAGCCCCTGCAGCCTGGGCAGAGCCGTGTTCTCCCAGCCCCTGCAGCCTGGGCAGAGCTGTGCTCCCCCAGCCCCTGCAGCCTGGGCAGAGCCGTGTTCTCCCAGTCCCTGCAGCCTGGGCAGAGCCTGAGCAGTGCTGTGCTCCCCCAGCCCCTGCAGCCATGGGGTGCAGGTGACACAGCCCCACCTGTGCAGGGTGGCCTTTAGCAATGTGCACCTGCTGTTCACTGTCTTGGGCAGCCTGCCAGTTCAGCTGCTGGGGGGTGTTTTACCCCACCCACAAGTGCCATAATTCATGATAATGTGTGTAAAGTCACATGCACAGTACCCAAATAAGCTAAAGGCAAAGGTCTGGTGCTTCAGAGATCAGTGCTTAGTCTGGACATATTCTGGAGTCCCCTGCATGTTTTATGAAACATAAAACACCTCTCACCTCTCCTTACCGCCTGTACAATTTGTTTCTAAAAAGTAGAAGGGTCAGAATTCAATCTGGGATGCCAGGAAGGGGAGGGTGTTGTGAGGATGCCTGGTATTTTCACTTACCCATCCCACCTCCAGCATTCAGTCTGTTTTTCACCATCACAGGAGTCCTAGCATAGCCTTCATTTTTGAGATGACTCATTTCCTTTTCTGCAATGCTCTTATGTTCTAGTGCTAATAATACTTCCACAAGTGGAAGTCATTATTATAGAGGACTGCTGATAAACTGGCTCATCCTACCTTGCCTCTCAGATGGTATCACAAATGGCAGCCTCAATGTTTTATGTTCTGCCCGAGAGAGCAATTTTTCTTTCAACCTTGGAATTTAATTAACTTCCAAACATGTGCCTGCATCCATTTGGAAACTGAAGGCATTAACTAAATAAACCCACACAGAAGGTTTTTAAAAGATATTTGTTCCTTGAGCCTTTGTTTACTGTGCACAGTGTGGGGCAGGGTATTCACTGCCTTCCCTGAGCTGTGTGTGTCCATAGGAGCAGCCAGGTGTGTCCACCTGCTGCTGATAATGAGGCAGTAATGTGATTCACATGATGAGGGATAAAGGATGCAAAGGCACCAGCAGTCACTTTTCCAGGCCCTGGTGCTGGCTGTAAGTCTAGCACTCTCTGGCATGTGCTGTAGAGAGAAGGATGAAGGCATGACTGGCTTTTTCCTGGTTCTGACTTGTGAATCCCGAATCCTGCCATCTTTCTTCTCATGTGAAACCATTTTTTAAGTGACTGATGGGAGAGAGAGGGATGCAGTGTGCCTGGTGACAAATGTGGCAGTGGGTGATTGTGTTGCTGTTCCAGCATATGGCCAACACCAGTAGCAAGGGAAGGATGTTATTTTAAGCCCCCTCCTTTGCTGGTGGAAGCATGAGAAGCAGAAGAGTGAGCTGTCTCACACAGCAACTGAGCTTTCATGGCAGACATCAGTTAGCCTGATTTTTGTACTAAGAAAAAAAAAAAAGAAAAAAGGTTTGCTTGGCTTTGTTTTAAAAAGCCTCCTCTGCCTATGTGTGGCTACATTTTGTAAAGGGAGGAGGGCTACAACAGAAAGCAAATACATCCTACAGGGACAGCCTGGTTAACTTTTCTCAGATGTCCTCACTGTGGATGCTGAGAGCCTACTGCCTTTGGGAAGAGGGTGCTAAGGAGCCAGGATGCCCATGGCTGGATGGGCAGCACCTCTCAGGGATACTGGACAGCACTGCCCCTTACCTCTGCTTTCCTTGTTGATGTGAGAATGTGACATTTCCTCTAAAAGTACTGTGTTGCTGTGCTCCAGAGTGAATTAATGCAGCCCTTGCTTAAACCTCTGGTGTCCCAAGCAGGGAATAGAAGCCTTTTACTGGGGAGATAGGCAGGAGAACTGGTAGCTCATGTTGCCTGTCCAGTTTTCCCTCTGCTGCCTCTGTGAGGATGCTGAGGCTGTCATTTAATAACCACAGGGGTGCTGTGTCCCAGCAGGGCTCCTGCAGCTCTGGGTGAGTGGGAGCTGCAGGGAACGGGGGAGCTGCTGCTGGACACAGCTGTGATTTGAAGATGAGGTGGAAAAATTTCTCTTATGGCTGCTTCCTTTGCAGGAGAGGGGTTGTAAGGGATAGGGAGGAAACATAAACTTCTCTGGCACAGGGTGGGAGCCAGCTGTCTGTCTCACACTGTCCTGTACTGCTGAATCTCATCAGCCAACCCTCCTTCTGGTCCCACTTCTGCTCAGGTTACCACAGAGTGCAGCAAAACCGCCACTTCCTTCGCTGGCTGAGCTAATGGAAACCCCTTTAATAATTCAGGGGATAAATTCTCCGCTTGGAGGGCTGGATTCTGCAGGAAAAAGCACAGAAATACAGGTGGTTCTTGGGTGGGCTGCATGGGGATTGCCTGTGCTGACTGACAGCCTGTGGCCTTTCCTGTCCCCAGATAGTGATGTACATAGGCCAGGTCTCCAAGGACATCCTGAAGTGGCCTCGGCCCCTGTCACCACCTGTTGTGAAGCTGGAGATGAGGACGAATGCAGAGTATGGGATGCCATCCACCCACGCCATGGCAGCTACAGCCATCTCCTTCTCCTTTTTCATTGCAACCATGAACCAGTACAAGGTAGGGCTACAAAAAGAAAACAGAAGGAGAAAAAGAAAATACATTAAAACAAGAAAAGCCTGTGTCTTCTTCCAGCAAGCCATATAAAACTTGCAAATCCAAAGATGTTGCTACTTCCAGAGGAGTTCTTTATTTCATTTTACACATGTGTATTCTTCCCTGTGCTTACCTGTAGCTGGTTAATAATAGACACAAAAAGAAATTTAGTGGAAATGTCCTTTTTTATGCATGGATTCCTCTCAGAGCTGCTGGCAGGCTGCACTGCCCTGCTGTAGTTTGTTGGGGTCACTGTGTTTTTGCATGTGGGGTGGCCATGCAGGGAAGGTGTCTGGGAGCCAGCACTTTGTGCTCACCCCATGCCCACCAAGTCAGTGCTGCACACTGGGACATGCTGGCTCCCAGGGAAACCAAAGGAGCTCTGTGTCACATGGTTTCTGTATGAAAGGAAAAGCATTCCTGGAAACCCCCTGGCTCCAGCCTGTGTTAGACTAACAGGACACAACATGATTGGGAAGCCTGCTTGTCAGAGGAGTAACAGCAACTTCACGGCACTGTAGAGGCTGCAGACTGCTTCGGGAAGTCTCATCATTTTTCCTCATCATCTTCCTAAAATGTTTATTTCCTGGAAACTCATTTCTCCATGCTGATTATTTTCATTCCATTGAATGAATCCAAGCCTGTGTTTCCTGTACTATAGCAACAATAACTTCCTGGCTGCATTGTATTTAAGAATGTTTCTCAGCCCTCTCAAGGGATAAACCCATGTGTGGTAACTGGTCAGGGCAGCTTGACAGTGACATGGGGACAAGGAGCCATAAGAGGGAATATTTGTCATATAATAATATTGTCATATATTTGGGAGCCAGCTCCATCCCATGTGTCAGGGCTGCCAAGATGACCTGGTCAGCATCACCTTCTCCTCAATCCACAAGTGACCAGAGGGACATGCAGCTCTTCACAGGCTGTCTTGTGCTTCTTGGAAACTGCCATAAAACTATAAAGCTGCTGTCAAATAATTAAATGGTTTAATTGCCTCTATTAAGATGGAAAAATCTCCCAGTACATTATGCTGCTATCTTCTCAAGATGCCCTAATCATCAATTACTGATCTGGACTAGCTCGAAGGCTGCCTGCTGAGGGAGGAGTCAAGTGGGTGCAAATGTTCCAAAGGCTTAGAGAAATGAGGAAAGTTTGTGTTTTATGAACTGGGAGTGACATCTTCAGCTGGGTCTGAGCTCTTTATTCAGCAGGCTGGAATATGCCAGGGGAAAGGGTCAGAAGAGAGCTGTTATGCTTAGAATTTCCACAGAGGCATTTTTGTGCTGACCTGTGGCCACCCTGGTCAGTCATGAGCCTCAGGCAGAAGATAGAGACCTTGTGTCAAATTCGATGAATTAATTGCCTTTATTTATATTTTGAGTTGATTTACTCTTTACAGAAAAATCTCCCTTATGGACTGAAAGGAGCCAGCAGCCCACTCAGTTTCATGGTTTGAATGAGTGGATTAAGGGCTAATATGTTAAGCTTATTCTTTACCAAATGTCGCTTTTAAAAATTTTTAACGTTGATTTATTTGGATGGTTCTTTCTGTGTTTTTAGGCTACTCAGAGAAGGTATTAGGCAAAACCAGCTTCATAAGAAGATGATTAAACCTTTAAGTGTCACGGGCAAGAGTGGTCCTGACTGCTTTAATAGCTGGATTGTGGTTTCAGCCCAGACATTGATTCTCCCCACTCAGCCCACTGCTCGAGGACTATTGATCACACTTCTGGTCACACTCTGCAGCTGTCACAGTCCCCTTGGCTGGGCTCAGACTGCAGTGCTACCTCAGCCATGCCTTGTACACCATGCCTTTTTCCTTAAGCTCTTTAATAATAACATGGGTTTTGCAGATAGATATTGTAGAGAGCAATTCTGCAAATACCATTTATTACCCAGATGTCTCCACAGAGAGACAAGATCTTGCAGAGGATGAAATGACCTTCTGGCAGGGTTGAGTGTTGGTTGAGGGGACCTTGTCTCAGGTCACATTCATCTCCTGGGGAAAGCACAGCTCAGGAGCCCCTTCCCAGCCCAAGATGCTTGTGTCAGCCCAGCTGCTTGGTTTAATGATGTATTTAATTATTTTTTTCCCCTTTTCACAGTATCCATTCGAGCTCGGCCTCGCAGCAGCGTTCGTGTTCTCGACGTTGGTGTGTCTGAGCAGGCTCTACACAGGGATGCACACAGTCCTGGTAAGGATGTGCCTCCAGCTCTGCTCCCCTGCAGCTCCCCGGGCTGGTGGCCATGCCAGCACAGGGACAGACGAGTTGTGCCGCTGGGTTTGGGGCTGTGCACTGAGGGGAGCTGCGGGGAATCCCTCGGGCTATCGCAATTGGAGTCCTCACGGGGTGATTACAGCGCGGGGAGGCCGCAGCGCCCGGGCCTGGGCCTGGGCCTGGGCCGAGCCGGGTGAGCCCAGCCCGGCACCTCAATGGAGCTCTCCATTTCTAAAGTTTAATTGCGAGGAATGCGCTTGGGCAACCGAGCTGCTCCTTAGCAAAGGCCTTTGTGCAATAGTATCGCTGTTTTCAGCGAGCAGTGGCCGGGGCTGGCTCAGCCTGGGAGTGCCGCAGGGATTGCAGCCCGGTGAGTCACGGGCTCAAGCGTGGCCAGCGACCTGCCCTGAGGGCCGGCCACAGCAGGCTCCTGTCAGCGGGCAGGCACTCAAAAATGACAGGTTTCTTCTTTTCAGCTGGAAGGAAATGCTTCCCAAGGGATTGAGATGCACAAATAGTTTGGCTGAAAATAATTATAAAATAGTTGTGATTTTATATGACAGACTTGCTGGGCATAGTTGCTTAGAGACATCAGTGCTGCTTTAGGAGGAGCTGATTTCAGTGTGCTTGTGATAGCTGGTTCATTCCTGACAAGATGAAACTTTATTTTAAACTGTTCTATACAGTGGACAGAGGGGCAGTCCAGCTTCCCAAATATGGATAAAAACTTCGGACTATTTCCTCACAGGAGTTTGATATGTTGTGGGTTGCATATGCATAAATAATTGAATCTTTTTTACTAAGTAATAATTATGTGTTTGTAATGCGACTTGATGGCTGTAAGAAAGGGAGCCCTCATGAGATTAAGGTTAGCTATAAAATATAGCTTGACCTTGCCTTTCAGGCTCAGTGGATCAAAACAATATCTTACATGGAGGCTGCAGACACCCTTTCTGGGCTACTGACCTTAAGTCAATCAGTAAAAATTCTTTGCATACTTCTCTTGCTGGCCCATCATAATGAAAGACCCCTCTAAATTTAGATGGATTTTAGGGTAAAGAAGAAAAAGTCCTTTGTGTTTTTGACATGATGGAAAAGGGCTGTAAAATAAAATTTAAAAAAAAGCTTCTTAGCTGAAGTATGGGCAATGCTGCCTTCCAAAAGGGCAAATGTCCTTGGCTGGGGCCTTCATCCTGTGTGTGCCATGGCGGGGATGGAGGTGGGAAAGGCCCAGTGATCACATAGAGCCCCTCTCTGCAGCAGCTTGTCACCATAGGGACTGGCTCTGCTGTGCCACCTGCAGTGATGGCTCTTTGGGGAAAAAGTGTAGTTCAGAGCTGTTTGTGTCCCTTGGTAGGACAGCTCCTGCCCAAGGCTGAGGCACAGCAGTGCCAAGACATCAGCTGAAAGAGCCTCTGGGTTTTTAACTGAGGCCTTAACAGAAAGGATGGAATAATGTATTAAGTGGCCATAGCATTTTAGTAAAGCAAAAGAATGGGTAACAAATATCCATGGACTTGGTGTAACTGAATTTTTCTTGTTGGAGGAGCCAGAGGAGGAGTGACAAAGGCACTTGCATTGTTTTTCTCCAGTGCAGAATCTCATCTTCTGTAGTCTCAGCTCAACAAATCTGTTTGTATTCTAGCACGGCTGGCCTTACTTTTGAATGAGGAGTGTATCAGAAAGCACAGTGATGTCATTAGAAGAGATATTACCATTAAAGACCTCCTGTAGAGGCAGTCAGCTGGTATGGGAGCTATCTGCATCCTTCCAGCTGTGCCAGAATGAATACTATGCCCAGGGAAAAGGGAACAAACACCATGGCCTGGGCTGTTACCAGGACAGCATCACCCAGCCAGAGAATGGGGTGGCAGCAATACACTCATACTGCTGACAAGCAATTTAGTTACAACCATCCACGTCCACCACCTCAACATCAGAGTGTCCATGTGTGTGAAAAATGCAGGGTTCTTTTTTTGTAGGTTTCAAATGATGGAGTCTGAGGACCTGCTAAAGAGGGGATCTGGAGCTATCTGGAAAAGGCAAAGTTAAAAAAAATGTAACAATTTGGACACACTTTGAAACGGTGAATCTGTAAGGTTTTAGAGGTTATTTTTGACAAACAAGAAGCGATTGGAGATGATATGAGCCATTCCCTCCAGAGCCACAGCTGATGGGAGAACCTCGCTGGCACTGCAACTGCCCTGAGCTACAAGCAACAATGTCCTGTGCAAGGTCACTTTTTATGGTCACAAGGGGAGTGGGGGTGTGTGTTCTGAAGCTCCCCCCTTGCCCCTTTGCTGGGCTGTATTTCAGATTTTTTCATACTACCATTAATCCTGAATTTATTTTAAATACTTTAGAGCTGATAAACACCCAGCATAGTCCCGGTACTTCACCCACTGTGTAGCACAGTCCTTAGGAGTGGAGTTCAGGAGTGTGAGTGTAAATGAATGTAAGGGGATGCAGGCAGGCAGTGCCTGTGTACCAGACAGAACAGGAAAATTGTTCTTTCTGCTCGGATTGGCAATACCAGGGAAGCAGGGCAGATGTTTGGTGCTGTGTGGGAGCAGGGCTGAGCTGCATGCCAGTGGAGGGGCTTCAGGGGAGGCAAATGGAGCCTGGGGATGACTCGTCTGTGCCGAGGCAGCTGGAGCATCCCAGCAGGATGGATGAACCTCCCAGCAACCGGAGGTTTTAAATTCTGCAGGTAGTTCTGCACCTTGAGCAAAATCCGTGCCTGCCCTTATTTAAAAATTCCTTTATAATTGCGGGCTTGGCGAGAGGCTAATCTGTTTACACAGGCAGACGGGCAGGAATGTGCTTCCTGGGCGTGCTAACAGCAGCTCCACCTCCGGGAAAAACTCAGCTCCTGCTCCGGGGGGCACAGCAGGAAGGGTCTGCCAAGTTCTCGCAGAAATCGGAGCCTTCCTTGTCCTTAATTGAACAGGCAAGGGGAGACATCATTAATTCTGTATTGCTAAATGTAGCTGTTGGTCTGGATCTTACCCACCTCCTCTGGGTGTTCAAAAAATCAAATTTGCCCATGCACACCGGGACTGAAGGGACCACCACAGCTAGCCAGGCGTGTCCTGAGCTCTCCAGCAGCTTCTGGGGAGGAGTTTCCAAAATGAGAAGCCCAGATATTGGTGGATGGGGGGAAAACAGAATAAACCACTGGCCTCCTATATATATATATATATATATATATATATATATATATATATATATATATATATGTATATGTATACATGTACTACTGTACTGATACATATATATATGTTTATATAGATGTATCTATTTACTTACAAATTGTATACAGGTACTACTGTACCGATACATATATATATGTTTATATAGATGTATCTATTTACTTACAAATTGTATACAGGTACTACTGTACTGATACATATATATATGTTTATATAGATGTATCTATTTACTTACAAATTGTATACAGGTATTACTGTACTGATACATGCATTATGAAACACACAAAATTAACAAATATAATGATGAAATAAGCATTACTTCTTAAAAATGCATGTTTTATTTTACTTATGAGCAGTGCAAAAAGTATGTTCTCCCCCCAGCCCATGGGTTGCTTTGTGCACCCAGTTTGGAGACCATGGGTACAATGCCACTGGTCAGAGCTGATTGTCTGGGTCCTGCTTGAAACTTCCAAGAGCCACATTACTGTACTGGGGCTGAATGGGAGGATAACAAAATTCACAAAACTTTAATCAGGTTTCTAAATAGGGACTGTTTGCAACTGGGTTGGGAACTGCTGGAGCCAGCTGGGTAAATCTGAGCAAAGCTCTTGTGAGGAAATGTTAATGTTTGGTTACACTTCTTTAATTGGAACAGAAAAGCATGTGAACAGCTTTTGAGTTTTGCTCCTTGATCACCCATAGAGTGGTAGTGAGGACTTTTTCTTTTAACATGAGTTGGACAAACATCTGTGTGGGAAATTGATGTACAGAGTGGGTGTGGGATTTCTGAACATCAGTGCTGGGACCAGCCCCCAGCTCTTTTGTATTGAGGCAGTTACTTGGTGTTGGGCCAAAATAAGCTTTGTATGTAAAGGTATCATCTAAGAATTTACATCAAAACATGAATTACTGTGAAGTAAAGGTACATAATATAATGGTATTTTACATACTAGATATCTGTGATCAAGTTTGTGTATTTCCATGGCTAGCCTCATGTTTTGGATAAGGGAATAAATGGAAATTTGTATTAGGGATATGCAAAATGGCTGTAGGAATTGCTTAAAACCAAATGTGCTGTGAATCTAATGGAAGTTGTAAACAGCTAAAGTTCAGCCCTACAGGAGTAATGCACTTACCAGAATGTCATTAAATATTTCTGTTGTGAAGAAGTTCCCTCATTCCTGCCTAACTCAAAGTGAAGCTCCCATAAATAATTTTTAGACTGTGACCAAGCATGGTAGTAGTCAGCTGTCATGACTCCTGAGGAAGATACAATCTTAGAAGAGGACACTTTTGTCTGTGGCTAACTTCAGCTTTTGCACAGCTTTTTGTGGCTGTACTAACACTGCTGCCTCTACGTGACACTGGAAGGGTGGCACAGGGAAACTTGTTTTATTGCTTTTTACCTGGCTGCTCCCGTACAGAGGGCTTTTGTTAGGGGCTACCTCCTGTCTCAGCTTTGTGGCTGACAACAGTCAAGTTCTCAAAACACCTTATTTGCCTCTGTTAATAAATTAGGGTTTAATTATATGCTTGCTTCAGGCAGTGTACTGAAAGCCAGATTTCAGAGACTTGGGCAACAAATTTCTCCTTGCTGTATCCCTGCCTGGAGGTGCCTCCCTCCTACTGCTGGCGGAAACCATGGCACACACACCACGTCCCACAGCTCTGCACTTTCCATCCCTGGAGCTTGTGTTTCTGGGATGGGAGCCTGCCTCTGACAAAGGACAGCATCTCCCCCTTCATGCAAAGCAAGCAAGGGATAATCACACTGATGTGATGAAACGGATTGCAGGGTTACAGGAGGGAGAGGGTTTCTGTGAAGGCAGCTCTCTGCAATGTTGTCCCCGAGATAGAGTTGTGCACGTGCCTTTTCCCAGGTCGTAGGTGGAGAGTGCCCTCAAAACATGGGAGCAGGTGAGGAGGAGGATGTGTGTCCACAGACACATGCATATGCATAAGCTGAGGTTGGGTTTGTGGATTGTCATGTTTTGTTTAGCCTGTGCTTCAGGTTTTCCCTGCACGTGGATAATGCCATCGCTGGATTCTGGGTGTTCCTCCACTGCTGGGCCCCACCAATGCAGATACTGGTCTTTTATCATCACCCAAACACCTGGTTTGCTTTCCAGGTCTCACAAAGCCTTTTAAATGTGATTTCTTTACAGGATGTGATTGGAGGAGCACTGATTTCGGCCGTGCTGCTCGTGCTCTTGTATCCTGCGTGGGACACAATAGATCACTTGCTGTTGACCAGCCCCTTCTGCCCATTGTTCTCCATAGTTGTGCCTCTTGTCTTATGTTACAACTACCCCAAATTAGACTATTACAGCCCTACCAGGGGAGACACCACTACGATCTTAGGAGCAGCAGCTGGAGCAACTGTGGGATTTTGGTTAAACAACCAGTACTCTGCTTCAGCCCCCACTGGCACAAGTGTTCAGCCTGGGCTTCCTCTGACCAGCAGTACGATGGTGTTTGTGCTGGCCAGGTTCTTCACAGGGATCTTGGTTGTGCTGCTGACCCGCTGGCTGACGAAGAGCGTGGTCCTTGGCGTGCTGGGCTATCGCTACCAGTTCCCCATGGGTGACCTGCAAGCCCGGAGACGCCTGGAGGTCGAGGTGCCCTACAAGTTTGTGACGTACTCCTGCGTTGGCCTCGCAGCCACCGTGCTCGTGCCGCTGCTGCACCAGCTGCTGGGGCTGATGTGAGCTCAGCTGCTCCTCACAGAGCTGCCTGCAGCACCCCCGCTGTGGGGACAGGACACTCCAGGCTGCTGACTCGACCAAAAAGTGTTTTTGTGCCTTTCTGCACTGGTATGGTGGGCTTGGCTCTGGCTGCGTGCCAGGGGCTCACCAAAGCTGCTCTGTCACTCCTCTCTCTCCAGGGAGAGAAAATATAACGAGAGGATCATGGCTCAAGACAAGAGCAGGGAGAGATCACTCAGCAGTTTTACTGTCACAGGCAAAACAGACTCGACTTGGGGAAGTAAGTTTAATTTATTACCAAACTAATCAGAGTAGGATAATAAGAAATAAAACCAAACATTTACAACCACCTTTCACCTACCCCTCCCTTCTTCCTAGGCACAATTTCCTTTCTGTAGTCTCTAGCTCCTCCTACCCACCATCACAGGGGGATGGGAATGGAGGTTACAGTGAGTTCATCACATGTTGCTGCTGCTGCTCCTTCCTCCTCAGGGGTAGAACCCCTCACACTCCTCCCCTGCTCCAGCATGGGCACCTTCCCACAGAATACAGCTCTCCAAAAACGTCTCCAATGTGAATTTTTCCATGGGCTGCACTTCATCCAGCATGGGTCCCCTGAGGGATCACAAGTCCTGCCAGGAGCCTGTTTCAGTGGTGGTCTTTAAACCTGTCTTAGGGCATCACCCTGCTTCAGTGTGGGGTCCTCCACTGATTGCAGGTGGATCTCTGCTCCCCATGGACTTCCACAGCTGCACCATCATGGGCTTCACCACAGGCTGCAGGGGAGTCTCTGCTCTGGCACCCAGAGCACCTCTTCCTCTTCCTTCTGTGATCTTGGTGTCTGCAGAGTTGTTTCTCTCCCATATCTTCACTCCTGTCTGCCTGCACTTGTGCAGGTTTTTCCTCCCTTCTTAACTCTGTTGTCCCAGAGGTGCTGCTACTGTTCCTGATGGGCTCAGCCTTGGCCAGCAGTGGATCTGTCTGGAAGCCAGCTGGACACAGGGGAAGCTTCTGGCACCTTCTGAGAGAAGTCACCCTTACAGCCACCTCCCCACCACGACCATGCCCTTGCCACACAAACACAAAGCAACTGGCCTAAAAAATCTGACTTATGGGAATTGCTGTGCACAGATAACTTCGGGTTAGAAATCACTGGCCCCACTGTGTCCCATAATTAGACACCCTTTGCACAGGCAACTAAATGTGATAAGCACACAGCCAAAATCCCTGCCAGAGCAGTAGCAAAGGCTGTTTTGCTGTGGGGTTGGGGTTGCTGGAGAGCAGGGCTGTGCCTCTGCCTGCCTGGCTGTGGGGCTGCTCCTGAAGCAGTAGAGTAAGCCAAGGCAGGGCTCAGGTTTGGGGCATCAGGGAAAAAGTGGCTGGTGGGGTGGGGAGAGATGTGACCAGCAAAATCCAAATGCCATCATTAGGCACAGCTCATGATGTCCTCTGATGGCACTGCCAGACCAGGCTAGTTTTGTGTGGATGGTTTTGCTCATTATTACAATCTAAAATAAAAGAAACCAAACCCAAAACATAAAAGAGAAGGAAAAGCTAGCACAAAAAGTTTAATGTGATTTGCAACAAATTTCCTTGGATATTAATAAGAAAGCCTCCACTAAAAGATCCTTTGCCTGCAAACAACTGAGCAGAGTTATTAGCACAGCACTGAGGCTTGAGTTCAAACTGTTTAACTCCAATTTAGTTCCCCTGGCTAGGGAAAAGGAAAAAGTCCTTCCTGTCATGCAGGGTTGACAAGTAGAGTCCATAAACTGTGCTGTGGAAGGAGCTGAGCAGTGACTCTGGTGACTACAGTGTGTGACAATTATAAGATGCCATCATTTTCTGCTGCTGCACAGCATCACAGTTGGTCTTCCATGCATCCTGCAACACTTTGTGTGCACTTGTAGAATAGCAGGGAGGTGTGTCCATAGGAAGGACATCCCTAGAACTCAGGCTGCTTATTTAAAACAATATATTTCAGCTGTTGGACCAATGAGCTGTTGAGAAATACAGCAGTGAACGTGGTCTGCTTTGCTAGGAAAATGTACAGTGCTATTGCTGCAGAGCTTCAAGCATGGCCCCTGTGCCTTGCCTGGCAGAATGTACAGTGAGAGCCAGCTTTCTAACCATGCCCACTTGTCTTCCTGGCTGCAAGAAAAATGAACCTGAAGAATGTAAAGGGGGTGCTTTGCCATCCACTGACTGCCTGGATAAACATAATCAATTCCAAAACTGGAATAGCTGGGAGTTGTCTGAGGAGTGCGAGGTGAAAGAGCTGCACCACTCTAAACCCAGGTTGCCATTCTCCAGAAGAAATGCAGGCAGAAATTGTAACCATTTTTAGATTTTCTCAGGTTGTGTGGACTTTACACATTGTGCATGCAAACAGCTCCAGTGAGCCTTTCAGCAGGGCACATGGCCACTCACACCTTCCCCTGAGTGAGTGCTGGACATGGGCCACCACAGCCATGGGGTTCCATCCTCGGCCTCTCTCCCTCCCATACACCACAGAAATTCTGCCATCAGGTTTAAAATACCTTTAAGCACCTTGTGTTAAGACAGCTGCATGACACACAGGTGCAGTACACAACTGGAGCCCTGCAGAGGAGCCACATCACAAAACTGGGAAAAAACTTGACAGCAAGATGAGCATTTAAGATGGGGATTGGAATTACTCCCAAGAAAGGCACAGTTTGACAGGGACATTCATGCAGCTTTATGTGTAAAATTTCTGTTCTGATTCACAGCTATTTTATGCTATGAAGATTTTATAAATTATATATAAATGCTGCACAGGTATTTTTATAGTATTCACCTGCATGTGATTAATGCAATAAATGCAAACTCTATTTGGTTCAAATTTTAAAATAAACCTATTTTGCAGAGTTTGTTGTCTGTCTGTTTGTTTTACACCCTCTATTGATACTTGTAAATGACTGATGTAAAGGCAATGAGTCCCAGCTAAAAGAGCTTCCCAAGTGCAAGCACCCACTTCTCTTCCCAAGCTGTCCTGCTTCTCTCCTGCTCAGTCTAGCTCCATGCTTTGGCTGCTCCAGAAGGATCCTTCTTTTTAAAAAGCATTTTAAAAAGAGATTACTGCTCTACCAATAACTGGTCTATTTGTTACAACATTTACAGATGTAAATGAGCGAGTTGCATGGAATTAGTGCTGGGGGACTTTTGGGCACTGGAATCTCCTTCACCTTCAATATCTGCTTCTAATAGACTGAACAGTTAACTGGAAGCCAAAGCAGCAAGCACTGTTTCCCTGCTTTAATTTTCCAGCAGTAACTTTGTCATGACCCCAGTCTCCTAATCCATCCAAGTTCCTATGAAAAATCACAAGCAAGCTCATGACTTGCCTTTCTGGATGTAGTTGATGTAATTCAGGGAACAGAAGAAAACAGTCTCAGTTTCACTTTTGACCCTTTTCAACTGTGCTACAAGGAGAAGTTAGAAAACACAGGTACCTCTCTGAACAGGGTGGAAGTGTGGCTGGGATCTTGCACATTTGCTGAGCCATGAGTAAAGCAAGGTCCTCACTTGCCTCCTGCTCCTGTCAGAGCTTCCCTGCTGTCTCACTGACTTCCCACCTGCCCAATGTTCCATGGCCACCCCCCTGTCACCCCGCTGCCACCCCGCCCTGGCAGCAGCTCGGTTTCAAGGTCACTGGGCGGTCAGAGGTGTCACCTGTGCCAGGCCATGATCCCCTGGCAGCCTCCTGGCAGCACTTTTGCCCAGCCTGTTTCATTCTCACCTGCCAAACCAAGGCTGATTTAAATTTCAAGTGAGCACAGTGCCAGCCTGGAGATGGAAACAGTCCCAGGCATCACCTTTACATAAACACCCTTGTGCAATAGCAAGGGTAACCTGCAGGCAGCAGGGCCTGGGAGCTCTGATCTCTCTGTCACCAGCTCCCCAGCCTTTTCTGCTTGTGTTCAGATCCCCAGCAATGACCCAGTACCCTCAGGGAGCAGGAGCAGGCCAAAAGTAATCCATTATTGAGGAGCAGTAGTTAAAAATCCCACTTCCAACTCTTGTTTAAAAAGAAAACCCAAGTTCAAAAGATGTTTAAGAACTGCTCAGAAGTCCCCATCAGCAGCAAAGGTTTCCTTTGCTAGAGCCCATGGCTCCAGCAAAGGGTAAAAGCAAATTTCAGTGCTTAGTGGCTGGCTCCAGCACGAAGCTGTGTAATAACTACTCAAGTACTGCACCCAGCTATGAGCAGGCTGTAAATACCAGATAATTGCTTTGCAGCTATGAAAGACAAAGCCTTGCAATAAATACACCAGACTTATATGAAGTGTCCCACTCATCAGGAATCACAGTTAATCCTGAGCTCAGCACTACAGCAGAGCTTGAATTTCATTGCAAGGCTGCTGGCACCATAGTTAACTGGAGGGGTCAGGGACTCTGAAGAGGCTTTTTAACCTTTCTCTCGATTCCCATCCTCTACTTTTAGCAAGTAATGGTGCTTACCTGGGACAAAGCTCGTGGTTTTGGAGCATTTAGCTGCCAATGCACGAGCAAATGGTATGAAAAAGAAGCGATCCCTGAAAGCCTCACAACACATGCCACTGCAGCTCAAGCCCTTAGTCCCAGCTTAATCTAGTCTTTACACTCAAAGGACAGCTAAATTCACAGGAGAATTGGGACACCCAAAGAGTCAGAAAATCTTGTGTAGAGAAATATATTTAGTGCACGCAAATATGCCTGTGCTCTGCTGCAATGCAAATCTGCCTCATTGTCGTCCTAATCCCCGTGCATGACACACCAATAAACAAGGGGGGGTTAATGCTTTCCATCTGCCTTACACATTGCTTCCCACACTGCGAGCCTGCCTGCTTACAGTTGTGTAGGCATCATGGAGAGAGACATCCTGCAAATGCCAAGCTGCCTGATCCCCTGGGAGGTTTAAAATGTGAGCTGCAGTTTTCTCACTCTCCGTGGGCACTGGAGTCAGTGGTGCAACGTATGGCAAGAGCTGTGCTCTCATTTCACGTCTGTCATGCAGAGATAATTAAAATCTACACTTCCATCTGAGGGAACTGTAGGGTTTCCAGATGGGTCACTGTAGTGCATATTTCATACTGGATTATCACTTGCACCAAAAAGCCTTGCCTGTTGCCTTCCCACCTGTTGAGATTATTGATGGCGCTGCCGTTGAAAAGCCCTCGTGGGCCCAGTGATAGGGTCTGTGCAGCTCATACAGGCTTACCTCACACTGCACATCCCTGCTCAGGGGGCAGTCTTTGTGACACCCTTCCCAGATGGCCACTCTTGGACAGCCCCTCCTGGCTCTCACAGCAGAAAGGAGCCACAGTGCCTCGGCCTAACACAAAATCCTGGCTGTTGTTGGCCTGCAGCATTAGCAATGGTTATAGTATAGCAAAGGAGGCACAGCCAGCTCCACAAGGCTGCCAGTCAAGAGCTGCTTCAGTGTACTGAGCTGGCCACCCACTTGGTGACATTCCTGCAGAAAGGAAGGATTGGCCATCACTATGCTGGATGGAGCTTCTCAGTTTCAGAGAGCAGAGGCACAATGCATGAAGCTGTGACACAACTGCTGCCAGAAAGCCACCTAGAAGGAAAAGCCTGGCCCATGAGAGGTTCTCATGTACTGGCAGGGGTAAAACTGCCAGAAAAGTAACCCTGCCCAAAAGCTGCATGGTCCTGCTGCACAGCTGGGGTCCAGAAAGCCCTGGTGGGGCTGGGAGTGCAGCGGGCCCACGCTCACTTGTGCAGACAAACATGCCAGCCTCAGGCACACAAAGGCTTTGATAGTTTTCTGCTACTCATGCAAAACACCACTGGCATATGCTCTTAAATGCACTTCCCCATTTGGTTTGGAGCTTCAAAAACCGCTAGGCTGACATCAACAGTGAAAAAAATTTAATTCCACCCCCTCCCCTTTCTGAATTTAGAATGATAAAGGACCAGCAGTTATGTCTGGAGCAGGGAAGCAGATATTACACACATTTTGCTTACAAAATAGCTCTGGTTTTCATGAAACAAGTTTATTTTCCTCCCTCAGCCATTGATGAGCACATGACAACCGTATAGAATAAAAGCTCAACTCCTTAGTTCTGCTCACATTCACTCAACATTTGCTCTAATCAATTATCTTATTTCATGCACTAAGAAAAGAATGAGATTCCTGTTATGCAGCCATAATCAGTTACAGTATGAAGCTGTGTCTGTGGAACATTTCTGATTTTGAAAACTAATCATGTGCTCTGCCATTACATTTCTCTTGTAAAACCCTGGGCTTTGACCCAACTTGTTTCTTCCCCCCTGCCCTTTGAAAACATTGAGGGCACAGCCTAATCTGAGATCCCACATTCCTTCCCTGCAGAAGCCAGCCAGATTGCACTGCACACAACACATTTACTCAGGGAGACAGGGTCTGTTCTTCTGGTTTATTGGAACATAAAAGCATAAGAGGATGTCCCCTGGAGCAGACAGGAGAGGGTGCTGCACGTGACAGTGGGAGGCTGTCACAGATAAAAGTCACGTCACACAAAGGGCTCAATATTGATCTCCAGGACAGAGCAAGGCATGGTGAGCTCAAACTTGGTGATAACATCAGGGTGTACCACTCCAAGTTTCCCAATGCTTTGACCTTTGGCAAAGACCTCAGCACAGCGACCAGGAAAGAAAGCAGTGCCTGGAAAGAAAGTGAGAGAAAAATCAATATTTCTTTGGGCTGGAGGAGTCAATAGGCATTTAACGTGCAGAACAAAGCTCTCAGTATTAAATGGTTCTCTGTGCTGAGATGCTCAGAAGGGGCTCTCACATTCTTGCATTAAGAGTTGTCATGATTGATAGAGAATGAGAAAACACTGAGTTAAAAATAAAATGTAAAGCCCAAAGCGTGGACATTTTTCACACTCAATTGTTTTGACTAAGTTCCTCCTGCAATAGAAATTAGCACAGTTGAGTCAGAGGGCTACTGAAATGAAGAACTTTTGCAGCCTTCAGGCTATTTAACATTTGAATGTCTCCCACCTTAGTCTGTTTAAAGAAATAAAGCTTGCTGTCATCTAAAGAGTAAGTAGGCATGTCACCCTTGTTTGCCTATTACATAATTAAAAACAACCTGAATTCCTCAGCTGGGGAAGAGCTTTTTAATCAGTCTCCTATACACCATAAAACTGTGAAACAATGAACATTCAAAGAAAGCCAAAGATCATCTTCCTCTTACCTCCAACCCAGATCCCAATTTTTAAATGTTACACGGAAGCTTTTTCCTAAAAAAGTAGTTAGATTTGCCATGAAGAACTTGGAGCAGCTGTGCAGACCTTTTCATGGAAACACTTTCCTACCTGGGAACTTCCCTGTGTGTGGTGGCTCTACCAGCACTTTGTTCAAGCTTGTCTATTGCAACTAAACTTGCATTTTTTGGCCTCTGTCCTGAGGTGAATGGCATTTTTATCTGATAGCCCTTCTAAAGACAAACCCAAACCAGACCAGCCAGCTGCTGCTTCTGAAAGCACCTCTTTGCAAACCAGTGTGTGGAAGCAAGGCACAGTGTGTGGGACATCCTGTGAGCTGTGCAGCAGGCAAGGCTGGGACATCAAAGGGGAGGGGAGAGGATGAAACAAGGCCACTGAATTCTACAGATTTTGAATCCTCAGAAAGCTCCTCCACCCTGCTTTTACTGCTGCTGCCTTCAGTGTCCTCTGCAAAAGGATCACAAGAATTTCCTGACAGCAACTTACTCACTGGTTGCCCCAAATGCTGCTTAAGCATCAGGATCAGCCCATAACTTTTACTGTGTGTACAAGGAGCTACTTAAAAAGGCAATAATGTCCAAATGAACCTCAAATCTCAGGAACATTTTCATGATCCTCTGATCACTAGTGGTCAAGCCCAGAGATATTCTCTGTTAGCTCCCCAGTGGAAATCATTCATTTAAGAAGTGTCTCCTATGAGGTTTGTAGTTGTAACTTGCAGCTACAAGAACAGCAATTAGGTCTTTTTCTTGCCTGAGTTGCTGCAGGTGCAAATTTACTTCAATGTCCACTTCAATTTTGGCCACCTTGAGAAATCTGACCACAGTAGTAAGTGAACACAATAACATTGCTTAAAGGCTGTTTTAAGAATATCTGGAAGCAGAATCTTTTAAATTATCCAGTTCCAGTCTTAGCTACAAGCACAAACCAGCTACTTACACTGGATGTACAACAGTGAAATTACCTCACCCTGGATGCTACTGGCACATGACTCCAGCCAAAGAGACACTTGCCACTGCCAGGCTGCACTATTCAAAACAAGATGAAACAAATTTAGAAAAGAGTCAAATGTCACACATACAGATCACTCTGCAGACTGTGGGTGAAAACATAACCTAAAAATAAAGTTGCCTTTTCCTTAGTGGTAAAGGCTTTCCTATTTGTAAATAAAGATGGTATTGTACCAAAGATGTGAGCAGCACACAGAGACTTTCTTTTAGACACTTGACTGTAAGCTTGAACTGGCACAAGAGCCAAGCAGAAGTTCATAATGTTGGTATGGTACCCCTCTATAAATCTATAGGGAAGAAAGAGCTTTGACAGTAGGGTCAGATAAAAAGCTGTGAGTCTGACTTGTCTGGTCTGAGTTTCCTTCTGTGTAGTCTTGGGAAAGTTGTTTTATCTTCTTGCCCATCTACAGCCAGCTATGTCATGAGACTTAATTGTTTTTAAACTTCTTGTAGATATCTGATGGGGTCTAAAATAATACTGTACTCAATCAATCTAACAAGGGCAGTTTCCCAGATCTGTGCCACTTCCCATTGTGTGAAACAATGCTGTTTTCATACACAACAAATGCTCTGCTATCCATCACCAGTTGTTGGTCCCCTAGTCCCAGTGAGTTCCAAATATGCTGCTCCAGGCTATGGGTTAGACACTGAGCAGAATTTTCCATCTCATGCAGCAACTGATGCTGGCCCATGATGTTACTTTTCTTTGCACTTCCTTGCAGCTAAGAGGGAAATATATAATTAATACCAAGGGGGAACATTTAGGTCCCCAAAGTGCAGGAAATGGGACCTTCAAACAACATCTCAATTTCTAGTTAAGCTGACCCTGAAATGTTGGGCAGTCACCAGTGTGCCCCATGCTCTGCAGACATGGCAACTGCAGGGCACAATTCTGTGGCTGGAAAAGATCAGACAATAAGCAAATAAAAATGAAAGAACCTATTAAAAACTTTAGAGCCCCCATCTGTCCAGCCAACACATGGCTCTTGCACCAAAGAAACATGAGCTGAGAAACAGGTTTACAGAGAGTTTATGAACTCTGGTTCATAATGGAACCATTATTATGGTAATTGGCTGCACTACAGAATGCTTCAAAGTATATTCCTGCCTGCCAAAAGGGCCTCCAGACTGCATCCCTCAGGGGGATCTAAAGCCTTCCCCATCTTAGTGACTCTTCCTTTGACCACACAGGTGGTGAGGGAAGGAGCTTGGCTCATGCATTGGACTGGGTGCTGTTGCTCCATGTGCCTCTGCCATGGAACCAGAATTTGGAGCAAATGTAAACTGTAAGTTAAAAAATTCAGACATTGAAAGGGAAGCAAAGAAGGAAAAAAAAAATCTCAGAAGAAACATGAAAAACCTGAGCAGGAAGGGGGCAAGAGAAACAACCATTTGCAGCTGGGGGAGAGTTTTGATTGAGGGACCAACCACAAGCATAAAAGGAGACCTGAGCCAGAGGAACCTGCTTTGCTGGGGTAAGACACAGGCTGCAGGAGGATCTGAGAAACCCATGGAGCAGGGCAGCAAACCAGGAGGGTCCTCAAAATAACCAGGAAACAAAGGTAAGGACTGTTTTCATCCTAATTTGTGTGTTTCTGGTATTATCAAGTAAGTAGCAATGGTGGTTAGGATTTCTAACAAAGCTTCTGTTATGGACTGGGCAGTGTTGTGTGACTTCAGCTCTTGAAGTAAAGTAGAAGCTTCAGAGTGAGAGTTAAGGCTGTATGAAAGACATGTGCTGAAGCTGCTTGCACACATGGGACAGCAGCAGAAAGTGCACACACTGTTACTTTGTTTAAGCCACACTAGAAGCTGACGCCCAGCACTCTAAAGCTTCAGCAAAGCCTTCATGTCAAAGGGAGTCTTTCCAGAATCACTGGCAGTGTGAGCTGCAGCTTGAGCAGGAGTTCACCATAGTTTGTCCTGCCTGTCCATGCAGTATCATCCAAGAACAGCATGGCTGTGAAGAGCATGGTCCAAGGAGCTGTCCCTGCTCAGGGGGGCACAAAAGCAGGCCTGGAGGCCCCACTCTGAGCAGGTGTGTTAGGAAGGGATTGTGTTTGCTGCTGGTGCAATTAGCCTGCCAGGCTGCTCTTGTAGGTGCAACTGGTTGGTTGTACCATAAACTACACTGAGAGTCAAAATGCATTTAAATATTGTAGTTTACTCTAACTTCTGTTTTAAGGGTAACAGATTTATCCCTCTTGACATAGTAAATCCTTTCTGCTCTGCACACAAATAAACTTCACCTTGAAATCTAGTTAGAGTTTGTATTGTCCTTGCTGATAGAGACCCAGACAATGCCAGAGGAAGCCTGAAGGTCTAGCAGTGGAAACCCACCTCTTACTATGTCAGGTGTGTAAGTGGTAGTTAGGAGAAGGGGTGGGGTGAAATCCAATCCACCTTCCTAAAGAAGGGATGCCAAAGCCAGCCCTGCCTTATGCTGACACACTACACACAAGGCAAAGACAAAAGCTGCTTCTCGTGGCTGCAAGTAAGAATTTAATTTCTAATGTTCAGTGATGTAGAAGTAATACCTTTAATTAAAGCTTCTGTAGCATGTCCTCAAAATCTGTAATTGCCTTTCTGTATTCAGGCAACAGGGCCACTTTGATTGCTTTGGGGTAATTCTTTGGCCAATAATCCAACAGAGCATGTAGTCTTTAGCACATTTTCTGGCTAATTGACCCTCAAAGAGCTCTGAGTTCGCTGCACTCTTTGTTGTCAAACACCTTGCACAGTTTCTTTTCTCTACCTTACTCTCCCTTCCTTTCAAAAAGAAATAGATTAAAGTTGTATTATAGGCCTGCAGTTGCACTAAGCCTTCAAACCCACTTGTTTGTTCCTGTAATTTGAAGGAGCACTGGAAGCTGAAGCTTAAGGAGGTAACAGAGCAGAGCTTATCTGGCCTCAGTGCCCTTTCATCTTCATCCTCCTCCCTTTGGTGACTCCAGCTGCCCTTTCACTACCTCACCCCAGCTCACCTGGGGAAGGATTTTGCCTGTGCTACACTGGATGGAATTTAGTTTTGTGAGGTTAGATGTTGGTTTTAGGATCGAGTTCTTCACAGTTTTGACTGATTTCCTTCTTTAGGCAGAAAATGCAAATCAAATGCAGAGTCAGGGGGCACTTTCAGCCCAGCCCCCTCTTTCTGCCCACATACACAGCACAGAAAGGCTCCCAGACCCTTATGCAAACCAACAAACTCAAAATCAGATCTTGTCATGGAATGATTTACCTTCAGCTAATTCTTAAAATCACAGACATCTCAAATCTTCCATGACTTTTGGAACAAACTGAGAGACCAATTGTTCTCATAAGTTGCACATTGTCAGCAGTTCTTCTCCCTTATATTCTCAAGCCCAGAAAAACCATACTTTGGGATCAGTGGGGTATTTGTTACCTTTAGTCTCTTGATTTGTAAATCCTGACTAAAGTTGTGCCAGAATGACAGCTATTTCCCCAGATCACACCTAACTGTAGTGACACACCAGGAAATTCAAATTAGTACAATTAAATTTAAGGCATGTGCTTTAATTACCCCTCTCAAGAAAATAATTAACACTTGACAAAAATCACAGAATCAGTATCTGTGTGATAGGAATGAATATGTCCTTGTCTAAAGGGCATCTTTCATTCTGATCTCTTCCTCTGTTTTTCCAAAAGCCTCCTCACACAGGGTAGAGCAGAAGAGGGTAAAGTGACAATCAATTATTTACCTGGGCTGCTACACTGGATATCCAAAAATAGAATATTGGAGTCCTTGTGCAGACAACAAGGCTGGGAACATGGAGAATGATCCACAGATCTGCAGTGGTCAGTCAGTAAATCATCTTCTCCTATTACAACTAAGTCAATGGCTGAGCTCCTATTAATTTGTATTTCAGGGAGGGTGTGAGGAAAACTAACTCTTCGATCTCATCAGAACCCTCATATACAACCCTATAAGCTGGATTTGTTTTTCATTCTTGCTGTGCAGTGTCCAGGAGCTTTAACAGAGGTTGTTTGGTGCTGCTGGATGTCAGAAAGTGGTTCAAGAATGCAGTAGGTTTGAGGCATCTCTTTATTCACCTGTGTTAGCCTTAGACACAAAATTATCTGGGTAAAATCACTGTGTTCCTGCCTTTCCTAATGGAAGGTAATACTTGGGTGGATGCTGAGGCTAAGGAATGCAGGTATTTGGGGTTTTCTTATTAAATACTGCTTGCAGAAACAAAAAGAGTAGGAAACTTAGAAAGAAATCTATCAAATTCAATGTATTTCTGTAGAAATCAGTATTTGTGTATAAAGCTCAAAAAATTTGCCTTTGTGGGACAGCTGTGAGAAACAGCAACTCTCCATGCAACCAACTCTCTGGAGTTTAGTTGCTTTGCAGAGTTACCATTACACAGCTAATCTTTGCTCTTAGGCTGCTTTATCTGATTTATCCAGATTTATCTGAAACACTATACTTTGTCTAAAAGTCACAAACCTAAGCTGATATTATGTCACAGCTATTTTGTCTATAAAACTAAGGAATTCCTAATCCCAAGTAAAGCTCACTTTTCTTTTTAAAAAAAGAAATCTTGCTATTTCACTTGAGCTAGAGAACAGCAAGATTTGAATATTAAAAAACTTAATTTATTTGTGTCCCATGAGTGTTTTAATCACTTTTTGGATATCTAGAGGAATGATTTATCCTTGCAAACAGCAGAATCTGTCAGAAAGTAGGAAACAATAAGCCATATGCTTTCTGGAGGGGGTATAGCATAGCTGTGTGTGCACAGCAAGGCAGCAGGTTTAGCTTGTTAGGCTCTGCTTCCATACAGGCACTAGAGAATAACAAGAACCAGCACTAAGCCAGGCTGCAGGTCTGCTTTAGTGTGTCACATTTGGTTTGCTTGTTGTTTAATCACTGCTGTCCTAGACCAGGCTGCCCTCCTCTCCCAGTGCCTTGGCTGAGGTAACCAAGAGCCACCTCATGTGCTGCTTTCACAGCTCCCCCATTTCATGCCTTTCAGAAAACAACCTGGCAGGGAGTAATACATCACTCAACAATGAATCTCAGCAGCCACTGCAACTGTGCATCACTTAGTTTTAGCAGCTAAGGCTCATGTTGCAAAGCAATGCCTGGTGACTGAAGCACAGTGGCTCCAGCAGGAGCAGAAATGCAGAAATGGAATGCAGAAAGGCAGAAATGCCTCAGCTGAGGGTGAGCTCAGCATTTCTCTGTGCATCTGCTCTTCTCTAACACCACAAGCCAAGATCAAGTCAGTTCCTCCACCATGGGCAACAGGTATCCTTGAAGCCTGCATTCACACTGATCTAAACATTTGAGGCAATATCTTGCAAATTCACGTTTAAAATGTTACTGCAGAAATAAAAAGAAAACCAAAATAAAGATGAAATTTGAAGCACCACCCCTCTGCCTTCATATCGAAGTTGAAAAATCACACCAGACTGGAGAACTGCTAAACTATCAAGTATAAGATTGACATGCTCACATTTGGTGGCATTAATATCAGTATGGCAGAGAAAATGAAAGGAGATACAGCCACAGGAGGCTGAGCAGATGAGAATGGAGTTGAAAGATGGAGCTGTAGGGATGGGTAAATGCAGCATTTCTTCAGAGAAGCCAGAACTTCACCCTGAGAAAGGAGCTGTGCTATTGCTGCTCTTTCTGCTACTGCCTTGGATTAATAATTTCTTTTATAGAGAAGGCTTTGCAATATTGAAAATATAGTTGATTATTAAGAAATAATTTTCTATTTAAAAATGTAAATAGTTGGGAATTGCCTAAATCTATAATTATACAATGCAAAGCTGAGCCAGACATCTAAAATTCTTGATGCAAAGAAGGCTTTTATCTGTTAAGACTTGTTATGATGTGTGATTAAAAAAGATAGTTGCCTTTGGGGGCCAAAACCAAAGGAATTAAACTCTGAAGAGGCCCCTCCAGTAAAGGAAGAGCAGAAGAGCCAAGAGTTGTCAGGGAGAAGACATTGACATCTCCAGCTCAAGGAACACAAATGCCAGTGATTCAGATGGTTCTGGTTGGCAAAAACTGATAGAAAATGAAAACCCTTAACTGTCAGGAGAAATGCTTACTCCTTGGAGCATGCCTAACCTGTCAGAATAAAATGCAATTTCATATTCTGAAGAAAAAGATTGTAATCTTTAATAGTTAATGCTTACAAAAAGAGGCACTAGAAGACAGCTTGACAGTAGAAGGTAGCTTCTGTCTCTTTCCAAACTCACTTGACACCTTTCCTCACAGTGTTTTTGCAGTTGCCATAGATTTTTTTCCCCCCTCCCACTACAGGACACGTAGTTCTAAATGAGTCAATTACAAGGAGTTTCTCTTCTAAAATAATCTCCTGGATTTGAGAAACTAATACTTTCTTTGTTCTCTAATTGAATTTCTTTAATTTCATATGTGGGGGGAAAAAAGTGTGTCAAACATTATTTGGTGATGAAAGTTTAAAAGACAAAGAAGTCTAAGCCTGTCAAACCTTTTATTATCCCATGCTGTGCTAAAATAATGTACTTTAACTCACACAGCTTTTTGGGGACAAGGGTTGATACTTGAAGGGACATTCAAGAAGTTTAGGGAAGAGCTGAAGTGACAACAGGAATGGAAAAAGCCCTTTTCAAACTCATCTCTGAAAGCCTCTTTTTCATACTAAAAATCAACAGTATAATGCCAAGCTAAAGAAATGAGACCTATTTCTAAAATCCAGCTCTGGGTTTTGCCACAAATTCTGTGCTGTTTGGCCTACCAGCATCACTTCCAACAGCAAAACACCTCTGAGGTGTCCAGTGTCAGAGCTGATAAACCAGATTTATCTGGAGATGATACTCCAAATACTGTAAACTCCCACTTTGGCTACATCAGTCATACAGGCAATCATCCTGTTTCACATCTTTCTTGTGTATCTCCTTGGGTATTAATGCAGTTAAAATCAAATTTGAGGCATTAAACCAGAGTGGGAAGATGCTTGATAGAACAGAAATAAACTTGGCACAAATTTATAGGGATTTAGTTCCTATAAATCTGAAGACCTGTATTACAGAAAGGAGAGACCAGAGATAAGAGACAGTAAAAGGGACATAAAGCAAGCAGCCACACCCACTTTATTAGATAATTTAATGCAATTTTGAGTTGTTGGAACTATTATTCTTCATGTAACTAAGTTCTCTTGATGCTACAGAAAAATCTGTTCAAGAGAAAAGGATGAGAAATTAATTAGATCTGAAAAGTAGTGGCCAACATTGGAAAATCAAGAAGAGCTAGTGACAAACATCCAGGTTTGTGAGATAATTTATAATTAAGCTGTTTTAATGATCACTGCTGGCACTTCTGAAACCTCTTGCAGAATTAGGGTAATACATTTTAAAGTACTGAAATCAGTCAGGTTTGAAAAAAAGCACCTGTTCTTACCTCTCACTATTAATTCATTAAGCTATCTGGGAGGTAGGGAGGGAAATAAACAGAAACAGTGGAAGATCTTCAAGAACAATTTATTTGATAAATGAGTACTAGCAGTTTCATAATAAAAAAGAAGAATGTTTTTGTCCAAAACCCTATTCATATTTAGTGCTGAAATGAATGTGGTCAAAAATCAGAAAGTTCCTCAGAGACAAAAATGAGAGAAATAATTTGCACTTCAGAAAATGTGATTATTAACGGTGGCTGAAATCAAGGAACTGAAAAAATAAGGAAAGATTAATAACTGGCTGCAGTAAAGACAGCATTTAAAAAAGACTTAGGGATATTGGAAACAAATTTTAGGCACTTTTATTTACTAACAAGACTGGCTAAAGATACAGAAATGTTTTAAGTTGTTAATAAATCTTTTCATCTGGGATGGGGGGGGAAAGTACTATTGAGTAGAGTAAGGTGTTGTCCTTATTCCACTGAAAAAATGAAGAATAGATCTGGCTACATCTGCCAGGATGCTTCTAAAACACCAGGAGTCTCAGGCATCAGAATTGTGGTGCAATTCTCAGAGCAAATATCCTGCCTGCTCCTGTTAACTTGGAGTCCCAATACTGGAAATTCAGCACTACTAGAAAAATGTGGTGCCAGTATTCCAAGGTGGATGATCTAAGTTGATCCTCAGTGTTAAAAAAAAATTGTGGGGTAGTGGCAAAAGTGAAACTAACAGGAGTGGAGCACAGTGAATTGCTGGCTGATGTGTTTAATTAAGAATGGATGTTTTCAAATAAATGTGATTATCTACAAACTTGTAATTTGAAAGGCTATGCAATGGCACCTATAAGAATGCCAGTTAAGTGGACTAAGAATTGTCTGATACCTCCCAGTATGTCAGAAATTAGATTTGGAGGCCTGGTAAAAAAAAATTGGCACATTTCCTTTAGTTATCTATGAGTAAATAGACAATTATTGACATCTGTGACCAATGCAAAGGCTGCCAAGACAGGCAGCTGAAAGGCCAGGATTGCAATTAAGAGCAATCAAGCTACAATTTCTTAAAATAAGGCAGATATTAATAATGCCAGGCTCAATATAGGCACTAAATATCTGCATATAGCTCAGTCTCCCAATTTGAGCTGATCACCAGAGATAGATGCTGCAGTTCAATTCCATACCTCTAACTTGGAATCAGTCCCAGACTTCCCTCCTCTTGTCTTGTGAATTGAGGTCCATGGTGTAAATCTTCTTTTCAAGTTGTTTATTGTGTAATTATTACTATAAAAGCCAATGTTTATTGATGTTCTTAGTTATGGAGCTAACTATTACACCTCTAATTTCACAGCTGAACCTTATTAAATGGGAAGCTATTACTATGATTTACTGTGGAACTAAAATTTTCTACACTTCACCATACCTTTCATTTAATTAAATGAGGGCAGTAAAAAGAAGGGAGTGCAACTTCTTCTGGTGTTTTTGGGGGGTTTTTTGGATTTGTTTTTTTTTTCCAAGACAACTGTCAGTTACTGAATGCAGCAGTATTTATTATGTACACCTTTCACATTGAACACAAATAGGCTGACTTCCCAGCTTTGCTAAGCTGATCATTACCTTAAAAGAATGAATAGCATGAACATTTAGTTTAAAAAATTAAATTAATAAATTCAAGAGGTAGCTGAAATCCCTGAGAATCAATCCTGTAGAAAAAGGAAGCTCCTGTCACAAGTTGATTCTCTTCAGGGGTTGCTTGTTTTCATGAGATTGCTATTTCAGTTTTGTCAGGGAGGCCAGTGGGGCAGACAGGGGAGAAGATTCTCTGCAACATTTTCTGTGAACCTGTCAAGTTGTTTCATTTTGATAAAACAGGGATATCATCTTTCCTTTTCAAACAGTTTGTGCTCTGTTAAATTCCATGTGCAAAGTATGGAGACTCCTGAAAGGTACTGCCAAACCAGGGGTTTCTTTCTTAAATAAGAGACTCTTAAATGTTACATTAGGAGTGAAGATAATTACACCTTCCACTTCACACCACTCCTTTGAAGACTGATATATAATCCACTGTCAGGATTTCCTAAGCCCTTCTTTATTCTTTTCAGCCTAAGTAAGGCTTTACTCTGGACCCAAACCCCATGATTAACATCACCTCCTGTGATGTTAAATTGTCACCTCAGATGGTCATGCAAAAGCACAGGATCACTAAAACATTGCAGAAAACACTGAATAAAACTTGAAATTAAGAATATCTTTCAATATAATAATGCCTCTAGTTTTCTGTTCAAGGGAAGTAAAACCAATGAAAGTGAACTAACAATTAAATAATTTTATGAAATTACCTGAGAACATATAACTAAATTTGTTATCTCTTTCTACTTGTATTTTTAAACTTAAAAAATTATTTACTTCTAATCATACACATCCATACTGATATTTACATTTTATTAATGGTATGGAATGGTTAAGTCTCAAAAGTTTTATGCTTTTTTTTTATGATGGAGCACATACAAGTTTGAGGATTGATCATTGATCTTTTCCATCTATATTTGATTATGGATGCCTATGCCATAAAACAAAGATAAAAACTAGAATGCTTTTCTAGGCCAATAGGATTCACTGTCAAAAAGTTAATTCTGTGCATTTTAAAGCAACGGGGAGCATTTCAGACTTCTGTCTTTAAAACTTTAATTTTGTGTGTTCAGTGGCAATAAGAAGGTTCCATTAGTAACTTTTAAGAAAGTGGAAGGCATTGAGTGTCAAATGTATGTTGAAATCCCCAAATTCAGTCAGTCAAAAGCCTCTCTTCCTTAGGGCTGCTGTAAGCAGCTCTTCTCCATTTATTACTTAGCTCAGATTACACCAAAGCACAGTGCAAAGGCCAGGGGAACATCACAATTTCACCCATATTTTCTAGCATCTGTACTTTTTTTTCCCAGGTGTTGCTAGAGAGGCAAAACCACTGTGACCTTGAGGTCAAATCTCAGGGCACTGAGGTGTTGGCAGAACAGAAGGAGCTCAAATGACCATCACTGCACATATGGACCAAGCAGGACCCCAGCACAGGCATTTCAGTTTCCAGAGGGATTTGGAAAAGTGTCAAATATGTGCCCAGCACATCTCTATCTGTTCTCTGCTGCTCATTTCAAGCTAGATTTTATTCCCTGTATTGTTTTTCAATAATCAGTGGAACTATTTTCATCAGTTACACAAGGAGTAAAAATAACTGGCCTAAACTCTACCTTACACTGTGTTGCTTACTGGTTTCAAGCTTTGTTTAAGATTATGGACAGAGACAATGCCTCTAAATCTCTCTAAATCAGAGCCCTAGGATAAATCTCACTGTACAAATTTGTAATTTGGCACAGGCAATAAAACAGCTTGGTGCAGATGCCTCTAAAAATCTGTGCCATGTGTAAATGTCCTGATTTCAAACCTCTGAAGTAACTGGCACTGCTCTTATGAATTATTTCAGTATCTTGAGGTCTCTTTAAGATGTTGCAGGGTATCTTTGTTTCACTGAGCAAATACCTTACTCCATCATCTGCTGGCATCTCTCTCACACATGCTTAATTGACAAATTGTGAACCTTAAGAAAAACTAAAAATAACAAACAAATAAGCAAACCAACCACTAAAAAACCAAAACAAAATTCTCCAAGTTACTCTGACTTCCAACCATCTCTGCAGTGAAGGTCTCAAGCTAAGTTGGTGCAGTGACACTGCATTTGCTATGGCACCAGAGTATCAGCCATCTGCATTGATAGATAGCAAGGTTAAATTCCAATGTCAAGAAAACTGCAAGGAATCCATGTGCCATCCCAGGAGAGTTTCTGAATCACTGGTGAAACAGAAAGTAGGAGATGCTTGCTTTTTTTTTTTTTTTTACCAAAAGCCACAAACTGCTTGTAATATATTGCACATGACAAGGCATAATCCACCCTGTGCACTAAATGTGTGGGGCAGTAATGTCATGGGAATGCAGGGATTTTGAGTGAGCATTGTAAATCTCACAGCATCAGGAATACTGAGCAGCACTAATATCTAGAAATAACTTCTTCCCTGGGTTAGGATTATTTTTGAGGACTTTTTCCAGTTTCTTGACATCAGCTGTCATGTTACAACACAAAATATAGAACATTTGTAAATATTTTTCAGTACTAAAGTAAACTCTTGGTATGTCTATTCAAAAACCAGCTACAGAAGAGTTTTGAACAGGAGTAGAACATTTCAGTTTGACTTCAATGGCAGCTGAGTACCCAGCTCCCAGAGGCTCTTCCTAACTCCTCACTACCACACCCCCCTTCCAAACAAGAGGCTTTGCTATTACATGACAGAATTAGAACCACAAGTATAATTGTATTAAACATTCTTCAGGTCAACCTGGGCATCCTATTAACAATATTCTAACAAGCCCATTGAGAGTTTGCCTAAAAATACTGAGCAAAGCAGTACTGTCTCAAAAAAAGCATCAATATGTCTGACACAAGTGTGCACTCAAGTGCCAGAAGACCACTTAGCTCAAATGTTCTGTTTGGCATCTTGGCAGCACACTGCAGAACAGGGAGACCCCTAACAAGCTTCCATTAAAGTTCTCTGAACAGCAGAGTTGGGTCAGGCTGCCAGGGCCCCTGTGTCAGTGCCACTGTTCCAGAAGTGCAGAATGGAGGCAGCACTCCTTCAAGCTGAGTCAGTTTGAGTCAGTGTCTCATCTCTGAGCAGCACTGCATGACATGTAAATAGAATCATAGCTGCCATCCCTGCAGCTGTGCTTTTCTATTCTGGATTTTCTACGCTGTTATTTTAGGTAGCAGAATAGATGAGTTGCTGGTGCTGCTCTCTTCCATCAACCTGTATTTTTGCAATGAAGGAATCAGGTCAGCCTGCTTGCTTTCTCTCTTACATGTACAGGCACATACACAGGAGATTCTGCATTTAAGGATGTTATTTTTAATTCATGTGCAGCTCACCCTGTATGGAGAAGGAAGAGGGCTGTTATACAACTATCTAAGCAGCAGGGTCAGTCTCTAAGACAGCAGCTCTTTGAATCAAAGATATATAAGGCATATGTCTTCACATGAATGTATAAGTAAAAGGTACCTATAAAAAAAAAGCTATAGATAAAGCTAGAAACCAAAAGATGAAGTGCAAGAAGTTGCCTTTTCCAGGCTCTGTTAGCCAAGGAGGATACAGTGGGTGTCTGGCATGTGCATCAGGTCAGTGAATTCCTATGTACCCTGTTGCCATCAGCAGATTAAATCATGATAAACAGCCCATGAAGCTCAGGGCATATGCTTTATTATAAATTCCCTTGAAAAGCTGTGAACTCACAAACTACATTAATCTACTCAGGGCAGCTCCCACAAAGACAACAATCCCATTTACCATCAGTGAATGCAGACAATGCCTTTTCACTATCATTCCACCATGCTGCAGTATGACAGCACATATAATGATATTAATCCTTAGTCTCTATGCTGACAAGAACCAAAAATTCTCCTCAGGTTCTAGGGGAACATTTAAGTTCCACAACAACCTCAGCTGTACACTGTAGCTCTTTCTTCCTTACCTTCAGCTGCCTTGATGGTGTAGCCATTCTCTTCATTTGGTGGTACTTCCAGGACCTGCATGACTCTGTCCAGCAAACCATGGATGATCTCAAAGCCTGGGCTTTTGTTGTAATAAATAGCACATAAATGTCTGTAGTTTCTTGCCCCTACATCTGCAGAAGAAGGAAGCAATTATGTTACCTGGGAAACTTTATCACACTTCTAACTAACCTTGCCTTTTGTATCACTTTTCTTCTTCTGTCCTGTGAGGCACTTGTGGCTGAAAGGAGAAATAACTATGTAAAATGGCTTCTCTCACAGACTGCAATGTAGCCTGAGGAAATACTGGAATTTCTTTAACCCAGTCAGAATGTAAAGAAAGATTTCAAGTACCCTATGCCTTGAGCAGCAAAGAGGGTTGCTATATACAAGGATCTTGTATGCAATGACAGGTACCAAGTGTAAAGCTAAGTGTTAAAGAAATTTAAAATAGACAAGCCAAAATGTAAATACCCAGCAGGCATGGAGAAGCTTGTGGTGCTGGTGGGAAAGCTAAATATTTATAGAACTCAGCTGTAGGACAAGTACCAGCACAAAACAACCTGCCCCCAACCTGAAATGAGTGTAATAATGTTAGCATGGTGATCTGTGAAAAGATCTTAATTCACAGAGGTTCCCAAATCACAACTGATGCTTTCTGGGATCATTTTGGACATCTCTGCAACCAAGTGATGATGAAAAATGTGCTGCACTGCACAAACCCAAGACAGTGACATAAGTATCTCCCACTTGGGACAAATCCATGAGTCAAACCCCTGCCTTAGGCCTTCTGACATTATTGATTTCAGCAGAATGTTTCCCTTTTTTTTTTTAATTTTCAGAGTAAGTATGTAGGAGCATGTTGTTACACTTGTACCCTGAGGCTACCCCACTGCAATGCACGCTGTCTGGGATTAGTGGGGCTTCTGAGGCTTTACTAATCATGGCTTTCAGCATTTGGATCAAGTCAACAAGAACCAAGCTCAAAGAAACAAGAAAAAGAATGGCTTTTTCAGGCAGCATACAGTTAAGCAGTGAAATATCTTCAGCACAGGCTTTTGTGGATGC
This sequence comes from Agelaius tricolor, assembly GCF_023055355.1. Classification (NCBI taxonomy): domain Eukaryota; kingdom Metazoa; phylum Chordata; class Aves; order Passeriformes; family Icteridae; genus Agelaius; species Agelaius tricolor. Next base: position 9,320,096 of record NW_027269272.1, read on the forward strand.
CAGGAGTTTGCACAGCTCTGAGGAGGCAGATGGAGTCCATAGCTGATAAATCCACTGCTTCTTACTACAAAGAATCGCATTTATGCTGGGAAATCCCTGAGCTACTCCTGGCCATAGGGCAGGGGAGCCCTCTGGCAGCATTACCCTCCTCTGCCTCAGAAGCTTTCCTGCTTCTGCCCTGACAAGCTGGAGGTACAGTCAGGGCATTAACCTACCACATGAGAAATTAGAGATTAAATGAAATTTACATCTTGTTTATTTGCTCCAACTAAACATTTAGTGCCAAAAAAAATCAGGAACTAAACAGGAAAAGATTTATTGAGTGACCAGAAATAGGTTAAAACACAGGAGCAGAGCCTAAACACAAGATGAAAGCTCAGCCTTTTTGAGGCAGGAATCATTCAAAATTTTTAGGGCAGCTACTCAGTACCACAGCTGCAAGTTCTCTCATCAGCCACTGAAAGCTGAACTTACAGTGGCAGTAAGTCTCCAATTTGTCACTCCATGTTTTTTTCCTGTCATTATAATAATGTGCAGTGTTAAATATTGCTGGAGAATCCAATCCTGAAGTTACAATGGCAACACAGGAAAGTAAAGGCTACAGGGGGTAAATATCAATAAATGCAGTGTCTGGTTTTGGGTCTGAGCACTCTGGCTGCTCTCTCTGTGTGTCACTTGTGTCTCTGTTTCCCAGCCCTAAGATACCAACAAGTAGTGCTGTCATAGATGGTCAACCATTTATCTTCATGTTATACATGGCAACAGAATAGAAAAATATGATTTTTCCTTCCCTAAGACAGCATGTTCTTTGGACTAGAGATTCAGTAGAATGGTTTCTTTATTTTATGAGTAATTATAGTAGCAGATGTTGTGACAACTATCTGAATTTTAATTTCGTTATGATTAAGATAATCAGTGGTGGCTTCAGACCAGAGTTCTTAACTAAAGCATCAGAAATAAACATACACAACATTTTTTATACCTCATGTTTTCAATTTTAGGAGTATTTGGTAAAGGAAAGGTTGTTTTTTTCAAGTGTTATGAAATTTACTCCTTTACAGAGTTCTATCACAACAGAGGAAGTTCATTCACCACAAGTGATAGGAAGGAAAAAAGATACTGGGATTTGTAGGCAAAAGCTGGCAGATGTTAGAAATGCTTCAGTTCTTTATAAGTCACTTAAGAGCTCTCATGTCATGCCATGAAACATTTCTATTTTTCAAGTGAGCTTGCCAAGTATGTCAACCCAAATTATACATAAATATATATATATGTGTGTATATATTTCTGAGACTTCAAAGCACTTCCTGGGGATGCTGCTGGAAAACAATCCAAAGGATGGGCAGCTGCTTAGGAATATGTGAGCCAGAAGAGTGCAGAGCAAGATAAAGCCCTGTTGTACACTGCTCCCTTGAAAATTAGAGCTGCTTCAGAGAAATGACCTGGTGATCTGAAAGGGGACACCTGCTCATGCAAACTTGTCTTTTAGCCTCCCAAACTATTTTCTGCAGAAAACCAACACTTCCAGACAGTTGGAAATATGTTTCAAAAGGTGGCAGCAGCTGTATTCACAGATGATGTAAATTGTGCCAAATGTGTGCTACCATAAGCTTGCCAGATTCTCCAAGATCATTGGTCAGAGATGATTTTCTAATGGATTAATTTCTTTTGTTGTGGTGAGAAAAAGGGTATTCTCTCTTAGGCCTGGTGGTAAAGGTGCTGATTTATACCCTAACCTAGTGTAACCATCCTACAGAAGTGATTACCTGCTGCTACAAATTACCCACACAAATGCTGTGCAACATATTCAAAATCAGCACATTTCCTTCTGCCCTGAGAAAAACCATTTTTGCTCAAATTTGGTTCCATTCAGTTATATTAAATCTGTCACATTTTGCTAATTTAATACATCAAAACTTTCTGTGAGATAAGTCTGAAGAGAATTATGTTCAGTTCACCTTGGTAAGCACAAGTTCTGTGTACTTTATGAAAACCCAGAGTGTTTAAAAGAGCTGGTTCATTCACACCTGGATCACTGCAAGATGCCATTTCAAATACAGTTCATTTCAGTGCTCTTTTGACCCATACTTTTGAAATTATTAATTGGGAATTCTGCATGCCAAAATCATGAAATAATAAAATTAAATTAAGTCAGTCTGATGACATAAGCCTTGTGCAAGAAATCTCATTCCATATGTGAGAGGACAACCTCACATTTTCAATGTTTGCCTTTCTCCACCACCCCCTCCCCACCTCCAAACTTTTTATTAGGCAAGTTTAATTTTGGGAGACAATTTGGGGAAGACAGTAGTGATTCTAAACACAAGATTAAAACCCATTTCAGATACTGCTCACAGTCTGCAAGGGCTCAGTCCATGAGAGGGCTGCCCAAGAGCAGACAGCACAAAGCTGCTGTCTCAGAAGTCTTTGTCTGTTGCAATGATTCCCATCAAAATTAAGTACACCATAAAATCATTCTTTATAAAACTGTTAAGCAGCCATCTACATAAATGAAAGCTTTCAAGAGGTGCACTTGACAAACCTGAAATAAAATTAGTAATAATTTAACTCATAAACTTTATAATGCCAGACTAAATGTGCTCCTTAGTCCAAGATAAACAGCCCCACTCTTGGTTCTAAAGAAAGCTGATGCCATTCTGCCATCTGTCCCACGTTTTTTGCATTCTAGCTAACTGCATGCCCAACAAGGAATGAGCTGCACCACCAAACTGTCTGTATTTAATAAAAAAGAGCCTACGTGGTTTGCTAAAGCTGCTTGTTTTGCTTGGCAAGGCTCTTTTTTCCTTCAAAAAGGAAAAAAGGTAATCTACCAATTAAATTCATCACCAAAGCAATTTACTTGCCTTTTTGTTTAGGCCTTATATAAAACTTTGGTTTGCAGATTCCAGATACTTTAAACACCAGCAGTAAAATCTGAAAACAGATAATGAAACAACAGAACCATTGCTACTACTGAATTTAAAGTAATGTCAGCCTTTTTACTGAGGCAAAACTTCATTTAACTCCTCCCAAAAGCTGTAGCTTGGGCACTCCTTTTCTCTCAATATACCATAGATAAAGACATGAATCAGTAAAATTTAGGCAAATTTTTAACATTTAAAAATCTGTTTTTACAGTTCATTTTATTTGATATATTTTTCCAGATAAAGGTAATTTGAAATTTTGAGCATACACAGTGAAATCAGTGCAAAGAGGCCCCAAAACACAGGAAGGATTTCACTGAAGCTTTTGGAAAGTGAACCAGCTGCTTTGCCTGTTTCACTTACAACAATTAAGGCTATATAGCTTAGGGCAGCCATGCTTTCTTAGCATAGCTGGATGAAGTGGAAAGATAAGGATAATAATTTTATTAATGAGAGAGGAAATTTTATACTGTGGAGCTTTTTATTTATGGATACAGTTTTTTACACAGACTTTTCCATTCTCTATCCTGTATCTCTGCTACCAATCTTATTCTTCCTATCAGTTATCAGCTTCTCAGAAAATAATTTGGGAGAACAAATACAAGCAATCACATTTAAAAATGATGGAAAAAGGATTCATGTTGAGACACACTGACCCCAAAATCTTCCTCTGAATAACTGCTCTCTATAGAATCTGCCTATAAATAAAACCTGCTCTTCCCAGGCTTGAGACATTCTGCTTTCCAGCTGGCACAGCCCTGCACATGACTGAGACTGCAGTGGCCTAAGCAGGCTCTAGAACTGTAACAGCAAAATGCCTTTGGTATTTCTGCTTTCCAGGGTTTGTGCCACTTGCAAGCACTGCCAGCAGGTTCTCTCATGAATACATCCCTGATAAAAATATCAATTATGTTCCTGATAAGAATATGAAGGAGCACTAGATTAAAAGCAACAAAAATTTAGAGCAGATTATTTTTTAGTCTTGTTTATGCTTGCAGTTTTTCAGTATCTGTGACAGATTTTAATGAATATTTAGATGCCTAAAAGCAGTTTGCAGTGTATCTCCTTGTACTTTTGAGAGAGCATCTAAAATGAACAGTGTTTCCAGCCACTCTAAAATCCAGCCTGTAAAACAAGCTCTTAAATCTTGTGCTGTGCACATTAACACAAAATCCCATTGTAGTTATTATTATGGAAATGCCTATTTTAAAGGAAATAGAGATTACCTTTACTATTATCATTTGGTATGTAAATGTATTTCCATTATCAAAGATTTTGAGGAGCCTTCTCTTCTTACCTGTATTAGGATCTTTTACTACAATGTCAGAAATCTCAAAGAGTTTGAGAGGCAAGGGCATCTTTCTGTTGGCAGCAATAGTTTTCAGCAGCCCAGGAAGGAGGGTTGTACGTGCCACCTGCAGGACAAACAGAGATGCTGCAAGTCAAATACCTTCCAAAATACCTGGTTTTCTTCTTTGTTGTTTTGTCCATTCATAACAAGAATTTAATTTAAAAGTAGTCAAGTGGAAATACTGCCTTTATCTCTTCTGTTTAAGCAACTTTCATTTAGAAGTTTTAAACATGGAAATGTACATTCTCTCCATATTTTATATACTGCATTTTCTCAAAGAGTTTATGTGTGAGCTTAAGAACTGGTACCATTTCACAGGTGGCTGAGTTGCAGTGCAGCATAGAAAAAAATACAGAAAATAAAAAAAATTTCCATACATTTACTCTCACTTTTACAAAAGGCAAATTCTAAATTTGCTCTAGCTAAGATCAAATGATCTAGAAAGAAGTATTAAAATACTTCAAGAGCATCACAGAATTAAAAAAACCAAACCAAGAGTAATAATAATGATCAATATTTAAAAAAACCCCAAATGTTTCCTACCCAAAGCTCAGGATGTTTAGAGACTGCCAAGTCTAACAGTTCCTTCTATGCTGAATAGGGTTTCTAGATAAAGGAGCTGATCAATCATCTGGGATTTTCTGAATAAGACTGCCCAGTTTTGCCACATTCTGCCACACAGGGCATGGTACTTTGCTTTCTTGAAAATCTTCACACTGGAAGAGAGATTTCTCAGTGCAGTAACAGAAGATGACACATTCAGCACATAAATATACACAAGCCCTTTAATGCAGGATATGCAGCTTATAGTTTATAAATTTTATTTCCTCTAAGTTCCTTTCTCTCCTTTTTAAATATAGAACCCATGACAGTATTGCTCTGAGTGTAAATGATGTCACCTGAAATTCTGCTGTTTTGGGGTTTGCGATGCGCACGGCATTTGTGGCAGAGATATCTGTGAGAAGTTTATCTGCAATATCTTCTTGAGAACACTGAAAATGAGACAAAAACATATCAAGGTCAAGTAGTTAAAATAGACAGTAAGGCAATGATGAAATTTGATCTCAAGAATGAACAATAGAATTGTAGCACTGCCCCATAATATAGCCTCTCACATGTAACACTCGTAATACAAATTAAGCCTCAGTCTTAAACCAGTTTGCCTACTTAGTCTTATTTATAAATGTTAATTACTAAATAAAATTAAGCTGGGTTAAAAAAAAAAAAAAAGCAAGTGTTTATTTGAAGCAAGGCTTCTGTCATGGATTGTTGTAATTTATTTTAAAAACAGGCTCAGATTCTGCAGCCTGACTTGCAGTGGGTGAAGTACTTTATTCTGAAAATAGCACTTGTAGAGTGACTGGTATCTGTTCTTTCACACAAAGTAAAACAATCCCTTGAGGAGATTTTACTTTACTTAGATACTGTACAGTACTGTCTATGAAAAACACCTCAATTTTCAGAGCTGTGTATAAGATTCTTGTAGTTTGTTCAATTTTTTGGGTTGAAGTGTTTTTAAAGCCTGTATTCTAAAGGTGTGGTTTTAAGATGGTAAGTAAAACAATATCCATTCACTTTATCAGGCTCAGCCCATGTCTGTGCACATACTGCAATAGATGCTACTTCTAAGATCCACACTTCAGATTTCCAGAATTTATAGCTTTATTAGAGTAATAAAGAAACAGTAGCAGACTAGGCATGTAATTGAGGATTTGCTTGTGTACTGCAGTCTCCTAGAAGTGTTCCCTTTGCACTGGCAGCACTCACAAAGTGTGTTGATAGACCAACTGTGAGAAAAATGAGCAGATGATACCATCTGAAAAAGTGGATTATTGAATAATCATTTTTTAAAAATCCCAAATAACACAAGGAATGCTGAATTTAGGAGGAGAGAACTGTGTTAAACAGTTTTCAGATGTGTACCTAAACTACAGCATGTTACTGTGATTTAACTACATGGATTCTGGCTAAACTGGAGCTCCTCACAGAAGGCAACATTATTGTGTACAAGTGTAACTTGGGGCTCTATCCAAGAAATAGACTGAGTGCACAAATACATAAGCAGTGTTTGTCATATAACATTGGGGTACAGAATGTTGTAGCATAAATTCTATCAAAGTCATAAGCCTCACTTAATAAAGTGTCACTCAGACTGTGAGTTTTATCCTGCCACAGCAGAAATACAAATAGGAAATGTGATACCATGACACACTGCATGACCTTCAAAAATTCTGCTGTTGCAATTCATGAAGGTTCTCAGTTGTAGCAACATAATGTATTAAATATTCCAGACATGTTACCTTTTTGGTGCTGAAAAAATGAACTATGTGTTCTAAGAATCAAGCAAGAGTGCAGCACTCAAAAATGAATAATGAATTAAGAAATATTAATTTTGGATAATTATATTAATGAATAAAGAAAAACTTTAAAAACTGACTATACATACTGTTGCCTCAACATGGCAGTAACCACAGGCCTGAATACCTCTGTCAGATATTAGCACTGCAGCACAATACTACTTATTGTCCTGGTTACTTAAATGAGTTAATAACCAAATATTAAAACTGGAATATATTTTTCAGAATGAGATCAAATTTTGCTTTTCAAGCTCTGTGAAATCTGAAGGTGTTAAAATTTTATTCAGTCCATTCAAATTAGCAAATCTGGTTGCAATACCTGAATCTTTCAAATGCCAGAAGTCTTTTTAGGAGCCTGAAGTGCTGCATCTTAAAATATTTGAGTAGATTAGTAAAAAATAATCTGTGAGTAAGCCACTCTCTCTTATCTTAAGAGGTTGTGTACTTTCAAGGATTTATACCTCTGACCATCTAGTAAGTTTTAGGATCAGGAAGAAGTTGAGAAGTTCCACAGAGATTTTAACAGAATATGTGATGGAGCTCCCCATATGGTAAAATGTGCACAAACTGGACATTTAGGCAAAGGCTTTGATCTTGCAACAAAAAGGATTTTTAAAAATGTATATTATATTTTCAATAGCTGCCTATGCCAGTCTCCATATGGGGATAGTTACCACATACATTTGGAGGGCATAGGAGGATATTTAACATCTTTGTTTTTAATAGCAGATCAGGTGCTCTGATCCAGTTCACAGCTAAGGGGCATGAGCAAGTGGCCATGACAAAGATGTTGTTTCCTACTGTACATTCTGGTTTAGCACATTATCCTGCTGTATAATTTCCATAGTACAAATTATGGCATCAATTAGTACCAGAGTGGCACTTGCTGCTGCAGAGTCCTAATTCTTGGTCAAAGACTACTGGCATGGCTGTAACAAAGAATACCTAAAACCAGTGATAACAATGTTATATTTTTTATCTATGTACCATATATCAATTTGTTATCTTTATTCAAAACCATACCCGTGGTAAAATTTACAAAGGATGTCCCCCTAGTGTCTGTATATTGTAACTTTTTTATGAGTATTCTTAAAATAAGCTCTTTGCAGACTGAATGCAAAAGAATCGTGGGCAAGTGACAATACTAAAGAGAAATATAGAAACAGGTAAATCTCAATACTATAGGAATACCCACCAGAAAGTACTAAATTTTCGTGTTGTTTTTCCAGATTATTGAATTAGGATGAATTTCACATCTGGTGACCAAAGTCTTGAGAGAGATTTGCTGTCTTACAATTTCATCCTATCAAGTTAAACTAAAACCAGTCCTTCAGCAGCTATTTCCCTCTCTATACTTAGAACCACATTAACAGTGACTCATTTAATTTCTCTGACCTACAAACTCACCAAATATTATACTGTGATTCCAAAGCCCTAGTAAACAATCAACTGCCAAAACAGCACTGGATGATACTGATACATTTATACAATAACATATCCTCAGACCTCCCTCTCCAGTTCTGATTGCATCACTGTTCAAACATGCAATTAAGAAAAATATGAAATCAATGTAATGTACCAGGGCAAAAGTGAGTGCTTCAGTGAATCCAGCAGCTGCCAAGTCCAGCCTCAGAAGTTCTGCAAGCTTATTGAGGGGGAGCTAAAATGAAACAAAACAGTTTTCAGCTTCCATCTAAAAGCATTTTGCTATTCTTTCCCGAGGTGATTCTGCCTGTTACGTGATGGTGAATTCACTAGGGAGGGACTATGTTTGTGTGCTTAAAATTTTTGAAAGCATTAGCCAGCTGCCTTTAGGCTTGCCTGAGGAAATGAATCTCCCAATTAGAGATTTAATACGGGTTCTCTACTTAAACCCTGTCTTTTTTCAAGTACCAGCAACCACTGGTCTTAGACTTATTCAAATCAGCGGGGCATCTGTTTTGTATCCCATCCATGGTAAATACTTCTCAAGGCAAAGCATGTCAAAATATTTAATTCCTAGGTTCTGTTTTCCCCAAAGCCCTTCTGGCATGCAGCAGTCATTTACTGACAACAGAGCATTTATTTGAAGGAGCAATCTTACTTGATTAGCTATGGTGTACGTTTTCGGGATCTGCATCTGAATGTTGTTATAACCATAAGCTATTGCTGCATCTTCTACGATATCACAGGCATGGATAATGTCTGCTCTGGTAGGAGGGATTTCAACCTCTAGCTGGTTCCCATTCCCTGTGACGTGGGACTTCAAACACATCCTAGTCAGCAGCTTTGCCAGGCTCGATGGAGTTTCACTGAAACAAAACAAGAGAGTGGTAATTTATGGATTTTGCCATGTATTGACTGGTTTTGTAAAGGAATCAATGTTTTCTCTGCATTGCCTCATATCCTGAACAATCTCTAAGTGCTGTATGGACTGTACACAGACTTAGCATTCAAACAGAACCAGCTCAGATTCTCACTCATGAGATGGTCATTTTCCTTTACTTAATAACAGTCGTGGGAAGCCATAAAGAATCCTTCACTTTCTCTGAAAGCAGGGAACTCTGTTACAGAGTCGATCTAATTACCCAAGATAACCCCTGAAGTTTTGATAAATTTAAAAAAATCACAAAGTCTAAACATTTTTAAAACAATGCAATAATCAATGTCTTCTAGTACCTTTGTCATGGTTAATAAAAACTATGTTTTAATTTGCAGTAACACACCTGATTCCTACTTTCTTGTTAATGTATTCAGGTTTCACCTTCTCTGTTCGATAAGCCAGCTCCTAAAAAGAAAGAAAAAGATTTTAATATACATATACAGTGCCTGCCATTTCTACCTAAGAGGATTCAATCTCAGTAATCTAGCTTCTAAATGCCATACTAAAATGACACCCACAGAAGACAAATATGGAATATTAGGCTATATTTAGCATTCTAAAGTGAACAGGATTGTTGAAAATATACTCCAGTATGTGATGCAAAAGCTGTTCTTGGTTAAGCTGGAAGGGTGAATGCAGCATGAAATCCCCGTTATTGAAACTTCCGATAATTTCTGATATATGCAAGTAACAGAGTCACTGAAAGTTTCTGGTGAGTTTCTGGTGAGTTCATCCTAAGTCAAAGCCCTAAAGCACAGAATGGTCATGCATGAGATCTCATGGTCTTGTACAGATCAAATGACTTTTAAGAGGAAAAGGAAGGAAAACTTTCTATTTCTTTATTGGCACACAAATACCTACCAGTATTTTACTTAGCAAGTGTGCAGTGTTTAAGGAACATATTTTATATGTACTTATGTCTTTCATGTTTTTCTAAACTTCTTGATATACAAATATAGCATCTGAATTCTTGGTTGTTTTTTTTTTTTCCTCTATCTTATCTAGGGAAGCTGCTTTTGTTACTGAAGAGATTTCTGTTTTGTTGGATATCTTTTCAGGATTCTACATCTTTCCTCAGGTGATTTAAAACTGACATTGTGAAAAGAAAAAGCTAAAATGACACTAGAAAACCTCTCAGCAAAAATAAGTTTCTTTCCCTCTAAACAGTTTGTACTCCCTTGGTGTATCTGATTTTATGAACTCAACCAGAGTTCCTAACTCAGAGTTCACAGTTCATAACCAGAGTTCAACTCTGTCTTCAGTTACTTTCAGGAAACAGGAGGAATTGCTTTCTTTATACTTATTAAGAGAATACAAATGTAAGACTCTATTACTGTGAACAGATCTGTCTGGGGCTCTGAACTGAACTTGAAGTCAACATTCTGCCTTTTAGACTTTTACATAGTTGGTGTTTGTGAAGTGAGAGCCTGAAAAATGCAGCGTTACAAGGTTATTTCAACTGAAGGGCATTAAAGCTTCCAGATCTGATAAGTACATTATGCTGAGGCTGATTTCAGTTGTCCATAGGCTCAAGGCTGAAGGACTTCTTCCTGCATTCATTTTTCCTGATTTGGAACATGTAGGTTTTAAAAGCTTTAGACACAGATGATGACCTTTGATTGCAATCTTTACTTGTTCCTGAAAAAGTTCCTATCACAGACATGCTACACCATAATAGTGGTTTTTTAACCTCATCACAATTCAATGGAGCTTCAAAATGACTTTCCTTGACAAGGAGAAGCTGGAGCTGGAGTTTTTTGTGGGGTTAGAGGAGGTTCTGACTCATTAATATAGAGAAAGTGCTAATCTGGATTTTCAACCTATACCTCAGAACCAGCAGATGCTGCCACTGCAGGAAAAAAAAACCAACATCACTGTTCCCAGACTCTGTGTAAATCAAATCAAGCCCTCTCCCTAAGGACAGAGATATCCTCATGCTGTGCTTACCGGATAGATGTGGGTCTTCCCATTGGGATAAACCACTTCTACTGCTTCAACACTGAGAGAGACAGAAAAATATAAGTAAAACTGTTTTTAACACATGGCCCAAATGTGGAGATTTACATGTATGTGGCCCTGGAGATTTATACTCACGTGAATGGCTTCTCACAATATTCACTGAACATCGTGACTATAATATCAAGAACGATTTTTGCCTAAAAAACAAACATAATAATCACATTGAAATCTGTCATCTACTTGTGTTGAAGTAGACAAAATATCAAGACAAGAAACAGGGAAAATATCTGATTATACACCCTCTTCATTCTATTTTAATTTCCTAACCTAGAATATTAGACTGAATTTTTAAAAAATTTTCCTTCTGATGCAGACATTTGTGCAAAAGCTTGAAAATCTGGTTTTCAAGGTTCTGAAGCCTTTGTGTATCTTTTCTAAACTCTGCTCTTTAGAAACACAGGGTTTTTATTACCATTTGGAACTGGGTCTTCCTAACCTAATTAGTAATTTTACTGAAGTTCAAGTAAGAATGGAGAGGCTGAAGGACTGCATTGTTTAGCAACACATTATCAAATAACCTCGTTTGCAAAATTTTTTTGTTTTACAGTTAATATTTTAAGACATTAGTATAATGAAATGTAATAATGAGATTCAGATGAAATTCTCAATCCACAAAGAGGTTTTTTTTGATGCCTGACAGTGTAATTTCCATTCATCCTTCATGTCCTAAAAGGACAACATTGTATTTATTTTTACTATCAAGACAAGCAGTAGCAAGAAATGGTTATTTATTAGTTTGCTTAGAAGCCACTCCCCATCATGCAAATTTATTTGTGTTGTTACTCTACTACAAAATGGTATGTTAAGTTAAAAGCAGTTTTGCTCTTAAGCATGAAGTTACACACTTTAGGAAACTATCAATGAATGCACAACCTATATTCAAGAACAGGCAATTATAGCTCCTTGGCTTTCATGCTTCAGCTTTGAGTTACAGAATTTGCATATGGAAAGACTTGAATTTAGTAATTATTTGCATGGCATTCCTGCTTGATAAAGATAACTAAGTAGAAAACGTCTTGTCTTTCTTCCCTCAGCCCAAATTTTCAGTAGGAGACAAAATGAATCTTTACAAATAGTATTCTGCCAAAACAGGAAGTCTTAGTAAATTTTACTCTTTTCTAAGTCTTTCAGATTTAGAAGAAGTGCTCAAAAAAGAACAAACAGTCTCTAATTTACTTGAATTATTTTCTCATACAAGCTGAACACTTAGTGTCAACATAAAGATACAGTTAAATCAAAATTCAGTGAAAACACAATGCTATCTACAGAGCAAGCCTGAAACTGTTTCCAGGGAATTCCACAGTCCTACAACTTTTGCATTGGAAGGTTGGCTCCATACAGTAAATGCCCTTGGTTGTAGGTCTTTGTATTGGAGCTCTATTATCCAACAGGGAAACAATTATATTAAAGCATATCAAAAGCAGGAAAGATTAATTTACCTTGGTAATATCTGTGCCTGTACATTCAATAAGCACATTTCTGGTATTTAGTGTTATTTTTGTATGATCTCCTAAAACATGTGAAAACAAAAACATGTTAAGAAATTTTAGTTTTATTGCAATAACACTGATACTGATTTTGTGTCAGAAAATCACTGTCATTTTCCACAGCTTAAAAAAGCCACTATCTACTGCACCAACATTCACAGTTGTTGGCAGAATAGCAGCTCTTTTTATATTTGAATTTATGATTTAAAGAAAAAGAAAAAGGCAGATCAGACACACTGACTGGGTTATGCTTTACACTGCAAGACACAGGGATCTTCAGGTCTCCTGGCAGCCAGCTGGGAAAGCCAGCTAACAGAACAGTGGCCATCTGCTGTTAGCAAAGGGCTCTGCACTGCCACAGCATCCATCTTCCCTGGGTTTAGTCCCTCATTCACATCACATGTGTGATACATGTCATTTCCTTGGGCAGGAACAAATGGAATAGGTTTTAAAAAGTGATTTAGACTAATGACTATCAATAGTCATTCTGTGGTCTCCTGACACTGTCTGCTGATACTCTAAAGGTTGCTCTACAGTGGTGATTTAGGTCCTAGTATGGGTCCCTCTAGGCATGAATTTGCTTTGTCTGTACTGGGAGTTATGACGTGTGCACCAAAGCACATCCCTGTTGCACTTAGAAATTTTCTTGTCTAGCAAGTGTCTCTTTTGCAAACTGGATGTGAAGGCCCCCAGTAGATGGTTGCCTACAAAAGTGGGGTCTGTTAGTAAGGCACAAGCAGTCTGGAGCAGCTGTACAGAGATCTCATTCTGCCTGTTAGGTACAGATGGGCAGTGCACACCTGGAGAGAATCCATGGCTGGGAACCATGCAGGAATGGGCACACACACTCCTAGAACTGTGTGGGATCATGTCAAATGCAGCCTCTTTGTCCTTCTTGCCTTTCCTTGCATCATTCATTAGTGCAGCTGCACCAGAGCCAAAGAAAGCATTAGGCTATACATGGGAATTCCTGCTTCCTTTGTTTAACCCTGACTTAGCTTCTCTGGTTTAGTTTTCTATCTGGGAAATGAGGTCACAGCCAGACTGGGAGTTAGGTGCAGCAGAGATCTCAGGACTGAGGGACCTTGTCCTCCCTTACAGCTGTGCTGTATCTCTTTGCACATGGAATGTAGTCAGCATCTCTGGACTCGCTTCAAAGCAAACACAAGCCTTCACTTCAGTGCTTGTAGATAATCCAAACAACCAATACAGATGTTTACATTGCATTATCTGCTTAAAAGCACCTTTGACCTGAAAGCCTCTCTTAGATACTGTTCTCTAAAGCAGAGGCAGGTGTTAAATGTAGCTCAACCTTTTTAATTGGTAAAATATAAACAATATGCAGTGCTCATACATGGAGCACCCCCAAGCTGGAATGAGCCTAACAAAGAAGGATCAGGCACAGCGGTTGACAGCATCTTCAATTCACACCAGTTACTGTTACAGTCCCTGCCAGAGAGTTTGAGCTGCCTTTTAAGAAGATTTGGGTTAGCTGGATAAGGTCTATTAGGAAGCATATATCCAAAGAGATTATCACTGCAGATTTATTGGTCAGTGCAGGGAAATTTACTGATTCCTCACCTATATTTCCGTATATAGACATACTGAATTATCTTTCTTTGAGGAGTAATTCTTGACATGCCATTAAATGGCTTCAGTAAACTTGGTTCTCAAAAATCACCCATGGTTTCTTTTGCATTCAGAGGAAACCCATATTTAGAAACAATGCAAAAAAAAAAGTCTAGACCAATTTTTTCTTTTCAAGCAATTAAAGTGTTCTGAAATCATTTAGTGTGATAGCAACAGGAGCCATGAAAAACTAGTTCCCATTGCTGGGAAGTTCCCTGCTGTGACCTCATAAAATGGAGTACAAAGTTGCAGTTACCAGTTTACAAAATAATTTCTTGCTGGCTTCTTTTAGCCAAACAAAATGTTTTCATAATAACAGTTCCTGTCACAAGGAACTTTATTGAGTTAGGGAAGAGGATGAGAAGCTCAATGCAGATGTTTGCAGTATAATTTTTACACCCTTCTGATGAAGATGAGAAAAATGAGCACTAGAAGCTTAGGGAGAGAGCAAAAAACCTGACTGTCCTTAAACTGAAAGAAGGAGAAAAGACTTATGAAATTGTAAGTCAAACAATTTTAAGAAAACAAAATAATCCCCATGACACATCAGCATTTCTGTCAGGCACCAATTCACACACAAAACAGCAGTAACAGTACAGAGCAGTCACAAGTTAATCTTACCATTGATGATTGGTGGCATGGAGAGAACAACCCCATTGCTGTCATAAATGACAGGGTAACGTGGCTTGTTTTCAATCAGGTGCAGGTAGTGCCGAAGGTGGCTGTCAGTCTGGAGAAACAAAGCACAAACTGAATTCCACTTCTGCTTACAGGTGAACTTCCACAGAGCCACAATCCTTTGGTGAGTGATTAAGGGGAGTTTTGAAGGTGGGAAAGGTTGGGTTAGAGTTAAGTACTTTACTAGCACAGTGTTGTCTCCCAGCAGCAGGAAAAGTCTGAAATTAAAGAACTGGATTTTTGGTTTTCTTCAGAAGTGCTGAAGATTATTTAAGGATGCTCTCAAACATGTGTAGGCCATTCTGTCCAAATGATACCTTTGTTCACCACAGCACACAAACACTGCCAAATATCCTTAAGTCTATAGGAACTCTTCCTAAAGTGATAAAAATTAGCACTGTAATACTTTTAGTTATAAATTGCTGGATACTGGCACATACCTAGATTTGATTAAAAATTTACGTTTGTTCTAATGACATAAGTATGTGCTGTACCAAAAACCTAATTTCCTTTTAGCCTCTCTTGTTTCTGAGCACTCTTACTCTTTAGTCAGAGACACTTGAGGATTTGTCTCCAGGGCCAGTATGTGTTTTCCAACATGACAAGCAAAATAAGGAATGTTCAATGGCTGTTAAGTTACAGAAGACAACTGTGTTTTATTTGTAAGAACAACTTCTAATAACAAGGATATAAGAGATATTTAGCCTTGGAAATTTATCTTCCTCATTTACTGCAACAAGTCTGAAAAATTCCACTTACCCTATACAGATCCATAATTTGTGAGGCTGTGTACTCCTGGGATTGATTCAAGGGCTTAAATTTAATTTCAGAAGGTGCTTTGGCTGTATAAGTAAATGGACCAGTGATGGTGTCCAAGTCATGGGTACCTATTGCTACTAATGCTCTTTTCCTAGAAATAAAGAAGGTAAAATAATGTTTTTACTAGTAGTACTTGGGAGTTTCTTAGAGTATGATGCTTTATGAAAAAAGAGCTTACTGAAAAAGCACAAGGATAATTTTGAGAAGCCTAGAAATTATTTGATGAACAACATTTTAATAAATATTATTATGAATAGCAACACAATTGTCAAGGCAAATCCAATGGGAATGTTACTAAACTGCTGAATGAACTGTAACAGCTATTTATGTTGAACAGTATTGGCAGCAGACAAGAACAGGCAAGGAAATGAGAAGGATCAAGAGAGCTCCTATAGAAGATTTTCCTCGGCATATCCATAACACCTCTCTGCAATAAGGATGTGCAGTTTTAACACATGATAAAATCATACACACAGACACTATACACTACAGATTTAAGCACTAACCTGCAAATATTCTGGTGTAGTTTCTCTTGGAGGTCGATGAAGCTGTCGTAGCGGTCCTTGGTGAAAGTTATGTTCCGCAGGACGGCAGCCACAGCGTGAGGCCGGACCTGGGCAGTCTGCAATTTACAACAGCAGCTCCTCAACAGATTTGATTTCAGCTGCATCTGAAACTTTGATTTGATCTGCTACTAGCTTCACCCAAAATAATTTGTCTATTGCTCCTCCCACTCCTCATTCCTAAGAATAGATCACAACTAGCAGAGATATTTAAATGTCTTTTGCTTTTGTTCTGCAAATAAGATTTCCAGTCTCATTGCTCTTACAAAATCATACTGATATGGATCTTGCTGCTTCAGCAACTCTCAATGCATTTACAAAGGTGCAGTAAACAATTTTACCTGTTCAGTGATAATCAGCCTCTGACCTTCACCCTCAGCTGGTATTATCTTTTCAAACCTAGGGAGATTTATCCTAAAACAAAAACAGAAGTAAGTCTGTAGCTGAAATGCAGCAAACTCTAGAAATATAGCAGGAATTATATCTTAATATAATTAAATAATTATAATTAACATATATATATTTATGTATAACATTATATATATATATAACATATATGATTATATGTAAATATAATTAAAGAAAATTTTCTTCGTAACGTTTCTTGGCTAATGTAATTAGCTAACTGTGCAGAACTTGTTTTTTATGGGATGGTCAACAGATTACTGAACTAGAAAGGAAGAACTCAGCAATATAAAGTTGTTGCAGAAAAGGGAAATAAATTATTTGTTTTGGTATTTATTACAAAGGATCACAAAGAAGTTTCTCTGCAGGAGTTCTTTACAGGGGGTAAGTCTCAAATGGAGCAGCAATTGAAAACTTTTTAGAACAGATACAAAACCCAGAAACATTCTAGTCTGTTCTTTTAAGTTATGCAATAGATCCTCTCCAGAGGAACACCTGATGAATCTCATCTACAACACATAATTATATTCCAAATGCAAGCAAGTAGGAAGTTCTGTTTACTGACCAGAAATGGACCCATATTTCAACAAACAGAGATCTCACAACTCTGCCTTACCTTTCCTTAAAGACCTGCAGTCCTCGGACCAACCCTTCCAGGCAAAGCAGATCATAGCGGTTGGCAGGAACATCAATTTTATAGAGAACGACATCAGATGCACCCTTGGCCTTTTCTTCACCCTTTTCTTTACTTATAATGTCCTTCTCAGATGTCTGAAATCAAGCAAAAATGTGGTTTTAATCTGATATAGCTTAACATTGGCAGCACTAGGATAGTGATATAATAGGAGAAATTGTATTAATTAGAAGTTTAACAGTGCAATTTGCATTTATACAGCAAATGGACACACCAAATACAAGAGATGACATAAAACCTCAAATTCAGAAACTGTAAAGCAGTGTACCAAAAGAAAAATTCAGTATTAAAATTTTAATTTCAAGAAAAAATATTATAGAAGCAAGAACCTCCAGGCTGTCAGATATTTTAATATGATCAATACATGTTCTGTGGCCGTATTTATGCTGCTAAATAAAATGGTGGCTGAGATCAAGCATCACGGTGTGCTGACCTCCAGGAAGTATTGCAATATGCATCTTGGAGGCTCTTGCTTCCAAAACAGTAACTTTTGTATGTCTGAGGGGATTTTTCCAGATTCAAAACATCTGTGTTAATACAGTCCACTACACCATTGCAACAGGGGATGTGCTGGAAAGAACGCCATACAAACTCTTACCAAAAATCAATGCTGTCAATATGCTACATCTACTCAAAAAGCAACAAATAAAAACATTACTTACAATTTCATCAAGCTCCAAACCAAACTCAAAGCAAAGCTCATCAAATTCTTCATCCGCTGTGAAGAAAGAGGGTGAATTTTGGTTAATAAGTAGACCTCAGACCTAATTTTTGTGTATGTGTTTACAATGTTTTCAAACAAGATAACAAATGCTATTTTGGAAAAAAAAAAGGTAAAAGTAATTTGAAGATTTTTTCCTTATATTTGCATCTGAGTAGCAGCTTCTTTAGTATATATTTGATTTATTGACGTGGTAATCTGACAGTCACAAGGGGGGGCTTCAATGATCTTTGGAGATCAGCTCCTCAGCCGGGTCTGTCAGCAACTCCGGCTTAAATAAATAATGAAATCAGAAGGGCAGCTTCTGCCAAGTGCTCTTATTCTGATCAGACAGGTTGTTCTACAGAGGTTGCGTTCTAACACGTGAGTAACGCAGCCCTGTTCTGCCAATGCCCCGCTCTGACAGTGCACCGGGCTGTCTGTAGAGCCACAGCTTCCGTCTGCTCGAAACCACTGCGTGTCCTGAATGCTCCTTCAGCCCAGCAGCTCTGAAATCTGCATCGTGAGCCAGGACGGAAGGACTGAATAAACCCACGCTATTCACCGCTCGCTTTGCCTGCTCCCCCCTCTTCTCCTTCCTTCTTCATTTAAGCAGATCCTAACACAGACAGTGAAACTCCAACCAGGAACCGCCATGCGGGGACGCGCGGTTGCACTTTCCGAGAGATTTGGGCTCTAGCAGTGCGTGTCAGAGCAGTGGGCTGAAGGGGCCGGCGATGGCACACGGCTGTGCCTGGCGTGCCGTGGGTGGCGAGGAGCAAGCGGCAGGGGAACCAGCGGCGCTGAGGCCTGAGCTTCCCTGAGAGCCCCGGTGCAGTCCCGTGATACGGGACACGCGGCCGGCGGCACGGTGCGCGCACAGGGCGAGCAGCGGCGGAGGGGCCGCGGCGATGGCAGCGGGCGGGCGCGGCGCTGGCGGGCGCGTCCCGCGGCAAGGCGGGGATGGCGAGCACTCACTGTAGCTCCTGCCCAGCGCCTGGAACAGCAGCTCCCGCTTCACGCTGACGGTCGGCATGGCGGCCCGGGCCTGC
Source organism: Agelaius tricolor (assembly GCF_023055355.1). NCBI lineage: Eukaryota > Metazoa > Chordata > Aves > Passeriformes > Icteridae > Agelaius > Agelaius tricolor. The sequence continues at coordinate 9,339,136 of NW_027269272.1, forward strand.
GCTGCGCCTGCGCCGCGCTCTCGCCAGGCCCCGCCGCGCTCCCGCCGCGCTGCCCGCTGGCCGCCCTCAGACCCCCGGCCGCGCCCGCCGGCCCCCGCGCTCTCCGGCGCTGTGACACCGCGCCCGGGCGGCCATGGGGCTGCTCGGAGCCCGTGCTGCCCCTGGGGAGGGGGCGGGCGGCGCGCCGAGCCCCGGCAGCGCGGCGGGCAGCTACGGCGGTGACATCAGCCCGCGCCGGGGCCCCGCGCTGTCACCGGCGCTGGGCGGGAGGGGCCGCCCGTGTGGGACCGCGAGTCGCGGCGGTGCCGCTGTGCCCATCCCCGCGTGGGGACCGCGGCTCCCAGCGTTATCCCTGTCCCCGCGGGGAATGGTGAATCCCGGCGCTGTCGCCGTCCCCAGGGAGAAGGAGGGGGGGGTTCAGCTGGGGCAATGCTGTGCAAGTTTCGGGGGGTGGTTTCTTTTTCACGCCGAAGTTTTATTTACTGACGATCCCTGTCACGGACGCCCCGCGGGCGGGAGGAGGCTGTGCGTGTGCTGGTGTAATTAAAAACGAAACTCTTGACGCCAAACACTGCAGGAACTCTAAGTTCTGGGTCAGCTCCATAAGCTCTTTAATGGTAAGAGCCTTAAGCATGGCCCGGAGTGCCGGGTCTCCGGGCGCTCCCAGGGGAAAAGCCCGGCAGGGCAGCGCAGGTGCTGGATGTGAGGGCGCACCTGGGTCCGCAGGCGCGGGGCTCGCTCTGACACAGCCGCGGTGCCCCCGCCCGGTGCCGCTCATGCCGAGCGGTGGCAGGCGCGGCGCTCCGGGCCGGGGCACCCATTCCAGCCGCCTGTGGGCGGAGGGGGTGTAGCCGCCGCCAGCCCCCGCAGCCGTGCCCGGGCTCTGCCCGCTCCCGTTCCAGGATCAGGTTTCCCGCGGCCGGGGCGGGCGGCACCGCCTCCCCGTCCCCGCCTGCCGGACCCGCGGCCGTGGGCAGCGCCGGCGGCGGGAGGGGCGCGTCCTGCCCGGCCGGGGCCGCGGCAGAGCGGCGTGCAGCGGGCAGGTGCGGCGGCTGGAGCCGGAGCCGGCAGCTCCGTGCCTCCCGCGCTGCTCTCCGTCAGCATGAAGGTCGAGTTTGCCCCCATCAATATCCCCCTAAAGAGGAGGATCCAGACAGTCGCCGTTCTGCAGTGGATCTTCTCCTTCCTCCTGCTGGGTAACAGCCTTCCTCCTTCCTGCCCCTGCCCCTGAGAGAAAAGGGCGAGGAGCGGCTTTTTCCGTGATCAGCGTTACCCGTGGGCATCGCTCGGTGCCAGCCGTGGCTCCACGTGGGTGCAGGAGCGGCCGGGGGCGAGCAGATCCCCGGCGATCCCCGGGCGGGCTGGAGCATCGCACTTCTTTCTTCCCTGAAAGCTTTGGATGTTTTTTTTTCTCTTTTATGGGGGTCTGTTTCTTTCTGTGGGTTCTGCTTCAAATATGAGCCTAAAAAGCTAGTGTCGGTGGCTCCTCATTGGGACGCCCAGTAGGTTTCTGACAGCAACTTTTTTATCGAAGATGAGCATAAAGTCTGGTACATGACTAATGCTGTTTTCATTCATAATTTCGTAAAATAAGTTTATATGCTGTAGTTCAATAAAATTCTCATTTAACAAGGTAATGAAAAATAATGGGCATTGTCAGTGAATTGATTCATATGCAGACGGTTCTGTAAGTGTATGAAAAATATCCTCACTGGCTTTAAGAAAGTGTTGCTAATTCTACTTGGTAATCTTTTTCTACTGATTGTTACTCTATAATTAATTTTCCTAATATCTTAATAGACACCTATCATTAAGCACCTATTCACAGCAGCAAATTGTATTCACATGGGTAGGTATCTTGAATCTGATGAAATGAATCACTTGATAAGGTAAGATAAACCTTAACTCTATGAGACTAAATCCATGGATTATATAAATTGGGAAGTAGTTATTGAATAGTATCACTGGAAATGCTGGAACACTTCAAGATCATCTATGCTGTAGGATTTACAAGGTAAAAAGGGTGCACTTCTTTGTATGTCTTACAAATATATTATCCTACAGGTGGTCTGATGTCTTTCAGGTGGTTTTTTTAGATTGTTAACTCACACATGAAAAATTTGGGGGAAGTATGGAGGGGTATGAAGCATCTTCGCAGATTAATCAGCAGATGTTCTGTTACATCAAAATTAAATGTAGTTAAACGATAAACAGTTTCTGTTTGTGGCTACGTTTTAAGTAGTCTGTACTTTTAATTTTCTGTTATTTAGTTAGGTCTTGGCATGAGCCATTATTTAAGTCTCATAAAGCAGTGGAAGTTCAGGGGCAGTGGAAGAAAACTTTTTTTTTTTTTTTTGCCTTAATGTAGCAATACTGCTGCATAAAACCATATCTTCCTGTGCTTATTAGAAGTGATCAGGATGCAGAAAATCCCCTCTCTGTAGTTTAGCAGGCAAAGTAGGGAGCTGTCATCTGCAGCTGGCGCTGCCTGGGAATGTCAAGGAAAATCAACTCAGAAATGGTCTTATGGCTGGTTATGTTGAGTATAGTGAGTTCATGTGATCATGAAAAAATGGATTTGCAAGAATGCTTGATTAACAATTTGATTCTAATAATAAGTATCTGCTTGTGCACCATAGGGATGTTTATCTTTAGAGCTGACCAATGTGACCTTGTCATTTCGTAGGCGGATGCTTTCAAGTGAAAGGGCAGCCAGTGATCGGGCCAAAACATTTCACTTAGCTGCAGGAAAATTCAGGTGGATGAATCTTAAATGACTTAAAGCAGTAGGAAATGGGCTGATTTCTGATGTTCTGGACTGCCCCTATGTCTGGATTTTTTAGCCTTTATTTTTTTTGTGAACAGTTGTTGTTTGTTTGTAAGCTTTGGATTCAATAGTGACACTTTCAAATCAGGGAGGGGATGCCTTGGGACAAGTGAAATACTGTGTGAGTTCATCACAGAATAGGTTGGAGGTTTAGGTGTTCTTTGGGGGTTTGTGTGTGGCTGGAACTAGTTTCTGCCAAGCACAGTCTCGATTGTTTGCCTTGTGTTACATATCTGCATGTGAAAACTTGAACAGATAATGCCCTATTACAGCTAATGATTCATGATATAGATAGAGGGATTCTGTTTAGAGCAGTGAATAAATGGGGTACTGGCTTAGCTGCTGAAGTTGTCCATCTAGGTGTGTTGTAATGTGCCATAGCTTAGTAAAATGAACTGTAGGACTAACAGATGAAGTAAGATAACTGTAAATTAGTGCCCTGAATTGGTCAATGATATGCTTCAAATCTGGGGAGTGACATGTGAAAAAGTGATTTCGTACACTGAGTAAGCTGTAAGGGGAATGTGAGCTTATTACAACTTAGAATTCACAATGTGACTTGGATAAAAGACTCTTGGTTTTATCTTCCTGGCTGAAAAATATAAAAAGCCCTTGCTCTCCAGGCTTGCTTTGTTGTAATGCTGCATGGTTTTCTGAGACTGTGGAATTGATGACTGAAAATGCCCTCTTACTTGTGCAACTCACAGGCTGGCCTGAAATATAGACATGCAGTAGTTGTTGAAGCCTAAATCTCATCCTCATGTAAAAAGAGGGAATCAGTCTGCAAATACTGAAAAAAACAGCAGCAGCAGCCTGGAACAAGCAAAGTTCTGCTTCTTCATGCAGTGTACCAGCTTGGGCTGGATCTGCACTGGAGATCCATTGCTTCTGCTGTGCAGCGTAGGCAGAGTAAACATGCCTCTGTCTCAAAAAAGCTGTACAGATGTGCACAGAATTTCATTAGGTACAAAAGGAACCTCTTTAACATTCTGGCTGTAAGTTCCTGTACTTCCTTGTTCTGTGCTGCAAGCTGCCAAAGTTCACCCTCAAAAGGAAAAGACAAGTTTTCTTTGTAACAGTGATTTGCCTGTTCATTATCCAGGGGCATGACACCAGAAACAAAAATAAGTTCTGAAATACTGGGGGTGAATATAAGAGTTTCTGGATTAGATGAGAGAAATGCCCATTAACAGATTCCCACCGTGTGTTGACTGAAAATGCCATGTGGTTTTCTATCTTATGTTCTCCAAGTCAGCAGACCAGAAAAGTTTGGATATAAGTTCCATGAAAGAGAGAAGTGTTTTAATTGGGCTTCTGTCTTTTGAAAGACAAGTGTTACCGGTCTTGAGTCCAGAAAACTAAAGCTGTTAAAACTGAAAACTGGCAAATGCTATTTCTCACTGTATTAAGCACAAATCCAAAACAGCTTCAGGCTGAAGCATAGTGTTCAAGCCATTAGTGTTTTACTGCTGAAACAGCAGATACATGAAATTTTGCAATCTTATACTTTGGATAAAAGGCCAAACCAGACAGTTTTTACAGATGGTAGTTTTATGTCTGTAATTACAGTTATTTGGGATTTGTTTGCTTGGCCAGGGGCTGACAGTCTTGGGGCAGGTCTGGCCCTGTCCCAAGTTCATGTAACACCCACACCATGTCTGCCTGTGAGCCTGTGTGCTGGCTGTTCTTTGTCACTCTGTGCCACTGTCCAACCCAAACCCAGGCAGAAAGTCACCTGGAGAAATAACATCTCCAAGCCTGTAAGCGCTGCTGGACTGACAAAGCAAAGAGGTTACATAACACCCATTTTTGGATCATAGGTTCATTGTGGATATGCACTAAAGGAATTGTCACTGGATATAATGGATGTACCCAGTGTTTGCAGGAAATCTTTGTTTTTAAGCTTGGAGGTGTTTTTCTAAAGAACTTTGAATTAATTTTGCTGCATTTACCAGTATGCCTAATACCCTGATATTACTGGGAACAGGTGTAGGTTTTCTGTTTCTCACACAGCAGATGGGCATTTCTCCTTGGTGTGTGCTGTGAGCTGTGTGCCTCATACTGCACATCTGTCAGTGAGGGTCACTTTGTATCAGGAGGTAGAGCAAAGGGCTCATTTAAAGGCAAAACCATTAAAACAAAGAAAAATAAGTCAGATTTGGTTGAAATGCTGCTTTCCCAGGGCTTTAGCCTTTTGTTTTCCTTTCTCTCTAATGTACACAAATCAAATGACAGAGTTTTGGAAGAAAGTAAAACTAGAAGGTGAGTTGGTGAGCTATGTGCTCCTACTAACTTCTGTGCCCCTGATGTGAAAATGGACAGTGGAATTTGAACACGTCCAAAATCAAATGCAAAACTGAGCACCTTGGGTGGAGTGGTGGTGTCTTGGGCCAGATAATGAGAGAGGGAAATGGGAGTTTAACTCTCCAGCAGGGATACCATGGTTTTTCTCTGAGAATAAGTGATGGTAGAGGAGAATAGTGCATTCTCTAAGGCCCACTTTTGTCTCTGGGCTCCTCACTGGGGATTTAGGAAGTGACTGTTGTGCAGGCACCCCTGTATTTACTTGCAAACCCCTTAATAATGCAAAATCAGTATATAATATAAGGTACACTTTAATATGCACAAAACCACAAAATAGTATGCTGAAGACATTGGTATATATTAAACTACATCCTGTTCTCTAGTGATTAAACTTCTGTGCATGTAGGATGAAGCAGTCTGTTAATTGAACTTGCTGGAGACAGTTTTGAGTTGTGGATCTGGCTTCCCCAAAAGAATAGAAATGATGAAACGTTTGCCACAGACAGAGTGAGAGATTGCTGCTGGAATAATAAGTGGTTTCTGTGTTGAGAAAGAAGGTGTCAGTGTAATGTGCTAAAGCAAATATTAACCTTTCCTGCAAACATGCCACGATGATTTGTTATCTGGTGCTGATTTAATTCATCAGCTATAGCTGGATAGCTAATATAGTTTTGTTCTTCCTCAAAGTCTTTAAAAAAAAAAACAAAACTCTTTTGATGCTTAAGAAAACTCAGCTAAGCTCCATGAGCCTTTTCTAGCAAGCTGGCTGGTATTGCTACTTGTTTTTGTCACTCTGTACTCATCTATCCATGAAATTTATTGGTGGCCTATGGGTAGGGACTGAAGTGTGATCACAGAGAATAACAGGGTACTTACTGACTAGTATTTCTAGGAATGCTGCCTCTGTTACCTACATCTTAGGGAGGGAATTTAACCAAGTACTTGTTTGTATTTGGGTGTATTTGTTTGTATCTCTCGAAAATACTAAGAAAAAACCAGCTCTGCTGTGTCAGGCCAGAGACCCTAGCCTGAGAACCCCTATGTGAACATAAGTGACAGTGAATGCCTAAGGAGAAAGAAAAGAAGTGGGAAACACGTAGACTAAATTTGGCATGCTGTCTTGGGATTTGGCAATTAGTAACTTGGGGATTTATGGTATCCAGGCCACTCTACCTGCAAGTCAGTTGTGTGTAATGCTCTATCTCTAGTTTATCAGTATTTGCCAGCTGAAGGTCTTGGGAACTTGGAACCAAATTTCAGCATCAACAGGCCTCTAAAGCTTGGCATCTGAGTGTTTGTGTTTGCTGTCACAGCACTGCTGAGATACAGCTGCCTTGGCAGGAGTGCTCAGGTATCTTTGTGGCTCCCAAACCAATAACCTGACAAAGGCCCTCACAGGAGACTGATCCACATCCACCAGATGCTGGCTGCCCAACCCGTTTTGGAGTGAGCTCCTTTGCATGGTTTTTGGAGCACTGCAGAGAGCCTGTAGTGCTGCTTGGGGTGACAGCAGCACCCCTGGCACCAGGGACACACCTGCACTGCCCATGCTGTCCATGACTGCTCTGAGCATAATGGGAGCTTTCTCTTCCAGGGACAATCTTACATTTGGTGGCTTTCACAACAGATGTTAATCAAACATTTTTGATGCCTTAGTAACTCCAAATGCATTTGAAGCTTCCAATTTCCAGATTTAACCTGTGCTTCCTATCTCTGGCATTTGACTATTTCATAAATCTGGTGCCCCCAGTTGCAAACTCAGAGCCTGATTAATGATTGAAGGATCAGGTGTGCAAACATCATTGGGCAGGATGGCTGCCAGTGCTGGTTGCTCACACTACATAGAGTGGTTTTCACCATTTGTTGCAAAATATGAGTATCCATGTGTTGCAAATGCGAAATGGAGGAGAAGTGACACACCAACAATGGTTCACAAACCCACTGTTCAGAGTTCTCTGGCAGTGATTTGTCTTTTAGTCTGTATTTCCTCATCTCCCCTCAGCTACCCCCAAAATCCAGTACATCGCAGAGATACTTTTCAAAGCTCTAATTCAAGTTCAACCAAAAAAATTACACTTAAATTGTACACTGGAACTACATCCAAGGACATGATGCAGTAGAGTGACAAATCCCAAGTTACTCACCTTTTTACTGGAATTTGTTTATGAATTTACTTAAAATGGTTGTTATTTATTTACTCGCTGTCTTGTCTGAAGGAGAAAACATCAGGTTTGTGTTTACAGTCTCATTGGTTTTGAGTCATCAGTGTTTAGCTCATCTTGCAGGCTGCTAATTTGTTGAAATAATGAGGAGGTATGGCAAAAGGAATTTGCCTCACATGTCTCATTGGGAATGCAGTAATCAACTTTGTCCTACAAGATGCTGAGCTCCCCTGAGGAAGTGCTAGCAGCATACTTATCTCCCCACACCTTGCCTGCACTCAGGAAGGTGTTCTAGCTAAAGCAAAGCAGCCAGCTTGTTATCTGGTGGATGTTTGTCTGCCCAGGATTAAGTACTGCTATCTGGGCCTTCTCACTGCTGATGTAATTAGCTCTCACAGCAAGGATGCTTGGCTACAAAGCACTTTTCAGCTGTTTGCTAGCAAACTGATAGTAAAAAGCCATGTGATTCTGTGTTAAAAAAAGCCATGTGATTGATTCGGTGTCAAGTCAAAAGTGCTTCTTTTGACTTAACACAGAAAGGAAAGGTAGGAAATTTAAATACTTATTAAATCTTGCATAACAAATCAATTGATTTATAGCTGCTAGAAAAAACTTCTCATACTTGTTCAAACCAAGAACCTTGGCATCCTGTCCAGATTAGCATTCATAGAAATTTCTATAGTTTCAGGATCTCTTCTTCAAGGACCAGGTAATGACTTTTCCTCAATAGACATCTGTGCTCTATTTTGGAGTGATGCTGTTGTGGGATTCCCTGTGAAATTCCCTGTGGAATTGGAGTGTCATATTTCATCTGTGTTACTTGTCCTGCATTAATGATGTTCCTTAGAACTGGTTTCAGTTCTTATGAGATTTCCACATTGACTTTGGGGGTCTGTGGGCCTCAGTTAGCTGTGGTGTTTTCAAGAGCTCTTGCTCAAATGCTTTTCTGTGCAAGACCAGGGTTTCTTGCTTGAGGAAGAAGCAGTGAGCTTCTGTACTGACGAATGGAGTATCCTTGAAAATGGTAGGTTTTGTCCTGCTCCTGCTTTTGTTTATGGTCATTTTCTTCTCCCTTCCTCAGAGCAAATGCAGTTCCTTATTTTTCTGCTCATATTCCTGCTGGAAATGTGAATGCTCATCCCCTTCTAGACAAGATAGCCAATTCTATTCTGAAGGCACAGTCAAACTAGGCTCAGGAACAAACTGGTTGAAGTTCAGAAAAAGTAAATATTCAGGTTGGAGGAAATGCTAGTGTGCCTGTAGACCAAGCTGAGATCTCAGCTCAGAACCTGCACAGTCTAGGGAATCTGCTGACTTTTCAACACCCAAGTAATGTCTCTCCTGAATGAAGGTGATCTGAACTAGGATGAGGGGGTTTTACTCTTGGTTCATCTACTTATTCTAAAGTTTTCAGTTCTGGTGATATTTTACATTGTGTGAGCCAAATTATTGCCTGAAGTACTTCTAGTGTTTGTTTTTAAATCTGCTCTATTTAGTGATGTATTCAGCTCAGTATGTTTCACTGGTGTAACTTCTTTTAGGACTTCACAGGATATTTCCCTCATGAAAGCCAGTCAATTGTGAGACATAAATTACTGCTTCTGCATTGTAAAATATCTCTGAAAAACACTGGGCTCTTGCAGCTCTGCCCATTGAGTCTTCAGTGAGAGCTAGGTCCTGTTTTGCTTGCCACTGTATAAATTTGTGATGTTAAAGCCCTGGCTCCCTTGCAACCTGGACTTCAGCATCTGATCCGTGAGCCTGCTGGGGTTTGTTCAGGAGGTGGCAGAGCAAGCAGGCTGCTGCAGGGCTGCCACAGGGCAGAGAGCAGCAGCTCCTACTCCTCAGACATCTCAGACCACGGCTCTTCAACACAGTCCAGAACTAAAAGTCTGCAAGTTCTACAAAGATAAAGTTTCCATAGGATTTCCCTGAGTAATTATTTCAAGGCTGAGCCCCAAGTAACACAATATATTTAACCAAACAACTTTTTTCTGCTCTTTGAATTGTGTATAATACAATTCTTATGTATCACTACTGTAGCAGGATGTTACAATTCTTTCTTAATTGGCTTTGAAAGTATCAGGACTTACCTGCTGTTGTATTCCCACAGCAGCACTGAACTTCCCCTTTGGATGAGGTGTTTAGAGGCTGAAGTGGAACCTCTCCATGTTTTGCTTTTGTCTAGTGTATCTCCTTGGCCCGTGACAGCACTTTTGGCTGGGAGTAGAACTATCACTCCATATTCTAGGTAGAGAAGCTGAGAAGGAGAATAGAAAATGATTGCCCAATATCCCTGTAATTAGAAAAGAGAGGTTGCTATGGCTCCCTTTCCCTTCTTTCCTTCCCCAGCTTTCCTTTCTTCTCACTCCCTGAAGCATTACATCCTTGTTAGTTCTTGCTGTCTCCTTTTATTTTGCTTTAGGTAAACCAGATGCTCTCTACCAAGCATCCAGTTGTGCAGTAGAGGGAGAAATAATAGACTGAGATGATACACTCTTGTAATGTTTCACCTTCACTGTAACAGCACCATGTGGAATAAGCTGAGTTCAATTTGCATGCATTTTGAGTAAATCTCTAAAAACATATCAGGGTTGGGCATTCTTAAAAGGACACAGATGTGATTAATGCTTGCTGTGCTTTCACTTTTTGTCTCTTGTAGCAGAGTTTTGCTTTGGATTCTTCGTGATCCTGATCCTGGGCAATTTCTGGTTCCTTGCTGTTCTGTACCTGCTGTGGCTGTACCTGGACTGGGGAACGCCATGCACTGGGGGCAGACGCTCCCACTGGGTCAGAAGCTGGACTGTCTGGAAATACTTCAGGGAATACTTTCCCATTCATGTGAGTAAAGGGTTTCTCACAAACAGCTTGAATAGCCATAACCATGGACAGACATCTGGGACTCATCTTTGCTAAAATTCTAATAATCTCTCTGGAGTGAACTTAACTTCTTTTTAAAACATGGGAAATCTGAGATTTAGTGACAGAAGGGGACAGGGCCTGGTTTTCTAGTTGGACTGTTGGGTGACAAGGTAGTGCTTCAGCACAGTAAATCTAGACATGGTATCCTGACACATCCATTTAAGCTTTCTTTATCTGTAAAGCAGGACAGTAATTTTAAGTGCTCAAAAGGAAACTCATTGTCATTGCTTCTATGTCCTGTCAATGTGCAATCTCCATAGGTGTTGTTTTTGGGGTAAATATCATAATGCCCATCACTGACTCTTATTTTTCAGCTTATAAAAACTTCAGAACTGAACCCAAATCACAACTACTTACTTGGCTTTCACCCTCATGGGGTCCTCGTAGCTGGAGCCTTCGGAAACTTTTGCACTGATCCTCCTTTCAAAAATTTATTTCCTGGCCTTACTCCATATCTCCATATCATGCCCATCTGGTTTGGCTGTCCCTTCTTCAGAGAATACATAATGAGTGCTGGTAGGTAAAAGCAGAATGTCTCAGCTGTTGCTCCATATTTTAGCTTCTGTTACAAATGTAGAGTCTATTCCTCTACTTATATATGGTAAGTAATTTCAGAAGGATCACTGTTGGTGCTAAATTTAACCTCTATTTTATGATGAACTGTTGTGGCAAAATTGGAAGGTTTTATTAATAGTTTTGTAAACTATATCACTGAGTTGTTTTTTCTTTCTGAAAAGAAATTGCTGCTTTTCCTTTGAACTATCAGATAGCAGTCCTGAGTACCCAGTATATACAAGAAGAGAAGGGCATAATAATTTGTAATTTTATTTAGTCATTAGCAGGCACTTGTAAAACAAATTCAGGCTAATCTCTTACCTGAAGGGCTTAGTGTTATACATTACAAATATCTTTATACTCAGAAGTTAATTACTTGCTTCTGATTGAAGTCCTATGTTGCAAATGTGTGTAATTTTGATTGAGATGTAAACTCTAAAGAGAGAGACCTTTTTTCTCTGTTGTGAGAAGCATTTGTCATCAAGGGGTGATATTCATGACTGGTACTACAGCAATAAAAGATAAAAATAACAAGCAGTTGAGTTGGGGGAAAAAAGAGAAGAATGAAATAAGAACTAGTGCTCCCCCCCAGTGGTTTAATACATGACTTATTTTACTTAAATTCACTCAACACCAGCATTTAAGCATGTTCTGATGCACAAGACTAAGTTCAGGAGACAGAGATCTAACTTTATTCATGACTGCAACACAGACACTGCAATCTCAGAGGAGCTGTTCCACTGTTCCATGCACAGAAACATGCCTAGGATGTTTCCCAGATTAATATCAGAATTACTTATCTATGTATACTTCAGCATATCAGAGAATGCCTTTCCATGCAAATGTAATTTCTGAGGGCGTTCTTTGAGGCTTGCAAAGTGAGGGATTGGCAGTGGTAGAACATTGCAATTTTAAACACTGTTGTTTAATCATTGTCTGGAAGTCAGATGTTTTTGGCATCTTGACCCATGGGAACAAATATTTACCTGCAGAATGAGAAAGAGCTGCAGTAAAAAGCACACTGAAGAAGAGCCAGCATTGGAGCTTGGTTTTCACAGGTATGCAGCTGATAAATGAGAGAGGACCTTTGGTGTAATACAGATCACCACTCCAATAATAAGACTCTTGCAAAATTTTCCATGTCCTGAAAGCCACGCTGCTGGCACAATGTTTCATGTCCCTTTCTTTCTCTGTCTGTGTCTAACACGTGCAGTTGTTGCCTCTGGCAGCGCAGCTGCAGTGTGAGCATGGAGCAGTGCCTTGCATGCAGGGCAGCTCTGCTTCAGCAGGAGACACATTTGTCCTGGGGAAAGGCAGTGATTTCTGCTTTTCTTTCCAGGGAAAATGCATGGTGACTTGAATGAGCACCACTTGAATTATTTGTGAGTCCCAGGTCAGCTGAATTTTCAGAGTAGCAGTGACTGTGAAGGCAGATGTGGCAAATGGATGTAGCTTTTTGCTGAGGTCTGGACTTGCTCCAGTTGCAAGCTATTCCTCTTGGTGGCCAGCTCCCAAAAGTAGACCACAGTCATCTTCCCTCTCTTCCCAAATTTTTATAATCCAAATTGTAATGTCCGTATTGGTAAAAAGACCAAGCAGGGAGCAGGACATCCAAAAGTGCATTTTGATACCAGCTCTGTAAAACCAACAATGTAAACTAGACTTGATCTCTAAATTGTCACTTAGATTATATGAATTCAACACAGTGTAATTAAGCATGGCTTCTGGCTAAATGGGATCACTATAAGCCTTTGAAATGAAACAGAGGGCAAGAAGGAAGAGGAATCTTTGAAAGATTAGATGCATATCTGGTGGAACATGGATTTTTCAAAGCACCAAGTCCAGAACAAGACCTAAGGAGATGATAAAGTCTTGTACAGCAGTGTACCTCCAATTAGAAGTATCTATATCAGCAGGAGTACCAGAAAAGCTTCATATAATCTGCTATTTTAGCCTAAATATTGATGAGTGCCTGGGCCTGGTTACTAGAGAATGAGCTGATGCAGTTATTAGGAATGGTAGAAGAGTGTTTTTCTGCTTCTTCTAATGCTGTCATGCTATTGCCTTAGATGGAGCTGCTGCTTTATAGCTGTGAAAAGAGTGGAGGGATCTGCTTGGCACTGTAGCTCCATATTTGAGTTAACAAATCCTCTACACATTCTGTTAACCCCTCTGTGCCTGTGTTTGTATGCACCTGCTGTACAGCTCTAGCTGCTGCCTCTCAGCAGTATCTGCTGCCATTCACCTCCTGTTCTTGGGCACAGAGGCTCTCTGAGGGGGAGTTAAGTTGCCAGAAGAGCACACCCTGAAGAACTCAAAACTCTTGCAATAGGCAACAGCATTTAACTCATCGGTGTGAAACCAAAACATGTGCCCAAAACCAAATCTGTTCCAGAGTAAGGAGCTTGACCCAAACCTTTGAAATCTGTTCTGTGCTGTTATAATTTTGAAACATCAATTATATATTTTAAAATATTCTTAAATTCCACTGTACTTGTGCATGAGGATCCAGTGGTCACTCTTAAAATGTTTCCTCCTGAAGGAATGGTTTCTGCATCCAAGGAAAGTGTCTCCCATGTGCTGAGCAATAAAGGAGGGGGCCATGCATCTGTCATTGTCATTGGAGGAGCAGAGGAGTCTCTGAATGCACATCCTGGAAGTCTCACCTTGAACATCCTCAAGAGGAAGGGCTTTATTAAAATGGCCCTGAAACATGGGTAGGTCTTCCATGAAGCATGCTTTGAATGTAGGTTGATTCTTGAATATAGTTCATATTATATAAAATTAGAGAATTTGAAAGAGTTTAAGTGTCTAAGAACATGCAGATATCTGGCACAGGAGCCAATCTGTCCACCTAGTTCCACTCTAGGAGTGTTGAAAATTCCCTTTCTCTTTCATAATTTGCAACAGTAGGTTGTTGTTAGCATATCTTGTTTTATTTCAGTTGTTTCTTGTACTAGCAAAGAGTAAGAATTATGAAACAATATTAGTAAATCTTGACTGGTTTTCTGAGTAGGGCCAACATTCTGCTTTCTCTTCTGTAAATTAAAGATACATTAAGGTAGAATTTTCTTATCATTTTAAGCAAACAAACAAACAAATTGGATAGCCAGGCTCTGTTTCATTAAATCACTGAGAATTATGATCTAGGAAGATTTGTTTTCTGAAGACTTTTGAAGATTGCCATTTGCAAAAGTAAATTCCTGGGAATTTTTGGTGAAAATCTCAAGAAAAACTGGATAACTTTTTACTATGAAGCAGCCATCAGTGTGTTACTAAACAGAGATGGTATCAATGTCTTTTGAGTGATTTACACAGTCTAAGTTACTGTGTTTGTTCTGGACTGGTCTAGATGGTTTGTATATTAGAAATATTGAAACCAATGCTCTGTTCCAGCTACACTTTCTGAACAGCTCCCAGGATTAAACATTGACATGTGAAGCAATGAGAAAAAATACTAGTCTTGAGAAATCTGTAAGAGCTTTTTAAGCTATTAACTGGAGAAAAGGTGGTCTCTGAGAAGAGGGGCTCTCTGCTTTTACACAGAGTGCAAAAAACTAGAAACTGTTCTGTGCCAAAATTCCAAGGGTGTTTCTTACACATATCACTAGGATTCTCATAAAGAATTTTTTGTGCCAACAGAATGTAACATTCTAGTCTAATTTGTACCCAGAAAAAATACTTGTTTATTTGAATTAAGAGTTTACTGACTAAATGAGTCCTTAGTCCAACTGTTGATTAATTCAGTGGGATCCTCAACACTCACTAGCTTTTATTTGTTTTAACCATAAAGATTAGAAGAATATTTAGATACTTTTTTTTTTTTATTAGTATGTTGGTAGATGTCTGGTCTGTCATATCACAAAGGTTGGTGGTGGTTATCTCTCATCTAAATTCATTTGGATTGAGAAATCAGATACACCTGTGCCTCTCAAGACATTGATTTCAAAAGTATCTCCAACACATAACAGCAAGAGTGGGACACTTACAAAACACAGGAATGGCCCCTTAACCCCTTCACTTACTTAGATTCCAGTGATGGTCCTCATCTTTCTGAAAGGGTCATGGCTGCCTAGAGCCCTCCTCTGGGTGGCAGTGCCTGTCCCTGCCCCAGTGGCTAAGGGCTACAACTCACATGGTCATGTAAGCAGCAGGCTCCAAGTCATTCCTACAAACACCAGCACAAACACCTGCTTCTGTGGGAAGCACAGGAATTCTGACTTCTCATCTGTCCAGCAGGGCTGGGGGACCGTGCAAGTCCAACAGAGGTCTTGCCCAAAGACTTGGCATCCAGTAATTGCTTCTGCTTTTGAAGTCTTGTTTTTAACAATTAACAAAATGGCAAGAAAATTTCCAACTCAACTGGAAATGAAAGGGCCAGGTAGATGAGAAGCCCCATCTGCCACCAGTGCCTGCACACATTCCTGATGCTCATGATCTGCAGCAGCAAATACCAGCTCAGGAAGGAAGGGGCAGTGTGGAGGCTTGTGCTCCCTGGTCCTGACTCCTGTGTTCTTCAGCTAGGAGCTTGTCAAACATGGCCTGAATATGTCAGCAAATGTCCTCTGCACTTTTGCAAAAGATATTTTGGTCCAAGGTAGAACAAATATCTGATACAAAGTGAAGAAATCCTAAAGACACAAAACAAATGATGAATCAGATAACTTATCTTTAATTTCACAATCATAAGTTACTTATTTCTCTGTCTCAGCCTCCTACATAGCATCTTGCAAAAGTCTTCACTAGATTAAAGCAAATCCCACAGTGTCAGGGCACCACAGCTATTGCACCACAAGATGTTCCTGTTTGTCTTAGTGTTGTAGTAAAAAGTTGAGTGTTTACACAGCCACAGTAAGTACCAGGCTTTATGATATTTCTTTTACAGGTGGCAGGGTGATAAATCCACTGGAGGAAGAAACTTTGAGCAGACACTAGTCAGAACAGTATGTGGGAATGATAGTCTGTGTGAGTCCTCAGGCTAAAGAAGCTGTTGAAGCAGTTGTTTTTTACTGTACAGGTGGATATTGACAGAACTCAGTGCTTCCAGCCAGGTCTGTCCTCAGTGCGTCCTCCTCAGGCATTCACAGCTCTGCAGATACTCATTCTGACAATGTTCTAGCAATACTGCTATTTTACAGTAAGGTTTTTCTCAAAGGTGGTGGGGGCAGAATAGAGCTAAGATACAGAAACTAAGATTTAAGTAAAGAAAATATTCCTGAATCCTTCAGAGACTGCTTAGGATTGCCCTGCTTTTTTTTTTTTTTCTTTCTCTAAAATCTGCAGAATAGTTAATGAAATGAAGCATTAATCAAAAACCATACTGCAGCCAAGGTTTTAAATACAATGCTGGGTTTACCTGCACTGATTTATCCACTCAGGCTGTTTGTCCAGGAGCTAGTCAGTGCCTTTCCTCCCAGGCCAATTCATGAGCTGAATGAGAATTCATTAGGCTGTGCAAGAGCCAAAGTGGGTTCACGTAATTTCTGTGGGCAAGATGTGACCTCTGGTAATAATGGATTACAGCTTCTGTTTTCTAAGAAGTCCGAGGAAGCAGGGTTTGGCTGGGAATTGGACACAGAGAAGGAATTTGGCATTGCACTCGTGTCTGTGAGGGTGTCTGGTTTTTATCAAGGTTTTTGTGCTGAAATCAAGGGCACGCATTACTCCGGTCAAAAGACAAGGGAAAGCCAAGATCTGGTTTTGATGCCACCCAGCTGGGAGCATTATAAAGTTAGCAATGAGTCTCCTTTGCTTGCCAAGGGAAAAAATGTAGTGGAACAAGGGTGGACGTGCTGAAATAGTGGTGGATAAAGACATACTTTTGATATATGCAATAACTCATTTTCATAATTCCAAACAGTCACAAATTGCAATAGGTACCAACCAACTAAATACTGCCAAAAGCAAGTTGCTAGTTGTGTGCCAATCACTTTTTTTTTTAAACACCAAGGCATCCAAAAAGCTGCTGCACATGAGAAGAGTTGAATGCCTGTTGCTGATGAAATCCAAAGCTGCTGAAACTCTCTGTGCTGGTTATTGTGAAACTGTTTCCATGCTGCTGATGTGAACTGCAGTGCAAGTGCAGGCTGATGTGGAATTCTCAGTGTCCTCTTTGTTTTACAGGGCTCATCTGGTCCCAGTGTTTTCCTTTGGTGAAAATGAACTATTCAAGCAAGTTGCAAACCCCAAAGGTTCATGGCTTAGGAATGTACAGGAGAAGTTGCAAAAGATAATGGGCTTTGCTTTGCCACTATTTCATGCTAGAGGAGTATTCCAATACAGTTTTGGCTTCATACCTTACAGGCAACCTATTCACACTGTTGGTAAGTTCCCTGCACCTTTTCTAATGTGTTTGCAAATGTTTAAAAATTCATCAATGTGCTGCTAATATCTGTAAATTTATAAATCTGTTCTAACAGAGTTAATTAGTGTGCATCTAAAACCAGTATGTGAGCTTTACTGTCCTTCCCAGTTAAAGGGGACAGTTCTTTTCTTCCTTTCCCTTTTCTGGCCAAATCTTACCCTTCATTCTCAGTTATCCATAGGCTCCTATCCTTGGCAATCCATAAAGAAATCCAAGAGTTGTCCAGTTTATGAGAGGGCTGCCACAGCTCTGCAGCTGTTGCTGTGGGTTCTGATGTTTTATGTGAAGCCCAGAAGTTCATTTCTTAAGCTCTGCAGAGAAGTACCAGTTGGATGTTGCAGCTGAGGTACAGCAGAGCTCTGGATCAGGGCTGCTGGAAGGAGCTTGTGTGGTGCTCATCAGGCCAGAGGGGGAGATGCAGGAGGAAGGGAGTGGTGCCACAGCCCTTGGGCAGGCTGCCACTTAGGTGGCTTTGCAGGTCTTTAGGGTGTTTCCTTCCCTCTTGGCTTTTTCCCTTGGAAAGGGAAAAATGTTTAATTGGGAGTGTGCATGCCACATCAACAGGCAGTTTGGGAGAGTGTTTTTCCCCAAAAGCTTTCATTACTGCTCATCTGCTCTCACTGAACATATGTTTCATGGTTTTACTAGTGCTATTGACAGCCACACCTTTACAAAATAGGTGATGCTGGGTCTCATGCAAAGGCAATAGTTGTCTCTCTGTAAATTTTTTGATAAATAATTTTTAGCCAGATTTTGACCTGAGTGAACTAAAGAAAATTGAGCTTTTCTACAAAGGACTTTGAAGGTGGCCCTCCCTTTTTATGGAGTTGATTTGATTATAGTATTAAACAAATAAAAATATTTAAGACAAAAACATAGCTCTTTTTATGTTAAATTTCAAGCAGATCTGTGTTTTATCACTTCATGCAGTTGAATATTTTGAAAATACTTAATTTTTAATGCCTGCATGGTTCACAGGCAGGCTAAAAATGCCACTTATTTTAAAGCCAAAAAGTTATCAAAGCTTTGGAATGAGATGTATTGGATGAGATCTATAATCTGCTTTTTTATTTTTTTGGGCTGATGAAACCAGGGCTGTTCTGAAGCTTAAAATGTCTTATTTTATGAGGCATTTCTTCATCATGACAAAAGCACAGGAGTGCTACAAATCAGCAAGACCAGAGTCTTGCAACAGAACTTGTAAGATCTCACAAGGTCCTTTGCCTTTTGTGTGTCTTCCCCCGTGTTTGAGAATCATCACAATGTCCTTGTGTCCTTGGAAGTGTGTGGGGTGTTCTTGGCTTCAACATGGCTTTGAAAACATTGCCTCAGCTCCTGAGAGCTGCAGTGAGCTCACCTGGGGTGATGAGCTGTGCTGCCAACGTGGCCAGGTATGGGTGATTCCAGTCCTGGGTCACAAGCCATGGATCCAAGAGCCATTCAGCCAAGCCAAGATCTGTGAATTTGAGTGTTTTGGGCTTGATGAGTGCTTTTGGTTTTCCTTTATTTTTTTAAATTTTATTACTGCTTTACAGAAATAGAAACAACTCTAAAATATCAAATTAAGCAAGTTCCTTAAAGCACATAATATTAGAGAGATGAATGTAATTTTCCATCCCACAAAAAATCTTCATTCTTGGGAGAAGAGACTGTTGCAGAAGGGTTTGGGGGCTGTTTGCTGTTTCCTGTCCTGCCTCTGGAAATCCTGTATTGTATGTATATTGATTTCACACCCCTCTAAGGTATTGCTCAATCCAGGCATGGGTTCCCACCCCAGCTGTGTAAAGTCTGAGTTTCAGCACCACACAGGCCTGAGAGCTGGTGCAGCTGGAGCTGCAGCAGGAAAATGCAGGCTCAGCTCTTTGTGGTTCTGGTTAGGCTTCCCTTTAGTCATCACCATCCAATCTGAAGTGGCAACATCTCTTAACAGGAATTTTCAGGTGCCTTTGGAAAAGTCCAAAGAGTGCTTTTAGCTCTCTGTTTCTCTAGGCTTCCTCTGTAATCCCAGTTGGGTCTGTTAATGTGTTGGTGCTTCCAATGCAAGAATAGCTGTCAAAATCTAATGACTGAACAACACAGGAGAGACTGAGATCATGGGAAGGTTCTCTTAGCAATCCACTTTTTAGCCATAGCCTTTTGTGGAAGACACGGCTGCCCTCTGGATTTCCATGGAGTCACCTCCCATGGAGCAGGTAGCAGGCTTTGCACAGTGCCTGGAGAACATTTTGTTTCCAGTGACATTTGTGGGCAATGGATGGTTCAGAGACACCTCACAGGTTTAGGGAATTTACATGCTACCCATCCCTAGGCTGAGGTCACATTTCTGGTGCAGTGATATCCATTTTGAATAAATTGGAAGATAAATATTTCCTTCAGTCCTGTCCATGTGACAGTGTGGTTGAGGGCACCACTGTCCTTTAAGCACACCTCACACTGAATGGTTTTACTATTCACATCAGAAGACAGTGAGAAAGTACATTTTTTAAATACTGTGTTGAACTTGTAGACAGCACATAACCCAGAGGATTGTACCTTGAAGTGTAAACTGCTCCTTCAAGTTAGAGTTTATCACTCTTCTCATTTGCTCGTCTGCTGCCAAACTGAAATATTGGGGGGTGGGGGTGTTAATTAATTTTATCTGAACTTCAGCAAAAGTCAGTGAAAAACCAGACCCAGGGCTCAGGCTTGTGAAAGGCAGGATCAGGCCCCAGGGTAAGAAAATTGTGCTGTGATTCTGCAATCTGGATGGGATTACAGAATCTTAATCCCTTACTTCTTACTTCTGCTTAAAAAGAGATGCCAGTGAAGCTAATGCTGTTGTGTTTGATTTACAGTGGGAAGCCCCATCCCTGTAAAACAGAACTTGAACCCCACCACTGAAGAAATTGATCAGCTACATGCATTGTATCTGCAGAAACTGAAGAAATTATTTGAAGAACACAAAAGCAATTATGGCATCCCTGCACATAAATCTCTCATCTTCGAGTAGCAAATTGCAATTTGTAATTCCAAATCTCATGCAAAGAAACAGTGTCTGCTCAAAGATGTCTTTCTTGCAATCCATATTTTGCAATCTGTAATTATCCTTATGTAAGGAATACTTTTAAGAAGGGATTGTTCGAGGATTTAATGATTTTTATCTTATTCTTGGGTCGTGTGGGGAGGGATCATTGGGATGTAAGCCTTGAAGCCAGTGCTGTTTTGAGTTGCCCTTTTAGGTTCATGTGTGCCAGAAATGTGAGTGAGAGATTCCACACAGATGTTCTTACCACAGCTTGAGGACAGGAAATTGCCCCAGCATGAGATCAGTAGCAGAAGCATAAATCAAAGAAGCCTTTGATTAGAGGTTGAGAGATTTACCAGCGTTTATCAAACATGACATCAGGTTCTTCTCTGAATGTCAGAAACCCCTGCTGCTCTTCCACAGGAATGAAGGTGTATGTTTTCAGCAGATGGCTACTGTGAACCACTTACATGAGAATTTAAGAATAAATAAGAGTCTTCAGCTCTGAATTGAATATTGGCAAAAATGGTTTGTCCAAGTCATGGAGCAGAGCAAACCTTCTGTCTGGAGAACAGTGTTGAGATTTTTCTGTCCATGTGTGTGCTGGGTGGTGGGAAGCACTGAATGATGTGACTTTTCTGGACAATCTGTGCTTTGGAACATAAGTTTGGAAGATGAAGCAGCTTTGGTAGTTTCAGCCTCAGAAGAGGTGGCAGGCACAGGACAGCAGAAGGAGGGAATCATGTGAACTTTTCATCCTGTGCAAATTAAAAATAATCCTATGTCAAGCACTTGCACAGAAGGAAGTGCAGCCCAGTTTGTTCAGTCAGTTCTGAAATTTCACCAAGGAAAATGTACTTGATAATTCCTTTTTTTCCCCACTGACAGAAGTGGAGATGTGTTGAACTGGTGCTGCAGGGTGACACAGCTGCAGTGCCAAGGCAGTGTGAGCATAGCTCTAGGGTGCAGCAGGTTAAGAGGGTGCATTGTATATAAACCAGGTGCCTGAATTTGAGAAAAGGTTTATCATAAATGTGGAGATCCACCTCAGAAAAGAAAAGAAAAAGAATCTTAACCAAACTCTTTTTCAGTGAAAATGCCTGGGTGTTGGAGATTATTGTGTATGGAAAGAATTTTAATATATTACTGAATTTTTATGAGATAAATTGTTGTATTTGCACATACTTTCTGACTGCCTGCAGACTTTGTAGTCTGATGTTAGTGAAGAGTTTGCTCTGCTTTTAGTAGTTTTGGTGCCTGAATATTCCATCAGTGAGGTGCTCTGACAGGTCAGGCATGGGCTTGTCAGGCAGCCTGGGCATCTGCAGTTGGCTCAGCTGGGCATGGAGGTGGCTCCAGGAATAGCAGTACTGGACACATTGTGTATTGCATGGGCTGGAGGCTCTTGGGAGAAACACACCTGGGGCTTTGAGAACAAGGTGGAACTCTGGAAAGTAAGTTACAGAGAAATTCTGGAAATCCTTAGAAAGAGGAAGGTGTTTATAGAAAAGAGTGGAAATGACTTCTGTGGATTGAACTCTGACTGAACCAACGCCCAAAGCCAGACAAGTATTTGCCAGATAGAGAGCTGCTTGTGCTCCAAAAAACCCTCCAGCAACAAGTTGGTTTCCTTAAGAGGGCTCTTCCTTCTTGTCATCCTATTGTCATCCGGATGTAAACAACACTGAGTCCTGCTCTCATTTTCTCTACAATGACACAAACAGTCTGGCAACCAGGGCTGGAATTTGCAGTGCCTGAAGAAGCCCCTCTTCCCTGACAGACTGCTGTCAATGTGCCCACAATTCACCTCTTCCTGAGCTTTTCTTGCTGCCATGTGTGCTTGCCCTCCCTTCCCATGCCTTTGCTGATCACTGATGATCACTGTGCAGGCATCTTGCTTCCTCACTTTCTGCCCACCTTTCCCTGGGTTGAGATCTCTGGTCTCTATGGATGGAAAATACTGAGTGGTGGCTTATCATTCAGCAAAAATGGGGTTTAGGAGCAGGGTTTGAGAAGAGGAAGCACTGTGCCTGTGCATGTTTGACACCAGCTTAAGATCAGGACCGTTTCAGCTCTGGAAGGGCATGTTTCTAGGGAGGTCAGACGTGGCAGGTTTGTTACCTGGGAAGAGGTCTCAGGGTCCTGAGGATTGTACCAACTGATGATCCCTGAGCAGTTGCTCTGTCTTAGCCAGCTATGTGAAATTTCCTTTGGATGTGACTCTTTATTGCTTGCCCTGATGAGTAGTGAGGATAATTCAAGAGAGAAGGATTTGGAGTCTGTCAGATTGTGCTCTCCTAGATTACCTGCTCTAATGAGATATTTCCTCTCATTCTCAGTCTGTTCTTTTTCCATTACCTTAATGATACAGAAGATCAGGCTGTAAATTTAAGAATATTAGCATTGGGTTGAGGATGGAAAGTAACAATGTTTTTTTGTAGATTAAATTAATCAAAACTTCTAGGGAATATGTGGATACTGATTTTGGGACAATATCTGGTCCAAAGGGTACCCTATAAACAGGTTTTCTTCTGAATCCCATAAGGAAATTATCTGTGGGCTCTCTCTACCATCCATAACTGGCTCAGGTAGAACAAGTAGGGACTGTGTTGCTATGGCTACTGATACTGTCATTGCTTTGTAACAATGGAGATGGTAAAAAACCCAAAACCAAAAACCCAACAAAAAATAACAAACCAACAAAATCTCCAAACAACTCAAATATTTATTGTTGCTCAGTTATCACTGCATATTGCTTATGATGGTCCTTCCAAACTACCTTTTATTAACCAATTGTCTAGTGTACTCAGGGCTATTTTAAAATAGAACTTCTGTCTCTAAATGTGATAGACATGGTGTCATCTGAAATATTTACCTCTGTGTTAGTGTGGATGTGTAAAGCAGCCCTGCAACCCTGAGCCTAAAGGCCAGAGCCCTGGCAGCCACAGACCCATTTTGGCTACCACAGGCACCAATGCCAGCCCTGCTGCAGGCAGAGGAAGCTGCCCACGTTTACTGCAGCAAGAGGCTCCAGTTGCAGCTCATGCTGGACACAGCAAGAGCAAGGAGCTGGTAGGAATGGTGACACCCTGCCCCAGCTGCACCTGGAAGAGCTAGGCAGCACTCACATTTCTGGTGGGATGCCACTCTGCCTGGGGCCTGCTTCCTGGGGTGTTTCTCTTTGTGCCCTTCAATGCCACAGGTAAAGCCAGCCATCCATCAATAGGAGAAGCTCTGCCTCTAAACCTGCAAACACTGCCTGCCTGCCACGCTCAGAATGAAGTTTCTGCCTGTTCCCCGTGTGTGAACACCTCTGTGCCAAATTCTGTTGACAGAAAGTCAACCCTCAAGTATTTTAACTCTGTGAACTACACATCGTAATTTACACTTTGTAACTTTTTATGGTACCTGTAAAATATGAATGTCAGTTGTTTCAATGATAGCTGTGGCAAGGAGGTGTGAGATAATAAAGGTTTGTACCAAAGGAGGCTTGTGCTGACTGGAATTCGGGTACTTGAATTCACTGCTGTTGGATCCTGGCTGAACTCGAGGGTTCACATTAGCCTGGCTGTCAGGCTGTGCTCATACCACAATGAGAAATCTGGGTGGATTGCTTGCTGCAGGCTCCTGAGGAGAACCTGAAGCCAGGTTCCTCGTGGGTTCCAAAGGGTCTGAGGGGGAAGTGACCCACAGCAAGGGTGGGCTGGGCTTGAAGAAAGGTTTGAATTTTAAGTGAAAGTTGCATGGAGTCCAAATCTTAGTAACAGTACCCTAGAACAGAGGCTCTGCTTCACTCTAGCAGCTGGGGAGCTAAACAGCTGCTTGGAGTAAAAAATGGATTACATTTGTCTGCTGGGAAGAGGAAAACCACCCACCTGACAACAGTGATGTATTTAATAGGATTTGGTTGTTTGGTTTTTTTTAGAGTACAGCAGCTAAATGCAGCACTAACAGCTGTAGTGACAGCTATCAATTCCAAAGACTGGCAAAGGCTAATTGTATTTTGTTACTAGCTAAATACTTTTTAATATGGAATGATGCCACCTTGCATCTCAGAAAAGTATAAAGAGAAAAAATGGGTTAAACGTGGCCTTGGATTGTTTTGAAGTAGCCCCATTATGCGTAAATGTGCACATGTGTAATTTACATGTGTAAATTGGAGGTGTGTCATGGTTCATCAATGGATCAACATCATATCCTGGTTTTGCTGAAATACAAAAAAAGAAACAAGTTATACCTGTAAAGCAAGAAATGGAGAAAAACAAGGAATGGAGAGGAACTAGACATTCGTGCTTCCCAAGGTGCTGCAGCAACACCCATCACATTGCTTGTGATAGGTGAGTGATGTTACCTCCTCAGCCAGCTAGTGGATTCTGAAGGCAGCTGGGTGGCCTGAGGGATGGAGATGATGTTTCAGCTGAGGTTTCTTTAGGTTGGTATCAATTCATGTCAGCTGAACTGATTGAGCAGTGCTCTGCCTACAGTGCAGATCCCAGAATTCCCTTGTATTTTCCCAGTTTAATAGACAGAATAAAGCTGCAGAAAATGATTAGGAGAGGAAAAAAAGAGGAAATAGATTTGCTTAATATAGTCATATGCTGAGAAATATATCCACTTAAAAAAGTAAGGTAAGAACAATAGATGAGGAACCACATCCTTTATGGTTGCTTTTCATACCTAACATTAAATTTCACAAATAGCACAAGCTTGAGAAAAGCCTTTTCCAGTGAAAAAGAGAAAGACACTCCCTTAAACCATTCTGGGATCAAGAAATACTTGTTGCCTAATTTGGTGGACATCTAGCCTGGATCCTTCTCCATCTTGGACAGTAGTTACAACTAAAACTGTTGGCCAGCTGATGCTTATTTGTCCAATATATTTTCAGTTAAATTTCCCTCTGGCATAAATGGAGCCCCATTGCTTTTTAGAATGGCTATGATGAACTTTAATGAGCAGTCCAAGAGCCTGTGAGCTTTCCTTGGCTAACATGAATCAGCAGTGGGCTCACCTTTCCCTCCTGCAGTCAGCAGGCAGCATTTAATCCTATGGAATAGGTGTGTTACCTGGAAATCTGCCATTCTCCTGTTTACAGAACATGGACAGTCTTCTACAGAGGTGAGTGATAGTGTTTTCCAAGGAAAATTGTTTAGGACTAAGTCTTACATGTAATAATATGGATATATAAGTGCTTGAAAACACACTGAAGTCCACGTTAGAATGGAAACCAGGTGAGGGATTTATTGCTAAAATTTTTGCTGTTTCTCATTTCAGTGGTGCTTCTGGTAAGTGACACAGCACTGGCTTTTAAAGTTTTAAAAACCTTGGGCTGCGCGGGGTGCGCGGGCGCAGGGAGTTCGGTGGCCGCGAGGTGGCGCCGTCGCGCCGCGGCCCGTGAGGGGAGCCGGGCCCCGTGAGGGGAGCCGGGCCCCGTGAGGGGAGCCGGGCCCCGTGAGGGGAGCCGGGCCCCGTGAGGGGAGCCGGGCCCGGGGTGCTGAGAGCGGCCGGTGCTCGGCTCCGGGGGACGGGGACGGATGGTGCCATGCTCCATCCCTGGGTACAGGATTTAGGCACGCGCTAACGCGGAGGGACGAAGTCGTGCCCGGCTTCAGAGTGCTTCTCTGCTTCCCTCCGTCCCGAGCAGGAAGGGGAGGCGGGGGAATGAGAGGGGACAGCGGAGAAAATGAGCTCTTCCTCTTCCTCATCCTCCTCCTCCTCCTCCTCCTCCTGCTCCTCCTGCCGGAGCTGCGGCGCTGCGGCTCGCTCGGCTCAGCGGAGCCAAAGCAGGCTCTGCCGCCCGTGTTCCGTGCTTGGAAGGTGCTGCTGCTCGGATGCCTTTATTCGCTGCCTGTTTCCCTTCTGATTGTGTCTCACCTGAAAAATATTCTGTCTGCGTATGACTTTATAGCCTGATTTTAACTCCTGAGGCTGGGAGGAGGAAGGAAGGCACAGGAAAAGTAGCACAACCATTGCTGCTGTGGAAGCTTTTGAAAGATGCGACTGCTTTTTGATCTTCAACAAAAAGAAAAAAAAATTATGTGAAAGAAATGTTTACTCTTTTAATCTCTCATCTTTTTTGCTTGCAAAATCTAATTTTTCAAAATACACATGACTTAGATTTCTAATGTAAACAAAGGATTGATGTGATTTAGACTTGATTATACTCCTTTAAAAAGAAGGATTAAATTTTACTGCATCTGTAAGTCATGTGGAATAAAAAGGGCTTTTGAATGAAGTTTAGTGTCCCGTGCCCTGACTCTCAGCCAGCGGCAGACCACCTTATCCCATATTCTGTCATCATTACTTCCATCAGTCAAAGTTTTATTAGCCATGAACCAGAAAGAGAAAAATCTCTAATTTGACCGTAAAACCTACTGAGGTGGAAAATAATTGCTTAACTGTCATATAATGTGTGGGTTGGGAAAATGGATGTTGTTAGTGTAGCTGGGTTACCAAAGGTGTCAGGTGAAATGCTGTTCTCCTGGCTACCTCTTACAAATCAAGACTACCTATATTATTTCACTCTTTAGAACAGGAAAAGCTGCAGTCCTGAAATACAACATGCCATTAATTGTTGGGATGAGCCATTAGAACACAGAGTATTTGCACTCTTTCAGGGAATAAGCAGGGCCTGTGTAAACACACCTTGCTGCCAAAGGGCATTTCACCTGAGTAATGGCTGTAAATCAGTCCTGTTAGATTGGACTCAAGTGGAGAGAAGTGCAAGTTCCCAGGAAGGTCTCCCTCCACCTTTCCATCTTCTCCCACCTGGAGGGACAACAGGCCTTTCAAACTGGATGGTTTTCTGTGACCTCTTGGTGTTCATTTTGAAGGAAACATGTATTAGGATTTTTTGTTTAATATGTAAGTAGGGTCTGGAGGCTTGAGTTCACCATGGTTCATGTCTTGATGTAAGGATGTCTTTTGTGCATCTGTCTGCTGGAACTGAAAATGTTTCATCACAAGGTGCAAAAGTGGGGCATGGGGTCAAAGCTGACAATTTCCTCTTGAAATGAGGGGGGTGATAACATTTCTAAACTTGCCTGGTTTTCATGTCCAGCTTTTGTGCCCAACTCCTCCATTCTGGGAGTTGCAGCTGGGGAGCAGCACCTGAGGTTTCTGTTTCTGTTCCCAGCACTGGTCTGCACCTCCTCAGCATCTCCTCTGGTATCCCTGTGGAAGGGCCAGCCCTGTTACATCAACTGCTCTCCCTGCAGTAGCTGACAGCACTAATCTGCATTAGGTGGGATTAAACAGGCACAGTAATTAACTTGCATAAGCTCTTTAGCAACTTTCGGCCTTTGAATTGCAGCCTGTCCTGTATATGTGGTGTAGGGCTCTATAGGCTGGGCACAGCACAAGGGGAAGCTGGGGAGAAGCAAAGAAAGATGAAATTTCACCTGCAAACAGTGAGCAGGAGATAGGAAGCACACAGGGTCACAATGAAATAGCTGTTGTCATTTTTTCAGTAGTCAAGGTGTGCTGAAGATCATACAGCTGTTGAAAAGGCAGGATGGGCACTGGAATCCACAGCTCTCACTGAACCCACACAACTATGGGAGCAATGTCTCTTTTTCTAGCCCTATGTTGTCTTATTCCTATGAGAGAAGTAAAGCTGTACCTTGGAATTTATTCCTTCAGTTTTATAGTTTTTACTCATCAGGAATCATTCCTTTAGCTAATTACTGCTACGCTTGGGAGATGCAGTTCAAATGTGCAACTCTAAGCTGAACTAAAATGTAGATATCTCCATAATCTCCACTGTCCTTGAGTGCTGGATTCTGGTCATTGGCCAAATGTCTGTTGACTTTAAGGCATCCATCCCAAGAAGCACTATAGAAATATGTCAAAAGCAATGTGCCTTTTCTCTTAAATATATCTGATGCAGCCAATTCAGATCTGCTTTGAATCAGAGGAACAGCAGGGAAGGCTGAAATGCACTGGCCTGTCTTTCTTTGAAAACATATGGTGCCAGGGGAAATGTCTCAAAGTCAGCAGGAAAACTTGAGATTTCACTTTCCCACTATACAATGTCTTATCCTGGGTCTTGTGTGGAGCTTGTTTTACTTTTACATGAGACAAAAGTGAGGAGTCACCAGCAGGTCAACTGAAATTTCTGCACCTTGAGGAAAAAGGGTTGATCCAGTCTGACTCGAAGATAGATGTGGGTTTCTTGTTTGTTTGACTTGCAGACTTAGGGTCCTCCTGCAAACCTCACAGGAATGTGTTCCCAAGACCTTTTTGCCTTTCTGGGTGTGTTGTCTTCAGACATTTCAGAGCAAAGCACTGCAAATTTTCTCATCACCCAAATAGTGCCATAGCAGTGCAGATGCCTTAGGAACTATTGAGAAATGTGTACTGCTGATGTAAACAGAACCCTTAGGTATGATGGACCTCAGAGCAGTGTCACAAACCCTGTGGGCATGAGGCACACCAGAGAGGCATTCAGACTTGAAAACCTGTAGTGACCTTGGCAGAAGTTACTGCTGAGGAATAATCAGCTCAGGAGGATTCCACTTACAGGTGCTGATGGTGCAACAATTTGCCTGAAGCATGTGAAAGCAAATACAAAAGAGAAAATTGTCCTCAGACCTTTTAACCAGCTGACAGTAGGTCTGGCTCAGTAGTCTAGACATGGTCTAGAAGTCAGGAGAGTGGGTTGGCAAACAGGGAACAGGTTGACAAAGGACTAACCATTTTGTAATAAACAAATCAGTGTTCATTAATTGATTGCATTGGGAATGGGAACTCATCCTCTGTGCCTGGGTTAAATTCTATGGCACAGCATGATTTCTGCTTCCCAGGTACCTACTGCTGCAAAGGGCTGGAAGGATCCCAAATCCTGCTGGCACTCACTGGCAGGAAGGGCTGTGCCACGGCTGCATCCCCCATGGCACCTGGAGCCCCGCTTCTGACAACAATCTGCACAAACACTGGTGTAAAAACTAGAAGAGAATAAGGTATTTCTGAATTTGCTTGTCTCTCAAAATCCAGCGCTGAAACCCTGACCCTCGCTGCAGGGCGAGCAGCCCTACCTGGAGTATCTTGAGAAACTCATTCCCCTCTGAAGAAAACCACTCATGGGTGTGAAGTGCTCTGATTCTTATCTCAGTCTGAGCATGCTGTCAGTGGAGGTGAAACTAGTAAGTGATACTATCATCAACTTGGATCTTCTTTTCTGAGTGCTGAAATTTACTTTCATAGTAGGAAGAGCTCCTAGATTCCTCTTTTAGACATTAATTTCTATTTTAAAATCTGGTATAAACTCCATATATGCTCTATTCTACAAGAGATGGAAAATTAAGTAGATACATTATTTACATTAGTAAAATAAAATAGTACAAGAAAATGATCCTCACTTAAAAGAACAAAACCAAAAGTATGAAAGTAATAACATGAAATGACTTTGAAGTTCAACTAATTGTTTTATAACTGGAATACTGAACCCCATTTCTTGTTTCTACAAGAATCTCTTCACCTGATTTTGTTTGGTGATAGCCTGGCACTCTGAACCTTTGGGAAAAAAAACCTAACTGGTTTGGATACCTGCATGGAAATTACCAGTTCTAAAACTGTTTACTACACTATCTGTCTTAAGTCCTTCATGGTGGTAGCTGAATAATAACAATGACCTGCTTGATATTTGTATGGTGTTATTAAAGATTTTGTTTACATATGGGATGTATCCTTTTCAGTATTGGAAGGATATTTTAATATTGCTCAGCTGTATTGCTGTTTGCTGTCTAGGATTTCACAGTGCAGGATTGTAAGAGCTAGAAAATGTAGAGAAGAGCATGAAATTGATCCTTTCCCTGTGAAATTGCTAATCACATGCCATTACAGTTTTTACACAGTTCATCAAAAACATCTGATATTGCTTCCAATGAAGATTCCTATTGCAGGACCCCTGTGACCCTTTCTGATATAAATTCAACTTCTTTGCTTAAGGCAGAGTGGTATTTGTGGAAGGGTGTCCTTTTAGCTGTGTGCTGAGATTTAAGGTGCTCCTCAAAGGCCATCTTGGGTATGATGTTTTCTGCTTCATTCACATTTCCTGTTCAGCCTGCTGCCACTCCTGACGGGAGGGCTGCTCTGCCCTGTGGTGGTTCAGTCAGGCACAGCCTCCCCAGCCTGGCCTGTCTCACAAAGGGCTCTGGATTGCCCTTGCCATGTGCTGTCCTACTGGAGTCACCTGTGCTCCCAGTCAGAGAGTGGAGTGGGACTGACATCAATGGGAAGTGGTCTCAGTGAGCTCTGGAGACTGACTGGCTTTACTTAATCTGGGAGAAGGCAGAACCAGCTGTCATTGGGCAGTGCAGAGGGACAGCTGTGCTTTAATCACTTGCATTAAAAAAATATATAAAAATTAATTGGAGTATTAGTGCACAAGTGGCCCCAGCTGTGGCTCCTGGGCTCCACTGTGGCCACCTGCTGGCTTGTCCCCTCTCCAGCCCTGGCTGCAAAGGAGGATTTGATTCCTTCCCTGTTTTAAGCTATACCCTTGATTGCACATGAAAACTGCACCCTTGGCCACTGTCCAGAGTTGTAACCTTGTTGCCAGAATTTATTAAAAAGCCCCAGCCGGTCCTTTGTATCACTTAATCTTTTCTCTGATCATGAACAGTACAGAGGTGCCTTTGTAATGCACCAGCACTGTTTGATGTAATGCCAGTGCTGCTATGGGCTTTCATTATTACTTGGGATAACTTTCAATTAAATTTTCAACAGAAAAAAATAGCTTTCTGTTATGTGTTCACTGGCAATATATTTGAATTTATCAGGTATTGAAATAAACAGTATTGTTTAAAAAACAGGCTGAGCTTAGGTAAAACATGATTTCTCTACAGCAGTCAGCTACATCTCCTATTTCAATAATTTATGAACATTTGAAATACAAAGACTTAGAACATAATTCCCAGGTCCAGTTAATGTTTGAAAAGAGATGTGTAGCCACCCTAATTTTAGATTAGAGGATTGCAGCAAAGGAGCTACAATGGATGGGAGATACAAAAACTTAATCAATGAGTAAATAAGTAGCTCTACATGCATGTGTGTACATATATGTAATAAAATGGCAGAACCTTCTGTAGCTGATTACCACTCCTAATAGCT
Source organism: Agelaius tricolor (assembly GCF_023055355.1). Taxonomy (NCBI): domain Eukaryota; kingdom Metazoa; phylum Chordata; class Aves; order Passeriformes; family Icteridae; genus Agelaius; species Agelaius tricolor. The sequence continues at coordinate 9,370,383 of NW_027269272.1, forward strand.
CTTAAAAATTTTGAATGATGCTTTTCATATCTTGAGTTCTCTTAATTCTCTCATGAAGCACTTAAGTCTAATTTACTGGAGTATAAAGCAATCTGAGGGCTGTGATTGCTCTACAATAGCTCAGATCAAATTAATAGTGAAGGCAAGGTTTTTCTTTTAAAATGTGCATTAGTTCCATCAGCACTCTCATCATCAGTCCCAGGCTTGTTCCATTTTTTTACATGAAGTGCATATCTGGATTCTCAAAACTATTGCACTTAGCACAACAAAATTGATAGCATTAAATGGAGCATTTAAAAATGTATATATACACAAAATTCACCTGGATTTCTGTTCTGCTCAGATACCTCAAACATTTCCTGATTTATCAGTAATTTCAAATAAATTTTTGCAACAGAAGAAATAGGCATGAAGAACTGGAAAAGGGGTCTGACAGAGGTTTTCTGATTTTAAGTTTGAAGAATGCATACCTGAAATCTGACTTGACACCTAAAACTCATGTGTAGTTAGGTGACCTGATGCCATGATTTCAGCTGCTTTCAAATGATTCCCCTCCACTAAAAGCAAGTGAATGAGGACTGAACAAATGAATTCAGTGTGACTGATTCTGGCTTTAATGACCTGTGGTGTAAGGTAATGACACTCTTGGGCTGTGACAGCAGGGTGCTGGTATTCTCACTGCTCACCTGCTGCTCATGCCTCTCCCCCAGGGAGGAAACTCCATTTTGTTTATTCCCTGAGCTGAATCATTCCAGAAGTCTGGCTGGGGAGGCAGCCATAGCCAGAGGAGCCGAGGGGGCTGAGCAGAGCTGAGGGCACAGCAGCTGAGTGGGGTCTCTCAGGAGCCCCCCACGCTGGAGGAGAAGCTTGGTGGAGCTGAGCCTCAGATGTGGGCCAGGAATGCTGCAAGGAAGCTGAGGAGCAGCATCATGGATTTCAGCAGGACAGGAGAGCCACCCTTGGATCTGCAGCCACCTCAACTCCAGAGGTATTTACTTATAGAGTGAAGTCTTTATCCAAGAGATGTTAGCAGAGGTGCTCTGACTTGTGGGGCCAGGGGGTTTGCTCATGCTGGGTTTAATGCACCAGTGGGAAAAGGAGTGCCTGGCTTCACTCTGGAGCTGGCCATCACTGCCCAGGTGTGTCTCTAATGTCTGTCAGCACCTGGCTGCTGCTTAGCCCTGCAGCCCAGAAAGAGGTTTATTGAGCTGAGTCTGGAAACCTAGGAAGGTGTTGGGATTTGGTTGTTAGTAAGTACAGTGTGTCTTTCTCTTTTGGTATGTAATCTTTTTGTTTAATAGGCAATAATATTGCATAGAGACCTAGCAATCAATTAAATAAACCCAACCTCATAAAACAGTTTCACAGGAAAAAACCCCATAGATATGTTAAGAGCATTTTTGGCTTGTTTTCCTTATGGCAAGCCCCTTCATGTTTCTAAGACCTTGTCTGCAATGGGCTTTTAGTCTCTGCTTGCATTATGGCAGTGATGCAGACTGCTGGTGCAGATGTGCTGCACCAAGCACACAATGGCTGGAGCAGCAAATACCCACTGCAAATGCAGAGCATGGAGGGAAGAAGGGAGAGGAGCATGCATGGGGCAGGCTGTGCAGTATAGTCTGGTGGTAGCTTCTGGTGGTGTGTTGGTTTAATTTTGCTCAGGAGATGGGTAAGAGAGAAGGCAAACAACCACCACTGTGGCATGGTGGTGCCAGGGAGGTGGGACAAGAAATGGTGCAGAGTCACCTGCCCTCCCACAGGCAGGGATGTCAGGCACTGGCATGCAGGGAAGTGTTTGAAATGATGCTGCTGTGCCTCTGCTGAAGCAAACAGGCACACAGGGCATGTCAGCCTCCCAGGTATTTACCCACATACCTCTGGCCAGGCTGTGAATTCTTTAGTTCAGCAGCAGCCAACACCCACTGAAGGCAAGAGCAGTCTGGCTCAAGTGAGAGGGATGTGATTTTTGCCTTTCAGTTACCAAGTATTGCATCTAATTGAACCTGCAGGGGAGAAAGGCTGATCTTAAGCTGATAATTCCTTGTTTAGATGTGACTTAAAATAACTGGCTTTGGGGAGCAGCAGTGCCTCCACTGATCCCAGTGAGAACTGTCATCCTGCCAACACTGGCTGCAGGTCCCAGAATTACCACTGCCAACTACTTCAAAGGCCCAGTGTCCTGTGTTCCTCATCACCCACCAAAGGACTGACTGAAAATCAAGAGCAAGAGCTGCTCAGGGCCACCAAACCCTGGAGAAGCTGGCTCAGTTTTAACTCCTCTCCTTGTCTCATTTGAGCAGAAGCTGCCAGCCACCTCCTGGCCAGGCTAAGGGGCCTGGAATGCAGCTGATGAGAGGTGATCACCATCCTGTCATGTAGAGAGGCTGTTACCACAAGTAGTGCTGACAAAACAGGATACACGTGCATGAACTTCCCATTTTTTATATATTTATCTGGCTTTCTGTGAATAACTTGTCAGTTCAGGACATCCATAACTAGCTTGTACTGCCACATTTTGAAATTTTAGCTCATGATAGCTAAATAAAAGCACATAGGGGGAGGTGTCACTAAAAGCAAGTGATGAATCCTGGCACTGTCAGCATTTTGGATGATGTGGACACATTTCCATGCACTCAAGAGCCAGTGATCTGTATCCTTGTTACTCATCATCACGTATCTAACCATAACTATGTTTTCTGTTACATGGCAGCAGAAGTATGCACATTGTTTTTCAAGTATGAAAAGGCCTTTTCCTCGTGACTGGAGTCCCACATGGTAATTTGCCAGCTGCTAGACTTTGATCCTAGTCTAGCACAACTGCTGTGAGATCAAGGGCTGTGTTCCATTTGGCACAACAAGCACTGGGGACATGGAGAGATGGGTTATGACAGCTGAGTTGTGTGATGTAGTGAGTTACAGCCTACTCCAGAAAAAGTTGTACTTGATGCCTACAGCTCTTGCAGAAAGGGAAGAATCAGAACTTTCAGGGGACCCAAACATTTAATTCAACAGGAGGATTACCTGTGTTTTGGCCTGCCCTTCCCCGTGCCAGTTTTGTTGAGCTCTTGCTGAAATACAATATCTTCTTGAAATACCAGTGGCAGTTCTCCTGCCTGCATTTCCAGCTGCCCACAGCTGGCACCCTGCAGATGGCACCTCAAATATGACTTTTTTGGGACTTAGGTTAGCCAATCCCCTATATATAGCCATAGCATATATTTATGTCCAAAACCAAGAACTGGGTTCTGTAGGCAATGTGTGTCTCTTGAAAGCCCCAGTGCAAGCCTCAATCTAAAAAAGAAATAAATCTTTACTTGCACTACAGAAAAAAATTGAAAAATGTTAATAGCAAATCTAAGAATCATCCTTCTAGATTCAAAGACTGTCATAATTTCAGACTTTGTTTATAAGAACATCAATGTCTTATTTGCTGGGATTTTTTAGGTGAAGATTAGTTTTTCTTTTGCACTTGTCTCTGGCAGATGAAACATAGGAAAACTGTGTTCTTCCCCAAGACAGACTGTGAGGGCTGTGGTGTTTGGGAGTGGTGTCTTCAGGAGGTTGGGAGATAATTTGATTCCTTAAAATTGAAAGTAGCTGCTTAGTATTCCTCTAGGCAAAAGCCATTACTAAATATCATATCAAACTATTAAATAAGGGTGATGGGGTGTAGATCTTTTCCACACTGCATGTTTGTGTCTGCTGCATTTTACCAATTAATTTCTAAGATCAAACTGTAAACCGGATTTTTTTGTCACTTAAAAACAACTGCTCCTTTCATGACTGTGATGACTGTGATGTTGATTGTTACCTTCAGTGCTTGGTACTGAGGAGTGATAAAAAAGTATAAAAGGCTTCACAAATTAGCATTGCAAGCTGTTAAGTATAGACATAAAGATGGAACAGTTCATCATGTTTTTTCCAGGAGTTTTGTCCTGTCAGTCAGAGGAAAGTTAACGTTGCTATAAAATCTGATATCCCTTGCACAAGTCAAATAAGGAAGTAGTAAGGAGAGTTGAAAGCATTTTAAAGTAAGTTTCTTAATAAGTACTAGTTCTTAATGGTTTGTACCATGGTTGGTTTTTTTTTTGCCTCAGATAGAACAAAGCAAATAACATCTACTGGCAGTTCTTCTGGCTGATCCTATCCTGAAGGTATCCAGATTTCACACACTGATTTGTAATTCCACAATATACTTTCAGCAGCAACACTCATTATTCACCACTATCTTTATATCACAGTAATTGCAGTGTCAGCTGAGTAGTCTACTTGTCTATTGCAGACTTAATATCTTGAAAAAAATCTGCTCTAATATATTCTAAGAATACTGGACAATAAACTAGGCCTATAGTTTGCAGGCATTTCTAACACATCCACATAATAAACCCCTATTGCTTTATTCTTTCAACATAAGAGACGAAACAGAACTTTAAGTGTATAATGACTCAATATTTATCAGACCTGAGATTTTACATCCATACATCTTTGCAAACACTTAACAAGACTTTTATTTAGGTCTCCAGAAAATATCATTCATTTCTGCTTGTTTACATAAGAAGCAATTATTGCCAAACCCTCCCCTGGTGAACAGCAATACCTTACTTCAAGCAAAAACAATGCTGCTGCTGTGTTAACATCCTATTCTGGAAGGAAAGGGAGCCAACTCAGTGCATGCAGTTGAGCCCTCAGAGTTGTCTTCCAGGAGCAAAACAGGTTATGTGAGATTATGACCTTGGTGAGCTGTGCTAATGACTGTGATTTAGAATTCCAGGCCTTTGTCTCAAGTAGAGAATTAGATGAGACAAAATGCTTTTAAAGCAACTCAAATTGCACTAAACAAAGTGCAGATACAATTTAAAAAATTTACAGTAAGTAACTGGGTGATCTCCAGCTAAAGGATGCTCAGTTTTCCCCGAGCTGGTGTGTGTGGGAACTTAGTGTACTGAAGCACAGAATGTGTGTTTGCAGGAGGCCCCTTGAGTACCTGTGCTGTGGGGGTGCTGGCTGACAGCACAGGAGCACAATGCTCACAGCCCAGTAACTACACTGGCTGGCAAACACCAGCCCCAAGTGTATTTTGTGAGGGATTTGTAGTTGTGAGGAGAAATTCATGTTCATTGTCTTCCTGCCAAAGGTAACAGCTATTTAGATTGGTGTTAGAACTTCTTGGCGTGGGTGTCTCCAGAAAGGTTCAGCATCAGCATTCAGGAGCAAATGCTGCTTGTGCTCAAGCTGGACCACATTCAGAATAAAAGACTTCTTTGAATTGTGGTGTTCTCCTGTGAATGTAGCAGGGCTTTGATCTCATATGTGAAACATTTAGGAGATAGCCCTTAAAAAACGTTCACAGCACATACAAAGCATTTGTTGTTTCCAATTTTTACACATTTGTATATAGTTTAGGTTCATTTTTTGGGAAAGTTTATGTCTTTGAAATGTCAGAGGAGTGAAGAGGTACATTATGCAGTGTCTTGAGGGACCCACATATGTTCCATTACCTGAGAAGTGAGCATTTTGCAACAATGCAGATCATGGTCTGTATGTTGTTTAGCAAGCATGGTTGTAGTCTTCCTCACACATAAACTGTCTGCCTTAATCTTAATCCTTCAATCCTTAGACCTTTCCTGTGTCAGGTGAGGATGAATGCTCCATGTGCTCCCAGCTACCACTGGCCTAGTTTCCCTAAACCCAGACCACCCTACATCTGAACTCAGGGTTGGATCACTTTAATCAGCAAAGAGATCACACTGCCTTCACTTACTTATGCCTTCATAGATTTACTTCAGAATAATGCCAAGGTGTAGGAGGATTATAATATCATACTTTCATTATTGCACCTTCAGCTCTGAAATCTTGAATGAGACCTCGCTCTTAAATGCTCCTGCCTTTATCCTATCCATATTCTTTTTTTATTTTCTGTGTATTTTCTGATTGTACTTGTTACTGTGAGTTCTCAGTTCTATATGTTTCTAATAGGTTTTAATATGTTTTCATGGTATGGAATGGAATTTTAGTGTATGAAAGTATATTAGTATTCAATTTTAGTTTTTTTTTTAAATCAGTGATCCCTTTCTCTAGTATTTCAGTGGGATAGCCTTAAAATGTATTGAATTTTGCAAGTACTATTACTGAATTACTGAATTAGGCTATTTATTTAACATACAATTATTTTCTTATGCATATAAAACTTATCTGCTAGGGAAGCTCTGTTTCATAGTCTGTTGTTTCTGATACCAGATTTTGAATCACTAAGGAATTGTAATGAAGCAAAGGAGTATGTCCATCAGTCAAAACTTAAATAAGCCTCATTTTATCATTACTGAGGAGTGATTTGGAGAGTGAAGGTTCCCTTAAGCACTAGGTTGTGTGCACTGTCTGGTACAATCAGTAAGGAACACTGAAAATATAAAATTGAGCAGATCTGACATTCAGCTCAGCATTTCCCAGAAGAACCCATGGGCTTGTAAGCCCCTAAATAATCCCTGATTTAACACATGTACAAATGTCCTAAGTGAGGCTTTAAGGAAATAGTTCACTTTTTTCTCCACTCTGCTTGGCACATGTCTGGTACTCCACTCCTGCATAGCTGCAGTATCTCCAAAGTGCTCTACAGAAGGGTGATGGACAAATGGCACTAAACAGAACAAGTTAAAGCAATGCCTTGCAGGGGCCAAGCAGGAGACAGCCTGGCCCTGATCAGCTCAGCCTGCCAAATCAGACACCCCTGCTACAGTCCTGATTGTTTGAATTCCCTAGTTAAGCTTACTGAAACTGGGATTGGCTTTGGCTTCCTTTCCATATCTCTGCCAGAAGAAAGATGTCTCCTCCTTTATAAAACACACTGAAAGCCATTCTTTTGACAATTTTATGGAAGCATTGCTGTACTACAAAGGAAATCCAAGTGTGTTCAGTGAACTTAAGTTTTGTTGACTAAATTTCAGGTGACGGATTTGTTATCCCAAAGTGAGATCAGATGCAACTATTAGGATGTAAGCAACCCCAAATTCAAAATCAGCTTTATGTATGAATCATAATGCAGTTTGAATAGTCATTCCTGCTAACAGCACCTTAGAGCTGTGAGTCACAAAACATTAACAGCTGGTTTTTGCACAACAGATCTGGAACTTACTGCAATATCTTTATAGTTTTGGCTTTTACACGCCCAGCTGTGAGGGGCAGTTTCAGCATGAATGTGGTTTGCACAGAAGACAGGATAATTGGAGGATGTTCTCCCAGAACGTGGCCTGGGTACATTTGGGCACCCACCTAAGCCATGGCATTTCTCAAGCTGCCAAAGATGTGGTAGTTTACCTCAATTTTCTCAAATAACCCCAAACATCTTTTCTTTATAAGAACCCAAATTTCAGCTTCTGTTTTGGAAACCCTTGGCCACATTTGTTTTCTGGTTGAAGCCTTAGACAGCAAAGTGGTTTTATTTTATGAAAACATTGTACAGTAGTTGACTAAACAAAGCCCATTGAATAAAAGCAAACTATTGGAAGCCTTCTCAGCCTTCACCTGGTAGACCAGGAAAGCACTCTTGGATTGTTTTGGCCACTTACTGTCACGTTACAGAGTTTATAATGTGCCATCTGTATCTGTAACAGTGCTTGTTTACCATGTTTATTGATTCAACATTTCAGAGGAAAGCAGATCTGTCCTGAGAAGGGGCTTTTCTCCACCCTTCTCAAAGACCAGATACACACAGGGTAATCCAGACAAGCCTACTGAGTCTTACTAGGGTGGTCTAAAAAGCAAAAGGGCTCTGTGCCAGTGCTGCTTGAATGAAGAAACACTCAAACCTGTGCTGCACCAAGGTGGGAGGGTGGTGGGCTGGGCTGCAGCATGTCCAGTGCATCCATGGGGAAGCCCAGTCTGGGCAGCTGCTGGAGTACAGTGTGGAAGGCTCAGACATGGACTTAGGCCTGGGCTTGGATATTTTTATGGTCTAATTGATGATTAAATTGTGAGATTCTCAGGATACCACTGTCTTTGGAGTCCATAGGGATGTATGTTTTTCTGCAGGTTTGTGACACCATTTGATGATTTGATCCCTCTTGGCTGCCTTTGACACTCAGCTCCTCTGTAAGGTTTCACTGGCCTAGAAAATGACAGGCAGCTTTTGAGCAAGAAAGTTCAGGAGCAGAAACAAATTCTATTTTTAATCCTTCCCCCGATTTTCCGTGGGTGACACAGTTTCTCATGGCATGGCAGTTCCAGGGTGTGGCAGTGTTGCCGAGTGTGCCTTGCAGCTTGTTTTACAGATTTAACCCGTTTACATGCTTTCCCTTAATTAGAAATTTCAGGTTTGTGAGGTTATCCTACTATTAATATCTGAATGACACTCTGATTTATCACAGTGGGTTGGTAACAGAGCTGGAGGATGAGAACATACAAGCTAGGAATTTAAAGAAGTACTTTAAGCATTAACAAAGCTGAGCCTGTGTCAAGTGGTGATAAATTTTCCACTATACCCTCAATCACCTTATTATTAATGTCATCAATCTCTCTGTGAAAAGTGGCTCTGGGCATGCCCATATGACCAAGTGTTCTGCTAAATAATTAATCATTGGGGCACACTGCCAGAGTTTGCTGCTTTCCAATTTAATCTTAGCAATTTACTCATTTGTTTCTTTATTTGGAAACAAAAAGCTTCACAGATAAAAATGAGTCAAATGCACTGATATGTACATGAGGACTATTTAGCATTGAAACCTCATGTTGCTTGGTCTAGAAATGTTTTTCCATCTTTTAAAGCAACACCCCAAAATTAACAGCTGTGAGAATGCTCACCTCAGGAACAGAAGCTATTTTTTCTGCCAGAACCTGCATCCCAGCTGGCTCTACCTGCCCCTTCAGTTGTAGCTCAGCCCTCTCTATGAATGCCCTTAAAATGGCATTCAAAATGCCACACTAAAAGGATATCTTTGAATATAAATTATTACAACAGCAGTTTGAGTCTTTAATTAAACATGGTCATGGATATGAATCCCGTTGTTGAACAGGTAACTGTTTGTAACTAAACCAAAATAAGTTCTAAGCAAACTGTTTAAAAATGTTATCTTTAGTTACAATTAATTTTAGACTAACACTGATACAAAGTTGTAGCATTCATTTAATGAGTCATGAAGACAATTTTGTAATTTTAGAGTAATTAATTTTCACAGTTTTGAAGGCATACACTGAAATACATTCTGTTGAGAGCATGAGCTTTGTCCCACTCAAGCCCTTCTTTAATGGTTCCTGTAATTTCACATAAGCAGTTTGATTTTACTTTAAACATATGTACTGTCCTGTACTCCTAAATTTTGTGTCCCTCCAAGGATTTTTAGTTAAAGGCTCCCACATCTGTTAGATCTGTTGGGTTTTCCCCCTCTAGCTTCTTCCCAAGAATAGGTGGGCAGCAGCCTGTTCATGAAAGATCAACACCAACCTTCCACACATTTACCCATTCATAGACTCTCCTCTTTCAGTGTGCCTCGTGGTTTTGTTTTTATTAATTCCCCCTGGATATTAGCTCGAATTGGCCAAATATAACATTGGCTTGCTGTTCTCTTTCCTGATGAGTCAGTTGACTGTACTTCCCAATCAGTATTTTCATAAGACCACTTGCAATCTTCCCTGCTATTTACCACTTGCTATTCATTCTCTGTTGTTGAACAAAACATATGGCAATGTTTTTTTCTCCTTGACTGCATGCCTGAAACTCTTTAAAAGGGAATGTGAGAATAATTAATGAGCTTCTCCTTCTGGAAATCAAAAAGAACCAAGCCAAACAAGAATTTGTGAATACATGAATGTGGTTAGGAACAGCCATGCATGTTTTCCCAGATACTCCTTCCCTGCCTGAATGCTCTTGGGTGATACAACTACTTCTTTCCTGCCTTTAATTGTGCTGTTGTGCCTTTTAATGAAAATATAAATAAGCTACTATTCAATTTCCTATCATTATGCACAACTTGTGTAGGAAAGGCCAGGGTTCCCCCCAGTCACTAGTGTAGTGTCTTCTGCAGGTTAAATTTCCAATTATAAACATGTTATTCCCTCATTTTATTGGTGACTCTTATGTGTACTATCTATCCCCACATTCTTTGGTTTCCCCATGGAATACTCAGCATGGGCTTATGCAAGAAAAGTGCTAAAGTAACACATGACACCAGTATCTTTCAAAGCCCTGCCCTGTAAAATCCACATTTAAGCAAAAGGTGTGGTATCATAAAAAATGATCTGCTATCATAAAAAAATGATCTGCTATCATAAAAAGCTTCACTTCTGCTGTATGTAAACATCAGAAATCTATAAAGAACCTTGTGAAAATACTGCATGCATGTAGGAATCTTTAAATCAGCATGCTGTTGTTTGTGTATATATGTATAATTTCTTAAGCCTTAGGTGTTGTTAAAGTTGAAGTTGCTTTATCACTGTAGGTTGCAGTTATTGTTTCTCTTCTGATGCTGAGCTGAATCAGGAGCCATCAACTCCTCATTTACCCTGAGAACTGTTAGGGATACAGCCAATAGCGGTATCTATTTGGAATAAATATAGCCAGTTACAAAGTTAGTGTTTGGATTGCAAATGACTGAAAAGTTCAGGCAAACTTAAATTGATGCACCCTGTAATAAAGGTGAGGCTGAAGTACAAAGTTTACAACAAATCTGTATTTGAAGTTAAAGTTTATTTGAAAACTCCTTCTGATAAAACTTGATAGTATTCAGATCCTGTAGTTTAATAAGGATAATATTTAATTTCAAGTCACAGATTCCAAGCATTTCTCAAAGTGAGGCTTTTGACAAGGTGTTTTATGGCTGAGTTGCTGGTGCTAACCCAGAAATAAATAAGAGCAGAGGGTTCAGCATGAGATTTGATGCTGAGCAGATGAGCTCTGTGCCGTCCAGTGCTTTATCTCCCATCTTCCTTTACATCAAATAACTTTTGTAGTTTTATCCTGAGCCTTCCTTGCCTTGAAAGAAATGTGAAAGATGGTGTAACACAAATCTAGGACTTTTCCCCGTGCTAACGTTCACAACGAATTTATTAACTTTACTCTGTCTGCACCAACATTAGTAAATCTTTTGGCAGAGAACGCCTGAATTCCCTTCTGTTGCACAAATGTCTGCGTTTTTATCTTTCAAAACTGAGTTTCTTCTCCTTCCATGTCTGCTTATCCTTTTTCACTTTTTTCCAGTGAGTGTGCAACTGTTTTCAGTATGTCTCCACACTCCTACCCATAATTCAGGTAGCATCCCTTTTGCTCAAGCTCATGACCTTTATAGCTCATTATCCTCTGGATAATGTTCTCCTGCCTTTCAGAACAGTCAGCAGCCATCTCCTGTGTTCCAGTGCTAAACACTTGGAAGTGTTTTTTCCAGTAACTGAGGTGACTGACTTAGTTGGTTTTTGGATTACAAGTATATATCCTGTTAATCTGCTTTTAGCAAGAGCACATTCTCTGCCACTCGAGTAACTCTGCAGATGACTGAAGATGCAAACAGTGTTTCTGCTCTGAAAGGTGGTGTCTGTGAGGGGCAGGAGGAACAGGATCCAGCCACGGGCGGTGGCACCTGCACAGCTCATAACTGGCTCAATGTAACTCACAGCTGCTGGGCTGTGGCTACGGCAGCGTCCCGGCTCATGCCCTCAGCTCTGCAGTCCTGCTCTCCCCTTGCCACGTGCTGTGCCCTCACATCCCCGGGCTGCCGTGCCAGGGGCTTGACCTGCCCCAGCTGAGCCAAACAAACCTAGCCTTGTGACAATGGTGGCTGTCACCGCCGCGGAGCCACCCCGGCACCCGCAGGAACTAAAGCTTTCCCCTGGGCTTTGAAACCTTCTTCACATTGGTTGTTTTTGTTTCGCTGCTCTTTGGCAGGTGCTCGTTTGTTTTGTTTCAGTATTGTATTACACCGGTTAAATGAAAGCCTCTAATTCTGCAGGAACATTTGCAGGGCCTGGATGAGGCAATATTGACAAAAGATCCTCAGGAACTGTTAAGGAGGAGCCCAGCCTTGGGCAGCACCGACCAAAACCGTTCCAGGTGAGGCCACCTCTGGTCGGGGGATGCGCCATGAGCGATCTCTGCCAGCAGAGATGCAGCCCAGGAGCCCCTGCAGCAGCTGCCGCGGGTGACTCGCTCCGGTAAACCCTCAGAGCCGGCAAAGCCCGAACAGCGAACTCAGGCCTTGCCGCGGCCCCGGCTCTTACAGCGACCCGCGCCGGGGGCTCCGGGGCACGCTCATGCCGCCGCCGCGGTCACTCGCTCTGACCGGGACACTTGGCAGAAAGCATTCTTTACCGCGCCCCGGCCAGCGCGGTCAGCGACGGGCCCAGGGCCACGAGGAGGTTCCGTGAGGGGGACACCGGTACCGGTACCGGCACCGGCACGGGCCACTCACCGCCGAGCGCGGAACGACGCGCTGCTGACGCGGCCCCGCCCCTCGCCAGCCATTGGCCCCGGCCGCCGGCCCCGCCCCCGGGCGCGGTGACCTGTAGTAACCCCGTTCCGCGGGAGCCCGGCCCCGCGCGCCACCCGGCGCGGGCCAACCAGGAGGCGCCGTGGCGCATACGGAATGAGCGCGCGCGGCGGCGGCGGGCGGCCCGGCCGCGGGTGAGCGCGGGCGCGCACTCGGGCGGTGCGTGGAGCGGGCGGTGCCGCCGCGGCGTCCCCGGGCCGGGGCCGGTGAGTGCGGGGCCGCGGGCCGGGGCGGGCTGCGGGGCCCTGCGCCGCCACGAGCGCGCCCGCCCGGCCGTGCGGTGCCGCGGGGCTCCGCCGGGCGTCCCGCCGCCTCCGCGGGGGCGAGTGCGGCGGCCATCCGGGCCGCGGGGGTGCTGAAGCCGCCCGGCGGGGCCACCATGGGCCCGGCTGCCGGCGCGGCCGGCGGCTGCGCACCGGCGCCGCCCCCGCGGGAGCGGCGCTCCGGATAATTAGCGAGATAATAGCCGGTAACAGGCGCGGGTTTGCTCTCTGCTCTGCTTTGTGTTCGGGCTCCGGCGTCCGAGGCGGTGGCGGGAGCGCGGCGTGAGGCAGGTGCCCGGTTCCCGGCGGTAGTGACACGCCGTGTGCCCGCAGCGGGCTCCGGGAGCCACGGCGGCCCCGCGGTCCCGGCGTGCGGCTGCCGGTCGGTGGGCGCGGGTGATGCGAACGCGGCAGGGCCGCGGCAGGAGCGGGCCGGGATTTGCGGTCTCGGTTCAGCTTTGCCTCTCTGTTTGCCGGGGTTGATGCGGGATTTAAGGCTGAGGTGCGTTCCCTTCCAGGACTCGCCCGGGAAGGATAGCACAGGAACACCTTTCACTCGTAGGGACAGCAGTACGCCTTAAAATACTTCTGCAGATAGTGCCATAAATAGCACGAAGTTCAGTGTTTGGGACTCCTACAGAATCTCTGGGAAATGAGAAAACAGTAACCTCCGGAAAAATGAGGGCAGTAACAGAGTAAAAATATTTGTAAGATAGTTTATGACCACTACATTTTTTTACCTTACTGAAGAAACAAGCCCCCCCCTCCTAATATTTAATTATGTACAGCAGCTGGTATGTAATCTTTTATTTATTGTAAAAGATTACTGCATTTTGTTTTGGAGTATCAGATTCCGTAGTTTAGCACTTTTTTTGGCCTATGAAATGGGTTGGATAACACCAGACATGAAATTCCTGTTTTTGAGTAGCCTTAGTTTTCAAGTGTTGTTATCAGTACAGCATTAATGAAAAAGAGTAATACCAATGATAAAAGATTTTGGTTACTTTAAAAAGTCTGTTAAGGGTAAGGACAGTCATTTTTACTCAAAATACAAAAATTTGAGTTCACATGAAATTTTTTGGGGTTTTTTTTTGTCTTGTTATTGTTTTAAGCATCATGTAAAGAACAACATAGAATGAAACCTACAGCCTTAATGTGATTTTTGACTGGTTACATTCTGCTCTTGATACAGTCATTCTCCAGAGTGGATTGCTATCTCATTGTGCAAAAATTCACCGTGGCTTATGATTTTTACTTCCTGGGGCTAAAAAACCAGAAGCATGAAATAATAGATGTGTTATCAGGTCTGTATCCTAAGAGGAAGGTAATCATCTGAGTGCATTCATAAGACTTTGTATTCATTACTATCTGCAGCACTTCTCATACCATTTGTTCTGCGTGCTTTAAAAAGTTAAGGAAAGACGTTTTTAAGCTTGGTAATTCTTCCCTGACCTGTAGATTTTATGCCTCAGGAATGGCTGAAACGAAGCATTGTGACTTACAGATCTGTTTTTGTTTGTAGTTGTTCAGTGTGTTTATTATTGTTGGTCCCTAGGAACGGGAGGTAGGTTCAGGTTTAACATTTGTTTGTTCAGTGTTGATGGCTGGCTGACAAACTTCAGTCAGTCTGAGGGAGCTGCTGCTCTGTGTGGTGAAAAATTTTGAAACTCATAATGAAGTCAGTCTGTGGTATGGATCTGGTCCCTTTTGGCTCACTGACTTAGTTCCACAGTAGTCTCTGACCTGCAATAAGCTGGCACTTGGTTCTGAATGTTTGTGCTATCTTCAAGTGTCCTATTCCACTCAAGTAAGGATGCAGGTAATAAATTCCAGCCTCGGTTTTATTCTTTATATTTCACAGAGGTGGGATGTGTTGAGAGAGCTCTGGCTTACAGCTGTGGACAAGGGGTAGACTCTGCATAGCTGTGCACCTGAGTGCTGTGAGGCTTTGATAACAGCACTATTAATGGCCTAAAAAGAGGTGTGAGGACTGTGGTGTGTAGAATCTGAAGGTTCCCCTCTTCAGAAGTGTTTATGAGTGGTTCCCATCTTCCCTGCTCCATCTCTTTTGCTTGGAGAATCCTGAGTATGTAAGAACACTGAGTAGGGCTTGTTGAGCTGACTGTGCTGGTGTGAGTAATTTCTCACTTTTGACACTTCTCAAAACCCAAGATGTGGTTTAGCCAGAAACCTCAGAAAATCAGAATGGTGTTAATTGTAAAACTGTGAATCTCTGAAGAACTAGCGGAGTTGTCTTCATGTTTGACTTAAAGCATGGTGTGCTTTTGCTGAACTGGTGAGCATTTAGGCTGCTGTTTTCCCCAGCCCCCATTCAGTGCTGATTGTAGGGCTTTTATTCTTCCTTTCTGTAGACCAGTGAATGGTTTGAGCCATTGAGTCATACTAAAGACCCAATTTTTTTGAATGGATTGTCAAGACTTCTGGAACAAACATAGCACATGGCTCAGGACAAAATTCAAAAGAACTATGGATAAAGTGTTCTTTAAAGGAGATCCAGCTATGGATTAGATTCCCAGAAAGTAGCAGGAAGAACTGAGTCCTGAATTGTTTAGCAGTCTAATTTTCTTTTAAAATACTTGTTCCAGTGGGAGAGTAACTAAACCCGTCCTGACAGCCAACTGCTACTTACTGCCATGGTGGCAAATCCAAAAAATCATGCAGTCTGATGCTGCAGTGTTACTTGGACCTTAAAAACTAGGCTCAGGTGGCCTGAATTCCACTGAAGGCCCTTTTCCCAGTCAATGGAGAATTCTAGGTGCTTCTGAAAAGCAATTCAGAGAATTTACATAAGACACTGAGTGGGGAGCTGCCTGAAAGCCAGCTAATAAGAAATAGGAGGCAGAAGGATTTATGTGGAATTTAGGCCATCTGAATATGGCCCTAAGAGGCGACTTAGTCCTACTAAGTAAGGTGCATTAACACTAAGAGGACTTGGCTTCAGTTTGGATCCGTTTCATCTGCTGCCGATTACTAAGCAAATTTACCATTTAAGCAGCTCCTTAGGGGTGGGTGGGGGCTTCCTGGCTCTGTCCCTGTCAGGAGTGACCCCTGCACCAGCACAGCCTGTTCTGGGGCCAGCCCAGCTGAGAAGGCTCTGGGGCCATGGTGGCCAGTGAGCTGAACACAGCCAGTAGGTCAGGTGGGACAATTATCCCATTCCATTTGGCACTTGTTAGACCCTGTCCAGAATACAGCATCCAGGTGTGCTCCCCTCCCTGGGACGGGGGAAATGTCAATAAACTGGAGTGAGTTCAGGGGACAGCTGCCAAGATTGGCTGGAGTTGTGAGGAGAAGTAGAGGAACTGTGCCTGTTGTTGAGCCTGGAGAAGAAAAGGCTTGGGGGACCTTTCTAGCACCTGTGTGAAGGTTTTCAAGAGAGTGAAGCTAAGTTCTTCACAGTGGTGCACAGTGGGAAGAGCAGAGACAGCAGGTGTGAATTGAAGTCACAGAGGTCTGTGTCCATAAGGCATTTTTCACCCTGAGGTGTGTCAGGTGGTGGGACTTGGTAGCCCAGAGAGCTTCTGCAGACTCCTTCTGTGGAAGCTTTCAAAATCCAGCTGGATAAAGCCCTGAGAAAGCAGGTGTGATTTCACAGCTGACTCTGCTTTGAGCTTGAACCAGAGTCCCCCCAATGTCCTTTTCCACCTGAATTATCCCATGGCTCTATCTAGTGTCTGCCAACAGAGCAGTTGCAGTAGAAGGTTGTGAGCCAGCTTATTTAGGGCTGCATGGTCTGGCAGTGCAGGTTTACATGTCAGGTTTGGAGCAGTATAGCAAGCACTCAAGCCAGTCCTAGGCAGCTCTCAAATGGCAGGACTTTATTTGTTTAATTATGCAGTTAGGGTTGGAAGAACCTGCTCTTCATCCTGAGGGACTGGTCCACATCAGGGCTTGCCATGTAGTAAAGCCTGAGGGGCTCTCAGGATTCAGTACTCAGATACAGTTTGGGATCTAATGGTTTGAGTCTGTTGAAGGAAATCATGTGGACAAGGCTATATCCTAAACACAACTCCTGAATGGCTATTCTAAAATGGGGGGAGAGTGTGACTCTGAAGGAAACTCAAATCTTATTCTGTATTACCTTCTGAATCAATTAGAGAAAAGTTGTTCACAATTTAAAATGGTTGGAATCAACTCAGTTCAAAACTTGCAAGAGTGTTTTACTGATTCCTGGGGAGGAATCCTCACCCACGTGTCCTCTGCTTCCTTAAGTGAGCCTGCAGCTCATGGGAAGTCAAGGTGCTGACTTCAGGTGTCTGTAATCCCCGAGGAGGAGGTAGCAATTTGTCACCCCCTGTGCATTGGGACAGTGTCTTTCCCTCAGTGTTCAAGAGCCTTGTTAATTACAAAAATGTGCTAGTTAATTACCATATCTGAAACGGGACAAGCTAGCTTCTCAGTCGGGTGAGTTTCCTGAAAAGCAGGGAAGATAAGATTATTGAAGTTACTGGCTTATGGATTTTCACTGTTGATAGTGAAAACAGCAAGAACAAACTGCAAATCTTCTCCCATTGCACTATAAAACTGGAAATCCAGTGCTTTGTTTTTTAGAGCTGTGTAAATATCCTTACCTTGAATGCTTGTATCTATTAGATGAAACCAGTATGAGCCCTGGAAGGGGAAAATGGATAGTTTATGACTAGATTAAGATTAGAAGTGACTTGCTGAAGCAGCAGAGTGGCACTAGTACAGTACTGCCGCATTCAGTCCCCATCTATTTGCTGTGTGACATTCCTGTGTGTGTAGAACATTCTCTCCTGAGATAACTTCATAAGGATACTGCAAACTGAATACTGTGTAAAAACAATTTTTCTGCATCTTTGGAGGCAAGACTTCTGCCTTTGCCTTACTGCTCTCCAGGACAGGGTGTGGAACATCCCTCATTTTGTTCAGGGTGGCTGCTCAGACATGTGGGAAGCCTTGGCCATCCTCAGGAATGTTTTCCATGGGTGCTGTGCTGCTTGAGCAATTGGTGCAGTGCCATACATCAATGTGCATGCTGATGTAAGGTCTGTTAATCAGACATGCAGTAAAATTTCTACCAACCAAAGTTAAGATGGTATGAGAAGACAGTCTGTGAAGCTGAGTGTGGTCTGCAGTTGTTTCACCAAGCCATTATTAAAATCAATGTTTATGAGCTCATTCTGTGAGAACCCATGAAGAACTGGAAAGTGGAGCATCTGTGGTTAACTTAGAATTTAGATGAGTTGGTAATTTGTGTTTGGTAAAGAAGTACCTGTAGTTGGTTTTGAGTGTACGGGTATGGAGAAAGGCAGAAGGGAATAGAAGAAGCAGGAGGTGATGGCTTGCAGGAGGATTTAAGTGGGTATGTAGAGAAACATCTGCTTTTTTGTGTCTGCAGATTCTGTCAGGATTTTTGTTTGTGAGTGCTGAAGAGAGGTGGAGACAGCTGTCCCAGGAGTGCTCAGGCAGGGAGCTTGGTGATCTTTGTGGCAAACTGGGTTTGGTCTGTCCCATTATAAGTCCACAAATGACTTGTAGAGCTCTGGTAACAGAACTTTCCAGGCATTTACAGCTGCAGTTTAATTGTCCTGATGAAGTATTGCTGCTCTGTATTGTTCTAGAGAAACTGTGAATAGAGAAATGCTTTTCCTAATGGTTAACTTTGAGATGCATAGAAAACATTTTCCAATTCTGCAATGCTGAAAACTGTGTAGATTTTATTTTTTCACCTTTCTTGAGGGTTCTTGTGGAGATTCTTACCTGCTTTTCTTACAATCTGCACAAAAGGCTTAACGTGGTAACATCCAGTACTTTCAAGAACAAGGTACAAATCCACTTCCCAGCAGGGCTGTGTGCTCATGTGTGAATGTCCAGGTCACCAAGGCTGTTAGTGGGTGTTGGAAGGGGGGGTGAGGGTTTTTGATCAGGAAAGCTATGTAAGACAGGCACTCAAAAAAAATTAAATCTTTAATTTACTAATAAAATCAGTTATAGTTAAGAAAAAAAATAGTCTTCTGCCCAAATCCTGTGTTACACAGTCACAAATGCAGTTGTGGACAGGTCAGCTTGTGAAAGGGCTGACACAGCTGCTACCCTGACTTGTTTTTTTGTGCATCTGTAACATCTTAGATGTATACATCTAAGATAACAGATTCTAAGAGTACAGTGGTTGAAACTGCATATATTTTAATTACATCATTAGCTTAATATTTCCTGATTCTTTGGGTTTTTTTTTTTTAAAAGCAAGATGTATTTCTCTTGTTTGAAATGCTAGTGGCTCATGAAACATTGAAATATTTATATTCTTCTTCTAGAAATATTTAATAGTCTATTCTGGACTTCCAGCTTGTCAGATTGTATTAATGTAATGCTGACATCTGTATAAGACAGACAAAATAATTTTTCCTGAGAATATTCACTAAATTCCTACAAATGGTGTTGCTACTGTGGCACCTTTCTTTTTAAAAAAGGTCAGTGCTTTTGAAAGTTAGCAGTGAAGGCTCTACCCAGCCATGTAGCTCCATTTTGGTCATGTTTACATAATGAGAGTCTAAGGGTGTGTTTGATTTCCCTGAAGAGAAAAACAGGATTCTCTTCTACCCAAACCTCCCTCTACCTACACAGTATTTGTGTACTGATTCTGAACCACTGACTTGAGTGGTCTCCTGGGAGGATGAGGAGTTCCTTCCTCACCTTCATCCCATTCTGAACAGATCTGTGGGCACTGGATATTGTCCTCTGATTGTCACCACCTGTGTTTGTAAGTTTTGTTTTTAAGGGTGACGCATAAGGGCTTGGAGCTGAGAACCACACTTGTGTAATGCTTCTTCTCAGAGAATAAAATGGCTTCTAATTTAATGAGACCTTGTTCCCTGTTTGCTTTGAGTTATGCAATTTTTGAGCATGTTCATGACTGATCCTGCCTTGCTTTGCTTGCAAAAGGAAGAGTGATAAAAAGAGAGAAAAGGATATTTGTTCCAGTGTGATGGAGAGAGGTTGTCCTGATACTCTGTTATTTCTAAAGCTAGAAAATAGAATGATGACTCAAATAAGCAGGGTAGACTTCTTTATGCCATGTTTAAATAAATTATAGTGCTGGCTTTTGAACAAGAGTAATTTTTCTCCAAGCAGTATAGATAAAAAAATCTAGATCAAGTAGCACTTTAGGAAAACACTGAATTTGAAGTATTTTCTTTTCCTTGGCTGTTTCTTTATTTTGTAGTACCATAGTCCCCACTGTCCCTGGAACTTTGGAGCAGCCAAGGGAAATAAAAACCATACAAAGCAGTTAGCAGAGAAACAGCCTACTTGTCTTTCTGTAGCTCAGCCTTTTGTGACTTCCCATCAGTCACCCCACAACTTGTTGAATGCAAAATGTGCTGTCTGTCCATGAATAGATGGAGGAGTGAGGCCAAAGCATTAGCAGCCAAAATCATCTTCTCTGGTAGTTTTCCCCAGATTTCATCAAGTACTTGGTTGGTCAATGGTTTGGCCATGGTTTCCAGGCTTTCCAGTTCTTTTTGGCAATTTGGTGTTTATGGTGCTATGCTTGTATCCATAGGAATTATTTGTTGAAGTCCCATTTCTACCGATTGTGTGTGCAGCATTTCTGGTGTCTTATAAATTGGTTTGGTTTAGTTGGAGTTTTTTGAAATCTGAAGTTAAATAAGTGAAGTAATTTTTTAGCATTAGGTCCTAAATAATACTAGGAGGGAGGCAGTTTGTGGCCATTGCAGGACAATAGTTGCATTTGGACATATACCCCAATCTTAAGCAAAGTATTTCTGTTAAACCAGTTTAAGAGTCAGGCTTAGTAATCTGTAAACCTGGGTGTTTAGGATGTGGGGTTTCACAGACACCACTGTAAGCAATCTAAGAAACAGATAACTCTGGTTTTGAGAATAGGTTTATAACCTGTGGCAGAGGTAAAGTTACCAGAAGTGAAAATTACATATTCCCAGAAGTTAGGGAAATTTCATTTCTCTCTTGTATTTGTGCTCAGGAAAAGCTCCATAGGTTGTTTTTTGCATTTATATTGCTGCTGGAGTGAAGCACTGCTTTTGAGATGTCTTGCTTAGTCCTTACAGAGAGATTCAGTCTACAAACTCTGAAACCCCCAGTGAATCTTGTGTTAGTATTGGTTTGAGATAAGATTTGCTAGGGCTGTGATTTTTATAAATTGCACTCCTGTTGTTTTTCTGCTGTGTGGCTTGAGGGGGATCTCTTCATTGTACCAAGATGAATATTGGATAACACAATCTGAACCATGCACATGGGTTAGGAGCAGCAGCCTTGCCTTAATAAGGTGGTGATCCTTTCTGAAGGACTTGTGACTTCCATTGCAGGCCAGAGGAGAGGGGTTGTTCCTGTTCTGGAGTTTGGGGCACTACAGTGGAAAGTGTGGGGTGTGAGAAAAGCAGATATTTTTGTGGGATCTACTTAATTCCATTTATTTTGGTAGTAAATCACTGTGGATGACTGGACACAATGATGATGTTTAAAAAAAATAACAAACCAAACCAAATCTAACAAAGCCCCAAGTAATTGGAACCTGAGGATATATTTATCCTTCAAAAGAGGAAGTGTATTAAAAATGTCACCAGCTAATGTCATTTAGCCTTTCAAATTAAATGGTGAAATGTCCCACTTTATCACTTTGATAACTTAGATCATGCTGTGGATATCCTTCTTGCTTTGAAATGTATTGTAAAATTCTCTTATTGTATTGTTCATTGATATTTTTCTTGTGAGAAGTTTGCCTAAAGACTTGGAATTTTCACACTTTTTCCTGTGAAGTTGATATCTTCTGTTTTGCTCTCTCAGATTTGTTTTGTGACCTGAGTATTCATCTACTACTTGTTTTTCAGGAGCTTCTGGTGTAAGGTTATCAAGCCCCTCAAGATTTGAACCAAACTGTGCAGTTGTTTTGATGTTAATTAGTAGCTATAGGTAAGGCAGTTCTGATGAAGCAATTGCATTGTGAAACCTGTAGGGACTTGTAGGCTTGGCTCATCTTCTGTTTGGAGGGAAGGGGAACACAGTCCAAGATGAGAGGGCTGTCTGGACAAGAGCCACCAGGAGTGAAGTCAGCAGGACTGAGCAGTAACTGGGCAAAGGGGATTCTGGAAGGGGGTTCATGGCCACCCACCCATGCCCACCTACTGAAATCAGACCCTGACTCCAGTGCAGAGAAGGGCTGGGCATGTGCACTAATGAGCAAGGAGTGGTGAGAGAGATAACTACTGAATAGGGGTTTGAGTACTAGGTAGTGAGAGGGCTGTGTGTTTGTAACACTGATTCCCTTGGTTTAACTAGTGTCAAGTTTTGCTGACTTTGTGGGGTTTACACCTAGATCCCTACTTTGTGCAAACGAGAATAAAGAAATTAAATATCTCATCTTGGTGTGTGAATTGACACTGCACACCAGGGAATGAGCCAGCATCAGGGTCAACAGTTATCCCTAACAAAATCCCATCAAATAGAGAAGAAATGTTAAAGAAAGAAGGCAAAGACAACATAAATATACAGGCTTACGAGATTTTGGACCTGGCCAAAGTTAATTGAAAATATAGGATAATGGGTTATAATTTTTACTGTGGCACTACATGAAATCAAATTCATCTAAAAGTAAATAAGAACAATTTTCTGCATGTATAGCTTCTGCTGGAGAAAAAAATCCCAAAGCACCTTTACAGTTAAAAATATGTGGGATTGTTTTGTTAAATTTTTTTTGGTTCTGATCTAATGAATACATGACTAGGATGCAGTACACACCACATTGAATGTATGGCAGTAGACCATCTATTTTTGTTCTGTTTTCTAAGACCCAAACAAGCCAGAACTGTTCATGCCTTAGCATTTCAGATTTCCCGGAAATTGGAGAGCTGATCTTAGGCTGTGTTTTGTAGTAGAAAACAGCACATGAAGCCCTTCTGGTGAGTCCCTTGGATCGGGATGGAGAGCAGAGTCTGCCTCCCAGTGGAAGCACTTAGGGCAATTGACCTAAACGAGCTGGGAAACGACTGTAGGAATTTGGAGTGATAAGCTGGCAGTGATAACTCGGCTGTTACACCACTTCTTCAGTAGGCAAAGGTTACTGCTGAAGCTTCTGGCTTATTTTTATGCAGACTTTTTTCATTCTGTATGTGCCGTGGTCTTGATGTTCTTGTTGATGTACTCTTCCACGTTTAATTTGTGTCTGTGGTTTGAAAATCCAGCAGTATGCTGGGGAAATTGGTGGTTTCATCTCTCTTTAACAGTGAATTGGCAGATACCAAAGTTCCTCTGAGGCCTTCTCCACTAGCAAGGTACTTTATCCATTAGTTTGTTTTTTTCTCTGTCACAAACATGAAAACATTTAATTTAGTTAGACATTAAATGCATTTCTTAAATGCTCTAATAATTGCTTGTGAAGAGGAATGGAAGCAGTGTATTGACAGTGTCTGGTAAAGTGCCTGAAATGAGTTAAGCCACTTGTTTGCCCTGAAGTGTCATGTATGTAGTGGGAGGGGAAGGAGATGAAAGATGGAGCAGCGCTGGATTGTGTTCTGGCATAGCTGTTACTTTGTAACATGATTTTAAGGATGTGTTTTCAGCAAAATTCTTTCTGGGAAGTGCTTTCAGGTTTGCTGATGAAGTTGTCACATTAGAGCTATATTTTATTGTTTTTATTAATAAAGATGTGTTTGTCAATCCACTAAATATCTAAACTGTCTTGGATAAGTTAAAAAAACCCCTTATTTAAGGAAAATAAGTTTTAAAATGTTTTAAATAGATAAAATCTAAGATGTTGTTTTACAATGAGGTTTTGCATTTTTAGTTGATTTTATTGGAAGGGTGTTCATGTTGTGGGTCAAGGTAGCTTTAGGAGTGTTTAATTATCGTTCCTGGAGCTTGTTAGTGTTGAACTCACTTTGATTTAGTTTTATTTTTCACCTGGAACAAAGGTTTAAACTTAAGTTTGTAGCCCATGCAGTCAGACTGTGCGTTGGAGTCCTGTGGTTTTTTTGTGGGGGAAATAAATCTGTTTGTCTGTTTTGTTTGTCTGCTTTGTGATGTCACTTTAGCTTTCAGTCTCTTGTAAATGTCACCCTGTTTTGTTAGGAAGCAGAGGAGAAATGTACAGAGGTGGGCCCTTGCTGTCCTGCAGTGTGCAGTGATATTGCAGACAGTGAGGCTTGGGTGTACCTAAAAGAGGCTGATGTCAAATAGAAGTTTTTCATACCCACTTACCATTAACTTTTTAGAATAACTGGATATGCTAGGGCTTTGTTTTAGAGAAAGCACAGTTCTGTGCCCTCAAGAAGCATCAGTTCCTTCTATCTAGTTTAGTTCTGTGTTTCTGCATTTGTCTCCCTGGTGTCTGCCAACACTAGGTGTGATTTTTTTTTCCCACTTGATGTCAATTAATCTACTAAGAGGAAAAGGAATCTTTTCTAGATAATAAAACTTCTTCCTTTGTATCAAAATTTACTTAATACATAGAGAGTGTCTCTCTAGGGTAGAAGGACTTCTTTGGTTTAAGTGATTCCTACCTTTGTAGTATCTTGGTGTTTAACAAGGACATAATAATTTATTAATCCTAATAATGTACCTTCTGGCTCTTCCTAAGGAAACAGGTGTATAATTTTACAAACGTAGCATTGACATGTGAAGGACATAAATTAAACCCCTTTGTATTTATAGGATGTATATTAGCCCATACCCAAAGTTTAAAGGTATTTAAGCTTGTAGCACTTGAAGCCCCCAGGGCTGAGCTCCTGTAGAAGTAAGCAGTGAGATCATGAGTAGGAGAGCAGCAGGTTAATCCCTGTGCTGTGACTCCCGTGTCACAGGGTGTCCTGCTGGCCCTGTGCTGAGCCTGCTTCATCCACAGCCCAGTGGGATTTCATGTGCAGCTCCCCTGCCAGGCTCCTTCCCTCTCTCTCCTCTCAGGTTTTGCCTTGTCAGTAACTCCTGTCAGTTCATGGTTACTCAGTTTGCCATAGCAGAAGAATAACATCTTTTGTAGTGCTAATTTTCTGTTGATTTAGGTGATTGCAGTGACTCATGGTAGGTTCAAACCGAAGTTGATACAAAGGAAAATCCACCATCCACCCTGAGAAGGAGAGGGTTTAAACTGGATCAACAAGCTAATCTGACTCACTCCTAGCCACACAGGCAGCTGTGTGTTGGTACAATGGAGGGCAAGAGTGGAATTACCTTTTGGAGATGAACAGTCTGTTTTTATTAGCAGCCCAGCGTTAAATCTGCCTGAGCCACGCTGAAATCACAGCCTCGGGCTGTGCAGTTCATGCACACCCTTTGCTGCCCCAGCAGTCTGTTAAATCCTACCTGGGAGCTGGTTTGTTCCAGGTCATGGTGCCTGTTCCCTGCTGCTCTGTGTGCCCCCTGGGCTGTTCAGAGCTGCTCTCCTGCAGAGCAGTGCCTGAGGTTCCCTCGGGACTGGAGCTGAGTTGTGGATGTGCTTATGCTGAAGCCTTGAGTGGGTTGAGTTGTGGAAGCAGGAGTGGGAGTGCTGTGCTGGCTCTGGCCATCTGCCAGCCTTGTGCTCCCTGGCAGAGTGAGGGGAGGCATTTCAAGAGCCTTAGGGTTCACCCAGGCTTGTGCTAGAGGTGGCTCACAGCTGGAGCCTACAGATGATCTGAATAAGGTAGCTCAGAGTTGCCTGACGTGTCCTTTCAGAGAGTGTTCTTCAGTCAATGTCCTGAAGATCTGCTTCCTTTTGAGAGCAGAGACATAATCAATAGCAATTCTGGTCTCCCACCATCCCTCTTTCTGTGTGAGACCACAGCAGTTCACAGAATGTGGAGCAGCAGGGAGGGCAGAGTCCATGAGAGACAGGTTGTCTCCTGTCCAGGACTGGGAGTGAGACATCAGGGACTGCAGCTGATGTGGGAATCAGTTTCATTCTTGTGTGCTTGAAAGAGTTTCAGGAGAACCTCTGGCTGAGTGCTCACCTGTGTTACAGCCATGCAATCCTCTTCTAGATCTTTCTGTAGCAGAGGCTGTTCCATGCCTGTGACAAGCCCTGTGTGGTGATGTGGAGCTGTTGAGGAAGGTCCTGCTGGCTGTGTTCCCAGGGGATGGGGGCTCCTGGGGGTCAGTGCTGAGCAGTGCTGTTCCTCCCTGTTGAAAGCAGATGTCCTTTGGGACAGAGCCATGGACCTGTTCCCAGCCTGACTGCAGAGAGGCACTCCTGTTTGTAGCAGGGTCCAGATCTGCCTGGAGAAGGGTTTTGGGGATGTTTGGGAGGCTCATGGAAGGTCTCCCTTGTGCTAGAAGTGATGCTGGGACCCAGGTAGCAGCCAGGAAAAGGTAACTGGGAGGGGTCAGAGGCTGGAAAATCGGCAAGCAGGGGACAAGGGCAGTGTGTGCACTTGTGTGGAAAGCACAGGGCCTGGGAGAGAGGGGTGTGCCAGGATGGCCTGGAGAGCAGCACAGCTCCCACAGGCAGTGCCAGGGCAGCAGAGCTCAGGGAATGCAGAAGGTGGTGGGAGGAGAGGCTTGTGGGAAGCAGTGAAGGGTCAGCTGGGGAGGTGAGGTGTGTCCTTGTGCCCACATTGCTGTTGCTTCCAGTTTGGGAGGATGTGCTGAGGACCAGCTCCTCTTCAGGGACCCAAAGCATCCATTTCCAGCATTCAGTAGGGCTTGCTGGGATTTCTATCCTCTCTGTTCCAAGAAATATCTGAAAACACCTGTGCTGTACCTGTGAAGAGCATCTGTTTTCAAACAGAACTGTCCCTTAAACCCATATTGCAAAAGAGACCTTCCCCTTAGATAGGTGCATGTTTGGGATTCTCCTGTGCCCTGTTCTTTGCCTCAGGCCCTCCTTGCTTCACAGTCCAGGGAGTTGCCTTGTGAAGCATTGGCTGTTGTGCACATTTGGTTTGCCTTCTTATTTTTATATAGATGACTGCATGAGCATTTTTAAATCAGTGATGGGGATTTCTTTCTTTTTGGTCTCTTTTTTGTAAAAGAAAGGCTTACTTGCTGAGTGCTAGCAAATACTGACATTCAAATTCTTGAGTGAATTCCAGATGTAGTAAAAGCTTGCCTCTTCAGGGTTAGTGTTACTTTTGAAGTCCAGATGTAAACTAATATAGGCTATTTTTTGGTGCAGTTAGAAGTATTAAGGGCTTTGTTACATTGTCTTGAGAACTCCTATTGTTATATTCTGTAATGAAGATATTGGGCAGTACATGAAGCTACTCTGTTATTTTGTCTGTTAAAGCCTAACCCAGTGAATAACCTTTTTATCCTTTCAGTGAATGTTAATAAATCAGGTTTGTTTTTTTTTTTTTTTGCAAGATTCACTGATAAGAGAAATTTAATATGTATTTCTAATACTAGAAATTGTTGACAAAAATGGGGTTTTTTTGAAAGAGTATATTGGAGCCTCTGGGTTGGAGTGTGTGAAGCCATGGAAGTCAAAAACCAGGGCAGTGAGCACCCTGGGTGCTCACCTCAGGCAGCAAATAGTTAATCCACTGAAACTGGAAAAGATTATCTTTAAGAACTGTGTAAATAGTAATGTTTGCAGAAAAGTAATAGGTACAAAATGTTTACATTTGCCTATTTTAAATGTGATTTGCTGGCACAGGTTTTCAAGACTTCTTTCTGCAAAGGACAATAAATAATACTTTAATGTATAGTAGAGCAAAATCAATAAATACAATGATTACTATTTTATTAAGTCTTTTTATAAAGTGTTCAAGAATATTTTATTACTCAGGCTGAAGTGCATTCTCTGTGTGGGTGGATACACAAAGATAGGTCAGTTTTTTTCCTGCCCCAGATGGCAGATTGTACAGAATGGTTCAGTGTACACTGAAAGGCACTGGGGAGTTAGAATTTCTCAGGGAGACAAGTCCCATGAGCTCCTGAGTTCACCCAAAGCTGCTGCAGCCACCTTGACTGTACAGGACTCAGGTCTGAGCAGTGGCTGTGCTGGGTGTCACATCTGGCTTTGTGTTAACTTGCAGTGGGCCTGGGCTCTCTGAGGTGATACAGTGCAGTATCAGATGAGAAAAAGGTTTTTATTTATTATAAAATACGAGTGGAAAAAAATGGAGGATGCGTTTTATAATTGCCATATTTAATGGGAATTTTCCATTTTTAGATTTCATGCAGTTGCCTGTGACAGCTCCTGTTGAGTAAACTGAGACTGGAACATCTTGTATCAGCTCTTGTACCTGTACCTGCCACGATGAGAAGTTGCATAAGGTTCCTTTTTTTCTTGTTAATTCATGCTTTTATTGTCGTGTAATTGTTATAAGCAGGTCAATTAGTAAACACATTCCTTGAAGGATTTTTTCTTTGTCATCTAACAAAAGTTTTCTTCTGAAACTAAAGGGTATAACAGTATTAGTATAAGTAGTATATCAGGCCAAATCACTGATTATGTATTAAGAAGGATCAGTCCTGAAAAGTACTGGTTTATTTCTCCAGACTCATGAATGAGTGTGCTGGTTGCTGCTTCTTTCTGCTATTGAAAAAGTGTGTCAAACTTAATTTATGGTCTTGCTCTTTCCCATTTGCTGACTACCAGACTAAACATGAATTACATGTAAGTGAACATCTCTTATGCATGTCCAGAGCCCTTTGCTTGAGTGGATTTTCTCTAAGTTATATTCTTGTATAAATTAGCAGTCCTTTCATCCAGGATTTCACCTCCCAGCCTTTCCTGCATCACTAGTCAGAGTCTGAGCACTGAATCCTCAAAAACCCCAGCAGGATTATGTGAAACCAGGATGGACTCATGTTCTGTAAGAACCTGAGTGTTTACAGCTAATCTGCAGACCAAACCACTGAGTTAGAATATTACCCATGTCATGTGTTTTTATTTGTCAGTGATTAGGCAGGAGCTCCCTAAGAACAAAATTCCAGTGCTGAAAATGCAGTGAACTTTCTCACTGTGCCATAGTTTCATACTTGCAAAAACTGCTTAGGATCATGTCCTCTGCTTTCTGTTCCCTGCCCCAAAATGATGGGTTTGCTTACACTCTTTTTATGGTCAGAGGCAGTCATCTGCTTCCAAAATTAAAAAGTAGAACATATTGTACTTCAATTACATGTTAAAACCATGTATAGTATTTCACTAAATCTTTCAAAGTTTTGTTTTTGTTGGGTACTATTTTTTTTTAAGGCAGAATATTAAACAGCAAATATTGCTTCCCTTTTACATCTTCCAGATTTGATATAACCTTGAAAATTTCACTAAAACTTCTAATTTTTAGAGTAGTTCTGCAGGTTGATTTTTAATGCTGTATTTTCATTTTGAGTTTTAAAAATAGCATACATTTTGAAATAATAATTGTTACAGAGAAGAATGCATGAGCAACCATTGTATCTTAATATAAACAGTGTTGTTCTTTTACATTGTCATTAAAGTAGTTTTCTTAATGGAGGTTAAATGACCTTTTGTATAAGGAAGAAAAGCCAAGACAAAATGTACTGTCATGTTCAGCTGCATTGGTTTTGCTTGCTGTAAAACATAATTGCCTTACATCTAGCACTCCAGCCTCAAGTCAGGGTAGAGTTTTGCTTCTACACTGTCATCAAAATGGTTTTTTAATTGAATGTTTAGTGATCCACCTAGCTGACTTTGATGTTCTTCTGGGAATGGCAGTTATAAATCTGTGGGGCACAAAGGCATTTTAAACTGCATCTCCTTTTCTTACCTGGTGTTTTCCTCTTCAACAACATAGCAAACAAATAAAATGATGAGTTAAAATGCAGCTTCTGTTCTTCAGTTACACAAGGAAAGAGGGGGAGCCTTTATAGTGCCACCCAGGAACTTGGTGTCATGGCTCAGCTCTCCTTAGAACCATCACCCTACAAAGATCCTGGAGCTCATTCTTCTAATGAAAGGACTGGAATATATTTTTCTTTCTTGTTCCAAAAGGCATTGCACTTTTCCAGTGTCCAATTACAATGGTAATTACAATTAGTTACAAGCACAGATTCTCTGTAAATATCACAGTCTTCAATCCATTGCCAAATTCTTAAGACATTGGCACCTGAGCTCTCTCTCTTGCTAAAGTTTGCTATCTCATAATTATAAGATTTTTTGAAGGAAAAAAATTGACTCTTACTCGGTCTGTAAGACAAAAAACTTCACTTGAAAAAGATAATTTTGAATTGTAAAAACATTACATTTTGAGTGAAAAAAAATTCTTAATTTTTAAAATAAACTGTTTTCAATAGATGACTGGTAATAGCCTCACTTTTGTGAAGGACCAACTGAAATAGTTAGCAATTTAAGAGATGTACATCAGAGCAGAGTTCTAGAACAGGATGCTTGCTTTTCTGAGCCAAGGGGCAGTCCAAGACTTTAGTCTGTGCTGTTGGAGTGTTCCTTAGACCCTTCCTTGCAATGCAGCTTTTTATAAAATGATGAGCAAAGCACAATTTATGTTTGCAATTCAAAGCAAAGATTTCCAGGTTTGGGGGTTATTATGCAAGGATGAGCCAGAAGAGGAACTTGACATGGCACTTTGGCATGGTTAGCATAGAAATAGTGAAAAAGGTTCCTCTCTCCTTCTGAGGAGAGAATAAAGCTGTTGGGATAACTGACTGCAAAATGAAATGGGAGGCTGCTGTTCTGGAAGGGTTCAGTGCCTCTCTAACCAAGGAAAGTTATGAAACCTAGAGAAAATATTATTTGAACAGCTTTGACTGTGTGTCAGATAGGGAGTTTCTTTGAAGAACAGTTTGCCTAAAGGTATTAAATGAGTTGCTTTAATTTTCATATGTAGCAGTGTTTGGTTAAATTCTGTTTCTACTTTTTAGGCAGAGAGAAGTTCTCCAGCTTTATAAGGAGAAAAAAGATGTTCATCTCCTGAACTGTGCCAGGCGAAATAATAGTACAACATAAAAATTTTTTAAAAATGGGCAAATTCTTGCTGTGTGTACTCTGGATTCAGCTTTTAAACATCTTGTTCTGTGCTGCTATCAACAACAGTATAATTTTTCTGGCCTGCAGTAGCTGCTTGGCTGGCTCATGGTTATTTTCATTAAGTATCCTTCAGTGGCACCCTAAGAACATAAATCTCTTCAAGAGATTACTGAATTTGCCCTTTAGCCTATTTAAGTTTGTTTTCTATTTGTCATTGCTTTTTGCCTTTGATCTGAAAATTAAAATATATGCACTTCCATTTAATTTTTTAAATATTTTAAGTCTTTCCTCCACTGCTGCTTGTTGCAGTGATTTCCTACTGTGAAGAGCTCCTGTGGTTTATTTGAGTTTGTGTCTCAGGGTGCTCTGCAGAACAGACTTTGATGTTGTTTGGTTCCTTCACTGCATCATTACAGGCAGTTTGTTAACAGTGAGATTACAGCAGCTTGTTAGGGAAAAATATGATCATGAAATATTTTTGCTTGGAGTTTTAAGAAGTTTTGTGTTTCAGGGAAAGATGGAATGAATCTCATCCTAGAAGTGAAGGATGCTGGGTTGATCCAGTCCCAAAAGGACTGCAGATTTAGGATTAATGAAGCAAGGCTTCTTTCCATTGCTACTGAAAGATCTTATATGATTTAAAAATTACTTTTTTCAACTCAAATTTCTGTTTATTAGGGATTTCAGAGAGTTAATGGAGGAAAAGTCTAAGAGTGTAAGACATCAGCACAGAGTAATGCATCTCATGAATAAAAATTAATTTAGAATTGTGAAAAGCTGTGCAGCTTATGTATACATTATTATTAGTTGCTTGATTTATGACACTGCTTTTAATAAGTTGTATCAATATGTTTGAAAGGTTAACTGAATGAAGTGCATTTGTAGTTTATTATGTACAAAACACTGTTTTTCAGCTAGTGGCTCGTGGACTGTTGCAGAAATTCATCTTTAGCCATTATGGCAACCATCCCTGATTTCCATAAGGATTTCAGTTATTTTGTTGATTTACCTTTTTAATCTTTTAGACAAATTGCATAATTTCATGACTCAACAGTAGAATACATTAGAAAGTTGCATCATCATTGTAGTCATTAGATATAGTAAATTATGCTTTTAAAAAAGACAAAGTGAATATCCTGGCATCATTAAGGACTCTGGAAAAAGTTACACATCTCTGCATTCTGCTGTTGCCAGGAATTTGGGGATATTTATAAGCTCTTTTCTGGTATTTACCCAATATTACTTAGCTCATGTTTATTGGTACAAGTGGGCTCATTGGATACTGGTTCTGAGACTGAAATCATAGGACTGATGGGAAGTCCCTAGGAATGAAGCAGCAAAGTTCTGTCACATACACAGCTTTCCTTCTCTCAGGTGGCTGTCCCAGTGTGTCCAGCACTTGGGAAACATTTCAACATCTTTAATAGCTGGGGTTCCCATGTGCAGAGTGACATTGCCTGTGCTCCTAGGGCTTGATTGTTCACAGTCAGAGGTCATAGGGGTTCCTTCCTAGTGAAGGTGCACATGGAGGTGCTCTGATGTTGAAGAGGATCTTTTAAATTGTATAATCACAAAATACTTTCAGATAAATACCTGAGATGCATATGTCATTGTACTGCAGTCTGCTAAAGGGGAGTGGAACAGTTCCACCTCCTGTGTCTGCTTTCATTTTTGTGTGGGGTTTAGACTTCTAACTCCTGCATAAAGACACCTACTGGGATATGGATTGTAATATCATGTGTAAAAATACCTTCTGCCAACAGTGATAGTTTACTACTAACCCTTTCTTTTTTCTTTTCTCTTTTCAGATCTTTTTGGACCCCTGTCTAGCTGATCCATGTTTCCAAACTGTCTCTTGTAACATTCTCAAGCGGCCAAAATGAAGTTGAAGCATAACATCAACCCTATTCTTTTACAGTTTATAAACTTCATAGTCCTGGTGTACTCCCTTGTAACATACATTCCATGGTACATCCTTTCAGGATCAAAGCAGGCTATAGCAAAAGCCAAGCAGGTTAAAGCCAGGCCTGTGAATAACAAGCCTGGGGGTGCATACAGATCTGTGAACAGTCTGCATTGCTTAGCTTCAGTTTTATATCCTGGGTGTGATACACTCGACAAAGTTTTTAAATATGCTAAAACGAAATATAAGGACAAAAAACTCTTGGGAACACGTGAAATTCTGAAAGAGGAAGATGAAATCCAGCCATCAGGAAAAGTTTTTAAAAAGGTAAGTCTTCTTGCAGTCTGCCTTCAAGAGTTTTTTTCCAAAGTATGTTTACTTTTTTACACAGCACTTCTAGTCCAGTAAAGCAAAGCTGGGGAAAATAAATTTCTCCGCTTAGATTCAGTAGCTGTGAAAAGAAATTAAATTATCTAAATCCCAGTCTTTCAGTACTTGGCATTTAAGCCAAATCTAAACCTTTTTGCACTCTTGAATAGATAGCCTATTTATGGTTTCAGTCAAAGAAAAAACACAAGTATGTTTTAGGTATTTGTTTTTAATATTCAGCTGGTGATGTAAGTAGTTTTAAAGGTTTCTTTTTTAAGTGAATTTTAAAAAGTCTCCCTTTGTGTTATTCTGAACTGTCATCAGATAAATATACAGAAATACTGGATGCCAGTACTCAGATGTGCCTTTGCAACACAGCCTTAGTTGTGATTTAAGGATTTGCTGTTCTGTCCAGGGAATTCAGGACTTAAATGAATTTTTTGTTTGTAAAAAGATTGCTCGGATTTGATTGAAGAGTCTTTTTTTCTTTGAGTCTCCTTTAAGGTGAACCACTCTGCTAATCTGTAATCCTGATGTGTGTGGGAGATGTGATTTCAGTGTTTGACAGCAGCTCTGTTGTTTCAAGGGACTGACTTTTTATAGTGTATTATGTTCAAGACTATTGTCATTTGCTGCTTTGTGTTTGTTCAGACACATTGAAAAATGCACTTCTGCCTGAGGAAGGGCAGAATATTTCAACAGAATGTTCATATTTGTGCATCTCTGTTTGTTAAAGTTCTGCATTTCTGTATTAGAAGTTATTAAATCCACAATAGATAATTTTTAGTTAAGATTAGTTTCTGTGCAGATGGACAAAATTTCTCTTCATGCTGCTAGTTTTAAGTCTGATAGATATTTAAAATCAAATTTGGTTAATACCACAATATATGGCAAAGTTCAGTTCTGTTAAAATCTTTATACAAACTTCATTGTTAGTGAAACTTGCCCTTAGCTGTGGAGGTAGTTTTGCAGTATGAAGGATGTGTGCTTGATGCACATTTTGCTGCCTCATTATTCTATAAAGAAACAGAAAGTTCATGTTGAACAAAGAATGGTTTCTGAGCACAGATCAGAATTTTGGCTGCCCTGTTTTTTACATAAAAAACATGTGCCCTGTTTTTTAATCATAATTTTGAATGTAAGACTTAAGGACTTAGGAGTTTTAGCCTTTTCCATTATGCAAGCAAAGCGTTGTGAATATTGGAAATCTGAAGGATGTTTGTGTTGATCCACTTAAATTACTTGTTTGTGAGTATTTAGGCTTAGAAATTACCCAAGTTAGGTAATTTTGTCTAAGCTTGACACAAGGGTTCATTGTGGTCAATTGCCATACTTAATCTCCTGTTACTTTGTTCCAAGTTGTGGCATTATCACACAAGACCATTTAGTTTTCTTTTTTTTTTTTTTTTTTTCCTGATAGGGAATACATTGTTTCTTAAGGTCTCATGGCATGTGTTAGCAAGTGAGGAAAATCAGAACGTTTCACAAGATACCTTGTTGATTCTAAATGTCAGGGTTCTCTTCTTTTGATTTCTTTCATTCCAGGCACCTTTTATTGCCTGGTTCCCTTTAGCACAAAGCCAGCTTGCTGAGGTTTGGTGCAGTCCTTCAAAAAGGTGCACAAGTTTAATTCTTATGTATAATGCATGTTATTTCTATACCTTACAGGAGTTGCCATATATTTTTATATTTTATATATATATACAAAAAAAAGGTAAAATATTCAGCTTTTGATTATTGGGAAAAGTAAGTCTCCTTGCACTTGCAGCTAAAATTATTTAGAGCTTCTTAACATCTTTAAGATCAGATACTCCATTAATTTCTTGCAAAACAATGCTATCTCAGATAATCTATAATTTTTAAAATTTTTATGATAGTGTATTGTTGCAAAAATGTTTGTTTCTGTGCAGATTCTAAAGTAGCAAAAATTCATGGATGTGACTAAAATACAAATGCTTATGCACTTGTTACATTTCATAGTAATTCATAAATGGTTATTCTATTTCCTTCTATATTGTACTCTGCCATTTCCTTCTCCAATAACATGCATACCTAATATTAATTTCATAAACCATGCATTTAAGTCAGGATAAATAATGTTGAAAATACCTCTGAGATTAAGATGTAATTAATTGGCAAAGGGACTTAATTTAACCACAGCAGAAATTTTATAATGCCCAAAAGATGAGCCTCATTATTTTGTGTCATCTTAGTTGTAGGCTATGTCATCAGGTGCTTGCTTTGATCTATGTTGGTATGTGGATTTGGCTTTGTGCATGTGTTTTTTCATTGGTTTATTTTATGAGGAAATGTCTGTTTGTTTGTCTTGCTCAGCTTTATAAAGGGTTGGTAACCAAGAACAGAATTACTGGGAGCATAATAAATAAGACATAGTGGAGAGAAGAAAACACAGCTTTGTTGGGGAAAGTGATGCATCTAAAGCCTGAGAGACTTGGGTGCAACAGCAAGCACATGGGCAGTTCTGGGAATTCAGAATTTTACTTATTATTGCTGATACTGAAGCTTAAAGTGAAGGTTCTTGCCATGCCAAATTATTGAGCACTAAGAGAGTCACTTAAGATGTTGAAAACCATAGATTGCTATGTAAGTGGTATGTTAGGGGGGGGTTTTCAGATAAATATATCTGCAATCCATGTGTTCATGTGTAAAAGGCCAAAAGTGGGCATTTCAAATAACCTCCTTTGTATTATTTTTAATAAACTTGTACAGAAAGATGTATTTAATTCATGATCACTGGTTTCCAAATCATGGTCAATATTCTTTAAGTCTTATAAAGTACTTTTAGGAAGACCTTCAAAAGTAACCGAGATCAGGTAGTTTAATGACTCTACATGAGCCAGCAGCTTTATCAAGAAGGTTTTATTTCACCTTTGCACTAAAAATTTTAATATGTTTCTAAAATCCAGGCAAAAGAAATGCTAGCTATGTGTTTAGTCTCTGTTTCTCTGGATTTCCAAATACTAACAGAGTCTGGATAGTTCTGGTGTTTGTGTGCCAGTGTGACTCAGGCTGCAGTGGAATGCTGGAGCACGAGAGGGCAGCGTTCTCCCATGGAATGCTGTGGTTCCAGGGAAACCCCAGCACTGCAGGTCCTGCTGCCTGCTCTCGCTCTGTGGGGCTCTTCCATCTCTGCTCAAACTCACTTCTTGGGCCCTTCTGCCCAAGCTCTTGGACAGTTATTTTCTTTCCATTATTTACCAAGCAGAAATAAGCTCTGAAAGTTAAGTTAAACATGTGTGAATGTTTAAAGGATTTTGGTGCCTCATGCTAGTCTTATCTGTTGGCAGCAGAAGCAGAATCACAGAATTGTTAGGGTTGGAAGGGACCTCTGGAGATCATCCAGTCCTGCCCAGGCAGGGTGACTCAGAGCAGGTGGCACAGGAACGTGTCCTGGTGGGTTTGGGATGTCTCCAGAGGGAGACTCCACACCTTCCCTGGGCAGCTGCTCCAGGGCTCTCCACCCTCAATGTCAAGAAATTGTTCTTCGTGTTAAAGTGGAATTTCTTATGTTTTAGTTCATGGCCATTGCTCCTTGTCCCATCACTAGGAACTCTTGAGAAGAGCCTGGCACCATGCTCTTGGCACCCCTTTGAGATTTTTGTATGCATTGATGAGATCTCCTCAGTCTTCTCTTCTCCAGACTAACCAGGCCCAGCTCCTGCAGTCTCTCCTTGCAAGGGAGATGCTCCAGACCCCTCATCATCTTTGTGGCATCCACTGCACTTTCTCCAGTAGCTCCTTGTCTTTCTTGCCTGTACATTGGAAAATGTCAGCAAAAGCTACTGAGGGCAAAGCCAAGAAGGGAAATGGGTTTGGAGACACCCTCCAACATGAGGGGTGTGAGATAAACTGTAACCTGCTCTGTGTCCTGCAAACTGTAACCTGCTCTGTGTCCTGCAAACTGTAACCTGCTCTGTGTCCTGCAAACTGTAACCTGCTCTGTGTCCTGCAGAGGAAGCTGGTAGAGAAATGCAGGAGAAAGGGACTTGAAGCCAATTTAGTAATATGTATATATGAGTAGCTGTTATTCACTCATGTGTGGATAATGTAAATGTCATAGGGAGGGAATAGAGAAAAAACACTGGGCATGGGAAGGAACACTGGAATTTGAATATATGGATGGCAGTAGGAAAGTAAAACTCAAAATTGCTGCATTGAAAAAGGTCTTACCTGTTCTCACATCAGTGTTCTTCAGAAATGTATTTTTATATAAATAGCTACAGCCAATGGTGCTACACATCCTTTAACAGGATTTTTCCTTTTTAAGAAAAGAAAGCACCAATGAGTGATCTTTCACTACATATCAACAAGTTTAAGATGAATTATTTAAGAGAATAAAAAAAGGGGAAAAAAGCAGAATCACAAGTATTATTTGGAGAGATTAATTTTTGGCCAATTACTGATTTATGTTCCCCAGTTCAGTGAGAGTGATGGAAATTACTAAAACCTCTTATGGATTGGCAAGCTTACCAGAAACAGTAACAAGAATCTGCTTGTATTTCTTGGCCTAATTATTTGTGAGCAGTTTTCCTGAGGCTGCACTGTAGGCAGAGTATAATGAGGGAAAGGGTATTGCCCAAGTCACTGCTATAAATTGTTTTCTGCTGATGAGCTTGTCAAGAAATTCCCCGTCTGCCAAAAATACTGCCTTTGGGAAAAAAAAAAATGCCAAATTGGAATTTAAATTCCAAATTACCAAAATTTGGATGGACAGGAAGAGGTGCAATATTTTTTTTGGAAGCAGTGAGAGTTTTCCACACCAGAAATATCCTGGTGTGTTGAAACAAAAAGGGACTCCCAGGTTTTGGGTTTTGAAACAGCCTATTTGCCACTGAAACAGAGCTTCTGGAAACAAACCAGGAAAATCTGAGCAGATATTTGTGTGAGAAATCTGTATTTTCTGGTAGAATTGCTATATATTGCTGTTGTTGACAAATGTTGTTTGTTGGGCATGTTAAATGATATTTTCCCATAAAGACATTTGTGAAATTCCAAGCAGCTGCACATGTACCTGTTTGCCCTACTAAACAAGTAGGTTAATGAGCAGTATGCAGTGAAGCTGTAGTAGGTAAAATGCATTGTTACAACTAATTTTAACTATAAAACAGTTTGAAAAAGTGTCTTGACAAAGGAAATCTACTAAATTTTATTCTTCTATTAGAGTTTGAGAGAGATTTTTAAATATGTTTAATTAAAGAAGCAGATGTGGAAATACAAACTCATTAGAAATGTAGTTACATGTCAAAAATTGTTAGATTTGACAGCCCAAAGTTTGAAATTTAGTTCCCATTGATGAATGAAATATAGAAAAAAGAATGAAGGAGCTTTTCTAGTTTTTTGTAGTGTTTGCTTGCATTTATTACTAATGCTTTGTAAAGAACCTGTCTGAAATACTTGATTAGTAAATTGTTTTCAGAATTGTCAGTGTGCTTATATAAATAGATGGGGAGGATATAATAATTCAAAGCATAGATTTTCAGTATAAAACATCTTCATCTTCACTAATCTACATATGAAAATTTCTAGGTTGGTCTCAAAGAAATACCCTATCAATCAGTAAGGGAATAGTACTGCAAGGTGCAAGTGCACACAGAAACCTGTAAATTCAAATCCAGTTTTACTGTGCACCAGCTTTCCCATATGGAAAAGTGAGATTGCATAATATATTCTACATGACTTCTCAGAACTGAGGTTTGTCAGTCATTTCCTATCCTGTCTTCTGTCCCGCTTTTGTTTAACAGTAAAAAAAAGGCAAAAATATTACTGCTCATCCCCTTGAC
The DNA here is from genome assembly GCF_023055355.1 of Agelaius tricolor. Classification (NCBI taxonomy): domain Eukaryota; kingdom Metazoa; phylum Chordata; class Aves; order Passeriformes; family Icteridae; genus Agelaius; species Agelaius tricolor. The sequence goes on from NW_027269272.1 coordinate 9,409,070, forward strand.
ATTTGTTTCAGAACAAAGGGAAAGGGATTTCACAATTTCTGACTGAGGGCCCATGGATATACTGCTTTTTGGATTCCAGTTTCCCTTTTCAAGTTTTTTTTTTTCCTTAAATGAATATCTGAGTGTTGTATTTGTGTAGAATTGCTTTCCCTTCTGTGAAAAGAGAAACTGAGGTAGTAACATGCATGGAGATATTGCACTGTGATATGGTATTTATGTTGGAACTTCCACAGGCCCTGTAGCTTTTGGCAAGAAAAAGTGTCATCTTTATCTTGAATAAACTGCAGTTACAATTCAAGCATGTGTCACTCAAACATCTGTGGATTCTTCACATGGGTGAAGATGTTGTAGGACATGTCTTAAGGATTTTCATTTTCTAAATTGATTTTATTGTTCTTGTTAGGTCATCCTTGGCAAGTATACCTGGCTTTCTTATGAAGATGTGTACATTAAAGCTGTTAATTTTGGAAATGGCTTAGCAGTCTTGGGTCAGCAGCCAAAGACTAACATTGCTATCTTCTGTGAGACCAGAGCTGAGTGGATGATTGCAGCCCAGGCCTGCTTTATGTGCAACTACCAGCGTGAGTACCTGTCTTCCCTGAAGGTTTTATGGCTTTCAGCCTCACAATCTGAAAATGAAACTCTTTCTTGCTTTGCTTTATGTACTAAGAAAACTTTATTTAGGTTTTATATAGAGCAATAAAGTTTTCAAATTAAAAAATGCTGCATAATGTGGGAACTGTGCACTTTGTAGCCTTTTGCTTTGGTGACTAGGGAAACCTGTATCTGTTGGCAGATGGGAAGAATGGTTTTGGTAAGTATAGTTTGCTCAATGAATTTGTGAGAGGTTTATTTTCTTTTCATCTCAAATCAGTACAGATTCCCAAGTTTCTGAAAACAAACAAACAAAAATCACCCATGAATTCATTGACTCAGTTTCAGGAGTTGACGTCAAACCTTCATCTGTGCCTGCAAGTCTTGTTTTATCTGGATATTTTGTCAGTTCTTCAATTTTGATTTTGGTTGGGCCTTTTTTTCTTGGTCAGGAATGTACTGAATGCTGGTTTCAGTGTGCTATAGCTGTTCAAATGTCTGTTTCATCATCACTCCTTAATGTCCTTTACCTAACTAAGCCCAGCCTGGCTGTGTTCTGTGATGCTCTCAGGGGGACACATCTTGTCCCTCAGAGCATGCCAGAAACTGCTGTTCCTCACAGGCTTTGGCCTTTCCCTCCTGTGCTACATTTACCCTTTCAATAAGATGTGGTTGTGAAATCTTCATCCTTGGAGAGCCATAAAGCCCAGACTGGCCATGGCTCTGAGCACTCTGCTGCAGTGGATGGTGTGTGATCTTTGCAGGTGCCTTCCCACCCACCTAAATTGGTGATGGTTTTGGTTGCTTCCTCAGTAAGTAAATGCTACTGGCCTTCCAACCAGAGCAGAGAACAGACTCTTCTCACATAAGATGCCTGTGCTGCTTTTAAACTACATGTCTCTGTGCCAGTTCCCTTTTAACACTTTTGGGATCTGTCAGATTCCTAGTGGCTATCCTGGGAATAAAATGCAAGGGCTTGAATAATTTTTTTCCCTTGGAGCTGAAGCACATTTACAAATCCTAGGGAGATTTGTAATTTGAGGGGGGAAATCTGAGCTAGGAGCTGGATGTTGTGAGCAGAATGGTGTGTGTTTTTGGGTTTGCTGGATTAGAGGTTAAATCCCCTTGCTGCGACGTGCCTCGGCGCACACTCTGACGTGGTGTGCAGCAGCTAAGCTGTGTCATCTTCTGTGAACTTGGCTGACTTGTGCTGGCAGATGAGGAGAGAGCTGTGCAGTGTTCACAGGCAGCTTGCAGGACAAATTGGGAGATTCAGATGATGTTGAAACAGTAATAGTGGCAAGACATTGCTAAATGGCTTATGTTAGCGTTTTTCAGTGTGTAGGGTTGGTACCAGCCAGCTGCTGTGGGGGTGTTGGGACATGGTTTCCAAATGTGAGATGTGTTCAGTCTGATGGAGTGGGCCCAGAGCTGGTGTCAACAGAACAGGTTCATCTGCTTTGTACGTAGTGTTGGAGAGAATGCATTTTGCACTACAGAATTAAAATGAGGAAAATGATGTTTGTTATGGATTACTTGCACAAACAAGTTATTTTATAGTTAGAAATACGTGCTTGATTTTAAATGTGTCTTTTTCTGAAGTTCTCTAAGTCTTATATTTGCAGGAGGTGGAGTGGGATTGCTATATCAGAGACAGAAGAAGTAGTACTAGCATGAAAACAGATTTTCTTCCTGAGTACCTCTTCATGTGTGTGAACAGCTCTTCACTAGAGTAGGCAGATAAAACACAAAAGTGCATAGCCAAATGGTGGAATAAGAGAGGTTTCATTTTTCAATCATGCTTGAGCAGAAGTGGTTTTGTCAGAAGTAAATTTGGCTGAAGTTTTTAAAGGTGCATTTTGCTTTTTATTCTTGATGTATGATGGGTGCTGAAGTACTTGGTTTAACATTCCAGTTACCTTGAAATAAATTGTAAAAAGTCTGTTTCTTTAGGGTAAAATTTTGTCTTTTTCCACAAGCTGGCAAATTGAGTGTTGTTAGGGATTTTCTTTTTTCAAGTCTTTGGTCAGATAACAAAGATACACTTGCACTGTTGCATGTATAAAGGTGAATACAAAATAATCCCTTCTCAGTACATTTTCAAGAGAATGAGGAGAGAGAAAACTATCAAAACTTTCAGATTTGCCTGAAAAAGCTTTAGGTGCCAGTGTGCAGAAGGGAGAATTTCAGATTTGAGTCATTGCTCAGTTTGCTCTGTCCATGACATCAGTGCACCATCATATAAGTGGTCTCTCTTTCCCGTTGGCTCTGTCCTATGGCTCTGAGTGTCTTAATGTACTTATTTGCAGATGAGTAATTAAATACCCCGTGGTTGTTCCCCAGATGCTGCTCTGCCTTCTGGGCGCTGTTGTCAGCTCACTTCTGCTCCTTGGCTCGGGGCAGCTGAATTTCTGCTACATGTTTACATAGCAGGGGTCACTGCAGTAAGGAGAGAGAGCTCGTGGGAACGAGGAGAGGCACTCTTCTGGACTTTGCTCCCACCAAATTAAAGAAAACACAGTGCATGTGCATTTGCCCTGCAACAGTTCTGAACTATGATGGGCTGTTTTAACAAGAAAAAAATAAGTAGAGGTCAACTATTTACTTTTCTGTGGAAGACTGCTTTTGAGTTGTTTTGGGTTAGTAACTCCTTGGATTTGAAATATTAAAACAAAAACCTTAGAATACAACAGAACTTTATTTCATTTTTAATCTTTGCTGCAGTGATTACAGTCCTAATGTACAGTGGGCTCTTATTTTCATAGTTATGTTATTTAAATATTTAGCTATATACAGACCAAAAAGCAGAAGATATTCAGATACCTGATGTGACAAAACTCCCATCAAGAATACTATAATTATGGATTGTGTTGATTGACCTCAGAGCTTTTATGAGATGTCCTTGTTTAGAGTTGTGCTTGGAAAATAGATTTTTTTTTTCTGCAATACTTCTCTCCAATTTTTAGCTGCCTTTTTCTTCCTTGGTCTCTTTTGGTCTCTTGTCATTCAATTCCATTGAAAATTCCAGGAAATTTCATATTATCACCTTTAAAATAACATTTAATCATTTTGTAACCTGCTCACTAATGAGCTGACCTTACAAACAGGAAACAATTTTTCTTATAGTCAATTTTGTAAATATTTTCTTTCTTGCTATTCGGTATGATTATCATGATGTCAATTCAAGGTCTAATGACTGTGATGAGTAAACCTTTATTACATTATTTTAAATAGATGGCAGAACAAGCTAGTCACAGATTTGTTTCTGTGTGAGAATTCTCTGCTGATGACACATATTGCCATGCTGTAATAATTTGTTATTAGCAGTCAATTGTAAAAGGTTAGTAACAGAGGATGTGAATTCTGGAAGGAGGAGTCACATGGATGAAAGCTGTTTCTTTCCTGTGTGCAAGAGGAATATAACACAGTGATTATTAAACTGAGAAGGTTTGCCTATTTTTCAAATGGTAAAAGCAGTGACAGTATGAGAGTAGATTCAGAGAATTTCATAAGGTGATGTGGTTTTGGGACCTCTAATTAGACCTTGGAAAAGAGTAAACAGTCGCATAGAGAATGGTTGTTCATTATTCCTTCTGGGAGTAACTGAAGATCACACTGTATTTAAATTCAGATGTTAAGAGGCTTTTTAAATGTAAAACTGTCCCATCTTTGAGTTGACAAATATTTTTACTGTGTTGCCTAAGTTGGAGTAGATTAATCTCAGTTCTTTTTTGTAAACTACACTTGAAAATGTAACCCAGGGACTGACCATTTGCCCTGTTTTGTGTTTCAGTTGTTACTCTGTACGCCACGCTGGGAGGCCCAGCCATAGTTCACGGGCTCAATGAAACAGAGGTGACCACCATCATTACTAGTAAAGAGCTGATGCAAACAAAATTGAAGGTCAGAAAGCTGTTCCTTGACTATCTCTTTGCAGTGTGTCTGTTCACTATTGTTAAATGGTCTGGTTCCATTGTACAGAGCAATGATTTATTGCCTTTCCATAAGGCAGACACTTTTGGAAGAAGATTTATGTATCTCTGTTCATGTACAGAAAGTGGTAGTTTGCTTTTAGTGGGTTTTAGGCAGCTCAGTGACTGGAGAATGAGCAATTTGCAGTATTGCAGAGCTGGAGTGGTGCCTGGAAAAACACCTTTACAAGAAACTGCCGTGGTTTCTGGGTGGATTTAGTGCCTATAAATGTAACAATGGGAAGAGCAGAAAAATGTATCAAGAGCTAACTGTGATCATGCTCCTGGCTTATTATCAGATGTTTTCCCAGCAGAGAATGGTTTTTACATCTAAAGATGGGTGTTTAAAGAGTTAGAGCTGTTTTTCCATGCAGGGGGAGAAAAAGCTCACTAAACATTAGCACAGTGAAAGAACTTTTTTGACTTACTGACCCTGATGGAATACCCAATTGGAACAACTAATCTGCATGAGTTTCATCACTGTGTGTTTTGGGGAAACTGGACCTTTCAGTTAAGGAAATTTTTTTAATGAGAAACTGTGCTGCTGTGGAAATTTGAATGAGAATTTCCCAAACTTTAAAAAGAAGTTACTACAATGACAGTATCTATGCCATGCACATTTATTTCAGCTTGCAGTGAGAGAATGTATTTGCTCTGCTATAGGTGATGATCTCTTCTTCCATGAGAACACTGATTAATGTCTTTGAACTCCTGTTTTTCTTGAAATGCTTAGCTAGTAATTTTCAATATTTTTGCTAGCTGTTGCTTATTTTAAATATCATAGTAACCAAGGAGCAGCCTAAGAATTATTGTGAGCTCAGTATCAACAATTTTTCTGTGTTCTATGGGAAGGGAAAGTCAATAATGTCTACAAATCACTGCAGTCTTATTTGTGGGGTTCTCATGAAATAAAATACAAATCAGCAAATGTTTGGAGAAGTTTTTGGACTTAAAATTGGAAAGCTTTGAGCTTTGCAGCTATTTGAGCTTGGCAAGTTTATCCTTTAAAATTCTGAGATGTTTTACATTAATGCTTTTTAAAAAGTATACAGCAGATAGCAGGAGGTTTTTGGTTTTTTTGGTTTTTTTTTTTTTTACTTTTTGACATAAAATAATTTTTAATTTCTGAACCTATTTTTCATTTTCACAGGAAATTGTTTCTCAAGTTCCACTCCTGCGACACATAATTACAGTGGATGGCAAACCCACAACGTGGTCAGAGTTCCCCAAGGGGGTCATTGTTCACACCATGGCATCTGTGCAAGCCATGGGGGCCAAGGCAGACACTGGTAGGTTCTTCCTCTGCAGACCATCTCTTTTGGTGCCCTAGTTTGACCCTGTTGAGTAAACTTGAAGAAACTGCAGATTCCAAAATTCTGCAGATTTAATCTTTCCTTATGTCCTTTTCTTTTAAATAAAATCCGTGTGGGTTTTTGTTTTGGTTTTTTTCTTTTTGTTTTTTTTTATTTTCATTGTGGGTGGTTGGATTTTGGAGTGTAAGTTTGTTTTTTGTTTTTCAACAGAGTAAAAACTTGACTCCACAATCAAGTGTCACAGGTTGAAGGGTGGTTTTTAGAATAAGCAATTAATTCAGGATAGAAACTTAAAAAGCATTCTTATGATCAGACACATTAAAACCAGGTTATTCAGGGCACAGAAGGAAAATCATTGTGTATTTTATAACAAAAGAAATCAGTAATTTGTTACCATTAAGTTTTGTAAAATTCACAGATAGCAAAATGTAAAATAGTCATTTGAATCTGATAGAACTTGGTCACTTATTACATTTATGAAAGCATAATTCTGTGTAAATTCATTGAAATCCATTTCTGGTCTATGTAATATTTTTAGAACTCTAATTCAGAATTTTAGTACTTATTTTAATTGTAATATTAAGAAATTTTTATTCTTGGCTCTGAAGGGCTGCCTATCCTGATATTTTAAGGAATTTCAATATATTCAGTAATTGCTTTCTTTTGAGTTTTCAGAATCTCTTAACTACTGCAGGCTCAGGAATGTTGGATTGTATTTTAGGAGTGGGGGGTGGTCAGTCCATCTGATTTTGACGTTCAGGGGAATGGCAGATTTGCTCCAAACATCATGACCTCTCAATTTCTTTGGAAGATGCATTTCCCTATTTGATATACCAGTTTCATGTACTACCAAAGCAGTTTAATACAACGCCAGCAGAAAAATCTTGGCTGTAATCCATTAGCTCCCTGAAATTTTTTAATCTATGTGCTATGTAAAAAGGTATTTAAAATTTAAAATATCACATACTCTGCACTACAATAAAGAAACATTATCTTTGTCAAGTTAACCATTCATAAACTGTGAAATACTGTAATGAATTGTTAATGGTCAAGCATGTCCAATTAATATTAAGTAGATGAGCTATTGCTTATATTTCTTTTCCTCTGTGTTGTTCATTGTGCAGGATAGGCAGGATTCAGTGAGTGGAAAATTATTAAATTTTGCTTTCTTGCTTCTCATTCAGTGTGTGCACTGTGTCTCATGCACTGTGTGGGATGCAGTTTCCTCTGAGTAAGCACAGTAGTTTTTGTATTTTTTTGCTCTCAGCACAAGTATTTAAAAAGCACTTTAATCCAATTAAAGCTGTTGAACTTCCTTTAAATATTTATGGAGATGGGACCTCAGCAGTGCTTTGCTGCAGGTGTTGCAAATGAGGCAGTGTGTTGTTCCCTGCCAGGGAGCATGTGAGGCACAGGGGGTGGAAGCAGGGCAGTGAACCTTCCTAGGCAGGGATGCTCAGTGGTGCTTTGGACAAGACAAAGCTCTGCCCGTTTTTCTCTCCACTGCAGGAGCCGGGGAAAAATAATAGGAAAACTGTTGTGGTGGAAAAGGTCAACCAGTCAAAGTATTGCTCAGCTAGTGCAGAGTTCCAGCTCTTTGTGGAGGCACTTAAGCTTGACCACAATCTTTTTTAAGCAAAAGCAAAATGTAATAGCATGAGACCTGTGGTGCTGTATTGCAGCACTGCTGAAATGTGTCAGTGTGTCAGATCTCCCAGCCTGAGAGGCTCTCCACACATCCTATTTTTTAACAACTTGCAGGAAACAAGCAGCCGTCCAGGCCTGTGCCCTCGGATATCGCAGTGATCATGTACACAAGTGGATCCACAGGAATTCCCAAAGGAGTTATGATCTCCCATTGCAACATAATTGCTGGGATAACTGGAATGGCTGAGAGGATCCCAAATCTGGGGTGGGTACCAACTGTTACTGACCAGCAAGTAAAGAAGTCATGTAGTTGCATTTAATTTTAGATTAATTACTGTGTAAAATATGAACTGTTTTATATTGCTGTGGCTGTACTGTGCACTGACATCTGAGCATCTTCCAGCACTGCACTAAGTGACGTGATACTACTTCATGTGCTCTTTGTTCTCTCCTCTTTGGTAAGTGGGCAAGGCCAGGACACAAAAACCTGTGAGGCCACTTGCACTAGAGTGGTTGAAAGCCTCCCTAAGCAGTGCTTGCCTTGGTTAATGTTTAAATCCAGTGGCTTCTTTCTGTGTGGAGCCATTTTTAATCTCATCCACTCATCCATGAGTTGCCTTTGCAACCATAACACATGGTTAATTGTCTTGGGATGAGTAACCAGAGTAACCATCACCCTTTTTTCATGCCTAAACCTACAGTGTGTAGTATGCAACTTTTGAAACAAAACCCATGTGATTTGGAATATGCTCTCAAGATCAAAGGCATTTTCTACTTTCTGATTTCTGCAGTAAACTTTGCATGAATTTGGCTTAATGATGCATCTGAGGACTCTGGAGCTGCAGCATAAAGCTATATTTTAAAATAAATTCTTTGCAGGGAAAAGGATATTTATATTGGGTACCTGCCCCTTGCCCATGTTCTGGAGCTGAGTGCTGAGCTTGTGTGTCTGTCTCACGGGTGCCGCATCGGTTACTCTTCCCCTCAGACACTGGCTGACCAGGTATGTTCTAAGTCCTTACAGTAAAGTAAAAAAGAAATTAAAAAAAAATTACTTGTATCTTTGTAATATTTCTTTAAAAACAGTAAAAAATTTGTTTCTGCTGTTAAAGATCTTGAATGTGTCTGCTAGTAAACTTGTTCTTCACTTTAGTCTTCTAAAATAAAGAAAGGAAGCAAAGGGGATGTTACTACACTTAAGCCAACTCTAATGGCAGCAGTTCCGGTAAGTAACTGAAGGATCAATGATTTTTTCAAACCTTTTTTAAAATATAATTTATAATTCAATTTTTAGCAACAAAATCAATACCATTACCATTTAAATAGAAAAGGTAGCATCTTTGATGTTAAGCTGCCTTAAAATAATTTTGGTACTTATTTGTATGTTGAAGATAAACAATCATGATATCAAACTCTTTCCAAGTTAAGATAGCTAGAGAGATCCAATTCCCATTTTAATTAGTAATTTCTAGTTTGTTACAGTGAAAGAGTGGAATAGAGTTGGCAGCTGGGGGTTAACTGCTGCTCCTGCCCAGATTTTGCTTTCCTCCTTTCCATGAACATCTTGCTGTCTCTTAGCAAGGGAAGAGGAGGGAACCTGGGAGTGGAGTTGTCACCTGAAGCTCAATGAATTTCTAGTTTGTGTTTTCTTTTTGCTGGATTTGTTTCTTTGAGATAAAGTTCATCTTTTTATGTAACTAGGAAATTATGGATCGAATTTACAAAAATGTCATGAATAAAGTGAATGAAATGACCAGTTTCCAGAGGAATCTATTTATATTGGCCTACAACTACAAAATGGAACAGATTTCCAAAGGTTACACTACCCCACTCTGTGACAGGTAATGTTAACTTCCTTTGTAATGGCACTAAAAAAGTCAAAGTCTTACCACGGGAGCAATATTTGGTTTTCTTGTGTTTTTCTTCATTTTATGAACAAATCTGTACTTGAGTGTAAATTGAAACAACAAATCAGGAGTTTGTGTGATGGATTTAAATACTTACTGATACAATTTGAGTGTTCCTTAACTTGAAACTGATAGAAAATTTACATTTATCTATTGATTTATACCATTTTTGGGTAAGATGAGAAGTTTATTCCTACAGAAAATCAGACTACACATTTTTGCAGAAGGGAGCAATGGTATGCCTATACCTGAAATTGGAAAGAACCCACAGGACCATTGAGTCCAACTCTGGGTTTCCATGAGAGTAAAAGATAATGTATTTGCAAAATTTATACAACTTAAAGTATTTTTAGGAGAAAATCGTGCAGCTATACTGCCTCATTAAATCTGTGTTCACAAACATTTAACCCATCTTCAAACTAGAACCTGGAAACCATCTTAGAAATCTGTGCCTGTATTTCTGAAAACTTCAGTGTGCTCCTTCAAGGCTTTCCTTGGAAGTCATAAAAGTGTATATTTGAAGACAGTGGAAACTCAGTTCACATCCAAGACTAGGTTCTCTATTGCTTTGTTTTGAAGCTCCAAGATGCCCTTTTCCCTTTCAGCCTTATCTTCCGCAAGGTGCGGATGCTGCTGGGCGGGAAGATCCGCGTGCTGCTGTGCGGCGGCGCCCCGCTCTCGGCGGCCACGCAGCGCTTCATGAACATCTGCTTCTGCTGCCCTGTGGGGCAGGGCTACGGCCTCACTGAGTCTGCTGGGGCTGGCACCATCACTGAAGGTGGGTGGCAGTGTGTCCATCAGGGCTGGCACCATCACCTAAGGTGGGTGGCAGTGTTGTCCTCAGGGCTGGCACCATCACTGAAGGTGGGTGGCACCGCAGGCCCTTGGGCACAGGCACCCGCGCTCAGCCCTGCCTGCCTGCTCCTTTGCTGGTACCACCAACGTCATCAGGGTATCCTACAATCAGGTGTTCCCAAAAATGCATCAGGGTATCCTGCAGTCAGGTGTTCCCAAAAATGCATCAAACAGTGGCAGTGCTGATTTGGATGCATTGTGCTCAAGCAGGTGACCCACGTGTAAAATGAGTGGTAGAGCCGCCCATTCTAGCGTGAACGGGATCTCGGCATTGTTGTACTTACCACATCAATTTAATAATAATTGTCAGATTTTGTTGAGTATATTGAGATGTCAGGAATTAAAATCTTCCTGCACCAGATTTTAATTTCATATGACAGAACCTAATGGTTTCAGTTGCCTTTTAGATACTGAGGGTATCTGTCAATACGGCCATCTCCTACTGGGATAAGAATTTTATCTGTGTTCTCTTGATAAATCCGTTGGGTTTTCTTGGAGGTTTGGTTCTGTGAATTCAAGTTTAGAAATAAATAGCAGTTAATTTTCACTGAGGATGCATGGCAATAAAAGTTTGTTTTTTTTCTAGCCATCTTTGGTTTTTTGTTTTTCTGAACATGCACTCATTTAAATTCTAGTTTGGGACTACACTACTGGAAGAGTGGGAGCACCTTTGGTCTGTTGTGAAATCAAGTTAATGAACTGGGAAGAAGGTGAGAATTCCTGCTTATGATTTAATTGTAACGTATTTGTAAGAACTGTGTTTTTCTATTGGGCTTTGCTCTGTAGCAGTAATTATAGACTATTTCTTAGCTATTTGCATTTTAAATGCTACTTTTGCCTATAAAAGTTTGCTCTTGGGGAGAAGAAATGTAAAATAAATTCCTCAGTATTTTCAAAACAGGGAAATATCCAGACAGAAGCTATCAATGCAAGTGGCATTTTGACTAGGTAGTATGCATGATACCTTCAATGTCCATTAAGAAATTATTTTAAAATAATCTTCATCATATTCTTAAAGTCATTAAAATTGGCATGTAGAATAGAGACTTAATGGATACATTATAAAATACATGTAATAAATTTTGAAATGCGTTTGGGTGTTTCCTTTCACTGCAGGCTTTTATGTACTGTAGAGTAGAAATACATAATACTCAAGTGTGTTGTGGACTAATGTAAAACCTTATGGATTTTTTATTCTCTAAACTATGAGGCAAAATTATTTGGTTTTATTTGAGCCTGTATGAGACTGATAAAGCTTACTTACTACTGCCAGAAGGATGGCACAAATTTTTGCTTTGGAATATGTTTTCATTCTCATAAACTTAATAAAACTCCCCATCCTTCTAGGTGGATATTACAACACTGATAAACCATATCCTAGAGGTGAGATCCTTATTGGAGGGCAGAATGTGACTGTGGGCTACTACAAAAATGAAGCACGAACCAAACAAGATTTCACCGTTGATGAAAATGGGCAGAGGTGGCTCCATACTGGAGACATTGGGGAGTTTCATCATGATGGTTGTCTAAAAATTATTGGTGAGTTAATAAATTCAAGTGACATGTGTATGTATAGATATTCATATACACACATATCTTTCAGGACTGTGAAATACAGTAATGAAAAAACCTCCATATCTTGTCATGCAATCTAAAGCCTTCCTGTATATCCCAGGGAAGTTCTGATATGTTAATGTAAACTTGTTTGTGTGCTTTAAAAGCTGAATCTTGGTTCACTTTGAAACAGCCTTAACATTGAGTCCCTAAGTTAGTGAGACTGGGTAGCAATTAGGGAGTTAAATGCAAGCTAACTGAGTAAGTAAGCTGCCTTATATTGTATAATTTTGTACTGTTGTGTTCAATAACCTCAAGTAATTTGGGTGTAATTTTTGTTCCTAGTGTTGTTTTTAAAGTAAAAGGTGAACAATTCTCTTTAAATTTGGATTTAGCCTGAAATAAATAACATAATGCCACCAAGTGGTGCTTATCCTGCCTTATGGTTCTGGGCCAGACAGCACAAAATGTGTGCTCCTGGCTAACAGTGGCTTTTGCATAGTCCTATTTGTCTTCCATGCACATGATGGTGCTGTCATATAGGAAATGCTGTTCTGAAGGCAGAAAATGCATGGAATTGTAACATCCCTAATTTTGTTGGGACAGACAGACTGATAAAATACATTCTAGAAACCTAACATTAAAGGTTTCTGGTACATTCACTAAACATGAATCAGTTTGGATATTTAAATAAGCATTTCAGAAACTGTAAAATCAATGTTTCAGAGTTTTCTATTCTGTAATTAACACTTAATTCCTTTTTTCCTCGATAGATCGCAAAAAGGATCTTGTAAAACTGCAGGCAGGAGAGTATGTTTCTCTTGGCAAAGTGGAAGCAGCTCTGAAGAATCTCCCACTGGTGGATAATATTTGTGCATATGCAAGCAGGTAAGAGCAGCTTATACTTTGTTACCTCTCTGTTCTTTGTTCTCTTGAAACAAATTTTATTGCTGCTCAATGTGTAGAATTTTTATAATCAGCTAAAAAAAAGGCTTTTACTTACAATACAATGGAATAACTCTCCATCAAAACTAAAAGATCTGAAATCCATTTTTATTTTTCCTTTCTCATTTGTTGTCATCATTTATTGGGAAATACCAATGCTGAGTTTTACATTCCCCCTTCCCCAATCTGAAAAGCTGAGCTCTATTGCATTAATTACAGGCATCACTCAAGCACTTTGAGATTGTTACCTTTAGAAGCCCTAGGACACCTTGTTCCTTGCTGTGTTTAGTTGTCATCTGTCCTTCAGAGGAAGTACTGTGGTACTTCAGAGGAAGGTGGGAGAAAAAAACACCAATGGCCCAGTAGTTGCCTTGTGAATTAAAGTTACTTTTCTTTATCCCTGCAGTACATCACCTTGAAGCTTGAGAAAAACCACAATCTAAACACTGTGCAAACACACAATAAATGACAATTAAATGTCATTTCTATTTGCTTTATATGTGTACTAATAAATGAGGTGATAAGGGCTCAAACATGTCTTAAGTTTCTATTTCTAGAGTTTCTTAGCTCTTACACATATAAATATACTTCAGGTGGTCTTTGTTTCCTGTTGACATTTGACACTGATGTTTGGAAAGTTATTTTGGAGCTTCTGAATGATCAGAAATATTCTGACTCCCATTGTGTCCCAAAAAGCCCCACTTTACTTTGAAAGAAGCCAGGATAAGCATACCAGAGAATTGCTCAGTGGTAATAAATAAAACAATTAACTTCTGGTTTGTTCACCTGGTTCTCTGTAATTTTGGGGGGTTTGTATAGTCATCTGTATCTGCAGTTTTGACAGTTTTGGATCAGTAGGCTGGCATGCATTGGGCCAGCCAATGCTGAGGAAATTTCCATTCTTTTAAGCTTTATTTGTGGTTTGGACTCACTGTGTGAGTCTCACATCTGCTGGCTTTGACAGCCTGAAGCTGCAGCTGTTCCAAGCACCCTCTGTAATCTGTGGAGAAAGAGCTTCCTAAGTGTGATTTCTTCTCTTCCAGAATTGCAGTTCACTATTGGACTTGTGCTACCAAATTTTTGTGTTAATTTTGCCAGGCCAACATAACATTGGAAGCTAAAATACACTTGCCAACCAGACACTTGACTTTGATAGACAATGTCTTGTCTATTACTTAAAAACAGGAAAACCTTTGAGCAAATTTAAAGGTAATTTACAAGCAAGAGTCCAGACCAAGGACAAACAAGACAAGACATTCCAGACAGATTTTTCTGTTGCTGCTGTACTTTGTTAATACTGTTACGTGTGTGATGTGGCCTGAGTAGCCATGTGATAGAGTCCCTGAATGATTGTCCATATGCACATTTCATTGTGGCCATGGGCTCACCTCAGCAGTGTGAGCTCAGAGAGGTTTTGTAACAGTGCCTGTGACCTTTCTTGGATCCTGTCTCTCCTTATACTTTGTCTGGGTGATCTTGTATGCAGGAGGAGTCCTTTATTTGTAGCTGTTCTGTCTCCCACATGCAAAAGGACAAGGAGGGCAGACTTGTACAAATGGGTTTAATATCTGATTTGACCTTTGATTTTAGGGTGCAAAGCTCCTCTGACCATGATAGTAGGGAATCAAAATTGTTTGTGTGATATTGCTACTTCAAAAGCTGTATTGACTTCAGACAAAATAAGTGAGATAAGGAATAAAAACATTTGCTGAAAGGAATGGTGATTAGAGCTCTGTCAGGGGAGACTCCTACTGCTTTATCAACACTTCACCCATCCAAGACACACAAAGTGGGTTTCAAGCATCACGTCAGGAAAAGAAGTAGCTCAGTTACCTGAGGAATGAGCAAACATGGCAAAGAATCTGAGGAGGTCCTCAGTAATCTGAAGGAGATAAGGACCAGGCTTTACAGAATAGAAACAGTGGTATCTATGTGTAGTGCCATGAAATATGTTTCTGACCACAGGTCTGAGAGCCATACGTGCATAGAACCATAAGCACAGCAAGGGAATGAGGCTGCCCTAGTGTAAGACTGACATTTTGGCAAAATCTTTCATCGTGAAAGAGATGACTAAGGAGGTCTTGAGGACCAAAGTCTGAAAATTTCCCCTGAAAATCACTTCCAAGACAAAGGTACCAAATACAAAGGATCAGCATAAGGACATAAGGAGCAGCAACAGGGCAGTGACTGCTCAAGAGGGAAGATGTGCCTTCAGGATGCCTCTCAAGACAAAACAGTGCTTTAGCATTTGAACTGCACCAAGTGAAGATTGAACTTCGTGGCACAGAATGAAAACTACATGTACCAGGACCTGAGAGCTGCAAGGTGTTCTTTCCAAGAAAAAAACAATTGGATGAACCTGGTTGTCCAAAACAAGTACACTTCTACTGAAGGGGCTGAATTTTAGATGAACTGGAAGTTTGATGCTTACCCAGCCAACTGATTAATTCTGTGTGCTGTTTATCCCTGGAGACACTGGTGATACTGCAGGACATGATCTTGAGCATGTCAAAAGACTAGAGGAGCCAGGAATGGAAGTTACAGGGTCCTTTGTGTCCCAGGTGCCTTCACACACAGTGCATACACAGCATGAGGCAAAGTTACACGGGTTCATTGCAGAGTACAGCATGAGTGTGCAGAGGGAAAATGGGGCAGGGGCAAAGGCAGAAGGTGAGATGCAAGCAGTAGTGATTGTGAGGCTAATCTGAAATCATCCTTTAATACATTTTCTGGAAGAGAAAAATGAGAATGGTTTTGAGCTGGCAGGCAAAGCTTGTGATGATGCTGCCAGGGAAGTCTGTGTTTATAATGGACTCTGGTGCAGTCTTCTCAACTCCTGTCAGATGCCCATTATGATTTATGCTAGTAAGAAGGGAGAAAATTGCAATGTTCAGTAACCAAAAGCATATTTAGAGGTGGTATTTTAAAATTATCTTGAAAACCTTAAAGGATATAGCACAGTAATCTGCATGCTAGGGCTGAGTTTCCATATTTTGTGTTAATGATCTGTCCGATGAGACCTGAAAAGATTTAATAATTCTGTAGATAGTTAAGATGAGAGGGAACCAAAGCCACAGTGGAGGATAGGATGAGAATTCAGAGCAAGCTTGGCTAGATGGAGATTTGCTTGAAAATAGCAGTAAGTTGAAAGAGAGGAGTTGCAGATTATACTTACAGCTAAACAAACGGCAGAAGTTAAGGGTGAGAACTACCAGCTGGTAGCAATTCTGTAGGAGCTGACATGAGTCCACAAGTGCCATGCTGTTATAAGAAGGTAAAAGGCATAATCAGATGTATTGCCTACAAAATGCACGATGATCTCTTTGCTCTAACCAGTATTAAGGGGTCTGAGTTCCACACGTAGCCCATCTGAAGAGATGGACTTCATGAAAAGAGTCCAGGAAAAAAATTACAATGTCTGGGCAGAGACCTGTGATGGTGTGAATTGGGAAGAAAGGGCACTGCTGATATGTCTAAATAAACCTAAGAAAGGAAGCAAGACTAAAAAGGTGACAAGGAAAATCTGTGAATGAATAAATAGCTTCCGTGGAAAAGAGAGGGACAAGTGACAATTGTGAGGTCAATTTCAAAGAGGAAGAGACAGGAGTTGCCATCAGCAGCAGCCTATCTATGCTATGAGTGAAGAAGTGTTGGCATTAGGGCTTGCTGATGTTTAAGCAAGATGTTGACAAACATCTGTTGGATGTATCTGACCCTGCTTCAGGGCAGGTGAATTGATTAGGAGCTCTTCTGCGATCACTTTCAACTCTGGCTCTGTGATCTGCTTTGTTACAGTGTGTCAAGTTGCTGTCTGAGGTTCTGTGCACGTTTTACCTAAACTTTACACCATCAGAAAAGCTCTGAATACCTATTTCAGAGTGAATTGTGCTTCAGGGCCCAAAGACTTTGAGATCACATCTTTCTATGTTCTGGCTTGTCAGGAGCAGACAAAGAGTGCCAACAGTAGAGTGAGTGTATGGACAATCACTGGAAAGAGAAAGAGAAGTCACTTCCCTTACAGAAGCAGGCATCCTTTGAGATGTGTTGTGCATATGCTCATTCCACAACCTGCTGTCCAACCCCTCTTCACTGCAGTCCTCTACTCCTCTACAGTAACTGGACTCTGCAGTTGAGAGGAATCTGAGGTAGGGAGGCCTCACACCAGGCTCCGTTCCGGGCTGCCAAACATGAGCAGAGGCATCGTGTGGGTGCTGCTTCCCAAAGCTTTGGGCATGAGACACAGTGGAATATGCATATGGACAGCACACCTTGAAGCAATCCAGTTGCTGTAAGGTAAGTAGCTTCTCTTTCTACTTACTTTTAAGGAGGCAGAGGTAATTTGTGTGCTATTTCAGGAGGATTATCAGGTGAACAAAAGCCAGCTGTTAAGAGCAATATCTCTGTATGAAGTGTAAAGCCCCGAACTTGAAATGTTATTTTTTGAAGAGTTGTTTACTTTGCCAAATTCATACTAAAGTACATTGTGCTTCTCAGTTTCCATTCTTATGTCATTGGATTTGTTGTGCCAAATCAAAAGGAGCTCGCAGAACTAGCCCGAAAGAAAGGATTTAAAGGAACCTGGGAAGAGATCTGCAACAGTCCTGAGATGGAAAAAGAGGTTCTGAAGGTGCTAGCTGAGGCTGCTGTGGCAGGTGAGTGCCTGGGTAGATGGTATCAATCCTGTGGACTGCAATGTCTGTGAAATAGGTATGCATAGGCCCTAAAATATTCCCTTGGTTGTGTATATTCATTTCTTATGAAGTAAGATTTTCATACAAAAACCCCCAACAGCAAAACATTAATTGGGGCAGTCCTTTTGTTACATGCAGCTTCTTTTACTGTCACCCATAGCTGAGGAAAGAATATAAAACCAGTGAAGTTTTACAAGTACAGTTCTCTGTATATATGTGTGTATGTGTGTTCTTTAAGATGTTCTGTAGTATCTTGTTGGCCTTGCTGCTGGTCCAAAACCAGTGTGGGCCAGCTATAGATCCATAATCATTAAATATGCATTAGGTATGAGACAGTCTTGCATGCTACATACCAGTGCAGAATTGCAATAAAGCCATGGTGACAGGGGCTCTCCTGGCCTGACCTTGCATCTGAAGGATTTCCAAAACCAAAGCAGCATCTTTGTAGTTAGTAATATTCAGAAGACTTTCCTTGCATTAACTTCTCTAGCCACATTTGAAAACTACTCAGATACTCTGTACCAGTGTCCACAGTATCACATGGGAGTTTGTAGCTTCTTGGCCTGTTTGTGTGAAGAAATGCCTTGTTTGTCCCAGCCTTCCATCTGCCAGCTCAGGCTGACTCTGCTGAGCTCTGCTCTGGGAGGGGCAGTGAACAGTGCCAGTGCTGGTTGTGATTCTGGCAGTGTGGATTATTCTTCCCCCTCAGCATCCTTTTCATGCTAATTGGCCATACTCTGTCAGGCTGTTCTGGTGCAGAATGAAGCAGTGGCACAGGGATATTTTGTTTGTTCCTTATAATAATTTCTGCCTTGCTTTTGGCCGTTTCTGAGCATTTCTGGGCTTTTTTCATAACACTGTCAGTTATGGCCACAGAATGATTTTTTTGAATGATCATCAGGGGTATAGAATCTTCCATACTCATCTCTGGGCACTTTCCTGCAATGGATGTTGCCTGCTGTTTTGCAGCATCATGATGTCCTTCTGTCCCTCTTTGCCCTTTGTCCTCATCCTTTTTACCCTGGATAACTACATGCTTCCAACTATATCTGCTTGTTAATATTAATATTTTCTCCATATTGCTTGTGAATATGTTAAACTCTGATGAGATGTTTGCCAGCTCCCATCCCAGGAGCACCCTCCTGCCATGAGTGCAGTCTCAACACTGCAGCTGCTCTTTCCTTGCCCCACCTCTCTAGTCTGCTTTTCTTCACTGTATGGAGCACATGGCCAAAGTCATTCTCAGAAGCTGCTGTGATGGGGAGCATGTAAAAGTTGCTTTCATTTTTTGTGTAACATTATTCTAAACAGAATTAAGTACTTTGAAAATTTGAGGAAAGGTAGTATTTGATTCAATGATTTTGATGTTATTTTATATTTGGTTTTGGTTTTCATGTTGGTATCACAGGCTTTACTTCTAAATACTATGGATTTTAGTGATAAATTGCAAAAAAACCCTGAAAACCCAGAACTAGTAATCTAATGTCAAAGGGAGAAAAGGGGGCAGGAAAATCTAAAAATGGCAGGTTGCATGTGAGAAATATACATTTGTGTATATTTTTGAAATTCAACTTGAAAGCAGAGTATTTTTTTATCATTGCTATCTGTTGGCTACTTTTCTTAGTTATTTTATTTTCTTATATCTGAAACCACAGCAGGAATTGTTGCAAATGATAGTGTTTTGTGCTGAAGGTGTAGCATGGAGAGCACTGCTCTCTTTCAGTACAGGGAAGAGCTCCCATATGAACTGAATTCCCTTGGTCAATTTAGAGCTATGAGGAAAAAACAAACTCCCCCATTTTTTCTAACCTAAGTAGTATGGGTTTTAAGGTTTTCTCTCCAGATGATGAGTACCATGATACTGATAGAGTTTTCTCAGACCTTCTGCTGGTCAGAGTGACCCTGAGATGTGTTAGAAAATCTCTTTTCCCAGCCCAGCAGTCCAAGAAGGAGTCAGAACTCTTCTGTTCTCGTTCTCAAGGTTGTTTATTGTTTCTTATCTGTAAAATTCTTTCTCTGGCCTGCTGAGGTCCGTTCAGCAGGTCAGACAGAGGAACACTGGCCACCCTCAGGGCAGTGTTATCTTTTTATACTAAAAACTATGTGTGCATTGTTTACAGTAACTTCCCAATACCTATCATCTATGTTAGACAGTGAGTTTCTACTTAAACCAATCCAAAAGTGCCCCCATCATGGCAGAAGGTGGAGGCCAGGAAGAAGAAAGACTGGACACACCCAGATTCCTTTATCTTGCCTCCTGAACCTCCATTCTAAAAACCCCAAAAATCTATTTTTCTCCCCGTGACAAACTATTATTCTATTTAGACTTTTGTGGCTTGCAGATCCTCATATAAAGTTGGTAATTTTTTCCATGGGTCATAATCAAAGTCACAGGTGCCTTGGGTTCTGTGCCAAGGTCTCTGAGCCCCCTGGCAGGGGTTTGAGCCATCCAGGGCAGCCAGAGGGATGTCCTGAATTCTGACAGAGTTTTATCTTGAGGATATCATTTCCATGCACTGAGGAAGTGCATGGAAGTTAGGGAGCTGCAGAGACACCTGAACAGCTGGGCTTTATTCCAGTATTTCTGTGGAAATGGGACAAACAAGTACTAGCAAATTCTGTCCCTCTGCTTGTGACCCCAGAGGTGGTCAAACCAGCCATGGGGGGGTTGGAGGAGCACTTCTTCATTTGGGTCACGTTTTGTGCTTAACTTCAGGAAAACGGCTCCATTTATTTTAGGTTCTGCATTAAAAATATTTCTTTTGACAGCAAACCTGGAGAAGTTTGAAATCCCAGTGAAGATCCGATTGAGCCCAGATCCCTGGACGCCAGAGACTGGTCTGGTGACGGACGCGTTCAAGCTGAAGCGCAAGGAGCTGACGGCGTTCTACCAGCCGGACATTGAGCGCATGTACGGCACCAACGTCAAATAAGCCCTGCCCACTGCTGCTCTGCTGAGCCGGGATCAAACAGCAAATACTTGAATTGCCTGTCTCAACCCAACACTTGAGATCAACACACAAAACCACCACTCCTCATTTCCAGCTTAAACTGCTCTTTCTAATGACATCACCACGATGACTGGCGAGTTTAGTAAAATGTTACGGCAGCAAATTTGTGTGTCTCCTTTTCTCCAGTTTTCTCTGCTACCTTGTCAGTCCGTGGATTTTCCCAGGTCTTTTTGGGAAACCATGATTCTGAAGCCTCAAGTTTTTAAACATTTATAAATCCTGTATAATGTTTTATTTGTATCTTTCAAATTTGGATGTATATAGAGAGAACTTGGCTATATAAGAAATGGTTATACTGGGGGCCTTTTTTTACCTAATTATTTAAAGATAAGAAGGTATTGATGTTGTGACATTATGTACATTGAAAATGCCTGTAACAAGGTAATTGTTGAACAGAGGACCAGGTTATTTGCTGCTGTGCTATTTTTCTGTGTAAATCTGAGGGAGAAAATGTTTGACATTCCAGCTTGTGTAATGCACCTTCAATATGTGCCTAATGGTTACTTTTATTTTTATCTGAAAATAATGGAAGGATGGTCGTGGCACAGCTCTGCCTCAAGGCAGGTACTCTTGCAGGTGTTAGTTAAAGCTCCTTTAATACAGAAGATGCTATTAACACAGCAGAAGTTAAACCTAGGAATAATCTCTCAGATACAGAAACTCCTTTTTAAAATAGCTTGTGACCATTTCATCCAGAGCTGAATTGTGTAGTGCTAATATGAACTCTCATCATTAATTTCACCTTATACTTTACAAGCTTGACTGTGTCCTTTTAACAGAGGGACTGTAGCAACCTTTGTCTTTTCTCATTAGGTCTGGACATTACAGTGGATTTCCTCTTTTGTTGTTTATTAAGGTTTGGCAAGACCCCTGCCCTAGCTGCAACCCAAATCTTCCTGGGGGGATTTTTAAAGTCATAATGACAGTTATGTTCTCAGCTCACACAGTGCCTAGCTGCCCTTTGTGCCATTAAAAATCTCCCTTTGATTCTCTGTTCTTTTGTGTTGTACTTTTTGCTTTAAAAACAGTTATTTGAAGCATTTGTCAGCCAGAGTTATTTATGTTGCTTGGTATGTTACATCTAATTCTTACTTTGGGAAAGAGTCTCAATTTCTGTTTCAATAGCGATTCATGGGTATTGTTTGAAAAAATATGGGGGCTCTTTTCACGTTGAGTAAGAGCGTTCAGATTTGTTTCAGATGTGAATTTTATTTTCAAAATATTTCTGGAAAGAATATTCAGGGTTACATGAGAATGTGAAAAGGCATACATCAGTCAACTTTTGGTGATGAAGCAAATACTAAAATGGTTTTAATTTGGAGATCACTCTCTTGTGTATCATTTACTTGTAGTACTAAAACTCAAGGTCCTGATGCTTACTTAGTGCCCTGCTATGGTAGCACATAGCAATGCTGAAGCTTGGTTTGGGAGAGGGAGTTCCTGCTGATTGTCTTTGTGACATGAGGTTTTGGGAGGTATTTGATGTGCAAATTCTCATTTTATAAACCTCTGAAATATTTTTTTTAACCAATGCTCTCCATTGATTATAGAAAGCATATTCATAAGAGTTGAAGGTTATCAGGCAGGTTCCCTGATGAAATGATGAGGTGGTTTGTGCTAATTATGGATTTCCCCTGCTTCTGCATGACAAAATGTTAACATTTGGTAAATTTTGGTGTAAGTAATCAAATGGAAATAGAAGCAACAAAAAGAAATCAGAACCATATTTTTGAGATTATTGCCTTTAGATATCCAGATCATGAATGAAAACCTTGTAACAAATAGAGATAAGACAAATGTTGAAAAATGACTGAAGAATCCAAATGTGGAAAAATTGCCAAGGCTGTAGGGAAGTGTCACACCATGTATTAGACATTACTAACACTTCAATTTCTATCTGTGCTCCATCAACATGTTCTTAAATAGAACTCAGCACAGACTGTACATTGTTCAAATATTTTTGTGATTTTTAGTGAAAAATAATAAATTGCTCAAGTACTATGTATTATATCACTTGGTGCATTGTGCAGCAGATTTAAGAAAACAAATCTGCTTTTGGTTAAACAAATCTGCAGTTAGTATTTTGTTCTGCTAAGGGTTTAAATCCCCTTTTGAGAAATCGCATAAAGGAAACTTTTAAAATAGTTTGGAAATAGTTTTATTTTCTTTTTTCCAATCCAGTCACAAGATGGGGTTGCAGTCTAACTGTACATTTGATTTTACAGTTCAGGTTTTTTTATGTTTAAAATGGATATGATATATATAGTTTCTCTTTCATTAGGCATTAAGATCCATTGTGGACATTTATTTCTTCTACAGAATGTGAAAAAACAAAGCAGTTCATTAAGTTTAGTCTCAGTGCTGGAGATGGAGAGACTTTTTAAAAATCTTTGTGATGAGTGTGGGGTTTTTTCTTTTGATTTATAGCAGAAGAGAGATTCCACTCCTGCTGGATTGAGAGTACCTCCATGTCCCACTGAGGCCACCTGTGCTGGGGGCTGTGATGGGACGTTCAGTCAAGCTCCAGCTCAGGTGTGGGGCTCCCTCCCCTGCTCCTCTGGGCTGCCAGGTCCTTCTGGCTGCCACTCCTGCATTGCTGAGCACAAGAACAGCTTTGGAGGGATTTGTTCCAGCCCTGCAGAGATGCACTTGCTCGAATCTCCTCCATAATTTTTTTTTTGTTTGTTTTGTTTGTTTTTTGTTGGTCTGTGTCTTCCCATGCCCTGAGTTACAAGAACAAAAGTACAAAAGTACCTGCTGTGGATGCACTGCAGTGTCCCAGGGGCTGTGGGCAGTTGCAGGAGCTGAGAGGTGTTTGGGAGGGGTGCTCTCTGTCACATGGGGGATCTGTAATGGAAAGAGCTGCAAACTTTAAACAATCTGAGTTCAAACTAAGAGAAAGGGGCATATACCTCACCTGAAGGGCCCCCAGAAGAGGGGGATTTTTAACAAAAGTTTTGTAAATAAAAACTTATCAGGTCTCTGAATTGTTGAAAATTGTAACTACTTACTCTCTTGTGAAAAATCCTATGTATTTCATTATTAAAATGGTTGACCAAGACATTCCAGGGATGCTGTGAATATCCTTTAAATTTCACAATTCTTTAAAATATTTCCAGGACTTTAGGCTATCATTCAATCTAGATGTAAGTGCTCTTTACAGAGCATAGGGTTTCTTGGGTAGGTGAGACATTCAAAAGTTGCATGTCAGCAAAGACAGTGTGAGTTTGCTGCTGCTGCAGGTCTGCCAGAGGCAGGAGCACACCTCAGAGGGGAGCTGTAGCTGGGCAGGGACAGATCCTGCTGGACTGGCAGTGAACAGCAATGTGTGACTGGAGCTGAGAACACAGCAGGTCCCTACATCCCACTGCTTTACAGACAGCATGCAGAGAAGGGTGTGGAATCCAAACCCTGCATTAGGAACACCCTGAAAAGCTGGTAAGTTTATGCAGAAATTGCTATAGGACATAAAACTCCTTTGCAATAACCTTTGTCCTGCTAAAATTCACAACCTTTTTATTCTGTACTAAAACTACATTTAGGTGATGCAATGCAGCATTTTTAATTTTTATTACTGTGGTGTATTAACTACTTTGGACTCGGTATAAAATAGTGTACATCTGTTTCTTTACTGGTAAGAGGAACAATTTTCAACTTGCCTACACCTTGGACCAGGCTGAAACATGAATTGAATGACCAATTGTATATTGTTGTAATGGGTTATTTAATGTAAACTCATTTTCAATGTGATCTTGGTTGTTACTATGAACTGCCTGAACATTGTATACCCTGAGTTATATTGTATGAATTATTTATTTGTAATTGGATATCATGTTTCAAAAATAAAATTAATTTCACAAATTGGGTCCTGTACATCCAGTTTTTCAGTGGTACAGAGTTGATAATATAGAAATGTGTTCATTATTGTCGAGTGTTTCAAATACATGTGACCATTTTGGACTGAATGCAGGAGCAGGAATTACCCAGGTTAGCCTGGATTTTCACTGCAGGAAAAATAATAGTGTTTGGCCAATTTTTATTTGCATATGATCTGCCATTTACCCGCTTTTAAAAGCACTGGCTGTGGGTAATACCTGATGTAAAGCTATAGGCTTATGACTTTTTTTTTCCTATCCAAGTGTGCTAGGACTTGTATTTAGTGTGTAATTTCCC
Source organism: Agelaius tricolor (assembly GCF_023055355.1). Taxonomy (NCBI): domain Eukaryota; kingdom Metazoa; phylum Chordata; class Aves; order Passeriformes; family Icteridae; genus Agelaius; species Agelaius tricolor. Next base: position 9,433,731 of record NW_027269272.1, read on the forward strand.
TCAAGTTTGTGTGTTGAAGGGTCAGATACTAGATGCTTGCAATTGGACTTCTTAAGAGATCTTGAGCACTTAAATTTCAGATTTTGGTTGCAAGCTCACAAACCATTGCTGGTGACAGTCCAGCCTGGAGGCATCTCAGCAGAAGCCTCTTTTTCCCTTTTTTGTGTCTCTGTTTACAGGTTCCCCAAATGCCCAGGGTCATTCATAGTGCTGACAAAATGTCAAACCTTCCTTGCTGTGTAGCTGATATTTTTCTTTATCCCTTTAACCAGCCATGAGGAGGCTTCAGCTTCCTCTAGATTCAGTTATATCCTTAGTTGTTTATTTTTTTTCTTTCAAAAATACCTGGGGGGTTTTAGACTGAAAACTTATTTCACATTATTTTGGATAATGTGATCTACCTTAACTGATTTTTTGGTTTTCTTTTGTTAGACATTTTTAGCTAATAAAATGCTGTTAGGGCTCTTTTTAGTAAAGAGAAATAAACAAGTTCAGAACTATTATAATAGGTATTTATAATAGCAACTACTTTCAGGAAGGATAAGTGTAACCATATCAGAATATATGTTAATGTAGCTATTAGAGGGGTTACAAAATAGATACAATAAAATCGAGAGAGTGAGAGATCCAAAATAGATACATTAGAAATACAAATAAAAACATTGTAAACCTGAGTTGCTCTTCCTGTCTACCAAGAAATCCAGGGGTGACAGCAGGAAAAGGGAGTACTCAGTTAAAAAGGTGAGTAATTTTTCAAAAAATAATTGTAATACTTTAAAATATTTTTTAAGCCCTGTTGTTATTTCTGTGTGTGTAGGATTTCTCTCCTGGCGCTGGAGGTTAAAGGAGAGCCAGGCCTGAGCTCTGCTCAGCAGTGCCTGTCCTGCCTGCTGTGCCAGGGAGCTGCTGGGCAGTGCTGCCATGGCCCTGCTGCTCTCTGGGTGCCCTGCCCTCCTGTTCAGGGCTGTGCAAGGGAGCTCTGCCTTTCCCTGCAGTTGGTGCAAAGGGGATTTGTGTGCCCTCAGCAACCCAGGGAGCAGAGGACACATGTGCCTTTTCTTTGTGCTGGGCAGCCAGTGGGAGAAGAGTTTCTGTTAGGGATGAAAGGTGCCAGTGATAAATGGGAAATGAGGGAGTGTTCCCAGGGCAGCCTCTGCAGCAGTGGGAGAGCTGGAGCTGAGGGCAGAGCTGGTGGCACTGGGACTGTGTCTGCCCAGGCTGGCCAGCATGGATCCAGCTGTGGGTGGCTGGACATGTCAGAGAGTGTTGGCAAGTGTTTTCTCTACTCTAGCTACAATTAAAGTAGTACCTGTGGCTTTTAGCAAGTAGTGTCTCTATGGTTTGAATTCCAGATTTCATTATATGGACTGGCTTCAGCATTTAATTCCTGCTTTATGTGCAAACAAGGCTGGGCTTTAGCCAAGAGACTTGCACAGGGCTGGCCATCAGGGCACTTCCATCTACAGGTACTCCTGGTGGACATCCCCAAATGCTGCCTGGTCCCCAGGACAAAGTGGTTGGTAGAAATGCAAACAAACACAAATGTTTCCCTCTTGGAGCTGGGTGGGTTCAGTTTCCTGGGAGCACATGTACCCAAAAGGATAGAGGAGCCTGTTGTGCATGAAATGTCAAAAAGATGTTTTATATCAGACTTCAGGGGTGCTCAGCCTTGCCAAGTGCAACAGCAGGAAAAGCCAAGTACCTTATTTGAATCCCAGCTCCTGAATTTCCATGTATTCCACTGTACCCTTTCCCACTGCATTACACACTGCATGTGTTTATTTTTTTCTCTGGAACTGCAATGCCTCTATTGGTAGCAAGGTTGGGTAGGTTGGTTGGTTTTTGTTTTGGTAGTTATTTGCAGATAACTGAGAGGCAACTTTATGAATGTAAGAGTTAAACTTCAGTAGAAAATTTATATGGCTTCCCATTGATGTGCAATCACAGCAGTGTTTGGCAATGAGCCAAACTTTACCTTTATTCTTCTGAAATGGTGAGATTTTGATGTAGACCCTTACACTGAGTGAGTTTCCTTACATAAAGTAAATTTACATCGAGTTTCTGCTGCTTTAGGCTCCTAGAGAAGTTAAGAGAGAAAGAAGCATCATTTTGAAATATGAAATAATTAATAGAAATAAAACTATCAAATTCCCATAAAATTATTGTATTTATCTTAATAATGCTGGTCAGATACAGTTCAGTTTTTTGAAATAAGATTTGTATCAGGAATTTTTTAGCAAACTCTATATTTGGTACATTTTCTAGTACCATATTTGCATAGCTGTTTTTAAATCTTAAGCATCTAGCTTAAAAGACTTAAGAATGATTTGGAAAGCATAGTTCCTGTTCTGCAGTGTAGTTGGAAGATAGGCTGTGGATGTTTCACAAGCTGTAAGGAAGCTATTTACTGAAACTCATTAAGCATTTTATGTTTCATCAGTTCTCTGGATCTCACACACATTCACTAGGTATTTCTGCCAGGTTTCTTGGAAATGAGGTGATTTTGCTCAATTTTGTTGCAATTCAGGACTTGGTGTTTCCAGCTAAAGCAGTGGAACACAATTAGCAGAAGGGCTGGAATGCCAGTGAGCAATGTGGCCTGTTCAGCATCACATCCTCTTCCTCCCCTGCTTGCCAAAGCTGCAGAAGAGCTGTAAAACAATAGGAGAATAAATAAAGGGAGACTTTTCAAGAGTAATTTCTGAATCAAAATGGGTTGATTGGTACCCATTGATATATTTCTGTATCAAAATGGGTTGAGAAGTTGCTGATTAAGTGCAGCTCCAGTGGGACATGTGCCTGTGCCTCTGCACTCCCAGGCTGACAGGCACAGGCAAACATGGTGTGGGTGACCTGCAACAGGGCAGATTTAGGGCCAGAAGGTTTTGGCTTGTCCCTTCCTGGTGCAGAATGGAGCTTTGGGGGGAGGTGGTTCCTGCTGAACTGTTTGATGTCTCTCCAAGGATGTTATAAGGAAAACGTGCTAAAACTTCTGTAAAAAATTCTTTCATTTGTATTTGAAGTCTTGATAAACTTCTGAAATATCTCTTTGAAAGTATCTCCCATATGGTTATTCCTCCATGTGTTTAGCAATGGAGGTTTTCTGAGCTTACCTGAGGTTTTCCAGGACTAGCAGGTGGCAGGTCTGGTTGAAGGCAGTATGTTGCTGATGGGAAGTGTGTGTTTTGCAGTAATTTTCCTCATGTTTTCATAAATAGATGAGATTTGGGACTTTCCCCAGAATTTTTCCCAGTGCTACTAAGGGATACTTGTTTTTATCCATTTTTCCATTTCCTTCTATCACTTTTATTTTCTGCCAGTAACTTTTCATTATACCATAGGCTGATCAGATCTTTCTGGTGTGCTTTTTTTCCATAACTGATGGTTTGTCTTTTAAAATTATTTTACAGAATTTACAAAAAGGTGTAGATAAAATGGATTGCTTCCACAGGAGGCATGATGCTCTCTGTAAGTCTTGACTGGCAGAGATTTCTAGATAGGATTTTTTCTGAAATGCTGGCACAGTGAAGCTGTGCCTGCCAGGTGTCACCTGCAGCAGCCTGTGCTCAGGGACTGTGCAGGTGAGTACCCACCCTGTCTTTGTGCTCCTGCTGGAAGGGGGAGCTAATTGAGTGGAGAGAAAGAACTCCATTTGAGAAATGCCTGCCATGAAAGCAAAGATTTGCTGTCCTCAGCCTCTGGCTTGAGGAGCTGTGAGCAGTCAGGGTTGCTGGTCTGTAGCAGCCCCAGTTCAGTGGGAAATGAAAAACCTGATTTAAAAAAAGGAGAGAAAAAAAAAATTACATTATCCTGACACCTTTCTTTTTCCATTAGTCTAAATATTCCACAGTTAAAATTAAACAAGGTCCTGAATTGCCATGTGATGTCTGGCTGTTTAACTGGCCACAGGATGCACTCCTGGTGCCAGGATGCTGCCCCTTCACCCCTTTCCATCCCCCTCTGTGCTGGGGGGCACTGGCTGCCCCTCTCCTTTGCTAGACCATGGTCCTGGCCCCTGTGTGCCCCAGGAAACACCTGGTGAGTCACCTGAACTGCTGGGCCCTTCCCTGGCTGTGCCACTCCCTGGCTTTGTCCCTCCTGAAGGTGGGGGGTGCCCAGGGTGCCAGGCTGTTCCTCAGGGCTCCCTGGAGTGTGTGGGGATGGGCCAGAGCCCAGGAACCTCCCACCTCTTTATGCCAGGAGGGATTTATTTATTTTATTTTATTTTCTCTTTTCTAGCTTTAGCTAGAAAAATTTTGGATGGGTTTTTAGGGCCCAAACTAATTTGGGACAGTTGAAAGCAGCACTTCAACAATTCCAAGTATTCGAATTATAATTATTTCCATCTGTTTGTCTTTGTTTATTTACTTTTTCAAGAAAGCTCCAGTAGTACTCAGAACAGCTTTATTGTGATAGAAATTTCTAGCCCATTGTGGTTTGAAGAATCCTGTGCTGATTCAGTGCAGCAAAGCCTTGGAAAGTCTCTTTAGGAACACATGCTGACAGCATTTCACATCTTCTTCCCCTCTCAGGGCTGAGATTGCAGCCAACCTCTGGCTTCTTTCAGATTTTTGTTACAGTGAGACATCTTTAAAGAACTGTGTGGTTCCTTCTCTTCCATGCTCTCTTCTGCCTGTACCTGTGGGAGTCTCTGGCTATTCCCTTGTCTGCCAGAGCTGGAGTGCTGGCAGTGCCATGGGAGTGCAGGCAGTGCCATGGGAGTGCCAGGGGAGTGCCATGGGAGTGCCATGGAGTGCTGGCAGTGCCATGGAGTGCCAGGGGAGAGTGCCATGGAGTGCAGGCAGTGCCATGGGAGTGCCATGGAGTGCTGGCAGTGCCATGGGAGTGCGGGCAGTGCCATGGGAGTGCCATGGAGTGCAGGCAGTGCCATGGGAGTGCTTGGAGTACCATAGGGAGCATTGGCAGTGCCATTGGAGCACTGGGCGTATCATAGGGAGCACTGGGTGTGCCATGGAGAGCACTGACAATGATGTGGGGAGCACTGGCAGTGCCATGGGAGCACTGGGGTGCCATGGGTAGCGCTGGCAGTGCCATGGGAGCACTGGTGGTTCCATGGGAGCACTGGGTGCCATGGATAGCGCTGGCAGTGCCATGGGTAGTGCTGGCAGTGCCATGGGAGCACTGGTGGTTCCATGGGAGCACTGGGGTGCCATGGGTAGCACTGGCAGTGCCATGGGTAACACTGGCAGTGCCATGGGTAGCGCTGGCAGTGCCATGGGTAGCACTGGCAGTGCCATGGGAGCACTGGGGTGCCATGGGTAGCACTGGCAGTGCCATGGGAGCACTGGTGGTTCCATGGGAGCACTGGGGTGCCATGGGAGCGCTGGCAGTGCCATGGGTAACACTGGCTTGCACAAACCCCGCCAGGCAAACGGAGCCTTTCCTCCCCACAGCAGCCCCTGAACTGAGCTCATTCCTCCTAAACACCGACTTTATACAGTGAAGAACACTGTGGTAACCTTCAGCAGAGGCTGCAGAAAATGATACCCAGGTTCCACTGTCCCCAGTCCTGCTTTGGTTTTCTTCCCAGCTCCCCTTAATAAACAATTAGTATCCTTTCACCCTTTTAAAAAACTTTTTGATTTTGCTGCCAAGACCTTTCTCATAGTTTTCAGAGAGAAATAGCTTTAAAGATTGATGCATCTCAAATACTTGCATCATCTCCACATCTGGTATCTTACTCCTAATTTATAAATCATTTTTAAATTGGAAGCACGTGTTTGCTGCAGTGAAAGACTTTCTGTATTAACTGAGTTGACAGAAATCTTGTCAAAATTTTTTCTAAAGTATATTGAAACTTTAACCCTCTTCATTATCCCTCCTCTTCACCTGTTTTATTCTAGAGTTTTTTCAGGAGTTTTTTGGTGTGAGCAGGCATCACTTCAGGAGGTGTTTACAGAGGTGGGGCTGGAGCAGCCTGGCTCCCCTGCAGTGCACCCACCTTAGCCAGGGGTCCCCAGCTGCTGGGGACATCAGCACACAAGTGTCACAGAGCCCCTTGTCACTGCAGCCACCCTGGGGGCAATGCTCCTGCAGCACTGAGGGAAACAGTAACTCAGACCATGTGAGGCTGGATCATTTACTTGGATTTATTTTATTTCCTTGGCTAATGAACTGAAATGTTGGTTTTGGTAGTTTCAAAGAAAAAAAATCTCTTCTGTTGCTTCTCTGCTGGTCCATGTGATAGCCTTAAAAAGCAGCTGTGTGAATATCTTGGGGCACAGTCTGAGTGTGTTCATCCCCTGAAACTGCAGTGTGAGAAAACTCAGCTGACAGAAGGTGTGAAGGATGGCAATAGACATACTATTTAAATATAATTTAAGTAATATTTAAAATGTAATTTTAAATTTTTGTGCTGGTGCTGACTTGTTTTTTGTTTTTTGTTTTTTTTTTTAGTCACTAGACCAAAAAACCCCCACAACCTTACAGGAAAATGGTGGGAAATGTTTGCAGCTCCTCAATGACTCAGTTACGACAGCAGTTGCGTGCATGCCTTGGTGATGCAGGATGACTTGGTGAGCAGCAGCGACATTTGTTTTCCTGTGAATTTGGGAATCTCCCACAAGAGCAAAGACCCATGGCTCTGACCTGATTCCCTCACATTTTGGATCAAGAAAAAAGCAATACCTTTCATTATTGTAAAGAATTATCTTCCCAGTCCTATTTTATTTATTTTTGAAAGGATTTTGACTGTCTATTTCACAATAGCAGAGCAGAATAAAAAAATCTTTATCTCTTCTGAATCTATCCTTTGTAGTTTTCCTGCTGTAGGGAGAGGCCTTGACCTCCCTGGAGGTCGTGTTCCTGCTGGGCAATGACCCAGTCGTGTTTTCCTCTCAGTCCTGGAGCCAGTGACGTGTCCAGCGACAGAATGAAGGGTGCAAGTCAGAAATCTCCACTTCTCACACCCAGGTATCATCACAACAACCTCAACAAAATGTGTTGGTTTGGGGTTCTTATCCCTCTTTTATTTGCCTGTATTTTTTTTTTTCATAGATGTAAGGATTTCTCTGTTTTACCTGTTCTGAAGGCTAATATCAAATTCAGCTGAAATAAGATCTGACACAAACCTACCTGAGGGTAAGAACAGTCTGGTTGCTACAGTAGAGTTTGGACATTTATTGCTCTGTTGGCTTCCTGCAGCAGCCTTGGCATCCATCTCCCTGTGCCCCTGCTCCCTTCCTGCGAGGGTAAAGGCATGGATTGAGTGTTAGCAGTGCAGAGCCTGGCACACACAGCCCTGCAAACGTGGCACCTACTCAGGGTCTGCAGCTCTTGCTCAGACTCACATCCATGGAACTGATTTCCCCACTGAGGATTTAGTGTTACAGAAGCAGCAGCATTTCACAAGTGCTGTGATTGCATCCTAGGAGGAGAGTAGGGTCAAAGATAACAGTTTGTTTCAGTCAGAGCAAAATAATGGGGTGAGATGAGGCTGGCTGGAATTCTTCTGTCTCCCTGCCCTTGTCCATGCTGAGGAGCAGCAGTGCTGGCCAGCCTGTGCAGCAGGGCTTGCCCCAGCCCCAGCCCTGGGATGCTGATCCCAGAAGCTTTGTTCAGGATGAACAGTTCTGAACCTCTGCTCAAATCCTCTGTGCTCTGAACAAAATGGGAAAGCAGCTGAGCAGGGCTGGGGCTGTGCTGTGGGCTTCCAGGGAAGGAGGAGGGACCCAGCTGTGGATGTAAGCAGGGAGAGAGAGCTTGTTAGCACTCGAGGGAGAAACGGGTGGAGGCAGGGCAACCTGTGCTCATGTCTGCTTTTTAAAGTTTAATTGCCCCTGCCAACTCCTAGCAAGTTGTAATTCAAAATTCACAACTCAGATCCCCAGATGATTAAAGTAATGGATTTAGGATTTTATTTTTCTGGTTTCCTGGTTATCTGAGGCATGTAAAAGCCATGGGCTAAACTTAACTTGACTGCTTGCAAGAGCAAGAAGCTTTTCTGTTTTCTTACAGCAGCCTTGGATCCTTCTGGAGTGCTTTGAAAGCCCAGGGCAGAAGATTATTAGCTGATGTTAATGGGAGCCAGAAGTGTGAATGGTGTCTTGGCAACAGCTCAGCTGTGTGAGGTGAGTGTCTCAGTGCTGCAAGGTATCTGATTAAATGGGGGCAGTGGATAACATGGTCCTGCTCAGGAGTGCCTGTGAGTCACACAGAGTGAGTTTTGAGCACCCCCAGTTGTGCACAAATTTCCAGGATTAAAAATCCTGGTACAGAGGAGATTGCTGCTTGCTCTGTTTTCCTTGCCCTGTATCTGCCTCCTGGGGTGGAAGCCTCCACCTTTCATCCTTAGAAAGTAATATGGAGTTCATGTAGATGTGAGGGATCCTCATTTGGTTTTTTTGTTATGTTTAGTCCATATTAATTGACCCCACTTTATTGTTGCAACAATAGAAATCCAATATGTTTTGTCTGTGATTTATTTTGTGAAAAAACTCGTGCAGTTTTGCCCCTTGTTTTTAAAGCTGGATGAGAACCTCTGCTAAGTTTAGTCCAACAGAAATGGCCCCAGAAATCTGCACTACCTGTGTGCAGTTGGCTCCATTACAATCCCTTATTAATTAAAACGATGGCATCTGGAATCAGGAGTGTGTCCCCTGCCCCCGGTGGCCTCTCGTGCCGGTGCCATGGCAATCTCATCTCCCTGAGCATCGCTGGTAGCCATGGCAACCCGGGCTGGGGCCGTGCAGCTCCCTCCTGCTGGAGCCACTGCCCTCAAGGTGCTGCTGCTGCAGTCCGTGGCACTGGCCTGGCACGTGGATTTTTCCATGTGATAATGAACCTCTGTGGCTGTAACTTGACCAGCTCTGAAATGAAAGGTTGAGTAAAATAAGAGAAATTAAATGAAAATGCTAATAAATTAGGGGGCAAAGCCTAGGATCACTTTACTCATAAGGCTTCTAATATCTGTAATTTAGCAAAAGGGCTGCTTTCCTGAGCTCAATTACAGCAAGGCACAGGGCAATTTATTGGAAGTGTCTGAGCACTGGGTACCCAAATTAATGTCTGTGTTTCATTTTCTTTTCTTTCCTTTTTGAGTTTCATCAGACCCTGAAATGGGTAATGGGGGGCAGGATAGAAAGACATGAACCAAACACCAAAAAACCTAAAAAGCCAACTTTGTGTTTTAGTGGTGATCTAAACTTCCCTACCCTGAGATTTCTGATGAGACAGGATCTATCACAGCTCCCACCTGCTGGAAACCTGTTGTGGTTTGTTGGACACCAAAGAGAGTCCACGTGAGCTGTGTTTGAGGGGGTTCTCATGGCAGAGATGTACCAGGACCAGCAAACACTGACCTGTGGGACCTGGAGGTGGCTGCAGAGGGGCAGATTTGTGGTGTTCTGGGGCACAGAGAAGAGGTGACCAGCCCTTGCTGCTGTTGACATCAGTGGGATGTTATGAAGCAATTTGCAGAGTTGAGGTGGTAGGGATCTTTTCTAGAAAAGGATGTAGGTATTAAAGCCAAAGGGCAGAGTATGATTCACCTTACAGAAAAACAAACCAACCCAGCAACTTCAGTGAGGAATGATCTCTGTGTGGGTTTGCTGTGTCCTCTGGAACTGAGCAGCTCCCAGGCTGTGCCTGTGCTGGTTGAGTGCCTGTAATAAAAGAGATATTTTCTTTCCTTAAAATGAATTGTGCTGGGGGTTGTGAGCTTCCTTCTGGGAACATTTGGGATCCTGTGATGCCTCTCAGCTCAGCTCTGCCTCCTGAGAGAGCTGCAGCAGAGGCAGGTCCTGCCTGCTGCTCCTGCAGATAAGGGTTGGGGTACCCTCAGGGATTTCTGACTTGTGCCTCTCTGAGTGACTCTGCAGCTGCTTTTAGTCCTTCTTGCAACTGGAAGAGATTAATTCTGTTTTATTCACCCCCACATCATGCAGGAGTCCAGAACAAGTTGGTTCTGCCCTTGTCATCTCAAACTTGCACCCTGGCACAGCTCATCACTGGCAATCTTGTGCTGTTTGCATTTTAGTTATGGTCTGTAGTAATCTTCAGATCCTGATATTGAAAAAAAAAAAAGCCTTTATAATAGACCAAAACATTGATTGGAGTTTATTTTTTTTTCCTTGTTAGTTCTTGGGTTTAGAAAAAAATAATGACATATTTTGATTTGTTGGTTGGTTCAGCAGCAAATCATAAAGCTTAATTGTCAAAACTCCTTAAGCCCAAAGAACTGGCTTTTAATTTTTTGTGAGGTTTTTTCCCATGGTTCTTTTTTTACTTATTCTGCTAGCTAATCCTAATGCTGTTAAATCTGCATTCACTCTTTCATTTAAATCTGTTATTTACAAATGGAAATGAATTCAGATTAGTATTTTCTTGGTCTGTGTTCCAATCCTAATAGGATATACTAAGCAACGAGGACCTGAGCAGGGAACCTTCCAGAATAGATGCACTCTGCTTTCAAATGAACAACTATTTAAAATGAGAAATTCTGACTAAATCATGGGTGAACTCTCAGGAAAAGGGCCAGAGTTAGGAGCTGGAAGCACAGACCATGGTTGGAAGCATTCCTGGAATGTCCCCAGTGCTGGTGGTGTGGGGAGCAAGGGGCTGAGCTGCACCCCAGGGAAATCTGGCAGAGAGAGTTCATTTTTGGGGAGAAGGAAGGAACTGCTTTGGGCAGCTCTTTCTTGAAGGGAGGTGTTGGGAAAGCACTTGGAAGCCTGCAGAGCTGTCCCAGCCCAGAGTGCTTCCCAAATGTATGGGGTGTGATTGATATCTCAGGGTCAGAAAAATCTGAGGTATTTAGCTCCAGAAAAACACAGTCCTGCCCCAGCACAAACACAGCCATTTGGTTTGATGTGACACATTGTGTTCACAGCCAGTAATGTCAGAGAAAAGGCACAGAAGGCATGGACAAGTGCAAGGATATGTACTGAGTGCACATGAGTATTTTTTCAGAGTATTTTAGAGTTATTTAAAATCTTTTTTCTATCTCACTTCCCACCCTCGAAGATAATAGGTTGATTTAAGAGAGCTTTTAAGGAGATGCTCTGGCAACCTGGTTTTTGAAGGACTGATTGTGAAAATGAGATAACTGGGGAGAAATCAAAGGCGACAAGAGCCACAGAGGGAGAAGGTGGTGGGATGTTTAACTCAGAAGGTGGCAAACCCAGAAATGAAGGCAAGGACCACATGAGTGCCAGTGTTCAAAGCAATGGCTTCCAGTTTGCATTTCAATTCACAGTGGAGGATTTTGTGTAGGAGAGCAGGCTGTGTCCTCTTGTCCTTGTACTCCACAGAGCACAGAGCTGAGCCCGGGGGACACAGGGACCCAGCCAAATCCTGTGGGGTGCCTGGAGGGAACAAACCCCTCCTGGGCTGTGGTTGAGCTGGATTGGAGGTCAAAACCACACAGAGAGAGTGCTGGGGGTATGGATAGGTCCTGTGTGAGAGAGGTTTTGGGGCAGGGAAAGGGAGCAGGCAGCTGGAAAACTCGGGGAGTTGATGCTTTGAGTGCATCCTGTGCCAGGGCAGGAGGAGTTGGGGCATGCTGGGGCTGGGTGAGCAAGCAGTGCTTCAGAAAACCAACACAAACCTTCCACAGCCCATGTGGCTGTGAAAATGGGCAGCAGGATGTTAAACACTCATCATTCTTCCAGGAGCCCTGCTGAAGAAAGCAGCTAATGGACTCCTTGCAAGGGGAGCACAGCCCCTGCTGGGCTGAGCCTTTCTGGCTGCCAGGGCACTGCTCCTCTTCCCCAGGTGAGTGATTTATGTCAGCAACCACCACACATCAAGAGCTATATTGCAAATAATGCAGCAGTTATGTTGCTTTCAGGAACTCCTTTAACAGTGCAGTTTAAGAACTGACTGGTACTCTGTGATTCTGGAGCATTGAAATGCTCATGAAGGAGTCAGGAAATGTTGTAAGTTAGGCTACACAAAATTCTTTAGTTATGTGACTCAAAGAAACATTTATTCATTCTATGTGTTTAGATGTAATTTTTTTGTATTTCCCATCTGCAACAGGAATGATTTTTTTTCTTCAAAAATGCATTTCCAGAGCTTGTTGGGAAAGCACAAGGTCTCCTGTATCTGTGCAGAACTCCCCACTTCCTGTCACTTCCTAGTTTCAAGTGAAATACCAACCTCATATGAAAAGACCACACAAGACCACATGTTGTTTACTTTGGGCTGATTATTCACATGTTACAAGCAGCCAAGAGAGGAAGAGAGAGTTTTCCTCTAAGTTCTAAAAGCACAGTTCCATCAAAACAATGGTTATCTTTGCTTTAACAAATTTTTTTCATGTCTGCCCACTGAGATATAAAAGATTGCATTTGAACAATACATTCCCTCTGGGTGTTTTTTTTATCATTTGTGAGTAAACCACCCTGTCTAGAGTAGGTATTTTTTTATTGCTAAATTTCTTTTCTTTGGTATAATTTTTTAATAATCCATTTGGGAATTTAGTTTGGATTCCTTCGATCAGCCTTGTTGCACTGTGGGTGTTTGCTCTGTCCTGTTTCTGTCCCCCACATGGCACAGGGGCAGCTTGCCATGGCTGCTGTGGGCACAGACCCAGCAGGATAAGGAATGTGGCAGGGACTCCCAGGGGCTGCACACTTGGTTCATTTGATGCCAGTGCAACCCCCTGGGTGTGCCTGACTGCAGGGGGGCACTCACAGCAATGCTGAGGAGATGGCAGGAGGGCTTCTCCTTGGGCTTTCCCAGCTCCCGTGCAGCTCCTTCCAAGTGTTTTTGATGCAGGAGGTATGGGAGGGTTTGGGGGCTGTTACATTAGCCAAGGTCCTGGTAGTGGAGGATTAGATTATTCAGACTCCATCACTTGTCCACACAAGGCTGAATCCAGCTTGTGTTAACAGGACTGCTTGTGTTAACTGAAGGAAATGAAGTTTTCCTAACAGTTAAGAAGAAAGAAATGCTGTCCTGTTAGAGCTGGCATGATCCTGCATTGCTCACAGCCCATTCTCTACATTATGCATTCAGGGACCCTTTCCCTGCACTTTCACAGCTGTGGCTATGAGGACTAATACCAAAACACTGAAACACAGGAACAAATCTTAGCCTCAGGTTCAGAAAACACAGTTTAGTGCTTTCCCTCCTTGCCTGGCAGAACCCCTCCCTTTGGAGAGGATGCATGTGCTGTTGCTGCCTCTTTTGTATACCTTCTGTCCTCTCTGCTCTACACCTGGGGCTCATCCTATTGTTGCTCTTTACACCCCAGATTGCTATTTTGCTCCTTTTGTTGTGTTTCCAAAGCAGACTTTTGGAACAAGAATACAAATAGCTGTTCTGAGTATTTTAAAAAGTGAATGCTTTAAAAAGTGAATACAGTCAACAGATGCCAAGATGTAATAGATCAAACTGAAGTGCTATCTTGGTTGCTTCAGCTGGAAAGGGACTGCTGTTGAGAACAGCAGTGATGTAATCTAAGCTGTATTTGAAATCCCATGAAGATTCAGGTCAACAGGGTTGAGAGCTGAAATTAATGGATGCTTGCTGTAACAGCTACAGTTAAACGGGGAGATTTCCCAACCAAAACTCAGAGGGAGTGCTACAAACACACATGGTGAGGAGTGCCTGGTGTTGTAGAAAAGTGAATATCAGAGGGAGAGGGCTCAACATCTGGAGCTCATGTGAAAATGAAAAGCTCACAAGCGCCGAAGGTCGCAGTGACCTGGGATGTTATCCTGACATGGCTGTGAAACAAGGAAGGGCTGCTTCTTTCTTTGTGAACTCATTTAGTGGGATTGGAAGAAATAACAATGAAAAAAAATGTGGGTAGTTCCTCTAAGGTCTTGCAAGTGCTTTGGCTGTGGCTGGGCTGGATTTGTGCTACTGTGATAGCATTCACTGTTCCTTTCATCTCTGCCCTGCACTGTTTCTGGGAGAGGAGAGTGAATCTCCCCCTGCATGTGTTTTCTGTCCTTGGGAGGGTGGAAGATCACTGTGACACTCAGGCTGTAGTCTTTACTTTATGGTGTGAGTTCCTAAAAGGGTAGAAGTGTTTTTGTAGTAAATGCCATGATGATCTCCTCTGTTTCCAATCTCTTTTGAATGCTGTGTTTTCAAGAGCAGTGTTAGAACTTGATATGAAGTACCCCTTAGAACTGGCAGGCATTTTAACCTTAGGGCAGGAAAATAGACACAGACCATGCTGGAAGCCAAATCCTGCTGGATTCAGGGAGGGCTGTGGGCATGTCTGAGGAAGAGCTTGCATTGTTAAATGTTGATGTCTTTACCGTTCCTTGATGTATGAAAATTAAACCCACAATGCTGTGGCTTAGTGGGACTAAGCAAGAGCTGTCTCCTTGATTTCAGAGTCTGTGGTTTCCCTCATGATTAAATTTTTATCTCTTTTTCTTCTCAAATTCTCTGAAGTGTGATCAGCTTTGAGAATGGTCACACCTCTGAACGTGGGCAAGTGAACTCACTGCATGTGTGAACCTTGCCCTGTTCATTTCATGGGAGAGGATCCTGCTCCCCTGCTCTCCTTGGCTTCCAAATATCATTATTTCTAAACAGCTCAATGCAGAATTACCATGCCATGCTGGGCTTCTCCACAGCCCACAGAACTGAGGAGGAGGAAGAGATTACCTAGGGTGAGACAGGAGCTTCTCTGAGTGGTGGCAGGTGATGTGTGGCTGCTCCTACTCACGAGGGCAGCAGGGTCCCAGCTGCTGGGAACCCATTCTAACAAAATTTTTCCTGGCATGCTTTCCTATGTGATCTCTGCTTGTGTTTAACTGGACAGCTGGATGTTTATCAGTGCCTCCATAAGCTTTCTACTTATGCTGGGCAAGCAGCTCTTAACTTTTCCAATGGCCTTTAGTTTATGACCTGTAGTCAGGTGAGGGTTCAAGCTGAGCACTTGAATATTTTCAGTGGTTTCGTCCCCTTTATTTCTTATGCTTAGCAATTATTGGCATTGCTGAATTTCTCTTGTAGTAGAAAGTCTTAAAATTAACAAACAAAAAAAAAAGAAAAAAAGAAAAATCTTAGATCTTCATGCTGCATGCAGAGGAGTTTTTCGAAAGCTCTATAAATATTGATACATACCTCCCTATCTAAATTTTTTTGTTGAAAAGCCTTCACTAATGTCAATCAAAGTGCTGATTCTGAGCAGATTAGGGCTAGAAGCTGTTCAGGGAGAATGAATGGACCTAAATAAGGACCATAGCTGGGAGAGCAAGAACTCTCTTTGCTGAACAGAAAGAATTGTGTGTTTGGGTTTGCCAGTGAATTTCTCCTAAGAATTGCTAATCACATTGAAAGGCTCTTGGATTTTTTTTTTTTTTTTGGTGGCATCCAGAATTTAGTATTTTGCTTGCTGTTTTGGATCCAAATAGAGCAAATAATGTTGAACACAGTTGAGCTGTACAGAGCAGCTGAATCTACTATTTGACTCCAAAAGCTAAGTAATCTTTGAGTTCATTTTGTTTTTAAAGGTAGTGCATCCAACAGATAATTATATTTGGCAGAAGAAAAAGTAAAGGAAAAAGAAAAAAAAAGTATTTTCAAATCAAGCATCACTACATTCACTGTGCCACAGCAAAAGAAAAGGGTAGGATAATGTGAAGTATAGGTTTCATTTTATTGCATGGAAAGCTATGTTGATAAAATAACTTTGTAATCTGTCTTAGATACAGGAAACAGAATTGAGGCTGTGATGACTTTGAAATCAGATTCTCATATTAACCACTGAAAAGTTTGTAATTTTTTAATGTAATTTCTGGTTATTGCTATCATGAGAGTTACCTGTTTGAACTCTTTTCCCAGTCACTCCTAGCTTTCTGAAATTCAGTTTAGAGGTTGAAAAGGAATGCTTCTCCAAAATTCCAAGACTCTCACAAAACATGTTTTACAGTAAATGCTAAATTTAGTCTGAACTGTTATTACAGATATCATTGAAGTTTTCTGTTGCTTGTCATCTCTCAGAATCTGAAACCATTTGCCTTTACAGATCTTTGTGTGCTTGGAGAGCAATTGCACACTCCAGGCTTGGCTTCTGGGAAATCTCTTGCCACTGCTAGAGCTGAGACTGTGAGTGCAGATGGTCACCTGTGAGATGCTGCTAAATCCTGTATTTGCTTCTATTAATTAAATTTTTTTTGCTACCCTGTGTGCAGAGAAAGCATGAGAAATTTCAGATTTCATGAATATGGATCTGCTATGAAGGTTAAACAAAATTCAAATTAAAGCAAACTAAAGTCTGAAGTTGGAAAGGAGGCTGATGCATGATTCTTCTGGAGTTATATTTGCATGTTTTCCCTAGTGAAGGGTGTAAGGTAACAAGGCAGAGCTGTAGCATTTTACTAAGTTTTTTATAGTTAATAACAGATCAGACCATTACTCCCATTTGCCATCCAGATGGCAACACAGTATATTATGGATGACAGTGAGGAAATTGCCATCTTCCTCTAGAAATTGCTCATGTCAAGTTTATGAAGAATGTCATCTATTTCTGCAGTATGAAAAATAAGGGAGAGTGATGGAAAATGACACTGAACCTGGAGCCATGTGCCAGTGGCTCAGATGCCAGCCCAGCCCTGGTGCCTGTGGCCACAGTGGTTGTTGCCTTTTTGGGTGGTGCTACCATGCTGTGCCTCCCAGCACAAGAAATTTGTAGGTATTATCAGATTAATTGTGCTTAAGTGGCTGAACTGATGAGGCATAGAGGCGTTAAGAGCACATAGTAAAGGTCATAAATTTCATCCTGTTATTGCACTTAACAGTGAGGAGGCATGGGGCTTGTGCTGCTTCTGCCCTTCACTGCCTGCTCTGGGGGTGTGTGTACTGCTGCTTTTGAATGAGCTTTTATTCCAGCACGCTCACAGGCTTCACTGAGCTGCACAGGACTCGAAAGGAGCAGCTGCTGATGTTTGTTTTAGGAGAGGCAGGGCCAGTAACTTTAGGGGGCTTAGGCTCAGGTGCTCAGTGAGGTGTGTGTTTTGCAGCAGGACTCAAAGTCAGTGTGAACATCTCAGAGTGGCACATCCTTAAATGCAAGATCAGATCAGGACCACAAACATCTATCTTATCATGTCTTCCTTTATGGTGTCAAAAGCAGCTCCAACTTTAATTGAAGTGATATGTGTGAGTAAAATATATTGATCATCTGTTTGATCACCATTGGTTGGTTGTCCTTTGCCAAATGTAGTGTCTGGAAGGTGTAAATCAAAAATAATACTTGCATGGCAAAACTCTCCTTTCCTTTTTCCTCTAGCAGTAAATTATCAACCATTTACTTCCATTAAATGTTCAGGAAGAAAAAAACCCAACTCCTCTGTGCTTCCTGTTTCTCTTTTCTTTTTTTTTCAGATGATAACTCTAAAAAAGCACATACTTGGGTATTCTTTAGAGTGGTCCTGTCAGCAAACATTCATCAAACAGGCTCAGCTTCCCACAGGAGCTGGCCCTTTAACAGTTGTTTGGTGTCTTTATTCTTATTAGCTCACTAACTGGGGCAAGAAAGAGAAATGCAGCATCAGAGCACGGACTATGCCCGTAATGAAGGGTTAGGCATATATTTTCCATGGCAGCCTGCAGAGTCATCTGGGTCTCTAAGGAGGTTTCATGTTGTCTTCATAATAGATTCTGTCTTTGTTCAGTTTTCTGACTGTCCTCAAATTTTTATTTGGAGAAAGGGCTCACATTATATGATCCCTTAAGCCATGTTGTGAATTCCTGCCCCGTGGGATGCCTCGAGCCTCAACGTTTGCGTCCTTTGGTGACGGAGGTTGCTGCCACAAAAGGCTCTCTAGGAGACAGGGACCTTGAGAAAAAAAATCTGGCATCAACAACTATGTTGTGACCTTTTCATTGTTGGAGTGCCTGGCTGTTGCTCTGCTTTATTGGCCTGAATGTTTTCCAAAGGGGGAATATGGAAGGCGGTATCAGCAGCACAAGGATTATTCTTAAATGTTATAGCCTTGTTTGGGACGGGTGCAAAGAAGGTGGAGAGGAACAGGTGAGTGGCAATTGCTGAAAGCATAAGAGATGTGTAGGTGAAATTTAAGGGAAAATTCTCTGGAGTTTGGGGAAAATAATTCGTCTGAAAGGAAGAAAGAAAGAGACATCAAAAAAGAAGTAGCTAGCAAGCTTAACTTTAAAATAAGTTATTTCAAATTAGGCAAAATTTTTGCTGTGATCAATGGCTTTACAATATAATTTTCAGCAAATATAGTTTTGAAACACAAACTAAAGCTCCAGTTTTTAATTTTGTAGGTCTTGTGTTTAGACAAAAAATATAGTTTCTACAGAGTACAGCTTGAGAAAGCTGACTGATGGCATCAGTAAGTAAGTGGCATATGTTTTTCAGGTGATAATTCCCCAATGTCTTTCTATCCCTCCTCTTCAAGTCTATAGAAGGCTCAGGAATTCCTTGCAGGCCTTTTTAAAATTAAACTGTTTTTAAGAACCAGGGGCTAACAGATGGAGAAGAGCTGTCATCAACTAGCCAAAGTAAACATAGTTGCAAAGAGGTTTCGTCAATAACTCTGCAGAATTATGCAACCCAGTCATCTTTCAGTTAAACTTTTGGGGAATTGCATAAATCTATGCAATACAGCAGTATTCCTGTATTCCAGTTAGGTGCTCCAGTTCTTCTTGGTAATTTTGTACAGTTTCCCCTACATGAAGAACACAAGGGTTTGGAGCAAATAAAGGACTCTGTTTGCACATGCAGGTGCCTGCAGAAGAGCTGGTCTGCCCCTGCTCTGCTGGGAGCCCAGGGCTGTCTGTGCCCCTGGCTGTGCCTTTGTGTCCAGGTGAGGGGTGACACTGATGACAGGCTTTAGTTGGTTTTGTTCCTGGGATCAAGCAACTTCCAAGAGGGTTTCATGGGCAGAGAGAAAGGATTTTTCCTTGTACTGAACCAGTTTTCATTGACCCAACAATGCAAGGCACTTCCTCACAAGTCTGTGAAAGTCCTGCATGAGAAGGTGTTGCTAAAATCTGACATGTTGTCTTTAATTTTTCAACCCCCAAATTTCCAGAGCTGAATGGGGAGAGCAGATATCACATGGAGCTGAGAAAGTTGTGAAGTAAATATTCCCTAAAGTTAGCTAGAAAATCCAGAGAGTTGCTCTGGGTTCTGCTTTAGCCTACAGTTGATGTGCTCTTGTTGCCTGCTCGGTAATTTGTCGGGAACAGGGAAGAAGAATTCAGACTTGGCAAGCTGGTGCTGCAGACAGATTTTGTCAGATGAAATCCCAGTAGACGTTAGCCCAACATCAACAGCTCCTGAGCTATCACATGGGAATGCACAGGGAGATAAAACCAACATCCTAAGGGGAGGATCCTCTATTTTAAGGTGCAGAGAGGGCAATCTGGCTAATGTAATTTTTTCCTTTCTTTCTGTAGTCGTTCAGAGAAATGATGGAAAATGCTGGTTCCAAACACAGATGCAATCCTGTCTTTTCTCGAATGCTCAGCTACATCTAAAGTTGCTTAACTTCTCTCTCTTGCCTTTTCTTACATGTGAAGAGAAGTTAATCCTCTCTGCCTTTACCTCAGAGGGATTGTAAGGGCAGAGTTTGGAAAAGAATTTGCTGTCTATGCAAAGAATCCAAAAGTGACTGCAGGGAAAAAAACCCCAGACCTACCGTTGGGAAACTCCAGCACCAGTCCACTGCTTTCTGGAAGTGGAGTGTTCTGTTACATAAACATCCTTGAAGCTTTGCAGAAGGGGTGACATTCACATGTGGGCCCTGACTAATTGGGCTTTGTGTGTGAGGAACGGGGATGGAGAGGATAAGGAAATGAAATCCCCAAGGTGCAAGCTGGGCCTCCTTCTTCCCATGGCCTGGGCTGTTGCTTACGTGTTGAAGGGGGTCTCAGAGCCTCCTGTGCCATGGAGCTGATGACTGGGAACTCTGTGGGCCCTGCAACCCAGGCTGCACCCAAACTCCCCAGTGGGCTGCGGGGTGTCCTGCTCTGCCCAGCAGCCTGCAGCAGTGGCTCAGAGAGCTTCCCTCTGCCCAGGAACTGCTAAGGTCCCTTTGTGCTTAAATCATCATTAACTCAGTGGCCCAGGCCTTTATTTAGGCATAATATCCTGCACACAGCATTAACTCTTAGCAGCTTCTAGGGAGGCAAAATGTAGCTGCACACTTCAGGAGCTCCAAGTTGCTCCCTGGAGGACTCTTCACCCTTCCAGTGATGATGTGGAGAATCAAGACCCCACAGCTGCTGCTTTGATGCCCAAAGTTAGGCAGCACCAGCACCCATCCACCCAAAACTCACTCCAGACTCAGGGCCCAGCTCTCCCCAGCCCCTCACCTTGTGGCAAAGTGGAGCTGCAGCGTGAGTTGAAAGTCACCACTTTGTTCTGCACACACTCTCCAAAGCTTTGCCACTAGTACTGACCAAACAAAATAACTTGTTTCCTCCTCTGTCTCTTTGGAGAAATCTCTGTATAGCAGACATGTAAATAACTTGGTAGTGTCTGCTATAAAATTCACATGTATATTTTTCTATATGTTATGACAAACACAGAATAACAATCTGCAGGTTTTCCATTCTGTGTATCAGCTCTCAGGGCAAGAGGTCAGATTTAGCAACTGGGATGTTAAAGGAGCAGATTCACAGGCTGAAAGAGCCAGTGTGGAACTGGTTAGTAAAGAGTAAATTCTGAATTCCCAAGTCTTTTTCTTTTCACAGCTGTTAAGAGTTCAGTGGGTTGAACTGCAATCCTTCAAGTTCATCTGTTGACTCCAACACAAAACTATTATAAACTGTGCCTCTAAAACACGTGATGAAACATTTCTTGAGAGCTATTTATTCCAACTGCAGCAGAGGAAAGTTTTCAGAACACCCAGCATTTGGTAGAGGAAAGGTCTCTTGAGCTTTGCAAAAGGAGGAATTATTTGCATACTGGCGTAAGTTGCTTTTTGATTATTTTTTTTTTCCTGCATCACTGAACAAAATAATACTTCTAACTTTCCCCCACCGTGGAAACATGATCAAGTAGTACAAAACTATATTTAAGTGCCTAGCAGAGAATTTCTATATAATTTTCTTTTTTTAATCATATGGATTGGGGTTTTATAATTCAGCATTGAATTCAAGATAATTTAATATTATGTGTTTTCTTTCTTTTAATGTTTTCTGTATCTGAATAAGAGTTCATTCACTGACAGTACTAATGCAGAGGTATAATAGACTGAGAGCTTGAATCAGGTGTGGGGTTTGCAAGCTTATAATTATGAGGAATAAGGAAGAGTTTGGGGTAAACTTTTCCAGGTGTTTCTTTTACACCTTTGCTCTGAAGTTTGATCTTACATATCCATTTACATTCTCCTCTAGGCTTAGCTCTGGTAAAACTCTTTCCATGCTGAAGATGGACCATGCAAATGTGACCCAAGCTATGCTTGATGCTGAATCCCCCAGCACAGAGAAGAGCAACAGCAATGAGTATTTTTACATTCTGATTGTCATGTCCTTCTACGGGGTCTTCCTGATAGGAATAATGCTTGGCTACATGAAATCCAAAAGAAAAGAGAAGTCATCCCATTTGCTTCTGCTCTACAAAGATGAGGAGAGGGAGTGGGGGGAGGCTGTGAAGCCTCTACCAGCCGTGGCAGGGCTGAGATCCGTGCAGATCCCCACGATGCTGAACATGCTGCAGGAGAGCATGGTGCCCTCCCTGTCCTGTGCCATCTGCTCCATGGAAGGCAGCAGCGTGAGCTCCGAGTCCTCCTCCCCAGACGTGCACTTCACCATCCAGGAGGAAGTGCTGGATTCTGAGCTGGGGGAAGTGTCAGAAACGCCCCTCAACGAGAGCAGCGAGGGCTCTGTGGAAAACCTCCAGAAGAACTCCTAGCACTTGCAGGGCTCCCCTGATCAGCTGCCAAAGTGTGAGTGGAGCTCCCACCAAGAACTTGTGGCTCTGCTTTTCTGCTCTCCAATGAACTATGAACAGGTATCTGTGCTCCTGGGCCCAAGGTGTTCCTGAGAGCTGGCAGGACAAGGAAGCAGTGGTACCCAACTTTAAAGTGTGACTTGCACATTATTGGGTTGCTTAATTTTATTTTTTCCATTATTATTTCTTACTATGAAAGCTAAGAACATGGTGAATATATATGTATTTTCTAACGAGGTAATTATTACTGGCATGTCTCTGCATATTTCAGAATTCTGTAAATATCTGGGAAATGTTTGGGGAAGTTACCCTCATGCAATTGCCTGGTTCTTAAAGATGATGGGTAATGCTCATTCACACAAAGCTGTGATGGACTAGAAATACTCTTACTGTGTTTTTCTTATGACAAACCACAGCCAGCAGCACATTTGCTCAATGAGGCCTCAAAAGCTGAAAATTTGTTGATGCTGTACTTGAAGGGAGATTACAGCATGGCTGGAGACTGGCTTTAGGTACAGAAAGATTGAAAGACAAGGCAGAAATAAAGAGGCACTGAGTTCCTGTGCAGTTTGTAGAGCCTGGCTCCAGACCCATGACACTTCTCTGTGTCTTTGCTGAAGTTATTCATGCACTGGCTGGGCCAGGTTCACCACCTTCTGCTGCAATCCAGCCTGTGACTCAGTTACTAACAGGAAAGGTGGTTTCATTTTTTGCTTTTGTGTTTTTTAAAGATGTGTACCTTTGGTCGCTAAAGGCAAAGATCTGTACGTTAAAGGAGAGGTTCAAAGATCTTTGTTACAGGCTGTAAGACGCAGAAAGGCTCCAACAGATGCTGCTCTGTTACGCCCCCTTCAAAAAGAGGTGGAATTCTGAATGGAATTTAACCTAGCAAGGGTGAATTCCTGGCCCCACTGAAATCAGCAGCTGAGACAGGGACCAGCACAAGATTTTGTGTTTCTCTGTTGGAGTTAAATTCTCTGCTTGAGGTCAGTAAAATTGTACCCATTTACATCATTAAAGAATTTAGACTTTCTGCTCTATTTAAGCTGGTGTAGGTAAGCATTGTGTTACATCTTTTTTTTTAATCAGCTCTCATGTGACACATGCATTTCTATAAAGCTGTTAGTAACTAGTTTTTCAAACCACCACAGACTTCCCCCTCCCCCAGTTTAATGGTACTGTGACATTTTTCAAATGCTCATGAAATTTGTTGCTAAATTATTGCACTTTTACAAGAAGTAAAAATTAATACAAAGAAGAAAATTAATATTTCAATCATACCTTATATTTTATAATAACTTATTACAGTGTTTTGATTAGTTTCGAAGCATGAGGGCTGAAGAGCCTGAGTCTAAAGCATTGCACAGCAAAATATTTGCAAAATGTCTCCACATATTTCCTGCACTAAAATAGCTCTGTGATTTATCCACTGGCATTAGAGCTTGAGAGACGGCTCGAAAAACATGAATGCAGAAGGGCAGAGATGAGCTGCAGCCAGAGTGTGCAGTGCTGCTGGCTCCGGGGAGGGCTCAGAGGGTTAATGGATGCAGGATCAGGGATCTCTGTCTGTCTGAGCACAGCAGAACAAAGGCTCCATTGTGCTCCTAAGGGCTGATTGGGGCAGACCGAAGGCAGCGGGAGTTTTTCCATCGGCTTCACTGAACTTTGGATCAGACCATATAAAGCTTTTTGGTAGATTTACTCTAAAAGGGGCTGTTTTAAGTTTGAAAGGAGCCAAATTAAGTTTGGCACTTTGCCTGGAATCACTTGAATCCTGAAACTTTCCAAATGAGACTGACATGTACAAGTTGTCACATTTTCCATTGCTTTCTCCTTCGTCCTTTACTTTTGGTATAAATGTATTTGTATCTGTAAAAAACTGATGTATATAATTCCTAACATCGAGTTGTATATAATTGTCTCATGTATTTAAAGTTTATTGTTTCTACTGGCACTAATTTTATTTAAATAAAGAAACACATTTCCTGGAAAAGTCTCCATGTTTGTTCACTACGTCAAATAGATTTCCAGTAACGAGACTGGGCACAATTCCTGCAGGATCCTTTTCTGAGCCTCTTTTTGAAATGATTCCTTGAGCTTTGCAGTCCTGCAGCATCATGGGCTGGCTGCAGGGCTGGGCCTGGTTCTCCCCATCCACCTTTGGTCCCTGTTGGCAGCCAGCACGCTCAGGGTGTGAGTGAGTGCCAGCAGGGCCACAGGGATCCCCTTCTGCAAAGACCTGGGGTGCTGGGGAGGCTGCAAAACTGCTATGGAAACTTGTGTTGCTTATTCAGCCTCTGGATGTGTCTTCATTTTGAGTTTCAGAGTTAGATTTGCAGTGTAGCAAATTGAGTGGGCTAGGGTTGAAGTCATGGACGAGTATCTGACACAGATCTCTGATCCCACTGGATTTCCACTGGCTTTGTCACAAGCTTTGACCCTGGGTCTCACTGCTGCTCTGTCATTCCCAGTATTACAGAGAGAGGAGGTTTTCAGAATCTGCCTCCCTAAAAAAGGTGTAAATGTTTAGAGGCAACTTTGAGCTTCCCTAAATCTGTTGAGCTGCAAGTACAGATTCACCAGCACTGGTTAAGACCTGCATGCATGGGGTAATTTGAGGTTGTTTCAAAAATCAGATTGCTAAAAAGTTACATCTGCTTGCTTTCCCACAAATCAGGCTCCCTATTAAATAATTCTGAGGCCTGGTTACAAGCTCCTGTGGACCTGAAGCTGCCCATAAGCAAGGCTGTGTTTGGCTGCAGCCCTGCCCTGTCCTGGGCCACAGTGGTGTCCTGGGGTCAGTCCCAAACATCTCCCATTTACCCACTGCTGCCTCGGGCTTCAGGGCTTCCATTGCCACCACAATGAATCAAGGAACTTCTGACAGCACTGGAGATAAGGAGGAAAAACAGAACCAAATGTAAATTACAGCTCTGCTGCATGGATCAAAAAGGTAACTTGTTCCAGCAGTTTCTTGTATTTCAGTATTTTCTTTGTCCTAAGGGGTTTGTCTTTGTCCAAATCAGTATTTTGATGACATCAGGGGGAAAAAAAATCTATTTTGGCTATAAAAGTTGCCTGTGCAAGTGAATGCAATGATGCCTTGAAGACAGCCCAGTGACCCTAGACTGCCAGGTAACTATTATTCTGAAATAAAGAAGTGTTGTTAATCTTCAAAAGCTACAGACAGAAGGAAAAAAATTGCTCCCATTAATCTTGTTTCAAAATCCTTTTGACTACTAAGGAGTAAAAGGTAATAATATTGTTTTTTTCCAAAATGAATGGCATTTCCAGTGTGCTTCAGTAACTGATTAAAGTTAGATTCAGAGCTAATAGGTCTTGGCTTGAAGGCCATGATAATTGACTGTAATTTGACTGAATGGAGGTGATTTTTTTAACTAATGCCTTCTTCTTTAAAAGAACACAGCAATTAGGCTCCCATTTCTTGGCAGTGCTATACCTCATGAATTTGCTGCAGTAGTTAACACATATCCCCTTGGAGAGAAAAGGAGAAGATGGCCACATGTGGCCCGTGTCCATGGGCTGGCTCCAGGACCTACTGTGAATAAAAATGCTCAGAGGTGCTCAAAGTGGGTGCAGCCCAGAATAGTTGGACGTGCCAGGTGCAGTTGTGGCAAATCTGGACCATGCTCTCCTGTTTGTGTTGACTTACCATGGTCACGTTATAATCTTTTTAGAACTTGTCCTAGTGGGAAGATGATTTCTTCCTGAGTTAACAGGTGGATCTAAGAGGTAAGAAAGTTGGTAACATTGTTTAGGCTATTGGTTTTCACACACTGATTGTATTTGCCTCTGTGTATTTGGTTGATTTACTTCTATATTTTTTCAATTTTCACACATCTGTGCAGGTCCTACTGTGTACAGCCAAAAATAGCTGCACCTTCTTGGTGCATTGACACTTCTGTAACCAGCTCAACCAGGCAAGAAAATGGAAAATAATCAAAAAATCAATGAGCAGCACTTTTTCAAAGTTTAATTTGGTTTGGTTTGGGTAGGGTTTTAGTTTGTGTTAGGTCAGGTTAGACTGAGACTTTTGCCACACAAATAAGTGATTAAAAAAGGATAAAAAAGGCAATTGGATGATGCATTACAGACTGTTCCCAGCTCTATCCCTCAGTAATCTGTTCAACTGCCTGTGCTTCTCTTGATTATCATATGAACCTTCTTATATTGTTGTCTGTGAAAATATGAGATGTTTCTGATAGATATGAAAAGCTTGTGAATTTTAGATGAAAGATATGGTATAAAAAGAAAACCCATGCCCACTTAGAAACAACAAATTTTTTTGCCCTCCTTAATAATGCTAGATGCAACAGTAGCCACTGGCAACAAATGTTAATTTCTAGTAGTTGGAATTTTCAGCTCATCCCTCCTCAGGAGCTGTGTGACAGGGTTTTGTGCTTTGTTGAGAGCTGGAGAGCAGGGCAGTAGTTCTGGGATATGGGAGACTAAATTCAGTTCCCCCTTCAGCTCGAGGTTCATTGTGGTACTCTGGAAAATTACCTGCTTTGGATAAGACTCCCTTTTATAAACTTTAAAGGAGAGCACACCTTCCCTGCCTAAGGCTGATGTGAAGATAACTACACTGAGAATTTCAGAGTGCTGAGCTCTGATGGAAAGTGAGAAAAGGCAGAAGAGTTGTTTGTCCTTAGAAAAGGAATCAATTAAAGAATTGAAGAATTTCCTCTGGTGTGAACTCCAGCTGTTTAGATGGAGCTATTGTGTGATGCCTCCAAGCCCTGCAGCTTTCCTACAAATGCTGGCCCTGGAGCAGCCTGCTGTGGGGCTGGTCCCCAGCCTAGCCCTCCCTGGGACAGCTGTGTCTCATCCCAGAAATGAAAACATCAGCTAAACACTGCAGGTGAGAGGATGTGACACAGACAAGTGGTTTTGAATTCCACCCTAGCCAATGCACAAAAGCTCACTCTTTCCTTCTCCTCAGGAGGAAATATAAACTGTGTACCTCTAAAGATGTACATCCCCCTTCTCCTTCCTCAGGTCAGGACAAACTGATTGAACAAGGTTTCCTGTAAGGAGAAGAGAGGGGAAGAGAAAAACCAATGCTGCTCCTATTTTTCAACAATAGGTATGGAGTGACACAGCAGCACAGAGGCTGCCTTGAACACAGCACAGGAGAGCCCCTGTGGTGCCTCTTTCCAGGCCTTAAGTCAAGACCCATCCCATTGTTTTCCCTACAAACACCTGATGCCACAAAAGGACCCATTGCAGCTGCCACTGTGTCAGCGATTGCTCCCCAGCCTGCAAGCCCTGCACTGGCAAGCAGGGACACACTCCTGGCAGGAGCACAGAGCAGGGCTGGCTCTGCTCAGAGCCCAGGCACCACTCAGACATTTCTCCAGGCCTGACTTTCCTCACTCATCACTGCATGAGAGCACTGTGGAAATTCGAGGGGGGTGCATGGAGTGCATACGGGTTAATTTTCATCAGCTGCACAGGATTTACACCAAAAGGATGCTGTTTACACCAAAAGGATGCTGTTTGCTTTGGTTACAGGGGTAAGCATAATCTAAGAAATCATACTGAGGCCAGTGGGTGATGTGATGGCAGCACCTACCCATGTTTACTGAGAAACAGCTCCTTGTGCCTCCACTGGAGGAAACAGCAGCAAAAGCCCTGTCACATTCTCTTTCTCGGGGTCTATCTGCTCAGTGTTAGGCATAATTAACTTCAGTCATATCTAATTAGCTGCTCTTTGGCCAGGACGTGTATCTCAGATGGATGCTCACTGTAAAGATTTTTTTCTCCTGTATTCATCAAGAATTCAAGAGCAGATTAAAATAATCATGCAGCTCACTTCTGCAGAGAGGTGCAAATGCCTGCTGAAAGAGCTGACCTTCACCATGCTGCAGTGGCAAGTAAAATACTGCCTTAGAGGAGGCTCCTCAAGGCTTTTGTTGCTTCAAGTGATCTATAGGTACTTTACTTACTGTTTATGTAGGCATTTACACAGTGCATTATGCATTAGTTTCATTATAAAATTCATGAAGAGCATTCAATAGATCCCAGCATTTCTTCTGTCAGTGAAAAGAATTTTTGCCACAACTTTTCTTCCATGACCTTTAGTTTGTCATGTGAAGTGCTATCATCAGGAACAACAAGAACATTATATTCATGTGAAAAGAAGAGTACTAAACATTCATATAGAATAGACAGTACTTTGGGACTAAAAGTGTCCTGTATAGGAATATTTGTGAGATACATGTGTGCCAGGGAAATATCAGAAACCCAGGAGTTGAGGGTAATAGTAGCAGACTTTTTGAGTCCTTTATTTATTTATGATGTCTAGACAGACAGTGATTTTCCCTCTTTTTCTGTTGAGAGCTGTGTCAGTTTGAACTGAGAGAGTCCAATAATTGCACTTATATCTGTATGTGTGTTCTTGATGTGCCTATTTTTTCTCCCTTTTCTACCATTTTTCTAAAGGACCATAGCCCAGGGACATTATTTTTTCAGGCCTATCCTTGCCTTCTTTTTCTTTCCTGCATGAAAGACATAGCTTAAGGCACTTAAGTCAGGTTGAACCTGATTTTTTTCTACTCCTTGGCACTCTTTAATGTTGACTGCTACCATCTCTTTTGAGTAGTGTAGTACGTGCTTTCCTACCAGCTCCACGCACTGACATATGGTTACCATCAATTTTATAGGGGCCTGGAAGCACAAGGGATTGTGCTCATTGCTCCTGTTATAAAGTGGGGCACAGAATTTGTAACTTCTGCTGTGGGTCACCAGTTCAAATGCAAATCCAGGACAGGGCTGACCAGCCTTGGTGTGGGGACTTGGTGGCTTTTGTGCCACTGGCTCTGTGAGGCTGGCTCCCTCAGCACACTGAAGGAAGCAGTTTGAAGACAAAGAGGAGATATTTATGCTTCATTCTGCACAAGCAGCAGTAGGTCTGTAAACTGGGTGATGGGAGGAGGCTGCTGAAGTCCCTGGCTGGTGGGCAATGGTGGAGGCTTCTCCCCACGACTCCAAGGCATTCCCAGCAGGGGCAGTGATGGTCACTGACACTCCCCAGCTGGTGTCTGCTCACTAAAGCACAGTCCCAGCTGGCACTGCTCACAAAAGGCTCCTGGGCCACGAGGATGGGAGGCAGAGAGGTCAGCAGCCCCTTCCTTACACTGATAGGGATGTTGGAGGGTGGACCTTCTCACAGATGTTACACTCAAAGCGGCATCAGGGTGTGGTGAGGGGAGGGACAGGTTCCAGGCAGGGTTTGGGGACATAACCCTACGTGCCCCCCAACCCCTGCAAGCCAGGAATTTGTCTTTCAGAAACAATGTCTCTCCCTTTCACGTTGTTTTTTTTTCCCTTTTTGTTCCCTCTGGGCTCTGGAAACATGCATTTTATTGCTACACAGCAACTTCCCTGAACTCTATCTGGAAGATTAATGGTTTATTGAAGAACAGGCAGGATTTAGATTGTCATCAAGAGACCCATAAAAGTAAGCATGTAAAAAGTGTTATGGAAACAGAGAGTGGCCCCTTGGAGTTTTCAAGGCTGGAAGCTGGGCTGTACACATGCCCTGCATCCAGCTCCCTCACCCCTTGCTGGGAGCACACGTGGAAGGGCAGTGGGAGTTCATTATTTGTGCTGGAAATGGATGAGTCCCTTGCCATGAAGTTTACTGTAAGTGCACCTTTTCTCATGAGCCGGGCTTTTTCCAGGCTAACCTCTGCTTTGTTGGTGTGCATGTGCATCTTGTACGTCACTGGGAACACATTAATGGCCATCAGGAACATTGCTTTTGGAATCCTCACAGATATCCCCAGTGATCCAATTTGAAGCACTGCCTGGAAAATGATTAACTCCTCTCTTTGGTCTGGAAGGGATTGCAGGATTCTGCTGGGCCACTTCGGGCCACAGCCAGCTCATTCCTGTAGACTCCTCGTGCTCCTCCCCGGGGACCTGTGCTTTTAGGGAGTCCTGCACGTAAGCTATTGTTGCATCTGAAGGCCAAACTGTTCCATTCAGTATGGCTTTAGAAAAGGGACTGTGCTACCAAGCCCTAGGGAAAGACTGTTACCAGCTGAGCCCAGTGAAAGCAGCACCCTGTTCTAATGGCAGCTGCAGCCCCCAGCCCTTCTACCCCTCATCTCTTTCACAGGATTCATCACTGGGGATATCTTCTGTGTGTGGAAATAGTGGCTTCATAAGTATGCCAAGCATTGGGAGGTTAGCAGTACATGGACAATTCCTGCAACCCTGGTTACTCAAAGTTGGCTGAAGTTGCCTCTCTGCCTGTGCTGCCATGGGATCTGCATGTTAAAGCCCAGAGAGAGCCAAACAGGGAATGCTGGAGCTGTAAAAACACAGCTGGCTCAGACAATGGGTTCCTTTGGTGGAGCTTTAAAAAAGAAGCTCTGAAGATTTGTTAGGACAGCTCATCCTCACACATATCATCATTTGCTCCATTAGCTTTGATCCAGAACCTTCTCCCAGTACTTCAGTTTCCATGGGCTCCCCTGCCCTTCTCAGCACCATGGGTCACTTTCTGCATACCATAGTAGAAGTAGAATTAAAGTATTAAAATAAATCCTGTTTCTTTAGCTTTCCATATTTCTTCTCAACCCAGTAAAGGTGCAGGTTTGCTCTTGGCTCCTTGCAGCAGTGGGGTTCCCCTATAAATGGCCTCAAAAGAGGCCCCAGATCCTCCAGGTTTCCAGGCATGTCAGTGGGGTCTCCTCACCCTGAATCTGTTGGGTTTTTGGTCCAATTCACACCAGATTTCTCACCTTCAGTCACAGGTGTCCCTGGGGACAGGTTAACACACAGCCTGTTTTTATCCTACCGTTCATGGATGCTTGTTTTGCATTTTTATGCCCACTGTGCCCTGGGTCAGCTGCACAGGAAACAGGTGCCCTGACACAGAGCTCTGACCCTCATGGGGCAAGCTGGGACCTGGGGTGCCCCAACGCCCCCTTCCACCTTCCCTTCAGTCTGTTGGGGATGGATGAAGAAAAATCTTGCAGAGATGGGGCAGACATGAGCTATGGCCACACAATTGCCTTAACTCAGTGTTTCTGTGCAGCCCTCTGGCTGTTTAGTTCATGTGCATGGAGCAACTGGAAGTTATTGGAAAAATCTCTTGATTGTACTTATTGAATCTCAGAAGAGGCTGTCAGGTGATAAAAGCCTTAAAATGAGGAGGATTCCTGCCTCCAGCAAGGGCAGCAAGTGGCATGCAGCCCAGTGAGGGGCTGCAGAGGGCTTGCAGCCCCATGGATGGGGCATCTCTGGGAGGTCTCTGTGGGGCACAGCCCAAGGCAGGGCCTTTGCAGTTCCATAGCAGCCCCACAGGGATCTCTGAAAGAATTCTGTGAGAATTCCCTGCCCTGGTCCATCAGCACCAGGCTGACCAGAGGAATAACAAACCCTGTGAGCTCCACCTTAATCACACCTCTGAGGTGCTGCTGCTCACAGCTTTATGCTCTTTCACCCCCCAAGGCCTGTGATTAGTCCCCAGCAGCCCTGTCAGGATGCACTTTATGGTTTAATTACACATCCCAGTCTGACTAATGTCCCTGGCTGCTCAGCCTGTCAGGCCCCATTAGCTGAGAGCATCCACGTCCAGCACTGAGCAGGCTGGGGAGAATGTGCCAAGCTTACCCCATGGCTGCCTTGTCTTTGCTGCAGCTTTAACACAAAGGCTCTGACATCTCCTCAGCCTTTGCAGAGCTGCCTTGTGAAGGTACAAAATGATTGGGAAGAGATTCAGGGAACACCTGTTCCTGGTGGCTGTGCCCAGTGGGACATGAGCAGTCCTTGGTGGTGGTGGTGACCACAGCTGTGGTCTTCATCACAGGAAAATCAGAAAGCATTTCCTCCCCCCAGGCTAAGCTCTGCTCTAGCTGTGCCTTGTTGATATTTGTGAAACCTCTAATTAGCTGCCCTTTCATTTTGCTTTGTATCTGAGGTTGATACTGTGTCATCCTCTTTTCTCAGGAGTTTTAATATTTCCAGTGACTTATGAAAAGGGCAACTCTGTCAGGCATTTTGTGACCTTTAACTTGGGAGAATGTCATTCTTCAGGATGACTGTGGCCATTTTGTCTGCTGTGTTCCTCACAGTGATAACTTTGTGGTGATGGTCACTCTAGAAAACCAGACTGCAGATTTTCAAGTGTGGACTAAAGAATCCCATAGGGAATTCCTTTCTATCCAAGCTGTATATAAAGAAAATCTTGTTTGTTGTCTAATGCCTATAGTGAGGGACCTCAAATGAGCCAACTGGCCTGCAAAGTCAGAAGGAAAAAAATCTGGTGAATAGTAAGTTTGTTGGGAAAATGGTATTTAGGTCATCCCAAAACTATTTATGAATTCAGGTCAAATTTTCTGGGTAGTTCCTCCTGGGATTTAATTTTTTTTTCCTGGGAGTGGATTAATTTTTCCTTTTCACTAAACTCAGGGGTTAATGCATTTGCCAGAAACTGGGAATCCCTCATACAGTTTCAGTCCATGCTTGGGTGGAGCTGGGTAATCCATTCCCACTGAATTGCCAGCACTTTTGAGTATGTTAGGAAGAAAGGGCAGTACACCCACAGTATGTCCCACTGAACCTGTGTCCCCACAGTATAAAATATGTATTCCCTGAGCCAGAGAGAAGGAAATGACAAATACTCCCTAGTATGGTGGTTAGTGAATATGGAGAGGCAAGAATATATTGAATTTCTGCTATATAATCTGCTCTGACTGTAACTGGTATAAAATTGTACAAGAACACAAAGATGAGATTTGTTTATCCTGTAGCTTGGCAGCCATAGTGCTCCCATAAGAGATGTGGATTCTCTCAGGGCATAGGTAGAAGGCAGTCTGGATCCATTGCTCCTTGGATTTAATCAGGGAATTAAATATCCTATCATTTCCTTTGCTGTTTAAGAAGTAAATACTTTGTTGAAACAACTGTGTTTCAAATAAAAGCCATGTTGATTTAGTTTTTGGTGTGGAAACATCAACTTAAATTTGTAAATAATCTTTTTGACTAAAAGCAGTTATTCACATGAATCTGTCAAATGGGGGCTCATTTGCAGCTGCTAAATGAGGGGATACAAACCAAGCAACTCAACTGAGAGCTTGCAGGCTGGGAGAAGAGATGTGGTAAACAGAGAGCTGAGACAAAGTAATCTGGGCTGTGGTTTGGGGGTCATGAGTCAGGCAGGCAATGGATGATAGGAAGCTCTTTGCTAACTGTGTTCATACCTAAAAACAACCTGAAAGCAATAACTGGGTCCCACTATCTAATTCAGGGTGCTTGTTAAAGGGCTGCCAGCTACAACTGACTCTCATAGTGCAAGCATAAGGGAAATATGCAGCTCATGAGACAGAAAGGACCATCTGACCTCTTTCCTCCTCAGTCTGTCCTAAGCATAGAAGAAAAAGTGGAGCTAGGCTGACATTTATTTCTCTGAGAAGAAACCAGCCTGTCTTTAAATTGCTCTTTGGGTTTTTCCATCTGATTTTATAAATGACATGCTGTTTTACTGCACCCTTAACTGGAAACAGACGTTAGATTTTGATGAGAATATATATGTCCTGTCTTTTTCTTAGCAGCTGATAGTACCGGGGAAGGTGCAGTGGGCAGAATGTCAGGGGTAAAATCCTACAGAAAACAAACCCACAAGCACAGGCCTTTGGATCAGTTCAGGATGAATCACAATATTCTCTGCTCATTTCCTTATACACCTGTTTTCAGTGGAAAAAATAAAATTCCATTCAGAGTCAGGAAGGATGAAAATACTTGGCATAACCTATAAGAAAGCTTGAATTTCAGCTGCATCTCTACAGTTGTTTCCAGTTAGCTGGTGGGGCAGCTAACAGTGGTGCAGTAACATCTCTGTGTTGGTGCCTTTCTCCCCCAGCCACCCTGATCCATGCAGCCAACAGCTGAACACATGGCAGGGGTTGCAGAGACTGAAGAGAACCTTCACAAGCAGATTTGAGGAGGATTTGCATTCCTCCAGGGTGTGGCTGCACAATATCATAGTGGGGAAGGAGAGCAGCCCCGAGTGGGGTGTGAAGCAAACAGGACCATGGAGCAGCTCACTGACACACTCAGGTGGGCCAGAGCTCATCAGTTGGGTATTTGGCACATGACTGTCCTTGAGGAAAGCACCAAGCAGTTTTAGCCTTGGTGGAAGTAGCAGGTGCCTAATCATTCCCTGTGTGCCTGAATTCTCTGCAGGAATTGGTATTTGGTGCTTGCTGCCTCAGATTTGCTGCAGGTTAATGCTCAGCCATTGAGCTCTAATTCCTGTGTATATTAAGGATGTGCTGATATTTGAAGGGAAATGTGTAATATTCTGGGTTTGCATCTGTAATTGAATGCACAGCTTTCCTTGGTTGCTGGTTGACAGAGAATGCAGAAGCCAGCACAATCAGCAGTTCCAGGATTTATCTCTAAACAAATATCTACAAGAGAAAAGCAGCAGTGCAGCAGCTTGCACTGGATATAATTCTCATCAATTCAGTGAGTAAGCACACAGGATTTGTCTTATGAGCTGCCAGACCAAGCACAGTCTCCAATCCCACAGCATGCAGAGGTACCAAAGCTCACTAAATGCATTCACCTGCTAGCACTCTGAGGCAAATGTTCCTGTCTCAATAAAAGTACAGACCCTGTTGGACAAGCCATGCACAGCTGCATCACAAAGACTGCACAAAATTTCTTTATTCTTTTTTAATTCAAGAGAAGCCTAGAATAACAAGATAGACAAAGGAGAAATTTAATGAGCTTGATCTCAGCAGAAGAGTTTGGCTGAAGCACATGGCTCAGAGACAATATCAAAAGGTGACATCCTTTACTTTTTTCCTCTAGGGGCCACAGCTGCTTTTCTCCTTCCAGGATCCTGGGGCTGCCCAGTGCAGCCCTGGCTGGGCCCACCAGTCCTTGCACAGCTCTGGGCAGGCTGTGGGTGCTGGGCTCAGGTCCTGGGGCAGCCCAGGCCAGCTGGGGCTTGTCCTTGCAGTGTGCTCTGGGACTGCTGTGCCAAACCCAGGCTGCAAAGGAGACCTGGGCCATGGAGGCAGGGGTGGGTGAGGCCAGTCAGGGTAATTAAGTTTATTAGTGCCCTCAGGTGTGGTGATTGGGATGGGGCTGGGCCAGCCTGATCCCCAATGAGCACAGCTGTGAGCAGCAGGTGAGCAGCACTGACAGCACTGAGCCATGGAGTGCCCAGGGGCACTGACCAACCACCAAAGGGAGCAGAGGGCACACAGGTGCAGTGCATCAACAGGAGGGGATAAAAGGCTGGGCTACAGAGCAAGGAGGGCAGTTGCTTGCAGCCTTCTGAAGTGCCATGGTGTTACTGTGTATGGGCAGATTCCTGAAGCCTTCTGATGAGGTATGGTGCTGCTCTAGGTGGGTTGAGCTTTCTGAAATTGTCTGGTGGCTATCTCAACTGTGACATGTGCTGTGACACCCAGAACTTTGAGCTCCTTTCCTACAGCTCTCCTCTTTGCTCTCTGAAGTTGGAAAGCAGGAAGATGTTACTTTAAGTACTGCCTCTGTGCCTGGCAAGTGTGTTTTTGATTCTTTCCTCTAGCTCACATTTGTGATTTTTCAAAAATAATTTTATTTTATGTGACCTGGAATATCTTTTGCAGTAAGAAAGCTGTCAGGCTTTTCTGGTGGAGGGATTTGTAAGTAGGGTGAGATCTGTTGTGGTACCTTAGCATGTAATGACTGATCTTTGTGGGACAAGAGCTTTTCCAATTCATAGTCCTATTCAGTCTTAGGGAAGTTTGTCTGTAGATGCCTTTGACACAGCAGGAAAATGTGCCCTCCATCTTGTGAGCTGCTCAGAGGGAGTTAAAGGGCTCACCCTGGTAGCTTGTTAAAGGTGAGTCAAGTCTAGGAGACCATGGAGCTTCACTTCTGCTGGCTTGCCTGGGGTGGCTGGGAAGTTTCTGGTGCTTTGCATGGCAGTGAGCTCTTTGTGCACAGCCAGGCTTGGAAAGCTGAGCTGAGAGAGCACTTTGGAGTGCCGTGCTCCTCCTTAGTCCCACAGTCTTGCTGGGTGACCCAGGAGCAGTGTGTGGGTGGGCTCTGTGCTGTGACTCCCCAGCTGTGCCCAGCTCACAGAGGATGTGTGCACATGGATCAGAGCCTGCTGTTTCTGCAGCAGGAGCTCACAGTTCTGAGCTCTGGAGCTCACTTCTTCAGTCCTTGCTTTGGCTAAATCCTCCCATGGTGGCGTGCTCACATCTCTGAGCTTTGCTCCAGCTGTAGTGCCACTGAACTGTGGAAGAGCAAGGAGGTGGAGCTCCAGGAGAAGCAGTTTTCTTAATCAAGTTATTAACAGCCTTCTGCAAACCCCAAAAAGCTTGCTGATGCCACAGCTCCTGTCAAAACTCATGGGTTGACTCTGCTGTTCATAGTTCTCAAGCTTATCCCAAGGTCCCAAATGAATCCTTTTCATTTCCTGTTAAACCAACCCTACTGACCATTTCTGTTCTATTGGCCTTGTCTCATTGCCACCCCAAACCAGTTTTATCATAGCACAGGCACCATCACCCTGCTCCACAGCTGCACTAGGCTAGGTCCAGCTTTCAGAAACTGAAGATGAACCTAAATGTGGAGGATTTTTTTGTGATTTGGTTCCCTTTTATGTTGTGGGTTTTTTTTCCTGCAAAGCCAGAAAGGTGTGCAAACTCAATGATATGAGTTCCCTTTCACTGACAGGCCCTGCTATCATCACTAAACCTGGGCAGAAGATTTGTGGGTATACATTTCAAAACTCTCTTTAAAAGGCAATTAAATGCTCTAAGAAGAGGAGTCAGTGACAGATGCCCCAGGATTTCAGTTATATCATTTATATACCCATTTCTACACACATGTGCTCACCCCTCTGTGTGTGTGGGGCCCTGTGGTGCAGGAACAGAACCTCTGACAGCAGGGAAGGTTACACCAAAGAGCAGACAGGGTGAGCTGAGCACCAGGGTGGCAATTCCAGAGTGCTGCTTTGTTCTTTCATGTGGAACATCATCATCTGGGAGAGCATTGGCTCTGTCCCAGAACATGAGTTTCTTGAGTCCTATTCCCTGGCTTTGGGAGGGATTAGAGGCAAAAGTCTTCTGGAGCCCAATGAGCAGAGAACCCTGAGGCTGACAAACTGAAGGTGGAAAGAAATGCATGTTTTTATTTCTATCTGTTCCTTGGAAGCTATAGAGTATAATAATGGGTCCTTCCTGTTGCATTTCTTCCCAGTCATGACTTTGTCTCATGGCAGCAGCTGCCACCTGGAATTTGAGGGAAAAGTTGTAAAGAACAGTTATCAGCAGTGGATTGGGCTTTGGGCAATGCTTTTATAAGAGGTATGGGACAAGTTGCCTGGGAAAAAACCTGCCAAAGGTTTTTTTATATAAAGAATAAAATAATAATAAAATAATTATTACCTGGGGAACTGTCTGTGAAAAGTGATGTGAAGGCAAGCACTAATCTCAGAATCTAATAAATTACTGACAGAAGAGGCTCCAAAAAATGCAAAAAAATTCTCAAAGCCATTTTTTAAATAATAGATTATGAAAATGGCAAATGCTGCTCAAAGTTCAGATTATCTTGCTTTCCATTTGTTGCTCATGTTGCCATGGCACTGGAGCAGTCTGTGGAGGTGAAAGGAGTTCTCTGTGCTGCCCTCAGCTCTGAGAGAGAGCATGGTGCCACCCCACGAGTCCCTGCAGGCAGGGCTGCTGCTGTTCCATGCAGGTGTAGGCTGCCA
Organism: Agelaius tricolor; assembly: GCF_023055355.1. Taxonomy (NCBI): domain Eukaryota; kingdom Metazoa; phylum Chordata; class Aves; order Passeriformes; family Icteridae; genus Agelaius; species Agelaius tricolor. Next base: position 9,471,344 of record NW_027269272.1, read on the forward strand.
TCAAGGTGTGCTAGACGTGATTCTGTCAATTATCTGCTGCTGTTGTCACCTCCCTGTTCCCTGAACCTTTCTGTGTAATGGCAGCACAGCCCTGCTTGGCATTTTTTCCTCTCTGAAGTGGGAGCTGCCATCAGGACTTTGCAGTCTGGGAACTACTCATCCTATGCAGGGCTTGGTGCTCCACCTGAATTCAGAGTTTTCTCTCATTTTTGGGCACAATCCCACTTTCCTAGAGGCACATTGCCTGTATTTATTCTTGTAATCACAGCTTTGTTAGGATTTGAAATAATCAAACTGACCACTGTGGCTCTTGCTGCCAAAGGTGCTGAGCAACGTGTCAGGATGCTGAGAGAATGTTGTGGGCAAGCCTTATCCTGTGCTCCCCTGATTTTATTCCTCTCTGTAAGCATCCATTCCAGGGTATTCTTGGAGATACTGTGCTAGATGGCTTTTCTGGTCTATCAGGTAACAGCCTGATATTATCATCTTCCTAAGCTTTACACACATACCTTACCTAGGGGGAAAATAACTACTTACACAGAAAAAGCTTATTAAAATATTTACAAAATTTTAACAAGATATTGCATTACTGATGTTTTAAGCTGCTCAAATGTCTTGGATGATCATAGTGTGATAATCACACTTAGACTTTAAAGGGATTATTATCTGCTAATGCAGTTTATATCCTTTTATTCTGCAAATAATATTTTTTATCCTTTTCTTCTGCAAAAGTTGAAAGAGATATTTATTCTTCCTGTTGTACAGCTAAAGTGAGCAGAACTTGGTAGTTGAAAGCCTTGAGCTGATATGCATGGAAACACAGAATGATAACATTTGGTGTCGCTCTCAGAGAGGCTGCAGGTTCAGCAGATGGGAGGCAGTAAAATTGTATCTCCATGAGAAAAAGTAGTTTGTGCACACACTGCTCAGATCAGCCAGAGGCTTGCAAGCTGTTACTGGCTTTGTAAATGAATAATTCTGTCAGGAAACCATGACTTCCAAACAGTCTGGCCTTTCACAGGTTTACAGAAAGGCAGGTGCAACCAAACACAGGTGATGGGGAGAAAAGAATCTGGACCCACCTGTAGTATTAATGCAAATGAAAAGAGCTGTGATGTGATTTTTTTTTCTTTTTTTTTTTTTGGAAATGGAAAGATATTTGAAGTTTTCCCTCACTTGCTCAGTTCCTGTCCCGACCCCCAGTTTCCCAAGGAAGGGACAGGGATGTGCATTGCACATGTTATGGGAATGCACATCACTGAAGCAATGACCTGACCACCCCTTCAGAGCCAGCTGGTCCCTGCAGAGCTGTAAGGTGGCAGCTCTTCTTGTTGTGATGCTCAGAGTCAAATTTGAGCCTCCAGGCCAGGGATGTGAGAAGGACCAAGCCTGGCTGGGTTGTTGCACTCTGTACTCCCATTGTTGTGTTTCTCTCCCTGCTGATGGAGGAGAGGGATTTGGCTTGCAGGTGGGGTGTTGGCCAGTGCTGAGTTGCTTTAACTCTGGGTTTTTTGAAAATTCTGACAAAGCAATTTATTTGGGGCTCTAGGTTTTAGAAACCCACTGGGAAAAGACAGTGGGAGTGTATGAATTAAGGTAGCAATGGTGCTCCTTCAGCAGAAGCAATGTAGATAGAAACTGCATCAGGCTGAGGATGGTAAACACTTCTAGCACATGCACATGCCTGATAGCATGGGATATTCAGTGATATTTGTGTTCAAAGGATCTTATTTCTTCTCATGAACTGTCTGGTTTCCTTTCCCTTGGAGCTCTTGGTGTTCTCTGTCTGAAAAGATGATGTGGGTAAGATCAAATTCAACCTGACAAAATAAGTCAGAGGATGTGAAATCCTCCTTTTTTCCAGTCTCTCTGTTGAGCAAACAAATGTCATTTCACTCAAGAGAAAAGTTGTTCTCAACAAGGGTTCAGACTTTTAGATTTAGTGAAATTATGTGATTTCCTACACATGGAGATAGTTTGGGGGTTTGTTTGTGTGGGGATTTACATTTTGCTTTTCTGCTTGTGATCCTTAAGGTGATATGTTAAGAGGGAATTATTCAGTGTTGGCAATTCATTCTTTTCTGCCCTTCTTGTCACCTTCCTCTAAAGCACTGGGCATCACAGTCAGGGGGCAGGCAGAGGGGCAGGCCTTGAAAGGGTTTTGCTTTGTGATGCAGGGATCCCATGATGTCAGGAGAACAAGGATGTCAATTAAGGGATGAGTCCCATTTGTCTTTTTGGCTTCTAGATAATGAAGTATGGTTTGTTAGCTAGGCTGTCCTTATTGGTTTTGTCATAGTCTCATACAAATACAGAGCTGAGGGCCATGCCTGTCCAGCAGAGGTGTGAGAGCTGCCAGAGTAACTCAGGCATCAGTTTTAGTGAAGGTCCAAAACATCAGCTAAATGGCAGCAACAGCTCCAAGCTGGAGTGTGAAACTGGAGCATCTTTTGGGAAAATAGGAGCTGTGACAGGAACACTTAATTGAGACTCTGCAATAAGCACTGTTGTTCTGTTTGGGCTGGTTCTTTCTAACCAAAACTTACAACTAAGCTAAAGAAACAATCTTGGGATGTGATTATAAGCAGGAGGAACTCGAATGTGAAGTAGTGGAAAGAATGAGGCCAAAGAAAAGAAGGGTGCATGTGCAAATAGCTCAATTTATTATTTCTTTCCTTTTCTCAAATAACCTTCATTATATAACCTTAAGAAACTTTGCTTTCATATTGGAAGACTTACATACATAAGCTTAAACCTGAAAGCATGTGGTTTTTGGCTTTGCTAGCAATCTTTTACAAAACAACAAGGGCCCTGAGGACAAAGCACTTTGTTGTTTGCTTATCTTTGGAAGGTATTCATTCAGTCTTGGCATTCTGTACTTTCCCTAGCCTCAACTAATGCGATTCTAGGAGGTATTGCTTACAGCTTAATGTAATGTTTAGTCTTCAGGCTTTTATAGCACACTTTTATAGAACTAGCAAAAAGTTCTGCCAGTCAGCTTGGAAGTTTCCTGTGGTGAGTTATAAATGACGTCAGCATTAATGTTGGTGTGGGTGAAGGTGAGGGTCTCTGACTCTTTCCAAATTTGGCATTTACACTTCTGAGGTAAATACTGTGTTCTAATTGCAGAATACATCATTGTGGCATGGAGCCTTTTCTGTAGGGCAGTATCCACCCTTACATGTGTGTGTGCTGGTGGGATTGGTCTAGCTGACTTGAACTATTTCTCAGAGAGGGATTGTGGTGTCAGAAGAAGTCCTTGTAACAAATCCATAAAAATGGGTCGTAACAAATATTCAAAGCTGAGCAGAGTAGCCTGGGTGTTCTGAAGGTAGTCAAACAGAACTTACTGAGCTGCTAACTGTGGTGCATAATATATGAGTTAAATTAGCTTTGGTGCCAAAGGAATAGCAGATGGAAAATTGATGCTGATTCTTAAGGGAATCTGGCAAAATTAATTTGGGTAAGGATGACTTTCTACAGGAGAAAACTATGAAGCAATTATAATAAACAATAGAATTAGTAGTCACACAGACATGCTGAAGAGGAGAGATTTGCACAAAAAAGCTATGCCTCACATCTATGATGTTTTTGTGAGGTCTCAATGATTAAGGAGCTAATTCTCCATCTGGCTTATGTTAGAGTACTAGGACTTCTTAAAAACCCTAACCAAACAAAAACATAAACCCAAAACAAGCAAAAAACCCAAACCACACACCCAAAGTTCTTCACAGAGATTGAGTTAAGAGTAAAGCACTAGTTCTAGTTTCCCATGGTGGTTGGCAATAATTTAAAAGGCAGAAAAATAAAATTAGGAAAAATAAGAGAGAGAGCATCTTCATAGTGTTGTGGGTTGTTTTTTGATTTTTTTTTTTGGTTTCACTTTGTGCAGTCTAGAACTTCTCAGAGTGTTCAGAAGTTTCTGTGAAGATGTAGGAAATGGTGGCATTCCTTTAACTTGGAAGATATGCTGTGAGATAGAGGGTGGGAAAGGCAGCCCATGGCAGTTTATAAACTCAGAGATAGGAAAAGGTGGCCAGTGAAGGCATATTCAACATTTCTCATGACACAGGGTCTATGAGGACATAATGAAATAACCAGCTGACAAGTTTAAGACAAACAAAACCCCCCCTTACTTTTTTTTCCATAGAAACATAATTAAATGGTGGCATGCCTGGCCACAGGATGTTTTGAAAGCCAAATGTTTCAAACCATTATGACACAAATCAATGGAAGAAAAAAAATTCCACCCAAGGCTCCTGAACAGCAGATACAGTCTCTGGCTGAGGAAGTTCAGAGCTGGGAGGATACACTTGGGAAATATTATTGTGTACTTGTGCTGCTTTCTCTAGGCATCCCAGCTGCTCTGGGGGAAAGCAGCAGATTAGAGGGATCTTTGACCTGACCCTGAGTGTGCAGTGCTGCTGGGGATTCTCCCTGGTATATTCCAAGGAAGCCAGTGTCCTCCTGCAGCTCTGTGCCCTGTGAAAGTCTGGCTGCTCTAGGTGTACAGAAAGCCAAGCCAATGAAAGCCAAGCCAATAAAAGCCATTTCCAGTGTCCTCTGCCAGCCCTCCTCACAAAGAAGGCAGCTCATCTCACCTCCTGGTTTGCTAATACAGTGAATAAACTGAGCTTGGTGGGGTTTCTGCTAATCCTGCAGCGTGCTTTATGCTGCCAGATGAATTTTCCATTCTTGTATCCCCAACCAGCAGATTCTCTGAGACATATATCCAATGTGTGAGGCCCAGCACAGCAAACTTGCTAAAATTTTACCATAAAATTAAATAATAATTAGTAATAACTGAATGGTAATAAATAAAGTAAAAAGTTATAAATAAAAAGTAATAACTGAATGGTATGCGAGATATTTCAGTTGTTGATGCTGCTGCTGTTTTATCCACTGTCATTTAAAAGGAGGATTTTTGAGGGTGGGTTGTTTCTTTGGTGGGTTATTGGTTTTTTTAAACAGGGTTTTAACTCCCATGTTTCTGAAACAGCTGAAAGAAGTTTTCTCAGAATTTTCAGAAAAAAATCCACTTTGATATCTAAAAATGGGAAATTCAGAAAAAAAAAGTTTGAACAGGCTTAAGCATGAGTGAACACAGGAATTTTGCAATCTCCACATGGTAGTGGTGTTTTTATGTATTTGACAGCAGCAGGCAACACAGAGGGGACTCCTGAGAGTCCAATTTTTTCCTGTTTTCATACACATTAGTGATGATCAACTGTGCAGATTCATTGAAGCAGGTGACTATTTAGACTGCTTTTTATCCTCACTTTTGAGGAAATTAGGTTTTATTTCCTGTGTGCTATTCCTAAAAAGACCTAAAAATATTCAAATATTCAGCTTCAAACTAAAAGAATCCAAGCCACATAATTGGGTCCCATATGGAAAATGTTTAAGTTGGTAGCTTAACATTCATCTGTGCTCTGGTTAGACACTTGGTGAGCAGCTGTGGAAGTAAAAAACAGATGAGTAATTGGATCTGCCATCTTTGACAAGAGAATTCAATACATGGCTTTAATTTTCTGTACATTTTGAATGCTCAGCATGGTGTTGCTGGGAGCACAGCAAGGGAGTGAGCAGGTTCAATGCTGGCTGTGCCACCCTCCCAGGCTGGGGCAGCCCTCCCAGGAGCCCTTGGATCCATCCCTTGGAACTGGGTTGAGGAAATCTGCAGTACTGCTGGCCTTTATGAAGTTCCCCTGGCCAAATACCCCTTGTTCCTGCTGAGGGATATTCTCTGGAAAAGGAATATCCCTTTGTCTGTGTGGACTGGCTCAGATTGTGACTGTGCCTTGGGACTGCAGCTTTCAGCTGATCTTCCTGCAAAGGGAACCTGGCTGCACCACCAGCACAGAAATTATCTGAGTTAGCACTGAAAGGCTCTGCTTGCTGAGCTCCAACTGAAATTACCAATCTCAGTTTTCTTTTGGAAGCAAAACAAACCCTAGAAGTTTCTACTTTGTATAGCTTTTGCTTATACAGCATCTCTGAGAGAGATTTCCTCTCCAATTATTTGACAAAGAATTATGCTTATTTAAAAGAATATCTAAATTGCAGGTTGTTTTCCTTAGCAAGGTGAAACTTAGCAAACTTCTCCTGTACCTTGAGACATGGTTTGCATACAAAGTGTGCTTTGAGGGGAAAATGGACATCTTCTTTCTTCTGTCCATCTTCCCACTGCATGTTGAAGGTGAAGGGAAAAGATAGGTGTGTTGTTTGTTTGTCAGGCAGTTCCATTTTGTATTTGTCTCAAATTCAAGAGCTGCAGCTCCTGGTGTGTTGAATTAAGTGTTTAACCTCCAATTCATCATATTCAAATTTTCCAGCTGATGTGGCTTGATCTTTGACCATAGGTACACATAATTTTCTCCACTAAGGTGTTTTTGGTTGTTGGAATTTTTTTGGATCAAAAAATAATTTTTACCATATAATATAGGAATTGGAAAGGAATCTTTGTAAAGGAAATGTTTTGTGGGATTTTCCCCCCTGCTTTTGGCTGAGTCAAAGGCACAGCAAGTACCTTCTGCAAAGGGTGTGAGTGGTGACTGATGTGTAATCCCACTTTGCCAGTAGTGAGCATGGTGGTGAAGGAGAGCTGGCTGTAACCAGCTTTGGACAGAAGATAAACCTGTGCCAAAGAGCTGGCAAAAGGCCTCTGTTACTTTGGTGTTTGCAGATTAGGTTAAATGGAATCTAACAAAAGGATTCACTTGAGAAGCTCTGGTGCATTTTGACTTCTCTATTTGTGGTGTGGAAAAGTGATGCTTTACAGAAACTCATGAGAAGAGGAGCTGCCTGTGACCCAGGATTTGCTGTACCTGCATGGATGAGGTGGGGTTTGCTGAGAGACTTGGGAGAAGAAAGGATTTGGCTGCAAGCACCTGAGGTTTTTCTCAAATTTCTGAGCACTGAGCTCCTGTATGAGAGAGGGTGGGAATGAAGCTGTGATAGTCTCTGAGGACCATAATAAACCTGATTTTTCTCTGCTGAGTTTGGTGGTGATCCAATGGCTGTCTTGGGGCCTGGAGGAGTTGCATGGACTGGGGCTCCTCCAAGTGGGATTTGGTGAGGCTGGGCTGTGATGTGGCTGTGGACAGCTGGAAATCCTGCTGCCAAGTTATTTGAGGAAAGCTCTCTACTGTGTTTTTCCAAAATTAAGACTGTGTTCCCTTTCCCCTACTTAGTATTTTCTTGTTTGTTTCTTGTCCAAAGATGCTTATAAATTAGAAATACTGAGCTTTCAGGAAACCAGAGCTTTTGTGGGCTGTTCTTCTGTGAGTTCTAAGATTTTCTGGGGGAGTTCTGTTTTTGTTTCTTTGTTTTGTTTTTGTTTTGTTTTGGGTTTTTTTTTAGTTTTGTTTTGCTTGGTATCATGCACTGCTTTGTTTATTTACACCAAAATGTTCCAGGAGTTGGTTTGTTTGGTGCAAACTGGTGCACAGTGCCTGCTTTTGGCACTGTGCTGTGTGAGGTGCAATTTGTGCGTGAAAGATGGAGATCTCTGATGAAATGCACTGCTTTCTATACTGCAGAGAACCTCTCAGAAAATCTTTTTCTACATGCATAAAGACATCTATTCCTTTACCTCCCTCATGAAAATAAATAAAATCTGAGTCCTGGTGAAGTCAACAGTGCACCCACCAAAACAACACCAACAAAAAAAACTTTAAAAACCAAAACAACACCCCCCTGTCATTTTTAGGTGATCCTTTCCTCAGCATGCTCTCCAATTCCTTTTCTAATTCTTCTGTTGTCTTTTTCAGATAGATAGCGACCAGTAAAAGAAAATATTGAATTAAACATATTGTGTAACATCTGAACAGTGGGTTTTGACTAGAACACATTTTCTTACCTCTTCATGTCAAAATAATTTGTATCACTAGATTGGGTATTTTTAGCAACTTTCTGACAATTTATCTGCTATTTTAGGTGTTACCTGCAGCAATATTTGGGTAATAGATGTGAATATGAATGGCAAAATCAGATCATCACCACACAGGAATAGTTAAGGCTGCTTTTCCCCATGTGCATTACTCTCTTTTTATTGACAATAAATTCTATTTTCATTTAATGAGCTAATTATCAAATACTGGGAAGCTTCATAATTCAGTTTAAGTTTTAACTGTCCAGAATGGGGATTTAATTTTGGGGATTTTTCCTGCCTGTTTTTATGATTGGCAAACTCTCTTGCTCTGTTTCTATCCCTGTTTGGCCTTTTCAGATTAAGAGAATGTTGAGTAGCACATGTCTCAGTATAGGTTTTTGGAGTACCCCTCTTAAGATGTATTTCAATCTGAAAATTAAACCCTTGTTTCTGTCATTTGAACTCAGTAATTCTTTAAAGACAGTGCTTTATCCTAGAGCAAAATCAGAGAGTCCACAGAAGAGTAGTGGCTTCAAGAACATTCAGATACTGTGTCAGTATCTTTGGGGGGAAATCATAGCACACTGAGTCACTTTATTGATCACACTGATCAATTCTCAAAGCATTCTGATAGCTTTCCTAGGCATCACTGTGCTTGGAAGGCTCATTGGCTCTTCCTCATTAAATCACGTTTCTCCCAGTATCTACTGATCCTGACATGCAGTAAATATTTTACTGCCTTACATAAGCAGTTAAATCCTTTGGTCTCTTGTTTGCAAGAGCAGCCTTGATCCATTTTGCAGAGCTGGGAGGTGTTTGCCCACTCCACCCCCTCTGCAAGTGAGGAAGACTTACATGGCAGGCTGTGCACTGTAATATCCTGGCAAAATCTTACACTTGGGTCCCTTGGAACTCCTGGGCGAGCCCTCCCTGCTCCTGGCAATTGCTGCAGCTCCTGTTACAGAGCAGGGAAAAAGCTGCTCTTGGACCCTTGGGCTGGAGGCAGCTCCTCAGCCTGACTCCTTGGCAGCCTGGCCCAGCAGGTGAACCTGCCTGACCTCCCTGTGCTGCACACACATGGAAAGAATTCAGTGGTGTTTCTGAAACGGGCTTATCTGCTCAAGTGTTTATGTCTGTGTGATCTGTTGGTTTCAGGAACTTTCTGGCAGGCTCCTGGCTTCCAGTACTTTTGTAAAAGCTTTTTTATTAGTAGTCTTTATACCTACAGCAAGTTGTACTTTATGCCAACAGTGAAAATATTTTTTTAATGTGCTTTTACCTTTAACTTGACAGAATTAATTCCTTTTCCTGCGTTCTCCATCTAGCCAGATCTTCCACATTTTCTAATTTTTAAAATATATCTTCAGATATCTGTCCTTCCTCAGAAGTTTAACCACTCTGTTGTTCTTATTGCTGCTTTTGGAGTTTTCTTCCCTCAGATGGCTGTGAATTGAGAGTCTTTATGTAATGCTTTGAGTTATTTCCCTGCTGCATGCAATTGCCCTGCTCTTGTAGCTGCTGTTTTAAATTTTCTTTTAACTAAGATTAACCATTTTTCTGAAATTTCTTTCAGAAAATTTAATATTCTTGTGGTGGAATTCTGACCTGTTTTCTCTCTTGTAATGTTATTGGAATTGACAGTAATGTGGTCATCAAAGAGCAACTTTTCAGCAATCCAGCTTGAGCTCTGTCCTGTGCTTAAGAATCACATTTCATGTGTTTTCTGAGGTTATTTCTAAGCTTATTTAAAATTCTGTATTATGCCACCATGGATTTCATCCAGTAATCACAGAGGTAGCCAAAGTTTCTTTATCTTGTCAGTCTTTGTGGCCTCTCTAATCCTTGGCACCATTCTGTGGTCACTTATCATTGTGGCTGGGCTTAACCTCTGCTCTGGGTGGGTGCTGTAGGCAGAGTCTATAAAGGAATAGTGCTTCAAACAAGAGAGACCATGTGGCATGGATGGGAGCATCTCTTCTCTGTGATTTCTGTAACAGTTTAAAATACACTGACCTTCAGCAGCAGAAAGATTTGTGTTCATCCCTAGAAAACATGTCACTTAACATTCTGGTGTCTCAAAATGCTTCAGAAACATCATGCTCAGCCTGAAATGTGATAAATACTGCATATCAAGTTTGAAATTTTGAAGCTGACTTCAATGTCTGCAAAGGAAACAAACAAAATCTAAGATTGCAAAACACCTGAGCTTGTGAGAAAGCTCAGATCACTGTCTTGAAGCTCAGCCCACCTCCACTCCAGGGAAAGTTCTGGTGGTGTTTGTCAGCTAAATAAAACAGAAAGACTACTTCCATAGTGGAGGATGTGAAAAGCATTCCAGAGGCACAATTAGCTGCTCATCTTATGATCTCTGGCAAATGGCTCCTGCTTGAGAAGCTATTGTGAGCAAGGCCAATTTGTTCACTCACTTTCTAGTGTAGAATAACTAATTTACATTGCTCAACAGAGCTGAAAGCAGCTGATGTTATTAAGAAGAAGAAATAAACAATTGTTGTTGGGAAATGAATGGAACAGTGTGTTTTGCCAGGGATAGCTAGACAGAGCTTCCATGCTTATACAGAATTACAGTGATAGTAATGAAAATTGCATGATGGACTGAAGTACTGTGCAGAACAACAAGTCTAGCTGTTATGGTAGGCATTGTGCAGCTCAATTGTTCATTATCAGGTAGCTGAATTCTCTGCAGGCTTGGAAAGGCACATGAATAATTTTGTGTTTTACAGAGTGTTGGAAGTAGAGATCAGGAATAGGCTCTGCTGGTACTGCTTTTTGTTATTTCATGGTTGGAGCTTGTGTGAAGGTCTGTAAAGCAGTTTGATCATGTGCTGTTGTCATTATACTCCCAATGGTGATCTCAGATCCAGCAGTTCAGTGCAGAAGCCTCTGTGAGGAAAGCAGCTCCTGAGGCAGTGCACAAGAGCAGTGAGCGACAGCTGAAGAAAACAGCAAGTGAAGGAATCCCAATCTACAGGAAACAATACCATAAGAACCTTCATTTCATTCCAAAGACCTACCCAGGCCAGCATCTTCTCTGATGGTGACTGAAAATGGTGCCTGTCTAGGGGAGAATGTGGGAGCAGAACTAATGAGCACAATTTCCCTGTGAATGCTCTCACAGGCTCCCATTTCCAGCTTGGAGATTTCCTGAGCCAACAGAGCTCCTTTGTATTTGGTAACACTCAATAGATCTCCCTCTCATGAACACATGCAGTTTTCCCTTAAACACTTGTAAACTTTTAGCATTTATGATATCCCACAGTGGAGTTCCTCAGCTTAACTCTTCTTCATGTGAGGAACTGCTTAATCTATTGAGGAAAACCCTGAGATGCATTTTCCAAAGCCAGAACCAGCAGTATGGCCAAATCCATGTTTAGGGTGACTGAAGTCACTCCCATAATCAAGGTGAAGCTGGAATTGGAAACAAACTGAGGGTTTTCTGGGCACTTCAGAAAGTGTCACAGGACCCTGGTTACTCAATGACTCCCACTGTCACTCAGGAGAATTGTGAGTCCTGCTCTTAATCAATACTTATATTTTCACTATTTTTAAATTGTTTAAGACAGAAGTGAGCAAAGATTTTCACACAAGGCCTCCCGGTATCTGGTTGTCAGCAAATTTCTTCAAATCTCTCTTTGCAATTACTCAAGAAATAAGTGTTTCTTCTTAGGAAGAAATTTAAAAAGAAGTAAGTGAAGAAACAAACAGATCTAAGTAGCTGTCAGGAAAAAAAAAGAATCAATAAAAATAATAAATGATGGAAGACTATCCTAGTAACTATTTATATCTTATTTATCTTAGGCTGCGCTGCTTATTTAGCATGCTAACATATTTTAAAGTACAATTTAATAAGTAGCTAGTGCCTTTGTTTCCAGTGAAAATATGTAAAATTGACAAGACTGTCAGCATGATTTAACACTTGTTTTCCTGGCTGCAGGTTTTTTATTTTGGTTAGCTCTTGCATAAAATGTTTTCACTGAGTGAGAGAGTGACAAATGGTATTTACTATGCTGAAACTTTGAAACCTTTCACTCTGTTTAGGAGAACCTTTGGATTGTAATTTGTTGCACACAAATCTTTAATAAAAGGTAAAGAGTAGGTTGCTTTGTCATAAACTTGTCTATCTCAGCCAGGAAAAGGTTTCTGCTGCCATACAGGCTTTATTGCACCTGTGTGGGAGCCAAGGGAACCAGGCTGCTGCACTGCACTGCTGAAGGGTGTCATGCCAAAACTGCAGAGGTTTATGACATTTTAGAGGAAACAAGAATCTTGACCCTGCTCATCATTCAACACTGAATTTGAATGCATCTCCCTTTTTTTTTTTTTCAGTAATGTACTGAGTTTCACATTGTATCAGGCTTTATGTCTGGATTTAAAAATCCTCAACCTGACTTGCAAGATCCCAGACTGCTCCAATGCTGGTCTTGGAAGACAGCAGTATTCACCATGCAGGCCAGGCAAAGAGAGCAACAACAAACTTAGGTTTCTATTAAAGCTCCTTTCCTCGTGGTGAATAACTGCTGAGGGTTAAGAAAAGTTTGTCCTGCTACTGGTGCACATTAAACAATCTCAGACAAGTAAAGGGCATTCTGATTTGTGCTAACAGTCTTTGAAGTTCAACAGCTAGAAAGATTTCTTAGATTAGATTTAAAATGTATTGCTTTTTATTTGCCAAAATTAAAATGAAAATGTTTCTTTTCGAACCAGAGGTCTCAACTGAAAACACTTCTGAAATAAGGAATAAATTAAGACAATTGTTCTGCCTTGGTGGTTGTGGAGATGTTAAATGGAGCTGCTATTCCCTTTCATCCAACCCATTCAGCTCACAATTCTTCTGAATTGAGTTCAAACCATACATTGCACCTCCTTAACCCCTCAGCTCTTTGCTTTTCTGAGTAAGTTATATAAACTAACACAGCCCTTAGGGGAAGGGCTGAGGGAACTGTGGAATACTTTAAAATGTTTGGGAAAGCTTCTTTGGATTTCAGATCCCCTCTGTCTGCTGAAGAAGTTAAACATGGTCCCTTATAAGGTGGTGGAATGGTCTGGTTAATCCTTGGAGCTTCCAGCCACAACCAATATGGAAAAGGCAAGTTTAGCATCCCATCCTCTCCAAACATTTTTCTAGTCAAAACTGCTCTGCAAGTAAGTGACCTGCATATAAAAGCATTTTCTATCTGACAAAAGTGATTCTATAGCACAGTTGTACCTTGTTACTCCAATTGTACCTGGGAAAAGGGCACTTTTGAGGATTTAGTTTATCAGGAATTGAGATACTCTTTGACTGTTTCCAGATGCCTATATCTATGCAATAAAGGTAGAAAGTTTATTTCCCAGATCAGTAGCCTGCACCTAAAAAAAAAGGTTTAGCAGCAAAGAAAGAACTATGCATGTCCAGAACTTTGAGTTTCACTCATAAAATGAGAGAAATTTTTATTCCCTGGGAATAGAAAAAAAAAAAGCATATTAAAACTTTTAATGAGTCATTTAATCTCCTTCCTTACAGTCTGTTCTTCTCTAAGATCAAGTAGTATTGACTGTACAGTAAACATATCTCTTCCTTTGGTAAACAATTTGATTGAATTACTTCTAAATTCATGTTTAGTATTAGAAATGCTCCTCCCATCCACAAGTCCCTCATCCCTGACCAGAGAAGGTCAAATTGTCTGAAGCAACCATCTATGTGGAATTTAAAGCCACAGGTTAATTTTAAACTTGAGATGTTTTACAGTTGGGACAATAGTGGGTAGAAATGACTATTGCCAATGATTTAGTGAGTGAGCTGTAGCTTTGTGTGCTGCAGGTGGTCAGTGATTAGAGCTGCTGCCATGGGGCACTCTGCACTGTCTGGAGCTCTGTAGGCTCACACTGTGCTTGAATAGCTGGAAAAGATGCACACCAGGCCAACTACAGCCACGGGGAATTTGCCAATCCAGTGGGCAAGAGGTCTGAGCTGTCAGTCCCTTCAAGTCAGTTCTCCAGGACTGATGTGCTCTGGTTTGTTAGCTGGAAAGAGCACACAGGACTACACCAGATGCAGGGAAGGGAAAATGAGTGGTCTTGCAGGAAGTAATGGTGTCTGCCTCCTTCATTTCACAGGGTAGGAACGCTTCCCTTCAAAGCTTCTCCTGCCATATGTGGGAATATCTCAGGGTCTTCCAGTGGAATGTTAAATAATGTAACCACCATCTGGCACATGACAGGGTGCCTGTCATCCTCTCCCTGAAGGGAAACATCAATGATGTGAAGTGTCATGGCTGTGTTTGTGCTTGTTAAACACACATTGCTACGCAACCGTGTTAAAAAAGGAATAATGACAAAAGTGGTCAAAATAGGAGAGAAGGAGCCTTGTGATGATCCTGCATTCCTGGGGGAGTTTTCTAGATGGTCTCTGGCTGTTTCTGACAGATGTCTGACTCCAGAGAAAACAAACTCTGGCCTTTACTGTAGATAGCTCCACCATGCCCAAGGAATGAATATGTTGAGCACAGTCCCCATTGCACAAGTAAAATAGCCTTTTACATTTTGGGTACACACTGTGGGCAGTCTGAAGGCAAGCTTGGAGCTTCTAAGAGCTTCAGTGCCCATTTCTGGGTTAAACACCCTGTGTTTACATAATGTGTATGTGCATGCACGTGCAGAAATGGCACCATATTGTTGAGATACCTTGGGCTTTTGAACAGTCATTGCTCACTAATTGCCAATGTATCTCAGTGGTTCACAATTTGTGCACGACCAACTACATTTTTCTGTTATTAAAAAAATGATTTAGGTGTTTAAAAATTGATGGAATTCATGTTGAAGTTGGGAGGACCAAATTCATTAAAAAAACCCCCAGCAGCCATTGAGGGAGGGGGAAAAAAGTAGTAAAGTTTTTTATCATGTGCAAGTATTTGTATGGTCAGGTAGTATGGTATAGGTTCTTTTATTCAGCACCAAAAGCACTCATGTGATATAACATGGTAATTGAAACTAGGTTCCTAAAATTCTTCAGTCAAGCTGGAGTGGCCATGGTGTGAAGTAGTAACTTTAGAGCTGAGAGCTGCTTGTGGAAAAAATTTCTTAAATACAATATACCCTATTGGGATAATTTTCCCCAAACATATAAAAGTAGGTTTCTATGCCCAATTTTGTTCCTTATATAAACTGGGGAGTTTTTTGTAGTGAAAAAAGGTATTGATGTGAGGCAGCAGTTACAAGAGATAGCTGTAACCAGGTAGTCAAAATAAGAAATACCACTGAGCAAGTTCCTTTGTGCTGCAGAACATTTACAGAGTGCACATGGTGCAGGAGCCATGCTTTTGTGTCCCCAGGTTGAACTCTGAGACACTTTCCTATATGATGCAATAAGACAATTTTTCCTTATGCTATACAAGCAATGCAGCATTCTCCCTCTTTCAACATACTGTACTTCTCACCATTCATGTTTTTATCAAGTTGCTCAATCTCTTTTCTCTGTAAATAAAAATGAGGATTTTTTAAAATGAGAGTACCATGTGAGAATTTGTATGTGGTCCTTTGATGTGAACAAAAGCTGCTTTCCCATGCCTAGTCATCTGTCTCCTATGTAAATAGTTCTGATTGCCAAAATGTTACTGTTGAATTTTATAAGCCATTTGTGAGCAGAGGGAGAATGCAAGCTTATTGCAGAATGTTTTCCCATCGTATTCATTCGACATAACTTTTAAAGGCAATATTAAAGAATATGCTTTAAAGTAATTAACATGGAAATAGTAACAATGCAATTAAAATATATAATACAGTTTTTGGTATTAGTTGACAGTATGTTGCATATTAAGAGAGGGGAAATCTTGCTGTAACTAAGACTTTTTTTTTTTTTTTGCTCAATGCATGGCCATTAATTTGGTTGGATCCTAGTGCAGCTTTCAGAGAATATTGGGTTAGATGAACTGGTTTGGTATATTTCATGGCATGATTTGGTATATTTCAAGCTCTGTCCAGGTATATATAAATCATGGCATGATTTGGTATATTTCAAGCTCTGTCCAGGATTCTTAATTTGAGTAAAATTTCCTTGGATGATGGCTGGGCTCCTGCAGGTTTTCCAAATGGAATATATCTCTGTCACCACAGCTTTACTGTTATGCCCTCTATTCACAGGCAGGCCCGTGTTACTCTAATGTGGAGCCTGTATTCCTGAGAAATAAGATGCATATATATAAAGAATAATTTCATATATGAAAATCCAGGGGTTAAAATCTCCATCTGATAATTAACTATTGCTATACTTTGATGGGTTAAGAATCCTTCCTGTATCAAACAGGGATCTGCACAAAATTCCTCTGCTTGTCTTTGCTTCTTGAATTTGTATTTGGAATAGTGGCTCCACACCTCTCTTTCAGTAGTTTTCCATGCAAAACTCTTTAAACTTTCAGAACATTCTGAAATACGGATCCAGGCTTCAGTATGTACTTTGTGGGTAGCCAAGGTTGGTTACTTTGTTTGTTTGCCTTAAAATCATATAGTTATCTAACTCTCCATCCTGAGGGGAGTTCACTTCTCTTTCATGATCATTTATGTTCAGAGCTGAAACAGATTAACAGATTTTAGACAGCCCTGAGTGTGATAAAGCCAGAACTCTAATACCCTGGTTCCAGCTACAGAAAGAAAATAATGGATGTTCAAACTGGCAGCAGAGTTTACAGAGATCCACTTGCTTGGCTGTGAATGCCTTTGGACACTGTGTGACCCTGTGGGACTATTCTGTCCTCTTCCACAGACCACCAGGACAGCAAGGCATCTACTTACAGCTTTGATGTTCTCTGCTTCTCTCTCACAAGTGGACACTGCAAACCCTTGATCAAATTACTCCAAAAGAGCACCCTCTTCTCAGCACCAACAAAGCCACTCTGATTGCTCATGAATGGATGACAAAATGCCACTGAGGCTCCTCAGACTTTTTTCCTATCCAAAAGTCCCTCTCTGCAGGCACTGTGAGCAGTATAGTGTTTGTTGTACTGTTTTTGTACACTTCTTCAAAATTTGAAAATGCTCCTTCTCTTTGTGCCTGGTTTTGCTTCTTGTTAACAAACCAGACTGTTTCTAGGTCACCTTTCTTCTGATATTCCTTTCCATGATGAATTATGTCAAAAGAACTCATTTACTCTGCATAGATAAAGTCTAACTGAAGCAACAGGAAATTTTAGCTTTGTTCTGCTTTCTATCCAGTTTTATATCTAAATTGACTAAGGCATACAGAAATCAGATTAAGTGACTTCCTTCGAGTCACGCAGTGAGCAGCTCGTTTTGGATGGAGTCCCAAGAGGATACTTGTGGTTCCCAGCCCTCCTCTGTAACCTCCAGACCACATTGTCTCCCCAATGCACAGTGCAATGAATTCAGTCTGAACATTAAATTACAGCTTTGGCCATGAAGTAAGAGTTCCTGGGGCTCCCATATTTGCTGTAACTTGAAATTTCCAGAAGAGCTCCTCATTGTGGTTTCTCCAGCCTTTCTCTGTTGACCATGCCCATGGCAGTGGGGCTCAGTGTATCTGCAGAGGGCTTTCACTGCAACTCTGCTGCCAGTTCTCATGTCAGCTACACAGCAAAGTAAAATTTATGGTTCTTTGCCACTAAAAGAGGATGGCAAGCCATCACAGTGATTTATTCCAATTTTCCTGGCTTTTTCAGTCAGCAAAGTCACCCAGCATGGGCAAGTTGATGGTGGATTCCCATCCTCAGAACAAATGTTTACTACTGGGGAACTCTGTGATCTTGCTGTGGAGAAAGAGATAATGAGAGGGGAACTTAAGATCAGATAAATATCTGTCTTTAGGGAGGGTTTACAAATAAATGCAAAATGCTTTTGATTGTTTCAGGAGCCATGCAATCCTTCCCATTTGTTATAACAAACATTACATGGGAAGATGCCTCTCTAGATTACCTGAAGTCAGTATCCCTTTATATCCCTACAGGCCTCTGAGAAAGGCTTTCTTTGATGCTTCACACTCTTGTGATCTGCTAAGGCTGAGAAAACCAGCCACTTGAATGGTCTCTTTACTGCCAAGTTTGAAAAACTCACATTCAAAATCAGAAAAGACAGACTGCAATTCAGATTTTCAACTGTTCTTTGAGTTTTTGTAACTCAAAGACCACTGAAAGTGGTCTCCCAGCTTGTATGTGATAGGAATTCCATTTAAAATATATGTGAGAAATTGAGCTGTCCCCTTACAAAGCAGAATGATGTACCAATGATGCTTTGCCTATGTGAAAGTCTTAAAGGCTGTTAGTAACTTCTGAAACAGAATAGTATAAAGTTAATGAACCAGACAGCAACACCCATCAGGATGAGTTCAGCTCTCCACTGTACTGGAGAAAAACTCTTGCAGTTTCTGATTCCTTACAGAAATCTGTGGAGTAGAATAGAAATGGTGCACTCTTTGCAAAAACCTCCCCTTTCCTCAGTAAAAATGTCAAGTTGGTTCAATTTTATCCCAGAAGAATAATAGACTTTGTGTTATTTTACTTGGTGATTTATTCATCTTATACAGCAAATTGTAAATTTTTAGTGAGTTTCATTTTCTAACCTTTTTGTGCCTGAATAAAACATAATAGTCTTTCCCTCTTTTGTTGTGCCTAAAAAATGATGATGATCTTTCCTGGAATAGTCACCTAAGCTGTAGTTCAGATCTTTTATGCAGAACTGAGAGAAAATTAGCTTAATGTTATTCCACTAGATAAAGAAAAATAATTTCCCTGATATAGCACCATTTTGTACACATGGTCTAATAGATATCTAGTTCCCTCTTCTTGTTCTGCTTCCCCTTCATATCATCAAATAGTAATTGTAAAGATACATCAGGTTTTTAAAAACAAAGAGACCAAGTCCCTTAAAGCTGCAGATAATAGTATACCCAAAGCACTCCTAGTGAGTAACCTGGGAGTCAGAGCTAATTCCTCATGTGAACTCAAATTCCCACCCTGAGTGCTAAGTGTCCTTTCAGCAGCTCTGATGTCACAGCACAAACATCTCTTCTTGTTGTGCCCTCTATATAGTTAACACATTCCTCTGTTCCCAGTCATCTTCCTCCTTCCCCCTGCTGCCTCATCCCTTGGCTGGGCTGGCAATGGGGCAGAACTGGGGAAGAAAGGGCTCTGCCAGCTCAGCTGGCTCCCTATGTCAGCCTCTCACCTGTGCCCTTGTGCTCAGGGCACTTGGGATTTTAGGAGTCTCAAATATTATTAAACTCCTAAAATCAGGCAAGGTTTAGAGAGTCCTGTCCAGTGTGAATGAGCTCATTCCTAGCTTAACAAACACAAACTTATCTTTCCTAAACCATGATTTACAGTGCTATCACTGTACAGAATGCCATAAATCATAATTTAAGGAAATCAGAAAGCTTCTATGTAATGCTGAAGTTTATTGAAATAACT
Source organism: Agelaius tricolor (assembly GCF_023055355.1). Lineage (NCBI taxonomy): Eukaryota > Metazoa > Chordata > Aves > Passeriformes > Icteridae > Agelaius > Agelaius tricolor. The sequence goes on from NW_027269272.1 coordinate 9,490,628, forward strand.
GGTTATTAAAACAAACATGCTTTACCCAAGAGCAAGGCATTTTGATACAAACATCATAGTTTCTTGAAACTCTTCTTTTTGCTCCATTCAAGATTATTAGTGTAGATAGGAAGGAGACAGAAACCATGCCATTTAGTCACAACAAGGACAGTGTGAGCTTGTTTGTTCACTAGCTGCCAGAATGGGAGGGAGTTGCTTCTACTTTTCTCCCTGTTTGTTTACTTTAAATAGTTTAACTTCTTTGAATGTTAGCAAGCAGGAGAAGAATCTCTATTTATTGGTTTATAAACTATTTGACAGTAAAATAGTGGATGAAAGACTCTCCTGCCTCCACATTTCCCACCCTTCCCTACAGCTAACCTGAAGGATAGATAAATATGCACTAATGAACAAGTTATTGTTTTCAAGGCTGAGCAGCCTAAAGCATGGCACAGAAATGGATTCTGTCAAGCTGGGAGCAGTTCTGGAGGTAGAAGGGAACCATTGTGGTTTTTAAGTTGTGTTATGTACATAAACAACCTGGCAGTGGTTTATGTACATACTAAGAGGCATGATCTTCAGAGAACATGTGCATCTGAGCACAGCTTTAGCTCAGGCCCATCTCTAGCTTGAATTGCCAAGTAGGGCATTGCTAGAGCTGGAGCCATGGTTTCCTGGAGGATGCAGGTTTCACACACCATGCTGCTATGGCCAGGAAGGCAGGAGGCTGGTGTCACCACAGAGATGGCACTGCTCTATAAGTGGCATCCTAAGGAATGGCCATGTCAACAGCACATCCCTCCCAGGGAAGGTGGCTGACTGCCACCTTGAAAAAATGGTGAGAGGAGGAGGAGTTGTTATAAACAAGTCTTCATTGAATTAGGAATCTGAATGCTGGTCAAGTTTTACAAGAGAAATAAGTCCAAAGGAATCCAGCAGAGGTGGATCCCTTGGCCAGCAGCAATGGTACAACAATTCTTAGATAAGCAAAACCACTCCAGCCCTTATGCCAAGGCAAAGGCTTGATCTGTGTGTTTGAGGGTTCACATGAAATCAAAAGAGACAGAGCTCTGCCTGGGAGATCAATATAAGTTATTGTTATTCAGCAACTGGATAAAATATTGTAGCAGAGCACAATTGTAACAAAGCTAGCCTGAGAGTGGAAAAATATGTGCACAGCTTATCAAATACTTCTACTTAATTGATAAGTTTCTCACTAAATTTTGAAACTTGTAAAAAGTGCTCCAGGCCCCTTTCACAGAAGAATTAATTGTTCCATAGGTTCAGAAACACTGGGGCATCAAGTTCACAGTAAACATGCAGTGACATGGTGCAGTACAGAAGGGTTTTTTTAAATGTGGGTTTTCACTGGGGATTGGGTAATGTCAGGGATTGAGGATTTCATGTACCTGTATTGCTTTCCCTGACCCTCACAGTACCCTGTTCATTAAGAGTTTTCCTTCCTTGTATGTTTTAACTGGAATGGAATTGGGAAAAATAGAATTAAGCTTATGTGAACAAGAACATTATCTACTTCTGTCCATTCAAAGGCCAACTGGAAGTTACCTTAGAGTGGCTCATAGGTACTCCAGCTATGCCATCCTTTCCTTTTGGCTGGGGACATCACTGGCTCCTTGTGCTATTTCTCTATGAAGTTGTAGACGTTAATTCTGTCATCCTTGAGTTTAGTAAACAATAATGGGTTGTTTGATTGCAACTCATTCTATGACTGTAATTAAAAGAGACTTTTTGTTTTATCCTGCTTTATATGTCCACTACTCCACCACTGCAGCTCATTTCATCATTCAACTTTTTCAAATCTCAGATGTATCTTGTCAGTGCCTTCTGATGATAATATGACATGAGGCCCACGAAACAAGAAATTGTTATTCAAAACTCTTCTGAGTAAATGTTTCTACAGGATTAGCAACTACTGAGCATCTTAGATGTCACTCCTGTCCTGCACAGATAAATGTGAGTGTCCCTATATGCATAGATTTGAGACACAAAATGCAGATATATTCTAATGCAAGAGAAAAAAGTAGCTTTCTTGCTTTTTCTTTCTGTTGTTTGAAATGCCTTTTTGGCACACTTTATACATACTTCTTCTGGCCACACAGCAATGCAGCTGAAAAAATTGTCACAAAGTTCAGCAAAGGGAAAGTGAGAGCCAGGGCTGAGTCATTGCATGTATGAGAGCTGGGAGGAGGAAGTGTTGGACTGTACTGACAGAGATTCAGAAAATGCTGAGGAATAATCTATCCCAGAGAATGCTGGCAAACTGTCAAGAAACAAAACAAGAAACAAAATAAACCATGGCTCCACAAAGGGATGGAAACCACCCCCCACAAAGTCAGCCAAAAAAACTTTCCATCACAACATGAACATCAGTCCAGCTCTCCCTAGTTTTCCCAAGATGAAGCAACTCTGCAGCATTGGGACTTTTAGCAGTGAATTTAAAATACTGATCTAACAGATGCTCAGTGCTGGGCTGTTCACATGAGCTGCACACAGGTACTGCTCAGGAGGTGCTTGGAATGCCACTTAAATTAAATGTGGTGCAATGTCATGGGTGCCAGGGAGCTGGGGGTGACAGCTGGGGTGGCAGGCAGACAGCAGCCCCTCTGACAAGGCTCATCCTGAGAGAGGGAGCAGCACGTCCAGGGAGAATACCCCGGTCCAGAGGAGAGTCCAGTGATCACCAGACAAGTCTGGGGACTAGACAGGTCCAAGGTCAGGTGAAGTCAAAGCAAAGTGAAAGCACAAGCCCTGCTTCTCACACCTTCCCTGCTTTTATGGAAATTGGATTCAAGGTTGTACAGCTGTGTGGTATTAGAGCAGCCTTTGGATGTGGGCAAATGAACCTTTAAAGAAGGGAAGATGCTGTAGAAAAAGGTTATGGAGGAAGGTGATTATGAAGGTAGCTCAAGACATCAATGTACCTTGTACTCAGCAGAGACACTTGGAGCCTTGAGAAGCCTGGAGCCATGTCCCATAACATCCTGCATGAATTTGCAAGACAGTGTGGCTTTTTGCCTTCTGCTGTGCTGGTAGGTGCAGCTGCTGGGTGCATGTCTCTGCACAGGTACTTGTAGTCACACCTAAGCTCCCTGTCTCAAAGGGTAGGACCATCTCAGTCTCCAAAGGAAGACACAAGGAACCCTCTAACAGATAGCAATAACACAGCTTTATTTACTGAGGAATTTCCTTTCTTGTCCTTTACTTTTTGCACAAAATTTCACTGTTTAGAAAACAAACTGTTTTCTTATACACAACACTACGTATTTTCAAACTGTACACTTATGGTTCATAAACTTATTGATAACCAATTCATTTAATGTTCTTTTTAAGTTCATTTATGCCTTAAAGTATCTGCTAGACCATTTTTTGTCTGTGCCACTCTCTGGCTGGTTAGACCAAGCTCCACTCTCCCACATCCTGGAAAATCTAGCAGAACAAGCAGAGGAGATACCAGCACTTGTGACTTTATGGGAATAGAGGGAAATTAATTTAATTCTTTAATTTTATCATAGTCACATCCTTCTGATCACTGACTGTGAATCATGTGGAATACTTTGGCCTTCATTTCAGTGCATTTGTTTCTTGCTCCTAGTTTACTTAAGGCTACTGAGGGGTGTGAGTTGGATTTCTCTTTTCTCAGGCTAGATTTTTTTTATTCAAACAAAGCAAGAGCAACATCTTTGCTATATACCTCTATTTGCAGATTTTCATTTTAGGGTGCCTTTAACAAGGTCAAGTTTGAAAAAAATTCTTCTTTCTAGAGTTTGGTGTCACTCTACTAGATTGACCATTCCTTTGATATGTTGCCCCTGTCCCCAGCAATTTGTTCCTCAGGGCTATTGCATGGATTCTGTGCTGGTAATTGTCACTAGCTGCCCCCCTAGAGCTGCTTCTTGAGCTGTGCCAGACCAGGCTCGAGTGTTTTCAGGACAAGGGTCAGAACATCCTCTCCCCTGTGTGCTCCAGGACGAGTTGTTCCAAGAAGCAATTCCCCAAAGGTCAAACTTTCTGATATAAGGCCAGTTTAGAAGAGAGCAGTGGAAATCCTACATAATGATTTTATTAGACTCTTGTCCCTTTCATCTCCCAGAATTTTGTGCTCAGCAGTGTTCTTAGTAGAGATCAGTAGCAAGTAACTCTCATGAAAGGTCCAATGGTTTTCTGAAAGCAGAGGTCTGTTTTCACTGCACAGTTCTGGCTGCACAAAATTATGTTAAGATTTTCTGAGTCTTTGAACTGTTCCTTTTCTCTATAATCCCCATCATCCTTTGGCTTCCACTGAGGAGTTTCACAGAGAATCACTACAGCTGAGCAAATATAAGGGTTCCCTCCTTTCTAGACAGTATGGTGAAGATTGTAGAGGAGGAGGTTTTCCTGGAGGAATCCCTTGTGGCCATAGAGGGAGTGTGATTTCATTTGAAAGGATTCATGCCATTGCACTGGTAGATTTTTTTTGTTACAGTCAGGCTGTGATTCTTCATATAATGGCCACCCTGTGGGTCTGAACTTTCAGTGTCTTAAAATCTCCAAAGTACTCTGCTCTAGCCCTTGTGAGGTAGCCTTAAGAGAATGTCTTTGAGGTCTGGGTGGAAAGACCAGGATCAGAACCCTGGAAAAGGGCAGGCACAAAAGCCTGCCATAAGACAGAGGTGCAAAGGAAAAGGAGGAACCATTGATTAAGGCCCTGTATTTTGAATGCCACATTAGAAGTTGTAGATCCTGGAGTAAGTTTGACACTGCATGTAGTTACTCTGATATATAATGAGCCTGCTGGTGTTTTCTAGCCAACATCTCAGCTGTATGCTCAGTTGTGCATTTGGGGGGTACTTTCCCAAGTAAAGGCTAGTGAATTATTAACCACATGCAACTCCAATACGGTAATTCCCATTGTTACATCTTTTAGTGTACACAAATGATAAAACACTATCCAATCACAAAACAAGGCAGAAACAGCAATTTTTGTAGTAAGTCTCTGTTATTCAATAATGTGCCTTCCTTCATTGGTATTTGAATTTAAGTTTCATTTTGAAAGTTTAAACTTATCCTGCGGCCCCCAGGGCTGGTGGGCAGCTGGTTTGAATTTTGAGGCACCAGAGTCACATGCTCCCTGCAAGATGATTTATGCAGCAAGCAGTCAACTCCACTTCCAAAAATGTGCACTGAGCACCTGTCTTACAGATACCTAAAGTTGTCACTGATTTAAGAACTCCCATAACAGCAATGCTGCTCCTGAAGGAGTTTGCATTCTCTGGCTTGTTTAAGTTGAGCTTCAGCCACTTGGCACTCCTGTAGTCAAGCCCTTGTTGCTGCTGGCTCTGACTCTGAATAGAATTGTCCAAATTAAATAAAGTGGGAAGATAGAACTGGATTTCTTGGTGTGCTGAGAAACATTCATTCCTTCCCTGTGGAGCAGGGAGCAATGCCCACAGCCCAGCCTGTGATGCCCTGAGAGGTGCTCATGCTTGGGAAGAGCTGATGAGATACAGGGGAGGCTGCTGGTGGCAATGTGCTGACCAGGTGTGTTCTCACCTGGCTCTGCCTGGCACATCTCAGCCCCAGCTTTGGGCATCATGCTTCTGTGCTCATCAGCAAGGTGAGATCATCCTTCAGTGCAACCCTTGGCCATGGGCTTGTGTCCACAGTAGCAGAGTCAGCTAGAATTTGGGAGCTGGCTTGTCATGAGCTTCCCTGGAGATTCATCCCACAAGTTACCCAGGCTGTGAGGCTGTGAGCTCCAAGCTGGAATGTGGAATGGAGTCTTGCTCTTTCTTTTGTGGTTGAGAGTGAGTGCACCAGCATTCCCAGGAGCAGTGAGGTGCAGAAGTGTTCCTCTGTGCACGTGGGGAATTGTGGGTGGCAAGTTCATGGCCCATTTCAGGGTCTTAGCACCTGCAATTCCCAGATATATTTTGGGAATGTTTGGGGTAAACTGGCCTATATTTGCAATTCAATGTATTTTAATGATTCTTTAATATTTAATAAAATTTCCTCACTTGACAAAAATACCAAATATTCTTCACTTTGGGGAGAAGATGCTTCTCTGGCCCTTTTAAGCATTAAATGGTGAAGGGAATGGCTCTGAATGCCTTAATAGGAGTATTGTAGAAGACATTATAATTCCATGTAAGGCTTTAGTGAGCTAGAAGTGGTTTTTGGGACAAAAGAAAGTTTAGATAATATATATTTTTTTTTGCCAGAAGAAGTAGTAATTATATGTTTTGTGCTTCATGTGACCTTTGTGGGTTTTAAAGTGTTCTCATAAAACAAAGCTCTGTCATGTTGGCTGACAAATGGGGGAAGAGCAGTGGGCATCCTGGCCCTGGGGATGAGAGGCATCTGCCTTTTCATGACCCTGGATCCTCCTCTGCCAGCCCAGCAATCCTCCAGGTGAACTGAATTAGAATGAGAAACCCTGGAAATGTAGGACACTGGCAACAGGAGCTAATGAGTCTTCCATGGTCTTATCTCCATGTCAGACCTCTTATTTTTAGTTTTGGGATGCTTTGGTTTCCCATCTGTGCAGCACAGTGCCTCAGGCAAGCTGGCAGGAGCCTGGGCAGATTTCCACTGGAAGATAGATTTCCACTGCAGTTGGCCTTTTCTACTGCTAAATGCTTGGGTTTTGATGAATCAGCATTTTCCTATGGAAAAACATTCCTTTGGAGAATTTCCAGTCAGAACAAAACCTGGATCCAGCACATTGCAAAATCCCTCCACAACAGGATTTATTCTCTGTAGATGTACTTACAAGCAATTTTACTCTTCCTTAGTTTCTCTCTATTATAATAAAATAATAATACAGATGCAAATATCACAGGTAAAGGTATTTATAGTGGGGATAACTATTTTTGCCACTGGAAAGATTATGAAGTGTATAAACATTGAAATATAGGAACCCAGAAAGGAGGTAAAAATCTTTCAGATTCCTGTGTGGTGAAATCATTAATTTTGAGAGCCTATTTTGCAGCGCAGCAATATTAGAGGTCATGGAAAATAAAAATAGTTTAAACAATTCAGTATTTGCTTTGCATTCTCCCAGTAAAACAGACTTGAATCTAGGCACATATTATTGAAAATCATAAATTTGATCAGACACTTGTGAGCACATGTTTATATTCAGCTCTGGTTGATTTTGACTTCATGTTTCTTCTGGCTATCTATCCTGGACCAAAACAGAGCTGATGCTGTTGGAAAAGAGCTGTGGCCATAAATTGGTGTGGGTGTGAGCAGCAATAAATATAGCCCTTCTCTCCTGTCCTTACAACTCAGTAGGTGAGAAACAACCATTAGTTCAGACTTATATTTGTGGGAGGGCAACTGTACATTTGACATACAAATTCATATCCTTCATTTCACAAATCAGCCATTCCTTTAAAATAAGCTTAATTATATTGTTTGATTGCATGTGTAATGAATATAGACCCTTCCTTTTCATTGGATTAACAGGTTAATGCTTCTGAACCCACCTGTCCCTACAGGATTTGCACAGGATCTTTTGCAATCCATTTCAGCTCCCTGCCTAGAGTTCAGCTAAGCCATAGATAATCCTTCTGCCTAAAGGGGACAGAGCAAGTTAAGGGTCATTCAGTGACCTCTGGCATCTCTTTTCAAGCAGCTGAAGTTGAAGGATGAGCTGAAGATCCTCTCTCTCTGAATAAAGCTATAAATTAAAAAAAAAATAAAGGAGGGAAAACCTCATCATTTAAGTTGCAATTCAGAGACCAATTTTTGCTTCTGCCATTCTTATTGTAGGCAAAGAAGGCAATGCAACTTGATAGTTGTGTCATCCTGTGAAAAGAGATCCTCCTGTGGAAAAAAACCCTCATCTTGCCCCTACATTGGAGATGTCCCTGCAGGGGCCATGGTTTGTGACTGAGGAGTGTGGAATTGCAGGTAGGCTGGAGCTGGGGTGAGCTGGTCTGTGTCCACACAGGCTCTGCCACTCACAAATCCTGTGTTCCAATGGCAGTGCAGTTAATGGCTGGCTGAGTCTGCTGAGAGGACTTCTGGAGGGGCAGGATTTCACCCCCCTTCTAACCAGCAGTGCCTTGAGAGGAGACTTCTGCAGCAGGTAAGACCTTATCTCTTTGTACATTTAAAAGAGCTTGTTGCTAATGCTGTTTGATTCCTGCTGGGTCTGCCCTGTTGTTTGTGCTGTGTGGAGGCAGAGGAACACTCTAGCTAATTGTGATGAGATCAGAGATGCAGCTGAAAAATGAGGAAAAGCAACAGGAAGATAAAATCCCTTTATTTGACATCTGCCAAAAAGAGAGGAAAACAAAGAGAAGTAGAAAGAGGAAAAAATTGTGTATTGTACCTTTTATGGTTCTGAGCTGCAGAAGGCAATCACAAATACAGCAGAGCTACTTGGAAATTTTGAAGTAGCTGTTTGCTGACTGTATGTAGATCTGGAAAGAATAAACATCATGAATTGTGGAATTTAGTTAGCCTAATTTAACTGGAAATAAATCTGAGGCACTAATTTCCAATCAGTGTGATCCAAAGCCCAAGCATATTTAGATTCAGAACAAATGATTTCTATCCTTCTCTAATTGGAGACTCATGTACTTAGAAGACTTTATGCTGACAGAGCTAAACCTGACTTTTTCCCTATGTAGCAGCCATGCAGAATATAATTTAAAGACCTTACTTTCAGTGCCAAAACCAGTACTCCATTTCCTCAGACACTTGGCATTTGTAGCATGGACTTCATCAAAGAAGCTGATTCAGCTTTAGCTGAGCTCAAAAGATCCCTGAGTTGAATATGTGACTGTTGGGTGACTTGAGATCCTGGTTGGGAAGACAGCTCCCTGTGAGTTTAGAAGTGAGCACCCTGCTAAAGGAGCTCAAGGAGCAGGGTTTAGCTGTCCCAAGCCACAGCAGTGACAGAAGAACACAGGGCCACAAGAGGATGGGGTTCCTCTTTGGCTGGATCACTACAGATTTATTGTGCAAGTGCACCTGCCTCAAGAGGCTGCTCAAAAATTCTGTACTCTGCGTTCTTTAAACACAGATTAAGTTCTTTTGCCTTTTAGGGAGCAGAAGGAACCCAGTATTAGTGGAAACATTTCCAGAGTTAAGACTGAGTTTACTTTTCTCCTATTTAGACTGAAAAGGAGCCTGTCTTCTGGCTGAAAGCACAATTTGAGCTGATCTATGGGGTGCAAAGTTCTTTCCAAATCTTTGATGTGGGTGAGATCAGCTCGTTAGGCTGACCTTGTGAAGATTTTGATGGTTTGGAAAGCACTGGTTCAGCATATGCACAGTGGGCTGGGTAATTTGCAGGACATGCTCTGTTAGCCTGTAGCACCTTGATGCCTAACTTGAAGCTTGAGCTGAAAGTTTACTGCTGGTTTTTCCAAAGAGCTAAAAACATTTCAGACTTCTTAAGCAATCAACATACTAAATAAGCAAACTAACATATATAATTACTTTTGTAACAAATTGATGTTGTAATAATTTTGTATGAATATAGGTGTTCTTGAAATTAATCCAAGGTGCCTAAATTGTAATCCACCAGGTTCTTTTTATTTATTCTAGGCTGCAAATACTGCAGGTATTCCTAGCTCAGGGTGTTACCTGGGGTCTGAAAGGACCCACATTCACTGCTCCTAAGCAATCATTCAAATTGCTTTTCTGCAGTAACTTTCATCAAACTCACATTTTGGGTTTTTTCCAGTGTAATGGAACCTTTGGCTCGGGGTTTTAGCGCAGATGGCTTTATATAAATCTTTAATGAATATGTTGAACCTGGGTCACTTGAACTGCTTTCAGATGATTTAATGCTGACTTCTGCTGTTATCAAGATCCCAACTTGTGATCAGACATCAGTATTCTCCTTTCTTGCAGAAAAATTACACTACTCAGGAAGGGAACTTGGGGAGGGAAATTTAGCTTATGATTGGATAATAAGTATCTAAGGGGAGACAAATATTTTTCTCTCATATATACATATAGTTGTTAAATACCTTGGAAAGTATGTTGTTTTCTGAAACTAATGAAAGTTTGTTAATAATAGAAATGGTTTAGAGCAATTCAGCTATTCTAGCAATGCATGCAGAAGTTTTGGAAAATTTTCTACAATTTATTCTTGAAAAAAAAATTGCTTTGTTAGCAAGCCAGCTCCTATTTCCAGCTCCATTTTAGGCCAAACTATCTTGAATTGGTCCCAGAACCAGCTGTCTTTTTTGATTCTGTTCAGAATGGACACAGACTGAGCTTTGAATAGTGGCTTGAGCTTTTCAGTGGTTTGCTACTGCTTCAATTTTGTATTTAAATCACTAATAATCAGTTGATGATTATTATTCCAAGTGTGTTTAAAGTCTCAGTGTCCCTTTGGTGAAATGAGCTGGTATAGAGACCAGAAGAAAAGTAATCATAGCCTTAATCCCCTGTTCTGTCCCTGGCACAATGAAAAAACTAAGGAGAAGGTGAATGTCCTCATTCCATATTTTGGCTGGGTGTATTAATAGATTTGCATTTATTAAATTAGTTTTTATTAGGCTTTCATTGTGTCATAGGTCAATATTCTATGTGGGTACTCAAAGGGTGGTTCTGGAAGTGGAAAGCAAATTCTTTTTACAGCCATGATTTATCCTCATCTTGAGTACTGTATCATATTAACAAAACATTTATAGTGTGAGAGATGGATGAGTCAAAGTATTACATTAGTAGTTTAAACTGAAGATGGGCCAGAATTTCTCTGTGGTGTCCTCTGATGTGTATATGTAATGGAGTGAACAACCAAAAGGAAATCTGAATGTAGTAAATCAAATTGTTGCTCAACCCACCAGCAGGAATCAGGAGAAAGTTTACACAGCTGCCTCTCAGCAACTGCTAATAATAAAGTATATTTCTACCATCCTGTAGACACAAGTAATATTTTTACCTGGGTGAACAGCAGCCCTTGGCTGGCAACAAGTGGAGGAAAATGTCACTTCTTTTTTCTTTTTAACTTTCTTCTCCTTTAATTGGGTATTATTTGCAATATTTGCTTACTTGGGGTGTGTTGTGTTGGAGGTGGCCACGTGGTTGCCCTGCAGCTCCTGAGGAGCTGCTTTCATCCTTCTCTGGTGGCAGTGGAGCCCTGTGGTGTGGCTGCCGTGGGCAGTGGGTCTGGCAGTGCACAGAGACCCAGAGCATTGCTGGGGTACCTGTCTACATTTGTCCAAAGGGACAGGTTCTGGGTCTTTTGGGTTATTATGGACAAATCTTTTTCTTGCTTTGTTTCTCCGTTTCCCCACAATAAAATGATGTTATTTACCTTCTCTGAAGAGTGGCAAGTTTGCAAGTAGGAAATAAGATGAAAGTTAGGCAAGAGTTCATGATAGAAATCAATGATTGCTGAATACTTTAATTTCTTATAACCATGTCTATACAACCTCAGTTCACCTCCTTCTGCTGACACCTTTAGATGTTCTGCTCCACAGCTGCCACAGAGATTGTCTAGGGCTCTGGTATCATTCTGGGCAGAAGACAGTCAGGCTTTGAGATAAGCAGGCTCTCTGTGGATGTCTCTGGTTTTTTGCATGCATTGGAAAAGAACATCAGAAGGAAGGGAGAAGGGGGGAAGGAAAGCACAGGCATTTCAGAGAAACAGGACCAAGTCTTTGCTGTAGAGCTTTGATGTTATGCTGGTCTGATCCCTACAACAAAATATTGGCATGTTCTAATCCATGTGGTTTTTTTCTCAGTGTGAAGCAGTGATTTACAATGACTTGATCACAAGCAGCAGCTTTCTCTTCCCCTCCTCTGTTCCATCTCCATCATCCTCATGTGCTCATGCAGAGAACACTGCTTGGTACATCAGCTGTCCTGCAGGAGGCCACCTGCCAGGTGACAATGCTCCTTTCCACACTGCTCCTTGGGACTCTGCATTTTGATTGCCTTTTAACTGCTGAGTCCCCCCAGACAGAAAAGTGCTGTGCTGAGACTCAGCTCTGCAAATGTATATGTGGCTCTACTCCCTGGAGTATATACAGCAGCTGGCTTAGAAATTCAAAGCTGCTTTCTCTAAGAACAGGAGATCATTTAATATATTTAGAGAGGGGTCTTATCAAGGTAATACAATTCTCTGTACTCTCTGCACCCCTGTCTGTGATTTCCTTTAGTCAGGAAGCAGATGAGGGTCTCAGTGCTGCTCCCCTGTGCTGTGGGTGCTTTGTTGTCAGAGCTCTGCACCCAGCTCGTGCTCAGGGCAGGGGATCTGTGCTCATGGCCAGCTGATAATGGTTCTGTTTGTCTGCACTGCTCCCTGCAGACTCGGGTGTTTCTGTGTACAGGGCTCTGGGGAAGAAAAGTTGAAAGGGTTAAAAATCTCATCTTTTGGTTTCTCAGCTATCTTTGAGATCTGCATAGTGCTGAGTGAGTCAGATGGGACAGAGCTCAGCACCAAGAGAGCTGCAGTGAAGCAGCTCTGGGCTGGCTCTGAGCAGGATCATTTCAGTGTCTGCCAGTGGGGAAGGAGAACTGCCTGGGCTGCCTTGAGGGAGGTGCTGAGCCTTGAGGCAGGAATTCCTGGTCCCACACACAGTCAGTGGAGGCAGCAAGAGGCCCCAGGGTGACCCAGCCTGTGCCCCCCTGCCCAGCTGATCTCTGCCCCTGACTCAGGAGAGCCTGTCAGGATCCTGGCAGGGGCACTCCTGGGCATCTGTCATCCTGCAGCAGAGCCAGAGGGCAGCGCTTTTCTGCACAGAATATTTACATTTCTTACAGCTGCTTACAGCATGGTGCTCTTTGTGCTTCTTTTGGCTAGGCCAGGTATGGGCTTTTCTTTAGCTTTTTTTTTGTTGTTGTTGTTGTTAAATTGTTTATTAGCACAAGGCAATTGAAGGTTATTGCATCTCCTCAGTGCCATGTGAGGTTCAAGCAACAGCAAGCAGTGTCTTTGAGCTCTGCACATCCTCATTGTGTGATATTGTGGTTAATGTTGCAATCAGAGACCAGTCCCTTGCTATGCAATATTAAGCAGAAAAGGATAGAATTCAGTACTACTACCCTGGTAGTTAATTCCATACTGTAGCACTGATGTGAAGGGAAAAATAACCCAGACTGTCAGGTCCTAAAGTGGTTTGGCTTCATGGAATTCACATGGATGAGCTGCAGGTCTGACACACAGTGATACAGCCTAAATCAGCTGAAGTGGAGCATGAAATCAAGGGCTTGTCATTGTTTGGACACCCCAAGCCCTGTCCCTGAATCATGGAGATGTTAGGGTGGATAAAGAACTTACTGTGTGCAAAGAAAAGACATTTTTATTCCTGTAGCAGACATAGGATACTCATATATAGTATAAGCAGCAATAATAGAGAAGGTTTAATAATTTTAGTTCATATGCACTGTTTGGTTTAAAGACTTTTGAATGTAATTCCAACCAGACAATGTGAAGAACAGGATTATGTTAAAAGACTGCCAGGGAAAAACCCATATACACACACAAGATGGAGTAAGTCTGTAAAGAAAATTGTTTTCTATTTAATATTTTGATTTTTTTTCCTCTCCTGCCTTCATCTGAACTCAAATCACACCCAATAGTATTATTAAAGAACCTCCAGCCATTCTGCATTGTGCTGGGGGTGGTTTTGGCAGGAACCTTATTTTTTTCCCTCAGCTCAGACACAAGTGGGTGATATTTCTCCTGTGCTTCTGCTGTTATTCATAATTATTCCAGGGTGCTTATCTGTATGTTGGGGAGCTTAGCAATCAGGAAATTTATAAAAAGTAATGACTCACCTGGACCTTCAAATTAAAGAACAGCTATGATTCACCTGGACTCTCCTAATTGCCTCATTTTAGGTTTAAGATTTTAATCTGTTTTAAATCTAAATACCATGGAAAAAACAATGAAGAAGTCTTGAATATACATGTATTTTGTTGAGTGATACCTGACTTTCTCCTCTAGGGGAACAGGTTTGCAATTCTGACACATTTTTATCAAACTAGGCAACCTAAAAATTTTTTGAAATATGTAGCCTTGCAGGAGATGTATTATATTTGCCTTATGTTGTATTGTCTTCTATTATATTTGACTTATTATTTTCAACTGTGAAGAAGTCTTTTTGTGAGCAGGGAAAAAAAATCCTGAGATGGAAAACTACTTATCCAGCCAAAGAGAGTGCAGTTATAGAACTGCCATCTTAATCTTCCACACCATTGTAAAAAAATTACCATTTAATGTTTTCTAGTTTAAAAAAGAAAAAAAAATCACAAAGAGAAGTTCTTAGGATAAAGCAAGTCTAAATAAGGACACTTTTACAAACTAATTAAGATTTTCACATGAGAATCACTGTTTCCAACTCAGCCCAAATCCTTTTTAAGCTTTTAAAGAAATCATTTTCATAACCATGCATTCTCTTCTGTTTATTGTTTAATCTTGTAGCTTGTTTAATCTTGGTCTTGTAGCTTGCAAGTCAATTACTTCACTGCAAGTTTGTGTTTATGCACCTAAATTTAGGCTGCTTTATTTGTTGAGGGTGATTATAATTCACTTATCTACTGGCAAGGAGGCAGATTCCTGTGTACTATTCACTGTGCACTGGTGCATTGGAAAATAGAAAGAAATAGGAAGAAAACTGAATGATCAGGGTGGAAACTGCTTGGGTGTTAACATTTCCACAGGGAAGAGTACTTAGGGTCTACTGCAGAGTTCTTTATTGTTGCAAGGATAGGATTCTTGTCCAAACAAAGTTTAATGCTGCATCATAAAGCCTATGTAAAACAAGTCTGAAGGCAGCCTTGAAATCAAAATTAGACTGGGGGTTGTTATTTCTTTTTACTGCTTTTTTTATTCTTTTGACAGAAGAGCAAAATCTCTAATGAAGTAAAAGCCAAACCCACATTCACCCCACATTAAGATGCAAAACTGGAAAAGCTGCTCTGAAAATAAGTAGCTGTAAAGTCAGAAATATCACTGTGGCAGCCCGTGGTGGGTGAATGTCCTCATGTCCCATTTTTGTTCCAAGGCCAGTTACAGTTAGAGTCTGTATGCACAGAAAGTGTAAAATGCTCAGCATCCAGGACTCCAACACAGGTTCTCCCTGAAGTTTTCCTTTAATAGGGGTGTTCTTGTTTTATTTTCTTTCCACACTTGAAGCTCAGGCTTCAGTAGGGATTTGAAATTGGGGGCAAGTTGTCTGTCAGTGAGGGAAAGGCAGTGAGCTTGTTTTGATGCCCATTCCTCAGGCAAAGGGGTAAGTTTCTCCTGTTCTCAAGAGTTACTATGTAGCTCTAGTTCCCATTAGTTGAAAGAGAATAATAAATTATATTGGAAGTGCTTTGGATGGAGCTTTAGCAGTGCCTGGACTACATGTTTTTCTGTGGGCAAAATATTCAGTAGAAGTTAATTCATATAAGCTGAAGTGTTCATGAAACTTGAACAAATTCTCTAGGGGTCAGTCCTTTTAAGTGCTGTCTTAACTTTGTCAAGTTTAAAAGTCAAGCCCCCAAGACTGTGAAGCCTTAAGTCCACGTTCCATTGGGTTCCTTGTGCTTCCTGGCATTCCTGTGTGTCCATGGAACTGGGGTTTGACCTGGTCTGTGGGACCAGCAAGAGCTTTGTTGTCTGACAGGGATCCCTCTGCTTTTGTGGACAAGGACAGTGCCACAGGAGTTGCAGGAAGAACAGAAGAGAGACCTTTCCTCAGATGTGAACAGACAAGCTACAGCGCTTTGGAAGACAAAGCAACAGAAATTGTTATCAGTGTTAAGTCCAGCTCCATCACCTTGCTAGCCCAGCTGTCTTCAGCTCCCTAGTGGCACAATGCCATTTTTTTCTAGCCAGTCTTTGCTGAGATATCTGGAAAGGGTTTGGTATAGTCTGCAGGGTGTACCATGAACAGAACTTCACTGCAGTCAAAGATGCCTCGTTGTCCACTACAGAAATACCCATTCAGAATTCAATTTTTCTGTGTGCCCAAACCCAGCCTTATTCATTTTCCCTTGGGGATTTCATAGCAAGGACTTCTTAAGAACCTAATGAGGAACACTAGGCAGGCTCCACAATTGATGTTGGATCTTCCCAACTTCATATGGGAGAGACCACAGGGAGAGAGAGAGCATCATTGCATGAGCAGAGGCATGCTTGTGCTCCTTTCTCTGAGAGGCCTTTCATTGAAAAAAGAAACATTTTAAATTTTGTTCAGGTCCTTCTTTCAATTTCTCCTTTCCTTTGAGTTGCATCAAGAACTTTGAAATCCCTATGCTATACTCTGTGCTCCCTTTTTGCCTAGGAACCCTTCTCAGAACCTGCTTGGGTTCACAGATTACCAGTTCTGTCAGGACTCACTTTTGGTTAAGCTGTTTCATTTTCACTCCATTTCAGGTGTGTGATGATTTTGAGTGAGTCCAAGCACACTTGGATCACACTAATCTTTGCTGGTTATGTTTAGCAAAGTAGGCTATGAGGAAACCATGGCAAACTGGCTTCCTTTGGACCCAGACTGTGCATGGCAAGGGGCACAGAGAACAGCCCCCCAGGAGGGGCTCAGGCCTGCCAAGAGATACCTTGGAGGCTCAGTTAGGGAGCAAGAGGGGCTTCTTGTCTCTGTAATGACCCCACTGTTTGATAAGCTTTTAAATCTCTCAAAAATTCCACTTCGGTTGAGGACATGAGGAGATGGTCAAATCTAACTGATTTGTCCCATTTATTCTGGTATAGCAAAACAGATATGTATAACAAAAAGGGCTAAAATGTCGACATAATTAGTCTTTTTATTAGCTTTTATTTATTAGTTTACGTATGACTTCATAATTGCAATTAAACCTGATGTGAGAAGATTCGATCAATCATTCTTCAAAAAGAAAAAATAGTTTTATTTCTGATTGAATCTGTTTGAATTTGAAGAGCAGCATCTCATTCAACAATCCTACAATATTTACACTACTTTTTTTGGTCTCTTTTGCCTTTGGTGCACAAGCATTCACTGCAGTGATAATGACATCCCACAGCCATGATAATGGCAAAGTTTCTGTCAGTGTTCTCTGCAGCTCTTTGCACTTTGGTGAGTATTTCTCCAGTGCAGAACTGCACAAGTTTCTTGTCTTTGCTTTTAACAGAGGTAGCTGGTTTTCCCTCAGCAGAAATTCTCCTTCAGCAGCCATGTGTTCTGCTGAGCTTGTCTCAGGAAACTCCTGGAAATTTCTTCCCTGTCAGAGCTTTCTGCTTTGCTCTTTGACACAATCACCTTTAAAACATATCACAGGAATATTTTATGAATTTAAGCCCCAAGCGGTTTGAGATTGGCATGTGGAGCTTCTAAAATTGTGTGAATGAGAAATGCCTTTTTGGCCTATTTGGAATCATGTCAACTGTCTTCATCTTCTATTCTTAACTTTATAGATGTGATAAGTGTGCCTCAAATTTTGTGCATGTAACTGCACAGATTGGAATCATGTTTTTTTAATCCAGTAGTATGTAAATGATTTCCCATGACATTCCACTTCTGGTTTGGTGGACTTGGAGAAGCTGTTTGCAGTGATGTAGTAGCTTCTCTAGACACTGGTAAACTTTGTTCACAAACATGTCTGACTCTGGTTTTGCTGCATCAGGTGAAAGCAGGCTCATGGTACTTAGCTTAGGGACTAAAACTGGGCTTTCAGGGGCAACCACAGGTGGGAGGAGCCTTTATTGAGACAAAAAATTATGCACATTTTGCAAACCCTCTCAGTAAAACCTGCTTGCTTGCTTTCATCTTATAGCTAAATTCAGTTATAATAATTTTAGGTTGCTTACTTAAATCCCTCTTGCTGTTCAATTAGTTGCTGTATTTACCTCACACTTATTCTTAAACCATAACTCTGCAGTTTCTTCAACAGCTGTCATACTTCAGTGCAGACTAACCTCTTTAACTTGGTGGGGAGTATGAGTGTGCCTGTTTCATACATGCTTTTTATGATTACAGTCACTTGCAAACTGCTTTAAGTTCTATAGGGATGAAAGACTACATAAATCTCTGATTATTGTTATTATGACTATGCTAACAAGAGCTGGCTGAGGAACAAGAAATTCTGTCTTGCAGCAGCCTCTAAGGTTTTGAAATTCCCCACTGGAACCAGATCAAACCTTTTCTGTCTGTGAAGTAGAGCTGTTGAAACATCCATTTTCAGATTCTCAAGTCAGACTTTTTTAAAATTTGGGATCTTTGTGACTTCAGTTGAGATCCTAGATACCTACCTGAACTGAACTCCAGATGTCATTAAATACCATTTTACTTAATGAAAAATGTCATGTCAAAAACATTTTGAAGGGCTGTAACATTCATTCCTAGTGTTTCCATTTCAAGGAGAAAACAACACAAGTTCTTATCCTCTGCTTGGGAAATGGGAACTTACTGCATTTCTTTATGTTTAGAGCTTTGTAAACAGATCCTAGTGGAGATGAGATTAGTAAATAACTGACAGAGGTGTGTATTTAGGATGAATACCTTAAAAGAGTGTACACAACCAGTCTGAATGTCACTCTTCCTTGGCTTTGTGCACTGCTTGCTTTCTTCAGTCACTCATGTGACACTTGCCCAATTTCAGTAACCACAGAAAACAGGTCTTTAAAACACACAGGGAGAACTTTTAGATAAGGCCAGCATGCAAACACATTGTGTTGAAATGGAATTATTGGGTGACCTCTGGGAGAATGGCCAGGGGGAAGGTGGATAGCTATGTGTCTTGAAAATAAATTGTCCTTCTGCTGCCTCAAAAAAGGAATGTGTGCAAGTTGTCAAAGGTCTGTTAGCAAGTGGAGCTTTCAGACATGTTGAGAAAGCAGAGCAGCTGCACAAGGCTGCCCACACAGAACTGCAGGTCAGAGCATGGGTGAGTAGCCCAGGCAATGCTCAGGTGAGGAATGGACATTTCCTAGTGAATGATTTTGCCACTGTATAACAGGCTTGCATCCAGATTTCATTCTGTGTGCCCTTAAACATTGCAGAGACAATGTCTTCAAATATTAGTGTGTTTCAAATGGACATTTTTTGTTCTTTTACACAAAAGAGAGAACTAGGCACAGCTCAGATATGGCAGGGGAAATGAAATAATGAAATCTGCCTGTGTGCTTGGAGCCTCCTCATACTTCAGAATGGGAAGTTCCAATCACTATCATGTGGGCCTTGCCCATTATGGTTTTTTCTTCATACTCCTAAGCACAATTTTGAAGAATAGGTGTGTTCCTTCTGTTAGAGACCAGGCAATAGTGCAGCAAATAATCTGTTCACAGAAGTACAGGAGAGACTTCTACCTGCATCCAGGTCATTATTCTCTTGGCTCTGCTTATATAGCATCTATTTCTCCCCATTCTTCAACCTTCTCATGTGAGGAATTCATTGTATTGATTAATTTCCAAATATCTCTTGGGTGTTTGCCATCTAAAATTTCAGCTACTTGCAAGCTCATAGCAAGCAAAAATATCAAGTGGGGCTTGTCTGAGTTCAAGCTCTCTTCTGCATTTTCTGGATGAGGAATATTTTTAGCACTGCTAATCTTTTCCACCAACCCTTTTTTGGAAAGATGGAGGGCAGAGATAATGGTCTAAGTGAGGAGGGGCAATAAACTTTTTTGACTTTTTGTGTAATATAGCAATGTGGTAATATCTGGGATGTGTCCATGTGGTCTGGCTGTTTGATGTTGAGCACTCCTGTGTGTTTCAAAGCTGCAGCTGATCATTCCCAGGAGCAAGAGCACAAAGAAAGTGACTGGAAGGGACAGCTTGAATAATCAGAAATACCCTTTTCAATGGTTTCTCCCAAGTCCTTCTTGTGTTTCCATCTTTCAAGTGTTTCTTTTCTGCTGTTGGGACACCAAGCCCCACAGAACAGGTGGAGTGGCAGCAACAGTCACATACTTAAAATTAACAAGGAAGGCACAGATGAATGTTAGGGTTTGGGTTGGTTTTTTTTTTGTTGTTGTTGTTGCTGTTTGTTTTTTTAATTTGGCTTAGGGTTTGAGGTTTTTTTGTTGTTTCTATTAGATTGTTTTTCTTTTTGTAACAACTAGTTAAAGCATTTCTTGTAACTAGGCTTATCTACTGCTTCTCCAGTAGACAGGAGTGTTTTGTTTATTTTAGCTAGATGGCTAAATCCTTTAAGCCTCCCAGAAACTTACTCCTGCATTTCAAAGAGCTCTGTGAATACAGAGAGAAGAGAAATATAAATATGCAGAGTGAACTGTCACCTTAGCATTACTTATTGCTTACTTACTGTGCATTTACCTCTGATGATTTGAGTGCTTTTGTCTCAGTTAACTTCTGTAGTTTTGGTCTTGCTCCCCTTGGACTGCTGCTCTTACTGGCATTCCCATGGTCCCCATAGTAGTTTTTTTAGGAGTTCTTCTCTTCCAAACCTTGTAAACCTTGCTACAAGCAGTAGTGTCACACAGTCCCCCCATGTCCCACTGCTCCTTTACTTCTCTCCCTTGGCTGCCTTCTCTCCAGCTCTGATCCAGGACCCTGCTCCAGTCAAATTCTCTTGAGTTTTTTCTATCGCTGACTGATAGAGGGAAACACTAGGAAGACATCAGCCACTTGGATTCTGTAGATGGCAAAATGTAATGGTTTTTTTTTTTTTGTAGAATGTAAACAATTGCATGGCTAAGCCATGAATCCAATAAATGGAGTCCTGTTAATTAAAGGACTTCAGAGATTGCCTCTGCTGCCACTAAAAGCTATGAACATGTCACTGCAGGAAGTGACAATTGCCCATGCAAAAGGGATGTTATTTAAAGTACTCCACTACATAGGAAGATAATTCCAGAGCTGCTGTTTTAATGACTTTAATATTCACAAATTAACCCCTTAGCACTTCCCTCATGTAAATGCAGCATGCACAATGGATGCATGTTGACAGTGTGGTACTTTCAGAGTCCCCTGGATGAAGGGAGGAAATGATTGAATCTGACTCCATGTTCTTAGAAGGCTAATACATTATATTATATTAAAGAATGCTATACTAAACTATACTAAAGAATAGAGAAAGGATAGAGACAGAATGCTAAAAGAATGATAATGAGAAACTCATGACTCCTCCTAGAGTCCAGACACAGCCTGACTGTGATTGGTCTTTAAGTTAAAACAATTCACAATTACAATGAAACAAGCACCTGTTGGATAAACAATCTCCAACCACATGCCAAAGCAGCAAAACACAGGAGAAGCAAATGGGATAATATTGTTTTCCTTTTTCTCTGAGGCTTCTCAGCTTCCCAGGAGAGAAATCCCGGGCAAAGAGGATTTTTCAGAAAATACGACAGTGAAAACACTGCTTTAAGACTTTTTCTTTAATTTTCCTAAAGGCTTTTTTTCCTTAGTTCCTTTGCATTTAGTCCCCTGGAATCAATGAAGATAGCTTGGTAAACCAGAAAAGCAGGTGGTTTCTTGCAGCATTTCCACCAAGCAGCTGCTGAGGTGGATTTTAGCCTGCATGCCGTGTCCCATGGACAGCCTCCTCACCCTTCCCACACTCCAGATCTTGGTATCTTCTGGAAAGCTGACTATTCTGTCCTTCCCTGGCTGCATGAAGCTGGCCCAGAGGCAGATTCAGGGAGGGTGTGGGGCCTGACCCATGTCCAGGGCAGCTGTGACCTGTGCTCAGTGTTCTGCCAGCACAGAGCCACGTGAACCTGAGCCCATCTTCCTCACCACCAGAGCTCTGGGGTGAGCAGCTGGAACCCAGCCTGGCAGCATGGTGCAAATACAGCCAGTGGAGCTGGAAGCATGAGGGAATGTAACCCAGATGGGCTCCCCCTGGGTTAATCACTCAGCAGCTAGAAATCAAGTGGAGCTGATCCCTGAAATGCACTGTGAAAACAGGAATAAAAAAAGGAAAATACATTAAGCCAATCGTTATAACAAGGAAAATAAACATGCAAATAAATCATAACAGATCGAAAAGCAGTAAGTTACAAGGACATGTTTCTGTTGGTTTTTTTTTTTATAGTTCCCACTGAGCTAAGAGGAGAAATTAAAAAGGAAAAATTTAACTGATGTTGAAATCAAATTGCAGCATTCAGAAGAATGTGATTAGAATATTTGTTTATCCACCCACCTCAAACACTCTTCTTCTCTTGGGGACACAAATATTGCAATCATAAGAACAATTTTAATTTACGTGGGAAATGCATCTTCATTTTGCCCTACTTATAACTTGCTGAAGGGAGATGAGACCCAGTGCTAGAAAGTACTTTTATGGGAAGCTTCACTTGATAGATTTGAGGGAGAAAACATTGTGTGATCAGCAGGAAATTGCACTTCTACTGCCAGCATTGGTGCTGTGGGTGTGTGGTAAAGCCTTATGGCAGTTTTCATGTGTATGATGGAAGAGTTTGGAGTTGCTTGTGCAAATGAAATGAGTGGGATTCTGCCAGTGCTCAACAGCTGTGATGAAGTGCTCCATTTAGGAAAAGTATCACTGCTAGTCACATCCATTGTCTTAATTTTTCATGTGCTTCCATTAAAGAACTCTAAGATAATACTTCTAAGTCAGATGGAGTAAATAAACTCAGATGTAGTGTCATCCTTCTGTTTTATTCAATAGTCTTTAGAACTATTATGAATAAAAATACTGCTGTGTTCTTTTTTGCAACTGTTTTCACTACAAAATGTGCATTTGTCAAAATCATTTTTAATGAAAAATGAACCAAACAATGGGGTGACAGCTAGAATAAGTGAGGGAATGCAAGTACTGAAATGAGGACTCAGAATTATTCTTTCTCAAGGTTACTTAAGTTTTAGTTTGTGACATTTTCTCTGTAAAGGCATGGAAATTAGTATAAAACCCCCTGTTTTGAAATGCCAATATGGGAAAAAATAATCTTGGTTGGAACTAAATCAGCACAGGACAAGTACTTCAGATCTGTTGGGAAGTTGCCTGAGCTCTTTTGAGAGCATGGTATGTAAATTCAGGACTTTACCTTTCTCTGTATCAGTTTACCACAGTGTTATCTAGAATTCTGTTCTGAAAGATGTCTGCTGAGATGGACACAGCCCTCATTGTTCCCAGTTTCTCAGAGGAAAGGTGTTGATCAACCCAGATATTTCCAGAAGTTAGTTTCACTTGTTCTCCAAAATCTACCTTATTTCTGGATAGCAAAAGCCAGTGTCTAAATTTCTCCAGTAGAAGGTCAGGTTCATGAAAAGCTGACATTCGTTAATGTGCTTCACTTCAATGAACACAGACTTATTCCCTTGTCCTACTTTAGGTTCAGACAAAAAACAGTTTTTACATTGGGTCTTGGATGTATATGTGGGATGTACAATCATATTTGCAAAGGGGTCCTTGTTGTGTATCCCACCATACCCAACCTACCTTTTGCTATTTACAGCTGAAGATTTTTTCCTTGAAATATGGTTGCAGAAGAATGTATGCACATCTTGATCCAGCTAATAAAGAAATTGAGGTAGAATTTCCTCTTTATCCTTCTGCTTTAACTGCTAATGAGTACAAGGAAAAACTTTGAAGACAAAAGTGCAAAGACAGTTCCCTGAATGATAACTTATACAATGTTGGCTTGCTTCCATTAGGCCCAAATATGTATTTCCCATTTCTGCCTGAGAGCAATGCAGACATATGAGCCAATACTGTATCCTAGTGCTCTTGCAAGGGTGTGCGAGCCCTAGGCTGGAAACCAGACACATCTAAATTGAGATTTTGGAGGTATTGGAAATAGCATGTCTCATCTTGAGGTTTAGGCTCACAGAATATAGAGGTGTAAGCTTTGGTGGAGTGTCTGCTTAGTGTAGGAATCTGCATTTTGATTGTAAAGACAAGGAATATTGGCTTGAGCAGGATCTGGTCTTTGTCACTTGGTTTAAAGAAATACATGGTTCTCTAGCAATGATGCCCAACTCTCCTCTCATACTTTGCTCTAATTAATTATTTTGAGGCTTCTGGATTTACCAAGCTCTAACAAAATTTTACCAGGTGTCTGAGACCATATGCTGAAGAAAGCAAATTGTCTTTTTCCTTCATCTAGCTTTCTTGTGTTAGCAGTGTCTTCTTTAACATCATTTTGCTGGTAAAAAAGTGTCAGATGTTTTAATGTTTAGGTTTTTTTTAATCTTTAAAAAAATTTTTTTCATTGGTTGGGGGCATTCTCTTGTTAAATCTCCTTGCTCCTTAGTGACCTCCTGTGCCACAAGCTCTTTCTGTAGAACTTTCTGGCTAAGGTTCTCACATGCAAAAGCCCTTTGTGTGTGGAGAGAGATGGATTTCCTGGTGTTACTGAGTGACATCTGAGAGTCCTCTCTCTTGGTTGAGAGCTAGCAACGACGTCATGGGAACAGGCAGTAGCAGGAGGATGGAAATTTTCCAGATGTCTTAGACTTCCTTTCAGCAACTGGGGTCTGGTGAGTTTAGCAGCCAAATCTGCAAGTTTTCAAGCTGAAATCCGGATTCCTGGGTAGTAAACCTTCTCCCCTGCTCAGAGCACATGGTGGGACATGTGTGTTTAGCTGTGTGTGCCCCCAGCTCCCCCAGCAGTTACAGGCTCGGTGCCAAAGTCATTGGATGTTACTGATGGTGCTGCTGGAGGTAAATCACAGGTGCTTGGTTTGTCCTGCTTTAGAGCTGGCAGCAGGCAGATAAAGGAAGAGTTTTCCAGACTGAAGAATGAGGTGAATAAATAGTGGGCAGGCAGAGTGAGAGATGTGGGTTTCAATTGCAGCAGGAAGGTGACAGTTTAGCTTTGGTGCCAGGAAAGCTTGTGGGTGCCAAAGCACTGGATTCTTATCCTGCATCCTCTCCACACCTGGCCTTGTGCCATTTGTGACAAACAGGACATTTGCACTCTCTGTGATATGACCTGTACAGGTCACTTCAGACCCTGTTTTGAATTATTCAAGTTTCTCAACCTGCACATCTGTGGACAGGCAGTAGCTGTTTCTCTGTACATTAAAGCATTGTGCCATTTGCTGCTCAAGAACAAGTTCGTGTTTTCTCTCTGAAGTTCATGAATTTAATTCTGTTCTTTCCTGTTGATATTGGCAAGTATCTATCAGAGAGAGTACCCTGTGTGTTTTCATTGTGGCCATCTGTCCTGGTATTAACAAAATGATTGCATAATCCAAACAACTGAATCCTTTGAGAGAGGAAGAAAAAGAAAGATACACAGGAGTCATGTGGCTGACATGCACCACAGTGATCCAAATAATTGTGGAATCAGAAATAATAATAATAATGTATTCGATTTCTCAGTGGAAAGATGCTTGATCTTCTAAGGAACAATTAAAAATACAATATGCAATAAAAGCACTTAACTGTAATACAAATGTGTGCCTCAGGCTCCATAGCATTTATAAAACAAAGTCATCATGGTGCATTTTAAAACTGAGAAACATAATTAAAATGCCTTCTTGATAAGGAGAAGCAATATTCTCTTCCCATTTGACTGACTTTCCTATCTGCTCTCTCCCTGTGGAGTGCACAGGGAGTGAAGGGAGCAGTCCCACTCTGCACCACGAGATCAGGGTGGCTGTGGCTCCTCATTCCTCCAGCATCTGCAGCGTGTCCAAAGCAGCATCTGCAGGCACTGATGTTAAGTGGGCTCTACCTAGAGTGAGACAGATGGGAAATTTGGTTTGTTTGTTGTAATTATTGAGCTGATGAGTCATGTAGGTTGCTTGAAAGAAGGCAAGGTTTTAATATGATGGAGAATCTCAGCTATCACTGGCTCTAATTAATCTGTTGGGAAAAGATTGAGACCTGCAAGTGAAAGTACAGCTGCTCAGGAAACCTGCAAGCATCCTCTGTTCTGTTACAGAAAATCCATACAAGTTAATTAATGAAGTAACTTTGGGTTGCTTTGCTTTCTTACCTGAGTCCAAGTAGTACAAGTCAGGAGCATCATTTCTGAGACCACCCTAGAGCTATAGGTGGGGTACAGCTGTGGGCAGCTTTGTGTTACCCCTGGAATTAAAATAGATTTGTGAGTTTGAATGGGACAAATGCATGTGGTGGTGATGCTTGTGATATTTTTCTTATTAAAAAGAGACAAATTCTTAAGTTGTGGTAAAGAATGCAAAAAAAGTGCAATTTTGTTCTAGAATGCCTAGATAAAAAACTCTGTGTCTTGCTGTGTCCTTTTTCAGAGTAAGAGCCAAGCTCACCTTGACTCTGAAAACAGACTGGCAAAAAAATTAAGCTAGGATGATTATGGCACATTGGCTAAAGTTGTCACATGCAAAAGGATGATCTTCTACTGTTTAAAAATGAAATTTTGGTGATAGCAATGATTCCTTTCAACAGCTGTAGAGGTGGTAGCATTTTAAAAAACTTGAATGTTGAAAAAAATTATAAGGAATATATCTTTTTTTCACCTCTTTTTTTTGATAGTCTATGCTTTTATGCTATAATTAATTGTTTGAATGCTGACTATTTGGTTATGGTGATATTTATACCACAGATAATTTGTTATTTTTGGTAACAATTGTTTTTTCTAATGGTTTGTCTAATTCTGTTTTTTTTAACTTGGTAATGGCTAGAAGAAGCTCAGCCCATTGTCAAAAGCAGAGGCAGAGAAAGAGCAGTTTCTGATAACTGCTGCCTTTGATGTTCATATTCCATATTCCAAGAAGAGCACACAAAGACTATACCTTTGTGCTTTCAGTAATTTACAATAACCAACATAAGGTTCAGTATGCTGGCAAGGAAAATGTAATTTATTTTACTCTCTCAGAGAAAGACTTTCAATGTATGATGTGTTATGGTTACTGGATAAGAGGATCAGGGGTTGGTGTGATTTATATATACTCTCACTAACATTTTGCCATTTTTTTCCCCTATATGGGAACTGTGAGGATAAAGAGGGAAGATTTGAAAACTAAAGAATATACTTTTGATCTCCTGGGAAACGTGCTTTCAGATAAAAGGCTCTTTGCTGCCCCTTTTTACCAACACAAGTAAGACTGGCAAAAATGACTGCACCCAGGGAAGATGGATGGATCTGCTGGTTGCAAACATTTCATCTAGAGATGATATATTGTGCTAGCCTTGGTTCTCTGTGAAACAGCAGGGTAATGTGCTCTTTACTTTCCTTTTTAGTTAGAGCTGGTGCTTGAGGCAGAATCCAGCTCTTGCTGTGAGCACAGCTTTGGTGTCTGGGGTCTGAGAAGGAGCCAACATCTCCCATTGCTGTGGGAGAGGGTGGGCAGGAGGGCTCTGCCAGGGTGGTGACAGCCTGGCCTATGGCTCCCTTCTCTTCAAGGATTGTGCAAAGGTTTGGCAGAAGGAATGCACAGGGACAGGAAGGCAGTGGTGGCAGCTTTTCTGCAGCAGTCTTCTCCACTCCTGGTTAGTTTAAAATGAACTTCTGTGAGCCTCCAAGGTCTTTACTGCACTGCTGTTGTTTTAATGATGAGCACAGTCCCAATGGTAAGAAGCCTTTGTGGAAAAATAGAAGAGCTTGGTTCCTTCATCTTTTTGGCCATAAAATCAAGGGGAAATTGCAACAGGCTGTTGAATCCCAGCTAAAATTTTTCCACTGGGATCTGTTCCAATGGAGAACACATGACAATTTGCAACCAGATAGGAAGTGTCTCAAGTCTGTCCAACTTGAACTTGGATAACTCAGGAAAGGGAAAAGAGACCCACAGTGTTACAAATGCTACAACAAGTTTTGGGTTGGAAGTTGCAGGAGTCCTTGTGCAAAGAAAATATAAGTACAATGGAACTGAATTCAATAAAGATGATCTGTAGTAGGGATTGTGCCTGGAGCAGGACTCCACGGCTCCACACAGCTTTATTAACAAGGAAGAGAGAACAGCCAAGACTTTTTTAATGAATGTCTGATGCTACAGAAGGATAGTAAGGAACATTGCTCAGAGCATTGCTTGTAAGGAGTTTTGCACTTCTGCCTCTCCCTTTCCTAAACTCCTAGTAACTAGGGACAGACATATATTGTTTTATTGTGAAGGAAATTAAAACAGGCTCTGACTTGGAGGAAATCTTGCAGAGGAGCCAAAAAGACTGCCTTGCCCTTGCTTCTGTTTGTGGATTCAAGGGTCTCTCCAAGGCAAAAGGCACTTTGGGGGAGAATTGGGGGAAACCTGTAGAATTCTCTTCCTTCTCCTGAGCAATGCAGTGGGTTGTGCTGGACACAAATTTGGAGCTTGCTTAGAGCAAAGGAAGCTTGCACCATGTGGTGCTTCAGAAATGGGAGCCCACCCCATCCTCATCTCCCCACACCACCACAGGATCAAAGCTTGCCTTTAAAAGCAGCCTGTAATATGCCTGTGATTGCTGGCACTTCTGCTTTTGCTATTTATTTCTGGCATTCATTCCCTTGGGCTGAAAGGCTGAGAGGTGCAATCTGTGTTTTGACAGGCTTGGTTTTTATTTCTCATTGAAGTGATCTTGGAAATGGGCTTCTTCATTGCATTGTCTCATGGACTAGTGGGGTGGTTCTCTTTTGTGTTGTGGTGATTATATTTCTTCCTACACTGTTATCAGGACTGCATTTTAGATTTATTCACACAGCACACATTTGTCATTGGTTTTCAGCAACATAAATATATGGTGACAAGAATGAGGTCCTTTGGTGTGAAGGAGGAGGTGATGACTTACAGTAATGATTTCATCTTTAACAGACTGGGCTAAAGGGGTGAGTCTTTACCAGAGTAAGTGAATAAATGTGATGTATAAATGGAGCCATGAAAACATGCTCACCTTTCTTCAGAAGGCTTTAACCTTTCAGGACCAGTTTATCATATGCTGATGTAAGGCTGATCCATCAGAATCTGCTGTCTTCAGCACCAGAAAAGAGAGACTGGTCACATGTGGCTGCTGACCTTGTCAGCTCTCTCATGGGTTAAATGTGAGCTTAAGAATGATGCATTTCTCTCTGCCCTTAAAAGCCAAATGGCTACATTATGACTTTAATTTTTTTTTCTTACATTTCTGAATGTGGATAAAAGCCTGAAACTTTGGCCTCAGTGTACACAAGAGATATGAAATTATAAAGGCATAAAACAATACCCACAAGAATTTAATTTAAATTCTTTTACTTGGTCCTTTGTCTTTTTGGGGAAGGGGAATTGATGTGGGAGTTTTCAGTATTTGAGGTTGACAACACTGTATTTTACAGATCCCTGGAGTAATGACCATGTTCCTTTTACCTGTCTTGGCTGAGCAGTGAAATAGCTGGTGTGGATAATTATTCTAGAAGCAGAACTGGACAGTTAATGTGTTGTTGCTTCGAGCTCTTTGCAACTCAAGTAGGCGTTACTGCACAGGTTATATTTGACTCACATTTTGAAGGTTACCTTCATGTCCTATGAGCACTAGAGACCTTTCCTCCCCAGCTTTTGTTTTATAAAAGACTTTAAAAACACTCAGACTCTTCAAATTAGAAGTGAGGGTTTGGGTTTTTGTTGTTTTTTTTTTTTGTCCTTTATGAAGGAATCCTTCTTTTATAAAGGAAAATGATCCCAATATATATCAAACCTGGTATTGTACTTAACAGAATGCAGGTAGCATTCCATTCCAATAGAGCCTGGTTTCTTCAGTCAAGCTGTCAGTAGCTAAAATGTAATGGACCAATGGCCTTGCATCCCCTCCTTTGACATGCCATGGAATAACAGAAAGACATTGAACAGCAGCCTTTCAGCCTGCAGGATCCACACTTCAAATCCTGCATGCTGGCTCTCTGTTCAAGGTGATAAGGGCTTTTTTAACATCAGTAGAAGGCAGGATGAAGGGAGGGGTGGGTGTTTTGGCAGCAGGGTGTACTGCTGCCTTGAGTTCCATAACCTTTGGGTGATGGCTCTGATGAGCAATGTTAGCTTTATTGCTGGGCTGAGGATTGCACTGGCTGTTAACTGTGGGGGTCTTGGGAAAGCCACTTGGAAGGTGTTGCAATGCAGAAAAAGCTGGAATTGATTCTTTGCATCCAGCTGGCAAGGGGTTAAAAGAGCTTTTTGCTTTGCTGCTGTTGTTGTACTTACTCCATTCGAATGAAATCAGTCCCGAGGATCACAATCACTTGTGCTGTTGCTACTTGTTTGTTCTGAGGCAAAAAGAGCCACCAGAAAAACTCTTTTGCCAACAGAACTCAGTCTGTATTCTGGGATTTTCTACATCAGGGCAAAACAATGTCTGTAAGGGGCTCCAGTAATGCAGGAAAGTATCACAACCTGCAGAACAGAAGGATGTGAATTTAGAGCAGTGACTTTAGAGAAGTGTCCCCCACATGCCAATGAGGCCCAGCCATGTGCAGAAGTGCTGGTGCTTGACTGCTTTAATTTGAAATCAGAAGTTGGCTATTATGGATGTCAACACAAGAACTGGTTGAGCATTCCCACAAAGATATTTCTGAGAGGAAATGACGTGGGTCATGTGTATTGGAAACAGAACTCAGAGCATCTTTTGAAACGTTTGCAGGTTTATTTATCTAAAGGCAAACAAAATAGATCAGGAAATATCTTAGCTCTTCCATGTCTCTTTCTACTTGTTAAAGGATAGGAATAACAATAACCCCAGGAAAATCTGAAATGCAGATATTAAAAATAATAAGCACTGTTTCAAATGTCTGAAGGATTTTTCAGAGTGTTTTCCTGGCTGAGTTGTTCTTTCCTTTCCTGAGCTGGCTGGAGCACAGTGCCTGTTGTGCACACTCTGTCCCTTGTGCTCTGAGTACTTTGGGTTTGTCATCCCCAGTCCACAGCAGTGACACTTCCATCCCCTGTGTGTTGCAGTGCAGTGTAGGGCCCTCATCTTCCCTGCAAAGCAGCCACCCAAGGGCTCCCTCCCAAGCCCACCTGCAGCCCAGGGAAGGCTGGGTTATGCACATCCTTCTTTCTGCTGTCCACACAAGAGCAAACAGCCTTGGGCTGCCCAGAGCTTGGGCCTTGCTTCATCCTGGGAATCCACATCCTCTCAATTGCTCTGCACACCTGGACCCAACCAGGGCTTTCACACAGCTGTGAGGTGATACCTGCACCATACAGGGCAGAAGGTGCTCGTGCTACAGATGTGAAGATGACAAGAGCCAGGAGGGATTTAAAGATGTTTGGGTGGGTTTTTTCCCCCTAAAGTTCGAAGCTGTGGCTTTGAACTCTGAAATAATTGGTGCTGTTGTATGAAAAGAGCTTTTGCACAGAGTGATTCTCTGGAGTAGGAATTTGTTTCCAACATCACATACTGTGTTTTCTTTGACCATTGTTACTGGCTGTCCTAATCACTGCTTCTAAGAGGAGCCAGCCAAGGCCTTGCCCAGGATTTTTCCAAGAGTTACCACAGGTGAAGAGCCCAAGAAGTTGTGTGGTTAAAAATGGCATCAGTGTGGAGGAGAGCATCACCCCCATCTCCTGTATTCAGTTCTTCACCAGCTGAGGGAATTAACAGGATGTTTTATGTTGAATGTTGAGGGATCAAGTGTGGCTGAAAGCCATGACCTCTCCAGCTTTCTGTTTTTTCAAAGGCTCATTCTTTTCCCTGATGTCATTAGTATTGCTATGGAGTTTCACAGTGCTCCACTTGGAAGCTGTTCATGCAGTTACTTACAGATGCACTTAAATGACTTAATGAAATGTATACAAACTTTTATTGAGATGATCTCTGCTTTATTGATTGTCTTCAGTCTGCTTGGTTAGATACAAACATTGGGGAAGACTCAGTCTCATCATTTGAGAGTTACAATCAGACCTGGCATTGCAAATCAGACCAAATGTAGGCTCCCAGAGCTTTGGCTTAAAATCCCCCA
Source organism: Agelaius tricolor (assembly GCF_023055355.1). NCBI lineage: Eukaryota > Metazoa > Chordata > Aves > Passeriformes > Icteridae > Agelaius > Agelaius tricolor. The sequence goes on from NW_027269272.1 coordinate 9,522,302, forward strand.
ACAAAAGGCAAAACCCTCTTGCTCTGACGATGTGGTGAGTGATGGACACTGGAGTGATGGAGAATGGAACTTGTATTTCAGTCAGCGTCAGAACGTGCTAGTGTTGAGTTTTTTGGGTTTTGTGTCAGCTTTGAGAAGAGGGAAGATCAGTATTCCCTTCCCCTGACTGCTCCACAGGTGCTTGGGCTACTTCACTTTGGTTCAATAAGTTACAATGCAGTATTCACAGGTTACCTGTGAATGTTTACTTAGTTCACAGAAATACAAGCCAGTTTAAGCTGCAGTAAAAGATGTTAAAGCTGTTGTCTAAGGTCAAAAGCACACTCAGGTCTCAGCTGGTACCCCGTGGTTTCTGGTTTATGACTCTGAACTTTGGCCTTCCTCTGCAGTTCTGTGGAGCTCAGTCTCTGCTGAGAGATTTGCCAGCACAGCCATGCTAACAAAACAGTCCTTGTGTAGACCCATCTTTTACTGAAGAAAAAGTGCATTTGCTATTAAAGTTCACCAGTTCTGTTGAGTGAAATAAGCCAGACCAGCAAAAAGACTTTCAAATTCTGTACTCTTGGGCTTTGTCTGCCAAAGAAATGTCAGTTATACCTAATTAGTTTACTTACACCACCAAGAGCTCATACTGGAGGATTGGCCTTATTTTCCTTTAAATTCTAATAATTGTTCCACTTGACATTGAACAGAGGAGATGGGGACATTCACAGGGGCTGTCCCATAGTCCTGCCAACCATATTGCTTCAGCAAATTAAGTATCCTTCTCTACTGAGTTAAGTAACTCCATTAATTTTAAGAGGGTTACTCACCTGAAGAAATCTTCATCAGATTCAAACCTAAAACTGTACTACCAGAGAGAGACATCAGAGCTTGGGCTCAGGCTTGGCTCCATTGAAGGCAAATACCATTCACAGGCAAGAATGCTGTGGTATAATGTGGTTTTGTCCATCATTTATGCTGATGACAGATCTGAATGCTTAATCAAAACCCTGTAAGAAATAATTAATAATGGTATAGATCTGTGAACTTAGGTTATTGATCTTTAGGCTATCAAATATTACATATGATTTACTGGGGAGGTCAGCACTGTGATCTCTAACTTCAGTGCTTTCTGTAGTGTATATTATGGTTTATCAAGCCCAGAACAAATATTAACTGGGATCTATTTCTCAGATGTATCATTTTTCTGTTCCCAGTTCCCCTCATTACTAGTCTGAGTGCTGCAGAATCCCTCAAGGATGTCACAGATGCTGTGACATTGATAACTAGCCTGGAGCACATAATGGATTGTAAAGAAGGGCTGTCTGCTCCAGCCACATTGCCATGAGGATGGAGCAGCATAACAAAGGCTTTTCAGAAACCTTTGTTGTGTTCTTGTGCTACAGAGGCTACACATCTTGTCCAGTGAGGCAAAGTCTGCTTTTGCCCACACCCAGGGGCCTTGGCCACCCTGACATGGAGCTGGATTGGAAAGCCAGCCTGTGTTCAGAGAAGGGAGAGCTGAACACATCCAAGGAAGCACCAGCTCTGCAGCCTGGGGTGTTCCAGGCCTTCTAAAAGCACCCTTGAAGTTTTCTGGTGTTGTTAATAAGCACAGGTAAGGCTGTGCATACTCTCTGTTGCCCATCTGCTGCGCTGTATTTACTCTGGGCTCATGTTTGCCCCTGTTCTCAGAGATGCTGTTACTGTATTTACTGCTCAGAAGTTTAGAAAAGCTTGTCCCAAATTCTGGCTCCACATGCTGCAGTTCAGGTAGAAGAGAAGACTAAAGCCTGGCATCACACCCTACTCTGCTTTTTACTCTGATGGTGATGAACATTAAGGCAGTCCTGCCATGGAATTGTACTTTATGTGTTTAAAATGCAAATATATATATTTATGACTAAGCAATAATGTTAAATATATCTTTATTAATTTAATAGAATTTAAGATGGTGCACTTGCAATAGGACTGGTTTGTTTAATCACTAACCTTAACTTGAAATTTAAAACTAATTCAAAAGATGTGGCAACCAGTCTGAAAAGTAAGAATATATTTCCATGCACTCTGCTTTTCCCTACATTAACAAATGTGCTTGTGACCTTACATTGGTTTCAGAATGGGAAAACAGAACTGGAGAAGGGAAAGCAATTTCCTAGCATGGAGTGCCAGTGTTGGCATACAGGGACATGCCTGTCTGCTCAGGGCACCATAGACAGGCAGGGCTTGTATCAGCTCCTTTCATCAGCATTATTGCATGTTGCATGCTGTGAGTCTGAAATGTAGGGAGCAATAGGAAATTGTGGGACTGCTGAGATCTCCTGGGAACAGATTTTTCTTGATGTTTATGACCCATCTCATTTCCAGTTGGTCTGGCATTTGTGTGAGCACTGCCTTTTCTTCTTTGGTGGTTTCCAAGTCTGTCTGACTGCACTGTTAGAAAGTTGGGTTAGTGAGAGAGGTGCAGGGGAAACATCAGTGGCTTGTGTGGATTCCTGGGGCTTGTTACAGAAATATCCTTTCCAAAGTAACCCAAGATGAACACACGTCCTTAAATCTGATCTCTGTCCTAAATTGCAGAAAATCTTCAGTTGGTTTGGGCTCCTAATTGCAATGGGAGCAGTATTCTGAAAATTACCTGTTGTCGTGGTCCCCAGAGGCAGTGAAGGCTGTATTTCTCTCATTAACTCTCTTTTGCTTTCTTCTCTTTCCATTTATGTTTTAAATTAAGTAGTTGTCTGGCTTTTGGGCAGCTGAAACAAAGGATTCCCCATGTTGGTTAAACAAAAAGTCCTTTCATGGTCTCAGTATAAAAGAGAAGAGCTGAGAAGAAGCAGGTCACAGCTAGGGATGCACAAGCCCTGGAACTCCCAGCCCTCAGTGGAACTCACTCTGAGTTTCCCAGCCTGAGCAGTGAAATGTGTGGAGCTCTGCTTGCCCTTTTGTTTGATGTCCTCTTCATTTCCTGTTTGTGAAGTGATCTGAAAGTAAAACAACCAGCCAACCAACCAAGGGAAAAAAGGCCCTTTCATAGCTCCAGGCAGGGCCCAGCTGTGTAAGCTGGGCTGCACAGACACTGCCAGGACTGCCAGCAGGGCTGGGGTGCCTGGGATCCTCACTCTGGGGTGCTCAGCCCTTGCAGAGGAATTGCTCTCTCCTTCCCCTGAATGTCTGCCCTCTTCTGAGAGCACCTCTAGCAACCTCAGATTCATTCCCTCCTGAGCACAGCCCCTTTTCAGTCAGTGTCTGTCAGAACTGACATGCTGGGGTGAGAGAGGGCACTGGGAGCACCGGTGGCAATGTCACATCAGTCACCTGAGCAAGTGCAATAGCAGCAGTCAGAGGAAAAGGGCTGTGGGGAAAGATTTCCCAAAGCACCTTTTGATGTTAGTGCTGAAGGTAAATGAGCTGCAGGGACATGACCTGACTGCAGCCTCAGCATGACTTGCAGCAATAATAAATTGCAGAGTATGTCAGTAGTGACCTGTGAATGACACAACACCAAACCCAACCTTCCTCACCCTGCTGCTACAGGAATGCAGGCTGCACAAGGTGTTCCTTCAAAAGCATTTGCTTTGCTTGGGAGGAGAGAGAAAAATGTAGGAAGGGAAACTCAAGCAAGAGGAATCTAAATGTACAGCTGCAACAAATATAAAAGTTAGACTACATAAATCTAGGTCTCTGGAGACAAGGGGGAGGTAAATATCCCTCAAGCACCCCAAGCTCAAGTGAAAATGGTAGCACTTAATTCCAAATAAAATCTATTACTGTCTGAACCTGGAGTGTATTGACAAAGGCTTCAGTCTTTTCAATAGACTCAATAGTACTTAGTGAAGAGGGGGAAAAAGTCTCAGACATCTCTGTGATTCAAACTTTTTTTCAAAGAAAGCAGCAGGAGAAATTCAGTGAATTGATCTTTCTCAGCATAACTTTATGAAGGGCAGCATGGGTAAGAAATATATGCTTTTCTTTCTAAAAGAAAAATGTCACCTTCTCACCTACCATTCATAATCTCCTAAGTACTTGATTGCTGTGTCTATAGATAGAGGGTTTGAACACACAGGATCATTTTCAGACTGATCCTCTTCAGTGACTTCTACAAAGCCACTTCATTTTTTGCTTCGCCTTTGCCATCTGCAGACAGTTTTCTGGCAGAAAATGCTATTTAAGAGCTATTTTGTGCATCTCCTCACAGAAGTGTTGCAGGCAGCAGACAGGGTGCTGTCACTCCCTGACCCTCAGCTAGGCAGGGCAGGGTGCAGGGCACAGGCAGAGGGGGCTGGAGGATGCTCTGTGCTGCACACTTGCTCCCAGCATGTCCCAGCAAGGGGGGCTCTGGTGGTGTCCACAGGGGTCCCAGGATGAGGGAAGAGATGAGAATCTTGACTCCATGTTTCAGAAGGCTGATTCATTATTTTATGATATTTATTATATATATATATACACTATACTATATATATACTATATACATGTATTATATATATATACATATATATATATATATATATACATATATATATATATATATATATATATATACCTATACTAAAAGAATAGAAGAAAGGATTTCATCAGAAGGCTAGCAAGGAAAGGAAAGGCATGGAAAGATAATAAAATCTTGTGACTGACCAGTGTCTGAGACAGCTGGACTGTGATTGGCCATTAATGAAGAACAACCACATGAGACCAATCACAGATGCACCCGTTGCATTCCACAGCAGCAGATAATCATTGGTTACATTTTGTTTCTGAGGCCTCTCAGCTTCTCAGGAGGAAAGATCCTGGCAAAAGGATTTTTCATAAAATATGTCTGTGACAGGGAGCCTTCCCACACTGAGGAGTGTGAAGCAGGCACTGCCAAAATGGGGCAGCATCTCTGCTCCTGGCCCAGCTTCCCTGTGCTTGCCAGGCCAGGGACTGCTGGTGGCCAGCTCAGAGAGCTGCCCTGGGAGAGCCCTGCAGGCACCTCAGTGGCCTCTGTCTCCAGCCAGATGTCCATGCTGGAGAGCAGCCTGTGCAGGGCAGGGAGCTGAGTCACACAGCAATGTCCCTGCTGTGCTTCTCCCAGGCTCCCATCACTCAGGGACTTCTGCCATTTCTGCTGCTCCCTCTGTGGGCAGGGACCTAGGGCTAGGAATAAGCAGCCATAGAATCCTGGCAACACTGAATATGAAATCTGGTAAAAATACAGAGACTTGATCTTGTGACTTAGCCCCTGGATTGCATGTTCTCTTTCCTTAATTCCCATAGGAAACCAACATAATGGCAGTGGAAGGTTACTTGTCTATTATTCCTCCCAAAGCTTTCTTTCTGCTCAAAAAATATGTTAACTCCTTAATTTTGTTCTAGCATTCTCACTCTTAGGAGGGTTCACGAGTTCTTGGGCAAGGTATATTTTTTCTAGTAAGTACTAGAAATCTGTCTGCACTACACGTTTTTCACAGAATCTTTCAAAATAGCCCAACTTTGGCATTGAATGTTTGGGGTCTTCCTTGGCTTCCTTCCTCTCCTCATATTTTATTTAAAATTCTTAATTCTAGGAAATCTAGATGAGATGAAAGCTTTCAGCTCTAATATTCTAGATGTAAATCTTATTAAATTCCAAGTCCCAAACCAAGCAACACTGTAAACTGGGAATAAAACTGAAATGAAGGCAATCAATCACTCTCAAGTCAGTTCAGCAACTCATACAGATGCATTCTCTGTGGTCTCATCACATTCATATTAATGGACAAATTTGCCTCTTGCATTATATTCCATACATTACACTGTGTAATTAGAAGCTAATTAGAAGCAGTAGGCAGCATGCCAATATTTGTAGCATTCAGATATCATTCAGAGCTTCAGTATTTAAGGAAAAACTTGATTATTTCTCAGAGACATTTCCAACACTGTCTACAAATTGTAGTCTCCTTCCTCTAGACTTCAAGATTCTGGGAAGCTGAACTACTTACATGTGCAATGCTAATATTTGTAATTAAAATAAATCCTTAAAGGTCACAGATATATCCAACAAAGGTGATTGTTAGGCCTGCCAGCTGCCCCAGGCTAACCTCAGCATTAAGAAACTGCAAAAGTGTGGCTATCCTAGCCTTGAGGAAAGGCTCAAGGGTGGTACTCGGGAAAGTCAGCATGAAAGAGAGCTCAGCCCTGCACATTTCTCCAAGCCAAGGCTGCCTGAGACTGACTGCAGGTACAGGAACACTGCCCAGTTCACAGGTTGTAGTAAAGACTTAAAATGTGACTGGGGAAGCCGAATGTGGCATTTTGTGGAAGTGAGAACTCATCCCTTCAGAGGAGTGAGCATTCACAAGAGCAGCTGATGGAGAACGTTTGCCACACATTAAACACCCCCAGGTAGCTGTTCCCAGCTAGTTATGCCCTCAGTTATGTTCTTAGAGGGACTTTGAATAGCAAGGATTCTCCATGTAAAGACAAACCTCATCCCAAAATAGCAATCTGTTCTCTCCAGGCATGGCCTGTTTTATATTCTTGGCTCCATTATGAGGCACTGTCTGCAGAACAAAGCTTGGAGCCTTTTAGTGGGGTAGAACATTTGAAAACCTGAACTTACAGAACATTACCTGTCTGCAAATATCTGCTTGTGCAGTGGCACCTTGCCCAGAGCAGGTGCAGCTTGCTCAGTCACTGGTTATGAACTCAGTACCTTTTAGCTCTGTTCCCATTTAGCACAATTTCCTGATCTCATCCCCTTGTTTGCAGGGTGTGTCTGCACCTTTGCTGCCCAAAGGCTTTGTGGCTTTCCTGCTCTGATTCAGAAGTAACTGTTAATTTCCTGTGGTGATCTCTCACTTTTTGTTCCCTGAGTTATTGTTTCCCCTTCTCATGGGAGTCATCGAAACTCTGTATAGAGGAGAAAAAAATATGATGACTTCTAGCTGCAATTTTTTTTCCAAATAGTTTCCCAGGTTACAATGCATGAAAATTTTTGAATCTGTAGATATTTTTGTAAAAACAAGCTGTCTGAATATTTGTGACTGGCAACCATTACTATGCCAGAAATCAGTCTACCCAATTCACCTTTGTTGTCTGTGAATAAGGATGCTCATCTTTAACCAGGTTCCAAATAGGTTCATGACAATGGAGGAAAAGCTAGAGAAAAATATATATTCTAGCAAGTAAGTCATCCTGCCTCTTTTGAAATCTCAAGGCAGTAGAAAGAAAAGAAAGGAAAAGGAGACACTCACCCAGAACTCTTCCAGAAGCAGTCAAGGATTGTCACTTTTTCTTTTCGGATATCAGATTATATTTATCGGCTTAGTAAACTTTAAGCATTGCAGAAAATAAAAGTCTAGACCTTTTGTCATAAGTTTAGTAGTTCAAATAGCCTGATTTTTTTTCCTGACATCTGACTCTTAATTTTCTCCCTTCTTATGGCCAACTAAGAAAAGTTGCCAAAGTTGATTGGCCAAATTGGCTCATTTAACCAGAAGTGAATATCTCACCCACACACTAAACCATTGGGATTTCCTCTAATGCAGTAGATGTCAGCTATAACAAGTCCTTATTAATAATTAATTGAACTCCTATTGGGACTGCCTGAACAATTTTCTTTGTTTCTTGTCAAGCACAGTGCAGTAGCCTAATTTAGTCTGACTGTATCATGGGCAAGCACATCCATCCTGTGTGATGTGACCACCCTTTCACCACTTTCCCTGTGCCATGGTTTGAAGCCTTTAAAGAAGGGCTCAAAAGTGCAGATTTGTCCTGTTGTCTTGAGATTGTGAGGGCTTAAAACCATTGGGGTGGCAAGAGACACTCACATGTGTTTTGGCTAATACAGGGTGTTTTAATCCCTCTGGTGACCTTGCTCTGGTAGCACACTGAGAGTGCCACAGCCCTTGTATTCCTGCATTCTTGTTTTGATTCCCAGTTTACTGTGTTACTTCCCCTGGGGCTCAGGGCTACAGGGGGGCTGTTGAGGGAGTCAGTCAGGGGGCTGGGGTGTGTAGTGTCTCCTCTGGCCTTGCCCCTTGAATGCTCAGGCCAGGATAAGTGGTGTTACTGAGTTGTGCTCCCCTCTCAGCCCTGCTCAGTGGGTAATGGTGTCCTTGTCACCGTCCCCAGCTGGCAGGGCAGTGCTTTTGGGGCAAGTTGTGGTGAAAGACAGTGAGACAGATGCTCTGTTCTATCCATGACTCTGGAAGCTCTGTGGTTTCCCATGGAGATTGAGATGAGCTTGATGTGGTGCATTCAGAGCAAGCAGGGCCCTCCTGCCACCCCAGATGGCTCCAGGGTCCTGTTCCTGGCTGCTGTCTAAGCTGGGGGCCAGGCAAGCTTGGGCTGACAGCACTGCTGGCAACCATCGAGGCATTCCAAGTCTGAGGCTTAGCTGGAGGGGTTTTATCAACATAAACATGGCAAATCCTAACAGAGTCCACCACTTGTCCCTGTTGGCCCTGTTAAAAATAATAATGTGTTAAGCTGGTCGAGTAAGTGGCCTACTCACAGTCAATCAGAGTGGGAATTTTGATGTGAGTCATTTCTTACACTTGCTCTTAGTTACAGCTCCAGTAAGTCTCAGCTATATTAAAGAGACCTAAATTAGTTTCAAAAGGAGCAGAGGAGGAAAATGTTTCATTCTCTGATCAGCCCTCAGTTTCTAACCGCTATTTTTGTTGTTCAGATATGCTGGAAATAATATTCTGCAAAAAGGAATACAAAAACTTACAGAGGGTCGTTAGTATTCTTTAGTTTATTTGTTATATGTCACTAATGTGCAGCGAGATTTATTTATTTGTTTGGGTTCCAAAGGACAAATGTCATTTGTTTTGCCTGAAGGCTTTAGTTTGGTGAAGTTATTTTCCTGGTTCCAGCCCTGTTCTTTCCAGGACATGTGTCCTGCTATTTGAACTATCCCTTGAGCTGAATAGACTTAGCTGAGCTGGAGTTCATGTCCTGACCTGCACCCAAAGTTGCATGAGATTGTTTTAAAAACAAAGCCTTGAGGATTTGTGCAGTTTTTGTCTCCCTGAAGAGATGTGGAATACATAAAACCTCTGAATCTACATACTTTATTCCTCAACCTGAATAGGTTTTGCCTTTTCATCCTACTGGGATAGAAAACTTGTGGTCTCTTAGGATTTCCTGGCCCATGAGGAATCTCAGCTCCTGCAGAGCCCATAAGTAACTGCACATCAACAACTATCTGAAATCCTGTGGAACAGGATTCTGCTTGGTCTAAGAGTGCTGGAGCAGTGAGGACATAAGGATGGGGCTGACAGGGCTCACACAGACCTGCTTTGCTGACAAGAACTGCTAATTTTTCTGAGATACCCTTGAGGTACCTTAAGGGAATCTCCCTTCAGGTGAAAGCATCCACCAAACTTACCTCCTTTTGCCTAGATTGGACCATAAATCTCATCTTTATAGAATTGCAGAAGCACAGAAAGGGAGCTTTAAAATCATCTAGTTCCACACCCCCTGCCATAGGCAGGGATGCCAATCCCTAGCTCAGGTTGATCAGAGCCCCATTTGACCTGTCTTAGAACACTTCCAGGGATGGGGCATCCAAAACTTATCTGGGCAGCTTGCTCCAGTGCCTCACCACCCTCACACTAAAGAAATGTTTTCTAACCTCTATCTAAACCTGTCTTCTTTCACTTTAAAACCCTTGCCTCTTGTCCTGTCACAATCTGCCCATATGAAGAGTCCCTCTCCCTCCTTTGTAAAGTCCATTTTATATGGTACATTAAAAAACCTGCACTGTGTCCAATTTTTTTTTCCATCCTATGTGTCTTTATAATGTGAAGTGATTTTAGGAATCACTTGCTTCAAGTCCTCAAACTTTGCTGTGTAGCTGCAGAGTGCTAAGGTTTTACCACAGTTTGTTTTCCCTGTGTGAATGAATTGAGCATCTGAATCCAGCATTTGACTTCAGAGCTCTGCTGTGCTGTTACTGTGATGCCTTTGTAGTTTCAGGCTTAGCTGGAAATTGCTTCTCAGATTTTGAAATCCCTGCTCAAATTTTGTGAGGAAGAGCTCCTTGAATGGAGATACAGGTTTGAAACATGAAGTTGAATTCTGGTTCTCACCCTGACTTCCGAGGTGAGCAGGGTTTTGTTACTGCTGCTGTGTGCAAGCTGAGGAATCCTGGTGAAAGGCACTAGAAAAGTTGACTCTCACCTCCAGTGGGGATGACTACTGGAGGACCAGTTAAGCTGCTTCCTTTTCCTCAGTGAGAATTAACTACTTCAGGTATTAATTATTCAAAGTTGATATTTCTGCACTATTTAGGAAGAATCTGGTGGCCCAAATGGCTCCAAGAATAGCTTCCCTTTGTTATTTTTTAATGTGAATCATTTAGTTAGCTTCATCATCCAGGGATGTTCTTGCTAAAGCTGAAAACACATGAAGCATTAAACATCTTAGCCCAGTGTTTTCACCTGAATGTTCAGAGCTCAACAGATAGCAATTTCTAAGGTCAAAGTATCTCTGTCTATGTGTATCTACAGAAATACAGGTACAGGATTGTGAGATTTTAATGCTGTTTTTGTAAATGAGTGGCCTGCAAGCTGCCTAATCCATCAGTTGCATGTGGAATGCAAACCTTCCTGCAGGTAGGAGAGACTGCAGCTGCTGCAGGCTTGTCTTGGGTTACAGCAAGCACTTGAAGCAAGGGACTCCTAAAATCACTTATTTGTTATAAAGACACATAGGATGACAAAAAAATTGACTCAGTGCAGGTGTTTTAATGTACCATGTAAAAGGGGCTTATAAAAAGTGGGGAGAGGCTGTGAGAAGTTTTAATTTTACTTTCAGTGAAAGTCTATTAGACTTTCAGACAGCCAAATGAACTCACAGGCAGATCCATATTGACTGAAACAGCATGAAGACATTTCTTGCTTTCTTCCTGCCCTTGAAGCCTAAACCTTGGGCCTAAATCTAAACTAATAGGTTTAGGAAGAATTTAGGATTATTATTATATAGCTGTAAGTAGCTTTCAAATATACTTCAGCTTCCAGTCCTGTGTCTTTCCTGGCCCTCCCACCCAGGGAAAAGAGTTTCCTCTATGCATGTTGTTTCCCTTAGGCTGGCAGGGAGGTGCTGGCAGGGTTTCAGCAGGGCAGAAGACCATAGAAGAGATGAAAGATGGCTCCACAGGTCACTGGAGATCCTGTGGTGAAGGTGTTTGTGTCTCTCACCCTCTGTCCCATCTCCACCTGCTCCACTCCATGTCTCTCACTGCTTTGCCTCAGGTCCTTTGGTGCTCACTGGACCCAGGTAGAAACTGATTTAATGAGGGATCTGAAAGCCTCACTGGCTTCATGCTGTGAGAAATTCTGAAGCTGGCACCTGGCAGATCTCAGCAAGAGGGTGCAGCTGTGAGCTGTACAGGAGAAAGGAGAAATGCAGAGGAGAGGGACAGACTTCTGTCTCAGCTGTGACCAAACACTGCTGCCTGTGAAACTGCAAACACACAACACAAGCAGAAAGGCTGATCCAGGACAGAGCCTTGGATCCTGGAGGGTTTGGTGGTGATGGAATGCAAGACATCTAAATCCTCCACTTCACAAAGATAACAAATGCTGCATGCTATCACAAATCATCTCCAGTGTCTAGGGTCACTTGCTTCTCTGTAGATGAATTAAAAGTGGAAGGTAGTCTCTTCAAGATGTTCTTAGGACTTGATAATAAGCTATCAAATGTTGCTTGGTTGCAGTGCCACACATCAGAAGTTGTATTAGAAGAGAGGACAACCTTTCCCTGTGTAATATTTGATACATTAGAATATACACCATACTAATTTCTTTGGCTTTCCCAAGCAAGTCATTGCACTGGCTGATTTTGTCTGCCCACATCTGCAGGCCAGGATAGTTGCATTTAGATTATGCCTGTTGATTATTTTATGTTATGTGAATAGAGAAGTGTTGGGAAATATTTATTGATTTAGGAGAGTGTCCACCCTGCCCCAAGTTTACATGTGAACCTGAAAATTCTGCATGAGATCTATTTTATGTGAAGATATAAAATGTGAAGGTTTGCTAAAATTATACACAAACAAAAGCCACACATCTAATTAATATTTCCAAGTATCATGGCTAAAGTTATATTCCTGAGGGGATGAAATCTGCTCACTGATGTGCTTTCCCTTCCAATGAGTGAGACATCAGCCTTTATCTAGGCTGCAGTCTTTGTGGCGTCAGAGGGAATTTTGTCTGCTTTAGAGGATCTTTGCTCTTCATCCCATTTTTGAATGCTACAGCTTTCCATGACTGTGTTAGGATTCTGATACACTGACTGCTGTCTTTCACAGCCATGACTTCCTGAAATGTCTTTCTCCAAGTCTTCAGTAGCTGTCTAGAGGGAAATGAACACACAGGAGAATGGAAAAAATAAAAGAAAAAGAGAGAGAGAGAGAGAGAAAGAAAGAACTTTGCCGTTGTGGGGTTTTGGTGGTTCTTTTCACTTTTTTTCCAAATATGATAAAATGGGTTCTGGTTTCTTCTCCCTGGAGGACCTAATGGCTGAAAGCCTAGAGGAGGGAGAAACCTGGAGAAGTTTGTGAGACCCCTGTTTACTTTTTGTAAAGTACTAAAATCTTACTGGCAGAAGAATGAATTCAACCTTTCAGGAACTCAGCAGGGCTTTTGGCACTGTCTTCCCTGAGGTCTTTTGGTTACCAAACAAATCAGTGCACACGAAAGTGCCAAAGAGCAGAGTGAAACCCAATCCGTACCTGCAGCCAGGCAGCCCGAGGCTCTGCAGTCACGTCCGCAGGGCTGAGCAGATAAGGCACGGTTATTTGATAGCCCTGCCACAACGTGCTCTCATTAGCTGAGAGTGATTCATGAACTCTGGGAGGACTTTTCCAACTCTTTATAGCAGCTCAACCCATGCCTGAAGTACACATGAACCCTGGACTCACCTGAAAAACCATTTTCCTTGTTCCATGCTCTCCTTGACTCTCCTTGCTAAAATTGCATTCATTATTTTCACTCTTTCCCAGCACTGGTGTGCCCAGCACAACAGGAGGATACTGGGTGGGTGGGAACACACCCCTAGGGAATTGCCCCCTCCACAATTCCCTAGACCCCCTCTCCCAAGCTGGCAGCCCAGGATTCCTTTCTAGATCCTGCTTTCTAAAAGTTCCAAAGAGTGCAGTGATGAACCAGGGAGCCCAACACTCCTCCTGCTGAGGTGCCCACCATCCTGCTGCCCCAAGGGCCTTGCAAAATACTAAAACAAAAAAAATAAAATAAAATCAAAAGGGTATGTTTTACAGCTCAATAGAATAATTTAATATTTGTAGTTTCAAATAGGTACAGAATACCAAGGCTCCCTAGGAAACTCCCAAGAATTAACTGGCCTATATTTCCAGACTTAAAAATTGTACATGGATTCTGATTTTTGAAGAGATTGTGAGGTGCAAGTCACTAAAGCTATAAAGCACTTTGCAAGGTTTAATAGATATATGTAATTACCCCAGGAAAATGGAATACTGTAATAAAAAGACCTTGAAATCTATTAGTACAACCATAGGTCCCAACTTACGTTCTACAATAAGCCACAAATCAGATGGGAATTCTTCTACAATGCTGGCATGTCAATAAGGAGAAAAAAGTTTATATAAGTATTTTTTCTTTAATATGGAAACTTCCAGAAGCCAGCAGTAACTTGAATCTGTTGTTGCCTGAACTACAAAACCAGCTTATTTGAGAAAAACCTGTTGAAGAATTGTTCTTTTCTGAAGGTGGGTAAAATATAAATATATGGGTAAACTTTGTAATATTTGTCTTTTGATAAAACACACCAAATGTTTGGTTCCTTCACCTGATACAGTGATAGACTGAGGGCATTTCTCTGACAGAGCCAGCAAATTGAGGAAGGTAGAATGAGTCTGAACACTGCTGAGGACTATATAAGAATGTGACAATTAACTGGGATGGGGGAATACATGTAAATACTGTTTGATATAAAGGAAAATGTTATTAATGTTTCTGTGTTGGAAAAACACACTGGTAAAAACAGGAACTTTAGTGAGACATTGTGAAAAGCAAACATGGAATTAGGGAAGAAATTATCAAGTTGCAGCAGTAAAATTGGGAAAGTGAAAGACAATTTCATGACAATAATCAATTGTGTTTTGCTTTGCATGGAAAAAAATGGTAATAACGAGGTTGTTGAATGGTTGGAGAGCTGTTTTCCATTGAATGTATATGACTTTTATAGACACTGATTTCTCAGAATCCAAAATGGTGTATAGTTATACAAGCTCCTGGACAGATAAATTACCTGCATGAACTGAAGTACTGGTCATTGTCTCTGGAAACCATGGAGGACAAGAATATGTGAGAGGTGCATTTGGCACTGTTCTGTGCAAAACTGTAGGCACAGAGTTTGTGGTAATTGGGATGGGGCTGTGTGAGCCTGATCCCCAATGGGCTACAGCTGTGAGCAGCAGGTGAGCAGCACTGACAGCAATGAGCCATGGAGTGCCCAGGGGCACTGCCCAACCACCAAAGGGAGCAGAGGGCACACAGGTGCAGGGCATCAACAGGAGGGGATAAAAGGCTGGGCTCAAGAACCACAAGGGCAGTTGCTTGCAGCCTTCTGAAGTGCCATTACGCCACTCTGTATGGGCAGACACCTGAAGCCTTCTGATGAGGTATGGGGTTACTGTGTAGGGGTTGAAGCTTTCTGAAATTGTGTGATGGTACTCTGTGTATCGTGGCCATCTCAACTGTGACATAAAAGGAGATCTGTGCTTTCTGGGTTTGTGGTGCAGGGTTTCAGCAGATCATCACCCACAGCTCAGAAGAGTTCATTAGCCCTGCCAAGCACCAGGTGCTGATTCCCTGTTTAGTCACCTCATGCGTGAGCCCCCACCCCATGCACATCCATCCCCTGTGCCCCCACCCCATGCACATCCATCCCCTGTGCCCCCATCCCCTGTGCCCCCACCCCATGCACATCCATCCCCTGTGCCCCCATCCCCTGTGCCCCCTTCCCCCGTGCCTCCAGGAGGGCAGTGCATGCAGGATGTCCAGCTGGAGCAGCACACCCCTGGAGATGCCCACAGCTTTCCGTGTGGAGCCTCAGCGCTGCCGGAGCTCCGCAGGGCCCGGCCCATGCCGGTGCCGGTCCCTGGTGTGTGACCTGCCCGGCTGAGCGGGGCTGTGTCCGGCTGGCCGGGGCTGTCCCAAGCGTGGGATCGTGTTGACCTCTAGTGGCTGCACAGGGACCTTGGGGCGGGTGCAGCCAGCGGGGTCCGGGCCAGTCATCCTGCACAGACACCTCTCAATGAATGCATCGCTCATTTCTTTTTTAGATTTCTTTTTTCACATTCTGCATTTAATTTATTGGTGGCTCATGGGGACCTTTTCCCAGAGTGTGTTTGTTTTCCATACAAAATGTCGCCGCTGTCTGCTCTAGGGCAATGTGTTATAAAAAGCCCCAATCCACATTTTCGTGTTCTCCTTACCCTCATGGACCTTCTTTTCATGATGTGCTGGGGCCCTTTCACATTCATGAGGAGCAGACTTCCACCCTCAGGAGCACCTTGGGAAAGGCTGCTCAGGAAGGAGAACAGGGCGTGCCTGAGCTAAGCTCTCCCCAACCATTGCATTGGAAGCAGGAATGTGACAATTTGCAATGCATATTTCAGATGTGCACTTATCTTTCAGCCAAGGCCTTGAAATTTTTATTGAGGGAGCACAAATTTCTGGCCATCTCACACGTTTGTGTGAAACAGCTCTTTCTGGAGTGTTTTCCCTCTTCAGGAGAAGCCTGTAGCTCTTCCTGGCGTTGCTGACAGTACAGGCAGAACCAAGGGATCACTTGTGATCCTGTGTGGTTATCACAGCTGTTCTACACAGTGGTGGCCCCAAGGGAGCCCTCACCATGACATTCCTAGGCTGAAGCTGAAGATTGGCCCTGTTCCTGTGTCACAAAAAAAGCAGAATTTCAGCCTCACTAAAGTCTGTGAAGGCTGTCAGAGGGTGGCAACGTTTATCCCAAACCTTATCTCATAATTTAGCTGTAATTGAATCCAGCCCTGAGCTCCTCAGTTTGGAAAATGAGAAATGGGCTGTCTCTTACGTCTCTAACCAAAAGTGGGCATAAATAATTGATAATAGATCAAATTTGCTGAATTGTATAAAGGAAGTAATCTGTTTTCTTGCCAGCTGTTATGCTGAATAACCGAGAGGTTTTAGTGGAGACAGATGACAATGTTTGACATCAGTTGCTTCATGCACATTGTTCTTATCATTGTTTGTAATTTGAAAATTGTGCTGGGGGCTAGAGGAGATTAACAATACGAAAGTGAGTACCAGGGAAAACAATATAGCTCTCTGAAATGGAAGAGAAACAGAATAATGTGTCTGGCACATCACAAGAGCCCTGAGGAAGCTTCAGAGCTTGTCCCCCAGCTGGGAGCCTGCCACTGCTTGTGCAGGGTCTGTCTGGCAGGGCCTCCCAAGCTGCTGTGCTCTGGTGCATTCCTCACCCACATCCCTCTTGTAGGGAAGCTGCAGTGCCAGCACCTTTGTTCTTTTGCAGAGAAGGTGGCTCTTACTGGCCTCCAGATGTTTACAACTGAAAGTAGCTGAACTAGAGGTGATCTGCCTGATAACTTGTATTCTTTTCAGTTATACCTCTTGGCTTAAATAAAATATTACCTCTTCTCACACCTGAAAAGAAAAGGGTGAGGTGTAGAAGATCATGACTGCTAGGATAGGGAGAGGAGTGTGACACAAATTAATGTCAATGAGGTGAGGAGGCTGTTTCCTCTCTTCTTGTCAGCCTTTTCCTGCAATTAGAAGCTATTTTGTAACTTGCTTTCCATGTGTAGTTTGGGGGCTCATGATCTTGAGATGACAGGAATCAAGCATTTTCCATGAGCATTATTTGCTTTCATTGGATCTCATTTGCAAATTAATAACCTACATTTAGTTTTTCTGATCTTAATCTCACCTAACACATTCTTGAGCAAAGAGCTGTTAGTTTTAGGCTTCTATTTATGGTAGTCAGTATCATAGCAGTGTCTTCTGTTTTCACCTTATGATTCAAGACATCAGCTCAGCAGGTGAAATCCCAACTCTTATAAACAATGGGAAGAGTCCCTTTTGCATGAGATGGTTGGATTTCAGTCTTGGGCTCTAACAGCTGCTGTAAAACATTTTATGATACATTAACCTTTCCAGCTCTGTCATTAGACCTCTGAATGGGACACTCAAGTATGTTTGCTAATTGATAAGCAGAATCTTATAAGTGCTCAATTGTTAAGAGTGAATTTAAAAAACAAATACAAGAAGGTGATGGCTTTTCAACCAGCTGAAAAGCACATCTTAATGATGCAGCTGGTTTTGTTTAAACAGGAGACTTGCAACTGGTGTTGTTCCATCATCAATGATGTGATGTTCTTGTTGCCTTCTGCTGTAAAGAGTTTTGCTCTAACAAATGTCAGAGTTTGTGTTTACATTTAAGAAGGAAAAGGAGAGTGTGATTTTTATTTCTGTGGTCTGATTTTGGCAGACTGCCTTTCTAGTATGCAATTTGAGGTGAAACCAGAAACCTTGAACACTGTAGTACATTTGTTGACTTCTGTTTCCAGATCTTTTATTGCTTCTTTACCAGGTGTGCATTCAAACGAAAACAATGTTCTTTCAAAGCCACAGCTGCTATTTGCAAGAGAAAGCTAAAAGGTATTTGTAGAGAAACCTGTATTTTGTGGTTTCTTATTAAGAAAGTCACAGTTCTGGAAAGCTTTGTGGTACTTGTGCTGAATTTCATGTTGCTTCTAAAGCTGTCTTCCTCAAATATGTAGTTATGTAAACCCAGGAAACTGAAAAAGGGGGGGAATGGAGCATAATCAGATTAATTTGTGTATATTGTTGGAGTTATATTGCTTGAAATGCTCTGGTCAGAGAAACAGGCTAGAGAAATGTCAAGAAATTTGTACATCAGAGGCGTACAAGTATTGCTGCTGCCTCTTATCTCCCACTGCTGTGTTCCATGACTGGTATTACAAAGCACAGATTTAACCAGGAGGAAGCTGTAGTCATCCCTTAGCAAACATTAATTTGATTATCTACTCCCCATGCAGCATTATTATGTATTTGCAACTTGCATGATGAATACTTTTTATGCTGGAAATAATTATTTCCTAAACTCAATCCCAATCACTTTTGGTCTTTCTAGCTCTGGGATGTTTATGCGTGAAATGAAACCTCCTCAAACTATGGAAACAATCCCTGTGTAAGTTTGAGCTACACTCCTTTATACCCTTTGGCTGGCTTTAGAGTAGTTTAAATTGTTGCACAAAAATTTGCATTCTCTCTTCTTTTTGAAGTAACAATCTTGGCCTCTTAATCAATGGCTATTAGTATGTCTTGTGTGCAATACTTCTTTGTGCATAATTATACTCAAGTAGAGCTTCCCTAGCCTGTAAAAATTTTCCATATTTATTCAGAGCAGCAAAACCCATGTACTGCTCTTGAACATCACTGAACACATCTCTGTCAGCCTCAGCTTGACTCAGCCAATATTCCTTTTTAAAAAAATAATAAAGAGCTCTTCTCCTATAGCCTTTTTTATATCCCAGTTAAATAATGATCTAATAAGGGAAAAAGTTGTGCCAAATGACTACTTAATCCGTCAAACTACTCAGAAAAAATAGACAAAAAATCTACTGATTCCTTGCCTGGCCTGTAATGTTACATTACAGTGAATCATTTTTTTCTGTGCTTTATTCTCTTTTCTTTATTTCGTGAGCAAGGGCTGGAAGAAGTTTTGTCTCTGAACATGGCACAATACAAAGCCAAAGCAATATTCCCACCACTTAATGGAAACAGCCAGATGCTTAAATGTCTGCTCAACTGAGGTGGGAACACCAAAGTTCACTTCTTGTCCTTGGAGGGGAAACATTTGGGAAGGAATCCAAAACCAGATGAATCAAATAGCAAATCTCCTGTGGAGAGGCTGTTGGTGTTTCAAGATAGAATTCTGTTGACAGTAAAAAAATAATGTAGTTTTTGGTTTTTTCTCTTTTTGAACAAAGAATTTTTCACATTTAATTGATTCTTTTGCTAGGTAGAGTTCAATTGCAGTGAGACATTTTGTTAATGCAGATGTTGTTGAATGTTTTGTATATCCATGTCCTTGAAGTGTGGTTGTTATAGCAACAGGCTTAACTATTAAACAGGTTTTAGTCTTATATCTGCTTCACAGAAATAAGGTAATTAGCTTTTTGCAGCATCTTTAAATATCATGCCAGCTAGTAAAAGAGATGAGTATCACTTATCCCCCTTTGTAAATTAGCTATAGGGTATTATTTTTTCCCCAAAGGCATTATCTCTAAAATGGGTCTGTTATTAGTCTGCCTAATTTCTTTCTGCCTGAGAGAGAATGTGGGAAAATAATACTTCATCTACATATGCAGTGTTAAAATGTGCCAAAATGGTTACATTTCAAAGAGCTCACGACCTGGATAATTCTAAAAACCAAATTCCAGCTGTGGCCTTTTAGCATTGAAAGTCTTAGCCAAACTTTGCATCTGCACTTCCTAATTCCCTGCTCAGTGCTATCACTGCCACCACATTGCTCCAAGCCTGCTCTGCACACTGTTCTCAGCAAGGACAGAGACAGACAAACAGTCTGGTGAAATGGGTACTTTTGAGATTTCCTTTGGATCTGCTTTTCCCTTAAAATTATCTTGAAAATAAACCCCTTGCTGCTGTGTGAGCTTTCAGCTCAAAATTTGCCTTGCAGAATTATCTGTGGCAGGATCTGGTTGAGGGAGCAATCTCTAAAATCTCTTTTTCCCTTCAAGCACCAGGATACAGGAAGGGGAAGGTGGGGGAGTGAGGGGAGAAACTTTCAATTTGTGTTTGCATCAAGGGATGTTCCCCAGACAGGAATGATGCAGCTTTTGTCAAGGGGTTCTGCCTGCACTGCTCTGAGCCCTCTGCAGGAGCTCAGGTGGGGCTGGGCACACTGGTCCTGGGGCACAGGGACCCTGGGAAGGACCAGCCCTGTCCCTCTGTGTCCCTCTGTAACAGCTCAGGGGAGGACAGCCCAAAGCAGCTGCCCTGGACACTCCTGGCTTGGTCCCATGTCACTACAGGACACGGAATAACACGACACGGACACGCGGCTCTCTCAAAGCAAAAAGAAAATATTTCATTTCTGACTCTAACATTTATAGATTTCCAAAAGTGACAGTGGATTGGAGGGTGACAGTGCCACCTCTCCAATGACACTGGACAAACCAACAGTCTGTCAAATTTCTCCTCCTCCATAAAAGAGTGCAAAACAATGAGTTATTTACATCAAGTGTGTGAGAAAGTTCTTTACAAGAATGTAAACACCAGAAGGCTTGGAAAAACTTAAAAAATCAGGGTGACACTCCCACATGCAGATGATGGAGTGTGAGGCACAGGGATGGGGAGAGGAGCCATGCTGAAATGCAAGGTTCAGCTGCCAGAAAATGGGCACTGTGAGGTGCTGAGGTCCTTCCTGCAAGCAGCACCTCCTTAGGTATTGCAGCTCCCAGGGCTTCCATCTGTATCCACCTTTCAGAGGCCTGGGCTTTCTTCTGGCTTATGGGGTTTTTGTTATGTTTTGGGTTTTCTTAATTTCTTCTTCCATTGTGACATCTGAAAAAGGAAAATGCTGTTCAATGGGAAGTAATTACCTGCAGGAGGAACTGAGTTTGTAGTGCAGTGTGTATAACAGATGCTGGTGTAGGGCCTTTTGAGACAGCTTTGCTGTTATTGTGTCTCTGAGTGAAGCATTTAATTCCCCAGCTACGTGGGATTGCAGCATCTTGGTACCAAGTCTTGTGACTGAAGGTTTGTCTCTCGGAGCCTGGATCCAAAGTCTGACAAATGCAATGAGATAAATCCTTCACAGTCCTGGGGAGAGCTAGGGGATGGCAGGGCAGCAGACAGCATGGAGAGGGGAGCAGATTTTGGGGATATCATTTTTTAAATTAAGAAACCTGAGGTTTAGTTATTACAACCCCTATTGTCATGATCAGATTAGCAAATGAGGAAAAGCAGTGTTGCATTGCAATGAAATAACTGCTGGTCAAAGAGAGCAACAAGAGTTGTAGCTGTGTGTGCATTCTAGCATCTTATTTGCCCATGGCACCGTGGTAATCGAGCGTACACAAATGATCTGAAATTAAATTTGTGTATTTTTGCACAAGCTAAATGCGTGGGTTCTTTCTGGTACATATGGCCCAGGGCTGCACCAGATATTGATAGTCTTGTTACTAGGTAGTATTGATCTAGTAGGTAGTATTGATCTACAAGAAATGTTAATGATATTGATGGGTTTTAATTAATTATTTTTAATTAATGAACTCTTTTTTTTTTTCAATAAACTTCTGTGCTATGTAGTACTAATAGGAGATCTATGTAATGCTTGCAGGACTGTGTGTTTACTCTCATGGCACAGTGCCTTCAATGTATCTCAGTAACTGTGTTCCAAAATTAGCCATTTTTCAGGGTTTGAATGGCTGGAACTCAGTGATTGTCATATGCACCACTCCAATCTGTCTAGAGTTAACTTGCTGAACCTACTGCCCAGCTTTTAATGGTAAGAGGACAATCAGTCTTTGGAGACAATGTACTTGGTCTGAGGGAGAATTGAGTCTAAGGTGAAAGAAGCAGGTTTTTTTTCCTTGTCTTAAAAATAGAAATCTCAGTCATGCCTTTAACGACTGTCTGCAAACTGAGACCATGAATTTATGAGTAGCGTTCTGCCACTTTAAAAAGCAGTCCAGAACTCATACTATATACTTGTACAATATGACCTTCTTTTTAAAAAAAGGTAATTTTCAGCTCAGCCTCCAAACCCTGGAGCTTCTGGTTGCAGAACTGTGTGAGATTCGTCTTGCAAACTCTCTGTTGCTCTCTCGAACCATTCCTTCCCTTGTAGCTCATTTAACAGACCCCTGTGGTAGCTGATGCTTCTTTTTCTCCTCATTAGTCGGCCCCTAGAGCTCAGGGCACCCTCCTGAGCTGCCCTGCATCCCCTGGGGATGGGCTGCACATCCTCGCTGGAGCAGCCTGGAAACCACACAGTGCAGGGACACCTCTGTCACACAGTGCAGGGACACCTCAGCCACACAGGGCAGGGGCACCTCAGCCACACAGGGCAGGGGCACCTCAGCCACACAGGGCAGGGGCACCTCAGTCACACACTGTGGTGGCACCTCAGTCACACACTGTGGTGGCACCTCAGTCACACACTGTGGTGGCACCTCAGTCACACACTGTGGTGGCACCTCAGTCACACACTGTGGTGGCACCTCAGTCACACAGGGCAGGGACACTCAGTCACACAGTGCAGGGACACCTCAGTCACACGGTACGGTGGCACCTCAGTCACACAGTGCAGGGACACCTCAGTCACACAGGGCAGGGACACCTCAGTCACACAGTGCAGGGACACCTCAGTCACACAGGGCAGGGACACCTCAGTCACACAGGGCAGGGACACCTCAGTCACACAGGGCAGGGACACCTCAGGCACACAGTGCGGGGACACCTCAGGCACACAGGGCAGGGACACCTCAGGCACACACTGCAGTGGCACCTCAGTCACACAGGGCAGTGACACCTCAGTCACACGGTGCAGTGGCACCTCAGTCACACAGGGCAGTGACACCTCAGTCACACAGGGCAGTGACACCTCAGTCACACAGGGCAGGGACACCTCAGGCACACAGGGCAGGGACACGTGGCTTCGGAAGGGCTGCCCTGAGGAGCAGCACAGCCGTGCTGGTACCCAAGGCAGCGCTGCCAGCCCAGCCTGGCAGGGATGGATGGATGGATGGATGGAGGGAGGGATGGATGCATGGAGGGATGCCCCAGCTGGAGCAGCGATCGTGCCCAGCTCCCTGCGCCCTCGGGCTGCACAACCACCTCCACCGCTTGTGACGGTGATTCAGCAGCAGCTCGGGTGACTCATGGAGCTGCCGAGGAGATTAAAATCAATTCCTGCTTCCGAGATGACAAACTGCCCTTTGGTGTCGCATCAATCCAGGCTGATCAGAACCAGCCCGGAGTTGGTAACGCGGCCGCGAGAGGGAGCTCACAAATCCTGGGAATGCCGCAGGGATTTGGCGGGATGACCAACAGAAGGGTTTTAATTAGAGTTATTAGAAACAGTTGCTTGTTTCTTAATTCAAATCAGTTTATTTTGTCCTTTATCGAGTTTGTTTTTTCCTGAAGTTTTTGGAAGGTGTTAGCAGATTTAACTGTCTAGGCAACCATATTCAGGCTTCATTCGTGATCATTCTGTTTGTTGTATTTTGGTTAAAATTTAACCAAATTCTACTCTTAGACAAGAAAAAAATCCTATAAAAAATTGAAATGTAAAAGATGGCCAATAACTGTGCTCTGTCTCACTTAGCATATGCATGTAACCTTCCTTTCCCTATAATTGGACTATACACATAGCTATAGGGAGCTATGTGCAAGGTTACCTCCATTCCTTTTAGCTCATAGGGAGCTCCAGAGGAGGACAAAACTCAGAAGGTCCCAGTCTTTGTTCTGCTGTAATGTATTGCTAAACAACTGCCTGGAGAATTCATAGGGAAAAGGCTCCTAGCAGCAAACCCCTAACTGGCAGGCAATATAGGGATTTTATCCCCAGCCAGCAGGAGCCACCCATGGGGACATGACAGGCTGGCCTCAGGTCTGAGTGACATTGGAAGCAGGACACAGCAGCAACACAGCTTGTATCCCATGTCACATCACTCAAAGGAACTCCAGATGAACATATATTCTCTAAATTATAGCCAATATTTAATCACATCATAAGGAATTGGATAAAAAACCCCACCAACCAAAACCACGCACGAAACTTTGCAAATAGCAGAGAGAGACTGTGCAGCTGGCATGGCTGAAGGGAATAATTTCTCGTAATTACAATTTAAAGATTGGGAGGATTTTTTGGTGTTTGTAGGGATAGTTTTCCTCCCTCTTTTATTTTTCATGTGCAAGTTAACTGAATGTTTCTCCAACACCATATCCATTTCTTGGGAGATCTTAAAAAGGAAAAACACTTGAAGGAAAAGAGTGCAGTAATCCTCAACATTTCATGTGTGCACAAAGCTCTGGAGCATTTTCAAAGGCTTTTTTTTTTCAACTTGAGTCTCTAGAAATCTCTAATTTGCCTTACCCTGAGATTATTCCCATCTATGAGTCTGATGTATTTCCCTCTGTGGCACTCCCAGTTTGCTCCTTGTTTGCAGCTGAGGATCTGGCTGGCTTTGAGTGATTCCCAGCAGGATGAAGCTCCTCTGAGGTCCTGTAAAGAAGGAACCCTCTTGCTGCTATAGATCTATTTATTGAACAATCAGGAAGATGCCTTAAAAGCCTCTATTTCCTCTGGCTGCAGCTTCCACACCAGTCAGCAGGCTCATTGAATAACCATTTCAGTGATATACCCTTGGGGTGTATTTCCCCTATGCTGCCAAGCCAAAGGGATTCTAAACATGCCAGAGTTTGATGTGGCTGGAGGTTGAAATGGGATAAAAGAAGGCAGGATTTACACTAGCTGTCAGCAAAGGAAGAGAGGGTGAGTGTTCTGAGAGCTCAGCTAAGCTTGAAAAAGCTGCAGCCAAAGGAGCACTGAGGTTCATCCAGCCCTCTCACATCCCAATGCCTTGAGCAATCCTTGTGCCCAGGCAGAAACCTGGCTTGGTCTTACAGCCTGGTGCCTCTGAGACATGGTGGCACCCACTAGAAATGGGATGTCCCAGTGTCTAGGGACCAGAATGGTCCTTCCTTTTCCATGCCTCATGTTGCCTTAGTGAAATCATGGATACAGCTTTTTACAGCCAGTCCCTGGGGCCCAAACCACTTGCTACTTCTCCTACACCTGTATGGTGACTTCATGTGCTTGGTCCTTTAGCTGCACCCCAAATTGATCCCCTCCATTAAGCAGATCCCCATGCAGCTTTCCCAATCAGATCTGAGGTATGCACAGGGTGTGTTGGATTTGCTCTCTGCTGTGTAATCTGTACTCCCTTTGCATGAACATTCCAGTGAGAGTGGATGACATGGCATAGAGGATCCAGGTTGTTGTTTCTTTGTCACTCAGGATTGACTTGTGCTGACTAATGCCTAAGAAATTACATGAACTTTTTACAAAGAAAAATGTGCCATATTGATGGAATTTTCAATCTTGCTCAAATGTCAGGCAATCTGCTCGCAGAAATTAGCGTTCTCATTTCTTGACTCCTCGACCTTAATAACCAATAGAAATATTGAACCAACCTTTTAAAACTGAGATTACTCATTTAAATCCAATTGGAAAACATGGTGATGGTAAGGACAAAAATGTCAAGGAAGTTGGGGGGCTGAGTTATATTTGCCAAACATGTTAGGCTTTGAAATCTGCTGATTTCCTGCCAATTACAAGTTTGGAGGTGTTTGTGGAGATCACTTGTGTTGGCCTAGGTGTTACAGGCTGATATGAGCTTTTGTATTTCCTTGTGAAATGTGCTATTAGGATGGAACATGTTGTGCTCCTCTGCTTCTGGTTGCTAAGTACCCATTCTTCACAGCTGTACCTTGAGGCAGAAATTTAATAACCCTGTGATGTTTACTGTCTTTCCTACAGAGCTGCAAGATTTCTAGTAATAGGAAGGAATACAGTCAAACAGTGCTTTAACCAGTGGATAGAGGCATATTATGGACAGGTTTTCAGCTGGAGTGGCATGTATGTATGGAAATTAACTCATGTTTGCCAGTTGAGGTGCTGCTCTAGTAGTAGTGTGACCCCTTGGGAAGTGCACTTTTGTGGACAAATACTGTACTGAAAGGAAAGGGTATGACAGAGGACAAAAAGTAATTTTAAATTCAAAATGGCTCTCTTCCCTGAACTAACACCTTATATCTTGGAAGATAACTTGCCTTGAAGCTTAAGACTTGGGCAAATATCAATGCTGTTATGTAGCAACATTAAAAAAAACCAAACCAAAACAGTGATCTCTCTGAAAGAAAAAGTCATTCCATTCCTATTAAAATGAATGCAAGGGATCCATACTGTTGGAGCTGAGGAAAGCCTAAAAGCCAGCTAGAGTTTATGTTCTGTTTCCTATTATGAATTGAGTTGACTGCAGCTGTGGTGTTGTGGGATTTAGAGCTTTTACATTGATGGGGATTTGGCACATCAGAGCAGAAGGTATCTGCTGATTGCTTGGGGAGATGCAGACAATATCTGTGTGCTAGGCAAAACAGAAACATATCATAGAAAGTTCCTGTTGGATGAAATCTTTGCCCTGCCAGATAAGATGCTGATGACTTTGATACTTTTTCCCATCCATGGCAGGGAGGTTGGAACAAGATGATTTTTAACCCAAATCGTTCTATATTTCTATGACTCAGTGATTTCCTGGCTAGACAATTATAAAGGTTTTCCTCTCCTTTGGACCTTCATGCCATGCCCTTGTGTTTCTAGGGAGCTTAGCCAAGAAGCCCACTTGCAAATCTGTTGGAAATCCAGACATATTCACATCTGGAGCTGTCCCAGGACATTCCAGTTTGAGCCTGCCTTTCCCTAGATTCTCATGTGTGAAAAAGCTGCAGTTTATTTCTTCCCTACATATTTGCAGGAACGGCTATTGCTAATCTTCCAAATAAAATTAAGCTAGAGCAAGTTTGCACATTTTGATTTGCCTCAAAATCAGCATGACAAAATGGCTTCCTAAAGGAAAAAAGAGGGGTTTTTTGTTTTGTTTCTTAAGATGAAACAAGGGAACAAAGGGCTGTCTTGCAATGCAGGGATCTGTAAAGGAAGAAGCCCACATTGCCAGAAGGAAGGAGGAAAATGCAATGCTCCAAAGAGAGTGAAACATTTGTGCTTGATAATCTGTACATTAAACATGACTGTCTTCAAACAGAGTCAGAAACCATGTGTGATATTTGAATTTCAATTCTTTCATTGTTCACCTGTGTTTTGTTTTTCCTCTCAGACCCTTCTCTCTCATCTGAAGTCTGGGATTTTTTTAAGAAATCTAACGATGAGTTCCCATTCCAGTTGTTATTGAGCACCTCGGATTTATGGGAAACTACACAGGAGCACTGTGTTCCTTCACTTTTTGTGGATAATTAACTGGCTCAACTGTATTTGGACTTCTTTCAAACTGCAGAATTATTTACAAGAATGGTAGATGATCAGGTATTTTCAAAGAAAGTTTAGTAATAATGTGCATCTACTGGTAGCAACTAAATTCCTAATTTCCTGGCTGGGTTTGCTCCAGTGTAGGAGCAAATTTTTCTGTCCAAAGTAGGATATTGTGGTGAGCATGCATCCCTTCATGGAGGGGCTGTGTTCAACACCCAATATATTTTCTAAGAACCCAATCCTAGGGGAGGTTTAAAAAAGGCTTAGCAAAGCCTTTTGCAGGGCAGTCCCGTGTGTCAGAAGAGGGGAAATTCACGGCCTATTTCCTCTCACTGAGAAAGTTCTTAATCTTGGGAAACCTTTTCAAGTTATCATAAATTCTTGCAATGGTCCCACTTTGGGTGATTCGGTGAGATATTTTATATCTCAAAATAGGTGGAGCACTTCCTTTCCTCTGAAACAGTGTTTAAACCTTAATTGGAGATGAGATTATAATTAAGGCCACCTTTCTCTCTCCAGCAATCAAAGCAGCTTTTGAAGACCTTTTTTAAAATACTGTCTATAAAGCTCTTAAAAACTCATAAACACATCAAAGAGTTAAAAATAGCTGCTGTTGTTTCCCTATTGCTTTTTCTCCAGTGCTTTGAATTGCATCCTGTAATCTCCTGAATCTCTGCTCACAAGCCCTTCCCTGCAAACATCCCTTGCACTCTGCTAAAAACACAATCTGCTGCTCTACCAACACAGCCTCACACCTTGCTGTAGATTAGCTCATCTTCATTACAATATCTTTAACTGGAATGTACAGCTGATCTTTGAGGCTTCCCAGTGGAATCAACGACTCTTTCCTATCAAAATAAATGATTTTCCAAAAGCTTCCTTCCTGTGCTGGGAATTCAATGCCACCAAAAGTGAAACTGATGTTTCTTGGTCATTTTGATTGTAGCTTTTTCCCAAGGTGATCTCTGTTGCTTAATTTACAGACACAAATGGCAAGCAGGGTGACCTATTGTTTATTCTCTGGGTGTGTAGGTCTGCAGCTGGGAAGAATGAACAGATGTGTGGGTGCTGAGAAGCTCTTGGTGCCTTGGGCCACACCTGACTTTCAGCATAGACCTGGGCCAGGGATTAGAAACTGGGAAAAAGGGAGAAGTCATTTCAGCTGAATAAGTCTTTTATCTTCTCTCTGTTTACCTAACTACTGTGCAAAAGCCAGGCAAATCTACCATTATAATCCTCTCTTGAAAGAGATGCAAAGAATAAAGATGGGTGTCAGGTTGTGAAGAAAAAGAACAGTGACTTGGAACAATCCAGCAGTGTTTACCCACTCTGAACAGCAGAGATAAGAACAGAGGTGATAAAGAAACCTAAATCCCACATCAACAGCACAATATTAGAAGGTGATTAAGACTATGGACCTAAGGGAATGTACATTGCAGTAATGAAAGTGGAGTACCTGGGTTTTGGGTTACCTAGGAAAACAGGCAGGTTGGACTGACCTGTGCAGGCACTGGTGAGGCCAAGGGGCACAGGCTGATCCCATCAGTGCTGGGATGCTGTGCTGAGGGGCTGGGGCTGCAGCACAGGCTGCTCTGGCATCAGCAATTTGCCTGATGGGAGCAGGGCAGCTCTGTGACAAGCCACCAAGCAAGGGCAGCAAAAGGGCTCTGCTTTGGAGCCAAGAAACTTTGGATTTAGATTTTGACTCTTGGTTTGTCTTTTCCCCTAAATTCTACCCCACATCTGCAGAAATGTTTGTATTTAACGAACCTGTGCAAATTCTAGTGCCAATTGCTGTTCATCAGCTTCTTGGATCCTATATATAAATGTACACATGCTGTACCCTGGTCAGCTCTATTTATAACTCAACACTGCTGCTTAGAACTTCAGTGCTCATGTATGGCAACCAACTACAATTAACTAATTCATTAATTAACCAGAAAATTTTTATGTCTGGTGACATACTTTAGCTTTGCTGTTCAAGGAAGGAGCAACAGAAAACTGTTCAGATTTTTAAGGAGGCTGAAGTAAAACTGTTCTGAAAATCTACTTTTCAGCATTTACTATGCCCTTGAAGGATGAATTGAGGCCAGTTGGCAGGCTTTCCTCAACAGAGATGACAAAACTGATAACATTTTATAAGCTCCCACTCCATATTTCTGTTTCTTGTGACTATTCTTAGAAAGCAGAGTTTTTATGGGTGCTAATTATACCATTAAAATGCCAACTCCTCATGTCTTCTGTAAAAAAAATTGCTGTAATACACACACTCAGTAACACTTCTTTGGATCCCAGTGATGGGCTGGTGGGTAGGTGTGACCCACAGTGAGTGAACACTTGCAGTCTGTCTAAACTGAGCAGAACTGACTGAAGCAAAGATGATGCAAGAAGCTTAGCACACCCTCTTCTCCCTCCCCTGGCTGGCCAGGCTTGAGTAAATTCTCAAGACCAAGAGAGCATTCCCTAAATGCCCAGTCCTGCCATGGAAAGGTTGGAGGTTGTTGTTCTTCTATTATCTCCCTGGAGTCCCATACTGTTCTTATCAAACTTCTAAAGCCCATACCTCTTGGGTGTATTCTCATGGCTGCAGATCTTCACAGACTCCTTCTGCTGCATGCTGTTCTCTCTCAGGCCAGGGCTCCTCCAAGGCTCTCCCTGACTGGCTAACCTGCCCCCTTTTATCCCAGTCATCTTCATTGGTCACAGCTGCAGCCCAATTAAGGACATCACAGCTGCAGCCCATCAAGGGCAACAGGGACCTCTGGGGCAAAGCCTCTATACAGATATTCACATACATTTCCTCTACTATAGGAGGTTTCCTGTGCTACAGAGCACATGGTAAGGCCACAGCTTGAATGGAAATACTGGGGTTTGTGCTTTCCTCTGTTTTAGAAGGAATTATGCCGGCAAATTTCTTGTTGTTTGCACCACCTCTGAAATCTGGTGCAAAATAACTTCCCAGCACTATCAGAAAGGTAGGATGTGCTCCCAGTTCTGAGGATTCTCTCAAATAAGGAATGATATTTGGTGTTCCTAACCTAAATGGTGTTAAGTTCTCAATTAGAGTCAACTTGCAGTCACATACTCTTCAGCCTCTGACTTACACTTGCCTGTTAAAAGCTACAGATTTTCCTGCAGACCTGTCAAGTAAAATGGCTCATGAAACAATGCCAGATAACTTAATAAGGGCTTATAAGCCTCTTTTGATAGGCTTGTGACTGAAGCCTTGATTTACAGCCCTGTTTGTGATGCAGACATTCCCTTCAGATCTGTTTTTTCCATTTCTTATGTAGTTCTCTTGTTGTTACTGTGCCTGCAGATGGTATCCCCTGTTTGAGGAGGTGGAAATACACATGCACAAATGCTATGTAGTGATGTAATGAGGCTGTTCAGAATAAAGCTATCACCTTCACAAGCCTGCAAGATGATTTGGATTGAGACAATGGACCCAGATGCCTGTGAGCTCCATCTTCCAAGACAAAGAGAAGCATGTACCAGGTCTCAGGAGCAAAGAGCTGAAGGTAAGCCCATCACTGACTACAGAGAGGCCACAAGGCCCCAGCAAGGGGGCAGGGAGCAGCCTGGTAAGGGCAGTATATGTGTCTCTGGAGAGCGTTTGCCTTTTCTTCCTCTTGAAACAATCTTGGCATCATGAAGTACAGAAAATCACAGTATATTCTATTAAACATGTGTGCATCATGGTTACGTGTACTTCATGACCTGATGTCTCTTCCCACACCATGCCTAGAGCAAACAGCAGGTCACAGTGGTTGCAGAGGGGTGGAGGACACAAGTGTGCAGCGCTTTGCTGTGCCACAGTGGGAGTCAGTCTGTCCTGTGTCTGTCTGCTGGAACAGCAGCCAGCCTGCCCTCCCAAAGCTGGCCCTGCTTTACATCCAGCCTTCTTTGTGGTTCCTGCTGCAGTGGCAGCTGTGTCATGTATCAGGCACAGACAATACATGACAAAGCATCTGCTGTGAGAGAAACTTCGAGAAAGAACAGCATTTTGAAACTCTGTGCTCTTAAAAACTGCTCAGCTGTAATCTAGAAAGGTGCAAAGGGACCCTGTCCTTTAGGATGAAAAGCACAAGGCAACACAAGGCACAAGGGCAGCCTGGAGAGAAGAAATATTGTCTTTCATTGACGTTTCTGGGTGAGTCATTCCCCCTCGGTCTGACTCAGCACCGAGCGCTGCCGCACTGCCCAGAACATCTCCCAGCTCACACAGCCACTGCCCAAGGGCCAGAGCCCCTCTGGGGCTGCAGGGCACCCTGGTGGCTCAGAGGGTGCCTTGGCCAAGCAGCTGTGCCTGGGACAGTGGCTCTGAGCCTGACCTCTGTCTGCAGCCAAGTGCTTGGCAAAGTCCCGCTGACATCTGCCTGAAGCCTGGGTTTTCTGGAATGTACTTGAAAAGCTTAACAGCAAAATGCCCCAATGAGACAGGAAAATCTTTCTGTGATGTGTAAATGTGTTGCTGCTCATTCCAGGTGCTGATCTAGATCTTTCCCATTTGCTGGGAGAGGCTGTCTGCAAACTTCTGCCCATCTCCCAAGCAGCAGGAGCGGCTCCAGCTCCTGGGCTCTGCTGTTGCCATGGCTTTGCCCCGGTGTAAATGAGATCACAAACTGGCTCCCTGCCACTGCACATGGGTTTTGGTGAGAAATGAATTATGCTTGTCATTGTTTGCTTGGGTGTTTTTCCCCCAGCAAGCCTGAGAGTAGCACTGCTCAGATAATCCTCACCTTGAGGAAGATGCGGTGTTGATGTTTCTTTTAAAAGGGAAAACGAGAGGAACTAAAATGAATTAGGGAACCAAACTGTCCCTAAATTTGGGCACCATGTCTCAGGATGTATTTTCAGTGGTTTTGTCTTCAGTGACATGTCTAATAACTTTTGTTGGCACTTGGCTAAACAGAGGGCTGGGAGGCACAAAGTCCAAAATCAGCTCTCCAGATCTGCCACCAGTAATCTGGATAGATGGGGGTAAGTGGCTGAATCTTTTGATGCTGATGCTTCCCTTAAAAACAAAAACAAAAAAACCAAATAAACAAACAAGAAAAAACCTCTGGATGTAATTTTTCTATTTTGGCTCTTTAGATGATCTTGATGAGGCCCTGGTATGGCTCTGCAGCAGCCCTCTAGCAGGAACATCTTGGGCAAAAATCTGTCTGATATCTAAAGTGCTCAGGGTATGAGTGGAGGCAGGTGAAGTAGCTGTAGGCTCAGTTACAGGAGACATATTTGATGTGCAAAGAAATTTTTCTTTTCCCTTATCCACCTGGATTATGTCTGGGAATATTTTTCTAAAAAGGACTTTTCTATTTTGTTTTGTATAGTACTTATGTACTGTATGCAGTACATATCATATATGAACAACATTCAGAACTTGTAGGCTATGAAATAAATCATTGGATTGTCTGAACAAAAACTACTCCTTTTAATACATTGCAATGTCTTCTGAAAAAGTTAAAATTCAAATATATTCCTAAATGTTGCACCTCTAGAATTCTTTATGTGAGGATGTGTCTTCCTGTAAGAGAGTTATTTTTTATTTTCACCATCCTTTTACGGAGGTTTAAATTATCTTGAGTTATTCAATAAAACCCACAAAATTGCTCTTTACACAATTACTCAGAGAGAATGTTCCGTTATGTGACAGTCACAGAGCCACATAATATCCCTTTCATCATAACTTTCTGCTGCTTTTTCCCACTAAGTGTTTGAGAAAGTAAGACAAGTTCAAAATATTCCAGTGCTTGTGTGGCCTGGGTGCTGCTGATGCCAAGGGAGAAATTCTGGGTATTCCTGCCTGGTCCAGAGAAGCCTATTTATTAGGATAAATAATGTGGATGTGCCTCACCACCCTAACCAGGATTCTCTGACCCGACTTGCTTTCATAATTTCAAAGCATCTGATTTCCTTTCTATCCTGAGCACTTTCTTTCTGACTTTCATATGAAAAAGGTGATGATGCAGTGATGATGGCAAGCATTTGAGACAGACTTAAGTCTAAGGACTTGGTGGATTTTGAGGAACACTTAAAGGTGTGAGCTGGAGGGACTCAGGTTTGGGGTCTAGTCCTTATGGGTCCTGTAATTCTTGGATCAGACTCTTTGGTGTCTCTATGTCCAAGTTTTCAGCCTACAAAAGGAAGAAATTTCTCTGTTGTAGGGGGGTGCTGTGAGCATAAATGTTAAAAATCATGAAGCACTCTAATTCTGAGATAATGGAGGCTCTATAACAAGGATGGGCAGAGACCAAGAAAGCTTTTTACATGGAATCTAATGAGATGGAACAAAGTCCTTGATGGCAAAAGTCACAAGTTTCACTGATTCCTTGAGAATCAGCCTGGTTGTAAATTTTGCAGATGTTTCTATGCTTAGATCTTCCTAGATATGAGAGGAGGACTTTTCCTGTGTGAGCCTGAGCACAGTGCACCAGCAGTGGGAGGGTTTCAGAGCTGGTCTCCTCACCCTGGGTTCCTGCTGTGCCTGGTCAATAAGGGCTCAGGTATTTATTAAGCCTTGAAAAGCCCACAGGAAGGAAAAAAAGGTTGAATGTGTATCTACCCCTGAAAACAAATGGTATTTTATGATACATCAAAGTTTTCTTCATGGAAAATTCTGGTTTTACTTTCTATGTTTGCAGGCTGAATGCTTTTCTGCTCAAGATCCTTTAAAGGGTTTGTTGTGCTGATCTGGCTGAATGAATAGTTTAATGATAAACAGTCAAACATGGCAAGAAAATATGAAAAGCTGCAGCTGCAGGTCCCCCAGCAGGTCTCTTTGAAGTCAGACTCACTTCTGAAGTGCTCTTTAGGTTTTACTCTCACCTTGCAGAAACCCTCCTGGCAGGAAAGGAAGATTTTCTCTCTCAGAGCTGCTGGCAGGAGGGGATCTGCTCTTCCTTACCTATATCCATGATGCTGGATTTCTGATTCCTTTCTGCTACTCAGGGTTCCCCTGGGATCCCTGTTAAACTGTTTATTTGGTACTCAGGCTGTGGGCAAAGTGTGAACCACATGCATGGAAGCTGTAGGTTGCTGTGAATTTTTCTCACACTACTAATGGAAATTCAGTGCTTGAACCCAGTTGTGAAAGCTAATTTGGTTCCATAATTTTGGCAGAAAATAATGTGCTAGGAGAGCCAAGGTCACCTTGCCTCGTGATGAAGAAGTGTGTGAGGTCTGAGGAGGCAGTGGGGGATCTCTCCTGTCTTGCATGGTGACTCTGAGCCATCTGCTTGGGAGAGCTTGTCCTCTGCAGTGCTGCAACAGGGCACGGGCAAGATGAATGGGAATGGAGAAAAAATCACCTTGTTCCCCTTCCCCTGAGAAGATAAAGCTCCTCACAGCTGCACACCGGGGCACAAATGCCACTGGGGGTACCCTGGGGGCCTGTAAATTCAGGGAACTTAATAGCCATGGAGAAGGAAGCAACAACATAAAAGGAAAAGTTAGAACTCATAGAAGGGAAAATTATTTTCTCCTGAAAATTTACATGCAAAGCAGGAATTATTCCTTATTTGAACCAAAAATATGGGGAATGAAGTTGTAATGTGTTTTTTCTCTTATCAGAATAGAAAATAATTCCAAATGCACTTATAAAGAACGACACTTTTATTTATTTATTTATGTTTCTTGGAAGAAAAAGAAGGCATTTCCAGGTTTTTTTCATTCTGTAGCTAAGGCAGGTGTTTGGAGTTTTGCTGTCTGCAGAAAGCCAAGCTCTCTGTGCCCTGTGCTGCCTTTGCCTGGCTCCCTGCACTGGCACACCAGGCTCTGCAGGGCTCCTTCCCTTCCCTTTTCTCTCCAGAAACAAAGGCCTGCAGGGGTTCCCTGCTCCACAGAGGAGAGCCAGAGGCTTTGAGCCAGCCTTGAAGGAGGCTCCTCTTTCTTGAATTATTTGCACCTGAATGGAGCTACCTGAGCAGGTGCCAGTTCCTGGGAATTGGGCACTGCCCAGCCTTGGCACCTTAGCCTTATTGTTTAGCTGGTGCCTCTTTCTTAGGAGCAATGTTCACTTTGGCTTTGGGTTAAGAACATTCTTGAAGCTTTCTCTCTTTTATGGTGAAGGATATGTTATAGTTAGCTTTTAGTAAGTTTGATTTTTTCCATGAACTTTTTGTGTGCTATTACTCATAGCAGTGTGTGAGAATACTTGCATGTGTAATGAAAGCTATTTGGCTCCTTTATTTAATTCAATAAGCATTCATCTAAGAATTAAGATTTTTGTCTCTATATTTGAGAATCTGACTTCATAAATGGCAGCCTTTGATATAATCAATGTTTTCACATGTCTTCAAGATCAAACACATCAAATAAATCATGTAAGTCTGTATCTTGTTCCCCAGTTGGCTGTTGATTGAATGTGCTAAATCTAAGCCCTCTCAGGGCCAGAGTTTTGGTCAGAGGCATAAACAAATGCTTCCTCATCTAAGAGAAGAAATGTTTGTCACTGGATAAAAGTTAAAAAATATTAAAATGTGAAACCAAACTAGCAAACAAAACCAGAAAAATGTTTTCCTGTGTATGTAATTAGAGTTCTGCAGATTGTGGAACCCACCAAGATAAAAGTATTTGCTCCCACTGCACAAGACAGGCAGGACAAATTGGTTGTTCCCTGTTCCCTGCAAGCCAAGCCTGTGAATTCAGGCCAGCTGCCTTGTGTTAATTGTGTCCTGTGCTGACAGGTGAGCAGGGGAAAGGGGCTGGAGGTGCAGACCTCCTGGGCTCTCCCCAGAGATGATTGTCCCACAGGCAGCAGAGCAGATAATGAAAACCTGGCAGGGAGGGTTGGAAGTGAGAGCGGTGCAGGTTAACCAGTGAGTCACGGTGTAACGCTGGAAGCAGCAGGGAGTTTGCCAGCATGAGTCAGAGAATGGCAGGATAAAGGTTCCTGAGACTGGGAGTGGTGGTTAGTGGCTGCCTCAGTAGCTGAGACATGTCCTTGAGCTGGCTGTGCAGAGAGGAGGCAGCTGGGGAAGCCTTGCTTAGGACACTTGGCCTCCAAGGTGGCTGGATAGCAGCAGGATCACAGCAGAAGGGCTGTCACTGGCTTTAGCCTGACCTGAACTGAGATGTTTCCCTTGGTGAGATGTTTCCACTTCAGACTTGCTTTGCAGCATGGGGAGAGCTGACCTGCTCCTGTCTGCAGAGCCAAAGTCAGCTACTGCCCTGAAAGAAGTGGAAAATTCAGAGCAACGTGCTGCACACTTTATCTGCCTGCCAAAATAAAGCTCTTGGGAACAGAAAGGCACAAGCCTGGAGGAAGGATGATACAGAAGCAATAACAATGCTGTCTCTGATCCTTCACCACCTCTTTAACAGCCTGGATGCTGACTGATTAGGAATTTGAAGTGCTAGCTCTTCTTGCCCATGTTTCTCTTTGCCATGCCTCCTGGTGGTACAGGACTGAGGTGTTGCCCCTTGTCTCATGCAGCTCCTGATTTTCTCTTTACAGCATGCCTCCCATCAGAGAGGCAAATACTCATTTTTCTAGCCAGTAAAAGAAATAGAATCAAGTCAAGATACAGAAATGTGTGGCAGGAAAAACCCTAGAACATCTCAGATCCCACTACTGCCCATAGGCTCAGATACAGCAGAGACCTGCTGGCCAGTGAGGGTCACAAAGGATTGTGCAGGATGGGATTGTGCTCAGGATTTTTTTATCCACAGAGTTCTCAGGGCTGTTTTCAGTGCCCTGAGCTGCTCTATTTGTTCCACTTCAGCAGAGTGACTCCTGGGCCAATACTGAGGTGCTCCAGCTCTCATCCCCTCCCCACTTTCCTCTGGGTTCCTCTTGTCACCCCCTGTACCCATGGCCACAAACATCAGAAATCACCTTTGTCACTCCAGTGCTCAGTGGGTGCAGACTGCTTCCCTTGGCAGAGCTGGGTTCATAAACCAGGCCAAGGGAACTAAATCAAAAGTGGTCTCAAACAGTTTCCCAATGCAGCCCTTTGCCTGCTGACACACTCCTGATTCTGCTGGGGAGAAGGGTCTGAGGGGCACACAGAGGCTCCAGGGCTGCCCCATCAATGTCTCTGGCTGGAGGGGCTGCTGCTCTCCCTCCCTGTTGCTAAGGAAGGTTTCTATGGCAAAGACCCACCAAGAAAGTGAGAATTAGAGAGAGTTAATGCTCAAAAAGGATGAGCTTGATATTATGGGCAGCTGGCTTCTACAGGGGAAATAATCTGCTGGAAAGGAAGAGTGGCTGTCTCAGGTGCTGTGCAGAGCAGGAGGTGCAGCTGGTGTGTTTGTCAGGTTGGCTCATTTTAATGTTGGTAGCTTGTGGTAAATGCAAACCATTAAACGAAATATTGGCTGTGAGATATTCTCATTACAAGAGTGGTCTTGTAGGATGATAAGCTGCAAGCTCCAGCCACGCTTCAAAAACTCTTGCTGTCCTGTAGGTGTACCCCCATCAGCTGGAGTACAGGCAAATGGGACTTGAATCCCCTGAGTAAAAATGCTCCAGTTGAAGTGGAACTCTGACTGCACACAAGACATCAAAAAATCTTGGCATCCCTTAGGCTGGCCAATAGCTCAGAGCATCCTCCTTGGTGGCCTGGATTAGTCCCAGAGTGGTGCTGTATTTGCAGGGATCCTCATGGCAGGGAGGAATGGTGAATCTGACTCCATGTTCTCAGAAGGCTCATTTATTACTTTATGATACTATATTATATTAAAGAATACTAAACTGTACTAAAGAATACAGAAAGGATACTTACAGAAGGCTAAAAAGATAATAATGAAAACTCCTGGCTCTCTCCAGAGTCCTGACACAGCTTGGCCCTGATTGGCCAATGAGTGAAAACAACTCACAGCAGAATCCAATGGAACAATTACCTGTGGGTGAACAATCTCCAAACACATTCCACATGTGAGCACAACACAGGAGAAGTAAATGAGATAAGAATTGTTTTCCTTTTTCTCAGCTTCCCAGGAGAAAAATCCTGGGCAAAGGGATTTTTCAGAGAATGTGAATGTGACAGAGTGGTGCTGGTCTGTCTTCTGTGTGTGCTGCAGAAGGACTCATGTCCCATCCCTTCTCCTGTGGGCTGTCAGTGGTACCACCAGTGGTGCCACTGGGTTCTGAATCTGGTGTTTGGAGCACCCCACAGGAGTGACTCTCCCACCCCTGCACAGGTTTGAGCACAGAGAATTTCTTCTCAAGAGAGCATTTTCACCCTGTGCCAGCTGGAGGCACTCTGGGAGGCACAGAGCTCCTGCACTGGGACCATGCCCTGCCAGTGGAGGCAGGTCACTGGGGGAAGGTTACAGAGAACAAAAGGACACTGGTCCTTCTCCATGGTGGGCATCACATTCACCAGGGGTTTGCTTCACCTGAGACTGGACCTGTCTGCTGCAGTTGTAGCTCAGAGCAAGGACATGGTGGCTGATGGGCAGATGGGGACATGTGAAGTGGCTGCCTGGGACAGCAGGAGGACAGCAGCTTTGGTGCAGGAGGGATGCCCCAGTGCTGCAGCCACAGGGATATTTCACAGAGCTGCATGGGAGATCAGGGAGCAGGGTGAGCCCCAGCAGGGTCAGTGTGCTGCAGTGAGGGCCAGCAGAATGCCTGCTTATCAGATGTTATGTATGGAAAATCAGCAGATCTGGGTTCAGAAACAGGGCTTCAGCCAGCTGGGTGGCCCCTGCAGGCTGTGGCTAACCTTGTGTAAATGGACCATCATTTATAGTTTCTCACTGAAGTGGGACTTCTGAGATTGGGGATTGCTTCTTGACAGAAGGTATATGCAGAAAATCTCATATGACAGAAATCTCATGCTACTGAAACCAGTTTTCCTTCTTCAGCTGTTTCTCAGTACTGTTGGTCTCCCACTTTCAACAAGCTTTAAATTTACTGGGGGAAAAGGTATTATAAAATGGTATCTGCTATGTCCTGTGGCTGCTCTGATTGCCTGTAGCCTGCCTGCCCTTCCAGACAGCTCAGGATAAGCTGCCAGAAGTTCCTTTCCTTGTGTGGTACTGATTTTCTTTCCTTCTGCAAGCCTATGGATGGTGCTGCCACTTTACTGAAGACATGAACCTGGCCAGAGGCTGTCCCACTCCTTGCTCATGGAGGCAGAGTAAGAGGATTAAACTCTTGAGGTTAAATGAATGACCTGGCAGCTCTGCCCAGCATTTCCATCTTGCTCTGTGGTGAATAGATGGTGGCTGGCCTTTATGCAGCTGATTAGAAGAAAGTGGTTAGAGAAAAACCTACATTAAGGCCAGCTGCTATTTTTGGTGTGTGTGATGAGAGAAATACCAGCTCGGCCACTGTGCCTGCCCTTCACCCCTCCCAGCTGGAGGATGGAGGGAGGCAGGGGCAAGCAGAGCCACAGGGGTTTCCCCACCCACCCCCAGAGCCTGCAAATCCCCCAGATTGTCTGTGATCAGAAATGTCCCTGTGGCTGAGCCCCTCCTGTGCTGCTGTCCCTGCCCTGTGCTGCCAGACTGCACATTTGGGGTTGGAAGCCTTGAATCCCTCTGGTGCTCAGCCCAGGGGTCTCAGCACCATCCTGCAGACCCTGCTGGGCTGGAAGCATCTCCTGTCCCAGCTCAGTCTGTGCTGTGAGGGCTGCACTGCAGGGCAGGGGCTGGGGTGTCCCTGCCAGGGACAGGGGCTGCACCAGCACAGACCTGGCCAAAAGGAGGCACCTGCTTCTGCTCTCACTGAAATTTAGGGACAGATGTCCTGTAACTTCAACATTGGCCTTAGCAATTTGTAACTTGAAAGCTAGATGCACTTCAAAGCTAAACTGATTTAGCTCAATTCTTACATACCCTTGTACTGCTCAGAGGCTTTCTTTCACACACCTCTTGCACTGCTGCAGAAATGCCCACACATTCATGAGCATGGTCTCAGGGACACAGACCAAGGGCTTCTTCTTTGCTGTGGGGTCAGGAAAGAGATGTCACACTCATCTCACATTGCCTCAATGTTACCTTGCTACAAGATAAATAAATCCTTGTAGAGGAAATAATTTTCTCCAAGTTACAAAAGACTTTCTTCAAATGTGCATCCTACTGATTCCTCATGCTCTTGGATGCTCAGACTTGGAAAGGCTTAACTCAAATCCAAGTGGAAAGATTGTTGGTGGGAAGCACTTTTGCAGTGTGTTGGTTTTAAGAGGTGCAATAAACCACTGTAATGGTGTGCCAGTCCTCCACACTGCTCCATGGGATGAGGACAGGTACTGCATCTATGATCTGGGCTCCAATCTTTCTGACATCTTACCCAGACATGCTTACCACAACGAAGAGTTAGGATTTTTAATAGGCACTATTCATAGTTTAAAGCTGTAGCTTAAAGACATTTTACAGCCTGCTGCCAGAGCTGTGATGCATAATCTGCAGAGCTCTACCCCCCATTAGATATTACTGCAGAAATGACTTAAACCTCCTCCCCCAGTTAAACAATTCTCTAAATGTCATCACTGTTTACAGTATTAGCAGAGCACTCAGCAATGATGATGTGTGCTCTGACAGCCTGGGAGCCCCTACAAGCAGCAGCAGATTTACTCTTTGCTGAAAACTGCCTCATTATCTGCAGCAGCAAAACTCCTCTCATATATAGTCTGGGGTGCTCAAGCTGCAAATGGAGTGTGTGTAGCCTGTAATAAAATCTACATCCTGAATGCTCTCCTAGGTGTTTTAGCACTGATTTATTCTCCTGCCACACAGTGAGTGCTCCAGGTGGCAGCCAGAGGCTCTGGGCTGTGGTGCAGGCTGAGGAGCTGCACTGGGATGGGCTCATGGCTACACCAGGAGTGTCACAGAGAAAAGGGCTCAGGGCCACCACAGCAAAGCAGGGCCACTGTCCATCTCCTGAATGGGTCTGCAGCAAATTGGGTGCTCCAGGCACCTCCCAGCAGCCTTGCATCATGTCCACACACACACACACAAGGCTGTGAACTGCTAAGGCTGTTATTCTCGTTACACAAATTGTTCAGATTTCACCATGTCCTTCCCTGGATGCCCATTCAGAGAACTGAGTTCTTTGGTCTGATTATGTATTAGATGAAACAGTTTTTCCTTCCATCAGCTCTGTGTTTGCTGCTTTTCATTGATTGCTCGTGTGCTCTGAGATGGGAAGGACAGGACTTCCTGATCTGCCTTCTCTCTGTTCTTCCTCACCTGTTGTGCTTCAAGTTTGTTCTTTCTCTTCTGTTGTTTTTCTCCTTTTCTATTTTTTCCCCTTCGAGTTCCTGAGCTGGAAAAAAGCAGGCAGCAGAAAATGCAAGAGGGGGAAGATCAGTGTTGTTTACAAGAAGAACTAAAGCCTCTCTAGCATCAGCCACAGAGGGGTTTCCTGTGTAATTGAGGTAAATACAATTCCTTTGGGAGGGCTTTTTTCCTGTGAGATCCATTGCTTCTGGTTAGACTTGGCCTCTTCCAGTCTCCAAATGCTGAAACAGCCTCCAGTCCCTTCTGCAATGGGGATCTGCTGCCATGCCTTGTCCAGGTGGGACAAGGAGGTGGCAGAAAGTGCTGTGGCAGTGAGGCTGGGTGGGTACAGCAGGGACAGCCCATGACATGTGCTGGAGAGGCAGGGATGTGTGGGGCAGTGACAGGGTGTGCCAGGCCCTGTTTCCTGCCCTTCCTTCAAATGACCACCAGCCATGGCCCTGCCTTGGGCCAGCCCAGAGCTGTGTTGGTGTTCCTCCAGCTCTGGTGCCAGGGAAAATGCTTGGTTCCTGCCATGCTGGTCAGTGCTCCTGTGAAGGGGTTTGTGTGTGGAGCAGAAGACAGAGGTCCCAGCAATCATGCCTGGCTGAGCAGCACAGGCAGGCCCAAAAGCTCTCAGAGAGCCCCAGGGTGGGAAACCTCTCACCCAAGCAATTCAGAGTGGCACGAGTAGCCCTTGGAAAACAGCTCTAAAAGACAGAGGGAAGCTAGAAACACCTCTGTCTTTCCATGAGTACCATGAAACAGTCCCTGGTGTTTGCACAGCTTGGGTGCATTACAAATGAAACCCCTTTTGGCTGATGGGCTGTGCTGGGGAGAGCTGTGACCCCAAGGCCACCTCCCTGAAC
This sequence comes from Agelaius tricolor, assembly GCF_023055355.1. Classification (NCBI taxonomy): domain Eukaryota; kingdom Metazoa; phylum Chordata; class Aves; order Passeriformes; family Icteridae; genus Agelaius; species Agelaius tricolor. Next base: position 9,564,439 of record NW_027269272.1, read on the forward strand.
CAAGCAGTGCTGCACTGTGAGTGACTGGACACTTTTCCTTGTCCTTTTTTCCTGTGTGGGTGTGAGTGCATGGCACCAGAACCTTACAGCTGCTCTCACCCATTTACCAGCAAGGAGCTGCTGATAAAGCCAGAATACAGGGAGAAGGTTGGATACTTATGGAGAAGGGCTGGCCCTTGGCTCCATTGTTTGTGGCACAATGCTTTTCATTCAACAAGAAAGGCACAAACCAGTTACAGTTCAGCTAATCTTTCTGATCTTCTTTTAATTAATCCCTTTCAATGGAAGTTCATTTCCACTTGCACAATCAGCCTGGCAAAGGCAGATACTCCTGCAGGAAGAAATCACCTCAGCAGAAAAATCACTCTTGAGATCAGGGCTGGGAGACATGAGACAAACAAGCAGACCAGATGCACAGAGATAGCAAAATAGGAAATTGAAGAACAGTTTATGCTGCTGTCTCTCCTCAGTTGGCTCAGTTGTTTTGCCTGTGTGACTAATGTTGCAGAGGCAGCTGCTGCTGACAAGAGCCAGCATCCCAGCAGGACTGATGCAGCCCCAGCCAGACTCTGCACATGCTGGAAAACAGCAGGAGATGGAGATGGCTGCTGGGAGCCTCTGAAGTGACCACAGAGGCTGGGTGCTTTCAGCCCTGTTGCTTTCCAGTGAGCCTCTTTAGGCTGTACCTCCCTAGCTGCATGTGGAGCTGCTCCTGGGGCTGTGCTCTCTGATCAGCTCCCACATCTGTCCTGAAACAGCTACATTGGTTTTACTAAAAACTCCAACAATGTTTCTATTTTAAATATAGGAATATAACAAAATCCTTTCCAGGTTTTTGGAACAGGTTTGGAACTTAATGCTCAGTTAGGCAGATTTGAACACAAGATTTAAAAGCTTAGAAACAGCATTAGAAAAAGGAGGGGGCTTTAGAGCTTTGCCTTAGGGATGGGACATATTTCACAGACATGGTCTCCAAAGACCCATACAAGGTCTGGGAGATACTGATGGCAGTGGTGGACTCCCACTGAGCTCAGAGCAATCAGACTTTTGCCAATAATTTCTCTGTAGGCATTAACAGAGCACAGCTAGCAATGTGATAATGGACTCTGCTACAGCTCTGCAAAGGGTGAAACCAGAGTGTAGTAAAATTTCATATTTCTCAATAACAGCAAATACTCTGAATCGTGAGGATGCCATAGATATTGCAGAAACATTTGGTAACTAATTGGCCAGAATACTTGTGCATAGTTTTAGCATTTCCTCTGCTCAAAAGGGAACTGAAAAGGCCAAGGCTGATGCAGTTATAATCCCATTTCTGTATTTACTGTGTTCTATGACCTCAGGCAAGAGCAGATCAGCCAGTTCCTGACTGTGTGTGTTGCAAACCATCATCTCTCACTCAGCCTGCACCTCTGAGACATCTGCTGGGTCGGTGTGGGCTGCAGCACTGTGTTCAGGCAGACCAGGAACAGGCCTGGGTGCCTCCTGGGCTGCTGGGGACCCTTTGCAGCAGCCCCCAGACTCCCAGATGCCATTTCCTGATGGCCAGCACAGGCAGACAGGTGCAGGGAGCCCATGCTGAGATGGGGAGCAGCACTGGGGGTCCCAAGGTGTGGGTGAGAGGAGCTTTTACTCCTGGGGGACGTGGGGCACATGAAAAGCTGGCTTGGCAGTGCACAAAGCTCACCCCATGGGTTTGGGTTCATCTTGGGTGTGGCAAAGAAATCAGCAGTGGAAAAACCTCCAGAAATTTCTGGAAAGCCTCCAGCTATCTGTCTTTAAAGGTAACACAGCTGTTTCCTCTTTGCTGGCTCATGGTTGCTGCACTGCAAACTTGGCATTCTAAAGGCAGGTGAGGAAAGTGGGGACCAGGAACTGGACCAGGGACAGAGCAGGGACAGATGAAAACTCCCCAGGTCAGGGCAGCCCTGGCAAACATGCCACCACTCTGCTGGGGAGAGTGAGAGGGGATTCAGCTCTGGGCTTGGAGGAGCTGATCAAGTGCCCAGAAAGGGTCAACTCACCTGAAGGGGGCCATGGACTCACCTGAAGTGGTGAACTCACCTAAAGGGGTGAACTCAGCTAAAGGGGCCATGAATTCAGCTAAAGGATGAACTCAGCTAAAGGGGTGAACTCCCCTAAAGGAGGGAACTCCTTTAGTGGAAAGGAGCAGATAAAATGGGAGGCTTGTATCCCCCTTTGGTGGACCCAAAGCTCCAGCTGGTTGCTCCTCCAGCCCTGTGAGCACACAGGAGATGTTTCACCAGGAAGTCCCTTGGGAATTGCTTCCTCTGACAGATACCTGCACACACACACACACACACACACACACACACACAGATCTCCTGCTGCAGCTCTGGGTTACACTCAAGAACATTCTTTGCAGATGCAGTGACCTGACTCTGTGATTCATTTATCTCATGACTCTGTTAGCATCAGAGCTGCAGCAACTTCAGGTTTAAGGAAGATCCACCCTGTAAGTAAAAGAATAATTGACATTGAAGTAGCTAATTGGCACCTCAACACTTTAATATATCCACTTACAATTGCATTTGGTGTTAGAGAGCATTCTGTGAGGTAGCTAATGACACTGTCTTCCTTCCCCTTTCAGTTTTCTGCAATGGGCACAAAACCATGCTGCAATGAGAGGGCTGGTCTCTGTAAATTGCTTGCTAAATTGAACTGGATTCTCAAAATTAACTTTAAAAGTCCATTGAACTGCTCTCCCAGAAAAGCTGAAAATTATATCAAATTCTAAATTACATGTGAAGAAAGCAAACTGGCTAGTTCTGGGGAGCAGAACTACAGCTTTTATATGCTATTATCAGTAATGGTCCTTGACAGACTTCTCTGGAATAACAATACTTCCATGGATGGGAGGATACCTTATTCTGGATGCAGGATATTTTGCATCAGGCTGTAGTTGTGTCTCAACAAACTTATATGATATTTAATTCTTCACTAATTCCCTTGCCAGAAGGAATGCAGAAAGCCTCTTACAGGTGCTATTGATCACAGAAATGCTGAAAAGATCTTATTTTCTGCTTTCTAGCTTAAGAGAGGAGAATGATATTTTCTTTTCTTGAAACAAGATTTTTTTTATCCTGAGAAATGAAAGTCTCCTTTGAGTAAAGCAGTCTGCAGATTCCTGAACAGGTTAAAAACCCTTAGAAGCTAAACAAAAAGGGAATTTTCAGAAGAGGATAGAGTTCATTTTATGTTCAGATGATTCTTACCTCCAGTTTATACTTCATTTTTATAGAAGAGCTTTAAGAAAAACTTCAAGAGCTGTATAAAAATTTGTGTTGTGTGAAATGAAGTGTTTGGGGTTTGATAATGTTTGGATCCATCTAAGTGTTGGAAAGAATGCAGCATGGATAGACCATAGGTGTGTTTGTCCTTACAGGGCCCCAGCCACTGTCCCCTGTGCTCCCCAAGCTTGGGGACCAGGCTGATGAAGAAAAAAGCCTTTCAGAGCCTGCCCAAAGACAGTGCCTGGGGCAGGGGAGGGCAGGGGAGCAGCTCTGTCCCCTGGGAGGGCTCTGGCCAAGGTGCAGGCTGGCCCCAGGGTATCCCAGCTCCTGGGGCTGCAGGGGTGGCACAGGGCACTGGGGAGGTGTGTCCTGCCCATTCACAGCAGGTTTCCAGTGCTCAGGGTGGCTCACAGGAGCATATTCCTGTGGGGCCCTGGGAACCAGTGCTGGGTCTTCACAGAGACCTTGGACATTCTGTCCCTTGGATCTCCCCTTGCTTGGGCTGGGGAGGTGGTCCTGTCACAGCTGTGCTGCCACAGCTCTCAGTCCTCTGCTGCTGCCTGGGGCACAGGGAAGAGAGGCTCTGCTGGGCAGGGACTGCCAGGTGCTCTCCAGAGACCTGGCTGCACATGGAATTGTCACACACACAAACAGGACACAGACAGGGGATTCATTTGTCTCCATGTAATTACTGGTCTAGATGGCCAAACCTCTGTGTACAGACATATTTTATGAAAAATCCTTTCCTTAGGATTTTTTCTCCTGAGAAGCTGAGAGGCCTCAGGAACAAAATGTAAGCAATGGTTATCTGCTGCTGTGGAATGCAACAGGTGCATCTGGGATTGGGCTCATGTGGTTGTTTCTAATTAATGGCCAATCACAGTCAGCTGCCTCAGACTCTGATACAAGCTTTTGTTATTCATTCTTTCTTTTTCTATTCTTAGCCAGACTTCTGATAAAATCCTTTCTTCTATTCTTCTAGTACAGTTTTAATATAATATATATCATAAAATAATAAATCAAGCCTTCTGTAACATGGAGTCAGATCCTCGTCTCTTCCCTCATCCTCTGACCCCTGTGAACACAGTCACACCTCTGTACTCAATGAAGCCAGCAGGGCTGCAATAACTTACCCCAGTATAAGTTACCCCAGTACACAAATGTGGCTATTTATAAGGAAAAGCCAACCCCAACGTTTTCTTAGCTTTGCCAAGGCACAGCAGCTTGGAAAGATAAGCTGTTTTAATGTAGGTGCCCAGTTTTAGGCAGCCAAATTGTTTCAGTGCTCCAAAAGTCATAATATTTTTAGGAGAACAGCATACCTGGCTTTAGTTTCTTTTGCCAGAAAGTGGATAAGTAACAGACACTGGGGAGCTAAGGCTGGTGCCTTCCTTGTGAGAAAGTCAAGCTGAAGATCTGTCTCCAGCTGCCCAAGTCAGATCTGGTGGCAGAAATGGCCCCCCACACCTCATTCCTAACCTGTGAATGTCCAGCAGGGTCCTGCCTGCTCTCCTTCCATATTTTCTGCATCTGCTGCACTGTGCATCTCAGTAGCCTTTGCTGAAAAGGGGGGTAAATCACTGCAGTGCCTGTGCTCACCCAACAAGGCTTTAGAAAGCAGGGCACTCCTTCTCCTTAGGCTCTTGAAAGATGTAAAGTAAAAAGGTCAAGCTATAAATCCAACTTTGTACTCATAGGATATGTAGGAGGACAAATAATCATATCTTGTCAGGCTAATGACTCTTTGAATGATTTCCATCTCCACACATAGAAAGTCACAGCTACTGAAATGTACAGCTCAGTAGGTAAAATGTGCAGCAGCCCAGAATTGCAGTACATCTATTTTCAGGTGCCACAAAACACATGTTCATCAAGAAGGCTATTAAAAATTTCATTTCCTAAAGACATCAGCAGCAGGCTATGGAGGAGATCAAGTACTGGGTAATGAATTTCACAGGCAGCATAATGTGCACTATAAAAAGGTGAGCTATAGGCAAAGTCATTTCCTTAGGAAAAAGGCAAGTGTCTCAATGGTCTTGGCATAGAATAACTATATTCTACTTTATCTCTGCAGTTTGATATGTAAAGTGTGTACTTTTGAAAGGTCACTTCCTTTTTATATTTATAGAAAAGTCTGCTTTTGGCTGCTTCTTTGGAGAGGTGCTATAGGGCAGGAGTTAATTTTAAAAAATACCCAAGCCAAAGGTGAAGTTCCACTTTTTTTTTTTTTCCATTCTGAATATTTAAGCTGTAGGAGCTGGTCAGCAAGAACTTTATCCACAATGAAATAGATTCAGAATTTATAAAGAAGATGAAGCCAGGCTTACTGACTCATGCACTAAGATAAGTCAGGAGGATGGTAAATGGAAGAAAAGGAAATTACACAACCTGACTAACAAATGAGTTAGCCAAGAAAGTAACCACTGAGGTGTCAGCTCGAAGACAGAAGGCCCCCAAAGCCTGAGGTTGCCCAGGGGAATGCTGATCTTCAGGCAGTCTCCAGTCCCATTTTCCTCAGATGATTCCATTATTCTGCAGCATGGCCAGGATAAATCATCATTTATCTTCCCCATGGCACATGGTGGTAGGGAGTTACAGGGATGCGAGGGCTCCCCAGCTCATTCATCACCTGGCTTTGGAGAGCACTTCAGCAAGCATCCAGTATTAAGTTAAAAATGTAAATGTTTCCTTTAGCAGGGTTAATGAAATAAAGCTAATCACATTTTCTGGCTGCCTACTTGTGAATCAGATGGATGGGAAAAGGTGTTTGAGCAAGTATTGACTTTACTGAAATTTTCTTGGAAGGTTGTTGTCAAAATATTGTTCCTCATGAACTTGACCTGCCTGCCACAATTTATCTTTGCATATTTTTAATATCCAAATTACTTACCACCCCTTTTGTTTTCATATCTGTGCCTGAACAGTTTTCCTAAAAGCTCATGGGTTTGCACAGTAATATTTCCCTTGGCTAAATTACCCAGTAGAATATGGTGGTAGTTGCAGATTTACATACAGAATAAAATTTTCCAGTCTAGTGGGTTTTTTTTTTCCTTAGCCTCTTTCAGTGTGCTAGCATTATCAAAAAGTTTCTACCTTGTTGCATTCATGTTTGTAAGAAAAAAAATCAATTGATAGTGTGTTGAATCTGAGTAAATTTACCCTTGCAGAAAATAGTTTTCCTTTCAGATTATATTTCCATCCTAAAACTTACTTGCAGGGATTTAACATGTCTCCTGTTATGCTAAATGAATAACAAACAAGGAATGTTGGGGGTTTCCCCATTTAAAGATTTATCTTTGTTTTTACCTTTCTCTCTGTGTGTATGTGCTGTTCCTGGCCTGGCTCTTACACACTGAATAGGGGAGTACAAGAAGATTTAAGTGGTTTGTTGTGCTGCTATGACATTTGTCAGCAGGTGGCAAAACATGTAGCCATGGTAAAAAATGTGTTTCTTTGCAGAAATTATACGTTGCATCTCATCCAAGCAGTCTCATGCCTTCTCTTAGGTCAAAGAGGAGAGAGAAAAGTGGAGATGGGAGGTTTCTTTTTGTGTTCAGGCTCAAGATACATACAATGTGAAACTAAATAGTATCTAAAATTTGAGCTAGGCAAAAAGATCCACTTTAGGGATGTATGATTTGGGAAAGAGCTTTAATAGACAATAATGACCATATGTTTCACCTGAAGATCTCAACAGACAGATGTTGTGCCCCTCCTTTCTGTGTGTTGGCATGAGCTTAGAGCAAGAGGAAAATAACCCAACAAATGCTTTCCCAAGGTGACCCTGAGCAAAGTCCTGTCAGGGAAGGATCCCACTGTGTCCAGTAGATGAGGTGGCCCAATGGTAGTGACTGCAGAGCAGTAGGAAAAGTGCCCTGAAGTGGGTGACCCCCTTAAAAAACATGCTCAAATTTGCATTAACTCTTAGTTCTCATTAAACATTTAAATGGAGTGGCACAAAATGCACCTCACAGCTACACCTGAACGGATTTACTGTAACTTAAGCAAGAAGCCAAACAAACCCAGTGGACCCAGGTTTGCTGACATAACCAGGGAGACACAGAAATGGAATAAAGCTCATAATTTCTTTTAGATCCTGTCTTGGATCCTGCTCATGCAGCCCAGAGGACCTGGAGGCTTTGTGGCACTCCCACCAAGGCATTCCATGAGAGCCTGGCTCCTATGCCAGGACACAGCATGGGGCTCTGCTTTCAGGCTGATGCCAGGAAGGGTTTGGGGAGGATATCACTGAGCAGCAATTGTAGGGGCTGGGCAGTGGCCAAATAACCCCTTTTCAAGATCTCCTTGCCCAGGTGTGCAGGACCTGCCCTGCTCAGGGGCTGCAGGTTTTTGTCCTGGCAGAGCTCTGCACGTTGGACCATGTCATTGCACAGCAGATCTGCTGAGTGGCTGTGGGGAACTGCTGAAATAACTGTGCCATAGTTATTCACCAGGGTACATTACATTTGGAATCAGAGGTCACTTTCCTTTCTTTACAAGGGAAAACATTGTGAGTGAACCTGTAATTTTGAGTACACTAATTCCAAGACATTTGCAGATACCAAGTGGTTTCCTGGAATAACAGCCTCTCTCAAGAGAAACGTCAAATGCATTTAATCAGCCACATTTAGAGCTCTGCTACATCTACAAATGAATTATTAACGACCTCAAATGTTTTTGAATGATCCAAAAGTCAGGAATAACGTGGCCCTCCAGCTAATCAGCTCTGATTCAGGGCTTCTCCTTTCCACTTTATGCACTAGAGGCTCTGCACCTGCCTGCTGCTGCTAACTGGAGTTCCTGTAGCTCACATTAACCTCTTTGGAGGCAGCTGACATCCAGCTGTGTCTGTCTGGATTTGTGCATCATGGAGTAAATGGCCCTGGAGCCTGGGGGAGGGTGCAGGGTGCTCCAGGGAATGGGATGCTGCTCCCACACTGCACATCCCACAGGGCTCCTCTGCTCCTGTGGTGCCATGTGTGACCTGGCTGCTGGCAGATGGGCTGGCTCAGGTGTGTCTGGAGATGCAGGTTTGGATCATTAGTGTTTTTCTCATTAGTGACAGCAGGAGTGGCAGAGTGAAGCTGTGAGACAAAGCACAGCTCAGGCTGCCTGTGCTCCAGCCTTGGCTCCCCTTTGTCATGTTAAGAAAATCATGGCTTATGTCACTTCTCCTGCAGAACAAGTGTCTTGTAAAGTGCTTTGGGAAAGTTACAACTGTCACATTACATGCAGCTCAACCCCCTTCCACTGCACTGTGGAAATGCCCTTTTAGAAGGAAATAATTGCTACAATCTCATTTCTCCAGTCGAGGTAATTTGGTTACATTAATTTTGGAATCAACAAGTGTTCTCATTTAAGAGCTCCAGCTGACAAAATAATGGAATCATCAAGAGGCAGATGTAAACAAAGCACTTGCAGTAGCATCTGAATTAATGAAAAAAACAAAACAGCATTTACTCTTATGGGTACTAATAAATGAATTCTAGGGTATGTACAAAGAAAAGATAACTCAGATCCTGAGAAAGGTGTTCAATAGCTTGATATATTGGATCAGATACAGAATTTCTGTTTGATCTGTGTGCTGGGGAGGACCTTAAATATGAGGACACAATGAAGCACATTTTAGGAGGAAGATTTGAGCAGAAACATTTTCTTTGCTGGAGAAAAGCCACTGACACAGAGAGTATAAACCAGCTGCATCTGGGATGCTGTCAAATCATAACACAAAAAGGGAATTAAAAATCTGTTCCTCACTTTGCCTGAGTAAAAATTGCAGGGTGGTCACTTTATTTTGTATATAATTATAGTAATAAGCTTGATAGTGTATCTGTTATGGATTATGCAGTCTCTGTGCATTATTAACAACATGACTGTTTGTCCCACTGCACCCATAAGGAAAACACAAACCACAGACAAATGAAAGCAGAAGCAGCCATGGCTATTAGGAACAATTAAGTACTACACAGCCTCTCTGCAGGGGGAGACTCTGGAGTGGTTTAATGGAGCAGATCTCATGATGGGATGTACATTTGGATAATGCTGTCTTACATATTCAGGTATAACTATTGCTCTGCTGCAGGAGCCTTGGTTGCATAGCAAGAGGCAGCTACAGCTACCAGGAGAGTGCTGCCTATTTAATATTTTCTCATTTCATTTAATTCCAATATAGAGCTGGAGATGAGTTTGTTAGAAATAAAGCACATCATAGGGAAATTAGTTGTCTGCTTTCTGTGGCTTGAAGAGGGAAAAGTACTGGTGTAACTTCTTAGCTTGAAATCAGCTTGACACTTCCATATAGTTCTGCCAGACAAAGTTCTGTTATTTCAAGTACAACCCCTCCTTTTCTTATTTGTGAAGATGAACCACAAAGTCCCTGCTGGCTGGCACACACTGTGAGTGAGGTGTTCTTCTAAAAAGTGATGTAGCTACTCATGCCAAGATTAGGATTTTCCAAAGCTTATTTCTTCTTCCACACAGTGTCTGACTTATCTGTCCTTTAATGCATAGGTTTGTACCACTGGTTTCTTAGATCCAAAATCATTCTGGTATCCAAACTTGTCCTTGAGCTCTGCCTGAGCAAGAGCCTGGAGGCAATCAAGCACTTCCCCAGGGCTTTGGTCAGCTCAGGAGCCTGGGAAGCCCAGGGCAGGGGAGTGCTGCAGGCTATGGCAGGAGGGGAATGATGCTGAGACTCCCACCTGTCATGCCCACCACGTGTGACATCTCTTCCAGGTCCTACACATGCCTGGAAAAGCAGATATTTGATTGTCCTGTGTGTATTCAAGGAATAATGGCTGGAACAGGGGCTGAGCTCCTGTCTGCTGTGAATGCTCAGGGAATGGCAACACTAAAGATGAAGTTTTAGTTTTCTGCAGCCTTTGTACTTCATTAGACATTGCCAAAAATCCTCCCCACTCCACTTAGCTCAGATGAGCTGCTACAGAATACCACAGGGAAAACCACTTTTAAACTATAATCCTGGAAATGAGCTGTCCCAGTGAAAACCACCTCTGACTCACAGAGTTATGCAAGCACATTTCCTTCTGTAAAAGAGCCAGAACCTTTCCAGACCACCTACTGCAGGTCATAACAGGAGCTCAAGAGACATTTAAAATGCCCAGATAGTGTGCTGAATAGTAAAGGCTTTCTGTGTATTTATGTGACATGTAATGGTCATTTCATGGAGAAGGAAATAATATTTTATCAGACAAACCAATGCTGTTCCCCACAGGGGAGTTCCCTGCCTTGGAGCCTGCCTCTTTCTTTGTGGTTGTCACCATTACAGATGGAGGAGACTCGTCTGCAGAGCTTCCCAGAGCTCACCTTGGAAGGTTCCATTTTGTATTTTTTCAGAGCTTCATCATCAAGCCTGTCTAAGCTGGACAGATCATTTATGTTCCTCCTGCTGCCAAGAGGTACAGATGCTCTTAATTATGTGAAGCCAAATTTTCAGTTGTAGGTAATGCAGGTATTACACTGATTGACTTCAGCAAGCTCTTTAGGTACCCCCTGCTCTTAAGGGTAACACCAGTTGATGTTCTTATGGCCCAGAAAACCACAAGTTTATGCTTACAACTTAATTTGTAGGAAAAACAATATATTTCAGAAGAGTCATCTGTAGAAGTAAAAATATGTTTCCAATTAGTATGACTTTATCAACTGTCACAAAGAAACAAAGTCGATTGTCCAGAAATAATTTATTCATCAACAATAAAACACTGAATAGAAAAAGCCTTGTAAATAAAACTATATATATATATAATGCTTTATTTTTTTATTCGATACTGCACAAAAACCACTACAGACAGTAACAAAATAATCCAATTAATCTTAAAAATTTCAAATTATAATTGTCACTCTTCCTTTATCATGTTTTATTAACAATGCAAAGGTCATTTGTTTACATATTATACTTTTACTTGATATCATTAAATTGTTTCTTAAAACACTTGAAGCAATTTGTTGTTTGCCCCATAATTTATAACATATATCAATAAACAATATAACAGCTCTGAGAAAGATATGCAGACTGTTCAATGGTAAATAGTCTACCATAGGTTGTTTAGTGTGAGAGCAGGAATAAATCACAACTGAATTGGGATAGAAGTCAACACATTGAAGAGAAATAATGCTTGGGGAACAATTACATGTTTTCCATTGCTCGCTTGGTGATGTGATCTCTTTCAAGCTCTGATTTCTCCTGTTTTAGGTACTCCAGCACCTTTGCCAGCATATCCTCATCCAGGTACTGCCTGGTTTGTGTGTCATCAGCCTCCCCAGCCATGGAGAGCCTTTTGCTGAGCGAAGCCAGCTTGGCAGCCTCCTGTGGTCCCAGCTGGTTGAGGTGCTCTCGGATGGCCTGCTCCAGCTGCTCCTCTTCCTGCAGGTTGCTCTCAGAAGCTGCAGCAGGGACTCTTTTCATCTGGTTGGTATTGATCACCTCGGGGTATTTTGCCAGCACCTTTGCCAAGTAATCAGCCAGCTCTTCATCCTTTTCATTCAGCTTCTCGTACTCCGCTTGTCGCCTTTCCAAGTCGTTCATCCAGGCAGCTTTAGGGAACAGGTGCCCTTTCAATCTTCTGGGAATGTAAGACAGTCTTGGCAAGTCATTTTCTTGATTAAGACGATTTAGTAAGTAGGAGGGATTCTGGTTAGCTAAATTGTCATTTCCCAGAAGGCTGACAATATCTTCAATATTGAGGTCTTCGGGTAGATTTTCTGGAATAAGAGGCTGCTTCATGTACCCGTTTTTAGAGTTTATATTATTTTTAAATATATCACTCTGTCCTAGATTGGTTTCAGTTATCTCGTCAAGGTCTTCTGGGAATTCCATTTCCTGCTCAGCTTCCAACCTTTCACTCTGAAGCTGCTTTTTTTCTCCAGCTTTCAACATGTCTAACAAATCCTCAGGAGGAATTTGCAAATTCCTTGAGATTTCTATCAGCTGAGCTATAGCCTGAGGATCAAGTTGTTTATCCAAAAACATGGATGCTCTTTTTTCCTCAAGTTCTCCTCCAGTCCTTAATTTCCTATTCCCAGCACTACCCATCAGCCTCTTCAGGTAGTAATTCATTAGTTTTGAAACATCCTCTGACACTTGATCTTTATTTTCTCTTCTTATTTCATCCTCAAGGAAGCTGAGTTTTCCTGATCTTTTCATTTCGTCGTCAATCTCCTCTTCATGTTTATCAATTTCCTCTTTGCTGTCTTTTATCTCTTCCTGGGTTTGGCTTTCCACTTTTTCCTCTATGGGATTCCAGTCTTCTCCTCCAACCACATCTTCATACGCGATGTTATTCACTTTGTACACATCATCTTCATCATCTGTATACAACTTCTGGTCCTCATCCAGCCTTTCTTTCTTGTGGTTACTGGGCCCTGCCATCTTGCCCAGCTCCTGGAACACGGACTCCAGGGTGGCGAGGCTCTGGGGGGTGTACTGCTCCTCCACGATCTCGTTGGTACGCTTGAAGGGACTGTCTCTGGAACCCTCTTCATAGTGCCCAAGTGGCATCTTGAGGTACTTCTGCCACCTCTCAGGCCACTTGTAAGCCTCGTAATCATCAGTTACTCCAGCTGGAAAGTTGTTATCTGAGCCCAGACCGTAGGGTTTATTCTCCTTTGGGCCAGCTTTTGACTCCTTCTCAGCTTGCCGCAAGGCTTCCAGCATCACTTTAACCCACTGGGACTCATCTTCAGTCAAAGAATCCCTCACGTTATCTGGGAGGTGAAGCTGGTCCTTGCTTTCTCTCTGTGGGAGGAGGTAGGGGAGACTTTGATAAGAGTTGTAGTCAGGGCTGCCTTCTCCCTTGTTGGTTTGCTTGCGAAGGTCCTCTATGTATTCCAGCGCTTTGATCATGTCGGGATTTGGGAGCCTTTGTAGGTTTTTCATTGCATAGTCTGGGTCTTTCTGAAGCAGCTGGTGCTGCTGGAAGGAGGCTGCATCAACCCAATAGATTAGGACAAAGAAAAAGGTGAGAGCACAGGCTGCTCCAGGCTGGAAGGTTTTACTTTCTGCCATGTTTAAAATATTTCCTTTAAATAAAGAAGAAGAAGAAGAAGAAGAAAAAAAAGAAGCTGTTAACATATGGAAACAGGCTTAGGAAACAGAGCTATGCAAGAAATTTCTTATCTCTATGCTCCGAGTACTTTATGAACATTAATTGTCCAATGGCAGCACCAAAGTACAAAATACCAGCCCTATATAACTCATGAAATGCCCATAGACACACCCAGATGTCATTTTGATCATGAGAACAAAGCACCTAAATGACAAAATTGGTGTATCCATACATTTAAATGCTGCTCAAAATACTAATATTAAAGCGACAGACAGAAATATTTTGTGAGATTTCTCCATAGGGCATCTAATTTCATGCCAAGACTGCTGAATGGTGCTATATATTGCTAACTGTAATAAAATTATTGGGATGAAGTGAACTTGACATATAAAATTACTTGCAAGTTTATTTCTGTCATTACTGATAGTACTGAAGCTATTATTTCCTTTATTTTGCTCTTCCATATTAAAAAATTATTTGTATTACAATGGAATATCAGTTAATGATTCTATGACTCATCTTCCTGGGGCAATGATCTCTTATATGAGAGGAAAAATATAATTTATCCTAAAGGTATAAAATAATTTTACTGAATCCTTGAAAGCCCATCTTAGAAACAAGCTCGAGTAGGTAGGTTCTGAGTGGTGATTTCATTCATTTGCTTATTCATTCACTCCAGGAGAAATCGAATCAGGTCCCAGGACAGGCAGAAACATGACCACTGGCAAATTTGGTTAGAATAGATCGGTAGAAGCCCGTGTCTGCCCAGCTTACACCAGACAAAAATAAACTCTGGAACAGAACCGGGAAAAATATGCTTCTGACAGAATGAAGATGATTACAGCATCGCTGTGCATGAGGATACAGGGGCAAAAGCCCAGCCTTGCAGGGAGCTGGGCACCCTCCCCACAGCACAGGGGAAATGGCCATCAGTCATTCCCCAGGACACTCTCAGGCACTGGCACACTGGGGCCACAGGACAGATTGGACTCTTTTCTGACCCACTTGCATTAACAAATAAAGTACAATAATGAGAAAGGAATTATAAAGATATCAACTGCTTTGATTAATTGACCTATTTTGCTTCCTTTAGTTTTTGGCTTGGTAAATCATCCTGCTGAGACTCTGGTGGTTCATGAGAGCCCGAAAGAGCTGTGTACACCCATGTTTACCCACTGCTGGAAGCAGAAAGTGAGCATGAATGCGTTCATTTCAGCTCACTTGTAGAGTTTTCCACTCCATTTTTGTCCTTGACATAATGTGACTTAACTAAATAATTAAAGCCCTATCAGTTCAGAGAGCTGCTTATTTCCCCCCTTCAGTATGCATGAGCAGGCTAACAGGCATAATGGCAAACAATTTCCCCAAACATTTCTGACTTCGAGCCTGGATACATTTGAGCATTATTTCACAAATGATTAGTTCAACAGCTAATTAGACAGTCCCACCCTCCGGATTTGTGTTTGCCCTGAGTCAAAGCCAACACAATTGCTTCATTTTCTGTCACAGAAAAGGCATTAGCCCTGGACATAAATGTATATTAAAAAACCCCAAACAAACAAACAAAAAAAAACCCAAACAACCCCCCCCCCCCAACCAAACATCACCTAATTTTCTATTTCTGTTGCAAATAAGTGAAATTAAGGCTTTCTTTTCAGCAGACTGGTCATTAACAGAGTTCGTTTGATCAGCACATGAGAAACTGTCCTTTCCAAGGGATGGGGGAAGGGAGAGTCCTATAATCATCTGCCAAGCACCTCCCACTCACAAAGACCAGGAACTCACCCTCCTTCTCTGCACACAATTTGGATTGTTACAGCCTTTGCAAGGGCTGTCAGCATCCCACTAAAATCAAAATGTGTGCAGCCAGGCAAAGTTTAGTTTAGTGTTTGTTCCACAAGGATGTTGCTCAATTGGGTATTTCCTTTGCAGGAATAACAGATCATTGGCTCCTCTCTGCACATTTTCTGTGCATTTGCCTCTAGGTCAATTTTTACTTCCAATTTATTGGTAGATGATGTTTGAAAGCCTTGTCAAACAGATTTGGGAATGATTTCTTTTACAAGCTATCAGTTCAGGTCGGAAATCTTGTCGTTAAATATACTGCGCTATCCAAGGTAAGAGGATTCCTCCCCAGTCTTTCAGACTTTAATTCCACATTTGTTTTTAAAATAGGACATTTTAGCCTATCTTTAGGAAATATTGAAAACATTCTCTTCTGTGCCTCTCAAAGGACAATATGCTAAAACAGCTCTGTTGTCTTCAGATCGATAACTGTGAAGCCAGTCTAGATGGAGAGCATATTTGCTCCTCTATTAGAACCTAACAAACAGGAAAATCGTCTTTTAGCCAACAAATAAAGATGAAGAAGCTCCTCTTTACAAAATGAGGCAACCATGACCAAAATTTAACACATACAAAGGCAATACAGACTGCAAAAAGTTCCCTGAAAAACAGACACAGAAAATATCTTGTTTCTGGGATGTTTCCATGGTAGCAGTAATTTTCTCTCTCATTCTCCTGGCAGTTGTTTCTGATGTGACTCTAATGTTTCCAGTGAAATTTAGCTATGAAAACTCATAGGTTTTTCCTATAGATGTGTCCCTGCTCTGACAGCCTTAGGTGAAACATAAGAGCAGTTTTCCATAGGGAAAATAAATATACCATGCACTCTTCCTCCCATTTCTTTTTTGCAATAAATAACACGACTGCAGCAAATGTGCCTTGTTTATAAGCGTCTCTAACCTTTTACCCTGTGGAAGGAACTAAAAACACAAACAAAACAGCAATGAAGGGTAAAATCCCAAACCCACGGCAGTCCTAGTGACGAGAAGGACTGTTTGCATGCGGATCCATCTGGGAAGAGGCTCGGAAGGTGTTTGATCCGAGGGAACCCCCCGCCCATCCCTGAAGCGCCGTGAGCGGGCATGGCTGAGCCCGCCGCTCCCGGGAGCGCTCCCGCTCCGCTGCCCGCCCGAGCCCGGCCGGCGCTGACAGCGCACGGACACAACACATCCGCATTTACACACACATACATGCATCTTTATATGTGTACAATACACATAGTGACAGGGGCTATGTGTTATATTTTATAGAGGTGTGTTCCCTTGCAAGCCCAGCCCCGGCACCGCCAGCTCTCGGTGCGACTTCACCGCTCTCTCAGTGTCGGATCCTCCTGCGCAGCCCTGGGGTCCCCGCATCCTACATCCCAATCTACATCGCTACATCCCAATCTACATCGCTACATCCCAGTCTGCATCCCTGCATCCCTGCATCCCAGCATCCTAGAGCCCGACGGCCCTGCAGCCCTACCTGCGCTGCCGCCGCGCCGCCGCTCCGCCGCCTTCAGCACCAGGACAGCGCCCGCTTATACCGCCCCGGCCGCGCGTCACGGCCCCGCCCCGCCCGGCCCCGCCCGCTTCGGCACCGCCCGGCCCCGCCCCGGTCCCCGCGGGGCTCTCCGCGACCCCCAGCCCGGGCACGTCCAACCGGCAGCGGGAAAAGGAGGGGATGGAAAAAACGGAGAAAAGTTTAAAAATACAGAGGGGAAAAAGGACGAGGAGAGAAAGGGAGAAAGCAAAGCAAGGAAGAAAGAAGAGGGAAAGGGGAAAAGATTTTAAAATAAAAAAGAAAGAAAAAGGCAGACGTGATACAGCCAGTGCCTTCTGCTTCTCAGGCTGGGAGGAAGGACTCGATAAACCCGACCCAGACCCCGTGGGGTGGGTGCAGAGCAAACCAGCATCAGGAGCACATGGAATGAACCCCGAGGTGGGTGCAGCCCAGCTGTGAGGATGACTCTGCACCCCAGGGTCAGTGTGAGTGTGCCTGGCTGTGCCCGTGCCTTGGCAGGAGGCGGCCTTTCAACAGCTATGGCCAGCAGGGGTTTTTTATTTTTTTTCTCTTTAGTTCATTGAGCTATTGTGGCACATTTCTGGCTTTGTCACAGGGCAGGGATAGTTCATGGCCTTGTCATCAGTTGTAGGAGGCTCTGGAGCTCTGGACCAACAGAGATGGATGCTCCTGAGGGAGGGGCTGAGGGGGAAGGACACCCCTCCATTGTTTGTCTGAGGTAGATGGAAAGACTGAAGCACACTGGGGAAATAGAAGGCAGAAGGTTCCTCCTGCTCCAGCAGCCCCCATCCCAGCCTGTGTGCCCTGGCTGTGGTGGCTGTGACAAGGGACAGGGGCCAGGCTGGCACTGCTCTGGATGGGGATGGAGCCAGAGAGATGGCACTGCCCATCCCTGGGGCACTGCCAGGTGCTGCTGAAAAGGCCCTCAAGGTTTTACCTCCATTTTCAGCACTCAAAAAGGGCAGCACTTGCATGCCTGGATCAGTGGGGTAAGTAAATACCACCATGCCATAAATCACAAAACCCAAGATGTTTCTTGTGTTTCAGAGTTTTAGCTTGCTCCTTCTGCTTCCTTTCTATTACAGAAAGGTTTTCCTGCTTTGACTTTTAAATAAGGATTCCTTTTCCCCCAAAATAAATCTTTCTTGACAATTTTGACCTTTTACAGCACAAAATGCAAAAAAAACCTAGGATGAATGTACCTTCCAAGCCAATAAACATTACAAAATTAAATTATTGTAAGAACAGTAAGCTAGAAATAATTGTAGCCATGAACAGACAACAAGAAAATCCTGGCTGCATTTTCTGCAGCTGACACAGAGATCTGGAAATAGAGATCTTGTTTCACCTCATGTAGTTTTATGAGTAAAATACAGTATCAGTTTTTGTGCTGAAACTCTTCAGCAGCAGCTTTATTCTGGCCCCAGATTCCATCCAACACACACATTTTCATTACCAGACCCAGGAAGAAAAGAGCCCAAGAATTCCTGCATCAGGGCCTGTGCTGGCAGCCCTGAGGAAGGGGAACAAAGGCGCTGCTGCAGTGAGCCGAGGGCAAGGTCCAGGTGCCTGTGAGCAGCTGTCCTGCATTGCTGAGCAGCACATCCCCTTCAGCAGGGCTCTGAGAGCCCACAAACAGCTCTGCACACACTGCTGCCACTGGTGCACCTTAGCCCATGGACACAGTGCTCCATGCAATCAAAACCAAAACAAAATAATAACAAAAAACACCCAGCAGACAATTACTCCGTTCAGACTTTCAGGAATTTTCTTGTGCTTCTGCAGGTGTTCCCAACAGGCTCTTGTGCATTCAGTCCCCAAATGACTCATACTCATGGTGCAAATTCTTTCCCATGAAATTATCCTTTTGAACCCCATCCATCCATCCCTGATCTTCTGCATTAGAGCACATTTCAGACAACCCAAATTATTTGGCATATTAGGGAGATTCCATCCTCCTTAGCCACTCACCTCAGATTTACAGCATATAAAGTCAGCCAGACACTTGGCTTAGGTCTCTGCTGTGGCTATTCTGGGTTCAGTGGATAAAATTTTCCAAAGGCTCTCTACAATCCATCTGTCAATTTTACTCCATATCAAAAAATGTTGCCTGGACTTTGTGCTTATGATTGGCTGCATCCACACAGTCCTATAAGGAGGAGCCCTAAAAGTACATTACTGAATGTACTTTTTTTGGTCATATTAAATGTACAGCATTCTTTTCCTCAGAATGAGTCATGCAACTGAAAATTGGATCTGTTCTGTCATCAGAAGTTCCATGGCATTTTATACAAGAGTAAGATCACATCACAGCATCTCTCAATTTTAGGAAACTGCATTAGAATTAGCTCAATACCAACTGCTTAAGCAAAGGAGCGGGGTAATCTTGTTTTTCTGAGTGAATTTTGACCATGTGCACCCTTTTGTGCATCCTGGGAGCAGCCCAGCTCTATCTGCAGTGATTTCTCTGAACAGCTTGCCTTGCCACACGCTCTCCCTCACCTAGTCATGCATCATGAGAAGATAAAAGTTAATCAACCCTGCACCTTGCAGCAAAAGCCTTTTCTTTCATTTCATGCAAGAGAGAGGGCATGGGGCTGGGAGGGGAACTTCACTGCAGCAAACAGAGGCTGGAGGGTTCCATCCCACTCTGGTTTGTCATACCCCAGCTGGAATATCCTCATCCCTACAGTCAGTGGGGAAGGAAAAGCCAGGAAACTTGTCTTGAGGAGGAAGCATGGTCTGGCAAAGGGCCTTGGGGCCACTGTCCTTGTGCCCAGGCCCCAGGACACACCAGAACCACAGCAGCTCATGGACCATGGGCTCCCACCACACCTGCCCAGCTCCAGCAAGGATGGAACGAGGATCTTGCTGGGATAACCATCCCAGCAGAAGCAGGAGGCAGACATTTGCCTTTTCTAAACCCCAGAGTGGTTTCTGCTTCTGCAGCTCTGGCTCTCTCCTCCTCTAATTGGTGCCACCAGGATCAGCACTGCTTAAAAATAAAGCAGGGTTGTGTCAATATTGATTATTTCCCTCCCTTCTTCTGTTTCTAGTGGCAACTAAAAATAATTTACAATTCATTACAGACATGACATCTCCTGCAGAATAAATGCCATTGTCACATTTAAAATTCAGTCCATATCTGACTTGAATATCTTCATTTACTCTGAATATAATGAGAAAGAGGAGGTTTTCTTTCCTCAGAAAAAGCTCATCTGCCATCATAGATACAGATTCATTTAAATTATTTTAATTTTAAAATACTTGAACTCTGCTTGTATCAACATCAGACTCGTCATTTTCTGCTCATTTTGCATGCTTGAAAGATCAATCATATTTGTATGCAAATATTTTTGGCCTCCCTAAATTTAGTGCACAATAAATGGCTCAAATTTCATTTCCAAAGCCATAAGGGGAAGGATAAATACAGCATTGTAAGGAAAAAAATAAGGGTTTTGCAGTTTTTAACCACGGTCCTTTAAAAGCAGGAATGTCAAGGCAAGCATCCATTGGCTGTAGATCACTGGGCTTTATTCAACACTCAACAAGATTAAGCAGGTTTAACACCAGCCTGCCCTACACACCTCCCTGAGGGGACATTTCAAGAACAGGAAAAGCTAAGGAAAAACAAAAAACCCCAAATCTGGACTTTTATCCAACATTTACGAGCTCAGGATTTCAGGCTGCCTGCCTATAAAACAATAACTAAAGAGGAGCCTTAGGCAAGGCTTGGCTGCCCCCTGCACACGGGGATCATCCCTTCACTCCAGGGCTGGGCTCAGCTGTGCCACCCCTGCTCAGAGCCCTTCCCTAGGGCTGTGTCACCCCCCAGTGCCTCCCCAGTGCCTGCAGGAGGAGCCCAGCCCTGCTGCCTCACTGCTGCTACCTGCCCAGTGACCTACACTTCCTATGGGATGCCTGGAGCTCGGGATAATCTCTCCACCCCATAGGAGAGACCCGCTGCTCATGGGATCTACCAGCTCAGCCAGGGCCAGAGGGGCAGAGAAGCCTGGGCTGGAAGAGCAGCAAAAGCAGCAGATGAATCAACAGGGAAAGAGTTTGCTGCTACACTTGTTCCAGTATAGCAGCCTCCACTTTGAGTACCCTGCACGGGAATAGCAAAACACCAACGGATTAAGGAATAGATGCCTTCTCATAGAAGCACAGAATTATTTTTATCTCCAGGCCTCCCACACACATACTCACATATTTTCTCCCATGGAGTTTCAAGGCTTTTCACAAGCCTGTGACATCTGCTTACCAACATTTGGTGTAAAAATATCGATATCTGCTCTGCATAGCTGTTCTGAGTGCTACATTTACCAGCCAGTAAAGATCAGGAGTCTCCTGGGAGCTGGCTGGATCAAACTGTCATGATTTCAGCACTGCTTTGCGTCAGACAGCAGAATTTAAAGTCAAAACACAGATAGTTCAGGGAGGAAGACAATGTGAAGCCCTGAGTCATACCCTGCTGAGGGTGAGGAGAACGGATTAATAGACAGCAAACATGAATGAAACTGAAGGGCTCATTTAGTCATGCGGCTGCTTCTGAAACCCAAAATAGGATTTATTTTTAGTCGTCGGGCATGAAAAGAGGATTTCTTTGCACTTTGCCAAGGAGAAGTTGAGAAAAGAGTTTTAATTAGCATGGGGCAGGCTCCCCTTTGCCTTGACACCCCGAGGGCTCAGCTGCAGGACTGGCTGTGCTCAGGCAGGGGCTGCTGCTCTCAGCCTGCTCTAACAATTCGTCATCCAGGGCATGCTGCATGACCCAGCAACTCTCAGCATCATTCACATATGGAAGAGGCAGCTTTTACTCCAGCCCCAGCCCACTCTGCTAAAGTTGAGGCAAAATAGTCTGCTTGTAGCCAGGGGGGTTTGTCTGGGGAGCTGCTCTGCTCCCCACTCATGGCTCTTGGGGAAAGGAGGCAAAGCAGCCCTGTCGTGGCAGTTGCAGAATGACCCCAAATCATTGGAGATTACGTAACTGAAACCCTTCAGAGCAGCAGCAGCCAGCAAAACCAGTTTGCCTGTTCCTTCCCAGTGCATGCCACCTGCTCCTGTCAAGATCCTCAGCTGGTGTGCGTGCCCAGCCTGGGGTGTTGGCCACCTTGGGGTACCCGGCTCAGCCAGGATTGCCCTTCAGTGATGGTTTCTCATGAGAGAACACAAAACTTTTACATGGGAGGGAAAAAAGTTTGCACAGCAGTGATCTGTACACACATTTATGTGAATTTTCATTTTAAACAAACAGAGAGAAGTGCTTTCACAGCTGTGCATAAGATTAGGTCCATTATTTAGTCCTCTGCTAGTCATTCAGCAATTCTGCTCTGCAGAAACTTCATGATCTTGGGGCTAAGTCATTTCTATTCCTTATTTACATTAAACCCCCATTAATTTTTACATTAATCACTCATAAACATGAAGAAGCTCAGTGATTTTGGATCTCTGTGTCTCTGGCAGAAAAGCGTTAATTTTGTTATCTGCTGCCTTGTCTGACAACACAGAATGGGGGTTAGAGGAGCAAAATTGCCACTCCAAATTAACTCTTCTGTGCTTCCTCTTTTTTTTGAGTCCAGCCATTCCCAAAGCACGAGCCAGCATGCTGCCATTACTGCACGTGGGCAAAGGTTCTTCCATCCCCAAGCCATTAGGGCAACAGGTGCCTTATCAATGGAGCATGTGAGAGTTGATGTGCTGATTCTAGGAGGGCAAAAAGCCATGCTCTGCTCTGTGCCATAAAACATTATCACCATTTTCTCGTGCATTGGTCTTGTCAGGGTCATTTGTTTCCCTGGTTTCATCACAACCCATTTTGTGGCCATAGGTTTGTCCTTTGCTCAGTACCTATGTGTGTGAATTCCAACCCTATTGCTACAGTAATTTGTACAGATCTGGGTCAAAATCAAATGCAGTATTTGGTCAAGAATGTGACAAAAATAGGTGAAAGAGACTCAGGGCAAGGCACAGCACAGAGACAGTGTTATAGAATTCCCTCCTTCTACAAGGAAAGAGGAAACAATTTGATTTGTTAGCTTGTGTGGACAAGGCAAAAACCACTTCATGCCATGCCCTTTTTAAAAAATATATACTAAATTAAAAGTTTAGTCAACATAATTATAAGTGATTGCATCAAGAAGAGAGCACAAATTCATGTCCTTCCACGTGGTTATGGCTATTAGCATTTGTCACATCAGCATCAAAGCAGAAATCTTGTTGTTTTAGGGTTTGGCTGTGCTGACTTTGAATTTCAGGATATAGACCCAGGGAGAGCTGGCTGCCTTCAATGGCAGCTTCCCCACCTCAGTGGAATGAAGGCAGGTCCAGAGTCTCGGTGCAAAAAGCAGAACAGAAGCAGGTTAATCATTTACCCCCCTGCTGCAGGCTGTACTCAGGAGTGAGCACAGAACCAGCACAGCCCACTGACCCACTGACACCCACTCCTGGGTGCTGAGGGTTTAATGCCATCAAACAGATGTGCAGGAGGCAGATTGTGGGCAGCAGGAGACAGAAATCAAACAATGATCTGAGAGCTGCACAATTCCTCAATGGACAAGTGTACATGGAAAGGCACCATGCTGGGCACAACATGGCATCCGCCCACTGCAATATTAAGAGCTCTGTTAACATCTACAATTTGCTTTTTCTTATCACTCAGTCATGAAAAGGTCTCTTGAGGCAGGAAAAGACTGATAGGCAGGCTGCTCCCTTCTCTGGCAAAAGTCAAAATACAAGTGGGACGTTGTTTCTCCAATCTACAGGACAACTACTAACATTTCTGCAAGCTGGGAAGAACATTTGTTTGGATGTCCAAACTGTTTTAGATAGCAGTCTCACATCTCTCTCAGCTATAAGAGTCTTGACTGGCAAGTAAAATCCATATAATCAGGTGAAAATGCTGTGATTTTCCCCTAAGGTAAATACTTTTCTGTCTTCCATACCTCATGGTAAGTGCCTGGGATGGGCTGAGTGCCCTTCCCAGCCCTGAGGCTCCTGCTTGGGAGGATACATTTTTCAGAATTGTAGCTGGTGCCTTTATTTTGAAGCAGTTCTGGTGCTGCCACTGTGCTGCAAAATACCATCCCAGGTCCATCCCACCAGCAGCAGGGCTGCAAAACCCCAAAAGCACAGCCCAGGAGCTGCTCACAGATGCAACCTGCATCCCCAAGGACTCAGGGGCCATCTTCCAAAAACACACCAGGTATCATCTGCTCCTCCTGCATTCAGCATGATGCTGCATCTCATAGAAGTGTTCTGCTCTCCCAGAATAAATGGTTTAAAATTCGAGGCAAAAGCAATTCATTGCAGCTGTTTAAAATCAGGTCACAAAGCCCTCAATGAATTGCTGTCAGCATCACCCCAGTGTGGCTCACAGGAGCTCCTGTGTGGACCTGGGGTCACAGGGAGCCCTTTGGCTGCCTCTGGGCTTCCACCAGAGCACCTCAAAGATGGACCAAGGGGCCAGATGCTCTGCCTGGCACTGGAGATCTTGTCTGAAGAACGAAATGGATTACTTGTCCATGCCAGGAGGTTTTCACCATCTGTTGCAGATGTAATATTGATGAGGTTCTCAATTGTACATAACCATTGCAGGATGCTATTGTATGAAAAGCACACAAACAAACCCAAACCCAGCCATTCCAGGTTGCTGATGCTTGCTTTGGATCAGGGAGCCATGACCAATCTGTTTGCTGAGGTGCTCTCCTCAGTTTCCCCCATTGTGATGGTGCCTGTTGGTGCAGAAGCTTTGTGGAGCCCCTGCTGGCTGGTTCTCACCCTGATGCATCAAAGTCCCTTCCTCACTCATCTTCTCTCTTCTGCAAGGACCTGGAGTGTGACATTGACATTCTCTGAGCAGAGAGAGACTTAATTATCTCTCTCAGCTCTTTTTCTTGGAGGAGCACAGAGAGAAGCAAGAAAAAACAATTCTCATCTCTACTTGCTGCTCCTGTTGTTTTTGCACATGTGGAATGTGTCAAGGAGATTTTTTACCTGAAGTGATTGGGCAATTAGATTCTGCTGAGGATTGTTTTGTTTCCTTGGCCAGTTGGAAAAAGCTGTGTCCTGGCTGTCTGGAGACAGTCAAGAGTTTTCTTTAGTATGTAATTATAGTGTAGTATAGTTTAGTATCTTTATGGTATAGTTTAATATCTTTATAGTATAGTTTAGTATCTTTATGGTATAGTTTAGTATCAGTATAGTATAGTATCTTTTTAATATAGTAATAACATAATATACTAATAATATAATATAGTAATTAATAATATATTATGTAATAATATAATATGATATAATATTATATATTATATAATATTATATAAATGATATAGTAATGTAATATAATATGGTTTCAGTAAAGCAATTGTTCAGTATCCTGAATCAATGGAGTCAGATGCCAATCATTCCCTGCATCAGGGGCACCCTGTATTCCTGTGCCTGGTGGTCCTGGCAGGCACAGACTCAGTCCTGTGCACAAGCAGAGCCCCCTGAGCTCCTGGGAAGGACATCAAG
The DNA here is from genome assembly GCF_023055355.1 of Agelaius tricolor. Classification (NCBI taxonomy): domain Eukaryota; kingdom Metazoa; phylum Chordata; class Aves; order Passeriformes; family Icteridae; genus Agelaius; species Agelaius tricolor. The sequence goes on from NW_027269272.1 coordinate 9,589,622, forward strand.
CCTATTTTATGATATTTTTCGAAGCATGGAGGTGTTTTGTATGGGACAGGAAGAAATGGGAAGGAAGATGTGTCAGGTGAGGAGGAGACACAGCAGGAGCTGGTGAGTGAAGGCAGCAGGCAGCTGCCAGGGATGCAGCTGCAGTGCCTGAGCCAGCAGAGCACAGACCAAACCTCCTCTGGAAACCACAGACACAGGCTGGAGCTGGCAGGAGCAGATGGTGCAGGAGCTGAGGCAGGAATTCTGAGCCTCTCTTTGAGGGTCTGTGCCAAGGAGGTGGGACCAAAGGGTAATTAGGCTGATGAGCAGTGATATTAAATGTATTAAATGAGGCTTAAATGTAAGAGAAATCGTAGGAAAAATCAATTGAAGGGAAAAGCATAACAGAGTAAATCTCAGCACAGGGAAGCAGAAATACAGAACCTGCTCCCAAAAGTAAATCCATATAAACACTCGTTATATTTCTTGATTTTTACCTACCAAGCACATATATGAATTCCAGCCATTTATTTGCTTTTAAAAAGCAGTAAACCCACAGGATTCAAAGTATATGCTTCAGTTGTAATGAGACTAAATATATTTGGAATATGCACAAAATTAAAAACATATCTAAGAGCTTTGAGCAGCAGTCAGTGTTTGCTGAATGAGAGCCCTTAACCATGATTTTTAATTAGTATTGACAAAAACCTTAACACTAAGTTTATGTTGTTACTCCTCACAGCTGCACAGACAGCCAGGGCTCAGAGATCATCTATCCACAGCAACACCCAGACAGCATTAACTTGGAAACCAAACACAACTGCAGAGGCTTCTCTGTGCCAGTGGCATCAGAGAAAACCAAACAAACCAAACAAAACCAAACAAACCTAACCAAACCTCTTTTCATAATTATTTTGAGTAAGTCCACCCATTCTTTTTACAAAACAGTGACACTTCAGGAGAAGAAAGCCAAAAAAAACCACAAGCAAGCAAAAAATTTTCAGGCAGACAGATAATAAGACAAGCATGCAAGTTTGATTGCTCTGTTGATCATCAAAAGCAACACCTACAAAGCTGCCTACAATCCACTGGTATCTTCCCATGGCTATATTGCATATTAGCTTGAGACTACTCTGACCTAGAGTAGCTGTTGAATTCATACTTTGCATTGTGCTGAAGTCTTAAATTCATAAAGCAGCATGAATTTTAATAATGCTGACATATCAGCTGCATTATCTTAAAAAAGATGGATCACCAAATACAATGGTAGATAACCACATATGCAGAAAATTGTACACACCCCAATGAGGTGGTTTGATCAGGGTTTTTAGGCAGAAAACAATGCAAAGCAAAGCAATTCAGGCTACATAGTTTTGAGTCCCTAAATCCTTACATAGCACAGACAAAAGTTCTGAGATGACCCTGTGCCTTAATGAGGTCTCCAAGTACTTCAGGTGCTGTGAATCATTCCTCTCCAAAACTTAGTTTCAATTGTCTTGTGAGTACAGACGTTTGCAAAGTAGTTGCCATTCCTATACATTTCTTGCTGCTTCATTTAGAAGCTACCAAGATACCTTAAAATAATCTGGAACAGCTGTGATATTGAAACAACTACAGCTGCAAAATAGCAAAAAGAACCTAGAAAGAACCAGGAGTGCTTCTTGTGCTGGGTGACAGCAAGGATATGCACTCTTTTGCCCAGACAGAGAAGGCAGACATGACTCTAAATAAGAGCAAGTGCAGCACTTGCAGGGGACAGAAGTGGAGATGGTTAAATTAACCTTTCACAGACCACTTCAATGCTGACACATTCTAACATTTGTTTTTTTCTGCAATCTTGCCTCTCCTTCATCACATTTCTGGGCATTCTCTACTGTGTCTAACCCAATGAAACCCTGGCTGGGACCAGCAGAATCTGCCATGAATGGTTTGTATTCCAGTACAGCTGTTTGTGAGGATTAAATCTCATTATACCAGTCTGGGGGAACATACAGCATTTTCTTCTGTCTAACTGAGTTCAGGTTAAAAAACCTTTATATCTAAGTAGGAATCTGTCCCTCTGTTTCTTTCATCCTGGTTTGCAGTATTTAACAATATCCTACTACAGTGGAGTGTAACTCCTACAGAACAACTGGCAGAACAGAAAAGAAAGCAGCTTCCATTGCATCCACTGCACTTTTCTTACCAAACTTTCCATAATCTTCCTGCAGACTTTCTTGTAGCAGTCCAGGGCAGTCAAAGCCTTGGTGGCCTTGCTGCTGAATAACAGTAACCTGTGACCATTCCATTTAATGTTATGTGAAGAAAAGTTCTGTAAGTTATTTGCCAATATTTGTTATTTAGAGGCATTTTAAATAGCCACCTTCACAGGAAGTCATATCACAAAGAGACAAGAATGTTTCCTTGACCAATTGTTTGCTATTCTCTGGTGCAACCCTGAAATATTTTGAAGTGGTTTGCTTATGACTCAAGAAAGGAAAAAATAAGCAAATAAATAAGGAAAGATCAAAGATTTTGCAGTTGATGCATTCAGCTGACATTCACGACCTCTTGTACTATTTAAAACTAGACTGAAGGTGCAGAAGGCAAAGGCAGAGTAGCAGATAACTTGGAAGACTGACGAGGGAAAGAGAAGTTTCCAAAACTGCACTGTGGTACTGGCACCAGTCAGGCAGACAGAGAGCTTTCATCTAAAGCAGCAATATTAGCATGCAGTACCTGACTACATTTTCATTTGAAGCTGAGCAAGGCAGGCTCATTCTCTCCAGCAAGTCAGGCTGATGCATTCTCCCAAGAATCATGTCTTACAGAAAAATAACCATGAAATATTAATCATTTCCTATTTAGAGCTACAACTGTCACAAATGATGTAGCTCTCTCATGTACAACCTCTTGCTGAAGAACTGCATATGGAGCACAGCAAAGGTCCCCTGCTTCCTGGGCAGAGGAAAAGCCTGGAGTGTGTGAGCAGGAGCAGGGATGGTGCTGAGTCCTGTGGCCAGAGCCAGCCCAGAGCATCCCCTGCCAGGTCAGCCCAGCTCCCTGCACCGTGTGCCACGAGTTTAGAGCCAAGGAAATGCTGCCAGAACCTGCTCAGAGTTCTGCACAGAGAGGCTCAGGATTGCCCCACACAGCAGGGAGCACTGCCATCCCTGGCCAGCAATGAACTCTGTCACAATTCAGGACATCCCTCTGGCTGCCCTGGATGGCTCAAACCCTGCCGGGGGCTCAGAGACCTTGGCACAGAGCCCAAGACACCTGTGCCTTTGATTTTGACCCATGGAAAAAATTACCAACCTTAAATGAGGATCTATAAGCCACAAAAGTTTAAGTAGAATAATAGTTTGTCATGGGGTGAAAAATAGATTTTTGGAGTTTTTAGAATGGGAGCTCGGGGTCCCAAGATGGAGGAATTTGGGCATGCCTTGTCCTTCTTTCTCCTTCTTCCTAGCCTCCATCTTCTGGGTGGCATTTTTGGATTGGTTTAGGGTAGAGATGGACTGTCTAACATAGGTGATAGTTATCAGAAAATAATTGTAAATAATGTACACATAGTGTTTAGTATAAAAGACAACACCACCCTGAGGGTGGGCAGTGTGCCACTGACTGACCTGCTGAATGGACCTCAGCAGGTCAGGGAAAGAATGTTACAGATAACAGAAAATAAACAACCCTGAGAACCAGAACAGAAGAATCCTGACTCCTTCTTCGGCTGCCAAGCTGGGAAAGAGACTCTGACACATCCTGGGGTCATCCTGACCACAGAGACCCCCAAGAGAACACAGCAATGAGCAGGAGGAGGGCACAGAAATGCCCCTGTGTAGGAGGGTTTGTGCTCAGAGCACACCCATGGCACTGCTGGAGGATCATCCTGGAAGCTCCATGTGAGCTTGAGAGCTGCTCATTCAGGGCTCAGTGAGTTGCAAGGACTGTCATCCAGGCAGAGCTGCAAATGATGAGAAATAATGTCTCTGCATAGCTGATAGGCAATCCAGAGCATGGAGCCATTTGCATAAAACACTCATTGTCATTTCACACATGCAGATCTCTGGCAGTCAAAACCTCACAGCAGATCATTCAGGCATCAAGGGAGAGAAATTAAATCAGCTGTTTGCTACAAATAACTCATCCAGTTGTGTCTGACAGGACACTGCCTCATCACTAGACACTGTCAGTGCTCCAAGGCATGACCTGTGCCCAGGATCTCAGGGCATCCAACTCTGTGTGACATCTGAACACACACGCTTGGCTGTTGCAGGCTGCTGCAAATGGGCCAGGAAGATGAAATTTTTCATATGGGTCAGGGGGAAAAAGCACTCCCAAAATAAAGGTGTTTACCAGACAGAATTGGGTGCTCTAGACCACAAGAAATTAATGTCTGTAATTGAATGTTTGTAACTGGGACACTTTTGGGTTTGATGATAATTTTTTCCTATTATCAAATATACTTTCAGTCACATATTTAGTGGGTTTCTTCTGATCTTTCTCAATAACAACTACATTTTTATCTGAAATAGAGCCTCCTTTTCACACTATAGCATTTGTTACATATGCAATTTCTTGAAGCTATGTGATTCTGTAGCACTTTTCCCCTCCTGATACAATGGAAATTTGTTTTTAGACAGAATCAAAACATCCAACTCTTACCTCTGTTACCAGGAACTTCTTGGAGACAGAGAGGGAAGCCATTTCAATGGAGCTGGCTTCTCCCTGTTCCCAGCTTCTGTCCCTGCAGAACAGACAGCTTTCCCTGCCCATCCCAGCCTGAACATTAAGCATTCAAGACTGAGAGGCCCCTTTAATATAAAAAAAAGGCACAAAATTTCAGCAGGTTTTAAGGGGGGTATGAAGGCAAACAACTCACAGGATAGAAAACTGCTCAAAATAAATCACATGAAAAGAGAAATGTGACATAACAGCCCTTGTACTGTGAGTGAAATCAACTGTCTGCAGCTTTGTACAGAAGTTACCTGCAAAAATTTCTGTATTCTACAGCATTGTGGCATTATAGCAGGCTTTAGCTCTGAAGCACAATGAATTTAACACAATTTAAAATATAGTTGTTTACAGCCTAACTAAAGAACTTTTAATAATCTTACATCACAGGCTTTACATTTCAAGCTATACCACTAGAATCCAGTGGTGAGAACAAAAAGGCCAGGTTCAGCTCTTCAGAGCAGTGAATCTTTTTTTCCTGATGTGCCATACACTGAAAGGCATCAACACTGTAACAAATATTAAGAAATCTGTCACTTGCTATCATCCAGCTGGAAAGAACAAATTCCCCAGGGCTCACTCTTGACAGCACTGAAAGAAAGAGCCTCACCTGGAATCACACTTTATTTCATCTCAGGGAATGCTTCAGTGTGCAGCCCTTCCCCTTCAGATATGGGCAACTGGCTATTTTCTGCACTAATTAAAGGATGTTAAAGTGAAATCAGACACTTCTTATTGCCTGTCTCACATTTTGTGTTCACAGGCGTGTTGAAGCACAGCTAGGGGTGGCTAAATATTAACCATGAACAGCTGGAAAAAGAAAATCAATAATTTCTAGATTAGTTGCCTTTTATTTCCCCATTCTAGTGGCTAGAATTTCATATGCCATTTACTTATTTACAATTCACATGGCTGAAGCACCCCTGGAACTAATGAATAAGCACACATCCAGATTTCCCCCCTAGACTGAAGGATTGATGGGAAATGGAGCACTGGATCCCTGTGGGCAGGTACATGTGTATTTGCTGGCAGCAATCCATGCTGGAACTAGCAGAGCTCTGGGGATGCAGGGCTGACCTGGGCTCACCCCAGCAGGGTGCACAGCAGGCAGGGCAGCTCCCTGTGAGCATGGGCCCACTGTGAATGTCCCCCTGGCTCACTCCCAGGGTGCTTGGGCTTTCTCTGCACCACACTGCTCCTTTCCTGGTGCAGCACAGGAGGGAGGGACGGGACAGGACAGGGCTTTACACACAGCCAGGGCTCCACTGTGAGCCTCAGCCCCAGGTACCAGGGTGCTCACACATTGTGGGGGGCCCCAGAGCCAAATCAAGGCTGCCTGAGCCCATAGAAATACCTGAGCCCCTGCCCCACCCAGCCCCAGCACCCTCCATGTGCAGTTACATTTCACTGTCAAAGTTCATCACAGCCTATCCACAGACCAGGCTCTCCTCCAGAGACAAAGCCACACCAGACCTGAGTCAGAACAGGAACAAGAAATGCCAAGAATTTCCCCAAGGGCAACCAGACTCATGCACACACCTTCCTTTGCTCTGGCCGTCCTGCCTACACAAATGCCAGCTCGGTTTGTTCCTGCCAGGAGCATCTAATGAAGCCCCAGAGTCTCAGCTCTGTGACCCCCAGAGGCAGAGATGGGGGCACAGGGACATTGGGGGTGCAGCCAGGGCAGGGCCCATGGGGGGAGCCCAGCAGCACTGGGCAGTGCCAGGGAGCAGGCATGGACAGGGAGAGCAGCATTGCCTCTCTCAGGGCTCAGCAGAGAGCTCAGGGCTCTGCTGCCTCAGCCCTGCCCCTCCCCAGCACCAGGAGTATCAAAGAAATTTTGCCCAATTGGTGGGAGGAATGATGAGCAGGACTCCATGATATCAGAAGGCTAATTAATTACTTTATTATACTGTATTATTCTGTACTATATTACACTGCATCTAAACTGAAACTACACAAGCACTCACCTGCACAAAATCCTGTCACTGCCTCCTGACTGACAGTCTGGCCCTGACAGGCCAAGGAAACAAAGCCCCATCACTCTGGGTAAACAATCTCCACATTGCATTCGACTTTGGCACAACACAGGAGCAGCCAATGAGATAAGGATTGTTTGGATCATTCTCTTCTCTGCTTCTCTCAGGTTCAGAGAATGTGAATCCCACACAGGAGAGCCCTGCTGTGCTTGCTCCCCCTCTGGAGCACTGAGCTGGCTGCTGGACCTCTCTGTCCACAGCACTGATGCAAGGTTTCCTCTGCTCAGGCAGCACTGGGAGCCCCAGTGCAGGATCACTTGCTCAGAAAACCACCACAGCTGGCGTGATTAAGGCCTGCCAGGGAGGGACAGAGCAGGGTGATAATGCATGCTGTCCCCACTGTGTGACAGGCCAGCCAGCACAGCACAGACAGATGGCTGCTGCCTCTGACAGGCGCCACCAGAAACCGTATTTCAGACAAGTCAAATCCATCCATTCTAGCTAAACACCCAAACATCCCAGCTCGGCAGCTTCATCTCCTTACTGACAACACTGAAAGAAAACAGCTCAGATATCAGTCACACAAGTTTCTTTTTGCTGTTGGCAAGTTAAGAGAGCGTGTTCAAAACAACAGTAAATAATCTGCCTAACAATATAGAGAAAATATCTGCATTGTTTTGTGCCTCTGTTACAGCATTAATCTCCCTGGAGATCCTTCAGTGGCATGGACTCACTCAAAAAGCAGTAGTGCAAAACCCCACATGGCACACAGTCAGCTTGTTTGTCACACAGGCTGCTCTCTGGAGCCCAAGGTCTGAATTGCATCAGGGTAAGACAGGAAACAAGATCAGCAGCAGTGTCTGCATCTGCCTGATAGCAGCACACAGAATAAGCACAAATTAAGAAACACAGGGCCTGCACTTGGCTATGGCACAGCAAAGGTTATCTTCGTGCCTACTTGTCACCTGGATTGATTCTAATGCCTTGTAAGTCTCTGCTAAGGGCACAGAGTTACCCATCTGCAAACAGCAGAGAACACTATCTCAACATTCCCAGGTACAAAATGGTTCTGGCTCAGGTGGTTTTCCCTGCTGATGAAGCTGAGCCACACAGGTGCTGGGGGTGCACACAGGCCCTTGTACATGGCAGCTGCTCTCAGCCCCCAGCTCCTCTCAAGTTACCAGAGCTGAGAGTCAATAGTCACAGAAACTTCTTGCTGCTGCTGGAGCTCCTCGAGGGGGAGAGGTGAAACCAAGAGTGTTTCCTGCTCCAGGGGAATTCTTGCCTTTATTACCAACTAAAATCACAGAGAGTGACCATTGCAATTTAAAATCCTCTCTCTATGCTTTAACTTCTGTCCCCACGGGGGATTTTCCCACTGCTGCAGTGGAAGACCACATTGCTCTGCCACTGTTGTCCAGCAGCACACTGAACACTGGGAAGCCATCCTTGTGAAGATGACACTCCTCAGACACCCCTCCAGGCTGGGCTCCTCTCACCCAGCACTCTCTGGGGCTGCAGTCAATGCTCTTTCCAGGCTGCTTCAAAAGAGGGCAAACCCTGGCAGCCCAGCCCACCAAGGGGCAGTTTGAGAGAGGTGAGAGCTGCTCCTCTTGCTCTGGCTGTCCACAGCTCACCTGACTGCACAGTTCACATTAAGAGAGCTCAACCTGCATAAGGTGAGCACCATCCAAAGTGATCACATTTTGAAAAGATCAGCCCAAGTGCTGGAACACATTAGTGACACTGTGTGGAAGCATTCTGCTCTGTAGTATCTGCAAAAGGTGACACCAGGTAAAGCCCAACCTACCCACCACACCCACACATTCCTGCTTATCAGCTCATGCTCAATTTCAGGCACCATTCAAACAAGAGAACAGAATGTTTTCATCAACAGAAAAGATCAATTATATTTTTAATTAAAAGGACTGCTTTCAGATTGAAATAGCCTTTATAATGTCTCTGTTGCTTTGGAAAGGGATGAGAGGTGAGGAGCTTCCCTAACTGCTGCTGGTACTGAACTCTGCTTCAAGGTGCTCCATGCAAGAGTAATGACAAAGCATGGGCTCAGCCTTTAAATTCAGCTGAAATTTTACAAGTACCTGAGTTCATATGAAGAAATAGCAGCAGTGGCAATGACCACCATCAGTCCCAAAATAGTTTTAATCATTTCTAGCACCTTTACTGTAATTAGATGAGCCTTCCTTTGCAATAATTCCACGTCATACCAGGGACAGATGGCTTTGGATTTAGTGATCTCCTTCAGTAACTAATGGTAAGATTAAGACAGTCCTTCATTAAACATTAATGATTAATACATCAATACATCTAATAGCTAAAGATATTACAGTAGTTTCTTCATATTCAATTATTGTCCAGAATGATGGCTCAGGAGGGCTTCCATAGGGATATGGGGAGTTCTGGGAAGGGGTTAATCATCCCTCATGAGTCGCTAAGCAACACTGTTCTGCTCCTGTGGCACGTTCTGCCAGCCAGAGCCTTGCAATGATGCAACCTCTCTGCATCTCATCCAGAGAGTTGGCTGAAAACTTGCCTGCCCAAATAGCAAACCCCTGGGCTGCTCACAGACTTAAATTTAGCTTCTGGTAGCTATTGGTTTTCAGATTGATTTATAGCATTTAATTTTCTGTTCCAAAACATACTGTTTTTTAATATGAGTTAAATGATGGAGAAGAGGTCTAACTAAAATGCAGCTGTAGAACTAAGAACAAAGAACCACTAATATTCCTCAATATTCATATCCCACTAATAAGCCACTTCAAGAGACATGAAGTCAAATATAACAAATAAAAGCAAACTTGAAAGACTCCAGAAATTCAGAAGCCAGGTTCAGGCTTCAGAACAGTCTCTTCTCCCTCTCAAAGGGAAAAGAGAGGTACAAGGAGGGTACAAACAGCTTCAAGCAGCTGCTCTGGAGGTGCAACCCAAACCACACCAAGACTGCATCAATCATGAAGAATTACTGAGGGCTGGTAACTCATAAATCAGTCTTATTTATTTGTGTTCATCTGGAAACACATAGCTCATAAAGACCATAATCAGAGGGAAGGATGCCTCCTATAATGAGCAAGGCCAAAAAAACAGGGACCTAGGAAATACATTTCCAGCCTTTGAAAGTTAATTTTCAGGGACTCATTTCTGCACAGATTTGGGGAACATTTAAAACCACACATGAACACCAAGATTGTGTCAGGCACAGCACATGCAAATCCTTGCTCAGCCTCAGTCACTATCAGCCAACCTCTGTGAAACAGCACCAAATCTCTGTGCTGCCAGCATTCACTGGCAAAAACTACTAATCAGATTTCATGGAGCCAGGTTTTGCTTTGTTTCCTGCTAATTTCCTTGCTGCCTTATATAACACAGTGAGACCTGCTTACAGTGATATTCTGCTCTGTGCTGGGCACAGGGGCTGTACCTCAGTGATATTCTGCTGTGTGATGGGCACAGGGGCTGTACCTCAGTGATATTCTGCTCTGGGCTGGGCACAGGGGCTGTACCTCAGTGATATTCTGCTCTGGGCTGGGCACAGGGGCTGTACCTCAGTGATATTCTGCTCTGTGATGGGCAAAGGGGCTGTACCTCAGTGATATTCTGCTCTGTTTTGGGCACAGGGGCTGTATCCTCAGTGATATTCTGCTCTGGGCTGGGCACAGGGGCTGTATCCTCAGTGATATTCTGCTGTGTGATGGGCACAGGGGCTGTATCCTCAGTGATATTCTGCTCTGTTTTGGGCACAGGGGCTGTACCTCAGTGATATTCTGCTCTGTGATGGGCACAGGGGCTGTACCTCAGTGATATTCTGCTCTTTGTTGGGCACAGGGGCTGTACCTCAGTGATATTCTGCTGTGTGATGGGCACAGGGGCTGTACCTCAGTGATATTCTGCTGTGTGATGGGCACAGGGGCTGTACCTCAGTGATATTCTGCTCTGTTTTAGGCACAGGGGCTGTACCACAGTGATATTCTGCTCTTTGTTGGGCACAGGGGCTGTACCTCAGTGATATTCTGCTCTGGGCTGTGCACAGGGGCTGTACCTCAGTGATATTCTGCTGTGTGATGGGCACAGGGGCTGTACCTCAGTGATATTCTGCTCTGGGCTGGGCACAGGGGCTGTACCTCAGTGATATTCTGCTCTGGGCTGGGCACAGGGGCTGTACCTCAGTGATATTCTGCTCTTTGTTGGGCACAGGGGCTGTACCTCAGTGATATTCTGCTCTTTGTTGGGCACAGGGGCTGTACCTCAGTGATATTCTGCTCTGTTTTTGGCACAGGGGCTGTATCCTCAGTGATATTCTGCTGTGTTTTGGGCACAGGGGCTGTACCTCAGTGATATTCTGCTGTGTGATGGGCACAGGGGCTGTACCTCAGTGATATTCTGCTCTGTTTTGGGCACAGGGGCTGTACCTCAGTGATATTCTGCTCTGGGCTGGGCACAGGGGCTGTACCTCAGTGATATTCTGCTCTGTGATGGGCACAGGGGCTGTACCTCAGTGATATTCTGCTCATGCTGGGCACAGGGGCTGTACCTCAGTGATATTCTGCTCATGCTGGGCACAGGGACTGTATCCTCAGTGATATTCTGCTCTGGGCTGTGCACAGGGGCTGTACCTCAGTGATATTCTGCTGTGTGCTGGGCACAGGGACTGTATCCTCAGTGATATTCTGCTCTGTGATGGGCACAGGGGCTGTACCTCGCTGGGGCAGGAAGGTCCCAGCCCAGCTCCAGGTTGCTGCCACAGGATCTGTGCAGGAGTCAGACACAACCCCAGGGCTGGGGAGGCAGCCAGCAGCTCTGCAGGTGCTCTGACCCCCCTCTGGTCACTTCACTGATCACTGGGTCTCAGCAAAGTAAAAATCCCCAGAGCTGCTCTGGACTAACAGCTGGGTTGATAGAGGAAAGTGTCTGGAGAGGGTCAACAGCCCTCATGAGCAAGAACTTTTACTTGGGAGCAGAAAAGATGTCTCTGTAAAGCAGGTCTCTGAATAGTGCTGAATTAACTTTGCCTTCTGGAAGGATGCTCCAAGCAGGCTGGAAGGTCTCCTTTGGAAGTACTGAAACTGAAGGCAAGGTCTGTGTGAAGGAATGTTACATTATATTGCCTTGCTACATAATTAGTGCCTTAGGCAGCAAAAATCAAAAGAAAAATAATGAAAACCTGTGGATTTGGGGAGCTGGGTAGCCCAAATTCACTGAGAAATAAATGATGGATCTAGCTTTATTTCAGTCTCAATGCTGATGCTGGTATTTATTCTCTACATTTTGTAAAGACATTTAAACAAGTGAGCATTTTTATAAGAATTCTGGAATATAGTGTGTTAAATTAGTTTTCATCTAAATTTCTTAAAACAGGATGACTTCAATATTGATGAAGAACAAAAAACTTTTAAGTGGAGAAAGACAAAATTCTTTAAACATACACAAGTGCTTGTTTCAGAAAATTCTCTATTTGGTCATGAATTGGATTTGCTTGTAAAATACCTTCATCTCTTGCCATGTGAGGATGGATTGTGTGAGGAGAGGCTGAGCAGGCTCACACCTAAGACCACATCAGCTTCTGGACTTGCAGCTGGACCAGGGAGACCTGTGGGATGCAGTCACCATGGCAAACCTGACTGGAAAGACAAAAGTGTGGGGAGCTGGCAGCATTTCTGGAAGCAGAACCAGCAGATGAAAAAAAGAGCTCAAAAGAGAGAAGGAAACACAAGAAGAGGAAAGCTGAGGCAGGCTGGAGGTGTTCCTGATGGTTATTCCCCTCCTGCTCAGACCCAGGAGCTCAAAGGCTCATAAATATGGCTGGGCACTCAGTCAAGGTCCTTCCTTCACTGCACACTTGAGCTTGGTGCTTGACTTGCAAGGCTGATGATATTTAAAATCCTCATTGGAGTTTGTTTCTGCCCTGGAAACTTGCCCAAGCTGTGAAAAAGAAATTCAGCTCTGGCTAAGGTGTGAGCCCCTTTGAAGTCCTTGTGGCTGTGTTTCAGTCCTTGTTCACCTATGACCTACCAGCCAAAGGAAACCTGAACACTTCTAAGCCAGGCTTTCAAACACACTTGCTAATCTCTACAGTTGATGGTGTTTCAGAAGGGACAACAAGCTCCCCTGTCTCTGAGTGAACTCCCTCCAGTTCACTGAAGCCAGGTAGACTCCAAGTGCCCAGGAATGCAGTCAGACCCTTTCAGGTATTCCAGCAGCAGGGATGGACAGTGACTCAGTGCACAGAAGTGGAAATGAGTCATGAAGCAGCATTTCCCCTAGCTGAGCCAGGGCCTCTGAACACCAACCAGATTACATTCGATTTCTGCTGCTTTTTCTGAAAAAGCTAATAAAGAGCTAAAGCTGGAGAGGAGAGCTCTGAATGCCCCTCTTGGAAAGGCAGAGCTCCTCATGCCATCAAGGCCACTCTCTCACACAGGAGTAAAACACCCTGCAGCAGGGACCTGCACTGCTTTTCTAGCAATATGAAAATAGAGCTGGAATGGGCCTCTGAAGGCTCCCTCCTGCACAGCAGTATTAGAAACAATTAATTAATTGCCTAAATTACTTCTATAGGACCAGGAAATGCATATGGACACCCTGAAAAAACAGGAAATCTCAAGTAGTGCTCAAATGCATGAATAAGACATGCACTCCCCCTACACCCTCCCCAAGCATGCTGCAGTACAGTCAGACAAGAATCTGGGGCACAATTATTCTCTCTATTTTGAAAAAAACAAGGAAAACTGACAGCAGCATGCATTTCCTTGGAAACAGTAAGGTAGACTTTCTGTGTGCCATTAATTCACTTGTACCTTTTCCAGCCTCATAACCCACACTTCCCCATCAATCTCCAGTTTCAGTATCCAGATCAGATCTGGTTTAGCTCACATTTTCACAGAACTCAACAAACCCTCACTCCACTGGGGCAGATGGCTCAGAATATATCAAACTCTTCTCGTGCAGTTGCTCCCAGGCATCTTTCACTGAAAACCTTCCCCAGGGGAAACTGGGCTAACCTGTCACCTCTTATTTTAACTTATTTTAAAGGATGACTATTGAAGATAAAGAAAACTAGTTACTTATTATAAGTGCTGACTGATTTTTTGGGAAAAAATAATAATTTCTTCAGCAGCTCTAAATTCTCATAACCCTACAACTCATTGCTATACTTATAGCTCCACATATAGCTACATTTGATATTTATGTCTAGTCAGGCTCCATTTAGCCAGGGAAATGCCACTCCATGGAAGGAAGCCATCTGTTCCCAAACAATCAGGTTGACCTTGTTTTCCAGCAGGCTGGATCTAAAAGAAGGACGTGTCTTTGTCTCTCTGAGGACACAAGGTGCCATGCTCTCAAAATTCAGAGCAGATTCACAGCAGAATCCTGCCACAAAGTCCAGAAGGATGTGACAAGCAAGATCAGGCTGCCAGAGCAGGGGGTACAACAGGAATTTCCATCTTCAGGGGCATGGACTGAAGGCAGGAGGGATGCTGAGCATCCTGCTGGTGTCTCCTGGGAAGCAGGGAGCAGCTCATCCCTGCACCAGAGTCTGAGCTGCTCATCTGCCTTTGGAACCTGTGAGAACAGCTCCTGCCTGATGCACTGGAGCCATCTGATGTGCTGGCTTCCATGGGACAGGGCCCTCTGAAAATCCCACAGTGCCTGATCAAGGATGGAAGATGAAAGAGAAACTCATTTCTCACCTTAGAAGAAAAGAAACTCTTCCCCTCAGGCAGAGGAGAATAGGCACCTCTGAAAAGTTTTAAACTTTTAAAATTTAACTTCTGAAGCTCTTCTTTTTATTATAAAAGAAACATAGAACAGAACTCTCAGAATCCCATCTCTGAGTGCTCTGTCAATAATTAATGACGACACACCTAATGAAACCAGCTCTGGCATTACAAGAACTCCCTGATGCTTTGCTGTGTGGGTAAGGCATGGACTGCAGCCCTGGGGCAGAGCCTTGGCCAGCTCTCCCAAGCACAAACTGAGGGGCCAGGAGTGAGTACAGAAATCTGATGATCTGACCAGCAAACTGTGGTGCCTTTTCCTGCACAACACTGTGATCACTAATGAGCACCAAGGCAGGCAGCAGCCAGGATGTGCTCAGATGAGAGGGCCTGAGGGAGGGAACACCCACCCTCCAATGCCACAGGGCTCAGGCTTGGACACTGATTTGTGCCAAAGACACTGATTTGTGCCAAAGACACTGATTTGTGCCAAACCTGCTGGACAATCTCTGGGTACTGTTGACTTGGGCTGGGGAAAGATTCCTGAACCCATCCTTTAATCCCAGTTTGTTTTGGTCCTTTGTGTTAATCTTTCTCCAATTATTATTTTTCCAGACAAACTCACATTTTTTGCTGAGTACAGAGAGCAAAAGATTAAATGGCTGGCTGAATCAGTCATTAAAAAAAAACCCCAATAGCCTATACTTGCTTTGCAATTAAGAGAAAAAAATGTGTCTGGAGAATCGGGAAAAATTTCCGACTTGTTTTTAAACCTTTCCAGCCCTTCCCACAGAGAGTGCTTCCAGTAATAGAAATGTCAGAGCAAAGGCCATCAGCTGTCCTCATCCACAAGGCAGGGACTCCAGGGAGGGAGCTCAGAGGCTCCCAGGTGCTCAGGATTATGTGCAGACCCAGGCTTTGGTGTCCCAGAGGATTTCTTGTTGCTGATGGCTTCTCAGTGTTGTAATACACTTCACATGGCCATTTTCTCTGGGTGGCTTTTAAAAACCTCTTCAGAATTTTTTCTTTCTTGCACCTACATCTTTCCAGAAATCCTTCTCTATTTTTAATATGATATTTGACTACACAATGCATCTGACTTCCCAGGGAACAATAGCTCTTCGGGAGGACTCTTTTTAATGAGCAACTAAAAAAAAAAGCATCTTCTGTAGAACCAACATTTGAGACGAAAAGTATTGATTCCAGAAACGGTACTCAGTTTAGATTTTAACTGGTTTCCTGATTTTCTTTTATTCCCACACTTCCTAAGCTCCTGTTTGATTTCCCCTATTTTCAATATTCCTCTGTTTTTGCTGGTGTGAGACCTTCGTTATTATTGCATGTCATAAAATGTATGCTCCATCTGCAAGCAACACTATTTGCTTTGCTGACACCTTTTCCCCTTCTGTATAAATAACCACTCTGAGCTCTGATATCCAAACTGGGCTCTATCCCACAAGATGGAGTGGGATATCTGTCTAGGCTCAGTGCCTTGTGATGCTGAAGAATCCGAATCTCACAATAACAGGAGTTATTAATAAAGCCAGGTATACTTATAATGTCATTTACTTATTAGAATCACATCTTTCAATATGCAAGTCTCTCCAGGGCCTGAAATTAATAAGAATTTGAACATAGGAATCTCAAAAGCTCAGAAGGCAAACATGAAAAGTTCCAGAAAAGATGTGCCACAGGACCAAAGTTACAGATCACCCATCCTCAGACACCCTTTTTCTCAGGTTTTGATTCTGTGGGGCACACAGTCACTTGGTTTATGGTCTCCAATTGCTTGTGACAGGGTACATACAGAACCTCTCACTGCTGACATCTGTAAATTGAGTTCTACCACTGCCAAAATCAGTGCAAACCTCATTTCCTTCTGATCACACCTTCCACGGGGGTTTGACAATGCTCCCCACTCACTAGAGCATGGCAATGATCTGGGAAGGTACAACCCTCATAAGTAGAACTGCTCTCCCATCCTTCTGGCTCTGGTTTCCCCACCCAGGACAGTCAGATGTTGCTGGCATCCCATCCCAGATTTCACCATTCCAACGAACCCCCCTGCTCCCCTCCATAAGACTGCATGCATCATCTCTGCTGGGCCCTTTGCTGTTACCCCTAAATACCCAAACAGCCACCCCACCAGGAGGCCTGGCCCTGCTCAAGGAGCAAGGCCAGCTCTTCTGAAAGGCTCCAGACTGGCCATTGTATCTGCAGACTGAAAAGTGGGCTCTGGAAATCATCTCATTGCAGAAATGGCAAATCATCAGCTATTGCAGCTCCAGGACAACTCTCTTCCACAGGGATGGTATCTGGTTTCATCTGCCAGGATTTTTTTATCTATCAAGAATAACTCAGCCCATTGAATGAGCACATTTTAGGAAGCTGTAGAAGTTGGGGCTAATGTGGGTATGGAGGAGCTGATATGATCAGTTAAACTTTGCACGAATCAATTCAAGATAGCAAACCCACAGTAAATTTGCCACAGTGCTGAAGGATGAAAAACATAGCCAGTTTTCAACAAATCATTTCAAAGTTTCTCTTTCAAGAGCTCTAGTTAATTAGGTTCTGCCTACATATCCCTGGGCTTTCACAGGTCCATGAAAACAATGCCCCAAGACAGAAAGGTTCATCAGACTCAAATGGTTTTGTTATGTGGGCTCTCTCTTATTTGTCTGACAGGCAGAACAACAATTTCCTCATCACATTGTACAGATAATTAAAGTCAGACTTTGTAAGCACTCCTACACTCCCCATGGTCCCAGCACTCCACCTGTGTAGGCAAAGCTAAACCTCATATTTTGTCAAGACCAAGCATCATCCTTCTGTTCTAAGGAAGCTTCAACTGACTACCAAGGGGTTGGGATTGCTTTGGGAGTAACACTGCCCATCTTGTTCTACCTCTGGGTAAAAGGCAGCAGCTCTTGCCCAAG
This sequence comes from Agelaius tricolor, assembly GCF_023055355.1. NCBI lineage: Eukaryota > Metazoa > Chordata > Aves > Passeriformes > Icteridae > Agelaius > Agelaius tricolor. The sequence continues at coordinate 9,606,965 of NW_027269272.1, forward strand.
ACATTTAAAACTAGAGAGGAAAAGTTCAGCACTGAATAATTCAGTATTTAGGAATTTATCCAGTTTTGACCTTGTCTGAAATAAAAGTCCTACTCACCCAAAACAGAATCCAATGAATTCTTTGATCATGGCATGTTGGCAGCTGAAGTTTAAAGCTCATCACAACAAGTGCAACATCTCTTGTCATGACACCAATTTAGCAGCAGCTCTAAATGATCCAGTCACCCCCAGAAGACATTTATGAACAGAAGAACTATCAGTGAACAAACCTGGACAACTCTGAGGGGGGATAGAATGTAAGAGGATAGAGGTAGTGCAGAAGGCAGTCTCACCCCTGAGGAGCTGCAGCTGTGCTAATCACCAAAGATTAGGAACAGGCCTGCCCTTAACAGGCCACAGCTGTGGCCAATAAGGATCAGTGCTATAGAAGAGTGGGTGAGCTGGGTGAGGAGGGAGCTGGAGTTAGTTGGCTGTGCTGTGAGGATGAGAAAGCACTGAGAAGATATGGAAGTTTTACAGTAAAATGACAACACAACTCTGCTTTCTTTGAGAATACACAACTTTAGGCTATGAGATACATACAGAGACCCAGCCTTCCAGTAAAATCCATGCCTTGCCCTATCAAGGGCATTTGCTTCCCTAAGAGCTCTCTTCTAGAAAACATAAATATGGTTGAAGTGGTTGTGGCAAGTGAGATGTAGATGATGGTCAACTATATTACATAAGCTTTACATGAAATTGTTAAGTCATGCCTATGCTTTACTGATACCAATGACTATCTAAAAGCTATTTACAGTGGTATCAACAAATCAGTGAGATCATTGTCCTCTTCCCTCACTTCCCAATACCTGGATTCTAGCAGATCCAGGTAAATCAACTGCGTCTTCATAATGAAAACAGAAATTTAATTATTCACAAGCATTCCCCTTGAGCTTTCTCTGGGCTTTTTGTGAATGATTAACAGAGCAGCTGCTGCAGACAGCACTCTCAATCCCTGCTTGCTGGCCTGTTAACAGCAGTGACTCATCAGCACATGACGTCAAAGCCTCCTCTCCTCTGAAATGGCAGGAAGGAGGTTTCATTAAAAAGATAAAAAAAGGTATCAACATAACAGCCTGAACTTCCTCCCAAACACAGGGCTTTGGTCAGGGGTCATCTCTGCTGTGGCTGCCTGAGCATGTACCCACAGCACCTTCCAAGTGTAAACTTTTCTGTTGAGACCATGAACATACTTCTTCAGGGACTCTGATTTATCAGATACTGACTGAGAAATGAAAACAAACCTCCCAGCCCTAGGCCTTCTGCTAAGCCCTGCTTGTGCACTCTGCTGGGCAGGGCAGTGAGTGCACGCCCTGTCCTGGCCCTCCCCATGCTCATGGCAAGGTGGGAGTGCCTCAGGAGATGCTGACACAGCCCAGTGCAGCTGTCCATCAGTCCTTGGAGTGCCCCAGGGATGCTGCCCATAACACCTGATGAGGGTGCCCAAGCAGACTGGAAGAGAAGCATCAACAAATCCAGTGCTACCAAACTGCAGAGCCTCTGTCCTCTGTGCCTTGCTAAGGCCATGTGAAATGTGAAGACATGGAAAAGTCACACTTGAACACAGCCCTGAATTTGTGAAACAAATGGGACTGAGAGTTAAAAGCAGAAACAACCTAGAAAGGGGCTATTTCTATGTAGTTAGAACTCAGATTTTTACTTGAGACTGCAAGGCCTGTTAGATGGACCTTGGCATTTTACCCAGAAAACCTTCAAAGTGATGGAGATGGGAACAAGCTGGGTAACTTGAGATTTAGCTCTTAAATAGATTAATTACTAACACCTGTGATATATATTTTCTCTGCTAGCTTTAGGCAGCACAGCCAAGCCCCAGCCTCCTGTGAGCCCAGGCAGCACTCTCACTGCTCAGCTGGGAATGGCAAGGCAGGGGATATATTTAGCTGCAATCCTGCCTGCCTGGAGGGCAGCATCACTTACAGCTCCTGAATCCTGACCTCCCCAGCACGGTGTTGGAAGCAGAAATGCTGCTGTTAGCTCCATCTCTTCACCAAAGTCAGTCAGTTAGGGAGCAAAGTGGAGGTTTGGAAAGTGCATGGGGCAATGTGGGGCTGGCCACACACAGGGGGTTTCTGCAGACATGGAAAAGGCTGCTGGGGTAGGGCTGTGCTCCCACCTGAGCTCCTTCCCCTAGGCCTGCCCAGGCTACAGCCACAGAATGAAAGGCAAGGATGACTGAAATGCTAGACCAAACATGTAACAGAAAAGGTGCAGAAAAAACTGTCACACACAGGCCAAGGGTTGCCATGACACCGGCCTCCACCCAACACACTTTTCTATTTAAAAATAATCAACAAAATCAACACCATCTTTCTGTCATTTTGGTGTGAAATGCATGTCCTGTCTGATCTTTTGGCTCTGTTAGCATTCTTAGCCTTGGCTTGGTTTAACTGCTTGCTTTTCTGTGGGGTCTCTGTTTACCTGCATTCCAAATCAGTTTTCTCAAACAGATCTGCAGCAGAGATGGAAAGTTCACAGCAAAAATGTCCTCTGGGTGTCTGAGTTAACTCTGGACAACTAACACGCTAAAATGTGAGTGAAAAAACTCTTGTTGCTCATCTTTCTAGTATTGATTAGCAATGAAGTCTAAAAAATTTTCCATATGGCTCTTAATCTCATATTTGGACTCTAAATAACATTCCAGTTTGGAAAAGCACCAAGCTGCCATCTGATCTAGTAGCAGAAACACCCAATGCAAAGCATCACAAACTGCAAAACCCACCTGAGCTAGACCGAGATCTGCAGTTACTCAGGGGGAGAAATGGGAAATTCAACACCAGAAATGTGATCATTCCTCAAACAAGGCCTTCCAACAGACTTTGCATTCTTGGCAGAAGCTCACACAGAAAGGAGACAAGAGAGAAAGGTGGTGGAAGTGCCATCAGCAGGAGCTGAGGGTGAGCAGAACACGGGTCCCAGGCTCCGCTGCTCTGCTGTCCCTGCAGACACAGAGCCTTGCCTTCCCTCTGTGGAAAATCAGTTCAAAATGAGTAGAGAGGAAGAGACAGGAGGTAAAGGAGAATTTATGCAACACTAGACATCAGGAAAAGGAAAGGAAGGAACCGGGTTAGACAATACAAGGAAAGTTTACAAAAAATAAGGTTGGTAAAGAGAATGGGGGCAGCAGTGATGCAGAAAGAGAGCAGGATGAGGGAAAGCTGTGGATGACACCACCAAAATGGCATGGAGACTGCACCTGAAGGCCTCCTGCCCAATCCTCCCCCTTGCAAAAGCCCCTCCTTGCCCTGCCCCTGCAGGGATGCTGGCAGCAGGGCCGTCTGCCTCTGCTCCCACCAGCTGCCGCTGGGCACCTCTTGAAGCTCTTGGCTGCCCTCCCTGGCTAAGAGATTTCCTGCTTCCCCAGCCTGTGCCAAGGGGAAGCTGAGTGCCAGAGACCTGGGGACCTCCCTCCTGCTCCTGGCTGGGATCACCTTGGAGCAGAAGGGGAACAGGAAGCATTTTCACTCCTCTTGACTTGTGCCACAGTGTTACTGCTTGGCCTCACACACACAGCCCTCAGCAGCTACACTAAGTCATTACCAGAAGAAATGGCAGAAACCCCTCAACAACCATCAGTACAAGAATAAACAAATTTTATGTTTTCATTAAGGAACAGAAGGCAAATGGAGGTTCTCTCTCTCTAAGAATCCATTTGCTTTTCTGTTAGTTTTTCCTTTTACCAAAGTAATTGCAGATATTTAGAGTCCCAGATTTTTGGATGCTCCAAGATGGCTATTATGACAACTTTCTTTGCACATGACACACAGGCTTCTCTGCCTGTTAATGCATGGCAGGACAAGCCAACCAACAGCAAACCCTTGTGTCTCGCTCCAGCTCCTCAAGTCCTTCTGCTGTCCCAAAGGATTTCATTTCCCATTTCCTCTCCAAGCCAACACATCTTGGGACACTGTTAGGGCACTTACCTCCTGAACAGGACTAACCTGGCCACCACTGTCAGAAACCAGCTGTCCATGGGTGCTCTTAGCCCTCCTTTCCACAGGCACCAGGCTGCAGCTGTGCCCCAGCACCCCACAGGAGGAGCCAGACAGCCAGAAATATCCCTTCTGACATTTCTTCTTTCACTGTCTGCCTTCCAACCATACCCCATTTCATGTTTTAAGTTTCCTGCCATCCAGAAAAGCTCTGCCTTTTAGGGGTGAGATCTTCTGCTGCTTCCCAGCTGGAAAATTACATGTGGGAACCTCACACCCACAGCCAGAACCTGCAGAATTTTAACAAGCTTTATTTCTCATTAATTTTATCCTAAAACATGACTTCAGTGATAGCAGTGAAAAGAAATCCCCTTTTCCTACACCTGGAAAGAAACAGCTGTTTCCTCAGTGCTGAGCCAGCCAGGGTAAATTAAACTCAAAAACACAGGTTCCCCTTTAAAGCAGTCTGAAATTTCTACCATGTTTGTAACAGGGTAGAAAGTATTTGCTGAATCCAGACCTCATGCTCAGCTGTTTTGAGCAGTTAAAGTGTGAGAAAACAGGAGAAAGGAATGATGCTCCCGCTCTTAATTGGTTTAGTTGCTAATTACATTTTCTGACCAGCTACTCATCACCACCACTGAATGCAGTTCAAGAGGATGGAGGTTAACACCACCCAAGAGCCCATTCTGAATGCACAGCCAGCCCTGTGCTCCCCTGCTCCTGAGCATTACCTGGGAGCTGGACAGCAGAACAGAGAGCCCTTAAAGGGCAGCTGCAGGGAAATGGAATGGAGCCTTTTCTTTATCTCTGCATGGTATCACAAGCTGTACTGAGCTTATGTTGCAGTAAAGGAGCTGTAAAGAAAAGCATTTCATCTCAGAAGGGGAGTTTAGTTTAAGGGCAGATGCTTCAGGAATGTTCTGAAATGTCCACCACAGGCTGATTTGAAGAAGTTACAAAAACATCACTCAGAATTTAAGAGCAGCTGATCCTGCCTGAAGGATGAACAAGATTTCTTAGGCTTTACACTCTTGTGCCAGACTTAAACATAAATATTAGAATATACATTGGGACATAGCCTTTTTGACAATTAATTTTTTTCATCATCATTCAGACAGAGCTGTCGTGCTAAATGTTGATGTTTCTTCTGTATTAACCCAAGCAGAATGAATCAATGCTTTACTACTGTATTTTAAAATAACTTATGCTATTTCATTGCTCTCTGTGGTACCTTTTTGCCAGCAGAACATTCTTGTCATTGCCAGCATAACCCTGTGTCAGCCTTTGCCAAGCAAGAACTCATTATCCAAGCCAGTTTTCCCTCTGAGAACAAGCAAGGACCACCTTGTCCTTGACAGCAGACACCAGAAAAAGCCCTCCTTCACCCCAGTGTAGCTGTTAGTTTCCAAACCCAGCCAGCTCCTTGTGCATTTTCTCAGAATATTTCCTTCTTGCTACATTGTCAGATTGTGCCTTCAGAGCTGTTATCCAGTGTAATATTCACCTAGAACCCCACCCTAAGCCCTCTGGAGAAATAAAAATGTTCTTTCACCTGAAACTTCTGTGAAGATGCTCCCCTGTGACTTGTCATTGTTGGCTCAGCCCAGCTAAGGCTGACCCCTCACTGTGAGCTTGGAGGAGGGCCCTGAATTGTGATCTCCACAAGGCAGGGAGACTTAGAGCTGCTGGTAATTTATTCATGCAAGATCCTGGTCCAGAGGGCAGCTGAAATTCACAGCAAGTTCTAATGAATTTGTCACCCTGTGTAAACTAGAGATTCTACATTCAGCGCTGTTTTTACAGCAGACACACAAATTCACTTCTGCAGGAGAAGAACATTCTATTCCCCATGGCAGAATCTGGTGTGTAATGATAGAAACTGGGTTTGGAAGGAACTCCAGAAGAAAGAAGTCTCAGTGGGAATTCTAAGAGGAGATGGCAGAAGGGTATCACCAACTTCAAAACATCTTTTCTATGTTTCCCTCAATGTTTCCTTTCAGCATTACAGAATAGCAATCTTACCACACCAGTACACAGGAGTAACCAGATTTCTCCAAATGGCTTAGTGCACAGAAATGTTCCCTACCTCATACTCCTGGACTCTTTGAAACCTGCCACTACAGTCAAAAGGCAAAAGTCCTCAGCTAAACTGCTACTGTCCCCTGGCATTCCAGACCAGCCTCAAGTTTGCCTTCAGTGTGTGCTTTCCACAAAAGTTGAACAAATTTTGTAGTGTACTGGGAGTGCAAGTAACATGCTATTTCTTTCTAGTCAGCCAGAGGATTAACTTTGCACAAAAGCGTGGTTATAAGAGCTGTTGAATAAGTAAATTAGAAGACAAGGTTAAGTGAACTAGACAACAGAATCTGAAATAACTAAAATTCATAGTATTGTATGCTGCTGGTCTTGCTTAGGGTTTGCTGAACACTAATTTCAATAGCTTCTCCCTTTCCCTTAGCCTGTGTCATTAATCATGTTCCAAGGCAACAGGTTTCCATGACAGCAAACATTAACTCTCCTGCAGCACAGCCTGTTATTTCTGCTACAAACACAAAGCTTTCACTCATATACTGTAACCCAGCCCAGCCACCCTCATGAAAAAAGATCCCTGAAATATGCTAACAGACATTTAAATCAACAGCTCTATTTCCTTTGTACTGTGATCCTGCCTAGGAACACACACACTACTGAATTGAACAGGAATGCTGTCAGCTCCCCCAGAAGGACACTGCTACCTGGTCTGAGCTCAGAGCTCTGCCAGCCCTCTAAATCCAGTGATGCAGGAGGATGATGCAGACTCCTCATACGCTCATAAAGACACTGGATAAAGGCAATGAAAACCCCCCCATACAGATCAGCTGCAGAACTGAGACCTTTGGGTTTAGTCATCTCAGGCAGGGTGAGAGCAACTCCCCCTCACAAGAGCTGTGCTGACAGAAATAAATTCCTTCACACGCACTTCCAGGGGAGCAGAGCGTCAGGGACAGGCAGGGATGAGAGCCCTCTCTCTGGGAGCTGCCTTGTTATTTTGAGGGGACTGTGGACTGAACAGCTCTATCTTTGAAAGCCCCACTCACACTCTGATCTCCCCTTAGAAGCCTGCCCCACCCAACACCTCACATATGCATTCTGCATGCTCCATTACTCCAATGCAGCACTTACCCCTCCTAAGCAGAGGATAAAAAAATATGTTTTCTATTGAAAGGGCTGTGAAATAAAGGGAAAAAAAATTCACTCTTTTGTAAATACATTATTCTGTCCAAGGAAAATTCAGATGCAGAATCACACCTGAACTTTACCTTGAGTTTCCCACTGGGATTTCTGAAAGCACAGGTGGGTTGCAGGAGCAGTTGGAGAAGGTATTGAAGACATTCAGAGGCTTTTGGTTAAACAAATCTGATAGGAGGCAACCTAAATGTCAGTTTTCTTAAATTATTTTAAGGAACTGACACCTTTTAATGAACACTCAGAAATTTACAATGAAAAAAGAAACAAAAATTATAAAAATTCATGAATCCTGTGCAATCCTGCTGCTCTTGCCTCTCACTCAACATGATTTGTCACATTTCTTTTACTTTGGACACTATTACATTTATTTTTATCCCAGTCTAATGTTTGTCTCTTCTGCCAGGATATGTTCAGAGGTGTCTCTGAACTTATGTGCTGCAAATAGTTGCATGACAGAGAAGCAGCTCTGTCCCAACCACTGAGCAGCAAGATCACACTAAGAATCCTCCAGGCAGGGATGCTCACATGAAAATCAAGCAGCTTTTTGTTACATGCAGCTGGTGAGAGCAAGGAAGGGAATCTAGGCTAGCACCATGACTGTGATTAATGGTTATTTTAGTAAATGCAATTTTGCAAACTAGGACGTGTGCTGGAAGCTTGTCAGCAAGGTGAGAGTTTAGGTAATGGCAAAAGATTATCAGGTGAGGAATATTTAAGGACCTTGCTAATAGTTTTTTGGATAATAATTTCATAAAGTTTCTCAGAAAACTTGACATTGAGCATTGCCTAGGATAGTCAGGCAAGCTGGAAAGAGAAACATCAAGAGCAAATATAAATGGCAATGCTTCAGAGATTAGTGAATACGTACAAGACATATGCACCTCCTGCTCCAAGAAAAATCAAGGAACTAAGACATCAGGAGACACAAATCTTCTGATGAGCTAGGCACTGCAGTGCACCAATCTGTGTAGGGTTCAGTTAGGGGCAATGAAGTTCACAAAGATGGGAACACGTGCAGTCTGACAGCAATCTAAAGGTGACCCGACAACTGGGCTTCATTTGGGCTTCTTCCCTTTGGAGAAAGACTTGAGGTGAACTGAATTCCATTACAACATTACTTATCTGAGTGATCCCTTTCTCATTGAAGGTTCTAAGAAGTTTAAATACAAGTTTTATGTTTCAAACCCACCTGCTTTTAAGTATGCAGGCAAAGTGACATCAGGTAAGGCTCACCTCCTGCTTTGTGGAGCTCTCCTACACACAAAAGCAGCAGGAGTCTGTAGAAGTTTCTTGAAGCATGAACATAATTCAGCAGTTCTTTTAGAGTACTTAACATGCTTTCCATTCATGTTTGTAGCACAGAGGCAGCTGGCACAACAGGCACACCATATTCCAAGGAATTTCTGCACTAGGGTAAGGAAAGCACACTAATTCCTTCACACTTACCAGACTTACTCCTTCACACTTCTCAAGCTGCCACTGGATACACCAGTTTGGCAATGCTGTTTACTTCAGATGCTACACTGAGATGGCTGGTATAAGTACCTCTACCCAGTCCATTATTTTCTTCCATCAGGAATTCTCTTCAACTTGAAAATGATGGAGCAAGAAGCCTTCTAGCTCTTCTTAAAATGACTGAAAAGACAGGCTCTTGTACCAAGAAATCTTTTTGATACTCCTATTTTGATCTAATTCAGAATTCAACCAACATGACAGCTGTTAAGAGTCAGAGAATCACAGCATGGCTCCAAAAGGGAGTAAAATCAAACTACTGATGATTTCAGTTAGTAGAAGTCATTTATAAAGGGAAAGAGCAGAAGGAGCCTCTTTGCACATTCTGAAGTGATTTCTTAATCAATTAAACACTGTACTTTAAAAAACTTAATTTCAAACCATGAGAAAATAATATACAAATAATACCATTTCATTAATTTACTATTAAATCGATTGGCTTCAGAGCTATTAAAGGCCCTTCAGAAATTTTCACTGTCTTTTCCAGGCTGAAAGTATGCTTTTGACATCAATACAGAGAAAACAGATGGATAAAATAATTATAAAAAAGAGCAACGTGATGCTATGAACCAGTTTGTCACAGTTTTACTAACAGACAGGAAAGCACAGGCAGAATAGTGGGCTGACAACCAGCAAAGTTGTGTTGTGTGAAAGTGCCCCCACTCTCCAAAAAACCCCAGTGTCCCTTCTGTAGGAATATACAAACTGATGAGGAAGGAAGGAGCAATACCAAAATCAGAATAAGCATTCAGGACATTTAAAGATTAGAAAGACCTCTGAAAGAAAATATTGACTGTACATCCCAGAAATCAAGGGGAATGTTGAAGGGAAATGCAACAATTCTTGCATCATTCTGGCATATTTGTCTGATAACTTCCCTAATTTTTGTGTAGAGTAATTTCATTATTTGACAGAAACAAAACATCTAGCTGAGAGTTATGGGTTCAGATAAACAGAATTTCTCTGAGCTTTGGATTCTGTTAAAGGAGGACAATCTCTCTAAGGGAGCCAGTTCAATCAGTTTATAGAGTCTGAACTGCACTGAAAGGCAAGTTAGCACACCTGGCTCCACACACACTCTGCTGCAATGGCTTGTAACACACAGCCCAGCTGACTCCTCTCTACTATGTTATCCTTTTCACAGCTTGCAGAGTTATAAAAAGCTGATTAAATTGCTCAACCTTCAAAAACCAGGGCATCTTCAACTACTAGAAAGCTGATTATCCCAACAGGTGCATGAATTTGAGACTGGAAAACTCTACTGGGAAATACAGGTTTGGGATACCAAAAGATATAAAAGATTATCTTCCAAAGGCTGATTTTTTTTTCTTCAGGTTTTCTCCTGCACTCACGCTGCACAATTTCAAAGTCTGGAGCCTTTGGAGAGGTCCAGGGGATCTAGGAAGGGGATAGGAAAATGAAGAGAAAGACAGAAACAGGCCATCTGCATGCAGCAGCATATAGAGGATTCATTAAACTCAGGAGAAGCCTACCTTCAAACAGTCTTCCAGATTAAAAGGAGGCATGGAGTGCACTCTAGGAGCAGTTGGAGCAATCTATTAGCAGACTAGAGCAGAAAAGAGAAGAAAGACAGTGAAAGAAAGGAGCTGCTCCAAAGAGATGCATATTTCCTCATATACTTCAACAGTTAATCTTGTCACAAGTTTGTGAAATCAGGGCCCACAACAATTTGGCTTTTAGAAAAAAATTATTATTACAGCAGAATAACCATTACATTCAAAATAATGGACATTTGTACAAAAGTAGAGTCATACAGTCAGCAGTGAACAAAACTAGTAAAAATACCTCTTCAAAGTACTGTCAGAGGAGCATTTTGTGATGACAAAACCCGTAGCTAAAAGACGTGGTACAAAACAAGAGTTGAGTCCAGCAACAAGAGGAGAAACTAGACTGGGGCAATAACAACTCTGAGAAACTCATGTACAGAGTAATGCAAAGCACAGAATTGTTAAACCCTTTGCTACATTAGCTGACCTTCATCTTCACCATTATACAAACAAACCCCTTCAGTTATTGGTTTTTGGTATTTCTCTGAAGATCTGGCACATTGGGAAGAATTTCAGGAAGTGCACTTTGGAGGTGCATACAGCAGTTTTCTCTCCAGGTAGTTTAACATTAAAATGCAGGCTTGTTCATGTATTCTTCCACTGTCTAGAAAACAAAAACAAAAAAAACAAAACAAAACAAACAAAAAAACCCCCAACAAAACAAAACAAAAAAGAAACATCTGATTCATTATGGAATGGTACAGTAATATTCAGAGAAATCCTTTTGTCCTCTTTGAGGACAGCTGTAGTTTTGCAGGAAATTATCTAAAATAAATCATGCCATAGCATAGCTGTGGCCAAACTCATCATTCACCATGCCAGTGGCCTTTGCACACACTGGCTGAGTTCCATGTGCACAGGGCAGAGCAGGTGAAACCTGCTCAACTCCCACAGCACAGCCCAAGCCAGTTCTACCACTGTGCTGCTCCCTTGAGGATTGTGATGGATCCTTCACTACCAAGGTAAAAAAATGAATGAAACCCATCACATGCAACTGGTTTTGCCATTTCTGCCTCAATGTTACTCATTACATTCCAAGTTACAAGAGAATTCCTGCAGGGCTCTGAATAAGGGTTACATATCTGTGCCCTACAGAAAAACTACACAGGTGCTTCTGAATGAAAGCAGAGTTTGCCAGCAAATACTCTTTCCAATTTTAAATGTTAATAGTAGGTCACGTTTCCAATGCTATTAGTGAAATAGAAGAGATTTTCTGTATTTACATATGCATACATAAAATATAACCTTAGATTATGTTCTTATATTAGAGAAATATCTCAGATACATCTTAAACTATTTCTTAATAAACTCTAGCAGTTAAGCTGCAAGAGAGCAACAGCTTTATATAAAGACCCTCCAGATGATACCAAAAGGGTTGAACTGAAAGCTTATGTATCTGCACTGTTGTACCTGTTGAAACTGAATGTAAGACACACTTGGATAATTAAGTACCAGAAGTGCTTAGCTGTGTTTTCATCTCCTGTCAAATAAGGAAGATTAGGAAGATGAGGTGTTTGCCTTTTGTCCTCCTCTGCCTTACCTCCTGCAACATGTCAGAGTCTTCTATGGCTTTCACTGCAGTCTTCTTTGAAGTCTCTTGTACTTCTCCACCAATTATAAACTCATCAAGAATAAAATAAGCTTTTTCAAAATTGAAGATAATATCCAGCTCGCACACCTGCCAGAACAAGAGGCGAGAGGCACATTTAAACCACTTTGACAGTATTATAAGCACTACTAGGCCAAGAGCTGTTGTGATGATCAAATATCCTCAGCATAAGCACCCCTGTGCAGGTAGCAGGGTGAAGAAACAAACTGCATGTAATGTAATATTGAAGCTTCTGCACACCTTCTCTCCACATATACAGACTTAGAGCAGAGATATTCCACTTATTATTAACTTCATGCTGGCTGTCAGAAATACAAGCTGACTTCCTGGCCCACTAACCTTATCACAGGCCCTACACAGCCCTTGTGGTATGGGTTACCTGGCTTCACAGAGCAAGAAAATTCCCTGCCCAGCAGGAGCCACCAACTGCTTTTTAGTTTTGAGGAAGTACAGACATGTCATGGCACACTGATTTAACTAAGATATGAATTAAGGTAGAAAGGATCATTTCAAAAATATTCAGACAAAAGATGGGCCTCTTGTATTCTCTAAAGACTTACTGAAAGACTTGTTTGGACCTTCTCTAAGTCTTTTCTTTAAAAACACACTGATTTTATCTTTTGCCTCTATGTCCTTAATTGTTACACAGTATTATGAGACAAACAAAACCAGTGCATCTGAAAATGTCAGGAGAGAGAATTAAACCAAACAAATCAAACAAAATTCAAACAAACAAAACAAATCAAAACCAAACCTATTTTGAGTTTTTAAAATAATTTTTCCTGAAGTTTTCCCTTCAAATTCTATACCAAGACACATACAAAGCATCAAGATTAATTCTGGGTGAGTGGAAAAAGGATGAGAAAACAATCTTATGACCATTTCAGCACTGTTTTAAAAAACACTCTAATAATTAATTTCAATCTGGATTGAGAGCTCCTGCAGGGCAAGTGCAGTAGATGGAACACAAAGCAAATCAGCTCCACATAATTTTGTTTATCAGACAGACAGGAACGAGTTCATGGGAGAAAGTGAAACCTACATTTCCAAAGTATCTGTCCAGGAGCTCCACGTATCGATGAACGACCTCTAGTGTCAGCAGCTCATTGTCCTGGTCTTCTATTGCACAGCAGAAATACAAACTAGCATACCTGGGGAAACACAGGCAAACACATGGCAGTCAACAGCTGGGACCTCAGTGCTCTGCTCATCTCTTACAGGTCATTCATATGACGGTTAGTTCTTATCTAGTCTCTAAAGTAAACATTTTCTGTCACTCTTATAGTGTCCCAGAGAACACTTTCATAGATCAGACGATTTAAACAAATTATTATTTTAGTTAAAAGAACCAACTTCACTCTTGGTAAAGTGGGACACCTGTAACACTGAAACAGGCAATAAATCAGTAGTAAGTAGTTCCTTCAGGTCTCTTCCTCCTGCTGCAATAGCACTGCAGTGAGTGGGGTTAATTAGACTGTAGGAGAAGCCACCCCTTCTAATTAAAAAATATAAATAAGGCAAAAGTGAAAGAAGTTACATCTCAGCATTTGTCATCTGCTGGCTGTCAAATGACAGTGTTTTACAGAGGGCCAGAATGCATGAAGCTGCTTAGATCAAAGAAGCTTTGTAGCTAGCTTGCACCAAAACTTTATGTTTAAACCAACCCAAGATCTATTCAGCTTGCTGATACTGTGGCTGGAGGCCACTTTGTCACAGCTTCTGATCAGATGTTTATATGCTTCCCATCACAGTATGGAACTCAGTTTTTGCTAAATGGGAGATGATTAATTTACCCAGTGTACTACACATTAAGGCTACATTTGCTTGCTACAGCTGTAGGAGAACAAACAGGCAGTTAACATTAGGCATTGTGGAATGGGGATCAGTGATTTCTTTGGAAAATGAAATGAGAATTAACACTTTCCAGAGCAACAAATATTTCAAAAACAAAATTTGACAGAATTATGGAAGTGCCTTGGAACAATTCCTCCAATCTCCACAGCTAATAAAATCCAGCACACACATCTCAGCCAGGCTACCCTGTGGAATTTGAAGGGGCAGTGAGGTCTAATCCCTCTAAACACCAATACCTATTACATTACTCGTGTTTTTCTCATTTGACAGACTGTACAAGTATTTTGCACCCCACAATGACCCTGCTGGTGTGTCCAGGGACACTGCCTTGTTGTACCCAGATTGCCAATGGCAGGCTCCTAACTCAGCCCAGCTCTACGAGTGTTGTTTGCTGCTTTTCCTTAGGCGAGCCTTTGTTTTTCCTCTTCTAGCATGTGTTACTCATATGAACAGTGATTATACGTTCTTACAAAATTACTCACACCTTTTGTAAACAAGCTTGAGGTCTTTCCAGTCAACAAAACTACTTGTTTTTTGATTGCGAGACAAAATAATCTGAATAATTTCTCGAATGATCTTTTTCTTCTCTTTATCAGGTAGCGTCGTGTACCATTTCTGAAGCCTTAACTTCCCCTGCCGACTGAACAGCAGTATAAAGTGTATCTAGAGTAAACAAAGCAACATGGTTAACACCAGGGCCAAGGCCAGGGAAGAGCATTCCTCTGCCTGGCACCAGAAATCCCAGAAATCCAAGTCCTGGTCGCACACCTCCAACCCTGGCATGATGGTTGGACACGGTGTCAGTGAGGTCTGGGGGAGGCTCAGCATGGGAAAGATCTCTCCTCTCTCCTGTTTCTTTCCCAGGCAGCTCTCCCCTCCCTGTGGCACATCTTCCCTAGGTAAACCCTTCACATCCTCTCCTACCCATCCTCCTTACCTTGTGCAAACAGCAGCTTTGCTTCCTTTTCTGCCCCTGCCTTGGGGAACAGGAGGAGCATCACCACTTTGCAGTGGTGACAAGAGGGCACCACCCCCTCCTCCAGCAAAATCAGACACCTCAGTGAAGGGAATAAAGACATCCACAACAGTAGTAGGGAAATCAGGATCAGTGTGGCAGAAAGCTAGAAATATGAAGACTGAGATGGTAATCATAATCACTAACAACTCTGATATTGCACTATTTCAGATTACAAAACAGCAGGTTCCTAGAAGAGGCAATAAGGGGCAGAAGAAACCTACTTTGGAAAGGAAGCTTGACTGGTTTTATTGAAGAAATTGGGATATTATAAAACTCAGACAACTGTAATGATGAAAGACAGACCTCAGTGAGTGATACTGTATTAAGTAAAGGACAGTATCTATACTGTTCAAAAATTCCCACTTTGAAGCTAGTCATAACTTTACAAGGTTTGACCTATGATTGTTTCCTGTCTAGCATAAACAGTATTACTGAAATACACAAGAGCCAGCTTTTAAATGCCTTGGGAGAAAAGTATCAATTCACATTTATATAAAGAGTACTATTAGCAGGTTAAAATAACTGACCATAGTGTATATTAGCAATACAGTATCCCATTCACCCAGAGCATGAAAATGGCTTTAAGAATGCAAGACATCAATTTGAGTACAACATCCTTCTCCAACAGGACACCTGCTGAATGGGAAAAAACCCCTACAAACCCACTGGGGGGTGGGGGGGTAGATGGAGATGTGTTTAATGGCTGAAGACATCTGAAGTGCCCTGCTCTCGCCAGGCATCCTGACTGGGCTCTCAGCAGTACCAGTACCAGCCCCAGGTGTCTGCAGGAAGGGTGGCTGTAGCTGTATCCCTGTGTGTGACAGGTACACTGCCAGCTGTCCATACATCCCTGTGTGTGACAGGTACACTGCCAGCTGTCCATACATCCCTGTGTGTGACAGGTACACTGCCAGCTGTCCATACATCCCTGTGTGTGACAGGTACACTGCCAGCTGTCCATACACCCATGTGTGTGACAGGTACACTGCCAGCTGTCCATACATCCCTGTGTGTGACAGGTACACTGCCAGCTGTCCATACATCCCTGTGTGTGACAGGTACACTGCCAGCTGTCCATACATCCCTGTGTGTGACAGGTACACTGCCAGCTGTCCATACATCCCTGTGTGTGACAGGTACACTGCCAGCTGTCCATACATCCCTGTGTGTGACAGGTACACTGCCAGCTGTCCATACATCCCTGTGTGTGACAGGTACGCTGCCAGCTGTCCATACATCCCTGTGTGTGACAGGTACACTGCCAGCTGTCCATACACCCATGTGTGTGACAGGTACACTGCCAGCTGTCCATACACCCATGTGTGTGACAGGTACACTGCCAGCTGTCCATACACTGACTGGTGCCTTCCCCTGATCCTGGGGGGACCAGGGAGAAGCATAGGAGCCTCATATTCCTCACTTGCTCCCAGCCTTTGCAAAGCCCTCATCCAGCAGGTCTCTCAGCACATCCCTCACCATTAGCCTAATCATGTAAAAACCCTAGAGGTTTTTCAATCTCTACCCTAATCTCTTCTGCTCCTTGCTTCCTGTTCCAGTTTATTGCTGTACCTATAGTTCATCACACTTCCAAGTGAGGATTACAAAGTTAATGTTCACAATCACTATTAAGATTACAATGCAGATTTCTGTGAAGATATTCCACAATCATTCCACACTGGTAAAGTCTGGGCAGCGAAGTCAGAGAAGTTTCTACACCAAAAAAAAAAAAAAAGAAAAAGAAAAGCTACTGGATTTTAAACAAAGCATTCATTCATAATTCAGAAGCATTCTCTAGCTATTGAGTTGCATAGTTGAGTAATCTGGAGATAAGAGTTCTGCCTATACTGAGAAAGACTTCAAATGTGGGATCATTTTAGGGAAAGGAGGAAGGTTTAAGCCATGTGTGTCTTTGGCAGGACCTACTGCTGGATATAAGGATATAAGGCTCTTGCCATTGTTAGTCCAATGTGCTTGATAAAATTGCAAGGATTTTGTAGCCGCATTCTGTTGAGTCCTATAATATTATCCAGACAAGCTTGCTAAATAAAACCAAGTCTGCTGCTGGCCTGATTACAGTGAAGAGCAAAGCACCATGGTTTTGCCTTTCTCTGTTCATACTACCAGCTGGGTTTTAACATGGCAATCTTCCAGCTGCCAGGGTTACCCCTTCCCAGGTGATGTAGGGACAGCACTCACTGTCCACACACTTGCACACTGAGAGAAGCTGGATGAACAAAAGGCTGTTTTGCTTGCTGCACAGCACATTAACTCCAAAGCCCTTGTAAAGATGAGGGTGTTTTGAAAATAGAGCATAGGTTCCACAGATAAGAGCAGCAGGTCAGCAGAAGTCCATCTATAAGCCATTGGGTAGAGGTAGCAGCTATTTGATAAACAAATTTCTAAAAATATGGTGAACCATCAGATAGGAGAGGATGATCAGATTTGACTGAAAATGCAGGGAATGAGTCAATGAACCTCAATCAAAAGCTGACAGCATGTTCAGCATAAGGCTGTGAGCTTTGTGGCATCCTTTGCCTGCAGTGCTTCAATAGGAAAAGAAAATTAAAAGGTATTCTGGTTTAGGGTCAGCTGTTGGATCCAAGAGACCTTAAACTAGAGTGCCTGCATGTAATATACATCTCTGTCTGCAGAACTGCAATCTTATGCCTCTAAAAGATTAAATACCAACAAACCAGGGAATCACTGTGAATATTACCACCACTTAGTATTAGACAATTAGTTACTGCAGGATGTTATGCTTCACCCATAGAAAGTGAGCTGCTCTCCACTTAAAACTGCTTTGAGAACTCCACTGTTTCTTCTACACATGCAGTTGATGTCTCACCACCATTTTTATGAGCTGAGGCAATGCTCTTTGCAATCAGAAAATATCCATTAATGTTCCTAAATGCATAAATGTTCATAGACAAGCTCCAAAAATCTCATTGTTTGGGTCTCCTGTCCCACACTGTTTCATATGCAGACTAACTGCATACCTCACATGGCAATTTAATTATTACAGTAATATATACAGCTAGAAAATAGAACCTTTAGCAAAATTTAAATTTTACAGTCTGCAGCAAAATAGTGCACACTCAAGCCTAGGTACATATCACTGGCCAGCTAAGAATTACTGTAACAAAACAACTTATTAGAAAGCTGCAGGTACTTAGAAGCAAAAATATCCCCTTCCATTTGGGGAACTCTGTAGGAGGTAAATAATACATTCTTAAAAGGTTAAATGGTTTTCAGCATTTTCAATTTCAACATCCAGTGCTGCTCCATTCAGTTCAGCTTTGCTCTGCCCAGCCCCAGTGTCAGGACACAACACATTCCTCACTCTCATTGCTCTGTTCATTACATCCCACTGGAAAGACTCTGATGCATCAATAAACCTGCTAATATTGAAGCACTGCACAAACACAGATCTAACAGCTCATCTGTTCCTTGCTCCTTGACTGTGAAAATATATTTGCTTTCCTGTAGTGCTGATGACAAGACAGATGTTGATTAAGAAATGTTTGGTTCGTTTTCAGCAGCCAAACTGCAAAGAGAAGTAGATTATCCTGCAATGCTTTACTCATCTTTAAAAGTCCTAATTCCAGAGGAAAACACAGGTAAATGACTTGCTACAAGCAGAATATCTTCAAAAGCAGAGTGCTTGGGTCCCTTTCTTACCATCCCAGGGCATGCTGGCTGTGACTAACAATCACCAGACCCAGGGCTGATGCCAGAGGGAATTTTTAGGTCCAAGACTGAGTGGGTTGGGATGAAGAGTATAGTTCCTAAGAGAGCATTAGCTTACTTCACATGTGGAGTCTGTGGAGACAAGCTTGGTCTGGGAGCTGAGACTAATTTTATTAGCTTGTTTTACTGAATCAGACCCAACCACCCACAGCACTGTGCAAAATGACCTCCATAAACGTCAGTAAGTAATCCAAATGACTGCATTTTTTATTTGTAGGCTATTGGAAAAATTGTTGGGGTATTTTTTATATCAAACATTTAAACCATGGAACTCTACCCCCTTCTCATGCATCTATGAATCAATTGCAGCAGTAAGTTACTTAACAGACTGGAAAGTTATGGCCCTCTGTTCTATCAAGATTTGCACAACTGTACCAGGATAAAAACCAACACCCTTAGTTTCAGGGCTACAAAAAGAAAATCAAATTCTAGACTTTGACATGAAATAACTTACCAATAAATAGAACGGACATCAAAAAGGCAAAATACAGAAGGTTTGCATATTCATGAACAACAAATACAAGAGAGACAAATGAAACTAACTCACACTGTGATTTCCTTCCACCTTCCTTGGGAGACCTTTCCCTCCTTTAACTAATGGGCTGTACTAATCTGATAAGCAGCTCACCCAAGCTTGTCTTCTGGACTGCTCCCTGCCAGGACTGCAGGTCCCCTTTGGTGCAGCCTTCCCCACTGTTTGGCCATTACACACTTCAGACTTACCAAACACATTACAACTGGCTCACTAGGTTCAAACTTGGATCATTTTTGCCTTTACAGAGGGTTTAAATTTTAACCTAATCTGCAACAATTAGTACAACTGTCTAAAGGGCTGCATTTCATTCCATACACAACAAACTACCTGCAGGGGTAGCAGATCAAAATGAATACATAAGAAAGGGGCTTTCCTAGCTTTCCTTTCCTACAGTAATTTCTCCAGTTCACTGTTTCATAACACAAACATGTAAAAGATGCTAAATTTCTTCCTGAAAGGTGATCTCCAGGGGTGTGCAAGAAGCTCTAATTCATCACACAGTGAGAAAGAAGAATGTGCACTAGAACTGCTGCTCCTCTTCCTGTAATTCAACCTTCGTAACATTTGCTGACTGGTTCCAAACCTGTTCTGTGGCATCTGGCTTCTCCATGTCCCTGGGGAGAGGAGAGGAGGACAGAGATGGGAACTCACCAAGGAGCCTCAGGGGAGGGGAGGCACGAGAGGAAGACTGCAGAAAAAAGAGCAAGAATCCTCTTTTCTGTCTGGGTGTGTGGCTGGGCAAGGATTTGCTTGGTGAGGCAACTCTGTCACTTCAGCAGCTCTGGGCTAACACTGCTTCAGCTGTAGCCTCTCCAAATTTGGTTAAGAGCCTTCCAAAATCAAAGCCACCTTTATAAAACAGACACCTGAATTCACATGTAAGTAAAATCTGCAAATTAGGAACTCCTATCCTTAAACAGACATCTTGGCAAAGTGAGGAAACTTTCAGCTTTCCATAAAAACTTTCTCTAGGGCAACAGACAATACAAGACATGCTAATCAATGAAAACTCCCAGACCACATAAAATGAGAAGTGGGATGAAAATCCAGAACTTCAGTTGCCAGCAGAAGCCTGGGGAAAACCAGCCTGACTGGCTGTACCTGGTGGAGAGGAAGTGACCTGCTATGTGAAAGTTCTTTTTTCACTTCTTCTGATTCCCCTGAAGTCTGCTTCATCTGCTCCCACTGTTTTAGTCTAACAGAGTTCATAGTCTGCTTCTCTTTTACTATTTTTCATTCTTTCCTCTGATATGAAAGAATCTATTTCCCAACATAGACAACTGTCCAGTATTTTATCAGTATTTACTTTTACAACTGAAAATGAACAAAACCTACCTTCATTAAATTTTCTCTTTTAAAAAATGTGAACATTCCCATTATTCCAGCCATCAGCTTTTTTTTTTATTATTTCCAAACCATTTAAAGAATAAAAAATTCCATTAAATTTGTGCTTTGTTTAGTGAGTTTGTTTTGTTTTGGGAGGGGAGGTAAATACTGAAATTAAAAAAAATTATGAACACACAGTTGGTTTGGAATGCCAGGTGTTTAGGGTGAAATGAGAAACATGCACTGAACAGACCCATTGACCTATTAAAAATCTACCCACATCAGGACAAGACAGAATACTAACACACTCAAGTATAGATATTTTGGTATGCTGCTGTTACATGAAATCCCATCTGGCTACTGACTTTTAATACACTCTCTGGGGTTTCAGACACTTCTAAAGCAAATATGTAAAAATTCAAAACAGACTATTTTATTAAAAATATTAATTTCCTTGTTTTTCCTGTCACTAAAACATTTATTCACAGCAGCACAGGAGCTGACAGATGTTTGCTAAATACTGTTGGCTCTCAGCTTTAAAATTTCAAACATGTACTTAGTCTGCATGATGTAAGCAAATAAGGAAAAAAAAATATGCACAAACCCAGCAACACAGAAATTCTGAAGCAGTGTATTGCTGCCTACCTGGCACAGGATTCTTCCTCACTTAATCTCCATTAGGAATATTTCTGAGCAATTTCCCCTGAACAATAGATCCGAAGTCCATGCAATAAAAGCTGTGCCAGATCATTACAGGCACACGTGACCATAGTTACACATTGATTTTATGCTTTTCATGATGCAGCAGTCACCCTTATCTTATTACTGAAAGATTCTAAATGGACCAGCACACCAGCATTTGAAGGATATTTATAACATATGGTATCGATCCTGACAACAACAACCTTCTCAATAGCCTCACTTGAGTTAAATAAAACTATAATCAAAACAGGACAGCTGAGCTCAAGCTGCTCCCTCCTGGATCCCTAACTAAGGACTGGAAAACAAAGCTCAAGGTACTTGAGCCCAAGCTCCCTCTAGCTCTGCTCCAGCTTATCTCTTCATTCAGCACTTCGAGTCCTCCCAACCTTGGCTCATCCCTCATAAACTGGTGGCATTCCTTCACCTGTGAATCAATTCCTCCCTACAGCACAGGCATGGACCGGTGGCATTCCTGCCCAGTGTCCTCCTACAGCACAGGCATGCACTGGTGACATTCCTGCCCAGTGTCCTACAGCACAGGCATGCACTGGTGACATTCCTGCCCAGTGTCCTCCTACAGCACAGGCATGCACTGGTGACATTCCTGCCCAGTGTCCTCCTACAGCACAGGCATGCACTGGTGGCATTCCTGCCCAGTGTCCTCCCTACAGCACAGGCATGGACCGGTGGCATTCCTGCCCAGTGTCCTCCTACAGCACAGGCATGCACTGGTGGCATTCCTGCCCAGTGTCCTCCTACAGCACAGGCATGCACTGGTGACATTCCTGCCCAGTGTCCTCCCTACAGCACAGGCATGCACTGGTGGCATTCCTGCCCAGTGTCCTCCCTACAGCACAGGCATGCACTGGTGACATTCCTGCCCAGTGTCCTACAGCACAGGCATGCACTGGTGGCATTCCTGCCCAGTGTCCTCCCTACAGCACAGGCATGCACTGGTGACATTCCTGCCCAGTGTCCTCCCTACAGCACAGGCATGCACTGGTGACATTCCTGCCCAGTGTCCTACAGCACAGGCATGCACTGGTGGCATTCCTGCCCAGTGTCCTCCCTACAGCACAGGCATGCACTGGTGACATTCCTGCCCAGTGTCCTCCTACAGCACAGGCATGCACTGGTGACATTCCTGCCCAGTGTCCTCCTACAGCACAGGCATGCACTGGTGACATTCCTGCCCAGTGTCCTACAGCACAGGCATGCACTGGTGACATTCCTGCCCAGTGTCCTCCCTACAGCACAGGCATGCACTGGTGACATTCCTGCCCAGTGTCCTCCCTACAGCACAGGCATGCACTGGTGGCATTCCTGCCCAGTGTCCTCCCTACAGCACAGGCATGCACTGGTGGCATTCCTGCCCAGTGTCCTACAGCACAGGCATGCACTGGTGGCATTCCTGCCCAGTGTCCTCCCTACAGCACAGGCATGCACTGGTGACATTCCTGCCCAGTGTCCTCCCTACAGCACAGGCATGCCTGTGCCTCCTCCTCACAGGCTGGGCTGTCCCACCAACAGCACAGATTTCCTGCTCTGGAGAGCAGAGGCAGCTCAGCTTTCCAAAACAGCCCCAAAGGGGTAAATGCAGGCAATGGCATCCAGTTCTTAGAAAGGATAATTACTCTTAATTTTCTTTAATTTTTATTCCTGCCCGTAGAATTACTCCAGTTCTCAGCTAATAAGCAAGCACAGACCAGGCTGGAGTTTGCCCCAGGCTCTGCCATAGGAGAGCATTCCAGGGAAGCAGCCACACCACTGTCCCTTCAGGGCCACCACAGGACAGACATGGCAGGGATGGGAGCTGGCTGAGCTCACAGGAAGCAGCAGTTTGAAGAGCTTTGAAACAATTATTAACTACACAATCATATCCCTTCTGCCTCCTAGGCTGGGCTCTTAGAGGTGTTTTTATTTGCTTACATGTTTTTGGGAGGCAAAGGACCCCTCCTTAAGTTACTACAAGGAGGAAGGACCAGAGGAGAGGCTGAACAAGCTGCTGAGAGCTACCCCTAATTCACTACAACCCCAGTGCACTTTACAGGCACAAGAAACCATTTTTCCAGCCTGTTTCCTGAACTCCAAGTGAAGAAACAGAGCTAAAATCTCACTCAGTGGAGCTGCAGAAGGTGCAGCTCTTTTAGTTTCATTTCCACTTTGCCTTATCAGTTATTTGCAAAGCCCTGCTACATGAAGGCACTGCAGGCACTTCCTTTGCCTCTGACCTCTCCAGGAGCAAAGTTAAAAACCTTTGCTCTGGGACAGGGAGGCACACCCAGATGGGGACAAGCTAACCTGGCTCGTCAGGGGCTGACAGACACTGCTCCAGCCTGGTGATTCCCATGTCTGGTGAGCAGGAACACTGCAGATGGGCAGCAGCCTCACACTCATCCCTCCAGCTCCCAACAAAGTACTCACAGAAAACCTGAGCTCCAAAAGGACTAAAGATGTATGTGAGTTCAGATCATGTTTATAACTCTGAAAGAGCACAGAATCATCTTTTGGAAACACTGAAGCATTTCACTTTTGCATTTTCAATCAAGAAATTCTCCATTTTCCCTTTTCAAATGGCATTTTTTCTTTAAGGTAAAAAACCAACATGGATTTAACCTAAGCATAAACATAAAAGCAATCACTGTTTACAGAAGGAAGGGCCAGAGCAGAGAATCCTCCAAAATGCTTTATATGTTGGCCCAATATTTAACCTGTAGAATGTGAAAGGATCACAAATTCCAAGTCCTGCCATGAGATTCAAAGCAAGGAAATGCCTGAGGTACTGCCTCTTTCCCATCCCATCTCCTGAGCTTCATGCAGCACTTCCCACAGCTTCTCTAGAGCTCAGAGCACACAGGCACTCACCCAGCATTTCACCTGCTCTCCTTCCAGCACACAGCCTTGCACAACAAAGGCACAACAATGTACATTTCTGCATTTTACTCCAACAGTGGGTTTGTTTCTCATTCCTTTGTAGTTTCTGCCCATCACTTACCCCAGGGGGCTAAGCAGAGGATGGTGACCTCAGAGCTCCTGTGCTGCTTAACAAGCCAGCTTGAGTGTCTGAGTAAAACTATCCCAAGCTCCTAAGGCAAGCAGCAAGGAAACACCAGGCATTTACTGGTTAGTGAAGAGGGATTTTAATGCCTTCCCTAAGAGAGGAGAGCAGATGGACATCCCACATAAACTCAGCAAGCTAGAGAAGAGAAAAACACTGGTGAATGAAGTACCTGGGGTTATGTCTGTAATACTGAGAAACACACATCAGGACATTCCAGGCCAGACAGGCACGCCAAGCTTGTCTTCAAACACACAAATGGAAATTGCACCTTCCCATCCTGCCCCAATGCCTTTGCATGCTGTATTCCTACTCCCAAATGAAGTGCCATGCTTGCAGGACTGGATCTTGCAACTCCCTCTCTACATTGCAACATCTGCAGAAATGCAAAGGCCCAGGGGTGGCCACTCAAGAAAGCACAGAGCCAATGCAGCCAAGAAAATGCAGATGACAGCCTGCAGGAATAGACAGCAGGAAATGCAAGGGCAGGGATGGAAATCAGTAACTGGACACATGTGATACAGACAGAATCCTTTTCACACAAGCAGTATTGTTTTCATTTAGGCATCACTAGCAAGAGCATGACTGGCTCACAGAAATGCCTGATGTGGATCCCAAAGCATAAATCTTGCAAGTACTTGAGGAAGAGGCAGCTCTATCTGCCCTCCCTGACTCACTGGTTTCCTCAGTACTTTCACCACATTGTCCTTTTGCAGCTCTTGCAGGCTTCAGGTCCATGGGATCATTTATAAAGCATGGGATTTTGAAGTAACAAAAGACATGGAAAAGCAGCAAAACCTGTCATTTTCTTGCCTCATGACAGACCCAGCTGCCCATTATCCCATTTGCCCACCCTAAATGCCATGGCTTTCTCTAAAGCCATCCCACATCCTAATAACTCCTGGCTCTGACATGCCTTCAGTTTCCTTATTTCTGAGCAAAAAATAAATATATTTTAAAAAACAAGAATTATTACATTGCTGATTATTAAGAAAATAATCAGCAGATGATCTATCATAACATTTATTTTGCTTTCCAGGAATAAACTTAATATCCAGGGACAGTGAAGCATGAATGGGAATTCCTGCATGGCCCGAGTGGGCTCCAGTATTAAACAGTGACAATCTGTAATGGCCACGGGCACTTGGAGAAGGAACATCCAAAACTAGCAACTCAGAGATGACACACTTCCAACATTTTTCCTCACAAATCCCACAAGATGCTATTCTAAAGTCCAACTGAATGACAGTAAGTAACAGAATGCCAGATTCTGGATCAGCCCCTGAGCTGTACTCTGATCTAAGCAGCTTCCAGAAGGGCACAAGCATAAGGAACAGGGCATGTGTAAAGTCATCTGGTTGTCCCAGACCTTCCTGACCTCCAGGAATCACAGGTTTAAGAATTATGGGACAGAAACTGCATGCAAACAACCCACCTGGGCCCCACCCTCTATGAACTGCCTAACTACTGCCTCAGTGAATTGAAAACAGTCAGTTACACTGTGTGAAAAAGTATTCCTATTTATTTTTTATACATTTAGTGCCTAAAAATTTCACAGGATGTACCCTGATTATTTGTGTAGCAACCATCTTTCTAGTGTTCATGATTTCATCTGTTTCTATCACTTCCCCTGCAGTCACCTCTTTGCAGGCAGAAAGTCTACAAACTCAGAATCTTCTAAAAGGATGCCATTCCATTGCCATTATAAGTTGCCATTGCCACTAAAAGTTCACTACAAGACAAATTAACAAAGAAATACCACGTGAACTTTTTTTTGTCATCTAGCATAAGAACTGCTGTCTTCCACGACACACTAATTTATTTGTCATTTTCTCTCCTCTCATCTGTTCTAATCTGTTGCCATCCTTGTCTTTCAGAGGTAAATGCCTAGAGGCAAAGTTCATGGCCCTCTGAGGCCAATACACAGGTGTATAATGTGGAAAATAAGCAGTCATTCTTAGAACTGTAAATAGTAAATTCTGTGCAGCACAGGAAACATCTTTTGCAGATCTACATCCATTTTCACAATTAAGGGCATTGAGGGTGTTGATGACATCAATATTCAGAAGAGCTGAGAGTTCATTTCCAAACACTAGGGAGGTGTCAGCAGCTGCAGTCACAGCAACTGATATTCCCACCCCAGCTTCTAGATCTGGTTATCAAATATCTTGCTAAGTGGAAACACTGCTTGCCAACTCCTTTTCTTTTCAGGCCAAGTACATTTTTAGAGCAACTGTGCTCAATGGGATTATTTTGATCTTTCTCCAGGGTTTCAGATCATGCCCACAAGTACTAATTTGTCTCCCTGTAGTGATGAGTAGCACAGGTAGGAGGGAATCAGACCCTTTACTATACAGCACCAATTCTGCACGCAGAGCTACGTAAGCAGAGCCGTGTATTTATTCACAAAAGTAATCCTGATAACACTGAGGCAGCAGCAGGATCGAGGTGTTGCAACACTTACAGGCACAAGAGACTAACAGCAACACATGTCCTTGGGGAGACTTATCTTTTTCTCCTCTGTGCTCTCTCCCCACTCTCTGACTTTGTTGAGACAGCAATCCTTCATGACATGTATCTCTGCTGCACCCACACATGAGAGGAAGCAGAATTTAGTCTTTCTAAAAAGTAATTTTTAAAACAACATGTCACAAAGCACAAGCTGGGCATAAAAGCTGTGTTTCTCAGCTGGATATGAAATCAGTTTTGCCAAACAGACTCTTCCCTGAAACTTACATAGAAATCTGCAAGAGAGCAAACAACTGGAACTATCCTCTTGCTAAGACATGGTACCATTTCCACAAGCACCTTTAATTCCATCCCAAAACACAGTCGTGGCAAGCACAACATTTCAAAATTTCAAAACAGAGGAACCAGTCTATGGAAAGTTTAAATGACCTGTGTAAAGTTCATCACTCGTGAGCCTGGATAAGGCTTACTCCTGGTTTGAAACCCAGCAAACCCTTTTTTCTTGACTCATAACCGAGTGCTAACAACCCCTTTCCATAGACTACATGACAGAGAAATTTAAAGCTAGAGTTCCCTGACAAAAGCACTGTTTCATCAGCACCAGACCCTCAAGAGAAGAAAAGGGTAAGGCTGACAGCACTAATATAATGAAGGAACACCAGCAAGTGTTTGTACTATGGCCTCAAAAAAAGGAAAAATAAAATTCTTACTTGTAAGAATGCACACTCACCTTGTAAAATTCTAACCATCAGTACAGCAGGCAGACTCCAGATCGTCAATAGCAGCGCTGCTGTAAAAGCAGTGCTCCCCCGGGACTACCGTGAGTGCTTTGAAAACTGGCATGTGTGAAGTACCCGCATCAAGGAGGGTTCTGAGATCAGATTCCCTGAAATCAGCTCCCATATTTACTGACCTTCAAGGGCAAAATAGGAACTCCAGTTGTTTACATAAGCTTTACAAGAGGAAACTGGGTATGTAGGGCTGTCTCGGGGTGTAACCAGAAAAGTTACATCTCTACAGGGACTTAAGGTGTGGAGACTGCACTGCTATCTGTAAACTCATTACTGTGCATATTCTATTTGCAAATATAATGACAGGTACACCTTTCTAAATACAGGAGACTAACACATATTTAGCATTCTGGCTTAACCACTGAAGAGAAACAACACAGCTCTGCCTTTGAGGATAGAGACAAACAACAGCACTTGGCCTCCACTGAAGGAGTTGAGAGGCTTCTGATCAGCTGCACTGCCAGTAACTGGTATTACAGGTGCACACAATGGGCAAATTGTGCAAGACAGCAGCTCGGGGCATGCCCACAGAACCTGCCTCAAGCCTGAATTATCAAGCAGTGAGATGGTTTCTCTATTAAGAGGCATCACTGACCATCTCACTGCTTGGGAGCAGGCAGTCTCCCCGTGGGGAACATCCAGCTATAGTTCTCTGGATGTTGGCCACCATTCTTTACAAAAGAGAGCATCCACAGCAACCCTTCTGATCTCATCAAACCAACACCAAGGCAGCACTGGAGAGGCAAAAGGTCCCTTCCCGGATCCTCCTGCCCGTAGCCCTTTAACCCGGAGGGCTGCTGCCCCGTCCAAGCTCAAACTCGCCACTGCCAGCCCTGAGCCGGGTCCGACAGTGACACTGGTGACCGACAGAAGGTTCAGAACCAGACCCACACGCTCTCGCTGATTGTTACCTGATGGAAAGGTGCAGCCAAATCCCAACAAGCCCCATCAGACCCGGCAGTGGTGCAGAGGCACCCGGGCTGGAGGTAACGCTGCAGTGCAAGCCCTCCACTTACCTGACAACAGGGAATACACCTGGGGAAAAGCTCTTCCCAACGATCCCGCCACAGGAAAACCCACCGCCAACACTGACCCGCCTTACCCCCTGTCAGCCTAGAGACAGACACATCCACACGAAACCTCACTCGATCCTTCTGCAGGCACTGGAGCCGTCCTGCACCTCAGCTCCTCGAGTTACAGGAAGACTTTATAAATAAAGCCTCTCTGTAACAGCCTTGTTTTCCTGATTGTCCGAGAAAGGCTCTCGGAGTGACCCGGGCTCATCCCGAGGGTCGGAAAACAAAGCGGAAAAGAAGAGAACTTTCATTTCCCCGAACAGGTGCAAACCTTGTTCGAGCCCGCCTGGGAATGGCTTTCAGCGTGCCGGTGCCGAGGGCAGCCCTGCTCCGCCCGGCCCCGCTCCGCGCCCTGGCAACGCGACCGTCGAGGGGCTCGGCGGCTCCGGCAGGGCACGGGCGGCTGCTCCTGCCCGGCCCGGCCCCGCTCCACTCGGCCCCGCTCACTCACCATGGTGCGGCGGCTGGCTGGGAGCCGGCCCAGCCCAGCCCGGCCCGGCCGCCTCCGTCCCGCCCGCCCCGCTCAGGTGAGGCCGGGCCGCATCGCCTTCCCACAATGCCCCGAAAGGGAACTGCCGGCGCTCCTCCCGCCGCTCCGGGCAGCGCCGCGGGGCACGGGCTGGGGCAGGGCAGGGCCCCACAGAGCCACAGCCCGGCTGTGAGGGTGCTGGCAGGCCGCGTGTGCCGGGCCCCGCGCACGGAGTGACCGCACCTGCTGCCCCTACGGGCACGAGCCGCTCGAAGGGCGCCTTTCCCACCTCGGCATTCCCGACACCAATAATGGTTCCCAACACCAGTTCATGTTTTCACTGGCTCCAGCTGCTCCCCTGTCAAGCATTCATGCCCTAAAGACACGGGTAGATCAACAGGCATGATTGCTCTGCTGCCCATCTCCATCAAAATGGAACTCTGATAGTTTAAATACTTTCAGCGGCTGGGCTTGGCTCAGCGGTGCTTTGTGATGCAGCTGGGTGAGAGGGCAAGACATCAGCAAATCCCCGTAACCTGTGGCAGGGATTTGCTGATAAGCAGCTGGTGCCAAAAGAATGTGTAACATCCACAGACTCAGCACTTGAATCAAAAGATCTAAATCCAGGCCTAGGGCTTCTCAGATTTGTACAAGGAGTCTGATCCAGATGCAAACTACCACAGGGGCATAAAGTGAGAAGACTTAGCATGCTTAAATCCCATGTCTGTAATCTAAAGGAGAGGCATCCCCCAGAGCACAGCATGCTTCAGTTCAGGATAAGGATCCCAACTGCTCAGGCAGGGAAGAACTGTGCCCTGCTCCTGGGTGCAGTGGTGCATGTGAGCCATCAGTGAGAAAGGGAAAAGAAATCCAAAGGGACTTGGGGACTTCAGGGATCCCTGTGGTGTCAGAGACAACCCCTCTGCAGCCTCTGGCTTCAGAGAAGGGAGACAGATCCCTGGCCAAAAGCAATTGTTGCATGTACAGATGAGAGGGCAGTTGGGTTGGAACCTGCTCCCAGTTGGAAATACAAATTTGCAAGAACAGAGTGCAAATGCAGGTGTGTGCTCCTTAAGTTCATTTAACAGCGTGGAGGTAAATTCCACATTTCTCTAACTGTGCATGACCCTTCTCCCCTTAGCCCTGCCTAGGTTTTGGGTTGGCCAGTACAGACATACTGCTGCTGCCTGCTGAGCTCTGGTTTCTGCATGTTCCAGCCCACCAGGCAGCACATGGCACACTGTGCCGTGATGCTGCTGGCTGCCCAGTGCTCTGCTTTCACTTCTGGAGTGCACCACACACAAGGTACAAGGCCCAGCTGCCCCACAGATCTCAGAGATACATCTGCTCACTTGTCCCTGCCCTTTCCAAGTTCACATCCAGGGCCCATAAAGCAGCACTATCTGCAGAGGGCAGGAACATCTCACCCTTCCTGCAGTGGGGTGCAGCACACAGCGTGTGCTGGCCTCACTGGTTTTACTGGGGCACCACCTTGCCTTCAGTGAGCCTGCCAAATACATACTTAGTACAATCAGAATCTGTTAAAGCAGACCAAAACCTTTTACCACATTCTCTGAAGGACTCACACAAAGTGCCACAGTACCCACACTGCCTCTCCCCGGAGATAAAGGTCTGCCTTTCTCAAAACCACATTCATACCCCTGTCCCTTGCACCCCCAGCTCTACCTGCTGTGGCTTATGCAGAATAGAGGTCTGACTCTGTACTTAAAGCCCAAACACTGCCTTGGTGAACAGGGAATGTTCACAGATAGCACTGCAGCTCTGGGAAAGCCAGAGAACACTCAGAACAGGATTTGCCTAACACACAAGAATGTGGACACCACAGTGCAGCTGTACTGCAGATGTGAGGCATCAATACTTGCATCTCCAAAAGGAATTTAAAATTAAGGGATGAACATACCCCTCACTGCCTACCTGTCTAATTTACTCAAGTGATGGACAATAATATTTTTTTTGCTTAACAACTGTTCCCCAATCATTTTACTTTTCTATGCAAAGATCTTACCTAATTAGGCCATAAACTCAAGAGAACCAGCCTGCTGCTTGTGTGTTTTTGCAAGTTATCAGAAAAAAAGTGGCAGCAGCAGCAAACACAGCATGCATAGAGTGAACATTAAGAGCAGTGGCCAAAGTCAGCCCATTATGGCCAATCTTGGAAGCTGGCAGAAAGAAGCCCTACAGAAACAAGCCTGCAGATATAGGATCATGCCTAAATTAGATGCTTTCCAGCTCAGAAAGCCAGGCTGCACTTAATGACTGCCTAACTAGCCATGGTAAGGACTTGGAATTCTCCCCTCCCTGCCTCTCTGCCACTAGCACTATGTAGCTGCATAATTTCCTGATAAAGAAGATAACCATCAGTAGTTCCTAGCTGGGAAGTTTGAGCTGTTAGTGTCACTCAGCAGGGGGAGGCAGCTGGGGTGCACAGTTGTGCCAGGTGAACCAATGGGGTGGGTGAACTTATGTCAGTTAAATACCACAACATGAACTACTTCCACTGCTTCCCTTAGGCTCAGTTAGTTAACTTGAACATGAATGTTTGCAAAGTAATGCATATTTATTTCTCTAACTCAAAACTGCTGCAAAAAGCAGATTTGAGACCCTTCTTTTTTGGCTTCCTTTTCTGCATGGAAGGAGTATAAACATTTTCTTTCTTAAGGGTTCTTTGAAACAGGCTTTTAAGAGAGGCAAGGAGCTTTTTACTGCTTTGGCATATTTTATCATCTTTGCTTATATTCCACTCTCTTAGCAGCCTGTCATATTCAGAAGTAGAAAACATTCACACCAAGAGTTACAGCAGATTCAGTGAGCCTTGAGTGCCTACACCTGATGAAAAAACTTCCCTAGCTCCTAAGTAGCAGTTTTGGTGGCTTTGGGCATTATTTATGTTAAAAGAAGTCATTGCTAAAATGTCAGATGCCTAAATCTGCAACAGGCTTTTTCTTGGGTCCTCCTAATCTCTGCAAGCTTTGTGCACTTCAGAAGCTAATCCGGAACCATATAAGTAAAACTATATATTCAGCAGTGATTTACAATGAATTGGGAACTTATTTTCCTGTGCATTTCAAGAGGAACAAATCCTGTTAGCTTCAATTAAGAGACACAAACTACTGTCTAAAGAACAGTAGGGAATGAACAAAATCTAACATTCTCACTTCCTTCTAAACAAAACTGCACAAGCTTTCCTTCTGAAAAAAACCCAAACCACCCTTTTACTGCAGGAAGAAGCCTTTTCACTGACACTGAGTATCACAATAAATGAGACAGAAAATTGAACACTTATTCTGATTCTAGCCAGCAGATGCTTTGGTGTTGTTTTTCAGCACCTGAACTGAGCTCACAGACTCCTTCAGGTAAGCTGCCCTGTGCAAACCAAGGAGTTGAGGCTGATGAACACTCCACTTGGTGATTTTATAGGAGACCTGCTGTGCAGATTTTTAACCACTCGATACTAGTTCTGTGGGGGAAAGAAAAAAACTTTAAAAGCCCAATTTAAATTCAGCTGCAGGAGGTAGCTTTTAATTGCACTTTGGATCAATAGAGAAGCAACCTAACACTTGCACTTGGTTACTAGGCAGGGCTTGTACTTTTCCAGACTGCTTTTCCAATGTTCCTTTTTCCTTATTTGCTCCCAAAGTCTGGATTCTCCACAATGTAAGTGCAGAACAAAGTATTCATATCACTAGAGCACATACCAAACCATGTACCTGTGCCATAGATGTTGGTATCTTATCAGCAGCAACATGTTCAGTAAGTAGTCCCAACATTTATAAAGTATTAGAAAAGTGTTAAAAATAGCAATCCAAATAATTATAGCCTGAAGTGACAGGTGTACACAAGCACTTAAAGGGTGTCAAGTGGCATTTTATTTCCCAGCTGTATAAAATTAAAAGCAGGCCAAAGGTAGACAGGCATTACCAAAGCTCCATCGAGAATTCTTTCAATCCAGAGAAAACTTGTTCCTGTAGCCCTCTTGTGTTCAGCTGGATTAACAGCTATTACAGCCAGAGCACCCTTCCTTACCTCCCCAAAATCACAGCTCTGCATGCCTTAACTACACTGCCAGTCAGTTCTTTGTCCTGTACACCTTCACTCAGTTTCTTTCATGGTTTTCCTCTTTCCATCCTGGTTTTAAAATCAAAACCCCTCCAGGCTCCCGTGCTCCTGAAACAGCAGAGTGCTCAGTTGGTGTATTCATACCATGAAACACGGAACCACTGCTTTGGAGTAGGACTAAAGCACCTCTCATTGCCTGTGAGCATACTGATATTCCCAGCATTTCTTCTCCATAAAAGGACTGTAATGAGCACCATTTACAGCCTTGTTTGTCTCTTTTAGTTAATGCCTGTGAGTTCAAGTTTTAAATTGAGTATCCCACAAACACCATTTAGACACGTGCAATTCTCTACCCTTGCAGAAATCACCCTGACATTCTCCAAACTCTGACCATTCTGTTTATTCCACATCTTCCCTGCCAATCACCAAGTTATGGCTGCACTGCAATGAGTGCCTAATGGGATGGAGTGTTGTACCTGAGGAAAAGTGGGTTGTGTCCTGAACCACACTCACCTTCCATGTCTGCTGCCTCAGCCATCCTTCATTCAAGCACTGCAAGAGACGTCAGGAGGCTCTGGTGAGCTGGGCAGGTGTGCTTCAAGAGCTGCTGTCACCTGTCTCAGGGAGCCAAACTCCAACATGGATGTGCTGCTGTGGAGGAAACCTGGAGAAGGAGCCATATACTAAGGAAGAAAGAGAAATGAATGAGAGCAGAGAAAAGACAAAGGACAGCACCAGAACTGACAGCACAAGCCAGCCATGGCTCAGCAGCAATGCCATCAAGGAGTACAGGCAAGCAGGGCCCGCCCTTGATCAGCTGCACAGGTGCACTTGAGCTCCTGAAAACTCAAGAGTTTTGGCAGATATACACATGCAGATTTTGAGAGAAGCTGAAAACAGGCTTCAGAAAAAAGACTCAGTATAGATACTGCAAGGCATAGAATCTTTACTTGAAAGACAGCTAGAGTAGCAAAGCCAGGAGTAATTTAAACCCTAATGTGTATTTCTCTATAAACAAGGTAAAGAGGAGAAAAACATGTACCTCCACAACCCATAATATCTTTGTGATACAAACCAATTTAGGAATGAATGTGCCAAATTTTCTGCAGACAAACCAATCATCCCACCAAAATTAATATAATGCATCAGGAGTAAGTCAAAGAATATGCTTCTACTTCTTTGTGTGACCAGATTACACACTAAAACTTGTCAGAGACCCTGGGTATACAAATGTGAGTCAGACAGCAGGTAGCTACAGCAACTCAGAGCTGCTGATTTGTTGGGGGGAAAGAGTCATGCATAGGAGCAGAAAGCAAAACTTCTAATGACCCCATATATTTCACTTTATGATTTGATATTTAATTTTATGGAAAAAAAGTATAGATTACTAATACTATTTTGATACTTCCATTGCCAGAGTAATAAAACAAGTAATGCTGTCTTTAAATCTGTTCAACAATTAGCTTTTGCATATTAAAAGTTGAGCAGACCACACACCTGCCTAGAGCCCATGGCCTTCCATCTTCCAAAGGGACAAAAAGCTTTATAGGATCACTTGATAGAAGTCACTTAAGAGATCTTGATCCTTGCCTTTTATGAAGGAGAGGCCACATTAAAACTCCCTGTAAGATGGTTAGTTGATGACAAAATCAGTTTTTAAATGTTAGGCTGGGAAATTAATAATTTTCTGTAGCATTTGATCATGGCATTTCACAGTTAGTCAGGTTATTCATCACTGAGGACTTGGTCAACATAAAAAACCTTAGAAAGCTTTCCTTCTGAACTGTAGTAGTGAATCTGATCAACATTA
Organism: Agelaius tricolor; assembly: GCF_023055355.1. Classification (NCBI taxonomy): domain Eukaryota; kingdom Metazoa; phylum Chordata; class Aves; order Passeriformes; family Icteridae; genus Agelaius; species Agelaius tricolor. Next base: position 9,641,806 of record NW_027269272.1, read on the forward strand.
AAATCTGTCCCTTTCCTGCATCTTTTGTATTCTAAATCTCCTCAATGAGTAAAGTCAACATTACAGGTACTAAGATCTGGCACAGCTATCTGAAACTTAAATGAAGTTTTCAGTATCAGGAATTTGAGAAGTGATCAACTGTGCACTCTCAGTTAGAAAACCAATACATCTATTTTTGTGCTTTCACTACAAGTACACCATTTGCAATTCTCCAGCATCTTCAACTTTAACTAGAGTTCATATGCCTTATTCAAAACATAAGATGGTCTACATAGACATCTAAACAGGCTTTTCTGACTGTAGATCAGCAACGGCCTCATTTTTTCCAGTCAGTTTTCACTGGAATTTGCCTTGGGAAATGTGAGAAGTTTAAGCAGTTCAAAATGAGACATATCATGTTTAAAAAAAAAAAAAACAAACCCTACAAAAATGATTATATACCACACATGCTCTTCAGCCCTCATTCAAAGGTGGCAAGTTGTCCCACTCTTCCAGATTCCCTCTCTAGCTCCCAAATACCCCAAGGAAGCAGTGAGCCACACAACATACTGATCAACCAACATTCAGACATTCCAAGTGTTACCCAGCCAGCCAGGGCTGAATTTGAGCCTGTGAAGGCTGTGAGGGATAAGGATGCTTTCCAGTTTATCTCCATCCTTTCCCTATGAGAAAGTATCCTGAAATAAGTGCAACCACCTTGTGTGGCTGCAGTTTGTGTCCTCTGTATACATATTTTAGGCTGTGCTCACCCCATCCAGCAAAATGAGCATTTCTTTGGCACCTCAGACAGTCCAAGGCATCTCAGGAAAGGATCCTGTGGTACCCTGCAGGTAAGAACCTTTGCAGAGCTCTGAAGGGCAGCCAGATGAAGCAGAGATGATGTCTGTATGAGCTGGCAAGCAGAACACAGGATAGGGTTACACATCCCCAACTGGGATCACACAGCAGTTGCTCATGTCTCAGCTCACTGGTCCATTGTGGGCCTTTGACCTGCTGCAGCTCATTCAGTTCCAACACAACACACCCAACAAGCTCTCCCAGAACCTACAATTTGTACATGGGGCACATAAAGAAAGAGCCACAGCACAAAATGCACATCATGCTTTCACAGGATGGAAAAAAAGATGGATCATCCAAATAGACTAAGTGAATATCAAGAAATATTTTATTGTACATGTAATCAAAATTTAAAAAACAGACAAGGAGGAGCAAAGGACAGATTTATCTAGATTCTCTTAACTATGTAGGGTACAGAAATACAACTAGGAAAGAATTAACACATATTAGTACCCTTTGCTCCCCTTCCCTGCCCCAATGGAAGAGGTTACACAAGCGAGATCTGTAATGCTTCAAATCAAGGCTTCTCAGTAACTGCACACTTGAGCTGACATAGCTAAGTATGTTCAGTTTGATGAGAGAATGAGTGCCTTCCAAATAGTTGTTTATAAACAAAACTACTCTCTCTTTAGTGGTTTGTGAGCATTACTCATTCAACACCAAGAGTATACTTAAAAGACTAATGATTTAGTGGCCATAACTGTCATTATATCTGAACTGACACAATCTTTAAGTATATCAATTATAGAAAATAGATTCCTTAGGCAGTAGAGAATATATTATCTAGTGGCAAAAACATAATGTAAAGAAAGAGAGGAAGTATTCACAGGGAAGGGAGTGTGTTAAGCAGGGGCACATTGAGTAATCAGAACTAAAAAAAGTTGAGTTCTGAAGTGCTAGCTGCAAAGGAGTCACACCTCAGCATTGTGGGTATGGGTTTCAGAATGTCTGGGTTGGAAAATATGGTACTCATTGCACATCTACATCAATCTCCCACCTTAACTCACACCCTAGATCCTCCTAACCTATTACAGTGGGATATTAAACAATTCTAGCACTGTAATTCATGTTCTGCCTTACATGCTGTGAGGAAGAAGGCATCTGTTCTCTTCCAGAACCAGACAGGACCAAGTCTGAAAGGGAATGCAGAGACTTCCCAGAGCTTATTCACCCCACAACACTTTCCTTCCTAGTTTAGAAGGGCGAAGGCCTTCAGAGCATAAAGCTGCAACTGTTCTTTCTCTCAACATCTTAGAAATAAGCCTTCCCAAAAAGCCTAAGCTATACAGCATGTAGGCAAAATTGAATCAAATGGGTGTGACAAGTGCTGAGTCCTGTATTGAAGGCAAGACAAGTTTTGGGATCCCCACAAAAGATGGTTTTGTTTATTCTCCAGTGGCCCAGTAAGGCCAGCAGATAAAAACTCCTCACGAAACTTCCAGAGAAGGCCCATGGAAAAGCAGACAAAGTAACAGTAACTATCATATTCTGGATTCTAATGCCCTGTGGAGACTATCAGATTTTTGGCTTAAAATGCAAGTGAATCACCATGTATTAAATGATCTTAATCTATTTCAGCCTACAGCATGGTCCAATGCAGATTATTAGTGTCAAGTTACACACCTAGGACTTGAATTCACTAACACTCATAGCACCACTTGATTGTTGCTGTAAGTAAAGACAGTCTAACCCTCAACTCTTCTGCCAGAAAGAGCATATTATCTTTGATAATTGTGTAACACCACCTATTCCAGGCCAGCTGACCTACCTTTTTTTGTCTCCACACATATTGCATTTGTTTTCAGATAAATCTTAACAGCTCCAAGCTTAAATTCTGTGACATATCACCTTAGCTTCCAAAGTTACAAAATAAATTCTTCTTTCAAGTATTCAAATGTAGGAGATTCACTCAACTGACAAACCAGTTTACTGACATTATCTCTCACTAGTTATTTCCTTTAGTGCCAACTGCACAGTCATAAAAGCCTCACAGCTCTTCTTCATATTTCTCAGCTTTGAAACAGGAAATGATCAATGTAGATATCTCAGGATTAACACTCCTAGGTGCAGGGAAAAAAGCAGCTGTTCTGTACCTCAGTAATTATTGCTCAGTTTTTATCTGTTTTAAGCAACATCAAGACAAGTATTTGAATTTATGCTGTACTTTAGCAGAGACAGGCTCCCTAACATTAAAGAACATCAGCCTTTCCACAGGAAAAAACCTCTAAAATTTAGCTGGTCATTTTTTCTTAACTGTTCCTTGTAACAAGGCAGATTTGTTTAGGTTTCCATTCTAACAAGATTACAGTTGTCAGAGTACATGGCTCATACCTGTGGCCAGTCTTTAGAGTAGGTGGGCTGCACGTTTTCATAACTACAGAAGTTTATCAGCTATGCTAAAACACTACATAAAAAGCCCAGGATTGTTTGCAGACTCACCAGCTACCTACACAGAACAGCTGTTCCACAAAAGTGATTTCACTAACAATTGAACTTGAAGACAAACACTACAAGAAAGGCAATAAAAGATCTTGTGTGATCAAAGGTTCTCTTACTATCTCATCTGAAAGAAATTACCTTCCACTTGAAACTATCTCCTCCTTCCATAGGAATAACCAAGATATCTTTTGGAGGCAATTTAGACAGTGACTGCTCAAAAACATTTCAACAGAACTGCTTTTTGGACGAGAGAATAAGTTATTTTACTATTTGCACAAATTGAATTTACTACACTCATTTTACTCTGGTAATGTTTTAGCTACAAGGTATCTGTACAAGATATATCAGCAGAGATAGCACATTGTTAACACTACATATGTAAACTGAGAGACAACAGGTCCTTCCACCCAGGTGTCATATTGCAGATAAACCATTTATGTCAGTCCGAGAGGCTGCGGAACCGCGCTTCAGCACCACGGAGATTCCCGGGGAGCCCAACAGAAAAGCTGTGCTCTACAAGGGTGACTGTCCATCCTGGAACAGCAGCAAGAGGAGAATCAAGCAACCAGTGTTTGCAGTAATATTCTTGAGGAGGGTTCCATTCATTCGGTGCATATTGCTGTACATAAGGTGCATAAACCTGCCACCAAGGAGATCAGCGGGAAGAGAACCCAGTGGCAAGGCTGCAACCAACTACTGGTGTCATGTCCCAGATCTGGAGGAGAATTGTGGAGAATTACACAGCATTAGTGTCAGACTCACAGCTCCTTCTGCAAGAGGCATAGAAGAAAAGATATCCCTGGACACAAGGTAACAACTCCTTTTTAACCTATGCTTGAGGAAAAGCTCATCAAGGGTTACAGCAGCCTTACAAACCAAAAGCCAAATTTGGGGCTCAAGAGTCTTGAACTTCTGTGTAGGCCTGCTATAACAAGTGCTACACAGTTTGTCACAAACATGCCCAGAGCCAAACAAGAACAGGATGGCACAGGCTCAGTTCTGACATGCATGGTGAATGTAGAGCCCAGGCACAGCAAGATTCTGTATCAGTCTGAACTCTATGTCACTGTCTTATAACAAGGGCTTTTAGTGGCCATGCTCCAAGCCATGGAGTTCAGAGCAAAGGAACCTGCACATTTCCTCAGGTCTGTGTCTCTGGGGCTGCTGGCAGATTCTCCTGCTGCCCATGCCTGCTATGTTTGTTCAGAGACACAACAGCTGCACTCCATACAGTGGAGCTACAAGTCATTTCCTCATTCAGCTGCAGAAGAACAGGTTAGCAAATACAATTCCTTCTTCACACAATAGATAACTTGTAGCAATACTTGTCAGGAAAAAAGGAAGAACATACAAAACTGAACTCTCTCTTAAATATCTGCTGGAAATGCAGGAAAGAGATGCAGCAATACCTTCACAATCCGGTCGCTCCCACAAGTCACCATTAGCCCTCTGGAGATGTCCATGGACATGTGTGAAATGTTGTGTTTGCCTTCATGAAAGGTTGCCAGGGAGGTACGGCTGCACAAGAGCAATTGAAATGAAAGCCAGCCATCAGATGAGGTTTCATGGCATCATTATAGCAGTGCAAAATAAACTTAAAAGAAAATTAGGTTGCTCAAGTACTAATAAATCTATTCCAAGAGCTGCAGTGACATATTAAAGGGGACAGAATTAAATTAGCAAGTCATGCTAAGGCACTGCTTGTGGTGTTGTACAGGTTTGACATTTTCTGCAGCATGACTGTTAGTAATACTAGAGCAGAAGTGGGACACAATTAATAAATACTCCTACACCCGGTTAACAAAGTCAAGTTCATTTTTCCCTTGCTGGCTACGGAAGTCAACTAGGGCACAGCATCCTACTTTTCAAAAAAAACCAACCCCAAGCAAACAAAAAGTCCCAATAATGAAAAATCCAATAACACAACAAAAAACCCCAAACACTCTCAAAAATTTCACATCTGATTACTCTGTTCATACCAAAAGAAAAGGGGTTCCTTCATTTCTAAGACAGGTTTAATAAGACAGCAAATGATGTTTAACCTGATTTGCTTGCATGGGGAAAATAATGTTGAGTTCTGAAGAACATTCCCAAAGTTTAAAAAAGTGTACATGAACTAATGCATATACGTCCTGGCAGCTGAAATGCATTGCCTGGCACCCACCTAGCAATGTTAAGTGCAATCAATAGCTTTTAACTAAACTGAAATGTTGAGACAAATATATCTCAAGTCTAGATCTGGGCTCCTGGAAAAGAAGAACTAAAAAAGGATATAAATGTTGTAATTCCATATCTGATCCAAACGCACTTGCAGAGGCAGATGGGGGATCTCTGCAGAGGCAGATGGGGGATCTCTGCCATCACAGTGCTTTCAGTCCCCAAGGCCTAACAGAGAGTCAGCTCAGTGTGTTCTGTAGCATTGTGTGTGGATGTGGAGCAAGGCCAAGGGTTTCTGCACACCAGCAGTGTTACTACAGTTTATTACTCCCTAATACTCACTCTTCATCCTTGATGGACTCAAAACAGGAATCACAGACACGGACCTGGAACTCAAATCCCATGATTGGGTAGCTCGACCGTTTGGTGCTGCACTTGCCACAAACTGCCTGCCCACATTTTCTGCAATGGTGCTTCATGGAGGAAGAAGAAAATCAACAAGTCACAATGTCACTTGACCACCATACAAGTGTCCACTGCACAACAAAAACAACAAAGCTTCTGTTTTGCAACCTGCAGAAAGCAACCTGCTAGGAAACCCCTGCTTCTTCAACCAAAGAGCAATGTCTCTGGAGTTCTGAACAGTCACTTGGATCATTTATGGATTTATCTCCATACTCTGTGTCTATCCTCTTCTCTGGCAAGCTCCTTCTGGGAGAAGGGGAAAAAGAGGCTTGAGCAAGCAACCCAGTTAAAAACATTCTGATGCACTAAGAACAGGGCCATTAGTACTTCACTGGAGTGAGCATCTACATTCTCAGTTATGGGGCGCTGTTTGCCATTTTACACAACACTTGAGGATTAGCTGTCCATAGTTCCAAAGCATGGGAACATTCAGAGAAATCCAACAGAGCACGCCTAGCACAGCCTGCTTTGACCTGTGACAGGTTTGTTGCAACACTTTCACAGAATTTGGAAATGTCCTAGCAGTGCTTAGAAGCCGTAACTTCTCAATACACCTCACTTCAAAGGAGCAAAAATACAAGAGATGAAAAGATCTACCAGCCTTAGAGGTCTTCTGTTTACATTTTGTTCAAGTGCTGAAGTACAGCTAAGCACTGAAACCAGCCATCTCACCTGTCTCAACCCTATCGTTTTTGTGTCCCACATTTGTTTGATATTCCAGAAGAAAGGTTGCTCACACTTCTGACAGGAATCACTTTCTAGCCATTGAGGAGCCTAGAAAAGAGCAGGAAATGTAAGCAATCAGAATTGTTTTCCTCCACACAACAGTCAAGGAAGTTTAAGAACCCAAAGTAAAGTCTTACTTGGAAAGATGCCCTGGTTCAGTTCTGGACATTACAACAATAAATTGCCTAGAGCATAGTACAAAGAAAGTTTAGCACAAAAGCCTCAAACCCAAGAATACAGTTACTGGTTACCTACACACCTCCTACACTTTTTAAGCCTCCAGGAATATGCTATATTACTGCCTTAATAAGAAAACTCATTCAAACACCTACGTTACTAAACCCACTGCAGGCATTCAGAGACTGCTGCTCTGGTTGTGTGGATAGCTTTTAAGGACCAGTGTAGTCCAAACTGCAGAAGCTATGAGGCAGTAATCCCCTTTAAGAAAGGGGGTGTCCAGAAGTAAATTCTGTGACTAATTATCTTTTCTACTTTCATGGGATTGCAGTTTGAAATAATTAGGAATTCATCTGCATTTTCCATCCTGCCCCCATCTTCGTTAAGCATCCCTTTTCCCACCCACACACTTTTCCTGCCATAAATGGACTAGGCCAAATGAAAATAGAGCTTTTACACATTTCAGCTCTCTCAGATACTTTAACTGAACATCCCTGAAAGAGATAGAAAGAGAGGCACAATATTTTTACTACATGGACTTGAATTTGAACATGTATATTCTATACAACTTTATACATCTCATGAGGAATTCTCCCTGAAACTGGAGGAGGAAAGCTGGAACAACAAAGCATTTTTTCTTTTCAGTTCATTTACACTGCTGACAGTAAGAAAACAAGAGCATTCTTACTTGCACCACCATGGATATGAACTGATGCAGAAAGAAAGTGTATGGCTGGGTCAATTGCTGTGTACTGAGATCTTTATAAAAAAAAAAGTTGCCTGGGGACTGAACCTCTACCTTCTGAACTGCATCTCAAAATCTACCTCTCACTTCTTTACCTGTTTTGACACAAGTTGAGAACTTATTTCAAGACTATTGAAGCACAGTCCTTTGGTTTCTTTACTGCAAGAGTTTGACTGCTTTAGATTGTTCCAGAAGCAAAGATCACAGCCATTCCAGTGAACCTGTTGCTCTCTTTGACATAAAACTCTAAGCAGTCCAAAGCACCTCCTGCACTTTTCCATTTACTACAATGCAGCACGGACAGCCATTAGAACAGAACAGGTTTCAATAATATCATTCAGCTTTAAAGTGTCAGACAACATGAGGAAAGCAGCCTGCAGAACTGATTAAGGAAAGTCACATTAGTCTCTGAAAAGGGGAAAGAAAATATCTTTGACGTATGACATGAAGTTACCTCTTCTCGGCTGATATCCATGTTCCAAACAGCAATTCCCCCATCAGCTGAACAAGACACCAGCTGCCGTGTCAGCTGGATGTAGCAGATAGCCTGCACCTTGTCACTGCCAACAAAGCACACACCAGTTACCCACAAGTCTTTAAACAAAGCTTGGTTTCTCAGCAAACCCTGATTCCTTCTCGTAAATCAAGCTACTGAGGAAGGCCAAAACTGATTTTCAGTTTGCTAAGTCCACTAAGTAGAGCTCTGAGGATGAGTGAACAAATGCTGTCACCTGAGCACTAGCCTAGCATCAGGATGTTGAGGGAGTTCTTACAGGCCTGACCAGAACACCAGAGGTACAGTTCCATGTTAACATTTGCTGGCAGTAAGCCCTGATGGTGAACTGAGTGTCAACTGACTCAGAGTGCTTGTGCAAATACTCTTCTGTGTTGGCAAGGAGAGTCACTTGTCAAAACAGAAACAACTGAATAAATAAAGAGAAATATTTGTTTCAAGGTGCTACTAAGCAGCAGGTTCCACTTTTGCTAACAAATCACAGTAAGTCAGGCTGTAGGTGCAAAGCAAAGTATGCATTCACCAATAAGACTATTTAATCCTAAAGAAAGTCATGTCAAAACAAAAGTCTGCCCTAAGAATTTAAACAAAGAATCTGACTAGTATCAAACTGCTTTGCAACATCTAAATTGAATTAAGAAGTCATTCTGCTTCTCAGAAAGAACCTAACTGTTACAAGTCTTCACCAGGACACATGAGGCAGCAGTAAGAGCAGTATAAAGTCCTCCAGTTACTTTTTTGTAACCAAGGCTCTATTTTTAATTCTTTAGCCATAAGACTAAACCCTCAAGATTTAACAGGAGTTCTAGAGCTAAGGCTATCAGTCTTGGTCAAAGGTAGATGGAGATCTATGGAATTAGACAAGAGGAGAACACACTACAAATATCTTTAAATATAAACAAAATCTCTACTACCAGTGCATTTCTAAGTAGAATATATCTTCTGTGGTGAACTGCCTGTCAGACTGAATTAGAGCCCTACATTTAAAAATGGCAGATAGTGTTGGGTGTCTAAAAATTAAGAGTTGATTGTTACAGACAACTACCTCAACTTCAGAAGAGGGGAAACATGACACTTTCTGAAGTTGAGAGACAACCCCTGAAATTTAGCCAATCAGTTATGACCTATCAGTTATCACTGACAAAGACAGGGAGAACAGGAACATATTGAAGCTTATTTTATATGCATACATGAACATGATTATACATAAAGGTTCTACCCCTCCTCTCAAAGATAACTCAGTTGCAGTATTTACAATACAGACACCTGCAATTTTTACTTAAAGGCCAAACCAGATGATTTAGGATTTTTACCCACCTTTTTCTATAAACTATTTCTGTGTTACTTCTAAACCACGGTAACATGAAGACATTAAACACGAAAAAGAAAAAAGCTTTATCAGTAAGGCCTTCCTAGTACTGATTATCCTTCTTCTCCTTCAAAGTACTCAGGATTCTGCAAAGAGTAATTTTCTCCATTTTTCACAATGATTCAAATATCTTGCCATGCTATTTAGTCTTCCTGGGACTGTGTGTCCATTACAGGATGAAAAATAAGACTCCATTACATACTGGTGTCCCTGGAGCAGCAGCGTTCTCCCCTTCCTTCCACCAATATCCCACATGATAATGCTGTGGTCAGAGGCACCTGAGAAGAGCAGCCTTTGGACAGGATCCCACCACAGGGAAGTAATGCTCCCTAGGAGAGAACATTCTGCAGTTAGATGTAAGGGACTGGCTCCCCAACACAGTGATGCCCTCCTGGAGCATTCAAGTGAAACCTGAGGTCCTGCCTTACACCAGCAACATATTGGAAGCCTTAAGGCAAAGGAAACATCCAACAGCAAAGTGCAGTCCTGACAGAGTGGCAAGAAGTACTGGACAACTGAACAGATGTCCCTAAGAAGACAGATATAGCATAAGCCAGAAAGTCTGAGTTCTACCCTTTCTATTTAGGAAGGTGATTGTAAGAGTTGCCAGGCTGCCACATGAGCTTTGGAAGATAGAAGCACCAGCAGCTGCCAAGCAGAAATCACTATCTACAACACAGTGAGGTGCTTGGTCAGTGGCTGCAGCGCAGCTCGCACTGTTCTCAGCTAAAGCTACTCCCTCACATAACCACACAACCTTAAAATAGCTGGACTAAGAAACAAAGTGAGAACTTCACTGCTGTTAGCAAATCTGCCACCACTCACTAAATTACAAAACTAGATTTCAGAAGGCCCAGTGCAACTGTGAATTAGGGATAGAAAGAAATGAGTCATCTGACAGTAGCAGCCTTATACTGAACCCATACCCATGGTAACGTTGCCAGTACACTACAGGAGTAATTTTGTTACTCATGCCACCTATAGTTGTGAAGTTGGGACATTTTATTTCCTTGCAGAAATCCTTCCATTGCTCAATTGTCATCAAAAGCCTTGTTAGTCCAAAACCAAGATGATGAATGGTAATTAGAGCCCAGATCAGTTCTTTCCAATGCTCTGAAGCAAGAGATTTTTTTTTTTTGCCTCCTTTAGGGCTATGCTGTTTTCAGACTGACCCATTTGGAAATAGCATGTGCACCAAAGAGGCATTAACTTTGGGTATTATCTCAGCATTACACAGAGCAGGCTGTTATGCATGGTGAATTCTGGAAGCTGAGAACAAACTCTGAAACCATTTAAATTGCAAAGCAACTGCTTGCTTATGAAGTCACATTTAGCAAGAGCTAGAAAGCAAACAAGACTTTTAAATCAGACTTTTAAAGTCTGTCAAACACAACTGCACTCAAAGGAGAATTAGATGCCATTTAAGTTTAGAGTTACTAGATCTCGAGAATATTACACAAATATGGTGGAGAAAAAAAAGTTACACGTAATCTGATTTGCTTTAAAAAAATAAATGAAGGAAAGAAGTTGAAATAAATAGTACAATACCTGTTTAAGAAAAATCTGTTTCTGCCCCTGAAATAATTTTTTATGGTAGCTCAATTCTTGTTTTAAGGATCACAGTCCCCATTTGGAAATATATGAGCCAAAGGTGGCTGCTGTGTGGACAGCACTGCTGAAGCTGGTGCTTGGAAGCCCATCACAACTCAAGAGACAGAACATAACAAGAAAGCACCACACAGACATACTGCTTTAGAGTAACTGTAACATCTACCAAGAAGTTGCATTTGAACACAGACCAGTACAAAAGTATACAGAGGCAAAGGAGTCTCTAGGGCCAAGAGAATTATTTTGTTCTAAACTGAAACAATCTGAAGTTCTCCTTGAAAGCAGAAGAGACATTTATCACTTGAAAATCTCAACTTGCCTCCTGCATTCAAAACCAGCTGTATCACTTTACAGTCATCTGTAGATCAGGAGTCTACCCAGCTTTAACAAAGCCTACTCTATACCTCCAGCTGTTAAACAAGGCAGCCTTTTCCAGTGGGTCAGAGACTCATGACCCAGTAGTTCATCCCTACCCACATGCAAACTGTCAGCTGATTTGAAAGTTGCAAATACCACATGGGAAAAGGCATTCTCTTGTTTATTTTTCTCAGCACATTATTAAGTTACACATTATTCTGTCATTCTTGCCTTAATCATTACAGCAGACAGTAGCTCTGTATTATGTTATGGACCACCTGATTCTTCATTTGATATAAGGACTTCAGCTGCTCTGTAGAGGATGAGACATTTGCCTTAGACTAGGCAGTTTCTCTAATGCTGAGACTAAAGCTTTTAAAGGTGGCCATCTAGTGGATAACTTGTGTTTAACTGAATGCATATGTTTACTTTTGTTTTTCAGCTACAATAAAAATACCTGTAGGTATTTATAAGGCTAAGATTTGCCTTCAGCAAGTATGTTTGTTCTTTAACAGGAAGTCAAGTATAACTTTCAACAGCTTATGATAACCACTGCCCTGGACTGGTTTTTCATCCAGTATCTACCCTAAGAGGCAGATATGCAACTGACCATCTCACCCCAAGTTACAAAGAGGTACTGTACTGGGAGAGGTGGCTTTAAGACAAAGAGTTACTTTACCTTCATGCCCTTTAAGGGTTGTGATAACTGAACAGGTATTCTGCTCCAGCTTCAGAAGAGTGATCTGTCCAGAATAATCACCAACAAATGCATGCTGAGTTTCATGATCATATCTGAACACCAGTCAAGGAGAAGGTTCACATGTTCAAAGAGTATTTTACATGACTGAAACAATCAGCTACAGAGGTGAAAAAAATTGGGAAAGAACATTTTAATACGCCAGATAAATATTTACATAATTACTTTTAAAGTGGTTGGAGACTGTAATAAACCTTTTTGATTCCTTTCTTCTCATCACACTTCCCTACACATTCCAGTAAAACTGTACAGAAAATAAGACAAGAGTTTTAGAAAGCCACTGGAGAAAGCCATGAGATAATCCATGCCCTAGTTTAAGGCAAGCCAAGTAGCTTCAGGCCATTTCTAGCAGCTGTTTACAGAACACACTCATGGCTGTTTACAAGATGCCAAAACTCATCAGGCTACTTGCTGCAGTGCAGAGCTCTCTGCAACTATGAGGAACACCTCACTGGACACTGGGCTGCATTCAGTCTTACCTGGTATCTTCTCCAATAAACCCTTCATTTTCTAGCACGGTTGTAGTTGATATCTCCAGGAGAGGAAAACCAAGATACAAGGATGCTGACCCTCCACAACAAGTTCACCTTACAGTGGAAGTACACCCCCAGTGTTCCAGCTACTGCCAAGGTGAGGCTGTCTCATTTCTTGTCCTGTTCTCTGGACTTTCCAGTTTACCAGTGCAGGTTCTTGAGTGTGGTATTGAAAACTGACCTAATTTCAGAAAGGATTCTGTCAGTTAACACTGAGATCAAAGCCACACTGATCCATTAACAAGGTGGCACATTGGGCAAAAGCGTTACACCTCATAAGAGTTCTGATACTTGGTTATTGCCACGATGCAACTATGAACTCCAGAAACCAAAGCATGGCAAGTCAATGGAACTAGATGATTTGTTGCTTTTAGAAGACTTTTGTTATTCAGAATATAAGCAAGAGCTTTGAAAGACCCATGCAGCTGATAGCACATAATCCAAGAGCTGTGTATAAAGTTAGGTGTCCTCCTTGAACCACACAGAAACACAAGTTGCATCTAGAAAAGTAGCCCCTGGTATCCAACAGAGGCCAACTTCAGGACAGTCTACCAAAAAGCCCACCACCCTAAGTGAAAATGCAGAGGCTCTGCCATCTGATGACATTCCAAAGTCTCTTAAGCCTTCAGGATCATGAGATAAACAATTTGCTTTCAACAAATCCTCTAAGTCCCTGAACATGTGATCTTTTCTTCATCCTGAAGTTCAGGCTTGCCTTATCCCCACTAATCTAGTAGAGAATAGGCACTCTGCTGTGTTTTTCAGAAGCTTACACATAGGATCACTAACAAACAATGTTCTAAGGAACTTCCTGTTGGGAGGCCAAGCACCTGGTACACACACCAGCAAGCTGGTTCTTCCTAACACAAATCCAAAGAGAGATAAATTAAAATGGATTTTCAAATGTCAAGTTCTTCAGTGGAAATTTATTTTTATATTGATATAAAAGGTCATATTCTTTTCTCCATTTTAATAATAAACTGTGTCATTATTTGCCATAGCATTAGCTATAGAAGCCACTGAATTCAGTGAGACTCAGACTGTTCCCCAGACTGCTGTGAGCTGGTCTCCAATACACACACCAGCTTTAACCTATTCTGTGCTGCATTCAGCTGAGGTGAGCTGCACATGGAATGTTTTGTGGGACACAACTCCCCTGGACTCTAAAACAGAGCAGCAGTACAACAGTACAAACCTGGCAGTTTTTCACTCAGTAAGGCAGGGTCTGCACAGATGGGAGACCTCAGAAGGACAGACATGCAGCTGGCAACTGAGTTTTCCTCCCAGCTTCTTACCAGGACATAGGTTACAGCCACTCTAGAGAGGGCTTCATGTTTTCAAGAGATGATGTTGACCTGTTTCAGTTTTTTAATCTTGCTACTTCTAAAACATTACTGCCATTAAACCTCATACAGCAACCAATACCTTCAATTACTGTCTGGCCACATGTAAACTGCCACCTTTAACAAGTGCTAAAAAAACAGTTTTAGTTTAGTTTGCTTTCAAAAGCTTTGATATGTGAACTACCTTTGAAGCTATTGGGCTTGTAAGTCTTTTACATAGGGTAAAGAATGTCCTGAAGTACTTACAGCTGAATAGACAGAGTGCATAAGCTGCAAATGCTGCAGTTAAATATAGTTTACAGAAAGTAAATTGTACACAGACAAATTACTACTGGTGAATAAAGTTTCAATGTACCTGGTAGCTTAAAGATAGAAAAGATTAACTTGAGCAAAGACAGAAAAATTAAAGCAGTCCAAAGGGTTTCATGATGTTTTACGCTCTGGAAAGACTCAAAGACACACTGGCATCTGTTGAACAAAGGCACTTGCCCAGGAGGTCTGTGGGCCATGCTATAGATACTGTCACTGCCACAAGATGCTACAGACAGACACCTCAAAATTATGAACTAGTACAGACTGGGATTTCTGCAGCTCAAGGTCTCTTCTGCTATCTAATAACCACTAACAGAAATAAAGGTAAATAATGAGAATAAGGATTAGCAGACTTGCAAGAGATGCCATGGATATCTAGCTTTTATACATGGAAAGTTGGGAACAAATTAAGGCAAAGGAACAAAGTAGTCTTCCATTTTCAGGGTAGCAATCATTTTTTAAAGGATACTGTAGACATGAGGCCCAAGAGGTGAAATAATGTCTCCCCAGCATGCTCCCACTCCTGGTGCACATCCAGCTGATACACTTGTCATGACCTGTGCTGATAAGCCACTCTGATGCCAGGCAGAAAGTAATAGCAGACACTCGATTCTGGTGAGCTGCAACAAGAAAGAGATTCTGGCTATTTTCCCCCAAAATCCAAGTGCTGTGTACTTCCATTCTCATTCAGACAGACAGAGGTTGAAGATGATATCCAGGCAATGCCCCAGGGAGATTTTTCATCATTATATTATACTTGCATCTTGGCTGAATGAAAAGGTTCCCATAGTTCTGTTTAGGATTTGCCTGCTGAATAGCTCAAATGAACCAAACCCATCACTCAGCTGATGTAAGCCTTTCCCCAGAGAGAGAGAAGCTGAGTTCAGCCCAGATACCCAAGGTTAAGGAACAAGCAAACCCTCAGCTTCCTCTAGCTAACTCAAGACTTCTGGGGAGTAATGCAACACATCTAAAACCTTGAATTGCTTTACTAAACCCATCTTTTCCTAACTCCAGAGAGCTATGCTCACATTTATATTTCTAAGCACCTGAAAGGATATCTAGTCCATGGCATTCAAACTGTTTCCTGTGACAGAAACCAAATCCCACCCAGCTTGGTTGAGAATGCTGCCACTAAGCAAGAAGTTACACATGCTTCAGAAAGAAGCTTCCCCTGCCCCACAAGATGCAAGTACTTCCCTTGACTGAACTGTCAAATCATCTCCCTTAGGATAAAGGGAGGTTTTGTTGCTTTTAGAACAAGGTCTTTTTCTCCCAAGCAAGACCATTGCTTCTGTTGGTGTCAGGGAGCCACAAGACAAACTGCACTTTGTTTTGCTACATAATCTGCAGTCTTTGACAGCTTCCTTCAGGCCTTTCACATTAATATGCCAATTTTAACCAACAATTGAGTTTTGTATTTCTATAAAGGATGTGTATAGACAAATGCTGAAATTAGTATCTCTATAAATATTAGAACAATCCAACAAACCCTGTCTTCCACATATTGGAAAAATTAGCTCTTTTTCATCCTTAAGGTTGCTCTCCTAAGGTGACAGAGAAGGTACAGACTCTTACCTTGAGCTAGGAGTAACCAAGCACATTGTTAAAAGAAGTAAGGAGAGAAACTGCAAATACCCAAATCACCTTTATAAAGCTCTTGCACCAACACTCATGTAGTACAACTACTCCAGCTGAAGAGCAAAATCCAAGCTTACTAGTTCTGGCTCATAACACTGCAGGCTACTGATGCAGTGAACTTAATGATCATGACTACAGCTTGGACTCAGCTGTCTGACAGAACACTCTTCTTATGGCAGTTATCCCCCAACTAAGTGACCAACTGTAAGGTCAGTCAGAATTAAAACAATTCTGGATTTGATTAATCTGTGACTGTGTCCAGTCTCCCAAGCATTGTAGATACTTTCCCTTTACACAAATGTTAGTGTAGATAGTGGTTAACTCTTTACCTGGATAGGTCTTCACAAAGTTCATCTTATTAAAGTCCTCAGAAATATGAAACTCCTAAAAGCAAAGGGAAATTGTTAGAAGATACCACAGTGGCATAAAGCAACACTGATACCCAAAAAGGAGCAGTAACCTCACAGACCAAAATTTGCATAGCAGCAGTATATCCCACAAAAAACAGGCAGCTTCTCAGGCTGGAGCAAAGCACACTGAAATACCAACTGTAAATTAAGGTTTTAAGTGAACTGAATTTTCAACAGGGAACATCCTTTCAGAACTGAGTTTACTGAAGGGAGGTAATAGAAAGAGATAAGATCTCATTTGTCCTCAGCAGGAGCAAACAAAACTATCTTGTAGTACTTAAGATTTGCATGCTTGTGACTTCACAATGGACAGGTTTAAGTGACAGTGTTCTTTATTTGATCCATTAGACTTAATGAAATTTTAGAAGTCTCAGCTTGAAATTTCCAATAGTTATCACTAGAATTCTCTGGAGTTCTTTGTAGGCTATTCATAGCAGTTATCTGTAGAATCACTCTTTATGACACTCATGCAGTACCCTGGCTCCTTATGGGGCAGTTATTATTTTGACCTTACTTTCATAAAGAAAGGAAACTATTAAAGCATCTGAGAGTCACAAGATTTCCCTCCTTTACCAAGGGGGGAAAGAATAAAACCCAGTTTCTGTTCTGCCAAGTGTATGCTCTCCAAGACAGGGACAGCAACTACAGCAAGAGTATACAAAGAGAGAAGAAAGAATTCCCAGCAAGAAAGGAGATGAACCCAGCCTCTTATAATTTTAGAGCTAGTGTTGAAATTTCTACATCATAAAAAGATGTGCAGCAAGCAAATCCAGAGATGTGAGCATGGCAGGATACAGACAGATCCATACTCCTGGCCAGGGGCAAACCAACTGCAGTTCACAACCCCTGTCAGAGCACCACCATGGCACTCTGCCCAGCTTACTGTACTGCCCTCAAAACATTTCCTTGGCCAAGTGAAATTGTTTGGGCCCACTGCTGCACTAATGGCTCAAGGCCTTGAAGCTACCTGGCTCACAAGTAGCCAGAAGAACCTTTCCTTTGCAGTCCTCCCACACATCTCAGCTGAGCTGCCAAGAAGCTCAGCCATTTAACAGTAGCTGCATTCCAAAATGAATGGAAAGAAAACAGACTATCAGCTGCCAGCAACACATGGACAATCTGAGCAATTCTAACCTACATTCAGAAGAAAAGTCACAACAACTTACCATGATAGCTCCATTATCCTGGCCAACAAAAATCCGTCTGCTGTCATGATGATAAGCCATGGCAGAACATGGGGCTGTCAAAAAAGCAAGTACATCACAATATTTAAATAGAGGTATTAGGATACACATGACTTTAATAAAAGTCAATTCTTTCACTCGGGACAAAAGCTGTTTAAGCAGTTTGACAGAAACTAGTCTGCCTAGCTACCATCCCTTGGAATGACAGTTCAATTCCCACATGTGAAGCTGAGGACAGGAACATGACTACTGTAACTCAGATATACCAACAGGAACCATATGCAAACCTGATGTCCTGCCACAAGGTGCAACTCAGCAAGAGGAATTTTACACATGCTGAAAGCTGAGCTAACAGCAACAGCTGGTTACACCTAAGAACTTGAGCTCACTAAAATTATCTCAAATGCAGCCCTGAAAGAAAAAAATGCACCCCTTGGGAAGCTGAGAGTATTCTTACATCTCAACTGTCAGCTAGTGGTTAGAAAAGCTCACTTAACAGGCAGACAAGTTATCTGCCATCATTCAGGCACCTCCAGCTGCACATCCACAATGATTTACCTGGTGAAGGATGTGGTTCTGACAGAACACTGCCACAGATCTCATCCACCATGCAGCTAGTTTTAAATCAAAGTCTGAGCTAGATTTGCTGCAAAGCTCCCAAAATCAAGATCATTGAAGGAACCCAGCTCTTGGGGAAATGAGAAGGAGGTATTCCTACACAGCACAGCTCCAAACCCCATACTATGCCTGGCCACCACTTCCAACACCCATGTTGTACTTACATGCCATGGTGTGATAGATGCTGGGCCAGTACTGCCCACTGTCCCTCTTCAGCCATACTCGGATTGTCCTGTGCCATGGAAGAGCAGGGAGAAGCCAGCTGTAAGTGCATCATGCCCTACATCTGAACCTCTGCATTAGTTATGGGTCAGCTCCACTGCCCTCAGCTTTTGTGCTACTCAAATATAGTAGAGGAACAACATAACAGAAATAACAGCACTCAAATACTGCTCTAACATAACAAGAACACTGGCACTAAGAATAGGCACCCTTGGATTTGGAAAAGTTTTCTTTAAAACTATTTATACATGGAGTTTCAATAGCATGAAATGGAAATATTATTTCAGCTCACCTCAGAAATTGCTACAAATTGCATCCCTTTACCTCCTTCTTGGCTCTGGCTGATATAAGTCAAATTCAAACTACAGAAACTTTCTATCTTCAGCAGAGCTAACCACAGTTTGTTTATAGCAGATTGAGTGTCTGATACATTTTTAAAAAATTGCAAATAATTTCTTATGGAAGTCCAAACTTTTAAATTTTTACAGCATCTCTGTGTAACTCACCCTTCAGCAAGCCAGATAGTGAATATTAAGAACAGAAGCATCTCATCTTCTAGAACACCACATTAGTGACACCTCCATCCCCAAATATGAAGAATCCATAGAGGACAGTATATCTAACTCAGTATTATTTCCTCTAAGCCATGCCTCTAATCCCTCATGCAGGAATGCAAAGGACAAGCAACATTAGTGGTTGTTGGTTTGCACTGCTTCCCTGCCCTAAATATGATCAGGATTGATGAGCTAGTCAAACATTAACTGAAAAGCTGACAAGATGGCTTGGACAGCATGCCAAGATTCTTTATAGAATTGGATTTAGTCTGCAACCTTCCAGAATCATCTCCTAGAAGGAAAGGATAAGTGGTCTTGTGAGCATTTAGCATTACACTACTCTGATGGCTGTCAAATCCTGGGAGGAGGGATGTAAGGGCATCAGCAAGGAAGTGGAAAGTTATTGTCAATCACAAGCATTCCTACAACAGACACATTGAAGGGACTCTACATCACAATGTCAAGAGCACACATGTAGACAGTGTTAAGGTTAAGTCCTCTTGAAATTTCATCTCCAAACCATTGTTTGCCTTTTTGTTACTGTTTAAATCCAACCTCCTCATTCTTAAATGTTCTGTAAATATATGTACCTGGAAACACTGTCAAGAGGCTTCACTGAGATGTGGTGTTCTATTACTGTTAGCTAATAAAAGTTCTGGTACTCAGAATTCTCTGGAAAAGTACTAGGGGACTGATTAGTTAGACATCATGGAGGATCAACAGTAAAAAGTTTAACAAAAAGAGCACAGGAGGGGACCAGTGTCATGCACCACAATCACAAGAACTTTTGAAAAGTTTTACTGCTCAAAATACAACAGTAGCATTCTAATTTTGCAATCCATTTTAAGGATTTTCTTTAAAAGACCACTCAAAAATAAAGCAGACAATGCCCACCCTTAATGAACTACTTTTTGAAAACTTGAAAGCAATACAGGTGAGCATACACTCCCCAAAACAATTTTCAGCTTTTAAATCAAGTTACTTTTTGATCAGTTTAGGGGCATGTGTACATTGGTCTAGTAATTATTAGTCACTAAATATTTTGCATGAAGACTGTCTCTTAAAAGCTATCATTTCCTCTTTACAATAATCAACAGCCTACCTTATATCAGTGAGTCACCACTTCAGAAGAGCAGTTGCTATTTCTTGGTAGCACAGAATATGGGAAAAACAATGTTTTCAAATCATTCTAATGATGCCAACCTAATAGCACCGGTTAGCACCTATGCACCTTCATCAGCTTTTTAACTTGCTTTTTAAAGCAGCTCCATCATACTCAAACTGTTCTGAACATCTCAGATGGTGGCTTCCATCCTTACTAATTCAATTCTTCACTTCTAGGCAAAGCCATGTAATCATCTTTTATTTTTAAAAATTACATGATAAGTTATCATGGTGATCAAAACCACACATTGGTGATTTTTCAAAAGCAGACTTAGCTTCTTCTCAGTATTGTGGTTAACTGTACTGAACTAGAATAAAGGAGGCAAAGATTTGTTTTTTCTAAGAAATTATTTAATGGGAGTATAACTTCTGTGTTGATCATCAATGGTACAGCCCCTCAGTGAAGTTGAGAGCCTAAGCAAATAGCTACAAGAGTTAGCAAAATTAACTTCTGAAAGCTTCTTATTTTGGTTTAAGTAAGATTTAGACTCTGCTCGCCTCATGCTTGCAAGATAAGCTGTCAGACAGCTTTATATCTAATTATATAAAGCTCTGACTGAGCAAAATTTGAAGAGATCATTTCACAGTAGTCAGCAAGTGACCTCGGCCAAAATGCCACTTCTCCCTGATTCTCCCTCCTACAGACCTGGTTTTGTGATGCATCTCCTTATGTTGGGACAAATTAATTTGTGAAATACCAATTCTTAAAGGACTAGAGAAGTCCTCCAGTAATGCTGCTCCCACAATCTCTTTCAACCACTCAATTGTTATGTCTTTGTTATGACAACTGCCTTAGAGTTTTCAGCACTTTCCTCAAAACTTGGTCTTTATTTAATGAAGACTCCTGGGCTCAGTACCCAAGAAGAACTGGCTACCACTCACTTCTCCTTAAGCTCCCTACTAAGGGCCTAGAAAGACACAGGGTTGTTTGACAGCAGTCTCAGTAAGGATGTAAAAATGCTGAAACTCATAAACCCAGAGATAGATGCAGACTTTCAAAATTCTAGACTCATGTCTCTGAGAGTGGCAGGAGGAAGCAAAACATTTTTTAAAAATATTAGAAATTACCCCCAAACTTCCCTATCATTCAGTACTGAACCAGAAGCTGCTTTCAGCTGGCAGCATGCACATTTATAGAAGCACAATTCAAAGGGGTTTTGGCATAGGATTTTTTAACGTAATATAAAGAAAGACACTCAAAAGTCATCTTCAAATAATACTGACTGCGGCATGACCAATTTCTGAGAGTTTTTATTGTTGCAATCACCCTTTCATTCAGAGAGTGATTGAGAGCAGTGACAGTGCTGTGCTCCAACAGTGTTTGTGCTCCTGCTGCACCAGCTGCCCTCTGGAAGCCAACAGCACAGGCACCAGGGAGGGAGAATGATGGAAGAGCAAGAGCCAAATCCAGCCCTGTTACAACACCAGCACTGCTGCAGGCTACTACACACCTACACCAGCCCTGTTCCCAGCACTGCATCTTCCTAACTCCTTCAAACCACCATCAACCACTGGCAGCTTTTTCCTAGCACGAGCAGAACACTGCCTCTTTCTGGTAGCTTAAATCAAAAATATTTTTACTGTTATCAACCTTGTTCCCAAAACAGCATTAGGAATCTGGTTTAATCACAGTGCAATGGAAGCTCAAAGACACAGCTGACAGTTTTTATCAAATTTCTGTTAAAACTAAACCATGTTTTGACCCAATATTTAAGTTTCATAAGCAAAAAAAACAGCGAAAGCCAACACTGTACTTTAAGCAGCTACTGATGGTCACCAAACAGCAGCATTGAAATGTGCCAGTGACTCCAGAGCTCCTGTGAGCCTGTAGTAAATACACGACTTTTGTCTTGCATTTAGGGTCTTGTACACAGCTGATCATCCCTCAGCATTCCAGCTGCAGCTGGGAAACACTCCTCCTGCCTTAGCTGTTTGTCTGCTGAGGGACACACTGCAACAATTCCCAGCATTGTCTTGCAGCCAGGGTCAGACAAGATGCCAACAGGGACACAGAGTTAATCATCCTTTTTAGATAAGTTCTGAGAAAGCTTCCCAGATGGCAAGTGTCCTGCTGAAAAATCCGATTGGGAAAATTAACTCTTTGTCTCCTGCAGGTATTCTTGTTTCTTTTTTCCTCTTTAAAACTTTCTAAAAAAATCATAGAATTTTGTTGGCATTCACAGAACTACTACGAAATATTTTGTATCCTCTGAAAAAGTAAAACAATTACTTTTCATTCTAGGAAATATAATTTAAAATAGGAAGAGCTACAATGAGTAGCTCTAATGAGAGAATAATCTACAACATTCCCAGGGAATGTTTGTGGACCAATGTTTTCCTCACTACCCAACTTGTAAACACATTCCTCTGACTGGTTATTATGAAATACTTGACAGCCTTAGCTGCATTAAGATGCAATAAAAAAAATACTTTAGCCCTGCTCTCAGTACACACAGCAGCTCTTGTGCTCCTTGTACTCTGCACTTTGCTGCCAGGAGCATAAGCAGTTAGGCAGCATTAACACCTACACCCCCCTTGTAGCAAGCAAACAGGGGAGCACTGTTTGACAACATGCTGAGCTGTAGGTGAAAGCTCTGATGTACTGTAGGAGGTATCCCAGATTAGAGGAAATACAGGTTTCTGAAAGTTTAAAGATTTAATTTCTCACAGTAAGGTGGATTCAGCCAAGTCCACAGACTCACTTGGAAATTACACACATCAAAGGTGGGTGGTGGCCTCTCTCTCCTTGCACAGGTCTGCATCTGACCTCAAAACTTGCCCAGATAAAGATGCAGCTCCATCCTTGGCTCTTATCAGCAGTCTAAGCATGCAGACTGCTCAACCTTCGGCATTAGACCTTGAGTTTAAATGCTGGCACTGGCTGCCACAGGCAAGCCTATACCATGAAACTCTGTGAATGCTGAACCCTGATATGGAGTCTTAAAAATCATTATTTCCTCTTGTCTCCTTCAGGAAGCTCATCAAAGCAAACTAAACACAAACACAAACATTCACACCTAAGTGACTGGAATGAAAGAAAGCTGCCTATTCCCATCCAAAAGCTGTTATCCAACATGTACTGCACAAAGCCATCTCCATAGGAAGGGATGACACAAACCAACTAGACACCTGATTTGTTTGCACTTTTTGACCTAAAAATAAATGCCAGAAAACCCAGTTCAGATAACACTGTTCCTCTGCTGATTTTCTGCACTCATACCCTCCTACTTCTCACAAGGTCAAGCTTTACAAACAAAAAGTCATGCAAATATTAATGCAAATTTAGTTTTATAAGTTTTATGGTATAACAGTAAGATTATACCCACACCAAGCTACATCTCAAAGAATGCACTTTTGTACTTTTAAAAGTTCACCGTTGCTTCAAATGGAGCCACAGTTTCTTAAGGAGCATCTCCCATCCCTCTTTACATTTAAGTGTCACTTTCCACATGGCACAGGTGAAATTCCATCTCTCATTATACACTGCAGATCCCTCACCACTTTCCTGACCACAACCCTCTGTACTACCTACTTCCTCATTTCCACTTTCCTTTCATCTAAGTAACTGTTTACCGACATTACAGCTTCTGTGGCAGACGAGCCAGTGCCGAGAACCAGTGTTAGACTGTGAAGACACCTTCCCTTCCAAGCAGAAAGCGCCGTGCACAGCAGCTCATCACCTCCTCTCCCCTCGGATCTGCCAACTCACTCCCTGCGGGGCTTCAGCCAAAGGGAAGCAGGTTTAGGACCCGCACACCGAGCCACCGGAACGGGCTCGTTCCTCTGGAGCAGCTCGGGAAGCTCCAACTCTCCCGACGGGCAAGGGAAGCAGCGACACACTGCAAGCGGTTCAGGCAGTAGAGCGGAAGGCCGAAGGAAGCACACTCCCTGACTCCTGGTTCTGCCCGTGAGCTCTGCAGGATCCACTCACACACAGGGGCAGAGGCTCCGCAGGGCCAGGACAGCGCGCACGGAGCACGGCAGCTTCTCCCCGCCGGTGGGAAAGTGTCAGCCCCGCGTCCCGCACCGGGCCGAGCCGATCCTCCCTCACAGCTGAGGGCATCTTCCTCCCTGGAACGCGGCTCTCCTTACGGCGGCAGGCACGGAGTCCCCGCGCCTCCCGGCAAAGGCACAGCGCACACCCGCATTCCCGTGAGCACCTCCCGCTGCCCCAGCTCCCAGCCCCGCGGCCCAGCCCTGCCCGGCGGGGAGCGGGCCCCGGGTCACCTGTCCTCGCCGGCCGTGATGACGCCGTCCTCCTTGGGGATGAGGAGCGCGGCGCTCACGGCGTCCTGGTGGCCCTCGACCTTGCTGAGCAGCACGGGCCGGCGGCTCTGCGGCCGCGAGTGGATCTCGGCGGCCATGGCCCGCACGGCTGCGCGCAGCGGCGCCGCCCCGCCGCGCCGAGCAGTCCCGAGTAGCGGCGCGGCCCACGCGCGCCGCTGCCGTCACGGGCGGGGCGGGCCGCCAGCCGTAGTGACTGGAATAGAAGGGCTCGGGCCGTATTTCATGGAAGAGCGGAGAAATCAATCTGGCGGTGGGGGCTCCGGCCGCCCGCCCAGGGCGGAACGTGTGCCCTCCGCTGTCCCCGGGCTCAAACACGCCTTGCTGTGGCTCTCCCGTGGGCTCTGTCCAGGAAAAGTCGTCGCCGTGCCCCCGGCTGAAGGAGCCCAGTCGCTGCCCGTCCCCGCTGGCATGGGGCCACCGTAAGGCAGTAGAGGAAAGGCTGCTCCCCCTCGGGTAATTAACGGAGGATATGGGCTCAGGCAGGACGTGTAGTCACAGGAAATACATTAGCTCCTTTCTGTCTGTTAAAGCAGCTGTAATCCTTCATCCTATAAGTTCTTAAGCAGCTGGGTTGTGCTGTTATTTTCTCTGTGTTCACTGCATGGGAATGTTGGCCACGTAGCTGGGTAACCAACAGCAGAATTCCTTCCCTCGGTGCTTGGTTTTTGGTCTTATATCTAAATACTAGCTTTTGGATGTAGCCAACACACGTTAGGTTTAACTGAAAATGCCCAGACAGAGATGAGCTCCAGGATGAGGTGCAGACAAACCTCCTGGAGCAGGGCGCTGGGGATTGTGTCATTTGATAAGCTGCAGTCCGGGTGGGTGAATGAGGCTTGCCCAGCATCCTGGGGGAGGGCAGCAGACAGCAATTATCTTTTCCCTGACCTGTCCTAAGAGAGGAATTTTGTAGCTGAGAAAGACAGTGAGGGAGATTGGCTATACAGCAAAGGAAACGGACACAGGAAGAACGGGTCCAGCTTGAAGCTTTAAAGATACATGTGGTTAAATAGACTTTGTTTTGCCTTAGTTTTTTTCCCTGCTTCATTATTTTTCCTCTGTATTTCCAGAGTGACTTGGTCACTGAGGACAAGGGTATTACTCCAGGTCTGGCCTAACAAATCATCCCAGTCAAGACAACAGGCAATGACCACTGAAGCAAAATACCTGGCATAGCTGGGTCTAAAATCCTTCAAACACAGTACTACAGGTCTTGATCACATTTGCTGTGCAAGATTTCCCTGTGCTTGTGAATAGCAATGCAGTGCTTGGCCCAGTGAACATATCTGTAGTCAGAATGATAATTTGTGATCCAAGCAGACACCAAAAGGCACCTTGTTGCCCAATGCTCTGGTTATTATTCAGTCTTGTACACACTTATTCCTCTGCTTTTTGGCCTGACCTGCTTAGCTGCTGCCAGTTGTCAGAGGAGAGTCTGGCTCTCCGCCCAAAGAGGGGAAGATGGTGTTCTCCACATACAGAGGCTTCACAGCAGGGATTCTGAACGAATGTGCAGCTCTAGGATGGCATATCCATAGAGAAATGTTTTCAAGAACTACTATCCAAACACTTTTTTTTTTTGATGACTAGTGGTTATGAGCTGTTTTTAACCTTCCTTTCTTATCACATGAGACATTCCCTCTGGCCTCATCATCTGCTACTCATCATCCTGCTGACCTTGGCTAGGGACGCCTGCTGGTGTTTCGGCTTGGAGGTACATCCTCCTACCGGCTCCTCCGGCTCCTGCCTGGGGACCCCAGGAGCGGGGATTGTGCTGAGCCCCGGTGTTTTCCTGCTCCCGCACCGCGGCCCCGCCTGAAGGACTGGCACCGGGTGAGGGACCGGGACCGCCTGAGGGACCGGCTGAGGGACCGGGACCACCTGAGGGACTGGCTGAGGGACCGGGACCGCCTGAGGGACTGGCTGAGGGACCGGGACGCGCCGTGCGGGCAGGGCCGCCAGGGGGCGCTGCGGCCTCGCCGGGCCCGCGCCTGAGGGACGGATCCGCGGGAACCCGGGATAGGGGGATACGGGGGTATGGGGTTATAGGGACTGCGGAATATAGGGATAGGGGAACCGGGGATATGGGGGATAAAGGGACAGGAGGATGTGGGGGAAGGGGTACAGGGGAAATGGGGGTGTGGACAGGAAGATGTGGGGAAGGGGGAGAGGGGGACAAGTAGATACAGGGAGATGGGGACAGGGACAGCAGGATATGGACATATGGGAAGGTGGGGACAGGGAGATGGGAAGAGGGTGATGAGGACAGTGGGATGTGGGGAGAGGGGGATATGAGGACAGGGGGACAGCGGGCTATGGGGACAAGGACAGGAAGATATGGGGCAGGGAGAGAGGGACAAGAAGATAAGGGGTGATAGGGACAGGGGTACAGGGACAGCACGATATGGTGACAGGGGATATGGGGAGAGGAGGATAGGGGGAGAAGGGAACATGGGGAAGTTGGATATGGAACAGGGGGATATGGGGACAGGAGGACATGAGGAACCTCCTGCTGAATCACTGCCTTGTGAAGAGGCAGCCAGACAGGAAAATCAGCCCCTCTGCTTGGCCCTGCTGCTTGCAGGACACTGTTAAGAACTAGCAACAGGGAAGAAAAAAACAAACCAAAAAACAACAAAAAAAAAACACAAACAAACCCCAAAAAACAAAAAAAAAAAAAAAAAAAAAAGAAACCAAAAGAAAAAACAACAACCACAACAAAACAAAACCAGAACAAAACTGTTCAAATGCCACCATTTTGCCTCAGAATGGATTTAGAGGGGTTTGGAGACTTTTCTTTGGGTGATGGTTTCGTTGTTGTTGTTTTGGCTTGGGGGCTTTTTTAAGCCCAAAGTGGAGCATTAAGGTGGCACTGTTTCTCAGAGGGACTGACAGTGCCCCGTCCCCCCCAAAGCCCCATTGCCTCTGGGGACAGCCAGCAGCCAGCTGGGTCCAGGGGCAAGAGGGACAAAGGTGACACAGGGCTGTGCTTCCCATGGGCACACAGCTGCCAGCAGAGCCTTGAACAGGCCAACTGCAGTGTCCTCACCTCAACCCTTTCAGGAAGGGAGAAAAGCCCAGGTTGGTCAGATACAGCAGAAAATACATCCCTGCCTTCCCCCTTCTCCACCACCTGTTCTGATCCCAAACCAGCCGGCACACATTAGTCTGGACATGGAACAAATGCTGCCTGTGATCCAAGGAGACAAACCCAGCCCTTCTGTCTAGGACAGGGTGGCTCACAGCCAGTGTAATTAACTGATGGCCACAGGCTCCAGGTGCTCAGTGCCCCAAAGAAAAATCATCTGATTCACTCCCTCTATTGCACAAACGCTCTTCAGGAGCTTATACACTTAATTACAGGGAATGTGGTGCATTAGGAGCCCAGATGCAATATTCAGGGGAGATGCCATGGACTTACCAAAAAGGCTTGGGGAAGATAATCCTCAGATCAGGGTTGGATTGTGCATTGGCAGCACATTGGAATGGAAATGGCACTGTGTTAATGCACAATGCATCCCAGACAGGGCCCAATATTTCTTCCAGTCTGTACAAATTATACTCACCATGGCCTTGAAAGCAAAAATTAGCATTGGGAACTTGAGCACGATCTGAAGAAAAGAGAGGACAGCACAGCACTGAGCTGCCATCCTGCTGTGAGCTGGCAATACAACCCATCACTACTGCTGCAGCAGCATAGCAAAGTGTCATCTGGTGAGTGAACAGTGCCCACCTGGCCACAGCAGCAAGCCCAGAAACAAGAGCAGGGAGAATGCACTCTGGCACCAGCACCACCCCCTCAGGGAGGAGGGCAACTGCAGCTTCCACCTTTAGGCTCCCCTACAGCCTTTGATAGGAACTGGTCTCCTCCTGGGTGTCCCATCCAATACAAGAACATCACAGCTTCCTGGCACCACATAATAATGGAAATTATTAATGTTAAACAAGTTTCAACCACTGCAGGTATTGCTATTATTACTACTAATAAATGCACACAGTTTAACCTGGTGGAGCTAAGCTCTTTGGGTTTTAGTTTCTTTGAAGTATGAGGGAGAGTTTTTAAAATGTTGCTTACAAAAGAGATATTTCAACTTCTTGCTCTTTTTCATCTTCATTGTGCCACGTTGCTGCTGGGAGGCAATGCAGCCATGCTTTTAAGGGAGAGGTTGCTGTCAGAAGAAGGCTGCCAGCAGGGAATGTGCTGTGGTGCCAAAGGGTGAACTGCAGTTGTCCCTTTACACGTGCTGAGGAACTGGGCCTTCCCTGCACTCTCCACTCTGTCCAGCAAACAGGATTTGAAATCAGCCATGTTAATGAAATGTGGAAGTTGTAAAAGAAAACCAGCCTTTTTAGAGCTTTCTGAAGCTAGAAAAACAAAGTTAAGACATGGTTTGGCAGATTAATAGCCTGCTATTTTACCTGTTAATTACTTCATGACTAACTACTTTCTTCATTACGTACCTGGCTCAGAGAATGCATGGCAAGGTTTACCAAACTCTCTCTACTTATTCTCTAGGCTAAAGCAACTGTAATCACAAGCATTTTCCACAGTCATTTCCTGCCAGGGTTTCAGTCTCAGTCTGAAGAGCAATCAGTCTCTCAGGGCTTTCCACCTCAGAAAGGTTTACAAAGGATGTGTTATCTGTGCTTTTAAAGACTGAGAAACTGAGGTGTCTGTAGAGAGCAGCCAGGAACAGCAGACAATGAGACCATCTGGGCAGCAATTCTGCAACTCCTGCTTGAAGTTACCCATCCATTACTACGATAAGTTAAGCTTCTCACATTCATGTCTCTGTTCTTCCTTGAGGATGGTCCCTTCCCAGCCCTCCTACCCTGAAACATCAAAGGGCTCAGGGGCCCAAAACCATCTCAGCTTTGCCAGAATGACTAAGTTCAACTGTGAAGCAGTTGGGAGTAAAGGAGGAATAGGCTGAACCAAGCAGTGTGAGCATTCACCTTAGACCTGACAGTCCTAGAGACAAAGATGACTTTGAAAAAATTAACATGCCACCTCTACTGACTGCAATCAGATTCCTCAAAGCAGCTAACAGACTGCTACACTAAGGGTTAATAGACTACACTAAACACTGCCTTAATGCAAAAACATCATACTGAATTCATTACTCTATCAAGCAGGACTGGAAATTTGATATTAATCAGCTCCCAGGATGGAAGAGCAGTGTTTTCACAGCACTACTGAAGAGGAAGTTTTTAGCAGCTAACCTGACCCCCACCTTCCAAGGCTTTTAACTCGTTTCCTTTCACCCCAAGCTCCTCTACCCAGTTTATAGGCAAATACCACCAGCATCTTTGTTCAAACCTGCATTTAAACTTTTCTTTTCCAGCATTGAAAAAAGGAAAAAAGTGCTGCCTAGGAGTGGCAGAGCTGAACTCCCCTTTTTCTGAGTGGTGACATAATTCACCCTTGTACAGCAGAAGATTGAAGCTCACCAGGAGTAGCGGTGGCGTGTAGCATTCCCCCTGTTTGCTCAGAGCTCAGCTTGGGCAGGTAGTCCTGGCTCCAGCAGGCTAAATAATCCTGTTCACCTTTGCCAAGCCACCCTCTTCACTGTCCACTTTTGGAGAGAAAAAAAATACCAGTTACCCACTGTTCATGCTCTAAAGCAGTCATCTTATTTTACAAGTTATTTCAGAACTAACAGAAGGGACTGAAAAATTGTTTACACAGAAACTGTGCTAAGGCAAACCTGAAAGCTTATGTCACTGCATTTTTTTCTTGCCCAAACCTAATCCCAAACCTGCTTGCTGCCCAAAGCAGACACTGCTGCTGTGTGTAAGTCCTGTGGGAGTTCAGTTTCAATGCCAACCCTGAAATATTTGAATTCTTAACACAGACATTAAATAGAAGTAACTGGAAAATTAATTCCCATATTGCAATTTTATTTTGATATTAAAACAGCACAGCAGCTGTTACTCTGAAATACAATCCTGCACCACTCCAGAGCCCAAAGATGACGTCTTGCACCCCAGTAGTCAAAAAAAATACAATGTCTGTGTGAATTAAGTCCACCTCAGGTCCTGGCTCTGTAGTTTCTGTGAGGCAACATTTCTCTATTCTTACAGGACAAACCATATTCAAAACAGATGCAAGACAAACCAATGCAAATGTCACTGAAATTGTTTATAGCCCAGTAACTATTCTGTTGTTACTTGTGCTCCTTACCTCCATGAGATGCAAGGCACTGAAGGCAGGTGTGGTTGGGTTAGCCAGGAGAGGTCTCCTGCTCTGCAGGAATCTTTAGTTACATGATCTCCATACTAGTTATTTTCTGGTTGTTGCTTTTGAGTGCATCTTTTTTTCATTCCCCACTGCAGGGTTCACTTTCTCCTCAACAAGACAGGTAGACAACAAGGCCATGCTAAGTTTCTCCATTCACCTATTGCAGACCTAGCCCTCAGCATGCAGTAGGAGCATCCCTTCCCCAGCTTACATGGATTGGGTGGTAGGCAGCCAATACATCCCATAGATCACCTACAGATTTATTCTTCTTGATGATTGCAGTGTTCAACTCAAGCAGGAAAAGAGAGGCTAGCAGATTGGCTCAGTACCTGGCAGCATGTTAGGAGCTCTCAGCCTGGGGTTTGGACTGGGTTAGGACTGACCATGCACAACACATTCAGGTATTCTCAGCTGGAAGCATTTTCTCTTCATCTTGTTTTCTTACCTGACCAAGAGGCTCAACACTCTTTGTAGACACATGCTACAGTCACCTAGCTCCACCAGGGCTGAGTCTGCAGGAATTTCTCCCCTGAGACCAGCAGCCTCTTCTCCCTGAGCGTGCCCTTCAGAGCTGCCAAAGATTTCCCTCACCCACCCCAATCCCTCAGTTGCCACAGAAGCAGCACAACATAGAACCATCTGTGACAAACCAAAGGGATTTACTGCTTATCTTTTGCAAAGAGTTTTGCACTCAGGAGAGTCCTGCAAGGGGTATGAAGAGATGCCATGTGCATATGAACTGCACCACAGGAGGAAAGGGCCCAAAGGTGCACTGAGACCTCCTCATGGGGCAGTTTTCAGCAGTAATTTGGGCATACCAAAATAGAATTCTCTTCAGATACCAAACCTATGGATAATTCATCCACAGCAGAATGACTTCAAAAAAGGTCATCAGAGGGAGGGCTAAAACAAACAAGCAAAAATCCAAACAAGCAAAAAATCCAAACAACCAAACAAACCCCATCACAAAAAACCAACACCCCCCTACGCACAACAAAAAGGTCTCACAAAAGATCTCCCTCCTTTCATTCTTCTTAAATCTCAAACAATTACACAGGGCTCTGGACCCCAATATCCTTCAGCACATCTACAATCCACAACACTGACTGTTCATAATGCAGTTTTATTTTTTTCCTTTGTACAAAAACAAATATAAAATTTAAATCCAATAGAAAGTGTATACTAGCAATGACAAGTTTACATTACAATGAGACAGGACAATGCGATGTGTATTGAACACCACATTAGTTTTAAAACTCTCAGTGATACATGCACTATATAAAAACTGCTAGAACTTTTATTCTATTTCTACCAAGAATATCCAGGTACCAAGATACTCAAGAACCAAAAGTAATCTTGATAGGTGGTATCTACAAAATTAGACCTTTTCCACACACAAGAAGAAACCAACATTAATAGAAACATTTATCATTCTTTGTTAAAATCCTCTCACAAAAAGCCATACATAAAATTCTTAGTAGATACAGAAAAAGCTCAGAAGCTGCTAGCATAGGTAACCATTCAGTAGTTTAGAGAATCTTTTAGACATTTTGAAGAGATACTGTAGTTTTCAATCTGTATTTTCCCCACAAAGCCAGAACTATGTTGACTCCTGTTTCAAAACCTAGTCAGTGGTTAAAACTAGTTCTTGAGTGAAGTCAAAGAGTAGTGTACAAAATATTTAACAGAACAGGGGTGTGCCTGTTTACTTCTTGAAGAAAGTCTTTTCCACATTCAAGGTTTGTTTATTTGTCCCATAAACAAGATTGTACCTGAGGGATGAAACAAAAACAGAGGTTACCGTCATCTGTAAATAGAGTTAAACTTTTCCATGAAAATTTTAAGTCCACAGAGCACAGCCAAGCCACCTCTCCAGTCTTGTCCAGCCTCCCTGAGGTCTGTGAGCCAGGGAAGTGCATGTTTGGATAGGTGGCCAGCTCCTATTTCTAGAGACACACAGCCCTGTTGATGCTCTGTGGAGCCTGGGGATGGGGCTGGCTGCCAGCAGCCTGCTCTTCTCCCAGTGCTGGCAGCAGCACCTTGTTCCCAACTAACTGACATATTGATCATACAGGTCACTGCAAGAAGGGCAATTCTGCTCTGGGAGACTCAGCCCATGCTGCAAAGGAGCTGTGAGCATTATATTGGAACACTCACTTATGTCCAGGGCAGGCTGGGGCAGCACCCCAGATCCCCAGCCCGCTCTTCTGCCTTGGCCCTCGCTGTCTGACTGTCCAGAAAGCTGGGTCCTGTTCAGCAGTTCACTACCAGTAAAGAGCTGTTTCCTCTGCACTCAGGGGAGCTATGACTATTAAAGACTCTTCTTTTATACCCACAAACCTGCCACGCTTGCTTCTGTTACCTTGACAGCCAAAATGGATTTTTTTCCCTGCTCCAAGTTGTATTCCCAATAAAATAATATAAAATTAAGGGCAAAAAAACCCCTGCAAGTGCATTTTTATAATAGTTATTGCCACTATTACATAGCTGATACTCAACTTCTAAGCCAAAAAGTACTTACAGATGCTGCTTACCTGTAGGATTGTGCCGGATGAAAAATACAAATGGTCTGTCTACTATGAACCAAGGAGGGGATGACCTGGCTATTAAAATTGCAGCTTGCAAAAAAAAAAAAAAAAGTTTAGAGTGAGACAAATCAAACACCACAATGCATTACATACTCTATCAAAGTAAAGTTTCCTTGTAGATAGATATATACATGCATGTGTGTATGTATATCTATATATATATAAATATCTGCACCTTGAATAGGTGCAGACAAATGCCTAAAACCAAGTAACTTGGACATTTAAAGCCACACAGGTCACATGATATTCTTACAGGAAGCATTTAAAAAGACAAGACCCACACAGAGCTGGAAGTCTTGGGTTGTCACCCAAAGGCTATAGTAGCTTACTCCTCTTTGTAACCTGGATAGCCAGAATGTGCTATCAGTGGCCTGATATAAAGTCTAAGCTATGGGAAGACACTTCTCTAGAAGTAAGCCTGTCAATATTTCTTACAGTGATCAACACTGGCAAGTTGAGATTTGACTGAGAAATCACATAAAACCCATTAACTGAGTCTGAGCACACTGCTGCAGTGATCTCCAAGTGGGCTATCTCTGCCTAGTGCCAAAGCCTTCTAATGGAGTTTGCCCAAGTCTGACAGTCATCAGTACAACTGCTTACTTGTTGCTGCAGAAGCTTTGGTTCCATCTTCACTAACTTCAATTTTTGTCTTTTGCAGAACGTTAGATACATGAAGACCTTCTGTTCCTGCAAGACCCAAGGAGAACAGCACCTTCAGTAAAACTCACCAAGAGAGTCCTGCAGTACTGTGTAGCTAAGCAGCTCTGTCAGCATGGCCCAGAATACTAAAACCTGCTACAATCCTGCTGGAATCCCAAAGCTGCTGTGTAGAACAATACCTTTGAATGCAGTCATTAAGTGAGTAATTACAAAAATATGGAATAACTTATCTTACTCCTTGTTCCTCCTCATTTCCTAAGTTTCCTTATTGATGGTTTAAGTTAGAAGTGCTCACATGCATTTTTAGTTTTAATTTTAAAAATCCTGAAAAAATTTGCTATCTGAATTTAAGTTACACTCCCATGTGTCTCAACGTCAGGGGAAAAAAAAAGCACTTAGCAACATACCTTGCTTTCAATGAAAGACAGGCATTTGTTTTCAAATTAAGCCACCACAAGGTAAGCTTTTCTGTTAAACAATTCTACAGAAGCTAATCAGGATTTTAATGAAAGTAGAGAGGAGAAATAAAATGACATTTTACAGCTATGAGTTCAAAAGTGTTTACACCCCATTTTCAGATACTAATATTTACAGCTCTGAGTTGGTTCAGTCCCCTAAAGTGTGAATGTTTTTCATGCATGCTTTCTTACAGCTCAAGTCACTAAACACATGCTTCAGGGAAGGTTACACGCTGTAGTTGCAGTATTTGCTATAGAATAAAGGTATTTTTTAAGCCCTGCCAAAGATTTCAGACAATGCCTGAGACCCTTAGGCTGCAATATCAAATCTTAAGAAACTGACCAGCATGATTTACTGCTGTAATGTAAGATGAGGGAGGAAAAAAGCCACTGCAATGTTGAACAGAAGCAAGCAGTCATGCCTGGCTGGCTACAACATAAAACCAGCTCCAATGTCATGGCAACACTTAGCCAAGAGAAAGCAGACAACTGCATTGGTAAAGCAGCACTTTATTCAAAGCTAGGAACTATGAAGGACCACCATGAATTAAAACAAAAAAACCCTTACTTGTTATTTTTGCAAAGTTTGCCTTTGACTGGTCAAACATATCTGTAATACCAAGTGCTTTCAGAGGTTCCTTTAAGTCTGTTTCTGCTTCTGCTGTAAATCTGGTTGGAACAAAAACAGAATGCATCATTATTATGCAGGAAAGTCACCTGAAGTATTCCTTCTCCTGTATCTGATTAAATACATATAAATAACCCCCCAAACACTCCCTGAAGAAGCAGTGGATTGTATAAGTACTTACTTTGGTAAAATAACCTGCACTCTTTTTGCTACCATGGTTGTCATCCAGCTTCCTATTGTTTTAGTGCTGATGTGGGGGATGATAGCAGAGAGTGGCGTTGTGCTTTCGGTGGGCAGTGCAACCAACATGCTGATCATCTCCCCGTGGTATGGCAGCTCAATGATGTTGTACCACAGCTCATTTGGGGTACTTGTAGTGCCTAAAATAATAGATACAAACAAACCCAAACAAACTAGTGAGCCATGGCCATTATAGCCTTATAACCTTAACACAGCTACTGTTAGAAGAGTCTGTCAGGAAAGCTTTGCCCACACTTCAAAACCAACTCTAAAGTCCCCAGGCTTCCTGGTGGGCAGCCCTTCAAAAGGCATAGGCTCTGTACAGCTGCTAGTGTGACATAAAACACAGACAGGCACCATGGAGCATGCACTCATTTAACATACACACTGTTTCCCAGACAAATCTCACCAGCCCAGAGCAGCAAGCCTGCTATGCTAGAAGTGGCCAGGTCAGTGAATTAACTGGATCTCTGCTCCAGATCTCAGCTGTACCACAACTAGCTGTGAACTGAGAATAAAAATAAAGCAAGGAATAGCAGTAGACTGACTTTCCAAACTGAAGAGATTTTGCAGACAAGCTCCTTCCTCCAAGAGTTATTTCAAGACCTCCTGGTTCCTGTCTGAATTAGTCTGTTGCATTTGTTTAATTTTCTTGCTTCATAAGGATCTGATTAGGAAACAATCTGAAGTCTTGCAAGATAGTGGAAAGCAGCCACTTTGAGGCAGTGCAAGAGGCCAATTAGATGAGATGGAGGGAGATAGCAGCACATCTAAGTTACAGCAAGACTGCCTTTGAGCAGCCCTCTCCTCCTCCAAGCTCCCTTTGCTTACTGTGGGATTTCTGGCATGTGGCTGGGAAGCAAATGCTTTTTATAGTAGTTTCAAGTTAAAATTTGTCAGTTTAACTACAGACAGTATTTCAGGCAAGGTTTTAGGATAGCAACAAGATCTTATTGTCTTTCCCCTTTCTTCATCTAAATCTGTACTTGACAGTCCAAGCTGAAAATCTACAGCTTCATTACAAATTTAATCTTGTTGCCAGCACCATGAAAGCTGCTCTGAACTCATATTGCTACAAAACTGGCAGTATTGCACCTCTGTTTTCCAAGAATCATGTCAAAGTTGGCAGTTTCACTATTCCTTTTATTATGGCAGTGGTTCTGAGGCTGGATCCTACAGATATAACACTGGCTGCAGAAGTCAGCTCCAGGACAATCACACAAGGCAAACTGTCCAACAGGTAAATGCTGCTTTCCTGATTTGCTGCTTCCATTACTGAGGCAAACTGAACAGGAGGGGAGCTCAGCTTCAGTCAGCAGATGGGACTGAAGATACTTAAGATATTTAAACTTTAGAGATTCCATTCCAAGCATGGATAAAATAGAAGCCCTCTGTTAGGAAATCTAGAGATAAAAAACCTCATTTGAGTCCTCAGGAAATGAGTAACTCAGCAGTATTTCTTTTGTTCCTTTTTAGCCTTAATAGTTTCTCTACCTTAAACACAGGCCAACATAATGGATATTATAACCAGCATCAGCAGTCAAAGCCTTCAAGATAATAGACTTGCTAAACCCCACTTGAAGTTATAGAACTCATTTGAAACTCCAAAATTAGTATGTACTGCAGTATAAACTCACACTTTCAGCAGTTAAAGTATTACATTACATCTGCTCTAGTATACAGGTCTGGGACAGAGTCACAGCTGTTTAACATAAAGTCTACTAATACTAATTGAGCACTACTGACAGTACAAGCAGGCATTTAAAAGCACAGTGTGTCTTGCTTTTAGATTTATAGCAAGCTGTATTTTCAGGCCTATTTCTCAGAGTGTATTTAGCACACATGGAATTAAGTTCCAGGAAGCACTTCTTAGAAGGATGCAACACAAGTTTTTAATCAGAGCATCCATCTTACTTTGACCACTAAAATCCCCATAAGGCTGCAAACTGGAGCTCTGAAGTACATTGTCAGTCACATCAAGCTGCTGGTGTCAGCTCTGAGAGTCTCTGATGGAAGGCTGGCAGAACCTGCTGAACTTCTTTTCACTTGTGACTCAATCTGAAGAGCAGTTTCACACCTCAGGAGATACAGCCAACATTCTAACCCAGCTCCTCTGGCTCCCACAGGACTGGAGACTGTGCAAGTCTCATTTCTCTATCTGCAGTAAAATATAAACTGAAACTCCAATCTTTCTCTCATATACAGCTCACTACCAGGTAAGCCTCCTACCATTCTGCCTGTTGGCAGCTTTCCTTTATTCTCAGCTCTTATAAACATGTACTTTTCTTTCTTACAGCAACATGCAAATTTCTCAATTTGGGTACTTCAGACTTTCCCTTTTGAAGGCAAAGGATAAGGCAATACTTGACAGAGTATCCAACCTCAAGGCAACTGTTAAGTACCTTGCCCATGCCTCAGCAGCAGGAGACACTTCTGTAACAATCCATCTATATCAGCTACAGGAACAGCTCCATTAAATGTACAGCAAGCTCCTGGAAAGAGCCAATTCTACACCCTTTGTTGGTGGCAGTGGGAGTCACTGGGCTTACCACAGCGGAAGATGGACAGCTGGGACAGCATAGGAACTTGGTAGGTCTTCCCATCAGCTCCATAAAATGGGCGTTTCTTGGTATTTTCAGGTCGAAATCGTGATTTCCATAAGCCCTTGAAATACACAGCATTCACTAAAACCAGTCTGGTCAAACTGCCCTCAATATCATCTGGAGCTACAACCTGATCAATCATACCTAGAAGAAAGAAAGGAATTCTTGAGCATTTGCTGTTGTAACACTGGCCAACTGTTTCTGAAGAACCCAATACACATTACTTTAGACCCCTTGACCTGTGAGTGTGCCAGCTCCTCATGGGACAATGTATTTAAAATTCATAAAGTCAGTGCTATTCTTTGTCAAAAAGTAAACTTTCAGGATAACCAGAAATAAAACATCAGGCTATCAGTTAGCAGGATATGTTTAACAACTAACAAGGCTCTACCTTTTCCAGCATGCAAGCAGATCTAAGACTGCATGGAGTAGTTTCAGCTGAAACACCTCCCCATTCACACACTGCTTGCAACATTGCTATGCAAAACTGGTGATGTGGTCGGGAAAGAATTTGACAGCCTCATTTGACAAATACCGCATCCAACATCATTAACACACTCCTCACATCCAGGAGAGACTTGTTTTAGCTCCAGAAGGTACCAAACACATAATTCCCCCTAGACTGGGAACATGCTGCAAAATGTGATGTCTGGCTTCAGTGTCTATAAGCTTTACAATTGGTTCAAGAGGCTTGAAGCATGAGGAGCTCTGTCAAGGCAGGGTTAGTTAAGAATCCTCCACTAAATGTGAGTCCTGAGAACAGGGTCATATCTTAGGACAGTTTAGGGCAGTCAGAGCAAAAGCTGAACTGCCCTACAGCTTCCCATAAGTCTGATTTACTGAGAAAAACATCTGAGCTGCCTGAAAGCATCTATGTTTGAGAGAAAGCATGGACCCCAGACAACTGTGCTTGGATTTCTCACCAGGTACATGAATACAAAGAGTAAAAGCTGCTCTGATCCCATGGATGGATGGGATGGACACACACCCCAGACATCCCTCAAGGCCACCACACAGGCACATCTGCTGGGGCAACAAGACTGCTGGTTCCTGAGCCACCAGCTCTAAAGCATCACACTAATGTCTGCTAAAAGACAGCTTTGAGCTGCAGAACAGAGCTTCCTCCACCTCCCTTTATCTTTCTCCAATATTTCCATCTAAATTGGACGTCTCAGACACCACCCTGCCACGGACAAAGGCACTCCCCAGTACTCACCCCTTGTTTCATTTTTCACCCATTGGTTGATGGAATCACATGCTGCATTTGGGTCCTCGAAGTCCACACTCTTGACACTGCACTGAAACACCTCTTTGTTCCTTGTAACAAAAGGCACTTCCATTTTAAAGCCACTCTTTGCAAACACTGCATTAGCAATTGTTACAATGTCTTTATTCTTTTTTGAGACTATCAGCCTGTTTATCTTCTTTAAGGCTTTACCAACTCCTGGTTGGAAAAAACAGCAAGTTTAATTTAGAATAACATGATAAACCAACAGTTACTTTATATGCAACTATTAATGACATGAAAAGTCAGACATTAAGTATTGGACTAGAAAAGGAAGACCAAAGCAAGCATTCTGAAGGGACTTCCAAAACACCCATTTCTGATGTCTCATCTGCATAATTCCCAGCAAAAACATTAACTCCACTATGATGCCTGCTGCACCTCTAACTGTCTGCTCAGAATGTTACAGACAGTGCTTGGGATTACACTGAGGTTCAAATATTAGTGTAGAGCTACAAATCATGCTCTTCCACAGAACAGTTTCAAAAATATTTCATATCATATAAGCCAGGTCAATTGTCAGTTCTGTGATGACAAAGAAAGTCAAAGGGTCAGCCTACTCTCTCAGAGTTCTGCAGGATTTGCATAACAAATGGTCTTGAGCCTCAGAATGTAAAACAAAAATTCAAGTATTTTCTTTACTTCCTTTCCATTTACTGGAGAATAAAGGAAGCTGTCAAGAGTTTATTATAAAACTTCCAAATTGAGTCTCAGTTTCCTTAAAGACTAAGTCCTGGCCTAAATCAGCTACAAGCAGGAGTTAAAGAGATTAACACATGAGCTTGCCTCTAAAAAAAGGAAAAGGGAAAGTAGTAGGTTCCAGTGCTTAGTCAAGATCCTCAGGACCTGAAAGCAGATTGTACAGAGTGCTTGCTAGCTCCTTCACTGTGTGTGAGGGAAAGCAGATGGCAGCACAGAAGAACTGCTATGCTCACCATACCCAGTTCTCCTGTGTTACACCCATCAATGAGTGCCTGTCTACACAGGGAAGCTACTGCCAGGCAGGCACCTTCATGTTCAACCACTGTATCAAACAGCATCCTTGGGTGGCTGTTACTGAAGGGTTCCCTCTGTTTCCCAATACAATTTAGGCAGAAACATTTCCTGACTACTTTCTTATGTAGACAGAGAAGAGATATGAAAGGAATAAATTAGTTCAGAATTATTCTCTTAGCTGCATGTAAGAAAAAACCTCAGATGGCTTTGCTGTTTCATGTATCATGAATGCTTTAACAGCACCACTGGTATGAACTTCTACATGTTCACTCTCCAATACTATGGGCAAATTCTTTTGGAGAACATACCATAACAGAGGTTCTCAAACTGTATTCTGTGGACCACTGGTGGCCCACGGAGCACTTGCTGGTGGTCCGGGGAGAGCTGGCTGGTCTCATGATGCTGGCTCTCCTCTTTGCTTCCAGCTGCTAAATTGCATTAAAAGACAGCTAAAGACAAATTAAATACTTTTCAACTAATACCTTTCCAAAGAAGCAGTTGCCAAAGGACTTTAAGGTAGTCATGAACAAGAGCAGGGGATACCTGTGCAAGGACAGAGGCAGCATCCCATACCAAGCCTCTAACCAGGCAGTGGCTACCTTCTAAGGGTTTGAGAACCTCTGTGTCTCACAGTTAGGATTAGGAATACTGAAGGCCAAATAAAACCAGTTGATACAGTACTTCAACATTTTTGCAAGTACTTGGATTTTAAGCATTCAAATATTCCTAGAGCTGATTATCCCATGAAGGGCTTTCAATCTACATCATTTAGATGTTAAGGTGTCAAATAATTTAGTTGTACTTCAAATCCAGGACCAAAACAGCAAAGCAAATGAAGACAGGACAACATGTTATATGGCAACATGTTATATGACAATACTGCTCAAGATTTAAATGTGCACTTACCTCCTGGAGGATTTTCTATTCTTGGAAGTAAGGCAGAATGCTGGCACTAAGATGTTAAGTCTTGCTGGCAAACACGCACAAAAATAGCATGCAAATTAAAGCAGTAAGAATCTTCAGCCTACTCCCTCTGGAAGGGGCAGACATTGGCAGAGGAATATGAACACAGATGCATGCAGTGTCAGGCACAGGCAAGCAGAAATGGCTGTTTCAAGAAGAGGGCACTACAAGAACTACACATACAGGGATTCTGACAGCAGAAACACATGAACAAAACTGAAGAGCAAAGTGAAAGTATCAATTGTATGGTTAGTTTGCACTGCTTTCAGTGAGGTGCCAAGAAATATCCTCTTGCCCTGGTATCTAAGGAGTGGCACATTAAAGGTTGTTCAGCCCTGAAATGGAGTACAGCCACCTTCCTGCTCAGAGCTAGCACTGGCCCACCATCCACCCTGTTCTGGAATACCAATGTGGCAAGGACAAAGGCAGTTCTAGCCAGGGCCCTGAAGTCATTAACCAAGCTGCTTATAAGCCAGTTTGGGTATATGTACATACCCATGCTCAAATTGCCAATTAACTTCAAGCATGTCCATTCTGCGCTTTTGTAAACAGAGTTAATTGGTGCATGATGCAATCTACCACACTTTGAAAGCCATCTCATACATCATGAAAAGTCTGACAAAACACACCCAAAACCACCTTAGGATCACTGACCATTTACACTGTATCTCATCATAGTTGTCAGCTGCTTCTTTGTCTTGCCATCAGCTCCCAGCTGCAACACCCCCAGGACAGATGCAATCCCGTGAGGAGAAACAACAACATTGTCCTGAGGCTTAGCTTTCACTATTTGATTGAAGACCTGGATTCCAACATCAGAGCTAAGCTCCTCCAGAGGATAAAAACTGAACTGGGAACATACAGACATTAAAGTCCCAAGAACAAAGAGGAGTGAAAAATGCCAGTTCATGATTCCTGGTTGGAAATACCTGCAAGAAAACAAGAGGAAGAAGTTAAGTCAGCTTTCACAAGTACAGCATTTTTAACATCAATTCTTATTCACCTAAAGAGCAGGCAAGTCTTGCACATGTGCCACACACCATTCACAAAGCTCTGGCAATGGCACTCACACAGCTCACTGTGTTTTACTTAGCACTGCCAGGATTTTAGGTCTAGGGGTTTCCAGACACAATGATAATCATGACATAGCTAGATACCAGTGCCTAAATAAAGGACAAAAGCCACCAAGTTAGGAGACTATCTCCCACAACACCCTGGTTGAGGTATTTTTTTGTCTCAGTTAAACGAGCCTTGGCATTCTATTTAGATTGCCCTTTATGGTAAATGAGTGCTGAGAAGTGTGGTATGGTCCTCACCCACTAGTATGTGATGCACACTACCCCTCATAGATCATTTTCTGCAGTGAACAGAAGCATATATACATATGCAAACAGACCTTCTGCTGTGGGAATTTACACCTGCCTAGAACAATAAGAGTTAGCTGCATAATTGGCATTCTCAATAATGGGAACGTAGAGGAACATTTTAAAATGCAAATGTTGAACTTGGATTTCAACCTGTACTTCTCCATTTAAGAAAACAGAGCACCTAATGTATACAGAATGGAGTTAATATTCAAAACAGGTGTATCTTCATCTGCAGGTCTAACACCTGACAGAACTCAGTATTATTATCCATGAGCTCCGAAGAGCTGAAGCACAAGCAGCATCAACATTTTGTTCAGGACCTATCAGCAACTGATTATAGACAGCCAAACCCAAATGTCAAACACTGAGCACTGTAACTACTGTGCTGTATTTCCTCCTTATGAAACTGCATTCAACCCTTTTTGTTAGGGCAAAGAGATACTTAGAGAAACACGCAATAATCTCCTATTTCCTTAAATTATGTTCCCTGTTCACAACATTTTGAAGACATTTATTTACACAGTTCACAGCCCTGACTTCCATTTCCAGACCAGCCAGGAGCCTGTTCCCTCACTGCCTTCAGAAGCAAGGCTGCAGAAGGTGTCCAAATGAATGAAGTGTTATTTGCATAACAACTGCAGAACCAGATCTGTGGTGCTGCCCTGGAGCCCCCAGTGCAGCAAGCTGGCACCCTTGCTGTTCTGGGTGCAGCACCCCAGGGTGCTGGGGCCCAGCCTTGTCACTGCCAGCCTCCTCCCACACAGCCCAAGGAGCTGTGCCATCGCCAGCCTACCTACGCTGCGAGTTCAAACCATGCTGGAGCGCTTGACTACCAGAAAACCAGCTGGTGTTTGTACAGATTTGTTTAATCATCTTTTAATAGCATGTACTTTAACTGTGCTAAAACACTTGAAAGCGACAAATACAGCACTTTCTTCTACGCCATTTGAGGGGACGAGGTTGGCTTTGTCGCAGTTTGTTGTTGCAGAATTAACCAAATGCTGAAAATGCAATAATGCAGGAGTTTAGACATCTTTCTCCCCCAAACCCAACTTTAGTATACTTCTAACCAGAGGAACCTGCTGATTTAAGTTATGCAAGAAAAAATGAAAACACTATTCTACGAAGCAGGG
Source organism: Agelaius tricolor (assembly GCF_023055355.1). Classification (NCBI taxonomy): domain Eukaryota; kingdom Metazoa; phylum Chordata; class Aves; order Passeriformes; family Icteridae; genus Agelaius; species Agelaius tricolor. Next base: position 9,685,390 of record NW_027269272.1, read on the forward strand.
TAATAGCCCACCCAATAATTAAGTCTTCTCCATAAACCTACTAATCCCCCAAGCAGTTCTGAGGTCACTAAAGCACAATTCCTTCCAAAGGAGCTTCATATCAGCCACCTGCTGCAACTACTCAAGCCTAGTCCAAAATTTAGGCTGGACTGGGCTAGCTGCAGCTGAGACCAGCAGGAACAAACCCCAAGCACCATGGATTGGGTTTGCATCCCCCTGAGGCAGGTTACGTGAGTCACTCCTACATTTGTCTTGCACCCCTCATCACCAGCTACAGCAAGAAAATGTCATGGGGGAGAGCCAACAGCCTGACAGGGAAAGTAAACTTGCACTTTTAAAAATAAATTAAAATTGTTAAGGAACATTCTTCAGTGTTCTTTGATACTAACACAAACCACCTGAAACCTCTGGTTTAGTTCTTAAGGGTAAGAATTCCTTCTCTCACAGGCAGCAGCTCCACACTGATGGCACTGGTGCCTTGCAGGAGGAACTCCATGAAAAGCTTCATTTAGGGCTAGCCTATAGGATTTTCTTTGGTGGTTTGGTGACCATCTCTTCTCCCAAACCTGGAAACCCAAGGGGTAGTTTAAACAAATTCTTAATCCAGATATTAAGCAGACTTATAACTTGACCTAGTATCTTGGTAAAAAGAAACTTCAAGGCCCTGAAACTATTCCAAAGTCTTACTGGAGGCACTTTGAAGCAAGAAGCGGTGCATGTTGGAGCAATACAGCCTGTCCCACATAGTGATGGACAGGGACACTACCAGGTAATCACAGAGCACAGTTTGAGCAGCCATCTGAAAACCAGGCTTTTGACCAAGGCAGCTCCACCTGACCCTGACAGCAAACCACAGGAAACTGGCCTATTTTGAGGGCAATCTACCCTTGATACATTATATGGCAAGAAGCATACTGTGAGGGCAGAGACAGGAGTGACACTTTGAAATCAAATAAAACAATGTTTCATTGTCATTTAGGTACTTCATCTGCACAAACCTAACTGAAGTCAGACACTTCTCTCTTTGACTTTCCCAGAATATATTGCAAGTCTCCAAGTTTTCTACTTCACTGATGACAGCCCCTGACAGACTCAGGGTGACAGCCTTGTATTTTCTCCATAACATGTGAAGCCTTGTCAAAACAACCCAACTCTGCTCCCAAGGCCACTGCTGCAGAATTTTGGGCTTTTTTCTGTTTCAACTGATTACCTCCTGCATCTGGTTTACCCAGAATTCTCCATATTTGCCTAACCTCTCCCTCCTGACACACCATTAAGATGGGTTGGTCTCTGTTTTGGAGCAAAATCTCTAGCAAATACTTATTCAATAAGTGAAATAAAGTCATGCAGTGCTCTGAGCATGGAAAAAGAGTAAAACCACTTTTGATCACAAGTTATGGAGCAGTCACTTCTTGGCCTGGCCCTGCTATGGCCACTGTGTAACTTAACCAGGTAACTGGGGAGACAATTGGATCTTTGAGAAGTGGCATCCCTGCAATTGAAGTTTCCATAATGGATTTCAGTAAAATTAACTTCTATGCAGTCCAGTATCAAGAAGTGCATTTGCATATCCTGAAAGAAACAGCTTAAGCACAGTGCTGGGAGAAGGAATCCAAAAGGATGTATGATGTGTAGGATGGAAAACAGCTGACCTGCTATACAGAATATCAACAAGCTTTCAACAAGCTTTCATAACACTGAAGCTAAAAAACTTAGTGATAGTTAAATCTGAATCTAATGCTTCAGAAAACTAAACAAAAATACAGGCTAGGCATTTCTTTGCCTGTGACCTTTATATTTTTTACAAAGTTAAACTGAGGAGGAGGAAAGTGTATAGGCGAATTCATTTACATAAATGTGGGCTTTTGAAAGATGCTGGATCAAAAAAAAAGTCCCTCTGTAGGGTAGGCTGCCCACTTCTTAGATTGAGCACTTACAGGAAGGACAACATCCACAATTTCAACTTCTCAACACGCAATGGGAATGCTGTCACCAACCCAAAGAAACGTAGCCAGTGTTATCATACATTGCCATTTGTTATGCAAATCCAGTTCTTAACCCTAATGCTAGAGTTTCTGAGCAGGACAGATCAGTGTCACACACTCATCTATGAGAGATGCCATCTCCTCAGCAAGCACACCCAGAACTCAGCTGCCCCTGCCTCACAGAGCAGCACCACCCCAGGTCCTGTACATCACACTGAAGTACCAGTTATAACTCTAACTGCAGAACCTGGCCTAAGCCACAAAGGAATTTTTAGACAACTATTCCAGTCAGGCACAGAGCTCTGGGCAAGGCAGAGGAGGAACACAGCAGCATGTCCTATGTACACTGATAGCTCTGTGTTGTTTCATGACAGATGATGGAAAGTCTTCAGGCTCCCAACCCTGGGATGAGCTCAGCTTCATGCTGGTGTTGCAAACACTGACTCTCAGATGTATTGGGCAGGATACTCAATTCTCACCAGGCTCAACTATTCAGATCACCATCATAGTACCTAGTTTAAATTTTTTGGATAAAATTATTATGGAAGCAATTACATCAACAAAGAGGAAGTGGTGCTTTCAGCCTACATTTATAGAATGCTTGTTACAAAAGCGAAGTTATATTAATACAGGCTGTTTAATCTGTGCCTAGAAAAGCATTTGGTGGAGCAGGGAAAAGTAACATCTTCAGCCCCAGGCAAAAAATACTGCTAACAATGAAGATACTCCTACAGCAGAAAACTAGCTTAGGAAGGACTTCATTTTCAGTGAGCCTAAGCTGCTGCAATCTTCCCAAGACGGAGAACAGAAATTAGTTTGGTTCAAGATCAGAGGCAAAAACATGATCTGAAAAAATGCCCATATTTAATATCCAAGTTGGAGAAAAGGCCTATCCCAGAGAGACTGAAGAACACTTTGCAGTTGATTGAGGATGAAATAATCAACTGTACATAGATTTTCAGATATCTGTAATGACTGCACTATGAGACACCTCCAAGTGTTTATTCTGAAGGCTGACTTCAACAGCAATAACGTATAATCCAAAAGGCTCTTCTTGCAGTTGCAAGATTGATTCTGTAGTTTCTTTAAAGACATATCAAGCACAAGGAAGTTTAGACACCAGACTGCACCTCTGTGAATAGCTGTAACCAAAGAGCAGCAAGCACAGCTAAAGGGACTGAAACTAAAGAGCAGTCTCACAGCATTGCTGGTCTCACTGTATTAAGCACAAAACCCTCAGAGCCCCTGAGCCCACGTGGCATGCACTGGGCAGCCTCTGTGACCAGAGAAAGCCAACCTGGAACAAACATTCAGGGACCTCTCCAAGTCTGAGATGTTGATGTTTCCATGCCACTGTCATCTGGGCTACTAATTTAAAAGTCTTATTTCAATTGACATATGAGCTGAAAGAAAGCAGCTTCACTTCAGGCATTTAACCAATTCTCTCCAGCAGGACTGAATAAATACTCAACCAAACCTGTTAACAGTCATTAAAGGAGCTGGCTGAACATACAGCAATTGTTTCTCCAAGCAAGGAGACCACTCTGGTTGCAGAGGGAAGGTCATGTGGGTCTTGTTTTCCAGCTGATGGTAAAACACTCCAGCCTCTTGGTAGGCTTCCCTGCACCTCACAGGTGTTCCTGACTCCCCTTCTGCCTAAGCCTCCTACAAACCAAAGCCTTCAGCTTCAATATCCTCTCCTCATCCTGAACCTGAGTTCAGCTGCTGAAGTTCTGGCTTCTTCCACATGACAGATCTGGCAAATGCTTCATCTTCCTGAATGTTGGCGCTTCCTTTTCATCTAACAACTCCTTCCATTATTACTCAATACCTGGAAAGTTTAGTATATGCAGAGCATTTCCAAGACAGGATGATTGCTAGATTTTAAATAGCTCAGTACTCACATTGCTCTGAAGAGGAGTAAGTTACTGTCAACAAGATACAAACATAACTTGTACACAGAGATAAGCTGGAAGTGATGGGTTTTTTAAAAAAATAATTTTATATCTTAAGACATTGGTCTGACTTCAGGCACAACAGCCAGCATTGCACATGAATGCAAAAAGCATGGTACTGGTTCTGAAGATTTCCTCTCCCAACCTTAATCCTATCTCTTCTATTCCTATCTCTCTCAGGTTTTTAGGGCATTCTGGAAAGCCTGTTCAGCTGTGTCCAACCAGCCTCCCCTGCCAAGTGGGAATTTCCCTGCAGAGCACCAGCTTGTCAAACCAGCTGGTCCCAAACAGGAACCATCTCTTTGTCCAAGCACTGCTCCCCATGAGCAGGAGGCTGGAGTTCAGTGCTGCTTTATCAAGAGTCCTGACCACCACCATTTTTTCTGGGAGTTCCTGTTAAACATGAAGTGCAGAGAGACCAGCTCCATTTCAAACTGTCTGTAGCCTCAAGACCAGGGTCTCCAGTTCACAAGCCAGACTAATCTTTCTCACCAGTATCTATCAATCTTCTACAGCATTTGGTGGTGGTTCGTGGTAGTTAATGACAAAGATCAATTTCACATCATGCAAAGCTGACCAGAGTTTTTTACTTCACCACTGAGTTGTGACTGTACAACAACTACAGAGGCACTATTCAGAGTTTCAAGAACTCTCATAGGCTTTTATGTATCATTTGCTTTTACTTCCATCCCTCATTTATACATGATTTAAAGAGCCAAATTTGGCTCTCCTTCATGAAGCAAATACAGTTGACAGGGCAGGAGGCTTATAGAGACTATTGTGGTACTGCACAATTCTACCACCATTCTCAAATTTTATGTGTTCTCTTGTTAATGTAGGCTCAACTACAATTGCTAAAGTTTCTAGGTATTATTTATTCCTGTATTTAAAGTAGTTTCCACAGAATTTTCCCAGACCTAGTATCAAGTCTTACAGTATCAGAAAGATTAAAAAGAATTATGTTTTTAATTTACTGGTGTCCCTTTATTAAAGAAGTGGTTTGGTTGATCTTAAGTTCTTTATGCAATGAGGGTATTTTAACATAATGAAGAAACCAGCATGGGACAGTCAGCTCATCCAGACTAAGGCTGCAGCACCAGTTTCCCCAAAAGAGGGAGCACAGCAGTGCTCCACAGCACCGTGGGGAGGCTGGACCCTCTTTTCTGGGCTCAGCCCAGTAGAGGAATAGGGTTTGACAATCAGAGCATCTGCCCTAACTCAAGCCCCCACTTTTAGTTTCTTAGTGCAAGAAAGGCCTCATGGAACCACAGTTCCCACATTTATTGTTCATTAGCAATGCTCACTGTGCAACCACAGGCTCATTAGGAGCCAAAGGCAAGCCTGCAGCACTGCAAGCTCCATTAATGAGGTACAGGGTATTAATTCCTTGGCAATGGGCTGTGTAAGTACAGATCTATGAAGTAAATAGTCCACAAGGACTAACAATGGCGGGTGTCTTATCAGGTACCTCACCACCACCTCCACCCTAAGTCCCACCTCTGCTTTAGGATTTTACCATCTTTTATTCCTTAAAAAAATATTAAAGGGAAACCCAGTACCCTTATGGTACTGGGTTTTTCACTTGGTGCAGGTATCTTGGTGTCATCTGAAGCAAGACTCTCACACCACTACATCCCTGCAGCACAAACAAATCTGGTTCTCCTTTTCTCAGGTGAATTTTCATCTGCTGGCCAGTGACACATGCCCTCCCTGCCTCTTGCACCTACCAGGCTGGGAGAGCAGAAGCAGCCTTGTGGAGATGGCTCCACGGCCACTTGGGAACTGTGCTTGGAGAATACTGAGTGCCAAGGCCTTTCAGGATACATCCTCCTTCAGAAGGGTTAAGGCACCAATATCTCTAACACTTAGGCTTCAAGAACTGTCAAGCAAAGGAAAAAAACCAACTGTGTAAGAAATAAAGGAAACTAAAGGCATAGAATTGAGTCCTCAAGCCAATAGTTAGTACTTCAGAGCTTTGAAAAGGCATGTGAGTCACTGCAGAGTAGAAGAGATGACTCTTGGCCTTCAGATTCAACAACTTTTAGGTTTAGGTTACTCTAAAGAAGAGGTACTTCTATTTCCTACTAAACAATGCTACAAAGCCCAATTTCCATCATTCCACACTCTGTGGTTCAGTCAGGGTTTACAGCATAACTGAAAATTAGGCTATGGAGCCATACTATTTTTCATTATTTACATTTTTATTATCCTGGGAAGCTAAGAGAGGTGGCAGGATCTATCAGCAATACAATATCTAACTAAAGCCAACTGGGTTTAGAGATGCCCAAATGGTATCAGAAGATGGGGAGACATTCTCTCAAGAGGACTTTAAGAAGCCTCACTTAAAATAATGCAAGTAATATTGAATTAATTACATTATTTTAAGTTTTTACTTACCCCTCCTCCTTCAAGAGGAAAGGCTACAGCAGTACAGTGTTGGGAGTTACTCTAAAAGTACATACAGTCAATACAGTCATTTCACAATAAAAATGAATTGGAACTCCAGTATTCTCTGTTCATAACAATGACATTCATAAAAACTTGCACTTGCACAAGCTCATTGATAACCAAAATCTGATACTTTAAGCATTTGTACATGGGAATGCTACCAAATGACAAATTACTTGGAGAGATCAGGAATGCTGTTCTAACCATTTACTGCACTTGTGGTTGGAGACCTGCAGAGTAATGGGTGACTAGCCTTTTATTTATTTATTAATCACACTGCATAACATTAGCAATCAACCACTTCCTATTTGCAAGCTAATTTAGAAACCTTATCTGAAAAACTAGCTGACAACTATAACCCTTAAAGTGTAACATAGCCAAGTTATTAACATTTAAGATGAAAAATGTATACTGGTTTTCTGTATCCAGGCCAGCATCACTGAAACAGACCTAAGCTCACAGGAGATACTAGTTTTTAGTGGCCTCTTCTCAGCCATTCCAGCCCTAGCTTGAAGGTTACTCAAAAAGGATAAGGAGATTCACATTTCTATTCACAGCACAGACATTTACTTATATCCATCTTTTCCCCCCAGAAAGCTCCAGAAGCAGAACTGGCCAACCACAAGAGCATCAGAAGTCCCAGGTGCTGTAAGGATGCAAGAAGGAAACTTTGTGCTGGGAACCTCATCCATATGCTCAGGTAGACACCTCCTCAGTCATCTGCAAGAAGACTTACATGAACCAGTTAGTAAGAGAATTACCAGCTATTTAAAGACCTGTATTTAAGAAAACATGCTTTTTGTTAAACTGACCTCACTTCTGACTGATCCCACTGGCTTTACTACAGATTTCTGGGAAGGGAAGACTTAAATTTCCATAGTAAAAAAAGGGACAACTCAGTATGAACTAAGCACAAGAATTCTCCAAGAGCAGGTCATGACCTGTATATTAAACTGTCTGATTCAGTTCAGCCTTAGAGTTTGTGGGCTGAGTTGTGAGCTGTGCTGGCTGAGGCTCCACAGAGTCCATCACTATTTCTGTAAGGCAGATGACAAACCTCTGCAGAGGAAGTAGGCAATTAGCTGGGAAAGCAACCTCTCCAACCGAGCTGCCAGAGCAGCTGGAGGCCTCAGCTTGTTTCCCTGCTGAGAACGACACATGAACTCCTCTTTCTGGGAGAGGAGGGTGTATAGCAAAATGGAGACATACAGATAATGCACCAACTTCTATATGGCATTTCTTAGATTGCTTAGGGGTGTAAAGTGATAGGATAACAGAATGGAAGAGAACAAGCTAGTCATGTTCAGTTCTCCTCTTGGTTTTGTACCTGTAACCTGTCAGCCAATGGGAAACTGTCCCTCTCCTATTCAAACAGAAAACCTGAAACCTCAATTCAGCTTTGGGCAAGCAGAAGCTTACAGTTCACAGCAGATGACAGAACCATCTCAGAAGCAGTGAGAAACATCACTAAATACCTCAACATGTCCTACTGCAAGAACAGAAGCTTAAAGAGCGAGCTGTTAAATAATACAAAAAGCATTTAATATAAAAACAGGCTTGGTCAAAGCTACAGAGCTGATGAACATAAATTCATATCCCCTGTACATCAGCCAAACTAAGGGAGGTAGAATGTACCAGCACTTCTCACTAGTGCTTCTGGAGACTCCAGGGGGGTTTACTCCTGTAGCTTACAGTCTCTTGGTAACTCCTGTTTCTCACAAACCAAGCTACCTGCATGCCAAGGCCACCACACATACCCAGCTTTGAACAGGCTTCTTCAGCTCAGCACTCACTGGCCATCAGTCTTGAGCCCTTCCACAGTCCCACAACACTGAGGAGAATTTCAGGCTGCTGTTTCCAGAGCCCAGGATGCCAACAGCAGACTGCCTGAAGCCCACACTTTGCACCTCATGGCTGAGCATGGTCAGCAAAACTGACATTTTCTCCAAGGGGAGATAATTCCAGAAGATTAATATGCTTTCATACTTAAAATGCTTTGTGGCATAATAATTGGACCCCAGCATAAGGCACCTTCTGATTTCAGCATGAAAATAAGGGGAAAAAAACCACCTTTCTGGCCATTACAGGTAAACACCAGACCACAGAAAAGACACAGCAGCTGCCAAAATGCATGTTTTTCCACAGACACTGGTCAAGCAGAGGTGCTAATGGATTTAGAAAGCATTTCAGTTAGCATTTAAGTGTATTTCAAGGCCATGATAAACAGCTTAAGAACCTACAGCTTACACTAGCATTGCCACTAAAATTGCCCCATACTTTTCCAGTCCCTGATTACTGGCTCTCACTTCAGCAGAGACCTCAGCTCTGCTTACATTAGTCAAGTATGAACTAGAGTCTCTCCCTAAAGAGACAGGAACAAGCAGAACACAGGACAGCTTTTTTCCCCTACAGCATGCCAGCCTAAACCTTTGTGTAGCTCCAGCTGCAGAATGCTACCACCTCTTATTGCTCTCCTCCCACCACTTTAACCATCACAGATGAGACACCTGAACACACACACGGTTGCACATATTCAGCTTTCCAGTCTTTACACAAAGAAGCTATTTTAATAATAATAAAAACCTTATTATATTTTCATACTTCCCTAACTTACACTGAATCTTTACATTTACACTAAATCTTTAAAATCATATGTAGGTGATTGACTACTCCACACTACCACTACCAAAAAGAGGCAATTCCTTATATCACTACACTTATTCAGAAGATGTTCATGGCTAGTATAGATGCACAGAATGACATGGTTGTTACAGGCCAGCACTTTGCTGTAAAACTTGCCTCATTAGCTATGTCACAGGTGACTGGGAAGATGCTCAGAGGCAGGTAAAGATGACTATCAGCAACACTTTACAGATTAGTGATGGTTATCCATCTTTTCCCTGTCTTCTCACGTATAAAACCTTGGACCCCAGAGAATCGCAGAATTCAGTTAACAAACCAAGTCGACTGGAAATGTTTTGATGATTAGAATTAATTTCCCCATAATTAGTATTACAAAAGCATGCTTTTTCATGCATGCTTGTGATTAAGCAATTCAAGCAGCCCAGACAACCCTAACCCCAGCTTCCAAGAAAAACCTTCCACCGAGCCTCAGCTTTTTCAAGAATGAGCACAGTAGTTCCTATCAAGAATCAAAAGCCACAACCAGCTGCATGAGCCAGGTAGATGCTGTGCCCACCACCACAAATCTCTACCCAGAGCTACCTCTGAGCTGATCCCTTGCTGTGGATACATGAAATGTACATGCATCTCCACTGTAATTCCTAGCAGTAAGGTGAGGTGGTTATTTTTCAGTATTTATATAGACACATTCATTTCAATCTATTCTAAAAATACCTGGTGCAACTTGCTGGGCTCCCTGCTTGACATTTTTCTGCCTAGCAGATGCTGGTAAGAAACTCCAGGTTGGGAACACGTTTCTGGCTGTGTGATTTAGACACTCAGGCTAAAAGTCTCCACATGCCACTAAGACACGCTATTCTCCTGGTTGTCAATGACAACACCAAACAGAAGCTCCAACACTTCTGTATACACCTTGAGACAAAATCCACTGCGGGTTTCTGTTTTCTTTTTTGTTCTGACATGAGTTTCTATTGCCTCCCACATGAGATCCATAGAGCTATATATAGATATAAATGTATGTGTGACTATAGTGATGGCCATATCACCAATCAGAGCAAAGAGGAGTTCTTCCACCATCCTCATACCTGGGGAGGGCATAAAATAACAGTGCCCAGAGAAGCTGCCTTCCAGCATCTCAAGAGCACTTGACACAATTTGCTTATAGGTTGCCTGACATACAACTTGCCTGTAATTGTAAAAATCTGTGGACTAGCATTCATCATTTAAAGTTTGCTCCTATGCCAAACAGCTGCTATTCTCATGAGTTTAATCACACCCCACAAAATGCTAGATCGCCAACCTAGTATATCTTACATGCAGCTGAATTAATCTACTTAATAATTCTACCTTTTTATTTGCATTGGTCTTCCCCTCACACTCCAAAGGCTCATCTGAGCACTCAGCAGGCATGCAGCTGCTTTTCACTTTCCTCAAGGATGTCTGCAGTTTCTCCGAAGCTACACAGCACCACAGCTGCTTACACCTACGTACATTTTGTGAATAGTCCCTACAAAATCAGGTTTCTAATGAATTCCTGTGGCAAGCTGGGGACAAGACATTACTAAATGCTCACACCAGAGAAAGTGAAGGAACAAGAGGTCATTTTTCAGTGCAGTGAAAAAAAAAGTCATTCTACCAGGTTTCTCTTTCAGGAAGTTGCCCAAGAATGCGATTACAACCACAAAAGCCAAACCACGTTCAGAATCATATGCAGGCATGAGAAAGCAGGAGAGAAATAAATCAAAGGCCTCTAACTCATAAACAGATATTCCCTAGTTTTATGGGAAATTTGACATTTTAACATCTATTTGTTACTACAATGGTTTCTCCAAAGGTATTTTTCTGTTAAGATCCTCCAACATTGCACAGTACTGAGCCAAACTATCAAGCACCATTTTCACCAAGAGACAAAGGACTCTGCATTTCCAAACGTTCCCAGAACGCGATACACGAAGCAGCTCCCACATCGCCCCAAGTGAGCCGAGGTCAGAGTTTTGGTGAACCAGCTCTCCGCTCCAGCACACAGCGGGATGCCACCAGCCCTATCCAAATCCTGTTACAGTATCACAATATCACTCGTTCCTCCCCAAAGGGCAATGGCCGTAAATGTTCCTCCCCCGTTACTCTGCCATTCGAAAAGCCAAGCAAATTTCAGTTAGTTACTAAATTATGATTTATTGCTTTTATTTAGCACAACAGCAGCAAGCTCTTTCTCACGGCAGACAAGGGACACGAATGCAAGCGAGCAACTTGCAGTTCCCCAGCGCTCCCGGTGCCCGGGAAGTGCCGCCTCTCCCGCACCCGGGAGCGCAGCGTCTCCCGCGCCGCGCCGGCGGGGCCGCTACCCGCGGGCTGCCAGCCTAAAACCCGCTTCTTTTGGGGCAAAAACCCTCCCTGCTCGCACAAAGCCAGCGCCTTATCTTGGAAGAAACTCGGCGCGCCAGAAGCCCCGCTCCCGGCACAGCGCCCACGCACCAGGTGCTGGGAAACTTCTGCCAGCAGGTAACAGGAGCGCACCGAGGAGCCGCCGGAGCGACCCCCGCGGCCTCCGGGCTGTCAGCAGCCAAACTTTGGGTCCCCCGTTCCTCCGCCCGGTGCCCTCCCTCCCGCCCGCTCCTCCGGCCCGGCTCGGCCGTGCCCGCACAGTGCTGGGCGGCCCCGCTCACCTCGCCCGCCGCTCTCCGCCGCTGCCCGGCCGCCGCTGCCCCTCGCCCCGCGCCGCTCGGCCGGAGCGCGGTGGCGCCGCCCGCCATTTATAGGGCCCGGGCCGCCCCGCCCGCCCGCCCGCCCCTCGCCCCGCGCCGCGGGCCCGCCCAGGGCAGCGCCGGAGCGGCGCGGGGGGCGAGCCCGGCACCGGCTCGGCCTGAGCTCCGTGTTACACGGCCCCGCTGGGTCAGCCCCGCCGGCGACAAGGGGAAGCCGAGGCAGCGGTGGAGGTGCCCACGGGGCGAGGCTCGGCCCGGCAGGACGCCCCGGGGGTGGTGAGGGGACAGGGACCACCGAGGGCAGCTCCATGCGGCCCCTTCCCGGCAGTGCCGTGCTGGGAGCTTGGAGGGTTTTGGCCAAGGGGCTCCTCCCCGTGTGCTCCCACGTCCTCACCAAGGGATGAGGAAATGGCTCAGCCTGGGACCTCCATCCCTTGTGTGGCCCTGGGGTTTAATCTGCACGAACAGCGGGAGGGATCGGAGGGAGGGAAGTTGTTGCTGCTTCAGTGTAACTGCACAGGCACAGAGCAATGCGGCAGGACAGAAGTGTAAACCTGGGAAAACACATGCTAACCGTAACACTCACTGACAGCCCTGGACTCCTTGACTGACAAAGTACAAGAAGGAATTTCCACTCTTTGTACAAAAGCAGTAGTGCTGACAACTTCAGGAAAACCGGCAGTGTGTTGTGCGGCAGTGGACAGCACTGCCTTGTTACACAGCACTGCCTTGTTAAATCATCCTTTCTGATCCCGGTTTCCAAAAAATTTTCATGCATGGCACAGTTCAGCTTTGAAGAAACAGGATGAGTATGCAATAAACCACATTTCTTCCCTCGGGAGTTTGGACTTCTCTGGATAAAAAATGAAAACAACCCATCTCCTGGCACGGGCTGGAGCAGCAGTGGTGGCAGCTGCTGCCGGTCTTTATGGTGGAGAGCTTTGTGTCCGTCCAGGTGGCTCTCAGTGCAGGGCCCTGTGCCTGGGCAAATCAGAAATGATGGAAACACGGATGAGAGAGGTGGCACAGCAAGGCAGTGCTCAGAAGCAAGGAGCTCGGCCTCAGCCAGGGCACGGGGAATTAGGCCAAGATAAGGTGCTGGTGCTAGAAGGCTGGGCTGTCCAGGAATGGTTTCTCCACCAGCTGAGGTGGCCTTTTGTTAGGCTATTTACTACCCAGCTCAATTTTTAAATTTTAATTAAAATGTTCTTTTCCCAAAATGTTTCATACCATCATTTCTACTCAGATCCATTTCTCAATTGAGAATGGAGATTAATTAAAAACCAAAAAAACCACAAAAATACCCAACAGCCACCTTTTGCATATTTTTTCATATTAGCAGAGACAACCCTTGGGTATCCATTTTCTCTCAGGCATGAAGGCAGAAAGCTGGGTAGATCATGTCAGATGCCTTGCCCAACCACTCAGCATCATGAAAACCACATGGGAAAATACCACTGAATGATTTTAGGAGCATTTTGGTACAATCTGACATATGGAAAGGTAGCTGAAGAGCTAGACCCTGACTAGCTAGCTGAACTCAGAACTTGGAGCAGGAATCCTGGTTCTAGTCTGACAGTCTGAGGACCTAATCCAACAGCTAAGCCCCCAAATGCCCTTCTCTTGGATCTGAGCTCATCCTCCTCACGTGAAGACTTTGTAGTCTGCCTTCAGTAGAAATGGGACAGGGAAAAGCGAGTCATGTTCCAAGCAAATGAAAATGACATGAAATTGTCCAAGTTTTGATTCCACCCACTTTGGACAGCACAGTTCCAGTCCAGTGAAGCTGGAGCTGAAGAGTAAAAGCCAGAAGCGCAGTTCCTCCCCTTGGTCGTTGCCACATTGCCCACAGCTCATTCCGTTCCTGGCTGTGGACAACCACCTCCCAGCAGGCAAGAAGGCACTGCTCCTTCTGCTTAGCAAGTGGTTTAGGTGATCAAATTCGTGCCCACTAAACAGTTAACAAGTCAGGCTTTTTGCAAAGAGTGAGGCACCACACCTACTAAGTACTTTGCATCAACAAAGAACTAATTTGTGGAAATCAGGCAAAAATAGCTGAAGTCAAGAGGAGTTTGAGGTGAAGCTGCCTGAGATTTGCCCACCCAACCAAACAGCTGCCAAAAGGGGAGCACTGCCATCCCCTCCTTTCCCCCTACCCCACTCAGGGTCTCAGAGCCCCACCAGCTCTGCTGCCTGCCCAGTCCTTATGTGAGGTATCCCATCCTGGTAGGGGAAAAAGCCAACAATGAGCCTTTTTTCTGAATTTATCCTCTGATTCCTTTAGCTGGGACACACTTGGTTGCTACTAGAATTAATTTCATAGATAAGTACCTATGCACAGAGATGAAAGATGCGTAGATGAAAGCAAAATTCACTGACAAGCTGTATGTACTGTGAGGCTATACTTAAAAGCAGAGAGGTTCTTCAGATGGTATCTCACCTTAGAAAGGGCAGATTTCAAACTGTACACCACATTGCTAATGAGGATACAGGAAATCTCATCCATTTTTTCCTCTTGATGCAAAACATCTCTTCCCACAAAAGGAAATGTTGATGTTTCCCGGTGTGATTTAGGCTGAAAGAGGAAACTGACAGGCAGAAAGTCACAGTGAAATAGAAAAACTGGCTCCAACACAAACAAGCCTAAGCTTGACAAAATAGGCTGTAGTTTTAACAAGCAGGTTAGGAGCAGACCAAGGCGGAGGCCCTTAAAGAAATTTACTGCCTTTTGAGGCCAAAAATTTGAAAGCAACATTTCTCAAGCAGTTCAGATAGGAAATCCTGCATAAAAGGGGGGAAAAAAAGAAACTTCCCAGTTCTCATCCATGTTTTATAAAGCTAAAGAAAAAAAAATGGTAAAAGTGATAAGCCTAAAGAATTTATTGTTTCATGTATGGTTTTGACAGGTTGCCAAGAGAATGGTGCTGCTCTATGGAGAGTAGAAGAAATGACATTTTCTTTGCTTTAGATTGCTATAAAATTTTCAGTTTTTTACAAGCCCCCAGATGGTTTTTATAACCCCTTCAGGGGTTGCAACATATTGACTGAGAAATACCAATTTATATAGCAAACTCCACTCTCTTCTTGCTGGCAAAAATTACTGCTTTGTATCTGTGTATACACACAGTGGCTGAATATAAATAAAAACCCAAAAATAATGAGATCTGAGGCAAAATCCACCACCTGGCAGTACATTAAATTGGATGAAATTTCCCTAAATTTACACTGGTGTAAATAAGAGGAATATTTGGCCCTAAATCATTTAGGTGAATTTGGGATTGACGATTAAAAAGTTTGTACTCTGTTTCACCCTGCAAACAAGTAGGCTGCCTTCATTGGTGTCAGAAATAAGGAAACATTTCCACCAACAATTCTTTGGAATTGGAGGATTTTTTATTGGCTTTCATTGTGTTCATCTGCAGTGTTTTAACTGGGAAGTATTGGTGCCTTGGGACACAGCAGGCTTACAACACAATCACCAAAGCAGGTGACCTTAGCACCTCAGAAGGAGCAACTCTGAAATGCTTTGCCTGTAATGAGCAAATAATTACTGAAGTAAACAGTGTGTCCAGTTTTGGGGGTCTATAGACCACTATAATCATCTGTATTTTGTACATCCATGAGGGTATAAGAGAATTCTTACTGAATGGTGACTTCACAAAGAACGTCTAAATCCACAGTGGACCATGAAGAGCTCATATCCCTTGGGGGACTGAGCCTGAGCTTCTGCACTTGCCCACACTCCTGTACAATCAGGCTGGTGGTTTGGCTCACTGGGTGACTCTGGTCACTGCTGAGACTGCCTAGGTAAAAAATACCACAGTACCTGGTGCTGTGCTCCAGCTCACAGCTAGGGAGGAGGCAGCATCCCATTCTTCCTGTGCCTCAGGGTTAGGTGGTCACTTAGAACACAGGAGTGTGATTTTAATTCCTATGAAGGCAGGAGGAGAGTTGCTGGTATTCCCAAGAGAAGTCTCTGTCTACCTTGTCTGAGGCTTTTCTGGAGAAAGAGAGATTTTGGTGCCTTCCTACTTTGCATTAAAGAATTAAAAATGCATTTGAGCAGGCAGAAGGAAAGGAAGACCACGGCATTGTAGCTTCATATTTAAATCATCCTTTGGGAGGGTGGAGACAGCAGTTCTGCTCCTGGCTTGCCAGGCAGAATGCTTTTGTATTTTACATTAGTCAGCCAGTGGATAAAATACATGAAGAACCCTTAGGCTGGTCAGAAAGTTTAACTGATATCCTCGTACTCAGCATCTCCTCTGCTCCTTTGCATTGCAATACCTCACTCTTCTTGGAGCTGAGCCTTAACCTGTGCCCTGTAGCTCTGCACAGGGAAAAGCAGAACTGCTGCACTAAACTTTCTGGCAGCTTTCATTATGCAGATTTTGAAACCTTTAGATCACAAACTTTCTCTGTCAAGGCACGCACACAGCTCCAAGCTCCTTCAGCCCCCGTCTCAGGCTGATATTAAAGCAGCAGCGAGCTGCTTCCAGATTACCTTGGATTTGTGTGGATTTAGGGCTAAGCCCCATCAGCGAGGCTGCTGCTTAAACTTTTGTGCACTGTGTTTAGGTTGTAGGACCCAAGTGAGCAGAGCTGGCCAGGTTTTAGTGTTGGTTTGACTCTTCCTGCGCACTTGGACAGCTGTTAAAAGAGCAGGCAGCAGAACAGCTCCAGACCTGAAAGAAGGCAGCAAAGCAGACTTGGCAGAGGGAAAAAAGCACAGGCAAGTCAGCTGGCTCAGGGGAGGCAAGTCAGGGAAACGAGCCCAATGCACAAACAAAGCAAATGGCAGCCTCAGGCTGGCCCGGGCCCTGTGGGGCTGAGCCCAGCCTCGGCCAAGGCAGGGCTGCTTCCCAAGGCTGGGACAGACACACGGCCAGGGGGATGATGTGAGTGAATGGCACCAGGTTTTGGCTGAAATGTGCCTGTTCCTTCAGGCTAGAAATGGTGCCATTTGCCATTGTAAGTACCCTATTCAAAACCACGGTCTCTATGGCACTCAGCTGAAGGACTAAAGAGCTCATCTGCAAGTGCTCAGTGCTAGGAAAAGCCAGCACTGCTGCGTCAAGCCTAAATTAACTTCCCCGTGTGGGCAGGATGTAGCGCTTAAACTCCTTTGACATGTATTTCCTAGAGACAAATGGCAATTCCCTCTGTGGCCCATCATTTACTATCTACATAAAAGCAGAAGGAGATGATTAGAGTGGGGAACTGCCCTGCTTTTGCTATATTTAGTGCCCTGTCAGCTCAGCCTATAACATTCTGCTCTTCAGTTGTAAATAATACTCTAAGGAAGGGAATAAAATGAATATCAAACATGGAGAAGCTGGTATAGAAAAGCAGACAAAAGGCTGTAGGTCCAGAGCACATGGGAATAAACCTTTTACTTGGGTTTAAAAGCTGAAGGAGGCATTAATGGAGCTCATCCCACCTCCTGCCCCACAGCTGAGAGCAGTAGAGGGTTGCAGTCTTTGGGGTCTTCCAGCAGAAAGCTGCATAAATCAGTGAGTCTGGCTGGCTCCTTCTGCCTGGCACCTGACAATATGGTCTGATGTGAAGGCTTCCAGCACTATACCTAAAGGAATTCTCACATTTATATTTCAAAGAGTTCTGGGAGGCTGCACATATTTCTTTTACGTGTATGTATTTAAATCTATTCAAATTTGTTCCTCTTAAGAGTGAATTCCTCATCATAAATCATCATCGGGACTTATTAGCTTAAACTCTACACAGCACACACTTGTAAGGAAAAATACAAACTATATATTTGCCTTAAATGATCCTGTGGTATTATTTAATACCAGCTGGACATCTTACAGAAAGAAATAGATTTTCTAGCAACAGCCTCCTGAGGTAAAGTGGAATATTCCCATTTTACAGCACAGTAATGGAGGTGGTCCGTGCATGGCTGTTGTGGACATCTATAGAAAAGATCCCAGATCTCTAGTACTTCAAAATCTTTGCTAACCCACAGGACCAGCTTCTTCTAAAACCAGATGGAAAGGCAATGCATAAAGGAAAAGAACAAAGAAAAGGGTTTGGTTTGGTTTGTTGCCAATGAAGAGTAAAGGAAGAAAGCCATTAACAAAGCATTTTCCCATGTGATTCAAATTAGGGCAGCCCATAATGGCTGAAGACAATTGTGCTTTTATTCTTTTTCAGTGATATTTTCAAATTTGGGAAAGTTTTTGTTGTTCTTTTGCCATTCAACATAAGTAAGCTGAGTTTGGTTCCACCACCAGAATGATTCACTGCACTGAAGAAATTCAGAACACCCCCAGTAGAGGAAGTTCATTGCTAAATTTTAAATCTTGACCACATCAATACAGATTTTTCTGTGCCAGGAAACAATTTGTCTACAGTCTAGAGGAAATGCTCTCTAACAAATGAAAAATGAATCCTGTATTGTAAACCCTACTTAAGTTCACTGGGTTGTTCGTTTTGTTTTTTTTTTTTCATGAGTAAGAAATGAGTAAAAACAAACAAACATCCTTTTGGAAATGCATCAAAAAGACACATAAAACATTAGTCAGGCTTTTAGCCATAACCTACTTGGAGATCCACGGTCTCAGTGAGTTTTTGGTCATGCTCTTCAGGAAATACACAACACATAGTTTATTCAAGATAACTTAATGCAAACAGCTTGAGGCATTTGGGTTACAAGCTGTAGGTTTCTCTATTACTGACTCATTCTTCTGGATACCTGGTGCTGGCTCTGCACTCTGCCTGAGACTGGTTTTTGTAGATTTTAGTTTCTTCAGTTCTTTCAAAATCAAAAAGAAGAAAAGAAATTATAAGAAATATAAAGAAAAAAAAAAAAAAAAAAATTACACACACAAGAATTTCAATCTTGAAGTTTCTCTTCACTGTTTTATGGCTTCTTTTGTCTGAAAACTCCCAAAATTCAATTCTTAAAATAAATATTTATGAAACAAGCATTTGCAAAATGTGCTTGCCTGCCAACTCCAGTGAATACTTACTGATTAACCATTTTTCCAAGACTACCTGGGTGTTTTCATGCTCTCAGTTCATAATACAGTTCAGTGCATTGCCTTCTCTGGGAGCTCACACTCTGAAGCAGCAGCACATGAAGGCACTTTGCATTTGATTGAACAGAGTTTGGATCTGTTCTGCTCCATATGCTGAACATGTCTGCATAATCTATCTGCAGGAGTAAACCAAAAAGCCTGGAAGAAAGGACATTTGATATGATAAATAATGGGAAGTTGTAGAGGTGAGGCATTTAGACTACTTCCTGCATTTTATTGATAGGGAAACAATAAAAAGCTAATATTCTCTCCAGAGATTTACAGATTAGGCATTCAGGTTTTTGGTTTGGGGTGGTGGTGTTGTGTTTTATCCACCCATTCAAGTGACTTTTGGGGCTAACAAGTACATTGTATCCTCTGAGGATAAGTTCTGATATTCAGGCCAAGAACATGAAATCAGTTTTGATTGCTGTTCTCTTTCAGAGTCCTGTAGAGACAAACAAGGGTCAGGGGTTTGATTCCAACCTGCTTGGGTGAAACAGGCTGCTGCTGAAAGCTGGAGACAGCAAGCCATGGCCTGCTCAGCCAGCAGTGAGCACCTGAAGGCCAGAGAGATGCCATGGCTGTGATTCCCCATGGTGTGAACCACCCTCTGAGGTAATTAGCAGCTGCAGCCTGGAATCACTGGCCCCTGGGGCAGGAAGGAAGCCCAGCAGCACCAGGGCACCAGCAAACATCCCCTGCTCCTGCCTGAGCCAACCTGGCTGCATTTGTGCACCAGGGCTTGCCCCAGGCATGGCACTTCCAGCTCTCTGTTGGCACAATCTGCCCCCATCACAGGGCTGCCAGAGCTGGCACCTCAGCCAAACCTCAGCATCTCACCCTAGCCTGCCTCTTCCCAAAACAAAGTCAGCTTCTGAGTATGCAAGCTGAGGTGACACACAGGGAATCTTGCTTTGGTAGTGTTTAAAATAATGTGTAAGATGGCAGATCAGGCAGTGTCTGGCTAAAAAAGGTTTCTTGCCTTTCCACTAACAAACATACTTCAAGGCTTGCTTTGAAAACCCTTTCATTTCTTAGCAAGATATTTCTGGTCTCTTTATTTTCCTGCCTGCACTTGAACTCTAATCATGCTAATGATCTTCATCTTCTGTGCCTTCTGTCAGGTTTTTTTGTGACCGCTCTAGGTCTCTAGGGCTCAGCAATTAAAAAATCAACTCTGGGTAAGGTGATTTTTTTTATATTTATATATGTAGATAGATAGATAGATAGATAGATAGATAGATAGATAGATAGATAGATATAAAAGTTTCATATGTAAAAAGCACCTACCATCATATTGATAAACATTCTTTTTCTATTTTCACCTATTTATTTCTCCACTCACCACTTCTGGTGTGTTTGATGCCTCAGTGTCTTGGGTTTGCCCCTCTCCCTTCTGCATTCCAGCATCAGATTCTCCCAGGAATCCTCTCTGCTTGGGAGGAGAGGTTCTTGCCTATGGCTCACTCCAGATATCCCATTGAGTCAGTTTGTGCTACAACAACAATAAAGACAGGATTAACTGGTTCAAAGCTTAAAGAAATGATTTAAGACTTGATGGGAAAGGTCCTTTCCCATGTCCCCTTCTTAGAGATGGAGTTCAAGCTAACAATTTCTTAAGTTTCTGAAGTTTGTGACACTGCATTTTCTGCAGGCAGAAGTAGACTGAATGGTTCACAATTCAAACTCCTTCTTTCAGAAGAGGGTGGAGTTTGTTTTAGTAATGCCACACTAATTTGTGAAATGATGTCTCCATTTTCTGAGGTACAAGGGCAGTCTGCTTCAGAGGAGTGGTATGTATGTAACAAAAAAAAAAAAAAGATGAGGTCAAATCTAATTCTTTAAGTTTAGTTTCTACTGTGTTTTAAGACTATAAGACCAACTACCCACTATCAGTCAGTCTGTAAGAAAGGTTTAATATATTACAATACAAGGTCAATATATAAAAACATATGACATAAATATTGTTTGGGGATTGGTTTGTTTGGTTTTTTGTAATTAAAAGGTAAAACCCAGCAGCACTGTGGGAGACAGTCTTAAAAAAACAGAGTAAATAACAGTAAGGTTCAGAAAAATAGAGTAAATAATAGTAAGGTTCAGAAAATTTGTTTACAACTACCAATAACAGAATGAGCACCTTTAATCACAAAAGATATTTCTTTAGTACAAACAGCTGGACTGAAGCTTAAATGCATTACATCTGCTCAGGTCAGTGCTCACAGGGAATGATACCACAAGGGAAAAACAAAGGAAGCAGGGAACACACAGGATGCTGCAGTGTTCCCAGGCCTCAGCCCTGCCATTCCCATGGTGTGTGGGTGTTGTGGACAGATGCAGCCCATGCCCTTGCCCTGTGGTTATCCTCCACAACTTCCCACCCACCTCATTTATTTCTGTCCCTTTGGGTGGCAGTGCCAGCGCAAACTCTGTCCAGATGGCCAAGGCCAGGCCCTGCCACACAGAGATTGTCTCTGCCTGTCCCTTCCCTGCTGCACCAGCACAAACTCCTCTTTCTGAGGCTGCAGCAGATGCACCCATCATGGATCCTAGCACCACCAGGAAAGGGAGGGAGGATGCTCAGCCTGTCCCAGGCTGGTCACCTTTCACCATGCCAGAAGGTGGGAGGCTGGACAGTGGCCCCAGCCAGTGGTTCCCCCAGCAATTAGGAATTAATTAGGCACACTGACATCATGGAGTGAGGCTGAGCAGCTCTGGAGGGGCACATTTCCCTCCCAAGTCTGAAGCTCTGAGCACCAGGAGTATCCCTGATCCATCTTGCTGTGGCTCCACAGAGAGTGACTGCCATTTCCACAGCTATCATAACAGTTCTGGGGGTGTGTTCCAGTCTCCAGGCTGTGTGTGCTGTCTGCACTCTGAAACCACATATAAGCTGGTGGGCTCATGGACCAGTCTCAGAAAACCTCAGCTCTGCACCAAAGTCTCTCTCAGGGTCTTCCCTGGGTCAGCACCTTTTCACCCCAAACACACACAGCCCAGCAGACCAGAGATTAAAGCTACCCCTTAACCAAGACGGGACACAGTGAACCAGAGGCTGTTCCACATCCCCTCCTTCGAAAAGAAAAACATGACTTTTTCTATTTTTGTTGTGCTGGATTGATAGTTCTGCCTTCCCTACTGTGTTCCAGTGTCATAAGAGGGGACATAAATCAAGGTCCAAACTCCCAAGCCTTCTCTGTGCCCATCACTGCATGGACTACCCTGGCCACACAAGAATCCTTTTTTTTTTTTTTAAACTGAAATGATCTATATTTTATTTGCAGCTTTTGTTTTGCTCTAGTCCTGGCTTGCCTCCATCCATTTTTGTCAGCTAGGATTTTGCTGCTTTGTTTTCCAGTTGCACCATTTGGGCCCAGTGGATAAGCTGTTCAGTCAGAAAGCTCCCACACAGGCAGCAGCATCCTTGGCTCAGCCTTGCTCTTGCCCCATCAGCCTTGAGAACCCTTCAGGAATGATTGATGTGGTTGCCCCAGTGCCCTCCCTTGGGATGGCAGCACTCAGGAAAGCTGTCAGTGCTCGAGGAGAGAGGATCACCCCAGAAATGATGGCTCATTTCAGCTTGTCTCCAGAGCCACTTACCCAAGGATCATAAATACATGGATTGGGATTTCTACCTTCATGAGTTCCCAGATAATTGACACTGAGAGCTTCATTTCTGCAGCAGGACGTGGATGTGCGTCCCCCAGGTAACAACGCCATGAAGCAGCCAATATCTGCAGCTCATTTGGTGCACTCTGTGGTTCAGAGGTCAGGGAGGGCCATGTAGAACATCTGCCCAGGTTCAAATAACTGCAGCTGAGTCCCCTCACAGAGGGTTGGTTCTTCTAACTGTGCCTGGAGGGGTAGGAGGCACATGGTGTGTGAAGCAACAGGACTCAGACACCTTATGTTGCCCTGGCCTTGTGTTATCATTCTCATGTCCTGTGGCATCAGAGGAAGCTATGTTTGGCAATCATATATCATCAGGAAGGTCCAGGAAGGTAATCCAGATGGCAATGAGCTGCATAAAGCAAATGCAGCTTTTCTGAGGAATTTCCCACTTGTTTCATACACTAGACCAAAGGTTCCTACCTGGTGCCTTTATGCCCGGCCCTTGTGACTGGTGTTTGTTCAGGCTGAACAATCATTTGTGTTAAATAAATGTTACATATCAAAGCAAGGGTTTAGTAACTTGTAGGAGAAAGGCCTAAAGTAGTTTTGAGAGAGCTCAGAGCACCAGCATGTCTCATCCATCCAATTCTTCCAAGAGCACTTCAGATTCCCTGTGCTTCTAGAGAAACCATTTCTCACAATCTCACTGTCATGACAGCCCTGGCCCCAGAGGTGCTCTGGACTTTGCTTTCTTAGGGTGGCTATTTCTGTCACAGAGGAGTTCCTGGTAGCTTGCCATGGTTTCTCTCAATAAATCTTCACACATCCAATTTTTATAAGCTTTTTCTCCATGTTAAGTGTTGAGCAATATAATATTACATCATTTGTACTGAGTGTTCACTGTCATCAAGAACAGAGAACTGCCTACTGGATATTATTTCCTTTCTGAGGCAAAACAAAGACATTTTTATTAAGCCTGTTTCAGTCAAATACAGCAAGTCTGACCCCAGCTTTTCACACATGTGTAGAACCAAAGTCAAGTAGCCACCAAACACCACAGCTCTCCCTTACCTTTCAGGAGTGGTCTGTTCACACTTACAGAGCAACACAGGACAACTGAATTCCAGTTCAGCAGCATTTAGAGTCCAGTCTGCATAGAAATAAATAATTACCCAACATCAAAGACAGAGAGTCAGAGCCCAGTATCCAGATACTGTATTCAAGATGCACAGAACCTTGCTGGTCTGTTTTTGTGATCATCTTGTTCTAAGACACTGCTATTAAACAGATTCAAGGTACATCACATGTCTGGTAATGACCCCCATACCTTCAAGACTCGATTTTCAGGTTTCCTGTTCACACACACCACATCTCTGGCACTGGCATGGCAACTGTGTGCCCAGAAGTGGCACCTGTGCCCACACATGGCCAGCACCTTACCAGATGGACCTGGACTGTGCTCCCAGGTGGGACACACAGGTCCCTCAGAGCAGCTGACCCCTACTTTTATTAAGTTGTTGTCAAAACAGTGCAGTACTAGAGCAGCAGAAGCTAAAAGCCAATTCCAAACAACGAGGACAAAACTGAGCTTACAGCTCACTCAAGCAGTGCCAGCAGCTCCTTTGATCCTGCATCCTGCATCTTTCCTAAACGTGTTGCATTCAGCAATTCACACCTCACACCTAGGGCTAAAACACTTCTTCTCTTGTACAACCCTCTTGCCAAGCATCCCTTATATTTTATTACCAATTCCTATTGTTTGGATTGTTATTCCCTTGGCATGACTGGCTGCCTCCCAGCTGCCTCTGACACCAACAGAGGTGAAGTGGGGGAAACAAAAGCAGCAGACACTATTCCTTCAGTCCCCACCACACTCACTGCTCCATCCCTCAGACCTGGGGATCCATCCTTTCTGGATCTAGAGAGTGGAGAATTGCCACTATTAGCAAGTGGGATGGTGCTAAATTCCATTTTCTTTTTAATTCTTTATAACAATTTCTGTTGGAATGTTTTAAAAAAATCAAAACTAAAGGAGAACCCAAACAAAAAACCCAACACCAACCAAAAAATTTCACAAACCAAACCAAATCAGCCAAATTCCATTGTCCTCAACAAACCTCCTTGTCCTCAGGCTCTTCACATTTTGCCTTTTGGTGACCATTTAACAGAGACTCCCTTAACACTGACAATTATCATGGATTTTGCCATGTCTTACTGGAAATCTCTAAGCAGTCATTTGAATATCAGGCACTTTAAGATACATCATGACAGCACCATCTCTATTCACACTTCTCCAATATGCCCTTGATAAATCATCTACTGTATTTTCAACTCCTTTTCTGGATTGGCATTCAAACCTTCACTTGGTATTTCTGGAGTGTTAACAGCTGTCTCCCTATTCCTGGTGGATGCTTAGTGAAGGTTCTTGAAAATAATCTCAAACACCCAGCAGGGCTGCTCAAGCTTTCCATAGATGCACTGTGGACACCGTGAGGGGCACCGCTGCTGCAGCCACCCCTTGTGACACTGATATCTGGGTTTGCTGAGCACTGGTTGAGATTAGAGATACACTTATAAGAGACAATGCAGAGGTGGGAAGGGAGATAAGTTGCAACATAAAAAGAGCAGATGGGGAACTGAGGCACACTTGGCTTTCAACCAAATATGCAGAGCATGCTCTATATAAAATAGGAGAGAACGAGGAGGTGGCACTGAAAACCCTTAAATCTGTCAAAGGAGAAAAGAACAACAATTCTGGATCATTAACAATGGCCCATTTCACAACTCAGGAAAAACCCCAAACCTCCAGTGGCCAAAGATTTAGCTAGTTCTTTGGGGACTTGGATTCAGTCCCTGACCTGTGAACAAGCTCTCAGTGCAACCTTTAGGAAATCATTCATTTGCTTTCATCTACCTCCCTGTCTGTAAAATGGGAATAGTGACATTTCTCTACTGTGGTGCTAGACAGCAAGAATTTGGAGCATGGAGATGCTCAGATGTCACAGAGTCTACTACTGCTCCTAAAAAGTTGAATATTCCTCATCTTTATGAGTGGTTTTTGATATGCATGCAACAGAGGGTAGCTAGCAAAATGAAACAATTAGTTCTGTGACATTTTCAGCTGCCTAATGAGTTTCTCTTCTGCTTGTCACAGAAATATTTCAGAATTGGAGCTTGTGTTACCAGTTCTCAATATTTTATGCTTTTTCAGCCTGAAATTCAACAGCTGTTTCAATATTGCAGTTGGAGCCAACATATTCCATATAGACTTTCTTCAGAATGTTGCCAGGTTTTTGAAACCTTTGCCATGCCTCTTTGCTTTTTGTGGCTTGATCATGGCTACCTCTTCACTAGAAATCTGGCAGTGGAGTTTTTCTCCTACAAATGTGTGAACTGAGTTTGTTTTAATGTCAGTCAGAATAATTTCTCAGGAAACTCAGGTTTCTGTCCCAGCACTTTCCCCCCACTCTACCAAGCTGCACATCATGTGCTTGTTAGTCAGTTTTCCACAAAAATACCACAAAAGTCATGCACAATAGTGCTCTTTCCAGCCTTTCTACTTCTCTTTCTAGGTTCAAGAAGGTATTGTATTTATCACACATGTTATTGGAGAGATTTTTGGTTTTTTTTGGTCTAGACCTCGTTTCTTGGACCTCGTCCAGAAAAAAATTTCCTTATGACAGCTGTATAAGCTATTGTTAGTATTATTCTCTCAAAAGTACTGTACTGCATTGAGGATAAGCCTCCTTTTTACTCCTCCTGACACATTAAAAATCCATCTGGTGGGATCTATATTCTGAAACTGGCCTTTCTCTCCTGTCCTGAACTAATCTCCCACTTATGCTCCCTGTCCTGACTTCACCAGCCCTAATGACAAGGGACATAAGAGTCTTACTTCCTGCTATTAGAAATAATTACAATACCTGTATTAATTTTAAAATTAAACTGACACTATCTTTGTCACCTGTACATAGATAAATATTCTTTCAAGCTTTTCATTCCTGCTGTGTTGCACATCCCACAAGAAGGGGCTCCTTTCTTTGTTGGAAGGACTCCCTGCAGCAGATCCATCACTGTCTAGGGCTGGAACACACCTGCAGGTTATTATCATCTCTGAAAAGCTTTCAGCCATATACTTTGGGCCACTTGAAACAGATTTTTTTTTTTTTAATACAGTATTTAGGACAAAGGAAAATATACCTTTGTATTTGATAGTACTTGAAAGTACTATGAGAAAAATGGAAAAAAGTACCTCTTGTGTGAGGCTTCTTTCACTGCTGGATGCCCTTTTCCTCCCTTCTGCTCCTGGGGACCCAGCTCTGCCATGAGCCCAGCCTGCTGAGCCTTCTCCTGCCACCCTGGGGCTGGGGGGCACAGCATCAACAAAGCCAGCCATGGGCACCCACAGCTTCCCAGGGCTCAGCCAGGCAGAGCAAAGGGTTAACAAATGGTGAGGGATTTCTCTGTGAGCCATGGAAAGGGCTCAGAAAACGGAAACCAGGCTGAATTTAAACTGAGGACCTCATTCTTCCGCCAAGCCAGTCGGTTTCTTAATCAACTGGGGCCTTGTTTCACAGTCAGTCATCAGAGGCTTTAGAAAGTCCTTCTGACAAATCTGTAAGGGGAGATCCACAAAGGATGTCTTTTCTGTGCCACTCTCTACCTAGAATATGCAATGCTGGGGACAGGGCTGCCCTCAGTGGCGCTTCTGTACCGTGGAGCACAATGCACAATGATGCTATAGGATACTTGCACTGCTGAGCTCCTGCTTATTTAAATATGCATTTCATTAAGGAAAGTACCCTAGGAAATCAAGCAATGAGCTTTCCCAATGGTACTTCTCCTCCTTCCTAGGAGAAAAATCTTTCTCAGGTTTCGGAAGTGCTGCAGTCTGCTCCCAGTCAGACCTTCCTTTCCCTCATTAGCTGTGCAGTCCTGTCACTTACTAGATTTCTAGCTCCTAAGGAAACAATTCCTCTTTATTTTTCTTCTCAGTCTAGTAATGCTTTAAATTATTTCTGAGAACTACACTTCTATTACTCATTATTATTGAGTCAGGAGAAAAAAAAATACCTCACATAATAGCAGAAATCTAATTATTCTGGGAAACTTTGAAATTCCCTTCTCTCGTGGTATTCTTTGATGTGCCTATTAAATAAATAATGATTTTTACATCTAAGGTTTATCTTACAGTGCAAATACACCATTATCCTCAGCATAAAAACACTTTTCATTGTTAGCCACTGTAAACATGGGCTGAAGCTGTGATTCAGGAGTGCTTGAAGCTGACCTGCCCAGGTATGGGGCAGTGTAATTTTTTCACATTAAAAACTTGTGAAGGAGAAATGGGCCATGGAGACAGAGGTACTGCAACAGGGGGAGGGAAAGAAGAGGTTAGATCAAAATAGAAATGTCATGCAGGCAAAAAGAAACTACAGGTACTCTAAAGACAGAAACATATCTGATTAGAAACAGAATATGTGTCTTTTCATAAGATTTTTCAATCACAGCCTCAGGCACTTTGTATGACAGCGGGAAATAGGATGACATTTCTGGAATAGTACATAATTAAAAATAATAAAAAAAAGATCAGCGTTTACCCAAGAAGGAACACCCTAAAGACTTCACCAATGGTACAGGCAGGACATTACTATATAAAGTCACTGGAAAGAATGTATTTTTATGTATTTACTTGGTGTGATAATGGTTTTCATTGTTAAGTGTGCAGTCTGGAGTCCAGCACTGCTCAGTACCTGTTCAGCACTCTCCAGGTCTGCCAGGACTTGTGCTCTGTGCCAGTGACTCGTTCCCCTCCCTGTCCCCCTGGGAACTGCCTCGTGTGCAGCCTGGGATGGAGCTGTGCCACTCACTGTGGGCAGGGCAGGGCCACCTGCACATCCTGAGCTGCAAAGAGGAGCTCTTGGAGACCCTACAGACGTTTGTGGGGAGGTGTGTTACGTGAGCACTGAGAGAGCCCCAAACCTCTCTGCACCATCTGACTTTCACCCACAACATCCTGGCTTGGGGCAGCCCCTCTGATGCCACACACAGTCCCCTGGTCCCCTTGGCTGGGTGCCTGGTGCTGGGCTGGCAGGCAGGGCACTGGTGGGAATGCCCAGCTGCCTGAGTGGGCATCTCCCAGCTGGGCAGCCTCAGGCTGTGTGTGCCACAGACACACAGACATCCCCTGTCTGAGTGGGCATTTCCCAGCTGGGCAGCCTCAGGCTGTGTGTGCCACAGACACACAGACATCCCTGCAGCACCAGGCCAGGAGGAGCGTGTGGGACTCACTGCAGGGGAGATGCAGAGCTGCAACCCACCCACACCGAGCACAGGGGAACAGGGAGCAGGACAGGGAGGGGAAGGTGGAAGAAGAACTCCCATGGTTTTTTTGGCTTTTGTCCTTACTTTTATGTCCTGAGTTCTCTGAGGCTTTTCAGGGTTTTTTTGTTGGTTTGGGGTTTTTTGGTTTTGTTTTGGTTTTTGCATCACAGATTAAACTCATAAATCTTCTGTCTCTCACTTTCAGTTTCCACCTATGTCTTCTCAAAATTTCTCTGATCTGCCTTTCCTCCCAGAAGTTTTGTAGCACCTTTTGTGTGCAAGCACACTCATCAGACAAGACTGGAAGAAGCAATCACCACAGGCTTCTCACTGCAGAGAAGCAATCTTGTGCTCTGGCAGCAAGGCCCTGTGCAACAGATTGCTGGAAACTGGGAACTTACCCTGGCAGAATGCTGCTCTTCCACTTGCTTCCCAAAATGAATGTCCATTTCCAGAAACCAGGGGTGATAAACCTGGGATGTGTTTACACCTGGAATGGAAAAGCTGTGTTTAAAATGAAGGCATAAGAAGAGCAATGATGAAAGAGTGTTTATTTTGGGTTGTGCTCCCTCACAGCGCTGTGCGAGCACTGAGCCCCAGCCCCTCTCCAACCCTTCTCATCCCTGTCCTGAAACAGGAGCAAAGAGCAGGAAAGGAAATGGAAGTGAGCTGTGCTCAGGAGTAAAGTGAATGTAGGAGAGGGCATTTATCTGGAAACCAGAGCTCCTTCCTGGCCTACAGACTGTTCACTTGTATAAATATAAATAAACCCATCAAACCATCCTTGGCTGGCTGGTTTCTTCCAAAAGAAGGCTCCTTGTTTTGCAGTCATGCTTACTGGAGCTTGGTGCAAGGCTCCAGGTTTTGTGTCTTCCTACATGAAGTAGCTAAGAGAAGCTTTCAGTGGTTTTCTGATTTTTAGTCTCCTGAGCTGCTGGATGGGGTTCAGCCCTGGGCATTATTCATTCTGCGCAGTCCGGTTTCCTTTACGCAATCCAGTCAAAGGGAAGGCGACCAAACAGAGCAGCATTTCTCCTTCAGCCCTAGCAGATGGAGCCTCCTAGGTCAGATTCTTGTATGCATAGTTATGGCCTGACACAAACTGAGCCTCCAGTGAACGTCATCTGCTTTGTACTGGGTGAACTGAGTCAACCTCACAGCTCAGGGACACCCAGGGGCAAGAGAAGGGAGAGGGTGGGAGTGCACATGTGGGATGTGAGGAGGCCACCTCTTTTGGAAGCAGCTTGCATTTAAATGGGATTAAGCAGTTTCCTGAATTGACACCCTTGGTTAGATGGGATTTAGCTTCCAGGCCACTCTTAGTCATCACAGTTTGCAGCGTCCCTCCCAGAGGCTGCTCCACAAAGCGTGTGCCACAGCACACCTTCATTTCCAGCCCTTCTGCTCCCTTGTCTGGCCTGGGAGCTGATGGAGGGGTTTCTGCACGTCAGCCCCACTAGTTCCTGACCAGTCAGGGCAGCCAAAGTGTGAAGACCCCTCCAGAGCTCTTCTCAGAGTCAGAAACCAAGGGAAGCCTTGGCCCTGGGCTCTGTCCATGTCACAGCCCAGCAGCTGAGACAGCCCAGGGGACATTGCTGCTGCCCATCAGTCAGCATCAGCCCAGCTCCAGACAAACATGCTTAGCATCTCCAGAGCAAGCTGATTATATCCTGGGCATCACTAAAAGCCACAGGCAGGTGAATTAACAGAGAACAAAAACTAGCTCCAGCCCGTATGGCTTGGAAAACTGCAATTGGTTTCATGTCCTCAGCTGGGTTCAAACATGATAGCAGTTCCCAGTACAACACAAGACTTAGAAAAAGCCCTAAACCTGGCACGGTGGGGATGGCAGCTCCTGCTGTCTCAGAGGATGAGCTAATCAAATTACACAAGAGGGAGAGGGTGGCAATGCTCAACTTTCACCTTTTCTTGAACTGTTGCAGTTTTTCCAGGAAGGGTGTTGGTTCTTTCAAGAAATCCACTCATCTCCTGTAGATTCACATAGTAAAACTGCTTGCAGGTACTTTTAAGAAGCAGCCATGGGCCACACATGTGGCTCTCAGCTCCACAGTCTGCTGAACAGCCTTGCTTCCCCTTCTCTCTACATCTGTGGCCAGGCATGGCAGCACTGTCCCAGTTCAGTAGAACTTGTGAGCATGCCCAGAGCTTTACCCAGCTGCTTTGACTGCAATTCTGTCACTGGGCAAGTGAACCTAAAATCAACATCACTCTGATCCTCTCCTTGCCCCAGCACTGGCTGCATGCTCCTGCCTCTCTTCCTGACATCAGTGGTGATATTTTTCTGACCTCTGGAGCTGAGTGGAGCTCCAGCTGCCAATTGGACAGAAAACTAACCCCACAAGGAAAAAGGAATATGTTTTTGCTGGTTTAAACCATATCCATAAACCCAGAATGGATCTGAACCCTCTATAAGACAGTTTTGAATGGTAAGTTACTGTAAACTTAGGCTCCTCTTATCATTCTGCAATATGTCAGATTTGTTTCACAACCACAGCTAAATTTTTGAAAACATGAGTGTATCTGAAGACCTTATTCTTCAGGAAGTCTTTCTTTCTTAACTCAGGGAAAAAAACCCCAAACCAACAATCTCTTCTTTCTTTCTTAACTCAGGGGAAAAACCCAAATCTGCTCCTAGGAATTTGTTTTTTGAAGCATTTTCAGGAAACAAAAACTTGCAAGATTATTATCCACCTTCCCAAACAATGAAAAACAAACAAAAAGAAAAAGAAAAAAAAAACAAACAAAAAAGAGAGAGAAGAAAGAAAATTTCAGTTGAAAAAGCAAAAATCTTGGATTATTTCTCATAGTCTTTTACTGGAATCCAATAAACACATTACCAAATTACACTGTATATTTTACCAGGCCAACTTATCTCTGTGTGTATTAGAGGCATAGCAAGAAGAAAAACAAAAAAAAAAATATTAACCTCCTTTGTATAACTCAGTAGTTATAAAAGATCTAATTGAATAAACTACATTTGACAAGAACAAATGGTGACATTTCCATTTAATGTTGTCTTTTTGGCTTCCTGACAAAGAAAAGCTTAAGGAACCATGAGTTTTGTTTCCTAAGGGCAAGTTCTTCTTCTTGTATCAACTCAGCAATCAATAATAAAGCATAAGCATAAGCACTTTTAATTTATGAACTGTATTCTTTGAGTGAGTTTAATGGTTTCATCTTACACATGTTGCTGTGTGTTTATTTTTGTTGTACTGCACAGAACTGCTTAATGGAAAATACTGCATTAAAGCTGTAAAGCAGCCATATATGTAGAAAAACAGAAAAGGAATAATTAAGGCACAGTGAAATTAACACTCTGCTGATTTCTTGTAACCAGAAGAGCACCATTGCATTGAGGGGGAGCAAAACCCCAAACAGGGAGCTTGCACTTGTATCATCTGTCAGCAGAAGAGCACCAGATGACCAGGCTTCCTCTTCCCTAACAATCATCTGTCACTCTTCTTTTTCCCTCAGAGAGTAGAGCTCAGCCCTCCTGAATTTTGGCCCTGGCTTAGGTGCAGTTTTGCAGGCAGTTCCCAATTCTGCCATGTGGCTTGTCCAGCAGGTCCCCTCCAAACCAGCACCCGGTGGAGCTGCCAGCTTGCATGGAGCTGGGAGCCAGCCAGGAGGGGCTGCGTGTGCTGGTTTACACTGACCTAGAAAGGGCTTACCAACAATAACACTTGCCCATAAAAATATCTCTCCCATTTGTCTCTGGGAATAAGGAGTGGACTTTATGAGCCTAGCTGTGCAGTGAATCACTGCTGTCCATTACTCACAGCTGAAACTGGACGTGACCTGCACCTGCTGTTAGGGAGAGGGTGGCTCTTCCCACCCAGCTTTTCCCATTCAGACCTGACAAGGGTTTCCACAGGGTGTTTTTCTCCTGTCAAAAGCACACTCTTTCACTTTGGGCTATTGATGTTAGCACACATGGGCTTCTGGTTGCCATGCAGGTGATAATGTTCCAGTGAGTTTCAGTTAATATTAAATGGAAAGTGGCTCAATCTGCAGGTCTCTCTAGAAACAACAAAGCAACCATCTTGAGGATCAATACTGATGGTACTCTGAATTTGAAGCAAAAAAATAAACACAGCAACAAGGAGCACATATGATGTGGTGTCTCCAATAGCTGTTAAGAAACTGCAGTATCATGCAACAGGAAAAGCAGGACATTTAAAAGACAATTTTTCAGAACTGTATTCTAATTAAGATCATGCATTAATTATCATAATTATATAGATTTCATATCATCTATACACAGCAAAAGCTTTACCTGCCAAATCCATATGCTGGTGTAGGTGAGCACCACAGGCAGGAGCAACACACAGGAAGAAGAGGCAGACCCAGGCCAGGTGCAGTGTAGGTCATGGATGTCCTAGGAGCATTCAGGGGCTGGAAAGAGCCCTCTCACCCCTCTTTGGCAAGGGAACACAGGGCTGAGGCAAGCCCACATTTGCATTTTTGGATGTGGGATTTTCGTTCTTCTTGGCCTATGAAAATGAGATGAGACAAAGCAGCAGGCAAGGAGGATTAGTTTAGTAATTCTGTCTCAACCCACATCACACACAACAAAGAAAAGAGATACTTGCTCACTGAGCTGCTTCCAGCAAGGATACAGTGCTCATGACCATGTGTGGGCTCAAGTAGCTCACATGGACCTTACCTTTCTCAGAGAAGTTTAACTTCTCAACATGGTTATGCAGTCAGTAATTCATGGAAAACCGCATTATCTGGCATTTCTACACCAGCCAAACTGATAGCCTGCTCTGTTTTATGAGTGCAGCTTTCTTCTAATTTGTGGGGGAAAGTTTTTCAGGAAAGTCTAGAATTATGGGCCCTTCCAACCCAGAGTGGCCTGGGTTGGAAGGAACTCT
Source organism: Agelaius tricolor (assembly GCF_023055355.1). NCBI lineage: Eukaryota > Metazoa > Chordata > Aves > Passeriformes > Icteridae > Agelaius > Agelaius tricolor. Next base: position 9,718,997 of record NW_027269272.1, read on the forward strand.
AAAGACCATCCAAGTTCCAGCCTCCCTGGGTTTTTACACTTTTTACTAGAGCAGGTTGCTCAAAGAATATGGGGAGTATATTTCTTAGCTCACTTTATATTACCAGTAGCCTGACTTCTGCTAAGCATTTAGATAAAATAGATTTAATCAACTCATCAAAACAGAGAATTGTTTGAATCAAGACAGTTGGTGTGTCTCATCATACAAGCAGCATTCTCTTTTATTTAAACATGAGTGTATGTGTACATGCAAGAAAATTAAAAAAAATAAAAATGCTGTGTTCCAAACAAATTTAAAGCAAGTAAAACCTATGGGAGACAGAACTAGCAAAGACACCCTGTGGCTGGTTTGGATCAGAACCAAGAGAAATGCATTTTGGCCTTAGTTTGTCAATGTGCTTATCCCAGGAAAGTCCATGTTTCATCCTAAACTCCTGAGTGGAGGACAGCACTGAGATTGTGGACACGGGTGAAAGACAAAACATGCAAAACACTGAACAAGGGGCAGTGCTGGGGCAAACCCTGGTTCAGGGCTGGTGCTGAGCCATAGCTATTCCAGCAGCCTGGATGCAGCTCCTGAGGCTGGAGGCAGGCATCCCTCTCATTTCCTGATGAGCAGGGCAGCATCTTCATCATCCCCATGCAAACACAAAAGAGGGATGTCACAAACTAACCTGGAATGCAGAAACAATTTGTGCATCACTCAGCAGAGGGAAGGAAAGCAGTGCATGAGTGATTGCAGTCCTCGAGGAAGGGAAAACAGAGAGCAACGTTGTGAAAGCTTAAGTAAAACACAACTGAGTGTGTTTGTGTGTTCCCTGCTCTGCAGTCTCCGCTCTCCAGCCGGCTTACGCAGGCTCACCCCTCACCACGGCACAGAGACAGGAAAAGTCATCTGCTCAGCTCAATATGCCATGATTTAATGCCCTAGAAATCAACTTAATTGTTGATTTTGTAGTATTTTTTATAGCTTGCAGTTTCAGTTGGACCCAGCTCACTTTTTCAAAAAGATCATCACAGTTTTACCTTTTCTAGTAACAGCGAAGTTATGATGGATGCAAATGATCACATTAGAGTTGTTGCCACGGAAATAAACTGCAGTGTTATAAGCACAAAAATAAAGAGCCTGCTGCAAAAGAAGATGTGGCAGCCACAGCTTCAGGGAAGTGCTTTTTTGGTAGCAAATGATGAACCAATTGCTCCAAACCTCTTGAGCTACAGGAAGTAACACAGCAGCCCCATTTTGCAACTTTATAGGACTGTGCATAATGCCTCAAGTCATTTTAGAAACAGAGTGCCACCTACCTCATGGCTTGAGGTTAAAGGGTAGTTTTGTCATACCAGGAACTCATGTGGGACCTTCTGAAGGGTTCTTGCACTACAGCCTGTTCTTCCCATGCTGAAACACAATCCCAGCAGCACAAGTGCCAAAAAAAACCAAGTCTCTTTTGCAGTGATAATGAGCATTGGTGAGCATGACTAAGGCACCTTAGGGCAGAGCCATCCTTTTAGGATTTCCCCTTAGGCAGGAAGATTTCTCCACTGGCATATCCTTTGAGCCTGTAGCCATGTGACATCACAGAAATGTATAAGGGGGCCAGAGTCTGATGGGATTTAGGGACCCATTATAAAGGATGAAAAAACTCATTAAGATCAGCTCTGCTTAGTTACTATTGCACGGTGAAGGCAAAAAACACATGGACAGAAGAACCTCACCATCAACTAAACAAGGATTTTGAGAAGAGCCATCTCCTCATGCTGCTCAGAGGATCCAACAGAGCACTGGGAACACCAAGCCCCCAGACAGGCTGCATGCAGAGGCAGCTGCTGTGGGGGCACCACCAGGTACTGGGGTGGGAAGCACAGGAGTGGGTGGGTGAGGAGAGCAACTCTCACTGCACAGAGTTCCTGGTTTGCACCTGTGGAGTCTGACTCCAGGGCACAGGGGGGAAGGAGCTGCTCCCAGCTGCTCTCTGCTACCTGCTCACAGGGAGCAGTGGGTGCCTGGCTTTTCCAAGGGTGTGTCTGTGCCAGGGAGGGGACAGGGGACAGCAGAGCTAGAGAGGACACAAGCCCACTGCTCTCACCACAAGCATCTTCCTTCAGTTAACACAAAGGCTTCTACAGAGATCCTCAATGTTTTATTTTCTAATCTGCTTTTCTAGCCCCAGCAGAGGAATCAGAGGATCAGGCTTGCAGTAGCTCCATCCACATCCCTGCCTCACCTGATGCTGACCCACCCTCTCCAGCTGGGATTCTGCCTTGCCTGCTGCAATCCACCAGCCCTGGCAGCTGTCTGTGCCCAACCTGCACGGTGCTGGGCTGCTGGCCAGCCCCACCAGGCTGTTCCCCTCCAGCCTCCCTGGGAGGCACAGGGGCAGGCAGAGCGGGACAGAGCCAGACCTGGCTCCTGGAACGCCCCGAGGCTGCGGTGGCACTGCCAGAGCCCACCCGCTGCCCACGCTGTGTGCACACAAACGCTGCTGGGCCAGGCTCTGGCAGACTCGTGTCACAAACAGCCAATTAGCTTTGTGAAGTTAAATTAACAAACAGAGAGGAGATTAAAACTGATTTAACTGAAGGGCAGGAAACATGAGAAGCTGGTTTGCTAGAAAGAAAAGCTCTTGTGCTGAGATCTCCAGTAATTAGCAGCAACAAGACCTACAGAAATTTATGAGGTAAAAAAAAATCCATGAACCCTTCCTGTTTAAATGTTCTCCTTTCACATGTTTTGCTTGGAAGGCTAACTTAAAACACAAACACAGACTTGGTCTCAAATATGGGATAGAGTCATGTTCTGCAGCAGTCATATACTCGGATTGCAAAACAAATGAATGTGTATCAATGCAAGTCCTTTTTTTTCCCCTCCAAATTATGTATTTTGTTAACACCTATCACATTGACAGCTCTATCCCTCCCTCCCAGCACCTGGAAGGCAATTTGGTTACTGCTGGCAAATGCTGGAAGTGCTCCTTGGAGCACAGTTGAGGACTGAAGCCACTGGAGAGCCAAAGGCCTTTGCCAGGACTGGTCAGTGAGATTCAGTAACAATTCAGCAGCTCCAGTTCAGCAATGGCCCAGGTGAGCTGTTTGCAGTCTGCAGTGGAGCTGCTGTTGCTTATGCAGAAGCCTACCTGCTTTCCTTAGGCTCAGCAGTGTCCTCCTCCTGCTCCTGGAGCAGCACACAGTCAGGTAATGAAATCCCCAGGCAGAACTGGAACCTTGACCTGGATTTCAGTGGCACTCCAAGCTGTATTTATGCATCTTCAGCAGGGCTGTGTTTACTCCCTTAAATTGCAGATAAACTGAAAATTAAAGAGAGCCCTGCAGATCCATGCCTGCTTTGCTGTCCTGGCTTTGCCTTGCTTTGTTGGATAACTCAGAAGACAACTTCAATCAAAACTGAGACTTGCTCCAGTTGGTTGCAAACCTTAGCATACACTCAGAAGAGCAGCATGAGCAGGCCAGCAGTAATTTCATTGGGAAGGGAGATGGCAGGTCTGATCCTGGCTGAGTGCATGGAGCTCATTAGCATGGAGTTATTATCCTGCATTATGGTGTGTCCCCAGTGCAGTTACAGCTCCAGGATGCAGCTCTCTGCACATGACTAAAGATGGTGATTACACTCCAATACAAAGGTGGAGGAAAGAAGTATTGTTCTATTTCCCTGACAGCAAATTGAAAAAAAACCTCAAGGTAAATCTGTGTATCAATGTGAACTAACATAAAGAAGCAGAGCTCTGTGGCCTGGTAGCTCTGGGGAGCCCATCAGCCACATTGCTGGGGTGTCCTGCCCCCTTTCCAATGCAGGCTAGCCCTTGGGTATTTGGACTTGGCTTCCAGAAATCACCAGCATCAGTCAGACACTTCCCAGTCAGGATAAGGCCACTGCAGAGGATTCTGAAAAACCTTCAAACACAGGGCAGCCCTTCTTCCCCTTCCAAAAACAACCAACCACAGACGTGGGGAAGAACCCACAGCCTGACCATGTTCCATTACAGCATGTGGTGGCTGTTGCTGTGCTGGGGAGGCTTTTACCACCCAGTAATATCTTGTGGGAAATGAGCAGAGCAGGGGGCTCCTATATTTCCTTTGCTAATTTGCCACTTTTGCAAGTGTGGAGCCCTTTTTCCAGGCTACAGCCACAGACACAGGAAGAGCTGTTTGACTCCTTGAGCAGTGATCTTCTGGCTGCTTAAAAACCTGCCTGTGGACAAGCTGGAGGTCCCTGGCTGGGGCTGCTCCAGGGCAGAGTGAATGTGGGTATCAATGCTCTTTGGAGCCTGCTGAAGCCTTTTTCACATTAAAAAGCAAATGAGTGGGTGTATATTAAATATACACAATTAAAGTGGTGTATATTTATATTTCTGTCTAAAAAGAGCTCTCCCACAATCCCACTCCACTTATTTCAGCAGAGTGCTGAACTGCCATTAATTTACAGCCACCAGAAGAGAGAAGAAATTAGAACATTTGACTTCTTTAAATAAATATTTTCTATTTTAGTGCCCAACACTGTACACTTCCTCCACAACCCAGGCAAAAGGTAACAGAGAAGGTTGACAGTACTTGCAACAGTAAAAATACATTCTGAGAAATCCCTATCAATGGAGCTTCCCAGTATCCACCCTCATGGTGACACGAGTGGGGGGCTCAGGTCCCACAGGTGCAGAGCTGGGCAAGAGCTCTGCCCTTCTCAGCCCATCAGTTTGCACTCACAATAATCTTGGCTGAGGAGAAAACCAACAGGGCTGAGAGGTGGAGTGGCAAAATCAAGGCTCTTCCTGCACTTGGAGTCAGGCAGGGCTGGAGGAGGTTTTAAGATGGAGAAGGGAATCCAAGTCAGGTTTGAATGCATGGGAAGCTGGAGGCAAAGTCTGAAGTTCCTTTTCACCTCTGGCTCTGTGTTTGTCAGGTACAGCTCCTCCCCAGCCTGCTCTTTGTGCACACCAGGGGAGACCCCACTGAGCTCAGCTCAGCTCTGTGCTGCTCCCAGGGTCTCAAGGAGCCATGGCTGTGCCCATCCTAATCCTGGAATAACGCCCTGCTCTGCTTTATGCAAAGTGAGAGAATGAGCAGGAGGTGCTGATCCCACCCTGCTGAGGGCTGCACCCTCACCAGCAGCCCCTCTGGTAACCCCTTGGCCACTCAGTGGGTCAGACTCTGCTCTCATTGGGCCAAAAGCCACCCCACAAAATGCTTTGGGGTGACACAGGGAGAGTGAGGGGAGCCAGCCCACCCCCTCTACATAACAGCTCTGCCAGCCCGTGCAAACCCCAAAGCTCCTCCTGCTGTGGGAAATGCTTTGGTGGAGCAGGCTCCTCCTGGGTGTGCAGCTCTATGCCCAGGATCCACAGCTGGCCAGGAGGAGCAGGCTCTGTGCAGCTGCTCCCAGAGGAGATGTTTGGGCAGTGGTCCCCACAAGGAGGGGTATGACCTTTCTGCTGTCCTGCAGAGCTTGTGAAAGGCAGGCACTGCCTGGCACTGCACTGCTGCAGCAGCTGGGGCCATTTCTGCTCTGGCCCTTCTCCCCACAGGCAATTCATGAAATTACCTCTGCTCCAAGCCCATTGCTGGCCCTGCTCGTGCAGCCCAAACACTGTCCTGCTGTTGGCAGTCAGGGCTGCCAATGGCCCTTCTGCAGGATGGAGTCCCTGTCTCTGAAGCACTTGCATCAGTAGCCTCTTCTGTCCATTGTTAATCTCCAAAGCATGACTGCACAATGATACAGTTGGTTAAATGAGGAAATCCATTTTTCCAGCCACCCTGATGGCACTCTCATGCTCTGTTGTGCTGGCCATGACCATGTGCACTACAGTGCCCAGAGAATCTCCCCATTTGGCCTTACCTCACTGGTGTGACTTGCTGGTGAGGCTGTTTGCTGTGTCAGCCCCCCTGTCCCACTGCCTCAGCTCCAGTTTGTTCCTCTGCTCCTCCATATGGCTCAAATAAGGGCTCTGATGCTGATTAAAAAGAACTTTAAAATATATCTGGTTGAATTCACATCTTCAAAGGTCTCTGAGAAATGTTAATCTGTATTTTGGAAAAAAAAAAAAGTACATTTTTGAAACAGCTCCTGTTTCAGCATATGATAAAAGGTGAGGAAGCAGAGGGCTGGAGAGAGGAGTGAGGTGGGGGAACCCATTTCCCCTCCTCTGGCACCTGGCTGGGGCAGGCACTGGGGGTCACAGGCACCTGCCCAGGCTTGGCCCTGCCTGGGGACCACAGGCAAGCCCAGGTGTGGGGGAAGGCACAGGATAAAATTGAGTTACAGGATGTGGGATGTTGCTGCACAGCACCATGGCAGCACAGAGCAGCACGTGGTGGCACAGAGAGGGACACGGTGGCACAGAGCAGCACATGGTGGCACAGAGCAGCACATGGTGGCACAGAGAGGGACACGGTGGCACAGAGCAGCACATGGTGGGACAGAGAGGGACACAGTGGCACAGAGTGGCACATGGTGGCACAAAGAGGGACATGGTGGCACAGAGTGGCACATGGTGGCACAGAGCAGCACGTGGTGGCACAGAGAGGGACATGGTGGCACAGAGCAGCTTGTCCTGGCAAGTCCACGGGTGGGGGACTCAGCCTGCCAGTTAGAAAAGCAATATGAATGACCACCAAAGTACCAACCAGCAGCACTTTGCAGGTGCCCTAAAGGTGATACAGGTTCTTTTATGCTCTCCTAAATTAGATTCATGGGAATTCATGTGGCAGTGCCAATACTGCAGGCTCAGGAGCACTACATCATCCTTTATGGGCACATTAATGTGGGTTTCAGTCTCTGTCACATTTAGTATCAGCAATTATTTCACACACAGCTGTAGATCAGCTCCCTTTTGATCACAATCTGCCACCCTTTCCCACCATTCAAATTTACAGCAACATTAATAGTTCAAAAGTAATAGTGTTTACTGCGTACTGGGTTTCAATAAACGAGGGGGGAGCAACACTTCCTGAACAAAGACTCCAGAAAGCACCAAAGATGAACTGAATGTAAGCTTTTCACCCCCATTTACACATCCTTGTCTATTGGCAGAAAGTTTCCATTGCAGCTGTGAGAAAATAATTCCATGGATTATGTCACATCAATTCAAAGTGGAATTCAAAGCCAAAGAGAAAGCAGAAAAGTATTCCCTGTGTTCTTACTGAAAATATCACTGCTTCAATTAGGTGCTACAGATGCTTGGGGTAAACATATTTTCCAGTGGTTTTCTTAGAACCATACCCACTTAAATCTCCAATATTCTTCTGCATGTTCATTTCTCATCCCAGTTTAATACCACGCCTCTGGGTGTTAGTGGTTAAGGGGATACTGCCAAGCAATGAAAGCCAAGGAAAGCTGGGATAAGAAGGGAAAATATGGCCTTTATATAGTAAATAAACTTTTCAGCCTTAATGTAATGGCTGCTGTCAGCATAACTCAGAGAAAAAAAAAATAACCCAGTGCCAGTTGTACTTTTCAGTTCTTGGACCATGTGAATGTCCAGTTCTCCAGTTTTGAATCTGCTCCCAATCCAATGGAAATAATGCACACAACTGAGCTTTCAAGCCTCTAATAAATCTCATCTTTGTGCAGAATCCCTGGGATTCAGAACAAAACCAAAGCTAGATAAGACTTCTCAATATGTCAGTAAACACCATCCCTTCAGTAAAATCTCAAATTCTAGTAAATCTATACATCCTTTTGATGTAACAATAAGGTTGGAATCGAAACACTGAGTAATTAGTACACATGAACTGCACATGAATACGTCACACATCTTCAAAACAACAACCACAGTTTGCAGCCTTGTTGCATCCAAAATATGAATGCTCTGAAGATACAAACCTCCTCTCTTACCAAAATCCTTACCAGAAAATTTTCACCCCAAGTTACTGCTGTGTGTATCCTTCCCTTGCAAAAGCAGAGGAGAAGAGGGGAAGCAATCACTGTGTTTATAGGTGTTAAACTGCAGCTTACTTTAGAGCTAAAACATCCTGGCAGATGGTACCCAGCATCTGGGAGAATGCAAATGCCCAGATATAAAATTTGTTTTCTTTATTCCTCTTTATTGGGACTCCATTTGGTTACAGTGTATTGTGCTAAGATCTATTTCCTATGCTTGTCTCTTAAATTTCAATCTCAAAGCAACGTTTATAAACATTACAACCTATCAGTTATTGCTGTAGTGCAGAATCACTAATCTGAATTCAGATCAGCCACAGTGTGCATAAATATGTCACATAAAAATACATCTAACAACACTTTCCCAAACAAACATCTAAGATTTTTTTTTTAAAAGAGATGGCTGAGGAAGAAGAAAAAATAGATTACATTAGCATACCTCATGAAAACAAATGGTTTGACCTTGTAGGAATAAAGGTAGGAACAGCTCCATTACTCAAGTAAAACCCCCTAAAATTATAAATGTTGGCTGTTTGGGGGGCAAGAACCATCTCTGCCCTTCCCTGTAATTAGCTGTGGGTAAGTGGGAAAATCTGGGTTTACCTGCTCTGAGTGCTGCTGCAGCTCCCCCAGCCCCCTAGGGATGCCATGCAGATTTTGCTTTTCATCAGTGGTGCTGGAAAACCACAGGACCTCTTTGTGCATGATAGCAAGTCAAGGCTGCTCCCAGCTGAATACTGCAGGAGAAAACAACACCCAAAATAAAATAGCTTCTTCCCAGCCCCAGCACCATGCTAAGAACCTTCTGGGCCAACTTTCCCAGGGCTGAGGGGAGTGAGCATCTCTATTTTGCTTCTACATTAGCTGCTAAGGGTATCAAGGGCTATCTGCAACAGCTGTACCTCTGAAAAACCCAGAAAATATTCCCACCAGAGGCCTGGGAGTAAGAGACCTGGAGACATGTCTTTTAAAGGTTGGATCTCTCCTTGGCATTGCTCTCTTGTCTTGCCATAAACACAAGTGAGAGCAGGCAGGCGACAGGAGGATGCTGCTAAACACAGCCTGCTGCAAAACCTGCAGACAATCCAGCTGCTACCAGAAACGTAGAGGGAATGGGAATACTTTCTTCAAAATAAAGTAAAATCTAATCCAAACAGTTTGTTTCCACAGCCCAGTCCCCTCTGTGGTGCATCAGCTCCAGCCCCTTCCCTCCCTCAATGCCACATCCCTGTCCCGAGGTCTCTGTGAGGAGCAGCATCACTGCTGTGCACAGGCTGCTCCCCATGCACAGGCTGCTCCCCATGCACAGGCTGTCCCATGCACAGGCTGTCCCATGCACAGGCTGCTCCCCATGCACAGGCTGCTCCCCATGCACAGGCTGCTCCCCACGCACAGGCTGTCCCATGCACAGGCTGCTCCCCATGCACAGGCTGTCCCATGCACAGGCTGTCCCATGCACAGGCTGCTCCCCATGCACAGGCTGTCCCATGCACAGGCTGCTCCCCATGCACAGGCTGTCCCATGCACAGGCTGCCCCATGCACAGGCTGCTTGCTCCCCATGCACAGGCTGTCCCATGCACAGGCTGCTCCCCATGCACAGGCTGTCCCATGCACAGGCTGCTCCCCACGCACAGGCTGCTCCCCATGCACAGGCTGCTTGCTCCCCATGCACAGGCTGCTCCCCATGCACAGGCTGCTTGCTCCCCATGCACAGGCTGTCCCATGCACAGGCTGTCCCATGCACAGGCTGCTCCCCACGCACAGGCTGTCCCATGCACAGGCTGTCCCCATGCACAGGCTGCTCCCCATGCACAGGCTGTCCCATGCACAGGCTGCTCCCCATGCACAGGCTGTCCCATGCACAGGCTGCTCCCCATGCACAGGCTGCTCCCCATGCACAGGCTGTCCCATGCACAGGCTGCTCCCCACGCACAGGCTGTCCCATGCACAGGCTGTCCCATGCACAGGCTGTCCCATGCACAGGCTGCTCCCCATGCACAGGCTGTCCCATGCACAGGCTGCTCCCCATGCACAGGCTGCTCCCCATGCACAGGCTGCTCCCCACGCACAGGCTGTCCCATGCACAGGCTGTCCCATGCACAGGCTGTCCCATGCACAGGCTGCTCCCCACGCACAGGCTGTCCCATGCACAGGCTGTCCCATGCACAGGCTGTCCCATGCACAGGCTGCTCCCCATGCACAGGCTGCTCCCCATGCACAGGCTGTCCCATGCACAGGCTGTCCCATGCACAGGCTGCTCCCCATGCACAGGCTGTCCCATGCACAGGCTGTCCCATGCACAGGCTGTTCCCCACGCACAGGCTGCTCCCCATGCACAGGCTGTCCCATGCACAGGCTGCTCCCCATGCACAGGCTGTCCCATGCACAGGCTGCTCCCCATGCACAGGCTGCTCCCCATGCACAGGCTGTCCCCATGCACAGGCTGTCCCATGCACAGGCTGCTCCCCATGCACAGGCTGTCCCATGCACAGGCTGCTCCCCATGCACAGGCTGCTCCCCATGCACAGGCTGCTCCCCATGCACAGGCTGTCCCATGCACAGGCTGCTCCCCATGCACAGGCTGCTCCCCATGCACAGGCTGCTCCCCATGCACAGGCTGCTCCCCACGCACAGGCTGTCCCATGCACAGGCTGTCCCATGCTGAGGTTACAGGTCTCTCTCATGCACCTGAGGCCCTTCCTCCCCTCCTCCTGCCTGGCTGGCTCAGCTGCCTGCCCCTGCTCTGGCCAGCCCCCAGCTGCAGCTTTCAGATCTGGCTGGCAAGTGCCAGTCCCACACAGCCAGACTCATGAGAACTCTTACCCATTCCAAAGCATTTGGAAATCAAGCTGCTGCACTGTTTATCCAATTCTGAGCACCTCAGTTATTGACTCAGTTATTTCCTTATTGCTGCCCTTGTGTTATTGGTAGTAGCTGTAGATTTCCTTCCTGCCCCCTGATAATGGGGTGGTTCACTGGTTCCCACAGTGGCATCTCTCTTGCCCATTGTCAGCTCCAACACTTTGCTGGGGATGCCCAGCACCAGGCACAGAAGACCCTGGCCAGTGTGGAGGAGGAATCTGCAGCCCCCCAGGTGCTCCCTTGGGGCTGTCTCTTGCTGTGCCCAAGGGTGTCACAACCTGCAATAAGCTAAAAGAGGTTTTTTACACTCCATACCCACAATGGGACATTACTCTGCACTGAGGTCAGGTGTTGTCCAAAAATTTTCCCTTATCTCTGGCCAAGTAAATAGCTGCATGCATGGGAAAGAGAGAAGAGAAAAACTGCCTTTTGCAAACATTAGCGTGGTCTGCAAGAAATTCATAGGCTGACAAGATAAAATGAGAGTGTGCTTTTAATAGCAAAAATATGTTTTCTTTGGCCTGAATGCAATCTAGGGTTTTCCAGTGCTTCAGTGATATTAATTATTTAACAGGCACAAAAAGAGACCTGAGGAAATTATTTCTTCTTCCTCCTATTCAGTGTAAGGGTACAGCCAACCCTGGGTCTGGGATCACAGAGGGATTTTTCATCTGTTCTGAAAACATGATTCTTAATTTTCCCTTCATTTCCTTCCTGCTAATGACCTGCTTGTGCACAAAGCCTTGGAGTTTATCCATGCTCTCCTACCAGGAGCACAGCTCTGGGTGAGCCCAGTCTGAAGCCCATTGCCTGAAGACCAGCACTGACCCTCAGAGGTGCAGCTGGAGCCCACCAAAACCTGAGCCAGAAGTTTCAGTTCTTTATCTGGTGTCAGGAGGGAGGTGTGGGGTAGAATTGCTCCCTTCCCAGTACCAGGTAAATGCAGCTTTGCAGGAAGGTGCCACAAGGACCAATGTCCATTGGGAATGATCTCCATCCCTGCTGTCTGCCCACACCCCAAGCCCTGGTGCCCATGGCTGCTCGTCCTGGTCTCACCTCTGGCCCTGCTGATTAGAAAATACAGGCAATAAATATCCTGCCTAAACTAACAGCAAACTCTTCCTGTCATGGCACAGGAACTGCTCTGAGGGATTGTCCTGGGAAATTAGCAGCTGTAACAATTTCCAGAAGCCAGTGAGTGTACAGGCAGTTCCCAGGGCAGATGATTCAGTGGATTCATCTTGTGTTTTGTTCTCAGCCTCTCAGCCCCTGACACCAGAGCCCCCAGAAGAACCCTTTGCCTCAGCTTTTGCCCCACAGTTTCCTGGCTTTACACATGGCATGAGACAGACACCGCTGGGAAGCCACAGGGGAGTCACTGCACAGGGCAGGGAGCAGCGCCCCTGAACAGACACCACCAGCAAACTGATGTAAACAGGATTTTACCATCACCACCATCAGCCTTGTGGATATTTGCTGACTGTGAAATTTAATGTCGGCTGCACTTTTTTCACAAGAGTTTGCACAAGCTGGGACTACTTTAACTCAATTCAAGAAACCCAAACCAAAACCCAAATGGTCAGAAATCATTCAGATGAGTCTTTTCTTATTCTCATTTTCCAGGCTGTGTTGAATAAGATTTTCTCCACACTTAACTAGGATGGAAAAAATGTAGATTTGGGGAGGAGCCCTTAGATAAAGCTAAGATGTACTGCAAAAGACAGACTCTGCAAGGGAAAGGAGCTGAAGTAGGGCTGAATAATACAGGCAAAAGGGACAGGTTCCTCATCTATCCCATGATTTTATAAGATGCTGTAAGTGAAGTTAGTTTTAAGAGCTGTCTGCAGCTGGTCTTCCTGAGGAATTTTCAAGAGAAATCAGTAGGGCTTCAACTTGATGTTAACCCTCTATATGGGAGCTTGCTTCATTTCTATTCATGGAATAGAATGGAATGTGGAATGTGAGTGGGGTGATGCTGGGGTCTTCTTTCCAACCACTGGATCAAGTTTGTTATCTTTTATGACCCAGGTGTAGGATTACTATTGAGGCAAAATAATCCAAATGTACCTTGTGACCCAGCTCCTCTGAGCTGCAGCAAACACCTCTGAGGTTGTTTTGGAATAGATCAGTGCTGCAAAGCCCCCAGTGAAACCTCACAACACTCACAGCCAACACAACAGCAGCCCAGAAGAGCTACAGGGAAACAATGAGGAGTCATTTCCTGCTTTTAGCCCTGGGCAGAGCAGCTCAGTCTTTTCCTGCACCCAGCAGCAGCCCTGTCACACAGGCAGCAAGGTGGGGTGCCACTGCCTGATCCCACACCTTTCCAAGCAAGTCAGTGATGTTCTGGTTCCTACACTCTTCCAGCCCAAGGGTTAGCACCTGCTTCTCCCCTGCCCCATCCCTGCTGCCCAGCCATGCAGCCCCAGCATGCAGGAGAGCAGCACTGCAGCCAGCTGGAGCCCCAGGAAGGCCATGCTCCTGTTAAATACAGCTTTGTATTGCTCTGCAAGGGGGGAATACTCTGCAGAGGAGAGCCCAGAGCTGTGCTGCTGTCCTTAGCCAACACATTGAACTGCTCTGTCTTCCAAACTCTGTTTTCTCTTCATTTAAAATCACAGAGCTTCCTTTGAGGCAGGGCTGATGACAGAAGGAGAACAATCTGCCCTGGCCATTTCTGTTGCAACCCTTGGAAAATATTTTGGCTGTCTCTAGGGCCACTGTGTATCTGTGTAATTAAGGCTGACTTACAACACCTTAAGGTGGGCCATGGGTGATGGCTCAAGAATCCCTGGGTTTTCCCATCTGTGAAAACTCCATTTGGCTTTGTCCCAGATCAGAACATGAAAGGTCATGGTTTTGCAACCTCTCTTGAAGCGTGGGACCTCAGAACATTCTTGGCTTAAACCGTCCTTGTGGGGAATCAGCCCCATGGAGCTGCTGAGGTGGGCAGCTGTAGCATTGGCTCAGGGCAGGGCAGAGCACCTGCCCAGGGCAGGGAATCACTCCCAGGACACTGCTCAGGGCTGGCCAGAGCCACAGCCCTGGCCCAGAGCCACTGCTGGGAAAGCAGACAAGGATCAGCGTTCCATCAACATCTCCCAGAGGAAACGTCTCCTCCTGCTTTTCTTGAGAGAGAATTGAATTCCCCTGCTCCTCTAAATCAAGTGCTGGAATTTTATTTCTTAAAAAAACCCCACCAAAAAACCCACTTTGTTTTACTAAAACCACCTATTTGTCTCAGGAAATAGTGAGGGCAACCTCCCAGCCAGCCCAATGCTCTGTACAGCCCCTGCCACCAAGAGACACAAGCTTTCCAGTCAGGAGGTGCCTTTCCAGCCTGGTACACCACACCACACCACAGCAGAGCACACTGCCTGACTGTCAGCAGAGCCTCAGCTGGGAAAAACCATGGGGAACCTGCTACACAAGCATGGGGGAATTTTGCCATACCAAGGAAGGTCCATGACCACATTCAGAACATGAAAGGTACAGAAGTTTCTCAGAATTTGTATGAAAACTTGTAAACAAAAAACCCCAATGAAACACCAAAAAAAAACCCCAAGAAACCAACTAAAAAAAAACCCAAAAAACAAAATACACCCTGAGTTTTGGTTCCTACTCAGTTTGGTCACAAGAGACCAGATGTTTTCAGGCTGACAGACAGAGAACTCAATAGCAGGTTCAGGTCAGTGTCAGCTGAGAGTCTGTAGGATGTCAGTGCTATGGACAAGATCACGTCATATTTCTAGATTAGATGATGACTTGAACTCAAATACCTGTCATGGTTAAAAGCAGATCTTTTGGAAGAATGGAGGGCTAAAGCAAAGGTGATATGGTGCTTATTCAGTTAGGAGAGACTGTCCTTTTAATAAATTAACAGACTTAGATGAACAATCTAATTAAAAGGCTCTGTACACAACAGCAGTTTAGGAAAAAACTTGACTGGAAAAAAACTTTGGGAAAGAACTTTTACTTGTGAGTTGGCAAACCCTTGACTGTTTGACAGGTATCATGAGGACTTCCAGAGATCAGTGATGGATGCTGAATCATGGACATTTTGGCCAAAAGATGTTCTTACCAACAACTCTTCTGGGAAGCCAGGGCCTTTATAGATCTACAAACCTGTTGTGTTCTGCTACAGATATTGTCCTGCCAAGTGCATAGACAGGTAATTGCCAAACCTCAACCACTCAGAACACAATATGCCCTTTGAAAAAAGGTGATTTGAGGAGAAGTAACAAAGGAGAACATAGTAAGCATCTCCTTTGGAGCACATGGCAGCAATGCCATAAAGCCTGGAAGCTGATCTTTGCACTGAGAGCAGGAGTTTTCATTTATAAAGGCATAACAGGGCAGAAAGACAGAGCCTCACAGTCATGCACTCCTAGGAGTGATGTGTGTGAAACCTGTGCCTGCCCAAGCACAGCACATGGAGCCTGCTGAGCCAGACTCTCTAGGACATTTCCTTGACCTGTGCCTAAGAGCTGAACATGCAGAACATCAGTTTTGCAATATGTTAGTTGTGCTTATTAAATAACTTTCTGTAACATGTACAGATATTATCTTCTGTCATGGCCTAAAAAACACTTTAAACAACAGTTTCCTCAAAAATCAAACAGAAATTTATATCAAGCTGAGAGATGATGACAGACTTCTGTGGAATTAAGCAATTTCTCTCAGCATTTTTGTGGGCTTAACTAAACTGAGAGATTACAAGCAGAAAGGAAAGAACCACCCCCAGATTTTCCATTAAAAAAATAGTGAGGAAACATTCTGAAAAAACTATAGAAGATAAACAACTGTTAGACATGACGTACCATAGCCTTGACCTCCCATCAATAACTGTTATTCCCACTCAAATCAATTGCTGATATGGTTTTCTTCTCACCCAGCAGCTCCAGATGTTTCTTCCTGAACATTCCTGCTTGCCAAAGGAGAGCATTCACAGGGAGCAAAGGAGAGCACAGTAAAGAAAAACCAAAAACAGTAAAACCTTTGGCTCTCTGAGCACCAAGAGACCAACCACAAGTGCAGCATCCCTTCCAAGAGCTGCTCAGTGCCAAGGCTGGCCCAGGCCAATCTCCTGGGAGGGCTCAGCAGCTCCACAGCCCTGCCTGTCCCTACAGCCAGGCTTAGGCCAAGCTAGGCAGGTACTGGCCCATCACTCACCCTCTGAGAGGAGCAGAAGCAGGACCAGCATCACAGATAAGCAGGCTGCTTCTCCAGAGCAATTCAGGGAAGTTGCAGTGACTCATTCTTAGTCACAGAGGGGAAAAAAAAACCCACACAGAGGTATTAAGAAGTCAGATGGATTGATTGCACCATCCTCATAGTGGGAATCTCAGATTAAAGCCCCTCACCTGCTGCTTCAGGAGCACTGTACAGCACTGCAGACAGCAGAGTTGGTTATTTTGATTGCACAGATGTATGATTGATAGGAGAATAAACCTGAATCATGCTGGCTGCTGCTGTTAAAACAGTTAGGATAAAGTGTAGTCATCTGACAGAGAAAACCACATTGTAAAATTAGAGATGAAGTCTGCCAGGATGGATTTAGTTGTATTTATGAAGTGCCCATAAGTGATGTGGGTACTGTCCAAAAAAAATTAAACAATGTACTTGATTTCTAGAGGAGGGACCAAAGATCAGCTGAAGTTCACAGAGGAGCTTGTGCCTTTTCACACAGGCCACAGCCAAGGTGTTCATGGAATGCACACCCTGTACATAGGCTGGAACTTCTAAAGGGCTTCTCTAACAGGTTATTTTATCTTTTGGGGCACAAAAATGACATACCAGATTTGACATTGCTGACTGGACCTGGGAACCCTCACCAGGTTTGTAGCTCTGGCACAACCCCCAGGCTCCAGGTGCCCCCAATCCTCTGCCCAGGGATGCTCAGGGGAGAAATGCTGCCTCGAGCCTGGACAGCCCAATCCCCCCTGCCATCCCCCAGCTTGTTGCCAGACATGGCAGTAGAGAGATGAGGGCACTTTTTAGCTTTTCTGTCACCTTTACTTGGTGACACAAGCCTGTGGATGTCTTTCATATTGCAGCAGGAGATCCTGTCAGCTGAGATAAATCTCACTGCAAATGCTGCTTACACACAACTCGTGATTCTGCAGGTTAATGCAGCAATTCTCCCTGCAAGCGTGTCCGTGGCACAGTGTCTACACACATCAATCCTTGCTAGGACCTGAAAACTGGTAACTCTCTAATGCAGCAAACTGTAAATCTATAAATTCCAGGATATTTAACCTGAAATAGAGCAAAAAGAGGGAAGTACATGGCAGTACCTTATGCAGACAAGAAAAGGTGTCTATACAGATTTTCTGAATGAGCTGGGAAGGCTGATTTGACTTCTCTCTTTTAAGTCAGCAATAAAAGGGAAACATTCATGTTTTCACAGCTATTAGCTGCTTGTTCCATGATCACCAAAGAGTTAAGTACCCAAGGCCTGCAGTTTTTCCAGGGTGTTTTACATTTTTCAGGCCTTAGACTGAGAGCCATTGAGCAGCTACCACAGGCAAGCCTCTCTCCTAGCAGAGCCTGGGAGGCTGGGGCACTGCTGAGCCTGCTCTGGAGAGCTGGGACAGCAGCCAAGCCACACAGAAAAGGACAAGTCAGGTAACTCCTTATAGCAGCACTTTTCTGCTCACTCCTCTGGTGCCCGCACGAACCAAAAGGCAGCAGTGAAGCACGGCTGGGTGTGTGGGAGGCAGGCAGGGAGGGGGAACGGGGCAGAAGGGCTGAGTCACCTGCATTGGGGTCAGGGGAAAGAATGCAGCTTGGGGTCTGGAAAGGCTTGGAACACGACTGCCCAGCCCTAGTGCAGCCCAAGGACCCCGGGCAGGGAGCTCCAGGGGAGAGCAGTGCCCAAGGAGCACAGGGTCCCATCCACCTGGGCAGGTCTGGCCCTGCAGCAGCAGCGCTCTGAGTTTCATCTGCAGAACGTTTGGTTTGTTGTTTTCAATTAAAAACAAGGGAGCTGTACTCACTCTGTGCAGGACACTGCCCCTCAGACTGCCCTTCTGCCCAGCACACTGAGCTGATTTAGAGGGTGAGAGAAACTGGTTTGGAAACTCCAGTGTTCTGGGGGTTTGGCAGTGTGACAGTTTCCTGAGGACAGGGATGCATGTAATGCCCTCTCCCTTGCTGTTCTCCTCAGCTCAGGCATCTGTAAGCACTTCTCCTGGGATCAGCTGGCAGTGACATATGGAAGAAGTTAGATTTTAAGTAGAGATTAGATTTTAAGTTAGATTTTAAGTAGAGCTGACTCTGCTCAGGCACAAGGTTGTTGGTAACCTGGATCAGAAGGGCCAGTTCTCTCTCTGACCTCTGTGGAGGAATATTCAACAGATAAACTTTAATAGGTAACAAAAACACATGGGATTCACCAGCTTGGACAGTCACTCACCCATCATCAACACCCTAATGCTACTCTGCTACTTCATCCTCTGCTACTGCAGTTGTGCTGAGTAACTGAAGAGACTAAATTGCTGTTGAAATACCTGTGCAAAAAAAGAACACATACCCAAATACTGGATGAATTTTGCTACTAATAATGTATTTATCAACCTGATTTTGCACGGCTCTGATTTCTGATTATGCACTATGCAAGTGCCTAAACATATAATAGCAATTAGCAACTTGCACAAAACACAAAGGAAAGGTGCTCCCAAGGGCTTCATGCCTGTCTCTGCTCTCTCTTTGAAGTGGTGGTTGCTAAGAAAATAGGCAAACAGAGACTAGAACTTATCCAAACTGTGATCAGCATTGCACCACCCTGCCTTCTCCCTGTTGAGAGGAAAGGTTCATTATTTCCCAAGGGAGCTATCCAGGCCAGCCCATGCTGCCCAGAGCAGGGCCAGGCAGTGAGGCAGGGGACAGGCTCTGAAATGCTAAAATCAAGGTTAAACCAGGGATTGCAGTCCTGTACTGGACAGTTGGTGGCACACAGGCCTGACCCTGCTGATTGCAGCAGAATCTCTTCTCTCTCCAGACAGGTGCCCTGCTGTACTCAAGCAGAGATGCTTTTCCATTCCCCATCATCTCACTTTCCCAGGACAATCCTCCTCTGTCACACAGGCAGGACCCCCATGCCAAAGCAGGGAGCACAAAAAGCATCACTCTGCAGCCCCACCACAGCAGTGATTCTCAGAGATGCCCTGACTGCACAGACTCAGCCATCTGCTGTGATATCTGCATGCAGTGAAGGCTCTCTCTGCTCTGCCAAGGAGCTCCAGACCTGCCAAGGATTCCTGTGGCAAAGCCTTGGCAAGCCAGAGAATATTCCCATTCATTTTCCTCTCTCCATAAATTGGCCAAAGCCTGCAGCTCAGGCTCAGCAGAGCTCCTGGGCACAGGGATTATTTCTTCCCAGGATCCTACACACCCATAACCCTCAGTGCTCTTTCCACTAACAAGGTTTAAAACCCCAAAAGCAAGCAAGGATGAAAATCCAGCAGCAGCACATGATTTGGAATGCAGCCGTAGGCTCATGCCCATCTTTGTGTGTCTCTGTGTCAGTCCCACTGGAAATTTGTGGAGTTTGCTCAGAAATGGAGTGCCAGTCAGGCCTTGGCTCCTGCTTGAGTTGGTGAGGATGCAGAGGTACTTCTGCCTCACAGTCTTACCTCTCCTTCTTTCCCCTCAGTAATTTATGCAATTATGCCCCAAAATACATGTTTTGGCATGAGAGCAAGAGGAGATATCAAAATACTATCTAATAAAAGATTTTAAATGAAACGGCTGGCTGTCTACAACTCTAATTCCCTGCCTGCATTTAAAATTTAACCTGAAGCAGAGTAATTATAGCTTTCTTTTTAATGGTTTTGTGGAGAATTAAAGATATAGGTCAGCACCATGCAATTGTGCAGGATGCCCCCTCAATCAGAAAGAGGAATTTAGACTCCATATCACCCCTGTGCTAGAAATTGCTGCAGCAAGGAGGAGGATGGCAAACTCACCACAGAGCAGCTGGGGAAGGGAGGGGGACATGCAGACACCTGAGGAGCTTCTCAGCATTTCAAAGCAGGTCTCTGCTGTAGCAGAGGATGTAATAAAGCAAGGTGGGTGTTTCACATTCCCTGCTGGGGTACCAGGGTGAATTTTCTCACCATGAAAGCGTGAAGAAGCTCCAGCAGCAGCAGTGTTAAACACAAGTTTTCATCAAACACAAGTGTTGTTCTGGGCTCACATTCCATTACCTCTGGTGAAATACACCATGGATTGGGCAGCAACTGAAACCTCCCTGCCCAAGTGCCTTGGCATCCTCAGGGCCTCCCAGAGACTGTGCTGGGTGGCATTTGCACAGCACAGACAAGCCCTGACACGCTGAGCTCTAAGCTTGCTTATCTCTCTGCTTATCTCCAGCAGCACAAGCTGCAGGACCCTCCCTGCTGGGCACCTGGGAGTGAACATTGCCAGGAAAAGAAGCACCTGGGAAGGAGCTCAGAGACACTTTTTAAAGGCATTTTCCAGACTATTTTTTAAAGAAATTGAAGAGCTTCTTGCCCTCCAGAGGAACCCGAGTAGGGGATGTGCATGGGTGCCAGGGCATAATGAGCATTTATTTTTAAATACATTGCAGGTTTTGTCTGTGTTTGGAGGAGGAGGCACGCCTGGCAGACAGCAGAACGAGAACCACACTGGGGAAAGGGAATAATGTTCAAATTAGGTGGGAGGAGAGGGAGAGGAGGAAAAATAATTGACTTTTCTGAAGTCTGAAGGTGCTTGGCCCAGAAACTACAAGCCTGAGAACAAGAAAACATTAATTATATTTTTAAATGCACATTTCAAAGTATTTGTCATTTCAACTCACCCAACATATTTATATTAAACTGCTTTTCTTTTCTTGGAGACTTGGTCTTTAAAATGTTAATTGGTGACTAAAGAATACCCTTAAGGAAACAGATTTGCTGGCATTTCTGGCTGGGTATGTTCAGATTATAGCTTTGAAAGGCTGGGGTCTTGGGGTGTTCTGTCTTTTTTCCTGTAAAAAGAAAGTAAAAAATAGCTCACAGTTTCATTGCTGAAACTGTATTTCCTCTGAATACCTTCCCACACCCATTATAAAGAAAAAGAGCAAGATTTGAAAGTTTGAGAGTTGGGCTTTTCAGTGACCAAGGCTGGAAGGATTTCAAAGGCTTCCAGCTTCAAAACTGCAGTGGTGCCCAAATACCACTCTGACATAAGCTGCAGGCTCTGGCTTTCAGAAGAGTGGCTGCACTCCTGGTCCCTCTACTGCAGGGAGCCACATGAATCCTTCTTATAAGGAGTGCCCCAAGAAATGAGGTTTCATGGAATGATCTCACCTGAAAAGCAGAAAGGGCAGGAGCTCTGACACACAAGCTCTGTTGTGAGCTGCTCTTGGAGCTGCCCAGGTGAGGTGGAGGAGCAACAGGGCAGGCAAAGATCCTGCAGCAGAGGCTGCTTCTGCAGCCACAGCCTGGAAAACTTTTCTATCTTCAACTTTAATTTCTAGTTTCTTATGAGCTCTGCTAAATGGCAGTTAGATTTATGCCCACTGCAGCTCCTAATGCATTTTTGCAAGTGTAATTTACTCATTTTTCAGTTGACCTACTTCAAGTCAGGCCTGGTATTAAAGGAATCATTCAGAAGGCACTGCAAGCCCTGTGCTATAGGCTAAATGTTGTGATAATGGGCGATGCAGGGGGCCCAGGCAGGTGCAGAGGAGAGCCCTTTACTGCCAAAAACCTTTTGGAGCTTTGAGTTGGCTGGCCATCAGTTCACACAGTTGTAAGCAAGCTCCACACACCACAATGTGGACATGCAGCACCTCCCTCACATCTCTCCATCCCTATTCCAGCTCTCCCATAGCTCCCTTCACCTTAGCCTAAGCAACAGGCCAGGCCCAGGTTACAGGTTCCCTTCCCTTTTACAGCCCTGCCTGCTGGTAACAGCTGAGCACTTACCTGTGAGTGCCCCTTAAAAGCAGGAAAGGGAAGCTTAGAATGACAGCATTGTGCTCTAATTCCTGATGCAGCTGCAGCCAAGCTGGCATGCAGGCTCTGGCTGGTGGCCCTGTGCCTGGCCAGCTGCTCCCTCCCTGCTCTCCCAGGCAGCTTCAGCCACAGCTGCCTCCAAACCTGCCCTTTCCAGGTGCCTCTACAAGCTCCACAACTGAAATCAATCTCCTTGGGATTTATTTTTTCCCCCAAGCTAGATATTTCCCTGAGGCTGAGTTTTTCAAGATGTTTACAGAAACGTTTGTGTCAGGAATAGGAAGGAAAAGGAAACATCGTCATTTTGACTCAGTGAAAACCTGGAAGAAATTTATCCAGATGTGGAGCAATGCTTTGACATGATGGAAGGGTGATGTCAGCAGCCTTCAGTGTCCCTGTATCTGCTGCAGTTGGAGCATGTCCTGTGCCACTGCAGAGAGAACAAGTACCCTGTGAGACAGGGGTGAGAAGTCAGGGATACAGAGATGAGCAGGAAAGCAGCACATCACAGGGATAACAGCTGGGATGAGGGATTTGAGAGGAGCCATCAGCACTGCAAATCTCCCCAAAGCCAGAGGCAGAGCCAGTTTTGGACGTGGCTGTCTCACAGCTGCCCGTGGCACCTGGGCAGGAGCACACAGCCCACCCTGCAGGAGAGCACTGGGACCTTCTGCTGCTGCTGATTGCAGTCCTTGCAAGGATGGTGGGAAGAAACAAGATACACAGAGCATAGGAACTGCATTTCTGGCTGTGGGGTTGAGCTGTGCCTGAGCAACACCCTGGGAAGGGAAGGAAGGGAAGGGAAGTGCGAGCTGGGAGGCTCAGTGGAGCCTGGAGCTGGAGCAGAGCCTGCTGGACCCTGCCGTGGAAACTCAGCTCAGGCTCCTCAGAGCCACAGGCTCCCTCTGGCTCCTGTCCGGCCTGGCAGCTGCAGCTGAGCTGGGATGGGTGGGAGAGCAGCCCAGAGCACGTGCTCAGTCCCTGCTGCAGTTTCCATCTCCCTGCCCAGCTCTGCCTGGCATTGGCAGCAGCAGGGACCAGCCAGCAGCTCTGGAGCAGGGAGGGCAGCTCTGTCCAGCTTGAAGGATGCTCCACATCTGCAGGCAGGCAGCCCAGCAGTGAGCAGAGGGAGGGGGCAGCCCTCTGTGATGGCTGTGCTCTCCTGCAAGCACAGCAAGGCCCTGCTGCCTGTGCCAGGCTTCACCATGAAGGTGCTGGCAGCTCACGTTGGTGCCCTCCTGCACTTTGTCCATGCCCCTCAACCTTTATGGCATTTG
Organism: Agelaius tricolor; assembly: GCF_023055355.1. Taxonomy (NCBI): domain Eukaryota; kingdom Metazoa; phylum Chordata; class Aves; order Passeriformes; family Icteridae; genus Agelaius; species Agelaius tricolor. The sequence continues at coordinate 9,741,991 of NW_027269272.1, forward strand.
CAGGAGAACAAAACTGCCAGTGGCACCTGAGGTCACAGCCTGCACGAGGGCCTAGGGCTGCCTCTGATGCCCAAGTGTGCCCACAGCCCTTCAGTGCTTTTATGCTGAGTGTGGAAATAATTTCAGTAACAGACAGCCCCACACAGACTTACTGTGAGCACAGCTGCCTGCAAAAGCACCTCCCTGAGCAGGACTGAATTTGGGGGATACTCCAGTCTAAATCTGGGCATCACTGGCCCCGAAGCATCAGGACAATTAGGGTCACATCAGCATCACAGCCCTGCTGGATGGCAGCTTGCCAGTCTCTCCTTTCCTGGCTGCTGCTCAGGACTGGAGGGGGCTGTGGTGCTGGACTGTGTCCCACAGGGAGAAGGAAGGGCATGGCACAGCACAGCCCCCAGAACAAGCACTGCAGCAGGAGAGAACTGCAGCTCCTGCCAGCTGGGAGCCCTGGGACACAGCAAGGGACACTGCAAAGAGCTGTGCTCAGCTGGAAGGGCACAGGGACATCCCCTCCCTGCCGAGCTCTCCCAGCCAAAGCCACCAGCTGTCACCACCTGTGCTTGCCAGCAAATCCCCCTGCACCATCAGCTGCTGGGGGTGTGCAGGAACCTTTGCTGAGCCAGCTCCCTGTGCCATGTGCCCAGAGCAGGGACCCCAGGCAGAGCCAGCACACCCCTCCCTGGCCACCACGGCCACCCTGCTGCTGTGCCAGCTCCTGCCAGGCTGGTCTCTGCCCAGCCCAGCTCGTGCATGCTCGTTCAGCCACAGGGAGTAAAAACTCCCAACAATACAGCTCATCTGAGGCAAGCAAGGCTGCTGTGCACCACCCTGTGCATGGTTCTGGACACAGGATATGTTGTTGGGGGGGTTTTAGGAGGTATTAACATGGGAAAGCAGCTTAACACTGATGTAACTACTCCAAAAATATTTTGTTTAGTTCTCCAATCAAACTTAATATTTGTATCAAAATTGACTTACTTCAAAGCCCATGGCATAATCATAATTCTCAAAGGATAGAAGCTGCCAAAGTCTTTCCAGGGAGCTGTGTGTGCTTGCCACGAGCTCCATCCCTAGCACAGGGCAGTGAGCTGTGGATGGCAAGGGTGCACAGCTGCAAGGGTGCACGCTCCCAGCTGCCTGGGAGATGCCAGCTGGTCCCCTGGCTGATTAACAGGACACAGGGACCTGAGGAGCTTCAGGCACAGTGTGCACAGTGCCAAAGGACCCCACAAATCCCAGCACAAAGCAGTGAAGCCCTGCTTGGTAACCTGGGGCACGCAGGGCACCTGAGTGGGCAAATGCCAGAGACCTGGATCTGTCCATGGGATCTTCTCAGGCAGAGGAGAAGCTCTGCAGATGGCAACTGAACAGAGCCTGGGGACAAACAGCACCTCTGAGACCAGAGAGGCCAAAGGAGGCAGAGCAGCTGTTTCTAGTTCAAGTGGCTCAACAGGCTTCACAGCATCCCAGCCCACTCAGCACTGCATTGGTAGAGCACATGCCCAAAGGGGCAAAAGGTGGGCAGGGTCCTAAAACAGCACAGGGAAACAGTGGGGTGGTGGGGCTTTGTCAAGAGGAGGGCTACAGGGAACTGCCCACCAGAGTGCTGGTGGAGAGGATGAAAATATTTTCAACTCCTATTAAAAGTATTTAAAAATCACAATATTCAGACTCACCTTTAGGAAAAAAAAAAAAAGTCTAAAAGGATTTTTGCAGCCCAGCATAAGGAAGGGCTATGTGTGCACTGCAACTTTACAGGCATGTGTCAGCACTGTATTTCCAATAACTATTGTCCCAAAACCCTTTTAAAATGATAGGAGGTTTGCAATAACACTGTGACCCTGCTAACTGCAGGAGGGTTCCTCCCAGCTTCCCTTCAGAGAGATGAGAAAGAAATTATCCTCACAGAAATATCATTACTGTGAGCTCACATAATCCCACTTTTAATCAAATGATAATTTAAGTGTAAGTTCCACTTCATGCATTTAGAAAAACATTGGTGTAATAAACACTCCTATTAAATCCTCATTCTCAAAAAAGATCATTCCCACAGTTGCCATTTAACAAGGCAGGAAAAAGAAACCAGTTCAGAATTTACGCAGCTATTTCATCTCTTTCTCCAAAAAAGATGAGTTTTATATAATATTAGACTCTCATTTAGTAGTTACAGAGCCCAAAAGGGAAACTATAGCAGATAAAGCACACAGATATTTAAGCCTGGCTTTTTTCCCTCTGCAAGATAAACCTACACCTATTCTGTTAATAGCCTTCCTCGAGTAATGCACTAACAAACAACTGCTTTGAAACCATAACTCCTGTGAAGTTTTAGGGACCTGATTTGCTCCTTACTGAAAAAAGTGTGAAAATTGGAATATTGACAGGAACATCAAGAGAGTTGAGATTCATTAGCATGAAGCTCACATCAAAAGCAAGAAGCACACTGGGATAAATGCCCTCGGAGGCCAAGCCACAGAAGGTGCAGCTCACGCAGGATGTGCTGGTCGCTGCAGAGGCCACTCCATCAGCTGGTGTGCCACAGCAGAGGTGATGAGCTGGCTCATTGCTCCTGCTAAATTATGCATGCTGGATTGGGGAGGCAGGGGGGAGGGCTGGGGTCAGCAGTGAAATCAGAAATCATTCCAGTTCCTCGTGTGCCAGATCACTGGAAACGGCTCCATAGCTGCTGCTGGCAGCAAGGCAGGGCGCACACAGGCCGTGCAGGCAGGCACTCCCCACCACAGGAATTCACCTGTGACTGCCCTGCTGATCAACAGTAGGGTTGGGTCAGAATGATGCATCAGTGTCCTCTGCAGTGAGCTGGAGAAAGTCCTCTGTGTTAATCCCACATTATCACAGGGATCCAGAATTGCCTGGCTTAATCAGGAACGAGCAAACGCTTTGGGGCCCAGCAGAGCAGAGCTCCCTCTGAGCAGCAGGAGTCTGCCTGCACCCAGCTGGGCACCAGGGGGAGGAGGGCTGAGTTCTCCTCTCATTTAGCATCTTCACATCAAAGTGTGTGAGGAAAAGGCACACAGGAAGGCTGGGCTGGCTCCTCCTCTGCACAGCCATAGTGGAGTGTTGGGAAAGCTTCAAAGATGTGTGCTGGAGGGAAAAACACAAACAACCCATATACTTTATACATGTATATGATGTTGCTCTGACTTATAAAAATGCATGAGTGTTCAAACCCTTGAAACAGCCTGACAGACAGGCTCTCACTTCCCAGCCATCCCTAACTCTGTGCTGAGGGATGCAGGGATTGCCATACTGAACTGGATATTCCAGTTCCTCTCAACAACAGCCCAATATAGATTTCAAGGCATTTGCTTATTTTAATTCATATGCAAGTCCATCCCACAATGGAAATTCTTCCTTTTGGAGATGCTTATCTGGTGGCTGGGTGTTTAGCCTTAAAAGGACAGAGTCCCAGAGGAGCTGTTCCCAAATGCCTGGGATGCAGTGGCTCCCAGCAGCCCAGGTGCTGTGAGCAGGCTGGGTGGCAGGCCACAGGAGCTGTGGAAAGGCATTTGGTGACTTCCCACCCCTTTTCCCAGCCCCACACGGTGCTGGCACTCTGTTTGCTGGCAGGCCTGGGCAGCACAGCTGCAGAAGGGGCTGGCAGAGGTGGAGCACCAGCCCTGGCAAAGCAGCCCTGCACCCCGGGCTTCTGGCACAGCAGGGATGCCCATGGATCACCCACAGCAGGAGCTCACTCGGGCCCTGGGAATCCTGCCAGCAGCCCCAGGAGCTCTGCTCACCCCTGGGCATCTGTGACAGCAGCTGAGTGCTCCTTATCAGTGCTGGGAGATAGGGCAGGATGAGAGCAGAATAACAAAAGCCCTGAGACGTGATTTATGGAGGAAAAAATAAACTTAGTATTAGTTTCCAATGGCATTTAAGTTTGAGAGGCCAGCCAAAACTTCATTTTTTTTTACCAAAAAAAAAATCTACTTGACTGAAATACTCTTTCCTACAGGGATTTCTCTGTGTTGTGCTTAGGCAGTGCTATAACAATAAACAGGCATCCTTGCCTTAAGGGACTGCAGATACTGCCAAAGCAGGCAACATTTTAAACCTACAATAACCTTTCTCTAATTGCAGAAGTCAAGCCAGACAGCCCAAACAGGCACAGAGCTGGGAGAGCACTTCAAGGAAGAGTGACACAGCATGGGCTTTCACCCAGGCACTGCTGCCAACTGGCTTAGAGAGAAACTTTACATCACCCTAAAGCCCAGAGACTGCCTTCAAAAAACTAACTGGCTCCTCAAATGCACATACAGCTAATGGTCTGTGAAGTGAAGCCAATGTGTCATTTCCCAGCCTCCCCAACAAATGGTGGGGACCAAGGGGAACATGGAGATGCAGCCCCTGACATAGAGACAAATGTTCCTGCACTGAGCCCCAGGGAATGCTTGGGGGAACCAGAGGAAGGGGTTCCTCTGGCCCACAGCACACAGGCTGAGAGCTGCTACCATTATGCCAGGAAGGAAGGAGGTAAATGACTCTTTCTAATCAGTCCTCCCCTGAGAACTGAGGTTAGCAGGAACTGGGCATGCTGGGGAAGCTGCTCAGCTTTGCTCTTTAGTTGCTTTTCACTGATAAAGATCCATGGTAGCTCACTGAGCATCAGCCTGTTATGGGGTCACTAATGGTTCCAGTAGAGCCTCTGGAATATTTTAACTGGGTTGGAGAGGGATCAAAAGTCTCTAAGTAGGCTGATCCAAACAGTGGCATTGAATGCATTGAATGCATTGACAGAGCCCAGGAGCAAGGCCCTGTGGCTGGGAGGAGACCTGGGCTCCCTTCAGCTGCCCAGCAGCACTGGGGTGAGACCAGGCACAAAATCCAGCCCAATCCAAGCCTTCCTTCCCAAAGCCTTCATGGGGCTGTGAACCAAGGCCCTTTCCCCTGGCTCACACACTAGAGGGGCTCAGACACTTCATTGTAAACCTAGTCAATTTTTACAGTTATTGTTTATGAGCTAAGAAAATTTAATGTGAAATCCTACATTGTTGGGGTTTTTAAAATAAATTAAATTGAGAGCAGCCTCCCCCCAGCCTGGTCCACAGCACTTTCCTCAGTGATGCTCAGTTGGAAGGATCTGGAACTCATCACCACACCATCTGCTCTCTCTGCCAGGTGATCAATCATCCTGAAAGTTTAAACACCCACAGTGCCTACTCTATTATAGTGCTCAAATCCACCTATTTTAAACAGTGGAAGGGAGGACATGCTGTCCCCTCACGGCACAGCAGTCAAGCCCCACATTCCATGTCTGCCAAGCTATAAAACCCCAATGTTTCCTACTTTTCACACTCAGCACTGAGACAGGGAATGTCCTTAGGATGGACAGACAGAGCTCTGTGTGACACCACCCTGTAATAGGGCTGCAGGAGCATCCCAACACATCCCTGAGGAGGGATGAGCACTCCCCAAACCCACCTTCCCTCTGCCCACAGGCACAAACTTTGCTGGGAGTGAAGAGCAAAACCAATGCCTCATCCTGCTCTGGTGATCAGCTCTGGAGGTGCACAGAGGGCTCCTTCTCCATAGGACACAGGAAAATTCAGAAACCAGTGAAATCCATCCCCTCTCTGCTAGGAGCAGGTACAAGGCCCAGACCTACCACCTTCATCCATCCCTAAGGGACAGTGATGAGTCTACAGAAAAAGTGTGTGGAAACTCATTTTCCTCGTGCTGTCTGCAGGAGTTGCACAATGTGGGTGTTTTGGGCCACATGAAATCACTGCCTGAGAAGAGGAGTGGCCCCCAGTGTCACTGAGGTTGGCTTTGCCCTCCCTGCCTGGCTCAGGGCACAGGCTGGGTGCTGCCAAGGGGGGTGGCACAGACCCCAGCTCTGCTCCCCCTTGGGTCCCCCTGCCCTGTCCAGCACTTTGTGCCTCAGAGGCATCTCTGTCCTGTTGGGGTGGGGCTGTGCAGAGCAGAGCCTGCCAGGAGAGCAGCAGGCAGCCCTGCAGTACTGCTGGCTCCTCTGGCAGCTGCAGCACAAGGCTCCTGTGCTCTGGACTTGGGACACAGTGTGCAAGGCACCAGGGCAGGCACTGCTGTGTGGAACTCCAGGAAATGCCACAAAGCCTCTAGTGCCAGGTCTGCTCCTAGCAGATCATTACACCCAGACTATTGACAGAGATCAATTGAATGCAGAGCTTCTTACAATGACCCCAGATGACACATGCTGTCACCCCTGGCTTAGAACAAATCCTGGTCAAAAAGTCTCTGTTTGTCCAGATTGGCAACAAACTGTTTGTTTTCTTAAGCAAGAACACCAGGTAGTGCACAAATTCATGATTCATTCTTCACCACAAAGATCTCCACCCCAGGTTTGTATAACACACAAACCTGACTTACTGACCCTCTAAAACCTTTTCCTCAGCTTACCTGGAGACACCAGCCAGCTTCACTGTGCTGATCTTCATCTACCAAGAGAAACAGCTGGAGCAGCTGAGGGCTCTGCTCATCACTTCACAGTTCCAGCTCCTGAATGTGGCTCTCCCATGTTGGAAATGGGAGCTGCAGCTGTGCAGGCTGCAATTCCAGAAAACAGGTGGAGGTTCAAAAAAGCAACTCTAAATTGTCTCTACTGGCACTTGATGGGAAAGGAGGCGATTTATGCACTGTTATGGAGGGCATGTGCAGTACCTAAGAGTTTCCAGGCACACTTACAGACAAGCCTTCCCTAACTCCCACGAGCCTTGTTGTGATAGGGACAAAATAAGAAAATGGAGTGGCCAGGGGAGGAAGTAGAATAAAGTTGAAATATATGAGGATTTTCTAGAGGAGTATGGGATTTAGGGAATTTAGGGGAAAATTAGGCATTGAATTTTTTGTACTAAAACATCCTGGCTTTTCAGTGAAGATATCCAAGGGGCACCTGCACATTGAACAATTGCCAAAGGGACACTGAGCCCTACTGTCACTTCAGAGAGGCCACTGTAGGCACCACAGGATCCATGATAACAGAATAAATCTGACAGATGCACTGCATTTATGGATTGAAAATTTCCCTGACAAACTCTACACCCAAGCCTGTCGTGCTGTGTGCTGACCACAGGGCAACCAAAGCATGAAATGCAGTGTCCAGCCCAGACCTTTGAGCCTCCATCCAGCTGAGGTTCTCTCAGTCCCAGCCATTAGACAGGACAGGATAGGACAGAACAGAACAGAGATGAATCCAAGCCTGGGTGTGAACCCCCCTTCAGAGCCACTTCACCTGCCAGAGCATTGCTAGGCAGAAAAGGATTTCCAGAAACACTCACCTGAGTAATAACTCACTGTCACTGGGAGCCAAAGGTGGCAATTGTCCCTGTGCCACTGACCAGCCAGCCCTGCTATTCTCAGTTAGAAATGACAAGGACAGCCCACAAGATCTGCTGCCTCAGGACTTCACCCACAAGTTCCCCATGGAACTTGTCTTGAAGACAGGTTTCATGAAGAAAAAGGCTTTTTTGAGCTAACAAAGCCACATGAGGATAAGCCAAGACTGATAATTAAAAACTTTGGCAAATGATCCCAAAATTAAAAATACAGTTAACACGTGTGCTTTGGGAAAGAACTCGAAGGGCCAGGATTTAATTTTCCTTAAGTCAGCACACAAAATAATTGGCTAATGACAGAGACACAGTGGTGCCCACTGAGATTTCTCTGGAAAGGAGAGGAAGATAAATGTATTCAAGACAGAAGTAGTGTGAGCTAAGGTGTTTTAATTCCCTCCTTCCCCATCCCCAGGTTTCACTCAGTGTGAAACCCACAGTGTTGGGTTTTTACCAATGTCTACATCTGACACATTTTCAAAGCCCAGAAGTGAACAGCATTTAAAACACAGAGCAAGCTGCTTGAAAGAGCTTCCCAACATTTATACAAACAACCTGGGGCCTTTGAAAACATCTCAAAGCCCCCGTGTCCCACGGAGACCCTCCCTCCGAGGGGGGAGCTCTGCCTTTGGCCCTGAGCACAGGAAAAGGCTGAGCTGCTGCAGCAGAGGTTGGTCACATCTGCCTGAACATCTGGTGGCCATCAGCGCTCCAGGCGGGCGGTGTGATCCCGGCCCTGGGCTGCTGCCATCTCTTACTAATGGACAGCGTACAGGCTCGTCATTGCTGGGCTGTTTGTTGGATTCTCCTCCTGTTTCCATGGGTTTCCTTTCCCAACAGCCATGTTGCATGGGGAGCAGTAATCACATCCAGCAGACAGCTCCCCAGACACCCCGTGCGTACACGGCTCTGTCAGCAGCGGTGGCACTGCCACCCACCCTGCAGGGACAGCTCCCCCTCGGCCTGGGAACACTCTGCTGCTCAGCCTGGGCCAGTCCAGAGTGTTTGCAGCACTCTAAATCAGCTCCAAGTGCCAATCACAGCCAAATGCTTATAGAGTTTGCAATTATAAAGAGAATGTAGGCTGGCAATTGCATGTCCATCCCTGGCAGCAGGGACTCCCTCTCACCCCTTGAAACCCAGGCATTTTTGTCAGAAGCGCCTTCTCTGAGGCAGCCACGCTGGAAAATCCTTGGCCAGAAATGTGTGAATTAGTCAGGAGCTCTGTGAGTAACAGGAAAGGAGGTCTCAGACCAGATGAGTGCTGCCTCGTCACTCGGGCTCCATGGAAAATGAGAATGGCTTTATTCATCCTGCCTCTCACTGCAGGAGCATGTTTCCCCTGCAAGGCTGGGGTGGTGTGGCCTCAGGGATGTGTCTGAGCAGTGCCCAGCCTGGGGACACCATGGATACTGCCATGGGCCAAATGGGGAACAGGAGCTGTCCTCATGCTGTGTGTGTCACCACACACTCACAACGCGCGGAGGAACAGGAGATTTCTGCTCCTGGGAGACAGAGAGAGAGAGGAGCTGATTTAGTGCAGCTGCATGGGTGACAGCCCCAGCTGTTGTCAATAAGAGAGCAGCCCTGCCAGTGGGCACTGTGTACCTCATGGGCTGCCATGGCTCCAGCAGCTCAGCCTGTGCCAGCACTGCTCCAGAGCAGAGAGCAGCACAGGGCACTGGGCTCCTCAGCCGTGAGAGCCTGCAGAGCCCCCATCACACCTCTGGGGAGCTGCATGGGGCAGGCCCCACCACCACACACAGAGCAGAAGAGCCAACCATTCCCAAAGCCCTCAGAGAGGCACCTGAGGCTGACCTGGGTCTCTGAGGAGCCTTGCTGTGCACCACAGGCTCCTTCAGAGCCTTTGCACTGAGCCTGAAGGGATTCAGAGCAGAAATACTTGAGCACACACTTTCCTGAATCAAGGTCCCAGCTCCAGATTGTTTTTCTGTGTTCAAACAACCAGGTTAATAAATCAAAATAAGGTCTCAGAAGAGTCGTGTTCAAAAAGGATTAAAAACATCAGTGTTTTTGCCAGAAATAGTAGGTTCAGACACAGGGTTTGACCCCTCTTCTGCTGAACACACAGAAAACATCTGCTTTGTCAAGCAAAACTATGGAGTAAACTGGATCAAGGTGATTCTGACCATGTTTGTGGTCTCTGAAATCCTTTCTTCAGATGGATAACAAGCTAATTCATATCCAAGTGTTATAAAGTCATGATATGCATCAATTTATGGGGGAGCTTTTATGCTTCTAGGTAACAAAGCAATCTACAAAATGTTTAAAAGAGCACAAGACAGAGAATAGAAGCATTTCCACGGCACAGTGTGAGGCCCTCCATTGTTTGTTAGATTTAATGCACAAATAGAATAAAAAAAGGAAGTCATGCTGACAAACGAGCAAGTTTATGCCTGTTCAGCACTAGACACTAAAATTCCAGTATTCACCCATACCAGAGCAATATCACCAGCAAGTCACTGCCCCACTAAATGCAGAAACACAGCAGAATTGTGGGGCATAGCACTGCCCCACTAAATTCACAAACATAGCAGAAGACCCAGCTCTTGCCAAGAGAACTCACACTGACAAAAGCACATTGGGGCTGATTTAGGCACAAAGGTCACCAAATCCCACTGAAACCAGGTACCTCCACCCAAGGTTCTCTTCACCACTGCCTTTGCCCTAAGTTGTCGAATATCCCATAAAATCTGATTTGGAGGTACTGACCTCAGTGGGCTAAGAGAAGCAGTATTTGTTTAGCTTCTCCCTGACCCGGGTGAGGCTTTGGAAGGGTGTCTGATGCCACATTTCCCTGGCTCCTGTGAGGTGCCTGCCTGCATGGCCCATTTGGGGCAGAGACTGGGGCAGCTCCTCCGCCCTGCTGGGAGAGCACAGCCTTCTGCAAGGTGGGGGGCTACACTCAGAGATCAGCACCACTGAGATCTTAGCGCCCTGGGGAACACTCTTGGGAGAGACTGAAACAATCATGGGCACACCAAGCAGAGCAGAACATTGGAGCTAAAATTGGGTTGTTAGAGCAGCCCCAGCAATGCCCTGTGTGTCCCTGAGCCTGCAGGATGAGCCCTGCTCCTGAGCCTGCAGAGCCCCAGCAATGCCCTGTGTGTCCCTGAGCCTGCAGAGCCCCAGCAATGCCCTGTGTGTCCCTGAGCCTGCAGAGCCCCAGCAATGCCCTGTGTGTCCCTGAGCCTGCAGAGCCCCAGCAATGCCCTGTGTGTCCCTGCAGGATGAGCCCTGCTCCTGAGCCCTGCCCAGCATGGCTGGCCTGGCTACACCAGCCAAGGGCGTGGGCAGAGGGAAAGGGTGGCTTCAGGCTATCACTGACAGCTCCTAATTTCAGTGATTATTTACACAGCCAGCCATCTCCTGGACTCACCTGGCCTTTGGTACCGTGATGACACAGCTAAGCCACTTTGAAATGGTATGAGGTACTCCCATGTTTTAACTGGAACACTCTCATAACTGTTTAGCTCTTGGCTTCCCTCACTCAGTCAGGAGCACTTCTTACAGCACTGGGCCACCTTCCAGGCATAACATCTACCAAAGGTACTGAGTATGTCCCAGTTTTTCTCAGAAAACAGCCCAGAGCAAAGTGACTGCAATACAGCAAGTGCAGGAGAGAACCAGCAGTGAGGAGTCAAATACTAATTAAAACCAAACTGGGAAAAGAGCAAACCAAAACTGCCTAATCTCTGACCCCAGGAGAAAATTATTGCGAGCAACAAACAAAATCAGTTCCAGTCATGCTTTGCAGAACCAGCAGTACACAACTCTGCAGGGCAGCAACATGTGAGCAGGGCCAGCCTCAATGTTTCCAGCACCCAGGGCTGCTGGACCTGCTTTCTGTCCCTGGCACAGCCTGGCAATGAGCACTGCCCACCTGCACACTGAGAAGGGAACCCATGGGCGGGTGTGGGGCTCACCTGGAGCACGAGGCAAACCTCTGCAGATGTGTGACCTCTGAGAGGCAGCACCAGCCACACCTTGGCTGACTGACCCAAGCCACAGCAAAGAGCCCTCAGGATGCGGAATCCAAGCATGCACAGTGCACAAATGGAACAGCCACTTCTTGTTTAGGGGAAGGGTGGGAATTGCATGCTGTGAAGGACTTCATTTCCAAGCACAATCAATGCTCCTGCAAAGTAGGACCATCCTCTCCCCAAGATTTTCCAGCAGCCTGTAGTAGTGAGCATGTCCAAAGACAGGGGGGGAAAAAAGACAAGAGTGGTTCAATTAATATAAACATGTATGGAAAATGGAAATAAAACCAGTCATTAATTATTTCTGTTCCCACTATGCACATCCCTCCCAGATACCCTGCTGTCTGTGAGTGCCCAGATTCCCCAAGAAGGGCATTAACTTTAGCCTAGCTGGCCTCTCAACTCCTACTTCAGGTGGAAGAAAGGCACACTGAATATCGCACCACTGCTCCAAGCAAGAGCCACGTCTTCACTGCCACCCAAAGGCCCCTTCTCCTCCTGCAGATATGCAAAGGCTTCCCTCCCTTCCACCCACCACTGACCAGCCTCCACAGAGCCATTCTCAGCCCCCAGCATCTCCAAATAAAGGCATCACCATTGTTTCAACACGTCCCTGACAAAGAGGAGTGCTAAAAACTGAAACAGGGAGTGATGGTGCAGCACAAGAAAAGAGAATCCAGCCTGAGTACCCGAGATCACTGCAGTTTTTACATAGGCCATAACTCTGCATTCATCCTCTTCCTACTTGTCCTCATCTTTCTTTCTAAACAATAATGGGTTGTGTTTGTTTTTTTCCAAATAATAGACAGGGTTCCAACCTCTGGATGCCTGTTCAGGTGTAGAGTCTTGGTGTGCTGTTGAATTTGTGTTAAGCCAGCTCATTACCACTGAACAATGGCCTGTGAATTGGCTATTGCTCAAAGAAATCACTTATCAAGGCCATGTCTACAAAAACAAACTGTTAGTGCAAAGTTTTGAAGTGTATGAAAGAAGGATAAAGGAAGAAGGATGTCGCTTTTAATCTGTAAGATTAGGAGATGAGAGATCTGGTTTTTGTTAAAGGGAGTCTCCCTGTGATGTTAGGCAAGCTATACAAAATCCCTGTATTTTCATTTCCTTCTGAATAAAATGAGAATAATACTATTTTCCTATCCAGTGGAGAGGTTTGGATAACTTCAGCCCTAATGCTCTCAATGCCAACCATCAAAATGTCTGTGAAGCGTGAGGTGAAAGAAAAAACAACTCAGCCAACCACATCTGATTGACTGAATTTTTAAACTCAAATGAATTGACTTTCATCCAACTTCCAAAACCCAAACCAACTCCACACGATTAGGCTAAGAATAAGCATGAGGAATGGCACTCTGCAGGGTAATTTTCTGCAGAGGCTGGGAGCCCTGGGAGAGGGGCAGGGATGGGAGCAGCTCCTCAGCCGTGACCGGCTGTGACAATCTCATTAATTTGGTGCGGCGGCTCCGCGTCCCAGGGGCGTCTGGAGCTTGCTGCTCACCCTGCCAGCCCCAGCTCTGCCCTCACCACAGCCCGGTGGCTTCTGTGGCATCAAATGTAGCTCTGCACCCGGGAGCAGCCCCACTGATGGCTGTCCTGCCCTCCAGAGCAGGCTGGGGCCTGCATCGCTCCAGCGGGAACGGCTCTGAGTGTCCCTGATGGAGGAACCAGGAACGGCTGTGAGTGTCCCTGATGGAGGAACCAGGTGTTCTCAGGAGGGGCTGTGGAGTGTCCCTGCTGGATGAGCCAGGGGTTCTGAGGAGAGCCACGCTCGGAGCTGGGCCCCGTGAGCTGCAGACGTGCATTGGTAACACCCTGGGCACACCTGGCTGGGGAGGGGATGTGGTCACTCCTCTGACACCTTGCTGGACCCAAGGCCAAGTGCATCCTCAGATTTCTGGGGAAATAACTGCAGTGCTTCCTGTGTGTTTTGCCAAAGGACACAGCCCAGACCCCGCTGCCTCCGGAGCCAGATCCCCCTTCTCCATGACATGGCGCAGCTGGAGCTGCCAGCCACTGCTGGGAGAAAGGGCTTTCAATCACTAAAAGGGAGAAAAAGAACAGAAAAAAAATCACTTCAAGCTTGGCAAAGCTTTGTGGTAAATTTTCAGTGTTTCTCCCACACAACCTCTGCATCAGCAAGGTTATTGTTATTATTGTTATCACAATTCAAGATTACAGACAAATAGCTTTTAGAACATACAACGGGTGACTGCTTTCAAAACCCATCCAAAATGTCAGTGTTTAAAAGGGGCTGCTGCATGCCCAAAACATCTCCTTTCCCATTACCAGCAGCAACCCTGTGCAATCCTCCATAAAGTAAAACCACATGCTGGAGCATTAATGATAATGGATGGACAGGCTGAGGCTGCCAGTGTGCATTGCTGGGTGTAGGTCAAGCAAGACAGAGCACAAAACAGACACAGAAAGAACAAATGCTTTCAAATAATCACCCTCTGAGCAGTAACCATGTGTTGAATCAAAACCATGATAGATCCTCTTGCAGACAAATCCTACCTAGAGAAACAACTGGGAAACACAGACAAGTTTCTAGGTGGCCACCAAGTGTGGGCAGCCAGCACTGCCATCCTCATCCACCTCTCAGAGGCCCAGGGTGTCCATGGTGGGTGTGGAGGAAGGAGATCTCCATTCAACCTTTGCCATACTTGCAAAGTATTTTCATTGTCAGCACAGCTTCCCTCACAAACTGCTCAAACCCAGGCTCTGAGGCTTGTCATTGCTCCTGCCATAAAAGCACAGCAGAACACAGGAAATACAGGAGTCCATCAGATTTCACAGCTACACCAGAGTCAAGGAAAGCTCAAATTAAACCTGGACAAAAATACCACCCTGCTCTGGTTTTGGTGAATTGTGTGCAATCCAGGTGCAGCAAGCCCCAGGGGCACCTTGCCAGGCAGCCCCCACCCTCCCTGGGGAGCCCAGCCCATGGCAGCACCACCTTGCAGGCTCACCAGGGATGCTCTGAGTCACCAGGGGGGTGGAAGTGGTCTCCACACTTCAAAAGGCCGCAGAACATGCTCTCATTAATCAAACAGCTGAAAATAAAACCCAGCAGCCAGATGAGTGGGGCAAGGGCTGTGAATCTGCAAGACATTAGAATAAAGTGTTTTATGGGTTTTCCTTCCTTCCTCTCCTCCCTGTTGTTTTTCTGGCTAGAGGCTCCAGGTTTTCTCTGAGCACAGCTCTCCACATCCCCATGAGTGGAAGTGACCCAGCTGGTGCCAGCAGCCTGTCTGGTGCTCTGGGGGCTGCTGGCCTGGCCTGGCCTGGCCTGGCCTGGCCTCTCCCACTCTGGAACCTGAATGCCAGGAGCTCTCTGCTCCCAGCACCTGAGTGCTGCCTCTGGGTCACACAGGCTGCTGCCTTGGTGTGCTGCACTCCCCAGCAGGATCACAGGAGACAGACCAGCAGCAGCACAGGGAGCAGCAGGAGCCCTTCCTCCTGCCCTGCTGCATGGCAAGGGACCAGCTCCAGCCCCTGGCATGTCCTCCCACAGCACCCTGCTCCTGGCAGCCCCTCCACCTGAGCCTGTTCTGCACCTCTGGCCCCCACACACCTCCTGCTGCCACCTCTGCCTTGGCAGCAATTCCCTCTGTCCAGAACAAACATCACACAGGGCACAGATGGAGCAGGAGGGTCCTTCAGGATGCCCATGGCACAGAACCTGCCCTACCAATGCCAGCAAAGTACAAACCAAGTGCAAGCTCTCAGAGCAAGAGATGCCTGGGAGCAGGGGCTGAGGGGTGCCTTGAGTGGGGAGGCACAGGGACAGCCCAGGGCTGGGCTTGTTCACAGCTCAGCTCCATGGCAAGCAGAGGCAGGGACACAGAGCCCTGGGTGCTGATGAAGGCAGGCAAAGCCAGCACACTGCCACAGGAAGAATTAAATGCTGGGGAGGCTTCTGGCCTGTCATCACGTAGAACTTGTAAATACAACAGTGGTTATGACCAGAGCTGAACAATGAGACTGGAAAGCAGAAGTCTCCACTGAGGCAATTGCTGAATCCAAGCAGCTGAGAGAAGTAAAAGATTTGCTCTTCCCTACCAGAACATGCTTGGCCTCCCATGGCACCTGCCTGGTCTGCTTTGACACTCTGTGCCAGGGGCTGCAGGGAGAGGTGGCTGAGCTGCTCCAGAGGGTGTCAGGGAGCTGCACCTCAGGGTGGCCACACTTCCAAGCTTGTGAGAAATCTAAACCTCCTGAAATCTGGTTTCACTCCAGCTTGCAAAAAAAGCTAACACTTGTGAAATTTCTCATGACACAGAATGACTTTCCCATCTAGAAAGAATATCTGGTAAACATCAGCGTGAGGCATTTCTGCAATCAGCTGTTCTCTCCACAAAGCCCAGTAGCTCCAAATTAAAACAAGATGAGAAAACCACAGTCAAATTCTCAGGGAAACTCTGCTCTCATCCTACCCCTTCCTCTGGTGTCCCAGCTCACACAGGCTGCCTGGAAACCCCCACAGCTTGTCTTAGTTGTAGATTTTGGTTGTAGATTTTGGAAAGCTGGGAGCCCAGTGCCCTCCTCAGTGTGAAACCACTGAACCTGCCAGTGAAAGCAGCTGGTGGCCAAAGCACCCACCCAGGGCAGTGGGGAGCCAGTGGGACCCTCAGTGGAGCCCAGACAGTGTCACTGCTCCAGCAAGGCCCTCCTGGTGGTGGCAGGAGCAGCCTCGTCAGTCACCTTCCAACCACTCACCTTTGGAGAGTGCAGCAACAGCTTGAAGAGCTGGCTGGAGGCCACACAGCATCCCCCATGCCCAGTGGACAAGGGAGCCCCCAGGGAAGTGGAGTATCAGTGCCATGAAGTGCTGCATTTCATCTAAGGTTTCACAACACCCATTGATTCATGCCAGTTTTGTGCAGCCACCCCAGTGACCATTTCCAGCTCCCAGAGCACTACATCCAGAGGAAGCTGCTGCTGGTGCTGCTCCCAGCACATCTGGGCATCCTGAGAGGACACTCCTGTCTAACACAGCCAACAAATAAGGGAGGGACAGGAACACAACCAAGGTCTGCTTGCTTAGTTCTGCTGCCAGACTGGAAATAATACTTCCAGCCACTGGAATGGCCAAAATACATTCCCTTTGTGCTCACTGCACACTCAGAATCCTTTGTGTTATCCGGGGAGGTTCCTTTAGTATAATCTCATTTCTTAAAAATTGTTTTAATTGAGAATCCCTGGGGCATTTTAAGCCAACTCTGGTAAAGCAAAAGCAAAACCACAAACCACACTTCCACTTCAACCATGCACTGGTGAAGCTTCAGGTTCAAAAAGCAGCAAGGGGCCAGGATGGCTCAGGTGCCTGCCCAGCACCTGTGAGTGAACTGCTCACACAGTCTCTCCTTGCCAGGAGCTGAGCAAGGATCAGGATGGGCTCTGATGGCCTGGGCTCCCAGTCCAGGCACTCCTGGGAGGGCCATGAGCACGGCAGGGGCTGATCCAGCCCTCCTGTGTCTGCAGCCCCTCACCAAGCAGCAGCAGCACAGCCAGCAGGGCCATGCCAGCCCCCAGCCCGGTGGCACAAGGGCACAAGGGCCAGTGTTGGAAGGGCTGGGAGGCTGGCAATGCCTCACCACGCCTCCATCTCTCACACCACCCCCAGGAGAGCAGCAGTGAGCCAAACCTAAGGCAGGAGCACAAGGAGGGACTTTCTCCTCTTTCTCCCCACCAAGGTGCTGAAACCCAGCAAGGCCAACAGGCAGGAGGCTACTTCAGAGCAAGCATCTTTCACCTCCAGTCAGCTGTCAGGGTATCTCACATCCTCTCTTCCAGTTTTGGGAAGGGAGGCTCTATCTCCACCAGTAACAGCCCCAGCAGCTCCTGCCTGCTCCTGCCTTCCAGGCTGCACCCTGTGAGGCTTCCTCTGAGGCTGAGATGCTGCTGGAGATGATCCCAATTAAAGAAGTGAGGCTGTCACAACTTCAGTTGCACGAGGGAGATGAGAAAATGAACAGTGTCACTGAGTGTCTGCAGGAACAAATTTACAAACCTAATCACCTCCCAGCATAGCCAGGCTGCCAGTGCCTGAAGAGGGGTGATAGGGGAGAAGAAAGCTTTTGGGACTCTTAAAGAATATAAATTCGCCCTAATAGGAATTGGATCTGTCCCTGCCTGTAATCAGCAGCAAAACTGGGATCCTGAACTGGAATATTAATACAAGTGCTCAATGGGAGATGAAAACCTCTCAAAACCTCTCTCAAATAAAAAGAATTAAACATCAGAAACACAGCACAGCAAACTGCAATGCAGTTGTGTTGTCGGGAGGAGCCTGCTGAAAGGGGAGGCTGAGAAATTCAATGGAAGATGAAACTGCCCCCTGGCAGTGCCTGGGACACCAGATCCATTCTGAATGCACACTGACTTCACACTCCAGATACCCTCCCAAACTTGGGGGTGATCCCTGTTTCTCTTTTAAAAATAGGATAGTTGAATTTTTAGCACAGATTGATCCTCTGCATCCTCTGCACCTAAAGAAGACAAATACCTGGGAACAGGAAAGAAGCTCCTACTGTAACATTTACTGTGTTTTGTATTCTGCATTTCTGCTGTTAGGGTTTGGGGGTGGGGAACATCTCTGACACTTCAGTGGGGTACCAAGTATTTGGGGTGCTCAATTTAGGATATTGCATTGCAAATGAGCAACTTTTCCTGGAAATAAACTTGATGGGGAGCAGCTCAGACACACTGGAGCACAGCTGGGCTGGGAGAGCTGCTGCTGCAGATAGCAGTGCAGAGAAATGCCTTTCTGGCACTTAATATTCCTTCATCTGGTCGTTTTAAAGAAATCTTCTTTGATAACCAAATACTCTGATCTTTAATGTGATTAATCTGATTATATCCATGTGTGTGGGTGATAAATGATGACCAAAGCTCTTTCAAATAAAAAGGTTAACTGAATTTTAGTAGGTAATTGTTATAGAGTTAAAAAGGCTAAATTATTCTGATTATGCCAGCCTGTAAAATAATCCAAGGAAAAGACTAAAAAAATATGACTTATGCCAAAAACTTATAGAGGCTAAAAGCTACTGCTTGTCCCTTTTGAATGTTTGCTTAGACACATTATGTTGAGGCATATATAGATGGAAGCATGGAAAAAACAGTGCATTGTTTATCAAGAATAGGATCAGTTCTATAATGACATCTTCTGTTTGAGCCATTAGTACTTGTAAGATGGATAAAAAATGAGTTTTGTTTAACCTCACGTTTTGTCATAGAAATTTTAGCGAAATCTCTCATGTTCGCTGTCTCTTTCCAAGAGCAATTCTCTGGCAGATTTTAAGCAGCGGATGATGAATGATGAATGATGAATGATCTCATCACGAGTGAGGGACACAGGGGGGAAGGATGCCGTGTGCGGGCAGCAGGCGGAGCTGCTGGGGCAGGGACAGCCCGACCTGCCCAGCGCAGCCGCCACACACGGGGACAACAGGAACCCAACAAACCTGACTGCCATTACAGCAATGATAACACCAATGGCACGGACAGTGACAATAACAGCAATCATCTGGAAAGGAGTGGCAGTAGAGGAGGCGACCATCACTGCCCCAGCCCTGCACAGGTGGGCACCGATTACACACAGCCCAGGCAGGGGCTGGGGCTGCCACACTCATCTTCAGCAAAAGAGACAATTTCTGGTTTGTGTTCCCGTCACAAACATGAGATTTCTGAAACATCTGCTCCCCCCACCAAGCGGCTGCAAGGCTTTGTTTGTACTGGGTGCAGAGCAGGGCAGCAACACGGGTGAAGAGAAGGGAAGTCCCAGCCCAGCCCCACAGTGTAAATCTGGCAGCTCGGCTGTGCCCACAGAACCGCCTCAGGATCTACCGAGGCCTTCATGAAAGCTGAATTTGGGCCAGAATTGAGGAAAAAGTGCTTTCAGCATTTGCTTCCCCGAAAGAATCAAGGCTGCCAGCTTCTTTTTAGCATGAGGCCGAGCCTGTGCTCTCACTGACCTGTGGGGTTTCCTGGCTGCCTGCCTGTGGGGAGCCGTGCCAGAGTGGGCAGCAAGGGAGCCCCCCTGGCTGGGTGCTCGTATCCAGGCATCAGGGGGTGCTCCCGCTGCTCCCGGGCAACTCATCCCTCAGAAACACCACTGTGCTCGCTTCAGGGGAGACCAAACACACAGCTGCTGTTTCCAGGGGCTAAACAAAAAAAGCAACGGCACTCACCCCTTCAGGTTGTGTTAAAAGTGACCCCAGAGCAAGTTCTCCTGCTTCTTGTGAGCCCAGTGTCACGGCTTGCTCTCTCAGCACACACCTGGCTCCTGCAAGGACAGATTTCCTCCCTCCATCACCCAGACTGTGCCAGGGACCCAGGAGAAAAGCCTTTCAGTTCAGAAGGGACTGCTCATCACCTTCCCCCGTGGGTACATGGCAGCATCTGTACCCCCTCTGGGGTCACCCCGTGGCTCACAGGAGTCTCAGGGCCATGTCCCCACTGCTGGCATGGCACTGCCTGGCACAAAGCAGAATCTCACCATCCCCAAACAAACACGCAGCTCAAAATTAGAACCTCAGTTAGAGGGTGTTAATCATTGCTGCCCACCTTGGCTGCTGTCCATCAAAGGAACCAGCAGCTCAGCACCCACAGCACCATGGCCCCAGTGGTCACAGCCATTCCCACCAGAGCGAGTCCTTTGTACCAAGCTCAACACACACCAAAGGTAAAAATCCAGTGAATGAAGTGTCCTGTTCTGTAGGTTTTGGCCCCCAAATTGAAGGGTTTGTGAGAATTACTTGGCAGGGCAGAACCAGCTGGAAGGGCCCAGAGCAGGGACTTCCCTATATCCCCTCCAGAATTCAGATATATTTAAGGGAGAAAATACCTCTTTGTTGTACTGTTTGGAAGGTAAGTATCCCCAGATATGGCTCTTCTTTGAATAATTTCACTCCTCCTTCATATTCTTCACATCTATTTCCCAATGAGATTTATTTAATCCTACTTGAGTAAGAAAACTGATCAAGATGGGAGTTATTTCAGCATCCGTTGATGCTGAATCATGACTTTATTTCTCCTGTCCTTTTTACTCTTGAGGATTTAGCAATTCCCTCCAAGATTCTCAACTTCTCTTGTCTTCTGTTAATTAAAAACCAGCTAGGATTGCCAGCTAATTGCACACTGGTTTTTAACAAAGCCTGGCCTGTTGCTGTGTTTATTTTAAGTGTCAAAAGAATAGGCAGCAGCAGGTTTTACTGGCACTTCTCTTCAAGTGTGTGGTTTTTGCATGTACTGTGCTGAGCTGGGAAAAAGGTCTCACTAGAAATATTTATCGAGAAATATTTAAAAGATTATTCTTATGTTTAAAATCTTGCATAAAACTGACAACACTGATAGATTTTAAATACCAAAAAAGGAAAACCAGCATGACCACAGTGACCATGCCACGAGCTTGTTCCAGTATGTCCTAGCAAGGGATAGGGAGTCCCCATGGTTGGGGGCACCCAGCTGCTTGGGCAGCTCAGCCGAGCTGCACCTTCAAAACCCATCTGAAGTTGTCACTGCCTATTTTTTAGCATCTTAGAACAGCTGTAGGAGTCACATGGCTTATTCCTATTCATTACACAACATACCCCTCACCTATTGTGCATTAAAAAACCAAACCAAAGCAACAGCTTTCTGTAAATACAGTGTTATTTTTTTTTCCTGCAGCTTTTTAGCATCTCTCCATGGAAATTCAGTGTCTGCCTCAGTGACCCCTAGTGGGATGTCACAGGACAGAGGTACACCCTTGAGCAGCAGCAGCAGTCACAGCACATCCCAAAGCGCTCCGCTGTCCTTTGCCAAGCATGAGTCCATCAGGCACGTTTGGTTTCGGTCATATATAGAATTCCTGCTCCTCGTCCGCTGCTGGCGGGGCCGGGCTGGCCCGCGGTGCTGGCGGGGGGCAGCCCGGGGCTCCGTGCGGGGCTCTGTCCGTCCGGGCCGGGGCTCCGTGCGGGGCTCTGTCCGTCCGGGCCGGGGCTCCGTGCGGGGCTCTGTCCCTGCAGCCCGGGGCTCCATGCGCGGCTCCGTTGCTCCGGGCCGGGGCTCGCAGCGCCGAGCCGGGCAGGGCAGCCCCGGCTCCGGGGTCCGTCAGCGGGCGGAGGCTGCTCCGCAGGGCCCCGGGGAACAGGCTCAGCGGGCGGCGGCCGCTCCGCACGGCCAGCCCGGTGTCCACGTCGGTCTCGGTTCCCCGCTGCCCGCGGCTGTCGGCCGGAGCAGCCCGCAGGGCCCTGCCCGCCCGCCCGCGCAGCGGCAGCGCTGCCCGGCCCTGCTGCGGTGCTGCCGCACCGGGAGCGGAGCGCAGGGGCCTCTGGAGGTCACTGCCCTCCCGCTCACAGCCGAGGGCGGCTTCACTTGGGGCACATTTGGTTTTACCCTTCGCAGCTCTGACCTCCTGGCTCCTCCGCCCAGGATCACCCTGTTTGACAGCGAGAGGGGCTGGGACACAGTCCTGCGGGATTCTTCCACTGCCTGTACTGTCATGCTGCTGGGAAAGCCCGATGTTTGTCTCGAGGGTCCTGGAGCTGCTTTGAACCTGTTGAAAATTAGAGAGAAGCCGGTTATCACACATTTCTAGCTTGAGTAACGATGATGCTCTCTGTGCTGGGGTCACCTGCAGCCTGACTCAGCACACGTGGGGAAGTCCCTGCCGAAGGAGACTGTGGATGCAAAAAATCCACATGCATTCCAGGGGAAACTCGATAGTAAAGGAGAGCCACTGCCAGTTACCACAAGGGGCTTCAGGGAGGAATGACAATTCCATGTGGAGTCTGTGATTTAATGTGGAGCCTGGGATTTAATTTGTAATATGGCAGGAGGACAGGCCAGGGGGTAAATTGCAGGTACTCAAAAGAAAGATATACAGTAGGGGCTGAAAAGCTGCAGAATAAAGCACTAGGCTGCCAGCCTGCTCTCTGGAGCTTGGACACAAGATACATCCTCGAGTTCAAGTGGCTTACACCTTCCTTTGCAAGGAGCACAGTGCAGCATGGTCACATCCCCAAAAAAGCTTCCAATTTTCCTGCCAGTGAATTCATGTACATCTGTCAGCTCAAAGACCTTGTATCTACAGCAGGAAGAGCCACAGAGTAATTTAGGAAGGGAGCTCTGGAGGTCACCTGGCCCAGTCCCCTGCACCAGGTAGGACCAACTTCAAAGCTATGTGAAGATACCCAGGGCCTTGACCACTCCAAAAGGGTGGAAACCAGTTTATAAATTGATATTGATTGAGGCAGCAAGGGCTGCCCTAAGATTAGTGTTCAGAGCAGCACAAAAATAGGCGGAACCAAGTAATTAACTTTACCTCTAACAGAGAACTCCTGGGAGGAAAAAGCCAGGTCAAATAATTTAAAATCCAAATTACAAGAAAAATAACCAGAGGTGGGAGGGGTTATTAGAATAACCCAAACTTCCATTCTACTCACATGTGTAATTCTCACTACATATGATCTCAGTACAGACTTTGTCCTTGTTTTTTTTTTTTTTTTAAATTTATATTCATATAACCTCTGGACTGCACACTTAAACAGAAAAGGCAGAGATTTCCTAGGACACAGGTCTTTGTCACTTTTGTCACCTTCAACTCACTTGTGATCTCACAACCTCAATTGCAGGCAGTGCTGTATCAACATTACACTTACAAAACTTCTGGTTTTGGATGCCAAAAATCTGCTTTGAAAAACATTAATACAGCAATGATTTATCAGAAAAAGATTAGGCTGCTACAATCATTTTTTTGAGGCAGAGGAGGGAAGATGTTAAACTAGTGAACTAGTGTGCCCTAGAAAACATCAATAATCTGCATTTCAGGCAAGCAGTAATGATGTTAATTTAACTGTATAAAAACATTCCAAGGATCAGTGCTTATATTTATCAACAGCATCACAGCACCGGCAGACACCGATTACTGCATACACAAATTCATAAGAAAACATGAACAAACAAAATCATAATTTCCATTTTGAACCAGTCCTGCTTCCCTTGGAAACAAGTAGATAAAAGAGTCCCACAGACACATACCTTGAGCAGAATCGTATTTCCTTCATAGTCCTGTGTTTGCCACCTGGTGCTGCTGATGGGCACGCAGGGGTTGGGCAGGAGGGGCACCAGCTGCCCGATCTCCTGCACCCTGAACTGCAGGGCCGCCGAGTCGGGGGGCTCGGCCGTCACCCCGATGGGCAGCTGCTTCAGGCACAGCTGCACGGCCACGTGCGGGCTGGAGTGCAGCACAAACACACACAGGGTGCCCTTCTGCACGGTGCCCTCCTTCTGCAGGATCAGCTCGTAGAGCCTCACCGCATCCTCGTAGTTGTCGAAGCTGCAGTGGAGGGTGACGCGCAGGATCTCGGGGCCGTGGCGCACCCGCCTGATGCCCCACACGGGCAGCTGCTCCTCCAGCCCGTAGAATTCCTGCTGGGATGGGGCACAGCGGGAATTGGCAAACTGGGCACGCTGGTACCGCCAGGGAGGGCGCTGGAACTGCTCGTGCACCTGGATGATGCGTTCTTCTCCCAAGTCCTCGTGCAGGAAAAGGAGGATGGATATTCCAGGAAAGCTGCAGCTCCTCCTGTGGTATCTCTCGTAGTATCTCAGCGGAGGAACTCGCTCTGACACCAGGAAAAGGCGAATGTCCAGGCAGAGCCACTCCAGAAGCCGATCCAGAGTTTGCTGCAGAGGGAATGAGCGTCCCAAATGGGTGAGGAGATGCACAGTCATCAGAGACTCTGCTCCATCATCCATCGCAAACACTCCAGGCAAAAAATTAAACCAGACAAATTGGTGCCTTCCTTTTACTCTGCCTGGGGAACACAAGGGTGGACTCTGAGCCTTGCAGAGAATGAGTCTGGACTCCTACAGGCTTTGCAGTGACCAGATGAAACCCGTGGGTGAGCACAGTGTGCCCCAGAGGGGCCAGGTGCAGGAGGTGACAAGGCTTTAAGCGAGCGGTCCCAGGTCACATCCCAGCGGAGCTCGGCTCAAGGCTCACTCCCAGCTCTGGAGCTCTGGGCACTGAGTACCTGTGACCCAAGTGTCCGGGAGCAGCACTGCATCCTCCTGCTCCTGCCGTTCACAACAGGGACAGCAGAGTCACAAGCAGCGATTTCCCAGGGTGAGGCGATGCCCACTTGTCTCCCGGCAGTGGAAGTGGCTGCTCCGGACCCAGCCCAGTCCCACCGGTGCAATCACTGCCTTTTGCAAAGCCCATGTGGCACTCGTGGCTGAAACCCTCAGCAAATTTCCTTGTAGTCAGCAGGCTGGCTTTGGCTCATTGTAAAAAGCCTGTGATCTCTGTGAGTCCCACCCTTCTGGGGCACACAGATAAGCTGTTCTTTGAAAACAAGGAAGGAAAACAAAATAACAAAAGAAAAAAAACAACCGTGTGAATATGACAGATAACAATAAGGGCAGATATAAATCAGGAAAGAGGAGCTTTGGGAAAAAGCCTAGACTCCCAGTTACACCCTTCTCAACACAGGTAACTTCCTGCCTAACTGGAAACCAGGTCCTGGGTTATTGTACATAGCCCACTAAAGCTGGGTACCAGGCTTTCATTCTCAGTGCCCCCTTTGCTTCTTTTTCTTCCTTTACTTTTTTTTTCCTGAGATACCCATGTACTCAGCAGCCTTAGTCAAAGTCCAAGGGATTTTTTCTTGCTCCTTGGGTTTACATATTGGTACTTAACTTAGTTTACTGCATAAGCTGCAATAGGAATGCTGAAAATACACTGCTTTCCAGCTCTCTTCTAGGGTGAATAATAAATCACACTGTCCCTTCATCCCCCTATTTGCCAGCCCAGCAGCAGCACAATACAGGTCAAGCCAAACCCACTTCCTGTACAGAGCTGCCCCCACTGTAGCCAGTATTTAAACCAAAACTGGGGCCTCTGGTGATCTGTCCAGCTCCATCTAATTAAGAGCAGCACCTCTCTCTCTGCTGACATGCCAGCTTCCCTCCAAACAGCCAAGCACACAAAGCAGTGGTTCACTGTTAAGAAATCCCAGCATCAATAAGTCAATTAATTGTTCAAAATTCAGAACATTTTTTTTTTTTTATAATATGACGCTAACTTTATATTCTACTAAGTAAAATCTCCAAGGTCTAAAGGAATAAGCAGCAGTGCCTTGGTTTCTTTTAGGGAGATCTCTCTCACACACATTCATGCTTTAAAAGGTACACTGACACCTATGTACAATAAAAATTAAAAAGACTGTCTAGAAAATGAGGAAAAAGATTATTTTGCACCCACCTGCAACACTTCGAGCAAGTAACTGCTGTTTGGGAGGGAGACAAAAAACAAAATCCAGCCTTCAGACAATTGCAGGAAGAGAGTGAAGAGTGCAAGTGCTGAAAACATTAAAATGCTCTAGATGAGCTCTGAACAACACAATTTCACTAAAATATGGAAAAGGAAATGATTCATCAACTCCTTGCTACAGGGCAGGGGCAGGCAGTCATCTGCCTTCCTGCCTGTGAAGAACAGGGGAATTTGCCTGTGCAGGAAAACACTGAAACACAAAAAACCCTGAAGAAAGTCAATTCATCAGGCTTGGGTTGTGGCTGGAAGCTGCTCCCATGAGCAGGGTCCCCTATTCCCACCCCAGGTGAAGATCCTTGGGCTGCTACAGCACCCCAGCCCCAGTGCCCCCTCCCTGGGAGCAGGACCCCCACTCCTGCCCTGCAAACTGCTCCTCCCTCTCAGGGCCCTGAGCAGGAGCCAGGGCAGGCTCTCCTCGTGCAGAGCCACCACTGCTGCCTTGGCAGCTCTCAGCCCCAGCCCTGCTCCAGTCTGCTGGGTAAAATCTGGTGGGCAGCTGCAGCTCTGGGGTGAAGGTGACATAGGATAGGGGGTGAGAATTCTTGCAGAGCAAGTGGAGAGCAAGGGCTGGTTAGGGAATGATGCAGAAACCTCGGCCCTCTCCAGCTCCTGCTGTGGCCAGGGGGAGCCAAATTGTTTTCCAGATGGGTAGGTGCCTCCCACAGAGGCTGCTGAAGGTATGCAGCATCTCTCCTGTTTTTACAACAGCCAAAAACCTGAGCCTTACTCACAAAAAGGGCTAAATCTTGAATCCCCCACTGTATTTCTTCTGTGCTTGCTGGGGTGAGACAGGGAAACAGTCACAGCTCTGAAACTCTACCTGATGAAGCTGTCTGGAGAACAGCTTTAGGTCTGGTTCCCAGCTCCCCAGCAGCTCTGGGTCAGGAGCACCCACCAATCCTCCTGCAAGGAGCACGAGAGGAGCTGAAGCTCAGCCTTTGCCTGACCCTCTCCCTCAGAGGAGGGCAGCCCCACCACCCAGCCAAACCCTCCTGTTCCTCTTCCCCTTGCTCTGACAACTCAATATCCTTGGGGAAAGGCTCAAACCAGGCTCCTCAGCCTTGGACAAGGGTGTCCTCATGCCCTCCCTTTGTGTCCAATCCCCAAGCCTTGGGATAAAGCCTGGGTGCATTGGCCCTCACTGCTGCAGCTGCTGAGCTAAGAGCCTCCATCCACTGCTGGGCTCAGGGGAACAGGGATGGCTGCCACCAGAACAGTGCTGGCTTTTGCTGGGTCATCTGAGAAAAGCAAAGTGCTGATTTCACTCTGATCCCTGAATGGAAGGAGTCCTTGCCTTCCTCTCTGCCTCCCCTTCCCCCAGCTTCCCAGTCTGTCTGCCAAACAGAATAGCACATTTTTCACAGTGACCCACTGAATGCACCAAGAAAGATCTATCTCTTCAAGAGATTAGAAAAATATAGCAAGTCAATGGTACATGAAAAGTGGCTGTTCTGAGGGGAGAAGGGGTGAACAATTCTGATATGGGACTCAAAAAAATCGGGGCCTCATTCCCAGCTGGCAGTGACTGGTAACACAGCAGAACATAGAGGGAGCTGCTGGGGCACTCCAGCTGTGTGCAAGAGCAGGACAAATAGGAACTGGCACTAATGCAGACACTGGTAAGCCCTGCTAAATTAAAGTCCAAACATAAACAAGTAATAAACACTTTATGGTATGAAACCTTAGAGAATACTGTCTGCTCTAAATCTAAAATTCTACAGTGGAAAGGCTTTTAATTAATTTAATTAAAAATTCCTTTTCATAATCAATTCCTGAGTTGTGCCTAGTCGTCTGCACGGTTCCAAAGGGCAAAGAGCCCTTAGCTCCAGCTGACACCACCAAAACTGATGATGCATCACAGGATTTAATAAGTTCAGAGCAACATCTGTAAGGAAGGTACTTTACAAAGATTATTAGAATGTAATTAACTGGAGAGAGACTGAGTATGTATTACCTAAGCACCTTGGGAGAAGGCCTTATTAAATACATGACTCAGGCTTCCTAATTTCTTTTAAAAACTTTTTTTTTTTTTTACACCAATCTCAAGCTCTGCCTATAACAAGGACAAAACTACTAAATTAACCTGCTAGATGACAGTTATATACAGCATACACAGTACTGAGATAAAAATCAAGATTAAGACCCTAATTGAATACAAATGTCTTTTCAGAGGTTGTCTCTGGCTTCAAACCCTGTGACTCCAATCCATCACCACTTTGGAGGAACTAAAGACCCAGTAACCAAAAGACCAAAACCCCATCTAGCCTACTGCATTTATTTAAGTAGACTTCTTTCCCAAGGTATTCTTATTTCTTATTTTTAGCAAGCTATCAGAAAGTAGTGATCCAGCAAGGGTCTGTCAGCAGGTGATGCAGGCTTTGGGGCAAGGGCAAGGCTGAAAGCAGCACTGAGACACAGAGATGAGCTTCCCAGTAGTAACAAACATGCTGCAGAAAGGCACTGCATGGCCTTGGCTGGTTGTCATACTCAACTCTCACCAGGTGATGTGTCCTCAGCCAGTTACAGGGCTCTTGCAGACAGTTCCATTTTTCCTCAGTTTTCAGTTTGTCTAAAATATTTTTTAAAAAAGCCAAGACACTCCATGCACCCAACCCAAGACCCACTAAATGTAATGAGCCAACTGGAGGTTATAGCAGGAACAAGTATTTGTAACAAAGATCAGAGGAGGGGTCAGGTTGGAAGGGATCTCCATGGGACCTCGGGTCCAACCTCCCTGCTCAGGCAGGGCCAGCCCAGAGCACATGGCATAGGATTGGGTCCAGACTGTTCTGGAGTATCTCCAGTGAGGGGAGACTCCACACCCTCTCTGGGCAACCTGATCCAGTGAAGCTCTTCCTCACATTCAGGTGCAACTTCCTGGGCAAAAGTTTCTGCCATTGCCTCTTGTCCTATTGCTTCAGAGCACAGCCTGCTCCATTCTCTGGACACCCTCCCTTCAGTCTCTTATAGACACTGATTTGATCCCCTCTCAGCCTTCCTGAGACTGAACAAGCCCAACTCTCTCAGCTTTTCCTGTGGTGTCCTGACTTTGAAGAGGCAGCATTTAGCACTGACCCAAGATGGCATCTCCAGGATCCCTCTGCCACGTCCCCAGTGTCACCCTTCCACAGGTCAGAGTGGGACAAGGGGGAGGTCAGCCTGCTACGTGTGAATTTAAGTGCCCAGCTCCAGAGACCCATTTCTGAAAGATCTAACCCAGCAATGTTTATTTACATTACACCTCAATTAAAAATCATCCAGAAAAAGAAAACAGGCAGATCTGAGCAAACGCAAGACTTGCAGGGCCCAGTGAAGTGTTTAATCAGCTCTCATTTGGCATTGTTGAAGGGCACTCAGAGCAGCATTCTTGGACGGCCAGCAGCAGCCCGGCTGTGACTGCTCCCTGCCGAGTGCTAATAAGGGCGAGTCCCCAGGAGGCGCTGACCCCGCCAGCCAGGCCAGCTCCAGCTCAAGGAACAAGTCAGACCCACGCACTGTGAAAGCTTCTAATTACTCCCTTTCCTGAAGACAGCCTTCCTGAGATACAGAATAATACACCCGAACTTCTAATTACAAGAGCCTTGGCCTGGATACCACATTATTCTGGAATTGCAGATTTGCATAATTAAGTTGATACCAAATGCTGTGACAGACAAGCTGCAGGAGATTATTAGCCTCATCTTTAACAGAATTTCAAAAGAAGCAAGATCCAAACAGCCAACAAATATTAGCAGAAGTGGCTCTTAAGGTCTAGGAAACTCAGACTTTACTGGGATTTGGGGCATGTTCTGGTAACTTTGCAAAGGAAAATGTGCACATGAACTCAAAAGCCATTGTAAGGCACCACCAGGCTCTAATGTAGCATCACTCTGAGGGCTCCAGGACTTCTTATTGTGAATTTTTCCTCCCAAAACCAGGACTGCTAAAATGACTGCTATTCATAAACAGAGGCTGGAAGTTGCACCTTCTGGTGGATGCCCCTTTTCTCCCTCCAGTTTTACTCAGGCAAACAGGAGCACAGGGCTCTCCAGACAACTTCCTCGTCCTGCCTACAGCTAGTCCAGGTCAGCAGTTCCAGGACTGGGGAGGTGAAACAGGCCTTTCCCTCCTGGGCAGCAATTTGGTTCTTGCTTTAGGACAAACTGCTGAGAGCAGGCAGACTGTCAGGCTGGCTGCAGACCCAGGCAGATACTGATGTCAGGTACAATCACACCACATTTGCAAGATTTTCTTTGCAGGTAAAAAATGTGGAAAAAAACCCCTCAGAGATTGTGGTTGAGAAGCCCAGAACCACCAGCCTAAACCTCAGTGGCTTAGAGTGGAATGGGACAGAGTGCACCTACCAGTCTGTGAACTTCCCTAAAAAAGCTGGGCTGTCCTTGAAAAACTTGGCTTAATTTAAAAGATTGTAAAAATAGAGACATTCACATGATCATATTTCCTTAAAGCAAGGACTAACGCTGCGGCTTTCTTTCCACATATTGGATAAATACAGTGTGGTCAAAAATGAGGCTTCAAGTACTAACCTAATGAGAACAAATAGCTGAGATTAAAAACAAGAGGATAAAAATACCTAAAACATAAAACATGATCCTAACAGCCCACCTGGACAGGAAGCATGATTGTCCTTGGGCAACAAGACCACGTCCATGGATTTTTCAGAGCACACTTTTTACTACAGCTAAAGTGCAGAAGATGCCAAAGAAGCTAAAGATGCTAAAAAGTACAGAAGCAGAGTGATTTGAAAACCTGGAGCCTATCTCCTATCCTTTGTGATAGTATTTTCACTCTTTTCTACTCTTCACCAATTTCTAAAAAGCTAATTTTTCTGTTGCTCTTCCTTTTATGATGCCATTATTACCTGAGCAGATTGAGAATAAATATTATTCCATGTTGATATAATTCTGTATCACAACCATCAGACAAGAGCAGAGTGGTGCAGTTTCAGACATTACTCCCTCACCTGTGTTCAAAAAAGACCAGCAGTTTCATTTGAATCACAAGAACTTATACTTGCCTCTTTGTGCAACTTGCATCCCTGGAGGAACACAATCCCCAGCTTCATCCAAGAGTGCAATGAGCAGCAATCTCTCCAAGGGAAGAAGCAGCTGAGCTGTCTCTTCATGGAGCACCCAGGGCTCAGTCATGCAGCTGGGGCTTGGGATGAATCCCTGCAGGTGTCACAGGCGAGTTCCCCAGCTCAGGCTGGATCACCAGTCACACACCAGCACTGGAGCTGTCACCCTGCTGCCATTGGCACTGCTCATCCAGCAGAGCAGTGTCAGCAGCAGACCAGCACCTGTGGTGAACACACCAGAGCAGGGCTCTTACAAGAGCTCAGTGCTGAAGGATCCAGCAGGTGACATTGATTGGTGAATTGGTGCTGCCCCTGCTTTCACACTCCCCTCTGGGTACCACACCAGCACTGACCAGCTGCTCACTGCTGCCTGGGGAGCCAGCTGCAGTGTCATTCTGCCCAGTGCAGCACTTCATAGCAAGAACCTCTATACAACTGAAAAATCACAGTTCATGATCAATTTAATCACTCAAAGAACATGACACGTGCACAGGAAATACCCTGTTTCCAAGATTTCAGGTAATACTCTTTTTGGGGGGGGCTAAATCCCCTGACTTCCACAATATCTGTTTCCTTTTAAAGGTAAAGACCAGTGAGCCCAAGTCCTGTCACAGTGTGTAACTGCAGACTGACTGCTGGAACAACAGAGCTCAAGACACCAGGATTTCAGCCTTAGACAGGGTTGTTAATATTTTTCTGTTCATTTCTTGAAACCACTCCAAGTTCAGGATGTGCAAGACTCAGTACATGCTAAGTCTCATAAGTCACTCCAGCTGTGCCACACTTATCTAAAGAAGTGGTTACAGCAAGGAAGAAATAAATAATAAACATATTTATCACTGTCAACTAATCCACATCCTTCTGTGGCCTGTGGAAATCTCAAAAGGTCTTCAGCTCCTAAGAAACATATTCAAGAAATAAAATGTGGCACTATAACTTAAAAAGGTGTCCCATGACTAGATTAAAAAGCCACGATTTTCAGATTCAATTTACAGATGTGTTTTGTTTCATCATCTGACACCGTGTATGTAACTTTCAGTCCTCATTCACCTCAAACACTTCTTGCACACGGGAATTTGCTTTTCCTGCCAGTCCATGCTATTCCAAAACACATTCTTAAAAGTTTTGAGGCACAAACTGCAGGAGCAGCTGGTTAAAGACGCTGCTGGGTGTTTAACAGAGCTTCAGTCAAGGAAAGCAGAGGGTGGGAAGGTACCCAGGACGCCCTATAGACAGCAGGCAGCGGGGTCCCTGCCCGGGGCACAGCTCCGGATGTTCGCAGCAGGTCTGCTCTGCACTCCCCACATCCCAGTAACACACAATGGCATGCTGCAAGTGCCCCAGGCTGCCCAAAGCCACCAGCACGGGGAACCTCTTACACATGGGGAGCACAAGTTACTGAAGCTGCTTTTTGCACCCCTCTGCCCTGTGACATCCAGCACTACCTCAAACACGTTTTACTCCAGCTCTGTCGCTCCCCCCAGAGATTCACCTTCCAGCAAACAGCCCTTGGGAGCAAACACACCTCCCTCTGCTGCCCTGAGCATCCCCCATCTTTGCTTCAGCTCCTGCCACACCAAATACCACTGCTCTGACAGGGTTTGAAGGAGATGGCACACAAATGAAGTGAGCCACAGCAGCACAGTGTTCACAGAGGAGGAAGAGAGTAGCTCTTAAGATCCAAGGATTCCTCTGTTGTACCTGGAATAAAAGTTGAATTTTAAACTGCAGGAGAAAGAATGATTAACAAAACATCACTGCTATATGTTCAAATGTTACTTCTTTTCCTACCCTGTGTTCATCTCAAAGCTACTGCATGCATTAGCTCCCATGGACTTAGTCCCCATGAAAGCTCCAGTTTTGGAGAAGAAAGGAAGGAAGCAAAGAGCAGAAGTGAAGTTGTTTATACAGTTGACACATACTGATGCCAGCTCAACAGGACTCTGCTGGGGCAAGAGGTCCAGCCATGTCCATGCAGTTACACCCAACCACAGCTAAAAGATTTAGAATATTAAATGCAGTTTGGGGGCACAATCTACGAACACTTCCCTGCACAGTGAAGGACAGAAAAGTAGGTGAACTATTATCCTGTACCTTTATCCAGCTTTCAGCTGGATTTGTAAGTTCTGCATTGTACAGTCTTTTCAAATGAACATTCCAGAGGACCAAGGAACCATTAAACTTACACTTTGGACTGAGCACAATGGTTAATACATTTACTGTCCAAGCTATCAAAATGACAGTTTCAACAGAAATTCACCTTTGTCCCATACACACACAAGATGATGCCAGCTATGCACATTATTTAGTCCAGTTCTTGGCTGTCAAACCAACCCTTGCTCTAAAGGGCTCCATGGAAGGGGGAGCTCAGGATCGAGGAACAAAGCAGAGCCAAAGGGTTGGACTGAGCTATAGAGGTTCTGGCCAGTTTTGGACATGCAGAGGCCACAGGTAGTTCCAGTTTTTGATACTTCTGAAAAGACTGGAACCCCATCTCTGTGCAAGCTTATCCCCACAAATCAGCATTATGAAAGGCTCTATTACCATATGTGTATATATATATATACAAGTGCCACCCATCAGGTACTACAAAATTTGATTGCAATACATGGGAATAAAAATACTTCAGCCACCCAGCATATTTAGTGCAAAGCTTCTGTTTTCACAGGGTGAGGGAAAGTAAATCTGACACCAGTGGCTGATTCTAAATGAGCAGTGGCAAATAGAACAAATTGTGTTACATTGGAAGCTTCAGGGTCAACAGAACAAAGTTTGTCTTTGGAAAAGAGGAAAGACATTGCATTCAGGAGTAGTTTAACATCACAGACTTGGTCTGCTTGGCATTCATTTATTCTGTAAATTGCCAGTGGGGAAACTGTATGGATTAATTCCAGGGGACACAAAGAGTAAACCAAAGCTGTAAAGGTAGTGAACATGGAAAAGAGCAAGAACTGCACCAGGGATCCATAGGGTCATCACATTTGTTATGATGGTAAATGAGGAATACTCTAAATACTTTTAAATAAACTCATGTACAAGGAAAGTACATGCCTACACTTCTTCACACAGCTATAAAACTCAAACCCTACTTCTAATTTAAAGAATTCCAAAGAATTAAACTCCATGTTTATTAAGTCTTGTTAATGCCTTTAGCTGCACATTAATGCAAAGAAACCAAACTTATTAATAATTGCACTCACACATGTAACTACAATCCTACTAATGATATTTTAACAAAATTACAAAGAAGCTTTAAGTAGAAATTAAGAAGGAACTGAAATTAGATAAGGCTTAGCAGAATTCTACTATAGATTGTAAATGAAATCCCACTAAGATACAAACATGTAAACATCAAACTCACCTTAAGCACAGTACTAGTGATGTCTTCTTGTCTCTTCCTGGAACTTTCACATTCTCCATTTTTCAATCCTCTACCTCATGTTCAATGGCAAAGGGCATATTTTTGAAATCTGACTTCAGCAGAAGTCTCTTCCTGAATAGTGTCTTCAAAATTCTATTAAAATGGAAACTATGCTCTTAATATTTTTTACTGAAAACAGCCATCACCACCTGCTGTTCTTCTGGCAAACACTCTTGCCCACACAGCTTTTAAAAAGACACTCTTCAACACCTAATTATACAGTCATTCACACAACATTCAGCTTCCCAAAAGCCACCAGAAGTAGGAAACTTCAGCTGATGTACAACAGAAGTACAGAGGCAATGCACAGGACAAAGACCTCCTGTCCCAAATCACAACACTCATGTCTCTGTAAACTTCACAGGGAAAAGGACTTGAACTCATTTCTCCCTGCAAAGCACATGGGAAAACATTAACATGCAATATCACAACATTAATGCTAATAAAGAGTCCTTTATACATAAAAGAAAACCTTCATATTGGTACATGGAAGAGTAATTTACATTTTGAGGAAGATGTTTCTGATGAGTTTAAACAAAATCAAAACCCCAGATCAGCTCCCTGTGTTTAGTACTGTTGTACTGGCTCTACAATGACCACATCTCTACTAAGATTTGCATACCCTGTGCAGAGACAGAGGTGTTTTAGTAACAGCCAGCAAACACCTTTTCAATAGGGCCAATGGTCCAGCTCTTTCCTTTGGGGCTAAATTCCTGATGGACAAGGCAAGAAAGTTCTTCAGCCACCACCTCCTTCTGCTGGTTCAAAAACTACTCTGTGCGTGTGTAGGTGTGTTGGGGGTGTGCAGTAAACTTAAAGCTTCATAAATAAAGCTTCCAAATAGCCAAGCTAAAATATCATCCTAATTCCAGTCCCTCTCTTTAGAAGAAATATCCTGCTCTTGAACAGCAGCCAGGACTTGTACCTTAACAGGCTGCAGAGGGCTAAAATTGTGGGGACACATTGTGAAAAACACCCTCCAGTCACACTGAAATGTTGCACCAGCACCATGCACTTGTTTAGCACAGCCCATCAAGAACTGCTCTGGCAGGTGCTCTACAACCAAGCTTTTCTTTTTGCTTCATTTCCAGCTCTTCATATTAGAAAGCCCATCCCAACTATATTTATCAAGATCTATGGGTGAAAGTAATGTGAACCAAGACAAAAAATACTGTTTTGAATTAAAGCAGAAAAATAGTTATGCTGGGAAAGCACAGAATATGTGCACTGGAATGTCGGTTTAATAAAAACTGCAGTACAATGCACACTCAAAAATTTCTAACTGTGAGAAGAATGATGCCATCAAACTGCTATTTTTAATCTATTTTTGCAGCATACTGTCAAGAAGAAAAAACGTTTCAGGGTAAGAACTAAAAATTTCATTACAGTAACAATTTTTTATTGCATGTTTAAAATGCATTTTTAAAAACAAATAGTGCACGCTGGCTTCACTTTAATCTCCTGAAATATGCATTTATGATGGGAAGCCCTGGGGCTACAGCTCCATCTATGATGTTTATTAACAAAATATAATCCCAGTACATCCCCAGGGGACAGTATTTAATTCCAAAGATTGTCAACCCTGTACTCTAACACACTTGAATTAGTTGTTTGTGTACACTAAATCCATTTATTTTAAATTTATTTTGTCTACATTTAGTGAAATAAAAACATCGCCCTGTACAATCCACCATCAGCAGTGAGTACAACAGCAAAAATTATTATACAGTTTATACACACTAAAATCTTGTCCTTTTTCCTATAAAGAAACCAGAAAAAACCTAATCAATATAGAGTTTAATTTAGAAGAACTCAAATTACAGAAGGGAAAGCCAAAATTATTACGGTCTTTTCTGAGCCCCCAGAAGTTCCTGATTCATGTTGTTGGAACAGTGAGTGCAGCTGGAAGAGTGAAGCATGCTCAAGTTGTCTTCTTGGGTCTTCAAAAAATTAGCAAGTATTTAAATTGAACATGTCTAGTTAAAAAAAAAACATTTGAAGCAGAGCAAGGTAAGTGGGAATTTTGCCTTACCACTTGTGGTTTCTTTTAAACCCAACTTATACAATGCGCCAAGTGCTAAGCAACACTACAGAAACACATTTACATCAACACTGAAGATCTGGGGAAATGAAATTCCAACAAATTTATTTTTTTAAATGAGCTGTATTTTCTAAAGTCATTTTTATTTCTCTGTTTTCATACAGTATTGAAAACAAACGCAGCACATTCACATTTTCCCGAAGAATTGTAAGGATGATCTCTACAGGGATAACGTTGAAAAGCCTGAAGCTCAATTAATTCATGTCAAAAACTCTCAAAAGGAGTAAAAGGCTTGATCTGAATGGTCTAGAACATGTACTGTAATTTAATAGAGAAGATGGTCGTCTTAATATTAATGATTTAAAAGAACTTCCCAGTTCATGCGAAGAGTATAGTCCAAGAATAAATCAAATTTTCTGAACGCATTTTATGCTACGTAAGTGTATACTTTGCGATCCTCAGGTGTTCGTGCCAAATATTCTCTCTCAATAAGTCCTTCAATACGTTTTTTAATAACAACTGGACTTGGTAAGAATCGGGCCTTCAGCTGCTGAGTTACCTAAAACAGAATAAAGCCAACAATATAAAATCACAGCGCAAGGAAGATCTTGATGTACCCTAACAGAACACAACAACCAGAAAAATGTATTCAGACAGAGATGGTGACAGCTACAGAGCATAAAAAGCAGCTTGCAGACTTCTGACAGTCCCTCCACTTGCTTGCTCATGTTGGGGTATGATTCAAAGCTCCACAGAGGCATGGTCACAACCTGAGAATGCTCCCAGTTTCACAGCTCTGAGGGAGTTCAGGAGGGCAAAATGTGTCATGTCCTGGAGCTGTGTGAGCTTAGCAGTGAAAAGCAGCAGGACTGCTTCTCTGCTCAGTAACATGATCAAAGCCAAAAATAATGTAAAGCACACTGGTTTGCTTTTCAAGCAATTTAACATCATAGCAGCACTAAAAGTAGGAAGGAAAATTAGATACACCCGTGAGTACATCCTAAGGTGAAGAGTAAGGATTTAGGTGTCTTCAGAGAGACATGGAGAAAAGAAAGGATGGGTTAAATACAGCATCCCTCAAAAGCCTTTCAGAATCATGTTAGTAAGAGCTGTGTAACTTTAATGAGATAATAGCAAAAGCAAAACTCAGTACCAGCATACCTCTGCTACTAGCACATTGTGTTGCATCTTCTTTCTAGATTTCATTATCCGAACTATAGCAGCTTCTATCTCATGTTTTCTGTCATCATCTACTTTCTGCCTTGTTTCTTTCCTTTCTGGATCAGATTCTCCTTGTTTGGCAGCAACTTGAAGAAAATAGAGAATGTAAATTATGTTAGCAAAATTAAAATGTGTTTCATTGTGTGTTAGCTTCACTATTTATTTCATCTAGACATCAAGTTATATTTTCCTGAGTTTTGACATTTTCAAAGTTGATTTTTTTTTTTGTTTAAATGAAAAGCAGCCACAAGAACATACTAACACTTTCTGGCATATTTTGATAGCAACTGACAAGATAACAAACTGTTATTTAATTACGACTATGTTAAAATTTGAACAGTACTCAAATCTGCTTGCAGGCACAAGCACCAGCACTTCTATAAGCTAATGAAGTGGTTATTATACACTCAGCTTCCCTTATTTGTTAAACCCAAATCACTGCCCAAAACCATTATAAGCTACCTGGTACTTGAAAATGGCTGTTGTATCATGGGCTAAAAACATCACTCATTTCACTGCAGTACAGCAACTTATGAGGCAATTTTCCTATTTCTGAATCAATCAGTAGCATATTTTTCATTTTATTATTTAATTTGGATTTTATTTTTCTTTCAGTATTTCCTGTAAGAGATAATTACAAATTTTGTAAAGTAAAAGGCTTAACTGACTTCCATACTCTTCTTGGCATTTGAATTTTCATTTTGATGCAACTAATCACCAAGAAAAAAAAGTTTTCTCCTTTTACCTCTATGGACATCAATCCTGCAAAAGATGATTTGAAGTTTTAAGGCAGACTGCAAGAGAGTAGAATATAAAGCTGACTTACCCGTCTGAATCTTGACTCTGTGTAGTTTAGATGTGAACTGATCATTCACTGTAAATATGTGACCATTTTCTATTTCTTTTGACTTGGGCTCTTTTGTGAGGACACGTTGTGTTGGTTTGCCACATGCAAGGGACTGTAGGGCTCTAACCAGTTCTCTTTCAGGGATATCAGTTTCTTGCTGAATTTCCTAAAGAAGAATACTTTGTTAGCTCATGGCTGTGGCAGAAGTTTGTGTGTTGCACACAACATCAGGGATTGCTTAAAGTAAAACTGTGATAGTTGTGGCACTTGAAAGGTCAGGACTCGTTCAGCAGCAAGGTCTCAGTGGGTACTGTTCAAAATGATCCACCTGGGTCAACACTCAGTGAATTCTGTCACATGAACAGTCACCATGAGCTGAAGGAGAAGAATGAATAACCAGCTGTTCCATTTCCCTGTAACTTCTGAGAGGGCTGAAAGCATTTGTTAACTGTTTCCAGGGTTTGCTGAACAGGGCAAAACCAAACCTTCTGACTAACTCAGTGATGGAAAACATCCATGATGTTCATGACCATTCATGAGCATTCCTGACCAAGAGATGCACAAATACTTTTGTGTTCAGCCATGCTGCTAAAAGAGATCTTTACAAATGGAGCAAACAATGTCTGGTTTCACTGCAGCAGACAAATACTCTAGATCATCATACCTCCCTTCTGAATAGCTCCAACAATTTATTTACAGCCCAGATGCCTTTGGCTAGGACTGCTCCAGGTGAAATACAAAAAGAGCCCATTATAGTGCAGCAAATATATGAATTTTGAAGAAGACTGTTTGTAAAACGTGTACATAACCTGGTGTACCTCTGTCAGTGCTCTCAAGAGTCAGCTGAGAGATGGATGTTAGGCAAGTCAACAGTGGTCATGAGCTAGTAAATAAATTACACTGGATGCAGAATGATGCCTTAATATGCTCTAGGAGAAGGCTAACTATGCTGCTCTCTCAGACCTTATGTATTTACTGAGCTCTCTTCAGTAAAAGTTCATTTCTTCTCATCTCTTTTCTTCCTATTTCTAGCCTGAGGAAACTGCAGACACTTCTGATTCCACATTCTTATTCAGACTCTTGAGGGACTTGTAGGAGCTAAAGAGGAAAAACAAACCTTGCAGACAAGCAGCTGTCCCCAAGAGCTATCCCTTTCTCAGCTTCCCCAACTTTGCTTCCAAGGGCAGTATCAAGCCCTTTTGTCCCCATAAATTCCTGATTCTCGTGGCACACAAGTCCATGTGATGACCTTAGCTTAAAAACAGTAACAACTCCAAGTGATCAAAATGCTAAGATCTGTAAAGAACTATTAACAACTTGTTAAAAGATCTTTAAAGAGTGACCAGAAGAATCAAACTAAATTCTATCAAAGAATGTTATTTCTTGAGTGTACTCAAGTTATTTCTTAAATCAACCCAGAAAAAACAGCCACTTTTCTGTCTTCAGGCACCACTGACAACATTCAATAAAAATGATTTGGATGTAGTGGCTTTGACTCAGACTTTTATCAAGAATTAGACTGCACCTCATGCACAGCACCTCACTACCAGCTCTCTGTGATGCCAAGACTCAGACAAAATGGGCATTATTTTTCACCTTGACACTACACACAGAGGTGGTGACTTTACGTGAAGCCACATAAAACTGTTTTTGACATAAGGTCAAGTGAACTGGAATGAGGTAAAAAAAATAAAATCACCCAGTCAAAAAAATAAAAAAATCAGGGGTTTTGGTACCTTCTGCTTATAGATGATTAGGAAATACTATAATGTTCCTAAGAGTATTCTTAGCATAATGCATTCAGAAATACTTATACCATTTGAAGTTGTGAATATCCACATATTTTAACTATTTCCTAGTATCAAATCATTTCTTCCCAAGCTGCTCATAGAAAGTTACTATTTCTTCCTTTGCTGCTTTATTTCAAACACAGTTGTCACCTTCACACATTTTTTTTCAGATTCATTACAAAGTAGTATTTAAAAAAAATCCCAAGAAGCTATAATCCTTTACATGGTCACAACAAAAAAACCTTACTGAAATGGACTGATCAGCCCAAAATTTACCAAACCAAGGGAAGGTGCAAGATTTTAGAGCTTAGATAAATGAAAAGCCTTAAAGGCTACAAACCAAACCCAGCTTATTAATGATGTAATGCCAGTGACATGCAGGCTCCCAAACTTTGATTTTTGATCAAACTTTGATTTTTAAATTAATCCTTTCAAAACTACATCAGTTCTACAAAGCCATATATACATCCTCTGCTTTTAACAAAAGTGAAACAAAGAGCAAAAGGGAGTTTGAGGGGGTTTCATGCCACCTATCCTTATATAAACCACTATTTGCTGTTGTACTTCACACTGAGCCATGAACACACTTGAACTATTTCACTTTTAGAATTTATGACCCAGCATTAAAGTAAGGACCACAAAGAATTGCACTGCAATATGCTGCCTCAGAAGGAGCCAAAAATTTCAAGCTGAATAAAAAAAATGCAGTTATGAATGTAAATGGGAATAACAGATGTTCCTGTGCTCTCTTTCCCTCAGCCTGCAGCATAATGTTTTCCTGAACATATTTTTATGTAGATATTTGATGTAGCAGTGAGAAATGTATACTTCTTCCTCATCTCCAAAAATGCCTTATTTTAAAAAACACATTAGATTTGTTCACAGGAGTAGTACTGATTACACAATCTCAGTGCTAAAATATTATCAAGTGATAGCTCTGTCTGGGGGCTACAAAAGAAATCATTCCAGGTATGGAACTCTGACAGTTCTATACAAGAAAACAGATTATTAGAAGGAAAATGTGCAGGAAAAAAAAAAGGAAAATAATTTTATCATTTTTATAATAAAAAGTGTTTTTAGTTTTATTTACAGACTGCAACTTGTCTGCCTTCCAGAGAATACAGCAAAAGAGGGAATTTCCTTTACAGTTCTAATATCTAGTTTACAGTTCTAATTTCTCATTTTTGTGGAATTATTCCACAACTTCTACTATGGTCACATCTGTATTTCCTGTTTGTTAAACATAAAGAACCATGCTTATTTCTGATGCCATTACAAAAAGTGAGTATCTCACCTTTTAAAATACTGAGCTGTAATGTAAATCAACTGAAAAATATGTTGAGTATAAGACTTGATTAGAAATTGAATTTGTAGAAAAAATTAGCATTCTTTGAAGGCCTGCATGAAGATTCTTCCTCTTCCACTTCAGAAGCATTAACCTACATCTATATGGCCAATAGCTATTTTGCATATACAAATAAAATGTTGCTGTGCAGGAATACAATAAATGTATACACTTTTTTGTGAAGAAATTTTCTAAAACTATCTTTTAAGTTTCCACAGTATTTTATGGATAATTTTAGCATTATCAGTATCCCATTTTTTCCTCAATCACATGGCCTAATGGTTATTAGGATTATTATGAGGATCTTATCAAGTTTGCAATTAATAATCACACTGAATGAAAAATAAAACAGCAAAGTCTGTTCAGCTGTGAAGGCAACTTCAGATGAATCTGTTGAGCTGTGAATCTGCAGAAACACTTTGTGTATCAGACAGTTTTAGGATACAGCAGCACACACAAGTCAGCTCACGTGCTCTGCTGCACTGAAAGCACTCATCTGACACAAGAGAGAAGGAATGGGTGCCCAGCACTCAGCAGTTCATCAGGGTGTCCAGTAATCAATGAACAAAGATAAAATGCATTCTCCTCTGAAGTTTTCATAAGCTTTCCTGGCTGGGGTCAAAGACAATTCCCACACACTTCACCAAAGAAACCAAAGAACACAAATATGCCTCCTTAACGTTTTAGTTCAAGTGGGACACAAAGCAAGAGCTTAAGAACTCCCAAACCAGAAATAAACAAAACATACAACCTAAAAGCAGATGGACATATTTCTCTATCACCTGGTCTTGGTAAAATAAAGTATAATTTAGAGTATGTATTAAAAACTGTATTTTTCACTGCTCTCCCAAGTGTTATTTATTCATATGTGGGTAAGGCTCTACTACTCATTAAGCTTTCAATTTGGTGGAAAAAGGCAGCTACCAGCCCAATTTCAAAATCAGCTTCAAGAAAAAAGAGAGCTGTTAAGTTCCC
Source organism: Agelaius tricolor (assembly GCF_023055355.1). Lineage (NCBI taxonomy): Eukaryota > Metazoa > Chordata > Aves > Passeriformes > Icteridae > Agelaius > Agelaius tricolor. Next base: position 9,784,378 of record NW_027269272.1, read on the forward strand.
CTCCTTGTTTTCACTCCCTCAAATATTCTGCAAAGCACTCAAAGCTGTAATGCTCCTGCAATGGATTTCATAACACACAGGACTTTGTGTTCTAAAATAACATTCTAAATTATCAGTAGTTTATTAAGAGTCCCTTATCAAATCCTGCCTTCCTTAATCACTACTGAGACCATTTCAAAGAAACCTTCTTTATTAACAGGCTAGAAGTATGCCAAGTAAGCTGAAAACACAATCCAAACAAAAAGGCAGATGATTACTATGCATAGCACAGTCAAAAGCAGATGAGAAAACCTGGAAATCAACTGTTCCAAACTGCACCCATACTGCTTTTCAAGGCTGCCAATGCTCTCTCAAACAGAAGATAATGTCCAAAATAAAACTATCAATTTATCTAAACAATATAGTGCCCACACAACAAGGCACATGATCCTCCTCCTCTCCTTAAGCCTTCATCATCATCATCATCATCGTCGTCTCTTAGCTGACATTTTAGCCTTTCCCAGCACACCCCTCTAGTCTCCTTGTTAAGAATGTATCCAGACCCTTTTTCACTGTCCTTTCTGGCTGATCAGCTCAGAGAAGGGCTGGAAGTTCTTTGATTCATCCTCCAAGCTCAGTCCAGCCTGCCAATTTTACTTATGTATCCAAGAAGCCAGGATACAAACCCTTCTCCACCCTTTGGCCTCTAAATCCAGCTTCTCAAAGACAAAATGAGGAAATGGAGCCACCTGCTGCATTTCAACTTCAGCTTTTCTACAGCTCAATGGCCTAGAACAACCACACTCATAATTCTCAAACATTTCTGAAACCTTCAGCTCTCACATAATTTCCTCCCCAAGAACTGCTTCCCAGGTGCATTGCTAATGATCTGCTTGGCCTGATCCATACTCAAATAAAATGAGAGGCACCTGATCTTCAAATGCCTAACTCAAGAGGACAAGAAAGTGCCCAAACCAGTTATTTAGAATCAGGTGAGAAACCCAGACACTTACCTCAAAAGTGTATTTTTCTCTGTTGTTAAATAGCATTAATATTGTCATCTGGAAAGTGGAGACTTGCAATATGTGCTTCCGTGTGTTTGAGCCAGTTACTTGGGCACCTCCTACACCGACTTCTGAGCCATCTTCCTATTTTAAAATTCCAAAAGTACTGTTAGATTACTCTTCACTGAAAAGTGTTTTATCCTGGTAAGATGAAAATTTCATGTGAAACATTTCTCCAGGAGATCAGCCTACAGAAGTGACAGAAAGGCAAACACCTGGGGGCATGGCCAGGATGCTCCTGCAGCAGCTGCCTTACAATGCCAGGGAGATTGAGCTCCATACAGAGCCCAGGCCAGGCCATCTACAGCCACCAATCAAACACTGACCATTGCTAAGGATGGAGACTCCACCACCTCTGAGGCCCCTGTTCCATTACTTATCCACCCTTCAAGTTTTCTTAAGCTTACCTTTAAAGTTATCAACCTATTTATCCCACAGTAACACAATTTCAACGTCCTCACAAGTGCATGTTATTAATACTTTGTTGTAAGAATTTTGCTTTCAATTTGCATAGGCTCCTACATCCCCAAGCATCATACCATTACTAGTTCCAGCTTAGCATTTTAGTACTGGTCTAATCACTATAAAATTCCTTTCTTGTACATATACAAATTAAGCGTTGGACTTCTATAAATGAAAAGCAGGCTAAACTTGGCTTATAAGTAACAAGTTTCTTTTCACTTTTCACTGACAGTCAAAAAAATCCAAACCACTTAAACGGCTGAGGTCCCTTCAAGATCACATTTATTACTTTTCTACAAGTAAAAGATGATGCTGAGTGATGCATTCAAATTAAATTCAGAGGGGGAAAAAAAGTCAAAGCAAAACTACTGCACAGAAATTCTCAATGGGTTTGCTTCTATTTTACAAAATTCTGAAGTTACAAAAAAATTGCATTTGCTTACTTGTAACAAGAGATACAATATTTATATAATCTTGATTCTCTACCTTTTTAACAGGCCCATAGAAAGTGGCATTGAGATCTGCAGAACCCATGTGATGCTGGAGTGTCAGCTGTCGCCCACTGTGTTTGGCTAAATAAAATCTGTAATAGAATTGAAATGAAAACAATATATAGCTCACATTTTGTATTGAAGAGAAAATAAATTTAAAAAGTTACATAGCCTTTTGGAGCTATTGAGGACATTCTTAAATTTTTGCTTTTTCAAAACATGAACTTCTGTCAGAATTTTATTTAAAAATCTCTCAAAACCTCAGGCATCATAATACAAGTATTGCATTGTCCAATTTTTACATAAGCTGAAAAAGAACAGTTGGCCAGCACATCTTTAACAATAAAGCTGTTAAAGCATTAAAAAAACATCTGTGCAGGTAAAAAAAAATTGTACAGGTAAATTTAGAAAGTTCCTTCGTAAACCTCTACCTAAAAATCTGCAGTAATACATACCTTCTAAATATTTCAAAAGCATGTCTGGGAGCTGGAGGGATGTTGCACTTTGGTGTGGCTGACTGGGTAGGCCAGTAACCTGTTGTGAGGACACGCACTGTGAGATCAACACCTCCTAGTGAGACCTAGGGGTAATTGGAAGAAAACATACACTATTTTAAAACAAGACCATGTTTCACCACTTTGTATCAGTGTAAAATATTTAGAATTTTGTCTAGCTACAAAAGAAATAGACATATCTGTAAACATTCTTTTTACAAAACCAGACAAATACATTGATTCATCACTATCAGAGTAGATGGTACAGCAAAAATCCTCTACATTATTCCCCTCTGGCATTTAAGAGCACACAGAATTGAACAAAAGGAATTCTTAATCAAGAACTAAGTGTCTGTGATCATAAACAGAACTTGTGATACGTACAACAAATCTTTGTAAATGGGTTTTTTGATGACATGCAATAAAGCTGGGTTGCATGAAATGTGTCAGTTCCAAAATAACTCTTTCTAAATGTACTCTCTGGAAGAAGGGAGGAGATACTGCTTATCTAATACTGAACCATAGGGAGCTTATCTCTGGACTGCAATGCCAACAGTGACTCACTTTTGCACAGCCCACCTACTCCCTTTCCCTAAGGACAGCCATGACTCTGAATATTCAGCACTGGTGAGGAAACATTCCCCAGCTCAAGTGCTGATCTATAAAGATGTGTTCATAGATGATAAAGGTCTGGCTACCAGTGATGCATAATCCTCATTAGGTATCCCAACTAAGCTGAGCATTATTAAGCTTAAAATGGACTACTTTCAGCTTTAGGAGTAGAACCAATACCTTCAAAGAACACACATTATGGGCAAAAAAACCCAAAGCAAACAATATTCAACTTACATAAATCCACTACACAGAAATAGAACACAATATGTTTTAGAAGGTCAAAAACTGCTACCTGAACTCTAACTTTCACTATCCAATAGCAGAGCAGCATTTCCATGCACTACAGAAGAGTTTTTTGTATTGTGTGTACTGAAAGCCTGTGTGCACCAACCAGCTTGTGCCCAGGAAACTTCTGACAAACCTCAGCAAGTTTCAACAGTTTTCTTCTTCCAGACAAAGTGTGGAAAAAGGCCATCAGCACAGACAGAAAGATACAGAAAATATATTTATCTGGAACTGAAACATTTGAGCTGAGATGGCAACAATTTCCCCAAAATTTTTGGTCTTTGCCAGACCAGAACAGAGCACTAATTCAGAATGTCTCCCATCCTACATGATAAGCACTAAGCAGTTGGTAACACAAAAAAATTTTGGCAGCACTTTATTTTACAAGATGTCTTTTCAGCATGAAAATGGTATGAACTAGTGGAAAGTACCCTGAAGTGACCCAGTCTTTACAGAACCCCAAGAAGAGTTCCAGGATCACAGTTACAAAAATTTCTCAATCTCTAAGCCTGGACTTCCCCTGGTGCTGAGCTTTCCACTTTCTGAGAGCAAATCAATCATCTACACAGCCCTTGGCACTGCCTGTATCTCAGGATAGAGGATCCAGAAGGAAACTTTGCAGGTGGGATTACTGTGAGAAAAGCAGATGCCTGACACCTCTAGGAGGCACTGTACACATTCAAGGTACTGAAACTGTTTAAAAAGGAGCAGAACAAACTATTTAATAAAAAACACAGTATCACCAGCAATTGAACAATAACAAAATCCCCCAAATCTTCCTGCATTTCCTGAATAGTACTTCTGGAAATTTCATTAAAAGGCCACGATTAGGCTGACCACAAGGAAACCATCACATAAACTGCTGGTGTCTTGCCAAGAGAAAGAAGTAGTTTTAAATAAAGCCTAACAGAACATCTGTTAACATTTTAAATTCATCTTCTTAGCTGTATATAGTTAAAAAGAAGATAGAGATATCATTTATTAACTCATTTATTTTAAGATTGTCATGTAAATGAATCTTTAAGCACAACCCCCTCTTTCCCTACATGTCCAAGCCAGCCATGCTACCAAAAAAGGGGAATACTCCAACAAATTTTTATTGAAATTTACATTTCAAGCATTCCAGAAGCAAAACATGACTAGCCTCTAAAGCAGAGACACCAAACAAACCAGTAGTAAAGCTGCCTGTTCAAAAACACCTTTATCCAATTCCTCTCCATCCTTTTCTGAATCCCCTTAGAGAACATGCTGGTCTCCCACTCATGATGAGTCACAGAATGCTGATGAGGAGGATTTCAGCCAACTGCTTCAAGACAACAAAGATTTCGTATCACCTTGCACAACCAGGGACACTGGACAGAGTTTATCCATGAAAATATTCCTGGCATCCAGACTTCTGAAACTGACCCAAACAGGTTCATGTACTGACCCTACTTACCTGCACACAGGGAACTACTTGGCTGTTTATTATATACTATTAAGTGTTACTGAGCATCAGTACAGAAAAAATAATGTTTTAGAGAAAGTAAACTGATATCTCAAAAAGAATGATGTCTCCCTAAAATACTCCAAGGGCCTACTCTTACAAGGCAGTGTAATTTTTCTAATTAAACAACTAAATCAATATTTGACAATTTGCAAGAAAACTTCCAAAACTAAATTTTGACATCTGCAATAAAATAGCAGTTTTAGCAAAGGCATTGATTGTGCTAGGAAAGCTCAACTTGAGATGGTGTGCTTTGCAAATACCTGCAGCATGCAGCATTTTTCTTGCTCTTAGCAAAAAATACACATCACAACTGACCATTAACCTTGAAGAATGGGAGGCTTTGTTGAGAAATACTCAGGGGCAGAATACTGGGGTGGGCACAGTTGGGGGGCACAGCTGGGGGGGGAGAGGCACAGCTGGACTGGCACAGCTGGACGGGACAGGCACAGCTGGGGGGTACGGGCACAGCTGGGGGGTATGGGCACAGCTGGCAGCCAGGGGGTACGGGCACAGATGGGGGGACGGGCACAGCTGGATGAGACGGGCACAGCTGGCAGCCGGGGGGCGGGCACAGATGGGGGGGGACAGGCACAGCTGGCAGCCGGGGGGCGGGCACAGCTGGGGGTACGGGCACAGCTGGGGGTACGGGCACAGCTGGCAGCCGGGGGCGGGCACAGGGCGCCCCCTGGCGGTGCCGCCCGGCAGAGCCGCTGAGCCGCGCAGCCACGGCCCAGCCTTTTGGACACACAGATTTTATGGAATGGAACTGGCACTTCTTGAGCTGTGGATGGAAGTCCCAGCTGACTCTGGCATTTCAGGAAATGCTGATACACTTTATAAGATAAGACACACAGTGAAAAAAGGAACAAGCTGCACAAGCTGACCAAGTCCTTCTCAGCACACACATTTTCCAGCAAATGAAGAAGCACAAGCACAAGAATGGACACAGGTGCAGGGTTTGTACTGAAGCAAAAGGTCAAGCACACAGACCCCAGCACTTACCCCTGTTGCCTGAAGATGTTGCCTGAACTCATCCATCGTTGTGTTTGAGATGCTCATGTCCCTGAACATTCCTTCCAGTTTCGACGTGAATTGACATCCACATTCAGTCTAAAACCACAAAATCATTTGTTGTACCAGCACTACGATAACAAAGCTTCTGACAGGCAAACTGCAAGACTAAAGTTAGCTTATAAATCCCCAAAATTACATTTCTGTACTTTTGGTTACTGGAATTTCCATTTGCATTACATTCAGCTCTCAGAAAAGACTCCTACCTTGTATAAAGATCTAACCCTACACAGATCTTAACTTGCTTTCCTTCTCTTTTCTCCATTATTATATTTATGTCTTAGATTTCTATATCATATTAAAAAAACTGAAATATTAAAAAAACCGTGAAATCAAATCAAGACATGCACTTTCACCTGCTTTTAGCACAATTCTGTAAAGGGGAATGACCCTATTTATATCACAAGGAAACCCCTGTTGTCCTGGGAGTTTTTTATTTTGAAGGCTGACTGCAGACTACCCAGCAAAATTCCTAGGCCTTGTGAGAATCAGGAACACCTGCACATGGACAGATGTGCACAGGCAGGACTGTGTGCCCATCTCTAACACATACTGGGAATAGATGGGAAAGGAAGCCTGCTAGATTCAGCATCCTGACCACTCTGCAGCTCTGTAAGAAAAGAGGGCACCTCATGTGCACTGATTCATCTTGCAAATGCATGTGTGCCCTGTGCTTTCTGAATCACCAGGCTCAAAGTGGTGGAGAGGTAATTGAGAAGGAATTAATACTGAGAAATTTGGAGAAATCTGATACAAACAGGCTTGGCTCACTGATAGAATATGAAGTTCAAAAATAAGCAGCAGTGCAGTTTTAGGATCCCTCTGCTTCAGAAGTGCTCTAATTCTTTGTCATGCACCTTGAGAAGAAGCTGCAATAGAACTTTGTTTAAGGTCTGTTCAACTTTAGGCTTTACATTCTTCTCCATCTCGTGGTCTATTTAATCAGTATTTACTCAGCTAAAGAAAATAAGTTTCTAAAGACTGATATGAAGGTTTTTTTTTTTTTTCAAACCACTTAATCAAAAAGGAATTGAGCACTATCACCAGTCTGCTGATGGAGACAACTAAAAAACAACAATACAAGCAGTAACAAAATTGTACTGCAAATAATGGAAAATCCAGGACAAAACATAGTCTTCAAATTCAGTCACTGCAGTTCTCCTATTATTTAAAAACTTGGAAAAAAATTGTTTTCTAGGTTGCACTCTCATCACAGGGGCTTTTCAGTACTTCCTTCCTTTATTTCCATGAAAATATTTGAAAAACCTTTTGTAATTTCTGTTGGGGCTTTCAAAATCAGCTCTGTATTTAGCAGCCATTAAGATTATGTTATCTGTATGTCTCATGTAAAACCAGAAGAAACCATATTTATGGAAAACAAAAAAGAAAGAAAACCCCCTAAAATTATGCAAGTACTGTCTTACCTTTAATTTGGAGATCATATTTTTCTCAGAGTCATCTGAAACACTCTTATTTGTGAGAAGCCTTCTTGCCAAGTGCTGCTTGTAATAGCGTTCAAAAACATCTTTCTCTTGCATAAACCTGAATAAAACCATTGCCTTATCCAATATAGTTTCTACTTCTTGCTCTGTTAGCTGTAAAAGAAATAATTTGCTGGTTTTAATCTTCCAGCACAAGTGTCTTACACAACCTAAGTACTTCAAGTAATTCACAGCAGCAGATGGTCTAACAGTAGCCAACAAAACTGGTCCAATATATGATTGACAGCTTAAGAACAGCGCACTAACTCAATAAAGTAGAGTAAGAAATAGATCTAAAATGAAGGGAAAGGCAAGAGCAAGGGAAAAGGGAAACAATGACTGGGTAGAATTTGATAAATACAGTAAAAGTTCCTGGGTAAGTTTAAAACAGCATGAGGGAAATCAGTATTAGGAGTAGAAAAGTTCATTTGGAATGAAAGCTTTTTACTGTTAAGACATCTTTTGCAAAGCCTGCCTAGTGCCACACAAATAAAACGATTATTTGTTTTATAAAAAAACAGGATTTACTATTTGATTCCCAATGTCTTAGTTGTATGCTCTAGTACTAAGTTTTATTTAGAGCAACTGAAGCCTCAGCTGAACCATCCTGTCCAGTCTGGATTCTGTACCTCAGAAAATGTCATGAAAGAAGCTAAGACTGAAGGCAACAGATGTACTCAGAACGAGAACACAGATATGGTAACAGTTCTCTGGTATGTAAAACCAGTAAAAAGCAGCAAAGATAAACCCTTTTCTCTAACCAAATTAATTTTCAAAAGACATTATTAGATAATGAGAATAGCTGCCAAACTATAAATATACTTAAGGAAATTATACATAAGGTTTGAAAAGAAGAGAGCTGCAGAATCTACCACAACCTAATTGTTTTTTGAGACAGTATCTGCTATAAGTAGTTCAGGTATGCTGCTTCAGAGAGAGGTGACAAGCCACAAAGACCTCCTTATGCCTGATTTTTCGGTAAGTTTGGATCTAAAGTGTTATGAGCACAGACATGTTACATACACCTTTTTAAGGTAAAATTATAATTTCTCTTAATATAAAAATAATTCTGCAAAAAGCAGCTTAGTTTAATTCCATCCAAGCTGACAGCACAAAAAGCATGATATTTTGAGCTGATTTATACTTACCCCCTTGACTCCCTTTTTCAGCTTATCATCAATAAATAATGAGAGGTACTCTGGAGACCTGGAGTTGAGGTTGAGGAAGTACTCAAAGTCACCCGCAATCGTCTGCTTGAAGAGCCGGTCATTATTGAAAGACTCCTGGAGGAAGCGATCAAACCTACTCTTCAAGTCCAGCAAACCCTGTCAAAAATGAGAAGAAAGCAAAACCATTTTCACTGATGTGAAGCTGTAAGCTGGGAAACAATAATAATAGATGAGGCTATAGAGAAAACCAGATCTACAGTCAGAGGTTCTGCAATGCTCTCTGTTCAGAATGGTTAGAAAGTATCTGAAATGTCATTTGCCTTTTCAAATTTCTATTGCTGCCATGAATCTCTTATAGAAGCAATTTTCACATAAACTGGCTAAAATATTGGTGTCAAACACTAGTACAGTTTGTTATAATACACTTCTCAGATTAAGAAAACTTTTTAAACACCCTTGTTAAACAGGTTGACTTCCTGTATTTTTGAATCAACAACTTAAAGGGGTATTGCACTCATTAAGCCTTTTCTATTCCAAACAACATAGACAAAGTCAGTATCATAAACAGCATATGGGAAAGCTGAGGCTAAGCACCCATTAAGTGCATCCCTAGAGCTACTGAACAAGTTTGAGGAGAAAACACACTGCAACAACAGGCCTAAACTTGTCAGTGTTTGTTTCCCTCTAATTTAATCCAGGGACATGTTCTGCATTATTCAGTTGTGTGTTTCTTGCTGATCATTAGGAGTCACTGGGAGCATATGAAAATTAGATACATGCATTAGGGTCCTGAACTGAACTGCCTCCTCTGAACTAAACCATTGGACTCTCAGCATCATTTTTAGATCTCCACCCAAGGTTAAAGAAACTGCAGCTAGAAGGGGGAAGCATCTTAAAATCACCTGAGCACCTTGCTAAGTAAATATGATACACACAGGTTTTAACTGCGACAGCATTTGGCAGGCAGGGGGAGAGAATTTCACTTGAGTTAGATTTGTCATGGACAACCACTGCCTGCAAAAACTCTTTAAGTTAAATGATATTTATGTCTTCAGGTTCTTAAGAAATTATTCATATCAGGTTACTTAAAGAAGCCATTCAAGAATTACTCAAAGAAGTAGTAATATTTCTTAGGAACTCACCATCTCACTTAAAGGAATGATCTTTAGACAGGCTAATTAATGCGTATTAGAAATTTTAAATTCAAAGTAAATCCCACTATCTCTCTGTTTACCAAGGTTAGCTCATGTCTCCTCTCCAGGAGTACACCATCTGAACAACCTGGTGTTAAACAGGAGAAACTGTTAGTACCTTGAATTACAAAAGCATTTCAACATCCCTTCAAACTATTATACAAAGTTTTAAATCTAATCCCCTGGCAATGCTGTTGCAAGCATCTCACCAATTATGCTCAGGGTGATGTCATGTTGTGGAAGCAGTGCTGAGCTATGAGGGAGTTTTTTTCTTGATGATTTATTGCAGCTTCCATGTCTGTCTCCTTAGTGCTATTGTCCTTGACAGATTCACATGAACATGGCTGAGATGAAAAGAGCAAGGTGCTTTCTCAATTCATAGATATTCCTCTCTGCTTCCATCCCCTCAGTGGAAGTGGTGGATAAACCTTTCTGGGGGTTTTTCAGTCTGAATGTCAGTCCCTGCCCCAGGACATCCTCATGAGATGCTGGAGTCCATACTGAGGGGCTGAGCTCTGCCAAAACACGTGGGCAAGTGTTCCTCAGCCTCATTTTGCCTTCCACCTTTGTGACAGGAAACCTTGATACTATCTTTATAATTAAGTTTTTAGATCTGTCTTTCTCACTTAAATTTTTTACGATACCTCTTTAGGCCCATCAGGAGCTAAAATTACTTCAAAGTAATCCAGACCCTTATTTTTCTCATAATTTGCACACATTCCCCTTCCCCTGTTTTATTTTTTTCTAAATCACACCACCACAAATGTAAGAGTCCTTAATCATTAAAGCCAATAAATTTTCAAGGGCATTCTCTCTTCTTTTTACCAGGCCTTGAAGAGGTGATTATTGTGCAAGCCTGGTAAGAAGTTTGCTTCAGCATTGCCAGAAAATTAATGATCCAATCAAAAATGTTTTTATACTCAAATGGCTTCTTCAAAGAGTAACCAGTTCTAGCACAGTTATTGTCTTCAAACAAAACAGCAGATTGACAGACATACATTAAATGTTTCTCATGAAGAACAGACACAAGGACTTGAACCACACATTTTAAAAAAATGAAATGTTTAATGAATACACACTTTCACAAGAAATATAAAACATCTTCCAGCTATAGAAACACAGCTTTAAGGTTCAATAAACTCTGAAGTTTTATATGCAAATTTCAAACCTTCTTCTCAGAGACAATGGAAGAGAAAAGATGACAAATAATTCTGAAGCATATTTTGTGATCTTGATAAATTAATGGTACACATCACTTAGTGAGAGAGAACAAGAAAGAACACTCTCATCTTTTAACATGCAGAGCTGTTCTGTTTCTTATGGAGACAGAGAATGGAATGAGTAATTTGTTATGACTTGTAAACACATTCACCTCTCAGTCACAGCTAAGCTTGCCATGAAATATTGTCATGTGATTTTTGCCTCAATAAACACTGATAGCTAATGTTACATAAAATTAAACAAAGTGGACACTATAAAGCTATTTGTCAGCAGACATACAACCCACTCTGGAGGCATAGCATTTAGGGAAATCCAAGAAGTTTCCAGCAGTTAGATAATTAGGCTGAGTAAGCTGTTTATTAAAAGCAAGTACTAAAAGCACAAAAACTTAGGATGTGCTTTCCAACCAATTTTACTGAAAGTTCTAAACATGTCTGAAGATTCAGAGAACGTACATTAAAAAACATTTATAAATGTAGCTTATTAATAACAGCCCCTTTTGAATCAATACTAAGGTATACCTTATAAATTGTGTATGGTGAACTGCTAATGTGTGGGATGTGGGAAAGAAAAGGAAGTTCAAGTATTTCACTACCTGAATGTAGTCAACTGGATTCTTTCCTTCTCCCTCTTCAGAAACCAGTGCTTTGCCTTGCTCTCTCAGGTATGAGCTCATGCACTCACACATTGTCTTCAGACCATTTGGCACACGGCTGAACAGCTTGTACATGCAAGCAAGGTCTGCAAGGAAGAATGAGAGATTATGCAGGACACCTCTGTGTGTTACACTTCTGGAACTCATTCATCTCAGAGCTAAAGCTGACAGTTGAAGTTCAGCCTCTTGAGCCACAGAAAGCATCCTGTAACAGCTCAGGCACCACATTCTTCTGATCTCCTCTTTGCTTTACTGCTGACTGCAGCAGCATCAAAATGAAAATCAGAGACTGTATTCAATTATTCTAGGTTGTCTGTAGCAGGGAACCTGTCATTGCTGACCTCCAGGACAGCAAAAGATGATGTTAATTCTAAAGGATAGTGAACCTATTAGACCTTCAGCAAGATTATACTTTCTAGGGGTATTTAAGAAGTAGTTTCCAAGATTATCATTCCCAAAATCAAGCATTGCATCCAACTTTTTTTTTTTTTTTGAAAGCAAGTTAAACCAAATAGAACAGCACTAATGAGATGCTTGTTTCTGTATTAAAAGCAAAAACTGGTAAAAACTCAGAGTTGAATTTATATTTATCTTAAAGCCAGTCATACACTTTTACACTACTGTGTTTCATCCACCTAAAATAATGAGATGTGGTTTAGGTTGAACATTGCTTTCCAAAAGAACAATCCATCCTTGTACCTTTGTGAAAAATCTCATCTTCACAAAGCAGCATTTCCACTCTACTAGTTAACTGAATCAAACCAAGGCCTATAAAAGTTAAACAAAATCCTGTATTTTATGAATACCCTGCAATATCCTTGCATCCTCAGCCTGAAGGTTATCTAAACTGGATATTAAAGAAGAAAGTTTTAAGTATAGTATTATCACTTTCTTTTTAAACAGAGTAATTCTTTTTTACAGCTAGGAAATGTGCTCACTTTGTGCTCTGACTATCACCTAGTAATTGTGAAGCTGCTTTAATGAACAAAGGCCATTAATCTGAGCAGCAAAGCTGTTCCCCATTTCTCATGGCTTTAGAGTGAGCACTGATTTCTAAATATTGATATACTACAATCCCTCTCTTCATTATGCTGCTTTAGAAACTTAGGTTCTATTTCCATAATATTTTCATTCAGTCACTCTGTCCCACATTAACCTCTATTAGGGAAAAGCAAATCGAGCCAAGCCCTTCTGTTTCAACCACTTCAATAAGCTGCTACTTATCCTCAGAAAGAGCCAACTCCTTTCTGCAACAACATCCCCTCCCCAAGAATTGGCCCTGCAATGCTTCTGTTTAAGTCTTTTACACAAGTACTTTTAAAATAGCTGCCTGTGGGCCAAAAAATTGTGATGCATTTTCACAAATACATATTAGAGGAATGGAAATAATAAAATAAAATGGCTCATGGTCAACTGCTGACAAAAACCACTAGAGTAGTATTCAATATTCAATTCAATAGTATTCAATGGTATCTCATATTTCTCATGAGATACTCGGTTTACCAAAAAACTACCTGTATCTGGTACTAAACAGAAACAAGTTAAGTGTATGGGCTCTGTTTTAAGAGCCATTTAATAGTCACTGAATATTCTCAGATGTTTGTGAAACAGTTACTAAATGTTTCCATGATTACACAGAAACACAGATGTTAAACTTGACTTATCCCACGTTTAAAAACAATAAGCAGTATCAGAAGCATTTGGGTCTCACAAATGATGCAGTCTTACCTTCTGTCTTCCCATTTTTCAGCATATGAACTAGCCCAGAGTTCTCCATTTCCACTATAGTTTTCATATGCTTGGAAATAAGCTCCCTCTCAACAACTTTCACAATGGGTTCTTCTGTTGATTTATCCAGACAGTGCATCACCCGTTCTATTTCTTCATTAATTCTAGCTTCTACTTTCTTTATATATACAGAAGCACTGTTTTCAGCTAAAAATTTCTGACTTTCCATCTGTGATTAAGACAAATTAATACTTTAGGTTTTTTTGTAAAGGGTAAAAAGAAAACATGTCAGATCAGCATTTATAAGCAAGTTTAAATCAAACACAGCACGTTCAACACATCAAAGATTCACATACACACTTAACATAAAATAAAGGTTCTATTATACTAAATGTGTTACATAAGGGGGTACGTGCAATATAAACAATGTGTTTTTCATAGTAAAACAACCCAAGCCAACTTAGTTTCCAGTTACCAACTACAGTTTTAGCCACAGGTTCAAAGAAAACTAAGATGTGGAAAGGGAAGGATCAAAAACTCCTTCCAAATACCAGTTGATGGTAGTTCTCCTTATTCTCATTAGTAACAATGCTGAGCACATTATTTCACGTCAAATTGTTTTTATTCCTACTGGTCACCAGAATCTTTGGAGAAAAGATGTCTTATTTTTCAGGCAAAGCTAAGTAATAGAACTTAAATGAAAGTAATTATTTTTCTTAATTTTATATAAACACCAATGAAAAACAGAACACTGACATTTAAATGGCTGTGCAACATATGCTTCTATTTTTCTAGGAAGTTAGGAGATTAGAGCATATGACAATTGATCCTGCATAAGAAATGGGACACTCACAAATTACCTTATCTAGATATTTTTAACATGATTTTAATTCTATCAATTTCCAGCAATAGATGACCATGATTACACTCAACAAGCACTTAACTGGCTTTCCTCCTCCAAGTATCTTACAAAAAAACCCTCAGAAAATATTTGGAATGTATTATTTGGTGGTTGATGAACAACTGGAGAGCCACTTGGATATGCTTAGTTCCTTGACTTGGTTTATTTCATTACAAAAAAACCCTCACAAATGTGGAAACTATGAAGGTATCAAAGTTTCCTCAAAGGCAGTTTGACAGGTTTCCAAGCCTGAAACATTTTGAACCTTTTATGCTACTGGCATTTCAAAAAGACTGTGGGGCAAAGCAGATCTAGACTAAGTTACATGAAATAATCTAAAGCAGGCACAAGATTAGCATGATGATTACTGTACATGTCATTGGCACCCATAGCTCAAAACTTCATTCAAATTATGCTAATTCTGTAAAATCTTGGTTACTTTTCCTGGCAAAGTTACTGATTATTTTTCTTATTTAATGGAGATGGACATACTCATCAAAAAAGCAACAAGTATGTAAAGTACCACCAAATCTGACAGTTCAGAGATCTGAGAGTTATAACAGCATTCCAAATATGATATTAGAATATTGCTGTACCTGAAAAAATTCTGCAGACATCTCCAAAAATGGAGCCTCAAAGTCTTCTTCATAGACTGACCTTCCTTCAAGACCTAGAATCATTAACATCTGGCAAGCATTTCTTATTGCGCCTCTGCCAAAAAGTAAGTTGTTAACAACTTGAGAAATCTACATGGTTGTAAGACAGAGTACACAGCAGAATAACAACTCATAAGACAACATTAACTTTAATAAGATGTAGCAATAGAAAGTCCATTCTAATCTGTTTGGTACATGGCATTTTCAGGAACACTACACAAGCACAGTCTTTTGGTTTTGTTCAAAACTAAAGAGCTGACAATGTTTATTAAGTATTTTAATGCAATTATTAAGTATTTTAAATGCAATGACAGGGACAAACAGCTCAAGTTCCACTAATCCATAAAATTATGAAGAATATATATTAATATATAGGAAATATAACCCAAAGTAGTACTTCAAAGAAACCTGCACACATAGGTCAGAATTGAGCAACTGCAACTTCAAAACAACTGCACATGTGGAAGTCGCTATGCAAAGTCTGAGGTTTTTGGATGGCTGGCTGTTTAATAAAAGCCAATCACACAAAAATCTAAAAAAATGAAAAAAAAAACCCAGCTGAACACAAAATAAATGCCACCAAAATTCAAATGTATCAGCAAGTTAATGAAAACAAAAGAACTGCATCTAGAAAAAGATTCCACTTTCTGGCAGTAGGGGACAATACACAGCTGTAGCTGGGGAGTCTTTTTCTTTTCCTGAATTGCATGTTGGGCAATCTTAGTCACAGAAATGCAGGCAGAGTAGCAAGGAAAATATTGAAAATGGTATTAACAAGCTTCCCTGTTTACCATTATGCTAAAATACAATACACAAAGAAATGTTACTCCAGAACTGAAGAAATTTTAGTCACAAACGTGATCTTAAATAATGAATTATTTGTGTATGTTCTTGAGTCACTCTTTATAAACTGACAGCTATTATTTACAACAAAAGACTCCACTTACAAACATCTTACCTGTCTACAACTTCTCCTTTCCTCTCTCTTGCAATCATATCCAGCAGAGTTTGCCTCAGGTGATCCCTGATGCAGCCATAACGTACAACCTGATCTCGAAAAATGATCAGGCCCAAGTTGTAGACATTCTCCACGTTGTTCTGCTGCACATACACCCGGTCCTGCAGCAAGGGCATGAACAGCAATAAAACTGTGATTTCACTGCAGCAATGCTATTCAAAAATGCAAGAGATTGATTGCTTCTCCACGTTGGAAATATGACCAAATGTATCTCTTCTCTCCACAGAAAGAAATTATGTATACCCTTCAAAATTCAAAATCAGTCCCATTATCCAAAACTTCATTTACACTGGAAGTTTTATTTGGCTTAGGAATATAAGCACAGCATTTATGACTAAAGCAAGCCATAGCAGATCGACAGCCTTCCCACATTTTAGTCTGGGTGCAGAGGAGTCTCCAAGCACTGACTAAATGCATAGCACTATTTGCAAGAGGTTTTACTTACCTACTCAAACCCTTCCATCTCTTTCTGATCTTTTAAGAAAAATAATTTAACTTCCCCCTCCCCTCTATGCATCTTCCTACCACTCCTTTTAGGCAAAAGATATTCAATATTCAGTGAAATTTCCTGAAACAGCATCATTAGATAAAGAGCAGCAAATATAGAGCCAAAACAAAAAGAGTTACAATCAAAATCTTTATGGATTAGTACTGCAAAATTTTACATAAGACTTCTGTAGCCATCCCTCCCTCCACCCTCCCCAAATTCATTTTCATTGCACTTGAGCAATATTTCAAAGCTTTGTTACGTTTCATTATAATCTCACCCATACACCACCTCCTCCTCAAAAAAAGAAGAGGGAGAGAAGAAAATATTTTTTACATTTCCATGTATGTTTAAATTCTATCTCCTAATATAATCTCTATCTATGGGAAAGATCAAGCTCCTCAACTACCCATTTTTTATGCACCTACATTTAAAAACCAACACTGATCCTCAGATCAGCATTTTTAAGAATGCACTGTCCAAAATCCATCATACAGATTTGACTGAGAGTGCTAAGCAGCCCCCAAGTCTCTTACTGCTACCCAAAGAAATGCTCCAAAAAATTGTCTCTTCTTTCCTATTCCTCTCTCCCAACTTAACCCTGAAAAAAGGAAGGCTATTAATCAAGTCACTAGCAGACAGAAAATGCATGTATTTGATTAATAGCTACTACTGGGTCAGGCCACTTAATATTAAGAATAGAAAAACTGAGGTTTTACAACCCCTTTCTGAGATGAGCAATCATTATTTTTGTTAATTTCTGTCAGGGCATAATCCATTTCTCCTATATCATAGTTTGGGCAATTACTAAAAATACTGCTTTGCTACCACTTAAGCATCAGGACAATGACATACACAGAATTAAAGAGTAAAGCTACTCAAACACCTGGAAAATGAAAGCATCACAAGAACAAATGTTATGCTTCAGACTATGGAAAAAATATTCCAAAATTGCAAGTTTGCATAAATTCCACAATTTCAAAAAACAAGAAGGAAGAGACACCCCAGCATTTAGCACCTGTATTCACATGGCAAAATTATTCCATGACTAATTATATGCCAGATTGCCACTTGGTGACCAGAGGAAAGCAAAAGACTGGGTTCAGCAATTAATGTGTGATTTCCCACTCTCTGCCTTCAGACAGGCAGCCCTGAATTTAAATGAAAAAACAAAATGGGAACATGTCAGATATGCCTCCTCTGTGGCTCCTGAAGCAAGCTCAGCTGTCTCAAAGCACAGCATTTACTAATTGCTCTCATGAAGTCAGTTCAGAGATGTGTGGTGGGCTAAGTCTTTGCAATAGGTTGCTTTTGCTTTTCTGTTTTTAGAAACAGGGTTGTTTATTTCACTTCCTTATTTACACACTTACATCAAGAACAGAAGTAAATGTGATTCTCAAGTAAAACAAACTTAAAATACATTTTCAAAGAGATGAAAGAGCAAATTAAAATGTAGTGTCTAATGCTATAACTTGAATAGAAAAGAATATAATTATTATTTCAAAAAAATATTCAGGCCTCTGAAGCACAGGCAGCAGGGTATCTAAAAGGATTAAAGCCATGGCCATGACTCATGTGCATAGCTTCTGTTGTGGCAGTGCTGAACACTGCCATTGTGGAAGAGTGACTCTTCTCAGTTTATCAGCAGCCTCTATAGTAAGCCAGACCTCTCAACAATACCCAAACCAGAGCAGCAAGATTAACATTTCTGATCCTGCTGATTTGCTCACCCTTGGTAACAGATCACATTTGCTGGAAGCTCTCCCAGTCTAAAAAAGAAAATCCCAGAGAGCCCTCTTTGGGAGCAGGTTTGACTGACAAGGCTCCACACTACTGAACAGAAATCACTTCCCATGGGGAGAAGTGGTGGGTGCTTAGAGGTAGGAGTAACTTTCAGGAGACAAGGATGGAGTTTCAGACAGCAATTACTGATGAATCACAATCCTGCTTACACTCCAGAATAATTCTGAACTGAAGTCACCCACTGTAAGGTACCAGTAGCCACATTTTACCCATCTCTACATGGATGCACTACCTGGATGATGGAGCAGCCTTCAGACACCCTTGTGTATACAGTAAGTGTCTCTGAGCCTAGTTCTGGAAATAAAAACAACACTTCTCTCTATTACCTTGTGTGTAAGCCATGGACAATGAGAGTCATTTGTCAAAATGCCCATATCCAACCTGTCAGTGCTGGCCTTAAAAAAAACACCAGCTCTGTGCACAGCAAGATGAGAAGGGAATGCTCTGCCCTCTGAAAAATCCACAGCTGTATCTGCAGGAGCAATTGTTCACTTCTGACAGTGTGTAACTGGCACTACCCATAGGCCTGTAATGCAGCCAGGGGTGTGACTGCTGCACTTGCATACCTGAAATTGCTTTAAATTTAGCAAGCACAAGTAATAGAGACACCACAGAATCCAGTTTAACCCAGTTTCCATCTGACATTCTAAGAATACAGACATCCACACTGCTTGGAGAAAAGCCCAAACAACTCCACCTGCATTGCTCCCATTCCATACAGCAGCTAAATAAAGCCCACTGTAGGTACCTGCACTGCCACTGTGAGGCTGAATTCCAGATATGCCCAAATCTTAGTACCTGATTTGACTCAGCAAAGATGTGAGCACATGACTGCCTCAGCGCCTCACTGCTTGTCACAGACAGTGCCAGAATTTACAGTCTATTACATCTACTCTGGCACCAATTACTGCAGCCTAAACATGTAAAAAGGAAGAGAGCTTGTGTTATATCAAACAAAATTCAGTGGAACTACATAAACTTGAAATTCAATCAGGGAACCTGGAATGTCTCAAAATAATCAAGACAAAACTTGCACAATAAGTGCAAAAGATTGCAAAAACCTCATCCTACACCTGCAACAGAAATGAAAGCAACAGACTTTTACCAAAGAGCAATCACAAGAGACAAGGCAATACACATTTTTAAAAGCATAGCTATAAGGCAAACTTGAGAGTGTCTTGTGGAGCATGTTCTGCATGAACAATGAAATCCTGCCATAATCTCAAACAGCAAGTGTTCTAGTCATTAAGCACCATAATGCACAAATCCCACTGTACAAAACACATAACTTCCTAAAAAAGATTTGTTTGTACTGATTTTTATTTAAAAAATGGAAAAATTAAACAAAGGAAAGAAATTAGGGTGGCTTGAAAAGGTGTTTGTTTTGACTTAAATCATATGGCAGCTAAGGGGTGAAACAAAGTTGGAAAAAACCCGTGGCATTAAAACAGATCCAGTTTAGTTTAAGATGTTCAAGATGAAAAATCACTCGGCTGAAGCAGGAATTCAAGAGAGTAAGACCAGAATTCAGGAGGGTACTAAATGTTTTACTTTCACTGATGTCACAGTGTGGCCTGTTGGGCAATAGGTACATTTCCTGAAACTGATGTGTAATCAAGATGGCCTACAAAACAAGAGAAGGATTGGGTCATGCTTTACTTACAAACATAAGATAATTGCAGATACTTCTCCTGCTAGAACACAAGCATATTAATTTACAATGCCAGGTGACTCAGGTTATACAGTGTTTGGTGCTGTTTTTAGAGAAAGTATTTTTAATGTCAGTTATATTAGATTTGCTTGAATAGAAGTGTATAAATTATTTCTGACATAAGCATATCATTATAAATCTCTGTGTCAGGGAGACTCAACATCAGAAAGTAAAATTTTATTTTATAAAATTCTTGAAAATTGTTTCTTTGAAAAGCAGTCAGGTCTGATCTTTTACAGGTGCTTTATAATTCTATGGTACTGGCAGCTTTCCCAAACTTTTTGAATGAACACATGTTCAAGACAGGGATGTTTTTACTCTTAGTCTTTTGTGAATGAAGAAAATTATGTCTGACTCAAGAAGACAACCAAGTGACAAAGGTGAAGCTTCAAATCTTTTAAAGTAGTCCTGTTTTAAATCATTGATTATTCTTGAATTTGTAACCAAAACATGTATTACTGACAATTTGTCTTATGTCTGTCTAAGTCAAAGCAGGGAGACTGCCCATTGTATTAGACCTTCACACTAGATAGTTCTACCTAATAAAAATTAAAACTATGAACCCCACATTACATTACAGAGGTTTAACAAACAAACATCAGTGCCTCTAAGTTTATATAAGCATTTTGAAAGAAAATTTCTATTTTTACTACTATACTATAAATGTATTTTATTGTGGATAGTTTTTTTTTCTGTTTCTGTGGTACAAGGGAAAAAAAAATCTGTGGGAGTCAAATAATTAGTCAAGCAGAGGGCTCAACTGAACACCCACTTGAAATAATTAGGAACTATCAACAGCACACAGAAGGCTACATAGTCCAGAGGTATTCAAGCTTATTTATTATTCTGTTTTCAATCTAAAAGACAGCCAATGAAGTTCAATTTATACTTGAAGGAATGCTGCAGCTTTTCTTCTCCTGGAATCTTGGTGGAAAAGAGAAGGCTGGCTCAATGTTTGAACAGCACTCTCAGGCTTCAAAACAAAGTCAAGGCATTGCTCTTCTGACTGCAAATAATACTCAGGTAAAGCTCTCCTGCTCCCCCAGGAGTGGTAACTGAAGCAGGCAACCCTTCCTCAAAGGGAAAAGGTTTTGGCCTTTAATATACTGGTCAAGCCACTAAAACAAGGAAAGCTTATAAGCTTTTAAGTTTTCTCTGCCACTGTTTGAAAGATCAGAAATTTACTGATTTTAAGAGCAGCAGATAACATTGCATTATCCATTACTTTGGACCATCCAGCACCTCTTGTGCTGAAATAATATATAATATTGGGTCAAAACACAACAGCTGCTCCCCCAGAAAGCTCTGGATTCCATCTTCTAACCTTTCTGAAAATTCACCACTACCTTTGGTAGATTAATCTAATCATTAGATATTCTTGAATATACCTAGATGCAGCTAGCAGCAATTTATTTGTATTTGTCCTTCACAAACAAATTAGGGAGTCCAGGATCTCTCACAGCAAGGACAGTACATCTTGAAAACAATCTGTCCATCTTCCTTTTGGCACACAAATCATTCAGTGTCACTGATGGCATGTTATCCAGCACTCTGTTTTTTGATATGTGGCCTTTTCCCTACTGAAATAAACCAACTCCTCCAACATAAGGCCAGTAAATCAATTAAAAATAATTGTTTGTTATTCTGTGATTACTTCAAATTCTTTAACTTGTAGTAGCTTATTGACCAAAGATGACTTCACAGCTAATACAAACATGGTCAATGTCACAGCAGGAGATCTTTAACAGCTACAAGACAAGATCTTAACTCCTGTTGTTTAGCAGATAGAGTACAATTCCAGTTCATCTGCTTTTTGGACCAAGAAAGTCCATTATTGTCTGTCCTTCACTGACAAGTACTGCATCAATTATTCTATTTAGGATACTTTGGAGGGGAGAAAAAATTACACAAAAAACACAGCATCTCAACACTTCCTTTTGAAGTCAAAACCTTTGTCTAGAAGCTAAGCAAAAATATTCTCTTGCATCCTAAAACATCCTCAATTTCCAATATTATGGGAATTTTAAAGCATAACACAATCCAGACACAAAAATGTTAGGCCCTCTCTCTTAAAAAAACCCCTCTTTTCTGTTGGCTATAGGTGAGAAATGACAAGCATGCAACCAAAAATCACATTCTATGTACACTGCTTAATCTTCTACACAAGTTCTTCATGAATAGCAAAGGATCCAACTACAATGTAACATTCTGCACACACTACACCTAAGCAAAGTTATCCTCTTTGAATCCTAAAGCTTAAAGAACAACCACACTTGTTTGAGGAGGCTTTACACCATAGTGCTTTCCAGAGTAAGAAAACACCACTACCTGAACTAACATCTATAATCTGCCAGAATGGGTCTGACTGGCTTATTTTTTAAGAACTGCAAAGTTCAAACATTTTTAGATCAATTTTTCAGGTGATGATGAGATAACCCTAAACACAAATCCAATTACAATTTGTCAAACACCTGTAGCAGTCGTGCATGCACACAGAAAATTGAAAATAAGGAACAGAGTGTAGTTTTTGGAAGAAGACTGGTAAGCATGGTAAGAGGACAGTTTACTACACTGTGAAATGTGTGAAATAGCAGAATACCCACCATATACATCAGGATGTCTCTAATCATCACCATTGCTGTTTGATGATCATTCCATGCTTGGTTTAGTGTTTGTAGAAAATTGTTATTCAAGGAGTTTAACACATCTTCTCGCACCTGAAGTGAAAAACAAAAAAGATATATTGCCATAAACTCAAGTCAGTTTCTCCTGGAGCATTTAAATCTTAACTTAGGTTCAGCACAAGAATTCTTGCTCTTCCACGGACCTGAATTTTACAGGTTCTTACTTTTCCTGGGTGCTGACTATCCCTACCTCATATTTCCCTTCTGTGGAAAAATAAGTAAGAAAAATTATGCTAGAAAAAGAGAAACAAAATAAAGATGGGTTTTAAATTTCAAAGGAATTCCTGGAGTTTCAAATGTTAAAAATAGTCTTTGACGACTCCTCATAGCTTTCATTTCCTGGGTTATAATGTTTCAATTGCTGGTAATTTTACTATCACAAGTCATTTCAGAATATTGGGTAGCAGCAGTTAATGCTACAAACAGGAACAAGTACAGGTGGAAAATCGGCCATGATGACATTTAGAGAGACAAGCTGAGATAGCACAAAGATACAGCAAACAACAGTTCTGAAAGGAAGCAATTGCTTGGTAAAGATCAGACTCTTACATTAATACCAACAGCAAGACTTAATAGAAAAAAAGTTATATTCGTTTTTTATGAATGTATTTGCTATTTGCAATTTGCAAGTTAATCTTTCTCATCAACTTCAGATTTTATGCCTCTTTGCCACTACCCTCTCTACTAATAAAAAAGCCCATCCAGTTTCATATTTTGATTTTTTCCAATAGGCATATACTGCAGTGCTCAAACTTGAAACTAATGTACCTGTGAGAATGTAAAAAAGTTGTTCCAGAGTTAATAAAATGTGGGAATTGACTTTTTACATAACATGTAAAATATATTCTGCCCTCTTTTGTAACCAAACAGGATGTTCACATTCATTGATTTGGACTGGTATCTGTCTGATAGTGTAAATTTCAGTACAGAGATCCAAACAGGAAAACAAAACACACAGGCCAGGCAGCCACAAGCTGCAGCAACATCTCATGCACTCACCTGACAGGCTGCACTCTGTCATTCCAGTTTTATGAAGTTATTAGGCCAAACCAGGGTAACAGAGTCCTGTCTGCCACACTACTGTACACACTCACAGACTCAAATGAGCAAACCAGAGACACAGTGTGGAACATCATCCAACACAATGGTCTTACGGAGAAGAGGGACGAAGGAGAAAAGGAGAGGAATGAAGGAGCAGGAGGAGAAAGAGGGGAAACTTATCCCAATAATATTCACTTTGTTACTGCATCTAGGCAATATAGGTATGCATAGGTTGTTCAAAGCCTTCTTACATCTTCAAACACCTACTCTGCACACCTGAGCAAGGCCTCTCCTCCTTGCTTTTGGAAAACATAATATGCAGTTATGAGCACTGCTTAACTGCATCATTCTTTCTGATCATGATCATCATTTACCCTTTGGTCTCCCAAATGTGTGCTCTGTTGTCACCCAGTCCAGGTAGTTTTTAGCCAAAACATAACTACACACTAAAACTTCAGCAGACATACTTGTAAGAATATGCAGAATCTCCCAGAACAAGAGAAACAAACATGACATGGTTGCTTTCACTTCTTTGGTCAGTATGGAAAAGCTTTATAAACATTATTTGGTAGTTCATCCACACTGATAAAATTTGTCAAAGCATGATTAGATCATAAGCACAAATAACCAAGGGTAGTTACTGACCAATTACAGAGGCAGTGTGCCCTTGTCACTGCACACATCCCACATCCCTCACACTAACCCTGCTGGGCCAGCCAGTCACATCGAAGGGGGTGGACACCTGCCACCAGGTAGCAGTGACAACTTGCTTCCAAGCAGACATTGGGATGTTCTGCAATAGTGGCACCTCTGCTCCACATGGTGCCACGTGGATTTCTGGAAATGGGCCTGAAACTCAGAAATGGGTGCTGCACAACAGAGCTACCTTCAGAGTTTCCCTGTGAAGCTCCTCAATGACATTCTTCTAGGCTTATTTGAAACTGCAGAAGAGGCTTGGAAAGCCATGCTTTCAGCTGCTACAAAAGCCAACCAAACTACTGCCAAGCAAATTATCATTTACAGCAACTTTATAGTTAACAAGTGTTCAACACATTCCTTGTATGGGCCATGAATTCAGCAAAACTACAGTGAAACTGCTATAATGCACAAAGCATCTCAGCCATGCAAAGGTGCAGAGTCACACCACTTTGGCAGAATAAATGATCTCAAGTAAAAAATGTGCATACTCACACTCTTTGAACAAAGAGGACACACAGCTGCTGCTCTGCCACAGCCTTAGAAAATTTCAAACCTTAAAGATTTTTATCAGCAGAATGTTACTTAGAATTAGCTGAGCTTGTGGTGATTTCTGTGACAGTATTTGCAGTTACGAAGTAAACTGCAGGGAAAGCCAGCTTAAATGGGACTGTCCATATACAGAGGGACTTGAAAATAAATTAGCAACTTTGTAATATATGTAAGGTCTTCTGATAGTTACAAGGATGACATTTTGTGTATAACTTCAGGCCCAACTGTGTTTTCTACTGGATACAGGTCTTCAGGAAATTCAGAAACCTTCCCCCAATAAGAGTAATTTGTTGGCATAAGCTTTCAATACCTTTAAATAACTCTTGATTAAGTGTACATAAAGAAGACTTATGACCTACTATTTCTATCTTACAGTGCCTGGCCTGATGCAGCAGCACAAATAGTTCAATTATGTAATTTCCACTACTGTAAGGACAGCCAGAACATCCTGAGGGGAGGAGCAGTACAGAACAGCACTTTCTGAACCAAGGCCTCAAGCTCTCAGAACTTTTATTATAGTGTTTCTTTTAGAAAAATCCAAGTAGTCTAAAAGAAAGTATTCTAAAATCTTAGGAGTCCCAAGTAGGTTAATGGATTGACTACCAGAAATGTCTGTTCATCCCTGCAGCTGCTATCCTATTGCTAAAAGAAAAAACAAACACTGAAGAATACTGGGGATTCTCAACGCGTACGTACTTTCGAGCAATTCCCTCACATCCTTTTGCCCTCCACATAATAGCAGACTTGCTCAAGATCATCTGAAAACATCATTAAGAAAATATAAAGACAGATAACACTCATACATTGCCAGTCAGGCTCACTCTAATGCTCAGTAGATAATTTGCCTCCTACACAACTTCTACTGTCATTCCTCCCTATTTCATTGATATTATGGAAATAATTTCAAACTCCCTGATGGAGATGACTCTCATCTCTCCCTTTTCTCTGCAACACTAAGACAGCAAATTTTAAAGCTTGCAAAGGACCCCAGACATAACTTTCTAAGTCCCAGAGCAGACATATGTCTTTCAGCCTATACCTGCACTGAGCAGCTCTGTGCCCTCCTGAGCAAAGGTGCTCTCACTGCCTGTACTGTTACTGACACAGCAGGTACTGGACAGACCCCTGAGGGGCACCAGCTGTCACTGCTGGCCATCAGGACTCTGAGCCACTGACCACCCAACCAATTTCTTATCCATTGAACTCCACTCATTGAATCCACCTCTTTCCAATTTAGTCACAAGGTTATGGGGGACCATGTGGAAACCTTTACAGACATCCAGAGAAATGACATCTGTAGCTTGTTCACTTGTTCACTGATGTGGTCACTCCTTCATAGAAGGCCACTGGGTTGGCCAGGCAGGACTCACCCTTGGTGAAACTGTGCTGGCTGTCCCAAATCACCTCCCTGTCCTCCATTTACCTTAGCATAGCTCCTAGGAGGATCTGCTCCACAATTCTCCCAGACACAGAGGTGAGGCTGACAGGTTGGAGTTCCCAGGGTGCTCCTTTCTACACTTCTGAAGGATGGGTACAAAAAAAATCCCCTTTCCCAGACACCTGCAACTTCCCCTGGCTGCCATGACTTCTCAAGTATCATGGAGAGTGGCTTGGCCACTACATCAGCCAATTCCCCCAGGATTCTGGGATGCCCCTTATTGGGCCCCACTGACTTATACATAAAATGAACATTAAAAATATTATCCTGTAAACTTTCAAACTTTAACTTGTTTTTATTGTAACACAAATGATGTTGCTTATCATCAAATGGTTTAGAGAGCTGTAAACTAAGCTCTGTGTGTTTTAAAAACACTTAACAACCTTTGTGTGATGTAATAACAGACTAGGCTTGAGAAGTGTGAAGGAGGGCCATCCACATCAAGCTACAAGATTGTCAGTGGGCAAGAAAGGCAGAAATTAGTGAAGTATCAGAGGAACAGGAATTAAATACTTGAATCAAGATGAAAGGTTTCAGTACTTTCAAAATTCAACAGTATTTTCAAATAGCTCTCCATGTACCATACTTAAATAATGATGTCAATACAGAGGTAAAGACAAGTCTCAGCATGTTCTTACCCTGTAGTAAAAACAAGGTAGCTCAAGAGAGCTGACTCGTCTCAGTGATGCTTACTACAGCCTTTATCCCACAGCCAGAACAGGCTGATTTAGAACTGCAAACTATTGGGGTCTGCAAGTCTGAAACCAACCACTCTTGACAATAACTTGCTTGCACACACCTTGTATTGATCATATTTGCAACTATTATTTTATTTACAATTAAGCTGTCAAGACAGTGCATTGTACTGTTTTCTAGTTGAGAAGTTAAATACTTTCTCATTAGTGTTTGATTGCTAATTAAATGCTGAATAAGCACAACTTTCACCTGGCAATTAAATTAGCATAAATCATAAATACAGCTCTTAACCATGCCTCACCAAAAATGAAGGCATGCTTTCTGAGCTTTAAAACTATTTGTAAAAACAACTGAAAATATACACTGCCTCTACCTAGTCTCTTAATCTATTCCTAATTTAGCAGCATGACTGGAATACCACAGGAATGCAGCTTTTTCTAAAAAGATAACCTGGAGATGTGGGCAGCAAATGACAGTTATGGCTCAAGGATTACTGCAGTTTCAAATGTGGGGTAGACTCCTCAGCAGTGCTCCCTGAACTGAGATCTTCAGTAAAATCTATTCATCTGTGAACATTTCCACTTTTATAAAAGTTAAAGAATTTAATGAACAATATTTCAGTTGGCAAAACCCCCCTCTTCTAAATTCTAGCATTCACCACTGAATCTCTGAATAGAAGTTTTACAAAGACTTGTGATAATTTGTCATTCATTAGCTACTTAAAATTTACCAGAGAATTACTCTTGGAAATAGACAGTGAACATAAAAGATTTTACTAAAATTTCTATAAAAAAATGTGAGGTTAAACAAAACTTATTTTTTTATCTTACAAGTACTAATGGCTCAAACAGAAGATGTCATTATAGAACTGATTCTATTCTTGACAAACAATGCACTATTTTTTCCATACTTCCATCTATATATGCCTCAACATAATTTGTCTAAGCAAACATTCAAAAGGGACAAGCAGTAGCTTTTAGCCTCTATAAGTTTTTGTTATTTTTTCAGAAATTTTTGGCATAAGTCATATTTTTTTAGTCTTTTCCTTGGATTATTTTACAGGCTGGCATGATCAGAATAATTTAGCCTTTTTAACTCTATAGCAATTAACTACTAAAACTCAGTTAACCTTTTTATTTGAAAAAGCTTTGGTCATCATTTATCACCCACACACATGGATATAATCTGATTAATCACATTAAAGATCAGAATATTTGGTCATTGGAGAAGATGATATTTAAAGGACCAGATGAAGGAATATTAAGTGTCAGAAAGGCATTTCTCTGCACTGCTATCTGTGCAGCCCTCTCAGCCTCTGCACTGAAATTACAAACTCAGAACTTTCTGCTCTTTTGTCAGCCTGCCACAATCAGCACTTCAGAATAATTAATTCTGCAAATGCGTAGTTTTTAATATGCAAAATAGCTAGGAACTAAGATAAGTGGCAAAATACCTAGGAACAAAGATAAAAAGACACCCGTCAAATTAAACCAGGATAAACTAAAGCCTAGGAATAATAAAAGTTTAGTGTCACGATTATTAAGTGCATAGACATATACAAGAACAAGGCAAAAAAAAGCCTCAGCCATTTGCCACATTTTATATGAATAGTACAGATTATGAATGCACAGATAATGAAACCAGAAGTTTTTGAGAGTCACAGATGTGCTACAATTATAGAAAAGAACTGCAAATTATTTAACCACTTCAGAGAGGATGTCTCCTCTGGTGCACACAGCAAAAAAAAACCCCACATTGAAAGCAGTTTTAGACTATACTTATCTGGATCACACCTTTGAAAACTAGGATTTTAGAAAAGAAATAACACATTTCTCTGCCACAGCAGTAACTCCACTTAGAACACAAAAAAAAGTCCCCAAGCATCCTGCATTATTTAGCCATAAATCTCCCATCCATTCTCTGCAATTCAGCTAGAAATAATCATCCAAGACACATGATGGTATCTGACTTTCCTGTTCAGATCTTGTAAAAACAGGACAAAAATCTGATACTCCATCTGAAGCATGGCCAGAACATGGGATCAAAGTAGACATGTACCTCTCTGCTATGGATGCTACCATGAGGAGTAGGCAGGCAGCTCCCATAGGCTTAGAATCCTATGGCCATGAAATATTATCTGGAGTCCTAAAAAGTGACTTCCAACTTTTTCCACTTACATATTTCTTAATCAATTCTAAACTTCTCTCAAAGACTAAAGAAGTGGTTCCATGGTTTAACACAAGACCTGAAGATTCCTTTTCTCTGATGACAGATCTGCAGAAAGTTTCTACATGTCATTTTGACTGACCTACATGGTTTTGCAAAGGCTGACATGGCAGAATGTGAGCTACTCAGGACTTTTGCTATTGCTGAGTTGCTGTTTTTGAACAGTGCCTACTGCCTCTTTAAAGAGCATAATCCCAGCACAACTGTCTCATTAACCTGGGAATTAGTTCATTAACCTATAGAAAACAAGTTCTTACATTGCTATTTACTTGTTCCACAGATGAAAAAAACTGACTGGCAAACAAGACAAAATGTGGCCTAAGAAAGTCACAAAACAAACTGTTAAAAAAAATTATCAGCTCTTAACAGTTATTCTTCAAAAAAAAAAAGTTGTTTCCTGTTACACTCTTTCAAGTGCTTCCTATGGTCTGCCTTCCATCAGTAATTTACCAGAAACAGTACCAGGAACATGAAATCATCTGAGCTTGATGTTAGCTCTATGCTACCATTTTTGAGAGAAGCTATCCAACTGCAACACAAGGTAACATAATAAAATCAGATTTTCTGTCATTTAAATAACTGTTCAGAATTCTTTCACATAAGACACATCTATTTTAATTCACAAATGGACAAACCTTATTTATTAGATGCTCAGTGACCACTTCTCTTAGTCCAGTGTAGAGTTTTTCACCATGTTTATGCAACACCATTGTATAAGCATTTCTATACAGCTCCTCAAAACTGAGACCACTATTGTTCTTACGCTGAATCTCTTGGATTGCATTTTTCAGAAGATCCCAAATGCTGTTCACATATTTCTCATCCATAGTCATCTGTAAAAATAAAACATTACGTTATTGTTTTGAACAAAAAAAAGAATATAGATAATATGAGGTAATTGCTCTGCCCCATCTTGTTGATTCCATTATCACAAGATTTCTCAAACTTCATCAAAAAAACCCCAGTATTTATGAGACTAGTACAGATTTCAAGAAAATTGTAATTTGCAAAAGTTTAATGCTTTCTTTGTTTCTGAACTGCAAATGCCCAGAGTCCAACCCCTGCAGGGGTGGACAGGCAGGTAATCATGGACAAAAGTCTCTGTCCCACTCTTCCTACACAGGTTAACAGTGATAGATGGTTAACTCCCATTCCATATTAACACATTATTTGGCACCTCATAAATTGTACTGCAATACTCATCTGCTTCACCAGACCTGTACAACAAAAGATAATGATGTCTGACACAGATTTAGGAAACTTGGTCATCTGCTTGAGCTAACTAGGGATAACAGCTAAAGAATTACATACCTACAACACTGTACCTACAATTTAAATAATTATAGGTACCACTGAAAACCCACAAATAACCCACATAAACACCTGCATTGAACATATTCCCTCTGCACAAATACAATTAAATACCTTTCTAAATGACATGTACCAAGCACTAAGCATCTGCTTGGTCTGTTATTCAGATGCTATAAACTTCAGCAAATACACAGAAAGAAAGTAAAAAAAAAAAGATTCAGAGAAGGAGAAAAACTCTTATAAGAAATAGTCTCAACACAACAGCAAACTTCTATCTAGTACCTAGTGTGAATCATCTCACACTTGTGCTTTACCAATGCAAAGGTGCTTCAATATATGATGTTTTATAGATAAAGTAGTATCTGGGATTGAAAGTAAGCATAGCAAAAAAATATCAGATGCCAGTATTGCTTAAAGTCTGTGATTCAGCCAAGTTTTATCACCCCAATGAAAAAAAAAACCAAACCAAACACTTTTAAACAGAACCAATTTCATTTAAAGTTAAGTTTGGTTTAGTTTATACAAAATCAGGAACAGATTTAGCATTTTATAGCTACAGAAAAGGGCTGAAGAGAGAAGAGAAAAAAGCTGCTATTCCCAGAATTACTATGGGAAGTGAAAATATCCCAGAGTCTATCAAAACTGTCAAAGTAGTCTTGAAAATAGGAACTGAAAATATTAAAAGAGTAAAGAATAATGGTATGACACTATAGAGAAAAATCACAACCAGTGCTAATCCACCTCTCCTCCTCCTTCCAACAAAACCCACTAAGTGAACAGAGGAAAGATATGAAGACTAGATTTGTCTGCATTTGTAATCAAATGCAATTATTTAGCAGAATCTTTTTTACTCCAAGTATATTTTTACATGTATTTTCAAAATATCCTATCAAGTTTTCTAGGCATGATAAATAACAATACAGCTCACAATAAAGAGAAGCCATTCACAGCCTTGGGAGGGAATGGGCTGCTGAATAAAATGAAAACAAGATACAATCTTCTATCCTGTGCATCTTTTGGAGTTTTGGTTAAATACAAGGATTTCTATAATAAAAATAACCTTTTAGTTACTTTTTCCACTTCTCTGATACAAGATCCACTTGACTACTAAACTCTATGTACCCCAAACTTAAGATGTGCCATTATATATCTAAAAGCAAAAACAAAATAAAATCACAAACATGTTGAAAAATTTGTAGCTCCCTATCCCCCAAATGCAAAGCCTCAAAGTAACAGAGGAATGGTGGATGGAATGTCACAGGTCCCTCCACACTTCCTTTTTCTGCTATGCACAGCATTGAAAGGTCAGTAATTTTGTTCTTCATTTGCATTTGCGACATTGGTGCTCCTTCAGGGAAGTTATTTTCTACAGCCTTCCTGAACCAGCAATTTCACAAGTACTGATAATGAAGGCAACTATTTAGATTTGCAGACAGCAATCCAAGTAAAAGCTTTTCAGCTTTCCTTTCACAAACCAGAGGTTTTGTTTTCAAACAAAGGAGAGGCTCCCCCTGCTAATTAAAAAACTCTCAGCCAACACAACCTTTTTATCTCAACTGCAATTTAATTGCACTTGTATTCTGAGCAAAGGTATGATCTGTGTAAACCAGGCAAATCACTGGGCACCAGTGTGCAGAAATATTACAGTGCTCCTGTTTCTGGGCTGGTCCCAGGGAACATCTCAGTACATTACATACAGAGATAAAGCAGCACATGTGGTAATTCAGATTCCTTCAGCAGAAGGCTAAAAGCAAACTGTTAATTCTTGTGCTTTTAATCCAAATGCTATAATATAGAAGGAATGATTGCAACATTATTTGCTCCAAAGTCCCTGAATACAAACAAGAACACAAAGCTTTCTGCCACTTAACAATTGACACACCACGAGCTACTCTGACAGCACAAGAAAGGTCAATAGAATGCAATTTTAAGGAGTACACATCTCCACGAGGTAAATATTTGAAAAAGTACTATAAAATTATCTTATTACCTTTTAGGATTAGGCATTAAAAACTCTGCTTTTCAACCAGGTTCTTATTTTGTTTCTGACTCAGATTAACATCAGTGAGGTTTTATGGGAACAGGTTTGCTCAAGTTCTAGAATATCATGTTAGAAGAGCACTGTCTTCCAAAAAAGATCTAGCATAGCTAACTTGTTTGCAGCAGTGTTTTCTAACAAAGCAAAGACTCCTAATACTTTAAATAATCCCATTCTATTTGGCAGTAAGTCGCTGCAGTAAAGCGTGAGCAAAAATGTACAATTTCCTCCCTGCTGCTGAAAAGTTGTTTAGCATTCGAGCAGAAGAGATCTTCCTGTCTTCTCAAGGGTATGTCAGAATTGCAATGACTAAATCAATTCTTGGATTATTTAACTCACAGGTTCATGTCTTTTCATCCCATTCCTTAAGTCAGGCTTGTAGGCAGATTTAAAAATCCAAACAAAAAAACAGTAAGTAAGTTGTTGATGCTATTAGAACACTGGCATTTTTCAGAATTCTCTACAAAAGCATCTCTGACAACACAACTGCAATCCTAATCCCCCAGTCTGACCCACCAATGAAGATTTATGCAACTCTCTAGAACCCTAGCAACAAAGTCTGTTTGTGGAAGAAGATCTCTTACACAGGATCAGAGCCAAGATGCTTTTCCCAGATTTCTTCCAATGGTTATATTTTAGAACTAAAACCCACAGTTAGAATGCAGTTGCCTTGCTTGTGTCTTTGTATTCTTGCAGATTTCAGCAGAAGGCAGATTGCTGCTTCTGCTGGTCTTTGAAAAAAACCACACAGGTTTGGAAAGGCTTTCAGAAGCAAAATCCCAGTAATTTCAGTAGTGTCTACACCCAGATTCACCAAGATAGCAAGAAGCCAGTGTCCAAGCAGAGGAAACGTGTTAATGTACTCATGCTTATCTGAACATTACCTTTCTTGGGGAATGGGAAAGCGACCAAGTCTGTTATTGGCAGGAGAGAGAGCTGTTTATAAGAAGCCGCTGCTTGGAAAACTTCCACACACTGCTGCCCAAATGCTGATGATTCAAAGATGCAACTCGAGCACAAACATCTGAACTCAGAGTGTAACACAAGTACATCTTGAGGAAATTAGACTAAAATGTCAGTGTACATGAAAGTACAGTCATTTCACAATAAAGAGACTACAAAGGACCCGAAAGTTCCTTTATTCCACAGTGTGGGATCAGATATAGCCAAGCCCCTTCCTCTAACAATGTTTGTCTACCCTATTAAAGTCATCAAGTCAAATAAATAATCACTGTCAGCAATCTATTGCTGTTATCACCTGTAAAGCAGGTAAAGGTGGCAACAATCCTGAAGTCTTCTCCCTCCTAGAAGCTTACAGCACCACCAGTTCCAAGTAACCTACCACAGCATTCAATCAGAATCAGCAAACAGCTCAGTTCTTGTTATTTTCTGATCAACATGTAACTTCATACAAAATGTTATCAGCCCCCTTCTAGACATGTAGTTCAAGGAGAAGTGCAACATCCCATCTCTAGGGGAGGGAACAGCCCCAGGCATTAATGCCTGCTGGGGCAAGTGGCTGGAAAGCACATTTGGCAGGAAAGAACCCAAGGCTCTTGGTGGACATCACGCTGATGCCAAACCCACGGGCCCTTAAGGCAAGGAAAACTAATGGTATCCTAGGCTGCATGGAAGAGTTGCCAGCAGGCCAAGGGCTTTATCAGCCCTGGAAAGCCACATGTAGAGCACTGTGCCCAGTTCTGGGTTCCCCAGTACAAGAGAGACACTAACACAATGGAGACAGTCCAGTGAAAGGCCACTAACAAACCTCTGCAGCACCTCTCACAGGAAGGACAGAGTCAGCCTCTAGAGCCAGCCTAGAGAAACCCTGCAGGAATCAAATCAGTTATGTAAAATCCAAAGGGAGGGTGTACTGAAGAGGGAACCCCCTCTGCACTGGTGCAAGTGACAAGAGCAGATCACCAGGCACAAACACAGGAGATTCCTTGTGATCATCACAAAAACTGTTTTGTTATGTGGGGGACCAAGTGCTGGCACAGGTTGCCCAGAGAGGCTGCAGAGTTCTCCGTCTTTAGGGACATTCAGAAGCCATCTGGATACAGTCCTGAGGACCAGCTCTAGGTGACCCTGCTTGAGCAGGAGCAGTGGGGCAGGACAGGATGACTTCCCAAAGTGCCTTCCAGCCTTAACCACTGGGTGATCTGGTGACACACATCACAGCTGGAGGCTGAGGAAGCTGGAAAACCAGGGCTCCCTGGAAATGTGACCTTTTCAAACTGCCTGTACCAGTCTTTCAGTGGAAATGCATTATATGGTAACAAAGGGGAGCAACAAAATACTTGAGGTCACCAGTGGTACCTGGTGTTTGCTCCCTAGCTTCTACCAACTACAGTCAAAAAAATCCACTAAAGCTCCCAGATTCAGGAACATCCAACATATCTGTTGCTGGAAATCCAGATTACTTTGCAAAGAAATAAATATTTTGGGGTATAATTTCCATTCTATTTACTTTAACTTCTACAACAGTTTCCTCTGAACAACTTCACATTCGTCATCTTTTAACTTGTCATCATCTTGCCCTTAACACTACACAGCACACTCCTCTTATATAACCATGCTTGAAATGCTGTGAATTGCAAGGAAAAATTACAGAAGTAAACTGCTAAGAGTCTGCTGAAATCTTGATAGTTTATACCAGGTTTAAGTAGCTATTTAGTCTTCTTAACAAGAGGGGGTTAAGAAAGCAGCAAGGAAGAGGTAAGCAGATGTCCTACAGTGCGTTATCAGGAGGATCCCCAGAATTCCACCAGCAGCAACAGGGGACACAAACCAGTACTCTCAAGATTAGTGACCAGACACAGCTTCCTAACCTTCATGCAGAAGAAATTTCTAGACAAGTTCTAGAAAGTTCACACAAAGATCTCAGACCAAACTTGCTAAATGTCAGGAGTTTTAATAGACTGTCAAGATATTTGCAGGACATTTTTAGTCTCAAAAATATTACAAACACTGCTACTCAGTTTTTCTACAGCACAGCTGGAGAGTGTTTACCACGATTCTACACATTAGCAGGTGAAACACATCAGTCTGGAAGTGATTACTGCAGAACAAGGCTTCTCAAAGTTTTCAAAAAAAGCAACCATCTGCCTCATTCCTTCCCATGACATCCTTCACATGTCTAATACCGCAGCACACTGGGACAAGAACCAAGTGGAATTACAGAATACAGGTGTTTATGCTCTCTACCTTGAAGGAAGTGAGTGGATACCAACAATTAAAGTTAGTTACCAGTGCTGGGAGTAACATTTGCACCTAATAATTGCCACCTATTCTCACTCCCCCATTTCCTATCCCTCGCAGAAAAAATGAGACAGGTCCAGCTGCTGTCATCTAAAACTGCCACCACAGGGGCAGTCCTTGAGGACAAGGAGACTGCCACCAACACTGTGCCTTCCACTGCAAGACAGGGCATTCATCAAGATGCTGTTAAATAGTCCATCACACAGTAACTCAGTATCCTGAGCCTGGATCCTTCATTCTGGATGAAGTTTGGCTGAGGTTATCCAGAAAAGGGCAAGAGCAGCACATTTCCTGCCTCAGAACCTAATCACTATTTGAATTTTTATAAACCCTTTGAATATTGTTAATTTAAAAGACAAGAATTTACAATGACAGAGATACATTGTCTAGCATTTGCTCCAAGAATATCTCTGAAAAATGGCATATTAAGATATGGAACTACATTTTTTTCAACTACAGAGCAGATAAAATGTACTCCTATGAATGTCAAATGGAGAGTTCAATGTCCACACTTTTCTGAGTTCTTAAGTTTTCCTCACTATGTAACAATGAGTACATCTGGAAGAGGATGCATGGGCTACACACACTCTCCCACAAATAAAAACAACTGATCTCTGAACAACCACAACCACCAC
Source organism: Agelaius tricolor (assembly GCF_023055355.1). Lineage (NCBI taxonomy): Eukaryota > Metazoa > Chordata > Aves > Passeriformes > Icteridae > Agelaius > Agelaius tricolor. The sequence goes on from NW_027269272.1 coordinate 9,820,929, forward strand.
AAACAAAGTTCCACCAAGTTCCTCAACTGTGTTATCTGAACAGGTTGGCTGTGACACACAAAAGCATGACTGAAGGCTAAGAGAAGGAGCATGAAGAAAGTAAGGGGCACCCTGTGTCACTGCTCTTCTCCTGCACCTGGGCTATACATCTCAGGACATCTGTCAAGAGCCACAGGGACATCCTAGAAATGCTCTACCAAAACTGTCCTGATAAGTAGGACACCTTTTGCTCCTCGGTGACCTTTAGCAACAATCAAAGATGACAATACAGTATTATCCCCATCTCCTAAGGAGTGTCAGGAAATGCCTATTACAGTATTATACTCCCTCAGAGGGTGTGTGTGGTGGGGGGGAATCAATGCCTTTAACATGCTTATGACATCTGCCAGTTGTCATTTACAAGATTAAATACTGACACAATTTTTAATATCTGTGTTTTGTTCTTCACTCTTCCCCTGATATTCAAGCATTGCCCTTGTTTGGGTGGGCAAACCCTACGCTAAACTTCTCCAGATTCCTCCTGCAAGGAATATTCCCAGCCTGCACCATGTTCCATTCCAGGCTCAGCAGGTGAGTAACCAGTGCTCAGAGAAATCCTCTGAAGGCCAAGGGAAGAATCAACTCTGGTGTCACCCTCAGAAAGGCTCGAGCCTCTGCCGGCAGGGCTCCCTGACAATACTCAATCAGGGACAGAAATGCAGAAATTGCCATATCCACCTCTCCTTGCCAGGCTTTGCTCAGCAGAAGCAAGCAGAACATGCAATGAAATCAAAGAAGAGTCCTCCTTCTCAACAAACATCCAAGAGCTGCAGTGTTTTAGAGGAAACCCCTTTCTTCTCCACTTGGCTTGGATGGGTTCTGCAGCACTGAAAGGCTGTTCTGCCAGCACGGAGCAGTTGGGTTAAGCAGCCCCAAAAGTGATGGCTCCTAAAAAGCAGGAGTCACTCCTGCACCATGACTGACACACCTGGTTCACCTCCAAGGCATTGTCTCAGGGCTCCTCACAACACAAGGGCTGCTCTGGGCTAGGAGCTTGAAGAGGAAGGGTTGGCTGGCTGGTTTTGAGCTTTACAGCAAAATGCAATATGCTCCAAGAACTTCCTTTTCTAGTAAATCCCAGGAAAAAGGATTTGTTTCTTCTCTCAAAATGTAACACTTGCCTGCATTATAGCTAGGCCTGACAGGAGTTTCACTACACAACAGCAAAATTTAACAGACTAGATGAAAAGTTTAAAAGAAGTCTTTATTAGAACATGCAATACTGCAGCAACAGTTTTGACATGTTTAGGCAACTGAACAAAATTAAGGATCAGATACTCATTTATCTGTCATATTTTAGGAACCAACTCAGAAGGATGAGACTAATCTTGAACTACCAACATACCTCTCTCACTCTAGATTTCAACTTCCATTTAATACAGTTTCTTTGTTTTTCCCAAATGCCCTTCCTCATCTTTAGTCTTGCAAATCTATGGAACATAAAATGCTGAAGGGGAGAAAACTGAGAACAACAACTCCCAAACACCTGCTTCATCTGAACTGAGACTATGAACTATGCAATTTTGAGCAGCCATCACTTACCAGATAAACACAAGGCAGAAGATAATCATAAAGTTTGTTTCATTTCTTTAAAAAATGCAAGAAACAGAGACATTCTGAAGAGGCAAACAAACTGAAACATGAAGTTACACGGTGGTGATTCTTTGAACAAAGACAACTTTCTTCTTACAGGCCTTTGCACACTTTCCCAACACTATCTCATAATAATGGGCAACTACAAACTGTGATACTCCCCAAAAATCAACTTATGGGTTCACTTTGCAATTTATGATGCTCAACTTACAAAAGGCTCCTTCAGGCACTTTATTACTACAGATAAAAAAGAACTCTTATTAATACAGACAAAGGCAGAATACTGCTTGTCTGTGTGGGCCAGTGAAAAATGAATGCAGTCTCATTTTTCATCCATTTATTGGTGTATATATATGGATTCACACAGACTAGTCTTCAAGGCTCTCTCTAAAATCTCTATCAGCAGGTTAAGTAACAACAGGGGATAAGTTGGGAGCACCTGCATCTGTGATCATTTGTACCAAGCTTAACTATGTCTCTTCCTCACTCATCTGCCTTGCTACTTATTTCCCACAAGACCCAAATTGCTTGAAATAAGCATATGCTTTATTCAGCATGGATTAAAGGATGTTGTCCTCCAAAAGGGCTGGATACTGAGGAAAAGCAAAGAAAACACACCAAAATAAACTTATTTTCAACATAAACTTTCTAAGGTGCTGCTATTTACACTTAAGACTTTATTCTACAGTTGCATGCTTTGCCCAAAGAAGACATCAGAATAATATTTAATTAAAATACAGAAATTCAAGTTTTTAAATAACATTTTTTCTCTAGCATGTGCAGACAAATGTAAATGCCTTTCCAATATCAAAAGGCATTCACTGTGAATGAGTAAATCTCCCCTGCCATGATGCAAGCTTTTGCCCACCTGACATTATGAAACTTATTTTTTTTAAAGTTGTATTTAAAAGAAAACAATTGGTTTTGTTCAAGCTTCTAGAAGAACTGAACTGCTAAGAGGCTAAATCTAGAAAGTTCTAGCTCAAAAGACAGTTGTCACTGATACAGAATGGAAATGCTTAAACAGCCAAAAGTGACATTATTAACCAAGGCTCTTTTCAAATACATTCAGTGACATTTCTACAGTACCTGAAAACAGAAGAGGACTATAAAACACCTGCAATGAAAGGACTGATTTCCCAAGAGCACTTCAAACTAACAAGGGTAAAGAAGAGCTGTCTATAGTGCTGTATATACACTCTCCATATACACTATATACTGCTACATGCTGTCTACACTCTTGTCTGCAAACTCAGAGCTGAAGTCCACATCTAAGCCACAGTTCACAAAGTGTGATCTTTCCCTTTTAGCTTTGGAAATTAACAGAAGCATTTTCAGACCTGAAGTAAGTTGTGGACTAGTTTTAGTAATGTACTGTCACTTATGGTGCAGATAACATGTGGGGGAAAAAAAAGAGTGTATTGTGTCAGGATTGCTTAACTCAAGAAAAATCCATTCTGAATAAAACAGAGGAAGAAATACAAGGATTTGACACCAAAGATCTATCTGCTTCCTCTGTCCTACCCAAAAGAATAAAAATTGTTATCAGTATTTTGAAAACTAATGAGACGTTTAGAGTCCTCCTGACTCACTTCAGAAATAGTAATCCTAAAACAACTTTCCTCAAACTAAAACTATGGAAAAAAATGTAAAAGGCTTGTGTAACAGCAGGAATTATGTTCCTGAAAGAAATACAATAGCTTTGTTTCTATGCTAAACAAAGTTGGTGTTAAAAGAAAATATTTGAACCTAATAAGAACAGCAGACTATTGAACGAAGAAAATCTGGACTTCTGGCAGTGAATCATTCCTCTCACTTGTCAGTAGGATCCTGGAGGTCTGTAAGTGTGGGGAGGGACAGGTACAACTCAGCTGTGTGTCTGCAGCTGTCAAACAGGCTCTTGGCAAAGGTGAAATGACAAGACTGCAAACAGTGGCACAAAATATGTAAATTACTGGGAATGCCTTTTCCCATTTACGAACAGGGCCAAATCCTAAAAATTTCATTCAAGCCATTTAGCATCCTACTGCAATAAAAGCTTGTAAGAGCCAAGGACAAAACCTGAGGATGGCATGACTGTGAGCAAACTACATAAATGACACTCACCTGCAAATTTCCTCAAAGCTGCTTACTTGGGATAAGGGGCCATGTGCAGGCTCTTACACTGCAGGAAGAGGAAGGTGGCTCCTTCCTCTTCCACTGGAGTTACTTCCAATTTACCAAAGACTTGAAAGCAGAAAGGGAAGGTGTTTGCTTACATATAACCTAACGAGATTTACTAGCAAAGACTGAAGATAGCTGGAAATCTCAAATTTCAATGGGATTTAGGTCCCTGACTCTCTTAATTTCTTTTTACAACAGTGGGAGCTCAGCACTCAGGTGAGGAGCAGCAGGTTGTCCTGAGACTGCCATACCTGACAACAGGTCACTGTCAGCAGAAGCAGCACCACTATACCCCAGACTGCTCAGATCATTCCTAACTCTAAATTAACAGAAATACTGCTTTTAACCTAGTCAGAACAGACTAAAACTTTGATTCAGTATGTGATCGTATCTCCATTTAGTTTTAAGACCATCTCACTCAACAAGCACTACAAAGTAGAAATAAAAAGTCTTAATTTAATAAGGGATTAAATTTATCAATTTTTTTGGTAAATCTTTTATATTGGTAACTTCTATAATATGAACATTATAATAACCTTAAATAATGACAGATGCTGCATGCCTCAATGCCAGTTAGGAAGTGCCAAAGGAAAGAGCAATGCTGTTCTGCCCATCCCTACCTCCTGTGGAAGGCACTGAGTCTCCTCAGGGGTATCATCTCTCCAAGTGAAAAAATCTATTAGTTCATTAACTTTCCAGCTTTGATGACCTGAATTCAGAAAGCTTCCCTGAACCACAAATAGCCCATTCCTCACCTACTCAACACTGAAGGCAAATCCCACAGGAATTGTTTCTAGCTTTTTTCAATTAACCTACAAGTAGCTCAGTATTTTACAATTGTCCAAAAATCAACACTATGTAAAGAGGAAATCTGTGAAATACACAGCAGCTTATACAGATTGCAGACACATTTCCTGTAGTCATTTCAAAACAAGGAACACAATGAATGATGAGGGGGATGAAGGAAGAGAGGGAGATGGTGGGGCTGAAGGGCTTTCAGGGGTTTGGGGGGCTTGATGAAAACTCCTCCTCCATAATAACAGCAGCAGAACAATTTGAGAACTTGCATAGGAACAGAAAGATAAAATTTTATGGTAAACAGAGGCCAACACAGGATGATTCTTTTTTCCTCCTCAGCTTCAGGTAGGAGAAAGAAGACACAATTAATAAACCTCTTACAAATTTACAGATCATCAATACCACTGTGTCCTGACAATAACCTCTCTCTGGGGCATTTCTGTACCACGTGGAGCAAACTCCATGATCAGATGCACAGATCAGCAGTGCCTGCAACACTTAAGACTAACACTGAAATTTTTGCAAAAGAAAAAAATTCACAACTATACAGAAAATTAAATCCATGTATGCAATATATAAAAACAGGTCCACTCAGATGCTATCAACACTTTAAAAACAAAACTAGTGTGGAAGTAAAATGTTTATTTCAACAAAGATTCTTCACTTACAAAATGTAAGAAAAAGACATCACAGCCTATGCTCAGACCACATGCAATCTAAGAAATTCATGTTATGAATTTATTATATAAGTTTGTCCAATTTTGTATCATTCACATGTATAATTTAAGTTATTGCCTTAATTTATGTTTATTCTCATTAGCATTAAACAAAAATTGTCTTTTCCACAAATGCACCTCATTCATAACAATACACCAATAAAGCAAGTTATCTGCTCACATTTTGCATACTGTTCTACCTTATTTAAACTACAAGCAAGACAGTTTCAGCCCTCAAACACTGATTTTATACACAGCTAATTAAAGAATTGAGGCCACTCCACTGCAAACACCATCCACTCATAAGTGTTTATTACAGTTTTGTCCTCCTTGCAGCACTCATGCATTAAGTGCACTTTTTACCTTTCTAAAATGTTGAAGTCAATATGGAAGTTTTTTTGTTAAGCCATTTAACAGTACTTACTTATACTGAGATGCCAGTACCTGCACTTTCAGAAAAGAAACATCAGTCATTTAAAAATTCTACTGGCTTTAACTGACCTCAGAAAAATAAAATAATCATGTGATTAAAAGTGCGCCTGGTTGTGCTGGAGTTTCTACAATGCTACTTTCCTGCTCTGTGTTTCCACATAACCTGACTCAGAATGAAAAGCATGACCTTACTTCTCAAGAGCTGCTTTTCCACTTGTACAGCTACTAGAAATCAAAGATAAGATCCAGTGAGCATATGTACAAGGTCAAGAACCTATCACAGACTGTAACACAATCACTCTGTTTTATGAATGGACTCACTCAAACTATCTTAAGAAAAATCTGTCCCAGTCTATCACAAAATGTTTTCACCACATACAGAGACATTGACACTGCACATCAGTCGTGGTGATGGAAATTTAAAAGCACCTGCAAAGCCCAAGACCTCAGAATACCTGCTTGAAATTCTGAAAAAAAAGGGTCACTTATGCTGTGTGTACCTGTCCAGAACAGATTAAAAGGAAAATTTTGAGAAATTCTACTATCTTTTACAGAAAAAAGCCCGATTTTATGTTACATACCACTATTACAATTATTCATGTAGAATATCAAAAACTCTCCATCAATTTTATAGCTACTCTCATAGAGTTCTTTTACCTATCACTACCAGGGAAAAATAGTAATCCCTGTTTAATAATGCATTACCATACAACTTGAGTGAAGAACCCTAATGAAGCCACTTGAAAAAGCTCAGATTGAATTGGCAGTATAAAAATCCTAACAGATCACTTCAGCTTTAGCCTTGCAGTCCTGTGCAAAATCAAGCAAATTTCAAATACAGCAAGATTCATAAATGGCACTGCTCCTTCCTGAGCCACGCAAAGGCACTGGCTCAAAACTCTATGCCAACACAAATGATGATTGCTCAGAACTTACAGCCCAGTTAACAAGGAAAATCAAGAAAATTTGTGACTGAAACCTTAACACCTACAGAACTGAGGAAAGCTAACGAGATGCTAACAAAAACTAAATGATAATATGCACCATGTGTTACAAATAAAACAACCAAATAAAAACCCACCTACAACTAACTACTCAGACTGCCCTGGAATTAGTGCTCTCACCTTTTAAAAATTCTAAATGTATTATCAGGACATTCAGTTTGATCACAGCATTTCATTAAAAAAATAAATTGTGAAAACTGGAAGGATTTCATAAGCTTAACTGTCCAGTAAGCAAGCATTTCCATGTTTTTCTTAATTTGCACAAACCCCCTTCCTTTGAATGTTTTAGTGTTTTGGTCTGTTTTATTCCTAGTTTTTAAGCCTACCAAATTTCAGGTTCTGAATGTGAACTCATGACTGTGAATGCTACATGGGTCTAGCTAATATGCTCTCATAAATATGTCTGAGAACACAAAGTAATCAAGATTCACAAGCCAAGCATCTAAAGCATGGAGTTAACCAGGTGATCTCACAGCACTTGGTATGTTCACATTATTTTATTCAGAGCAGAAAAAGCCTGCAGTAAACCACCCCCCATTCCACTCTTTTCCCACGTTCCCTGCCTCTCCCTGCTCTCCCCAACACCTCACACAAGCTCTGAGAGTTACAAGCCACAGCAGATCCTCACGTACTGCTTACATAACCTGAATGCTTCAAAATTTAACCACACTTCAGTGGTTTTTCTAGGGGCTATCTGCTCTAAGATGCTCAAGATGGACCAAATTTACACCAACTTCTGGAACTGATAGATCTTCATGCTGTAGGCTGAAGCATAAATTTAACAAACCTCATCTCAACTTGCATCATCAATTCCCCAAGACTCAAAACAAACCACAGAAGCAGTTGGTGCTCCCTGAAAAAAAAAAAGCCTTCTGCCTACACAAAGCCTAGAACAAGTGGCTGTTAGATGGAGGAGAAAGGAGTGCTGGCAATGAAAATATGAGTCTTAATACTTTCTCATGGAAGAGCTGGAGTTATTTACTTCTAAGTTTATGTAACTTTCTTCAAGGAAGAAGTCACATCAATCGATAAACAGTTGAAGGAAACCAAAGGTTGTCTGTCTTTCTGCACAAGATTGATCAAAATGAGAACTTCCTTGGGCACAAGTATTTCAAATAAAACTAGTCAGAAGCTTCCACATTTTTTAAAGACTTGTTCTACAGCAAGTGCACAGGTAGAATCTCTCTCTAAATGCTGTGCAGAACTCGTAATGTAACTGTGTAACACTGATCCACCAAAATAGTTCTGAGAACTGGCAACACACTACTTTGTAGCACTGCTCTAGAGTTGAAAGATATCTCTGCAGGAAAGGAAAATTATTGGAAGCATTCAAAAAAAACCCCTCCAACTGTAATGATCAAACCCAATAAGCTACACTGGGTCATGCTGGCTTTCAGAAAGATCTGTCCAACCGATTTTATGGTGACACCTGCATTGAGAGAAGAATGAGCTCTTGCAAAAAAGTTCATTCAACACAGCTTAATGTTGCTTGTTTAAATTTTGAAAATTGATTCCCAAAATGCTTTCTGAATTTCCACATTCTAAATATTTCTCTAAGAAATGTCAATTTTTTTTTACTATGTACAACTTTCCCGTCAAAATACATTTAAGGCTAGTTTTCCACTAGCTAACCAGTCACAGCAAAACAGCTCAAATACACTTGCAAAAAACATAATTTATACATTCTAGACCTCCCTTACAGAAATCACATCTCTTCAAAAGTTTTGAGTGCAAACCTACCATTTTTGGCAGCATTTTTGACAGATCAACTAAATCATCTTAAAATCAGATTTGCTGCAAAGTTGAGAGCTTTGAAAGTATTCCTGCAGCCAGCAGTAATGGGCTCACTGAGAGTTAAGGAGTGACAGCCAATTTGAGACCCTGAGAACACCTTTAAATCTGGAAGAAAACAACTCCCAACACTTCAAAACAGGTGCAGTTAATGTTCTGTAGATGTATCAAACCTGCATTTTCATATAATGCACATGAAATCAGTAGACCACTGCACTCTTCCAAATAATTTTAAAAAACCCAACTTACTAACTGCAGTCAATGTACATCATGGACAATTACATGAATTTCTGAAATATTGTTATTTTTAGCATCCATATTCATATCTGTTGCAGTGTGAATGAATTTGAAACACCAAAGTTTGAAGACTGCTTGAGAAAAAGGAACCTTCTGTCTTTTGAAAGCCCTCTTGCACTGTTCCATCTCTGGCTTTTACATCACCCTGAATGCTGTCTGGATAGACCTTAGGTAAATGTGGAACAGCTACATTTTATGGAGGTGTTAAAAGTACCAGAAGTGGAAAGTAGCACACTGGAAGTCTTCTGTGGTGGTACATAAGGATAACTGCACAAGCTTAACCTCATGAGTTTGCTTTCCTGAATATACAACAAACTGTCTCAGAAATTTATTTCTGTTGTTTGAAATATGCTCAAGTCTGAAGTCTCAGAGAATGCATCCTCATCTGGATTACCTCTAATGCAAAGATTATCACCGTCTTTAAGTCAGGATGAACACGAGAAGGCAAAGTTCTTTATAGTAAGATAGTTTATAAATAAGCAAAGAACAACTGGTGAAACATACAGAGAAACGTTCTTCTCAGTTATTTTTGATTACTCTACAACCCATTTGTGTACAAGCAAAACAGTGTGGCCCATGCCACTGCCCCTGAGGTAAGAAAAAGCACATCACAGCACACACCAGGAGCTACCAAATCTTAATGGATACTTGGGAAGACAGATAATGTGGCATCAATTACAGGAATAAAAAAAAATCTAGAATGAAACTAACTCCTAAGTATTAGGATCTCCAGGTAGAAGAGTGATGCTTTTCCAATGTTTTGGTCCACTTCTATCAAATTTTTCATAAAGTAGAAAAGGTAAACTTTGGTAATGTTTAGCAAATTACTATTTCTCGATTCCTTTAGCTGTTATTAAACATAATAACAGAAGTATGATGAACATTATAAAAATGTAAAATATTAAAAAAACCCAGTACCTGCATGAAGGAAGTTATGCTAATATTGCTATGCTCCAGGAACACCACCATTCCAATTTGGCTGTTTCTAGCCTAATGCAATAGTAAATAGCTACCTCCATGCAAGAAGCAAACCAATCTAAAACAGAAAGACCTCCTGAGGAAAGATGATCAATAAGAAGACAAATTGAAGCAGCCTACAAAACCACCTCTGGAAGCACTCTTAATTGAGAGCCAAAGAGCAGAACCACCACATTTGGGACAAAGGAGCCGGGGTCCATAGCTGCTGCATGAGTACCACATTTTCTAAACACAGACTCTACTCCCCACGAAAATGCAGCTCATTGACACAAACAATCCCACTGCAGTCTCTAGCACCAAGTCATTTCCTGGACCAAGCTTCACAACCACTTAGGCATACACAAAATGTGTGCTAAGATTTTTACATCAACAGCTGCTGACTTCTGCAATTAACAAAGGGAAACCCCTCCAAATCTCTCAACAAAGTACATCTTCTTTTCTATAAACACTTTATCAACAGGATTGTCAACAAAATGTCTTAGGTAAAAAAAAATATCTGAGGGGACACCTGGAATGTTGCTATCAACAGATGTCCCCATACAGTTGCAGGCCTTGATGACTTGTGACTTACTGAGTTATTTTAGGAAGAAGACACTTTGTTTTTCACATTTTAACCTAGATATTCTTTAAGCAACTGAAAAGAAAGACAATGCTAGTAAAAACAGTTTTAAAAAACTTGACAATATTTAACTTTATGTAACAACAGGGCTCCATTAGAGTATTTCTCACCCCTACAAAACAAATTTCACAAACAGAAGAGGTGAAATATACAAACTTCAGTTTATCACATTGTCAAGTCTGCCTTTGTTGTCTGACCCATAGCTACATATTCACAGTTGGAATATATGAATCTGTTTATCAAATTAAAAGACTGCTACCTTAGGTGCAGCTTGTTACAAGACATACACATTGCTTTTGTCATGGTTTATTTTTGTACAGGTTTCCCTAGTGCTTGTTAGTAAAACCGTGGCCACATGGCAGGAAGTCTTCTCCTTTACTTCTACAATCCAAAATTGACATTCTTGGAAAAGGCTTTTTAAAGAAATAAATGAAATATGGAGATGAAAAACCTATCATCAGCTAAAATTCCTGATCTCATAGCCCACTTTTTCCTTATACCACTAAAGGCAACTATCAGTGATTAAAAGTAGAGGAAAGAGTAAAACAGTGTAACTCAGATTGCTGTAAAGCTGGCTGCTGAGACTATAAAGAATGTTCTAATTTCATCAGCAAGAGTTTGGATGAAGCAAATATATTGATATATGCCTTGCCAGTGAAATGAGATAAACAGGTATGTCCAGTTTCTCTATAAAGGCACAGCACATTAGTTCTACACCACTGCCTACTGGGATCAGACAGAGCATTGAAAAGTTCACACTAAACCTGAAAAGCCAACGCTAAGCCTTAAAAGCCAGAGACTGAACTAAGTATCTTCTTTTTAACACACACCCCGCTGCACACACACACACACGCTTCCTGGTCATCCTCCGGCAGCCCGAACCTTTCCTATTCCTCTCGTTCCCCAACGCCATTACTCGTGCTGTAGTTGTTATTCTGTTGTAAGCTTTAATTGAACCGACTGTCAAAACACAGCAGCGTTATGGCACTTCAAATTAATAATCTGGCTCCTTCCCCTCTGTAACTCAAAGCTAAGGAACGCTCAGGACTCTAGCGAACCTGCAGAAGTTACCTATGCCTACATGTTTATAGTAGCACCTTCTGAACAGCTGGCATTGTGCCACCTAAATTTTATAATCGTACGACTTAGAGCCTCTTCTACGGAGCGGAGAGATAAATTCAGCAAGAGGAAACTCCGCAGAAGACATAAATAAATATTCCCCCCCTCACCTTCCGGGGCTAACTAATTTTGTTGATGAAGGCGCATAACCTTCGGCTCCCTCTTTGAGGCCTTTTCCTTGAAAACAAAGAAATCGGTGCCCACTGCCCCCCTCCCCACTGCCGTCCGTGGATTTTCATAATTGATTTGTTTGATGAGGGAGGCGATAATCGCAGCGACCAGTTCCTCCGCCTCCCACTCTCCGTGCGGCACCGCTTCCCCGAGGAGCGCCTTCCGCACGCTCGCCCCGGGGGCCGCGCCGGGCCGGGGGTGCCCAGGCCGGCTGACAGCTCCAGCTCCCCCCGCTGCCCGCGGCCCCGCCGCACAGCGCGGCCCACGGGGCGCCGGGGCCTGCGGAGGCCGCTCGGCCCGGCCCGGGCCCGGTACTCACGGGGAAGGCGCGGATCCGCATCTTGGTGTCCTTCCGGCTGCCCGTCCCCTTGCTCAGGTTCGACATCTTCGGGGCCGGCGGCGCCTCCGGCGCGGGGCGGCAGAGCCGGGGGACGCGCGGCGGGGCGGTGGACCCGGGAACGGGGCTGGGGGAGGCCGCTGGCGACCTTCGCTGCGAGCGCGGCCCCCGGGGGGGCGCGGAGGGCGCGGGGGCCGGGCCGACCGGGCCGGGCCGGGCCGGGCGGGAGAGGCGGCGGCGCGGGCCCCTCGCTCCGCTGGCGGCGCTTCCTTCAGCCTCCGCCGCGATGGCGGACAAACATCGCTCACTGCGCAGGGCCGGGCGCCCCCCCTTCCCTTCCTTCCCTTCTCTTCCTTCCCTTGCTCTCGTTCCCTTCCTTCCCTCCCCTCCCACCGCCCGGCACACTCGGATCCGGCCGCGGCGGGGCGGGGGCGGCGGGAGGGCCGGGGGCGGGGGCGGAGGGGGACCTCGCCGCTCTCGCGAGCTTTCCGCCGCTCTCGCGAGACGTCCCGTCTCCGGCGGGCCGACACGGCCGCGGCGGGCGGGGAGTGGAGGGCGGGGAAGGCGCGCGGGCGGGGAGGGCGCCGCTGATTGGCGGAAAGCAGCGCCGCGCGAGGGGGGCGGGGCCAAGGCGGGCGGGCGGTGCGTCCCGTGAGGGGCGGCGGGGCCGCGGCTGCCCGGGAGGGGTCCGTGCACCGCCGGTGCCACGGGAGCAGGGAATCGCGGTGCCACGGCATCGTCGGGGGCGGAAGAGAGCTGTAAAATCATGCAGTCCAACCGGCCACTCACCCGTAGCCCCTAAGTAACTGAACCATATCACCCAGCGCCAGACCCAGACGCCTCTTAAACACCTCCAGGAATGGCGACTCCACCACCTGCTCCACATCCCACTCGTCGGGCTTGTGGCAGTTGTTTTATTAGGTTTAAAGCGCAGGTTTTGGTGCCACTACAGGGTTGTGCCAGCGGGCCTCGCAGCTGCTGCAGCTCCGCGGGCAGACGGGGCACGGCAGCACCTGCCCCCTGCCTGGTACCTGCTGTCAGCCTGGTGTCAGCCTGGTGTCAGCCTGGTGTCAGCCTGGTGTCAGCCTGGCACCGCGGCCCTTTTCCTATTCCCTGCCCTTGGAAAGCACCCGGCTGCCAGTGCTGCCCCTGTGAGTGAATCGTGCCAGCGGCAGGCGAGTCCCGCCGCACAGTGCCGTGATGCAAGGCAGGTGTATTCAGCGATGCCCTGTGTCTGTGCAGTTCCAGGTGTATTCAGCGATGCTCTGTGTCTGCACAGTGCCAGTTGTATTCATTGATGCTCCCTGCCTGCACAGTGCCAAGTGTATTCACCCATGCTCTGTGTCTGTGCAGTGCCAGGTGTATTCACCAATGCTCTGTGTCTCAGTGCATGCTTGGGAAATGAGGGTGCCACCTGAGGCAACGCTTACCATGTGCCCAGAGTTAAATATAGGTCGTTCAGCCAAGGGCAGTTGCTGTAGAATGGTTAGAAAATGTCAGATTCTGGAAGTTAACAGAGGGGCACTTCTGGAAGTTAGGCTGCTCAGTCAGAAAGAATCTAGGTCCCAGATGCCAGGGGGCTGACTGAAAAGTTAGTGGGTTTTGAAGCGAAATGTGCGTCAAAACATGTCTTGCTCAAGATTCCCCAAAGGAAGGAGGTGGCATAGCCAGGAAGAGAATTTCTCTGGGGTGACTCTTGAACTGGACTCTGAATACCACGGCATTGTGTGATGCACATTTTGCACTCCATCATCAGTGTTTTCCACACTGCACCTGTTCACAGGGCACAGAAACAGCTTTCCTTCTCTGAGCTATTTTGCCTTCTGTCCCAGTGATTTCACCAGTGATGTCCCAGACTGGATTTCACTCCAGTCTCTTGGAGTTGGTTACAAACACTTCCTCTTGGAACTATGCATGTTCATATATGACATATTTTTTTAATCTCCTAATCATAATTAAGTATATACGCCTAGAGTAGGTGTTATATAAGAGCAACACAATAAACAATGATTGCAACATGACTATGCAATAGGAACCAGTCCTTTTCAAAATTACAGTATAGTCAAAATGCAGATCAAAGATGAGAAGGGAAAGATTACTGGTTGTTAATATGAAGAATATGGCTTACACATTGTTTCAATATAATTTCAATGTAATTTCTCCTCCTAAGTATTTTCTTTGCCAAATGAGGATAACCTCTTATGTTAATGCAGGTTTTTTCCCAGTCCATAACAGTTAGGATAAAATAATTTGAAAATGTTTGACTCTTGAAAAAACAGTTTGCAGAACTAAAATAAAAGTAAATTTATACTAAAACACATATTTTTTTTCATTTTGAAAATGCTGCAAGAACTCTTTTCAATAAATTTAGTGCACTTTTCAAAACCCAAAACTTTCCCCACAAACCATTTTTGAAGAACTGGCATTTCTTCTTTCAAGAAAGAAAAAAACCCCAACTTCTGTCCCCAGTACTGCAGGGAGTTTGGGATTAACTTCTCTGATGATTGCTTCTGTGCTTCCAGAAGCCTTATGCTTATGGCAGCCCTGGACAACCAGCCTCTTTGCCTTCTAAGTTAATGCACATTTTTTATCTAAAAGTAGAAGAGTGCTGACTCACCCTCAGACACTGTTCAGGCTGGCACATAACACCCAACAAAAAATAAAATATTCTCCTACTAAGTAATCTCTATTCTCACATCAAAAAGCTTCCTTTTACACATGAGTTTCTAGCTACCACACACTAGCTCAAGTGTAATGATAGCTCTAATTTTATTACTAAATGCTGAATTTGGAGCCTGAGCCTTCTCTTTGTGCAGATTTATGGCCCAGTGTGTCACATCTGCTAGCACAGATTCCTCTGGAGCTCCTTCTTTCATGTCTGAGCTCTGTTCTGTGGCTGTCCAAGGTGCAGACAATTACCATTTTTAGTGCAAATTTTCTATTTCCATACCTAATATCCAAAAGGAGGTTTCACTATAAGTTACCTTTTAAGCTTACACAGAGAACTAATTGAGATGTTTGTTAAGTGCTTATAGTGTTAATTCCAGGTGGGTCTAACCAGAAGGAGGACAGGCAGGTGGAGGAGGACAGATCAGCACAGGAAGGGTGATGCACCCTGTGGCTTCCCAGGTCACCCCAGCTGTGTCCCAAACCTCTCATGTCCTTCTGTGGTGCAGCCACGAGGGAATGGTTCTTGTGCACAGGAGGGTCACCCCTGTTGGAATGTGAGCGTTGAGCAGCCTTAAACCCAGCTTACAGCAACCACAACATGCAGAGCTATGAACAGCCCCAGAATCATTTACCCCAGTGCAGAGAACAGCTCAGCATGATCCTAAGAAGTCATTTACAGTTTGGGTTTTGTGTTTTCCTGAAGTCCTGTCAGTCCTCTGATTTCAGATACTGCTGATCTCACTAAATGACAGGGGACATTGCTGAGGTGCCCGCCAGTTCACACAGAATATCTCCACCTGAATAACACATCACCTCCTTGCTGTCAGCACCAGCGGGATGGCCCTTTGCATTGACCTGGATGTCTTGAAGGTCACAGCAAATCTTTAATTATTTAAATACTGGGTTTATAATCTGATCTATATCTTAACATACAATTTTAATCATGTGAAGGGCATCAGAAATTTTAGAAGAATGTAAAGAGCACATTATATTGGAATTGATCTAAATTTACATTTTTGTAATTAGGCCTCTAGGCAGAACATCACTTGTGCTAACTTCCAGAAAAATATTCAATATATACCTGTGCAAATATGATTTCTTTATTTCAAATCATGACTTTCAGCTTGGTGAGGCTTAATTGTGTTTCACCAAAGCCAAGAACTGTGACTTATTTTTTTAAGTAACCGTCCGTTCCAAGGAGTCATACATGCATATTCTCAGGTCTTCCTTACGCAGGGGTGAGGGATTGAAATACAAAAACATAAAGAAAGAAAAGTATTTCTATCACAGAATGACCACATCCTGGTCTGCAGAGCACTAAATGCCTGACTGCAGACTCAGGGACAAACATTGCAGGGCTTGAACTCACTGTAAGGTAGAAAAAAAATTTCCTTGTGTGATGGGAAAAAGTGAGATCCCTCCCTAAAAAACCCAGATTCAGAAGGAGGGCTCTGCCCACCCCAAATCTTTTTTATTTTTTTCACTTTTTTTTCCTGTGAGTGCCTGGATCATTTTGCACGCAATGGTTGCTTTCAGATTTGCATAATTGATACGTGACACACTAACCATATACAAGCCAGTTCAAGCATCCTATGAATGAACCACAGACTGGCTTTTAACTGATTATATTGAGGATTCTGCCAAAAGCAGAATCTTATTCTAAGTCACTGAAAGGACAAAAAAACAGCTCAGGACAACCTGATAAATATATACTTGTAATGCCTTAATTCCTTCCCTGCAAATCACAACCAACTGACTGATTTGTGTACGGGATTCCTAGATTTCAGTAGGTACAGGGACAATAGCTTCCTGTAGAAACAGGATCAATATTTAGAAATATGATTTACCAAGATGCTATTACATTTCTCTTTGAAGAAACAGAACAATTTCAAGGCATAACGTTTCTCATTATTGTTTCTCTATCCATTTAGAGACTTTTTTTCCCTTTCATGTATGTCCTGGATGAAGAAAAAACTTGTTTTTATCTTCCTCAATCACTATTTCAGAGAAGTTTAGGCAGAGGTATAATTCACTGTAATAAAGCTACTTGCATTTCAGGTAGATCTGTAAGTTTGGAGTTGGTTTTTTTTCCCCTTATTTCTTCCTTCTCTGGAATAATGTACAAAATATTTTGTTTGCTCTAACAAGGATCACAGTTGGGTTTTATTTTTTGTTTTGTTTGGGGTCTTTTTTGACATGGTAGGGGTGGCTGAGAGGCCTGGGGGTGCAGCGAAAGGCTGTGGAGTGCTGAGACAAGAAGGAAAACAAGCAGCATAAAGTTACTTGCTTGCTCACTCATGGAAACTTGTTGCTTGGAACATTTAGCTAGGATATGTTTAAATTTAATTTCTGTTGCATTTAAATGCCACCACAAACACAGTAAATGCTAAAATATGACAGTCTAAATAACTCAACAGTTTCAAAATTAAAACAGACTAAATTACTTTCAAATATTTTTGCAAGCAGGAAGAGATGTGGAGGTACTGTCTCAACCCTGTTTTCTCTGTTCCTGCCCTGACTGACAGGCAGAGCCCTTGCTGCTGGGCACAGCTGAAGGCAGGCTGTCCCTCAGAGCTCTGTGCATGGCTTTGAGCAGCAGCAGCAGCAGCAGCAGCACAGGCTCAGCAGCACTGGTTGCACAAGACCTGCCTGCAGTGCCGGCCGGCTCACAGCGGGCTGTTTACAGCACGGTGCTCAGCATGGGCAGGAGGAGATGATGAGGCTGCTGTAATGAGCACATCATGTAGTGGCACATTTCAAAAACAGGTCTAACCAGACAATGCACATAATAACCAAAATTAATGCTGTCCAAACACCACTGGCTTCCCTTTCAGTACCTGACCCACTTCAAGTTCGTTGGAATAACACTGAAGTCCTTAACAGGCTAAGTCAAGTGTCAGTTCCAGTGCAAACTGCCATCTCTGATGCAGGTCGTTGGCACTGATCTTGCACAATGTGACTGCAGAAGACATGAGCAAACCATGGCCTGCAATTCCTGTAATTTCCCAGCACTGCAGCTTCCCTGATGGCAGCAATCCACACCCTGCCTGGTCTGTGTCAAGCAGGGGCTGCAGCAGCACTGTGGGTCAGTGTGTCTGTGTGTCTGTGTGTCCTCGCTGCAACAGGAGAGGCTGTCCCATCGGGAACAGGCAGGCTCCTGGCATACTGCCCCAGCTTTGAGCTGTGAAACCACTGCTTCACTCTCGAGGGCAGAGTGTAAACAGACTTCCAGGAGTGTGACAGGAGATGTAGTTGGAGCACGTTGTTTGTGCAAGGCTCACATTAGAAAAAAAAATCATGCTACAGAGTTCCAGCCAAGGGTGAAAGCTGCAGTGGTGCGGTCAGACAGATGGTTCAGTGTTGCAGTAGTTCAGGTTCAGATATCTTCCCTGTCACATCACAACAAT
Organism: Agelaius tricolor; assembly: GCF_023055355.1. Taxonomy (NCBI): domain Eukaryota; kingdom Metazoa; phylum Chordata; class Aves; order Passeriformes; family Icteridae; genus Agelaius; species Agelaius tricolor. Next base: position 9,839,063 of record NW_027269272.1, read on the forward strand.
CTGCTCTTAAGAGGTGAACAAATGTGAATATATTGTGTCAGAAGATAGCCTCAAAGAGCCAGATGCTTCAAAACACTCGAGGCAACCTTTCAGGAAAAAAAAAACCAACCTGCTTTCTGTGACAAACCACAGAAGAAAATACTGTGCACCAACCCAAGTAAAAATTAAAAAACTGCACCAGTACCATCATCTACACAAACACCTACCAAAAGGTTAGGGGTAACTTGTTCTTGGTGCATAAAGCACCCACCTGGGAAAGTGGTTTCTGAGAGTACTGCCATTTAAATCTAGTAGGAAAAGAGAGCCCGACAAATTGCTTGGAAACTGAAGCAAGATCAAAAACAATGCAACACCAAAGACAATTATTCCTTGCAACTATTTACTTACATATGTGACAGATGCCTCATTATTCAACCTGTCAAATGAAGCTTAGTAACCTGCTAAATACCAAGTCAGACTCCAAATGGGGTGAATTCTGTCAGGAGTAGCCACTAATGCTACATCCTTCCAGAACCTCTGGATTTAGTCACTTTAGTAATAGCAGCAGCAGCTCTTGGCATCATCTGCAGATGCAGGTGTGTAATGTAGACTTTTGGGAGCATTTACCTGCTGCTTTGTGTGGCACAGACAGGGCTGATGGAGAATGTCTGAGATAGCTGACAAATCTTTCTTCTTATGAGATCTAGTGTCTTAGTACCAATTCAGTTTCTGTGGGACTGGAAGAAGTTACTTTGAAGCTTGAGGGAAAAACACGTTTCACATTTTTCATGGTTACATTCACCAGAGATTACTTTATTTGTGGCTGTTGCTGACTTTCACACCTCAGCTATTCTGACGTTTCCTGTTTGATAACTGACAGAGAATTGCTTGTCTTGCATACTTAAAATGCCTGTACATTTGTGGCCTTTTCACATTCTCTAAACCTAGGTAAAACTCTAGGTTTCCCACATGTACATTTCTTCTAAAATGTACATATTGTTCTAAAAGTTACTTTTGCATAAGAGAAGGCTCTACCCAGGTGCAGTTTGCATCCTTTGCAGGTCCTTTACACTGCTACAACAGGCCTTGGGCTGTCAAGTGACTAATGTTCAGTCTCACATCATGCATTTAGTGGCCAAGCAGCTGTGCCAGTTTAAGATGTGACCAACATTCAGGTGTTTGTCATCACTCTGCAGCAGCTGTACAGTCAACACAGAGTATAAAAAGCGACATAAAAAAATCAGTGTTTAAATTCCAGCAGAAAAGTCAGGTAGATGAACTCACATCACTCCTACCAGCACTTACTAACCTGCTGTCTTTGCACTAAAACTCATGATGAGTGCCCAGATGATGTATTCTGGCATCTCAGCTGTACCAGGAAGAAGGTAATTTTCAGCTTATGGCTGGAGATGGACATCTTCAAGTGCCACAAAGCCATTTCTACAGTGACCACGTGACTGAAGCCTCAGAAAACAGTCATTATGTTACAGGCAGCTGGTAAACATCCTCTTCCAGACCTGGTTCTGCAGGCTAAAGATGCCAGGCATCTGGAATGGGCATTCCCAGCTACCAGGGCTCTCCCTGGAATGAACTGGAATTGTGCTGCAGTTTTCCTGCTCTGCCTGACACAAAGCATGCTGGTTTGTCAAGCCTGCCTTTGGCAGCTGTTTGATCTAACCCACCAGAACTTGCCTGGAACAGAGTAGTTAGCGAGCATTAATTGCCCTGGTTACACCTTTTTAGCAGAGTTGTGCTGTTGGTAACTCCTGGTTGTGATGAAAATGCAAAACTGGGGACAGAGAGACTAAGATTTCAGAAAAGGGGTTTGCAAAATGGGAATGGCACATGACCATCAAGTAGTCAAGTAAATTGAGTAGTACAACTGTCCATTTTTTTTCTAGTTCTGATTAAAAAATACAAAACATCAATGATAAACACAACTGTCTTACGGCCCTTAAACAGCTCTCAAATCACAAGGTTGAGTTCAATGCAAGAAATGATCTTTTAATAGCTTTTATTCCATGACAGTGAATTGAGACAAGATGCCTCTTTAAACCACAAAATTATTGCTACTATCTTCACTACACTGTCATCTGAGAGGCAACAAACAGTACTTTTATCTGGCACTAGACAAGCACAAAAAATAGACAATTTCTGCAAAAAGATTTGCAAATCATGCAGATATGGGAAAGGTTATGGGAAAGGTGTGGCAGGAAGGAAGATGTGTTTTCAGGAATGGGATTATGGTCCTTGGCTTTACAGTCTGAAAGGAGGCTTGAAGCAACAGAGAAAAAGAAGAAGGTCACATAGTAGATAAACTGAACCTGGTGTGAACATGCATGAGATCACCTTGGTGTGCATCTGTCTCTTGTACAGAGTCCAGTGGGTTTGGCAAAGCAGGCCCACGTGTGCTGAGCCTGGCTTTTGGAACAGTCATGACGTGGATGCAAGGTAAAAAAGCAGCTTTGGATTCCAATGTGTTATTTATTTGATCTTGGAGAAGTACCTAAATAAATAATCTCCTCCTGAGAAAGAATGGTGTGTTGGTAGTGCAGACCCATTCCCATAAAACTGCTACAGTTTCTCAAGACATTAAAAGACAAAGTTCAGAAAAAAGAAGAGTTACATACACCTAAATAAAAATCTATATGCAAGACCATCTTCCTCGGATGGATGTATCAGATGCATGGCAAAATTTTCCTAATATAAATACAATGTATCAAGAAAAGTTCATTGGTACTGATGTACTTTATACAAGCCTCCTGTGCTGGTAAAAAGAAAATAAATATTTGATCAAACAATGTCTCCTTTTCAAGGTGATGCTCAGGTTGGCAATCACATTTCTTTGTGTCTCTCTCACACCCAAATTCTTTCTAGGGATTGAAATCAGCTGTGGCCATATCTCAAGGCTTATTTGGCTCCAGCTTCATGGCTAGGGGATGTTTTATTCATGTCATTACTAAAATCACTACTTCAATTTAAAATGCTGTCAGACAGTCTGCAGGTTCTGCCCATAGAGGATAAGCCAAGCAATATTCCTCAAATGAGCTGTATTGCACATAGCACTCTTGAAAATCAATTTTTATTGCATATACCATTGATATTTCTTAATTTGAGCAAACAGCAAGTTCAATACCACTGTAAAAAATGTGACTCTGTAAAGCACTTCTGGTTTAGTATGGAGAGAGAATACTAGTAGTAATGCTAAGACAGACAATAAGAATTATTTTTAGGAGATATTTTTCTTCTATTATTTCTAGGAGATATTTTTCTTCTTCTCTGTTTAATGGGGTCCTTCCAATATCTAACTGGGAGTGGAGGGATTAAAAAAAAATTCTACAAATTTCTTAACCATAATTTCCCTCACCAACTTTTCTGGTTCTTCTAATTGAGAAATTACAACAGCTAGGAATAGGCACATGTTATTATCAGAGACCTTTTGCAACTGGTAACATGGATCCAGTTATACGCTTCATTACTTTCTATTGGTTTCTATATGAGTGTAGTATTAAAAAACCCCAAAAAGGACAGGAAAACACAAAAAAAAACCCCAATATTCTGGCATTTAAAAAATGTTATAAATTCATTTTTTGTCAACATTAATAAAAATTTCCTTCTATTTTACTTTAAAGGCCATTTTAAGGGATATTTCTGATGTCTGCAGTATGCAGGACAACTGTGTGTATGCATATTTATTGGAAACCCCATCAATCCACCTGTCTTTAAAAAGGCTCTTAATTAACTTGCAAGGGTTTGGGTTCACGTTAGCTAAAGACCCTCAGAAATTCTCCTCCTCAAAGATTTCCAATTTTATTTTATTTTTTAAGCGAAGCAGGCATCTTAGCAGAACATGAATTTAACAAATGTGTGTATTAATGAAGTGAATGTGGGATGAATGTTAATTGCAAACCTTGTCTTTAGTACCAGATTGTTCAGGAAATATAAGTAAGTAAATTCTAGGGTAGTCTTGAGGTGTTTTAGAAATAACAGGAACAACACTTGTGCTATTTTAGCCATTTTGTTGTTGAAATGCTATGACTTGGAGTTTAGCAACTCCTAGACATCAGGCAACAGCTCAGCAAACCCAGGTTTGCAGATTTCTTCAAACCAGGAACGTCAAAGAGTTTTCTTCTGCCAAATTAGACAAAGTCAGCCAAATGGAAAGGTGTAAATCCTGTCCTCTTGAGCCCTGAGCATCTCTAGCCCCCTCCAGGGCCTGGCAGAGGTCGAAGCTGTCAGCTCTCAGCAGCTGTAAAGAGCATGGGGCATAATGCCAGCTTTTAAATTAAACAAACAAAAATACTTTTCTTGTTGACTTTTAAAGGCATGTATATTTCTTTCACACTTAGTGCTCAGTACATGGTCTTATTTAAGTGAGTGGCTGGAAAAGTACCAAGGACTTTTATATGCTTTCATTGCCAAAAGGAAGACTGCAGGATTTTTGAATGCAGGATCTAGGAAGAATCCCCCGCTCCATCTCTGGGCCAGCTGGACTATTAGGAGTTGGGAGTATTTTTGACCAGATTGGAAAGTCCTAAAGGTCATTTCACAAGCCCCATCAATCAGCCTAATGCTGGGCCAGTTGCCATAGCAGAAACATGTTTAAAGAATTTTTGATTAGTTAAAAGGGCGATCCATTTAATTGTAGGCTTTTACCCAGGAAGAGTGGCAAGTGTTTGTTTTTTAATTTATTTTATTAATTTTAATATTTTTTTAATTTAATGCTGCTTTCACATTGCAGAACAACCCTGAATTAAAGGATTTGTCCTAATGAATGGAAATCTCTTATTCAAATACAAATGTTACCCTTAATAAAATATTCCAAACACTTCTTCACCATGGGTAAGAGAAAACATATATAAATGCTTTTCCAAAAGGGGGAGAGAACTGATGAAAAGTGACTCTCTTACTGGAATTTTGCATAAGGTATAGCTGGTGCATCATATACAGGAGGGGTGTTGTTATTTAGCACACACACGTGGGTTGCAGTAAATGCAGTGCTGGGCTGTGGAAAGAGTGACATACAGTGCTTACTAACAAGAAAATATGTTCAGTTGCCTATGAGAAGAAATGCTATGATATTCTAGAGTTGCTTTTTTCCCTGCAGCTTCCCAGATGTTGGAAAGCATCCAGAAAGAAGAGAGTAACTTCAAAGTCTGACTCTGTGTACCTTCTGCCAAACTTCCAAAATCCTCATATGATATGAAGAGGGCTAAATAGCTGAAAAAAACATGTGGTGGAACAGGTGCAATTCTTTCCACGGGGAACATAAATTTTCTCGTTTCCAGAGCACAAACCATTAGCACTCTCTGTCTCTCTCTTCATGTCCTTTTCCATTTCTTGTTTCTTTCCTAGTTATTCCTCTCCAAAAAACCCCAACCAAGCCAGCCTTCCCTACATGTAAATCTACACCACACCAGCCAGTCCTTTACATAACTCTGCCAAGCTCTTTCCACACATTTCAGCACTAGCTTGTGACATTATTTTTAGGCTTTTTCTTTCTCGTTGAAACTCTTTGCACCAGCATCTGGGACTCCTCCTCCAGAGCAAGCTTCCAGAGCCACCATTGTGAAACTGCTGCAGCACTGAATGCAACCAGAGCAAGGCAGGAGGCTTGCATTCCTTCCTGCAGAGGTGTTACTGGCCCTGATGTCTTGCTTTACAGACATTTATATTGTATACATAGACATATATGTACATTTCTTCTCAGTGGGGAAGGACCTCCCTACTCATTCATAGCATTGTACATATCACCAACACATATCTTGAGGAGGCCTTCTAAACCTGAAGGTCAAACATTTAATTAAAAATTACTATGCCTTTCAGGCCTCCTTGCACATGAGATCCATGGGAGCCCAGTTGCTGTGTGTGGTGAGGCAGTGCCAGGCTGGCTCTCAGGTGCACAGTCAGACCCACTGCTGGCAGGGAATTCATCCAGGGTCCAGCTTCTGCAGCCATAAGGAAAAAAAGTATCTACTTTTGGTTGGCAGGAATGTAATGATTCAAGCAAGATTTGTACTCACAGTGTTTTCTTCTCAGTATTACACAGGGGGTGGAATGCAGAGGACTTTGCTCTGTGTTTTAATGAAGACTTGCAGCGGAATTTTTCATTCAATGATTTTTTACCGGCCTACAAGAATGACTTGGCCTGAAGGATTCGGTGTCCAAACACACAGATTACCCAATGCAATCTATTATTTCCCTGGTGTTCATTAGTCCCAGTCCTGTGAATCAAGAGCTCTGTTGGGTAATCCTGCATGCATTCTGATGACATGCATGGATTCACAGGATTCTTCAGGATTACTTTATGTACCAAGTGCTCTCATACTGCATGGCTGTTGGATAGCTCTGCCTTGTCTTCCCTTCTTTTAAAACTGTGCAAGGAAATATTTGCAATACAGAAAAGACACAGGAATCACAGAAACAATCCTGAATGTGGGATGGATTTTCAGACCATCATGTCAAAGGCATTACTTGTCAGAAGAGCCCAAAGCCTGGGCAGTTTCCATGACAGCAGTGACCTTACTGCTTGTGGCCAGTCTCTGTTTTGGCATCAGAATATTCCATTGCTATTCCCATCTCTTTTCCCCAAAGCATGGAAACCAAGGCATATGGTTGAGGATGTTATCCCATGTTAGAAAAACAGCCTCAAAAGGTACTCTAATATTTCTTACCCAATTAACAATTCTCTCACTTTCAGGCATGGAAGCAGGAAATGTTATCTTCTCCTTAATCCCATTAAAGAGATCATTCTTCCATGTGAGAAAAGAGGTATTGCCTAGATCCCTGGCAAGTTTCATAAATACAACACCATTAGAAATTTTGGTAGCTGGATGTTGCCATAGGGCAAACAAGGAATTAAACTGTTGGCTTATGAGCAGCAAATGGAAGTCTGGGGAGCAGTGGAAGCCCATGTAACTTAGACTCTGTCATCCTAATGGCCAATCCTTGAAAATCCTTGTCACTAGAGATTTGGGTTGGCTTTACCTGTGATATTCATTCCTGCATCTCTGCATCCAGCTGCAGGTAAGACTCTAGTAACTAGCCTGTACATGTTACTGGACAGCAGGATTATTGTTGTTTTTAATGTATTACACCATCAGGCAAGCTGTTAGGACAGAAAGCTGTACAAGTTGGTGCTAGCCTCCTCCAATTAACTGCATGGTGGTTCTGCTTCTCACTTAGAAGCTCACATCTCACCACCTATGCATTTGTACTTGCTTATTTCAGCTAATAAAATGGGTCCAGAGTACAGGTCTGATGGCCAGCAGCTCTGGAGTTACATGCTGGATCATCAGCCCTGTGTCCCATTGCACTGCTCCTCTGTTTTCCCCCTGGGAAAATGTGGCCATCACCATTCCCCTGCATTCCAAGCACCACTTGTGCAAGGCTTTGAAGAGAGACACAGCATACTCTGGTATCTGATGTTGACTTTATACAATACTCACACCCATCCAACACGGATAAAATTAACATTTAAGAGCTAATTCACCAATTAGTTTAAATCTATTTCTCACAAACACTGTCACTGTCAAAGAACTGAGGTCCTCCATGTCCTTCAGGCCATTCACCTGCCTGGCAGTCTTCCCTTGCAGCTCACACATACTGTGATGGCCACACTGTGCAGCACAGATTTTCCTCGTCAAGGTTCAACAGGAGCTGGTTTGTTTGCACTGCAGTGCTTCAGAAACACCCTGCTTTGCCTTCCCCACAAGGCTACTCTGTCAGAGTAAGGAAAAGAAGGGAGAAAAGCAAGGGAAACTAGCAAAGCAGCATGAAAAGAGGGGAGCAAAGCCCCAGCACACTCCTTGAGGGGCTACAGGCGCTGCTGTGCATGCTGCAGGGAAGACAAATTGTTCCTGCATGCTTTGAAATGGTTCCATGCACACAAACACACTGCAGCATGCTTGCTGGCCACACAGACACATGCAGGGCTTTGCTGAGCCCTGTGACTCCATGCAGCCAGAGACAGCACTGCACCTCTGAGCTGTAAAGGTGCTGCAGTGGAGCTCCTGTTTCCATGTGCACACATCATCCCCCTGCACTGATTCCACAGCCAGCTCCCACACTCACTTGTGTCCCTCTGCCTCCATGGAAGAGCAGGATTTGGATTCTCCTTCTTTCAGCAGGGAAATCCAGTCCTGGTCCCGACAAAAAATGGAGCAAAGCTGGCATTCACACAGCAGTAAGAAGTTAGCTGTACTTGCAAACTGTGTTTGTAAAGGCCAGTGATGTCCAGATTTGGGCAGCTCTCTGCTACACCCCTGGTGAGGTCAGTGCCAGTTTCCCAGTGTGTGACACATCTACACTGGAGCATGGCACACACATACATCTATTGTCTGCTTCTGATCCTCCTGGTGGCCCAGAGATGAGCACCAGCAATTCATCTTGCTTATTGGACAGATCTTACACTCTTTGGCAAGTTCTTTGTTCTTCATCTGTCTGGGGCAAAACTAGTTCAAGCAGCCTAGACAGGGGTGCAGATATAGGTTCTTATTCTAAAAAAAAAAAAATAGCCTTTCAACACAGCTCCTCCCTAGACTCAGAGACACACTATAAAAAACAGTTTTGATGAAACCAAGATTGTTCAAGTCAAGAAAGGAGAACACTGGTTTTGGCAAAACAAATTATCAGAGGAAAAATCAATCTCAAGGGAAATGCTGGAGATCTCAAATAGTTGTAACCCCACATTTACATTAAAACACTCAAAAATCTCAATTTTAGTATATCTAGTGTTCATATCAGTGCAATACAAAGCACAAAACCAAAACCAGAATAAAGACCACTATTGTCCCCAAATTAATCCATAAGGGCTATTAGATGTCCACAGCAGAGGTCAGAAAGGTGCAGTGCATTTTTGGTAGCTAGCCTAAGCTAGAAAGACTTTTTTTATTATTGCTAGTTTACAGAAAGGTATTTTCTGTTCCTGAGGATGAGTGTAACTAGCTGCAGCAGAAGTCAGAGCAATAACTGAAACTGTGTGGTGAACCTTTTTAAACATCTAATGCTGGCTGGTTTGGCTCTATTATTTTGATTGGAGAGGGAGGGAAGGACCTTCCTGCATTCCAGTATAAATCAAATACAAATACACAGGGAAGTCAGAAGACAGAATAATCATCAGCAAGCACCAGAGGGATCATTTCTCAGGTTTTCTTGGTAGTATAGATTTTAGCTCTTGTCTTCTCTGCTCAACTGCTCAACACACTGGGCCTTCCAAGTTTGTTCCTTGCTGGTTGGATGGAAGTGGGTGGTTTAAGGCTGAAAGGAAAATGACAGAGATTTTGGGGTAATTCTCTGAAGGGACTTGCTGGGTGACAGCCACTCCCCCATCACATGATCCAGCTGCCCTCCAAGTACAAATGTCTGGCTAGTCAGGTGCTGGTTAGATCAGCACCAGCACCTCCAGTTTCGAAAGCAGAGATCAGAAAGGAGATTGTAGTTGTAGGCAGAGACAGAGGAAACACAGGGCTGCCTCCAACTACTTCTTACTAGTTGCTCTCAGCTAGTCTGTGAGCTTCTCATTCCCTCAGCTCACCTACCAGACACACGTGTGTCACTTTAATTGTCCAGCTAAGCCCTTACCCCTTGTAGAGCCCATTACAAAAAATAAAGCTGCTCTAACATCCAGCAAGCACCTGCCATCTTCCTCACTCCTGATCACAGCATTTCTCCCTGTGCAGGAGGAATGGGAACCACCATCCCTTTGTGCCTTTAAAAACCAAGCTGACACACACTGGTCACAGAGGCAGCACTTCATGCTTTCAGTCTTCCTTTTCCTTTCACTTCGATAGAATTTACATTTCTTTCTTAGAACTTGAATTTTTTAAAGTCATTAACCATTCTGGCTTTAACATTTATAAACTCCTGGCTAAGAGCCCTGCTACTTGACAAATCAACAGGGTTTCCTTAGAGCTTCAGCCTTTGGATCCCTCTTGTATTACCATCACAGATCTCCACTTGGATTTTCCAGCAGAGTCTACTACTCCCTATTTAGCATTCATACTAAATTAATAATTTTGGAGTTGTTTTTTGTATACTTCCTCCTTTTCATAAAGTGCTTTGCTGTCAAAGCTCAGGTCCAATTCTTCTTGGGGATCATGGGAGCTGTTGTCCTCTGGAAAGTCAGAGCTAAAGGTGTAGACCAGCTTGTCCCTAGTGACAGAAAAGGATATTAAACTTCACCTTTGCATAGAATGGATTCAAGTATTTTTCAAAGGTACCCCATGGGATATAGTTCATAGATTTAGTTCAAACAAGGAAAGCTAGAGTAAACATGTATTTGCTAATAATGGTATGAGAAATCTAAGCTTGCTGTATAATTAATATTATTGCAAAATGTTACTTGGAGGAGTACAAGCAACAAGGAAGCAGATTGTTACCTCTGAAGGTAAGAGAGGTAACAGAGCATCGGTGGTAGGTGGTTCACTGGGAGAGGATAGCCAAGCAGAAAGCTCACTGGATCATCACATACCCAGTAAGATTTGCTATTTAACAGTTGGAGGTCATAATGCCCACAGGCACAGGAAACCTTGGCCCACCTCTTAAGCACAAACCCCAGCTACTTATTATGTCACAATGGAGGATATCTAGATTGTAATTTCCAAAAGTAAAGGACCAATCTCTCACAATATGAAAGACAAATAAAGCTACAGCCAGGATTTACCATTTGTTGGTTTGACTTTATCAGTGATATGCTGCTAAACTGCTTTGAACTGGGCCTTTGGAGATTTTGAGTTACATGGCAGATGATTGGTGACATTATATTGAATATATATATGAATATTCCAGGAAAGGCCCTCTCTTCCAATCACTGGTGAGGTGGAAGGGAAATACACCACAGAGCCCTCAGATACTCCCTGTTTAGCAGCACCTCCTACACAGGCTGGTACTGCACTATTTCTTCATTTGGCACAGGCACCTTGTCATTTGGAGTTACATTTCCAAAGGAACAAGATGCCAGAGAGTGACCAAACAGCCCCACAGGCTCCTGTGCTGGAGCTAGGAGGCTGGAGTACAATACAGATACAATAGCAAAGCACCAGAGATTGATGAGCCTCACCTTTTCCCCATTTTTGCATTATTCTTGACTGCATTCTTCCAGTCTCCTGCATAGCTGTGCCATCTGTGAGCTGCAGCTGAAAGGAGCCCGGCCCAGGCACTTGAGACAAGTGATTCTTTGTAGCTCATTGCTACAGTGATGGTACAGCTGGAACCAATTTCATTAACTAGCAATCAGAGGGGGAAAATACAAGCAATGAGCCATTTTCTGTGCAGAAAACAAAGATATCAGATGCTAGCTCTTGAATGTGAGTAGCCATACAAGAAGGGAGAGAAAGAAAATACCCAGAGGAATGTGCACAAAGACTTGAACCAGAAAGTTTCATGCAAATGTACCTCCAGAGCCTGTTTCTCCTTGGCATGAGACATTTCCAGGGATACAGGCCTGACTCCCATGGATCAGAGGAGTGCTGAGGAAGGGAAACCTCAGGGGATCACACACAGGGAGAGCAGAGCTCCATGGCAGCAGACATGGAGAGCCAGGGGAGAGGGAGCTATGCCACTGACCATCCAGCTCTTAGAGGAATTAATTTCCTCAGTTCCCTCCCCGTCTGCATGCTCAAAAGCACCTGTGGATAGGTTTTGGACCTGAGCTGGTGGCTTTTTCCAACTTAATTCCCCACTAAAATATTATTGATGGCCTCCTATCTCCAGCTCAGCTTAACAGACAACCAGAGGAGCTGGGATTTTTAAAGCTTTCTTGAGGACAAAGCCTGCACTCGTGCAGTTTCACTGCTGTTGAGTTGGTCTGCATTAATGTCATTCAAATTTTGCCCAGGGTCTTTAATAAGAATTCAAATATAACTGCTGGGGGTTTAAAATATGTGTTTTGAAAATTGGAGCCATCCAAACTATGCAGGACAGCACATCTCCAGTGTTTATTTTTATTCCTGATCTAGACTCTGCATCAGCTGTCTTCATGGTTTGGTAGTGTGAAGTACTGGAAGCCTACCAATGCATATATATATATATATAAAACTTCCCTTTTGGTTTGCAGCAGTAGAAGGACAGATTCTTTTTCACTTTGAGTCACTAAAAAGTCACTGTGCAGGCTAATTTAAGACAAATGTGAACACATGATATCTGAACAACGGATGTGAGGCTGTGTTTGAAGGAAGTATGCTGAAAAGCCCTGCATCCTTAGGGGTCTTGGGTAGGAGACAGTGCTGGCAACCACTTGCAGAAAGGATTCTGTTACTGCTGTGGTATTTTGGGCTCCAGGGTGCAACATTTAGAATGTGCTCTGCTCAGACAGTCATGGAAGGAGCCCTTCCACCATGGCAACTCACATCTGACTTTGCATTGTTGGTAATGATCACACAGCAGAGAGAAAAAGAAGAAAAAGGGGGATGGCCTTGCATACGCAGACCATGACGGGCTATGACTGCATTCTCCAAGGCTGTAACCAGGAGTTATAAATTGCTATATTGCCTATTTTCACCTCTCATCTAATTGAAGAAACTCTGTATACAGCTTTGCAGATGGCCCATTTATTTTGCTGAACTACCAAGGCCTCAAGGATTCTGTTTAGAACTAACTGGGTACAAGCACAACAAAGGCCAGGGGAAATTGGCTCTTGAAAACATCAATTGTCAGGTATGGATGAACATATTTTTTGCAAGGTCACAGCACCTCCCTTCTGAATTAATGAACCTTTTGCCACAAAGGCAGAAAAAACATAAGGCACACTTCCTCACAAACTGCCAGGAATGTTGCAGAAGTTTACAGAGTTTCACAGAGCACAGTCCTCAGGTTGCTGTTTGGATATCAGGAGGAAGGAATGGCTATGTGCAGGTGCAGCCCCTGGAGGACTTTTCAGACACACTTCACCTGAAGGTATCCTGTGCCCTTTGCAAGAGGCTCAGCCTCCCAGGAGAATTCCAGTGTGCAGCTCTGTCTGAGCCTATGCCTACCCACCCTGTGTGCTCTGGGAAGCAAGAAACCCTCTGAAAGCAAAGCCATCCTGCCCCAGCCTGCCCTCCACATCCCCAGACATACCTGCTCTGATGCAGCAAGGGGCAGGTTGGGCCAGTGCCAGATCTCTGCAATGAGGGCCAGAATAGGCTGGGAGACCTGAATGGGCTGTGCCAAGAGAGACCAGAGTCACCATCCCCAGAGCACAGCAACAGATTGGAAAGGGGAGTATTGTTTCCTTCATTTCACACAGAGTGGGCTGAGATACAGAAACATGTTGGATGTTGTCTTTGATTACAGACTGGGGGTTATACACAGAAATAACTGCTGATTTCAAAATTCTAGGAAGTGTTGATTACATTGTGCCAAAGGAATAAAGAATCCTTAGTGACACCAGAAGTGTATTATAATTTTTTTACCCCTTGATTTCTGTTCTTTTACTTGGAAGGTTTCTGTTCTCTCACTTGAGATGACCGAGGACACATTATGGACCAGGGGCTGTGAAGGATGAGCAGCCTAATGACCCACAAAACCCAATCCTGACTTGAATATTCTTTATCCAGATTTCTCTCATAATCACAAACAGACCAGAAAAAACAAATAGAATCAATTCACTAACCAAAGAAGGGCTAAAGCAATAATGAATTCAATTACAGTATGACTTACCTTGTACAGTATAGGTGTAGTAAATAGGTAAGTTATTTGCAGGGACCCCCGTGGCAGGGAGGAATGATGAATCTGACTCCATGTTCTCAGAAGGCTCATTTATTTTTTTGTGATACTATGTTATATTAAAGCATACTAAACTAAACTGTACTAAAGAATACAGAAAGGATACTTACTAAATGCTAAAAAGATAATAATGAAAACTCATTACTCTCTCCAGAGTCCCGACACAGTTTGGCATCCATTGGCCAAAGAGCAAAAACAACTCACAGCAGAATCCAATGAAACAAACAATCTCCAAACACATTCCACATGTGAGCACAACACAGGAGAAGCAAATGAGATAATATTTTTTTTTCCTTTTTCTCTGAGGTTTCTCAGCTTCCCAGGAGAAAAATACTGGGCAAAGGGATTTTTTCAGAGAATGTGAATGCCACATATAGGTACTAATGTGAGTTTTGGATAACTTACCTGAATTGCATCTCCAAATATTTTTGATAGTTGCTAATCTTTGCTACTAAAATCACTGTGTTGCTTATTTAGATGTCATACAATGAGAAAAAGAAAAGATGCTAAAGCACTAGAAGAGAGGATACTAAAGTTCTTACTGTAATTGCAAATCTCACCAGTGACTCAAGTTTTATAAACCTTAAAATGAGTTTCATTTCTGTATAGTATAAATTAATTTAGACATGGCAGGCAGTAAGCATACCTATACGATTGTTAGATGACATGGTGTTTATTCCCCCCAGGTACTGCTGGCTGGCTGGGCTGTGGGGCTCAGTCTGTGGGTCCAGGACCACCTCTTGCCCTGCAGCAGACAGGGGTGCTCCCAAGAATCAGAGCAGGGAGAGAAAACCAGGAGATAGGAGCTAGGCCATCTGTTGTGCTGGGCAATGCTAGCTCCAACAGGTGCGTGTTTGAACAAATATTTGATATTGTCCAGGAAATACACAGGGTTTGTGTACATGTTTCTGTGCTAAACTAGTGCTCTGCACACAGCTCTGGGAATACAGCAGGGCACAGACTTTTGTCAGTTCTCTTCCCCTGGGCCTGGCTCTGACAGGCTTTGGCTCATGAGGCAGCATTTGAGAAGAGACACAGGTCTCTTAGTGAGGTCACTGGTGGTGTGGGACAGAAAGGCTGGGAGGAATTTAGAGGAGGCTGTGGGAGGGCAGAGACAGCACAGGGCTGATGGGAAGGCTGTGATTGCCAAAATTTCAGTGGTTCTGTAGCCTGGTGGAGGGCTTTGGCCCACATTTTGATGTGTCTGCTGAACACAGCAGTGGAGGGCTGAGGATCAGAGACAGAGCCATGAGCACAGTGCCTTAGAATTACCACACCAAGAGCAAACCCCTCCCTGCCAGACAGGCACAGAGCCCTGGCTGAATGCACAGACCCCTGCAGCATCCCACAACCCTGCAGCAGACAGCAGCAATGAGGTGGTGGCACAGGGCTTCAGCATTCACTGCCTCTGCCAGTTTGGCTGATGGAGGACAGAAGTTCATCTTTATCAAGGGGAGAAGGGTTTTCCCCAAATAGTTCCTCATTCTGCTCCTTTGGGACTCTCAAACCACTCAAATCTCTCACTCTACAAATAATTATTTAAAAAATAAACCTAGGAAATGAGATAACTCTGCCAAGCACCAAACCCCATGAATTCATTGCACCTAACACCAATCACTGTTCCTGTTAACATCCCTGCTGCTGTCCTTCCCTCTGAGACAGGCTGGGTGGCTGCAGACACAGCCTGGATGATGGCAGCCACATGCAGGGAGCTTCACCTCCCGCTTCTTGTCAGGCCTCTGGCAGCAACTCCCGGCTCAGAAGCAGTCGAATGGAAAGTGCTGCTTCTCCCCACAAACCTCCTGTCCTGGGGTAGGGGTGGCTATCGACTCCACCATTCCTGCTCCTGCTCTGCTAAGGGCAGTTTTAAGAAACCCTTGGCAAGAAATCTCCTCCGCTCTTATCACCCTCCCGGCTCCCTGCCCTCCGGAGCTTGGCATCCGCTGATCCCGGCCGTGCCCGCAGCGTCCGGCCGGGGCTCAGCAGCGGTCAGCGGGCCGGGGACCTGCCGCGAGCTGCCGTCGTGCGGGCGATGCCGCGGCCCCGGGATGCTCCTCGGCATCGCTCGGAATTCCCGACACAGCCGCAGCTGCGGGGAGCGCGTCTCTCCTGCGGAGAGCAGCCGGGCCCGCGGGGGGACCGGCACCGGAACCGGGACCGCAGCGCGGCCGGCGCGTCCCTGACCGCGGCCACCGAGCGCTACCCAGCGCTACCGAGCGCTACCGGGTGTCACCGCCGCAGGCGAGCGCGGCGGGGCCGGGCCTGGCCGGGCCGCCGCCCCCCGGGCCGGCAGCGGGAGGCGCGGCGGGACCGGCGGCAGCGGCAGGATGGTGAGCGGGGCGGCGAGGCGGGCCGGGGCACACAGACACACAGACAGATCCTGGCAGGGACCGACAGATAGACAGGTAGCCCTTGCTGGAGACAGATATGCAGACAGGTAGCTCCTGTCGTGCGCAAACAGCTGCGGCCGGGGACAGACAGGCAGCCCCTGCTGGGGAGGGACGGACAGACAGACGGGCAGCCCCTGCCGGGGACGGACGGACAGACAGACAGACAGACAGACAGGCAGCCCCTGCCGGGGACGCACTAACAGACAGACGGGCAGCCCCTGCTGGGGACGGACGGACAGACAGACGGGCAGCCCCTGCCGCTGGCCCCCAGCCCGAGAGCCGGGGCTGAGCGCCGTGCCGGGCAGGCTGCGGGGCACTCGGGCGCACCGAGCGGGGCTGTTGCGCTCTGTTTCCCGGGCCGCTCTCCCGGCGCTGCCCCGGTCCCAGCGGGGCTGGCGGTGCGGACGCGGCAGCGCCGCTCGGCCGTGTCCCCGCGGCTGCCGCAGCCGGGCCGGGATGCTGTGTCCGTGCCGGGATGCTGTGTCCGTGCCGGGATGCTGTGTCCCTGCCGGGATGCTGTGTCCATGCCGGGATGCTGTGTCCATGTCGGGATGCTGTGCCCGGGCCGGGATGCTGTGCCCGGGCCGGGATGCTGTGCCCGGGCCGGGATGCTGTGTCCATGCCGGGATGCTGTGCCCGGGCCGGGATGCTGTGTCCATGCCGGGATGCTGTGCCCGGGCCGGGATGCTGTGTCCATGCCGGGATGCTCTGTCCATGCCGGGATGCTCTGTCCATGTCGGGATGCTGTGTCCGTGCCGGGATGCTGTGTCCGTGCCGGGATGCTGTGTCCGTGCCCGGATGCTCTGTCCATGCCGGGATGCTGTGCCCGGGCCGCAGCTCCCAGCTCCGGCCGCAGCCGCACAGGGCACCCCCGGCCGGCCCGGCCTCGGCCCTTGCCTGTGAAACACCGCTGAGTGCGTGCTCTCCCGGGCTGAGTGCTTGTGAAACGCTGAGAGAAACGCTGCGCTGTTTACTGAGAGATATAATGGCTGTCCAACATTACTTTCTCTTTAGGCCGTCATGCATTATTACTTCTCTTGCAATATAAAATTAGCAGAGGAATCTGAAATACAAAAAGGTGGAGTGTTGGGGCAGCATTTGAAAAACCAGTACATCTTTTCCATGTTCATATATTTGCTTTTGCAGTATGGATTTATAAACATGTGCCTGAAGTCTTTGGTGGTTGAAAAGTATGGTGAAGAAACATGGGAAAAATTAAGGTAATGTGTTCCCAATAAATGTAGTGCATTGAAAGAAGGTGCTCAGGAATTCAGCAGCAGGGGATATAATTTCTTATTGGTAAATGGTAGCTGATGTATCTCAAGTAGTAATTAGGATTAACTAAAAGGGCAAAAGCAAGAGTTTCTTGCCTTGTAACACTTCATCCTCTGATACTAATTCGTCCCAATTAATTTGTCATATCAGATAATTAAAGATGACATTTAGTCTTATAGACAATTTTGCAATAGACTTGCTGACTCACATGACAATATTGAGAAGTAATTACACTAAAAAGATGTCATCCTTAATATAAAGTCAGTTTAATTCCAGTACTCAGAAAAGCAGCTAAATCATAGAATCACAGATCATCTGGTTCCAATCCCCTTGCCATGAGCAGGGAACCTGCCACTAGACCAGATTCCTCAAAGTCCCATTCAATCTGGCCTTGTTATCATCTCTGGTTTTGTCTTTTTTTGTCTTTTATGAGCTATATGGATTTCCAAAATACATAAATGATACTTTGATGCCATATAATCCATCCATGATATATTATCATCCATTGAAGCCAATATAAAAAAAATCAGCAGGTTTGGGGAGCCCCAATAGCTATTGTGGCTATTGTGTCCACATGAAACAACAAACCAGTAGACCAGAAGACAAATTAAGACTCCACTTGCTCTAGCACCCCACAGTATGATATCCTAATCCTTGAAAGAGTTTACTGTAATACCATAATGTGAAACAGCAGAAATGGTGAGGTGGACACCACCATTCAGCCATGTTAAAGCAATTTAATTAATTTAAAGCACTTTAATATTAAACTTACATCATTAGGTGAAGTAGTATGTTCCAATACAATGCTTGAGGGAGGTTGAGGAGTGCATTCACAGCAAACAGTCCTTAAGACATGCCAGTTGGGTCACCTAAGCATGTTGTATTCACAGCACTGCTGAGACAAGGATATTGTCTTCTCTGTTGCAGGCTGCAGGCTGGAGTCCAGGATTCTTTCTTGACTTTTGAGGTTTACAAAGATGAGATCACAATGCAGCTTGTGGACAAAGCCTGCAAAGTATTAGGTATGTGTTAGCATGCCTCAAAATCGGATCAGCCTGGGTCAGGCCTGAGACTGCAGCCCAGCTTTTGTCTCCTGTGCCCTTGGGAATGCCTTCCCTCTGTTGCAAATTTTCTGCCTTCAGTCTTAATCCACCTGACAGCATTGCAAGAACTTCCAAACCCTTCTTATTCCTTAAGGTATCTTTATTTTGCCAGGTGTCCCTGCTGACATTGTTCTGAGGGAGTTTGGAAAGTATTTCTTTGAATTCTGTAAGCGCTCAGGCTACGACCATATGCTGAGGACACTGGGTGGAAATCTCTATGAGTTCATAGAGAACCTGGATGCACTGCACAGCTACCTGTCCCTTTCTTACCAGGCAAGTCTGATAGTAACTGCTGAGCAGGTATGGATGGATGGACTCTGCCAGAGTGCATAACACAAGGAACAGCATCTCATAGGTGTGAATAAATAATCACCAAAGCATGTTCTCTTCTGCTATGTTCTGAAACAGATTACTCCAAATGTTAGGATAATTTCTAAAAATTATTGGTTTTGAATAGTCCTCAACATAGGTATTATTTACTACATTTGCTCTAATGCCTAGCAGATTTTTCTTCACAGGTGAGAATATTTAATTTTCTGGTTTTTAGCTTATTTATATTACAGTTTATGTTATAAAGGCATGAGATGCTTTTGTACTAGTAGAATTCATCAGTCTACTTTCTGAAAAAGCAGACTTTTCCAGAAAAAGAGATGCTGAGGTTTGGTTTTGTTTTTTTCCTCAGGAGATGAATGCACCATCTTTTAGAGTAGAAAAGAATGAAGATGGGTCAATGCATTTACATTACTATTCAGACAGAAGAGGTCTGTGCCATATCGTGCCAGGTAATGAGACTTAATGCAGAGTACAGATCAGTGCAATACACATACAGGGTAATCATATATTTGCAGGTGCACTCAGAGTTCAGTATCTTTTTTCAGCTGAGGCCTGGCCATGGAGTTGAAGCCTGGCAGACTTCAGTGTCCAGACTCTGAACTCAGTGTTTCCCTAATGCCTGATCCCTCCTAGCTCCCAGTAAATTTCATCAAAAGTTGATGAAATTTTGGGTATGACAACCCAGGCCATAAAAGTCCATTCTTGCTATAGAATTTCCTCCCTGGAAGAAGAATTCAAGTTCATGGTGTGTATCGTGTCTAACTGTTTACTAATTCTCTGTGGCTCGTGCTTTTTAAAGTCCCGTGAAGTAGAAATTCCAGTTGAGTTGAAGACATTCATCCACCCTGTAGTACATCCAATCTGTGAAACTCCTACTGAACCCTGCTCCAAACTGAATCTTTTACCAGCATTTACCAGCATCTCCAGAGCTGTGCTTGTGCAAGCATTAGAGAGCTCTAGGTCTGTAAGAGATGATCATATTCCTTTCTTTCATAAATGATGGTGAATTTAGAAGTTCATCAAAACTTCCCTTGTTGTCAAAACTTATTTGATATTGAAAGCACAGAATTATTTGTAATTTCAGACAGAGCTTTTGATGTGATTTTGATGTCCAGTATTTTGCCTAATACCTGACCAGAAATGAGAGAACTCATTGTGCATCTGCATGAAAGATATTTCCTTCCTTTCAAAGTACAGTACTCTTCAATGACTGAAATAGATTGTATAGCACAATCTCTTTAGACTCCCTGCATTCTTTGGGTTGATGGGAATTCATATTTTTGCTCTATGGCTACTTGAACACATTCTTCAGATACCCTGCTGAGCTGCTCCTGGTGAAAACCAGCATTTATCCTCAGCCAAGGCAAAAGCAGCAGCAACTTTGAAGCTGACCTCCTAGGAGCATACTCTCATCATGGCAGCTGCAGCAAGGACGACACATGTTGCTTTCTTCTTCCAGAGTTCTTTGGGAAAGTGATTTCTGAAACAGTGAAATTCCACTGGGGGCCCTCTAAAAGGGGAATTGAAAAGGTTTTGTTCTTGGCAATACCTTGTCTTTTGTTTCCCCTTCAGGAATCATCGGTGCAGCAGCCCTGGATTTTTTTAACATTGAGATTTCAATGAAAATAGTCAATCAAACAGAAGAAGAAGAAAGAACTGGGAAAAAGGAACATATTGTTTTTCTTGTCACTCAAAACCCTCTATTTCCGTGCAAGGAGAGAAATGAATTTTCTTCCTCATCTCAATGTCTTGCTGACTCTGAAAAACAAATTGAGAACCAACTGAATAAAGAGGTATTTTTAATATTCATTATCACCATGTTACTGAAATATATTTAAAATAAAAACACCCTTGAATTTCCTTTTGGATTTATTTCAACAGGACCTTGAAAAAGCCAAGAATGCAAATGGAGACAGAGGAAACTCTGTTTGTCCTGTTAAAAAAAGTCACTGGAAAACATTAAGAGGAATAATCACATTAGGAAAAGGTGAGAGATCATTCAGAAGGAGCTCATCATGATTTGAGTCTCTTCAGCTAGAAAGTCCCCATCCCCACCCACCCATCCATTTTGAAGCTACCATTTATATTTCCTCTGCAACTTTTCAAAATGTTTCTGGTTAAGTTTCTTTCAGTTTGACATTGATGATCAAAGAAAAATTGCAGATAATAAGCATGCTTAGTAATGACAGATACTTAAGTGGAATATGACCTATCACTTTTGTCTCTTAAACAGGGCTTTCATCTGAAAAGTGTTCTTCTGTAAAATGCCATTGTGTGGTGAATTTGATTCTTCATTCTTATGTCACTCGGTTTAGGATGCTGAATTTAAATGTGTGTTTTTTAGCTTGGTAGATACTACTCCTTTCCAAAATTATCAACTGTAGTAAATTTTGAAAGCCAAATTACATCCTCCACTACCAAAAGTCTACTGCTAATCTCTAAATCTCTGTTCTTGCCTCTATGTATTAGATGTTTATATATGTTTATAAAATGGAAAGAATTTTTCAGTTAGGATCTTTTGATTCCCCAAAAGGAATGAGAATCTAGCTCAGCATTGCCAAGATGCCTGCATTCTGGGATGAGTGAAAAATTGAACCTGGTATCACCTGGTGCAGTGTCACATGCATTACAAGGGCAGATATACTAAGTAAGAAATGAATATATATTCAAAATAAAATTTTAGACTAGCATTATTAATAAAAAAATATAATTCTTTAGGAATAAGTAGGATTTATCAAGAGCCAGACTTTGATAAATTAAAATCCCACACTGACTTCCCCTGAAGCAGTAAGAGGTCTAAAAGCTAGGTTCTAAGTTTGCAATAATTTGCATCAATTTCCTGAGTGACTTGAACATTTGTTCTCAGCAGAACTTACTGGAGTAACTGTCATAGCCACCTTCAGGGGGAAAGAGATCACTGGATGCAATCATCTTTTGATTCTGCTGGGTTACTGGGAATCCAAGTATATGCCATGAAGATCAAGGGTTTTGGGTGCTTCACTCAAAAGATGAGCTCTTTTGATACTTTACCCACTGTATTCCTTTTACAAAAATATCTGCTAGTAAGCACAAACTACTCTGTAGATTTGTGACCATTCTGTAAAAAATTTCAGGGTAAGTAAACTAGAAACCAAACAGTAATTCTATCTCTGTGCTATGGACATTGTACATATGGTTTATTGTACAGGAGATTAAAACTCAGATCACACTGGGTATTTTTCTCTTAGTGTTCCTTAGTAGCTGGCAAAGTGTATTAAATCCACTTCTGTGCACGTTTTTATGGGATGTGCCTGTGTTATATTGCTATGGCATCTGCAGATTCATAGAGAAATAACATCTAGTTGTTCATCTGTTTTTATTTTTTCAATCTAATTTCATGCATCTAGTGAAATCTAGTGCTCTATGTTTTTTGTGTGCTTAAGTTTTAAACACTCAGCCGACTCAGATTAGTTGCTGATCAGCTGTGGATTACACTGCAGAGCATTTAGCACAGATGGGGGCACATTTCTGGGCCCACACACTCTTTACTTTGTCTTCACTCACTATGATACAGGGTCCTGTCTCACTGAGGGATAAAAAGTCATGCTGATTGGTTTTATGAAGTGCAGCCTGATTTTAAAACAACACATCTATCTCACCACAGGTAAGCTCCTGAGAGGATTTGATCCTGTTTATCCCAAGAGCCTCTGGATTGACACAAAAACATTTTGCAATGGACTTCCTTTTCATATGGTTTTTGACAAAGAGGTAGGACAAGCATGTGGGCAGGGCTCTTAGTTTGCATAAACCTCAGAGTAATTTCCCTTTGTTTAGACTGTCCCTGCTGCACGTGCTCTGTGTGCAGTGTACACTCACTCACAGGATTTGCAGAAATACTCTGTACAGAGACATGCTCTCTATCACTGCAGATAGGAATCTCCTTTGAATGCATTGAGTTTCCCATGTCTGAAACATCTGCAGATATGCTAGCAAGGTTTATTGCAGCAGTCTATCTGTCACCAAATAGTGAGCAGAATTTTTTGAGGTTTCTGGTCACCTTCCTGTCCCTGCATACACCAGAGCCATGCCCCATCCTTTAAAATGCCTTTGCATTTACAGTTTCCCTCTCTCCTCCCAGTTACTGATCTGTCCCACAGCTGGGAGGGCTTTGCTGGCAGCTGAGGCTCCATGTGCTTGCTGAGTCTGCTCCTACCTGCTTCTGCTGGGAAAGCCCAGCCACCTCCTGCACCAGGCAGCCCCTGTGGGACCCACAATCTCTGTACCTTCTGGGGCAGCACTGAGTCTCCTCTGCTGTGCTCACCCCTCTGCAGCCCCTTGGCAGGGCTGTCCTCTGGCTGCTCCCCTGGGTTCCCACCCAGGTACAGCTCCTCCTGCTCTGAACCCTGTGGAGAGAATATTGGCTTAAACAGGAGCAAAGAAAGGAGAAGCTGAGCATGGGACAGCAGAAGAACCATGAATACATTTCCCTCAAGGAACGTGTTTTGGCATTGTGCTGATCGAGATAGCAGAACATATAATCTGCTTCATGCCACTGCCCATGTCAGCCAAAATACAGACTCTTAAACCTTTAACCTTAAACCTAAACCTTTCTTTTACTGGCCTGAAAAGAAGGCCAGTATGCATAATTTAATAAAATTAGTAGTGTGCAAAGAAGAAAAGTCCTACACCCACTACTGGTAGCCAGGTCAGAGCTTCAATAACCAATGACAACCAGAGAAGAACATTTCTGCAGAATTTAAGAGCTCATGTATGGTCAGCAGAGTAAGGAAAATGACTAAACCTTTACACTTCCTTAAGAGAAAGTAACCCATGGCATCTATTAGAAAATTAATATTTGCCAAGGCATTTTATGCCACAGTTATTTTCATTTTGGAATACAAGGCACTCCAGTATCTCAAATTTTCTCCTGTAAGGCTGTTTGTGAGGCCTACAGAAATGCAAGCAGGGATAATAGCAGGTATCTTTGGGGGATTTTCACAATTGACAGGAAGGAGCATTTTAATAACAGCATGCCTTTCTTGGGGCTTTGTCTTGCTATGAAGGGCATGCATTCAGGGCTGTGTAGCACTACACTGACAAGGTAGAAACTTTGCCCAGAAATAAGCCATGTGCTCTAGAAAGGCTAAGTCTGGAAATGTTATGAACAATTGCTTGGTCTGAATCCAAAGGGACATGAATTGTAACATTTGTCCGTGTTTTCTTTTTAAGCTCAAAGTGAAGCAAGCTGGGGTGAGCATTCAAAAGATTGTACCTGGCCTTCAGACCATGGGCATCTGCTTGGATCAGTATTTCAGGATCATTCACCCAGAAGTGCCCTTCACCATCTCCAGCATTCAGAAATTCATCAACAGCCAATTTGTGTTCCAGACTAGAAGAGAGATGATGCCTGAGTCATGGAAAGAGCGGCCAATGCTAGAGCTGAGAGGTACTTCAGTGTTTGAGTAGCCTAAGTGCTGATATTAAATCAGGAATCAGGCTGAGGTGCACTCCTGACCTCACTCCACTCCTATAAATAGCCTTTGGCCAGTGAGGAGATTAGATGGTTCTGTTTAGAGAAGCAGTAGATGCTTGTACACAAATTCTGCTATCACCTCACCAGATTTTGAAGGCTTTCACTCAGAAGCAACAACTCTGCTCCTATTTGAAAGGCTTAGAAACATGGTGATTTTTCTGATACTGCAAAACCCACATGTAGATACATGGTTTGTTCTTAATTTATGCCTTTGAGGGGAGTTATTTGCTGCTGGCTGGGTTTCCAATGTGATTAAAAATAGATTAGTTCCCTGTGCTTTTATTTTTTGTGGCACATTTTCAGGTTCTGTCTTCAACACCCCCCCAAAGCCACGTAAGAGAGTTTACCAGTTAAAATTATCTCAGCAAAAAAGATACTGTATTTTCTTTATTTTTACTGAGAGGACTGAATATGGGATGATCCTCTGCTTGGTGTAATTAACTATAGTGGCATTTGGTTTAATTGTTCTGTGACTTCAGTTTTTCTTTTATGAGCTATGTTATATGACCTAATTTTCTCTTGTCTCCTTTCACCTTAATGTAATGAGTGTCAAATCTTGTTTTCCTGGGATTCAGAAAAAGATTGAGGGTTTAGGGACAACCTTGAAAAAAGTAATGCTACCAAAACAAGGAACTTTGACCAGCCATGAGTACAATTATACTTTCTCTTATGTTCTAGGGGTTAGTTCACATGTATTTCTGATGTTTCAATCCTCTTAGTTTTAAAGCTGTTCATCCAGTAGCCCTGGGGATGATGTGAAGGAGAAAGAAAGAAATAGGAATTTCTAGATTGCTGTTTAGAAAACAATGATACTTATGAAGTAAGATGGCAACAACAACAACAATAGTAATAATAATAATACCTCAACCAAAACTCAAAAAACTAGATTCCCCACCAAAAATCCCTTTTACCTTTCAGGCATTTTTGTTACTGCTTATTTAGATTATGTCAGTAACTGAAAGTTCCAATTTCCAGGGAGGAAAGTGCCACTGACTTTACCAGGACACAAACTATGCACTGTGAAATTAAACTTCAAATGTTTTGCTTAATCACCGTGAGTCTCAGTTCCCCTGTGCATGATTCTGACTGACTGGCTTTGGGAACAGCCTGAGAATTAGGAGGAGAGGAGGGGAAAATGCAGAGAGGAGCAGAAAGGAGAGGGGAGATGTTGTGAGCACTGGGGTTCCTCATGAGAAGGAGGGAATTGAATCCTGGTTGGGCTCTGCCCAGCCCCTGCAACACCTGAGGGAGTGACTGCTTCCTGGGTTCCAAAATTTTGTTTGCCCAGTGTGGCTCCTCTCAGCAAGTTCACCTCGAATTCCTAGGAAATAAATTCCTGTGATCATTCAGACCCTACAGAAACCCCCTGACCTTAGAGCTCATCCCCTAGCGCTAGCAGCAGTAATGCAGAGCCCCCTGTGAAAGGCCACCCTGCTGAAAAGCCCTGCCACGGCTGTTTCCCCCAGGGCAGATGATGTGGATGGAGCCCCTGCAGTGCATGCTGTACCTGTGCTCGCCCCTGCTGCGCACGCTGCACGAGCTGGAGGAGCGGCAGATGCACATCGCGGACATCGCGCCCCACGACGTCACCAGGGACCTCATTCTCCTCAACCAGCAGAGACTGGCAGAGATGGAGCTCTCCAGCCAGCTGGAGAGGAAGAAGGAGGAGCTGAGGATCCTGTCCAAGCACCTGGAGGAGGAGAAGAAGAAGACTGAAGCTCTGCTCTATGCCATGCTGCCCCAGCACGTGGCCAACCAGCTGAAAGAGGGGAAGAGAGTTGAGGCAGGTGAATGAACAGGGTGCATTTGGGCTGTGTGATTTGTGCAATGGGGATGGGGATAGAGAGGCTGGGGTGCTGGCACAGCCCCTTTGCCACTGCATTGGGGTCCATTCTCTACTTGATGACATCCATGTGTAGGAGGATGATCACAGACCATTAATTTCACTGATAATAAAAATTAGGCTGTTCTTTCAAAGAAAGCTTTGGAAGCTCTTTGCCAAAATTGTTTCTAAGGTGGTGAAAGGTGGTAGTGCTGCCCATTCAGTGAACAAAATTCAGTGTTTCAGCAGTAATCTGAGATTTTGGTTTTAACATGGATATACAGGAAAACGAGGGCTCAGGAGTGAAGGGAGTAAAGAAAGAGGTCTTTGCTAGAAAATTCTCTTAGTACCTTTATGCTATTTATAAATGTAGGATCATGATGATTCCCATTGTTATTAAGGGTAGCAATAATATGCCTAAATTCCCTTTAGTAAGCACATATATGAAAGGGATAAAGAGTTAAGTGTTTCCTGTATATGGTGCATTCAGATGTTTGGGTTGTTTGAGATGTGCAATTACCCTGTATTGATACATTCTTACTCTGACACCTCTCCTTCATCTCAGTACCTGGGTGAGGTTATTACAACTGAGAGGCCATAGAATGATCTTTTCAAGCAAGCCTCAAACAGATCCTGTGACTGTGCAGCCATGACAAACACCACTGCTCTTTGTGCCCACAGGAGAGTTCAAGGAGTGCACTATATTGTTCAGTGATGTGGTGACCTTTACCAACATTTGTGCCCAGTGTGAGCCTATTCAGATAGTTCTCATGTTAAATTCAATGTACCTGAGGTTTGACAGACTGACCACAGTGCATGATGTGTACAAGGTAGGTACTGATCAAAAAAAGCTGCAGAAAGTTTTGCTGGGCTTTTTTTGTTTGTTTGGGTTTTTGTTGTTTTGTTTTTTCTTTGTTTTGTTTTAAAGTACTTAAATCCTCTTCACCACAGCATGATTGTTGGATAAACCATAAAATATTACCTATTTGTAGTGGCCACACAAACTGAAAAACAGGAAGAAGTGCACATTATTGGACAGGAACACAACTTCTATCATAGGCTAAAGACTCTTTCCACAATGCCAATAGCAGAATGGCTCTCCTTTCATATATATTTCTCTCTCCCTCCTTTCTCAAATGCCTATCCAAGATGAATAATTTGCCTAGTTCTTTTATTTGTACCTCTTCTAAATAGGTCACTTTGTCATTGTCTCTTTTGGTGGGAAATAGCATTTTAGACAATACCCAGACAATGGGTAGACTTCTGTTTCATGGAGATCTTCAGCAATGGTATCCTCTCCTGCTAACCCCCACAGAGCATCAATTAGACCTAGAGGGTGCATGTGGTCTCCAAACTGTGCTGGAAAGATCAGAGCCCTGGCTGGCCTACAATAATAGTGCTATCAACACTTCCAGAGGTACCAGATTTGATGTGCTGAAGAACAGTTCCTAAGTTTCTGTCTGTCCTCAGCTCATTAAATATTTAGGAAGGCAGAAATAGTAAAGGGTGAAATCCAAATCTCATTTATTCTTTGCTCAGGCAAGACTTGCAGTTCATCCCACAATAAATTGTACTGGGAAATCAGAAGCATTTCTTCCTTGGCAAGGAATCTGTATTCAATAATTGAAGAATCCAGGACATGGCCCATGGATTTCAGGATGAATTAGCATCATATTCTATCTAAATCATCCATCAAAAGTAAATGATCTGTCACTATAATAATGTCCTTTTGAAGCCTGTATATAACTCCTATTAATATTGAAGGCAGTTACTGGGGTACAGAGAGCAAGGATGAGATTACTATTGCAGGGAATTGGGAAAGCAATGAAATAGTGACATTGATCAAACAAACTTGGCCCAAGCTTATAAACATCAGAAGTTATGAATAAGTCTTGTTAAATTAAATCTTCTGCTATGGCCGAAAAATAATTATGGTATCTATTTGCATTAGTAACTTTTTACAGTTGTTTTTAATTTGTTACAGAAAATTACTGGCATCACTGTGGGTTTGGCTGTCTGATAGAAGGCATGGACAGGAACACATTCTTTGAGATTGAAGTGAGGGACTGTTTTAAGTCACTGTTTGTTAATGAACAAACCCAAATATTAAATTATGTTTCCACTCTCCCACTGGTGTTAATTTTTAAGGCAATTAGTTTAATCTAAAAGATCTCTTTTTTATGGATGATAAATGGGCCAGTGAAACCTCATAAGAGCAGTTTAGAAAATGTCATTACCATGTAACAGGCTTTTACAGTGGAACGTTTAAGAATTCTCTTTTTTAAACAGGTCTGCTCTATTCCTAGCAAAATTTCTGTTACAGGAACAAAATCCAAAGTATTTCTCAGGTACTTTAGCATGAATTTCAAGGAGACTGGGTGCCTGAAGGAGGACAAATCCTTCAGCATTTGTCTCAGAGACTGCAGCTGTTGTGGGAAAACAGCTGGTTGTAGGGAAGGATGCTCCCAAACTGTTTAGCTCACACTCTGTTCTGTGAGATCCTTGAGACTGGAGGTTCCTTAATTTTGTGTGAATCCCTTAATCATAATCAACAGTGAATGGGCTCCCTTGCTGTATTGTGACTTTTAAAAAATAAATCTCTCTAAAACAAGAAATACACTTTTAGCACCAATTGTGAATTAGAGCTAATTAACAGCACTCATCTATCAGGTAACCTCTGGCTCAGGAGGCTGTGCCTCAGGCCAGCTCGTTGCACATCCCCAGGGAAGGAGGAAGGCAAACAGCCTGGCACTGGCACAGCAGCCCTTTCTCCTTAGGGTCTCTCACTCTGATATCTAAAGTGGCTCAAGTGAGCAGGGCCAGAATGCCATGGAATTTTTAGTGTGGAGTGAAGGAGAGAATCTCCATCTCAAGGAAACTCATGTGTACTAAAGCTTTTCAGTGATTGGAAGCATCTTTTAAGAGAAAGGGGGAGTTGGTGCAGATGAGAAGGGCCCTGAAGAGCAGAACAGAAACCTGAGTGAGATGCACCTGGCGTGCTCATGTGCTTGTCCCTCTCAATTAAAGGTGGAGACGATTGGAGACGCCTACATGGTGGTGGGGGGGGTCCCTGTGCCTGTGCCCACTCACGCAGAGAGAGTTGCTAATTTTGCCTTGGGCATGATAATGGCAGCCAAAGGAGTACAGAACCCAGTTTCTGGAAATCCTATCCAAGTAAGTCAACACAAAGGTGCATGTGTGTCTCCCTGTCTGCTTCTTGTGCTGAGCTTCTGCTTAATGTATTGCAGCAGCAGCTCCAAGAGCTGCTTCTGACTCCTCTTTGGCTTGGGGCAAGGCCCATGAGGGCACATTTCCATGAGGAGCCTGTCCCTGTGCATATTTGATATCATACTGGCACCCAGTGTCGTGTTGAGATGAACTTTTCGGTGTCTGCACAGCATTAAGAAAGATGTTAAATAACAAGTGACATTTTTGGGGGGTGTTTTATCTTTGTAAAGATTCGAGTTGGGATCCATACAGGTCCTGTCCTGGCGGGGGTTGTGGGAGAAAAGATGCCTCGTTACTGCTTGTTTGGAGACACGGTGAACATCGCCTCCCGCATGGAGAGCCACGGCGTCCCCAGCAAAATCCACCTGAGCTCCAGCGCCTACCAGTGAGTGACCCTGAGGGAAACCTCACCTGCTCAAATCCATGCTCAAATCCACTGCCCTGGCACTGCACCTTTCAGGGGAGATGGTGCTTAGTCACTCCTTTAAGCAGCTTGTAAAGGGAAGCCACTGCTTGTAAAGAACCTTATGTTTTTCCTACTTATTCCAAATATACTTACATATAGAAATAGAGGTTTGAGAGTCTCCATGCTAGATAGCAAAATATTAAAAAAAAAAAGAAAGTGATAACTTATTTGGAAATACTGATAAATTGATGTAGGTGCTAGAAAGACAGAACATCTAGAACATTTAATAACAAAAGGTTTAAAATCTCTCTGATTGAGCACCATAATTTGTAGTGAAACAGTTTCATTTACACTTACTAAGGACTAACTTCATAAACAGCTATCCTCTTCATGCTGTAATTTACTTTCCAGAAACTCATGTTTGTAAAAAATTAATACTGCATTTCCAAGAACTTTATGTAGGCATAAAACCTGTATGCCAGCGTGGAAGCAAAGACAAACTCCAAAGGAAGGGGTACAACAACATTATCTGGGCACACAGGAACGATGTTGGGAAAATGAGAGCTCAGCTGGCATTGAGATGGCAAACAAAGTTCAAAGGCAGTCAGAGGAGCTCTGCAATGTTAGAATATAAATAGAAACATGGACCTGCTGTGGCAGGTGATTTAGTGACAGTGTCCTGAAGAAAGGCTGAGTTACTCAAGGCCTCTCTTGCTTTGGCCTTCACTGATGAGATCTTCAAGGTCCCTGCACCAAGAGTGAGGGTTCAAGGAGTAGGTGAACTATGAGTACTGGAAGAGGATCAGAGCAGGGGTCTTTTGAGAGATCTCAATCTACAGAAATGCACAGGAGCAGAAGGGATCTGAGGTAATGAGAGCTGGGTGATGGCAGTGCTGGCTGTCAGCACTGGAGCAGCTGAGGAAAGCTACAGCTGTATGGAAAAATGGCAAGGGGACATGGTGAAACTGCAGGCTGATCAGCCTCATGCCAGTCCCAGAGAAAATCAAATGGCCATTTCTGGATACATGAAAAAGGCAATTGGGAATAGCAAGTCTGGATGTAAAATAAATGAGTCAATCGTGCTTGACAGACCTGATTGCCTTCTCTGATGGAATGACTGGGGATAATTCTGTCTAGCTGATATTGGCTGCCTCAGTGCTTCATTTCTATTTACTGGTAAATAAGACCCCTCCAGCCTACTGAAGTATTTGACTTTATAATCCATTAGTTTTTGATCAGGCTGTATGTGTAATGCTATGAAAGCACAGCAGGCTTGAATAAACAGTTGAAACAAATCCTCAGTTGTTCACAAATTGAGACTCTTTTCCCCAGACTGTTGTGA
This sequence comes from Agelaius tricolor, assembly GCF_023055355.1. Taxonomy (NCBI): domain Eukaryota; kingdom Metazoa; phylum Chordata; class Aves; order Passeriformes; family Icteridae; genus Agelaius; species Agelaius tricolor. Next base: position 9,870,157 of record NW_027269272.1, read on the forward strand.
TTTGATCACTCAGCTCTTTGAAATCATCAGTGTCATTTCTACTTGTCTTGAATTTTCATGTGTCATTTTGCTTCTGATACTTTAGGTGCCTAAAATACAAGAATTTTGAGATTACTGAAAGAGGAGAAATAGAAGTAAAAGGCAAAGGGAAAATGCACACATACTTCCTCATTAGAAATAAATCTGCAACTGAGAATGAGATCATGGGAAGGCCAATGAAAGATTTAGACTCTGGCCATGAATCTGTTCAGTCCTTTCCAGAAGGCAAGACTGAAACTATACCAAGTTCTCATCAGCCAGGTAGAGTCAGCTCAACACATATTTTCCTCCTTGAACAAATGAACAATAATACAATCCAATTAAATGTCCTTTTGTATTCTTCTTTCAGCTACTCAGACTCAGCAAAAGAAGGACCAGACCCCAACTATTGCAATGAAGTATGTTGATGGCCCCACAGATGCACAAAACAGCCTCAAAAGAAGGAATCAGATGAAAGCTGGAGGTTTAACAGGTAGTTATTTAGTTACCATCTCACAAAGACCACAGAACTAGGAAGTAACTGAGGCTTAATCTTGCAAGTACTTCATATTCATCTTCTAAATAACCATAGTTTTGTCAAGCCAGAAATTCATGCTAACATTTACACATTACCCTTCTGCACAATCGTTAGGGCCAGACAACTTTCACCTCTGGAGCAATCCCAGGTGTTGGTTGGCACCAGTGAGAGAGAAGCTGACAGAGCTGCCAAACCCCAGAACCCCTCTGGGAGTGCAGATAGAATGGATAAACATTAGACAGCTCTTCACAGGGCAGACCCATGAACTGTTCATGTACACAGCTTTTCCTAGGAAAGATGTAGTTATGGGGCAGCCTTGCCAACTCAAGAGAGACCTCAGTCCTGCCTGCTGCAGGAGTCAGGAGGATTTATTGCCATGCTCATGTTCTGTGACCAAAGTTCATTCTCCTTTGAAGTAGCTGATACTGAGATAACAGATTTGATGCCATAACAACCTAATCTAATGCAGCAAGTCTTGTAGTTCTATTTATGTGCTTTGTGGATTTTAAACAGACTAAATATGTTGTCCCTAATTACTAGAAAATATTTTACTGCCTTCCCTCCCACCTGCTTAGATGTGGTGGTTAATCTAGTATGTGGTGTGCTGACAAACAGAAACCTCTCTGGTCCTTCAAAACTCACAGTGCAGGAGTGTTTCCTTTCAGGCAGAACTTGTGATTCCAAAAGCGATGGGAGTCTCCATGGCAACCAGCATGCAGACGATGGTCCTCGTCCTCCAAACCAGGGGAGAGTCAAACCTGCTGCTGAAGAGCCACAGAATAGAAATGTTCGCTCCAATTTTTGCACTTTACTCTAAGTTTCTTACTTTTGCATTAAACAGAGAAATTTTATTATGATTTTGTGCATTTTGCTGTTATGGGACTGATTTTGTATATGAGTACCACATGATTTTGTAAAAAAAAAAAAAAAGTAAAAAGATATTTCATCACAGTTTTCAGTAAAAATAAAACAGCGGAGGAAATTTTTTTAATCCATCTACATGGGACATATAATATTTCCAGTAGAGAAAGAAATCCTTGCAGGATGCTTTGAAGATGCATTTTCAGCCTGTGCCACATCTTTGAATATCCTTGTGTAAAAATCATGTGTTGGTATCTGATGCAGCAATCGAGAAAGAGGTGACTCATCCAGCTAGAAATATTCCTACTCAAATGAGCACTTGCCATAAAAGAAACATTCCCTGAAGTGACCATCTGTCTTGACTCCAGCACAGCCAACAACTTCCCCATGTAAGGTTAGCAGCATTCCTCCTATGTTTTAACTGCAATAACAGCTTAATTTCCTGACAAATCTTTGGTTGGGTCAAGGCATTATGAAGTAGAAGTGCAGAATAGATCTAACACAACCTGTATTTTTTGCATCCTGAAGAGAGAATAATGTGTACTTGATAGCAGCCAACAGTAGAAAAGAGCACCTGTGGTCTCTGAGCCAGCCATACATACTGTGCAAAGAAGGACATGGAAATGGTGGAGTTACAAAGCATCAGATTTGTCACAACACTGAAGGACTGTTCAAGGCCTACAACCTATCTGAGACCTTCAAATAAGTTTCAAGTTTATTTCTCATTTTTTCACCCCAGCTAGACCAAAACAAAGCCCCAAAACAGCAAAGATTCTGGACTGCAGGAGGAGACTGTCAGTGCTGGAATTAATGTTGCTAGCATCATTGAAAACAACAGCATTAGAGATCAACATTACCTGGTATCAGAGGCTGCTCAACTGAAATACTTCCATGCTGACATATTCTTAGATTGGGTCTGATCAGAAACAGGAGAGAAAAATTGAAGCTCATTTGTCAGGGATTTCAAAGAGAGGAGCAAAAATACAATGGATATAAAGGTTGTAGACAATTTGGTGCATCATAAATTGTGCTCTCACTCCTATAAATGGAGCTTGGACTAGGTGGGTGACTTTGACAGAAGATGTGCCCTGCACACTGATTTATTACCTTTGGCTGTGGATTCATCGACTAAGGATGCAGGCATGAGACCAATGTGAACTCTGGGCTGGAACTCACTGGACAAGGTGATAAAGTTACTCCTCTCTGACAGTCTGGAGCATCACATTTCCACCTCTGTGTCTGCAGCAGGAGCAAGGCTCTTTAAACACCAGACAGAGAGCAAAGACTGATGAAAGGCATCTCCTCCTCTTTATAGTATAGCCAGATGAAATTTCACCTGGTTAGAGTTTTTTTTTCCAAATCTCTGAGACAGGAGCTGGGCAGCTCAGTCTGCAGCAGCAATTAGTGCAATTATTGCAGCAGAGGAGGATGCACAGAGTGAAACCATTGGTGCTGTTCTCCACTAAAGAGGTGTTCCAGGGGTTTGCCAGGTGTGGTCCCATGCAATGAGCACCTGTTAGGTTTTGGAGCACCTCACAAGCACAGGCTCTGGCTTAGCTTCCTCCAGAAGAGATCCATTGAACACTTGCTTTGCTCAAACCTGCCCTTCTTGCTCTGAACAATCTATGGGTGTTTAATGTTGGAATGTTTTAATTGCCAGTAAGTGCTCCATGGTAAGTTACTTCATGCTGTCCTGTGGTAAAAATGGTGTGCTCAGTGGTTTCTCTGTGGCATCTGCTACAATCTGGTTCTCCTTGAGGTGCAGAGCTGGGTGAAATCTGCACAGCTGCTTCTAAACATTAATGTGCCTGTGCATCATCATGTGTTCTTAAATCTGTAGGCACTTCTAAAGACTGCAAAAATATAATTCAAAAATAAATCTTTTCATTAATATACCAACTGCCATTTGTCAGTGATTCCTTTGATTCCTGTCCTTCTTTTCCCTTCCACCTTTTCTATTCTCCTTTTCCTCTAGGCCTACAAAAGTGCTCAGTCTTTGTGTCAGTCACAGATCTACAGTGAATTGACACAAAAAGGGTGGGAGAAAGAAATTCCCACCACTGCTTCATGGAAACTGAGGCTTAGAGAAATTAAAAGTTGAAACTTTTGAAAGCTTCCTAAAGCATATGAATTCCCAAATCCCATTAAATCTGGTGTTAAAACCCTAACTGTAAAAGTTTAGGTATCTTAAAGGTCCGGGGGCCAGATTTTTCAAAGACTTTTGTTACTTTCCTGAGGGAAAACAACTGGATTTAGGTGCTTAATTGAACACATATGAAGTGTTTAATTCCCACAAATGATGCTTTCCTTAAAACATTTATAAAGCACTTCCTTGTAAAGCCTTCTAAAATGGGCTGTTTAGTAAACTTTCCAAACTAGAACCTCATTAGCATTAATTCATTACTTCTGACATTACAATGCAACTCTGTATGGATCCAAGCTGAACATAAAAATGCACAAATAAAATAGCAGTGAAAAATTGAAATTATTACTTCAGTAGTGAGAATATATTAAAACCACACTTGAATATAAAAAACTATGGTGAAATTCCAAATGAAAAAGGAAACACACAATTTCATAGAAGTGGACAACATCATGGAAATTCCAGAGAATTTTTTTCCTACTAAGTCTCTGCTTTCCCCTTAGAAAACTCAAGACTTTAAGAGTAGACAATGAGATGAAAATCTTCCTTAAAATTATCTGTACAAACATCTACTATTCATGTATTCTTCATACAATATTCAATCATCAGTGCTTCCTGTACAGAAAAAAATAGCAGTGTGCAGTATTTTGATTCCATAAATAGTTGTAATCAAAATAAACACATGGAATGTTATCTCCACTTATGTGATTAGACTAACAAGCACTGCTAATTTTTTGCAAGCTGTCTGTAGTTCTGTCTCACAGTTTTGTTATACTTGCTTGCTCAGACCAATGGTTTTTGGTCTGCGCTGTGCTGAGAAGCCTTTCCTAAAAAATTCTGATATTCAGAGTTCTTCCTATTTTGACTTGGTGTCCAGCCTTTAGTCTCCAGCTGGATAAGCACACCATGTGAGAAGATTTGTAGTCATATTTTCATACCAATAAGCACTTTGCCCTGTGCTCTGTTAGAAGTGAACCCCCAAAGGACATAAACTCATTGCCAAGCTTTACAGAAATTCAGGGCAACATTACCTGACTCTGTAATATCTCCTTAACTTTGCTGTACTAGTGAAGTCTGAAAGTTTTATCTACAGAGAAAACCTCCCAGGCTCTTTGATAGTTCTTATTTTGTCATTTGCATCAGACACCTTTCTGTCAAGGGAATCAGCAAACACAAATGGTGACAGTTTCTGCTTTTTGTGACAAACACACCAAACCTGGCTTCAGCACCCTGTTCTCATCAGTCCTGAGGTATCCTTGAATGCATTGCCCAGGAGCACTGTGTGGAGGCACCTTTGCAGTGTCTGGGATTCCAGCTCCTTGGTTGTGGTTCCATTTCCATGCCGAACACCAGGCCAGTGACCCAGACCACGGCTGGGTGATGCTCTGTGGGCATCCTGCCAAAACGTTTTGCAGGAGAGGAACCTGACACTCAGCTATCATTTAAGGGCAATTGATCTCAGGAATCAATGGGCCTTTAAAAATTCACCAGCTCACATATCCTTTTCAGTGATGGTCATCAGATGTTTCGTGCTCTGATTTTGTGGGCTTTTGAGAGAACCTTGCTTTTCAGCAAATGATGACATATCTGTTGGTAAGAGGAAACTCACAGCCTTCACTTTACCCCTGGAGAAAAAAAGAGAAATCATTATGAGGATTACAAATGTATAAAACACGCAGAGAAAGTAAAAAAAAACAAAACCAAAACACCAACCTGACTGAGGAAAAAGTAAATGCTTTCAACTCTTGCAGGATTTCTTGCCATTCACATGGCCATCCCAAAGGACCAGGCATGGTGCTCTCTGCTGGAAGCATCTGCCTTTTTCCATCGAGTCTCACATCTCCCTGACCTGTGTGTACAAAGCTGTGTGTGCACAGAACCCTGGGGGTGCATGTGCACCCACAGAGACCCTTCAGTTATTTTAGTATAATGGCTCTGAAAAGAGTTCTTAGCCTCTCTTATCCTGGATTTAAATATTTAATGGGGTTTTTTCATTCACCAAACACAGTGGGAATCCCTTGGTAGAAATAATACTTTAGCATATGTGAATTAAAATATTTTAGACGTGCAAATTAGAGATGATCTGTTAGCGGTGCTGTTTTTTTATTACTTGGGTGCAATGGCACTCTATAAAAATTCAAGGTGATACTTCTAGAGAGTTAATTTTAAAGCAAAAATATTCACATCACATACAGGATTATAGCTTTGGAGCAAAATGTGAGGAAGCTACAATAAACTAAGAATAGGAAAACCCAACATGAAGCAGCATGCTGAAAAGCAAAAAATGTCATCCTTGTAAAAAATTAAGCTTAATAAGCTTGCTGAACTAATTGCTAGAAATTACCTTGCTGGAGAAAAGCTGCGATGGGTGTCTGTGTCAGACATTTGAGTATATAACAGAAGTATCCCCCATTAAGACCATAAAGCATTCTAGGTGGCTTTTTTGGGTGTAAGAAACACAAAGCTTTGTGTTTCAGGGTACCACCCAGCCTGCTGAGGGGGTGAGGTGAGAAACTCTTCCCACAGCCCCTTCTCCTCCTGCAGGCAGCAGGGAGTGCCCTGAGCCACTGCTCAGCCTGACAAGGCAGCTCCAAGGGCAGCCATCAAACCATCACTGCTGCCTCTGGTCACGGGGCTCCCAGCAGCTCCCCAGCACTCCATGGAACAGATCTGGGCTGCAGCTTTGGCTGCTTTGAAAGCTCTTTCCCCTCGTGAGCCAGCAGCAGGATTTGCCATTGCCATCCCAGGCCTGCCCGTGCTTGCCTGCACGCACACCTCCCACATGAGCTGGCTCCAGGGCAAAGCCCCTCTGGAAACCCAGGGCACTGGGATATTTCTCTGTCTGCTCTGGGGTGCCCTGACCCCCAGGGCAGCACTGACTTTGACCCTCATTTGTGGAGAAAGTTTCCCAGACTTCAGGATAAACTAGAATCCACAAAAGTGTGAAATAGATTATAGAGAGCAGTGCAGGTGTATCACTTTGTAAGAAATTTAGGTTTTGGGATTTTTAGTGTGTTGTGGGTGGCAGCAAGATGGAGGGCACAGGGTGTGGTCCTGGGTTGCTTCTTCTTCCTTCTTCTTCATGGGTTTGGGTGGCATTTTGTAATTGGGCAGAAAAGTCCCCATTGGAGCTCTTTGGGATCAGTTATTGGGTTAAAAGGGAAAATAATCCAGGTGTCATTTCTCAATTGCATAGTTTAGTCTTAAAAGACCTTGGAACAAGAGACTGTTGGCCATTTTGTGCCTTCTAATGAAAAGCTGCCAAACTCACAGTACTGAGACTGTTTTACTGATGAGAAATAATAAACACCTGAGGCCAAACATGAATTACTGTCTCAAGTGCCTTCAATCCAGACCCAGGGAAACCCACAACTGGGACCCCACAACCCCCAAAGTGTCCATGTGCACCCAGAGCCCTGAGTGTCCCTGAGCCAGCAGGGCATGCACAGAAACCCAGAGTTACAGGGTCAGGGTGATTTGCAAAGCGACACCAGTTCCCTGCCAGGGACTAAATTTAGGTGTCCAACTGCTGTAAAACGCCTGACCCTGAAATGTCCTTGCAGGAAAACCCAGGTGCCTCTGAAAGCTTGACCTTGCTGTCCCCTGCAGCCTCTCAGAGAGGAGCTGGGCCCCAAATCAGCTTTGCACAGGGAGTGCAAGGGGCTGGGCACTGGTCTGCTCTGAGGATTTAGGGGGACAGAGCTAAAGCTGTTGTGCCATGCACAGGCACCTCCACACAGGTGACACAGCCACAGTGTCAGCCCCAGGGTGGCCACTGGAGCCCTGTCCCAGCACATGCAGGGGCAGGCAGGCAGAGCCTTGGGCTTCTCCCTGCTCAAACACCTGCTTTGAGGGTATTTGGATGATTGCCCTTCTGAGCACAGCATGATTTGCTGAACCCAGGAATCAGCATGAATTCCCAAGGTGGATGCACCAGCTACAGGATGTGGCTGGGCTATCATACATCACAGTCCCACTGCTGCTGGTTCTACCTGTGGTTCTTGTCCTGTGATGGAAAGCTTCTCATCAATGAGCAGAGACACTCAGGGCTGGTCCAGCAGCCATTTCACTTAATTCAGAAGCTGTCCTCTGACTACTTTTTTCGAGGCTGAAAGCATTAACTTGTAATGCTTCAGTTACAGGGGAAATATGATACAATACATCTAAATCCATGAGCCACAGCAATCACACTTCTAAAGGTATAGTGCAGAGTTCCTTGGTATTTCTGTACTTTTTGTTCAAAGTTTAAAAAGCCCTTTCAAGCTTAGCTTGTCAGAACATCACATCAATCTGCAAAACTCTGCCTGGCTTTAAGAGAGCAAAGATTTCAACCCCCTTCTCTCTGCCTCAGCCTCTCCTTTCCATGACAAATTTAACCAGCTCCCACTGCCAAACCTCATGCAGTGCAGGGGGGAGCACAGCTCCCTCAAAAGAGGTCTCCAGTCTGCTCAGGGCCCATCCACACTCAAACAACTGTTTTGCTGATAGCATACTAAAACCCAGAGCAAAATCCATGTATCTAATGAGGTGAAACCCGTGGCCAGCCCAGGCAGGTGGTGCTGTGGAGGCAAACCAAACCTACTGGCACCTGCAGACACGCTCCTGAAACAGCTGCACGCTGCTGGGGTGGCTGTAGGAGACACAGCTGGCTGGGGATTGTCCAGGCCCTTCCTCCTGCTCCCTGCTGAGCTGTGCTGCAGCACCAGGGGCTGCTGGCTGGGCACTGCCTGGCACCCCCAGGAGCCCCATGCTGGGAGGCTCCCTGCCAGCCCAGTGGCACCTGGGGCTGGAAGGAGCAGGAGCTGGGGAGGCAGTGGGGTAGCGTCTCACAGTCATGGCAGTATCTGAGGAGCAGAGAAAAAAGCAGAGATACAAACAATATTAGTACGATTAATAATAATGACAATTCAGATTTCCTCAATGTATTTTTGAAGAGTGACTTTATGTGTGCAGATAGTGCTAGAACAAGGGGGAACAGTTCTCAGCTAAAAGAGGGGACATGAGATTTCAGCAGGTGAGGCACTGGCACAGGTTGCCCAGAGAAGCTGTGGATGCCCCATCCCTGGAAGTGTTCAAGGCCAGGATGGATGGGTCTTTGAGCAACCTGGTCTGGTGGAAGGTGTCCCTGCCAATAGCAGGAGTGTTTGAACTAGATGATATTTAAGGTCCCTTCCAACTCCAAATGATCTACCATTCTATTTTTAATCACTTTTTTGGGGCTCAAAACCATTCTGTATGTGGTGAAGCTGAGAGGCAGAGGATGCCAGACAAACCCTTTGCCCTAGAAAGCAGCTGGAGAGGAAGATCCACAGGGTTAGAAAGCACTTTTCACAGCTTTCCCCTTGCCAAAAGGCCATGGAGCTGCTCCCAAGCTGATGACATCCCTAGCCACCAGCAGCCCCTTCAGGCTGGTAGCCTGGCCACGGGGTCAGTGGGATTGGCAGCAAGCACTGCTCATCAGAGCACCCCTGTGGCTGCATGGAAATCCACCCGTGCTGCTCAGCCTCTCATCTTATTCCTTCACACAGATTTGTCTCCATGAAAACTTGCGGGGCCATTTCTCCAATACTTCTCACCAAGCCACATTTTGCTCTGATTCCTGCTTCATTAATTCCTCCAGAAGTCCCAACCAGACATCTATAACTGAGGAACATTTCCATGTTTCCCCTCTGATAAAGTTGTGAAGAGAATGTATTCCTATATATTGGCCCCTCTCTGCCTCAACAAGAACAAACTGCGTTGTCTGCAAAAATAAACTGCACATCTGGCGTGATGCATGCAGCCAACCCGTTATTTTTTGTAGCATTTTCCTCATCTTTGACTAAGGCAGGATGGGTTATGGCATGGTTATGAGTGTTGGCCCTTTTCTGCCTGGAACAGAGAGGGGACAGGCATGGAGAGGAGACTCCACGCCTGTGAAAACCTGAAGCAGAAAGTCAAATTCTGCTTAAGCAAACCAAACTCTTTGAGTTGAATCCTTTGTTTGAGCAGCAGTAAAATGCTCCACTGAGCTCAGCTGGGAGGGATGCACCCTGCAAAGCCCACAGAGCCAGGCACGCAGTGCTGTGGGTTTGCTGCGAGCACAGAATGGGGCCAGGGCTCTTCCATGGAGTCAACCAGAAGGCAGCTGGCAGCTCATCCCCCTTCCCTGCGGGCACATCCCGCCCGGGCAGTGCCAGCACAGCCCCCTCGCCGGTACCTGTCTGCTCCCTGGGCGCTGGGGCGGCCGCGGCGCCTCCCTGCAGGGATGCTGGGGATGCCGAGGATGCCGCCGGTCCCTCGGCCCCACGGGCGGGCTCCCATCTCCCCGCACGGCCGCTCGCATCTCCCGGTGCCGGCAGCGCTGCGTGCCCGCAGCCCCGCAGCTCTCCCTTCAGGGCCCTGTTTTCCCTCTCCAGCTTGTTGATTTGGGAGCGCATCTTGCGGATGAGCTGCAGCAGGTGCGGGTTCCCCTCCATGCTCCCCTGCCCCGCGGAGCCGCTGCCCGGCCCGGGCGGACCCTGCCCTTAAAGCCCCGGTGCAGCGCGGGTCAGATCCCGGCCTGGGGGGCTGGACCGAGCTGCCAAGGCATGGCCATCATTTATTCATGTGGGGCTCGCGTTTCAGGGCAGAGCTGGCCCCTCCCGCCGCACAAATCTCGGTCAGCCCCAGCAGAAACCCGCCTGCCCTCCGGGCTTCTCATTCCCTTTGGTCTGCCCAAAAAGCCCAGCGGTGATCTGCATGGCACAGAGAGAGAGGATTTTTTGTAAACTCAGTGGGGTCCAAGGTGTGTGCTGACCCTGCCAGCTCCTGGATGCTGCAGGGAGCCATGCTGGGTGCCTCTAAGCCATGGCACACTTGCAGGCTGCAGATTTTGGTGAGTGCATCTTCAGTGAGCCTGCCTGAGCCTGCTGCAGGCACCTGTAACTGTGTGGGCTTTGCTATAAAACACCTCGACTTTGCTGGACAGCAATTCATCTCTTCCCTAGCACGGGGTGATTTAAGCTTTTTTTCTCCGTGTATCTGGAATTCCAATTCCAGAATTAGTAATTTCTCTCAGGAAAATTAAATTTCGAAATGAAAGCTGATACAGTGCAAGAACCCTGCTATTAACAGCACGTGCCAGCAGCTGTGATGGACAGCAGGAACACCAAAGCTCTCCTGGAAGGCTGCAGCAGGGCCTGGGCCCTCTGTGGGCACCCAGGGAGGGTCACTGGAGTGGAGCTTTGGCACCAGCACCCAGGAGAGTAACAAGAGACAGACTGGGCTTGATTCTTGCATTAGCAAGAGAAACACAATGCCCCTGCATTTCTCTCATCATCTAGTCCCTAAAGCCATCTTTCTTCTGGCTGTAAGATGCAAAAACCTGTGGAGCAGTCTTCCCATTCCCCAAGACCTACTTAAAACACAGAGCTGAGAATGCCAGAAAGTCAGCAGGGAAGTAATTTAACACACCTTCTGCTTTGAGATCCTTCACTTCCCAATAGCGCTCAACAGTGACTCAGGAATAACAGAGAGGAAAAAAACCATTTCATCTGTGTGCATTTCCCCACTCTGCTGCTGGAGGGTGAGGGAAGAAAGGAAAACTGTTGTGAGATACTTCAAACATGAGATGACTCAGTCTTTGTTTTTCCAGAGGTGTCAGAAGGGCTGTGGGTCTATGGGGAGGTGCTGCTGGCCAGCATCAGCCCTGCTGTCACCTCCTGGGAGCCTCTCCAGAGGGCTCTGCATGGTTCATCTGCAGGCAGAGGTGAAACAAATGTGAGTTCTCAGGCTGCAGATGATGCCCACAGCACCCATGCATTTTTCTTGGGTCTGGACCCAGGCCTAAATAGCAGTGCAGGTGCCCCTGTGCTGGGATAATGTGTAGGGAGCATTATGGGCCTATTTCTCCAGCAAGCAGATCAGGCACTGAGCAGTGACAGCACCCATGTGTAACTATAACATTGCTGCTGACCCTGCAGCTGGCAGGTGTGGCTGGGCAGGGGACAGTGACCAGCTCAGCAATTAGCTCACCCCAGCTGTAGCTGCAGGTGTCTCCTCTCATCCCATGCCTGCTGCTCCTCTGGAACCAGACTGCAGCAGGCACAGACCTTTTGATGTACCAGAAGCATCTGAGCAAATGACTTTTGTCTTGTAACCCTGTACAGCTGCCCCTGCTGAAAGGGCCAGATGACTCAGGAGTTTTGGACAGTGAAAACCTGGCAAAGCTGTCCTTTGCCACTGGGCTGACCAGTGTGTTCCCTGAAAGCAGAAAGAGCTCCATAGCTCCATGCACCCAACATTGTTTTTTGTAAATTCAGAGGGGTCCAAGACGTGTGCTTACCCTGGATGCTGCTGCTCTGTGCCATGGAGGGAGCCATGCTGGGTGCCTCTTAGCCATGGCACACTTGCAGGCTGCAGATTTTGGTGAGTGCATCTTCAGTGAGCCTGCCTGAGCCTGCTGCAGACACCTCTAACTGTGTTGGGTTTGCTATAAACCTCAGCTTTAACAGAAGGGGCAATTTCTCACACCTGAGATGCTTCAGCAAGTTATCCTTGGCAGGATATGGACCCAGGCAAAATTGTTTTCACCCTCAGTCATATCCAAAGCTCTTGCTAGGAGCCCCATAGCAATATCTCTGTGTGGCTGCTGGTGCATGTGCTCTGTCTCAGTGCACTGTACAAACTGCATACCAAATTTCTGCAGCAGAAAACCTGCAAACCAAACACAGAAACCTTGTGGAGCATCTTCATCCAAAGCATGGGGAGCTCAGCTCGTTGTTCTGCCCCTGCCCAGCAGGGTGACATGCAGCAGCTCTGTGTGTGTGCAGGGTGACATGCAGCAGCAGCAGCTCTGTGTGTGTGTAGGGTGACATGCAGCAGCAGCTCTGTGTGTGTGTGCAGGGTGACATGCAGCAGCTCTGTGTGTGTGTGTGTGCAGGGTGACATGCAGCAGCAGCAGCTCTGTGTGTGTGTGTGTGCAGGGTGACATGCAGCAGCAGCAGCTCTGTGTGTGTGTGTGCAGGGTGACATGCAGCAGCTCTGTGTGTGTGTGCAGGGTGACATGCAGCAGCTCTGTGTGTGTGTGTGCAGGGTGACATGCAGCAGCAGCAGCTCTGTGTGTGTGTGCAGGGTGACATGCAGCAGCAGCTCTGTGTGTGTGTGTGTGTGCAGGGTGACATGCAGCAGCAGCTCTGTGTGTGTGTGTGTGTGCAGGGTGACATGCAGCAGCTCTGTGTGTGTGTGTGTGCAGGGTGACATGCAGCAGCAGCAGCTCTGTGTGTGTGCATGGCTGCTGCAGGGGCTCCCTGGGGAAGGGACAGAGTGCAAACTGCCACCAGCAGGAAGCAGCACCTGCACAGCCAGCACCACTGCTGAACAGCTTTTGGAGCTGTCTCACTTGCCAAATCCCTCTTGCTCCCCTGACCTAGGTGAGATAAAGTCAAAAAGGACTCGTTGCTACTCTAGCACAATGATTTTTTTTAGCTTACCACAACATTTTGTCCTGGAGAATCCATCAGCAGCAGGTGTGTGGATGTTTTCTGTGACATGCTGCAGCTGGAGGTGTGTCCTGCCTCCCAGTGGCATGGGAGTCCCTGTGCAAAAAGACAGAGCCTGCCTTTCCTGGGGCTGAACCCGACCAACAGAGCACAAATACTGACATCGCACCTCCGGCAGCAGTGCCTCAGGCATTCACCTGGGCAATCAGCTAATTACTCACTGACCAGATTCTTTACAGGGCTGTTTGGAGCAACCCCAGTTTTAGCTATGGGGGTACCTCCCCTCCTCTGAGCTGGCACCTCTCTGTAGCCAAACAGAGGAACCTGGAAGCCCATTTTGGTACATGATACAAATGCTGAAAAATACCCATTCTTATTCTGAAAAGTGTGGCTTTTGGGTCTTGCCTATTGCACAGCTGAAACCTGCTATTCCTAAGCCCCTTCCGAAGGACAAGGGGGAGAGCAAAAAATGCACTTGCTTACTTTAAACATAAAATAACAATACTTATATAACCTTTACCTTTTTAACAGGCCCATAGAAAGCGGCATGGAGATCTGCAGAACCCATGCACAGGTCACCTATGTACATTTTCAGAGTGCTCCCAGCAGAGTGACAGCAACCCAGGGGCTCGGCAGGACCAGCCCAGGAGGGAACTACGAGGCTGCAGGATGCTCTGTCCTGGCATGGAAGTGGCAGTGCTCCACTGAGTGGGATGGGGACATGGGACAGGGGGACACAGGGCATGGGCCAGGGGCTGCCTTTGGGCACAGACAGGAGCAGCAGCACTCAGGGGAAAGAGGCAGAGCCCATGGAATCCCCCAGCCTCACGTGTAGCCGGGAGTGAGCGGGCAAACCTGGCCTCGCCTCCCTCTCATGATTAATTAAACTAATTAAACACTCCCTCTCAGCCACAGCTGAGTGGGGACTCACTCATAGCCTGCACAGCAAGGCAGTTGTGGGGAATGAGCTCCACAACCTCCTAGAAACAAGATGGCAAAAATCAATTATATCTGTAAAGCATTCTCAGGTTTCGACATCTCATTAGGTAATGATGGCACAAAGATATCTGATGAGCCTGTTAAATGGTAATTGTTTAACTTATTAATGTCTGCTAAGCATCCTTTTCCTTTTGCAAGGACCATTTGCCTGACTGTGCCTTAACTCCCACATGTATACAGAAAATCCCACATGTCCCAGATTAAATGAAGCTTTGATTTTGAGCATTCAAGGTTCCTGAAAGGGGTCTGAATTCCAGCAGGGGATGCTCAACACTTTTGAAAAACCAAGCTTAACCTGAAAATGTGAAATAGACACACCAAGATACATGAGTCACATCTGAAAACCTTGGTTTTGGACTGGGCTGGCATGAAGTTTGGCTACAGAAACATTTCAAACTTTTAAGAGGACACTTTAGGTGTCTGTGTTGAATTTCCAAGGCTCTGTCCCTTTAAATGGATCCTCAAGTTAGTGTGGAATAATCAGAATTAGTCTCTTTTATGCCAGCCCCCTGCAAGCACAACATATGTTGCAGAGTACAAACCCATGCCTCATGCAAGACAATCTTTATGCTCAGCTGGAGATTTTCATAATGAGGAGCTCACAACTGGGCCCAAATTTACCTGCACAGAGCAATAGCTTTCAAATTAAAACAAGCCCTCACTCATGGGAGAGAGCATCATGGTTACAGAGCACAAAATACATACTAAAATTATTATGATTAATAATAATAATAATAAAAAATAATAACAATAATAATAATAATTTCTTACTCTGCTTTCTTTTCTCAAGCAAAACACCCCATATAAAACATGAATATATTTGAAACCCTGCAGCTATAAGGTATCCCACCACAGGCAATCTGTGCAATGACATCTACATCAGAACTACAGGCAACATCACATGGCATTTGCAGGTCACAAAAACCCATCACAGTGTAAGGAACACCCTCACAGCTGTCCCTAACAAAAAGTGAGTGACTACAGCTCACTGAAACAGCACGTGGGGAGCATAGCTTAAAAACCACTCAACTCAGCTTCTGTAAGATGAGGAGTAGTTCATAGGAAAAAAGGAAACTGCTGCTATTCAGATATAAGATGCTCTAGTGAGTTATGAAAAACCTCAACCTGGACAGAGAAGTCAATAATTATGATTGCACTTTTGTGTTACTGAGAATTTTCTAAAAGTGCCTGTACATTTTCAACTCAATGAAACATTACAAACCATGCACATATCTTGTGTAGGCTCTGACTCCCAGGTTAGAGAGCACTCATTACTCTGACTCCCACCTGACTGTGCCTCAGAGATGCTCTTGAAGGCCCAGGACATGCCCAGGGCTGATCCCAAACCTCTGTTGGGTACAGCTTCCATGAGGGGCAGCAGCACCTGCTCCCACTGTGCCATCAGCCAGAACTGTTTGGGTGTTGTCACCTTATTGTAAATCTTCCATACCTTCTGGGTGATCTCTCACGGGCATCTCCTCACAGCACTGACTCCTTCTTCACAGCACAGCCAACAAACTCCATCTCTCTCCTGACCCAGCTCACCCACTCTTTTATAGCACTCATCCTTATTGGACACAGCTGTGGCCTATTAAGGGCAGGCCTGTTCCTAATCTTTTGTGATTAGCACAGCTGCAGCTCCTCAGGGGTGAGACTGCCTTCTGCACTATCTTTATTTTCTCACATTCTATCCCCCCACATTTGGGTGCCAGTGTTTTTGCATCTTGAGGCTATAGTGAGAAATACACACACCATTTACTGACTAGGAGGCTCTCCCAGATGAGCTCTTTACCATCCTCCTTAAAACCACTCAATACTCTCTTGGCCTGATAATCTACATGCTGTGGCAGCTTTCCCCTAACACTGCTGGTTTCACTGTACTTTTACTTTTTCCCATCTCCAAATGCTCCAACACATGCCTGGAAGGTAGGAAAGTTACTTGATATTTTCCATAGCTAATATTTCACCAAGGAACTGTGCTGGATTGTTCTTGAAAAGAATAATAATGTTCTCATTTCCTCCCCCAGCTGCCCAGCGAGCTGATGGCTGCCCAGAGCTGCTCTCTGTGGCCTGCAAACAAAAACAGGCTGGAAGGGCCCGTGTGGGCACCCAGGCTGGGGTCTGCATGCTCTGCCACTGGCCATGAGCCCACCCTGGGCTGTCAGGGCTGGCTCAGCCCCAGGGACCAGCCTTGTTTGGAACAGAACAAACTCTGCACGTCCCTGATTTAAGTAATTTTGAAACAAAAGCATCAATTTGGCCTTTCCCAAAATTTCCCCTGCTTTTCCCAACTAAAATTGGTCATTCTGTTCAGTTTTAATTAGCAAATAATTTCAGTTGTGTTTCCCAGTAGGAAGGGTTCTGTGTTTGAAGTCGAGGAGAGGCCAGCCCAGAAGGAGGCAGTGGAGCAGAGCTGTGAGAACGGCCCCTGCACAGGCTTTGTAAGGAGGCAGGGGATTACAGCCCTGGGTCCCTGTGATCCAGGGTCCCAGCCCTGGCAGCTCGGACCCTGCCCTGCTCCAGCACCTCTGACCCTGGGGAAGTCCTGAGCCCCTGTGCCCAGCTCTGTGTTCACACTTGGACCTCCCACGAGCCATGCTCTGCTGTGGTACAGGGCAGCTGTTCCCATCACAGCTCACCTGAGCAGGCAGAGGCTGTTCCCATCACAGCTCACCTGAGCAGAGTGGCTGTTCCCATCACAGCTCACCTGAGCAGAGGCTGTTCCCATCACAGCTCCCCTGAGCAGGCAGAGGCTGTTCCCATCACAGCTCACCTGAGCAGGCAGTGCTGTTCCCATCACAGCTCACCTGAGCAGGCAGTGCCTGTTCCCATCACAGCTCCCCTGAGCAGAGGCTGTTCCCATCACAGCTCCCCTGAGCAGAGGCTGTTCCCATGACAGCTCACCTGAGCAGAGTGGCTGTTCCCATCACAGCTCCCCTGAGCAGAGTGGCTGTTCCCATCACAGCTCACCTGAGCAGAGTGGCTGTTCCCATGACAGCTCACCTGAGCAGAGTGGCTGTTCCCATCACAGCTCACCTGAGCAGGCGCAATGCCTGTTCCCATCACATTCTCTTAAATGAGACTTGCTTTCTAGTTTGTTTGGTTTTTAAAACATTCTTTCTTTTTCTACAGATTTGAATGCTTTCTTTTGAATCCTATTTCTTTGTTCTCATTTGATACTTGATTTAAACACCCTTTGATTTTAACTGCCTAGGTTCAGACCTTACTTCATGGTTTTAATTTGTAGTGACTGTGAACACTGATTATTTTTGTGATAATCTAAATACTAAGAGAAAAATCTTCTGTGTGCACACCAAACTTGTTAAAAATTGGTAAACACATTCAAGTCCATAGCAGATATCCTGGACAGATCATCTGTCTTGAAAGATTCATTGCCCCATGTTACTTACAGCTGAAATACTGAGCAGACAGTGAGCAGTTTAAAAAATGTTCAAACTGATGTAAAAAGTACCTGCAGCCTGGAGCTTCTCAGCACATGTGGGACAGCAGTTTTCCTGCTGAGATGAAAAAAGCCACATTTAAAGCTATGTGTGGATGCAATTTCACTTCCCAGATCCCAGGTCCATGGATGGCCAGCACAGGGGTGGTGTGTCTGGAGTATGAATGGTATAGATCATCCCCTTCCATTTCTCATTTGGATATTATCCAAAAATAATTAAAAAAAACATTTCCTCTTCAGATCAATATTACATTGCCAAGATAACATCTCTCCAGTGAATGTTAAGATATAATTACCCTGTAAGGAATGATTCCTATTAATCATTTAATACAACTCCCTCTAATTGAAATTTAAGCCTTTGGTTGTGGTTGGGTGTCACTAAAGATGTGATTAAACATAAAATATGTATAACACTTAACTCCTTTTGGGGTGTTGAGATAGCTCCCACTAAGTAACAAACATGAATAATTTCTTTTGCACTCTGTAAAGTTTCTAAAGCAGCTCAGTTTGAGCCTGGCTTGCACAGATCTCCCTCCCTGGATGAAAGGGAATCTGTCACCAGCTTCGCCTACAGCACCAGGGGGATGAGCCTCCTCCAGCTGGAGGAAGAGGTGTAAGAATAGATTGTGAAATAATTTACTGGAGAAACCCTCAGCCCCAAGAACAGCCAATCAAGATCTTATGGCTGCCCTAGACAAAAGGAGTCTCAAAGGGGAGCTTTTGGTAGGAAAAAAGAAATGGTGCAGACCTGATGTAATGCTATGAGTTTAAAAAGCAGCAATTGAGTGAAGAGCCTTTTCCTACAGCATCACAGACAGGCAGGGTGTGGGATTCAGTGCTACACTCACTTCTGCATTTTGGGATGCTGAATTTCATCATGGGAAAGGGCCAAAGCCCATCCTTGTAATCATCCTACAGCCTCGCATGCCTCCTGCATTTCTTTCATTCTCTCCTCTCAGACAGTGGGACCATCCATGGTTTAATGCTTTGTTTTCTCTCCCTGCTGCAGCCTTGGTTCAAAGCTAATGTTTGTGCTAATTGCTTTCACCCGACTGTGTTTAAAGTGTGTGAACACAGCAGGAGGGGAGGAGCCATCTGGAGCAAGGACCCAGCTACACTCAAGCCTCAGCATCTCCAACACCGGCAACAAGGCAAGCCCAGAATATGGGCTGGTTCTCAAATCCCAGAGGAGGCTGCAGAGCTGAGTGCTTAAAATAAACCAAATCCCTTGGATTTGGATATAAATATATAATAATATATTATATATTTATATCCAAACATATATATAATTTGAATATAAATAAACCAAGCCCTTGGACTTACTCATGAAACTCATTTTGTGTGCAAGCTATTGAGAAAACAATCCAGGGATTTCCTTACCTCTGCTTTACAGACCACAGCTTGGCTTCAGCCCAGCCTGCCATGTTCCCTCAGTGCAAACCATGCTTGTGCAATCCAGTTATTCCCAGAGGTGGCCACCAACAGATGTAGCTGCTCATTTCTTGTGAACATTAACTAGAAACAGTCTGTCTCCAAATCACCTTGATGGCTTCTGATGTACCCACCCATAACCATCATAAACACAAAAGGAGTCCAGTGAGACCAACCAACCAAGGGACAGAGGACTTGGTGCTCACTCACCTCTCGGTACAGCACAGTCCTGCTGCCACCTCTGATGACACATATATACATTATATATATATATATATATATATCCTCCCATAGATATATATAAACAGCAGGTGTATATATATATATATATATATATATATATATATATATATATATACATACACACAGCACAAAGCAAGTTACAATTTGGGCCAGACCCCATTCCTTTCAGCAGATCACTGTTGTTGCACAGTGCAGTGTCCGAGGAGCAGAGCCGGGCCTGTCAGGGTGAGGATGAGGAGGGCTCAGCTCCTGCTCCTCAAACCCTGAGCTGTGCTTGATGCTGCTGTGCAGTGTCCTCTCCCTTTCCTTGGGCTCTTTCCAGGTCCCAGGTGAGGGTCACGCTGTTGCTGCACTGATGCTGGAAGAGGGCCATCCCAAACCAAGGTGTGCCTGTCCCAAGCACTGCCCTCCTTCCCCCACCAGCCAAGGACACTGTGGGGTTCCAAACCTTAGCCAAGAATTCTGGAAAACTGCTGATGTGCAGAGTGAGACAGCAGCAGGTGCTGGCAGGTGGAGGCTGGGTCATGGCACCTCTACCTTACACACAGAGATGAAGGTGGGGGTGAACTCAGAGCCCACCCCTGACTTTGGACTGCAGGGCCAGGCTACAGCTCCAGCTGAGATGCACCAGTTGTGAACTTGGGGTGTTAGGAGAAGAGACAGGAGGGCAGAATGAGGCAAAACACTGGAAAATTCCTCCTGGTACCCCCAGGTAGAAAGCCACAGCGCTGGCCTCTGCCCTGAACAAACCTGTGGAGGCCTCAGGGCAACCACCAGAGCTTCTCCAGGGGAAATGAGCTGAACAGAAAAAAAACAGCTTAGCAGAATTGTGGGGACTGTGTGCACAGGAAGGAAGAATTCTAACACACAGGTACTACAAGCAGGGACTGCTGCAAGCAGGGGTTTTCTGTGAATGAACATGAAGGAGTGTGGGAACTCCTAAGAGCTGGAACAATCACTCCACTTTATCCCCACGTGATGCAGAAACTGAAACAAACATCTCATAAAGGCACGTGGCTTCCCAGTGTGCCCCAGGGAAAATCTGGGATTATGAACTTCAAAGGAAAATCTGAGTTTTCTTGGTCTCAAGCAGGAGAACTACACCAAGCTGCTTCTCAGGGTGACTTCAGTCTGGGGCCATGGAGAGAACCCAGAGCCACGTTCTGCAGATGTCATAGGTGCCTTTATCAGCATCCACAACATCACAGAGAGTTGGGATGATCCTGATCTCCACCACTCCAGAGAGTGCTGTCACAGGAATGAACCAATGCACAGAGCTTCAAAGAGAAAATTTTATGGACGCTTTTATACACATACACAAATATTTTAATATAATGGTAACTGAAATGTTATCCATATTCTTAGTACTGTCATAATTAACTAAAAAGATATTTTTTAAAATTTTGTAAAAATGACATATTTTACACATCTTCTATTTACAATTGCAATATGCTTAAATGTTATAAAACATCCACTCTGACCTTTAAAATATATGTATACTAGGACTTAGTATTAGATATATTATAATTTATAGCAAACTTAGAGTTTGCTGTGTACCTATCTATTCAACTGGAATTTTGTAATCAGCCTGGCTTAATAAAGGCTGCTCAAAACCAAAAATTGACAACAAAAAAGAAAAAGAAAAAAGAGAGGGAATGTGCAAATATTGGGGCAGGCAAAAAAAAACTTCTCAAGCTTGCATTTTTAAAATAACACCGTGAAGACTTCCAATAAATTAAAATCTTAACCCTCAAATCCTTTTCCTGGTATTGTCCATCAACTTAATTTTCAGTACTATTAATCTAAAAGGAAAAAATCTCCTCAACAACAAAGGACAAACCCCACCCCAGCCAGCAGCTCTTCCTGAGGCTGCAGTCAGGCATCAGGGTTTGCTGGAGTGGCTGCTGCTGGCACAGAGGAGCTGGCTCTATGGATGACTCGGGAATACGTGCGCTCCATCCCTGGATGCTTTGCTGAGTCCTCCTTGTAGGCAATCTTTTCAGGGGAAAAAAACAAAAGCAACAGTGAGAGAGATCTGAATTATTTGGTGTCTGAAGTGTCTGCTGTCTAACCAAGGGTTTCCCATTTTTTTATTGTTACACAATGATGCTAAGGATCTGACAGAGGAAAGGGACCTTGCCCTGGTAAATGGAGTCTGCAGGGATGGGCTGGGCTGACTGCTGCCAAGCTCCATGGGGTTCCCTGAACTGCACCACTCTCACACAAGTCCCCTACACTTTGCAAACTCCTGGACACCTACATTAGCACCTCCTGACCATGGCACAGACAGGCCCAGCTCTGCCCACGCTGTCACCTGGGGGTGCAGCAGCCCCACAGAGCTGCCCAGGCTGGGCAGCAGGGCTGGGACCAAGTGCCAGGCTGAGCCTGTGGGCAGAGCTCCAGTCGAGCAGCAGTGGCAAAAGCTCTGCCCTGTCCTAAAGAAGGAAGATCTTTTTCCTGAAGAAGCTCTTCTAGCTTTGGTAAAAGCCCTTTATAAACCTGTCATCCTCCATGGGTGCTTTGTGGAAGCATACAGAGCAGAGACAGGGTGATCCCCACTGACCACACGGCACCAGCACTGGAAGAGAAGCCTCTCCCCTTGACAAAGCTGCAGGTGCAGCCCTACACCATCAGTGGCAGCTGTCCCTGGCCAGGGCTGCAGGCCAGCCACCCCTCAGCTGTCACCAGGCAGACCTGAGCACAAACAGCTCCAGCAGCATGGGCAGCTCTGGGCAGGAGCTGCTCTCACATCCTGGGCTGCAGGGAGGGCACTGGGACTTGGGCATGCCCTGGCAGCCACTTTTGCTGCTGTTGGCACTTGCTTTTGTTGCTATTGGCACTTGCTTTTGCATCAGAGGACTCTCGTCCAGCTGCCTCACTGGCCTCCCCAAAGTTCACAGCTAGGATCCTAAAGAACAGGGCTCTCAAGACTGCTCATGGACAACACATCACACATACAGCTTAGATCTTTTTCTAAACTCCCTGAGAAGGGAGAAGGGAAATGGAACAAACATATCCAGCAGAAAAAACAGCAAGTGAGGGAAGTATATGACCTTAAAAGAAAAAAATAGATGTAAGAAAAATGAACATACCACTTTTGGCTATAGTATTGAGGGAAATGTTAGACAGGGAAGAAGAGAAGCTGTATAAGCAAGGACCATGACAGAGCTGTCAGAAAAGAAAAAAAAAAAAGAGAAAAACAAAAAAGAGAAAAAGATATGGTGATGAAAAAGTCACTGTCAGTAGGTGAGAAACAAAACTTTCTTGATACAACAATGGGAAAGATGGCAAATTGTACTGGTGTAAAGCACACAGCACAGATGCAAGAGAGCCTCAAGCTTTCCAGCTGTAAGATAAATATTTCAGCCACAGTTTATGGCATGTGATTTCTCTGAGGAAATACTCTGCTCAGAAGCAGGGAGTTCATGAGTTCATGACAAGAGGAGTAGAGTTTTCTCAAAACCCCCCACTGCCCAAAAAATGGGGCTGTCACATTTTAGGCTTCCCCAAAGTATTGTAAGTGGGAGACTGTTTTCAGAGTGGACTTTAAAATTCAGATGATTTTGGTAAAAGAGATGACAATTTTGACTTTTGTTGGATGAACTCTTTACACATTAGCACTGATTTGTACACATAATTTTGTATTCTTTAGTATGAAGAAAACTCAGAGCTCATGGATATAAATACAGGTATGAGCATTTAACAGAACTCTCCAAATGTTTTATGAATGCTGAATCTCATGGGCTGCTCATGCCTCTTTTGAGCTGACCATCCATTTTCCATTCTTGTGGGAAACAGTGGTTCACACAAGACATATGGTGCTGCCTATGCACACTGACTGATGGCCAAAATAACTTCCATGTGAGATGCATGGATATTGATCAACAAACAACACTCTTAACACTTACATACTTTTCAAAACAGTGATAATTACTGGTTAGAATCACTGGAAGGCTTGAGGTTCACAAATCTTTATACACCTGAAGAGGAGAGGAGCACAACTCCCAGACCTGCAGCCACCCCTGACTCCATCCAGCAGGTACCAGGCCTCCAAGCAATTGGGAGCTTTACACCCAAGGAAAAACTCACTCAGTGCCACAGTAAGTACAACAATGGCAAGAAATTCAGGTCAACCCTTATTCTACTCATATGTGAAGATGAATAATACAGCATGGGGTAATGGAGAGCCATGTAGGCACTTCTGTGAGATGCCACCACTGATACCAGTTGTTAAACCAAGTTACTGTGCACCAACAGGGCTTTTGGATGCTACAGGCACCTGGAAATGCAGCACAGCTGCTAGAGAGGAACTATTTATCACATGCAATCTAAGGTACCCTGCCCATAAACATGGAGAGATATAATTAAACATGGTTTAATTAGCACTTCAGTATGCAAATTGCTCAATATTTAATTTAAACTGAAACTATTAAAAAAAAAATCTGCCTGGACACAGCAGTAGAATAGCTGCAAGTGTGCACTGGAGTGCAATTCAGAATTTTGGGATACAATTCATATAATGTATATATGCTTGCTCATCCTTCTGAAGCTGCTAAAATACATGGCATCTATCTTGACAGTGTACTCAAGCAAAAAAAAAAAAAAAATTGAAAAATAACCTTCTCTGAAAGCTGACCATAAATAGACACAATAAGGATACCTCCTGGGGTTATAAGCTACATCTTAAAAGCAATTTACTGTTTTAATTAAATACAACACAGCTATAGGACAAAGCAAGCAAAGCATTGAGCACTAGTTTAGGCTATTTTTCTATGCCTCTAAACCCCAGCCAGCATTTAGCCTCACAAACATTCAGCTTTTCAATATGTAGCAAGGCAGAAAACAGACCTTTGTTGATCAGATATAGAATATACTTCTATTAAAGAAAAAAAGAGGAAGAAACAAAACCCAAAACCAAAAAACAAAAAAAACCCCTGCTTTCTGTCACTATTGCATTGCAAGGTTTTACTTCTAGTATTTTTCTCTACAGCTTCATTTGTCACTAGAAGACACAATTAGTCCCCCTCATGGAGCCCAACCAGCACCCAAATAGATGTTCTGACCTGTTCATTCATGACTGCAGAGAGCTCGCTGAGCATGTCCTTGTAGTGAGACTTCATCTCTCCCTGGTACTCAAACTGGTCCTCCTTGATGAGGCGCTCGTTGACATCCAGGGCATGGCCACAGGCTTCAGCAAACTGCCTGCAAGCACCAAAACACAAAAACCAGTGACACAGCTTTTGTAGGAATGAAAAAGCCTATCTGTACACACACAGTGCTGCATCTCTTCTTCCCCTTGCAAACTGCACCTTGTTGGAAGTGAATTTCAGAACTCATTCTCACATCAAAAGGAATGTATTCTACTCGGGTAGCCCAGAACTACAGTAAATGTTTCTCAGGAGTGACTTGTCAGATAGGGTAAATGCAGATGTAAATTAGGCTGGTTCAAATCAGCCTGACTCCATGTCTTGCCTGCCTGTGCCATGCAGAGTGTCCTATGTGCTATGTGGGGGGTGAAAAGCCTAATATTAATGTTTACCTGAAGATTTCCTTCAGAAGCTTAACTTGATTATCAGGATATCTCTTAGCATTTGTCTCTTCAAGAAAAGCTCGAGCATAGGCCATTGGTCCAGCATTTACCTGTGTGGGAAATGCACAGCTTAGGAACAGAGAACAAGCCATACATTGTTGTTTCTCTTGTGCTCCAGGGCTTGGAGACTGGCCTCAGGCAAGCTAGGCTGTGCGAAGAACATCCCCTCAACTCCTTCTGTCACCAGGATGGAAGCTGAGGGGTTTTATTGAGGAAATAGGAGCTGCTCAGCCTCGTACAGGCTGCAGATCTGTGCTGGCCTTTCCAAGTCCCCAGCCAGCTGAGCACCCAGACAGTTACGTGTTTGTTTGTAGATACTTCAATGAGAGCATCAGGAATACCTGTCACAATCCCAACTTTCTTGAATAGGAAATGACAAAGCCAATCCTAGCAAAACTCCCTTTAAAGAATCCACCTGCTTGTGATGGGTCATATTCTCAAGTGATACGGGACAGTCTTGTTGGAAAGGTCTTAGTTGTTATTTAGAGTAGACTTGAATTGAATAATTAGTATGAATAATATAAAACCAGCAGTCATCAATGCCAGTGGAAAACTTGCCATTCCTTAGTGTGTTTAGAGTGAGATCTAACAGCACTATAATACAAAGTATGCCAAAGACAAAAAATATCTCGAATGATGAAAATCAGAATAAAAATTCAGGTAGATGCCTTGAAAAAAGAGAAAAAAGGCAGCAAATGGACATTACCTTGACACTGACACTTCCTTGAAGCTTGAGCTGCAGTCGGATCATGTCCACTTCTTCCATTGTGCAAAGCTGATTGAGCTCTGAGACCTTTTTGGACATCTCATCAATGGCCACTTCGATGGGGTTCAGCTCTGTGCTGGTCTGGCTTATGACCTGAATCCTCTTCTTCACGTAGGGAAACAAGTGACTGGCTACTCAAGAGAGAGAGAAATGGCTCAGAGAACTCACCCAACAAGAGAGTATTTAGGAAAGCAGAACAACTAAGTCAAAGTATTAACTTTTGACTTTGTCAATCTCTTTATTAATCCACAAAAATTAAGTTTTAATCACTGAATGAGTAGAAGTGGCACAGAAGGTCCAAACTGAATTCTGATGTACCTGGCACTGGAAGAGCATTTCCTTTTGAACTCATCAAGGACTGCAGCCACACTGCACTTGCTCTTGGCCCAGCAGGCTCTGGAGCAGATGCAGTGCAGGTGCCATTCCAGCACCCAGCCACAATTGACTTCAGCCATAGCAGAAGCCTTGCTTTCTTCTCAAACTGAAAGTGCTTCAGTTTACACAGGAAGGAAATGAAAACACATGACTTTACCAAACAGGTGTGGGGGGAAAAAAAAGGAAAAAAAAGAGAAGAAAAGACCATTTCCTTTAGTGAAAAGCACTGATGTGAGGTAGGTGCCAAAGGGAAAAGCAGGGGAGAAGTCATCAAATTCCCACCTCATGGCAAAGATGGAGCAGGACTGAGAGCGGTGGGAGCTGATGACAGCATGTAATAACCCAGGGAAAATATTCTGCCAGAAAAACAAGCCTCTGTTTTTGCCAGGCAGACCATAACAGACTTTCACTTTCAAGTCAGTGAAAGTACCTGCTTCACTAGAGATCTCAAAACATCTACTGCTGCCCAAGCACTTAAAAAAACCACACACAAGCTGTTCCTCCTTTCTTCTTCTTACAAGCAGAGCTGTGTCATGTAACAAGACACCCTCAGACATCAGTGCCTCTTTCCTGGCTTGCCAGAACAAAACTTTTAGGTGACTATGCTTGCACTGTAAGCAGTTTTTTTCACGCTGTCCTTTGGGGGAAGGAGATGCACCGAAGCTGGCAAGGAACTGGATTTTCTGTCACTTGGGAGCCTTTGCTGTGAACATCGGCCTCTCTGCCCATGGCTGCCCATGAGAACAACGCCTCCATCTCAGTTCCTCATACATCAAAATTAAGACATGTCAAGTTTCAGCAGTAGTCTCACAAAGGAAGCTTTTTAAAAGAGAGATTTCAATCATGATAGGGAGCAAAAAGTTTCAGTTTAATATGACTCATTAAGAGAAGACATATCTAGTGCTCCTGACATTCCTGCCTTAAAACACTGATTGAAATCTTACGTCTAGCTTAAAAAAATTCTCTATAATGTATCTTACTCCCATTTTGAATACAAATGTCTATCTGCAAGTTTTACTCTTAGCAGAACAGACATCCTACTTGGCTTTTTCTTAGAATTGTTTTTTATTAAAAGAAAATGGTTCTGAGGGCTAAGCTGCCTCCAGCAAAACCACTCCCAAGTTACATCACTGCAAGAACAGTTAAGATGTTAATTATAAGGAAAAATAAAGCAGCTGAATGAAAATAACTATCCCTAAGATGGTCAGCAAGGAAGACGTGGCCAAGACCCACAGTGAAAAGATGAGTTATCATCCTGCACAACACTCACCTGCAGATGAACCTACTATTAAAACATCATCCTTAAAGCAGTGAAGAGGTACTTTTAACATTCAACCAAAATACTGCCATGGGAGCTGACAGAGGAATTATTCACCTTTAAAACTCTTTACTTCTAGTCAAGGCCTTTCATGGATCTCAAGGAGTTTGGCAAAGGCATTGTTATGGTGCATTAAGTCTGATCTGAGCTAAAACTTTTCTGATTGCCCTACATGCTTTGGAAGGTCTCCAAAATCCACGCATGCCCTTCTCCACTAAGCATCTGCTTCCAGCCAGCTCAGACCTAACAACCTCCAGTTTACTGCATGTCTGTCTCATTGGAGAGCAGGAAACGCAGGATCTCCAGAGCTGGACACAGGAGCCGGGCATGGCAGAGAGGCAGCGAAGCAGCGATGGATCCCCGGCCCTTGGGCTGTCCCTGTGGGCTGGGCAAGGCAGGATGGAGCAGGGAGCGGACGTACTGGTGAGGATGGTGCGCCTCTTGCACTGCTCCTCCACCCCGCCGTGCTTCTTGCCCGAGAGCGTGAAGGGCGTCTCGAACACAAAGCGGTTGATGTTGTGGTGCATCTCAAAGTCTGTCCTGCGCTCCTCGGCCTCCTTCTCCTCAAAGAAAGGGGTCACGTAGGTCACCTGGATGTAGGCGTATTTGGGATCCAGGTCTTTGGGGTTCACCTGGGGGACAGTGGGAAACAATAAAATTATGTTAAGTGTGATGAGCTTCCAAGGCATCCATAACATTTTTGATGTGTTTATTTATTTATAGCCACACCGATGAAAACTGAGACTTCCAAATGTAACACTCAGATCATGGATGGATATAAGGGCATTTTACCAAGAGTTCCCTAAGAAGAATGGGACCTTTGACAATAGCCATTGGCAAAAATGGATGAGAGCTAAATGAGACAGAAAACAACCTGCTTCTGCACAGCAGGAAACATCTGCCTGCTCCTCTTGCACCATGCACTCAGTTCTCTCCCTCGTGCAAAACCACATGCTTTTCATACCTTGTTGGAATCCTGGATGATCTTCACGTTATCTATTCCAAACTTGTCTGCATAAAGTTTCATCAGCCTTTGAGAAATCTCAGACAAGCCAGTTAATTTGGGCTCTTTATAAATATACTCTTTACCTTCCTCTTCTTCAAAAAAGCCCTGTTTAGAAAGAAACAAAAGGATACAGTGAACATAACAGCCATGGCAAAAATGAGGTGCTTACATCAGGAATCAGTATACCCACCAGAGCATCCAGTAGGCCACTTCCAGCACCTGAGTGAAAAGCTTACCTCTGTCCACTCCTAGCAGACATGTCCCCAGAGGTCAGTGTTTATACTGGTCTGCAATCTCCAAAGTTACCCAGGAAAAGATCCCTACACATTTATTCACTTAAGAGACTGAGCAGCTTAAAGAGTTAAAGGGCTTTCTTGAAAACGATGATGTGTGTATGATGCAAAAACCCTCATGGATTAAAAACTAGAATTAAAAATTCTTTAAATCTTAATAATTTGGTTCAATTAACAGCTGTTTGCTGGACACTGAGCCCAGCTGGGGTGTGTGCAGCATGTCACCTCCAGTGCATCCTCTGGGAGCCAGGTGTGCAGGCACAGGCTGCCCATGGCCATGGCATGGGAGCACCTGGGAACCAGTCTGCATCTCCTCTGAGCAGCTGAAGAGAAACTCTGGTGGGCACCTTGAAAGGCCACATAGAACTGCAGCACTTCCAGAGACAATTAGCAAATTATTCACGTTTGAAAAGAAAAAGAAAAACAACAAAAAGACACACAGACCATGTTCCTTTGCAACAAAGGTACAGTCTTGTTAAGGTCATTATTTAATACATTGGATGGACTTGGCAGAGCTTCAATAAAAGGGTTCACTGAAGAGCTGAAGATGAATCTGTCAGGCTTCAGAAGAAATGCACACTCTGAAAGTTACCAGAGCATTGCATCAGCTGCAGGTGAGACACTGAGCTGCCCCAAGATGAACATGTACATCAGTGCTGCAGGAGCAGCTCTCCCAGCTGGGCAGAAAGCAGCAGGTGCCCCATGAACAAGGGCTGCATTTGTCCTAATGCCAGGAGCAGCACCAGCCCTCTCCTAGGGTGTCTTGTGCAGCTTGGTGATGGGCACCACTGCAGCTACACTCAAAACCTCTTCCTTTCCCCTTAATGCAAAGTGACCCAGAGAATAACACCTGAAGCTGCAGGGATAGGGGGAAAGGCAGACAGCATTAATGAGGTCAGACCCAAGGCCCTTTGCACTTCACATGATGTGGCCTGGATGGCCAATTCTACAATATGCCTAAGCAAACTGCTATCTGTAGAAAAACAGAGAAGCAGAAATTAATGAAGGCAAGAGATATCTCCAAAATCTATTCAGAAGGTACTCATGCAAAATTCAGCTTTTTTACCTGGAAGTGTGTTTCAACTTTGCCCTCTAAAATTATTGATTAGGCAAATCTTCACCAAAAAAACCCAAACAGAATTAAAATAAAATAAGCTATGAATTTCATTACTTCTTTAGGACCTCCCAAGCTTTATTTCAATGGGGATTAAGAAATATGTGCATCTCTGGCTTCTCCTTCAGTGAGGACAAGGGGCAATAAAATTGTCTTTGAATTTGGCAAGTGTCAGGAGTACTGTGGGCATTACTGGAAACCAATAACTAATAGCTGCAAGAGCAGCTCATCTGACAGCATCTTCTTCAGCCTCACAGGGACCTTCTAACATCGCATGATTTTTAACAACATTATCAATTAAATTCCATAGGCATATGAAGACCTTCACAGGTAATTAGAGAAAAAAAATCTAGAGCTCCAAAGTTGCCATCCTACAAAAATCTGTTGAGCTGGGCAGGCAATTGACTTCCCATTGATTACACTGAGAAAATATCTACAGGATCATAATCTGGTTTTTGATCTTGTTTCCACTGAATCAAAACTGCTTTATGTGGGAAAACCTCATTAGTTTGATGCAATCATACTTAAACATACTACTCTGCACTGTTTCTGTCAAAAGACATCTGCTTTCTGTAACTATTTAGTGTTTTCAACAAAATCCCTCCTGTTTTCCAAAATGATCACATAGGAAGCTAGAATACAGTTTATGCTCTTAAACCCTGATTCTGTGTATGTTTGCATGCTGGAACAATCTCTGCTGATGCTGCATGGCACACTGATATCTCTGTTAATCGTTTTACTAAAAAAAAACAACCTGAAAACAAAAAAACTAAACAGATTTAGTCTTATCTCTAATACAAGAGACATCATTTAAGTAGATATTCCCTACACTATTTCAGCTGACAAGTGATAAGCAGAAGTTAACTGTGAGCTATAAATAATCATGTCTGCCATATGCTATATGTCTGGCAAAGACTATTAAAAGTAAGATTAAATACTTTTCAGAAGCCAAATATCCTCCAGTTTCAGGATTTTAAAATATTAAGCAGCCAAGGTTACATTATCGATGCATTTCCCTGGATTATTTCCACCCTGGCTGGTTTGGTCCTGCAAGGACAATGCAGCCTCACAGATGAAAACTGTGCCAGGGAGCAGCTGAGGGTGATGGAAGGCACATGACCTCCTGAACAGCAGGTTACTGGTTTCCACTGAGCTCTGATGCTCTGAGAGACAAGTTATCACTGTGGGAGTTCTGATAAGGCCCTTCCTCATCCTCACACCCCTCCAGACACAGCCTTGTAGCTCACAGTACATCAGACCCTTCTCTGCCCTTTGGTGAAAGGTGCTGAGGTCAAGCCTTCTGCTTGACCTGCCAGGAATTGGCATCTAATGGTTCTTTCCCTGTCTCACCTCACAGTAAGGGATTGTGATCACTATGAAACTGTGCCCTCCAGCTTCCCCAGCTTCTTGTACACACAGCAGAACAAACCCTCAGCTCTGCCTTTGCCTGACACTGCTCTGAAAAACAGGTCTTGAATGTCTTTGCTTATCAGCACAATATGAGTTCTCAGCTATTCAGTATATTTAACAGAATGCTTTTTGGCTCTTAATTCAAGAAAGATACTGACTTCTCAAACACTCATCTGTGAGTAAACTCATATGCACTGGCTAGTGTGGTCACTTGGGGGTGCAATGAGACATTGACATAAAGGCCTTTAACAGAAAGTGCAGTCTAAACCAGCAGCTGCCATAAGATCCAGCTCCCTGAGCTGGTAAATACATCTTGCTGGTGAAAACAGATGACTGTGTCCTCCCTGAGGATCACATTAATTCAAACCATCCTTGTACAGGGTCCCTGCAGCAATGCAGTAACCAAATTCTGCCTCTGCCTTTGCATGAAGAGCAGTTTTCAGGTGCAGCAGCAGATAATCTTTCTCTGCTAAGAACCCCCAAAATTCTCCCTCCCAGTATTAATCTTTTGTTCTTTAATCTGCTTTCCCTGCAGCTTTTGTTTCAGTTAAGGAACAGCAGCCACATCACATCTCTCCTGCAAAGGGCAAGGGGAAAGCAGTGCCTGCTGCCTTTAGAGCCCAGTGACTGGGGGGAACAGACAGAGGAACACACAGCTGTGACACAGTCATAATACCCTTTAGAGCACTAAAGCTGTTTAAATGAAATTGTCCTTGTGGCACTAGCACCCTGGAAGTCATTGCACTTTCACAGAGATGCTAACCCACTTCAGCAGAAGTGCTGCAGCTAAATTACCCCTGGGAGAGCCACTGGCTCTGGGAGAGTGCTGGCCAGAGGCTGCAAGTAGGAGAGCCTTGTTTTGCCCTGTGCTGCTCCCCTTTTGAGGAAGGGTAGGCATAAGGAAAACTCTGCCCTTCCTCAGGTGCAGCTCCTTGCATTTGGCAAATTCAGCTTTGCTAATCTGTCCAGAGAGCCAGGACCTGCCATTCCCCCTGAATTCCATTTGCTTGCTCCTGCAAGGCACTGCCAGGACCTTGGCCATGGCCATGACCTGCCCAGAGTGCTCCAGTGGCCACTGCCATGACCTCAGACTGACACAGCAGCCCTCCCCTTGGAAGCTGCAGTGCAGGCCAGGAAAGCAGGCTTGCATTCAAACAGCATTAATGCTACCCCAGGACTTGCACAGAGGAAGAGGGGCTCCAATCCCACTGCCAGTGGAGCTGGGAGGAACTTCCACTGAGATGAGATGAAGCAGCATTGGGCCCCACAGTGCACACACAACATGATGATAGATACAGCTCAGTAGTTCAGGTAACTGAACAAACAAAAGTTAGTTTGCAGGATGCAGCAATGAATGCAGCAATGTTATTTTATCTGCCATGAACCAAAGAATCGAGAGCACAGGAAAATTAATGTTAATTAACAGTAGAGGGAAGGATGAAGGATGTGTGAGGAGAATTAAACAAAACATGCAACAGAACTAGACTTACCACAGCCTTGAATAAGATCAAAAGGAGAAAAGAGCAAATTTCTGCATTAAAATCTAATTAGCAAACAGAATGATTCACATCAATCTGTTGTTTACACACTTTATAATTTAGAGCACAGGACATTTTATGCTTGCCAAAACCAGGACTAAAAGGAACATGCTGGATTGCTACACTGGTTTGTGGTGGAAGAAAGCACAAAATAATGCTTCAAGGGTGCTGAAGCACAGCAGAAGGAATAATGCTATTCTACAGTACATTGCACAGAACCAGAGGTAGCCTGGAAGCAGAAGGCAGAGTCAGTGAAAAACACAACAAAGCATCTATTCCATACTGCTCTGCTTTAAGATCTATTGGAGGAGAGTGCCATTTATCAAAGATGCCTTATCTGGTTCTACTTATGTTGTAGCTTGAAAAAACCTGCCCTGCCTCAGTCTCAGCTTTGCTTTATGAAGTCAAGAACTAAAGCTGACATGGAAGTCTGGTCTCTAATACACTCTAAATCCACAGCAGTGGTTTGCACAGAGGCAACTGAGTGCTCCCTGCTGACTAAAATCCTGCTGGGAGTCTGACCCATGAGGCAGCTTTCACCCTGGGATTCACCACCAAGTGCTTCCCTGAACTCTATCAGGAACAGGTCTGAAACCTGACTGTGGAGAGAGGAGAGCCCAGGCTCACTTACCTGCCCATAGAATGCCACCCTGTAGTATCTGCCAAAGAGGCGTTTCTCAGAGTTCACCACCTCTGCAACCTTCAGGTAGGAGCGGTGGATGTCGTAGTACAGGTCAGACAGTTTCTGCATGGACAGACAGAGGCAGGGCAGGTGAAGGCATGCCAGCACCTTGGGAAATGCCACCACAGCTCTGCACAGCCCTGCTTGCCTTAGCTGGCTTCCCAGGCCTTTGCCAAGGCGGCTGGACGAGCTAAGGGAACAGTTTAACCTCGTTAGCAGTCACTAAAGAGTCACTGCAAGGTTTCTGTCACCTTCTAGGGGGTTCTGTGGCAGTGGAGCCTTTGTGTGCAGGCTCATAGAGCATCACCCCACCACCAGACAGTGCTGCTGACCTGCCAAGGGGGCAGAGAACCCAAGTGTTATTTGTGCAAGTGAGAACAAGGTGCCAATACCTCCAATCAGCTCCCAACCCCACACAAAGATGTGCTTTCCACAGTTACCACTGAACAGCACTTTCTCAGGATGAAAGTGAACCAAAATTTCAGCTAAGTTAACATCTGAGGATCTGCTTCCCTAGCATACAGCCTATTGCTACCTACCACTTTGTGTCTCTTTCAATTTAAACCCAGAAAAATCAGTAAATGCAATCATCATCTGGCTATCCATTATGTATTGAAATTGCCAAGTAAATAAGAAACTAAGAAACCCTGAAATTGTGAAGAAATCATGCAATTTATCAGCATTTTCTGAACTTAAATACAATGCAAATGTGCTCTTGGTTTAAAACCCATGTAAAAAATCATAGCCACTGGCTAAGACGAGAGGTTTATTTGAAATTTTTTTACAGTTACTGTTGCATTGATGCTGAAAAGAGGCAGGAAAGACACCAATGTTTTTATTTTCTCACAGCACAAAACATTAAAAGGAGAAATTACAGTCAGGAAGAAAGAAAACATTCCTTTTAAAAAAAGCACATTTTTTTCCCTAAAAGTTTTGATCTTTAGTGTTGCCTTAGGATAATTAAAAAGACCCAAACCAAACACCCACTTACTTTAAAGTCCCTCTGCTTTTCACAAACAGCAATGATAGGCTTGTTGACCTCAGCAATAAGCTCATATCTCTCAGACTTCCAGAGGTAGTCAACACACAACTCCAGCTGTTCCACAAGGATATTCTGCAATTTCACAAACACAAATAGTTCAGTGACTTGACAGCTGGAGGCATTTAATTAATAGCAATGCAGCACAAGCACATATCCACGACTTCATTTTTATTCTGGAACTTCTGTATTAAGGTTTATTGCAATTGCACAATGTTTAATCAAGTATTGGTGACTTGGCTCTTCTTTAGACAAAAAACCTGAGATAACAGTAACATGAAAATACTTGAATAGTTGGCATCTCAAGCAGAATGATGGGTTTGCTTCATGGCCTTCCCCTGCCCTGACTTTCAGCTCTGGTACTTTATGCTCTCCTTAGCTAAACACCACTGCAACAGCTGTGGCACTTCACTCAAAAGCTGCGTGCCTTTCAACATTCCCTGAGTACACTCACTCTGTTTTTTGCCACAACATGCACAGGATTGCACTAGAAACAACATTCTGTTAATACAAACCAGGTATATAAATGTTAACATTGCTGACCTCATTATAGGGAGTATCTTGCATCCCAGAGTCTTCCTTCATAGCACCTTCTTCTTTAATGTTGGGGGTAATGCTCAGAAAAGCAGGCCATCCCATGGAGAATAAGCCTTAAAGTGCAAGTCACAAGAAAGGCTGTTAATGACTCAGTGACCAGGTATTTCAAGAAGTTACTAGATGCCACTAAAACAGAGCTGTTGAGTTCATTTCTTTTGCAGCCCAAGTAATGAGAGGCACAAATGGAGCTGATGGAATTTTTAAGACTATTCCACATTTTCCTCAGTGATATAAATTCACTTCTCCAGGCAAAGGGGAGTGCCAGCATTCTCCTGATGCAGTGTTATTCCTCTCTTCAGCATTTTGGTTCCTGAGCTCTAAGTGCTGGCAGCCCTGGCAAAGCTTCACGTGCAACGCTCCTTTGTGCACAGGAATGACCCTGGCAGGCTGAGGTGACACAATTCCCACCTGGGGAACCTGCAGGTGTCCCCCCTGTCAGTCCCCAGGACTGCAGAGCCCAGGGGAGGAGGCTCCAGGACACACTGGCAGTGGCTTTCCTGTCCTGCCCTGGCTCAGCACTGCTGCCAGGGCCCAGACAAGGGACTCCCCTGCAGAAAGCTCTGGCTGGTGGCAGCAGCTGTGGGTGGAAAGGCTCATAAGGAATAAAACTGAGCTTAAATCAAGTATTTGCTAAGCTGAGGCCTTTAGTACCAAGGTTGCAGCAGAAACAACTTGCACAGGCATCACCCTTTACAGATCAGCAAGGGTCTGCCCTGCAAGGATTTTACCACTGCTCTGGACCGGAGAAGGTAAAGCTGCCAGGGGAGGTGACAAACTCCTGACAAAGCCATTAAAAATGTTTAATTAACAGTAGGAAAATGCTATTATGGCTCAATTAAAAAGGCTAACCCATAGACACTGAGATGGGAGCCTCCATTCTCCCTCTCCAGTTTTGAAAACTGTTTAAGTTTAAAATCATCCAAATTATTCACTCCAGCTACTCTAATCTTTATTCAGGCAAAGTCTTTTAACACTACTGAACTGTCTCACAAGTGCTGCTCTTCACAAAAAGCTTCCTTCTAAAAGGATGCATTTTTTCATCTTGTCCAGAGACACTTCCAAATGTATTGAAGGACTATAGTCTTTCCATGTTTTCTCTTCACCAGATATTCGCCCTTGACCCTGGAAATTGCTCTTTGTGGAAATTGCTAACATATTTCATGCTGAGAATTACTATGAAATACAGATTTCATAAACTAAATAACCATTGGCATAGAAGCATTAAAAATATAAGCCTGCACTTTATTTTTAAATAAGTATCATAGATTTAAAATAGCCCCTTTATCTATACTAAGTTACATATGGACAACCAGATATTAATTCCATCCCCCTGCCCTCCCAGCTTTGGACAACCAAGGAATTGGACATGGATTTGCATGCTAAACACCAATTGACCCAAGAGGGATTTTCCTGCAAAAGCCCATAACCAGAGACATTCTGAGCAATCCATCAAACCAGCCAAAGAGCATCAGGAAAGGAACTCAGGATGTTTCCAACATTCCTTTCTATAACAGCCTCCAACATGCACTAGAAACAGGTTTGATTTGGTTGATATCTTTCCAGATCAGCTGGAAAGCAGCAGTTGGATCTCCTAATCATGTTATTTGACCCACAAACAGGCACGGTTAGAGCACTCACTTCCTCCATTGTGAGTTGTTAGTAACACATTACTATCAGAGACTTGAGCATCTTCCAGGAGCATACGTGAGGTACAAATCTTTTCCATTTTCCAGTAACCTATGGTATTGTAAGATGGTATTAGTATACTGCTACTGGTATGTGTTAATACATGCATATTTAATAACAACAGACTGACAAATGAAGCATTCTCCATTAGCACTAGCTTGCTAAACATTTAATTAAACCTCTTTACACAAAACACAATTTCACTGTTCCAGTCTAAGACAGAATTTATGATATATTTTAAAAATAAAACATTTGGGAAGAATTCTAGCTGCTTTAAGAATATTTTACATACAAGGAAGGAAAGCAGGGTAGCCAAAAATGATTTTGAACAATAATATTTATGGATATACAGTTGGTTTTGGATATGTTGATCTTACCTTTTCTCTTCAGGTACTCTGCAATGAGAGCAGCAATATGAATATAGCACATAGCAGCCTGTAACAAGAGACCAACAGACATGGATATGTTAAAGCAGCCTGAATTAAAGCATACATGTGATAAGGAGCATATACTTTCAGCACTGCCAAATCATGAGGCAGAAAAGGGAAGACAAAAGTAATCTAAGAAAATAAAGGATTAAATGATGAAATTCTCTTCAAGTGTGAATTTCACGAGGTGTCTTACATAAGTGCATAGATTTTCTCAAGAAACTATTAAGATGACTTAGTTAATAAGGTATCCCTAGGTTATGCAGTGGAATTTTGCATCACCCATTTAGTCTTTGATGAACATGGCAACACATTATAAGCAAAGCTCCTCTCCTGGGCCATAGTGAGGGAGAAGAAAATCCTTTCTGTGGGTTACTCACTGCCCATAACCTCCTCCACACCACAGCTACTGTGCCTGTTAGGGGCAGGCAGCAAAGATGCCAAGGTGACACTGCCCTCAGCTTCCCTGTCTGCCAGTTTCAAGTCTTTCTGCAGCATGTATCAGGCACTCAAAGTCAGGCAACCTGGGATGAGCATACCACATCTCCAGGTGTTTTCAGACCTCTACTCCTCTGATTTCAAATATATGAGAGATACTGTATGATTCTCTTAATTCACTACTGTTATCAGTGTTCCAAACCCCTTTCATCAGAACAGCTCAGCCTAAAGACAGCTGGATTTCCTGTTCATTTATTCACATTACCTCTGATAAATCTCCATTTCTTGCATGAATCTTGGCCATGCTTTCGAGCCACGTCCTGCGCAGCTCAGGAGTGCTGGCATAGGAATTGGCCAGGCTGTACTGCAGATCCACCAGCATCTCAGGGTCCTTCTCGTGCTCTTTCATCTGAGCTGTGGCCATCAGAACTGTCCTGATGCGCTTGGTCAGATCCTTCACCTCTGCTGGGAAATTAACGTTCTTTGGGAAAGATAAGCAATGCATCACTGAAACCATCCACAGAGCCCCATGCTGCACCCCCAAACAAGACAAAGCTCTGCTTACAGAGGGCCTCCATCCCCTCCCTAGCTGGGCAGGCTTTGGAGCAGTCACAGTTCCAGAGCATGCACACATGGCACACAAACCCTGGGTGTTTTTTCCTGATGTCTCACAGGATGGTCCAAGTCCGTCACCTGTTCCACTGCCACGTCCAACAGCCCTGCTGAAGTCAGGGAACTGGAACAGGTGCTCCTCCATTGCTTTCTGGGTCCAGAACTGGACCCTTGCACAGTTTCCTCTGAGCAACAGCACCATGTGCTATAGATAGTCCTGCTTAACTACACTCCCAGCATGTTTCACCATGGGAATAAAGCACAAGTCTGGCTCCTGACCTTCTCACACTGTGCTAGATTAAAACAGAGTCCTTATATTACTCACACCAGCTGTTCTCAACATATTTAGCTCAGCTCCTCAGTTTTTCTTTTCCAGATAAGCAGTGAAATACATTTATTTTCAGACTTATTTCCATCCTTTGTTTTGTTTAAAAGCAAAACATTCAGAAAAAGTAAATGAAATTGAATACTCCCTCCTCTATGTCACACAGAGATAAGCAAGTCACAGAAGCAGTGTGACTGACTGCAGTGCTGTGAAATCAAAGCTGGACTTCAAAAACAAATAGAATTATAATGACATCTTATCAGATAACACACTGAATTACTTCTGCTAACTATCTACCAATTTGCTTATGCTAACTTTAATAATAATCTCAGTGGAGATATCCTAAAGTCACCTTCAGGAGAACAACACCTCCAAAGTATAAAACTGAAAATGCACATTGACATGTGTTTGGACAAGAATTGTAAAAATTAAAAACCAGAATATTTTTTCAACAATTTCTGTATAGACAATAACTATAATAGCAGTGGTAACTTGTCTAAGAGCCAAGTACGCCTTCAGTGAGCTAGCAAGGTCTTACAAAACCCAACTGTTGTGCCTGTTTTTGCTACACATTTACTGAACAGAGGAAAGGGAGCAATTGTAGACTAAAAATTGCTTGTTAACTGCAATTGTGTTCCATTAGTCCCAATGCATGACCTCTGACATGAGGCAAATGAACAAAATAAGCAATAAATAACAAATAATACAATTTTCAAATAAAAATATGTTTGTTTAAATATTATTTTCACTTATTAAGCTTCTGAGTCACAAACACGTTCACGAACTTCAGATTGCCTGAGAAAGGCACACTATGAATGCATAAATCACTGGCTAATAGAACCAACAATTTTATTTACTGAAACACTTGCTCCTGTGAAATTGTTGACCTTTTGCAAGAGGTAGTGATTGACAAAAAATGTTTCTTACTTTCATCTGCTTGTCTCCATTAGCAAAATTATTTATAATTGCGAGCGAATGCTGAAATCGAGATCCGCCAATCCCGGCATCCGCTATCAGCTGGCTCACTGCCTTGATGAGCTGCACAGGGAGCAAGCACAGGATGCAATTAGCAAAGAAATCAAGAGTTTCAGAAGAGGTTTTAACCCCTGTTTTAGTATGACTTGATGTACTTGTAATTTCATACAGTGTAATTTCATACCTCTCCTATAAAGGTAACATGTACAAAGACAGAGACTGTGAGTAGTCTTTCAAAGTTTTGTAGCTGCTCACATTTGCAGTGTAAATATGTTATTACTGGACTTTACATGTCTGTTCCTGTACTGTCAGATTCTGTTTAGTTCCTTCATCAGCTGTGCTCCAACTGCTGCAAGCAACACGTGAGTCAAGAATAGCCATTAATCTGGCAATGCAGATACATTCACAGCTGCTGTCTCTGCCTGGAGCAGAGCTGAGCAGCCCAAGAACAGCAGAGAATCCAGTCCAACTTCAGACTTGGCAGGAAAATCAAGCTGCCACAGAGAACTGCCTGTCTGAGGACTGCAAAAGGATTGCCTTGCTTCAATGTATATAAAAAAAAAAAGATAAAAACTGATGCACATCAGTTAAATATTGATCTCACACTTCACTTACCTGTAGATGGGACCTGACTATTGATTTCTGCTTGTTAAATTCAAAGTTCTTCCTCATGAAAAAATAAAGAAGAGCAGATGCTTCTGTCTGAGTTGAACGTGACCTATGGTTACAGCACTTCAGGATTTCATAGCAGAGGGAACCACAGAGATCTGCTTGTCCTTGGAAGAATGCTGATGGGAACTATTGAAAAAAATGTGTGAACATGTTCAATTCTACTCTCAGGTCTTGGTGCAGTTATTCTGAATTAACAATTTTTTTAACCTTTCAGTAACTCTCCCACAGTTATTCATACCAGGGTTTAAACAAAGCATAATCCCACATTCAAATTAAGATTAATTAAGAACAATACTCAGATTTTCCTACAAACACTGTATGCCATCAAACTGGCCTCTAGGAAGCCCAGAAGCAGCAAGGAATCTGCCAGGAATGCACAAGAGCTATCCAGGAAAAGCAGGGGGAGTTCTGCACAGATATAAAAGCTGTTCAGCAGAAGGAAAATACTTTGAGTAGCAAGGTCAGTGAACTTCCATAGGTCAAGGGTTTGAAGAGGAGGAGACAACAGAGGAGGGTTCTTCAAATCATACCCACTGTTGCCAGCAGGGTGAATGTAACAGAATGAGGGAGGAGAGGTGGAAATGCACACATGGGCTATAGATCTTAATTACTGCCTGAGGGGTTCTGCTGCAGGAAACACAACAAATCCCTGCTCCCACAGAACCATGAAGGGAGAATGCAATCCCAAAAGCTACAGGATAAACGAGAAGGGCAATTCTGGAGACTTATTCATTTTCCCCATTGCATAGAGTTCTTCTATTCCCAGCTCTCTGGGATGTCATTTAAAGCTGTCTGTGGATGGTTTACTTCATATTTCCCCCATGTGCTCCAGCTGCACTACTGGGAGAAGCATGATTTCCTCTTCTTTCCCCTGAGACAACAACCAGAGGGAGGCCACATGCTGTAAACTCAGCTACACTCCTGTGTTTCATAGAAACACTTAGGAACCAAGGCCAGCCTTGCTTATTGTCACTTCCCCAGAGCAACTGTAATGTGAGTGGTACATTCTGGTTGGTTTCCAGAGGATCTCATCTAGCTCTGAGACTTGGACATTGTGCAGCCTTTGCAGCTAGCATCAAGTGCCTAATTGACCATGCCAATTTACACAAATGCAAGGCAAGCAAAGAAACAGTTTGACACATATCCATACTGTTTCCTGTGTTTAAAACCAGGTATTGGTAGAACTGTATTAGTGTGGATGAACTTTTGGTGAAGTGTCTGGAATACTCTGCTGCTGGTTCCTCTGGGGACAGCAGTAACCATTCACTGGTGGATTCTGGAAACCAGCCACAAGGACCACAGACCTCTAGGGTTTCAAGCTTCCTTCCATAGGTGGCAAAAGCAGGAAAGGCAATGGATAAACCACAGAGCTGGACATTACTCATCTACTTACATTAAAACTTTCACCCTCTTAGCAAATTTTTCAATTTCAGAATAGAACTGTTTTTTCAGACATGGTGAACTTCTTTCATTTAATCAGCAATAAATCAGACTATCTTTGTCAGGAAGAAGTATTAATAGAGTAAGTTCAGAACTTTTGCCAAGTGTCCAATTGCCCCCAAGCTGCACTTGCTGTAGCATATTGCCAGTCATGAATAAACCCAGAGTTACCTTGCCCACAAAGAGCCGGAGAGCAGCAAAGACATGTTTGAGAGCTGCTGCTGACTGGTTGATTTGCAAAAAGAGCATGTGTGTGTCAAAGACCTTCCTCATCAACACATTCTGACAGTCAGATTGCTGGAGCTGCCTCTGAAAAGTTCACAGACAAGACAGGACATTGTGGTTATTGAAGTGAATAAACAGGAGAAGGATCTGCTGGACATTACCTTGGAGTGCTCCTAGAGAGATGCTGTTTTCAAGGTAAAATTTCTGCAGATGATGCTTTCCCAGCCTGCTGCAGACTCTGGCAGTTTTTCAAGAAAAGCAATTGCTATTCCTGTACTACTCATGGATTTGCTATGCCTGTACTACTCATGGATTGCATACACTCTATTTAAGGGTTAGGCTGACAGAGAGGGAGCACTAAAATGCAAAAGGAGCTGTTTGCTGTATTGTGGCTCTGAGACCTTCAGCAAGTCATCTGGGCTTGCTGAAGCAATCTGAGCAATTTTCAAGGAGGCAGAGGATTCACCTGCTGACTTGCAGAGATAGAGATAATAAGCAGGTTGAAAATCTGTTGTTGAAAATCACTGAACTCTAGTGAGATAAGCATGGTTCAGAAAAGGTGATGTAATACTAGATGCAAGACACTTCCAGGCAGAGCAGGGTTGTAC
Organism: Agelaius tricolor; assembly: GCF_023055355.1. Lineage (NCBI taxonomy): Eukaryota > Metazoa > Chordata > Aves > Passeriformes > Icteridae > Agelaius > Agelaius tricolor. The sequence continues at coordinate 9,912,448 of NW_027269272.1, forward strand.
ATAGCCCTGGATATGTAGGATGTTTTTCTTCCACCTCTTTCTATTCAGTTTGGGTACTATGAACCAATTCCCTTCTAAAAGACCTTCACTGAGGCCTGGCATATCTTATTTCCCTATTCTGCTGTTGGACATTTCAGATTTTCTGTGTGCCTGCTCCCCCCAGGCCTTCCTTTCACCCCATATCCCACCAATTCAAGCAGGAAAGAAAACCAGCAAAACATACCTGGTGATTCAGAGTGTAAAGACACAACAGGTCAAGGATTATGAGGGAAACTTCTGTAGCAATGTTTGCCTCTGTGTCTACATACTGTACAATGTCTGTTTCGTTGGAGGTGCCTGCAGCATAAGAAAAGAAAGATTAAAAACAATCTTCTGAGTGTCATTAAGGATGATTAATTCTGCAATCTCGTCCTTAAGTCTCATCACAGCAGAGATGGGGTCCTAACTGCACTTTTAACCAAAGTGGTATTTTGAAGAAAACTGCTCATATGAGATGAAAGAAGAAGAAATTTGAGTCAACTCTCACCAGCTGCACCAGTGATGAGAGTACATCCTCTGTTTCAGTTCATCCCCAAAGGAGGGAAGAAACCTGACTGGGAAGTGGGATAGATGACTCCAATCTCATAATTTTAAGAGCCTCTGGTCAAGAAAAGGCCTGATCTAAATCCCACAGCATTCCAGAGGGAAGTAAATAATTTCTGTACTTACTTGCAGTGCTACTGTCAATCATCTGCAAGAGTTTGGGGTTAGAAAATGGATTTTTGCCCCGGATTATTGGTAATGTTTGAGATCTGTGGTGCTTGTGGCCATCGTGACTTGAAGTAGAATGCATCCTGCAATTGAAAGGTATCATTAAGATCAGAAAAAAAGAATAAACTACTGTGCCTATTCAGAATTTTCCATGTCAGTTCCATGCAATGCTTCTCAATGGCTAATTAAACAAAATGAAGCAAAATTCTTCAGAGAAACGAAGATGAAGGAAGTCAGTGAGGTGGACAAAACAAACGTGCTGTGATTTCTTGAAATCACAGGGGACAAAACTTCCATTAAGCACTGAAAAAAAAAGCATTGGCTTTTTCAGGCTGATGTTTATAAAACTGTCTTCGGGTGAAGAAAAACTGAGGTAAGTTCTGTTAACTCAAAATATAAGAAAAATATTTACTGTTCAAGAAAGAAATAATACAGTTTCTGTGAGGTGAAAGAAATGATGATAAACTGACAATGACAGTAAAAATACATGTGTGCATATTCCTGTGTTCTTTTAATCCTCTTTGATGCTGAAAAACACATCATTAATTTATAATGAGAAGCTTAGAACTAAAATACCAATGATTATTAAGTTTTGAAAGGATTTTATACTTTATATTTGTAACTAGTGTAGAATTCAGGAGGACTTAACATCTCAAAATTCAGGTAAATTATTTTAAAATACACTTCCTGCTACTTCTTTTAAAAATGTAATTTCATGAATTTACATGATTAAAATTATTCTAGGACAGAACTACTCCCTGAACACAACACGAACCAACAGCTTTTAAGTCAAGCCAGAGAGACTCAACTTTATTACAGTTTAAAGCTCTGGGGCCTCTGAAAGTTGTTACATATTTTGTCAACCTCTTTTCAGTCAATGACAGAGTATGAAGGCTGGAGGATGAGAGCCCAGGCTGGGGCTTTACAGAGTTAGGAATTCCATGCACCATTACCATTGTGAGAGCAGCCCTGATGCCTGGCCAGAGGAGTTTGAACCTTTCAGAGTTCCATTATTCTGGGTGGCCTGGACAAACTTAAAAGCAGCTGCAATTTTCCTGTTAAGAGAAAGAGAAAATAAGTGTTGATCTGTTATGAAACCTGACATTGATTTTGCCATGTCCCTGAAGAGTAAATGCAGGCCTGACTAAACCTGGTGTGGAGCAAGAACTAGTTCATCTGGTGACCTTTAATTTTGACAGTGCATGACATATAGACAAGTTCACAGCAGTGATATAAAATTAAAAATGAAACATGAGCTGAGACAAAGTGTGCATTCCACATTTCACAGCTGAACATGATGTCAGGGAGGCAGGAGATTTTTTTTATTGCTGTGAAACAATTATCTATGCCCATTAAAACTAATGTTTCCATGACATGGATGGAAACACAGTGTTCAAAGTTCCCTTGTTTGGCATATGCACAGAAATGTGGTCAAGAACGGCCCCAGTATTTTGGGTTATAAATGCAATAATGGTTATCACATCATGCAATTCATCCTTTATAGCAGATATTTACTCAGATATGCAACACATCACAACAACATCATTTGCATAAAAGAAAAAATGAAGCATACATTGGCTTCAGTTTCACAAAGAAATTCTTTCAAGAGAAAATTGATGTTAATCTCATTTAAGTCTAATAAATGCTGCAATATTTAAATACTGCAACACAGAGTCTGTAATACAGAATTACCTGACAATATTGCGTTTTCCTAGATATCTGAAGTTTTGCAGACAAACCCTGAAAGATAAAACAACACATTTTATGCCTATTAATGGCTTTGTACTTATGAAAAAAATGTCTCAATGAGACCTATGGTACATGCACCTGCTAGTAAGGAAAAATAACAATGCAGCAACTCCCAGCCTAGGGACACACGAGGTGTGGCAGCACTTTGCACACCCCTGTTCTCTTTCTCTGCAGTTGAAGATTTCTGCCTGGTGAGACGGCAAGGCAAAAACCCAGCTGCAAAAGCATTGCAGCATCACCAGCTGAAGGTAAATAATTCACATTTCAACTACAAGATGGTGAGGAAATTCCAAAACCAGCTACCTGCTGGATTCTGCAGTCATGCATAGAGTGCACTGAGCAAACCACCCTGGGGATGTGAAAAGCAGGTCATCCTACATTATAGGACTTTCCTTATGGCTGGGAAGTTTTGAGGAGCTAAATACTTTCCTCAAATGAAGGACAGAATCTCAACACCAAAGGGGAAACTAATATGAAAATCTCTTTTAGAAGGAAGACCCAAAGCATTATGACCCTTGTTCATGGTAATTACAACATATTGGAGGATATGTATCCTATTAATAATGTCTCATTACAACTTTGGAAGATTATAGCAAAATAATTTAAGATTCAAGAGCTATCTCAGACTATTTCAATAGGTGGACAAACCCAAAGAGGAACTGTTTGCAGCCAGCACTTTAGAATATTCAACACAAACATCAAACAACCACAAAGTAAACTTACTCTAAAATGCTGAAAAAGTCTGTTATTTCTGAGAAGGGTGCTCGCAACCAGTAGGAAATCAGTGCATCTAAGGGGAGATATTAAAATATATTATGTATCCATTACAGGGAATTAAACTTAGCCCAAAGCCTGTAAAATACACTGATAATTATTCTAATTTAATGCTCACTTGGATTCAGTACTCACAGTATTTTATAGCAGCATAAATTAAGTAGTGAATGCACAGTTTTTACCTTCTGAAATGGTTTTCATGATGTGAAGGAAGCACATAAGAAGGCTTCTAGTTTCAGCTTGATCCAGCTTGTCAAAACGAAGAGTTGACCCAATCAAAGACAAAGGTCTCATGATCTGTTGAGGTGACAGCAAAGGGCCTCATTAAGCACAGTGATGGACTCCCACCTCGAGCAAGCGTTCCCAACATTTGCACATGTACCTTTTCACACGTGTCAGTTCTCTCACTGTTTTTTTCATTGGTACTTGGGTTAGATTCAAGACTTGCTAAGGAAGCTCTGGAGTCAGCATGGTTTGCTGCAGAGATAGCTATTGATGAAAAGGCTGTAAATGAAAGTCACAGCAAACATGCTAAACTAAAACATTTATGGATACAAAAACCAACAAAAAAATGGAGAACTTAAAATGTGTCACATGCTGGATTGAGACGAGTGCTTTGAACTTCCAATAGCAAAGCTATTGATGGGTATGTTTAGTACTGAAAACATGCAACAAGTTGAAGTACAACGATTCAGTTTGCCATTTTTCTTGGCATTAAAATGGCCTGTTGCATTCTGTAAGAACTGTCCTAAGGACAGAAAAATCAGTGGAAAGATGCCTGAATTCATTTCCTTGAATTTTGAAATAGAGTTGGAGGTAGTGAATAAAATAAGTTGCGTTTCTACTCTTCTGTTAAGCATGGACAAACTAGGAATATTTGCCTCCATGAGACATCAGGAGTTTTCAGGTGAAATCTTGAAACTATTTTTAACTCAGGCAGAGACTACAAGAATGAACTCAGGCAAAGGGATTTCTTAGAGCCTGAATACTGGCATCATTCCAAAGCAGGAAGGTAAGTGAAGCAGTGGAAGTAGAACAGCTTCACAAGAGAAAGTCAATCCAAAGACACCCAAAGGGAAGAGAAACATTGCACACCATGTTTCCCTGGATATGGTATAAACAGAATTCCTCCATGAATTCTAAGCAGAAAGCACAATGGATTCAGATACACACAAATCTGCCTATGTGTCTGTTCAATCTGCCATTTGTACCTGCAATAGAGTTCAGAACATCTTTGGAGAAGGAGGTGTCCACAGAGTTTGCATGTTTCATTGCTGTCTGGCTCTGAAACCCGCCAGCCGTGCTCAGGTCATCCCTGGATCCCTGTATTTGAAAGAAACAGAACCAGCTCCAGTACTCCATAGCATTATCCATAACTTGGATAATGACAGCACACCCAGGAGGCTTGTCTAAGACTCTGAGTTTGAGAACCTACTGCCAGTTGTTTTGACATGACAGCCTTGAAGGATCAAGGTATGCTGAGCAGTTTCCTGCAATATGAGGCTCTCTCACAGTGGAAGCTGTAAAGGACTGGTCAAGTCTAACTAGTGTTTGTTTCTGAAGCATTAACACAGCACTGGGAAAGCAACATTAATTGCCATTAGCAATGCTCAAATGAAATGGAATTTCATTTGCTGGAAGGATTGAAAGAAACAATACCTCTGCAGAAATCTGCTTCTAGTTTTTGAAGCAGTATGGTTATAACATATCTTCTGTGAAACAAACATATTCTCCAGATGTGCAGTTTAAAGCTGTTTTAAGATGTTTCTGTACCCCTTCCCTCCTTCAGTTACTTGTAAGCATTCCCTCTGCCTCCTGGTATAGCTTATGGTCCCTCAGTTGCACCATCTTTGGCACAAAGCAATCCTGCAAAGACTCCATGGGCAATGGGAGGTTTACTTTACACCACTGTGTCCCAGCCTCCTGCCTGAGGACACATCCTCAGACCCCAGCCTGTGGCACATTGGGCACATTGTCTGGGGCTCCAAATCGCTAACCCTGAAATTCCAGCCCTGGGACAGCAGTGTCCTGGCTCTGTTCCAGACCCCCATTCTGTTTCATGACAGTACAGACTCCCAGGGTTTTGCAGGTGCTCTACAAATTGAGACCTCCCAAATTAAACTTTGCAGATACAAATACATCAGCAATTTCAGAACTGTATTCTGCTACCTAACTGGCGACCAGCTCTTCCCACTGGATCACACTGGCTCACTTTGATCATTTCAGTGCTCCAAGAAAACCACATGGATTACCTGATTGGAAGTATTGATATTGAAGAGGAACATGTCTTTCATGTAAATCCTCGGCATATTGTCCAAAAGCATTCCATAGAGTGGCATATACAGGTTTGCTATTTGTGCTTGTTTTGCCTGAAAATAAAAGACACAACATAATCCTCAAGAAAGCAATAAATGCATAGCAGTGGCTAAGGAAGTTCCATGGATGTTCAGGTGCTGCATGAGCAAGCAGTGGGGAAGGACAGGCAGTTTCTTTACCGGCTCAGCGTATCGGTCATCGAACGAGTGCTTGGCCATCAGGTTTTTCAGCACGGCCAAGGCCAAGTGCCTGATGTCCTGGTCCTCTTGCAAGGCAAAGCCAACCTCCCTCAGCAGGACTCCAATCAGGAAATGCTTACGGCAGAATTCATTGGTCAGTGTGTACTCTGGAATGTCTTGGGGCAGAATGGACAGGAGTGTTTAAATTAATATATAGGTTACATACATCCTGCCCATCCCCTTCATTTTCCAAATGTTCCATTGTTAAACCTTGAGTTCCTGGCCTGACTGCCTCATTTTGCCCCTTCCTTTCTCAGAATGAATGAATCCAATATAATTATCTCCCAAAATCATGCAGTTTTTACTATTTAATTATAAAAGATGATTTATATACATGAGATGATTCCCACATGAGAATCTCAGCTGTTTGCTCATTAGACTATTGACTTCTTGGAGGCACAAAGTCCAAATTTTGTTGTTCCCACATCCTAAGCTAGAAGAGTTCTAGAACACAGAGGTTGAGAGCAATTCCACTTCTGAAAATGAGAAATAACTTTTGTCTAAGATTTGCCACAATGCAGTGGTCGAAGTAAAATTCTGCTCACTGATTCAGTCATATTGCTCATACCTGATGTTCGATATTCCTGTGCTGATTCTGAAGGTGTCACAGTGTCTTCATTTTTCATAAACATAAGAAAATGGGCAAAAAAACGCAGTTTTTAATTATTAGTAAAAAAAAAATTGCTTGCTTTTTAAAAAATTTGACTCCAATTTGAACTAAACAGCTTCTACTTTCAAAAAGAAAGCCCTGAGTGTCAAAACTGAACTCGTGTTTTGATGCTGAAAACTGAGGTAAAAAGGAGACAAGAGATCATTTTTTGTTTCTCTCTCTTCCTGCTGTACCTGTTGAAATCCTCTCCTAGTTTACCACCTCCCAAGGCTATGGCAGTAGCTTTACTGATTTACTAACTCAGTCATCACAAAAATTCCAGATAAAACTTCCAGTAAGAAGCTTCCACCTCCCACCCCCTGAGCTGCCAGAGGTTGCATTTATTTACAGGCAGGCATAGTAAAATTTTATTTTTAACTGAAAATTTATTATTTTTATTTTTAACTGAAATGTTATTTTTATCACACTGCTTAAGTACCACACCTGAAAAGCTGTTGGGGGCTTCTGAGCCTGATGCACAGACATGGCTCTGGGGAGAGTTATTTATTACCTGCTCTTTGAACCTCCCAACAATTCACTGTGGCACAGAATTCCCCTGAGGGGGCCTTACCAGGTATGTTTGAAGACCTTATTGGCAGGCACAGAGGGATGAAGTGCTCATGGTGACAGACTTCTTGGAGAAAGTCAAATTTGAACTGGTGCAAAGTCTGAAAATCACAACAAGCAATGGTTCAGTTCACATTAAAACAGGGAAAATGGTGAGACAGAGCTTCACTCCTTATCTCCACCTCAAACTTCACACTCATACCCAACAATGCAACCTTAGAGCTTGCTATGCCAAGCTGCACAAACAGTAAACATGTGGTTTTCATCTCTGTTATCAAAAGAATTTGTCTCAGACAAAGAAGCTTTTTGGATTTTTAAACTATGATTTTTGATTGAAGATGAAGCTACACTGGGTCTTTTGATGGCATATACCCCAGCATTGAATCATAGTGAGGTATCTTCTCCAGTCCACAGACATTTTGAACCATCATAGCTGTTATGACTTTTGTTTTAAATAAAGTTTCAGCCACACAGGTCACACCCAGAGCTTCAGTAGCAAAAACTTCCTCTGTTGATGCCAATGAGTTCCACCTCCAAGGGATTTGGCTAATATATAGTTTTGGTATTATTTATTTAATATCTCCCTTTAAAGAAGCCATCCAGATAATTTCTGGAGCCTTGCACCTACCTCGAGAATTTATCATTCCTTCTGTAATGATGTGATATTGAGCTATAAAGACAATGCACCATTTCCAGCAACACATTTTTATTTCCATCATCTCACCTCACTGTTCTCAGTGGCCAGGCAGTCATTCAGCAGCAGGGTTACTCTGAATGCCCTAACACTAGAAAGCACTTGTAAAAGTCTTTTAATTTGCACTAAAATTAAATTGTAGCATTTCTGCTGCCACCAACAGGCTTGGATACCCAGGAAATGCACTTTTCTGAGTCTACCAAGTAGGGGATGGTAGGGAATTTTCTCCTAAAATATTTTCTCCTAAAAATATATTGTTTATTGCCCTGTAGTATCTCTTCAGGAATACAGCATGTTAGCTGGACATGCTAATGGCAAATAAAGAAGTGAAGCATCTGAAATGTGTTCCCCAAGAGGAACTGTGACATTTTGAGGGAGCACAGCAATGAACTGATTTCTAATGAAGTATTTCAACTTTTAAATACATGTTTCTCAAAACAATATTTAAATGTCACAATATGGAATACCATAAGGGACATTTCCCTGGAACAGAAATTATGTTGCTTCATCCAGAATTACAATATATTGAAACTACACTGCTACAGACTGATACACCCACAAAATATTCAGGCAACAATATACACTTAAATTTTCTGAAAAGACAGGTCAGATTTCAGTATTTTCTTTTGATACATAAATAATCAAGTTAAAGAGGCAAAAAACAGAAAAAGAAATCTTTCAGCTTAGGCATTGGACTGAAATTAAAATGATGCAAGGCTTCTCTCTCCTTGAGTTCAGAAATCTCTGATTTTATTTTGTGACTATTGTTTCCAAGTGGCACAAAGCTGCTCCAGCTGCACATCTGTCACAGCTCCACAGTGAATCTGCTCCCACACACTGGCAGATGGGTCTGGAGGGATGCTGGCAATGTTCACACACTTACTGCCAAGAAGGTGCTAAGTACTGCTCTGCACACTGATTAATCTTAGGCTTTTCCAGTGACCATTAATGGGCTTTTTTAATTAAACATCTGTTTTTGTGGCTGAATGTATTTAGGGAAGTCTGAAATGTGGAAACAGTTTTCAGATTGCATAATATTATTTACAGAATTACAGACTTCAGGCTATGACATTAATAACTGAGATACTCCATTCTACAGATGTTCCAGAGATTAAGGGAAAGACCTGAGTTCAGAATGAAGTTGGTTTTAGCAAAAAGCAAAGCAGACCTGGAGTAATCTCAATCTTCAGCTACAAATGCACATATTACCAGTAAAGAATTATAAAAAGCTAATGGACAAAAGCTTTGTTAGCTTTCTGAGGAAAGATGAATCATTCAAAGTGTATATCTTGACTACACTGTGTTACTAAATATATGCTCAAACTCTGGCATGGAAGAGAAAACGCCCGTGACTCATCCTGATGGATGAAGAGCAAAGGAGTCATGCTGAATAATTTGGGGACCTCCTGCTGTTTGAGATTTATTGTTCAAACTGTATCAGTGACTAGTGCAGGTATTACAGAAGAAATCCAGGCTGCAGGGAATTTTACTCATAGCCAGCACAAGCTAATTTGGATTAGATTTACCTTCTTGCATCATCAATGAGGTAAGACCATGGCATTCACACAAAGCAAAGATGTTACAAGCTCACTTGAGTTTACACAATGATAACTTTTTAATATGCTCTTACTTTATTCTCCTCAAAGAAAACTACTGCTGATGATATTTATAGACAGATGTACTTTCAAAAAATTAAAGCTTAAATTCAGTCTTTTGGATTTTTTGGTCTGAGCAGTCTGTGCAGAGTCTGCTTATGCAGGTCTCACTGAGTAGTTGTTTGAACATGGCTATTTACTCCCAGAGAAGGGGGCACATGGATATTAAACCCAGGAGGTTTTAATCCATATTTACTCTAAATGTTTTCACTGACTTGAGTTCTGAGCACGGGGAAGTCATGGAATCATAAATAGTTTCAATATAAAATACATTCTGCTAGTCAGTCACTCTAGAAAAACAGACACAAACAGATAAATCAGAGCCATACCTTGCTATCTCCAGCCCCAAACATACTTATATAGTTGTTGACCATCCTGAACACAAATCCACGATCCATAAATGTAAAACAGCGCTAAGAAAGGGGGAAAAAAGAATTACTATTTTATAGAAAAAAACCCAATACATGGCCTCAGTTACCAGGCTGATCACTTTTGTCACCTGCACACTGGAATTATGTGCACAGATGAGATAAGCATTAGGCAGGTCAAGGAACATCAGGGACCTGGTGAATCTCCCTTGATTTTTATATTTGTTTTCAGTAATAATGAATTAATCAAACTTTATTTTCACTGTGTCTCCAGCCTAAAGCAACCACCACAATGCACTGGAGAAAGCTGCTCTGGTGCAGCCACTCCTGTGGGGCAGCACTGCATCCCCCACTGGAGGAGGCAGCTGAGCTGAGCATCCCCTCAGTGACAGGGCAGGGACTGGGGAGGAACCAACTCCTCCAGTGCTCATGGTCTGAGCTGTGCTCTCTCTCTGGGACAAAGTGTGACACTACATTGCTTCCTGGTGAGAACACGGCTCTTCCTGACTGCTGGGGCTAAATATTGTCAGCAGGTGTAAAGGTTTTGAGGGCCTTGGTTCTGCAGTTGCTGACATCTTTTCCTTGCAGACTCAGCCTACAGGTAGAGAATGCAATCTTGAATTCCCTCCTTCTCTGCAGTTCCTGAACTCTGCAAAACTAGCAAAGCCTTCTGCTACACACATTCAAACATGGTTCCTTGATTAGGAACAGTTAATCCACCCACAGTCATTCAGAATTACAGCATTTAACAAAAGAACATCAGCTTCAGTCTAACTCACATTCCTTACCAATTGTTTGACCCATTTGAATATAAGGTAAGAATCTGCAAAACTTGAAAACTTTGACTCTTTAAGAGCATAGACAGAAATGAATTAAAATTGCTGTAGAGCAGATTTACATGAAGCTCTTGCATCCTCAAAGACCAAAGGCCATAGAAAACTGAACAGTCACCACTGAAATTGGGAATTGAGCCATCTTCACTCAGAATTGGTTTTATTCCCTTTGACTAGACTGGACTGGTCTGGAGCTTGTATTAAATATGGGGAAGTAAGTGCATGTGCTGTAATGCCAGAACACCTCACCTTGAGAAATCTGGCAGTGCTGTAGTTTGCATTCCTGGTTTCCTCAAGAGCATCTTTGTACTTCCAAACAACATGGTCTGCTAAAACCATCACAAGTGTGTCCAGCTCAGTTTGAAATGATTCTGGAAACCTCTGAGTCCGAGAAACCTAAGCAGGGAATAGATCATCAACTGAAGAGTGCATGATGTTGCACATCAAACATTCTGGCCAAGAATAAAGACAATAAACCACTGGCCATTCTATATAGAAGAAAAATATTCCTAGAGTTCCATGGATCTATTCTGAGCACAAACCCCAAACAGAAGAGTCTGGTCCATAGGCAAATGGGAAATATGTCCTCAACCTGTCTTTGTACAATCAAGAACAGGTTTGAGCCTAGCAGGTAAGATAATGTTTTTGTAGGTCAACTAAATATTTTACCAAGTATCACAGGATTTATTTTATTGGCCAGCCAAACAGTTAGGTTCAAGTACATTCAAGTGTATTTGCCAGGATTCTGCATTTTATATTTTCCCTAAGAGATTTTGTATATAAACTTACCTTTATTTTGTTTGTATCAACCAAGTGCTGTGCCATTGATTTTAAGATGACTGCAAAGAAGAACCAGGAATGCTGTTCAAAAGAAGGAAAAGAGAGCAGGAATAATGATTACCTGATAAACACCTTATGATGCATCACCATTCCTTCCAGATGGATTGCATGTCTTGGTAATGCACAGCGTTAAACACTACGTGACAAATAAATTTAAAAATCTAAGTGCCATGTATTTGAGTAACACTGGATCATGTCCTTAAAAGAGGTGAAGCCATCTCAGGCATTTTGTCACTGTGGCTTTTTGCAATAAGGAGCCTCCAAACAGCACTCCTACAAACTCCCATTCCTACTGAGCACTGTCTTCATGGTTTGCTTGCAGGGACTGGCAGAAAGGTGTGATGCAGAGAGCCTCAGAGAATAACGTGCCCTGTGAGTTCCAGCAGATATTTGGTAATTTGGCACAGAATAAGATGGTACTTGAACAGAGTGGTTCTTCAAATACCATTTGAAATGGTGAATAAGTATGATACAGATTAATGACTCAGGATATATGTGAAACAAATACACTCCAAAAGCTTATACATTGAAAAAAAACCCCAAACCTTCCCACAATAAACCCAACCACAGGCACTTTTTTGTGGCTGGCCCACCATTTCTACAGGTTTTATGCTTTTTTCAGACTATTTTTGCTAATGGCTCAATAAAGAAAATCAGAACTGGTTCATTTTAAACAGGTGAACACATTTTTTGTCTCTGGGAAGTCCTGGGCAGCTCTTGTATTATAACCCAGAGGCACAGGGACAGACCTTACAGATGTATGAATTTCATACAGATCAATATTTTCCTTGCATCTTCCAAGTTAAAAATTAAAACAGAGTATCTTAAAAGCAATTACCCACATCATACTGTGTAAGAATTAGGTCTCAGGTTCTGACTGAGCTGTAATAGACAGGAAGAATTTTATTATGCAAACCACAGCATCCTGAGATACGTGTTATGCTGAGAACCTGCAGCATCTCTGCTCATTCTGACTGTGGAATCACTGCAGGACATGATTTGGACAAAGGTCATTCAGGGAAAAGGAAGAGGAGAAAGAGATGAGTGATTTTCAGGCAGAAAACCAGTAGTAAAACTACTAATGTGCTAATTCAAGCTACGATTCACCTTTAAGACCTGTTTCACAGTTACTTGTTCATTTGACTTCAGCAGCCCAGTCACATTCTTGGATAGCTCCTCATGGACAGTTCTTTCATCAAATGATTTGGTCCTGAACACATACTGGAGAAAGAAAAAATGAAAAATTTCAAATGTCCATTAAAACAAATACAAAAAAGCCTCAGTAGGAGATGATAAATCATTTGTGTACCACTAACAGCTGACAATCTTTGCTGCCAAAAGATCTTGAGCAAACAATCCATTCACATAAAGTTTAATTTCCCTGGAAGTAATGGCACAACCCTACAGAACCTCAGCTTTAAACACAGCATCCTGTTGATTTCAGCTTAATGTGAATCAAGAGGAAATTCTGCTTAAAATCAGAGTTATCATTTAATTCTCAATAGATTATAGGATCCTGACACCTCCAAACTGCCTAAGCCATTCCACCTGGGAAGGAAGGAAAAGGCAGGCAGAGGAAGAGTGGAGGGTTTTCCACCCACCTAGTCCAGGTCACTTCTCACCTGCTCCTTCCCTCCAGTGGCAACAGCTACTCAGAGCTGGTAACAACTCCTCATCCTGAAAGGTGTAGAGCACCCACTGCAGCTGACTGATGGGCAAAATTATACTCCTTGTAAAAACTGAGCCCCCAGGGGAGGAATTTACCTACCAAGTTGCTAGGAACTCATAAATCTACCATGACTCAACAATTTAAGCTAATAGTTTGGTACCACTGCACCTTCCCTAAAGCAAGAGCTCTGACAGGGAATCACTTGAGATTAAAAATCTTTTCAATACAACCAGGTTGGCAAAAGAAACAAATATTTCTTGAAAACACATTATTAATATTCAGCTTTGTTTCCACAGCAGATGCCATAAGCTTCTCCCTGTGCAGTTTGGCACTTCTGGGTCCAGTTATTTAAGTCAGTGTAATTTCACATTATTGCTGCATTGTGAGTCACAATTCTCGACTTACTTATTCCCAAAACAGCATTTGTAAAGTAGGCATTTGTTTCCTTACAGATGGAAAACAAAGAGATTACCAGTTATTGAGTTTTGACTGCTGCTGGAAATGAGAAAACAGACCAAGTGGACTTATGGTGTAACTTAATGATCACCTGAAATTTCAAACATTATTAGCTGGTCATGTAGTAGATATCTACTGCAATTTTGAAAAGGTATTGAGTAGAAGAAGTTTTAATACCCATTTAATTAACCTCATTTACATGTTACATAGTTTATTTATTTTGGAGCCTGAAGAGCTCTGCTGGACCTCAGCAGAATTCTTCTGTGCTTAAACTGGGGTACTTGAGACTAAAATTGAACTACTGAGAGGCTGAGGTGCATGACCTGTGAACACATACATTCATACAGACTGCAAGCAGCATCAAATGTCTCTACTGGTACCTGTAGAGTTGAAGTTTCACAATCTTTCATGTTAACTGCCCCTTCCCTTCTCTCAAACCCTGCACAGTGGGAAATACTTGCTTTAGCATCATTTCAAAGGCTGACACCCTACCCTCCCAAAAGCTCAGTGGTAGTACATTTGCACCAGGTTTTGGCTCTAAAATGTAAGTTCTGGTTATCAGCTGAAAGCACTGCAGCTTCTCCCTTCTCTGCTTGCTCAGCTTGGTGTTCTATGGGAAAAAAAAGCTGCAGCAGCAGCAGAGACCTGAGCAGCTGCTTGTCCTCAACAGAAGAGTTTTAAAGTCTCTTAACCAGAGTCTCTCAGTGGTAGAAAGTTATGATGCAAATGCAGAAAAAGCTACAAACAAGTAGAACTAAGAGTAAACAGGAAAAAAACCCACAAAACCACCAAACTCAACCCATCTCTCCACAAAAACATGAACATTTCAACACCGGCCGTACCGTCACGTAAGAATTGATGCAGTTGTCTAGTTGTTCTTCATGGCACTTGGCAACAATGTTGGTGAGGACTCTGCAAGATAAAAGAAGAACAAAAATTGAGCTACTTTTTGTCATAAGGCAGAGGAAGTCTTCTTGATACTCACATTGTACTGTTCTTGTAAGCTCATCTGAAACAGTGCATGAGGGATGTGATCCAAATGATGAATAACATGTGCAAAATCTGTCCACTGGGAAAAGCCAGTCATTTCTTGGGCTTTCCACTGCTTGGACTGTGCTGTTATATATGCATTTGCTTAATATTGCACCCAGTGCTAAGGATAATAATTGTACTGTCACCACAACAAGAGAAAACATTAACTGAACTTTATGCAGGTCTTGGATACGTAGGGATAACAAAAACTAGAATATTTTAATGAAACAGAGAGGCAAGAGCACCTTTCTCCAGGAATGCTACTTGCTAAGTTCTCTCAGCCCTTTGTAACTGCAAATCCCCTGACACTCTGCTCATGCTGGCACAGCTGCTCAAAGAGAAGCCCAGGGCTGGGCTGCAGCCTGAGCAGGTCCCTCTGCAGCACTGGCTGCTCCTGTCCCTGCACCCTCAGCACAGACAAGTGAAGACACCACAGACAAGCTTGGGGATCAGCCACAGAGAAGAAAATTGCTTGGATCACACCAAGCTCAAAAACTGAGCTCACGCTCAAAACCTGAGCTCCTACAAACAGCAGGAAACTGTGAATTTAACTGTGTGAAAGTGAGAATGGCAGCAAAGTTTTCTCTTCAATTTGTATCTCAAACCATCCTTGCTTGAGATCATCCTGTTCCAGAAAACATAAATCTGGGCAAGAAGTCTTCAACTTGACCATATCCTTTCCTTTTGATTATTGGGAGCTCATTTTTTAAGGATAGTTAATATAAAAAAGACTCTGCAATTTTATAATCTTATTTTTATGTTAAAGAATTCAGGGTTAGGCATAGTAACAGTATAACTAAAATAGATTAATAATATGGCCCACATACAAGTGCTCCTTTTGACTGTCTTGGTAATTTGAATGACTTCTGGCAATTCTTATTATTGGATCCAAAAGCTTTCTAAGTCCCTTAAGTATTTTTAATTTATCTCATTTCTTGCTTTTAGTAGGAGAAGCAAAACTTGTAGCAAAACACAAAAGCTATGGCAATTAGTTGTGGGCATTCTGATTTTTTAACCTTCATTATGATTTGAAACTGAAATGAATTCTGGCAAAAATGTGACAGAGAAATGATGACATGACTGGGCCCCCAGACAAGTAAATAACCATGAGTATGAGAGGAATAATGTTTCCTCCACAACACATAAGCCAATCCATGCTCTCATTCTGCTGTTGTTGCTTTCAGAAAGTTCAACACAAGCTGCTTCAAGCTATTCAGAGCAAAACACAGTGTGTATATATAGGACACATCAATCAATGAATGACACACAGCAGACATGCATATTCCCATTGGCATCAGCTCTGCCAGCACAAAAGACAAGACACCACACATGCAAGAAAAACACTGAGAATCCTTCTTATTTTCCTTTTTTTTGGGCCAGGTGTGCGTATAGTCAAAATTTGAAGCATGGAAAAAAAGAATATCCGTCCATTTTTCCATCTAATCATTAAACCTGTATTTTAAACAGCTGCTTCTTCTGCAGCATCTTCCCAGCCAGTTAACTGATGCTGAAATTCTACCCTAGGACACAATTCATCATTTTCTCTAGACTTAACATCAGTTGATTTGCTGGCCACAAAGGTGTCCCCAACAAAAGTCTGCTGGCCTCTCTGCCTTTAAAAACAGTGCGCAGTGATGAAATCCCACACACTTATGAGGAAAGGATCTTTTAACCATAGTACCTAGCTGTGGTAAAACTGGACTTTGCCCTGAAAAATGATCCTTTGATAAAGCAGATTGAAACTCTTGCTTTCCAAGGCTAAGATGGAGAACTCTGCTTCCTTGTTCCTTTAAGTTCCCCTAAATAATCATTCTTCAGGAATGAATTCTGAAGCACAGTGTGTGGAAGGAAAGGAAGAACACTGACAGCAGATCAGTCTAACGGGTTGCAGAGGACAGTGGTAATTTTTTCCTAGTAGGAGTATTGTAGTCCCCATGTTTAGCTGCTGGAGGAAGGACAACAAAAACATCACTATGGACACAAGTAAATGCAACACAACTTTCTGCCCTCCTGCAGAGACCAATAATAATAATCTTGCCAATATTTTTTTCCTGCTGCCCTGATTAACAGCATCAATAAAGACAATTTCATTATGTGAGGGGTGAGAGACTCAGCAAATCATTGCAGTTATTTGCCTGCTCTCTGGAAAATGCTTCTATTGCTTTTCAGTTATTGCTGATATATTCTAATTAAAAAATGCCCCTGAATGGTGTGACCTGGTTCCATCTGCACTGGATGCAGCAAGATGTTGAGCTCTCCCCGTGCTGAACTCCACATCCTCAGAACCAAGTAGAAGCCAAAGTTGAAACCCAGCTTTGTCAGGAAACTCTTAGGGGCTCAGGAATGAGACCTTCCCCTAGGATTGCCTCAGGGCAATCAGACATCCCCACCATGGTCAATAATTTCCAGCCACATGATCCCAACACTTCCATGTGCTATTTGCAGAGCCCAGTTCTGGGGGAAGCAGCATTCTCACCTACTGAAGTCTAAATGAGCAGCTATAACTGGACTAACATCTGCATTTGTGCTCCTGAGTGAACTCTGTACATCCCACAGGAGTTACCCAGATACCTGGTCACAGCTGTTCCAACTTCATCATCACTGTTTTGCACCAAAACCCAGAAGAGTTGGTTCAGGACCACAGGAAGAAAATTCATAATCACATGGATCTTCTCAATCCTCAACAAATTCTGCAAGGGAGGTAAGAAGGAAAGTGAGAGACTTTCAGTGTAAGCAATGAGAGCTGGCAGGCGCCAGCAGGTAAAATGCAGAGCAGCCACTGGTAACAGCAGCAGGAAAACAGGGCAACCAAGTAGAGAACTGGCTCCCCATGAGGCTTACTTTAAATATGACCATCAACACAACTGTAGGTATTGTCCAAATTTCAGAATTCCAGTATCTTGTGCTATACTGACTTAAGGGCAAGAAAAAAAGGAGAGAAACCAAAACCAATTTTTATATTTCACTAAGGATACTATCTGAGGGCAATAAAAGAAGTCAACTCTTTCCAAAATATGCATTTTCTAGTATTTTTACTAGAAAATGTATAGTATTTTATCTCTTTTTTTTTCTTTTTTTTTGATGCAGAGATCTGATAAATGCAACATGTGGTGGCTAAAATACTTCTGTTAAAAGCACAGTGGTAAAAATGAATAATAACACGCTATCCTGACATTATTATCTTCTCTAACCAAGGAAGGCACTGAGCTTTTAATAAAAAACAATAAAAAACAAACAAACTCCTTTGAATTTCTCCTATATTTTTATTTCAGGCATGTCCAAATAATTCCAGAACTTCTAACAAAGTACTAACAATTCATAAATAAAAGCAAAATATCCTAGGGAAGATTATTTACTATGGTCATATTGCATAGTTAATTCCTTGTTGCATACAACACTGTCTCTGTTTTCTAATAAATTCAATGGAATATTTTCAGAAGGTAAACTAGAAACAGCAGATAAAGAATGGTGCAATTCTGGTGGTTTAGACAACCAGCTTACTGACTAGCAAGTTTTAAAGCTTTTATGGATTCCTAAACTTTGCTCATTATGCTTAATGGCTTTCCAAAAATTAATTTAGGACTTCATTCTGAAGAGGTATAACCTCTAAATAACACTGATGCTTTGATTTGTGAACACATAACTCAATAATTTCTTTAAATCAAGACATTATTTGAAAACACAGCCAGTCTTTTCAGGTCTGCAGGTAGAGCTGCATCTACAAACAAAAGTAGTGGCCATCCTTATGGATTTGTCCAGGGAACTACCACAGTTTATTGGAACTATTCTTTGCTTATTAAAGAAAAAAATCTCTTCCCAAGCAGCTGGTATCTGATGAAGGTACACTCCTACAGGAAAACATCACCAGTGAAGGAAAGGGGAAAGCACCTACATGGTGCCAACATCTAAACCCCCAAACACCTGCTGGATTTTACAGAGTGCTAAAAGGAAATACAATAAATGTCATAATATGATATTCCAGTCAGTTCAGAGATGGAACAGAGTCACATCTGCCTTCACTTTTCTTGCTCATCTGTCTTTAATGTTCCACAAGCACAGTGCACAGCAAGAACTCTGGATTTCAGCACTCATGAACAGATGAAGAATTAGGACCTTACATTTATCTGCTGCTCTTCTAATTTTCTGGTCACACTCCTTTCTTCTCAGAGTTTTTGACCTCTACTGAATACAGGCACATTTAATGCAGCTCTTGCTTCATTTTTGCAGATGTTCTTTCTGGTTTCAGAACTTGGGAGGCAACAAGCACCCTTGATTTATACACACCAAATTCCCTGAGCAGGCCTTGGAACAGCATCCAGGATTTTAGAGGAGGTTAGGATAGAAGTTATTTAAGGTAAGAGAGGATTATCAGCAATACTGCAGCTCCACATCTCCCTTCCTCAGACATTACTGGGGCAACATTCCCTGATCCCTGATGGGATCAGAGCTTGGCATGGCTGGATTAGCTGCTGCTGGGGCAGATGCAGCCCTGCTCTAGATGAGAGGGGATGGGAGGCAGCTGGTGACCAGCAGAGCATCTGTCACATCAGCTCCATCTGACTGGAGCTGTCACAGACCCTGTGCCCCCTGGTAAACCTGTGCCATGGTTGGAGCTCTGCACTGGGGGATGAGTGGAGAGAAAGCCCTAAATGCAGTTGTACAGTACAATTTGTGGGTTGTACTATATGGGTTACTTTACCTTACAAGAATTGATAAAGTGTGAGGTAGGAGGCTGAGACAGATCCTTTTCCCTCTCCTGGCACTGATGGAAAAAGTTATTCAGGTAGGGATCCTAAAATAGGAAACATTCAAATTAATATATATTATAGAGGATTAGAATTTGGTGCCAGAAATTGATTACAGCAGTCACCCATGACACCCATAAACACACTTGGTCCCCACCATCTTATATGGGAGTCACTGAAAGAAAATCAATTCATTGAGTCCAACCCATTGGTCAGCACAGCTTGCTAAATGCCAGGTGCTCTGACAAATCCTTTTTCACTGTTGTGAGTGATTAATTTTTTCCTCACAACCCATGAAATTTCAAAGGTCAGACTTTTTTTTTCTTGGTGGTGCTTATAATTTATTTTCTTGCTGTTTAAACTGATATTCCACAATTTTTCTATTGGTATAATGTTAAACAATTTTTATTTTTGCTTGAATTGTGTCACCTTAAAATATGTATTCCATCATTGGCATCTTGTCCTTCTGTATTGAAATAATCTTTAAATGTCACAGAAACAAATTCATGCATGATTTAAAAACCCCTTTCAGACGTGCCCTGACACTTTTTGTGTGTAAGCAGGTCACAGAGCTAAGGGGAATGTTGGCTTACCTGAGTATTTACTGTTGATACAACGAAAGTAGAGACTTTGAAAAGTGGTTTCCCACTGTCTACCCATTTTATATCACT
This sequence comes from Agelaius tricolor, assembly GCF_023055355.1. Classification (NCBI taxonomy): domain Eukaryota; kingdom Metazoa; phylum Chordata; class Aves; order Passeriformes; family Icteridae; genus Agelaius; species Agelaius tricolor. Next base: position 9,932,455 of record NW_027269272.1, read on the forward strand.
GCCAATCTGCTGTCAAAGCAAAAACAACAAAAACATATTTTTCCACCTGTTTCCTACTTATTGAAGTTTGCATCAAATTTTCAGTGCACAGCTTTGCACACGAGAGTGCCTGACCTGCACTGGCTGCTGTGCCTTCACAAACACCATCACTGCAGCACAGACCCACTTTTCAGCACAAGACCAATGCTGCCATTCAAGGGACCAGATCCTGCCCCACCCTGTCCTCATGACAATGGCAAAACAAACACAAGGAGGCAGAAATAATCCAAGCTGGACTGGATCAGCAGGAAAATATGATATCACACCACAGAACTGGAGAATGAATCATGACTGTGGATCACATCAGCTGGAGAATGAATGTCATATGGCCTGAGTTTGTGAAAGAAACTCTTTTTGACCACTCTGATTCACATTTTGAGGAGTTATAACACTGGAGAATACATAAAATACACTTTTCCATATACACCTGTGAATCAGCAGCATAGGACACTCAGCTCAGTGCTCCATATATTAGTTCCTATAGTCAGGGATATACAAATAAATATCCTAAACCAGAAACCCTATTTACATTTACTATCCTCAGCAAATGCAAACGGAAATCTGATCTCATGAAAAACACCTGGAGATGAGAGCTCTGTGCCATGTGAGTGGCAAGGAGGGGGAGTGAATACCTTTGTGCTTGCTGGCTCCTGCAGGCTCAGGTAGTTGGGGGGCAGGCTGCTGGCCACTGGCACCTGGTGCTCCTGGGAAGCCAGCTGGGCATCTTTCAACAAAGGGAGCCAGGCAAACCCCACTGTGCACAAGAACAAATGAATAGGACTCTTTGGAAAAACAAAGCTTAAAGGAAGACAATAACATCCAGCCAAAAATTTTGAAATCCTTATTTGAATGTATATAATGCATATTTATAATTGAAAATAATTCTACTACAGGTACCTGGTGTTTCCAGAGCCTCTTTCTTTTTGGCATTAGCTTTTGCATTTATATCACAGGTGACATGATAAAATGAAAACAGAATGTGGTGTTTCTTATGGAGTTGAGTGGGAAGTTCAATTTTCACCTGAAATGTAAAATGTTACACCTCACTTTAGTTTAAAAATCAATTAAACCAGGCATCAGAGATGGGCTAAATGAGTGACATCTCTCTACACAGAGGTCTAAGTACAGCCTGCCTTTACTGGGTAATGTTTGCCCCATGGTAAACATTATGGTAAGAAATGCTGTCTTAAGGAAATTGTTTATGAGGATCATCTATCACTTTTACTTAAAACAGCTTTTTTCAACTTTGTCTTGGGGAGGAATATTTTCATTAATGATGAAAGAGCATAAGACGAAAGAGGACAGAACTAAAGAGTGGTGGACTCTGCTTAGAAGTGATCACCTGCACTTTAGCAGCCATAAATAGCCAGCCCCCATAAATGCTCATATTTTCAGGACAACCAAACTGAAACTAAAATTACATCTCTGCTACTGCTTCAGCATCATTTCATGGCCAAGACCAAGTAACAAAAACTGACATGAAAATAAACTTTTTTATAATTTCTGCTCAGTCTTAAATCCCATATCATGCTGTCCATAAAATCCTACATACTGCTTTTTAGGTATTATTAACCTATTGGAATAAAAATACAATAAAAAACTAATAAAAAATACAAATAAAAAATTAATCAGAACATGTTACCATAAGAACTAATAAAAATGACCCTTTGCTCTTGTGAACTGTGATGGAATTTATCCAAGCTAAGCCTGTGCTAAAGTAAGGGTTAGAAATGGTAGATAAATGCTTCCAGTGTTAAACCAGCTTATGGGTAAGAACCTAATACCATAAACACAGATATAAAATGGGCCCCCAGAGATAGAGATGAAGACAACTTTCTTCTTAACATCCTATATTCTTTTAAATTCTGCACCTGCTTCACTAGGGACATTTAGGATAGGTGCACACCTCTTCCAGCCAGATTGGCTACTCACATCTGAATTCAGCTCCTCATTTAGGTTGAAGTAATCTCCCCAAACCAAGTGGCTCACTAGCATCACATTGAGGACACTTTCAGATGTGTTAAACCCCAAAACACGTCTTGTAAAGGATTAGCAAGGAGTTCACAATCTCTGAAAATCTAATGCTTTAAGTTCCACCCCAGTTCCTAAACAGAAATCTTAAAATTTATACTTCACAAGTGGTTGTACATCATCTGCTGATCTTGCCTCAGCAATTTTATCAAAGTAAATTTTAACTGAAAAAGGAAATTTTACTGACTATGAGAACAGTTTGGAAAATGCTGGCTATAAACCCTATGCTGTTTGCCAGTCTCATCACTGCACATAAAGCAGCAGTGGAAAATCCAGAACAGACAGTTGACATTCACAAGCCACCAAACACACCAGTCCCTGATAGGGTGAAATTAATTTCACCTGCAGGAAGCCTGGGGAACCAACACTGGGTGAAACAAGAAGATGCAGCTGTGAGTAACATTGGGCAAAGGCATCCCATGAACTGCTCTGTGGCTGCACCCTCAGAAGCAGCAGCTGAAGGACTTGCTGCAGCCACCACACGTCACTGCACATTCTGTTCAGACCACTGCATCAACAAAATGCCCCAGTGCACATCTTGGATGTCAGAGAGGGATTTGTTCTGTCACTTGGCTCCACACTTCACCATAATGTTTACTGTTTCCATTAAATTCAGAGATGCAGCTGGATCCTTAATGTAATCCAGACATGCATTTCAGAGAGCTGGACTGTTCCTAATTAATTCTACAGCATCTTAACTGTACTCAGAACATCTTACAAAAGAACAATCCACTGAGTTGATTTAAGAAGAGAAAACAAAACATGATCCTGCGGGTCAATCTACACAGCACAGCCCTTCCAGATACACAAGCAATGGCAACAGAAGCATTCTGTACAGATATTTTTCTGTCTCACTGGCAAACATGTGGGATTGGCAAACATTTAATGAAAGAAAAAGCAGACTGACCTCATCATAGAAATCAGGATTCTGGGAATGATGTAGCACAGCAGTGTAGGCTGAGGTTGTAAATAAGGGTCCACCTGGCTTCCCATAAATGCACTGATAAAAGTAACATGTTTTCATTACATTGGGAAATTCTGCTGAAGATACTAGTACTGGTATATCTAATATGTATGCACATTTAAAACAATTATCATGAAAGATTGATCATTACTTTATCAAATATTAAAAGAAATGTTTTAAGTGTTCAAACCTGGATTTTTTAATACACCCTTCCAGTAAAAGTCCATTGATTCTGTGATAATTACCCTATGCTCAATTAAGCAATGCAGACTCCTTAGACTTCTTCCCTGCTGTTATCAATTTCAGAGTTTTCTGCAAAAAGCTTTACAAAATCTATTTCAATTTTATACAGTTCAATACACAATACAGTGCTTTTACTGACTTTCAAATGTTGCAAAAGCTATCCCTGTTAAGAATCTATTTTCTGGCAGGGTCCTGTCTGGGAGCTCTTGATGACTGAGTAATGCAGTTTTATTTATTGCTGGGAAAACTAGACCACAACTGGACTATGCAACAGCCCTTGGGTAATACCAAAGTTAAAAATGAAGATTAATTCTTAACAAAGTTAAGAATAAAGTCTCAGGTCCTTCTAATTTTGTGCCTCACTCTTTTCAATCAAGTCTCCAGAGCTCAATGAGAAACGTAGGATAAGTGATAAATTCTAGAAAAAGCAAACTGCTCTGTAAAAAATGGTTCCATTTTCTAATATTATCTCCTTTCCCCTCCACCAGTCAGAGCACTGGCACTGCAAAATGGAATCACTGTGACCAGCTGGGATCTAACAGAGCCACAGTGCAAAATTAGAGGGATGTATGACAACATCCACTCTTGAATTGTTCTGGGTCAGTATCACCCTTATTCCTGGGTTTTATCAGCAATGTTCTCAGAAACAGCACCCTCTGAGCATAAAGCTCTAGCAGCTCACCTTGAGTGGCTTTGCTCCTTCTTCATCAGAGCTTTTGAACTCAATGCACACTGTTATATTCCGTGCCTGGGGAGACAGGAGCATATCAAAGCTGAGATCAGAAATGGGGAGCCAGAAAAACTCAGGTAAACTACAGAGCTGGAATAAGGCCTTTTCAGAATCCAAGAGAAACATGCAGATGGTGTATAAATATTTATAAATGCCTGTAAGTCTCAGTGATATCACTAGAAATAAAATTTCCAAGAAAAATGCAAAATGCAAGCCAGGCCTCAAAATGACTGTGTAGAAGCAGACTCTTAAGTGATCAGAACTTACCTATACCTTGGCCTCCTTAATTAGTTTTCAACCACCATGGAAACACAAGTGGTACCAGGTTTCATTTAAGAACTACAAACATTATCAAGATTAATTTTATCTGCACACGTTTTGTCATTAATATAAAGCCCTTCTGAAAACTGTGAAGAAGGTATTACCACATTATCTCTCTTTGAATCACCGTTACAACTTAATCCATAGATTCATTAAAATGGTACCAGTGTTTTATGATTGCAAAAGCTGAAAAAGATGAAGAGCCAACTCAGTGACATCTCCATTTTCCTCTCCTTTATAAATTATCCTGGATTCCTGAATGAGCTCATGCAGGCCACTGCTAGCCCATGTTGGCCTGAATCAGTCAATTCTGTACCTTGTTGAAGTGTTTTTGGCTGTCATACTTGAGGTGTTTTGGATAGATGTATATTTGGTTCTTGTACACTCTGTAAGGTCGAGAGTATTTTGTTGATTCCTGCACGAACTCCTCCACTTCCACTGTTGGCTGATGCTCCTTTACATTATGGAATGGCTTGATTGGAATAAAGGATGAAGTAACACAGTCTTCAAAAGAAAAGAAAAGAGATCCATCACATATTGAGTTTGTTTTCACTGTCCTACTACTGAGAATAAGCATATTGAGATGGAACATACAAAATCCTGCCTTAACTTACCTAAAATGACTGATGCTGAGATGCCTTAAATTTACACATTACCTCAGAACAGTGGCAATATATCATCCTTAAATGATTTCTCTCACTTGAATTAAACTGGACAGCACTGGTAACCTCTTTTGACACCCACATTATTTGGTGACATTTTATGGTTTAACAGCCCCATTGGTATAAGGACAACTTCTACAGAATGCACTGAGTGATGCTGCTTCCCATCAATTTTACAGCTCAACACCTCATTTAAGTTTCTCTATTATCTAATAACATGCTACATAAAATGAAGAAATGAGCAGTGCAGCACTAGATCAAATATATGATGCAATTGGGATAACTGAAATCAGATCAGGAAACAGAAGATGAAAATAAGCCCTCTGTCACTGAGACTGGGAGAGATTAAAACTGGACAGAGAATACTTTCTCTTCCTATGTCATTAAAGCAGTGAGACATTTAACTACATGGGGAACTCAAGCTGAGAGGGGCCACCAATTTAGAGATGTCCAGAGCAACCAGAACTATTTCTGGGAAAAGCCATTGGACAGATCCTGCCTACAAATTCCTTCCTCAAATCATAGGATAATCCCCAGGAAAAGTCTACCAATATGTTGTGAGGAAGCTGAAAGGAGCTTGTGGTCCCTCACATACACCATGCCAAATTTTACTTCCTTCCAACCTAGAACAAGAGGAAATTGCCAGTTTCAGAGCAATGCAGGTGCTCTGCAGCCAGGGAGAAGTGGCTCCAGGCCAGCTGCAGCAGTGGGGTTTCTTTCTTCTCTTTCACAGACACTGAAAACTGGGCTGGATCTGGCCAGGTACAGGATGAAACAAAGAGTGGTGTAATCAAATGACAGCAAATCAAAACCACTCCCCTGCATACGTTTTCCTACACAAAGGACACCCCTCTGTCAGAACTGTCTCAAGGCACAATTATGGATGGAAAGCCTACTATTTAATTAGAATAATTAATTTTAAAGTGGAATCATACTTGGATGTTCCAAAGGAACACAATCAACTGCAATGTCCAAACAGCCAGGTATAGTCTGTATTTTGCTAATCTTCTCTGCTCTGCAATGAGATAAATGAAAACATTTTAGAAAATTAGGAGAACAGAGATCATAACATCACAGGAATTAACTGAAAATGAAAAACAGACCCTTATTTAAGATATTTAAGTTACATTAAACACATTTAACATATACCTATTGGCTATTAAACTCTAATCAAATGTAATAGCACAAATAAAATATGATTTGGTTTGTGGTTTCTTTTTTTTTTCTTAGTCTCACTCCTGCCTTCTCTTTGCAAGCAGTATTATTTTGTAGAAAAGGAAGGAAGTGATGAAGCAAAATTTATGAGAATTAACTTATCTACTTTTACTTCCTAAAACCTGAATGAAATATTCCCTGAAAGGAATTCAGTGAGCACTGGGATGAGAGGAGTTCACAGCATTGTGGCTTCTGCAGGTGCCATGCTGAAAAGGGACCAAGGCATATTCCTTGTGCCTGAGCAATTTGAGCAGAGCCAAAACCACAATTCTAAATCTCTTTTGTCCAGGAGATGCTTTAGGAACACAAACACAGCAGAGGTGACACTAATGAATAGTCAGTGGAGTGTCCTGACCAGTAACAATAAGGTGGCACAAGAAGTTAAGGGCCTAATCCAATCCCTGTAGCTGACATTCAATCTTTCTATGATCTCTTTTCATATAAATGGAACAGAAGTTATTTAGATTAATTCATTTTTAGGCCCATTTAGAGCAGAAGAGACAAGGAGAAATACATGGTACAATTCTCATGTCACTTATCCAGTATAAACACAGACCCTGCTCTAGAATTAACCTAATTTATACCTGTATGAAAACTACCCAGCCAAGAAATTAATAGGCTGTAAAATACTTGGAGAAGGTTTTTACTTTCGATGTCCATTCTTTGGAATTTGCCATGGAGACAAACAAACAAAAGCAAGGAGTTGGGAAACTCACAAAAGAATGATTTTGTATCTCTGTCACTCTTTTTTGGTTTTTTTCCCCTGAGATAATGTTGGGTACTTCACCTGCATTTCCCCTGATAAAAGCTGGTTTAAGCAATCACTATTTTTGGTTATAATAACATTTATTTTAATGTGCCAAATGACATCTCAATTTTCCTGGAAAGCCCAACCTCAAGCACTCTTTGGCAGGTAATAACCTAATGTGAAAAACACTAATGTAATATAATTTAACACGGCCACTTTGGCACACTGTGGTAAATGAAGAAAAAAATCCAGCTACAATTATTCTGCACGGCTTTATAAAGCTCCAAAGCAAACTAGAAGTTTTCCTTACCTTCTGTATTCTGCTATTAGTTTAATCAAATCTTCCATGGAAATCTTACTACTTTCTTGCCTGAATAAGGGTGAGAATCGGGAGTCTCTGTCAACATTTCCCTGATTATCTTTAAACACTGGCCTATAAAAAAAGAAAAATGACATATTAATAAACAGTCATCCATATATATGTGTGTATGTATATATTTGAGCATTTGAAATTCTCATGTAATCTTTTAACAAGGTTGTGATAGGAATTCTTAACACAAATTCACAGCCTCTCTGCAGATTTTCACCCAAGAGAACCCTGCCAAGCTTTATGCTTGCAGGACAAAGGCAATTTCAGTTTATTCCATGTGCATCCCAGTCCTGCAAAAACCTCACACCTGGTTTGAGCAAGAGCCTCTCATCCATCATGGACATGACTCCTCCCTTCAACAAAGAGACTGGTTCCTTATTTCAAGGAATCAATTTGAAGAATTCAATGTATTAGTAGGTAGTTTCATCCATAGGTAATTTCATCCAAGAAGTTATTATCCAAGGAAAATCATTATAGTTTTAAAGAATGGAAATCATAACTAGCTGTCAAATCTCAACCACCACCTCTTACCACAATGAAACACAGGCTTTTACAGAACCAGGTTAGAGACTTCAGGGAATGTTTCTGTGCATTAAATCTGTCCTGTGCCCTCCAGGAGCACGACACCAACTCACTGTGGCTTAGCATTCCCTCACAAAACAAGTTTGTGGAACACCAACTAAATTTTTGATCAACCAGCTATGAAGTGCCCAATGAACTGGAAAAGAAGGATATCCATCTATAACAGAACAATAAATATCAGTTGTTGTGTGCACAGGAAAACATTTCCAGCCATTTCCATTCCTGCTCATTGACACTTGCAGGATTTAATTACGACACTGCAGTGCCCTTTGTGTATCCTCAAGGGTCACACACGCTGCTGGACCGGCTAATGTAACAGCTATCCAAATTAATGAACCTTGGATTCAACTGCAGGATGAAAAAACATTGCTTAACAAAAGTAAAATGTTCTTGACACTAACTGCTGTTCTGTGAATCATTTGGCCAATCTTGCTTCCTTAATTTACTTCTCTGTTCCACTGCCAGTGAGAAGAAGAATTGATGCCAGGACAAATTGCCAGATGCAAAATAACAGAGCAAACCTTTGGAAGAGGAGCCCAAGAATAAGTACAAATGCACCATATCTTCACTCAATTGACTGAGAGAAGCATCCCTATCTCATTTCTTTGCAACTGTCAAGAATGATCAACTCTCTTCTATCAGATTTTTACCTCCAGCTGTTGGAGGGAATAAGGTCCACACCAACAAACCATGTCAAAAAGCTTACTAGGGAGAAACCAGACCTCATTCTGGCAGCCACCACTTACTCTACAGATCCTATTAAATTGCAGTCAGAAAAAAGTAAAAGAAAAGAAAAAAGATTTAATAATTATTACAGTATAGGTGACGTGATGATATTTCTTGGACTCAGCACTGCTTCCTCCTCCAGACTAACAGAGAGGACCAAAACATTGGGTGAGTGATTTCTGCTGTGCCCCTGGGCTCTGCAGTGTGATGCTGAGCAAACCCAGCTCTGCTGGAAAGATTTCAGAGCAGGCTCTGACACTGAGCAAACCCCTGCTCAGTGCAGCAGGGTGTAGGGGCACTTGCCAAGGAGGGCTGTGGATGCAAGTGAGAAAGGAAATGAAGCTGGAAGTAGCTCATCTGGGTCAGTGGTATTGATCACTGCCCTTCAGGAGGCTCAGGGACACAGCATCCTGATCCTCAAGGTATCTTCAAACCCAAAAGATTCCACCATTGCCCTTCCCTCTGGTTTGGAGTCAGAAGGGCTGTACAAAGTCATCCTGCCTACAACCACTGCTCCAGAGCATCAGTGCTCCTTGGTTATCACATGCTCTGCCTCTAGGACTGGCTCAGCAGCATGTCCCTGCCTAAAAAATGCACCCAGGACAAAATTAAAGGCAACTACTAAAAAACAGGGAAGTACTTTTTAATCTCTCCAGTTTACACACAGTACTCCATTTATATAAAGTTCTTACAACCACATGAGTAGTTTAGATGTCCACTGAAAACAAGATAACCTTTCTTAAAAAGGTATATTTTATGCACAGATCAAATTGTAGTGGTGTCTCCATTCCCCAGGTTCATTAAAGCTGAAGAATTGCCAGAGCAGCAAGAATTGAATGTGTTACAGCTGCAGTTAAGTAACTGCAATCCCATGTTTTGCTATATCCTTGCAGGTGGAACAAGAGTGCTCCTTGTCACAGGAATCATACTGAAGGCACTTGAGAATGACAACTGTCACATTAAAACAAAAAATGCTTTAAAAACTTCTACAGTCCTGGAGTCCAGTAACTGTCTAACACATTAACAGTGTACCTTAGTGCTCGGTACTTAATTACTGAGATATTTTAATATGAAAAATTTCACCAAACTAAACTCCTGAGGAGATTCTAAAAGTGGTAATTCAGGGAAAAGCAAGTTAATAGATTACACTAAAAAAACTGAAACATCATCTCAGTACTTAATAATTTACATTATTCTCTTCCTCTGACATTGTTAGCTGTCCACAATCCTAAAAACTAGTGAAGCACAGAAAACCTGCACATTGTTCATAATTTACTTTTGAAAAAGGTTACTTTTGAAGTAGTGGTTTTTGATTTGGGGGACAATTGCTCACCTCCAGGGTTAGACATTCAGTGGAAACCAGTGCAGTCTCACTGCCTTCAGCTACCTCAACCCTTGGCAGCTGAACCGAATGAGGAGCTGCACAAGCTGCTGAAGGGTTCCAATATTAGGCTCTAAAACATGAAGTTTATGAGGGTGGAGAGGGTTTGAAGGAGTAAGAGTGTAAAAACTAATCTCTGTGAATGAAGTTTCCCCCCACATCTACAATATGTAGCTGAGGGAGATATTTGCAAACTTTGGCAGTTCTGGCAGGAATATGAGACTCTGACACACTGCAATTCTAACACGTACTGTAATTATACCTGCAAGAGCACACAGACACCAGATTTCCCAGCAGGAACTCAGGGAAGAACCCTGAGTCATGCTTTTGAGCAATGCTAACAAACTGGTGCCACAGGAGCTAATTAAGAGTTTCAGTCACATGTGCAATACTCAGCTGTCAAGAGTTTGGCTTGCTGAATGCATACGTAAAAATCGCACTGTGGCCATCTGTAACTGCTTTATGGAGGGAAATTTCCACACAAAAACAGGAGTGTGGTTAATGCCAGAATGAACTGACTGGAAAACACATTTCCAAACCCAGGGTTTTGCTATTTATCATAGCCAAACCATTTCTTTCCCCCTGTAGTGCGATAGCTGCATGTGGAAACTTCTATTTTCAAGCTGTGAAAACAGAAATATTTTATACTTTGCTTTTATTAAAGTCGTACCTGAGCAATGTTAACAGACAAGCAGATGTAAATGAGTGTGGAATTTGAATTTTCTCAGTGCACCCTAGCTCGGCAGGTATTTAGGGGGCTCTCTGCCTCACAGGGACAGCAGCAAAACTTGGAAGGGAGAACAAATGGGGAAAAAGAGCCAAATTTGGTAAAAGGGGATCAAAAATCACAGGGGTGCCTCAGTCTTGAGGTGAGACAAGCAAAAATTATACAGGAGGAGAGAGAGAAAGAAGTCCATTACTGCCACTGCACTGACCTGCAATAAAACCCAGCTGACCAAATGAGAAAACAGAAGTTCTCCATCAACTACTAACATGAAAAATGCAGGAGTACCTGAACTGTAATCCCTCAATATGACCCCCAAAGCATCTCAAGTCCTTGGTCAGATTTTTCTTAAAACTTGACAGCCATCAAAACAAGAATAGAGCCTCAAGAACCTGTGCACCTACTTTCTAGATGGCCACTGCAACTTATTTCAGACCACAATTATCTTTGCAGAAAATTCTTATGAGAACTGTAACTTTGAAATCTCTTTGGTCATTTTTAGCACCCAATGAATGGTGGAGCTCATGATAAATTGATATTCTGTCAGCTACCTTTGCTGCTCCCTGGCAACTTCACTACATACCTGAAGAAAAGATTCCACCACAGCAACATTTAATGAGCAAGTAACTGACGTTTAGCTGTGAGAAAAATAGGGCAATGAAACGAAAAGCCTGCAGGATATTCTGGGGTCCTGGACCAGACAGAAAGCTTTGCTTAGCTTCAGGCAGGAAAAGTGGAAAAGAATAAAAAGATAGAAGTCCAAGGGAATAAGCTATAAGAGGCTTATAAAATCATGAAAAGAATGAATACATACCTCACTGACCAAGCAAAGGGCATACGGTATCTCCCCAGCTTGCTGCAGAACTGTTTATTGGATTTTAACACTTTCTGTGCACACTGCAAAAAAGGAAATGTGAATTATTTCATCAGTATCATTCTAACATCTTAAATGCTGCATGAAGTACATCCAAGCTGAAGAGGCTACAGTGTCCTACAATAATTTGGCCTGATACTGTTCATAACAAAAGGTTCTGGGGTGGACAGCAGAGATAGCACAAGATGATATGATGCTGCTGACAAATTAAACCCTGTCACCACTCCTTTATTCAAAACTGCATTAAAGTTGTTATTGCAGTTTTCTGTCACTACCCAATGCAGGTGCAGTGCCTGCTCTCAGAGACAGAGAGGTGCCTACCCCAGCTTTTCTCCTGTACAATGTTCCATAGCTCATAATTTCTAAAACATTGCTGAAACAGAACATCCCTGTACTAAGGCAGAACCAGCACAGCCATGCACCATGCATGGATTTGTAAGTTGCAGACAAAATGGAGCTTCATTCATCCAGCCAGTGGAACCTGGACATTTTCTTTCTGAAGCATGGGGCTCTCAGGAGCCTGTCCTGTTCAGAAACCTGAGGTTTGTCAGCATGATTTGCAATGCCTTCAGCAGGCTGAAGCTCACAGAGCAGGAAATGATGTTCCTATTACATTACCTTAAAAGAATCAGGATTCTTAATGTAAGGCTCGGCACTGCTGGCAATGTTTCCCGTAAGCACCTTTTCGATTTTTGCCACCAGTACAATCTCAGAGTGAGGATTACTTATGGAGAAAAGAGCCTGTGGATAAAAGGGAGAACAGTTCAAAAGTATACAGTGATACTGGAGGAAGGAAATACTGAGCAATACTGAGCCAGTGCTCTCTGCTGATGGAAAGAGTAACAAACCAAATCCAGAAAGGATTATTAAGGATTATTATCTCTACTTATTCAACACAGCCAGATGGAAAAGAAAATCTTCATGCTACTGCTGAAGTCAGCTTGTGCACATGCAGCACCTTGCAAACAAGGTGATTCAAGTCTTGACTGACTCAAGTCAAAAAGCAGTATGACCATGTTGTATGGCCTAACTGTTCCTCTTGGGCAGCACCTAAGAGCTGGCCTGAGTCAGTCATTCCCCAGGGGAATAAGAGGAGAAAAGGTAACACAAGCTGTTTCAGCCCACAGCTTATGGCAACAGCAAGAATGTGGAAGCACTTTGAGATTATTGCAGCATCTAGGTGCTGCTATGAGGTGTGATTTGGTTTGGCTGGTTGGGAGAGGTCAGCAAATGGACCCAAAGAGCACAGGGAATATGGGTGCTTTCTCTAAACAGGAGACATACCTTTTATCAGTTCTGACTGTACATAGTCTATACAGGGAACTCAGAAAGCAAGTGCCTTTACATAACTGACACACAAAAGAGAATTCTGTTGAAAACAAGAACATAGCATGGAAAAGTTCTCCAATGAAAAGGAATATTACCAAACTAAAATAAGTCACACAAGTCACTAAGCCATGCAAGTCACATGTGGAATACCTGTTTGGGGTATTTCAGCCACTCTTCTGGGAACCCTTTGACCTGTGGTTCTTCCATTTCATTTGAGTCAATATTTTCAACTGCACCATTTTCTAATGGACTTGAGGAACCTGAAATCATCTGTCTAACCAGAGTGTGGTTCAAATCCACATGAAAATCAGCAGAGATCTTCCTGCCGTCCCTGACATCATACAGTGCCACACTCACAAAGAAAGGCTCTACCTGCACGAAACACCAGAAACATAATATAATTGAGAGGTAAAGGCCATCTTTTTATGGGTTTCTGCAACTAGAAAAAAAGAAAGTAAACAAATATTATTTACAATATATGAGACACATTAAAAACACATGTTCACACACACCCCAAGATTAGTTTCCAACCATGCAATTTTAGGGGCTTTTAAAGAAAGCTTGTTAACAGCGTGCCAGAAGAGGAGCTGACAGCTCAGAAACTCAAAAGCAAAGAGATAACTAATTATAAGAGTAAATGAATAGAGCCCCAGAAAACACACTGCAGGATTTTTAAAATGCAGATTGAGAGACATTATAAAAGAGGGAAGAGTGAGTGTGGGCTTTCCAGGGATTGTCAGAAATGCAACACAAAGATGACGAATGTAAGGGGATGGAAAATGTTTACTGGTACAAACACAAAAGCTTGGGTGTATTATTCTGTGGGAAACACATGTTCCATTTTGCTGGGAAACCAAGAGCATTCAAACCACTCTGACAGTGCCCACTTATCCTATGGCAGAGTACCAGGGAATTCAGTCCTGTGACTGAAAGTAACCTCCTAAGAGCATCCATAGTTCTGACAGAATAAATCAGCCTCAGGATAACACCACCTGAGCTGTCCAGAAACCAGAACCTTAAAACTGAGGAGATAAAGAGCAGTGCACAGCAGGTACAATGTCCTTTGCTTTTCCAGCCTCTGCAGTGGATATTGCATGCCCTTGGTGCAGTTATCATGGTTTTATTTAAATAGTTATTCCAGTCTGCCAAAAATAGATATTGATTACATCATGCTGAATTTGCACTCACTGTAGAGGTCATCTTCAAATGAAAAACAAACAAATCAGCAAACAAATCAATGCCTCATATGTAATATATGAAAGTGGAGCTGCTGGGACACTGATGTCTCATAACTTTACTGCTTCAGAGGAGAATTAACTAAAAGCTATAGACTGACATCTACATCTCAATTTTCCCAGCTCTTTTTTTTTTTTTCAGTAAGAATAAGCAAAATTTTCTGTTTTGTCCTGGTTTTAGCTGGATTTTTCCACTAGATGAAACATCTTGTCCTTTCTATTTTGCCTTCTCTCCTGTAACTTTATCTGCTTGGTTCCTTCTCTCCCTGAAAAACAACAAAAAACCCCCAGTTTACCAGCAACTGATACTCCATTGCCTCCCTACATAGGTCTTGGAAGTTTAAACTTGTTCTTCTTATAGCAATTGTTAAGAATCCTCAAGGTTTGAAACATTTTTAATCCTTCACTGAACTATAGCTAAAAGTCTGCAATATAAATCAGCTTCAAAATATCTATTGAAAAGTTAATCAGTTTTGTTATTCAGTCCAAAGGGAGCACTATGCATGTGTGATACAGCTTTCCTTTCACTTCTCTCTCCAAACTAACATATATATGAAAAGAAGAAAAACCCCAACCAACAAACCAACTAAAAAAAGAAAGAAAAAAATCACAGAGAAATAAGAAAAGCTTACATTGGTTAAGGGATCATTTTCATTTTCAGTAACACAGGCCTGGAGATTCAAACTGAGGGATTTGCAGGTAACCAGGATCCTCTTTGCAGGCTTTTCTTCAAATGGCTTTATCACTGAGTTTGTCCCTGGAAACTCCTTCTTCTGAGGATTCAGTGCCTGAAATAAGTAGGGCAATTTGTTATACATAGGAAAAAGCATCATATTCCAAAACAAAGTAAGCTTTTTAAAGGTCTTTGCAATTACTAAAACACCTGAAAACCTCAAAAGTCTCTGTTGGTCTCTTCATATTACTATAGTAAACAAGTATTATTCCTAATTT
The DNA here is from genome assembly GCF_023055355.1 of Agelaius tricolor. Lineage (NCBI taxonomy): Eukaryota > Metazoa > Chordata > Aves > Passeriformes > Icteridae > Agelaius > Agelaius tricolor. Next base: position 9,947,580 of record NW_027269272.1, read on the forward strand.
ATAGATTAGGAAGCAAACAAAAAAGGTTGCCTGAGGACATATATAATGTCAGAGGCAGAATTAGGGATTTGAATTAGTTTCTTATAATTTTAGAACTTACTTTTTTCTTGTTTACTTACTGTTTCTAAAACTTCAGCTTTTAATTTCCTCATATAGATTAAAACCCCTCACATTTTCAGATTATTAACAGTACATTTTAGAATGAGATTCCAAGCATTTTCCTCTTTCCCCATTACTTATATATCACATCACTATTTTAATTTGCTTAATACTTGGAATAAAGGTCTTATAGTTGATTGACATCAGACTCAAGTTTAAATACACACTGATCCCAATGTTACTTAAGCCTTCTTTTTAACTAAAATAAAATTTCCATTTAAATCACATTCAGTGCAAGAAATAACTTTCTTTGAATCCTGACATTAAATGTTAAACTTTGCTTTAATGCTTGTTTTAAACTAATTCAGAGCATAGCTCAGCTGGACTGGATGACCTCCAGAGGTCACTGCCATCCTCAGCCATGCTCAGCCCAAATGCAGAGTCTGTACAGAAATCTCTGTGGGCTGCAGACAGCTCCTCTCCCTCTTCACTGCTGAAGCCTTGGCTATTCCCAGCTTGCTCAAGTTCAACCCACTCTGCTGGCTGAGCTAACCCAGTTAGCTCATTTCACCTGTATTTTAAAACTTCTAAGAATTAAAAAAAAGAAAAAAGAAAAAAGAAATATTGCTTACTGCTATATCAGGATCCAAAGAGAACAGGTTTAGTCGCTCTGTATTGCGAGAGGCTTTCACTGTTTCTTCTGTTTCTGTGATGTACTGTGGTGACAGACAATAAATTAGTTTTCTGCACAAGAACAGAAATCCATAGAGCTGTTAGACTTCTAAAGGAGTGATCAATGTTTCACTCAAAAGAACATTTCCCCCTTCTGCAGCAGTTATCCCCAAGCACCCCTTGTTTGTGAAGCAGGGCTTTTCAGGCCATGACACAATTCTAAGGAATCCCAAAATAGATCAATTAAGTAATTCAAGTTTTTGTATGTTCACATATGCTATCCATTATCATTGCTGGGGCCTCCCCAACACAGGGAATAATGTGCTCTGAGTCCTTGAATCAGAAGGCTGAACTATTGCTTTATTAAGCTAAGTTATATTACACTTATACTAAATTACATACTAAAGAGATATACTACACTAAAAGAATACTAAAGAAAAACCCGTGACTGTCTGAGACAGCCAGGACACAGCTTTGACCTAATTGGGCAAGGAATCAAATCAACTTCACTGGTGTCTAATTAACAAATAACTTTGGGTAAACCATCTCCATAACACATTCCACATGTGCAAAACAACAGGAGCAGCGAATGAGATAAGAATTGTTTTCTCTTCTTTGTGCTTCTCACTGCCTTCTCCAGGAAAAACCCTGGGAGAGAGTTGTGCTTGCTGCTCTCTGTGAAGAGAGCTGCAGTCACAATCCATTGAGGAAGATGTCAGATCTCTGCACCAAAATCAGTTTACAGATGCCCAAGCTGAGGGAAATAAGCCCCCAACAAACCAGCCCACAGAAAAACACCTGAGCCAGGGGAGGGCAGAAAGGGGAGCAGCAAATGTCACCCAGCCTCACAGTGTCACCCAAAGGGAAGGCTGGCAGTCCTCTGCCCCCACCCTCTGCCACAGGGAGCATCAGACATACCCATCTCCTTCCTGACACATGCTTAAGTCAATAGCCAGCTCTCTGACAAAAACTTCACCTTCTGAAGCCACTTGGTGCTTTCCTACCCTACCTTCTAAAAGTTTATCCTTACGTCTAACTGCAAAAACCTTTTTCCTTGCTATTAAGCTCATTTATCCAATATGTAAAGTAAGCCCTACACATTCCCCTCCCCTTAAAGATCCCTAGGGATATTTCAATTGCTCAATTCCTTCAGTCTTTCTTTGCACTCTCTAAGATTGTTCATCTTTTCTGGTTGCCTAGGACTGAGTACAACCCTTAGCTGACATGGCACAGGATATTCTCTTGTTCAATGTTTCATGTCTCCCACAACATCATGGTATTGCCAGTACACATTAAGTAACAAGCAGCAGCAGCCCAGCAGGGCCAAGAGCTCTGTGCTCACTTCCTAACATGCCCTGCCCATGGCCTGACCTGCAGAAGGAGCTCTGGCAGCCTGGTTTAGATAGAGAAGGGGCCAGGATGTTCATCTGCATGGACTAGGGAAAGGCCACAGAACACTGCTGCAGCCAGGCCTGTAGAGCCAGGGTAGGGGAACTGGAATTATCCATATAAAGGGCAAAAAAAGCATCAGAAAACAAGCTGACCATCTCCTATAGCCTTGCAGGCACCAGTGGTCTTGGAGATATCTGCAAGACACGTCTGAGATATCTGCATCAACTAAACCATTAGAAAGAATCTACCCACAGACAAGATGATCAGACACTTCTGCTGCCCTTAATACATAAACTCAGATATGTTTAATTTGGTTGGTTGATTTGTTTTTATTTTGTTCGGTGATTTTCTTTTTTTTTGCTTTTTCACATTCTAGGTGACCATTTCACATTTATGAATATGACCTACAGTAAAATTCTGTCCTCAATTGCACAGACAGCTTTCAGCTCAAATCTGTGTGACATCCTCAAACAGCATTTGGCTCTGTAGGCAGACAGCATCTACAGCAGCTCACTGGCAGAAGGCTACAAACAGATTGTACACTCATTTAAGAGAAAGCAGTGAAGCATTTCCAATCTAGCTTTTCATTAAAAAGCTTCTTAGCACCATACACAATTATCTCATCCACATGAAGCAGTTTATGAGCTCCAGAGGACAAAATGCCTCCCCTGGCAGCACATGCATCTTTCAATGAAGTTACAGAAGGCAATGAGCAGTTCAGAGCTCACCTCCTTGCCACTCACACAGGAAATCTTGGCTCTCCAAGGGCCAGATTCTACTGAAATGCCGTTCAGATGAGCAAATATTTCACACATAACTGAGGGGACCAGACCCTTATTGACTTCACAAGTCTCAATCAAAACACACTGTGGAGCACCTTCTCTTTGCATCTGGTGGAGATTTTCTCACTTAAACAAAAGGATGAGGTGCTCAGAAAGGATTATTCCTGTCACTTGTGTGTCTAACAATTGTAATAGACTGTGCTATATTTTTCAACCTCTCAGAATATTAATGATCAGGTATTGGCAGGCATTTTCCACATAGGAAATTCTTTCCACTAGACTTGTAAAGAAAAGTGTAACATCCATTACTTTTGCGAAGTCTGGGTGCAAGGTGCTCTCTGAAGAATCTGCCTCTTCTTGAGAGCAATCATAATTCACTGGAACTTCTGCAGGGTCTTGAAGAGAAGGAAAAATAAACACAAAATGGTTTTATTATTCTTGCTATTACCATAGGGTTTAAAAGCTAAAAACCCATATTTCCATGTAATTTCTTTTTACTCCTTTCAGACCCATCATCTCTCCAAATGGAAGGGATGCTCTGTAAACCTCTGTCCTCCTCAACTTCATCTCTCACTGCTGCTCACTCTATCTTAGTCTATTTAAGCTTCCAAACAACAGGCCTGACTGCTCAGTGAACCATCCCACACATTCAGCCATGACAAATATTCACACCCATGACAAAGACACCTTTTCCTCTCAGTCCCTTCTGATGCAACACAAGGGTTTACATCAACCAAAGATTTGGGATTCCCATAAAGGGAGTGTTCAGTGAGGCAGGCAGGGCCTTCCCCTCTCTCTGGGAAAGGGAGGGATGCAGTCTGCACTCCATGGGCTGCAAAAACCTGTGGGTGCAGCAGAGAGCCCTGAACACAAGGCCTGGGCTTTACCCAGCTCAGCACAGAGGGCTCTGCTCTCACGTGGTAATTCAGCCCCATGTGAAAGAAGTCACTACAGTCACTTAGGGCTCTTCTTGCCAAGAAAATTTCATGGCTTTTGACAAATTAACTCTATAGCACATTCCTGTTGCTTGTTATCAGCTTTTTTATCAGAAGAGACTTCTGTTTTCTCTTAGCCTGTGTTTTTGACCTCTTATGCACATGTTTTTTCCTGTTTTATTAATATTCCGTACGGGTCACATTTTCAAAAGTACTCCTCTGATTCTGAAGTGCAAGTCTCTTGTGCCTCCAAGTTCTAAAAACATCTTTGTCTATATGAGTATCCTGTCCTTCCAGAATTAGAACTTACTATAAACATCAGGATAAAGAGTTCAATTAGCTCTGAACATCCCTAAGATTCAGATGCCTATGGATGCAAAGCTTTGACTCGGCTCAGAGCACACGCATTTTACATCTGTATTAAGGTTTCAAGTGTTTTCAGCCTTACAATTTCAGCTGGAGTGCATCCAAACTGCATGTGGATTTATTATGTGGAGGAATGAGTTACTGCCACATGAAGACTGCAGTACAACAGAGCATCCAATTCTTTCTTCCACAGTGAGAGCATAATGTAAGCTCAAAAAAGCAAGAAGCAAAAGTCAATAAGCTTTCAGAGAAAGAGCCATATACCACAGCTGGTTTTTTTTCTTTTAAATTATTAGCTCCAGATTTTTAAAGAAAGCATAATGTTGGAAAAATAACTGATCAAACCACTCTCCAGCACTTTTTTAAACCTTCAGAGTTCCAGGACAGTAAAACACAAAGTACCAGCAAGATCACTAACAGAAAGGACTAAATTTAAAAAAGAGCTGCATATGCAAAGTGGAGCCACATTGCTCCTGCTGACTTTGTGGGAACAGCTTTACCTCCCCTCCAGCCATTTGAAAATGATCTGAGGGGAGTTAGCTGAAATTGTTCAGAGATTGCCAAGACTGGTGCTGCCTTGTCAGGAATCAATAGGTACAGAATCCATTACAGACTCAGGCAGTTAAAATGATTAAATACTCATATGAAGGTTCCACTTTTTTCACTTGTTTAAAAAACCCCCGGCAATACAAGAGATTTTTCACTCTTACCAAGTCTCAAATCAGTGAGATCTGCACTCTTCCTCTCCTGAATGGTTCCCTCTGGATTTATTTGCAGGATTTTGTTGAGAGTAAAAATCCAGTCATCCATATCCTGCTCATTTTCAGCTGCCAGCACAAAGTATGTGAGGTCATTCATTTTCAGCTCAAAGGCATGTTTCCTAAGCCTGTTATTCTGTTGGAACAAAAGGAAAATAAAAATAAACACTAGAACCAATACAAAAAGGTACTGAAAAAGACATCCATCTTATGGACTTGTATATGGTCACTCCTTAATCACATTTAAGCAAACTTCAGTGGCTTTAAAGAAAATTCAAATAGTGTGATATTAACACAAATTTCTGTCAATTTGTGCATTTAAGAGCTTCTGTGGCCAGACATATGTCCTATATTTAGCCACAGAAATCTAAGATGGACAATAGTTCAGAAGAGAATACCTCCCATGTGGAACAATAAAAAACCTCTGGTCACAAAATGCAGTTGGAGTGTCTGGAGAGAACAGCTCTATAAACAAGTTCTTACACTTGACCAGCACACCAGACACCCAAAAGATAAAACAAAGTATTGCTAAGTCATATAAATATTTGGGGGAGAGTGGGAATAGGACTTTCCAGAAGATTGCAACAGGACAAATTCCTGCACAGTAACCTTTACAATGGGTACTTCCCACATCTACTTTTGCCTTAGACGGATTTTAAATACTTAGGGGATTTCAGCAATTTTTCACAAAAGTCAAAGGTGAAGTATAGTGCTGGTCAGTCATTGCAATGCTATCCTTTTCTAGCACAAAATAAGAACAAATGCCCAGTATATGGGAATAGACTGAGTCCTGAGAGCTGTTCTCTGTCACCAGATTTTATCTGCAGGAGATAAGTCTATCAATTTCTATCATAAGAATTAATGGGTACTTAGCTACTGAAACAGCTCAATAAAATCAAATAAAGTGATGGGATCTAACATAACGTGCTTCTTTTCTCAAATTTAGCCAATTAGTGAGGCACACATCTCTTAGTCCTAAGGAAGCAGTTGCATCACTTTTCTCTCCTCCTTGCTTATATCTGAGAGAACAGTAATGCATTCCATCCCCTATTGTTACACTGAACTTTTAAAGCTGACTGATGATGGACATCAGTGCCACCATTTTGATTTCAATATTCCAGAAGATTGCCATCACTTTGTTGATAGATTTGACCTTGGAGCGATGCTGACAAATGAAAAAAAATCATCCACCCCATAACTGGACATTTCACTTTATTTTTTCTTCCTTAACAGTCTTAAATAACATCACAAGGGTCTCCTGTATTTCTGCATACTGGAAGTATTTTTCTGCACAGTTCTGTATGTTAAGTTATTAAGAGGTTTCTAAGCCAGATGGTGAGATGATAGTGATACTTATATTTAAGAGGAACACAGGCAAAATCTGATACTGATTAGCAGAGGAGGATGAGAACCCAGGACACTGAGAAGCAAGTTCCATGAACATTTTTTTCCAGCAGCAGAGATGATTTAGAAGATTCCTACCCAATCTGTTGCTAATCACTTGCTCCAGTTCTTATTTTACATGTCATGACCCAGATCAGGAATCACTTAAGACTGAACTACTTCTTCTGGAGCTACTTGGGTCAATGAGGTCAGACAAATCTTGGCTTTTCAAACTGACTTGGGATTGTCTGTGTGCATATATGTGCACGTGTGCTATTTTTCAGTTCTGCTACTGGAAATTCTCTTGATAGGAAATAATTTTCTTCTCAAGTACTTTATGGAGGTGAATATTCTTTCAAGGTTATAAATTTTAATTCATCAAGTGCAGAGTAAGAACAGGCTTGGGTTTTGTAACAATTGGTTCTTAGGTGTTCAGTATTTATCCTGATCCTGAAATTACTACTCTCCTCCAACCATACATTCCAGATAATGTAAAACAAGGACTAAAACTTCACTAAAACCTGTTACATATATATAAAATCATAACATATATAAAATCATAGAAGAGCTTGACCAAGAGCTAGAAGTTAAACAAAACTATGCCAAGGATCTTAGGTAATGGCCATTTAAAACTTTTAAAGCCAGATTACTTGTAAAGTAAATTATGTACACCAGTTTATGCACAATCTATAAAGAAGAATACTCTGTTTCAATTTTACTTCAGATAAGACAAAAGCATTTAAAATTAATGGGTTTATTTTCTATTTTCCCTTTATGACATGGCCAAGATCGTTAAATCAGGTACTGAAAGACTATCAGACATTATCTAATACAACAATATATTTTGCATGCTGAACCTTAAAAACATCAGGCAGGGCAGGAAAACTTCAATATCCACTTTTCCATCTGCATTTCAGACTTCTGGCAAGCAGATGAGATCTACAGCAAAGTCTTTGTTTCAAATCTAAGGTCAACTATTTTACCTTCCTGATCAGTTAAAAGGAAAAAAAACCAACCCAAAACCAACAATGTACCATTTCTCAGTTTGCTCCTCTATAAAACTCCTTCCATACGGCATATAGACCTTAACTTCTAATCTTCAACAATTAATTTCAAGTTCAAAAAATTTCCTTCAGAAAGAAGTAATACAAAATTCAAAGAAGAGACTATGAATGAGCTATAAATGAAACATCAGGCTAAGTCTAATGCCTGCAGGGTCATTCTTCCAAACTAACGGATTGTTTTGGAAGCATTTTGTATTTTATCTGGAGATGATTTCTCTGGGATATTTGCTACAATTTTGATATTCTATCTCAATCAAACAAGAGCTCCAAGTCATTCACAGAGACTTAAAACAATTTATAGTAGTATTAAAACTCATTAAATCACAATGTACATCTCACATTTTTTCACTAAAAATTCAGTTTTACCCAACTCTTTCTCCACATTCTCTGGTCTCCCTGTTTATGGCAACTCTAAGCCAGGTTTTGTTTTTCTGCCCTATGATTCCAAGTCCATCACAGACTTGGCCAGCTGATGGTATTCACCCTAATACACCCTTGGCTAAGTTTCTAACCTCTTGCTAGTGAAGCTAGCTCAAATTTGAGAGTCCCATGGTAAATGTCAATCAAAACCCATCACAGAAACTTGTATTTGGGGGCAGGCAAGAGGAGAACCCATGTTCAACCAGTGTGGGAGAATCTGGAGGAACGCTGTAGATTTAGAAAGCAGCTGTTGAAGGTTCAGTGGGACAAGGATTTCAAAGGTTTATTGAGGGTTTTTTTTTGTCAGAAGTTAGTCAAAAAGGGCAGAAATCTTGCAACCAAGACATTTTCTTGGAGTGTCATGAGAAACAGCACAGCAGAAAGGGCACCCTCTGGGGCAGAATTAAATATGTGCATAACACATTTAAGACCCTACAGGGCTGGACTCTGGCTGAGACCCAGCTTACAAGAAAGCCCCTGCTGCAGGCAGGAGCAAGCAGCAATTTCTCAGCAGGATTTCTCTCTAAGAATCTCCTCCATGGCTTCTGCTACCCTTCCAGGCTACCTGTGAGGGTCTCTCAAGCCAATGGACTGACACTGGCAAACATCACTGTCCTACATTCTTACCTCCATCCTCTCCCACCCCTGTCTGGACAAACAAACACCCTTCTGAACAGCACTGGGACAATGGTCACTTCCCACAGAGCTGGGGACTGCCAGCAAACACTTGTTCCCAGGTGAATCACTGGGAAATGATCACTTTTCTTGCTCCAAAGGGGTTTAGAGGTAAAGGAGGGACATCACAATCAAGAAAACGTCTTGTTTATCAGGGGCCTTCCCTTGTGTTACCTGAAAGGTTTCTTTCAAAGCAATCCTCAAATCAGCCTGCCCAGCACTGTTACTACTCTTTACTGGTTAAGTTGTAAAGTATGGATGAAATAAAAGGTATTTCTCCTTATTCACTGACACATTGGGCTAGATCAGTCAATAGTCACATACCATTCAAGGTAACATCTTGGTTTAGAATGAAACAAAAGAAAAAAGAGAAATATATTATTAGAATGAGAGGAAAGGAAGAACAAGATGGGAGAAAAAAAGCTAAGAACATAGCCTAAGGGTAACAATAAGGAAAAGAAAGATTGATTTAGACATTTCTGGATAACAAACAATAAGGTTCTGTCCTACCTGATGCCATTAAGACTTTCTATCATCTCCAAAATGACGACCTTCAAGGAGGCTCAGGATACAAGATTAATTTCACACTTGCCCAACAGGCAGCGCTTTGTAACCTGGATCTCTTTACCCCACAACAAGCAAGCATGCTCTTAGTAAGCATGAGGTAAAATCTGACATCTCAGAAGATAATTTCAGTGAAACCCCTCCTAGATATTTCACAATATTTTTTTCTCACGTTCGCCATGGACAAAGTGTGTGCATGGTCTGCCACCATAATTCAGCTGTGCTTTTTTGTAACTTGTCAGTCTGCAGCAAATTAAAAAGCAAAACCATTGGTGCTTTCATTTCCTGAAACTGCTAATGAGACCATTATTCTGCTAATGAACATGTTCTTCCACTTCCTTTTTAAATGCATCCTACACCCAAAATCCAACAATGAAATAAACTGGAACTTACCTGTACAACTCCCGTACAAGAATCCAAAAAAATACAACCCTTTGGCTCCTTTGATATTTTTTCATCTTTATAAAAATTCATAATATACGAGTTATCCGACAACTGGGTCAGCTGGAAGTAGCGCTTTTTGAATGACTGCAGTGGTGGGAAAGAAAAAGCATGAAAATTGTTGTACTGCAAATTATTTTCACTGATACTTTATTCACAGGGTTTAAATAACAGGTAACTCCTGACTGCATTTCAATCACTAGTCTGCAGACAACAGAATTATTACTTTATTATCATTTAAAGCAATGTAATCAAACCTGAGATATAAACAATGTAATCAACCCTGAGATATAAACAGCTAAGTGATAATGGCAAAAAAGTGTGCCTCTGTGGGGAAAATAAATGCAAATGGAATAAAGAAAGAATAATGCTGTTTCCTTACCCGAACAGTAATGCTATTGTTGACAGTGCTGTTGAAATTCCCTTTATAAAGCCATCCAGACTTGTAAACTCCTGCTGCTAATCCTCCTCCTCCTCCACCACCACCACCTTTAGATGATGAGTGGGATGTTGTGTCCTATAGGGCAGACAAGGTCAAAATTGCACAGGCTTGTTTTCTGAATTCCAAGACAAAAAACTGTAATGTGTGACTATCTGCTTGATAACGAATAATCACCCTTTCATTCCTTTTGAAATAAGACATCATTAATAGCCCTCCCATACATGGGATAACATGAGACAAAGCTGTTCCACTAACTTCAGAGCTATTTAAAACATGAAATATTTTATAGGAGATAATGACCCTCCATTATAATTTTTTATTTGATATTAAAGTAATAAATAACTTCCCCAGTAGAAAAAAAAACAATCTATGCCAAAATCAGAATACATACTTCATCCTTATCCACATCTTCATGATCGATTTCAAAGGAATGTGATGGCAGTTTCTCTGGTCTACATTCACTTCTGGCAGGGGAGAAAAATGTATTTATTTATTTATTTTTTAAAAACAAATAACATACCTGCTATTTCAGGGAGGTAACCATAATGAGCCTTCACTGCAATGTTAGTACACCTTTTGCTCTGATCCTATTGTCTCCTTAAAAACCATGACATTTTTAAAATACTTTTTTCCTAAGCCGCATGTATCTTTTTTCCCCAAGACTCTGAAGCTGTAACAGTTCTATACAAATGATAAAATACCAATTTTTGGTCTCTTTGCAGCTCTGCCACCACAACAGGCAACAAACCCCAAGCAATTTCCAAAGAGAGATCCCATTCAAGGCTGGCAAAGGAAGGAGACTGAGCTTTTCAATAGATTTCATAACCAGGACCATTACAGCTTTCATCTTAAAGCTTCTATATCACTTCATGATTTCAAGATTTATTTTTCTGTTTAATATGATGAGCACAGCCTTCAAGCAATTTTTCACAATACAAAAAGATGTCTTTTTGATGTGATGCCATTTATGTTCCTTATACTGTATACTCAAGCCCACAAGTGAACATGAAAAAGCAAAGCACTTTAACATTTGCTTATTTTAAGCACATGAATAACTGTACATAGGCCCAGAGTACTTCTCATATTGCAGAATTAAACAGTAAGTAACAGCCAAATACGCACAATAAAAATTCAAGGGTATTTTTAAATGGAAAAAATAGATTTTGCAGTGCCCTGAAAAATTCCAGCACTGTTTTCAAATTCCTAAAGATTACAAACCTCATCTTGAAAACCTTCAGTTATGATATGAAAACCTAAAAAAGTTTTCATGCTAAAAGCGATTATTTATTAGGAAGACTGACTTCTCCACAGTAAGAAAATTAAAAAAAAAGAAAAGATAATTTTGACCTTTTTCATTTTTATTCATTCATACATAAATTACAGATAAGGAAGATCAGAGTAATGAGCAATACCTATCTCCTTTCATTTTCTCCATTTCAAAACCAGTGCTCCCATGAAGTGCCCATATCATCACAAGTGCACAGAGAACACAAGAGTGTTTCATTCCCTCTTTGGTTTGTTCCAGTTTTGCAGTTTATTTACTGCAAAAAACTGATCAATGTTGTTGAATAAAACAACATTTACAATCTACTGGCATTTTTGATATCTGTAAAGTTTTAATAGTCAGGATATTTGTGATGGAAAACCATTGCAGTTTTTCCAATGCACCCAAGGGAAGCTGTTAAAAATTCTTTTACAAAAAAAGAGGTACCAGACCTGAAATATCTACCAAGTATTCCAGGTTTCCTCTAAACAGCAGCAAAAATTTTGCTAATGACTCTTTCTATCCCCAGGCAGTCAGCACAGCACACACTAAGCAACCCCTAATCTTTTCCCACCCATCCACTTGCTCAAAAAGCAAGAGCACACCAGCACAAAGCATAAAACATGTTGTAAAAGAGGTAGTGAGAGCTCACAGAGAGGAATTTAAGGGGTTAGAAAGAGCTGAGAAAAACCCCCAAGGAGGAACACACTCAGAGAAAAACCAAAGCAATTGCTAAATATTTTGATGCTGTCATGCACACGGCGCTGAGCTCTGTCCTGGCACCACAGCAGGGCTGCAGTGGACATGCTGAGCACTCACTGCCTGCCCTCAGCATCACACAGCAGCTGCTTCCAATCAGAAGGGGTCAGCATTCAGGAAAAACAACTCTGACAAAAATCTGCTACACCATGCAGCCACTCCTCGAGGTGTTGCATGACTGTGTGACCCAGCACAGCCTCAAGCACATGAAGTCCTTCAGCACTGCTGAAAGCTGCTGAGACCCAATATGCTTGTTTATGCATGGAAAAGCCCACAGGGAAGTTCAGCACACCCTCAGTGAAGGGAATTACTTTAGCCACAGTTATAACTGGTATTGTAAATGATATTCCTTTCCCACAATGTAAAGCTAAACACTTAACACTCATCCAGTGCACAATGACTTCCCATAAGGGAGTTGATACAAGAATATGTTCAGATTTCTGAAAGTATGACAGCAGGTTTCTTCAACTGGAACAAAAACCAGTAAAAACGGTAAAAAGATCCAGAACTATCAACAGTGAGATACAGTACAATGACCAGGACATATCAAGTCTCTTTATTTTTCTTGAAAAGGTTTAGTCTAAAACATCAAACTTTGTAATATGCACATGCAAATCAAGGTAGAAGAGGCTGGAAACAATATGAAATGAGGTGGATCTCAAACCAGATCTGTTAAAGGTATGTTAAGCTCTAAAGCCATGGCAGTTTCCAGCAAACGAAATGCAGAGGAGCCCTGCTATAACATTGTGTCTGAAATATCAACAAGTGTGGCACCCAAACCTTCCTTAAGAGATACAAGACACAAGATCTGGTGTCAGTATAATCCTCAGTACAATGTATGTGCCAGCAGGGGGAAAAAGTAAGATGTAAGACACCCCTGGTACCCCTGGAGCATGAACCCATGAAAGCAAATCCCATTAAGCACCACACTAAAACATCCTTTGCAGAAGGGGATGTATGTAATCAGCTAAAATGTACTTTTGTGCATAGTAATGCACCCACATCTGCCCCATGCATATTTCATAAGAGTGAAGACATTTAAGGTTAAATGGAAAACTGCTGTGCTACAACCATTTCTCTTGAGCACTAAATACATTAATTTTCTAAACCAATCAGCAGGCTGGGTATTTAAGAAAGGGTGTTTTTATAATCTCTAATTAGCAAAACTGCTCTTAATGGCTTTTTGTACTACCACGTACGCTGCTCATAAAAATGCCAACCTACAAGAGCAAATGCAGGTCTAAAGGAAGGTTTGCAGTGCAAAACCTTCTGAACACAGCATCTAACTGGGCCATAAGGCTCATAAAATTGAGTTTTTTCAGTTCTTGCAGCAATGAAGTTATTACTAGGTTCCATCCAACCCAAGCTTGGAGCATTCATGCATTCCTGTCTTATGTGCAGGTAAAAACCTTTTTCATACAGTAAATTTTAATGACACAAACTCCATGAAAGAGGCAGTAAAACAGCTCATTCTGGCTCTTAGTGATTTTGGTAACCACTCTCTAAAACCTTCCTCAGGGGCAGGACACAAACCTTCCAGAAACAAGAGTATGGGTAGAAACTCCTGCATGTAGGAATGAGCACTAGATTCTTTGTTTCTTTCCACTCAAGTCAAGGAACTTGTTCCTGCTCCTCCCAGCACTTTTCCAGTGATTTTCATGTTCATGTGCCTCCAAGCACAGGAGAAATGCCTCTTGCCCTGACACTGGCACACCTCCAGTGCCTTGTACCATCAGTGCACCCAGCTCTGCTGTACAATGCAGCCATAAAGCACTGAAATCCTACTCTCTGTTCCACAGATGAACTAAAAGGAGAATGAATCCCACTGAAAGGTGAGTGACATTTATGCATTATTAAGGAAAAGGAAAAGCCACCTCTCCTGTATCAACTGTGCTCTGAAGATGCAAATACACTTGTAAGGATTTGAATCAGCACTAATGGAGTTTGTTGATACCAGTGAATTCTGCAGAGTCTGGAACTTTTCTGAAGGACCTTTGCTTCCCCTTTTTAAAAATGCAAGGCACTAAAAATACGGTAAAACAAGCACAGCTTAGAAGACAAAGGAAAGTGCAAATATGGACAAAGCTTAGCAAATAACACAAGCTTAATGGGAAAAAATAATGGAAAAAGGGAACTTATGTGAGTTCTTACTGTGGTAAGTGTCGAAAATCTTCTGAATAGGATTCATATTTGTAGTTCACAACATGCCAGTGGGAACTGTAGTATTTACAAGCCTAAAAAGAAGAAACACAAACAATACAATAGAATTACTCCAAGGGTTCAGACTCAAGAAGGCTAGAGAACTGATAAAGTTTGGGCAGCCTACATGCTAGAGAACATATTCTTCTCCTTTAGAACTGAATGCTCAGTTCTTAAAGGAAAGCCAGAGTCATATGTTTCCATATTTTGAAGCACAATTTCCCTTTAAAATCAAATGCACTGAATCACACAAGATGGAGTAGGGAGCTGATAGCAATTTAACATGCTTTACTGATTCTCATCTGCTTTCTAGGAAGCATCATTAAATTATATAGTTACTGCCTCAAAAGACATGATCTAGTTTAGGCCTGACTTCCTCCATGGACATTGATTACACATTTTTTGTTTGCATCCTGTTTCATTACCTAGGCCTTCCACTGTAAATACATTTGCCTCACTCTTTTATTCTCCCTTGTTGCAGCACAAGTGCTCAACTTCTTATTCTGCCCTTCAGGATTGATCTTGAACCTCTTAATAACATTCAGGAATATATTAATAGGATTATAATTTTTCACCAGTCTCATTTTCCCTTCCACACTGAATTTGCTCAGTCATGCCATCATGCAGTTTTTGCTGTCTAAAAATTTTCTTGCAGGTTTTGCATTCACCTTTGAAAATTGTTCTTTGTACATCAATCTCACTAAAATAAGGAAGCCAAACCTGAACTATATAGAAAAGCTTGGCTGTGCTGTCAAATAGACCAGAATATCTGTGCAATTTATTTGATGCAGAACTTTTATCAATGCAGTTAAACACAACATGACATTTTGAAAGGCAACAAGATGCATGAAATATGTACAGTTATTGCTAAAGTGCACATCTACAAGAAAAATGACACTATGTCAGAATTTCCAGTGATTCTTCATACAGAGTGGAAATTGCAAACTGATATTTGTACAGCATGCTGAAGATTTCACCACTGTATTGAATTGTTTTCTCCCCACACCCCACCTGAAAATTTGCACCAGCCCACCTGAGATGGAAAAGAAGAAACAGAGGGATCAAGCCTAGAAACCAACAGTAGAAGTTGCTGCCCAAGACCATAGAGAAAAGGAGGCACATCAGGAAGGAAAAGGGTGGGCATCTACAGTAGAGGAAGAAGCAGGAGGACTGAAAGGAATCTGGGGTGGGAGCAGTAAAGACAGTCTCACAGAAAGGCATGGGACTCCAGGAGTCAAATAGAATGGAATAACAGATGGATCAAAGGTGTCTAAATACCAAAAGCTGCGCAGGGAAAGTAGAAGGAAAGAGAATAAAAGGACAATTATAAATATGTATAAAAAGATTGACTGCTTCAACTGGGAGTATTCCCTCTCTTCATTTCCAGCTCCTTCTGAAGTGCCCGTGGGAGTCATTGCTTGCACAGGGCTCTTTGCCTCAGAGGGACAGAGAGGGGACTATCAGGCTGCTGGAGCAAACCTCAGAGGGGCTGTCTAGATTACTCAGCACTGGCTTAACAGATCTCTTTTTCTACATCTTGTGCAAAATAGGCAGAGTATGCAGCCATAAATGATTTTAGGAAGTAATCTTTTTTGTATTTGGAGTCTTCTGTGACAGCTTTATTTGGTTTAGAATGTGGAAAAGGTGGCAAGGAAATGGGTGCACTTTTACAGGCACTTGTCTCCCTGGTAGCTCAGCACAACCAAAGGCAGTAAACACATTCCATGTGGATTCAGTATCTACCTTCTCATCTGACACAAGACCTCATTATTTCACAGCATGCAGAATAAAGTGTGACCATTAGACAATATAATGCCATATTCTCCAAGAATGAAGATAATATTCCAGCATTAGAACTGACTCTCTCTGCACTTGCCAGGATCAGGTTCAAAGCTACCCCTGAAAACCACTCCAGCACTGATTGCACTTGGCCTCTGAATGTAGAGATAATTAAAAAAACCACTTCACACCCAACTTTCTGTTTTATGATTCTTCATAAAACAACATGGTCACTCTTGTATTTGTGTTAAATGTGTGTGACAGTCACCTAGGCTATAAGGATACTCTTACAAGAGAAACATATTCTCTATTCTACATAAGCCAAGGAGAAGGTCACAGAGCATTGTGAGGGTGAGCCCAGACCCTCCAATTCACACATCACTCCCCTTCTCCTTGGCAAATGTAAACCAAGAGAACCTTCTACAGAAAGGACCACTTTTCCCCTGTGGTACTTTCATTACTAAGTATTTTATTTAATAGATGCATTTAAAGCCCACAGAGAGCTCTCAATGTCAGCTTTTATTGCAAACATTATAGGCTGGTGTGTTCAAAAAAGCAGTTGTGAATAACATATAAAGCAGGCCACAGTATTTTAGCTTGTAACTATAAAGGTTTATTGTGCTCCTCCAAGAAAAAGCTAATCAAAATAAAAATCAAAGGGGACAAAGCAGCACATTCAAGTATCACTCAATAAATTCACAAAAGACAAGCCAACCCAGTGCAAGAGCTACCACTGCTCTGAACTAGCTTCTGTGGGGAAACTAGAGCTAACTTAAATAGTAGCACCAAAAAAAGATTTTCTCTTCAGAATATCCCATCTGAAAATTAAATACTTCTGCTAATTGTACTGATTTAGAATGATTTTTTTAAGTTGGAAATTATTACTGGAAATTAAGTTTTAGCAAGGAGGAACAATACCTGCAAACCTGATTTGAGGAGCAAGTAAAAGCTTTATAGAGGCAGAGATTTCAAGAAGAGGTTAGAGCTGGATACTTCCTGGCAAAGAACAGAGGCACCAATGCAGGGGCTGTTGAGCTCAAGTGAACTGTGGGGGAGGAAAAATATAGATGGAGAAATGGAAGTTTTGGGATGTGGGAGGCTTGGCACATGCTTGAATGAACTTTCTGCCGCTCTGTTAACCAGGCAGGCAGCACAGCCCATTCCCAGAGGCCCTATCAAACTAAGGTCTTTCCTTTGTTTTTTTAATTTTTCTTTTTTTTTTTTTCTTTTTGTCCAGATGGTCTAATTTTTCCTTGCAGGGACAGGCAATCCTGCAGACTTTTTCCACGTGTAACTTCTTATCTCTGGTTCTGCTGATGACAGCATGATGGCTACCACTGTGAAAAAGACATTTAAGATTTACCCAGCAATGGAAAGGAACCTTTTGGAAGGGGAAAAAAAAAACAACCCAACCAGCCAATTCACAAAAAACCCAAATAAACAAAAAGAAAGAACAAAAAAAGGGGGAAGTGAGGGAAACAAAAAGGAAACAACGTCCCTGCCTATATCCTCTCTGAGACAGCATTAGTAAGTGGCCTTCAGAAATAGAGATGTAGATACAATAGAAGTCATTGGTGGAACAAGAGGAACTGCATGCACAGAGAAACTCTGTCCCCAGCCTGGCAGAGTGGCTGTTCCTGAGGTGGAACAGGGCAGGGCCAGCCCGTGCAGGAGCCTGGAACAGAAAGCCAGGACGTTCAGAGCTGGCTGTGGCCATGGTGCTGCAGAGGAAGCTGCAGAGGAGGCTCTGTGCTCTGCCATGACGTGCACAGCCCTGCTCACAGAGCCTCCCCTCTCTCCTCTGACCTCAGCAGCAACACCAAAGGAAGGAAATGTGTGGGTATTTGGGAGCTGGAAGGAGCTGAGATCACCCTGGGTGGAAATCCAGCCCAGTGAGCAAGGCAGCATCACCAGCAGCGCTGCCAACCTGGACCTGCATTCTGGGGCTCTCAGAACTTCCCAAAATAACAGTTCACACAAAGTCCAGTGACACAGGCAAGGAACAAGCCAAAACATTGAAACACACTACTGTTTCAAAGTATCAAACATTTTAACAAGTATTTATCTTCTGTGCTATCAAAAGGCTCACTATCCTTTAATAATCTATGTCTAGCCCTGACACTACAGCTCTTTCGTGCACTGAAAAAAACTTAGATTTTGAAGATGGGGAAAGAGAACAATGCAGAATGGTCTGCAAATCTTAAAACCTCCAAAATCAACACTATGGGCACACCATCATTTTCAGAAGCTATACAGCAGGCTGTGGCTTTTTTACATTGTGATTAATAAACCCCATGTTTTGTAATTACTTACAGATCCTGTAAACCCAACCTGCAATTCCTTGAATAAAAACTCCCTCAGATGAGTAGCAAGGGTTTTGTAAGCTTACTACAAGTGACAACTCCCTCTTGTGTATCTAGAAAACTCAACAGGAAAGTTCAGAGACACCCACATGAACACTGTATTATCACAGACAAAATTAACTACATTATTCACTGAATGAAACTGCAATTTTCCTATACTGTTATTTCATTTTGATTTGTTTCTCACCCAGGAAGATTTCTCCTTCTGCCCCTGCACAGCTCCTACACCTCCTCATTCATGGGTACAGCCCCTCTCTGTAAACATATTTCCCCAAAACTCATTCACAAAGCACCTTTTATTTTTTGGAAGGATCACCTGACTTAAACTCCTTTCTTAAAGGAGAGTTGACAAATAATATTTATTTACTTTCTGCATTTTATTTTTACATATGCCTAGAATTTTATTCCTACAGATACACACACATAAACAGCATGTATTTGTGTGCCCATGCTTGCATTCTTCCTGAAAATACTGACTTGTTGCAAACCAATATGGGATTAAATACATTACAGTTAGGTAGTTTAGGTTCCTCAAACTGAATGTAACTTTGAATAGCAAAGTGATTTATCTCCTTATATTTCCAAATGAAATGTGGGGAAAATCCCAAGAATTCCCATTTGATCTGCATATTCAGGATATAGCCTTAGGAAAGGTGATATTAGGAATGTTTTAATTATCTATAAGGAAGAATTTAATTTTGTTTCTAGTGAAGTGAATTTTTCTTTTTGCCAAAATTATGGACCATGAGGGCAATGCTGACTGGCATTAATGCAGCAGACGTGCAGCAAACTCTGTGAGGAATGAGAAAATTCAGAATTTGGAAGGAAGCAGCATGACAAAGGAAGTCAGGAATACTTAAAACAACAAATAACTGAAGACAATTTTATTCTGGCTTTAAAAGTTTCTGGAAACTTATCCTTTCTTGGAACCTGATTTAGTTCCTCAGGCTGCTCCTGCCTAAGAAAAGTTAAGGTGGAAATAATCCAGAAGGAAAATATCCTAATACAGCTACAGGTATAGGAATAATCAATTCACAAAGTATTAACTTTAAAATAAAGCTAATACTTAGGAGGTATAAATTAATAAAGGGACTCAGATATTAATCAATCATAAAATGCAAAATATTTATTCTCTTTGCAGGCATAAAATACTTATTAAGGGATTATTTATTTGCCTTGGTTTTATTTTGTTTTAGATTTTCATTTTGCAGTTTCAGCAAAACACAGGTGGTCAGACATCTTATTTAAAGTCAATTCTTCTGCCTCGCCCATTTCAATATCACAAACCAGGAAAGTTTTGAGTTCCTGAGGAATGCAAAAGCAGTGTTAAGAGAACTCAATAGAGAACCAAAGGCAGAAACCCCCCTGTCCACTACAGGTGGACAGCATCAAATGCCATTGATACTGAAAACTTTCCTCAGCAACATCAGCCTCATCTGTCTAGTCAGCTCTTTTGGATCCATAAGCTGATACTGCCCAGGCAGTTGAGTCCTCCTGGTGTGTCTCTAAGTAATGTTCAGGGTTGCTTGAGGAAGGGAAATCTGATCAAATCCCCAAGCTGTCTTTGTATGGATTTTGGTAAGGGCTGGGGGAAAAAAGCTCCTCATCCTAGAAGGGCTATAGCAATGAAAGGGCTGGAGGTGGAGGAAAAGCTTTCCTACTGCCACCAGTGGGAAACACACAGCCAGGCAGAGACAGACAGGATGTTAAGGCATTATCACAGACTTTTGACAGCCCTTTACAAATGATCTTGTCTTGTAGACAAGACCACCTGAACAGCACCAATCACCCAGATGCAGGAGAGAAGAGATAATGGATCTAAGGTGTTAAAAAGTTTCAGTACCTCACACTGCACCATATGGAAGAAATTGGTTTCCCCTCCAAGATCAGACCCCTCTTTTAGAGCTCACCAACTTGCTCCATGTCTTTGTCTCAACTTGCTGAAGTACTGAGACAGTGAGCAGCCAGAGACAGCTGATACCAAAATGGCTTCAGCATGTGGAGCTGGACATTCCCCAGAGTCTCATCAGGAATTAGGCATCTGCTCCTGGGTTGCCACAAGTCCAGGTGACCAACAGTCAAGTGTGCACAAGGTGGACACCTTCACTGCTCATACTGTGCTATATCTGAAGCAAGACTCCTTCAGTGAGTGAAGAGTTGGCTTTTCCACAGTTCCAAGACAGAAATGAAGGCCACCAACTCCACTCCTGTACAAGTATCCCAAAGTGCCCAACACCTGCCATGAACACAACAGGCTGCAGCTGGGGCAGTAACATCCCAGCAATTGCTGCAGGGGACAACCACCACAGATCTTCACAGAGCCCTGTGCTCAGTTTTGCCTAATTTTGGACTGGAAACCATCCTCTTCATAAAGCTTAATTTATTGTGTATATATGCATAATTTTTGGCTTTGTGGCAAATTGGAACATATGCATTACTACTTTAAACAGGGTCTCTACCATGCTACTCTTCATGCACAGCCTTAGTCCGGCAGTACTGTTTTTTCCACTGCTTTGCTCTCCTGTCCCCCTCCCCTTGGCTCCCTGGTATTGCAGGGAGAGCTAATAGATGCACTCAATATGTGTTTTACCAGGTTGCCATTAGCATCCCCTTGGTGTACTCAGCTGTAACGATTCCCAGGCACTGTGCACCGTGTTCCATTTTTAGACCCTCCACTTTCTCTGTAAAGCCATGAGCGCAGTGCTGACCTTGCAACTTGTGGAACCTTAAAATAAAAAGCAGACCCTAAAGTGCTGAAAGGGCAGTGAGGCTTCTGGGAAGGTAGATAACTCCACAAGCTATGTTATCTTTTAACACTGCTGCCAGATTAACAGAGATGGCAAAGTTCAGGCAATCTGAGCCAGTAGTAAATTATTATTGCTCTTTTAAAATCTGCTGAAAAGAAATAGGGCCAGCCTGTAAAATGTCACATTGCATACAATTCAACAGCTACATTTTGGACTTAAGGATTTCTAATCCCTGTGCTTGTCTGTGACTGACTTTTCCTCACAGTTTTCCCTTGCAATTATAGCACATATGAAATATTTTTTCAGACCAGAAGCAAGGTGTGAAAAATCCCGATCTGTGAAAAAAAGGCTGAGAACCATCACATTATGGGCTAATCAGAAGTGCTTGGAATTTAACTCCTCCTCAAAGCTGGCCAAAAATTTGGTTTCATAAACCTGGTTTGTTAATGCAAATGGTAAGGTATTTTCTACATCCATAATGAAAGATGGGAATGTTCAGGGGTTCATCTAAAGTAAATTCCTTTGAACAGTGCAACCAGCTCCTCTCAAGTCCTTCAAAATGATAAAACCAGTGACAACACAAAATATTCCTGAGGCAGCAGGATGAGAAATCTTCTCCTGCAATCTGAGATCAGGTATGGAAACAATACAACTGTAGGGGTTTTCTAAAGATAGAGAAATTTTTCACTCCTGGTGGGCCTCTAACTGTCAAGGAAGAACTTGAACTTTCTGTTATGGTAAAGCCAAACAGACTCTAAATACTGACAATAAATAGAAACCCCTAAACACCCTTCACAGTGCACCTACTCCTCATATGTACACCTCCAAATGAGAAACATACCTTGTAATAAGAGTCTAAACCTAAGAGTCTAAAGCAGTGCCAATTGGTTATCTATTTTTGGAAAGGCATCAATATTTTCAAAGTGCAGAGCACATGCAGATCACCGATCATTAGCAGTGATGTAAAAATACCAACATCAATATCAGTGGACTAGTGGTGACAGGGAATGCAGCTGGAAGACAGTACAATGACAGGCTAATTCAGTGCATTTGCATTTTTTCTAGATACAAGCATCTCATAATGGGCAACTGCAGGCATGCTGTTAACCCTCCCCCCTCCTACTGGCCTTCAAAATTCAAACCCGATTCAAATCACCTAAAGCGTATTAAAAGAAAAAAGATGCTAATTATAAACATAGCAAACCTCCCCCAAAGTCTTGGTTGCATTTAAAATTAGATACTCACCTCTCTAACAAATAAATTTTCTGCTTTTTGTTCTGCATCTTCAGGTACAGAAGGATACAGTGTCCTGATTTCCAGTGAAATTGTGTCTATCTGACAATAAACAAAACAAAAAAAAAAGCAATTTAGTCAAAGCCAAACAGAAGAGCAGTTGTGTCTCAGGAAGAGGTTAAGAACCTTGCTATCATGGCTTGCATTTTTCAGTTTGTCATGCAACCAATACACATGCATACCAACAACTGCAACCCAGCTCCTGCCCACACACACCATTCAATACTATCAGCTAAGGCATTAATTATGAGCAAGAACAGTGTTCAAGCGGATTTCTGGGAATAAAACTGTTCCAAGCAAAGTTCCTTCAGTCTGTGAGGTTTCTGATAAAAAAACAGTCAAGTTCTCCTTACATCCTCTCCCAGACATCCATGCCAAATCCAACAGTGATACTTGCTTCCTCCACTTCCCTTCTCCACCCCATGCCTTTTTGGGGAGGAATGTGGAGACAGAACTAAAAGCTTTGATTCAAGAGGAGCAGAGTGGCCCCAGGAAGCTGCAAAAGGAGTGCCACAGGACTGCTCCATGGCTGGAAAGCAAGGAGAAGCAGGCAGCAGCTTCTCAGAGGGACATTCCCACCTGTGGGCACAGGCAGCAGGACACTGGCACTGCCTGCAGCCTTTTCCAGCCTCCACAAATTAAGCCCTGTTTCTGAAAGCAGCTGCTGGCTGAGCTGTCTTGTCAGGCCCCAGAGCAGGAAACCACAGAGAGAAGTGGATCTCCTGCAGTTCTCCACAAGGAGCCAAGCTGCTCTTGGCTCCCAGCAGGACAGCAAGAGGCCAGGGCCACCAGCAGTGCCTGTGTGACCCCGGGGCTGGCCAAGGCAGCCACTTTGCACAGGGCTCACAAGAGGAAGCTTTGGGGTATTTTCAATTAACCTACAGATCTGACCCACTCATTTTCTCTGCCATAAGAGAAAACAACCAAAATCAATGCCCAGCAGCCCAGATTATGCTCTCTGTTACAATGGAGTAACCCTGTCATTCAGGACAGCAAAGGACTGAAACCAGACAAATCTGGCCTCCCAAACACATTTTGTCTTCCTTTACAGAAAGACCCACAGTTTCCAGAGGAAGGCCTGAGGCATACAACTGGTTTAGTATGAAGAATCACCACGTACTAATCCCATGAAGCAGCTTGCAGTACATCCTGCATCCCTGGAGGCTCTCCTCCATATCCTCACCCTCAGAATAAAAGGTGATGTTTTCTCTCCATAAACTGAAGCACCCAAACTCTACACAAGTGCCTGGATATTATTGACTGCATTTTTTCCTTAGAGTTTATGTGAACTGCTCTGATTTCCCTTCATCACTTTCCACATGAGTAGTGATGAAAAAAAGCCACATATCACTCAGGCATAAACATCATGGGATTCCCCAAACTTCTGCTTCATCTGGAGAGCCCAGGATACAATATGATTAAACCATGTCTCTTACAAAAAATGATGGGGGCCTCATAGACACCAGAAAGGGAAAAAAAAACCCCATTGTTCTGACAAACAGAGCACAGTTTTCTAAAATGTGGGTTCCTGGGCTCTACCTATCTGTGTTACCAATGCCTGCATGAAGTGATTTACACAATCATTGAGTCTATGAGTAAAGGTAGAGAAGTATGAATTTTCAGGCCATGCTTAGTAATACATGTCTGAATTCTTGGTTGCTTAGGGACTTCCCAGTAGTACTCTCAGTCTCTGAAAGGCACCTTATTCCTTTTACTTCACACATATGTGACATTTTAAGCAGTGAAGTTTTTTGAGCAGTCACGACAAGACACAATCCCTGAGCACAGCTGGAAAACCTGGGGTGCCCCTGTAGCCCCTGATATGGAGCTTGTAATGCAGATGTAATGCACCCTGTACCTCACTCTGACCCTGTCATGGTGGTGAATAAGCTTCAGAGACCTGTTCTGCTTGCCCACAGCAAAACTTGCCTGCTCCACATATTGCACAGAAAATAGTTTCAAGTATCTTTTTTTGTAGGTAAGATATAGAGCAAGTCAGTTTTTTTACCTAATACAACACTTCTTGACAAATGATATGAACACACTGATTGAGAGAGCTAATATTTGCCTTAGTGGGGCCATTTGCCTCCCTGTCCTTACACAGCCTGTTAAAAATACTGTAGCTGGACAAGACAGGTAACCCAAGCCCACTGTTTCGCCAACAAGTACATTCCCCCACTGTCCTTCCCAACAAGACTGCACTTGAAAGAAAGAAAACAACCACAGCCCTACAAACCTGAGAAATCAGGTAACACTGGGCTTGTTGCCTTTGTAGACTTTGACAAAGAATATCACAGGTTTATTTACAAAGAATTGAGACATGGAAAATGTTGCATATTGTTATATTTAAACTCGTGTTAAAAACTACAAAGAACTTCCCTTCTGAGAACTGGTTAGGTTTAACCACTTAGCTGCAAAAGCTTGGCCACAAAGGCTCTTCCTGTTCATAGTTGATGACTTTCAAAGTTAAATGCTCTTAAAGGCTCATCAGGCATAGCATTATTCACCAAAACTGCTTTATTCAGAAAAGAACTAAATTTCAACAACAGAATATATGCTTCTGAAACAGTCATCCAAAAAATCAGAGATTTTATTTAGAGAATTCAGTATTTATAAATATGCTGTGAATTCAGCCTAATTTTCTAATGTTTAGGCAATCATGGCAATTGTTTGTTCAACCCAGAGACCAATTACCCTCTCATTTGTGCATGCAAACTGTGGTAATCAAATAATGCAGGTATCAGCCTAAAGCATTCAAGTCTATAATATTTCTGAATTATTTTTAATTTATTTTATATAAATATCCTATATCCAACCATGATTTCTGGCACTGCCAGGCTGTCTCATCTGCATAAGCTGTCAGCCTCAGGTGTTGGATGAGCTATAAGGTGCAATTTCACTAAGCACATTCTCTTGCCACATTCACCTTCTACAGTGAAGCACAGAAGTTAATACTGCTCCTTCTCAAACACTGATTAGGAATAATGTTTTCAGGCAGTAACACTTCCCAGCGACATGGTGAATTTAGCATTTGAAAATGGAGTTCAAACTCCATTAGCCATTTCAAGCATTTTCAGTCTCAATCTATTCTGAACAGCTTTTAGTCTGAAAGCATGTTAGCAGTGGTTAAATCTTTAGAGGGATGCACCAGCAACAATGATATTTAGTTCCTGCAAAGGCTGCCCTTCAGAGACACCTAACTACACACTGGCTGACATGTTCCTCCCTGGCAATGCTGAAGTGCAGGTTCTCTAATGAAAAGCTGCTCAGCCCCACTTTCATCCAAGTAAACAGATTTACTAAACGTTACCAGAACATGCAATGACATAGTCCATCAAAATAACAAAGGCTGAGATGCAACTATGCTGTACAAATACCATGGTGCAGAGGCTGCTGTGGTACAGGACCCTCTGAAAGGCTGCAGCCTCAGCACAGATCTCACCACATGTGTGGAGAAAGGAAAGCAGGAACAGAGCACATTTAAAGGACAGATTTTGCCCCATCACTCTCCAAACCATATCCAGGGTGAGCAGCTATGCTTTGCCCACAGCTTGCTTTGCTGACTGTATTAGCTCTCTCTGTTTACAGCTGGAGTGCCTCCCTAGGAGTCCAGATGGCTCTCACTGTCCTCTCTGCCAGCCCATGCAAACTTGCATGTCAAGGACACCCATAACTCCATTAATCATGACATAATGGACTCAGTTTCTGCTCCTCTAAGAATGAGCAGATACTCACATGGAAAGTGGGAGCTAAATCATGTGCTATTTGAAATAACTCATGATTTCACCACTGCAACTCTTCTGATCTTAGAAATAACACTCAGGTTTCCAGGGGATTTTCCAAGGAGTCTCCAAGGCCTGCATTCCAGTTGCCCCTATGGCACACACAAGAGACAGTGTCCTTGTCTTGCTCCCTCCCCTTACAGATGCATCGGGTTTTGCTATGAACTTCTGTATCCAAATGAACAACTTTTGTCCCTGCACAGCATCTAGAAAGCAGAGGTTTCGCAACCTGAAAAACAGGGAGATTCTGGCTTTTGTTCAGAGCTAAAAAAAAAGAAGTCTGGAAACAATTATGCCTGCAGTGATGGCAAGTACAGCATTTTCACAACTCAGCCCCTCTTCTTCTAAGGCCTCCGTGATGCTTGGAGGGAACAGGGCTCCCAGGTGGGCTTTCAGAAGCCCAAAGAGTCAGGAGCACATCAGACTGAACTTCAATAAGTTTTGCATTATGCAGGCAAGATTTTGCCATCTTACACCTGTCCTAAATTTATGCAATGAATTATTGCAGGTTGAAAACCAGGCATTCAGCCATATTTATACAAATAGTTTAAAAAAAGTCTGAGTTCCGCTTCTCAAACAGATTTAGGAAAGTCATACATGAGAAGGAGGAACAAGTTTTCATGACCCAGATAGTTTTAACATGCTTTTATACCATACAAATTTAAGTGACTATTAAATACTTTAACCTACTTTTTAAATACAATTAACTTATATTTACCAACATAGTATTAACATATTTAGTTCTAAACCTCCTCACAAGAAAAGCTATTAGAAGGAGTGCTGATCCTGCCAGCCCTCCTTGCCACTAAGGAAGAGCAGTAGTGATTTTAAGCAAGACTTCAGATCCTGGAGATTTGAAAAGAGACTGCTGGGTGTCCAGTAAATTTCCAAAGGATGGAAGAAAAGATAAAAAAATACCTATGAAAGGATCCAGCAAGTATTTTGTTTGGATGTATGACAGTGCTTAGGAGCAGAAGTACAGATGTATAAAAACAAATCCAGGTAACACTTGGATGTCAAAAGTTAAAGGTGGGAGTGAGACCAATATGAAGGAAGGTGAAACACTGCCTTCATGGCTTCCTTTCTGGCAAACACACTGTGGAGAAGTGAGAAATAGGAATGCCAGACAGCAGCAGCTCCAGTTGTCAAGGAGAGTGCAGCCAGGTTTGGGGAACAGAAGGTGAGGGAAGCACAGCAACCCAATGGTGAGGATGCAAAACTACCAGGATCATCACCAAGCCTTTTATAGGTACAACAGGAAGCCCATCAACTCCCTCTCACTACCACCAAGAAGTACAGTGTGAGCTCTGTACTGATGTACTGCAGCAGACATTTCCACTGGCCATTATTTCACAGCACAGCAACAGAAGGGAAATGAGTCCACTAGATCCAGGAACAGGTGAAAAACAAAGCTGAGCTGACATGCTTTTTCTGAAATAAAAAATGGACTTTAGGCAGGCAAATGAGTTATAAGGAAGGAATTGCTAGGAAAACAAGAAGTGGAACTGGTGTGAATCAAATATTTCTTTTTTAAGGGGTTATTAAGCATGGTTACAAAAGAAGTGAAATATCTTTTCCCCAACTGGAATAAAACCAGAGAAGGCATCTGTAGTGTACACATCTTGTACCCTTCTGTGGAGATGCAGGGAATGGAGGAACACAGTCTATCAGGCTCAGATTGATATAAAGAATTCTCTGCTGTTCCACAGACTTCACATAAGATGTTGGAAATTTTTGAACTTGAAATTCCAACAGGAAATGACCAACAGAAGTCATGTGAGAATAACAGCAGTCTCTCTGAATGCAAGTCAAAAAGAGAAACAAATCTGAGATGAAACAACAGCTACAGTAATTCACCCATAACTGATGCATGTGGTGAAGATGACAGATCCAAAAATAGGAAATCATTATTAAAAGCAGAATTTTCTCCTATGTTCACTACTTGAGCCAACTCTTTTGGTTGGGGTTTTACTCTGAAGAGATTTTTGCCCATAGGCCCAAATTGGGGCTGTACCAACACTGAGACACGAAGTCTGCAGCAAGTGTAACCATTAGGAGTTAAACAGAGCTGGCCACCATTTCCTGGGGCATTATCACATTAAATCCCACTCAGAGCCAGCCTGTGCACCTCCTAATTCGGTCAGACATGGATCTCTTTCGACTCAAGTGGCTGACCCAGACTTTTGTGCTCAGGTAATATTTCAGCAGAAGGGATCAGGACTGTAAATAGATACTTTGCAACTGGAAAACCTGCCTGGGACAAAAGCCCTGCAGTCCTGTCTGGTGACAGAGGCTCTTGCCACTGACACTGACTTCAACAGGAGATAACAAACATGAGAGAGGTTCATGGCAAGGATATGGACCCTACCTACCATGGCCTTTGCTCTTCTGTGAGTACAGACACCTCAACCATGCAACTATCTCTCTTATCTGTCTTAATCTATTTTTTATTATTATTTATTGAATTAAAATAGATTGCGCTAAATAGTTGCAGAGCATAACACAGAGGAAACAAAATAGAACTAGCCTCTAAAAATCCAATCAACGACTGCTCAAAATAAAATGAAAATAAGGATATGAAAATATGCTTGACAGACAGAGGTCTTCAGCAGTAGGACAAGGTTCTTCTTTCACTGAGAAAATTTGCTCCATGGACTCAGTTACTCTAAATCAAAGGGCTCAAGGGCCTTGTGACAGCACACAGTATGTCTAGTCAGCTTTGTAAAGCTAAGTTTCAATTTCATAAATTGACAAATGTGCAAAATGGATAAAGGAATTAACAATAATGAGGAAATCTATTCTGTTTAGCTTCTCTCAATCCCATGAGCACATTAACTCAGTTAATGCCACCAAGGAAATAGAGCCATTTAGTAAAACAAAGCTGTCTATTAGATTAAGCTGCCCTCCTAGGACAGTAGCAGTGCCATGAGCTGATGGGAAGGGCCCTCACAGAGCAGTTACAACTAGTCACAAATTGAAATATCTTTCCATTAGAGAATGCCTATTCATCAAAACCTAAACGTTATACAAAGATGGGGTGATTTTGCAGAAGTTGCTGTTCAATGCAGGCAATGTGCCCAATGAGCCTGGCAACACAGCTCCCCAGGCACCCTTCTGAGCTCCCCAGGCACCCCTCTGAGCACCCAGCACTGCCCCTGGAGAGCTGCCCTGGCCCTCCAGGCCCCCAGTGTCTGCAGTTTGCCAGGACAAGCAATGGGAAACCCAGGATGAGGTCAGGCAGCTCCATGGCTGTGGGGTCAGGGATCCACTGCTCCTCAGTGTTCCACCATGAGAGTTTCCTCAGCACCAGAGACTCTATCTAGTGGTCAAATACAGCAAACAGAACAGGATCAGAAGATTATATTAGACTAAATTAGACTATAACAGTATGGAGAGATTCAAAGATTGGCCAAACTAATACTGTACTGAGCAAACAGACAAGTATACATCATAGAATAACATGTTTAGTGGGTTCCTGAACAGCTGTATCCCAGAACAACCAGGGCTTCAAACTTTATCTAATCCTGAGCAGTAAAGTCATGCATATATAAATGACAAAGGAAAAAAACTCCAAAAGCCAAATGAATTTGGTGGGAGGGAAGTATGGCATTATGCATGAGTGAAGAAAATATTAGAGAGCCCTCGGACAATTTCTGGCTCTCCCTCTAGCAGTGGAGATTAAATCAATGAACAGCACAAACCTAAGCAAAGGAACAACACATTTGCCTTGTACTTACTGAAAAGTCATCATCAGGGAATAATATCAGATCCTTGAACTGGCTGTCCCCAATATTTTTTTCGATCTCTGTGATAACAGCTTCATAATCCAAAGGCTGCAAAAGTTTGGGTTTTTCCTGCTGTGGAAAAAAAAAAAAAGATCAAGTGATCTCTTTACACACAATTTGCTTTCCCCCCCCTTCATAAACTGAGATCTGTGGCATTTTTGCTTTTGTACACCGAAGCATGAATAACTTCTCCTTTCATTCCATTCTGCTCAGCTTGTTGTATCTGAGCTCAGGCCACGAGAGTGAAGTGAGGAAGTTGGGCCACTTGTAAGAGCCACTCTCCTCCTCAAAACTCCAGAGCAATCTGTCAGCTCATTACAGAGACTGACACCACCACGTTAATTTACCTGGAAGCCTCAGGAATTCTCTCTCTCTTTCTCCATAAATACATCAAGACAACTGATGGACACAGTTTGAACTGAACATAGACACTATGAGCTAATGTGTTTCAGAATAAGAAATCTACTTTTTCTTCACTGTCTTACACAATTCACCTTTTGAACTGCTGGCAGCTTGTGAAAGCCACCATATTGTTTTACTTGGTAATAATCCAGGGTTATTTTCCTGGGATAAACTATCTGGCATCCACCTCCACAGCTTCTCTTGTCAGAAAGCAGGACTAGTATCATCATAGCAGAACTACTATTGCCTGAGACAGCACTAAAGTAAGAAACCACCACAGGAAAAAGTAAAGTCACAGTGTCTTGAAATAGAACCCAAAAATAGAAAAAGAGAAGCCTGCCTGACATGCTAGAATACATTAAACAAATGAAGAGTCATGTACTAGAGTGAGAACATTTGCTCAATTCAAAGATGTAAGCATCAGAGAGAGTGAATGAGAAAGAGCAAGAGAAGTTCCAGAAGGGATGAAAATGAAAGTGATGAGAGAGAAAAAGGACACTAGTGGAAAGCAAATGCAGAAACATTTACTGTCTTAGTCTGATTCAAAAGAGGACATTAGATAAGTAGTATTTTATTCACTGTTCTTTCATTGGGCTATTCAAAATGATAGAAAATTTTCCTCTGTCTTCCCTAAATCAAAACCAAGGTGTATTGAAAAAGAAAGCTTTGACATCTCCATAAAACAACTTTCTCCAATGAGACTGTCCATCATATATGATTTTACCTATCTCATTCATGTATGGTCCATTATATGTATAATGATTAAAATGTAATAGTCCCTCTCTCTTTTGACTTTGTCCTAGAAAGTTGTTTATTTTGTAATCTCAAGATCTTTTATGAACATTGTTTCCCCTCTATACTGAATCCAAGACTCCCCTTGGCATCAAATGCATCTATGAATACTTAATTAATTATCAGTAACACAGCCACACAAATTAGATTAAAACACAGGAATACACATGTTCTAAGAAAGTTGTTCAATTGCTGAGTAACTGCTGCAAGAATCACAAAACAGCTCAGGACCCCTGCAGGTCATCTACTCCAACTCCCTGCTTAAAGCATCAAAGCTCCACCAAAGTCTGGCAAGGCAATTAAAAACAATTATAACTGCTTCTTCAGCAGTTCAATCTATTACCTCTCTTCTTCATCTATTAGCTCTCACACTTCCATTTGCACACTTAAGAGCAATAAACTTCTAAAAACCATTACTATTTAGCAGTCACAGGCCACAAACACTATCTACTGATGCTGAGACATTAAAGGATTATAAAAGAGAGGCAAGATCAACACATAACAGTAACAAATCGAAGAAAACCACTTTAATGTTTGATTCAGATTCTGTGACAGGACTGGATTCTGGTTTTGTGATGTTCAGTTAAGACAAGGAGCCCTACCAGGACATGAGATTTCAAAATAACCCAGCCACATCACCTTAAATTGTCCCAAGCCAGTACTTAGCCCTGGCCTGCCCCAGTTGACACATAAATATCCAGTCCTGCTCAAGAAGCTCTTGGGCTCAGTATCAGCCATACCCTGAGGGAGGTCCCTCTGTCTTTTGCTGACACTGGCTCCCCACAGGAACTTAATGGGGTCACTTGGCCACGTCACCATGCACAGCTTGCTCTCATTCCCGTCCAAACTCTGTTAAGTCACTGCAGTATCTTTTGACGGGAGTTTCAGACTTTTTGTCATTAAAGCTGTCATTGCATCTATTTATTAAATATTACTTTAAAAACATATGTTTCAAGGAGTTAGAACCATGAAGAGAAAATACCAGTGCACACTGAGTGTACCATCTGTGCTGTACCACTGATTTTGGTAATGATACCTAGGCCTGAACAAAGTTCACTCAGTTCAAGTTCAACAGAAAGCAAACTGTTACCTTCAGTAGGAAACCTTATAGCAAACATTTACCAGAAGACTCAAAGTAAAAGAAACATATGCACTGACATTTATGAGCCACCAGTGCTTCACACAGGCATTTTTCCTATGTTGTGGTTTCACTAAAACATGAACATTTTCTACAGAAAATTTGTGACATTGACTACACTGATAACCCTCCCTTCCCAGAGCTGATACTGTCAGGCTAATGATTCTGCAACAATCTCAACTCTTAGTAAGACAGATATGCCACTGAAATCATCAAATGTCTGCTCTCCAAAACAAGACATGTGCCAACACAATCTTAATCTTGGTCAGATGCTCCTTGGAAACATCATGAATGTCAGTTTTCAGAATTTCCAAAAAAAAGAAAAATTAAGAAAACAAATGACATAAGTAGTCACCTTCCTACTGAAGTTGTAGACTAGGGGAGAGCCAAGAAACCCCAGAAATTTTGGGACTTCTCTTGAAATATTGGGAAATCCCATAAAAATGTGTAGCATTTGCAGGTTTTCTACGCCTGTGGAAACCACCTTTTTTCTGGGGCTGGCAGAAGGAAGAGGTATTCCTTCTTCCCCCTGGAAATCCCAGTAAGGTTGGGGTGAATGCAGCTACATCCCCTTCAAAGTTACAATTCTTCAGATGCTGGGGTGCAAGTGGAGGCAGGGTAAGCTATGCCACATTGCCCTCTCTTTGCTCTTCAGAAACCAGCAATGCTCACAAAGCCATTGCTGAATTCTGCTCTAACACTCCAGGGGAAAACTTCTCCTTGGCAGCTGCAAGGTCATTTACATGAGACAAAAATACAATTCGAGAAAACCCCGGAGCAGAGGAACACAGCAAGCATATGAACATCTCTGTTCCCACAGCACTCATCCTCCTGCTCTCAGTGCTGCAAAGGGCATGATCTGATGGAAGCATTTTAACAGATGTTAACAGAGAAGTCTTTGGAGAAACATTACACATCTGAACTAAATACAAGTAGATATCACATTATCAAAGCTACAGCAAAACTTTTCACTGAAGCACTTCAATATTTATGCTGATCTTTTCCTACTGATGCAATAAAAATTACTTCCCTCCATGTCAGTACAGCAAAATCCTGTGTAAAATGCAATACTGTGTTATGCCAGCTCCCATAAATCATAGATGCAAGTAATAGCCCACCCTTGTCAATACACTGGCTGCAGAGATAATTTAGTCCATTCCCTGCCAGCATCAAGCATGATAGCATAATAAACATGATGCCTCTCTCCATCAATTCTGCATGTTCTCACAGACCAGAAGACTCTGCTCTGTGGACACTGACTCCATGCTTTGCAGAGGCAGTATTTTGCACTTGGCAGGGCTCAGCAGTGCAGTGCTGGTGTTGCAGTTGTGATGGGAAGTGGCAGCTGGTTAGTTAGCAGCTTATCTCTGCGGGTCTGGGGGCTGCTCGGATTCTCCCTCCCAAGCAGACAGAAGCAGTGATGTGGGGATTAGCAAATTCCTCCCTGCAAGCACTAGCAGAGATCTGTAAATGAGTGGGGCTGATTTAAAGCTAATTTAATAACCACAGCACTGCCTCTTCTCAATTTAACTTGTCTGTTCTTTTTGGAAACAGGCCAACCTGGCAATCCGTGCCAAAATCGCATTATGCTGGCTTGGATTTCTGTAATGCTTTTTATATTCTCCATCTCAAGTGAGTAATGAATTTAGTTGTGCTGAAATGGTTGTGAATACATCTAGTAAAAAGGCACTCTCTGACTCCTCACCTGCTACAACATCTCAGCAGTACCATTTACTTCACACCCTGACAGTGTAGTGCAGCTTTGTATGTTGTTGAGCCAGCTTTTCCACACTCCTTTGGAACACTGGAGAGATGTTAAATCAGAGCCAACACCATAAGAGGACAATATAGTTTCACAGGGGTGAAACCAGCCAGATTCCACCAGTGATAGATGGCTTCATTGCCATCACTTTCTGGTCTAGGTAAGAAAGGATTATATTTCCCAGGAGTAATTACCCAAAATATCCACATAAATGATATTACAGAATCAAACATGGTACTTGACTTGCCTCCAGATGCACAGACATTGTGCACTGATGTTAGCACCCATCTTTTCTTCATAATTATATCTCATCCTCCTAAAGCTGCATTTCTGTGAACACTGTCTGAAGGAGGAAACGATGTAACAGAGACCAATAATCTCTGAACAGTCATCCCAAGAACTTCCCCATTCTAAAAATAAACTAGACTAACTGCTATGATCTCTATGCTTTAATGTCATATTATTCTGACACCAAATCATGAATATCTAGAATTTATTGAATTTAATAGAGACGTTTAAATTAATTCCTTCTCTTCCATGTACCAGGAAAAAAAATATACGGAAACAGATAAACAGAAACAAGTTAAGTTGATAAAATTCAATTACCTGGACTTCAGTTACCCTAACCCTATCTCTGTGACAGGAGGATCCCTGTTCAAAAAGGATCAAAACTATTGTGATGGCCAGATTGGTAAAGATCAAGCAAGACTCAGAGTTTATATTTCATCCAAGCTATGGCTTGTCAAAAATGACAATTCATTCTAATAAACATTTGAAATACTGAAATGGGCACTTAAAGAGAAAAGGCCACTTACTAAAACAGTAGCATCACCTTCCTTCATTTTTTTAGACTTCTTAATTATATTATGAACCAAACCCAATCTCACCAAAACTCACAAGAGCAAATTAAACTGCTTTCTGGGATGACACCAACATCAAGTGCTTCTCACACTCCTTTGTTCTTCTTTTCCTCTCCCCAGTTAAACACTGTGTCTCTGATATAACACATGTCTTTCTATGTTTATATATGGTTAATATATGTAGCTAATTATATTCCACCAGGGCAGGCCAACTTCAGTTGAATATTTCTTTGCCAAGTCTGTCCAAACTGAAGCTAAAGAACAGCCAGAACTCCATGACTTTTGGAGAAAATACAGCATAAAGGCTGAATTTTACCCTGTCTCAGATATGCCAGAGATCCAGCATGCCCAGCAGTTCTGAGATTTGCTATCTGAACATTCAAGGAGCTGAAGCTGAGGCCATAAAACAATTTGGGTTTCACAGAGTCACCAAAACTTTTGCATTTCTGTAGGACCAACGCATGTCCCTGTTCCCAGGGCAGCAGAGCAGTTTGGTGCCTGGGGTGAATTCCATGGGAAGGATATCTCCATGGAGTGCACCTTTTCCCCCACCAGAGCACGGGTGAGCAGCCCAAGAGCCCGTGAACTCCTGGCAGGCAGTCCCACGGCAGCCCTTGTATCCAGGGGCACACACAGCACAGCCACTCTGGGATTAAGGGGTCCCCAAAGCCTCAGGCAGCTGAGCTGGGAGTGCCAGGAATCACCCACTCAAAATGCTTCACCCCACAGGCCTGCCCTCCTCTGCTCCCAACACACTCGGCATCACACAACAGATTTCCTTTAAGGAAAAGAAGCTTTGCATTTCAAGCACAGGGCAGGCAACTCAAGGTCTGCAAAAGGTGTCTGGGGTATGGATGGGGAGGACAGCCAGAACCAGCAGGCAGGTCTCTGCTTTTGATTCAGATCTTCTTTATGACTGCTTGGCCTGTTCTGCATCTATTTACAGTCAACAAACTCTCTGGCCACATTACAAAGGCTTCCTTTGGCTCAGTATGTGATCCACAGTCAACAAATTTATTAAAATTAGTGGTACAATGAAAATTTTCTTTGACACATCCCCCTCCCACCTTAAAAATACATTCACTTGTCAGGTCCAAAATGTTTAATTTGTCATGACTTTAAGTAAACCTTGGAGAATTGCACTTGGAAAGAATCCAGTCAGGGCTGCAAAGCACCACTAATATACTCTTCAGTGTCAGCACTGAAGCCAACATGCCAATAAATTTCATTAAAGAGATTTCCAGTTCCCACACAATTCTGCTACAGAGAAAATCACAAAGAATTATGAAGAATCCAACCCCCAATTCCTGGTGCTTCAGAAATTACTTGCCAAAATGCTATAGTACCCATCAGCTCAAGCAGAGCAAAAGAAAGGAAACCTGTTGAAGGCCCTTCTGGGAATAACAAAAGTGAAAAGTAATTTTCAATCTTTAAAGCCTCTTTATTCAAAGAAAATTCTGGTTGATACCAGTAAGTGACCTGCTTCACTAAATGAGACTTACTTTGTACTAATGCAGCTGGGATAGGATGAATCCTAATTGCTTACACTACCATTGTTTTATGGATCACAATCCCTGTAAGCCTACTTTACATTATGTTCCAGCTTTAAAAATTACTGTCAGAGAATTCAGCATGTCTTGAAAAACAGAAACACCTCTGATGTGGATGAGCTAACTCAAAACTTTCACATCAACTGATGATCCAGCTGGAGCCTTGGAGCCTTCGGTGGCGCACGGAGCCGCCCCAGCACGGCGAGCGGCCGGGCTGAGGCTGCTCAAACCACAGAGAGCTGTTCTCAGGCAACTGGGTGTGACCCACTCCTTCTAGCACTTCTTGTTTCTCAAGACAGAACTTATCCTTCCTTTCATTATGAATTTTGAAAGCTCCAGCCCTTACAAAGCTACCTCCCTTCTGGTTAAACTGTGGAAGCCACACAGGACTGTTGGTCCAGCAAAGCATCCAGCTGGGGGGTGAGAGAGATGCTTTGTGCTATGTCTGACTTTGCCACATGCATTTCCTGAATTCTGCCTCCCAGCCATGGCTGTGCACCTGGCATTGCAGCCTTGTGACTCTGGAATGTCCATCTTCATGTACTAGCACTTGTCCTCTTAGACAGTTGATAAAATTATCAGTACAATCTGTGAAAAACATTCAGGATAACGGCAACAACTTACTCCTTCTATCTGCTTATGGAGTATCTTGAAACTCTCCTTAGGAAGGAGGTTAAAAAATTTCATTTAATCATGAAACTACTAAAATCAGCCACTGGCAAGAAAGTGCCGAGTTTTAAATTTGGATTTAAATGGTTGGCCTCTCAAAATGCTTCTAAATAGTGAGGACTTCTGAAGCCTAGACTAAATATTTGTCCATAGGTCACCTCAGGGGAAAAACAAGAAAGTTTTGTAAAGCGTCGTAAGGTTTTTTTTTTTTTTTAAATAATTTACATAGACCTCTAACCTAGCAACACTCAGCCACTTTCTCTCTCCTTACCTGACCTAAACCTGGAAAAAAAAAGGGCAGTTTTAACAACAAAAGGCTTTCTTTGAATCTTCCACACAGAATCTATTCATGAAGAAAGCAAGCAAAAGCCAAAGATGCAACTCACTGCTCTTCAGGCAGGCATCTGAAGGGACAGGAGGATGTGGTGGAAGGGGAGTGGGCAGAAGGGATGGGAACTGTGGGGAGCAGAGGGGAGCTGCCCACAGAGCTGGAGTGTTCTCCTCAGGCACTTGCCTCGTTAGTGATTACTTCAGCCCAGGGCAGGAAAAGGGCATTGTCCTGCCTTGTGCACCACAAAGGGGATGCTGAAGTGAGTCTGGTTCAGCTCTTCTGGGAACTGGCTTTGCTTCATGTCTGCTTCTTCCAGCACAGTCTCAGGCAGGCAGAGCCATGGCCTCAAGCAGAAACAAACCAGCCTACAAGCTGCTCACAGTGGATTTGACCAAAGCTCCAAAGCCTGTGAGCTTCCAGTATAAAGTTGATGTAAACAGCACTTCTGAGTCTGTTGGCGCAAATGTGCACACACTCACACACACACACATATAACTTCACATAGACAGTCTTTGTAGGCTCAGGAAAATCTACATTTAAAGAAAAGATACTCCCAATTTTTGCCCTTAAGCAGCACTCCTAGCAGAGGCAGAAGCCCAGCTCTGACACCTATAGCATCTACACAGCAATAATAGAAGTGGATAGAGCAACAGGCAAACTGGTCCCCTCTGTTTGTGCAAACTGGATGAATTAAGGAGACAGAGGGCTCTACCCATGGTTATCAGTGTACAGGTTCAGGGAAGTACAAAAAGGAGGATGTCCCAGGCATTCCTACCTCACCCACCCCTCCACCAGGTGCATCCAGCACAAATCTGCTGCTAAAATGGGGTAGATTTCACACAACACCATGCACAGCATGGGACTGTCTTTAAAACAGTTTTATTTACTTTGAAACTTAAGATTTCTTTTTAGCAGACTTTGGTTTTAGAATACATAGAAGAGTTTGCTTTTCAAGGACCGAAGGGAAAGCTCTAATGTCTGTTCATTAGATCACGCTCTGATGCTGAAGACTTTGATCACTGTTGTATGTCTGATGAAGTTGCAATGCAGTGCAAAGGCAAACATCCATTGTTCATTTTCCATTAAAACCTAAAATTTAGATGTATGAAGACCTAGACTTGTTGACTAAGCAAACAACTCTTTTGAAAAGGGCTCAACCACTTCAGAAGCTCCTGAAGCAAAAACAACTAACAAAAATGTTTGCATTAGCTCTAAATAAACTTTTCAAAGATATCATTTAACTTTTAGAGTACTTAGTAATAAGTCACTGTCCCATGGGGCAAGCCTCATGTATGGTGCTCTGCTTCATTTTACTCAGTGAATATATCTCTTTCTCTACTTGCACTATGTTTATTTATTTCTTCACAAGTGATAGGTATTTCTCATGCTACATAACTGAGTAAATTATTTTAAGTATTTCCACTGAGGCTTTATCTGTAAAATTAACATCATGTGTACATGACCACTATAAACTCAGCTCTCACAATGACGTTAGGCTTGTAAATGTTTCCTTGATGTCAACTCCCCTCCCAGTCAATTATCTGGCTATCAATCCATTTACACACACAGGATGTAAATGAGAGCAAAATCTGGTCAACCACACTGAACTCAATCATCACCCTACTAACAATTAAAGCTAATCAGATAATTATTAGTCTTACAAAAAAAGGAGCTTCCAGCCAATAATGCGAGTCCATCTACAGAAAACACAGGTCTAAGAATAGTATCTGAATAAATGCATTCTTTGAGTAAGGTCCCCATACACAAAATCCTTTACAGCTGCAGTGGGAGTTGACATCACTTTGAAATCTGTGTGGAGGTGCACAGGGCTGATGCATGAAGGAGAGACTGGCTGCTGGTTGATAGCAAAAAAGTGCCTGTAGGCCAAAGATTTAACATGCTCCAATTATGAGATATTGGGCAGAAAGACACAGATTGCAAGGCACAAAAGTAAAGCCAAGTGTGCCTGCATTTCCTAAGGGCTAAACAAACTACAGAGAAATACATCTACAGAGTAATATGACACAGTGACCCATCTTATCTATCTTATGTTGAAAATAATAGAAATCAGCACAGATTCCCCTGCAAAGCTGAACTGGGTAACTGACATAAAGGAGCCACCCACGTCAGGGGAAGTGCAGCATGACCCACAAGCCCCTGATTAAACAGGCTAGTTTCCTATTTCCAATTACAGGCAACAGGCCCAGGGTTACCAGTGCTCTCTGTGTATTAGGTCAGACTACAATGCATTGTTGATATTTCTATTTAGCACCACTAAATTGAATGCTCAGTTTCTGTAATCTGAGGATGCACGCAAGAGGGAACAAATATATTCCTCTTTATCTGCAGGCAGGCTGCTGGCTTACTGTTACCATTTGGACTTTTTTTCCAGGCATGGAAAAAAAGAAGGGCTTTTTTTCCTGTAGGGCTGCAACCACTTCTGGTGAGCACTAATAAAGTACAGTCAGGATTTGTACAAAAATGACAAAAATCTCTCCTCACCAGGATTTAAGAGGATAAGTCAAGTAAGCAGTGCCTACCTCCTACAAAAGCCCTGTGAACTGCCAGGGTCAGCACCAGCAGCTGATTCTTGGGACCCTTGACCATGAAGCTCAAACATGTCATTTTTGACTGCATGCCAATAGCTCAGGGCAGCAGAAATTACACCATAAAGTAGCCTTGTCAAAAAGAGCCACTTCCATGTAAAGTACCTTTCCAAAAAGGCAGCTAGTCACAAGCAAAACCTGAACATTACTAGAAGAACCACAAACCATCTTAACTGGCCACCAAGCGTTACAACTGCAAAGTTCTTTTCCTTCCTATTTAAAAAAGAAAATGAGAATACTCTTCTTGGTTGTATTATCACTGATTGTGTTACACTGAACATGCTGAAAAACCTCAAAAGAGCCCTCTGCATGCACATGGAAACAGAGTAACTGGATGAACAAAACTATGGAAGAAAACCAAACACCTCTTGCCTTGAGGAAAAAGATTCAGTTTGGGAAAAAGATTCAGTTGGGCAAGCCATCAAATGTTTTATGAGCTAAAGTAGACTTTCAAGAGAATACACTGAAAACCAGTACTTGCCTAAGACTCGCCAACAGCAGGCTCTAAGGGTTTTACCTCTTGCTGTTTGCAGTTTCGATTTCAGCCAGGAAAGTTTAGGCACAGCGCAGTTAATGTGAGCCTCCCAGTGCCCCACAGTGCAGCTTCAGGAGGCTCAGTCCTGTCCCAAAGACATCAGTGGCAAAGCTGCTGTGTAGCCCACGGGGAAGAACCTCACCCCAGCTTTCCACCAAGGCTTCTGGAGCTTTCTCCAGTGGCTCCCTGCACTGTCTTCCTCCTCTTCCTGGCCTTGAGAGGTGCCCATCACAGATCACAAACTCTGAAATAGCACAGAGGAACTTTCCACTCCAGAAGAGCACTATGAATTTTCATGGAAGTTCCAGGCACTAGCTATAGGTGCCACAGAGACTGTCAAACACTGCTGCTGTCAGAATGCAGCTATGTGAGGCTGTAAAAGTCTCCCTAATGTGCCTGAGTGCTTTAAACTCCTGAACTCTCTGTGCTTCAGTCTCACTCTCCAGTGCTCTGTCCCTATTCACAGACTGAATGAAGCTTGGTGCCTCCTACATAAACAACAAGCAATAAATCCTACTCTTTCCAAAGTGCAGTCCTAAGAGTGACCTGCAATTTCCTAGCCATTTCTCAGAAGAGGTGGAAGAAGGGTGCATACTCACACAGCTTAATCTTTGAATTTCTCCTTGATTCACTCTCCTAGTGGTCCTTCTCTTCCTCCGCAGTTCACTGGCCTCCCTTCTGAATCGCCCCCGAAAGCTCATCGTGTCCGTAGGAATTAAGCAGCCAAAAAATATCTGTTTAAAAACTGTGCTCCTACAACCTCCTTCCTTCAGCAGCTTCAGCACAACAACTGGAAGCTGCATATGCTGTTTAAGGCAGAAGTAGGTCTAAAAGTTACATGCTGTATCCACAGTAACTGAACAGAAAGAAGAAGAAAACCAGCAATAACTCATTTCTTCCTGTGAACAACATTCTGCTATTAAGGCGAGAGCGTCTCATTAAACCATAAATACACCCAGTCCCCACCTCTAATGCAAATTGAAATAGGAAGTTGTAGAAAAAGCCCTGCAAGTGAACATCTATCTTTGTCTCAAACACCATCACATCCTTTCTCCTCACCACCCTCCCCGATTCGAAAGCCAAAACAGCTGCACTTTTACTTCATGTGTGTACAAGATAAAAACAGCCATTCACAGCACAGCCATCTCCTACAGAGCCCCTCAACAGCTGACTTGGCCCACAGAGCAGGCAGTGACAGGTTTGTGCTGCCAGGGCCATTGCTGCTCTTGGACCAAGGTAGCAGTTCCCCTTTCAAAATAGCATGAAACACCAATAAGAGGAAGAACCCTGCAAATTCCTAACTTTGCACACAGTTAAAAAAGGAGAAAACAGAGAAATTCATATGCTGATGTCCAAAATACATTTTTTGCTCGTAAAAAGCAGGTCTTAGACGTGCTTGTAACCTGCCAGCTAAGAACTTTCTTGCTTCACACCCTGCTGCCACCTCAGGAGAAGTAAAGCTGCCAGACTGAGCCTGCTCCCCAGATGCCCCACACATGGGAAATGCCAGCAGCTCCCCTTGCCCACTGCCCCATACAGGGGCAATCCTAGCAGCACCTTGGCAATGGAGAAGCCCTCACTCAGGGCCTCAGAACTGCACTGGCAACAGGAGCAGTGACATGGCCAGTCAAAAAATTCTTAATTAAGGTAGGAGACTCAC
Source organism: Agelaius tricolor (assembly GCF_023055355.1). Classification (NCBI taxonomy): domain Eukaryota; kingdom Metazoa; phylum Chordata; class Aves; order Passeriformes; family Icteridae; genus Agelaius; species Agelaius tricolor. Next base: position 9,989,849 of record NW_027269272.1, read on the forward strand.
CCAGTGCTCAGCTGTCTGAAGGCTGGCAGGGCACAAAGGTCTTTTAAAACTGAACAAACTCCCTCAGTGCCCACCCATGGGCAGGCACACACACAGACCCTTTTCTTCTGTGTTCCAGCTGAGGATTCATCCTGCTGCAGCAGCAATGCTGCACTCCCCTAGGCACACAGCCCTCATGAGGCATGCATTAGGTTTTTATTTTTATTGAGTATCTGTGTGCATAGCTAGGACAAAGGGATAGCTTTTCTGCTTTCTCATTCTGTTTTTTTTTTTGCCAACTGGACAATAAGCATCATTCTCACAACTTGTTTGAATTAATTAATTACTTTTTTTGAGATCTGCAACTTTATCCTGAGCACCATGTTTTTTCCTTTCCAACAAATAATTCTGACTTCTACAAAATCTAGGAACTCTTTCACACGTTAAGTAACAAAGTAACAAACCTCTGCAGGAGTTCCAAGGACTGTTCCATACGCTAGGTTTCCATTCTGGGAGAGCAGAGACACTGAGCCCAGCACGTCTGACCCGAACACCACAAAACCACATCCGTCTGATCAGTTGCTTTTCTCCTCCAAAGTTAAAACATGGTGCTACCCCATAATTCACCCCCCATCTCAGTTTTATCTTTGTCATTCAGCTTTGCCTTTGAGAAGATCACCTCCTTTAAACTGAGTGCTACCAGCCTGCTGTGTGATGCCCTAAAACAGATTTCACTGCACTCCTACTTAGTGGTGAAAGGCATCTGTCTGGCCCTAGGAAACAAAAAAGGCAACAGAAACGCTTTGCCAAGGTATGCAGACATTTCAAGTAGCTACCAATATAGAAGCACAGCATTAACCAAGCTGGAATCACCCTTGTTTTCACTCAAACTACCACGCTATCTCTGCTGGAGTCCCTGGTGCCTCTCATGTAACACAGGGAACGCAGCAGCCAAGACCAGAGCTCCTTGCCAGAAGTTAAATTTAATGCTGGAATCATCAGCTCTGCTGCCTTAACTTTGGGCAGGTATCAGTTCCTCTGAGGCTCCTTTGCTTATCCACTCCTTAACTCAGCTGTCACACAGAACAAGCAGAGTTCATCCTTCCTTTCCTTGGCAGGGCTCTCCTCAGCTTCCTGCCTCCCCCAGCACAGAGGAGCCTGTCCAGGGTGCCCTTTCCACTGAGATAAGGGTCACTAGCACTTCCTGAAACTTTAATGAACTTGAATTACTCCAAAATAATATAAAAGATGAACTTAGGTTCAAGCTTCCAGCTGGTCCTCATCCAGTTTACTCCAGTGAGTGCTTTTTGTCCAAAAGATTTTCATTCCTAATATTATTATTAATCCTCATTTATTGCCATATCTCTGGCAGATAGGTTTCAGGAACAATACTAAAATCACTGTATTTTCTCAACACCAGGGCATTAAAAAGTTGAAGCACTGAAATAACAAATAAGCTACAGCATTCACACAGAGATATGAACCAAAATAATAGTAAACAACAGCAAATAAAGACTCCACTTTCTTAGATCTATTTGGGATGCAAATCCCTCTTGTAATGGGCAATAACAAAACCATTCAAATGTCTAATAATGCTTTGTCTTGTAGCAAAGTAAAAAGCAAACTTCACTAGCATCAGTGTGACTGTAAAAGATTTCCTAACTTTTCCTCAACACTTCTCCATCTTTTCAGTTAAAGATGCCAGATAATTTAAGATGATTATAGAATTGGTTATGTTATGTTAATATGAATAAAGCTCCTGTACTGCTTTTAAATTCAGCACTATAATGTATAAGGTGAGAAGCATTATCCATACCCCAAGGTATTCCAAGAAGAGAGGTATTTGGCCCCAGGAAAACCACAAGCCTTGGTTCACATTTGTGAACTGCTGTACCCAAGTCATAGAGTCAAAATAAGGATGCTGAAGCCCTTCAAAAAACAATCCATCATGTAAAGTAGTCTATTAATTGTTTAATTGCCTTCTGCTCTGCTGGGACATGTTCCTCTGCTCCCATCAGTTTTCAAAATGTATAAATATCCAGATGGGAAGAATAATGATATTTGAAGTCTCTGCTCCAGTTCAGGAAAAAAAAACTATGCATTCTTTTTGCTGCAGAACCAGTAGCATTTAATTTTCCAATGGGGGTCACAAGTTCTACAGTAACTTTAATTCCCTTTTCCTCCATTTCTTCTAGAGTTTCTTATTTCCCTTTTAGATCTATTAATTTTCATGCTTCATTTGCTTTGGTTTGAATTGTGAGATACAGCAACATGTAAAAAATAGCATTGAACAAAACAAATTCACTGCTACAGTACATCATGTGATCATTGGAAAATACATTTCAATTGTGCTTTGCTAGGAGCCAGAGAAAGATACAAAAATTCAGTTCCTAAAGTGTGTACCTTCAACTAACAAAAAAGACACCCCAAAACAGGCTGAATATTTGCTGTGTAGCAAATAATTCACCATACTGTCCTTCTAAAGAAATACAATCTAGCAACTCCAACCAAGCAGGATCAAGGATTGATACTTTTGTTTCTCACAGTGGTATTTTTTCCACCCAGATTTAGAGAAGAAAAAAAAATATCTTATGCAAACATCAAATTAATAGCAAATTTTAGGGAATGAATGCTTCCCTTCAGCTCAGGACTTCTGTCTGGGAGCAATGCTGACCTGAACAGAGTGCAAGTCAAAAACACAATCTTGACTTATGCCAGTGTATAGATGAATAATTGTATAATCCTGACTCAGGCCTTTTGTTTAACAGATTTGAGAAAAAGTTTAATTAACAAGTAAGAAAGCTCCTTTTGTTTGAACAAGCTGCATCAACTGCATATTATGCCTATGCTAAGGTTAAATTCTGAAATGAAGCACAAGCTTTTAATAAAAACACTTGTTTCATTTATAAATGAAGACCCCTGTGATGACAGTGAAACTGTCATTGAGAAACTCTGTACAGCCCAGACCAGGACAGAGAGATCTTCTGGTACACTTGATGTTTCACAGCTTGGCAGAGTGCAGATAAGAACCTCCCTACCTCCCCTGAATGGCTTGTGGCACTTCTAGCACTTCAGAGTTCCTGGAAAACCACTACAATAAAGTCACAGAAGAAAAACCAGAGGATGCCAGCCCTGCCCAACACCCAGCCCCTGGGGCAGGACCAGAAACAATCCTGCACTCTGTGACCACAGTTACAGGCTGGCACATGGGGCAGCATTAGCTCAGGTACTGGGGAGAAGAAGAAAAATCACGGTTCCTGGAGAGGGTCACAAAGAGCTCTTTATATTTTTCTTTTGAAATTTTAATATTTTCACATAACTTTCTTCAGAACTTGGAGACATAGCTGGTGCACTCGTCTTCTGAGGCCAATAATGAGGATTTACACAGTTAATACCCCACAGCACCCAGACAGTGCAGGTGTACAGGCTGATGCTGCTTTTCATGAGTTCAGTGTTAATCCCCAGCAAGTCCCCCAGCACAGTCTGTGACACCCTGAACAGAGCAATGCTGCCAGAAGCCAGTTTGGGGTTTGGACAAAGCCAGCAGGATCAGATATTACACACTGTCCTCCTGTGGTCAGAATGCTCTCTAGGACATTGATTGCACTGAATGGCCACGCACTGGATGTGGTTTTTTCAGATATGACTGTCAAAAACTTCCTAATGGGACTGTTAGACTAAAGCTGAGGTGACAGGGACTGGACACCACGTTCACCTTACCTGCATGGTCCAGGCTCTGGAGTGGTGCGTGACTGCCCCCAAAAACTGCCCTGCAAAAAGCTTCATGCTGGACAGGTAAAGCAGATCCCCACACTGAAACCAGGGACAGATAGCTGCTTTTTACTAGCACCTAACAAAGACCACAGAAAGCACCAGTGACCTCCATCCCAATCCCTTTGTCAAGGACTGAACATTCTCTCCTCTCCTCCTCCCCCATCAAAAAACTCCCAAATCAAACAAGAGGTTGTATTTTGGAATTAAGTGCTCACTATTGATCCATACACATATAAACATGCCTTTTTTTTTTAAAAAAGGAATAATATTAAACCAAAACAATGTAAACAGAAAGGTAAAAACAACTGAGTCAGAAAAACTACATCTACAGCAACCTTTTGCAAAGCCATTCTGGTATTGAATTGACTGAAATTGGATCACCTTTTTTTTAAGAAACATGACTCCACCTATGGTTTAACAGCTTAAACTGATACATCAAGCCTTGCATGCAAACACTCCACAAAGCCTTTAGAGCAGCTGGTGCTTGCATTTTGCCCACACATCCATACAGCTCACTCTGACCAGGCAAAGGGCTGGGAATCCATCACAGTTAAAACGACATCAGCACACAAGGTGAGCTCTCCAAGGCAAGGGAACAGTGCCCCCGCATAAATATCCATGAAAAGCAGCCCTTCTATCTGTCAGAGCTCTGCTAACAGATCCTTCCAGAGAGCTCTCCCTGATGCCAGAGACTCTGCCTGTGTCAATCCATCTCTGCTCCTCCCAGGCAGATCAGTGTGCTGATCTCAGCAATTCCCCCCTCTGTGCCTTCACCTTCTCTGTGCTCCAGCTATCATCAGTGCACTCACACACAACACCTTGGGAGAGGCTGCAGTGTCTCTTTGCCGTGGATGCAAGGCTGAAACAGCCCCTGCAGCTCAGCTGGTGGTGACAGGAGCCATGCACAGGTTGTCTGTGCCAGTCTGTGCCTTGCCAGAGAATCACCCAGGACCAAAGGGGTCCCTGATGGTGTGAGCAGAAGACAGAGCAATTTGGGAGAGCAATTTGGCAGCTCCCAGTCTGATCACCCACACAGCACCAGACAGTCATTTCAGCATCTCAACCCCAACAAGGGCTGGCTGCTAACATCCACACCCCAAAAGCCACTTGCTACCTCCCTTTGCTGAATTTACAGCTCCTGAAGGACATCCTGCTGCCCTCCTGTTGGGGAAGCAGGCTTGGCTGAGCAGAGGCAGTCCCTCCCTGTCCCACAGCCTGAGAACACAGCTCCTCCTGCACACCCCATCCTGCTCCCAGCCTGCCACCACAACATTTCTGCCAGCTCACCCCACAGGAACACTGATGGAATGTAGCATCATTCCAGCAGCTCCCCAAGCTGGAAACCCACCTGCACATGGCAGGAATATAATGCATTCATCTGCCACAAGGCTGAATGAAAATGAAAAGGGCCCTGGAGAACCTAATGATGGTCTCATTTACAGACACCATCACCTCAGCTCTCGTGTTTGCTGCTGTTCCTCTCCTACCACATCAGCCCTCTGAGCACAGAGCCCCAGGACAGCACAGGGAGCAGGGCACTGGTTCTGTGCCATGGTGCTGCCAGCTGGTGCCCTGTGCCAGTGCCAGGCTCCCCAGGGCACTGCAGCCCCATGAGAGCACAGCTGAGCACAGCCTGGGCACAAACTGGGCTGCACCTACTCTCTCTAGGCAAACAAAATGCTGCTTCTTACACCAGCAATCAGGTTGGAAGAATAAACTTCCCATTACAAACGTTGTCCTGCTGATGTGTACAAAAGCAAAATATGCAATTACTTTAATTTCTGCTTTAGCTTTATCCATTGGGAAATTTCAAATAAACATTACCCCATCTACTTGGACTGGAATCAGCCCTTGATAGCAACACACATAGTGATGAAGGGACCTGAAAGGTGATGAAATAACTTAATGATCTGACTTTATACTACCTCCAGACACAAAAATGCAGCTGTGACTTTGTCTCCTGTTGCTTGCTTTTCTGAATGCAATTTTAATCCTTTTTATTCAGGTCTATGCTATGCTGCAAAAATGATTTTTTCTCTTTCTTTACTAAGAGAAACCTCAGATCAACACATCTGGTTTATAAAGAGAATCCACATTTTCACCCAATTTTCCAGCTGGAATAACTGAAGCAAAAGGAGGCTGGGCAACTCATTTACTCAAGGTCACAATCAACATCTACAATGCCATAATATTGATATAAAAAACCCTAGAATCCTCTCCTTTTCTTTTTTTTTTTTAACACTAAAACACTCCTCCATACATGTGCAAGCTGACTCTACAATCATTATTGTGATTGATATCATATATTTGTAACTTACAATCAATGTCACAAATCCTGTAATATCCTCTCTCCTAGTGCCTGTGGGTTATCTGAAGCAACTGAGAAAACAACTGCATGTAATAATTCATCATCTGGATCCTATAATTGAAAGTTAATAATGGCATTTTGTAAGAGACAGAAAGCACACAAATTTCAAAAGCAAATAAGCAAGATTATTTTCTCATTTTAGAAAAAAAAGGTGTGAAGTATAAAACTCTGCAAGTCAGATTTACATTCATTAAATCTGGTGTGTGGAAAAGAGAGAAAGACAATTTGTGTCCTTTTGACATTGTCCTTCTCTTTTTGTTCCCCTGGAACACAGAAAATAAAACATCATCAAATTGTGCCAACATCTGATATGTTATTTCTCACTCTGACACAACTTTCTGTAAACCCAGAGAATTGCTTCACCTTTCCAGACCTTTGTGTTTAATTTCTTAATTAAAAACTGCTTATCCTAATTGAGACGTAAAAAAATATGCAATCTTCAGTATTACCAAAATAAGAAGGCAAAAACCATAAGGGAAATACCCAAGTGGCAGTGCTTAGTGCCCCTGAGTGAGCCCATGTAAAGTCATTAAAACTACATGTAACCCAACCTTGCCCCAAAAAAATACACAAAGTAATCCATCAAACTGTACTCCTTCAGTTATCCCACTCCAAATTTCAGTTTTTCTAAGCATGCTTAGGTTTAAACCACATTTTTGCACCTGTGTCTGCAGGTGCTTAGGTAGAAGTACAGAACGTGGTGACTGGAACAGAATTTCTCCTGGATACCCTTTCAATCTGCACTGATGCAGGTTCCCAGCCTGACACAGCACCAGCATATTGACTACTTCTCAAAGACTTTTCTCTCAAAAATTTTTGCAGTCATCCTTCAAGCCTATACATTTTGTGGCAAGGAAATTCAGTTTTACTGTTAATCCTGTACATTTTTTCCCCAAAACATGTCCTCCACAAGTTCAATTTGATGATCCCTAGTCCATCTTCTTTCACTTTTCTGAGAAAAAACTGCAAGCAAAGTTTACATGCCTCTGACCACTCTTTGTATGACTTTCATCATATCCCCTGACAGTTATTTCTCAGGGCAGTCCAGATCCACTCCTTATGTACAAATGCAGTCATGGACTAACTTTGCTGATTCTCCTCACCCTTCTCTGCAATATTCCTATTCCTGTAAGTCTGTCTGCATTCTGTGAGGTATTAAAGGCCTCCCAACAAGTTGCTATAGAACTCTTCTATCCAAGGATAGGCCAAAAAGCAAAATTTATTTGCAATTTCTCAGTGAACTGGAAAACAGTTCCAAAAGGATGTTGTTTTTAACACAGTAAAGCTATTCTAAGCTTCCAGGTCCCAGCCCCTGCAAGGCAGAGAGCTGAATCATAGTGATTCCTCTTCCTTCACCCTTTCTGGATTATTTTCTCCAATGGGATAAGCCAGTATTCCTCCCCTTGTGTTTCTCTCCCCTCCCATATCATGCTCTTTGTATCCAACACAAAAACACAATTGTTTGCACCTTCACTCTGGCCTGATATCAACCCTGAACTGGTCACTGACAACTGACTCTGTACCACGGAGTCTTTTTTTAATTTGGAAATTCTGGGGGGTTTTTAATATGGAAATTCTGGAAAGTCCAAAAAATTCCCTTTTACTGGGAAATTGCTCCAACATCACGACTTGTGTTTCTATTAAGCGTCACTTGAGCTGGAAACAAAAGAATTGGTCAGAAAATCAGAAACTAAAAGGTTAACTTCTGATTTCCTACAAATACACACTACAGCTAGGCATAAACAAGTGCCAGAAAAGGATGTGGATGGGAAATAAAGCAGAGTTTGCTGCAGTTCCTCCTCACTCAGCTCCTTGTTCTGCCTGAAACACTGCAGACACGTCCTGACTGTAGGAACAAAACCTTTTTTGAAAATATTTCCAAGAAATACAGTTGTCTTCTGAATGCATTTTACAAAACACAATGTTTAGCCACCAATTCAGATTTTTTTCTTCAGGCTCATGTAACTTAAAATTGCCTTTGAGTTCTTTTAAAAAGGAAAAATTGGCAAGCACTTAGCACGTACAAAAGCTTTTGGCAGCTTAAAAATACTGTGTAAAGAAACTTCTCAGTGGGAGCTGGTACAAACTTTTATGTCAGCTCATCTCAAACATTTCATCTGGGCAGGTCTGCTTTGGTGCATTCTTCAAGAATTGGCTTTTTTAATACAGTGAAACGTTTCAGAACTACATTTTATTAACTGATACTTACAGTTTCATTTAGATTCAGAGAGGACAGGCTAAAACATATTGGTTTAATTCCAGGCTTGGATTCACTTTAATATTTTATATAAAAAGCAGAATTAAGCATATGGTAGTAAAGATTTCTATTACTTCCAAATAGTTCTTCAGTTCAAACTGTGTTTATGAGTATCCTGTATACTTCCATACATTCTGCATATTTTGCATTTGCAGATGAGTTTGAGGAACGAGCATGCTGTCTGTCAGAGCTGCTTGGTCAGAGGGTTTCTGAACAAAAGCAGGTGACAGAGGCACAAACACTCCAGTCACGAGTCCCTCCCCAAGTGACACCTTTGCTGCACTGTCACCACAAATAAAATCAGGTGCTGCAAGGGGCAAATGGTCATCACGAAGAATCAGCTGCATCATGAACAACAAAATACATTGTGTATCTGAAATACTGGAAAGTGCAAAGCAACGGTGAATGTTTCCTGCTGGGTGCACCAGATTCAAGGTTAGGATTGCTTTCCCTTTGCCTTTGACACACGTGATGCTCACATTCATCTGGAGGATGTCCTAGGGAGCACATGCCCAACACCTGGGAGCAGACAGCAAACAAGGGACTTGGTTTCTTTCCTAACAGCCCAGTTAAAGATAAAAGGAGAGCCAGCTGCAAGGTTGAAAGGCCAAAGGAACTGGACATTCTTGGCAACAAACAAAATATTAGGTAACTGCTTAGATCACTGCACCTCCTTAAGGGCTCTGCCCTTGCTTAAAACCAAAGAGTGATAGCAGACAATAGCTGGAGGAACTGGAGCACTGCAAAAGCCAACCAGAGTCACAGCTGGGATGAGAAAAGTCAGGCTCAAGCACCACCTGCCAGGTGGAGAGACCAAACAGGCAGCTGGGTGCATTTTCTGGGGAGCTCTAGGGAGGTGAGAAAAGCTCTCCTCAAGCTCACGGGAGAATAAAGACAGGGAAAGGGCTAATGCACTCAGAAGAAAGATCAGCTGGGTGAGCACTTTTTATTCTTTAACTTCAAGCCATGAAAGAGAAGGATGCAAAAATGAGAAAGGATAGGCCCAATTCCAAGAGCAGTTTCTCTCAAGAACTTCCTTGTAATCTCATTAAGATCAGATCTCCTATAGTGATGGCTGCAATGAATGTTTGCACATAATTTACTAATGGCAGAAACATCTCAGACAATGAGGGAGCATCTGGTTCCAGGAATCTACATTTCAGTAATTAATCTCTTTACTGCTAAGGCTTATACTCTGCACAAGCTAATTTTAGCACATAAGTCACAACCTGTGGAAAACATCAAGGTAATAACACCAAATCCTTGCTTGAAACACCAAAGAAAGTCATGAGTGATTGGTGGCATGATGTTCAACTCCCAGCATCCTCATTTCAGAGCCAGCCACTGACTCTGATCCAGCCAGGCCACACACATTTTCCACTCTAACTTCATGATTTCTTTTTTTGGAGAGAGAAACATGCAAGCAGTACAGAATTAAACTTCAGATCTGGTTTACTGCTTTAAGTCAAAACCTTATTCTGATGGATTTGCACACATTTAACTGAGAACTGAATCTGGCTGACTCATCTTCATGCAAGTATCAATACTAATGAAAAGAAAATGAGCACAGCAGTTGACAGATGAGAAGTGAGGAAAAACAAACACCAAAGACACAAAGTATTCAATTCAACTGGCTCCATACACTGTACTCAGAGTGATCCCTGAGGCAGAAAGTCCAACAAACATCACAATGGCTATTTTTCATCGAAAACCACACACAGAGAATCTATTATTTTTTAAGCTAACCACAAATTGGCAATAATTATTAACAGACAGCAATTGTAAAGTAAGATATTGCACATAGTTTCTTTCTGTTTGGACAGAAAATAACATTTTGTTCTGAAGAGGCACCACTTTAACAGGATAATGAAAGTACATTTTTATAGAATATATTTACTTACAGAGTTTAAAATAAGAGCAATAACTGAGGCCCAGAACAATGAAGTAATCAGTTTCTGTCTGACTGTAAATGTGTGCACACATGTACAGCTACCACACCTTGGCACAGGAGATCATGGCCCATGGTCTGAGCCAGCTTCAGCTGGACTGGACTTGGAATAGAGCCTTGAGATGATGTCAAACCCTTGCCACCCAAAATATCCATGTGACTTGCTTTTTGATGCTGAATCCCTATCCTTTCACTATTGTGGTATTCCTCACTCCAGTCACTTATTCAAGCTGGAAGCCTTAATTATTCAAGGAAGTGCTTTAAAGCTGAAAGACCAGGAATGGTTCCTATATTTCCTCAACAGTCCATTTTCCTTCATCTTCCTTAGCTCCAAACACTCTGAAGGTAACAAACCTGCTCCTATATTCCTGAACATTACTGCAGGGAACAGGAGTTCAGGTGAGTACTTCAGCAGGTAATTTAATTTTTGTTTTACTCATAAAAGTGCCAGTACTACCTGACATCCTCAAACAGGCTGAAATGCTGTGTAAACCTAGAAATTAAATCCTATGTTCTGCCTTTACAAACTTCTCTTTGGTCAAGGGAACATCAAAACCATTTGTCTGTGTCTGTCCAGTTCCCCTTCCACTACAGGAGATGGTGCAAGCTGGAGCTGGTCTGTACTCACCCCCACCATGACAGCAGGCAGCTGACAGGCATGAAGCACTGCTGCCTTTCATCAAAACCCTGTATGGCTCAGGAAATGTAATCCACAAGTCAGAATCTCTTGAGAGGTTTTTGAAATCAGGTGGGAATCCCCCTGAGATGCACAGAAAAAGCCAAGAACAAAGCTACCCCCATCAGGTTGTGCAGCACACAGTTGACCACACCTAATTTTATGCTGCAGGTGCATTCCCAGTATCTACTCATCCATTCAGCTTTCTGACAGCTGATGGTGGAAGGGTTGAGCAGCTGCTATGAAGAGAAGTGACTCCTGTTACAACATAACCTTGCTTTGCTGCCCAGAGGTTACAGAGCAAGAGACCCTCCACATACACCAAAACCAAATAGTTCTGCTGGATGGAAGAGTATGAAGCATGGAGATAAAGGTTCAGAGATATAACTCTGTCTCTCAAGAGCAGTGAAACTTTACATAATGCTTTTGTCTGAAATGTGCTAAGGTGGCATTCTGGTTTATTTAAACCAGGTTTAGAATAAGTGTATTAAGATTGGTGCTGTAAAGAAGAAATTTCATGGAAGTGAGAAATATCAGGAACAGTTCTTTTGCACTCCATACAGATTTCCAATCCATTCAGGGGAGGGGAATGCAGCATATTTATGGTGAAATCAAAGCAGAAGATAATTTTACACTTTGGGAAGGGGGAGATGGAAGAAGGACAAGGGAGAAGTATTTAATATCAGTAAGGGACAGACTCACTCTGAAGTAAAAGCAAAGCTTTTGATGAAAACAAGGAAGGAGGCAAAAAGCAGCATTAGAATATGATATATCAACAGAGCAAAATGGTGGGTAGCCCTCTAAAACCAAGTATCTGACCAAAGTTTAACAGCAGTGTGCCTATTTAATTCCAGATGAGAAGACAGTTCCCTCTTGGCTTCTCTCTCATCACTTAACTCTTCCTCTCTTACACACTGTCTGCCTCGACAGCCCTCCCTGCCAGCAGCTTTTCCTTTGGCAGCACTTTTGGCTGGCCAGTGCTCTCTGAGGGGCCTGGTGTCTTTATGGCTCCCTTCTGCACTCAGCACACCTCTTCCAAGGCAGAGCTGCTTCCAAGCTAAATCAATATCCCATATTTGTGGCCAAAGGCCTGAAATGGACTCTGGACTCAGCCATATGCATTTAAATCCAGTTCAGTGCTACACTGAGGATTCTGTACTGACAGCAGCAGGAAAAAGAAAGCCCAGCCCAGCTCTGAGGGCCGCAGCCAGCAGTGAGTTAAGGCCAGTGAGAGGCAAGGGCTGAGGGCTGGCACTGATATCGCTTTCTGAAAGCATGAGCTTAATATACTGTTCCTTTGTGCTGTGCTGGAGGCAGCTGCAGCTCCCCTGCTTCAGCCAGAGAGACCCAGCCTGCCAGGGCCGGGGCCAGGACAGCGAGCGCACGGGCAGATGTGAGGGCTGCGGCCACCACGCTGTCCCTGCGGCCACCACGCTGTCCCTGTCCCTGCTGCCACCACGCTGTCCCTGCCCCTGCTGCCACCACGCTGTCCCTGCCCCTGCTGCCACCACGCTGCCACTGCCCCTGCTGCCACCACGCTGCCACTGCCCCTGCTGCCACCACGCTGCCCCTGCTGCTGCTGCCACTGCCACCACCCTGCTGCCCCTGCCACCACCCTGCTGCCACTGCCCCTGCCAGTCAGAGGCTGTCCAGCTGCCCTGCCCATCCCAGGTGAGTGCTCCAGCAGTGGATCCCTGTTGGAATGCTCTCACTGGTAATGTGTGGTGGTAGGCCCCCAGCTGGGTAATTAGTATTGATTTTATGATCTAGAAGGTATGAAAGATATTTTATTTTTAGAAATCTACAGTTCTTATAGAAACAATGGTGGACCTAGGACTTGATTGGTCTCAAAGTGAAAACTTCTCACACACTATTGGTGGTTATCAATAACACACTCTAGAGAACCATATCTATAAACAATGGTTACAAAAAGAGAGATAATAATTGTTGGAATTCTTTTCTTCTAAGTTTCCCACAGCTTCTACACAGCTTCCCAGGATTTTTCTGGGAAAGTCTGTGCCTGCTCTCTGTGGCCAGAGAGCTGCTGCCACAGTAATGCAGTGCAAACACCTGTGTTGTGCTGGGAGTGGGAATGGAGCATCACAGGGGAATTCTGCACTCCTCTGGCAAGACAGACTGCCTGTGCTGCCCCAGCCTGCCTCCTGTGAGCTATGGGCAGTGACAGTGCTGCTGAACTCAGAGTGTGCTGTGATTCTGTGAATCCTGCCCAATGGAGATGGGCTCCTTGCAAGGGAGCAGGGAACCACCTGCTTCTCAGCCAAGACACCACAACAGGTTTATCACTGTTATCACTTAATTAGATAACTTATGAACGTAGATATGAACTATCAACCTAAGCCACTCCCACAGCCTGGTCAGTGCCAGCAGCAGCCACACATCCCAGTACCAAAACCTCACTGGGGAAAGCAAACAACCAAATTATTTGAACAAAATCATGAGTCTGGAACTCCTTGTGTAGCTCAAGACCTGCATAAAAAAGGCCAGAGATACTCTGAAATTATATCTAAAGGCTGCTGGTTACAAATACACACATGCATGTTTTATATTTCTATCCAACATTACACAGTCTCCTGTCAAAATGAAAGAAAATACCTCTACTAAATTCTGTGTGAAATGCATTACAAATCAAGTCTCCAGAACTTCAAAGATATTACTGTGGTTACTTTAGGTGGCTCAGCCTGTGTGTAGCACTTGGCATTTAAATCTATTTAGTATTTTAATTATTACTGAGTTTATCTTTTTGTTATAATTCATTCAAGTATTTAATATTGTGATAAACATAGGAGAGAAACAAACAAATGCAAAATCTGTGCTCATGATTGGCTTGGTGTATGAGTGCACCCCACCACGTTCAGAGCTTCAGGTTACCAGAACCACTGCTCACCCAGTTCCAAAATCCCAGACTACACAGATCACTGGGATCTTCTTAGCTCTCCTACTTTCCTCTGGGTGACAATCCAAAGAACAAAATGATGAAGGAAAATATAGAAAGCTTGCATTTGCTAAAGCCCATGAGAGCTGGAGCCAAGCTGAACTGCAGAGCATCATTGACTAAACTGTGACCAACCAAGCATGTGTGTGCACAGCTCTGTCTGTGTATGTGCCCGTGCCAAGCACTGTGCCTGCAGGTGGCCAAAGCCTGGAAAACCTGACTTGTCTTTTTCCTGCTTTTCTTGTGCAGGTTTGTTTCTCTCTTTGTATTCTTTAATCAAGTTCCCCTGCCTTTCTATAGCTCAATTTTCTTCTCTCTCAAGCAGTATTTTGAACACACATCCTAAATAGAGATTTTTGTGTAATGCATAAATCACCTTCCCAAAGCACTCCCAAGGACTGAGAATTACAGACTTTTTGTGCCTCTTTAATTTATATCCTACTCTTTCAGGTAGGCATTGCTTAAAAATAAATAGCTTACTTCTCTCTTTTTTCCCTAGGAAAAGAGAATAAATTCCTCATATATAGGAGAATGTTTTCATCACTTTATTGCTTTGAGCCCACGCTCTTCATAAGCTGTCATAAAAAATTTGGTTAACACATTCATAATAATTACATTTCACACACTGTCATACTATACACATTGCTGCAACACTAATAAGTGAAATCAATATAAAACATTGCTCAGAGTACCAAAGTCAGATGGAGAAGATTTGCTCAGTGGTAAAAGGGCACTTTTAACACCAGCTTTTCTTGAACCATATGCATATACTACATGGTACTGCAATGCTGAAGAATGAAAACCAACCCACATTTCCTCCCCTCTGTATATAAGAAACTCTACCCAGAGCCACAGCTGCTGTCTGAACTGGTAAACACCAAAACAAACCCAACATGCTGCTGAGGAGCAGCAAGGGACACTGTCCCTGGTGCCCAGGGGAAGGAAAGGCTGGCAGCCACTGCAGTCACTCTCAGCTCTGAGGGGCACTGGGCACAGCACACAGAGAAGCTGCAATGGTAACAAGAACACTGGCCAGGATGACACTGAAGCAGAACTGCATTTTGTGCATCACTTACTACTTCTCCTCTTTACACTCTAATGTTATTCATTTATTCAAACATGGGCTTGTTTCTGTTCCTGCTGAGGTCAAGTGCTGAAGTGGAAGTTAAGGTCAAATAAAGCTTCATATGCTTATTGTTGCTTAAAAGTGTATTACACATTGAAGCTACTGACTTGAGCTAAGTCATGAAAATTTTGAGTATTTTTTTTTTTTATTTTCCAGCTTTGGGTAATCTTGCTTTGCAAAGACAATCCCTCCTCCAAGACACTGCAAGAAGGGAACACCCTTCTGTTCCCAGGGTTGAGCCTCCAAAAGCCACTGCAATTCCCCACCATTTGAGTATACACAGACACATTCCCACATTCAAAACCAGTAAGTTATGAGTCAGAGATCCTGCAACTCCTAGAGTTGCCACCCATTGATAGCACCTCTATTGTACAGGCCTTCAGGAGAGAAATGCATACAAATGAGATGAGTGCACAAAATTACTTCAACTGAAAGTAGAAAATTAACACAGACTGTACAACAAAACTTAAGGAACACAGTTCTGGAGAAAAACTTCAATACTAGATGATGGAAAATTGTCAAAGCCATGCTTCTGTTCTCTCTACTGCTTTTAGAAGAGTAAAAATTCATTTACAAACTAAGTTACCTGAGAAGCAGCTTGGTCACCATTAATGAAGTAAATATTGCTGTGTTCAAGCTAATAAGTCAGCTCAAGTTTCACTATTTTATTAAAAATACAAAATAATTTTTACATTTTAATGTAGCTTATTACCAAGGGCAGGAAAGCTGGGGCTGGGGAAAAGTAGGATCATATCCTCAAATACACTTTGCTCTTATCACACAAACCTCAGCTGGCACAGTTTGTAATAAATTGCATGAACAAACCCAAAGAATGACCTACTAGATAAAGCTCAACTTCAAGTCACAAGTTCCAAATGCAAACCATCATCTTGAATGTTAGTGCCCCCCTTAAAACACCAAACAGCTTTACAAACCCATGTACTTCATTTTCTTCCTTCAGGCATCTTCCTGTTCTCCTTTTTGTTGTGGAAACAGCATGCACAGCCATTTGCATTCACTCTAGAAAGGTTTTTAGTACCCCAAACCTCATCATCTCAGTCTTATTTTGAAAGCCAGTTCTTGCAGACATGCTCTTAAAGGTACAGAAAACAAGGGTCAATTAAATCACTGTCACTGAACAAATTGATTGAACTTGTACACCATATTAGAGGTTGTTTGGACACTTGCTTTCCATGTCTCTGGCACATTCCAGGGTTTCATCCAAGAGAAGATGACACACCACAGTAATTGACAGAGAATTTACAGTTTTCTCTTTCCAACATCTCTCCCAGCTCTGTGGATCCAGTCAAGATCTAAAACTAATGATTTATCTGTTTTGCCTAAGGGTAAAATCAGATTTTCAAACTAATAAACAGAAGAAAAAAAATTTCTCTGAATAAAGACATCAATCCTCATGTTCTGCAAGGACCAGAATGTTAGAAACGCCTGCTGTGATGCCTAAAGGCTTCACACAGTGATTAGTAGGTAGCCATTAAGCAATAGCTGGAGGGACTTCTTCCTTTCTTTTCTCATAGAGTGCACCCACAGAATCTCCTGTTTGGAGATGCCACTGACAAAAACAATTCCTAGAAGAACATCCTACCAGGATCTTTCTCTTCAGTGACTAACAAAGGAAAATGGGGCACATCCCTAGAGCTGTTTATTTACTTGAGGTATTTTAGGGTAGACTGCTGTTCTCTCTGATTCAGGGTTGTTTTCTGTATCAAGGCAACACCAAAATGTTCCTTTTGCTACACACAGGACAGGCAAACCTGCAGGAACAGACCACAGAGCCTGGTGACCTCACAAAACTGTTCAACCAGAAGGCATAGTTTGTCTCCTGAAATCAATACCAAAGGCTCATAGAGGCAGTGGCACACAAGCTACAAAGGAAGACCATTTCATCTGAAGGCTGGAAGAGACAGAATGCCAGATCTGCAGCTGGCAGGAGCCAAATGATCACACCCAGGCCCACCAGTGTACTTCTGGTATTCTGCATTTGGGATTTCCTCACCTCTCTTCTTTGGGCACTCCGATTATTCACTGCCCTCAGACACGAGCACTTGGGAATCTCATTTGGATCAGTTTAGCTCCTGGCATCTGCACAATGTGCATAATGGCACTGGGAACCAAACTCTTTTGCTCATCTACATAGTTGCCTCCACTCTATTATCCAGACATAATCCTCAAGGATCTACAACAGACCCAGGGGAAAAACTCATTTGTTAGGACCATAACCTGTTGTATTAAGGCCCAGTAGCCTCCAGCTCTCTTTATCATGCTGCTCTTTTAAGTAACATGAATTCAGGTGGAAACAGCACTTTTTTCTCAGTTCACCAGGTCTCCACATCACTCCTAAGCCTAACTGCAAGGTTTAATGGCAAATTCATTTAGATATTTACATAATTAACTGCTTCAAAACAAAAGCATGGTAATAATACACATCCTGAAGAGAAAGATGTGTCTAAAGTCAACCTCTGCCCAGCAACTTTCTTCCCAAGTGCCTGCCTGCACCTACCCCAGCCTCAGGACAGGGCTGGACCACTCCTCCTCCTCTTCTCAAAGGGACTGAGAGGGAGAAAATGATCCCACAAAGCTCCTGGGGAAGGCCAGCCTTCTGGCAGGACAAGCACCAGTGCATGTCCTGGGGAATGAGTTTGAGGGGCGCTTGGAGCCCACATCCAGCATCAGGTAACACATCACCAGAATGTCTCCCCTCCCACAGCTCCCTCCACACTGCAGGGTAAAGCCTCACCTCCCTGAGAGCCCAGGGACCTTGGCTCTTGGAGCCCTGATCTCACAGGATTTACCACACAAGGAACACAACTCAAGCTGCTGATGAGTATTTCTGGGTTTGGCAGGGCTGGCACAATGTTTTGCTGCCACAACACCCAAGACTACCCTTTTCTTCCAAGGACTGAAGCAAGTTACAGATGATCCATACTCGGATGTGCTTCCAGACATTTCTCACTTCATCATGCTTGAAATTACTACCAGAAAGGAGCCATTTATTCATGTAAATGCTGCTGAGGTCATTTATTTAACCATTAGGTGGAAAAAAAAAAGTTTGTTGTAATAGACATAGATACTTTTAGAGCAAAAGAAGCTTTAACATCAGATTGATAATGATGAAATCAATTTCCTTCCTCCTCATGACAATGCAACTCCCCCCTGCACTGGAGAATACCCTCAGCTGGTACTAAAGCACTGCTGAGATTGGGTCCTACTATCGTTGCCATGACTGCACCACACACCTCTCCATGGGCAGCAATGCTCTACTCATCTAGTCAAAACAGCTGCTCAGGACAGCTATTACATTCTCTAATGTTCCCTCTACCACTAAGTTACAGCCCTGTGTGGGATCAGAGTACCATGGGAGTGCACTTTGAACTTCATCAAATCTCTACCACTTAAATGATATAAATGAGTGTCCTGACAAACTGCCAAAATATTGAGTGTCTTGGTAGTATTTTTATCAAGTGATAGCCACAGAGTAACAAATTATTGCCACCTCAGATGCAAACCACTCCAGGGTTCTGGAAATGCTCACCATATGCGTATTTGGCAAGGAAGAGCAGTAACTAGGCAGTAAGTGTATTCCTCATTCTGAAACAGTGATTTATAACCAGGAACAACCCTGTCACTTATTTCTAATAAACCTATAATGCTTATTATATTCCCATGACAAAATAAAAATTTAATTCAGGAAGAAAATGACACTCAGAGACAGACAGCCTTTCAAGCCCTCCTTCATTAAAGAACAGAGGCAACTCAGTAACCCGGAAAGCAGTGATCCAGCAAACATTGTGCTGCTGCAAACTGTCTGAGGCAAAGATATATGGGAGTTTATTTGCATATAACTTCATATGAATTCCAACTGCATCCTGGGTGCAAGTAAAGATTGTTTTTTTTGTTTTGTTTGGCTTTTGGGTTTGTTTTTGTTTTTATGATGAACAGACTTAGCAAACATTTCCTAAGCTGTCTACTGTTTGGAATTCCAAGTCTGAAATAAAGCATAACCATGCTACCGGCTCCAGTGCTGCCTATCTCACAAACAAAACCCACCAACAATTAAATAAAAGAACATTTACTTTACACAGAGCTTATGTGCAGCTTACAGCTTCATCTATAAAGTAGTATTATAGAAACAGCAAATCTAGCAGCAAACTAACCAAACTGACAAACTGCCTGTCAATGCCCTCTCTCTATGAATATATTCTCAAAGGAAAAAAATAATCACATCACATCTGTAATAATAATTCTGTCACCTCTCTCTTGGTTAAAGTGTACCATACCATTATGATGAGAGTCCTGGGTCTGCTCATTTCATCATCACTGTCCAGCGGCAGAATTTCATGTGACAACTCCTCTCGTCGCCGGCGCCTGCAGATATGTGGACAGTTCCTCTGTACCACAGAACGAAAGGCTTGGAGCAGAACAATGCTGGCAGCACAACCCATATCTGCATCCTGAAGCCTACAAAATAACTTCTATGTTTATGCTATGTTTGAAAAACAGTGGCTCCTTGTCCCTGAAAACAGCCTACAGTGCAGCTGCAGCCAGCTCGCTCTCCAATCGCTTCCTTGAGCTCTGATCATCTGATCACAACCAAATAGCTTGGATGCAGACAGAGGAAAGATTTGATCCACTGAAACAGAAACACACGCAATATTACGATGCTTTGCTCTCCCTCCCTCCCTCTCTGCTCCTGAATTCGCATGAGAAAATGCACTCCCCTCTCTTGTACAATCATCCGCCAGCTCTGATTCCAGTTTCAGGGAACTGAAAGTATTAAAATTCCCAGTTCAAAAGAGCCAGCTGTTCATTAAACACACACAGAGGCATCCACAGTAACTGCCTGGATCAGTTTAAATACCTTCTTAAAAAAGTTGTACATAGCAAAAAAGCCAATATCTGCAAAGTTATTAACTCTTATTATCAGCACTGCTGGCTTTAAAACACTTTGCCTAAGGGGTTTTTTACCACACACACAAAAAAAAAAAAAAGCTCACAGAGGGATTTGCCTACAATGTTTTCACCACTTCTTGCAATTTTCTGAAGCACAGCAAGTTCATTTGAGTTGTAAATATAACAAGTGGCAAAAAGGCAGAAATCTGTGCGCTTCATCCAGCTCATGCTGAAACAACCGTGGCTCAAGGCAAAGCAGCAGCTCTGAAATGCCTCTCAACAGTGGGGCTGTTCTGTGCTCCTACACACAACCTTCTGCCTTCACTGAGAAACATCTTTACACCTACACAGGGTCTCACTCTGAACCACACAGTGGCGACCTTCCCAGAGGGTGAGAAGAGAGGGTTTCTGTGTGTTATCAGGGGCTCCAGGCTGGGGGAAGCTGCTGCTGGCAGCCAGCACCCACAACTTGCCTCTCTGGCTCCTGCCTGGCAAGTCATTCAAAAGCAGGCAGGGATGCTCGGCAATCACATGGCTGACCTGGAAACACAGCAAGCACTAATGGCAGAGTGTGTAAGATAATAGCACAGGAGAGGAAGTCAGCACTAAAAATACCTACAGAAAATGGATTTCTCCTACACATTAGGAAAACTAAAAATTTCCAATAGGGTTTCCAGAGCAGCTGCTTTTAAGCTAATATGTGTAACTTTATTATATGTGCACCCAAAACCGTATTTACCTTGCATCAAAAGGTTTTAATTTCTAATGAAGGCCATGAAAAGTTTTGTCATCAATTCCCACAGGGGCATAATCAACTTTAAAATGTCTGTTAATGAGATATTTGTAAATAATACCCTCTTTCACAATCTGAGCCAGGAACTACATTGAAAACTTTTTATGGAAGTACCTTTTCTGGGCTTAAGTAGAGTTTAATTGTTCAGCAATCTGGCAAAAGACATCATAATTCTAATTAAAGCATTTCCCTGAAAAGGTAAATCCTTGAGATCTGTCCTTTAACAGCAACAAACTCATTACCATTATTTCTTGCCCTTATTTCTTTAGTGCAAACAGCTTTAAGTGCATGTAGAAAACAGTCAGCAGCACTGGCAGGCACTGCACAACCTGGCCCCCAGCCCTGCCAATGCACCCACCTGGCTCTTCCTCCCCTTGGATGCTCCTGGGCACACCCTTCACACGCTGGTGAGATGTCCCTGCCCCCCCAGCAGCAAACCCTGCAGAGGGGGCCTCCTACCATGCTTGTTAGTCTGACTTCCTAATGGGATTACAAGGGCACAGTGGCACAGCTGAGTAATTCCTGCACCAAACCAGCAATCCTGCTGCTATTGTTTGTGTTTTCATCAGCCCCCTGCCTGCTCCAGAGCTGCAACTGACACCTTGGCCACACCAAGGATGCACTTGGCAGCTGGGACACCTCCGTTCCTACTCTAATTCCAGCAGCAGCAATCCAGTCCTGGGTAACATCTGCTGCTGGCTGTTATGGCAACTGCTCTGCTGCCTTGGGGGCTGCTAACACATCTCCTGTCTGTCTGTACAGCATCCTCCTTCACTCACCAGTGCTCAGCTGGGAGAGTTGGCAGCATTTTTTTGAAATTTGGTTTCCATAGCGCAGCCCAGCACAGTTGCACATGTGCACGCACGTGTGTCTGGAACAGCACCCTAGGGCTCGACTCAAAGCTTCCCTTTGTTCTCAGAGAGGAATCCCATCCATTCCAGGGGTCTTTGGATCACACTATTCTCTGCCAGTAGCCTTAGTAACTTCATTACAATTATTTGTGGATTAAGCTATTATTAGATACAAGCAGAAATGACACAATCTTGGCATTTTGGCTCTTCGGAGAGAAAAATGACACTTAGCCTGAAAGCAAGTAAACTAACAAGCCAAAGCCAGCTAAAAGTAGCCTCCAGCTTTGATCAAAATTCAAGAACTGAAAAACAGCTAATGCACAGGGGGAAAAGAAACCACTGAGGAGCTAAAAAAAAAAAAAAAAAAATCTCTTCTGTTTTGAGGAAATCTCACAGAGGCATAAGCTATTACTGGAAAGGAAACCTCCCAGCCACTAAAAATGCCTGGACACATACAGAGTATCAACAGCTTTGTTTTACAAAGGTAGGGATCTCATTAGCATACACTATGTTTATACACCAGTTATCAATAGTGTTAGTTACTCTTACAGTGAAGCATTCAGGACTATTTTGTGTTAATTAGCACTTTAATCCAGAAACAAAATTCACTGAAACCCCCTGGGAAGCAAAATACTCCTTAGTGCAAGCAGCTCTTTATTCCCCATTACGAAGGCTTTCGCAGCAATGCTGGGCTAAGGAATATGCACACTGGAAACCTCCCAGTGCCCTCTCTCACCCCACTCTTATCCTTTTAACTATGCTACGTAGACATGTAACAGCAGCATCATGGTTTGTGGGGACAGGCTGGGAAGGAGACCACTAAAGGCAGCTCAGTGAAGAGAAGGAAAAGAAAAATTAGGCAAGACAATTGTTTTAACCCAGAGGACTTCAGTGACCCAGTCCTCAGCAGCTCCTGGGGCTGGGTCTGTGTAGCAGCCAGGCTGTGCAGGAACAGAAGTGGGTCACACTTGCCATGTCTTATAAAGTCCATGATAAGAAAGCAGAGTTCAAAGGCATCTGTGTCCCTGAGCTTACAGCTATTCCAGCCTCAGCTTCCACATGAAAGAGATACCAGCTCTGCAAAAAGGCAGCCAGGGTGTGAAGAGGGAAACTCTCTCGTGCACTAAGTCTGTAGCAGACAGTAAACTACTCCTGCAAGCACTGAGTTATTTCTCTTTCACAGTATTCCTGTGTTTCTGTTTCTGCAGGCTGCAAGATTTTCTAAAGATGCTACCAAACATTTTCTTACACACCTATTTCATACCTCATTAGCACATCACATTAAAAGCTGTTTTCCTTCCCACAGCTTACTTTAGTCCATTAATTTTCCTTGCTCTTGGTGCCATTTGAATTCCTGTGATCATAATAAACAGGATACAATCTATTGGTATTGTGGTCTTCAGCTGAGGGCTTTAAAGAGGAAGGCAGAAAGACAAGCGTTGGAGAATATCCTTTAGTGAGAGGTTGACTTATCAAATTCAACACTGATCCTTCTTGCACCCCCAAAGGAGGCTGCATTCTTCTCAACAAGGAGGATGGATGCAGGTTAGAGCCCCCTTTGCCATGAGACCTCTCAGCTGCCAGCATGACAGGCACCATTTTGTTGGGGTTTTTTAATATGGGAAACAAGCCTGCCTCTCCAGGGTATTTTTACATGACATATACTGGGAAGCTCCACAGAAGCTCTTGTAGTGTGACAATCCTAAAGCAGCAGTGCCAGGTGAGCCCAGGAGCCCTCAAAATGAACAGGAACACCCCTGGAACTGCTTACAGCAGTGTGTTCAGTCTGGCCCACAGAAGCCTCAAACCAGTAGCATTAACTAAAGGCAGCATAGCAGTACAAGCAATAACAACTCACTGTTACAAATGATAAGGCTCATGCCACCATTACAGGTTACCATTAAATTTATCATTCCACATACATCATATCCTGGTACAGATGATGAGCAGCTCCCCAGGAGCACACAAACAACACAAGTGGCCAGTGGCTGTCACCCACAGCTCCACACATAGATCCACAGTTTACAGTGAAACTTCTCTTCAGTTAGTCCATACAAGTAGCAGATAAACATTTGAAGCAAGACATGACAACAAAATTACAGTCTCTGCCTTGATGCAAACAAGGATCACTCACATTTTGGTAAGCTCATGTCTCATTTCTCAACACTTAAATATTTATCACCCACCCTTTCAAAACAAAAAGAGCTTATACATGTTTTCTTAGCAAAGGTCTTTGTCTCCAGTATTTATTTTCATGAAGGCTTGAAGGCACTTGCAAAGAAAG
Source organism: Agelaius tricolor (assembly GCF_023055355.1). Classification (NCBI taxonomy): domain Eukaryota; kingdom Metazoa; phylum Chordata; class Aves; order Passeriformes; family Icteridae; genus Agelaius; species Agelaius tricolor. Next base: position 10,013,766 of record NW_027269272.1, read on the forward strand.
CAGAGGGGAAAAAACACACTCAAGTCTGAAAGACCCTTATGCTCTGTTACTCCAAAACAAACAGGGGAACCCTAACTGGCCCCCAAGGAATGAGCATGGAGACCCAGCTCAGACATGTGCAGTACTCCAATGGATGGTCTTCATGGCAGGCAGCTTAAGGAGACAAACCCCCATTAATGGGGCTCTTTTCCTTGCACATTTTATACATGAAGAAAAGCTATAAGTACATATACCTGAGTATAATCTCAGGTCTTCCCATGCCTTTTTTTCTACAGCCTTGAAGCACTGTGGAGGATACCATGTCAGAGTGGCATCACTCACTGCCACAGAGGCAGCGTTTCCAACACACCTCAAGGAGCAGCCTCGTCTTCTCTTTCCAAAAGTTATGTCCCAAACCTTTCACACCCAGCCCAGAGGCCAACAGGAGGCTGTGCAGGGCTAGGCTGAGCCACTGCTGCCGCCATATGTTTTGAGGGAGGAGAAAAAAAAAAAAGTGCTTTAAAGGACACATGGGAATCCCACATTTATTTCAAAGAAAGCTTCTGCAGTCACAGGTGCTACAAGCCATAAATAACATCTGTGCCTTCCTCATAACATCTCTCTTGCACTCATTTCAAAACATTCATGCACTGTATCTTTAAGTGTTGCTGCAAAAATGGTTAAATATCAGAAACATTGAGATCTCACATAGCAAAGGGGGTGACTAAGAGTCAGAAAACACAGGCTCTGTAATACTTTAGTTTTCACCAGCTGCTCCCAGTGACTCAGGAAAGCAGGTATTTACTGCAGTAACTGGTCAGCACAACTCCTGAACCATTTACAGCTGTTTTATCTTGAAACTGTTTCCTTCTCACAAAGTTATTCTTGACCAACACAAACGATTCATAGCACACCAGTTACAGTAAGCAGAAACCCAGCAATGAGAGCACACGGTTGAGGCTGTGTGAGAGCTGCTTGAACCGTTCAACCCAGCCATTTCTGCTCATTGCACCTTCCAGAGCCAGCGATGCTCGCACTGCTGCGGGCAGGAGGAGCCAGCAGTGCCACCGGGCCGGTGTCACCGGGCTGCAGAATGCCAGCAGTGCCACCGGGCTAGTGTCACCTGGCTGTGAGCACAGCCTGCAGAATGCCAGCAGTGCCACCGGGCTAGTGTCACCTGGCTGTGAGCACAGCCTGCAGAATGCCAGCAGTGCCACCGGGCTAGTGTCACCTGGCTGCAGAACGCCAGCAGTGCCACCGGGCCGGTGTCACCTGGCTGCAGAATGCCAGCAGTGCCACCGGGCCGGTGTCACCGGGCTGCAGAATGCCAGCAGTGCCACCAGGCCGGTGTCACCGGGCTGCAGAATGCCAGCAGTGCCACCGGGCCGGTGTCACCGGGCTGCGAGCACAGCCTGCAGAACGCGGGCGTCTGGCACCCTCTAGGGAGGAGCACATGAAAGACCAGCTCTCAACTGCTGCTTCCCCACTCCATCTGCTCGAAGCAGAAACAACTGCTACAGACATGGCAAGAAAGGAAAAAAGTCAGGTAAGCACAGAAATAGATTTCCCATGACTGTCTGTGCTAGTGCTGCCTTTCTCTTCTCAATATTTCTTTGTTCTTTCACGTTGATGTCTGGTGCAAAGTGCTACACAGACTCTTAATTACTACCACACTGTACATGGCCCAAACACAGGTTTCCCCCATTAGATCTTCCAGCTGATTGCATCAACAAATTGCAACCACTTGACAAAAAAGAAAACAAAGTGATAAAACAGTCATTTAAGGACTTCCAACAGGCTGGTCTACAATCCCCTATCTCTGGAGCTACAGCCTCTAAAGAGGTCTTTCAGAATATTCTCTTTACACAAAAAGTGAAATAAACCTTTAACCTGCATACAAGTAGTTTCCACATTCTTATCTTCAACTCAGGTGAAGCACCCTGCTGATTTTCAAGAAATTCCTCACTTTGAGAGGTAGTTTCCCACAATTACAGCCTCTGTGAGATCAATGGGGTTATTCTTAGGTCAAGTAAAATGGAGAGCTGCAACCCATAGGCAGTGATGAAAACCTCCTTATTTCAACTTCAGTGGCTTCTGGATCTAGCAGGGAACATTCTAAAATGCAGCTAAGAGCATTGTTGTGGTTTCCTTAAGCATGTAACAGGAAAAGAAATCTTTGACTTCAAACCAGGAAAAATAACTACTTAACCTACAAAGCAAATGTTTGTTTGTTTTTAAAAAGAACTTTTATTATCCCATAAAACTGGTTGGGAATTAGTTTGAGCTACCAAAACTCATCTTTTCTTTGGCACACAGTTAAATAAAAACATAATGTATTAAGATAAACTCTGTGAAGAGTTTTCACCAGAAGTTATAACCCTGGCTGAGCTCAGACTTCCAAAGCAAAGATTTTACAGATAAGTCACAACAGAAAAAAAGCAGCCACTACCCCACTGGTTCCCAAAAAGAACTGGTAGCAAATGATTATCATCTTTCAGAAAGATATACATGTAACTTTCACACAGCCCCTCAAACTGCATGATCAACAGCTGAGCCTGTTTCCAGGTGACCTCCATTTCACTAGCCCAATGGGAGAGCATCTGAGAACCAAAACTGGCATGGAGGAAAAAAACCTAGAAGATCACAGTGCCTGTTTTCACTCTAACATGTTTATTTTGTGGCATTCCTTACAGCTAAAGAGTGCTACTCATCTGTTACCTGTCACAGTCCAAGATCTCCACGACATGCATAAATTCCAAAGCCTTTTGCCTAGATGTTTCACAAATCAACTTTAAAGAACAAAACACACCCAGCTACATGGCAAGGTGCTCCTCCCACAGAAGAGCAAATGCATTCTCCATTTGCTGCCCTGGCACCAGCCCTGCCACTTGTGGAAACACTGGAAAGAGAACCAAGCAATGGGGAGAGCAGGCAGGAACACCCCCCAGGGCACAGGGAGACAGAGATGTCAGCAGCCACTAATGAGGTTTTAGGAACAAGATGTGGGTTTGGATGAGGTGTCCCTTGTACTGTAATGTTCTCCACACTGAATGGCCTGAACAGCACCATGCTTTAATAAACCAACACTTCTTCTCTAAAATATGATCAAAGGCCTAAAAACACCACTGCAAAACCTCTCACCCACATTCACAACTTTGGACAAGAGCCACAGAAACCTTTGTTGCTGACATCTTCAGGATCTGCAACCTGTTCTCTATTTCTGTAACAGCCACTGCTTGCCATAATCCAAACCTGCTCAAATACAGGCTAGAAATACAGAGCAAACACAAATAGAGACAGACTGGAGTTACTTTAAAAAAGACTACTCAACTCTGGACTAGAGCAGAGTTTTGGACAGTGATATCTTGGCAGAAAATGCGTTTCTTATTCTAATTTGCCTCCAATCCAAGCCAATGACATCTGTGTATTTATAACCCAGCTAACAACAATAACAAAACCCAGAACTGCTCCATAACCAGAGCACTTTCAGTCTCTAACTCTTTGAAAAGATAACTCTTTTTTTGGGCCACAAGAGAGCCTGCAAAAGAAGGTCTTTATTGGCACACTCCAATCTACTTGTACACTCCTTTTGTTTTCAATCAACTCACCTGAGCAGGAAAAAAAGGACATGCCTCAACATTTGAGGTAAGAATTTAAATAACAAATGAATTCTTTTATTTAATGCTTTTCATATTGTTTAACAAAGAAAAACTAATGGTTTACAATGAAGAAAGAGTGGAATCAGGTATTAAATGAATAGGCTGGGCTTCATACACAAATGCCACAGACTACACAGGACAGGTCTAAATTCAGGCCATACCAGATAAGCTAGACAAGCAGGACCATATTGATTGCAAATGCACACATGGTAAAAAAATTTGAGAAATTAAGTATGGAACTCAGCAGGCTGGATGGCATCTTGACCTCAGTCACAGCCATCCAGCACAGTTTCCCATTCTTCAGCACTCAGAATGGGAGCTCAGCATGTTTGCTTATTTGTCTGCATGAAAAATTAAAAAGAACCCAAACCCCACCATTTTTTCCCCTGCAGATGAAGTCAGGGCAGAGATATGCAGTCACTCATCTCTTGGCTCCCACTTTTGATGCCCTTCCTCTCTCTCAGATGCCAGACTGACATTACAAAAGTAGCACCCAGCACCTTCTGCCTCTGAGTCAAGCCTCTGCACGTGATGGAGGTCAGCAGCAATTCCCACCTGGCTCTGCACATGCTCTTCACAGAAGGCTGCTGGATTTTCTAGCCAAGAAAGGCCCTTCCAACGTCCCTCACCAAAATAATGGGCTGTCCCAGGGAGCCAGGAGTTGAGCTGCCTAAAGCATTCCAGACTAATTTAATAAATTTTTAATACAAAACATCAAATTCCTTGAAGCCAAGAATTTCTACTGCAAGCTGGGCAATCACCAGCTGAAAACAAAGGAGGAAGAGCTGGAAGCAGAGGCCAATACCAAAATGATCAGCAGCTACCAATATGACACCAGCACAAACAGAGTTCAGTATATCATGCCAGGTAATTCTAGCAAACTCACACTACTGTCTTTAAAAGCAGTGACATGAGCACCCTGCTGAGACATCACTGAAAGCACATGAATGGGCCTGGCCACCTTCAAGAATGAACCAGCTGCAGAACAGACCTGCCAACGTGCCAGGAAATTGATGTGGCTGCTGTGTCCAGCTCTCAGATGCCCAGCACAAGCCCACTGACACAGAGGATCAAGCTCTTTGCAAATCACCAAGACAGACTGAGGCTGGAGGAAATGATGAGGAAAATACCTTTGTCCAGCCCTAAGACATGAGGGTTGATGGAAAACCTTGCCAGTCTACACTCTCATAGGGTAGAGAGAAGAGAGAGGCTTTCCACAGAGACATAGCAGCAGGGGAGGAGACAATGAACAGAACACATGTGATAGTGGACATTTCAACTAAACACAGCAAAATAAACTTCTACCCATGAAGGGTGGTCAAACACAGGAACAGGGCATCCTTGGAGAGTGAACAAGGTCCTGAGTAACCTTATCCCTGTGGAAGGGAGCTGGACCTGACAACCTCCTTGAAGTTCTTCCAAGAAGTTCTCTCCAAACTGTTATTTCATGAATGTGTAAGAACAGGGCTTATTCAGCCCAACAAACCAGAGCCCAAATTTGTGCCCTGTTTGGGACAGCCCAAACACAACTAAAGCCATCTAAGCCAAAGCCTTAAACCAAAGGCTAGCAGTGATGAACTGGCCATTCAGGCCATACAATTTCTTTTCACACAAGGCTCTGTTTCTAAACTAACCCAGAAATGAACAAAAGAGGCTCCCAATCAGGCTTCTTTCAACTCTAAGTCAGCTGCACAATCCCTGCTTATTATTTCAAGGCAATTTCACTTTGAGGAATATACAAAGAGTTCAGCCAGAAGCAAGGAACCAAAAGGAACAATCTCATTCAATTTCCGAGCATAAGCTTCTACAGCTGCAAAAAGGAAAATTAGGCACAAAACGTGGACAAAGTAAAAAAAAGAAATGCAAAGTAAAATCTATACATATGGGGCCAGCAAAAACTGTGTTGTCTCAGGTGCTGCTCTCCCATCACCCCACTCCCCCAAACACAGCAGCTGCAGATGTATCCTTGTATCTGTCAGAAAAGATCCCACAAGAAGAATATGGATTGTTTCCACTAGCAGTATAATAATGTGGCTTCAGATTCCTTTTTTATTATCAGTGCCAAGAATCCAAAAGAAAGAAGCTAAGAGTTGGGACTCTCTGAAAGTTTTTAAGGCTATAAATATTACAGAGCTGTCTTGATTTTTTTGTTTGTTTACATATTACTCAAAAAACCCTGCCCAAATCTGACAGGTCCAGGGGCAGCCAGCCAAGCACCTTTTGCCTGTTTGACCATGTCAAGTATCACCTAACCATGACACTTCTTGGGCTAAAGCACACAGGGCAAATTATTAATTTCTCCAGAGCAATCCACCTACAGAGAATCCTACTGGCATAAACATCAGCCCTCACCAGACAAGAAAAGGGATCTGTGTGTATACAGTGCCAATACTGTAAGAGAAGTTATCCTCTTGATTGCAATGTGGGGGCTGATTAGCCCCAAATCCTTTCCTTTCTTAGCACATCTAGAAGCTCAGGGAGGCTCACATTCCTCCTGCTTTAGACCAGCCAGGAAGCCCAGGCTGCACAGTGGAATAGTGAGACCACCCAGACAAGAGCATGGAACAGAGACAGGGTCCCTCAGACCCACACTGCTCACTGGGTCCTTGTCACCCTGTCAGAAAGGGGCAGCTCAAACACAGCTCCTCACACCACACCCAAGGAAGTGCCTGAATCCCACAGCTTTGCCCTTATCACCATGGAAAAGGAAAAGCACCCCAAAAGGCAAAACAAAACACACCAACCCAATCCAAAAGCATCCTGCCCCTTTTAGAAATAACATTGCTGGGCTTTTGTCACAGCACAACAATGTGCTCACTATGTCAAACCAAGTAACAGCTATTGTAGCAGCTAATGAGTGACACTGTCCCCTGGACAGCTCTTCTGTACAACATGTGGTTTTCATTTCATGTCTCTTGTCAGGATTTCACTCCCTTTCTTTCATTTGACCTCCAGAAGATAATAAAATCATACAAAATCTAAAACTAACGGACCTTACACTTCTGGCATCCATTAACATTCACATCCTCAAGGCTGTTGATTCAACAAAATACAAAATAAGCAAAACCAGGCCAATTATAAGTTGTTTGGCCTGTATTTGTTAAGTTCTAACACAGTCTCTATAAACATATGTCTTCTGGTTGGTATTTCAGGAAGAAATCCTTAAAAGAATAATATTTTGATTAGTAACATGTGTGTTTTGAAAGACTAATACTGAACTCCAAGGGAGATTAAAATATGAGTAGAAACTATGAGCTAAATACACATATATGCAAAGAGCTTTCATTCTCACTGACTGAAATGTCTGGTTACAAGTAATTTGTTTTTATTATTGAAGTCCTAATAGTCTGTGCTATTGACTTTTGTAAAATTAACTGATACTTATGAAAATATCCTGTTCTTACAAAACCACTTTTGAACATTACTTAAAAAAATTACCTAGTATATAACAGAAGCAATGTTATTCTCGAGATTATAATGACACATCTCAAATGAACATCCAAAGGACCCTAGTAATTTTAGGTATCCAAATGTTGACCTCTTCTCTTTTTAGTCTTTCAGGACTTCTCAATCAAGCAGGAAATAAAGATCAGCCAGAGAGTGTTTTTCAAGAAATCACAACTATTTACACTCACAAAGCTATTGATTTACGTCAGGGCATCAAGCAGTTCCCTGTGTGCAACATGCAATTAGATTTTTAAATAGATTTCCAACTTCCTAGGCCACCTCCTCATTCTTCTGCTGACAGCTGGGCATTCAGCAGGGTTATGTTCTTAAGTAGTTCCAGTAGAAAAAGTGTAAATGCATAAGTAAATTATTTAAATCTTACAGAGTAAACACCTGAACTTTAACCCAAAAGATTGTTTATAATTGCTTTTAGGAAGTCTGGTTGTCTGTGCTGCCAAAGCTTTCATTAGAACATGTGATATCCAAGTGAAAATATGATGGTACATGCATATTCCCTTTAAACACACCTCTTTCCCACGCCAAGGGAAAATATTCTCAACTTTCTCTTACAATTCAGATGGAAATTTAAATGCAGAGATAGCAATTTTTCATTTCTGTTGAAAATCACTCCAATATACAATTAGTGCTCCAATTGAAGTTAACATTCATTTATCACTTTCTACGTAATGTTACAATTATTTCATGGTAACACAGAGTTGCAGCCAACAGAAGAACTCTCACCTGGATGTCATTTATGCTTTTGTCAAGCAACTGAGCAAATTAGGAACAGTTACAGCTAAATACCAAGCACACACTGCCAGGCATAAGGGCAGCCTTGGTTACAATTACTCACTCTCAGTATCAGTGCTTCACTCTTGATGCAGTAACACTAAATTCAACACGACTGCTCTTCACAAAAGATCAGGCTGGCAATTTACTGAGGAGACTGCTGGGGACAGTGTCACTGGCATGCACAAACACCAGGAATGGAAGCTGCTGCATTTCCAGGGAGACACCTAGAGATGTCCTTCACCCAGCACAAACGAGCCTGCAGAGCTCAGCTCTCTGGGAAGCAGCACCCTCTGCCTTTCAAAGCTCATCTATCAGCATCTGATTTGAAAAAAACCCAAGTTTAAAAGCCAGCCCCAAAAGACTGGTTGGTGCACCCTAATAGGAGGCACTGCCCTAACCAAGACATCCTGCTGAACCAGGGCTCACATGACTGTGCCAGGCAAAGGAACAGGCAGGGTGAAAGGTTAGGAGAGGTTCACCTCTATCACACAAGAGTTTGGGTTGGAAGGGACCTTAACACCCCTGTGGACAGCACTTGCTCGGGGTTTCAAAAGACAAGGACACAATTCCTCTTAGGAAAGTAATGGAGAAGATGGATCTATCATCTTATTCCAAATATAAATTTATCTGGTGATCTGCAAAGCACATCAAATGGCACTATAATTATTACTCAGAGTGCTGAGGAACCTTGTCACAGCAGATATCACATTTGAGATGGCCATAATACACAGAGTAACACCACACAATTTCAGAAAGCTTCAACCCATCCACAGTAACACCTTACCTCATCAGAAGGCTTCAGGTGTCTGCCCAAACAGAGGAACATCAGGTCACTCCAGAAGGCAGCAAGTAACTGCCCTTCTTGTTCTTTAGCCCAGCCTTTTATCCCCTCCTGTTGATGCCCTGCACCTGTGTGCCCTCTGCTCCCTTTGGTGTTGGTCAGTGCCCCTGGGCACTCCATGGCTCATTGCTGTCAGTGCTGCTCACAGCTGTGCCCATTGGGGATGAGGCTCACACAGCCCCATCCCAATCACCACAAACTGTGTGCCTACAGAACCTGGCATCTGCCTATGACACAGGACTTCTGGAAGCTCTAATCTGATCCAGAAGAGCAAGCCAAACCAGTATGAGTCTGTATTTTAAAGGCAAATCTAATCCCACTTTCCAACTTGACTATGCAGACAGAAATCTGAAGACGTTACACTGCAGTCAAAAGAACTACAGCATAATTCTGCATTTTTTAACCAGAACCTGTTCAATCTACTTAAAGGAACAGCTACATTTAAATTTGGCTGTCACTGACATTGTCTATGCCACCATAACAACAAATCTTAAAGCCCCAGATGGGTTAATATTTATGAGAAAGTCAACAGAACATCAAAAGAACAGGAAACAGCATTTCCTGCCAAACTGTCTAAAAGCAGTCATACCGTTAGCACTGCACTTTGCTGGCTTTTATTCCTGTTATCTCACAGACAGACATGAAAAAGCTAAAAAATCTGCTAAGCTGAGCCCATGATAATAGCTACTAGAATGTATTATTCCTTAGTCATGGCTCAATTTTCATTTCTTTTTGCACCCAAATGACAGAGAAAGGTATTTGTTAAATTGTCCGTGTGAGCTAGTGCTAGCAGGATGTGTTTGGCATACTGGCTCTGGGGCACGTCTGGAGCTCTGACACTGGCAAAAAAAGTCAGACAACTCTTTTGCATTATCTTTTATACCTCATAGATGTTAGAACAACCAGCTGCATTGCAAACTATGCCAGGTGGGTTCAGGAATTGCAGCTGGGATGATGACAGACCCAGTTACACACTGAGCAGCAACCCTTCATTGTGCATCAGAGAAATTTCACACCTCAGTCTTCAAGCTCTAATTACAAGACACTTGCTGACTCCCATTCTTGGTCACACAAAATCTTCCTCCAAAATAAAGAAACTCAAATTTCTGATCTGAATCCCTGACAGATCCTTTAGGATGAGGAACGAGCATCTTCTGAAATATGCACTGGGAAAAAGTGGTAGAAAACAGAAACCCAGAAGCCTTGGGGCACAAAGACCAAGCAGAGCAGCCCTTATACCTTATTCTAGCACAGCTCAGTAGCCATCATCACGGAATTTAAATGCAAAGCTCTTGTCCTAACCCCCCCCCCAAACCAGGCATGCCACATTGTTCCAAGGAAACTGATTTTAGCCCTCTTTACCTGAGTTGATTTTAAAATAGATATAAATCCATTGATATATTCACACATCATAACATGGACTTGTCTTTCACACTACACTGAACAGAGAACCACTGCTTCCTTTAAGGAAACAGACACAGGAAAAATTCTTTCAAGAAGAGTCCCTCAGTATTATTTGAACTATATTTTATCTGGTGAAGAGCCATTCAAATAGCACCTATCAACACAAACCCACGTGTTCAATGCAAAACCTCACACCAAAGGCAGAGGAGAGGCCTATGACCAAAGCCAAAGGCTTTGCATTGCCAGTTTGGGGGAGAGGCAGGGCTGGGCAGAGCAGCACGGGGCAGTGCCCAGGAAGGGAGGAGCACAGAGATCACCCACTCACAGAACTGGCAAGGAACATTCCTGGAAGAAGTGGGTTTTGATGTGGCATGGATGGCAGGCAGAGATAGAGTGCCTGACACAACTGACACACTGTTCCCTGCACAGAGAGGCTTTAACAGAGCCTCTGAGACAAGTGGGAGAGGGACACAAAGCACAACAAGGATCCAGGACTGGAAGGGGTGAGGGCAGCAAAGCAGGGAGTAGGCAGATGTGAGAATGGAGAAATGAGAGAAAGATAATATTTAACTGCATCATGCAGGTCATGGCTAGTGGTTTTGAAGGGTTCTCATTGTAAGAAACACTCTAAGGAAAAAAAAGGAGATAAATTTCACATTGAGGCATGTAAGACATTGTGTTCCACTGTTCTACCGCCCATCCTTATTGCAACACAAGTAACTGGTAATATTCACCTGGAACCCTCTGCAAACAGTTTTCTCCTCACCCTTTCTGAGGAAAGAATATATAGAAGGCAAAAACCATTTCATTGCCAACATCTCCAGCCAGCTGGAACTGTCATGGCTACATAAACCCCCCAAAACTACCATTCCGTCTTCTTCCATTTCCAAGCCAACTGGAGTTAAACTACTTTGAGCTGGTGTGTTACATGAGCTCCATTTCTTTTAGAAAGTATACAGAAACATGGAAACAACTGTGTATGCATTTGAAATATAAAAAGAAGCAGGTGTCTTCTGAAAGACACCTGAAGAAAAGTAATCATCTAACTTGACTACAATTTTTTTGTTTATATTAGGGATTTCCTAACATTACTGTTAAATCACAAGTTAATATTTGACCAGGAAAACCAAATTTCTGTTCATGGATCTCCTGGATTTCTGTTTTGTAGGTTCTCTTACAAAACCTCCAAAACAGTTTCATTGATTCAGGAGAAGCAATGAGGATAAAATCATCCAGCACTAAGGAGACCAGTATAATTCAACCCTACTTAATGTTGTACAACTTCGTTTCCATCAGTGCTTGAGATTTTAGCTGTTTAATGAAAGGGTGTCAGCAGAACAGAGGCACTGTGCAATCACACAGCTCAAAGAAAAAGACAACTGTTACTCATGGAAAAGGCAACTGTTGCCTGAAGTGAGATGCAGCTTTGGAACAGGCAGATGCTTTTCAGTAACTTGCTTTCAGAGGAGAGCTGTGCAGGATATTTAATGTCTGCACAGCTTCTGTAATTGCTCTCTATCCACTGCTGGAAGTCCACCTGCCACCCATGAATTGGAGGGGAAAACATGTGCCTATATACTGACAACAGAAACATGATGGCTCAGCACAGATTTTACTATGCATTGCAAATATGTGAGTACAAAAGGTATTCACACACCACATGATATTCTAGAATATCAAAGTCTGCTCATTACTGGTTTTAATACTTACTCATCACTCCCTTTCTCTCTGCACACAGAACCAGAGGTATGACCCAGGACTTGTTTTCCCAAGGTCTCTCCCTGTCAACATGCTGTTGTTCAGTAGAACAATCTTTTCTGTATTTCATTCCATATAACTTAAAGTTCAAAGCCACAAAACAGTTCTATCCCCAGGATGGCCAAAGTGGCCTGAACCACTTTTCAGACTTGAGACCACTTGAGGCTAAGTAACAGAAAAAGAAGAAAAAAAGAGAAGCCAGAAAAAAGGCTGTGCACTTGTATCTTCAAAGAGAGACTGAGATTGCTACAAATACCACAAGTTATTTATGGCCTGTGAAATGCAACAGAGGCATTCCTAACAAAAGACATCAAGCCTGGCCTGTGCCATGGTACTTGCACAGCAATGGAGAAAGCTCTTGCACGGGACAGGCTCCAAAGATGACTTATTATCTAAACATCACAGCCCAATCAATAGCCCCCAGGCTGACTCCAGCCCACCACTTTCACTCAAAGACTCAACAAGCTCTGAATCCTTTCTCCTGCACCTACTCATAGCATGGAAAGGAGTGCTGTGCTTGCTTCCAAAGGGGAGAGAAGGGGATGTGGAGGACTGGCATCCTGCCCTCCCTCAAACTGAACATGCATTTTGCACAGTGTCTGGGTATAGGCAGCCTTTCCTGCCTCTATTCTGTTGACTTTTTGGCTCAGACTCCCCCCAGGGCTGCCAGAGCTTGCAAAGGACTAAGAGGGAAAGAAGGCAGGGAGTAGAGAGTGGGCAAGGAGGAAGCTGCAAGAAGCACTTCACAGCAGAAGAAAGAGGCAGAAAAAGTAGTTTAATACTTTATTACACACCACTGTGGCCAGAGGATACCACAGCAGTCTTCCCCCTCCCTCTCCTCATGCCCTTCTGCCATGCCCTTGCTCTGTCCCAGGGCCTGGCAAACACTCAGATCACAGGAGAATATTCTCACACTTTAAAAATACATTTTCTTCAAACCAGGTCAACCTCTGCCCCTAAACCACAAGAAAAACCACTCCAGAACAAAGATCACTGAGGAATTTGCATCAAAATGTAGACATATTAACCATTAGTTGAAATGTTGCAGGCAGTTTTTGGATAAAAGATGCTTCCAGGCCTTGTTTGCAGAGCCATTGGGCTCCCCATGTGGGGAGCTTTTGATTTAGCCCTAAAAAAGCAGAGCCAAAAGACACTTAAGAGTCCAGAATTTCATTCTTGCCTATAAATTAGAAATACACTCCTCAAAGTCATCAACCTAAACATGGTTACCAAAGCAGGTACATCTAGCATGGGCAAGCAATACTTTTAGATGATGACAATTTAAAAACTAAAATACAAAGATAATAGATTTTCTTTTTGCTATTCTAAACATTCCTAGTCACTCCACTTTCAGAGAGAATATTTCTGCATTACTCTTGTGATAAACAGCAACACATAAAAAAATGAAACCTTTTTCCCCTCTATCATATCCAATTCAATTGCATTCATTAAATTGCATTATATCCACATCATTTAATTTAGGTCAACATGTCAGAGTAACCTAGGATCATGTTTGTTTAAGTCAGCCAGCATTATTCTCCCACCTGAACAGCCCCTTTCAGACTCAGTGACAGAATTGCACTCCTCTTCTTCCACACTCCATGAAGGAGAAACTACACTGCAATTAAAAAATCACTGCAATGCTGACAGCACACTAAGCTTCTGTACACTGAATATTATACAACTGCTCAACAGCAATAAGGGGAAGAAAGTCTAGCAGCAAGTTAATTGTTATTTATTAATGACTGCATTAGGAATTTAAAATGTAATACAGTGTATCTTTCAACTTTTGAGGTTTCCTTTTTTTTCCCCTTTGGGTCTGCAGATACAACCTTGTTTCACAGAGGCAGCAGAAGACTCTCCTTGCAGGGAGGTACCATCTCCCTCTCCCCATATTTTCCTGGGATTCCAATGACAGTAGCTGCAGTTCCCACTGCTGTCTGCACAGTGTGAACCCACACACGTCACAAACATCCAGATTTCCCCATCTGATGTACTTTTATACAAGCTTAAAGAACATCTACATTAAGTAATCTCAAAACATTACACTGTGTTCCAAAACACGCAGTATTTGGCTTCCAGCTGAAAAGTAACTTTAGAGTACCCAAGCAGAGAGGCTGGATGTTGGCTCCCAGTGTAACACTGGGAAGGAGAGGCTGGGCAGCATCACCTACCCCCAGGGCTCCAAGGAAACTCTCTTCCTGTGTAAAATTCAAGGACAAAAATGCAACATTGACCTCTTCCTGTCTGTATCATGAAGGAGAAACTAGTACCAGTAATGACAAGTAATCTACAAAAAATGTATTTAAGCAATGCAATTTAGGTTGTGATTATGCATCACTGACATGAAGGAGAAAAAATAATAGACTACTGCCTTGAGCATCAAACTAAAAAATGGAGGAGGGGTAAGGAGATTTGGGAAATTTTAAAAAAAATTAGAAAAAAAAGAAAAGAGAAGTAGAAAAAGCCTTCCCAGCTCTGGAAGGCTTCACTGACACACATCACCACCTAACACTAATGTAGCTCAGTACCCTGCTATTTGTCTGTTTGTGCTCTGCCCAGAAAGGGACAACGTGAGCTGAAGTCATTTACACTTAGCAAGCATGCAAAGGACAGGCAGCCTTCAGTTTTCTTACATTTTTCAAGAAAGGGAAAAATTTTCCCATGTCAGAAATGAGAGGAATAAGGGGGATTACAAAGCCAGGCAAATTATTCATCCATGTGGGGCAGGACAGCCTGTGAGCGGGATAAACTTGGAGACAATCATTCTATGGCTTTTTCTATAGATTTATTGTATGAACTTGGGTAGTTAGCTGTTGGTGTTTTGTTTCTCTTATCAACAAAAACAGGGATAAAGTTGGCTTTTGCTAAAATAAGAATATACAGTTGTTATAAAACAGCAAGTATAATTCAGATTCAGAAAATTTTTACTGAGTTCTGTGAAATGTGGGGAATTCTAAACTGGAAATATTATACACATGACAAGCAAGTCTTTGTGCAATAATCACATCTGTGTCACTACTTCATAGGCCTTTGACCTTATGCTAGAAAAGTTACAAACATGTTTTGACTTCTGGAAGTGACATATGCACTGCAGAACTGCCTGTTAGAAACCACAACAATATTAAACTATCTCTCTGTGTATCCATCCTCCTCCAAAACCAAACCAAGGCTTAGTTTTCCAGCTTCTCTTTGCTATTGATGCTCATTCTCTCCCTCTCAAGACCCCTTATTTAACCTTGCAGGCAAAAGGAAAAAAGTTAATGCAACTTCTATAAACTGAGAGCATTCTGAGTTACTCAAAATTCAAGTGAGTTCACTTTCCATGAATTTAAAAGGAAGTGTTAGTCAAGTGACAGGCACAAGACAAGAGTAAAAACCCTGCATTTAAATCCAAGAGCCTGGGTCTCCCCACCTCCTAAATGACTGTCTAGGGGTGCACATTAATGGCTTATCTGCACAAGTTATTCACCAACCTGACGGAACTTCCTTGCAGCTCTCTTAGTTTCTTTCCTTCGTTTTATCGTCTTCTTCAGCCTCTCCTTCCCCACAAAGTCTTTTCTTTTTTCCCCCATTTTCTCCAACGCTTTTCTTCTTTCTAAACCATTTTCTTCCCTTCTCTGTCTCCACCCTCTCTGAGGCTCTGTTCCCTTATCTCCTTCTCCTCATTTCTGCATCAATTTCGTCCCCAGTGCCAGATGAAGTTCCTAGAATTGCTCAGAAGCAGACTTTGCCCCTTTTGTCTGCCTGCAGAGGAGGGAGCCTTGCAGCTGGAGAATGTGCAAGTAGTGCATTCTTGCCTGTACCCTTTGCTTGATTTGCCCTCACATCTCAGCTCCAGTAGCCAGCTGAAAGCAATCAGAGCCTTGCCTGGGCCAGACCAAGTGTTCTTGGGATATCCCAGCTGAAAAACATCTACAGAATTGCTTGTCAGACACTCCAAAACAACAAAAAATGGTTAATAAAGGAGACTACTTGCAAATAACGTGAGGCTTGTGCTTGAGCAAGTAAGGGATGTCACACAGGCTTTAAATGAAAGGTAAGTTTCTGAGTGTAGATTTCTGAACATAGTTTGCAGGTAAATTACAAATATAAACAAACTATTTAACATTTCAACATTGCCCAAGGTTGTTAACATTCTAAACTTGCCTGTCAGGTTGTCTGCCCTGAGCAAACCCTAACTCATCTCAAATGCCAAGGCCTGCCATAACAGAACTCCAGCTCCAGACCTGCACGTGAGACTCCCTTACCCTGCTGTCATGAACAAACTCTCCCAACCACTAGACCAGGATGAGGCTTTCTCTGTATGCACATGCCCTTAAGATTACTGCACCAGTTTGGGTTTTTTCTCAGGGAAACAGACATGGCAGGTGTGTGAAGCCAGTGCCTGTGCACCTGTGTACAAGCACACAGAGTCTATTTTGGGTACAACACCACGATAGACTCAATGCCTTTATAAATGCATTACTTGGGCTCACCCTGGACTAACAGAAGACATCAGGACATCCTCAGGAGAAAGGAGTCTTTCACAGTGCAGTTTCTGTCTTTGAAGTAGCTCAGGTAGCACTGCACCTTCTCCACAGATGGGGTTTTCAGAGATATTTCATTCACAACATGCAAGCCCAATGACATAATGAGAAGAGGCCATACAGAGTAGGCACAGTCCAAGCTCTGGTATCATTATCCAGGTACCAAGGCAGTGGGTGCTCCCTGTGAGGCTGGAAACCACACACATCACTCTTCTTGAGAGACTAAAACACAGCACTGGAGTCACAAACCAGTTCATTACCCACACAAAACTAGAAATATACAACCACAACATAAACAGAGATGTTATTTATTATTTGTAAAGTACATACTACATGAAATACACAAGGGAAACTAAGGGGTTCTGTTCTTTCAGGGAGGAATTATGGTGGCCCCAGGTAAGGTAAAAAGGAGAAACCCATATTGTGCAGAAGAGAGAGCCAGGTAATCCAGACTTCCACATGGGAGAGAGCCAGTACTGAGGGATTGGACACACAACTCTGTGCTTGGCTGCAGTGGGATGGAAAGAAACCTGTGCCAAAGAAAAGATACGTGGAGCAACAGGCTAATTCCAGACTGCTATTAACTTGTTTAACGATGGGAGAGAGATGAGGAGCAAGACCTGCCACAGCTCTTTTATAAAAGCAATGTCACAACACTTTATGTAAAGGATGAGGACCGCAGCCAGCAGTACTTAGCCAAATTAATTGAGATCTGGAAATAATAGCATAACATGCAGTTCAGTACTAGCTGAGCAGTTAGCAAGCTGATTTCTAGGAGAATTGACTGGCCCATCCCCATTCTAAAAACTTTCAGTAGAATACTGCTGCAGTGACAGACACAAATGAAGCAACAGATATATTCATTTCCCTTTCTTGTGCACAGCTATTCAGCTCTCCTGGGCAGTGGCAGCGAGTGTTCAAAAAGCAACTTTCAAACAAGTGTTTCCAATTAGAAGAGACAAAGAATTTCACATCAAAGTTTCAAAATACAATAAATTATTTACCTTCTAGACGATGCTGATCTATTTCATCAGCTAGTTTGGTGAATTGCCATTACTACTTGAAAGCTTAAGGAGGCAATGGAAACAAGCTGAAGTGCAGCCATACACCATTAACACCTGATAGCAGCACTCCTCCCACCTGCTGAAGAGTTGGGTAATTAATGTAGAATGTGTTACTTCTGCCAAAACACTGCAGTTACTATCCCCTACCAGTGAGATGTACACATATATTCCACCTTCAATCTCTGTTTCCACTTTTTATCTTTCAGGGCACTGCAGAAGTTCCTCTCTTATACAACACCAAATGACAAATATCCTTACTTCTGCCAGCTCATTTTTCCTGATTATAATGGCACCTTCTGTTTTTTTACAAACAGATTTGTGTGCTGAACACTAGCAACAAGTAAATGACTAAATGAGCAAAAGTAAAGGTGAAGGACACAAAAGAAGAAGCAATCTATATGAAAACAGTAAAGAGCTGTAAGACACAACATTTCACTTTAAGACAGTTTAGACATTTGATCCCTATGCTCCTACTGAACTGAATGGTTGCACCTAGAGCAGGTGCTGTCCAAACATTACCAGCAGAAGTCCAGCTGCAACTCAATACAGGACATACACAAAAGCAGTACTAGAAGGCTCAGTTCTTTGCTCTTTACACATAATTCTTTACACATTACACGTTTATGCTTTCCCTCCTTTGAGCTGCCAGTTGTTTGCAGAGACAGCAGCTGAGCCAACTTTCAGGACACTCCAACACAAGCCAGATTTAGTATAACTGGAATATTAGGCACTGATACATCCAGAGCAAGATGTGCTGAGAACCAACAGACCTCACTGAATACACCCAATTTTTCTTTCCTGTAGGAATTTTCACTTCTGGTACAAAACGTCAGTTGAAATTCAGCCAGCAATTTCAGGTTCTGTGGAACTTTTTAACAAAAACAACACAGCTTTAGTGCAATGGCTGTGCCATCCCTGAGTGCAAGGCACAGAGGCTAGAGGGAACTGGCACACCTCAGCAGACCTGCCACCCTGGCATTCTGTGTTACAGATCCAAAGGCAGCAACCACTGCCCAGGACAGAACACCACAGCTCCACCTGGCAGCCCCAAAATTGCAACCTGGCACATCTGCCAAGAGACCTGTCTGCTAGCCAAGATGCAATGGTTAATTCTGCTCAATCTTGTTGATGTAGGTAGAGATGATTTAACCCTAAAGGGAACAGCTTTGTACTCTGTCATGAGACCTCAGCATAAGGCTTTTTATAAAACTTTGCCTTTCAGAGGCAACATTACTCACAACCCAAAAAAGTATGGTAAAAAGATGGTAACTCCATTAAGTTCCCCAGAGCCTTACATATTCAACACAGCAAGCAACTCAGACTTCAGAATCATTGTGCCTGCTGGTGAATAAAACACATCTGGAAGTCCCTAAGTGATCCCACTGAGCGGTATAACTGAAACCAGAATTTGGTCTGGAATCTTCAAATCTTGACTTCAGTATCTTTCAAAGACCATCTTTTCAGATCTGACTGTATTTGCCTCAGATATTGCATCAAAAGCCCTGATGAAATCCAGCACCAGTGTATTTCATCAGTCAACAGGAAGTCTCACAGAAGACTCACAGGAGTGGCAGATGATTTTTGTCACCCTAGAACTGAAGTCTCGATGTTTTAAAGACAGATTGAATAAAATACAATGTGAATACACGAGGAGTAATTAAATGCTATATTGAGATAGCAGTGTAAGATTTGTTAGCAGCACATTAAAAACACCACCATCCTTTAAGAAAACAGACCATCAATTTCAGATTTGCTTCATCAATTTCATTCTGTTTTGTTTCTGCATTCTTGCAGCAAAGGCACAGCAGAGAAAAATACGTTGCTAAACATGGCCTCTTAGGGGACTCAGCACAGTGTCTGGTCAGAGCCCAAACCAATCCTGATGGTTCCTTGAGGGTTTCCACCAAAACTCCATCAGTGTAGTGCATCCTGTTTGATAATGAGCCAAATTCTGATCTCTGTGCCCAGCAGGTGGAACCATGTAAATCTGTTGGTGGTGCAGGGATGCTTTTGTAAGGATTGTAGAGATGCTTTGGAATTGATAAAGGCCAATAGCATGCACAATATTTGTGGAAAGTCAGGAGAGACATGTAACATCTTCTAAGTTTTCAAAAATCGGGAGTTTTGGAATACTTTATGAAGACCTTCAAAGCTGACTGTAAAAGCACTTCAAATCTAGTGATGTAAAGAAAAAAACTCACAGTTGATGTAGAGGTAACTAGGAACTATGAACTGGCTGCTGTCTAAGCCCAGCAGTTGCTTTAGCACAGCTATCCATTTGTACTGGGCAAGACCACCAAGATGATGGAAAATGCCCATGAACTTTATGGGAACACACTTACAAAATTGCTTTCTGTTTTATGCAGAGGATGTATTACAGCTAGGCACTGCTGTAGGGTAGACTGATGACTGATGACCTTTCACTTAAAACTTTCCCTCTACTTCATGAGCTGTCTTGCCTGAAAAACTAGAAAAGGGAAATATTTATCTGAATTAAATGATTCACAGAAATGATATGCTTAATCATCTAAAGAGTCATATAAGTCTCATAATTCATAGCTTCAAGTCCAAAGCAATCTTAATATCAAAATGGCTAATAAATGACTCATAAATACCTAGAGATTTGAAAAGGCTCGTGAACCCTAGCAATTTACCACCTATGCCTACCAGCTATTAGGTACAACTATGTAACGGAGGAGAACACTCCACTGATGGAGAGACACGGCTTGAAGCCTCATGCGGTGCATTTTAAAAGCGAACGCAAGTAGGAAGAACGGGCTCTGCGTTTCCGTGGCATTTGAGGCTTCTTGCGCGGGGTATCCAGTGGAAATCACCGGCAGCGAGCGCACACGCTCCCCGGCAGCGACGGTGCCAGCCGGGCAGCGCGGAGCGGCACTCACGTGATTGTCACACACCGGGACCCGCGCCTGTCCCGCTCCGGCCGGGCGCTCCCGGCTCACCCTCCGCCCGCCACCGCGAAGCGCAGCCGGAGGGACGGACAGCAGGCGAAGGGAGGATGCCGGGCCGCCGGCGGGGCTGGCAGCGAGGGCTGGCAGCGAGGGCTGTCAGCCGCCGGCCGCAGCGCGGGGAGGCGCGGAGCGGAGCGGCTCGGGCGGGCCAGCGCTGCCCGCGGGCTGCTCCGCTCGGGGCCGGGCGGGCCGGGGCTCCCGGCGCCGCCGCCGCGCCCTCCCCGGGACCCGAGCGCGCCTCGCACCTGGGCCGGTGCCCGGTGGCCGCAGCCCCGCCGGGCGCTCCCCGCCGCACTCACCCGCAGCTGCAGCCGCCCGCTGGCGGCCGCGGCGGCCGCGCTGTGCCGCAGCTCCGCCGCCTGCCCCGGCCGCAGCAGGCTCCGCGTGAAGCGCCGCGTCCGCTCGCCGGCCATGGGCGCCGGCAGCCCCGCGCTCCGGCCGCCGCTCCCCGCCCGGGCCGCGGCGCCGTCAGGAAGCGGAACTGGGGGTTTCCCTCCCGCTCCCCCCGCGCGGGGGAGGTGTGCGGGGCGGGGGCCGCCCGCCGACCCTCCCCGGGGCAGCGTCGCGGCCCCGCCGCCCGCGCTCGCCATGTGCGCGCCGGGGCAGCGCCGGCCCCAGAGCGCACCGGGCACGGCCCCCGCCGCTCCAGAGCGCTGCGCGCCCAGGGGGTACCGGCGCTCCGGGAGGGAGCCCGGGCCGGGCCAGCGCGGCCACACCGCTCTCCGTGCCTGGGGCCACCAAAGGATGCTCTCCCGGCAAGGCTGCGGGTGGGCTCGGCACAGCAAGAGCTACTCTTGGTATTAACCACTTGCTAAGGTGGGAACTGCGGTTTAAAGTGGTGTCCAGGTTTCATGAGAAATCTACTCTCTGGTCATCGCCGCCGTCCACTGAGCTCTTAGAAAGCAGCCTCCTAGCAGCACGGAGACCCTGCACAGATCAAGGCTGCATGTCTCCCAGTCCTTCTGCCAGCTGGAATGGCATCCCTCTCTCTTCACCATGGAAAACTCAGCCGATCCACAATTAAGTTTAGCCATTTAAGCCCACAGAAGTTACACAATAGTCACAGCTCTCTCAGCCCCCAGCACAGCGATCATACCTTCTGTTAGTAGGAACACAGCTTTATGCCTTAACACTAACGCTGCAGTGTGGAGAATAAAGGATTGCTGTGAGCGCTGTATCTTAATTTCTTTGCCCAATAATACTTACATTCTCCTCTGTAATGCCGAGTTTTCTTTCTGCAGTTAAACTGGTAGGCATGGGAAAGGAGGTAACCTTGAGAGATAACACACCTGAGTCCATGGCAATCCCTGTAAGAAAAGATTGAATTAAACCCGAGGAGCTTCAGGTGCAGTCCCTAAAGGGCAACACTGCTGTACGAGTTCAACACTGTTGCGAGTGCAACAGCTGAAGCTGCAAAGGTGCTAAAACACAAAAACCAACTGAGTCAGTTAACATTTAGTTAGACTTCCTATTGGGGAATTAACTGTTGCAAGAGCTCCTGGATTACATCCTTGCCCAGAAGCACCCTGTGTGTTTTGAGGTAGTTGTCTGTAAGACACGGCAGGTTGCAGGAATTCACTGCAGCCTCCTCGTGGCTCCCAGTTCTCTCCTCCAAGCTTACTGAAGATACCAAAGGCAGCAATGAAAACAGAGTTTAAGTACTGCTCTGCAAAGAAAATGTTTCCCCAAAAAGTGAATTCTTTGAAGTGTGCTCCAGAATTGGCTTAAAACAATTAAGTTCTCTAGTCTACCCATTTCTACCAGGCAACAGGTGCTACATTGTAATATCTTGGAGATGGCATTTGTTTGAAGCTAAAGCTCGGTAAGAAAACACTACTGGATTGGAAAAGATTTCTTGAGAAATTTGACATAAAAAGCTACTGTGAGATGAAAAAGGAGACTCCATTCATTTTGCAAACAATCCATATAAGGCTCGTTTTAGGAATGCAGCCTGATGTTGCAAAGAAACAAAAAAGAAGAATAAGTAGCCTCAGGGACTAGGGAAGCATTCTGCCTCAACACAAGGATGTAATTTAGGATAAATTTGACTGCAATTTAATGCAGACAGCAAAGAAAACACACATTGCATATGTGAGAAAGGACAAAGAACACTAATGGTTTCTTCCATTCAGTATGTGCATGGAAATGGTTTTAAGAAAATCATCACCAAAAAGCAGACCAGAATTGTCCAGCCTTCCCTGTCTTTGGGTACAGTGCTGTTGCTCCTGCTCAGATGTGGTCAGCTCTGTGGTCAGGCCTGTGCTCCATAGTGCTTCTCCCTTCCCAACTGCACATGGGCAAGCTGGGGTTGAGTGAATATGCAGATACTTGTCAGTGAGCATTTGGCTGCTGAAATCTATTAGTAGACATCAAGAAGTAAAAGAGCCAGCTGTTTCTACACCACAAACATTTTCAAGCCTGCAGGGAAGCAAGAAATAACAAATACTCAAATAATGAGCAAAAAAAGACAGTAGGATTAAATAAAACACATTTTTTATTATCATCCTCCTAAGTAAACATTCAGGGATTATCTAGGAAAGGTCCTTTGTCAAAGACAAGGTGAGCCTCTCAAATTGTCACACACAGTGCAAAGCACAAGTGGCCAGGATTTTACATGCATGTGGTTGTTAACCAAAATCTCTTATGCAAGAGTAACTCTTTGGGTGTGTTTCACTGTTCTTCTGTATTTTAGAAGTTCTTTGGTTTTCAGATTTCAATCAGTTGTTACTCAAGGCCACTGCACTCTCTAAGAGGCTTTCCTTTTGATTTTGGGTACGCCATAGTGCAGTTCTGCTAAAAAGCTGTATATGCTATAAGCTGTTAATTCTCCACCTTTAAAGAGCTGCTACCTTGATAAACATGTATTTAGCATTAGTAAAATAGCAGCAACAGCAGAGTAACTTTGGATATCCAATTGATCTAGGACTAGAGATTTTTATTTACAGAAACAAGTCATTCTAAAAATATGAGTTTGAAGACTATTCCTACAACTACTTAAGACTGCCCCCGAGAGATGGATGATATAGCATCACTGATGGAGAGCAATTTCAGCACAGCATAAAATGGTTGGCAGTAACTGTTTGGACTGGGTTTCACACTCAAAGTTGGCTTTGGATCTGGAACACTTTTTTTTTTTCAAATTTCAAGAATGTTTGGAAAACTTTTGTTTCAATACCACTGGTAATCTGAAGCAAACCCCTTCAATTTGCAGTTGCATTAAGTAGCAAGGCCATGTGAGTCTTGTCTCTGTTTAGCAAGACCATGAAAACTTTTCTTTCACAACTGTGTGTGACCTTGAATAGACAAAAGTTCCACTTTTTCACAAATGCATCAAAGAATTGACTCCCTTTCCCCCAGCGACCATTTCCCCCAGGAAAACGAAAGTGACACTGTTTAGGTTTGCTTCTTTAACATGCTTGGGAATCTAACATTTCTAGAGCTGCCTTTTGAAGAAAATAACAGAAATCTGTCATTTTATATATCTGTACTGGCACAACTTACCCAATATGCATTAGTTTTCTAACACAGACATCCAGCTTTGTTATCTGGGGATTCTAATTCATGCCAACAGGTCACTCAGGAGTGTGCGTATTTAAATATTTTACCTAAGTTTTCTTTGTCTCTGAAATGGTCACTAATTTGATTAGTGAAAAAGGCATTTCTTATGTATTTCTTATACCATTAAGCTAGTGTAAGCAAACATTCAAGAAAAATTCTTTTTTCATTGAGATAACACCTTCCCCTCCCCGTGCCTCTTCTGCCCCTGACCACAAATGCATTTCTTGTTATCAGCACGCACTAACTGCGAAGTGAAACTAACTGCTGTGGGTTTTTTATCATCTGAGCTGCAAAAATCCCAAAACATACTGTACAGTGTAGCTTCATTTTCTCATGGGCTTTGAGCTTTTTACTGTGTGCAATGTAAAGAATCTTCCTGTCCATGAGACCTTCCTTAGCTACTATTACAGTTTTAAGTTGTCACTAAATGCTGATGCAGATGTTTGCTGCATGGAATCTGGGACTCTCCACCCCTACTCATAGCTCAAGGTTGACTCTTTAGCATGATTCTAAGTGCAAGTGCCTTTTACATTGGTCCAGTAACTTAGAAACTTTTTCGTTTTCACTATTCACTTCCCAGGAATTCCCACTGTATCTGATTTGTTACAAATGACAGCACAACCTTTAATTGTTCTGCCACCTGCAGAACATGACAGCCAACCTGCTCACAGGCACTGCCCTTCCCAGGACAACCATGGTTGCTCTGGAACACAGCTCAGCCTGCCCAGACACAGCACTGAGGAGAGCTTTCTCCCTCCACAGCTGATACCTGCTCTGCATCTACATTGCTTCATCTCACAGTGGATGAACTCAACAAATTCGAGGTGACAAATCTGTTTAATGTGTCATAACATGAGAGAGCAACAGAAGGAAAAGAAAACCTGCAAACACAAAATGCCTCCTTCAACGCCCAAATTAAAAACTGCAAAAGTAATACTCCTGCACATACCTTTAATATCTACACTTCTAGGCCCACTCTGCTGCAAAGTTTACACTCTGTAAAAACAGGCTTATAGCATAAAGGATATTAAGAGAAGTAAGTTTCCAGCCCTTCACTTACCCTTTCTCTAAGGCACCAGGTTGGGTGTAGCTGCCTGAGTAGAAGCATCATTGGCATCAGTAGGGCTATTTTAGCAAAGCATGTTAAAGGGTCATGGGGTGGCTCTAAATATTTCAAGCTTCATGCTATGACCTACTCTGTGAATGCATATAAATTTAACTATTTCTGCTAGATTTGTGAGGATGTAGGCTCATCACCGAGGAGCTACAAATCACTGATAAATCACAGTGGAACTGTTATTATAAATCAATTAATACATGTATGTCTTTAATGAATCAGGATCAAGTTGGTAGTTAAATCTCAAACACTGGGCAAACAGTCCCCTTATCCTTTTTAAAAATTCTTCTTAGTGGAAAACACACTGCTTGTAGAAGACAGGCTGTGTTATTATTTTACATGTTCAGCAAGGTCAGAATGTCTTTTCTTAATTACAGAATATCAAATCTGACTCATATTTCATTACAATGCCAGGGCAGAATTCTAGTCCTTCTAGAGAGTTAAATGCAAGAAGTTAAGAAGAATAGAACTGCAGGGTTAAAAAAAAAACAACTCCATATTTAAAGGCCTCTAAAGTACCCAAGTACACAATTTAAATGAAAACAAAGATACATACATATTTAATGTTATCTCTGACCAGGGCATGCAATCACATAAGCAGCCAGAAAATCCAGTATGTCTTGTGGGTCTGAATTCATTCATGCTTTGAACTCTAGAGATAAGCTCCTCTCCCATCCCAACATCCTTAAATTTAATACTACAAGAAGCATTTATTCATCCAAACCAGTTTCTTTAGGGTAATGTGTCTTTGCATGATGAATAGGCATAAAATTTACTGCCAGTTTTTATGTGGTATGGTTTTAAACCCGAGAGGGCACTACCTAATGGTTAAGGCAATAATCTGGACACTTGTGTTGATTCCTATTCTGCAGGATTTATCTTCTCTATCTGACTTTTCTCCAGAGGATGGGAAAAACTATATCCTCACCATGGGGTGTAGTTAAAGGGGTTCAAATGTTTAGGTCACAAGGTCCAAATGAGTAACAAGGCTATTTATGTCTATATGTAAATATTTGTAAGAATAGTCTCATTCAGAGCTGGAGTTTCACAAAAAAATTCCATCTAAATATTGTATTCCATTTTCTGGTCAGCTGTATAATTCACATTAATCATTCTCCCAATAAACAGTTTCAATACTTTCCCCTTTATAAGGGTAAAAGTTCAAGAGCAATGTTGTTTATAAAGCATGCAAACACTGCATTCAAACCAGCATTATAACTACCTAGCTGGAACATACAAAAAAAATCTTTTGACTTCAGCTGTGCAAATGCAAACCCTTGAATTTGTGACAGCTGTATTAGCCTCTTAGGAGAAGATTCACACATGGATTTAAGCACCTTTATGGAGCAGAAGCATTACTCAGTGATTCATGAGACACTCATCCTGTAAGTGCTCAGGCACTCACAGGACTACAGACATTGTTAAATACAGAGTGCTCTTCTTAAGTGTGCAGAAAATAACAAGTTTGGTGTTTAAACCTTTCTCTCCAAAGCTGTTATGAATTCTCAAGCATGGCAGCACTGAGCACTGCAGCCCTTCTAAGATTCATTCTTCACATCCTCTCTCTGTTGAGTCATCAGACTCATTTTGGAAATTCTCATAAAATTCTAACATAGAAGCTGCAAGGAAAATCATGTCAAATCAATTTCAAGTTAATCTCAATCACTGGATGATTGATATGTTCTCAATTTCAAAATATGACTCCATTATCAATAGCATTAAACATACATTGGTGAGAGGCTCCATTTGGTATGATGGATGCAATGTCATGCCTGATATAATTGTGACATCAACACTCTTGTAAATAGACTGAGGTCCATTGTCACAAAAACCAGATCTCTGCCATGTTTTGCATTGGTGAAAGTGCACATAATCACCCAAATTAAACTACAGCTCAAGCAGCCTCTTCCCTTTTAAAGTAGAAATTCTCTATTCCATGTAGCACTTGACAAGTGTGCATCATTAGAACCACCTCTTTAGTTTAAAAAATTGGCAGAAAATTTAAATATAAAATAGCAGAAGCTTAAGGTAATTGTGATCACAGTCTTAATTTAGGAATATTCAGAGCAGCTTGAAACTTCTAGTAAGTGCTCCACCTGCACATTTTCCACTGTACTTATAGATGATACTAAAGGCAAGATTAATTGTCTTCATTCTTTTAATTCTCACTTTCATGTCCCATACCTCCACAGCACATACTCTTCTTTCACAGTAAGCATATTTTACCATTTGTGGAAGTCAACCAGGTCAAGATCCCGACCTTTCCATTTTTAAATGCTGTTTTTTCATGATACTCTATACAAAGTGTACTTGGCATTGAGGATTGCATTCCAGGATCCTCTTTTTTCTTTTCTAAATACGTAGTCTGCTTGATTTTTCTACTGCTTGAAATGACTAATAGGATAGGTCTTGTGATCTCTAAATTTAAATTTTAAAATGCATTTGGTCTGCTACCTCACAGGTAAAAATTCCCAATGGAAAAGAGCTGGCATGAGAATTGAATCCAACCATAATTTAATGGATAATCCTCTTGGGTGAAATCTGGATTTTTTTGTCATATTTTTTTTTTTTAAAAGCAGATGTTGCACAAATGTTTTTTTCCTTCATGAAAATGCAGAGCACATAGACAATAAGATCAATGGTATAAAACAATAAACAGCAAAACCAGCCAACCTGACTTTACTTCTGCCAAAACTCTTGGGCACTGCATATTCACAAACAGTCAACTCTCTGGAAAAGGAAGACATAACCATAACCAAGAATGAAGCTGGAAACAGAAATAAGGCAGAATGCCCATTATATAGTTCAGTCATTTTTATAAAGGTAGACATAGATTTCAATAGAGTACAGGTCCAGTTTCAAGCAGGAGGAAGTAAAGGCTGAACCTACTACTGCCCCTTTTTTTAGGTGGTTTGTTGGGATGCAGCAAGATCCTATAGCAATGTACTGCTGCCACGGTGGGAAGCAGCTGCTGGAGACTGGAAATTCTGCATGACCAGATGGGAGTGAAAAGGATAAATGTGTTGGACATGATTCAGTACTTTCCTTTGGGAGGAAAGAACTTTTTTTCTTTCTTGCTCCATTTGAGAAAAAAAAAAGAAAAAAAAGGCTAGATGTTCATAGTCAGAGCACTCAAATTGTGGAAGAGGCTGTTCAGGAAATGCATCCACCAGCTTGCACATCCCTAAATACAGCCTGGAACATCAGGGAGTGGCCTCTGCCCTTATCATTGACTTCCTCCCACCACCCTGACTGCACAGGGGGAGGAATTGTCCTCAAATGTCACAGGAAAAGCAGAGACCTTTCCTCTGCTCCCTCTCAGACTCCTGTTCTATTGCTGTGCTGGAAAAGTGAGTAGGAGCCACAGCAGCAGCCCTGTGCAGTCTTGTCCCTACCACAAACACTCACACGCTAGCTACTAAAGCCTGCTCCTTGAAGTGGAAACGTGGTCACATCATGTGGCTTTAGGGTAAGCTTTGTTCTCTATTTCCACTCTTGCCTCTCACACAAAGTGGTTGAAATAATTTTTCGTTTCACTTCGTGAGCAAACACTCACAGTGAGACCTAATCTTCTCACTGTCTTCTCCACCAGAATGCACAAAGATTTAAGATGTCTCCCACAATCCCTCTGAAATCTTGTCTGGACACTGCGAGAACACTTTTGCCAGAGTTGATTTAGTTGTGGAAAACACTCAGATTGATGTAATCTGGCTCTTTATAAAACATCCAGAGACTTGAATTTTCCAAGTTAGAAGACTCTTGGGCCCACTCCTGCTTCTGAGTCAGAAGGGTTGAACAAAGTGCTACACCATAAACATGTGTCAGAAAAAAATGTAAACAGGCATTCTGAAATTTACTTTCCAGAGGTTAGTTTTGCTAAAATTTGCTGCTTTCTTCTTCACTTACAAGGAAACTTGTGGAATAAGAAAAAGAAGATAGTCAAGTTATCTTCTCTCTGTCCTATTCAGTGACAAACAGCTAAAATACTAAAAACCCTCAACAACCCAGAGGGATGCATTGGCAGGAGAAAGGGGAAAATGTCATCCCTGAAGTATAAACTCTTTGCTCAGCAGCTGATTGTAACCAATTTATGTGAGTGAAAATCCAGAGTTTTATCTAGTTTCTGTGACTATAAGAGCTGCCACTGGGTCCAATTTACTTGTACCACATAAAGTTTGTATGCCCTCGAGCAATCACTTGATATTTACAAACAGCAATACTAGAATGGCAATAGGTTTACTTTTAACTTAAATTTAGACACTTAATAAATTAAAAATAATTGTATTTTAAACAAAAATCCTTTCACCTATCCAGCAACAAGGCTAATTTGAGGTCAAGCTCAGATTGTAACTCATAAGATGTAAATGAAAGCAGCAGGTTTTATAGCATATTCCACACTGGAGAATCAAATGAGTTCTTTCTGATGGACTTCTTGAATCTTTGGAGGGCATCACAAAATCTATAAACAGAAGTTCTAATACAGTAACAGAGAACAAAAATACTAATAAATTATTAGAAAGTGATTTGTTCTTAAATGACAGCACAGATGGGCACCATAGCTACATAACATCCAATGGAGAGAGCTACCCATGGAGACCAACTGAAAATCTGAACAGGAACTTCTGCCAGCATCAGTCAATGTAAAATAATTCTGCTCCTCTGTCTGTAACAATGGCAGGTGCCAAAACATCTCTCTTTCTGTACTCATAAATAAAAACATTCAGCAAGATGGAATAATAAGTTACTCTGCTTAGGGTAACTCTATATACTTAATGTAACTAGAGAAGAGTGTTAAAAACTGGCCTGCAACTGTACTCTGAAGCTGTTATCAGATTCTGGCTTTTATTTGATAGTAACCACACATCATGTTATTGAGACTGACCAAATCTCATTAAATAAATGCACTAATTTTACTGGACTCTGACATTCTCTCCTTCATAAGCGAGAGGGACTCACAAGTAACTTACTACTGAAGTACATCTTTAACATGAGGGAAAAAGTCTCTCCTGAAGTGTACACACATATTCTCATTCAACTTCCACAGATTAATTAATGTGGCAGAGGGGAAAGATGCATATACTGCATGTAAGGGAGGATTTTTACAGCAATTACCACCTTCTTTTTTCTATATGATACCTTTTCTGTTACCATCTCTGCAGTGGAACACAGAGTCACTCATTTCCCCAGTGCAGAAAATTAAGTTTAAAAGAAAGCCTTCCCTCCCTGTTACCTCCTATAGTGCAAACAGTCATGTAGAATATTCTTGGCCCACCTTTGCCTTCAACATGCCATGATAGTAAACCACTTGGTTTTTTAATCTTACTTACTGCTACCATTATGTGACAGGTCCCTGTAGCCTCCAGGCCCAAATGAGGTTCCACTACAGACCACTGTGTCTCATTAGTTTCTAAGGCAATAAAATACTGGGAATGACTCATGGGTGGATCAGAGACAAGCAAACAGAAATTCTTCTACTCACATTTGGAGAATTGGTGGGACAGGAAAACTGGAAATGCTTTGGCAATACAAGCAGCAGGTAGAGTTCAGAGCAGGTGCCATTTTCTTAAGCAATGGTTCTTAAAAGAAAACTACATTCAAAAAGCTGAAAAAAGATGCAACTTGAAATGTGTCACACATAAAAGATAACAGCAGAAAATGCAAGTATAACAGGCTGCATTAGTGCACTGCCTGGGACTTGATACTGCAGATTCACAAAGGCATTTACTGTGTGTGTATTTCTCCTAGAGCAGTGGGCTCAGTAGCCAGATATCAAGACCTAAAAACCAGTCTCTAGCCTCAGCCTCTGCCTACATGATAAACTGTCCAGGTGACTTTGACTGCAGTTCTGGATCCATCACAATTAGACTACTGCTCTGTTTTCTGAGCTGCTTCATCTTCCTTAAAGCCATCTCTTCAACTTTGGAATGAGACATTTTTTCCCTGCTCAGCCAGAAGACCTGAAATACTTAATAGCTCCTTTGAGGGACAATAACAAAAACATCAGGGGCTGACATCAGGATTGCTTTTATGACTATTTAATATTTATTTATGACTAGTGGCACATTAATAATTATAGTTCCCTGGATTCCCTGTTTAACATGCAGGGGGTCTCTGACTGTGTCCTTAAATGTTGTTTTATGTGGACCCCAACAACTTACAATTTCTGGGCCCACCTTCTCAGTGCCTTCCATTTACACAAAAGTGGAATGATGCATGCAAATCAGACATAACACATGCCATAAACAAAAATGGGGATATTGCAGTCATTCCCTCCCCATAGATGCACAGTGTAAATTCCCTTTTAAAGCTCTATCCCTACCCAGATTTCACCTGGGGGGTGACACTTGAGTTTCTGCCAGCTGATTAGTCACAGGTGGAAGATAAACTCTGTCCCTCTAAATGGTTTCCCACCTATAGTGAAAGTTACAATTAGATGATTAAACAAGAATATTATTAATCCATTAATCCTAAAAGCCCAATTCACTTGTCATTATTTATTCCATTTTACATTCTCTCTTTTCACCTCAATTTACCTCAGATTAGGTAAGGAAGCCTTTATGTAGAAAAGATGTAAGGGCATAGGGGTCATAAGAGTTTACATCTTTTTTTGGAGGCAGGGCCAAGGATATCCTCAAGGCTTGGTGTTAGGTCTCTTTCCTCCACACACCCTTTGCCTTCTTTTCTTCCTGGACTAAACTCTTTCATTTTTCTCATCACTGAGAGATCTGTCCTCACAGTAACATCACCATCTTGATACTCCCATTGAGGTGTCAGACACTCCTGCATCTTTCTTCCTGTTTCATATTTGAGTACCCAATTTCTCTGAAATGCAATGTTTTGGACCTGGACTGAATGTCAAGTGGTGAATTTCAGACCATTTTTTAAATTTCTCAATATGCTGGTTTTCTACATCAAAGTACTGCAACCCTTCCCTGCACAGCTTCATCTACAAATGTTAATAGACCATCTTTGTTCTACTCTTATGTCAGTAGCCAAGAGATACATTACAATTAAGCTGAGGACAGCTTTCTCTTGAAATTTCCTTCTGTTTTAGCAAACCAATTGACACCTGACCTTTGGACTGTTTTCAGCTGGTCATGTACTCAACTAATGATGATTTCATCTAGATTCTGCTGCCTTAGTCTGTTTATGAAAATGTCACGTGAGAATGTGTTCTCAGTGTGCCACGTATCTGATATAGCACGGCCCTGCTCTGGAAAGTCAGCTGGTCTGTCAAAGAAGAAAATTTTACTGCCTGAATGCAAATGCTTTGACATATCTATTGCTAAGGCAATTTGGGCTACAGAGTGCACAGAGAATAAACAAGATGCAAATCCCCCCACAGATATATATACCTCTCCTCTTCTGGGTAATTGCTAGTGCCTCTAGTTTTTCATGCCCTCTCTGTCTCAATCCTTATTTGTTTGCTGCCTGCACCTAAAAGGCAACAGTATTCCAGCTTTTTATTGGAGCAGGGAAATGGAGAGATGGGAGGCCATTCACTTCCAGCTTTCCCATGTGCTCTGAGCAGCCTGTGGCCATGTCCAAGTGTAACTCCAGCACCCTGCTGCTTTTAAGAGACAGACACATGGTCACACAGTGATAAGGGACTGAAAAATCCTCAGGAAAGCTGGAAAGGTGCTGTAGAGTGTCTGTGATGTCCTTCTGCACTGCAGACACTCTGGGCTGAGGGCTGTGTACCTCAACCCTAGAGACGTTTATTAGGGCTTTATCCTGGGAGAGAGGGATTCAGATTAACTCACCTAAATAGAAAGCTGATCTGGGATTTCCAGCATTTCAGATGCGTGCCCTAGCCATGGAGCTGCTGGATAAGGCATGCATGCTATTTCTTTTCACTGCTGTGGGATGTTCTCCACAAGATCCCTGCCCCAATCTGTCAGGCAGGCCTGGAATGCATCAGCCTGTGCCCTGCAGATGAGTAAATCAGAAAAATGCAGACTGTGAATCCTAAAAGGGGCTAAAGCATTGCTTTTGTGCACTGATACTAAATACTTACTAAAGTGAGACATTGGGGGGCATTTCAAGAAGCCAGAATGTGATGACTTGGGACACTGGTACAAGTTTAGCAGAGTCATAGTCTTCCAAATTTTGAATTTTTAATGAAGTAGCAGTCAAGTACTTCAACTTTAAATAGTATTAAATCCCATTGTCAGTCAGTGACATTTTTTATGCTGTGCTCTAAAACAATTATCTAGAATGTTCCAGTGATGCAACATTTAGCTATTCCTGTACGTGACTCCTGGAGATCAGGGATTTTAAGTCAGTGTAAAAATATAACCCCCTCCCACACACATTGTCTTTGTATATAGGACAGCAACGCTCAAGAGCTGTCCTGCAGGCAACAAGAGAATTGGAGATTAAAGTAGTACACAAATAAAATGAATTCAGTATATGAACTCATAAAAGTTTAAGAGTTTTTCCCAGTGAAAGCCTTTCAAATAGAAGTATCATACATTTAAAATTTTACAACTCTTCTGTTTAAAATCAGAAGGAAAAAGTCAGACTGGTTAGAATTTGGAATGCCCTGCAATTCTTTATTTCTCATTCCACTCAGCATATCTTTGGGTAAATTAGTCCTGTTGATATCATCTTCACATGTCAGACTGTTACATGTCTCTTTTTATATGAAATACCAGATATTAGTACAGTAGCCAACTTCCTCCCAGTCTTTGCTTGCTTACAATTAGAACTGACTTACATTTAGTCTATATTTAACCCTCTTATTTTTTATTATCATATTTAAACTTGTTGCCCAACCTATGGATATAAAAAATTACATTCTCAGTTTTTCATCTGATGTTTTCAAACTTTCTCTGAAGTTGTGAAGCTACATAGACATAAACACAAATGTCACATGCACAGTCATGCAAGAGAAACACCAGTATTTAAGTGAGAAAATAACATTAACAAGGTAAAAAACAAATGCATCTCCTCTTAACATAGATTTACATAAAAAGGAAAGCAGAAAATTACTTGCCAAAATGGTCAATATCAGAATGCAATACTTTCAGGTATCAAGGGAAGACTTGAAGGCAGCAAGTGGCATGCCCTGGCATGGATTTTTAGAGCAAAAACAATAGTGAATTTCTTTGGACGAGATCAGAAATCTAGTTTAAAAAGTAGCTGTAGTATTTGACATAAAAAACTTCAGCATTCCTACATAATGCCAAAATGCAAGGACATGTTCATTCTTTTTGAAGCCTCTTGTCTTTGTGTATTTCCAGAGAGCTGAACTGGTTTTGTACAAAGGTATTGCTTCAGCCAGACACAGAGCAGTTACTGCTGCTGACACTATGGCCAAAGGAATGGGAAACATGGCTTTGAAATCTCTCAAAAAAGGGAAAAACTTTTCCAATCCACTATTTTCTACACAACCAGTCCCAATTCAAAATACCAAAATGGTTTAAAGAGGACAATTTAGAGCAAGGAATTCCTGGACACCTTTTGCTTAGGAAATGTGTATTGAAACAAACAGCCACAACTGAGCACCCTCCTATGCACTCCATGTGCTCTGAGCAACTTATTTCCAGACCCATCACCAAACTGTGTTGCTCAGGTGCTGTGGCAGCAGTTTGGTGGGGTTTGCAGGAGCACAACTTTGCACCTAAATCACCCAAATTCCAGCTGGCTTCATGCTGGGTAGCAAATCCAGTTATAAATCAGTGCAGTCTTCATCTGATGGTTAGGAGACTCCAGGAGAGCCACCAGCTCAGAGCAGCCCCAAACACACAGAGATTTTAAACTACCTGCTGTTTTCAAGAGATAAAATGGGAAAGAAATAATGGTCTGCAATATCACAACTGCTTTTTCAGAAAGGCAAACATTAGAACATCCATCTAGAGTTATGACCTAGAAAAATGCCTACATGATCTTCTGTGCCAGATTTTCTGCATGTTTTTCATGGAGGTGCAAGCCACCACCAACAGTCTACCCACAAGGTCTGCATTTTGAGGACATTTTGCCTCACATGAACCATTTGTAGGCATTCTTTTCTATCAGACTTAAAGTTCTACTTTCTTCCAAACTTAAATTCTACCCCTCTCTCAGCTCAAGTAGAAGTCAAAGTACTGTATAATGGTGCTAGCAGAACATGCAAATCACAATGACTGGAAAAGGGAAGCTGGGGCAGGGTGGCACAGTGAGGGAAAGAGAAGTCCTAGTGCTTCAGAAATGGGGAGGGAGAGACACTGCAACTGTGGGCTGGCACTGCTCTGTGCCTGCCTGGGACCTGTGCGTTCCCATAAGAGCAGGCACTTTATAAGGAAGTGAAGAAAGGAAGAACAAAAGCATCAACTACAATCTTTAAGGTTTTTCTTTAGCTTCAAAACCCCTGTGTTTCACATAGTACATTTCTTTCTTCAGTTTTGATCCAGCCATTTTCCCCCTTCAGAGTCTTAAATGCTTTCCATATGTTTAACATTCTTCTAATGTATTTTCCATCTATATAATGCATTGTCTATTCTATTTCTATTCAGCCACTTTGTCTAATCAGCAGGACACTCTCTCTGATCCAATAACTAATTTGCCAGCATAAGGCTGGAACTCCTCTGTTATCTAGGAGTACTCCTATTACTAAGAGTAATTTGCTAATATACTATAGGTAGCACTTCAGATGCTGGTGTCCTTGCTTTTGCAATATTAATTACTAAGAATCATATTCCACAATGCTCTAGGTTACAGCTGCCCCAAAACATATGCTTATAATTTCCTCCTGGGTTGAAACTTCCCCAGCATAAATTATTTTCTTGTGATCCCAATCTGTGTAAGTGTTCTGGTGCCCAGGACAGTCTGAAGTATATTGGATTGCATTTGTTTCAATTTAGCAGTCCTTGTTGATTAATAGCTCTTAACTCATCTCACACAATTTCCTCCAAGTATTCAGATAATCCATCTTCTTCTGCCAGTGTTAAATTAAAGCATCATCTCTCCTTTAGAGAATATCATGGAGAAGTTCCCACTCCCCAGAACTAATACGGTATTTCATAACTCTCTCCTAGGTGTCCTTACCCAAGCCATTCACAGCTTAATGAACTTCTGCTCCCAGATTGTTTTCCTTCAGGAGCTTTTTATCCCCCAGACCATTCTGTGCAGAATAGACACCTGGAGGTCCAAATAGGGAAATAAATTGTTTGCTCTGGTTTGGTTATTGGAACCAAAACTAGCAGAGGACTGCTCAGGCTCAGACAGCAGCAGGTGGAGGGCATGGAAGTAATGTGGGAAGAACATTCAAGCATGTCCTGCCACCCCTTGGCTGCCTTCCAGACCCACAGCAATTCTGCAGCTCTTGTTACATGGGCTCTCCCATTGGAGCACATAGTCCTTGAACCACTTCCTCCATGTTTCTGTACAATTCATCTGTTTTCTACACTTCTCACTATGCCAGACAGGCTTCTAAATACAACCCCTCAGACAGCTACAGGCTGCTGGCTTTGCTCCTTGAAGGCAGTTCAGAAATGGAATAAGGTTGTGTGATGTATCTTGAGAGGGGTGAGCGTGTGGGCTGAGCCAAACCCCCATTACAGCAAATCTGTCACATCAGGCTCTCCCTGGGAAGTCACTGCTGGGCTGGCAGCAAGGCCTGGGCCATCCAGGTGACTGGGAAGTCACAGGGTGCCAGCACCAGCTCTTGAGCTGCTGAGGTGGGACTGTATGAAATGCTGGCACCCTCATCTGTGACACACCTGAGTCAGGGAAAAGCAGAGCAGGTAAGGATCACTGGAAGGAAGTGCCCATGTCCTGTGTCTGCTGAACTGTCCTTTCAGACTAAACTGCAAAATGCTTCTCCCTTGTTTCTTTTCTGATGTCTAAGAACTACAGAAATATGTTCTTATTCTCTGACTTATTCTGTGTAGGAACATAAATCAGCTCCAGATCAGGCTCTGCTATTCCAAAGCTCTTCACACAATGGCAGGGATTACTCAATAGCACTGTGGTGGATTTAACATGTGAAAATTAGACATGGGGAAAAGAGCTACAATTAAGATTAGTGATGTGTGGCCCTAAAGTGAGAAATATTTTTAGGCCAAATGTGAAGGACTAAGTAAGCCAGTAGAGTACTTATGAGCTCCCTCTTGAGGTGTGGGGCTTGAACCTGAAGGTGGCTCAGTAGGCTGGTGAAATCAGAACATGAGAGCAACACTTTTCTTTCCAGGTTTTTTTATGCAAGTTTTTTTTTCCCTCAGCTCCTCTTCAAGTACACTGGAATAGAAAGCATGACATGCTCTGAAATAATTTTGATAGTGTGTAATTTGGGAACTGTTTTAAATGCAAAAAAACTTAAAGAAGTACACTAGGACAGCTTATGGTAGACTGTGAGCCTCCCCATGTTCTTTAACAGTTTGCAAAGAAAGATGCAGGGCACTGCTGCTCTGGTCATTCCAAAGCACACCATAAAGTACAGCTACTGTGGTGTCCATAGTTACCTTTTCCAGTTATTTAGTCATCCTTCTTTCTACTCATTTTTTCTTAGAATCATAAGCTCTATCTCCCATCACCACCTGTCAGATAATAGAATTTGGATATTTCCTCACCCATCTATCATCTTTGTAGGGGTATCTGTGGTAGATCTTGGCCAGAAATCTGGCTTGTTAGTCTTTTCCTAACACCAGCATATACTTAAGCAACCAACACTTCAGCTGTACAACCAGAGGAATGATCTTCTTGTCTCTCATGCCAGCTCAGTGCTGGGCTCCTCATTTCTACTAAAATTACCAGGACTTAGCAGCTACTATATGTGCCTTTGAAAATTCCAGATTATCTCTGCACAGCTTATGAAGACAAAACACTAATAGGGCACATAGTAATTGCCATGATAGAACAAGGAAAAATCCAAGCATCTTGATTTGAGGCACTTTGGAGAAAAAAACTCTGCTAGGTTCTATACATATTATCATTCTCAATAGCTTAATAGAGCAAGTTGCTGCTGCACACCGAGTGCTTACTAACTGTTACCAAAGCTGACTTCATTAATCGTTCTGCATAAATTCAGACAAAATTCTAGAAAGAATTTAGCACTGAGAAGGAAACAATTCCTCATGTTAGTGACTCTACAATCTGTTCATCCTGCTGTGCTCATCAAACTTGACAGCCATTTTCAGAACCAGCAACTCATTTTAAGTTTGCATTTCAGGAAACTTTCCAATATAGAAACGCCAAAATAGAAGAGCATTCCCCTCCAAACAATGATGCCACGAGTGCTGAAAATGGACTGTTTAAATTATTTAAAACCTTCAGCTTGGGTGGGGCTGAGGAGGGATTGCCCAGTCTGTAGTTCCTCGGAGCATCAGTAGGTTGCAGCAGAGTGTTAAGTACAGCCTGGGACGAGGGTGTTCAAAGGGCAGGAGCATCACAGGACACTGCTGTCACAAAATGAGACTGAAGCCAACACAGCGATGTCTTGGGAGATATGTAGGAGAATTTTGCTGAACAGACCTGAACCTTAAGAGGGTGGGCTTTAAATTACCATACATCCAGAACTTGTGTTTTCTTAGGATGCCAGTGTTAGTCTTGGAGCCTCATCATCTGCCAGTGACATGATTGACATCACTGATTTGGGAAAGGGAAGTTTCATTTCTGTGGTACCATCTCTGCAATTTGGTTTGGATTCAGGAAGGGAAATGCTGCCATTAGATGTTTTTCTCCATAGAACACTACAGTGCAACCCAGCAATTTATGGGAGAAAGAAAATAGGAAAAATCAAAGCAACAGATTAATATGATACAGTAGTTGTACAAAAAGTAAATTCTGGCAAAGTAAAAACAACACAGTCTAGTACTGCAATAATAAAACTACCATACAGAATTGTTTGTCTCTTGATGATACATTTGGATATAAGAAAAAAGAGAACTTCAATCAAGGCTCCCAGCAGTTATTAGTGGGGTCTCTGTTCCCTTCAATTGTCCTTTTTCTCTAATTTGATTGTAAATAATAACCCCACAGCTGTGTCTTCTGTAACCAATTCCATCTCTCTGGGTTCCTATATTTAGCCTACGTACAAGCATGCGCAAAAAGTAACAAAGGCACGAAGAATGCTGCTTAGCCTTTAGCAAAATCATACAAAAGAGCTAATGAAGCTCACTCTAATAAGCTTTACTGAATGACCAGCTGTAAACCTTCATTTGTATTCCACAACAGGAATACTCGGAGAATGTTACCCTTTCTCTAAAGGTATCAAGTTACTCCCTTTCCAAAGTATCACACTTCAATGAGTAACAAAGATTTCTTGCAAACTGAAAGCAATGCCATTGCCAGAAGTGGCCCTGTGCAACTGGTCAAAGGATGCTTCTCCATACAAAAAAATTTCAGGTAATAAAACTTCCACTTCTCTATTTTTAGCTAATCAGCAGGTTACCTGAAAAAATAAACATCACATAACTATGCTGGTACTGATAACGACATCTTCCTTTTCCCAATTTCTTCTTTGTCTGCATCATATCCTACACTAAACCTACCATTTCTGTGCTGTTGTGCTACCAATGAAGCCAGTAGCCAGTTATTCCAGTTGCAGGGGAATATGACTTAGGGACTCATGCTTCTGTACTGTCAAGCTGTGGACACTCTGGCTAACATCACTTATAGCAACCTTGGTGCATCCCCTGTCCTAATGAACAAATGGTATCCAGAGGAGCCACATACTGTGCTG
The DNA here is from genome assembly GCF_023055355.1 of Agelaius tricolor. Taxonomy (NCBI): domain Eukaryota; kingdom Metazoa; phylum Chordata; class Aves; order Passeriformes; family Icteridae; genus Agelaius; species Agelaius tricolor. Next base: position 10,053,545 of record NW_027269272.1, read on the forward strand.
TCACAGCACATGTTGCAGTTGAGATGGCCATAATACACAGAGTGCCACCACACAATTTCAGAAGGCTTTAAACATTTGCAGAGTAACACCATACCACATCAGAAGACCTCAGGTTTCTGCCCAGAGGAACATCATGACACTTCAGAAGGCTGCAAGCAACTGCCCTTCTTGTTCTTTAGCCCAGCCTTTTATCCCCTCCTGTTGATGCACTGCACCTGTGTGCCCTCTGCTCCCTTTGGTGGTTAGTCAGTGCCCCTGGGCACTCCATGGCTCATTGCTGTCAGTGCTGCTCACAGCTGTGCCCATTGGGATGAGGATCCCAGAGTCCCACTCCCAATTACCACAAACTGTGTGCCTACACTGTGTTATTTGAGAGTTTACACAGCTGTGTTACAGCACTGATACTTGCCTGTAAGCAGGGCAAGTACAGAAAGATTAAAGTTCCTCTAAGGAGCATATGAATTATGGCTGTCTACTGCCAGTATTGTCTTCTCCTGACAGAGCCTGGGACCAGAGAACACCAAAGGAGTGAAGGTAGAGCTGGTGGCTCTTCTTCCAACCACCCTAGGGAGCAGCTGCCAGATCCAGGCCTCAGCTCCCAAAGCCCAAATGAAAATATTAATGCACATTTGTGTTGTAGCATGAAGGGCCCACACACCACAGTGAGCTACACTTGGTAGCTGCCTGTTTGGGGTGCCAGCACAGCAAACTGAAGACATTGATGAGATGAACTCTGTAGAGGGCCACCAAAATGGTCAGGGGGCTGGTGCATTCCCCTCCTGCATATTCTGGGACTGAATGGGGACAGTTCTGTGGAGGCCCATAACTGCAGTGTATTTGCACAGACCAACCTCAGTTGCTCAAGCTGGATCCTTTGTAAGGAAGTTGAGAAGCTGAAGTTAAAACCTTCTGTTTTCTAGTTATGGATTTGGCTGAGGACAACACTGGCCAGGGGACACAATGTGCTTATTAAATACTGAGGCAACATGGGGAACATGAGGAACAAACCCTTTAAATAAGGCAGCTACATTTAGACAGTAGGAGATGTATTACTGTCCTCTACTTGGAGTTATTTCAATTGTGCATAGCAAGAGTTGGAAAAGAGCCTGGACATCCAGAGTAGAGAATATAAAATCCCTCCAAAGTAACATACTTCTCTGGAAGCTTCATTAGCTTCTATAGAAAAAGGTATATACTCTTGTCCAAAGAGGTTCAGAATAGTGGTTGCCTGGAAAGCACAAGTAAGGAAAAGTTTCCACCCACAAAAGTAACCTAGCAAGTAAATACATCTTGAGGGAAATATATAACCACTCTCTTTTAAACTCAGAAAACACTTTCATTAGGCCTTCTGTGCTAACTGCTATGAGAACTAAAGTGTAATTTCTGTTTCTGATTGAACATTCTTCCCCTGGAAAATACAAGCTCTCCAAAACTAGAATTTTCACCTTGAAATACTATCCTAGTGTGGAGGAACATAGGAAAGGAAGGTTCATATCCCTTTCTATTTGTGTCAGTGCCCTGACTGTGAATTCACAGAGTTTCCCTTAGCATATAGAGGCTCTTGTGTCCATGGTGCAGTACTTGGCAGTAGAACACAATTAAGTTCAAGGTCAGATTAAATGGTTCATTTCCATACAGGAACAGGGCAAAAACTACTCTCCTCTGTGGAAGGTTTATAGTGGTGAAAGCTTGCAGAGACAGAAAATGCATTTGAGAGGAAAATATCAGACCTTTGTGAGTCATGGTAAAGCACATCTGGTTACCAGAATTTTAAGTTCATTGTATTTTTTGTAAAAGGAAGCTATAATATTAACAGTAGACTTTATAGAGTCTGCCTCTTTCCTGCTGGAACTGTTTCATTTTGGGTAGATAATTAAATATTCACTGAGCCAAAGAGGACTACAAAGAAAGAGAGTTGTGAGCAGGAAAACCGAGGCAGAAAACTTCATTTCAAAAGAACATGTTAAAGGAGTCAGTTCCACTTCCATGAAAAATTTTTACAGTATTTTATCTTTTTTTTTAAACCAAAGAGTCAGCTTGGCTCTGAGGTTCTCATCTAAAAGATTTACATTCTTGAAACTCAATAACCACAAACAAGGTAAAGAAACTAGAGGAGCAGAATAAATTTAGTCTTGGTACAATATTCAGTTCTGGTTACCATAGCAGTATCTGCATTATTTTTCTGGACTTAAGGTAGATAGAGAAGGATCAGCTAGCTTCTCTTTTATTTTATATAAGTCTTTAACAAAGCTATGCTTGTTAAAATTATTTCATTCTGAATGCTCCATACACAACATTTCAAACTAAGAATAAAATTGTCCCCAATCTGCGGGGTAATTTGAATACAATGTAAAGCTAAAAAAACCCACTCCCTTTAATTACAAAGGGCAAAAAATAAAAATATTTTTAAAATTACTATAAGAGATGAAAAAACTCTATCTCTTTCAAAAATAAATGCTTTGTTCAAGATTTTGCATATTTTCAAATTGCATTGTTTCCCTTCATGAATATTCCAGTGTGGGTCTCAAAGTCCTGGTATAGTGAATATGACAAGATGTTCACACACTTTTTATGGAAAGGAAGAATGCCAAGAATACAGCTGAAGAGGCCAGATTTGTAACATGGCAGAAACAGTCTGGGAATTCCTGATTTCTGTCTTATTTATTGGCAGCCAATACCAGATTTCCAGCAGAAAAGACCATTCATCCAGAATTAAAACAGCCCTCCCTTAGCATCATGCTGAGAACAATTTTGTGGCCAGTAGAGGCAATGGTAATTCCTCAAAAGCTCCTCAGTACCTACATAGATCCTTGGGAGGCTTCCATTCATTGATGTTTATAAATACATGAAATTAATGTTAGAAGGAAGACAGCTTTGTCTGGGAGCCTGTGCTGGCCACAGACCTCTCAGAGAGACACAGGACAGTAAGTTCAGAGGAAATCCTGCATGTTGGCAGGCAGAAAAGGGAAGAGAGAGTCAGAATCACAACACTGTAGGTCAGAAGGGGCATTCCAGAAACATAAGCCAGATATTTGGCATTGAAATACCAGGTAGGAAGAAGAGAGTGAAAAACAGTGAACCACATTTCCCTCTTAGCTCCCAGAATCATTTGGAGTTCCAGCAGTTCACTCCATTTGCTCTGGGAGTTTGCTCCCAGTAATAGCAATACCTGCCTTAGGATGCCCGCTGTTGGAATGTGCCAAGTGCTCTGCAGAGCACAGCAATATCTCTGTAGCTGCTTTCAGAGCTGGTAAAATACAGCCTAAGACACAGAAGAGCTTTGCCTTACACACATGGGACAAGTTTCTGCAGCTGGAGATCAAGTTTGCTGAGCCAAACCAAGGGCTCTCTTCCCTTTGCCTGCATTCCTGTGAATTGCTTTGTGTGTAGAGAAAAAAGAAAAACATTGGCAGTGAGTTAAGCTACACTCCTGCCATGTACATGCAGCTTTGTGTGCATTTACAGGATGAACTAGAACTTATTGCAACAGGCTCACTCCAGGTTCAAAAAGATCAACAGATGCTCCTTTGTCTGGCACCAAATCCCTTCTCTGTCCCAGGCAGGATCAGTGTAATCTAAATCACTGCTCTGAGCTCCTCTGGAGTGAGGGGTTCTCCCTCAAGAACCAGACAGTTCAGAGACCCAAAGACCCAATCCTTGGATGGCCAAGGGACACCTTGGATTCCCTGTTGTTGTTTTCCTCTTGCAAGCCTAAGGCCTCCCTACAAATACATATTTCAAATCAAGCTTGAGGAGGAGTAGAAAAGCGATTTAAATATTACATTACAGTGTTTGGACTCTGGAACACTGAAATAAATCAGAAATGCCTTTAAGCAAAACAAAGCAAAAGAAGATGCTTAAGCCTTTCAATCACAGATAGCTTCTTACCCAGGTACTGGCACATTTTTTCTCATCCTGCCTTACCAGCAGCAGCAGGTCTATGGTTATTACATCTCCCTGCTTTCTGAGAGAAAATTATCTTTTGCCTTGACAGCTGAAAGAAAAAAAGCCTCTGAAAGAAATTTGATTCAATGTTAAACATTTTAGATGTCAATATTATTTTGGAGTCCAATAAAAGGAAGTTAAAATACTTAATTTGACTCAAAATTAGATGCTTTACTTATAAATTTAGAGCTTCATTTACCTACTGATATTACTTAAATCACACATTTAAATGACCTCTCAAATATTAAAATCAAATATTCTGTCAGCTCCAGAATGAAATATTAAGGCTAATGTCTTAGCATTCCCATTTCCTTTTCTTAAAGAAAATATTTACCAAAATGTAGGTTTGATTTCCCAGAAATTTTCAGACCTCTAACTATTTATTTAAAAGTTAGACCTGGTATGACAAAATGAACAAATCATCATGTCATAAAAATGTGAACAGCTACAATCAGGCCAAACAAAAGAAAACAGGATGAGAAAAAGGAGTTTAATTTTACTGCTGATTTATCTCAATCCTTGAGTTTCCTTCCTTCTTCCAAATCAATCAAACAGCAAAATATAAAAAGCAGCAGTAATGCACCTGAAAACAGTGAAGAGGATGTAGAATTTGCATACATGTTCCATGTCTGTAAATCTCAACAACCACCTTGAAAACATGAATTTTAAAGTGATAAGGAAATAGGGGTGATGATCTCAAAACAGTTGTGGTCTGTAAACCACAGTGAAGATTTTTCCGGAGTTGTCCTTGGTTTCAGAAACAACATAAATTTCAGGTGATTTTTAAGCTGACAGGAGGATGTTTTCCTCCCAGCTCTAAGCCTTTCGTTCATGACAATTCAGATACTGTCTCTAGAAATTTAAGTTTATGAAATGATTTTAATAACATAATATTGCCCAGAACAGAACAAAACTTAACATAAGAATATCTAGTGAGGCCCCATCTGTTCAAGGAAAGAATGCTAATGAAGACTGAAAAAGGCAATTGCACTTTTATTTTGTTTTTAGTTGCTCTTTTCATCTATTCATAAATTGCAAATGAGAGAACTGAAACTGTCAGTATATTACACTCATGTCCAAGACCTCCACAGCGAAGCATCCCACTTCTCCCTATGGGTCTTGACAGCTTTTAGGAAAACCCTCTTAGTATAATTCCCACACTAGCCCACTAATACTTTGCAATTTGGCTTCTGGCTTCCACCCCTGTCTCTCAGATGTCTTTGTCTGCTTGCCCACGTCAAACACAGCACATTTTGTAACACTAATTAGGACTGGACTGTTGCAACACAAAAATTGCATCTCCTCTAGGAGCTTTTCTATGCCCTAATAACAATTTGTTTAGCAGATTTTGACTGCCCAGCAGGAACATGTGGCCTTGGTTGGGGCTGGGGCTCTGAACTGACACACTGAGGCATCAGTCTCTGTACAATAGTCCTGAAAAGCCCTACTGGAGACAATTTTGTCTCTCTAGAGTGTCTTTCACTATAAGATCATCTTCTTTTCTCTTGTGTTCATTTAATGGAAATAAAGTTTCTACTCCTCATTAGAAGCAACATTTGCATTCAATTCACCCCCAGGTTTTTTATGTGTCCTTGCACCAAAACCAAGGGAAATACCAGAAGAATCCAGTGAGTATTTCAGTGCCATAAGGTCACAGAATAAAGAGAAGATGACAAAGCAACAATTTTATACTAACAGAAGCTCACTCTCAAGTTTTTCACATTAGTAATAATGCCAAATCTTTAAGTTTAACAAAATAGAGGCAGAGGAACAACGAATGGCTGTAAAGCTGTTGATTTGCAATTTAGAGGAAGGGTTCCCAACTCCAGTACAATTGGTGGAAGGCACATCAGCTCCTGCATAATAGCTGATCATCTGAAGCTATGCTGTGACCAACTTTGGGAGCTGCAGCTGCCTGTTCTCCTTTATACACTTTATTTCTATTGTCCACATAAACTACAAGCGGTGCCTGTCAGGAGCTCTCTTCCAGGAAGCTCTAAGGCCCAGCACATCGGATTCCAGTCTTGGTGAAATTTGATAGAGGTTGCTCTAACTCAGACTACAGTAATAGTACACCACATTCACAAGGTTTTATGTTAATGAAATGGAAAAAAAAAAATTATTTGCCTGTCTTGATTTCAGCCCATGGCTTTGCCTCAAGCTAAAATACACGCTAAGTGAGCTTGAACTAATAATGTCATCTCTGTGATTGCTAATGATTTAATTAAATGACTATAGTTACATTCAAATAAATATCTGAATCTCATTTTCTGAAGTGCAAAAAACTATTTTAATTAAACCTGATTACAGAAGTCATCGAAGGAAGTATTCTCTTAGTACTTCTACAGTGAAATGGAATCCATTAATCACTTTGATCTTCACATTTGAAATACTACAAAAATAAGTGCCTGTAAAAGGAACTGTTGTCATGTTCTATAGAAATACATTGGTACAAAATCCTGTCTTAATGGGAAATTACAGATGGGAAATGAAAGGCTACTGAAGCTCAAAATTCAATAGTGCCGTTTCTTCAAAAATATATCACTCACTATGCAAGTGAAATTACTCAGATTCTTTCCCAGACAATGGTAGATTTTCAGTTTTAGAAGAAAATTAACAATATTGTTTTGTTCTATGGTGGGGCTACATTTGCTGTGGGAATTACCACACTAAATTTACGTACAGTTGTGTTTGTCCTCAGCCAAAAAGTGGAATTAAAATAGTTTTCAGCATTCATAATTTTGATTTTTTAATAAGTAAGAAAAATTCCATTCCAGTTGAACCTCAGATTCAAATAAAAGCACACCTCAATTTCAACAATTCAATTTTTTTTCATATGTAACAGGTTTTCAACATAAATAAATGCAACTGAAAATAAATTAATTTCTTTGACACATTGACCTAAATAGGCTTATTTCAGAAAGCAGAGGTTTCTACCAGGACTGATATGCCTCAGTGTATTAAAGTTACTAGAAAAACATAAGGCATGTGTTCTGGAACAGTTCAATTCTGCTGCAGCTGCTGGACTCCTTTTACTGCCATTAGAGGGTCTATGGAAAATAAGGCTTGTAAGAATTTAGTACTAAACCCTTCCAAAGTTGGCCAGTATAAATCTTTAGCTTCTGTATAGTCTCCTTCCTCCAGGATAATTCCTGCAGAGGAAGGCCTAGAGAGCTGTGTAGAATTGCTATTAGTTAGGAAAAAATAAAAAGTTTTATTCAGTTATATATAATGGATAATTTCTGAACATCTTGCCCAAAGATATTTAAGTCTGGACTGCTGCAACCATGACCTGGCTGTGTCCTGAGCTTTGTCATCACATCACCCTGTGGTTTCTATTCCCCTGTCATAACCTGCTTGCCTGAATTTTGAGTGCTCTTGCAGTCCTGTACATGTTATGGTTTCCAGTCTGGAAGATTCCATTCCCCCCATGTAACTAAAGCAAAGATGCTTCTGTTTCTTGAATTTTGCTAAAATTTTCTACAAAAATATATTTCCACAGCTACAGACCATGGCTAAGTGCTAGATAGTCACACTGCATCTTAAATGTGTACCTCTAAAGGTACAGTCACTGTAAGCTCTTCACATTTTTAACAAGCTGCTGACAAGCTTAATTTTCTGCAAATCCAGCCAGTAGAATATTCTTTGAGAAAAAAAAATAAGGCTTTCTTACATGCTATAAAATTGAATCTGAGTTTTCAAACTTGTGGGGCAAGATCTCAGTTGATATAAATCCCTTCTGTTCACCCCAGTCTAGACAATTCAATTTAGGCTGCCTAAGAATCCAGAGCAGGGCTTCCTTCTCTGATTAACAGCTATCAGATGATGTCCTGCAGAAGGACTGATATGTTCCTACTATCGTTCCCTTTCTTTTTGTATCTCCCATTTGCAATCTCCATTGCCATATTCCTTCCAACAATAAGATTCTACTTTAATTTCCTGTACATTGCCTGCTACACCTGGATTACACATTGCAGCTATGAAAGCTAGAAAATATCTAATTAAAGAGATTGGTAAAGGAGACTTGTGATTACATCTTGAGTTCTGGTTTTGTGCCTTTTCTAGTCTAACTGGGTGTGGTGGTGCATTTCCCCCATCCTCCTCTCTCAGGCTGCTCTATGGTCTCAGGAATCCTCCTTAGGCCTGTCCTTGGCTAATGGCCCCATGGCAGTTAAACTCCCCTGGAGCTTATCAGGAACAGTGGCTGCAGCAGGAACTTTTGTTGCCAAACCAAGGAAAGGGACAAGAGATAAGCAGTCATCCCTGGGCAGCCTTGGAACATGACTTGCCTGAACCATAGCCCAAGGAGAACAATACTATTGTTACTGGACTTTTGAAAAATTCCAGTAATTACTGTATTGGGTTACAGCCAGGATGGACATTGATGACTAACGCCATTCACCCTGCACCCTCCTAAGCAGTGGTGCTGAGTGAGGCCCTTGGGACTCCCTGGGGGCTGTGGCAGCATGTCCCCAAGTGGGGCAGCTCAGCTCACCAGCTGTCACCTTTGCAATGCTCGAGGGCCACCTCGAAATCTGCCAAAGGGCCTGAGCTGTGACCCCCATGGTGGAGGCTCACCCCTTGTCTGCTGAGAAAGGCAAAGGCATCCCAAGTGTTGCACTGAATGTGAGGGGAATTTCAGCAGGTACCTCTGCACATCTGCACGTACACACCCTGTGTGTGTGTGTTTTCAGGTGTGAACTGACTGAAATACTCCACAGCAAGCAGGGTGGGAAGGTTGCCATCTCAGATCTAGAGTTACTGCTGTGTTTTAGCAAATCCAATTAGGTCAGCCATTGATTAGGGGCTGTTAAATGCTTTTAATGTAAGCTGTTGACCAAGTTGGAGGCTGAGTTTGGGCTCAGCCTTGCTTGGGCTCCATCAGGAGCATAGAAAGCAAGGGGGACTATTCTGAACCTTATGACCCAATGTGAGGGTCTCCCTCACCTGACTGCATCCTCAACCTTTGTGTCCCTACCCCTCTGCATCCTTACCCTGTTGTGTTCCCTGTCTCTGAAAATAATTCTAAACACATTCTAATCTGAATTTCCTCTGCATGCTTCATCCATGCAGTAATAGAGTGAACTGTGCTGTCAAACTTCATTGTGTTATATTTCCACAAATTTCTATTAAACCCGCTTTTGCTAATAGCTTTGATGATGATGCTTTAAGCAACCTAAACCACTCATTTGTGACACTAGACCCCATTGATAACACTCCTGGCAAATATTTAAACCTTTCCAAGTACCTAGTTAATATTTATACTAGACAACACATGGTAATCAGACAATTAAAATCCAAAAAGAGAAGAGACTCTCTGACAAACACAATCAAACCTCTCTAGACATAGATCTCCTTCTATGTCTCCTCTACTGACATCACCAAGTGAAGCTGACAGATATAATAGCACACTAAAATCACATAATTTTTAATCTTATTTTAGGAATTTTATGTAATCTGCTGGCTGGTGTGTATTGAAATAAGAAGTGATAAGAAACAGCACAAACCAAGGCACCCTCTTACAGACAGCATCTTACTGACAAGCTATTTTAACCTTTTCCTGCATTTCTCTACTACTCTGTTGCCAGCTGTCAGAAGACATGGCAGAAGATGCATCTAAACATTCCAGGGCCCTCTGGTGACATTTCCATTATCCTGAATCTCCTCTTGACAAAAGTTGATGAGCCACTTCACTTCCATCCAACCCAAACTAACTTCTGACACTGCTGGAATTCTGAATTTTTTTTCTCTTGTCCATGCTGTGCCTTTACATGGAATCTTGTTAATTAAATCATCTCAATAAAAAAAAAGTTTTAAAAATTACAGGTTTGGCCCTTCCCACCACAGACTGAAAAGCCATCTGATGTTCATTAGCATGCAGCATGTGTTACTTTGAGCTGGCTGGGAGGTTGATGGAGTTGACTTGAATGCCATACTGGTACTCACATTGGCAGATCTCCAGCTCCTCTTTGCCACCTGCAAACCACATCCTCCCTCAAACAGGATGCTCATTTCACCATTGCCTGTGGCAACACCAGCTTCTGAACAAACTCCTGTTTTCCCTTATTTTTCAGGTATAGGAAGTGCTCAAACACAAAAGTAAGGCCTTTGTAGAGCTTTCCAGATACATGGCTTTGAGCTGTTGAAAAGTTTACCCTTCATTTGACTCAGTGCAGTCTCTTTGTCCTTTTTGAACAAGTCAGTTTTGAATTTACTTTTAACTATATTTCAGTACAAGTATGGCTATAGGTCTTCAGTCAGCCTACACAGGAGAGTCAGTGCTTCATCTTGAATTGTGGGTTGAAGAAGCTCTTTAAGAAAATGATTCATTTACTGAATGATACAGATTCAGGTCAGCCAAAGTGATTGGAAAACTGAATTGGTGAACTGTTTTGAAATTAATGGGGAGAAGGAATATGAAAAATATTTAGGAAATAAAATTAATGAGTATATGGCAGCATAGTCTGAAAAGCTTTCACAGAGATAATAGAGAATATTCCAAACCAATTCTAAGACTGATATTTTAAGGGTTTTCTGTTGTTTATCACATGATTTCAGTTCTAAAGACATTTGTTGCAAATTACTAAAATGGCAGTTCAGCTAGAGATGTTGCTGCATTACTGCTTTGCAAGATTTTTTGTGACTGATAAATTCTTCCTCTTAGAGGACAGTGGAATAACCTCTATAATTCAATTAGCCTTAACAAAATAGCTGCCTGGAATTAGAAAGAGCTACCTGAATCTCAAGTTTAAGCAACTCTTTATAGGCTAGCACTGCACTATCAGGTTAGTTTAACAAGCAATTATAATTATTGGGAGACCAGTGTCTCTATTAAAAGATCAGGGAAGAACCACTACAGCTCCAGCTATGAATAGAATTGGACATTTAATGAAATGTGTCTACCCAGTGTTCTTTTCCCTTTTTAACAAATTCATTTTAGAATTAGAATGCAGGACAGCAGTGCACTCAGAGATATTTCAGGGAGAAAGATGACTGGTTTTTGCTAAGTTTATTTATATCTTTTTGAAATCTGACGCTACGATTAACAACCTCTAGGAGTAAAAGTACAAAAAAATTAAAAGTTATTATTACAACTATTTATGTACAGCACAACTTAAGTTTTAAAAAATTGGGACTAAGTTGATTATTCATTCTGTATTTGAACACTCAGGTAATTTGAAAAGGTGGAAAGCTCCCAGGAGCAGTAATTTACATATCTCCCTGAAATCTACTGTTTCTAATTTTAGACTCACAATTCAGAAGTGCTACACCCTTCTAGAAATTACATGTACTGGAGAAGCCTTGACCATTTTCAAATCTTTAGAGGAAGAATTCTAACACTGAGATTGCTGTCTGCAGCAAACCAGAGCTCTGGCAAGGCCCTGTAGCTGAATAACCATGATTCTTAATTAGTATTTACACAAAGGTTCTTAGAATTTCTTCTCAGATCTGAGTCTTTAATCAAATATAAAGGAAACAAGCATAAATTCTCTGAGGAAAATGAATGATTTACTGTATCTAAATTATGTGAGAGGAAAGTTAATTCATCCCTGGAATACAGTGATATATCTTTGGTGGAACTCACTACTTCCAAATGAGCAGGAAGAAACAGAAAGGATTGAAGAATATGAAAGACAGAGTGCTGTAACCATTTGTTAACCTAAGTCAATAAAAAAAATTTATCTGTGGTCCATATCTAAGGCTAGGCTTGACTCCCTCGAAATGGAGAGGAAGGGATTACAAATTTGGGTACAGATTTCTGTATCCCAGATTAAAGGCAAGTTGCTTTTCAATAGAGCATATTCTGTAGCAAGGGCCAGTTTCCCATCTTCACTGTGATCCCATTGCTAATATGCATATTAGTAAGCATGAAGAATTGTACTGGTCTCTCACATGGTGGAAATAATTATTTTCTTATTTGAAATAGGTAAAATATTTATGGCTTGTTTGATTGTAGTTTTCTTGGTGAAGTAGCTATAGCAGATGATCTGCTACTACCACTTTCACACACAGATATTTTTGAAATCAGCTCTGGCTTCAGCAGGAGCTGCAGGACACAACATCTTAATGCCCATGGTGACAGCCACCATGGGAGAGGACCCCCAGGCTCCATCAGCAGACAGAGAAGGCAGCAGGGATCAGGCAGAGCAGCCACAGCCATGGCTGTGGGCTGGGGACCTGAGCTCTCTCAGACACCCCCAGGCTGCTGACCTGGAGTGAGGGCTCAGCTCTGACTCCAGCCCAGCTGGGAAATCACAGCCCTGCTGCAGACCTGCAGCTTGCCATGGACCTGCACATATACACAGAAGAGAAGGAAAGATCCAGCTATAGAAATTGTAAAAAAAGAAATGGCTTTTATGTACAAGTTTTAAATGACATCTGCAAATGTTTTTAATCAGGCTAACTGAATGAACTTGCTATATATTCTCTTGGAAGGATGCTTTTAAAGTAATCTAATAGTGTAAAATAATGTTCAGCTTTCCTGAACAAAACTAATCTAAAAGCTGCCAAATATGTCACTCAATAAGCACTTTGTGGAGCCTATAAATGGGCTTATTAAAAATAAAAAAATCTCTTATTTTGAGCCAGTAGTATAAACTCCAGGCTAAATTCAAGAACAAATATAAGAAACAAATCAAATTTTCTTTTAGCTATCTTCATATACTTAGTGATGACAAAATAAATTGTCATTCAATCTAAATTCAGCAATTATGTAATGTGAGACAAAAAAAGCCCTCAGCAAAAACCAAAACCTGCAGCAGATCTGTGCAGACCTTGAATTAAGCCTCTGCACTTTGTGCTGGAATGGATTAATAAATGTTTCCATGTTCTGATCTGCTGGCAGAACTATGGACTAAATGTTGAGCATTAGACAAATGCTCAACAACAACAAAAAAAAAAGTTGAAATTCACTAATTGCTTACCAAGTTAATGGATATTTATAGCTTAATGCTGCCCTTAATTAATTTAAGCCCAAACAAAGTGAAATCGAAATTTTACTGATGTGTATACTGACTTGAGGCATAAACTTATGACAAATGCCACCTGATACTTAAAACAATGCTAGACAGAAAAGTCTCAGTATAACCTTTCCAAAGTCACAGCACTGTTAATAATTGCAGCTGATCCTAACATAAGCTTTCTACACCTGTGGGCAGCATTTTCCCACCACCAAGTCAATTTCCCAAAGAAACATTACTTTTGGTGTAGACAAGCATTAAAGAATAAATCAGGCTGTGAAGAGTCCTACTAAGCTGGACACATGGGAATGAAATACCTGGTCACACCAGACAGAAATTACTGTGGCAGAATGGAAAAGAAGGTGGCAAAAGCAGAGGACTCCAAAGGAGTATGGCACAAATCAGATGAAAATAGAGCACCCTGGTGTGTCCTCGAGGATGGGGCTGGGGAGAAAGGTGGAGGGCAATTCAGTTGAGTGATGTTTTTGTCTTCTGATCAAATTATGAAAAAGAATGAACCACAAAGTTTAACAGATCCCTTTTTTCCATAACTGAGTTACAACATGCTCCTTTCTGCTTTGTCTTTCACTTCTCCCCAGTGCTTTAAATGACCTACTAACTCAGGTTTAGATCTGCTGGGAAGGCTGGATAAAGTAATATCTCTGCACAACAACTTTTTTCCTCTGTCTTGTTACAAAAGCAGAAATGATAAAACCTATCTTCATATTTGAAACCATATTATAACAAAAATGCTACATAAATTAACAAGGGGGTCCTTTCATTTGTAAATAAAATCAATTAAAAATTACTGAACAACACAATACAACTGCAAGATGCTTTTCTTGCTTGAAGTGATTGACTTGTTTGATGGATTTTTTTTCTGCCTTAACTAAGGCAAAATTATGTCTGTGATGCATTGGAATATTTTGCATACTGCTTTGAAAAAAAGAAAGCCTTAAGGAATTGCATGACATAGTGTTACCCGAGGATTTTTATTTTGTTTCTTGTATAGGAAAAGAACTAGGCTGCCATCCAGTTATCTATCAACAGGATTCCTTGCGGATTTAACATCTGGTGTATAGAAGAATCACAATTTTGAGCATACTAGTTAAGAGCTTTTGTTTTGGATCATCTTATATTTGCAGACATAGAACTGTTCCACATGTACACCAAGAAACACACCTTACCTAACCTGTGTTTTGAAATTACTGTTATTAAATTCTGTGAAAAAACATTGTCCTTTACCACCCAAAGGAATACAATCACAGTGAACAAATTTGCATCTGCTGTTGCTCTGTGTTAGCAGAGCCAAACAAAAGAAGAAAGCATTAATATTCATTTGTTTTTATTTAGCTCAGAAAAGAGTCTGACATTGTTAAAGAAAGAGACGCTGGGCTAATGAAATCCATAAATAGATTTGATGACATGTGGGAGGAAATCAGCTGGAGCAGTAAGTGAGGAAAAAAGAATGTGGTTCTTGAATTTTTCACAGATGAGAAAATCCCATCTGATATTAGGAAACAAGTCTGTGTACTTGCTTTTTTCATTCTTTTTTTTTTTTTTTGGTAAGAAAAATCTAGCATATGTTTATAATGACAAGAGATAAACTTAATTTGCTTCTATAAAAATGGTAGCAGTATCCTGTATTTCTGTGCATTAAAACTTGCAGTACCAGCATAATTAGTTTACCTGATAGTCACTGCCATGGTATAAAAGTCGCTCTGGAAACTCACAATACGTTCTCATTGTTTTTTGTATGTCCAAGTGTGGTCCTTTGTGACATTTGGAGATTTAAGTTTTTTTGTTTCACTTTTCTGGCTCTTACTCCAGAGCTATTCATATCCAAGATCACTAGAACCATGCAGGCAGAAAACGTTACACTATCCAGATTTTCTTCTTGGTCTAGACCCCATACAAATTTTCTCAATACTTTATTATTATATGCATGACATCTGGCCTTTAATGCCTTTTATTTCTAGGATTTAGTTGTCAGGCAGTTTGAATGATTATTTCCTGGTCTCTTGCAGCACTCAATTAAGTTTCATCCTTGACAGCCTTTGAAAAGTTACTCTGCTCTGCCTGAACAGAAACTTCACAATCTCAGACTCCATTAGAATTCTCTTGCTGAGAGGCTCAGTGGTGTCCCACACAGTTTTCACTTCAGCTTAATACAGCTGGAAAGCAGCCAGGTAACTTGAAAACCACATTTCACTATTTCCGTTTCTTTATAGTCCCTGGCTGCAGGATTAGCCTCCAGCACCAAAGCAAAAGACTGCAGTGCTTTATTTCTAGGAAGACAATAATGGTGATACTAAATTAACTTAAGAATAAAAAATAACTTTCAGGTTAAAAACATACCATGTAAATTTTCAAATTTATGATGGGTTTTAATCTGGTCAACCATCAACTCAGTCACATGTAAGTTTTCCTTTTCTCACATTTTCCCTTCCCTTCAGGTACCAGTATATATCACCAATCCTTTTAAAGTTAGGAAAAAATAGGCAAAATACAGAAAATTAATGTTACAGTTGAAAGATTCACTATCATTTTTTCAGTCATTTAGAAGCATTCAGTCAACTTCCACTCAGAATAGTTTTGGTTCCAAAACCTTTCCCAAAAAATACACACAGACTTTTAAAGACAATCCAGAACTTCCTCTGCTTATGCCAGCCTTGCTGGATGAGAGGCAGATATGAAGTGTTAGGTTTTCTGTATCAAAATTCATGTCTCTACCACTTCAGTGCACAAATCCAGTAAGTCTGACACTGGAAACTTTTTCAGAAGGGTCTGAGGCTTCAACTTCTGCAGTCTGAGAGTTTTGTGACCTTTGACAGATGGACAATACATTGTTTATGCTAATGAGAGAAGTTTCATATAAAACACCAACACTTCTAGAAGTCATTCACAGGACAATTCTTTCATAAAGTTTGCCTCCACTAATTAAATTATTAGAATGTTCTAAAAATGGATCTGGAGGAGATTCAATAAAGTTTGCCAAAGTTAAACCAAAGCTGCTTTTTCTGTCAGTTCTGAGTCAAGTCAGTCACTGCCCAAGCAGGGGCTGCACGCTCTGACTGCAGGGGAACAGAGCTTGCATGAGACCAGTCAGGATTAAAATCAACATATCCTACACAAATGGATCAGGAACCTAAGTGGAGGAAACGCCAGGAGTGACTTGGACCAGCAAGCACATCAGTGAATATTTCATTCAGCCTTTAGTAAAGACACAGAGTACAAGACCCTGTTGCCATCAGAGTTTCAGGCAACAAGTATCTTCTATTTATAATTCAGATATTTTGACTATCACTGATATAATTCCCATTTGCCTTTGCACACATACAAGAAAAAAACACTTGCTAGAGCAAATGCTCTAAGGTTTCAATAGAGAGCTACAGGGATATAATAAAGGAGAAAAAATTAAGCCTTTGGAAAATTATTTTCCACAAAGGTACCTTGAAGCCCTTGGCTGAGCTAGCATACATTTGTTTTTCTGGAAAGAGCACATACACTATTGTAGCTGATTACTTTTCCAGATTTATTGGCTTTGCTCTACTTACAAAATTTTCATCAGCTCTCTAATGCCAATAACTGGAAGAGAGTTTCTAGATTGTTCATGTCAGAGATAAGGCATTGACTTTCCTCTAAAGCATTCCAAGTGTTTTTCCAGTATTTAGGCTTTCATGACTGGTTCTATCAGCCTCAGAGCAGAGGGAATAGTAGTGGAGTAGTGACAGTACTAAAGAGACTTCTGAAAAAAAATCATCAGCCCCATCACTGAATTCCTTGCATACTAGTCAGCAATCCTCCCAGGGCAGAAAAGAAAGCTGTACACCCCTGTAAAACCAGGGAGCCCAAACATAAATGATCTGAATGGAAGGAATGTAGGAAACAGGCAAGACTTTCTCAGAGAAGCACTGAGTCACTGCGCTGGCACCAGAGAACAGTGGCAGGAGTACCCAAGCATTCAGGAACATCCAGAATTTGGCTCAAACTTCCATTTCCTGTAGAGCTGGATCTTTTACAGGATTGCTCTGAAGGAATGAGTTTTACCATCATTATCTTCTAGCAAGAAAAAAGGAGGTCAAGACATTTGGAATATCTCTTAGGAAATCTCCTTATTTATAACAGCTCCACATGAAAATTTACCAGTGAGAGAAATCCAGAAGCATGAACTGTCTGTTCTCATCACAGGTTGTGCTCAGAACTGGAGAACAAATGCTTGCAAGCCCACCAATCCCTTTAACAGTATTACTGAACTATCAACATACTGAGCAGGACCTGAGACAGTAAAAGAACAAATCAGCTGATGAAAACAGACTTGTAACCCTGCACCAAGGAGAAACTACTGAGTCAAAATGCTGGACCTCAATTAAATATACAACCTGTATTTAACACAATGTAGTCTGATACTTGTTAGTAGCACAAAGCATCTTCTCTACCATCATAAATTCTAATTAGCTGAATTTTGCCAGTTGTCCCTAATTTATGACCTCATTTGATCTTACACATAAATTTGTAATACACCAATTTAGAGAATCTCCTAGTCCTAACCCCACACGTAACATTATGCTTAATGTGCAGTAACCACAATTCACATCTCAATCTTGAAATAGCAACACTGTAAGAAATTTCTTTTTCCTTTGATTTTTAAAGCAAAATAACCTACTTTGTCTTCTCTTGCTGTAACCTTCACCCTCCCAAACTTGTGTTTTATATAATACCACAGTAACCACCACCTGCTCCATGTGATTTAGCAGTGCTAAACCTCCTTTCCCCCAACCCCTTGCTGCTCACAGCTAATGGAAGACCTAGCCAAGAAATAATTTTAAGGCATGTCTACACTAAAGAAATAAGATGCACTTTAAGAAACCCAGAGCCAAGTCCTGAGACCAGAGTCAGTATCTCTATGCAGTTTAGTGCTAAATGGATTTATTTACACGTGTCCAGGATGTTTTGGAATGCCTCACTAGGTCCATGCAAACATGATAAATGACATGCAAACCCAACCTGACTTGTATCTGGCCCCTTCACAGATCTTTGCCTTATGTTTCCTTTCATTTCTGCTTTTGAGGTCAATATGAGCACACGGTCTCTTACCAACATAACCATACAAATCAGCTGTGACTCTGGAAAATATAATGCATTCTGCAGCTCCATTTACTTGTTCTGTTGTTGAATGTGTGCCTTATACCTTTTTACTTGTCTCTTTATCCTGACATGCCCTTTAGTTTGATTTAAGCATGTGTTTATACTTGGAAGCTATTAAGATACTAATGATAGAGTTAATCACTATTATAACAAACACAGTCTATCTCCTCACCTGTAAGTATCTCCTGTTTTGCAGTATGTGAATCAATCTGAGAAGACACTTTTGATAGCTATGAAACCAAAGAAATTAATCAAAAAAATACAATAATCATGACACTTCAAGCAGAATCCTTATTACTATATTTAATAAAATTGTTTCAAAGGCTCAGGGTGTGCAATAGGTTCTACACTCACTATTTTTATTATTTTGTATTTTTAAATTGTAGTCCACATGGCTTCCTCCTCATTTTTTATTTTGTATGTTAAAGTTGCAGTCCATGTGACTTCCTCATTTTTTCCCTCAATATGTCAAAATTTTTAATCGCCTTCATCCTGAAAGATTACTCAGAGTGCATGAAAATGCATAATGCCTACAGCCATACTGTCTCCAGCTGTGATCTTGTCAGAACTTATAAGAGAACTGGGTCTGTACTTGAGTGGCAGGGCTCTAAGAGCAGCACAAGGTGAAGTTACACTGCTGAAGCAAGGGGTGGCTCTTCCCAGGCTGCTGCACCAGGCTCTGCCTTGCGTAGGTTGGGTTTGGTTATGCAGGTCAGCAGGCAGAGCATGTCCTCAAAACACCATCAATCCCACAAAGCTGAGCAAAGTCTGACTGAGGGGCAGGCCAAGTTCCCACTTGAGTACTGTGTGTTACTGCAGTGAGGTAGATGTGCCTCCATGGGACTGGAAACCAACACTGCTGGACAGCTTGTAGCCACTAAAACCTCACAAGATGCTTACCATGGTTTACTTGCTACAAAAAGTTGGTAGTCCAGAGGTGGTGAATTCCAACCTGGGCAGCTTTTCTTGCTAAAGCCTATCTACCACAATGACCTTGTTATTGTGCTTGAATACATTAATTGCTAAACTTAATTTACTTCTTTGTTTTGCCCATGATGTGTTACAGAGTGACTTCTGCATATTGCAGAGTTTGTATAAATCAAGGTTAAAACTCCAATGAATTTTGGAATACCTGTTGATAAACAGTGCTGAAGAACACAAGATATTTATCATTGTTAATATTCACTGGCTGGGCTAATCCATATTCATAAATAATTCCTTGAATATGTGAAGCACTAACATTTATAGTTTAGATTTGTAATTATCTCTAGGGTTACAGACAAAAACAACATCTCCTCTGATCTAATACTGCTCTAACCCAAGGACAAAAGAGAGGAGACAGGCAGCTGTCCCTGTGCTGTGCTTGGTTTGTAAACAGCTCAAGTGCTGCTCATCACAGATGCCACAGGAGCTGTGCACACAGTGCTGAACAGACCCTGTCAGCCCCTGAGCTGAGGGTCCTGGCTGGGGCTGTCCATGACAACCATATTTTGTTGATGCCATGCCTAGAATAAAGTATGTGCTAAGAAAGGACAATTTCATCAGGAATAAAGTTTTGGTGGTTTGGTTTTGTTTTTAAACTTAAAAATCTATGATCCAGTGTTTTGTATTTGAAAAAAATATTCCATACACTAGATATTGTTTCCAATCTTATTCTATTACAAAACATGATGTGAAATATGGACAAGAAAGAAAGAAAAGGTACATTATTAACAATTTTAATTGTTTTCTGCTCACTAACAGATTATAAATTGATTATCAGCAGTGGTTCAACTAGATGGAAAGGCTGACACTGGTTTGTGACTGCAAATGTTGACAGAAATGCCATTTTAGCACTACAAGCTCTGATCCCAGCCACAGTGTTAAAATTAAGAAGTTGGTGTCCAAGTGTCCTTGCTGTCCCTGCCAGCTGAAGTCTCTTGAGCAGCTAGAATCAGCTTCCTGTGACTATCAACTTCACAGCAGCTTTTTGCCACAAAAACCATGCAAACTTAGCTTTAACATCACAAAAAGCAGGCCCAGAATATTTTGGTCCCATATTTTGTGACAGTAATGCATGTAATATGTCTTGAAAATGTAATGACACTTCATGCAGCAAACCTGCTAGCAGTGGAAATGCCTTTGATACTCTACTCAGTATCATTGATTCATATTAGGGGAAAAACCCCTCAAACCCCTTCTTTAAATTATATAGCAATTTTTAAATTAAAAAAACCCAACAAAACAAAAATAAAATGAAGCACCAACCCCCTACCCAGACCCCAGATTAATTGAATAAATGCAATCTGTAGCTACATTCTTATGCCAAGCTTCAGTCTGGAACACTTTAGAGCCAAATGACAACCTCATGAAAACAGGAATTTTAAACAAGAACTTCCACAACTATCAAGGTAAGAATATGAATGTTTGTTCTGCAACACCTATTGAACCCTTTTCTGAGCCAATAGTAATGTATCAGAATCAGGCTATAATAAACATTTTCGATAAGGTCTAATAGTTAAACGTTTGGATATTTTAGAGATTCAAAATCATTGGATCTAATTCATTCCCGGCAAAACACAAATCTCCCAAACCACTCATGATAAAGCTATTCCATACAAAGTTCCGTTTGTGAGGGTCTCATTAAGGTATTTCCTTACTTTAGTCATGCTGTAAAACTTGCTATGGCCATGATGACAAAGATTGATATGGAAAACATCACAGCCTTTCTTTAAATTTGGCTTTTTACACTGCTGAGTGTCTTCTCTCCTTCTTTCTAAAAAGGTAATAGAAAAACAGGCTCAAAAAAGCTGCTGCAGGTTCTAGAACAGTTCTGAAAGTCATAGCAAATCACTGAACTGTGCAGGCACTCCATTTGCCATGAGAAGAGTTTGGTAACTAATTAAAATACCTCAGGTATCACTCACTATAGACAGAAAAGAAAGTAAAGCCTGGTCTAAATGGAAAAAAAAATATAGGAATCAAAACAGACTGGCTAAAGTGAAGGGTACAGACATTATCAGGAGTTGTATGGAAATAAACCTCAAGTGAATACATAGCATTGAGAAAATGAAACATACAGGTTTATTTCCATCCCCAAATTCCGAGTGGATTGGACAAGAAATGACAGACTATATCAGATTAGCTTGGATTCATCTAGGTTTCTATGATAACTGGTTTTCTAACCCAAAAGGATCTAGACTAGCTGGAGTCCAGGAAAGCAGCACATAGGAGTTCATTAGCTGAGATGAAGAGGATGAGGATGGAAAAACTAATTGTAAGAGAGCAAGGGAAATGGATTAGTAGAAGATAATGTATCAGCTACAGAAGATTGGAAGGCTAGACAGAAACAGAGTAGTAGAAAAAGAATGAATTTGGTATCATAAAACATCAGGTCTTAATGGCCTAATTAAGAAACCCATCAAACCCACAACTCATGTTATAAAATAGGAGTTCTTCAGTGTAAAAGTGACTGAGAAATATATGGACATGCAATCTGAATGTAAGATAACGAGCTGCCACAGTGACACCTGTGAAAGGAACAGAGACATAACCACTTTATTAAAAGCAGGGAATGCTTGAGGGGAGAATACACAACATTAAACAGCTTTCACTACAGTATTGGCTATAATTTTGCTCAAATGAAGGGGACTGGTGAAGCCTGACTTACTTCTGCTAACAAATGAAAGCAGAGAATGGATAGAAGCCCATTAGTGTCTATAAATACATCACAGGGATAAATGCCAGGAAGGGGAAAGATCTCTTTATGTGAAAATAGAAGATGCTGGCACAAGAATAAAGCAGCATGAGCTTTCCCTGAATAAACTAAAACTTGTATGTCAACAGAAGGTTTTTAACCAAAGGAATGACTTTTTGAGTCACAGCCTCCCTAGAGGCACAGCAGACCCAGTCCCTTGCTGAGCACCCAGGAAGCAGTGAGAGGAGCCTGCTCTGACTGGGAGTGCAACTTCCTCTCCTCCAGGATCCTCTCCAGTTTTCTTATTACTTCAGTTCAGGCCTGGTGAAAACCTTGGAGTTGACATAAAAAGGCAAAACATAAGAACCTGCAGACAGAAGCTGAATGTGTGGTCTCAGAGATTTACTCTTCTCACTGCAAAAGTATTAGCATTAATCTGCCTGGCACATGAGAATAGTTTTGTAAGACTAATAGGAGATGTATTTGCAAGAGCTGACTCCTTCAGACTTCTGAAATACAGTATCACAGACACAGCATTGCTACTCAAATTCTTTCTAATACTATTCAAGTCTAATAACAGGCTCTAAAGCTGGGGCACATCAGGGGAACTCATTGACATTGACACAAGGCAGAAAGTTGAGAAGTACTTGACTGATCTAAAAATAAAACCAAGCAGACATAAGCCAGTGAACTTTTTTCCACAGACCTCTTTGTTTTGCTTTCACTGCTTTTTCTTTTTTTTTTTTTGTGGGGGGAGGTGAGGCAGAAACAGCCAGGAACTCAAGTGTAAGGGAATGGGAATTTGATAAATGGGAGGAGGAGTATTCTAAGTGCCACTAAAGGACACACAGCAGTCAGACACTCCCATACACCTTGCATTTCTGCTTTTGGCTAAGTTGTCATCCAGATACTCAGTTTCATCTTTTTATTAGAAAAGAAAGTAAGTGGATCTTGATTTTTCAGACATGGATGAACACTACAGTGCAGCTCATTCAGTCTGGGGAGCAGCTCTTTGCAGTCTGCCCTCCCAGCCAAAGGAGACTTGTTCAACCCTCCAGTACCCTGCAAGGGGCTTCCATCCCCATGGCAACTGCCCGGCTGCCCACCCACCCACCTCTGTCCCCTCCCACCTGACTCAACTCCCCCTTGGGTTTGACCCATATCTCAAATTATACCATCAGCACTGGAAATTTCACCCTCATCTTCATGAGACAAAAGGGACCCTAGTGGCTGCAATTTGAACTTTAAGGAACTGTGATTTAAAAACAAAGCACAAAGCCCAGCAGTTTCTGTTAGTAATTTGCATAATAATTAAAATTATATTATGCTCTTTACAGAAAAAGCTTCAATATAAACAATAATTAGAGGAATAAAGCATTAATTTGATATGTGATGAGGAATTAGGTGTATCATATGTTTCCAGTTGAAATATGAAAATGACTGGTTTTTGTTATGCAAATATGCAGAATTCCATTTCTGCTAGACTACCCTTCTGAGGATTGCAACATGCAATCTTAACAAATAAGATATAAAGAGAATTTTCAAATATATTATATTTTTATTATAAAAGAATCCTGTGTCTGCGGTACAAAGACAACATGCTACAAAACTCACTTTATTTTTTCCCAGATAAGATGCAGTTGCCCTTGGGAGAGGCACATCCCTCCCACTGCTGCCAGGTGAGCCGCTGTCCCTCTTGGAGCCATCCCCCCCAGCACCACTGAACTTACAGGTCCTTCCAATCAGCCACCTCACTGCCCCAAAGTCACTGCATGGCACCCTCTGTGGCTCTCCCTGCCTGCTAACCCATTCTCAGGGCTGTCCTTTAAGAATTCTCTCAAGGCAAACAGACTGCAGGCAGCATATCCTGGGCTTAATCCTCTGAACTAGTGGGAAAAACAACCACCATGCTCACCCACTCTGCATTTTGCCTGTTGTTCTTCAGGGCACAATGACAGGCAATAACAGGGGGAAAAATAATTTTCTTGTGCACTTCTCCTTTCCATTTCTAGATGACCTTTATTTGTGGAGTGGAGCAAACTGTAGTGCAGACTGTCAGAAGAAAACAAACTTAACAAAAAGTCCCCTTGAAAGAATGCCCTGGTGGAGTTTTTCTCTTAATCAAAGAAACCTAATTCACATAGAAAGTGTCTGTTTGCTCTTTGTGTCTGGAAAAACATGAGAATTACAATGTTAGCATTTCCAAATGGCAAAAAATGAATTTCAAATAGCTGGCAATGACAATGCTTGATAAACATATGCTGGCTGAAATTCATTTCTCTTTCACACCCACTATGCCTGAACCCCATATTAACCATATGCTTTTGCAGATTAAGTCTAGTTCTGCATCTAGTTTATAAGCTCTTTTGTTACAATGCAGCTATAACAACCTAAAGTTCCTGAAAATTTAAGCTAAAGGGAAAAATAAGGCTAACTGTGAGACTTGCAAAATCATACAAGAGACAGAGCATTTGTCCTGTATAATAAAACCCTGCCAAAACTTTAACTAAGCATTTAGTAGTGACAGTATTTTACTATGACTCATACTGTCTGTTGCTGGCTTCAATTCCATTGATAATTTCATACTTATTGTACAAATTCTGTGGTTAATATTATAGAAAGTTTAATCACACAGAAATGAAAGTATGATAACATTTCACATGCAATTTCAGCCTCAGCACATGTCAAGAATTCTGAATATGTACCTTGTTTAGAGAATCACCTTGTTAAGTTGCTGGTTCTTTTTGACTCAGGTGACACTGGCTGCTCTCACCAAGCAGATGATGGCCATATGACACTCCTATTTGTAGCAACTTGTCAACAGCAACACCAGCTTGCTGAATTTTAGTTAGAGCTCTTAGCATTACATTGCATGGGTTATAATTGCAACTTGCAAACCACTGGGCCTCTAAATCACTCAATTAATTAAAGAAAAAACTTCCACACAGTTTAAAAATCCTTATATCCAAATGTACTGCACAAATTTGCATGCAGCAAATAAATCTTCTAATACAACTAGGATTGTCATGGGCAGTTTTCATCCTAAGCCCACTTCCAGTAGGATTCCTACAGGCTCTTGGAGGGGTTCAGCTGGGTGCTGGCAGAGCCTTCCCTGACATCTTTTCATCTCAACCCAGAAATAGGCAGCGACACGGAAGAGACAGATCACATCTGTAGAGTTCACCCCACCAAAAACCTCCACCACTCCCTTTTAAACTAATTTTCCTGATCCAATTCCCCATGACTCAATACTTGCTTATACAATGAGAACATCTTTCTGGCCTGTTGCTTTGGAAGGCAGGAGGAAAAAAGTAAACCTCTTTTCCCTCTTCCCCTTCCCCAAAGCATCCCTGTGAGTTTTCCAATAGAACATCCTTCTTTTGAAAAATGGAGGTTTGTGAAAACTGAAAAGTTTTGAAGAGCAGTGTAATTTTGTTGACTCTTCAAACCTCAATTTCTTGCTAGTTCAGCTTCTCACAGGCTGAGAAGTGCCAGGGCCTCAGAAGCTGTGGCTGAATCTGTCTCATCAAAATCCCTTGAACTCTGAGCTGGTGGTGGGCTCACCAGTCAAACAGCCAAACTCTGAGGTGCAAGATGAAGCTGCACAATTGGTTTTAGACACTTCTGTTCTACTACCTCTAGATGACAATATCTGTTTCTAGGAAATTAAGTTTAACTTTGATGTAGAAGTATTTTTGTTTTTCTCTCTGTACATGGGAATTTCAACTCTTCAAGATCTTTCATCATATAAGCAAGCATGTAAAGTCATGAAAAAGTGATCTTCTGGCTATCTACAAGGACAAGGCAACAGGAGACCATTTGCTTGAGAACTCTCTAAGTAGAGTCTGAGGACTTCAAACACCCTTCCCTTCTTCCAGGACAGAAAATCTCAAAGCAACTATGAGGTCTGGGGTGTCTATTTGCTCTGCCTTTCAACAGAGACAGCTACTGGCATATTAGTCTTCCAATAGAATTCTTTTCCATTCAAGCTTTTTTTCTCAAACATGCAGCATTCTCTGTTCCATATACAATTCATCTATGATGGCACTCTCAATACCCCAGCATTCTTGACATCATCAGAAAAGATTTGTAAAGCCATTACTGTCACAGCATAAGTTGCAGTTAAGACAGACACAATACAGAGCATCATCATACAATTTCAGAAAACTTCAGGCCATACAGAGTAACACCTTACCACTTCAGAATGCTTCAAGAGTCATCCCTCCTTGTTCTTTAGCCCAACCTTTTATACCCCTATGTTCGTGCATTACACCTGTGTGCCCTCTGCTCCCTTTGGTGATTGGTCACTGGGCACTCCATGGCTCATTGCTGTCAGTGCTGCTCACCTGCTCCTCACAGCTGCACCCACTGGGGATGAGGCTGGGCCGGCCCCACTCCCAATTAACACAAACTGTGTGCCTACAATTAAAGCTCAACTTTGTTCCGAATTCACTTTCAAATGTGACTGTACCACACACATAGCAGCCTTAGTCCGTGTTCATGAAGGCCACAGGAATCATCCCATCCCACAGTAACATTCATAATCAAAACCTGGCTAAATCAGTTTTGTTCCCTGTGTACCAGAAGCTGGACAAGCTAATTTGCACAGCTAGCTTACCTGCACATTTAAAAAGGGACCTGGGCTGAGGGAAGATTCCCTGCCAAGCTCTGATTTGCCTCCCCTACCAGCACAGCCATTATTTCTCTCATTATTTCTGTTACAATAACATCTAAGAGCTCCAGCCCTCGATGGGAACCCCACTGTTACCCCATACACAAACACACAGCAAAGACCAGTGCCCTTGTTGCAATGGAGCCTGGCTACTGAGCTTGAAGCAAACAGATAGAGAAATACAGCTTTTCCCTCTTATATTGATGGTAGCTCCCTGCTGACAAACACAGAATCCTGGGAAATTGAGGTCAGGTCCTCTAGCTGTTTTTACTAAGAAAATGAGCAAATCAATGCTGTAGTAAGGTTAAAGAAAGAATGCAAGCAAGGAAAAAGAGGTAATATGGCTTTCCTGCTTCTGAACTTGAAGGGATTTCTGAGCACCTCCTCAAGTGCCAGGCTAGTGCTGAATACTTGCAGGAAACAAATAATGTGACCTGGCGGCTTTGCTCAGGAATCACTGTGCATTGCAGCCAGTCAGCTCTGCCAAATGCAATGCCATGCACATCCTAGTGGGAGCTTCATGTCCACCTCTGGAGTCCCAAGCTTACTATTGGCAATATCACAAAGCAAGACACCTAGGCAACCTTTTGATGTGATTAGAAAGGAGATGCAGATAGAGCTGAGCATGAAAGAACGGCCAATCCCCACACCATTTATTTAGTATTGTTACTTTGAAAAATTCTTTGGACGTGTTGTCAAAGATGATCCAGGAAAATACTGTCTTGAGCACTCCTGAAACTAAGTGACAAGATCAACTGACAGCAAGGAAAAAGCTTTCAAATGGCTGCAAGTATTTAGAAATAGAATAAATGAACTGTTTTCAGGACAGTTTTAAACAGTAATACTTGTATCTAGACTGGTACAAATACCGCTACTATACAGAGTCCTTCACCAAGAGATATTTTTTTACTTAAATAGGATTGTTAAGTTTATTTCATGTTCCATGGCTGCTTGTTACCCAAGGTCTTTGCTGCAACCACAGAGACAGTCAATATTTCTACTTGATTACAGCATGTAAGACTTGCCTAAAAGAAACTCTTCTGTGGCAACAAACTCTGTGAAAATGAAGTGTTGAATCTGCATCAAACATCTGAGTTTAGTAAGAAAACCTGAACCATAGGGCCACATAAAATATAGGGAAATTTTGGCCACACTGTGTCTACAACAGTACAGAACCTGTTTATACCCTTAAGGGAAATCAGCATCTTCCTACATTAGAGGAACAATTGTCATCAGGATGGAGCAGAACATTGAAACAGGAATGACTGGGAATTGGAAGGAAAACTGGTACTCTATTTCCCAGCTTGCAATTCAGTGGATGATACCACCCAATATCACAGCCCGTTGCATTTTGTCTTTATTTTGTCAGTTTGGATCTATCTCAGATCAGAAATTGCCAGGAACAGTAACTTCTCTAACATGAGTCTGGACTTGCCTCTGTACTCAGCACCAGAACCACTGATCCTGTGAATACCCCTAACTGCTGAAGAGTTTTCTAAGTAAACAGTCTTAGCAAAAATAGCCCACAAACCAAAAGTGCTTCTATTTTCCTCCTTAGAAAATACAGTTTTGTTGAAGTTCCATAACTTTATATTCTGACTTTATTAATTTGAAGCATTCAACCTTACAGAGATGCATTTCAAGCTATTAAAAATTATTATATAGCTCCAAAAGAATACTTTTTATGAAATAAATATTCTTTCCATGGGGGAAAAAAAAGCCTATGATCAAATAAAAACAAGTGCAAATTTTAAACTTTCAGGGTATTCTAGAGATGTTCTGTCAGTGGCAAAAACACACACAGAAATTTCAGTTTATCTCAGGAAGGCGAGGTTGTCTGTAACGTGACATCGTTGCCAGATGCACTTAATGTCTTGAATGCCAGTCAGGTCTGAATAAGTATGAACTGAAAATTGTACAGTCTTTCATATTCCTTCATCTCCTTACAGGTCAGAACTGAGACCTGCACTGTCACTTCACAGGCAGCTATCTGCTTTGTGACTGAAAAGGGGATTTTATTCTCTAAGATTATCAGTTGGGCACCTTCACAGGCAACAAAGAAAAAACAAAACCCAATCATACAGCCTAACCTTCTTATCAAGGGCATTCATAAAGTGGAACAAAAGCCTGACAGCTCTGCAATGGTTAGTTTTGAAGCAGGCTGGGGTAACTTAGACTTATGGGAATTTGATGCAAATTCTGAACATCTTTTTACAGTCCAGCACTACCTGAAGCAGTGGGGCTGGGGAGGGGCAGCTGAAGCTGCTGTGCTCCAGCCCTTCCCTCAGACCATGCAGTGCAGTTTCACAGCCCCACTGCACCTGAATTCCCAGCCCAGACCCAGGCAAGCAGACTTGATGTGGATTTGGTGTGGCAATGGAGAGGGCTGATGTGCAGTCACAGCGACGCTCGCTTCTTGTGCTGGCTGAACCACACCAGGTTCATTGGGCTGACCAGCACAGCCAACGTGGCCATTCCCCACTCGAGCTACATTCCTCATCACCAGCACCCTTAGGAAGTATTAATTTCTTTTCCTTTTAGTACTGAAGACTGAAAACAATGCTAGAGGATGCCCTCTCTTTTCTGAAGGAGCAACAAAATCTCATTCATAAATTTAAGGTCCAATCATCATTTTCTCAAATAGATACAGAAGCTATTACAGCACTTTTGACACTTTCGAGTTATATTCTAAAACTTCTTTTCTAAGGGTGGTAATTTTTTCTTAATATTATTACATATTTTCTTTCAAAAATATTCTGCCTTTGTTGCTGAGAGAGGAATACTAACCAATAGTAAGCGAAATTGTTGCCTCCAGACAAATTGGTATTCACCATTCAAGCAGAAAAATAAATTAAGTGCAACATTTAGGCACTCTGCATTAGGTTAAAAAAAAAAAAATCAACAAAGGGGAAACAAATGCTATGTCAACTATTGACTGTAAAAACAAAATAAATAAGAATTTCTCCAGTACTTGTACGGCCATGTAATTCACTACATGCTTAAAAGTATGAAGCTTTTAATATTTTTGTGGAACTGGCAGTCAACTTTACATTTTTTGGGTAGAAATATGTGGCCTTGGTAAATCCTAAAAACTACACCTGTTCTTTTAATATTTCAACATGGTGTTTAAAATAACTATAACTATAAGAGTATTGCTATTAAGAATATTAAACATAATTATGATGTTTTACCACAGTCTGCAGGACTATATCACTCCTTTACCTTGTCTTTGTAGAAGGTCTTTCTTCCTGAAGAATTCAAGAGGTCTTACACATTTTAAGATGCAGAAAGCATCTAAGATCATTTCACGCACCAGGTGAGGCCATCTCTGAAGGAGAATGTCAATTTTGCTTTCCTCCAATACTGTAGGACAGGAAAGAGAATGGAAAAATTTGAACATAATGAAGTTCACTACTGGGACAGCTGTCAGTTGGCAAAAGTCATAACAGCATTTACTATGGAGCACATGCTCCTTATCACTTGTACCCCATGAACAACATGTATTGCTATTGTCAGACATTTTGCAGCATAAAAGGAGGTTTTGGTAAGCTTCCACCATGAAAACACCGTGAAATTTGTCAATAATTCATGTAGTTTTGTGTCTATCAGTGCTGATTTTCAATCACTATCACCCTGGCAGAGCCATTAGCATTCTTTAAGGTTCCCTCAATCCCTACATTTGATTAAAGTTGCATCACTAGGAATTTTTTTTTCACCCTTCTGCTCATCCACTTTCCCCTATTATCAATAAAAACCTTGTCATTCCACACACAAAATTATAGCTCATCCCACAGCTAATTTCTGCCCTTCAAACTGACCACCTATTCCTTGTCAGAGCCAAGGACTTCCTTCATTACTTGACTCCTGCCCAGAGCTCTGGTCTGCAGGTGAGCAGTCACCAAGTTGAGGGTTCAACACAGCAGGGCTGGTACCACTCTGACATGGACTAAATGTCTTAATGGTAATCCTCCTCCACATTCTTCCTAAATTCTGTCCTTCACAGTCCTTCCCCTAATATGTATGACCTTGTATTCTCAACACACCCCTGAAATCTTCTATGTACTCTTTATGGTCATATGTACTCCATAGGGTCATAGCTGTGCCTCCCCCAGAGCACATTAATTCACTACAACAGTCTGGGTGAAGCAATAGCCATGTATTCCAAGGTAGTTTGCCAAGCCCTGAAAGGGCAAAAACCCTGTGTGATACGCTGGTAATACACAGTTCCACTGACAAACATGAGTTAGTGTCTGCAACTCTTCATGCATTGAGCAGGGCACACAGTCCCTCTTACAGAGTATAGGATAAATCAGAAAAGAGTAGGGGCTTTAAATATATTTCTTGTTAATAACTGCATCAGCAATTCAATCTTTGAAAGCTCAGGTTAATATTTTCTGCCTAGGATTTAGGGTGGGATGCACCCTTCTTTCCCATCAGGAAATAATTTTAAGAACAGAGAAGTGAGTACTTATATTTAAGTAGGTCCATGCACTCTTTCTGCCTGTCATCAGCTCATGCACCCAGATCAAGTTTAACAAAGATGGTGATGAGGTGAGCTACAGTAGAGGGGAAGAAAGAAGCAAAGGGGGCAGTAGCTCCCCTTTTGTGTCTCCAGGAAAGAAAGGGCCCAGAATTAATGACTAAGGAGAGAAAATAAAATTTCAAATTTCAAGACCACTTCTCTTTTCCAAATCATTGTGGGGTCCTGAATTAATAATAATAAAAAAAATCTTAAAAATATGATAAAAACACCCCAAACTCTGCAAGAGTGTGTATTTGATTTGTTCTCTCAACCTGCTTCCCAAGATCTGTTACAGTGTGGCTATACTTGCAAAGTCCAGTCACATTTTACCAGGTCAGAAGTACTCATTAAGCATTCAAGGTTTTTGAAAGGGAGACAACAGGTGGGAAAGCTGCATGTAGCAGAATGCAACATTAGCATGCAAGGAATTTGGATGGATGCCACTTTTTGGCATGAAGTGACTGGAAGAGACTTGCTGAAGTAGTGAACCATGCCGATGCAAGGTCACTGCTGTGTTAAAAGGTGGCCCAGCCACTTTCACCAGTTTTCTTTTTTAATCTTATGTCACCATTCTTCTAGCACTACCTTTTGCTGGGCGATTTCTCCATCACTGGGCTGATACCTGGAATACCACAGACTTCCTCTCTCTGCATAGGTATACAGTCATACTCTGCAGAGAGATTCAGGAGTCAAATGAACCCAGTTCAGTTGTTAACTCTTTCCTCTTTTGGTCTCAGGTAATTTGACACAGTCCATGCACAACCTCCCTGTATCAGAGGAGAGAATATTTTGAACCAGAGCAGGTAGAACAAGAGTTAAGCTCACAGTGCAGCTGTACTGGAAATTTGCTATGCTTTTTTAAAGAGAAGGGTCCAATAATTTCTCTGCTTCAAGGTGATTAGCCTGAAGTAATGCATGGTGAATGACAAATGTTTGGTTGATGAATAATTTGACTATTTTGCTTTGCATGTAAATCTGACCTTTATAGTGAACATTACTGCATTAAAAAGGTTCTGCATAATCAAAACACTGTACAGCCAACATCTGTTATTCAGAAGACCCGAGGGGTAGAAAAAAAATCACAGCAAATCATTTGACCTAAATATGTTTTGCTTTGTGATATAAAGTGCACTTTTACTGTCTGACTTGCTAAATTCTTCAAGCCTTAGTGTGACACTGTTTGTTAACAGAAGCATGCAATTTGTGTAACCTTTATGTTTAATGTTGTAGCTAATTGTTATTCTTTAATAGTGTATACGTCATTTGTCACACAGTGAACTGTAGATGCTGAGGACAGATGGACCACCAGATGGACCCTGGGAAAGGATTGGTTAAAATGTCAGTGATAAGCTAACAAAATGAAACACAGTAGACTGAAGAGACTATTCAGCTGAAAAGCCTGTCTACAGAAATAAGTTTTGTATTATTCGCATTCATTAAAGTGCACTTCAGCCACGCTGTTTTGACATTTTTTGCTTTGTGACTTTTCAAAGCAGCCAAAGCTTTTTTTCCTTCCTGAAATACTTGTTTGATAATACAAACACGGCAGAACTGACCCTAGCTTTTAGTGGTGATCCCTTTTGCCAACAAGGAACTTAACCACAGTTATGTTCAAACCCACAAGTGCCCCAGTTCAGAGCTTGAGCAAACAACACAACTGCAGGAGTTGTATTGACCAGAAGGGAATGATTGCTTGCTCCTGGTCACTTACCATGACTTAGATTCCCTTATTCTGGCCATGCATATACTTTGCACTAATAATCACAACAGACTTCTTTGGGTCTACCCATGAAAATTGCATTAAATAAAGGGAAAAATCTTCAGTGGGATCAGAATATTCAACACAATCCACAAACCTCGCAAATCACAGAAGGGAACCAGTAAAGATTGCTTAGGAATGACTTTAGACAGAACCAATGCTGCAAAACAGAAATACAAAATACAGAGATTTAGGTATTTCCTCATTTCATATGGTTCCACATCCATTGTTTGAGGAAAGCAGCTTTTGCTGTGGAACAAACAAACCATCAAAAAAACCCCAAAAAAACAAGCAAACAAAAAATCTCTGGCAACCCTGGCTGTGATTTTTTACCAATGCCATATGTCTGATCCATCTATGCCCTCATAAAAGATATTTTTATGGTCCCAAGAACAAATCAGTTGTCACCAGAGAAACATGAAAATCTCATTTTCACTGAATTACTAGATATCTAACAGCTACTGTGAATATTGCCATATAAGTGAAACAGGAAATGAAAACAAATTATGGAAAATTTGGGAATTGTAGTAATCCTCCATTGGGTTAAACAAACATCCATTGAAGAAGAGGTTTCAACTTTTAATTTTTCTTACTTTCCATTTGGAAATTTTCAAGATTCAAACTGTTTTTACTGAAAGTGCTTTAAAACTGAAAAACCCAGCAAAATTCTGCTAGGTTTGTCATTTGATCTAACAAAGGTAAGGCCAATAAAATGAAAAGCCATTTCAAAGGACAATGAGGTAGGCTAAAATAATGGAGCTCTTATCCAAGGATGCACTGTTGCTTCCCATCTCTTGAGATCTTTAAGTATTTCTAAAAGGCATTCTCTGCCTATAAAAAAAAAAAAAAAGATTTGGATAATGGGGCAAAATATGTTATGCAGTCATTTAAAGAAGATAGTCAGAATAGCTGAAATATTCCTTTTTGTTAAAAAGCACGATTCATCAATCTGACACATTCTACCAGCAAACAATACGGCACAGAATGAAGTCACAAGCACACATGTTCATCATCCAAATGATGGAGTGGTGCAAAAATGCTCATAGAAGACTGTGCATAATCTAGCAACATAAAATCCTCTACGTTCAAATATATTGAAGCCCAAGAGGATGAAGGGCATTTCCTTTCACTTTAACCTAATTATGACTCTCAAAATACTAGCATTTTCATGTTCTGTGTGTTGCATTTACACACCGCTCCTTTGGCTTTTTTTCTTTCAGTTGTTACCATATGTTGACATATCTAGCTTAAGTAATGTCACAGTTACCTTATATGGCAGGAATTTTTATTACCATCCAGTAAATTAATCAACTGAGGTTAAATCCACTGACATCAGTAATGCAGCTGCATTTTGCTCAGAAATACGGAAACGGATCCAGAGGCGAAGGCTCCGATGTTTGTCAAATCAGACTCAAACAAAACACAACAAAGGTATTTGCCATTACTTTGAAAGTACCATGAGCATTAACAGCACCAGCCTCAGCTCACTTGGTGACCATCACAATGCCATGGGGATGTGGTCCCAGTTTGTCAATATGCAGCTGAAAAGCCACCTCGGGCATTTCTCTGCTTCCATCTGCTCATTCCCACTCTCAAACCTGCAGCAAGCAAGCTACAAAAGCATTTTTGAAAATGCTTGTTATTTTGCTTTGTATTGATTGTGTGACCCACCTGAAAATCCTGACCTCTAATAGGACAGGTGAAATGTCAGTAAACTAGGACACGGGGCAAGAGCTTCTTTTATAGCTTTACAGCGTTATCATTTTAGAGGATATCTCAGAATACAGGAGTTTGTTATGGTGGCACAAAAGCTGGACATTATGGTCTTCCACATGGAAAAAGGGAGGATTAAGATATTTGAGGAGGTATTCTGTAATCATATCTCAATTTTATGTGTTCATTCTTAACAAAGTCGCTTCAACCAAATCCTTACCACCTCAAAAGAATTTCTACAAGACTTGCTAATTGTTAGTATTCAAAGTTATCAAAGTAGACCTCCTCCCCAGTTTCATTTTCCATAGCTGGGATTAATTCAGATCTATGGGATTATGAAACAGGGTAGAGTATATTTTTCACTGAATGTAGCCTGAAGTTATTGGCTTTTCCACAACAAAACTTTCTGGCATCTCATATAATAAAATGGAAAATGTGAGAAACTTCAAATCATTAAATCAGTTATATTAGGGGAACTAACAGGATTTGAACATGACTCATGCATTACAGTTTGAAGTTCTTGATTGTTGTTTTAAGTGTCAGATTTTTTTGAGGCAGAAAAGAAATTAACACCATAAAATTCTTCTAATAACAGCTTTTTCTGAAGAAATACCCTGGGAAAGTTTAGTATGGTGTGAAGATTACATTATTATCTCTTAAAACACACAATGGAACCACTTGAAAAAAAAATCACAAGAAGACTGGTAACAAAAATATAGTTAATGTTACTATATAGCAATAAACAGCAATAGTACAGATTGATTCTGCAGATTTATAGCAACAATAACCTCACTTGTTTGTCATGTGTTAAAAAATGCTTCATGGTGACAAACACCATGATCTCTCTGTGTGTATACATCCATGGGCATGTGAAAAGCAGCTGAATAAACGTGGGTGCGCACATTTGTGCACTAATAACAAAATCATCCACCATGGACCCGATTTACTGTGCTGGCAATGACAGTGGGCAGCAGCTATGCGTAGTCACTGACAGCATGGCACAACATGGGAGTGCATAATATCACAGAAGTTATTTCCTAGCCTTAGGAACTCAGGAAAAGTTTGAGAGGCGCATAAACCATGAATACCTTGGCGGTGCATGCAACAGCTCTTCAAAGGATATTCTACATCAGCTACAAATTTTGAAAATATAAAATTTTGAAAATATAAAATCTTCAAATTTTGTCATATTTCATTAGCAAAGATGATTACGGATTCAGCTTTCAGACAAGAAAAAGTTACTATATTTGAAGATAGTGAGATAAAAAAACTTAAAATAAGCAACAATAAACAATAGTCCTCATTGTTTTCAGTGACAACCCAAGAGGAACTACTACACTCATTTTTTTCAAATCCTTAATGGTCCATCAAAACATATCTATATACATAAAAGACAAAATCAAGTCTGCTCTGGAGAAAGGTAATGTTCATTTTCCTACCCATTTCTGTCAGCAAAGATACCATACCCTGTAAGCTACAACTGCCTGGGGTCCTGGTTTGCATAGCATTGATAATAACATGGTTTTGGTGCTTTAAAGCACAGGCACAATTTAAACACTACCTTCATTCAAACAAGAGGAGAGTTACAAAGTCATGCTGGCTGCAGGCTGACCCCCTCAGATCAGTGAAGAGTGCAGTAAAGACATTCCTCTTAAAAAAACCACTACAGTAGTTTTCCTTTCTAATCCCTAGAAAATGCTGCAATGTCTGCTACTCCTAGGAAACAGCAAATCAAGAAACAGCTGAAAATAAAAACTTTTAGTTTCATACTAAAATGTCAAGGCTGTGCAGATCAAGGGTTTTCATTTGCATATTCAGTTTTGCACCCGAGTTCAGTTTAAACAACAATAAATCCCCGCAAACCTTCAAGGCTTAGGATTTTAAAAGCCAGAACTACTTCTGGCTTTTAAAAGACTGACAAAGCACCAAAATTAGTTACAAAAAACCTCTATCACTGCAATGTGGTTGTTTCCCTAATCTATGACCCACTATTGGAGTTTAAAATTCACTCACAGTCACTTGTAGGGAGGTCCATTGCTGTGCTCCCCAAAAACAGCAAGAAAAAACAAAGTGTGACACTACTGTGTTCTGCTGCAGACCAGAGACACGTGTAACCTTAATCTATGGCATGAAATCAGGGCCAGGAAAGATGGGGATCCTGTACCTGATCACAAGGTTGGTAGTAACACTAAGTAGTGGGCTCTGCTTTGGGCTCCAGCTCATTATGTAAACATCTCAGTGAAGTATTTTTCTTTAGTAAAATAGGTAAAATGATAAGTTTCTCACTGTTTGGGAAGCAGAAGAGATAACACAGAGACTGAATGCCTGAAACCATCCTCAAAATCAGGAAGAGCCAGAGTGATACAAGAGAAAAATTAAATGGCTGCTGAAGCCAGATACTTTGAGCAATTGTCAGACTGAGTCCTAGAAATATGCTGGGAAATGAACATACCCACTAGTGCCACTTGTAAAATTCCACTGCTGTTTGATAACATCTCTAAGAATTTATAGAACTTCAGGCCATGTGCCTAAAAATAGCATCTATAGCATTGCTATCTTTTGCATTAGCTTAGATTAAATATATTACAATTCCACAGAGAGCTCTACATTTGCAATTAGTCTAATTCTTGGAAAGGAAATTTAGTAAAGCTTTCACAAAGCCCAGTAGAAAGAAGATGATGAAGTTAGTGTATTGTAGTACAGCTGCTGACTGAGCTGGGAATAAAAAACTGGATAGTAAGATGAGACACTGCATTTCCTTTAAAAATATTGATTATTCTTAATTTTTATTATTTATTACACATAAATAGTAGTGCATGCAGGATTCAGCCATGAGTTACTGCACAAAAATGAAGAGGAAAAAGTGACTCTGTCCTAAAGAGTCTCCCCTATACGTGTAAACCCAGATGGTGCTTTTCAGATAGAAGTTATTGAACACAGGTCACTCAGCACACTGGCCATTGTACCATGCCCAAGCTAGTGAACTGTGTTGAAAGTTAAAAAGAAAAGTGCTTTCTTAATGCAAGCTTGTGTCTTCTAGGCAGGGAATTGACAAATCTTGCTTATCCTGAATAGCCAAAGCAGGAAAAGCAAGGAAAAAATTGGAAGTGCCAAGCTGAGTTACTCAAATTCATTCAGCAAGGGAGCAGCAGTCACAAACAGAGCCAGTCTTTGTCTTCCCACTGTGCCAAGCTGCCACTGCTGTATAGCAAGATTAAAACAACATTAAGGAGAAGTACTTCAGAGTTTTACAGTCCTGGCTCCTGGACATGTGGCCAGGCTGTCTCACACCACTCAGAGGGCATTCTTGTCCTCTGAATATTTGGAAACTATCAGGGCACCACCACCAACTCTGCCTATGCACATGGGATTTCTGGGGCAGAAAAAACAAGTGTACAGAAGAGCCACCACTTGTTCTGCTGCCATCACAAAGCTGAGACACAGCCCAGGTGCCCTCAGGGACTGCATGAGGTGCAAGCACTGAAATACCTTGTTCCTTTTCTATAGGCTCTGCACCTGTTCATAGGAATGTTCTATCTTCACAGGCATTGCACAGACAAATACAGGATCATCCTTAAACACAGACTGCAAAAATTTCTCTCATATCCAGGTCCCTGGGATACTTTAAGCAAGTGCTTATGGATTATTAGCCTGAAGCTTCTTTAAATTCAACATCCTACCTCCAAGAGCTGCTGGGTATAGACTACAAATAGAGCATAAGAACCCAGTACAATCCAAGTGTGGTCTTTTCCTCTTTCAGGCGTTTTTGCCATCCACTGGAAAGGAGATTTCTGTTCTGCACCATCATGAGTGAAGGCCACCAATTGCTATTTTTCTTTTAAACTCATTATATCTTGTCTCTACTAGCAAACTCCAAGATTTAATTACCTGGTGTGCATGAGAAGCACTTCCCTTGAGCAGTTAAATCTGATACTGAGTCGTATCACTGTTCATTACTTTGTCTTCAATTTTGTGAGAAATAGTAAATAATCATCCTCTCCTATTCACCTCTTATTCTCCTATTCACTTTCTCTGAATGCAATACCAGATCATTCACCCAGATATCCATTACTTTAAAGTTCAACTGCCATTATAACTCAGGGACTAAGCAGGGTTTTTAAAAAGTTTTCTTATGCCAGAAACATTCACAAGGATTTTTAATATCCTTTGTGAGATTGTCTCTGCATATATTTGTAATTCACACGTTTTGACTTTTAATAAAAATGGCTAAAACATCCCATCTGCATAACACAGATACAACCTACTTTCAGCTCTCATTCATTATTAACAGATATAACTCAGTTATTTATGAGAAGTTGCTTATTCACTCTGTGCATGCTTCTTCAGCTTTTTTATGAAAAATCCACCAACACAAAACCCCTCAATTCAGGAAAAAAATTTTAGATTTCTGTTCAAGACCTTTAATACTCTTTGGAAAAGCTACTTTTGATAACTGTAAATACATAAAGATGTTTGTGGTCGGTTTTGTTTTTCTTTTGCATGAATTCATACTCCAAGATTAGAAAAAGATGCCATCAATTTAGGCTTCTGTTAGCACCATACCCCACTCAACACCAACAATTGTAATTTCAACAATATTTAATTGTTTCATCTGTCTTGCACACTGTGTAATTCATTAGAGGACAGAACAAGCTGCTATCTGCCATAGAGCAATTTTTTCCCACTTTTTTTTTTTTTAAAGGGAACACCACATTGCAGCTCTCATAAATCAAGAGAAATCTCTTGATATCACTAAAGCTGTGCCCTTTTATAACCTGGGACATTTTGGTTTTACAGGGTCTTTTAAGATGTTCAGTAGGTGATACTGTAATAAAGACAGCTGGTTTTAGGTCTTCTCCTGCATGTGCTCTGAGGAACTGTAAAAAAACACATAGTTTGGTAATTCTGCTCATGCTAAAGGAGAGTCAGCAGTAGTTAGGTCTCCATAAGCATTGGGAGTTTCTGTTTTTAGCTTCTCAATCCATGTCCATCCCACAGCTGAGTTCCTGGATCTTGCTCCTGAGAATTGGCTGACATGGTTACCCCCAAAATATCAGAATGTAAAACTGCCTCAGTTTCTCTGGTCAAAGTCCTGGCTTCAGAAATAGCCAAAAGTGAACACAACACAAATAGCATATATATATATGGAATTTTTACCAGAAATGTTCTCCCAACTTTCAATTCATTTGGAGATGCAGCAGACACTAGGACACAGCCTTTAACTGTGTGGTCAAGGCAGCTATTCAGCCTGCACACATTTATAGCAGCATAACAAAGGGGTTTTTACTGATACAGATAAGAGAAGAGAATGGCATACACACCCCATTGTGAATGTCACTTTAACTGGTCATGGGAGAACCCATTAAAACACCTAGGGCTTTTATTTGGATAAAGAGAAAGAAATCATGAGTTGCACAAAATGAAAAGAAAGCACTGATTTATTACAGTGCCCTGACCATTTCAACATCAGAACCATCACTACAAGAAAAAAAAAAATCTGCTGGTCCTGTGAAAACCTAAGCAACCCAGCCATCACCTTCATTAAGTTCC
This sequence comes from Agelaius tricolor, assembly GCF_023055355.1. NCBI lineage: Eukaryota > Metazoa > Chordata > Aves > Passeriformes > Icteridae > Agelaius > Agelaius tricolor. The sequence goes on from NW_027269272.1 coordinate 10,093,490, forward strand.
AAACCCTGAACAAGCCTTACAAATTCAGCTTGATGAGCAGAACTAATGGTCAATGGTCTGACAAAGCACTTTTTCCCATGAGAAAAAGCTGATGAGTTGAAATGAAAGCATTTCATGAAGGTATTGATTTTAATAAAATTTTTAGGGGAAATAGCTCCTTAGCCCTCGTAGGATATTAAATCCAGGAGCACCAATACATCTAAGCACTCAAGCATCATACAGTTTCTAATTAACCCACATTGCTCTGGCTGAGTCTGACTGGAAAACTAGACCTGTTTTGCATATCACAGTAATTATCCACTCATCCTATTAACTACTCTTGTATGCTTTATTCTGTCTTCTGGCAGGACCCCACTACTTTATACAAATAAATACCAGCCCAGAGAAAGAGCAGCTCCAGATGGGACACTGAGATTTAGCTCCATACGCAGCAAAGGCTCATTTTTATCCACCAGGAAACTCAACAAAATATCCACTGGATACTGAAACAGCCTTGGGATCTCAGCCCTTCTTCTTGGATGTTGGCAAGCCAAGGTTAAAGCATTGGTGCAACCAGGCCAAACAAGTGTTTGCTGTCAAGTCTCTGTAGCCCAAGGGACTGAGCTGTCCCTCAGGGCTCTCTCCATAGAAACTGAGGCAGGATGAGGATAAAAAGGGAATTGGTATCAGGGAACATTTAGTGAGAGAGGAAGTTTGTGAAGAAAGGAAGAAAGAACATTCTCCTGGGGGGAGTGCTGTGTTCCTCAGTGGCACTAGAATTTGAAATCAACCATTCACAGATTGATTTGATTTCTGCTTTCTGTCCAGGCACTTATTTCATAGCATCTGTAACAAACTGGCCCCTGCAGGGCTCACACAGGTCATGTCCTGACTGCTTTCTTCTGTGGCTTACTCTGAACGTTTTCAGGTTCTGGTTCAGTGAGATTCCAAGGCAGTTCCTTGAGAATCCCCAAGCTCTTTGAACACACACTTCAACAAAAGCAAAGGCACTCAGTATCTCTCAGAAACAGGCTCTTAAACATTAAGGGCTGCAATCATTTCAAAGCATCAGGGAGTTACGCACTTAGTTCACCTGCATATTGATGCAGAACATAGATATTAAGTATAAGGCAGCTAAAGGCAATTATTCTGATCATTAAAAAAATCTAATCAGAATAACTTTGAATTTTGTAGAGAGACAATCAGAGAACTAGTCACCTTCCCATTTTCAAGGAGACTTGTGTATTTTGAAGTATTAAACACTAACTATTAGCTACTTTGTTCAATGCTTAAAGCATCCAGGTTTTGTTTAGAAAAAACTTACAATTACACATACCAACACAAAACATTGCATTGTTAAAATAATATTGCAATGATATTTCTTTCTCTATTGGGTTAAAAAAGCAAATTTCTAGAAGAAAACAATCAATTTTTGGGGTTTTTTTCAGCATAAATAATATTAGAGAGGAAGAAAAACTTGGCTTTAAAACTGATTTACCCAACTACATCCTTCCTTTGGTACTGGGACCAACCCTTTGCGTTGATTTAGAGCAAGCACCTGCAGTAGCTGCACACTGGGGAACAAAGCTACAATGCAGAAGGTGATCTCAAAAATCTCTAGTGAATGACAAACCAGAGGTTAAAAACCTGTTCTACCCATCAGTGAACATTAGTCAGGACAATGCTGCCCACTCTCAGTGATGTTATGATGACCTCCCTGAGGTTAAGTAATCTGTACCAGATGAGGATCTGAGTAGTTATTGACTTAAGACAGGGCTCATAGTACACAATTCATTCACCTTCCTGTGGCAAGCTTGAGTGAGAGTGACATGCCCCAAACCTTATTTTCCTCTCTTTCACATATTAGCTTGGACGGCAGGGGAAGGAAAGGGGCAGACAAAGCATTGCTCTTGTCCACTGAAACTCAGCTGAAAGCCTGGCTATCTCATGTGATTGTTATCTAAGTGATTCAAATGTCACCTTCTTATACAGAGCCTTGTAGCTTTCCCAGACAGGCTGTTGCAGTCTCCTCTCTCATTTATATTTTTCAGAGGCTTTTCTTTTAGTCTATGAAAGGAATAAAATATTATACAAATTATCTCACTAAATTATTCTCTTTAAATGTCTGCCTTCCTTTTCATGTTTGTCTCTGACCTACTGTCGATCCCATTTACATGAAAAAATTGCTGGAGCACTTCTCCTATATCAGCATTCATTAGCAGCTCCAAGTGCCTGGCACACAACAGGGGTTTTGCCTACTATGCAGTTTGAGGATGTTCTCATCAGAAATAGGAGCAGATAATGAGGGAAGAACACAAATCTATACAATTTCTGTCACCACTGCTCTGTTTACTTCAGCAAGCAGTAATGGGGAAATGTTTTCATATGCCAGCTTTTCTCCTGCAGTTTGTGTAGTCAAAGCAGTTTTAGGCCTGTTTTCTTCCTTTTTTTGCTGTTGTTTATTTCCCTTCTCCCATCCTGTACTGCACATATCAAGGTGTTCTGAGCAGCAAAGTTTAAACACACATGACTGTATACTTCTGCCTCAGGAAAACCAGGGTGTGTATTAGGAGTCATTGTGAAATGACTGCTCCAAGGACCTGCTTGAAAGTGTAATCCTCTGAAAATGAAAGGCAATTGTACTCAGGATTCCTGGAAAACTCTACAGAACTCAGGTGTCTGGCTGGAAGAATGATTAAATAAATTTCTCTACAATCAGTACGTATCTTTCTAGCCGCTGTCCTATGACCCTGCTGCAGGAACATACATAGACAGAAATCTCCCCTAATTGAAACATTTGAACTTTGAAAAATTTCCAAATGAAAATCTTCTGCATTGAATATTCTGTTTTCTTATTGCAGTTCCTGAGCCTGCCTCCCTTTTATGTCAGCTTTCAATGAAGGCTCACTCCACTGTGATTTTATCCTCAGTACCTAGCAAACCCTCTAGTATAATTTTTTTCTTAGCTGTCAGTATGATTTGACTATATTTTACATATCATATAGCTATATGTTTTAAAAACCTTAACCAAAAATAGAAGAGGTATTTCTGATGAAAAAAACTAGCATGGGAAATAAAAACAAAACAAAAAACCCCCACCCTCCTGTGGGGAAATAGAGAAGGCTGAATAAAATAAATAGCTGTACTTCTGGGAAGGCCTGAAAGCAGATACACAGTCTGTTCAGCTGTCTCTGCTAGAGAGGAGACAAGGAGAAAACCAGTATCTAGGGAAGGAATTGTTTCACTTGTCTTTTAAATTTGCTCCTTACTCTCCCCAGCACGTTGGGAACAAACTAAGATTCTTTGAGGAGAAAAGGCAAAGGGATTCTGCATAGCTGGGTCCTGGTTTCCACCCTTCTGACAGACTTGTGTTGATACCTTTCACTGTGAAGAAACAAATCCTGACACACAAAGCTGTGTCAGGGCTACCCCTGTGGCTTTTCACAGCAAGGTCAGAGCAGCAATTTAAGTTACTGTTTAACAGTCAGTTCTTAATTGGAAAGCTATCCACTGTGACACTGTGGAGTAAGCGAGCTAATCAGCAGGCTGGTGCAGCACAGCACACAGCAGGTCCTGCCGAGAGCTGCCAGCCCCAAACACAGAGCAGGGGAGGGTGTGGAAGGCACACCCAGGCACAGGGAGGGGATTCCTGTGCCACTGCAGCAGCGCAGGCTGTGACTGCAGGTGTGGGGGCCCTGCTGCAGCCGGTGGGAACTGTGCATTTGTAAGGATTACACATCAGCAGGCTCTACAATTTACAGACTTCCTACAGCAGAGCCTTGGACCCTTGGGGGCTTTCATGTCAAAATAGCAGCCAGTGTTTGACCCCAGTTGCCCACCCTGAGCACAACCCATACTGGTGGGTTAGCACTTCCTGACACCTTCAAGACCTCTATTTTACAAGATGCTACATTCCTTGTGGAGCTGACCCACCCCTCCTTTCCTTGATTCCTCTCTTCTATTTTAGCTTTTTTTCCCCAGAACCTAAAAAGAAAAATAAGCCTTATTTACTGTGCTTTCTAGATTGATGAAGAAAGCTGACAGGTGCATCAGCAACAAGCATCCAAGGCTTTCCATGATTAAACACTCAACTTCACATCTGAGGAGATAAAAGGATTTAAAGACCTAATTTTTCTTTTTTTTTACTCCTAATGAACTAACTTTAAATATTTAATGATTCTTAGAAAGCTTTTGAGTATGTAATTTTTTAAATGGTACTTTCAGGGAAAAAATTCCCAAAGTAATCCACTTCTATTCCTTTTACTACCTGATTTCTTCGCTTTAGCTGAAGTAACCACTTACCAACTCAAGGAAAAGTTTGGTTAAAGATTATTTAGTTTCTAAAAATAATGTGAGGTAAAATAAAACTAAAATCACCATTTCTGTGTTTCCTTTTAAAAGTCCTTAATAATAAAAATAATGTAACTGCATATTGTTTATTTCTAATGAAGACAAACAAGAAATTAAAAAAAAACCCCAAAAAAGTTATTAGAAAAAATATTTTCTCATGTATATACTTGACTTCCCTGGTTACACCACATTATATAACAGACAAAATAAATAATGTAGCTGTACAGGACAACTCATCATGCACTGCAAGCTTAGACATTTTCTTTCATCCATTCTCAATTCTAAGGCACAAAGCAATGGACTGGAAAGTGATTTCTCTTTCCCCTGTGTTAAGGTACTGCACCTGAAACCAGTAAAGATAGGATCTCATCTGAATCCTCTTAAAAACCAGTGAGATTATTCACCAGTTTCAATGATAGAGCCTTCCAGTGCAGTATCACATCCTTGTTAGAATGAGAACACTTTTTAAGATAGGTAAAAATGCTGACTGTGGTACCTTGGTGCCAGTATCAAATACGAATAATCCCTTTCTGAACAGTATTCCTACACATCTTAAGATGATGTTTTCCCACATCATCTTAATGCTACTGAAAAAAGCAGCAGGGAATCCTAGATATATGCCATATTCATGTTTATGCCAAAAAGTCTCATTTAAAAATAGAAGTATATAATAAACTTGTATACTGAAACTCATGTCCAGATTTCTCTCAAACTGAAGGTCCTACCAGGATACCCCACTACCCACACCTTTCTGCTGGAAAATGCCTCACTGAAACCAGTGCTCCCTTTCTACCAGTCTGAAAAGGAATTTAAGCAGTGAAAACCAGGATTTGATAACATTGTACATTAAGATGGAATAAAAAGTAATAAATGCTGTCGCAATTGTCAACAAGTACTCCTCAGAAGGGATGTGGGCACACATTAGGTTAGGAGAAGCCTGCTTTCCTTCAGGCATTCCTTCTACAAATCAAACAAGACAGGAGCCATGCACAGAACCCGCCTGGCACTGCTGGAGCTTGCACCTGGTACAAAGAGCCTGGGATAGCAAGTGCCTGGTGTCAGCTAATGGAGAAAGCAGAAGGTAGAATGAAGAATCAATGTTTGGCCCTTAGCAAATCTCCTGTGAGGACAGGGGCTGACCCACCTCCCCTCACATGGAGCACAGGCAGCAGCACATGGCACAAGATCGATGATCCCCTCCCTGCCCTGCAGCTGGCTCTCTGCAGGCTGGACAGGAGAGAGCCTTTCACATGGTGCAAGGTGGCCTGTGCCAAATGGGCTGTGCCACTAGAAAAACACAGCAGATGGGCCAGAGCATCTGCTTTGCAGCACGGCTTCATGGAGAGCACGTGAGCTCTTTAGGCCTCCTCTTTGGGACTGCAGGAAGATTTGAGCCCTGCTGGTTATTGTGCACCTTGAGAACACAGCCCCAGAATCTGCTCAGATCTTTCCCTTTTCAGTCTTGACTCAAGTCCAGCTCAGACAGAAAGAAGAATTAGAGAAAAAAATACAATAGGAAGAGCACGAAGGCTTTGAAAGAAGCAGCACCACTCACAAAGCACCTAATTACATTACTCACATAATTACTTTTCTTTCATAGTTTTTCTTCTTTTCAATAAAAGAAAGGGTATGCATTCAGCCAGAGTAATTAGATTTCATTTAATAAAATATTAGTGTTTAATTTTGAAGGGAAAAGAATAGAAATGTAGGAAGAAAGAAACACCAGCTGTTTTTGCAAAGGTAAAATCAAACAGACAATAGCAGCTCAACATTTTTCAAAGCCCTACCCACGAAGGGCTGCAGACCCTCAGGACTCATGCCCACCATCTCCCACATACATGCAGGAGTTTTTACTGACTGCACTTATGTTTCCATCTGTTGACAGACCTGGAATGAAATTTTGCATCCCAAAAGCAAGCTACAAATGCAAAACTAAAACTGTATGTCACAGATCATCAGCCAATCTAATTATCTGGCTTCAAGGATGCAGCATTCCAACAGGAAAACAGCATTTAAGTAGGCTGGCATAAACATGGTAAGCAGAAATAAAATGGAATTCAAACAAATGCCATGGGTAGGCATAATCTTTACATAACAAACAGCAATTGAAATAGTACAGGTAACTTGTCAAAATGCTACCACCTACACCAAAAATAAAGCAAGGAAAAAGTAAAGTTTACTACAGAAATGCACTCTTTCCAGGGCCCAAGCCTGGAGAAGTCTCCACGAACTGTGGATGAGTGGTCATATCATTCCAGGAGTTCTTGGAGTCAAGGAATAAGAAAGGGTCTGGAAAGACTCAAAAAAGAAGGCAGCAGGAATCATGTCCTGGAACAATTTCATGTTCACATCTAAAAACCTGTGGGAATAAGGGTGGCAAATGTTCCACGAGATTAACTGGGCTGGTGGCCAACTTTGGCCCACAGGCTGTAGGTTCGGCAGTCTCACTCTAAACTGCAGGGAAATACCATGTGAATATTCACTTGACTTTCCTGTTTTCCGACTCAAAGACTGCATTTTAACCATAACTTCTATATCTAGTGAGCTACAAAGCAGCCTCCTGAGAAACCAAACCTTTCTTCAGCTTTCCTTGGGACCCCAGCCTCAAATCTCTTGCTGTAGTGATTAGGTTGAAGAGTTTGCTCTGATTCCTATCATCTAAAGCTCTTTGATTCCTTGATTCCTTATCCTGCTGCCCCTCCTCTCTCTCTTTTCTCAAGGTCAGAGTTTTCTCTGTAAGCAGTACACAAACAAGTTACAAACTTGAGAACAAATAAAAAACCAGGACAGAGTTCAAAACTGCAAAGTACCTTACTCTGAGATAAAGTCAGGCTGTGAGACTACAGACAGAAATAGGTTACAGCAGATGGAGGAGCTCCAAAAGGACAGAGAGGACCTGTGAATGCAGCAGGGCGTCTTTGTCTTGATTGTCTTAGCAGGTAACACCCCCATTCTCAGAGGAGTTACCCTGAATTTACGCTTCTACAAAAAATAGTTGAATTCTTTAGGCACTGCCAAGTTACAACAAGCAAAGATAGCTGAGCTGCTCAGGTACAACTGCATTTTCTATGTATGGTATCCAAGCAACCCAAAACAACTGTGCTGCTTTTAGTACACAAAGATTGCAAAGGTAGCTTTTCTCTCCTCCTATTCTTCTCTGTCAGAGGCACTGGACTCCCACTTGAAGCCTGAGCACACCTCAGAGGAAATGATGCAGCCAATCCGACAAAAGAACACAAGATTCGATATCCAGTAAGAGAACTTAAGTGTGAGGAGCCAAAAGAAACCCCTGAATTCACCTGATAAACAGATGGCCAGCTGCAAAAGTAAACATGCACAAAAATACAAAGGAAAGCAACCCAAATTCACTGCTTGCCTACAGAACAGAAGGATGTGTTTTATTCCCCACTTTTCAGCAGTACCAAGAAGGTGTTTTCTGGAAGCCAAGAACACTGAGGAGAAGAATCCACCAACTGAGAACTTGGAGATTGCCCAGTCTGCATCCTCCAGGACTGATTCGTCCCTTCCCACTATTGTGACTGCCATTGTAGGCTCTGAAAGGGCACTCCTGGGCTCAAGCTCCCTTTTCAGACTCATCTGTTCCCTTGAGTTCATAAACTTCTATATGGATTATGGATATTTGATACTCATACAAAGCATGAGTATTTACAACAAGTACAAAAATGAGGGTTGGTTGAATTCAAGATACAAAATAGCTTCTCTCAGGTACTGACTTTGTAAAAATGCCTTTAAATTCCTCATGTTAAATCAAAATTGTGCAGTTAAGCGCTTATCTAGCTTTACCACATCTTAAAATACACAGTACTTTACTATTGCAGGAGTGTTTTGTCATTTCCCTTAAATCATCCTTGGCTTTTAGTGTCAATTCTCATTTTGAACAGCTGCAAATGACTCAGTTGTCATGGAAGATGGATATAGTCATCATTTCATTTACCAATGAATTATTTCTATAAAGTACATAAAAATGATTTTGAGCATATATGTTTAGTATTCAAGAAGCACAGATATGAAAATAAAGGCAAATGTCATCATTTCTCTGAGTAATGAAAAAGAGAATTTCATTTTGTAAGAACTATTGATAAACTGTGCCCAGGCTTCCTCATATTTTTAAGGGAATCAAATAATCTGATCATTGAAGGAGGTGGAGACAAAGTCAGGTTGGACTTGCTACCCATTATGTCTGATGCTCCATGCAAAGCAATCAATCCTTCATCATTAATACAGAAATTCCCTATCTTCCAAAAAAGCCAAACACGTCTTCAAGTCTTGCTATATGTCTCAATGCAACAAGTCAGCTGGAAAAAATTGTGCTCTACCTTTGAAATAATAGAACTAGATCAGACTTTGGACCATTTAAAATGATGTAAACACTTTAACATCTCAGATTTTAGTACCTCATAATTGACCTCCTGCAATCCTTTAGTTTCCAAAGCATCAGCTTTTCAGGGTTTATCAGCAGCCACTGAATCCAAACATAACTTGAAGACTATGCAAAATGCTATCATGTTCTGGCCTGAAAGAACTTTCACAGATATGTCAGTTTTGCTAATCCAGGAAATTTAGTTCCTGGTTTCAGATCTTTCAGGATCACTTTTGTACCACAGACTCTGATGTCCCAACAATTACACTGAAGTACACCTTCTTCGAATCTCCAAAGTCATATTTTTTCTTCAGCAGTATACTGAAGAAAATCAGTAAGTAATTATTCATTACCTACACTGCCAAAAGCTCACAGTGAAGGCCTGGAAAACTTCCCATCCATGAAAACAAAAGCATTTCCCTTATAAGAGGGTGTAACATTTGTCACCAAGGTTCCTCATTTCCTCTAACCAGGTTTCAGGTTGAAAGGTGCCAGTTTGACACCATATGCAGAGCTGCTAGGCACCTAGATTGGAAGTTAGCACTTCTATTCCCTACAGACACAAGAAGTACACATAAAGGTTAGAACAGATGGTAGGGAAGTCAGGAAACATATGTTTTTATCTGGACATCTCCACACCAAGAAATAAAAGAAACCACCTCTATCCTTTTAAAGCTGCTCTTCGTTTTTCTTGAGTTCCAGTTTGACAAAGGAGAGCTCATTGTGTTCCCGTCCCTGCTTTTCACCATGTACACACTGATTCCACCTCCTGGAACAAGCAGTGAGCCCTATCCCTCCCTTGCTGATTTCCATCACCCCTGGGAAAATGTAACAAGCAATCAGGGAGGGAGCTCTGCAGTTATATGCAGTGCTGCTTGAAACTCCGGCTGCCTTGCAAAATTGTAAACAGGAAAAAACTAGAGCAGATGAATCAGATTTTGCCAGTTACTGCTTTGAGTTTTAACTGCTCACACACCAATTTGCAGAGAGGCCCAAAAGACACATAAGCCTTCTACTGGGTTAGTAGTAATGCAGATAATGAAGGGATATTTCCATTTTTGTCAATAATAAATATTTTGCCTTGAATGCGAGGAAAAATTCAAACCCCAGAATGTTTAATTTACAAACAATTTTTCCAGAGTGACTAATTTTCATCTGCTCTTCCTGTTAAATTTCAAGATTTTGTTGAACTATCAGTTACTCAGTCACTGTATGACTTTGACTCAGATATCACAGAACTTCACAGAAATCCCAGCAGAATTGCTCCATTTCTCTGTGCACGGGCATCTCCGCACAGATCTGTTTTTTTAAAATATACCAAAGCCCACGATATTCCTATCACTTATGGAAAATTATGGTAGTGTGATAAACATCATCATAATACATTGCTGCTAAATCTACTCTGTCACTGTTTCCACCTCAAAAAGCAGAAAGACAAAGTGTTATATCCTAGATGCACAAGGATCAAACTGCTTATTTTAGATGAAAATGAGGAAGGATAAAAGCTTCCCTAAAAAACTACAGCATTTCTTCTAACACACTAAGAATACACACCAAGACAAAAATATTTGTCTCTGCATAAAGGTTCATAGAAGGCTGATTCCATTTCCACAGACCTCTTCCCAACACACACTAAAATGTCTTGATATTTTAAAAAACTAATTATCTTTCATGCTCCCCTGAACTTGCAAATACCTTTAATCAACAGTCAGACACTTTCCTTTGTCACTATTTAGTTATTTCATAAGCACTTAATCTTTCTGTCCAATTTGATCCTAACACATCATTAATCATTGTCCCCAAAATTCTTCATCACGAGGATGGATCACGAATACTTGACAAGCACACACTGCTGTGCTTCAGAAACACCATAATGACAATACTCTGTTTAACGATTAAATCCCAACCTTCTAAATGGCCATAATGGGATTTCAAAGGAAAAACTTGCTGGAAACACATCTTAACTCATCTTAATTCCCCAGGCTGACAATTGAGAGGGATGCAGGCAATTTTCTGCTGCCTGAAGACTCTACAAAGGGTTATAGGCAGCTAACTCCTGCTTCCTGGAGATGAGTGAGCCATCAAACCAGTGACATTTTCCAAACTGTAGGTTTGGCGGTGAATTCCATAATTTCAGGGATGTTCAAATGTACAAATTATGCAAAACTTGTCTCTAAGGGCAGTTTTGCATTGTAACTGTTTATGCAAGATTTGCAACCTTCCAATGGATCAGTTTCAGCTGGATGGGAGTCTCCATTCACCAGAAACATACCTGAAAATGCTCTAAAGCCTGAATTCAGCAGAGTACAGTGAAATTCAAGGAAAAGTACATCCCAAATCCTTGCAGCATGAACATTTGCTGTGTTGGGCATTGCTGTGATATACTAAAACTGGGGAAGGCTTTCTTGTCTTTTCTTGCCATGGATTCTAAAAAACTCATGCTTGTTGGAGACAAGCACTTCTCCAACAGTAATCATGACACATATACGTACGCTACACTCATGGGACAAAGATTTAAATAGTTTGAAAATCCCAAGATCTTTTCATTAAAGCATATATCCATCCTGAAATTTAATATCCCTAAAAATCACTTAATGATTTAACAATCACTGTTCATTTGGTTTTTTGCTCTCTGAAAGAAAGTTAAAAACCTTAAAAATTACTTACAATTATGGATTACTCAACACTACCTAGAGGAAAAAGATTATTGATCACATTTTGCTGTTACTACAGCATGAGTAGATGTGACATTTCATTCACAGTTGTCTCTAAACAGACTTAGTGATCACCAGGACTTCTACAAGCTGGTTAAGAATCTTAAAAAACACAAGAAAAAAAGGGCATGCATATGCCTTAACCAGAATTAACTTGAAGGGTATTCCGCCTTCATTCAAGAATATTTTAACTAGCTGAACCCCAAATGATTTCTTCACAATATTTTGTCAGGATTTATTCCCCAGAAAAAGTAATGGTATTCAATTTTTTATTGCTGCCTTTCGACAAACTGAAGATAAATTAAAAGTATTCCCTCTGATGCATTAAGGTAGAGTATGATTCTTTATGCTCCAGTTACTGAAAAGACCAGAGCAGTGAAAATAAATGAACTAAAAAACGCTATGAAATATACAGTTCCTTTAGCTCTGCAACCTGGGCAGCTTTTCCAAAATCACTAGCTTCAAAAGACTCTAAATATCCTAAGAATAGAAGATGATACTCAGAGAGGACAAGGCAGCAGAGCTATTGTGCCCAAGTCTTTTTGCAAGCTTAGCTGTTCACTTGACAGGTAAATTGTTAATGCCTGCATTAAAAAAATCCTATTGCACAAAACCAAAATAGACACCAAACCCAAAAGTCAAAGAAATATATAGAAGATAAGACTTAAAAAAAAAAAGGTTGGTATTCCCTATGGAAGAGATGCAATCTTTGACAAACACTGGTCATGTGAACAGGTATATTATAGCAAAAGGTGGGTGGTGGGGCACTTCCTCCTCCCCCACTTATTTCTGCCTTTCATGTCAGTGCCTGTCTTTATGGTCCATTCCCACACTTATTCCTTTGTCTTGAATCCACTGCTTAGAGAATATCTACAGGGGAAAATACAGATATGTAAATAACTCATTGTTCTTTCTTCAGCCTCTGAGACACTTCTAAAAATTTTCTAGAAATTGTACTTGGAGAGCACACAAGAGCTGAAAATCATTCAGCAGTAAGGCAAGTAGGGGAGAAAAGGGAAAGCAGAATTTACATGGGGCATAAGCATAAATGTTAAGTTTGGCAAAAAAAAAAGTTTGGAATCCCTGGGACAAAATAATGCCATTCCACTTGAAAACCTGCCTGTCAGGATAAGAGTGGGACAAGGATTCAGGGTACTTACTGATAATAAGAATGAACAAAGGCTGAGTGCAGACAGGCTATAAGGCAATCAAGAACATGCAGAAATACTCACACAAGCAAAGGCAGACATGATTTTGGGCTGCACAGGCAAAACCCAGTAGCAATCACCAGGCAAGCACAGGAACCCTGCTCTACATGACCCAGATCTGACAAAACTGACAATGTCACATCATCACAGCCCCCACTTCCCCAACACAGCAGTCAGACAGAGAAAGATTTCCTAGAATTAACCACAAAAATGAGTGAAGGGTTAATTTCTCTTTGAGTGGAACACAAAACACAACAGGAAGTAAAACTTGACAAATAAAATAAATTTATTAAGCAGATAGAAAATGATCTCTACAGACATAATGCTGCTCAGCTCTGCTGAACTTAGAGTCTCAGCCTCTCTAAGAACTCGTCAAGCTTATGCTGTGCTAGGGGAATGCTGACAGGCATCTGAAAGACATGGTTATTTCCCTGCCTAGAAAAGCACATCTCAATTTCAATGAAGAAAGATAAAGCACAATAAATATAACAAATATATGCAGCTTGATCAAGAGAAGGCTAAAGAGCAAAAGGCTGCCTTAATGAAATATTTAAAATAAGCAAAAAAAAAAAAAAAAAATTGACCATAAATAGCACTAATTGAATGAGAACAAACATATTTGGAATAGGAGGTAAAATTTAGAAACTACTAAAAATATGGTTTCTGGGGAAGCAGCTAAAATACAGTCATTTCATTCTTACTGAACTAGGCTGAGAAGAGCTCTCATATCACACACTAGCAAAGTGATGTTCTTACTAGGCATTCAGGAGAGCTTTCCTACCTTTACCACCTCAGGTCTGCTGCTCTTGCATTCATGATACAAAATTACAAAAGCCCCCAAACTCCAAGTCCAGAACTCATGCATGAAGCACAAAGAAGAACCACTTTTAAAATGGACTCCAATTCCTGTTATGGGGAAAAAAAATCTAATAGTTTCTTATGCTGCCAACCATGAAAAAAAATATTTTCAATGCATTTGCAAGTCACAACAGTTAACAGGTGCAGCTACTAACACCCCCTATGTGATGAAAAAGAATAAAGTGTCTCCATTTCTTTTAAGATATATAAGATATAAATTACAATTATGTATATTGAGAAAAAATACAATATTATGACAGTCCTCAGGAAGTCAAATCAACACCTCATTTACCCATACAAGTAACTAATGACCTGCATTACACAAAGCAGACTGGTGGGATCACAGTGATGACTTGTGAGAAATCAAAAGGCATTTAGTACTACTGGCTTCTCACAAGTAGATTGCACAAGTTCTACAATGCAATAGCATTTTCACCCTTTTGCAGAACAGGAAACAAGAGCTAGAGACAACAAATGATTTCCTGAAATGCTTTGACCAGGCCTGTAGTAAAACAAAGATGCACTATGCACAAGCAGTGTTCCTGCTGCAAGCCACAACAAAAAGGCCAAAGACAGGAAAGGAATGAAAATTATCATTGTCAATTGTAAGAAAAGCACAGAGAGGGAAAGTATGATTAAGCTGTTACAGACTAGAGTAGGTCAGAACATACTGCTCTTTTCAAGCCATGCTGTTCAGAATGCTGTCGTGAAAGAGAAAGATTTTCACATATGTCAGCCTCTTGGAGATTTGTTCTAGATCTCTAAGACCCTTAACAGCCTGACTCATGAATCACACAGAGCTCAATCATCTATGCACCTAAAATTCAAAAAAGGTCTTGGCTACGCAGACTTTTTGAAACCACAACATTAAAACCAGTGTTTATCAGTTTCTGGTTTTGTTTCATACAAAAAGAAATGGATATTGAAAATAAAGAAAACACAATTTTTACTCTCAGTCCCCTATAAGACTAAAATCAGACCTGCTTCATGCATTTCTGGGATCCATGTTTCCCTCAGCGACTTGAAAATCCCACTGTTTGTAGCTATAAACTTGTCACATTTAAAGTATTACATTCATTTTAGAAAGAAAAAAATCACCAAGAATGTTCTCACAAGGCAGGCAACAATATGTCCCTACAAGCCATAAAAGCTGATCAGTCAATTTTTAAACCGCATGGACAGACATGAGCCAAAATGTCTCATTAAAGTGTTCTACTGCAGTTTCACACTTCTGAGATAAATTACTCAACCCCAAGACCCTTTCACAAAAGAGCCTTTTTCCAAGAACCCACCTTACAGCAAGAGCATTGAATAGGATGCAGAGGAAGGGATTTTGCAGACTGAGATGCCCATGAGCGTTTTGTATTTTAACAAAGGTAAAGTTACAGTTTAAGGGAATGAATTACAAGACTAATAAAATAATTTATCCTGTCTGTATGGAACATGAGGGTATTCTTTTTCCTCATGTGTTTTCTAAGAGGTCTTCCTATATAAATAACAACAACTCAAGACCTTCCATATAAGTGCTATGCATTTATATACTTGCAAAAGAAACTTACTGACTACATGAATATCCAAACTCCTCAGGTAACTTACTATGTAGCAAATGCTTTGACAAGGCTATTGCTGTGGTCATTTGAGAAATAGTAAATTTATACTCATCATAACTCCAGTCGAAGAAACTCACACTTCATCAACAGAAAGTAAGTCAACTTAACCAAACTTGTCTTTGACTCTGAGAGAGTCTCAACCATTGCATTTTAGGCTGCTCAAACCCCTTCGGATCAGCAGTAATTCCTGTTGTCCATAATAGCAGTGGGGGTGTGGGTTGTTGGTTTTATTTTTGTTATCACATGGAAAACACTGTTCTTGAGCTTGCTGTTATGCTACATTTGCTATTTACACTTAATAGTTTTTGCTACAATTTCTTACTGATACATGCTTCAGACCCATAAACCCCCCTAACATTTTGTACTTACACTTGTGCTCCACATTTTCAGTTTCCCTGAGGAAGCAGAGCTCTGTAAAAACATTGTTCCCTTTCATTCATGGCTACCAAACCTTTCAGCTGCATTTATTGAAGCTCCTGCATTTTTAAACACATTGAAATACTGACTCCACAGTCCAGCCCACAGCTGCTTACAGGAAAACAGCGTTACCTCTGAAGCAGAAAACAAGGCTAATCTTCTCCGTTTTGACCTCTGTGGAGAAGCCAGAGGCAAGCAGGGTTCTCAAAAGAAGGAGGTCAGAATCATCCATTATGCCACCAAAAAAAGTATAAAAATATATAAAAGAGCAGTTATTGTAATAGCAGGCAGGGGGAACCATGAAAACAATTGCACAGCCCTAACCACATTCTTTTGTCAATGATTATCCTCAAATGGTCCCAAGAAATGAAGCAGGAAAAAAACCCTTAGTGGAATAACACTCATTAAGCAACTCAATTTTCAACAGCAAGCGAGGGGCTGTCACAAGTGAATTGTTCTTTGAATTCCCTCTTGGGACATTCGCCACCTGTTCATTCCCCCTCCTTGGAGCCAGAGGAGGGCTTGGAGCCCTCTCACAGCAGCAGCTGGCTGGTGTTACAGCCTGCAGCCACGCAGCTCGAGCTGTGGGGCCATGAATGTGGGGGCAGGCCGGGCCGCAGCCTGGCAGGCCGGGCCGCAGCCTGGCAGGCCGGGCCGCAGCACCCTCCATCACAGCACATGGGGCAGCAGAAGAGTCACACCACACCAGGCCTTGGGGCTGGGCACCCCACAGCAGCCCCAGCTGCCCCTAAGAGAAGGGCCTGGCCAGCCAGTGCCTCACTGCCACCATGGTGCTGTTGTGCAGCCAACCAAGGCTGATGGGCCTGCACAAAGGCTCGCCTCACAAATCAGCTGCAGTAATCCCAGTTTTCAGGTATCTTCTATCAATTGCTTTCCTTGTTTCCCAGGTTTTTTTTCTCCTTATCTCTGATTCTGATGGGCAGACTAATGACTAAAAGAGAATTTCTTTTATCATGTGAATCAAGCTAGATAATCAAGTTTTAATGTGAGTTTGAACGAGAAACTCAGGGGTTGTCAAACTTAGAGATCTGGACTAGAAACTTCAGGAATGTCAAACTTAAGGGTTTGACATTCTTAGAAATATCATAATAGAAGACCACAATGTCTACATCTCCTGATTTGGAATTAATTTCCTTACACAAAGGTCTCTGTAAGGGAACATGTATACCCAACCTCTTACAAGCACAAACTCTTGCACTGCAACAACATCCCTGATGGTGAATAGCCTGGGAAGGATCCAAGATAGCTGTTCCTACACTCTAATTCAGCTAAGCACTTAAACAAACTACTTTCAATCCTGTATTTTTCATACTGACCTGAGGCCTTCATGGAGATGCTTAGTGAAAAGATTGCTTCTTTTTCAGTAGTTGTGAACATTATGCTGTGAGTCCCTTACCTCAGGTCTGTGGATTACCATTGTAAACACCATTTTTAGCTTCTGTTTTTTCTCCTTCTGATGCCCTACACTTCTTTCCAGTATTTCTCAAAGACTGTGCTGCTATGTGTTATTGCATTTTATAAAAAAAACCCAAAACACAGTAGAGGTTGCTGGCTGCAACACCAGGTAAACCTTGATAGAAAGGGAGCAGAAATCCAGACTGCAATAAGACACCCCACTGTAGGCCATGCAGGTTCAATGAGGAAATTTTCTTTCCAATATATAAAGTTAGAGCAGACTTGTGCCATCTGGAAAGTTCCATGCTGGTGAGCATGCATTAGTGCACTGCATTTCAGTGGGAGCAGAAGGGAAATGCCTGGATGAGCTATTTGGAGAACAGCAGGGGGCCCAGCAGCCCCAACTCTCTAGATGCAGAGCTCCCTCCAGAAGCTGATGCAGGAGCATCTTAGAGAACAGATCCTAACTGTGTGAATTCCTTTTTCTTGCCTTTTCTCTGACTTCACTATTAGGAAATTTCTGTTGCTGCTTTTCATGCTGTGTCAGAGACTTAGTTCTTCACATTGATGCCAAAGTCTCAGGGTTGGAAGGCTACATCAAAAGTGAGTGTGAAGAGAAGATGAAAAGCTGTAGAGAGTAAGAACATGAGAGGTTTTTTTCTGTGGTTGGTTTAGCAGTATCGCCTTTGTAATTGTGACCACATCCTTAGGTTTCTTTGTATCTTGGCAGGAGGTGGCCAGGCTTTGTATGGGAGTAAGACTGAAGTTTTGCAATAAAACAAAGAGGAAGCTTGACTTCCCAGAGGAGGCTGTTTCCAAGCAATAGCTGTGGAAGCTTGATATCTATGATATACTTTCTGGAGGTGAGCACCAGGAACCTTCTCAATTCTTATTGCTCTTGAATCAATTCTAACTACACCTAAAAAAACTCCAAAAATATAAAGCAAGGATAAACCAGATGTTGCCATTACATTGCAAGAGTTCTATTATCATTATAGTGCAAGGGTTCCATATTACTAGAGTTCTGTACCTCCTTGATGCTTTCTTATAGGCAGATCCTCTAGGCACTGACTCTTCCTCATCCTCCAAGTAACCAACTAACTCCAGTTCCCCTCAACCAACCAAGCCACTATTTTATGACACTCTTCTGATTGGCTACAGCTGCAGCCGGTTAACATCAGGCCTGCTCCTAATCCTTAATAATGTGCTCGGCTGCAACTCTTTAGGAGGTAAGTTTATATTCTATACTACCTTCTTTTACCCATACTGTATCCCTCCCCACAACTAGACATTGTTAGTTATTGGAAAAACAGCAGGAGGAAAGAGAGATTGATAGGATTGTTGCATGGCTTTCCAGAATATTACATGTAATTACAGAGGATCTATAGATTGCTCTCAAGGTATAGCCCATAAAATTCAAGTCTAAGCTTCAAGTAGGATCTTGGTAGCTGGAGTTCAGCTTTTTTTTTTTTTTTTTTTTTTAAATTTTTTTTTTTTCTTCTCTTTTCTGTGTGTGTGGGGGCTGTTAGAACACAGGCAAAGGGAGTGAACGTTTGGTCATTGGGCTGAAGACTATTTCTGTTGTTTGTGCATGGTGGCATTACTGTTGGCATAATATAATTCCCTTGTTCAGCAGTTCAGGTTGAGATGCATTATGGATAAATGTAGATGAAGATCTGGAGCTCAGAATTGAAAACATCTTTGTTTCCTCAGAGACCACCATTTAAATGTTGATGAGGTTGGAGCCAAAGGCAAGACATAGGTAGGAGCTGAGAAGCCAATACAGCTGTCAGCTGATGCAGGAACAGGAAGAGAATTATTTTTGCTAGGTGAAATTGGCAATTGTTGTCTCTAGTAAATTGTATGTCACTGAAATATTTTGGTAGTGCTGCTAAATTTAATTTCAGGATAAGTTGCATATTTCTTCTGCAGTTTTTATTTTCCTTTCATGTTTGTATTGAGTTTCAAATGAGAAAAGTAGAGTTCATTCTGAAGGAATAAAATGATTCAACATGTCATCTAATTAATAAATGACAAACCATACTCTATTAACCTTAAAGTATACTTTATGTGGTTGACATGCTAATGCAATGTACTGTAATTGTTAATATATGGATTCATCAGACTGTACTGACCCTAACAAGATACCTACCCATTTCTTTCAGTAGAAAATTAAAAATAAATCATCAAGAGGAACTCCTTTTCAGAGTTCAAGTATAGAATATGCTGTATAATTATACAGTTGCACTAGGGATGGTTTAGAATTGATACTAGGCAAAATTTTTAATGGAAAGTTTTGTCAAGTATTGGAAACAACATTCTGCAAGTGTTTAAGACACACGTAGGTGTGGCACATGGGGATATGATTTAATTGTGGGCTTGGCAGTGCAAGGTTAATGGTTGTATTTGATGATCTTATTGGTCTCTCCCAACTTGAATGATTCTATGATTATGTATATCTTTTAAAAAGGCCTTGTAATGCTAAATTATTTTCCTCTTTGTATAATGCTTCCTTTCAAACAATGTACCTCTTTTATGCTGGAATCTCTTGTAGCTCTCTGATTGTTTGAAACCCTTGATTCTTGTCAAGTGCTGATAAATGGTGAAATGAAACTCAAGAATCTCTTGGACACTGGAGTTTCATTCTGTCTTTTTAAAGTCTGGAGGGTTGGAATGAATTTCTGCCCTGTGCTACTTTCAATCTTTTTCTCTGCCTGTGGGTTGGCATTCTTAAAGTTTGATCTCTTCTGATTTGAAGAGAATCTTATTTTCCCTGCATCCATTGTGAGTGATCCTTCCTAAATTTCAGTGTCTGGAAGGTTGGAATTTGTTTGTGGATACTTAGCAGCTCACAGTAAGCAGCTGTAGCATTCCAGATCTGCATTTTTAACCTTTTCCTTTTTAGACAGATGTCATGGACTGTTATATTTAGTTTCAAAACAGCGAAATCCTCATTTCCCACTTCACTCACTCTGATCCTTTACTGGATCCTTTTCAAGGTTATTCAGCCTTCCCTGGGGTTTTGCTGCCCAGTTAACCTCTCTGTTTCCAGCTGCAGTTCCTAAACTCTGCTTTGGGACTTTTAAGGAAAACTACAAGATGTTTTATCCTTGGAGGCTGTGTGAATTAGTATTAACAGGGTGGTGTTAAGAGTTCTACAAGCACTGTTTTTCCTCCAGAGATGTAAATGATTCCTGTGCAATAGCTGATCTCTTACCAGTGCAGGAAATAACATCATGTACTGTCTTCTTGCATTTCCAAGAAATAGTAAGAGTTTGAGACAGTTTTTGTTTGACAGGTGCAATTTTCTTAAATCTGGCACTGGAAATACAATTTCTTACAATGGGAGAGATATAGCAAGAATATTAAGCCAGTATATTTCCATGTATCTGTGCACATTGTTTAAAATTACATCTTGTTGTAAAGCCTTGTTTAAGGACATATCAAAGTGTAATTTTTTTAAGGTGTTCACTGTTCTATATTATAAAGCTGGTAAATTTAGGGGAGAAGCATTCTTGTCCTCATCAGAGACATCAGGTTGGTGTGGGAAGACAGGAGTCATATTCTGAGCAGATGTGCAGTGCTTTTGAAATCATGTATGCAGGCATTCTGCTTGCAACGTGGAGGGAATGTGTTCATCTCTAATGAATATGGCTCTAAGGCTGCAATTAAAACTGTGACTTGTGCTCATTTCTATTAACTGCTTCAGCTGTGCTGTTGCTGTTCCTAATAGGCAATAATACTTAAACTGACATTAGGAGAACCAAAGTGTGCTGTATTTGCAATTGTTTGCTTTAAAGTAAATTTTACTTCATTGCAAGTGTCCAGCATGATTATTTGGGAGTCACTGCTGGTAACTGAATGCTTAGAGCCATTATGAAGTAGAAGCTAATCAGCTTTCAGGAACTGACTCATTGTGAAATAGTAAAATGTTTTCCCATTCTGGCCAACTAAAGTTTTACTTAGCAATAATGATTAAAAAAAAAAGTATTTTTAAAACCAAATGAAATTGGAAAACAGCTGCTGAGAAGAATTTCCAGTAAAGTCTTTCATCTGTGAGGTTCACAGCAACCTCTAGGTCAATCACTTTGCAGTAATTTGTGGAAATATAAATGCCTTAATTAAGCAAGTTTTAAATAGAAAAAGGGGAGCTAGAAATTGTTGGATTTAATGTATTTATCTGTCTATGCTTTTCAGCAGCTGGGGGAGAAGTGTGCTAATCTTAAGTCAAAATTAAATATCTATTATATCCTCAAAATTTCTGTACAACTTCATCTGCTTTGTAAGTACTGCCACATGGTGTTAGCATAACTAACTAACCTAATGGAAGAAGATAGTCTTATCTGAGGCAGTTTAATCAATCCTTATGATGGCTATCAAATATAATGTCTTCAAGGGGCCCTGTGTTACATTGATTGTATATGGGCAAGCAATTGCCTAATGGAGTACATTGCATGCATTTAGTGAGTGAAAGCAATGATCTTGGCTAGAAACAAGATGTAACTCTTAGATGTTTCAGGTGACTGCTTTGTCTGCTAAATGAAGAAGAAATAGTATTTCAAATAATACAACTTGTTACTATTTACAAATTCTTTTTTAAAGAGAGATATTTAAAAGTACTGTTCTGTCCTGATTTCTTTTATTTTTAGAGAATTTGAAAAGTCCCCCTTATCAATGATCCTACAGCACAAATGAATAAAGTTCCTGGGATAACTGTGGAGGATGTAAACCATGATTGTAAATCTAGTTATAAAAGTTCACAGAGCAGCAAGATAACCAAAAACCAGACTGCTGCTAGGTTAGTGTTTGTGAGAATAGAAATGAACTTGGGTGTTTTGGGTGAACATGTTCTTGTAAAACAAAAAATTACATACACAGTTGAGGAGCAGTCTTAACTGTAGGTTAAACTGTGGTGATTGGGAGTGGGGCTGGGCTGAGCCTCATCCCCAGTGGGCACAGCTGTGAGCAGCAGGTGAGCAGCACTGACAGCAATGAGCCATGGAGTGCCCAGGGGCACTGCCCAACCACCAAAGGGAGCAGAGGGCACACAGGTGCAGTGCATCAACAGGAGGGGATAAAAGGTTGGGCTAAAGAACAAGAAGGGCAGTTACTTGCAGCCTTCTGAAGTGACCTGATGTTCTTTTGTATGGCCTGTAACTGGCAGAAGTGAGTGAAGCATCATTTCCAGTCACTTTTGAATTTCTGTCTTGAAAGGCCTTTCTTGGGTTGAAAGGAGAATGTTTTCAGTGTGAGGTTTCAGCTCTCATCTCTGGGCTGTTACTTTCATCCCCTTGCAGTTCATGGTCTTCAGGGCTCCACTGCAGCAGTATCAAGGTAGTGTGAATGAGGCCAGTTTTTCTCTTGTAAAACTTGTATAATGCCTCTGGGTCTTGCCCAGTGGAAAAATTAAAGTTCTTATTATGTTTGAGGCTTCTGCCTGGATGCAGAAGTTTGCTGACTTCACTAGTCTTATTGTATGTACAAATACCATTGATTGACTCCAAAGGTCTTTTGTCTCAATTCGAAGAGTGTATACCCAGGGTTACTTCCCTCTGATAAGCAGAAGTGATGGAAAATAAATGCAGTATTTCCTTTTTATTGATTATCCCAGGATATGGTTTGTAGTTTTAGATCTGCCAGCTCTGGCCTTATCACTGTAATGTGTCCTCACCATCTGTTCAAGGTTTTGTTGGTGAAGAACTGAGGCTTAATTGGTGCTTAACACTAATCAAACAGTGATAACAAAGGAAAAGTCATTACTAAGACTAAAGTGAATTAGTAGTAAAGATACTGTGGCATCAACTATCGTTGCTCTTGTTGTCTGGATCACTGGCTTCTGACAGAAGGTAGGCTATTTGTATAAAAGACCTATTTACAAGAATGGCAATTTCCCACACAACACTTAAAGGGAACCAGTGAGTAATGATGACACATCCTCCAGATTCACCCAAGTTCACCCAGGTGATGCTGTGTAAGAAGGAAATGGCAGATTAATCATCAAATATAAAATGAGGAAAAAGTAGGTAGGCAGCAGTACCACTGAAAATACTTGCTAGAAGACCATGACTGAATATAAAGCTTCTGCTGCTGCTTGAAAAAAGCAATGAACTTGGTCTTGGGTGAATGAATAGACTCATACTATGTAAGACATTATTACAGTCCTGGAGGTTCTCTTTTAGGGGCCATGTTTTAGGAATGATGTAGACAAAACCTGTAGCTCTCTGCTTTATCCTTGTTCTCTTAGATAACACAAGCTATGAGGAGAATTTCAGATGATTAATTTAGAGTGTGTGAAAGTTTGTTGTGAACAGAAAGGTGAACTGATGTTCTCTGTCTACCACAGAGAGCAGAGTAAGGAGTTGTTAGCTGCATTTTCAGGCTGGAAAAGGTTTCACAAGAAGATGGTCTGTTTTCCATCACT
Organism: Agelaius tricolor; assembly: GCF_023055355.1. Lineage (NCBI taxonomy): Eukaryota > Metazoa > Chordata > Aves > Passeriformes > Icteridae > Agelaius > Agelaius tricolor. The sequence continues at coordinate 10,116,844 of NW_027269272.1, forward strand.
GGAAGCCTTTATTGACAGGTTAATAGCACCTGTGTGGGTTGGATTATGTATCTCTCTCTTGACTTGGAGCAGGGCAGTGGATGACACAGCTTTTCTAGGTTTATTTTCAGTGAATCATGTAGCATATGGAATATTTTAAAGTGGTGATATCAATGTCTAGCTGAATTGTTCATGCAGGTTTTCAAGTCTTAGGTATAACTTTATTAAAGAAGACTTGAAGATCAAGAACCACTCAGGGTTTTGTCCCAAAGTTTGGATCCTTGACACAAGCAGAAAAAAAAACCAGTTCAGATTTTGCATTATTTCAACTTTGATTTCTGGCTCCATTGGGTGAGCAGGTGGGATCAGTCCCATCTCAGTGTGCTGCAAGGAGAGTAATGATGATTGCAACTCTTGTTGAGGTACTTGGAATATTTATAATTCAGCGATTAAATTAGTTTCAAATTGTTTGTAAAATTAGTGCATGTTGTTGATCCTACATATTTGTTGTTATCATTATGGCAGGTCATAACGATAACATTTTTCAACTTAGCAAATATGAGCATAAACCCTCTCTTGATATAATCTGGAAAGCAAGGACATTGACTTGGGATATTCCAGAATTTCAAAGTCCCTTCCCCTATATAAATGCTGAAATCTTGAGATCTAGCCCAAGGCATTTTTATTTTTTTTTCAAGCTGAAAAGAGATCTATGAACTCCTAAAATAGCAACTTATTCTGGCATTGATGACACAGTAGTTGCACTAATATTGTTGGTGTGTAGTCTAAAGGTTTTTTTTAGGATAAAATTTACTGAAAATAAAAATATGCAAATTCCAGTAAATGTTTAAGTAGAAATAAAGGGAGTTTGTTGCTTTCAGCATAATAACTGAAATATAGAACTTCTATTCCCTTTTAAAACACAACTCTGCCATAACATCCAGAAATACTTCCTATTAATAATTTTTTCAGGCTTTGCCAGCTTGTAAATAGTGCCACAACTGGAAAAAGTTAGTCCCCAAAATAAAATGGAAATCAGAAACACCACAATAGCTATATATGATGTGTTTAGCATTCACAATGCTGAGCTATTGTTAAAGGTCTAAAAAGCAGATTGGCCAGGAAATGAGGTGGTGTGCCAGGCTGCTGCTGAGAGCCTGACAGAAGTAGCTTACTGCTTGATTAAACTGGTGCAGCACAAAAATGGGTGGAGAGGAGAGAGCAGGGTTTTGTGGCTGCCTGCAGAGCCCAGATGCTCTGTGCCTTTGTCACAGAGTGCTGCCAGCACATTTTTGTACAGGCTGGAAATGGGGCAAGGCCACAGCACAGGAGTACTGTACTGCAACTTCTGCTACTCTGTGGAGTAGGAGGAGGTGTGATGGACCAAGCCCCTTCAAAAGCATGTCTTGATTTGGATGGATTTTCCCCTTGGGAATACTGAACACTGCACAACCAGCAGAACACCTTCTGGGTCAATGATTTGGTTTTAAGGATCAAGGATCTAGCAGAGCAAAATACTGGAGTTCTTCCCTTGTATCCCAATCTCTTCTAAGTCATCAATGCCTTAGATATTTGCAGAGACTTATGTTAAATCTGAACAAAAAGAAATCCTGTTTGAGTATTCATCTAGTTGTTCATGCAATGAGTTTTGTCTTGCTGTGTTGCAGAATATTTCAGTCCTTTCTAAACACTCAAGGTCAATTGTGACTTTGGGTTTCTGCAGCACGAAGCACCATGCAGGCACTCTATATAATACCACACCAGTGTTTTTAATTTTTTCTCAGTACATATTAAAACTTATACATGCTTTAATGTCTTAGACGTAACCTCATTGCAAAGTCCTGTATGGAAGTATCTACCAAAAGAATATTTCTGTTCTTTGTCCTACATGGTACTTTTTTGAGAAGAGGTGCAGTCCTAGTGCTTAAATTGCTGTGAGAGATCAGGTGCCTTGTAAGACTTCTCTGCTATTACAATGCTGCTGTTTGAAAGAGTTCATTAAATCTTTAAGTATCTAAATTTTTACTTAATGTTTCTTAGTCACTTTCTAAGGTGTTGCTTAGTAAATAGTCAGGGCAATCTGCAGAGCTAAAAAAATCTGAATAACAGTAATTTTAAAAAAGGACAAAAACTGAAAAAAAAAATCCCAAACCATCTCATATCTGTTTTTCTAGAAAATGCAAAAAACTGTTCAGAACTTCTTTTACACTTGACCAGAACTGAATGGGAAGCAACAGCTTGGTTTGAAAAGTATTTATATCCTATTACTTGTCCCTTGAGTTGTGTGGCTCTGCCATGAGGGTTTCACAGAAACAAACCTTCCAAAGCAAATAAATAAATAAAATCCCAGCTGACAAGCTAATATAAATGGTATGAAACAGAAGGGTAAATGGGGAGGGGGGTGGGGGGAACTGATTTGACATAAACAAATTAGAACTGTTGACAGTGTGGGTGATTTTGAGAAATGCAGTTCCATTAAATTCACAGATATGAATCCTGACAAATAACAAGCCATGGCAATTTATATAAACAAGGAAAGGAAATAATGAGCGGATGTGGAAGTCTAACAAGAATTTGGTTGTTAGTACAGCACAAAACATTGTGGCAGTATGGACAGAAAAACGGAGAGCCTCTGCCATGATGAGGCAGCACTAATGTGCATTGTCCCACTGGAAACAGCCACAATACTGTGCCAGGATGAGAAGTTTGGAGGAATTAATGTAATTCTTTGCCTTTCACACTTATAGTAAAACCAGAAAACACATGATTAGATTGTAAAGTCAGATAAAAACTGAGGTCTCTTAGTGCTGTGCTGTAGAGGAAAGTTCTGGCGCAAGGCTAATCCAAGCTATGAGAACCTCTGCACTATTCAAGCTGTGTATATGTGGCTTTTTGGCCTCCAGACCTCCTTTTAATTCATCTGGTGTTTTATCTGCTTCACACTGAAGTTTCTGTGCAGGCATGTGGTGGTTGTTCAGTGGAAATGGTCAATACCATGCTTGATGTGCTGCTTCCTGCCTGCAGGCACCTCATGGGGTTTATATCCTTCTCTTCTTTTTTGTGGGAAGAGCCTTTTCCACCTTTTGTTGAGGGTTCTTAATGAACAAATCTTTTAAATATTCAAAGCACTGTATTTATTTAGATAAAAGCTGTTAATTATAAATGACTGGCCATATGGCCATTAAGACTAACACATAGTAGGATATAGAGGGAATGAATATTTTAGGTAATAAAGGACTGTTTTAGAAAATAGGAACTTCCTTGATATTATGTTTCATGTAGGTTTAACAATGGAGTGGTGATTGGTAGCCTGCAGTGGTTTACACTAAAGAACTTGGTTTTCTTTTCTTTTATATTTTTAATCCTCGCTATTGAAAATTGGCTATTAAAAAAAAAGCCACAAATGAAAAGCCTCAAGGAAAGCCAGATGGCTGAATATTGGCATTTGAAATAAAAATAAAATATTCAGCTATACATATGTCTCTTAAATACACTTAACTGTAGTCCTTTGTTTGTTAGCCAGACTGTCTTCTCTATTGCTTTTGCACTGGTAAATTTGAACTTGCTTTGCATATTTTTCAGTAGATCAAAGTTGAGCAAAAATGTGGTTAAGGAAATTTTAGTGCTTATTGGTTCTAGCCCCAAATCAAAGATACAAGGTCAGGTTTTTGCCAGATGTCCTAACCTGAAGTCTGGCAGGTTTCTTTGCTTTCTTTGAAGCTCTGCCCATGGACTGGGATATTATTAGCAACCTTTTGAACACGTCTCAGCTTTTCCTGATAACACTGCTGTTGTATAAAATTTCGCTGATACTGAAAATCTTTAAACTTTATCTGTAGTGATGGTGTCCTTGTTGCCAGGAACCCTGTGGTGAAAAATGAGCAACAGTTTAGGAAAACTTGTGTTAGATAAGCAGATACCACCAAAAATTGAAAAGTGTGGTAGAGGCATATGAAAACCTACAGAAGCCCAGCCAACTCCTGGAGCAATCTAAGAAATTCCCTGCAGGTATTCAGCATTTTTCATCTGATACATAAAAGAGCAACCATTGTATTGTTACTGCATTGACACCCTCCTGCTCTGGTGGAAAAATTTCCTTTTAATATTTCCTGTGCTTTCTAGTTTTAATAGCCAGGACACACATTTGAAGACAGTCATTGAAGACTAGGGTAGCATCAATTAGTGCCACTGATAATGCAGCTTTGGAAAATGTGTCTGTCAGGTATCCAGTGATGTGGATAGTGCCTAAATGGAACCTGCTGTTTTCTTTCTACCATCTTGGTTCGAAAGACCCTCAATGGAAATGGGCATGTTTGGGTTTCTCTCAGCTATGTGGAAAGCTGAAGAGGTTACAGTTCACTCCAGTCAGGCCTGTTTCCCTTTTCCTATGTCTGTCTCAGTTTGGAGATGAAGTTGAGATGTTTTTTGTGTGTTCCTAGCGTGGACTTGCTTTCAGGGTGCCTTTGCTACTGTCAGAAACTTGTCACTCCTTCCTGTCTTGAGACTAATAATTCAATCTGAAGCACCAAACTGCTGGCATTTGAAATTCAAATGTGGTAAGAAAACTCCATGATGTAAATTAAAATTGCCATGGATTACTGCTGGTGTCTCCCTGCAAAATCTCTTTCAGGCTTTTTTACAACCTTCATCTTTGCCCTATTTGCCCAGGAGTGCTATGAACTTTTGTGACATGTGAGACTAAATACCATTTTGGTAAGTCCCTGTGTATCTAGGGAAGGCTGTGGGTGGCTGTAGCTCTACCTACCTTACTCTCATTGCTGTAGGGAGCAAAGAAGGCATGAACAGAAATGAGACGTGGTGGGGGCTGGACTGGTGGCGTTCCATCAGGTCTTCACTGTCAAAGTTGCTGCCTACAGCACTATATTTTTAGAGCAGTTATATATTACAGTAATGCCAGATGCTCTGAAGGAAGATTTGGAGAGTGAAAAACGGATTAAGGCTTATTGTAAAATTTCTAAATCTGTGTGAAGACATGCAAGATCAGATTCCTGTTCTTCAGTACAGGGATGATTCACCACCCTGAGAAATATTAGGAAAGAAATAGGCCCATCTAACTGTTTTAGATTTATGCTTCAAGTAGATAAAAGGTTGTTTAAAATAGTTCAATTTTGAAATAACTTTTAAGTAAGCACAGAGTTTTCACTTTTCTTAGTTCTTAACTTATCCCAGTTGTCTCACACAGCAGCAATAGCCAGCAGAGATTTCCAGCACTTTTCTGTACTCACAGATGCTACTTGCCCAATAAATGAATAAAAAGTTCAGTCTAAGTTTGTGTCTGGCACCTGACTGGCAGAAACACTTAGTACAAAGTCAGATATCTGACCTACAGAAAACCCAAGTAATGTTTGAAATATTAATGAATAGCAGAATTATAGATGAGTAGACGCAAAATATTTTGACTGTTCAAATATTGGTAGTGTTTAATATTTGTAAATTAATTCAGCCACCAGACATTTTGATCTATTCTGGTTACTCAAAAACTGCAGCTGCAGAAGCCATGTACAATTCCTGACTATATAAAAATGAAATGAAAAATACTGGGTTCTGCTGCTGAGACAACAGAAGATGACTTAAACAAAAGCTGTCATTGCAGATGTTATCACAGGTTAGGGACTCTGTGCTGCATATACTTGAAGTTCCACAGATAATTAGACTACATGCCCTCTGAACAACCCTACTCCAAATAATAAAACCCTGTTTGTCCAAGGAATCTAAAACCCCTTGGGTGCAGGCAGTGATTTGGGGTAATTTTGTCCCACAGCTAAGGTCTTTTTTTCTACAATGGCAAGTTGCAGTTCTGAAGGGCCTTTCTTGAATCCACTAAAAGCAGCTGTCTGGTGTGACAAACTTAGAGCAGATCAACTCCCACAGGAATTGTTGTAGTCCTAATGTTAGCAGTGATCATTCTACCCTTCACTGTGAATGTTTGTACTCTGCACGAGGTGTAGCACTGTGTTCAGCAGCCTCATCTTTTTTGGTGTCAGAGTTTCCTTGATTGTGTTCTTCCTACAGAGTCTTTCACAAGAAACGTGACCAAAACCTGGGTCCAGCAGACATTCTCCCCTCTTCACTTTCCTTTTCTTTTAAGACTCTGTAGTCTCTTCCACAGCAAGGATGAGAAATCTCCAGGAAGTTTGTCATTGCTAGGAATGTCTCACTGTTCCTGAGATTTTGGTTTATTGTGTATATGAAGGAGAAACTCAAGAGGTTTCCTGGAAGATCAGCAGTGGAGGGTCACATATAGACTTATATACCAATATACACAGTGGTGCTCCCTATGGAATATGTTAAGGCAGTGATTGGGTCTTTCTGAGTGCTGGGCAAGGTGGTCAGATTGATCAGAAAGAAAAATCTCTTGAGATATGGCTCCCAGGAATTTGCACATAATAGAAAGCTCTTTGCTTTGTGCTGGAGTGTGGGATGATGTGTCACATCCCTGTCAGGATCCTGCAGGATGTTTTTTTATAAGCCTGTATGTCTATAGGGGAGTTTAATAGGTTATAATGAATGTCCAAATTGTACATTATTGTTCAGAGAGATGCAGGCTTTGTGGGAAATCCATATCAGGGAAGGAATTTCTGTGCTCTTCAGTGAGCCAGTGCTATCATGATCCATACAAGCTGATTTGGGCCAGTCTTGTTAGATTGCTTCTTGTGCTTATAGGGCAGAGAATGGCAGTAACTTCACCTCAAATGCCACTGTCTGGGTCTCATCCAATGAACTGCTTTTTAAGAGGCCAAGAGTAGTATTTGAGTGCATCATACTGACCAGTGGTACAAAAGAAGGGACTTCCTTGAGCTGGCTGCTAGAATTTCTGTATGAATCCATAATGAAACTTTCTGATAATTCCCACTGCTCAAGTTTAATCTAGATATTTTACTGTGTTCCTTCCTTCATTTGTTGAGACCATTGTTGAGGAACCCTCTTACATTTTCATTTATATTTATAAAACCCTTCCACTTTACCAGATGGAAATTTATTCACTGGCTATATCTTATTTAATGTGAAAGTCAGTCTGTCTGTTCCATGTATATCCCTACAGTCAGGTCTGTTTTCAATCCTTTGTGTCACCCTCCCAGTTAATTTGTCTAAATTGTACAGTGACAACATTTACTCTTTAAACCAAAATCCCTTAGCTCATGTCTGTCTTTATTGCCTTTCTTCCTCCTTGAAGCTATTTGCAATTAAACCTCAGTGAAATGTGAAGCACCAGAAATGTTAGACTATCTTGGCAATGAAGAGGCATGAAACAGATGAATAATGAGAAGCACAAGATAAGAAGCAGTAATGCCACTTCATTCTGGAGTGCCTATTCTGGCAAGGAGTTCACAGCACCTTTTACAGTTTTGTATCCTATTTATGAGTCATAGCAATGATTAAGGGGGAAAAAAATCCTGCCAGAGAAGAGTCCTCAGATTTGTTTAAATTATGGAAATGAAAAACTTCAAGGCCTTTTTTGCTGAAGATTAAGAATTAGCTATCTGAGATTGGTAATGCACTTCAGCTTAGAGAAGTGTGTGGATGAAGGAAAGAGGAGACTCATGCTTGTGCTTTTTTCATTGGATTTGCCCGTTTTGAGCAGTGTCTGAATAGAGCTGACGCAACATCATAAGCTGTCTTCTTTTTATTTCTTCCCAGATATTAGCCTGGCACAATTCTGTGTTCATGGATAATGCACGTTTGAAAAAAATATAAAAAGCAAAGTTTAGTGAACAATGAGCATGAGAGATTGCAGAGATCTGAAGACTTTTCTTGAAGCTTTCTTAGTGTGTGTATTTTTCCACATGCAAAGAACATCTTGGAGCTGTGGAACTCAGTGGATCTCTTTCTCTGCTTTTATATGGATCTCTCTCCATTTTGTCACTGAAAATTGCCAATACTGTGAATATGCAACATGAATATGCAATACTGTAAAAAGCACGTTAATTTTGTGCTATTTACTTAGCATTGCTTTTAACAATCTGGAGAGCGGGAATAAAAATGCTATTGAATATTTGTGTAGTGTGCTGAAGGGGCAAGTTCGTATAAGTCACAGTGGACAGGGATGCAGTGAGAGAAATACAGAGGCATTAGGTCTGCTCAACACTAAGGGCAGCTTGGGTAGGGCAAAGAAACTCAAACAAAGGCAAATTTAGTGCCTGCTGCCACTTTGTTTGCAGCTGATTGTGACTGCATGTTACAGTTTGAGTAACTGGAATATAGGACACCTATGTAATGGAATGTTTCTAGGAGATATGCCATTGTTGCTGTTCTTGGGTTAGAGTAGAAGCACATTTTCTTCTTTCCCCTCTTCCCTACTCCTTTTTTTCCTTTGTTACATTCAGAAAAAGTTTTTGCTCAAGCTTTTGCCACTAGTAAGTCTTGAAATATCAGTAATATGGAATTCTCCTGATAATGAAGGAAAAAGCAGTATCATTACATTTCTTTAACTTCTGCCCACTGCTCCACAGTAATTGGCTCTATTGATAGAGAAAGATGTTCCTTGGACAAGACCAAGACATCTCATGCTCAAGAGATATTCCTGACCCTCCTATGCCTCATTTAAGTTGGATCTGGTTGTCATTTTAATTAAATGCTTTTTCAATCAGAAAATGTTGATCCATGGAAGCCAAAACATCTTGGGGAAATGAGCTGATTTGTAATTTCTTTCATTGTGGTGGCTGCCTGGTTTTCAAAAAAGATGCTATTTTATATCTCAGAAACTTGAAATTAGTTCAGGCAAACCACAAGTTTACTCCAAATGTTTCCTTTTGATCCTCTTTCCCAGGGATTAATTCAGAAAGGATTAATTATTTCAAGTTAATATGTATTCTTTAAAATATCTTTAGGTGACAAGATCTCTTTTGCTATGGGGTCTGTTCTTTCTCAAGTCAACAGATACTCCCAATTGTGCTTATTGTGCTTTCTCAGCCCTTTCCTCTCCCCTTTAGGGGAGGAAGCTTCATTTCCTCTTTCCTGTTATAATTTTAATATCAAGAAACGTTGGGAAACTGAGTCAAGCCTGCATTTCATTTTCTGTCTGCTATCACACTCTTTCTGGAAATGTTGATGTCTTTTTTTTTTTTTTTTAATTTAGAAAGAATGGGTTGAGAATGTTTCCCACTGAAGATTTTTCTCACATGGGATTTCTCACTGGTTCTGGATGGTGCACCCTTAACAATCACCTACCCTTGGCATTGTTCTCAGCAGCAAGGTGGAGTTGCAGTTTCTTCGTACCAGGGTAGGTAACAGCACTTGCATCAAAGTTTTATTCTTAGTACCACCTGTGGTTTATTCATCCACTCTCACAGAAAATAAAATTACACTGATAGCAGGAGAAAAAGCATCAATCACCTTCATAGTTTATTGCTGGCTCTGTGCATGATGGTGCCGAGATAAACATTTTTCTTTTTTATTTTTTCTGCCCATTTTCCATCTTCCCCAGCCTGTGTTTTAGTTGCTTGGTAGGTTTTTACTTCTACATATTTACAGTGACAGAGTAACTGGTCCCTAAACATACAAACTTAAGGCAGTCAAGGCTTTTCCTGTTTATTTCTGTCATTTACCCTGCACCAATGCAGAACACATCATTCTTGATATTATGTGTAATGCTGAGTATTTATGAAAAAAAGAGTATTTATTTTTCTCATCCATATGACCAGGCAAAAAAGTTGGTTTCAGGGCTGTTTTACAGACAGGTAATTTTATCACAGAAAGATGTAATTCTGTGCTTGGCCTTTAGCAGTGCCAGGCCCATTTTCCAGGAATCTGAGGGCATTGTTTTACAGGGGTTTTATACTGAAGATGTGAACTGCAATGTCCATTGCACATTTGCTTATTGCTTTCTGGATGAGATTAGTTTAGCAAATACTTGGTCCAGTTTAGATGATAAACAGTTTAATGTTCCATATATGTTGCAAGAAATTGATTTTTTTAAATATAGATTAAACAAAATTGGTATTACATTTGTACAAATGGTCTGATCTTAAGTAATCTCATGAATCCAGGGTATTGTAAATTCAAATAGTCTCTAAAATAAAGGACATCTTTCCCTGGCTGCCAGGGATCAGTATTTCTGGCACTTGTGTGTGGTGGCATTGGTTTGCATGCTTATACACACAGTTTTTCCAACTGGTATTTTATCAGCTGTAATATATAAAATATGAGTCATTTTCATTTAGTCTAATTAGAGTTTGCAAACAGTAATTCCAAACAAAACCAGTCACACTGTATTAAACACTTAACTGTGGTGAGCAAGAGTGCAGGTTTTGTTTCTGAAGGGTAGTCTGTGTACAAGAGGTATTTAATTAGTTTTCATCAGAGCTATGGATCCTCTATTTGGGGATTAAAAACAAGCCAGGAAAATCTGGCAGAGCTGAATTGCTGTGTGCAAGCTCATGACTAAAAATAGTGCCAAGATGCTTATAGACACCAAACAATACCTTCATAAATGTACTGAGAAATCTCATGTGAAAACAAGGGTTAAACTCTAGCTTTGGATTCACACTGTATACCTCTCCCTTCTTCCATCTGCCTATCAGGCACAGAATTCTTATTCTCTCCAGTATGCCAGCTCTTGAACTGAGTATGGTTGATCATGAGCACACTATAAAATGCTTCAGTGTATTTTGAGAGTTGAAAGGACTAACAAATGCAATATATATGAATGTGATATGTTTGTAATTAATTTCACACACACACACACACACAGAGAAATACATTACAGAAGTGTGGAGAATGTGGTTTGACCATAAGGATGCCAGGGGATCTTAAGCTATTAATGCTGGAGCTTTGTCCTTAATTCACCCTGTCATTTCTAGGTATTACAGTGTGTGGCACCAAATGTAACACACTGTCTCACATCTAGTGCAAAAAAAAAAGCATGGTATAATGTGAAGTATACTGGGCAAAAGTAGTCTGCTGTGAACTGAGCTTCAGTCCACAATTTTAATGGTGTCTATTTAGGACAGGTCTGTGTAATTACTTTGAGCTTTTTGTACATGAAGTGTTTGTAACACCCGAAAAAAAAAAACCCTGCAAAATTATTCAGTGTATTAGGAGTACAGAGTATTTAGCATGATACATTAGAAAACAGGTACTTGGGAGAATCTAATGGCTCAAGATAACAGTGAAATCTATATTTTGCTTCATTGCAGCTGTGTCTATGTATTGTGTAAATCCATAGAGGTATAGTCAAGGTGATTAGCCAGGATTTAGTTCTGTGTGGGAGCAGGGGGAAAAGGTCTAATGGAAATGTCGACAGACCATTAACTAGAGTATCACTAATGGGTGATATAATAGAGAGAGATATTTTTAATTGTAAAGGGGTTAATTGGTATTCCTCATTTACATTCCTTTCTTCCTGAGTGGTGGCAATTTGAGCTCATCCAGTGATAGGAATGGTTTTCATACTGAGAGAATATGAAGGATCATAATATTTTCTCTAAGAAAATATGCAGGAGGGAAAACCAGAAATATATTAACTGACATATGATGATTATCCAGCCATAGCTGAGGAAAAAACCGATTTTCCTAAGAATTTATTAAGGGAGTACCAGCAGGAAATTACTCTTTCTTTAGTAATTATAAGAATTTGATTTTTTTAAATTTTGTTTTATATCTGGGCATGAAAAAATAGCTCATATTGGTGAAAGTGTTTACTGTGACTTACATGTTGCAAACTTCAACCTTTTTCTCTATGGAGGTAGGATTTTCTGAATGTAAGAGAATAGCTACTGTTAACATAGCCCTTGTCTAGTCACTCAGACACCTAAAGTGATGCTTATCTCCCTGAGCTGATGGGAACAAATTGGGCTTTTGCTCCCTGTTGCCCTCACAGGATCTTGGTTGGTCCATGACCAGGAGAACTGGTAAGCTGATGACAGCAGACTACCCCATTACCTCTCGCCTTGTCACCAGCCTGGTTTGACAATAAGGTCTTCTCCTGGTGCTGGTTAAGCTTGGGTCATTGTGCAGGGTTTAGGTCAGGAGCAGCCAAGGAGGGCTGGCCATGAGCCACCGGGGCCAACTGCCAGCAGTGCCTTCTGCCTGCATGACAGCCCATCTCCATCACCCACCTGCAGCTCTCCAGGCTTGGGTTGGGCTCCAGGGCCTGAGCACCTCCCCACCCTGCTGCCCACAGCCCCTCAGGAAGCTCTGAGCCTACCCAGCTCCTTACACTGCTGCTGCCCCTCCGAGTGGGACTTGCTGGTTTGGGTGATGTGAGCAGGGAGAGGTACCCAGCCCTCCTCACCACTTACAGCCCCTGTATGAAGCCTTCCTGCCTGAAAACCTCTTTGAGGCCATTTTCTTCATCTCAGGAGTTACTGAGCCCATCTTTGTCTCATTAGAAATAGGAAACAACGAAATAAGCACATGTGCATGCCCTCTGTCTCTTCTGCTGTGGCCATTTTTTCTTTGGCTCAAAGTTGTCTTCCCAGTGTTCTCTAATTTCTCTCTCTTTTTTTTTTTTTTTTTTGAAATCATATCTCCTCAGTTCTAGTTTCCCCCAGTGTTCAGTGAGCTGTGCATGTTTTCTCTAGAGGCCTAACAGCCTTTTCATTCATATTTCACTTGCCCTCCTGTCTTGCTCTGAAATATATAGCAAGAAACCTTTCATGTGGATTTTTATTAAGTATTGAAAGAAAACACATTTTAAAATGCATTATATAGTTGTGTGGCTTATAGGTACAAAGTATATTTCATTGAACAAATAGCATCTTTTAGTTTCTTTGCAAAGTTAGTGCCTTAAAGAATTTAACCAACTGCAGCAATTTACTCATAAATACCATCTTAATGCACATAGCACAGCTATGTTTTAATAGAGGAATTTGCCACTTTGTCAGTCCTAAAGTAAAAACTGCAATTTCTTCTTTGAGTCTTTCCAGTCTTCAGATGTTTACTGGGATTTTATTTAGTGGTCCAGATGCATTTTTTGTGAACGTGAATAAAGCTGACTTTCCCCATCTTTGCCCATTTCCTAATGGATTTATGGGGCTGCTCTTTCTGTAGTACTGGGAAAAAAAATGGCAGATTATATCAATAAGTGCAGATAGGAGACTTCAAGTTTCTGGAGAATTTCTCATCTCTCTTTCCAAGACCTCTTGCTCTAGACTTCATCATCAGTTGCTTTTACAGATTTTATGCTCTGTAGGAACACTTGTTTCAGAGTTCAGAGATGATGTGGGGCTCACTAGAGCTTCTTGCTCACAGCTGAGTCTCTCCCCAGCTTGGATGAAAGCAAGAAGTTGGATGTTCCTGAATGAGACCCAACTGGCCTGCCTTCCATCTGCTGGTCTGTCCTGGGTCTCTGTTGCCCACTGATTGCATAGGCAGGGTGGTCCTCTCACAAATAACAACATCCATGTGGTGCCAAAATCCCAGGCTAGTTCTCAGCTTGATCAGCTTCCCAATCTGCTTCACCACACGGCCAAGTGACGTTTGTGCCAGAATAAGGCCAAAGGAAGAGCTGAGGGTGGCAGGGAAGCAGAGCTCCATTCTTGGTTCTGTTTTTTAAGCTGCAGTGCTGGTTTATACAGATTTGAAATGCCCAGAGATTGTCAAGTGTCTGGTACAGCACTTTGCAACTTAGATGCAGGATCACGTTTGTGTGCGGTGATTGTACCCTTTTCTGCCTTAAGGCAGCTGGATGGTTGCATAAACTCACCAGAGTTGTGGTTTCTGGGACAGGGAGCATTACCTGGTTGCCTCCAGGATTTTCTTGATGGAATCTTCAGCAGGCTGAGTCCCAGTGCACCAGTGCCTGGGCACTGGACTCATTCCCAGTGAAGCAGTGTTTGTAGCATGGGGAATTTTCACTCCAGTAAAAGTCACGCATCACCTTGGCAGGGGTACCATTCTCACGCTGCGAAGTGCCCTCTGCATTGTGGAGTGCAAGGAAGTGATTTGGTTGAAAGGAACACCATCCTTTTGTTTTTTTCAGATTCTCCCTCATTCTCACCCAAAACTAGTTCTGTTCTGGATCATTTCCATGACCCAGTTCCCTGCAAGCCCTCACAAGTGGGAATGAACAGCAGGGTGGGGAGGTGACAAAAAAGCTTAAACTGCCTGGCCTTTGTACTCTGTAGGAAAAAGAATGCTTCTTTGGGGCTAGAAAACTGAGGCTACCAGAGCAGAAATAGAGCAACGTGTGAGTGCAGATCTACTGACACAACTGGGATTATCCTGGAGTAATAAACCCACCTACTGCCCCCTGTATGAGCTGAACAGTGAAAGCACAGTTTTGCCAGTGCAACTGCATCTGTGTTGGGGGATTTTACCAGCATCCACTGTGCTATAAATACAGATGTCTGTATTTGGGACCTGACCATAGAATGTATCTTTACCAGCTTTAATTGATTTTAGCTAGGAGCTAACTGGCTCCAGAAGAACTACTTATAGCTTAACATTTCTGTGGAAAATGTACCATTTAGTAATTAAGGGGTTTGGAAAGCAGCCAGAATCTTTCCATCTAATCCAGTTTAAGAAAAAAGAATCAATTGACTCTTTTTTGAATGGTAAATAAAATGAAATATTTTACAAAAAAATTATGGTTAAAAATAGCCTAGTTGTACTAGCTGTCATGTAGGATAAATCACTTGCATCAGGATGTGATCTTTGTGATTCGTGGTCTATGCAAATAAGCACAAGGTTTTGCTCCATATTTTGTATTCAGGCAAAGTTCCCTGTGGACTTCAATGGGAATTTTGCCTAAGCAATAACAGCAAAATTGGTCCCATGTGAAAAAACCTGATCACTGGGGAAAATTAAGAGATTTTTCTTAAAGGCACAGATGGCAGTTAAGCATTTAACTTTAATTGGCTTTTTACATGAGTAGGGACCCCTCTACTGTTTTACCTTTAGAAGAATCCTCTCAGAACTCTGAAGAGAGAAATGTGCATGGCGGTGGTGGATAGTCTGTTGCTGGGAGGGATAGAGCCAGTGTGCTCCAGGGAAGTGAAAGAATGCTACAGAGGGATGGGAAATAGCTGAAACAAATGCTGAGCTGGAGCACTGAGAGCTTCCATTTCTCTCATTGTGTGAGTAGTTTTACTTGCCATGGCAGTAGTCTGTGTGTGAGGAGTGAGAGAGGGGAAAAAGGATGGCAGAGGGAGCAACTGCACAACTTCAAGGGTTTATAAGAATGCTTGAGGGGGAAAAGCATGAATGTTAAAGCTTATCTGGGGCATAAAATGAAATAATTTGGGAAAAGCAGCCTTGAAGGCTTAATTTAGTATTTCAGCGTGTCAGGTTGAAAATTAATTGCAAATAGATCTTTAAGTTTTCCCTTTGCTTAGCATGATGGTAGGTGGGTACTAAGAGCATGAACAAACAAAAGAGATGTTTGTTTAAGGTCAAAGTTATGGTAAGCTCTGTGCTTGGGTTTGGATATAGTTTGTTTTCTATGCATTTTCCTCAAATTAACCCACTTCTATTCAAAAATATTTATTAACTTAGGTTTCAATCCAAATAAAAATCTAAGCATCTGTTTTCAATTGGTGCTCAAGGCCTATCACAGTGATTGCTAAACTGAGACTTAAAATGAAGGATAGGCAAGACTGTCACTGAAAATTTCACTTGCCTCACACATGGGCAAGATAGCTGTGAGGGAACTATGGTTTTATTGGGAAATGAAGGCATGTAATAGTTGGGACTGATTTGAGCCCAATGCTGGAAGCAAGAAAAGATTAGAACCTGCTGTTGGAAGCAAGAAAAGCTCAAGATCACTGCTGGAAAAGCCAAGGATAGTAGCAAGGCCAGGGTTAAGAGATGTGGCCTGGGATCAGGTAAGGAACCCATACTTCAAGGGGCATTAAGTGGTTAGAGCAACTGCAGACTGGCAGCAATAAAACCTAAGAATCAGGACCAAGAACACAGGAGACAGGGAAAAGCAATTGAAGCTAAGGAGGCACTGTAAAGGAGAAAGAATTAAACCAATATTAGCTTAGCTAAACAAAGAAATTGTTAAATGTTGAAAGCAGCGTCTTGATGGTGTGATATTAGTATTTGTGGGTGAACTGGCAAAGCTTAGCTTCTGCTGAGCTGATTGTGGCTTGGTCAGCCTTTGGTCTCAGCAAAACATGACTGATAGGAGCCCTAGTTTATTTGATTGCTGCATGGGCACGTCTTGTTCAATAGCTTCCCTCTTCTCATTCACTGGGATGTAGGGTTTGGGTACAGGGATCTATATTCTTATCATGGTCCCCTAGATTGGGTGTCAGGAATTTCTAAGTTTAGGTCCTCAATTTCTGGGGTTTTTTTCAGATTTTTTTAGAACTTGTGGAGTGTCCATTCCTAGAACTCTTCATCTATGGTCTGTTAGTCAGATAAAGAAATCTGTCATGAAGTGCCTTCTCTGGAGAAACTTGAGGTGACCTGGGGGGTGGTGCATTCAAAGACAAGAAACCTATCCTTTTTTACTCACATAAATGTAAATAATTGCATAACAGTCTGTGTATCAACTCAGGTGTTACCAGGTTCGGGCCTGGAAACATGGGATTTGCTTTTCTTGGAGAGCCTTCCTCCTCCATTCACCAGCCAAGCAGAGACTGAATCACTGGCACTGACTCTAATCCATTTGTCCTCAGGCTTCTCTTACTTCAGGGACAGGCAGGCTGTCTTTCTCAGTCACTAAGAGGTAGTTAGGATCTTAAATGAGTATTCTCTTCCTCCTGAAAGCCCTTTGTCTCTGTGCTGCCTGCAATCTTCAGGCCTTGCAAATCCTCAACCTGTCACTGAGGCTGAAAGGACTTGTCATGCCCTGGACAAAGGAGCCTCCTGCAGAGGTTTGCTGTCTCCTCATTACATATTCTGTGCTCCAGCCCACTGCCAGCATGGCCAGGCAGAGACTGGGGTGTCCCACAACTATTTTGAGTAGTTGCCAATGAACAGTTCTACAGTACATTTTTCATATTCTCTTTTCCTGGTTTGCAATGTCAACCATAGGTCAAGCCACATCTCTCTCTGTATGTATATTTGTTATATATGTGTGTGAGCATGTACATAGACATACAGAAATAAAATGGGTTAATCTTTCAGGTATGCAATGAAGCCTTCCACATGTTCTTCAGAAATTCAAAGAAAATGCAAGGAATCTCCTGGAATTGAGTGGTTGTAAACTCTGGGAAGGATGTGGAACAAAGGAGATAGGAAGAGAGGATTGGCAGCTACTGTGGGGAATGCATGGCTCTCCACTGCTCGCTTTTTGAGGCCAGGATGGCAAGTGTTGGCCTCTGCAGCATGAGAACACAGGCAGTAATTTGTGGAGGTGCTTATATTTGTGCTGACTAGGCTTCTTTTATAACCAAGGAGTGAAAGTCATTTGTGGGTTCATTAGGGTTGTCATTAAAGATGTTTAAAGGCGAGTGGCACTGTTCTGCAGAAACCTGTGGAAAAAACAGTGATCAACACAAAACATGTTACCTGAACTTTGATCCAGTCCCTCTGTCTTTAATGCAGGAAATGCCATGTTCAATTCTGTAGGTGATTTTTCCTGGATTGTGCACTAAATCATAAACTTTTATGTGCAATACCAGGAATGGAACTGCCAGCCTTGCAGATGTTGTAATTCCAGTGCCCTTCCCACAGTTCTACTGGAAAAAAAAACCTGGACATTTCCTTCCACAGCTGATGGACACCTTATTCCTAGGAACCCTGGTGCAAGAATGAGAAGATGTGGAAACTGCCAAAAAGCTGCAATAACATAGGTAGTCAGGGAAAGGATTGTATCTGAGGGAATCCAGTTACTGAGATGAACCATGTGGTGAAGACATAGGCAAGTGTTTCCCACTTTGAGATTAAGAGTAGTAGTGCTTCAAGTTGCTTATGAAACTGTAATGACTATAGTGAGAGCCTTGTTAAAGTAACTTGGAAAGAAGATGGTGCAATTTCTCTGTTTTCAGTGCATGACTTAGGGCAGAGATAGAGAAGGTCTTTAATTCTGGAAAAGTATTGGGAATAAGAGACTATTATGTGACAGGAATCTCCAGCTGATGAAAATTTAAAAGTTTCCCAATTACCATATGGCCACAGCTGCTCTTAAGGTATCCTTCAAGGAAGGAAAATATCAGAAGCAGAGCTGGGGGCTAGCCTCTGGGCTAGGGAAGGAGCTCTCTTTACAGGACTGCCTCCAGTTCTACACTGTAGGTACTTCCCTTCCAGATCTTTTTCCTTACCACAAAGAAATGCCCTCCATATCTTCAAATCCTGTTCTTCTAGCTTTGTAACCCTTCCTTTTGAAATAGTCTCTTGGGGATATCATGAGGAAAATTCACTTCCCTGTTTCACGAGGTTGCAAGAGGTGTACTTGGACGTGCACTATTATTACAGTGAAACGCATGAAACGTATTACCAGTGAATATGAGAGACAATTTTAGCATCAGGCTTTCTTCAGGCTGTGATTCCAATGCATGAAGGTGGTCACTGTGTTTTTCAATGAGTTTAGTTGGCTATCTTGAGTACTGTTGAATGTGGGGTAGTGTTGATATTCCTGGGGTAGGAATCCGCAAAAGTTGTGGGGTAGTAAATCTGCAAAAAGTTCTCCTGTGCTCTGAAGGTGAGGTCTTATTTATGTGACAGCACAGCTTTTGATATGAACATGCATTACTTTGAAAGGATTTCATTCCATGACCATAATTTCTTTTATTAGTTTTAGGAATAAATTCAACTGTTACTGTAGCATCAGAATCAAGATTTATGCTAGAGAAAAATATGCCTGTAACTTAAAGAAGAAAGAATGAAATGACATTTGACAATGGGATAATGCAATCTCTGCACATTCAGCCATCACTCCTTTCCCTGGCTTTGGTGCAGGGAGTGAACGCTTTTGCTTTGTGTCCAGGCTGCAGGTTTGGGGGAGAGAAAGCAAAACTGCACATACTCTGCAAGGAGGAGCTATAACACAGATTGATCCGGTTCAGAAGAAAGGAAATGTTTTCTTCCAAACCATTACACAAATTCTGGATAAGCATAAAACTGTGTAGTTTCACCCTGAATGCTTTTCAAACAGAATGCTTCTTTCCAGAGTGTGCATGTCAATATAAGGCAAATGGCATAAATGTCACGCTCAGTCTGTCCGAGCTGCGTAGTTTTGTTCTTGTGCAATGGGAGCAGGTGGTGGGAGGTTGTTTTGATGGGCTGAGAAGCTCCTCCCCTCCTTCCCCAAGCAGCATTCTCATCTGCGTCAGCAGTAATTGTGTGCCTTGCACTGCTTTTCAGTGAGGGTGAGTGCAAAAGATACATCAATGTGAGGTATCAAACCGAGGCTTAGGTGTTGCTTTTAAGTGGCTACTCATTTCCTTGAGCCATAATATGGGCTAAAGGTTAACTAATACATTCTCCGTGGAAGAACAATTTCTCTTTTTTTTTGGGGGGAAGGGAGAAGGAGGGGGAAAGGGCGTTGTTTCATATTCTTTCCTACCTATAGACTCCATGTGATGTACAGTGCTGCTCATGCAGATTCCTCCCCTCTTCCCCCCACTGGATTATTTGCTAATCAGACTTCAGTGCAGTGGCGATAAGGGCGAGACTGTTGCCTAGCTAGGAGGCTGTGCCGGCGCCCGAGCCTCGGAGGCAGGAGAGACGCGGCTGCCGCGCCGGCTCCCGGCGCGCCCCAGCTCCGGCGTGCCGCGTGTCCATGGGCCCGGCGCGGCGGAGCTGTCCGAGGTGCTAGGATGCTGGTTGCAGCCGGATTGCAGCGGGAGAGGAGCCCCACAGTCCTGCTGGCACCCGAAGGTAGGCTTGCTCTTTGTTTGAGAATCCCTGATTAATCAGCAGCAGCATCCACGGAGCCGGGCAGCTGGAGAGAGCAAGCCTGCCTGTAGTCACGGGGGAGAGACAGAGACGATGCCACGAGCCAGACTGTTTCAGACCTTCTGTAAGTGGCAATGAGCGAGCAAGCATCTTTCCTGCTGCAAGAAGCCATTTGGATAGGATATTTGCTGTTCCTTATATTCCTTTCTTTTTGTCTCCACAGAACATATTCAAATGAGGCACCTTAGAAATCTCTGTGTTAGTGCATATGATGGTGCTGTAATCGTCTGTGTTGTAAAGTGGGTAAAAATCATCCAGTTTCTTCTCTGCTGGACCTCAACGCAGGGTGTTGTTTATACCCTCCCATTATCCGTACCCTCTCCTCTCTGAATGTGGATTTAAAGAAGCAAGCACCTGTCTTTTCTTTCCACTTCATTTTTAAAGCCAAACTTTCCATGCCATTTTAATCGTATGTTAAGAAGATCTGTAACATAACACATTGACTTATAGTGATGTCGAATTCTACAATCTGGGCAATTCTGCCAACAAGATTTAATGCACTTTAACTGAAGAAAAAACTGAGCCTAACTGAAAATCTGTTTCTTATGGTGCTGAAATATCCCTTCCGACTGCACTGAGATAACCACAGGAAAGGGCTTTTACAGGCAAAAGTCACCTTTGATTATTGCACTTAGTGGTCCCCGTGGACTTGAATTTTGGTACGTACTTGTTTTAATACATCATATGAGCATGCTAATAACATATGGTGCTAATTAGAATGAAAAAAATAACATAACAAAATGAAATAATGAGTTGTCAGAATGCATAGTGATGAGGTTGCATGTAGTTTTAGAAGGTATTAATCAAGCCATTGCTAAACTAAAAGCTGAAGTCCATTTGACTGGTTTTGTGTACTTCAAATGTTGATTGTGCTTGTAATAAAGACATTTTGCAGCTGATTTTTTTTTTGTTTGTAAAAAGCACTGTTAAATAATTAAAACCATTCTTTTTTTATTTTCTCATGAATTAATTGAAATAATTTCTAACATCTATGATAGTCACTTATCAGACCCATGGCACCATTAATATTTTACAGCACCTTAACATGATGCTGGTGGTAGTGAAATCTCCATTTCATTTTCTTAAAGAGGAGGAAAAAAATAAGTCCATCAGCAAGAAGCTCGTGATTTCTTCTGAGTCCAAATGCACTCCTATTTGCATAGAGAATGTGTGTATATGTCTGCTTATTGTGTGGTTTTATTTCTTGTTGTTATTTGTAAGTCGTCTACATAATAATGGGATGATAAAAAGTCATAATTGCACTTCAGTGCTGGCCATTCTGAATCTAGGTTTGCAATTGTCCAGCATCCACACGTTTAGGAGGAAGGCTTATTTTCCTCTGGGAATAAAAGTGATAGAAGTGTTGCTTTATTGCAAAGTAAACAACAGCTTTTACATCCTGGAGTCATAGGGGATCATTGTTAGCAAAGACCTTTTTCCTTTTCAAAAGCCACCCTGGAAGAGGGCCAAAATTCAAGGCCCAGACTATTTTTTTTAGTTCTTAAAACTATGGGGAACACAGCTTTCCCCTAGGAAGGGTAGGACATCAGCAGAAATTGACTATTCCTTTAAATCCATGCAGTAGCAATTTCAGTCTACTGAAGGAGACACTTTTAACCTCTTTAAGTGAAGGGCTCAGCACTACTTAGCTTTAGTGATTTCACCCAGGTGCACAGCTCATGCTGTGCAATACAATGAGCACCAGGTATATAATCTGCAATCCTAGCCAGAATATGAAGTGTATTTTTTACTTTCAAATGACAGTAGTGATTCCTTGATTGTTTTTCTTTAAATAGCTGCATATATAGTTGTCAAATGATATGTAGTAGGAAAGTTGCAGCCTATTTCAGGTCTTTCCTCTTTGACATTATAATTTTGGGGATCACTGTATGTGAAAACAGAAATGTCATTTTATTGTTAAGAATGAGCAGGGAATGCATCTCTAAAAGGCATTTCTTAGCAAGTTGTCTCATCACATTCACTTGTTTGAGTATTTAAAATATCACTTGATATAAGGCACAGTTATGATAGGAGACAGAGTTCTGCAAAGTAGTCTCTAGTATATTTTTCCCTCATTAATTTTTTCTTGATTCACTGAAAGTATTTTTTTTACACCCAATACCATTAGGTCCTTATTAGTGCTGCTGTGGTCAGCAGTTTGTAAAAACTGGATACAGCTGGCCTGTCTGCTTTTATTCTTGCAAGAAGCTAGAATACAACAGCTCAGACTCGAGGGTTCAATGGCTGGTTATCCCTGTTTGAGCAGAATCCTTCTGATATAATGAATTTAGTGAAGGGAGTTAAAAGGTAATGAGAAAGCAGATGTTCTTTCTAAGAGAGGAGGCAGTGTTTGGGAGGGAATCAGGCAGTACTGGAGAGGTGTGTAGTAGGACTTGATAAATTTGAGATTGGACTCAGGACTTTGGGCAAGCCCACACTTGTTTTTCCATGGTCTCTTCTCCTATGCTAAATTAAAAAAAAAAAAAAATCCCTCTGGTTTGGAAGAAGGCAATCAGTGCCTTTGTCATTACTTCAAAAAGCTCCTTCAGTTTAATGTCAGCATTGCCAATTTTCAATGCAGCACAGCTGCAGCTTATGGCTGTCAAGCAAGCTGAAAAGCAACTGATATTTTGGGGATCCTGATGTGAATAAGAGAATGGCATGTCAGAATCTTCACATGTAGCACTGCTTGGATACTGTGATATTCAGTTGATTACTCATATTCTGAAATCAATATTTTTCACACTGATCATGTGAAAAGGAGGTGGTTTGATCCAGAATTCTGTGTGTGTGGCATCAGAGCAAAGGGTTGGATTAGAAGTAAAGTATGCAACCATCCTGTGAAACACAATGCACTATGCTCTCACAGAAATTGTATCTGAATCAATACAATGATCTTGAATTTAGTTATGCAAATATTTTTAGGCGAACCAGGAAGGGGACTGCTTGCCCTTGCCAGTAAACCAGATGTATTGGCAGGGAAGGAAAAAAAATAAATCTTTCTTGCTTTACTCCTCCCATGCTGACAGCTGAATGTACGAGCTGTGCCAGTGCGAGCTTTGGTCCGGGCGTACCTGGAGGGGCAGGTGTCAGTAAGCAAGATGGATGTGATGGTGGGTTTTTCTCAGTGAGGTTCCACAAAGTGCTAGTCTTTAAGAAGCAAAGTGTACACGATGGAGAATTCCTTCTTTGTGTCCTTGTGCTTGGATGGATTTTCAAAGATGCTCAGTGAACAGCCAGAATCAAGTTCCTCCAAACAATTTTTGTTGACCTCTCAGTATGTTAGCTTCAATAGCTAAGCTCCAAGGCTCTTCCTCTGCCCTGTTGTCTCCTTTTGTTCCCTCACAATGAGGAGGGGAAAAGAAAGGAGTGTCTAAAGAATTTCTCAAGTGGTGCAACTGCCAGTTATAATTTTCTAGGATTGCTTGATTTCAGAAAATAAAATGCACCGAAAGCAACTTGATTACAAATACATAGGTGACTGTGTATAGTCCTTGTTAGTGGCTAACAAAGTCCCTGACTACAGTGTGCATCCCTAACCCCTATGTGTTAGGGATACCAGGATTGTGGGGCCTCAGCCTATGTTACTTATTTAGCCATTTGCATTTGCAGAGTTTTAGTCAAATATGAATGTACTCAAACAGAACCCTTGCTTGTGCCCGTATCTGCCCTGGAAAATGGTTAGGAATTGCTCACTGCCTGAGTTTACCAGTCATTAACCTTTGCTCAAAAGCTGATCAGTGCTGTCCAGCCATTTTCCAAGGAGGGGGACAGGAAGGCACTGCATGGGGCTCCAGGGGCCATATGTGTTGATTGCAGCCTGTTGTAGCTACTGAGCACATTTATTAAGGTAACATATTCTCTGAAGTGGCATTAATACCTGTAAGTAAAATTGGTCCTGGTGTGCTGCCCAAGGAATACTAAGACTGTAAAAATGTTTACAGCAATTAATTAAGCTTCTTGCTCCTGCTGTTTGCATTTTTAATCCCTGCTTAAGTATAGCATGCGCAACTGTTCACTACTAGTAAACGTAGTGAGACTGTAAAATACCACATACACAGGAGGTACAAGGGATTTGAATCAGAAGATGCTTGCTGCTTGCACAGAGACTTTTTGGAGTTAGTGCCATAAGAGCAGGTTCAAGGTTCTGAAATATCTGTGTGTCCCCTGCTACCCCCAGGAGTACCCCAAACTGATTTTGGTGCCACAAGCACATGAGGATCAACAGTCACAGGAGGAGTTCAGTTGCTCAGTACTGCTGTGGGATTGGGCCCCTGTTAAGACAAAGAAGAGATCTTGATCTATTTAGCAAATAGTAAATTTTTGCATCATTTAGTAATAAAAAAAAAATATGTAGCAAACCAGAATATAAAGTCTCTCCTCAGTTCATGAAGCAGAAGGGCTTTTTATTTAATTCTTTTGCAACTGAAATGACCTCATCCTCCTGTTTAAAAAAGAAACATCATAACACAAGGAGATTCAGCATATCCTTAATTCTCAGCTCATTTCTGACCTCCAAAAATAAAGGAAAAAATGAGGGAAGAAATGCAGTAGAGTCACAAAAGACAATGTAAAGCATATCATGTGTCTTGGGGAAAAATGGATGAGAACTGCATTTATTGAAACCCTGTTGAAGTTATCTTCAGTATAAAATTTCCTATTATATTTCAGAAGTAAACCATGGTCACTGAAGAAATCAATGACAATACTGCCATTCAGGTCACTAGGGTGAGATTTCTCTGTTGTGCAGATTTTTTTGAATTTAATTCAACATATGCTGAAAAAAGATTTTACTAGAAGTCAAAAATGAAATACACAATAAAATAACAATCTACTGGGGAAACAACCCAGATTTTAACCATCAAAAAGCAGATATCATTTGAGGAGTTTAGAGAAAGGGGAGTTAGAGCTGTCTGTGCTCTTAGCATTGCTTTTAATCTTGTAGCCTTCATGCTGTAGAGAGAGACTCAGGAAGGGGCTTTGATATCTGGCCTTACTTTTCTTGATCACCAAGGTTAGGAATTAGCCTGAAATGATGTCTGCTGAAGAATCATAACATTCATGGAGTCTATTCAGCTCACTGCCAGCCTTCCAACATCCTCCTGTGCAGACAGTGTGGTACTTATGGTGAGCATATAGAATGGCTGAACGCATATTCCAGCCCAGCAGAGTTCCAGCCAGCTCCAGTGTCAGAGCTGTGTGAAATGGCATGCTGGCACATTGGGCTGCACTAAGACCTCCTTCACTGCTTTTACCCTGCAGGGATTTGTAGGAGATGCTTATACCCATGCTTGAAAATGCTTAAAGATCATTTCAGTGACCCTCAACATCAGCCTCATTTTCATGTTCAGGCTTAGCTGATAGAAAAGGTTGTTCTTGGAAGGCAGGAGAGGTAATAGGAGAAGACCCTTGGCATCCCCTGAGTCTTCATGATTTTAACAGTTGTGTTACCATTGTACAGAAATAACTTTGATATGCAGGCACGAGAGAAAAAGGGGAAATTATCAGTGTGCTTTTAAGGTATTTAGTGCCTGAACCTAGCTGCTTGTTGCCATTGTCAGCTTCAAAAGTTCCCCCCAAGCAAAATGGGGGAAAAGCATTCAAGGGCAGAAATACATTTCTCTACTCTATTCATTCCTTGTATTTGCAAAGTCAGGGCCCAGATCTGAAGGCCCAGAGAGGATTTATAGAATCCTTAAGATCATTTATATTTATTTTCAGTGCCAATCTAGATTAGAATTTTACTTCTCCAGTTATGTAATAAATATTAGAAATATAACCTCGTACTAAGAAATAAGGGAAATATCTTTGTCACTGATTCCACAGGAGCCCTGCCCCTAAAATCTGTGTGCAGACAGGATTCTTATTGCCTATTCAATAAGATCTTTTCTAGCTGTAGTGTTGGCATGTTCTGAGGCTGATTCCGAGAAGCCACGCCATCCTTCTTCAGGGAAGGGAGGAATGCTGTAGCAGTGAATAAGCAAACGTGCCTTAGAGAGCTGAGTTCAGCTGCCAGCTCTGCCAGCAAGGCACTCAGAGGCTCCTGCACCAACTCCCTGCCTGGGGGATGAGGGCTTCTCAAGGGGCTGTGTGCAGGTAATGCCACTCAAGCTTGTAATGTTCTGGACCTTACAATAATCAGTATTTAAAATAAGATGGAACAGTCCTATTTTTTTTAACTTCTATTTTACTAGTTTAATAAGTTTAATCCAGTCCTATCCAGCACAGACTTTAGAGATAGACAGTCTGTCTTTTGAAATTCTACCTTGCCTTTAGTCTCCTGTAGTATTTAGTGATGTGTCTATACACTAGAGCTCTTGCAACTCCCAGGAGTTCTGTTGATGAATGGAAAACCTTTGGGACCTTTCTGTAGAGTTTTTAGGCTGCCTGCCACAGACCCAGGAATGACCCAGGGGTCTAAGTGTTTCTGATCCAAGGTGTTTAGCAGGGGATGCTGTACACCCCAGTGTCTGTCCTACCTCTGGAATACAGATTCTTGGAGACCTCAAGGGTCTTTTCTGAAGGTTCCAGCTCAGCTGGACATTCATGTTCATTCTTAGAGCTTCAAGATGTTAGGGAACAACTGACCATGGCTTATGGGCTTATATCACATTAATAAGAAATACAGGAAAATATTTCACAATATTTCTTTCTGAATTTTGAGACTGAAGAATGCTTTTACGTTTTTTGTTTCAAAAAACGGAACAATGTTTTTCACCTTAACTTTAGAATATCCTGCAGATATTAAGAACTTTTTCTGGTAGTCAGAATAGGATTTTACTTTCTGGTAATCTGCTCTGTTGCAGCCTTATCTAAACTGTAAAAGAGGACCTCTTGTCCTGTGATGGAAACCTTCTCAGTTCAATTCAAACTGAGATTCAGGATGGCAGTGTTTATGCAACTGTTGGGGTCTAGGAAATGGGAAGGGGTGGAAGGAAATGTTTTTGGGATTTAAACAATATAATTTTTTGGATCTGCATTGCCTGGAGGAAGAGACTCTTGGTTTTGTCTCCTCTTGTCTCAAGTAATGTTGTTCTGTCTTCTGAATTGCTTTGTTTATTATCCTTTAAATGGGAAAGTCTGAAAAATTGTCTCTTATGGAGATGTTAATTACAACTGACATGATCTTGCTGTCATAAACCATAAGCTATTTTCCTACTGATTAAGGTATTATGTGTTTTTCAACCTGCAGGAAACATTGCTTTCCTTTGTTCATTATCTCCTGCAAGATGATGAGTTCTAATCAGGAGGAGGTCACTTTGGGCGCTTTTCTCCAGTACATTGAAGATATGGGGATGAAGGCCTATGATGGCTTGGTTATACAGAATGCATCAGACATTGCTCGAGAGAATGATCGCATGAGGAATGAAACAAACCTGGCTTACTTGAAAGAAAAGAGTGAAAAACGCCGAAAACAAGAAGAAGCAATAAAACGGTAAATATTTTGATAAAAAGATGAGTGGTCTGGCAGAGTAATGAGAAACAAGGGATTCAGATATGGTAAATATGTGTAGAGCAGTTTATTTCTAAGCAGCTTGCTGGCAAAAGCAGTACAGACCATTGGCCTCTGTCAGGCCTCTAACATGTGTGGTTTACATTGTGTAGATATTGCTTGAGCCTGTGTGCCATCTTGAGCAGGTGTGATTTGTAACAAAAAGTTTGAGTGCTTGGAATAGATGTAGATCTAGTGACAAATGGGTTGTCATCCTCTTAGTGCTTTTAGATGAACAGTTTATAATTTGTGCAAAAATGTATTTGTGTGTGAGCAAGACAGGGACAGTCTCACAGGTCAAAATAGACTCTTCTTGAGCTGATGTTTTAAATCTGGTAAATTTTCAAAACCTTCTAACTGGTGTCTGAGGTTTTTTTAAAAAAAGCATCTATTATTTACATTTTCCTTTCAATTCTGTGATCTCTGAAGTCAGTAACAATATTGCAATCACTTACAGGAAAATGGATCAAGCCCCTGATGGGCAGAACCCTATAACAGCTCTTCTTGAACAATTCCATTGATTTTAATTGACAGTTAATGAGAGGAGCACTTGCATGACCTGGCCGCTTGTGCCAATGGATATCAATGAAATCTCTGTAGCCTCTTGGAGAAGAAAAGCATGTTGAATGGGATAGATATAAATATTTATTGCATACATGTTTGCCAGTACAAAAAATTGTTTTTCTAGAGGTGAAGGTAAAATTCTGCAATAGCGGTAAATCCTCCATCCAAATCCTTAACATTTATATGTGAATGGATGGCTTGAGCATAAACTCATAGGAGGTCTTTTGAATTTTTTCCCCCAGCATGAATCTTCTGTATTTCAGTTTAAGTGATTAAATTTTATGCTATGTCTTGGGTACTGTACACCCAGGTATAACAGACATGCTGTGCTGTGAACGTTCGAGCAACGCCTCGGTAGTCTGATAATTTTGATGGAACGTTAAAAGGAAAAGAGCAGCGCACAGTTTGAGAGAGGAGGGAGATGAAGGAATTTAAAGCAAAAATATGGCTGCTTTATGTTCCAGGAAGTGGACTATTTGGATTGTCAGTAATTTCATTGGAGTGATAAGATTAATGTGAAATTAAGGTGAATACAGCCAATTAGGCTGTACTCTGGCTAATCTGCTTGCATGTACTTTTATATGTGTGACCATAAAAGTTACTAAGTACCAGAACAGATTTTGTTATGAATAGGTTTCTTGGGACACGAGAGAGTAACTTTTGGACCTACCTGTTTCTTTATAGTCCTCTAGCCAAGCTCTTCTGCATCATTTTAATAGTAGTGACAGTATTTCCTACAGTGTGGTTGGTTTGTGTGGTTTTGTTCATTGATCCTGGCAAAGCGATTTGATGAAGAGCTCTGGAGAAGTACAGATGATTTAGGGCTGAGCCAAACCATGAAATTCTTGCCCACACTCAGCTGAGATCAATGAGAACAGAATATTTATCCTCAGTCATAGAGCCAGAAGACAGGAGGTAGAGGACCTACCAACAGAGTGGGCTTATTAGAGGAACAGCATGTATTTGTATGTGGTTTGGAGATAACATTTCCTCAGTACAGTGCTCTTCTGTGGGAAACTGTTTGCAGTGATCCCCTCTGATCCCTCCCTGCAGGCACACAGTTTGTGGTGATTGGGATGGGGCTGGCCCAGCCTCATCCTCAATGGGCACAGCTGTGAGCAGCAGGTGAGCAGCACTGACAGCAATGAGCCATGGAGTGCCCAGGGGCACTGACCAACCACCAAAGGGAGCAGAGGGCACACAGGTGCAGTGCATCAACAGGAGGGGATAAAAGGCTGGGCTAAAGAACAAGAAGGGCAGTTGCTTGCAGCCTTCTGGAGTGACCTGATGCTACTCTGTGTGGGCAGAAGCCTGAAGCCTTCTGATGAGGTATGGTGTTACTGTGTATGGGAGAATGCTTAAAGCTTTCTGAAATTGTGTATTGATACTCTGTATGTTGTGGCTATCTTAACTGGGGCATGTGCTGTGACACCTCCCTACTTGGCTTATCTCAATAACACTGAGGGGAGGAACAATGTCTGCCTGAGGAAACAATATGGGAAAACACCTCAGGAAATCTTGAAAAGCACTTTCTTTAAGTCTTTTCTGTTTTCTCCCTTGTAAACTTGGAGAGGTAAAAAAAGATACATGAGATCAACCTTTGGTTGGAAAAACTAAAAGCAAGACCAAGGGAAAATACCTGACTTGACCAAAGGAACCATGGTGTCTGAAGTCACTTAGGCTGATTGCAATTGAGTTGGCTCCCTCTAGTAACCTCCAGAGTTTCATCCAAGACCCTGTTGTCTATTGAAATGCAGCAGTCAGGAAAGATAAAGTAGGATCACTGATTTCTTCTTTGTACTGTACTATATTCTTTATGTCTTTACCTTGTCTTGGTGGGTATTTATATTATCCCTAATTCCTGAGAGCGTGGCCTAGATAGCAAGTGGTGCACATGTGCAGTGGGAACTGTTATCAGTCTGGGGACTCCCAGTAGCTGAAAACAATCTCCTTAGCAACAAGAGAGCCATCCCCTGTGATTAACTGCAGGTAGATTTTTGGCAAGGAGAGAGGGTTCTAAAAAATACTCTTCTTTTGCATGTGAGAATCAAAATAAAGCAGCCAGAAGCCTTTGGCACCTACAGAGAATTATCTGCTAGTCCAATTATTGAATTATTTAGAAGCTATTCAATTTTAGTGTTCAGATGGCCTCTATTAGAAGAAGGCTGTTTGTGTATATTAACAAGATAATAATGAGTAATACTTTGTCTAATAAAGTGGTGGTATTCACACACAACACTATTTAGAAGCAGCTGTTATTTACCTAAATCATCTCATAACTATGCTGAATGACTAAAGTTCATTGAAATGCATTAGTCTGAGCAGTTTGAAACAAGATCTGAAAAATTACCTTAAAAAAACTGTTTGATTGTACACTTTGCTTTCCAAAGGATACATTGGGTTGTGTTTCTTCAGTAGCACTGATGTACCTTCAGTGTGATTGCTGTCTCATGGTGTCTGGCTTTGATAGCTTAATTGTGGGGAAAAATGTATGGATCCATTGTACATTGCAGGATAAACACAGCGTATTGGATTGGGAAAAATAACAGCAACTAGTCTTTGTCTAATCTTGCTGGGCTGAGTCAGCTGATCTGATCTGAATTTCTGACCTAATTTTAGTATGGTTCTTAGCGCTCATGCGGAGAAAACAAGGTTAATGTGCTGATTAGTAGCTGAGAGTAAGGCACAATAAATATGTAGGTATATAGGACCTAATGTATAGATGATTCTTCTTCCATCTTTTATTCATCTGGTCTAATTACATGATCATTGTCTACTCAGAGAGCTGTGTCCAGATTAAGAGAAGGCACTGGCATATTGCCCACAAAGCCTATAAATTGCAAATAAAGTTATGGAGCAGTATCATTTTCACCGGCAATACCATGGGATGTACATTTGCCATGATACAATATCAGCTGTAGGCAGCATTTCTGGGAACAGAAGGTAGATTTGCCTCAGCTATCGTGGGTGCCAGGAAAAAGGTGAGTATTTGGAGTTTATATAGGGCATTTGTTGGAATTAGCAATTGCTTTCTGACTGATCCATAACTGACATGCACGTATTTAGATATGTTATTAATGTTTTGTGTGGACACTTCACCAATGTTTTCCCCCTTTTTAATTGCACAAATATAAAAGCTTGGTAAGAAACAAATAATGAACCCTCCTTCTCTGAAGACTTGGACATGTTGCATAAATCAGAGTGCATGCTTTCAAAGGTCTGGCTTCTATTTTTTGTGAATCATTCAAGTTATTGTCAGGGAAGTAATTTTCACTTGTAACACTGTGAAGATGTGACTACTCTACTTTAAAGCTGGTGGTATCAGTGGGCATGAATTTCTGCCTGCCAAATCCTGGACTTAGTCATCAAAATATTTACTTCTAATGGTTTCCCTTACTTGTAGCTCGTTCCCAGGACCTAAATGGCTCTATGGAAAGCCTTGCTTGTGCTTGTATCCAGACAGATGCTGTCAAGAGGAGGAGCTTTTAGGGGCACTGTTGTGTGCTAAAGCTAGCAGAAATGGGCCAGCCAGCCAGTGGCAGAGTTAAGCTCTTGTAGTAAAGAAGGAATTGTAATGAACAGCTGTCAACATAACCTCTCCTTTCTTTGGCAAACCAAGTACTGAAGACTGACCCATCAGCAAAAGTAAGATCATCTTTTTCTCTTGCTTTTTTTTCTGCTTTGAAATGGTCATGGAAGTAATTGAATTCGGGTATTATCTTTCTGTAGTTTTCTGGCATTCCTATCCTTAGTTTCCCTCGTGAACAAGATGTAAATTATGTGTCCTTTAGCTAAAAGTTGTGTTATCAAGCGTGGGTGACAGCAAGAAAATATAAAAAGATTTCTATGCATGGGATTATTCACTGCAAAAAGCTCTGTTCAGCTGAGAAAATCTCTGTAATCTTAGACTATATGGACGTGCTGAAGAGTTTTTACCAAAGTATTTTTACCAGAATAAAAAATAACTTAAAATAATTTCATTATGAAATGAATTTTTATAATTTTGTCTTGAAATCAGAACAATATTTTAGGTGAAAGTATTTTCTTTTTTTCTGAGCATCTGTCTGTAGTTGAAATTCTGCGTAGTAAGCCGCGCCTTTCTAAATTTGCAGGAATAATTATGCTTGCTAGATTACAGTATGCTTATAGCCTGACCTCAAAAAAAATGATGAAGGAAGTGCATTAAATATTATGGGTCATGGTGAGAGCCTCAGCTGAAATACCTGTAAACAAATTGTTGAGATATTATACATTACAAACTTGTTAACCCATTGTTTTTGTCTCAGTGTGTTGATGTAAGTTGTGGGGGTTTTTTGTTTGTTTGGGGTTTTGTTTGGGTTTGTTTTGAGGCTTTTCTATTTGTTTTTGTTTTAAATTCAAATCTGAGTTCACTTGATGAATGTCATTTCTGGATATGAGGTCAGTGGTACGTGCTCCTTTGATCAAAAGGTTTGTGCTATGAGGAAGCTTAACTATGGCACTGTTGTTTTCTTTATCTTCCTCCTGGACATGTTGCATGCTCATTTCATCCTAGATTAAGTTATTGCTCTGATACCACTGTTATGGTGGAAATGGCTGATGAGGTGTTATAGAGACTAATTTTTCTATGATTTCAAAATCTTTTTCTCATGAAAATATCCTGGGGTGTCTTGTAATTGGTTCAGTGTAGAAAGGGTAACATTAATAGGTTTATTTTCATCAAGAGTAAGAAAAATGGTTGTGAAGTGAGTGACCTCCAAATGTATTTTTGTTGCTTTTGTAAGTAAACAGATGTGATGATCTAGCCAACAAATCCTCCCTTCCAAATGCTCATATCCATATGGCTGCCTGTGTTATTGCCACACAAAATAAACAACAGACACAATGCAAACTATTTTATATTGCTGCTGCTGTTATTCTGAGAAGTTTTATTTTAGAACAGTCATGTGATTAATGTAATTTAAAATTTACTATAGAGGCTGATATCCAGCTGATATCCAAAAGACCAAGGAAATAAAGCAGAAATCATTATCAGTTTCCTATCTAAATCTTGATGTTATTTTCACAAACTCTTCCCTTTTAGGGCTTCTACCTACAACTTTTACTTCTTCTCAGGAAGTTTACATGGTCTCCTTCCCTTCATTGTTCCACTAATTGCTCAGACTGATCCACTATGGTGGGTGCATTTTTTTTCTCTCAAGATTCATCTGCTCTGTTTAAAAGCACTTTAAGAGTGTGGGGTCATAGAGAGCCTGGAAGGCTTCTAAAGGGATTCCAGTCCCCTCTTCTTGTTAAAACCCAGTGGAAGTGTCTGGAAGCTGTTGGTACTCACAGGGCTGCCTGACCACCTACATCAGTGGGTGAGCTGGCCTGGCTCTGAGCCCATCTGGGTGTGTGCTCCCATCAGGCTGAGTCACCCTGGAGGTGTGCTGTACCTCTGGACACAGCCCTTGGCTCACTGCTGCTGGGAGAGGCTGGGGCTCTGTGGATATTAATGGACAGCTTGTAGCCATTTGTTCTCACTTCTATTTCCAGTCTCTTCTCTCACTATCTTTTGGTTAGTCATCAACTACAGGATGTAGTTAAAATTATCCTGCATTTCCGCTAACCCAAAAGCACTCTCAGCAGGAGAGATGCACGTAGAGCTGTAGAAATGGACATATTTTGCATGATCCTGTAGAGTTCTGGTGGTGCCATTATATGGAATCAAAGGTTTGCATTTGTTTGGAAAATATCTTCAAGTATGTTACAAAATTGCAAAGAGTAAAGCAGAATTTAATTAAAACTGTTGTTATGAAGACTGGATAAAAAATAAGGAAGACTGTTCTCAAGCATGCCCAGATGAATTTTTTATAACTGTTTCAGGATGGACTTCATTAATAGAGGAATACATTCAGTAATACAGCACAATTCATACACAAATTAAAAGCATAGATCTGGCTCAAGTTTTCCAGTAACCAAAAATGCTCCATGCTGAAGTTCATTGACCCCTGACAAAGTTTGTAATTGCCTGTGACCCAAATTTAGAGCACGTGTTCCAACCCGGAGGACAGATACTTGAACAAAAAACATGTAAAAAGAAATCTTTCAGCCCATTGTAGCAAAATTGCAGCTAGCCATGGTCCTAGACACTGGGAACACACAGCCCCAGTCTGAGAACCCAGCAGAGCTGATGCCTTGTGCCAGCATTAGAATAGTAAGAGTGAATCTTTCTGTATCTCAGGAAAATCCATCATTAAACAATAACTGTTCATAAAGTTGAGGAAAAACAAATGTTTCCTTTGAGCAAAATAGCTCAGTTCATTGCTCTTTTCAGGGCCATGAATCACAGCTGTATTTGGCTGGATTTAATATTAATAAAGATTGCTTTAAGCCCTATCCAGCTGGCAGGCATCTGTGCCCTTTGCATGCTCTCCTCAGCACCCTCCTGACAGGCTATGCAGACTTTTATTTATTTATTTATTTCTATTCTTTCAGAGGGAAATATGCATGATACTTGATTATTTAATTGGGATGTTTATTTCCTTAGCCAGAATTAGAGAGTCTGTTCTTGGGTGTGTCCCCGGAAAAAGAGAATGTCATATCACTTCTGCAACAGAAGCATCAGATGAAGGGCATCTTGTCAAGTTATGCTGTATCAGTGGCTAAAATTTGTATGAGAAGAGGAATATGTATGTGCACTATTAGATTTTTGTGTGATTGGATTAAAATAGGAGCAAGAAGAGATTAGAGAAGAAATGGATTGCAGAGACATTATTAGCTGTGGGTTTTATAGTTAATTTGAGAATGCTTTTATTTTTCCTTCTGGCTTTCTACTCTAATTTAAGTTGCAATCATAAGTAAAGTCAGTTAAAAATATATATAAAAGCAAATAAATGCACAAAGCCCTCAACACAAAAAGCCCCCCATGACACCAACCAACTAAAAAAGGCTTTTGTGTGGTGTGTCCTGAGCTCAGGGCTCCCTTCAGGAAGAGTAGAGCCCTCAGGACGGCCCTGCTGGGCTGGGGCAGGTGCTGCAGCCCCCTGTGAGCTGCCAGGAGCCTGGGAATGAGCAGAGAGAGCTGCTGTGGTCCCACAGAAGGTGGATGTCAGTGGAATTGGTTTGCATTTCCCTTTTTATTGCACAGTACCCAAGGACCCCAAATGGAAATTGCTCTGAAACACTACCCTAGTGCATGCAGAGCAAAGACAGCTCACAGCATGAGCTGAAATTGCACCCAACAGGTGACTAAAGGGGAACCTGAGGAGTTAGGGGACTGCTCCTTTCCTTCCCTGTATTAGTGGAGCACAGAATAAAGTGCAGTGTGTCCCCAGTGGTTGTGATGAATTACATCCAGCAGCTCTCTCTGAAGGCTGCAGAGCAGCAAACACTTCCAATGGACTCCAGCAGATGTTTCTGGAAT
The DNA here is from genome assembly GCF_023055355.1 of Agelaius tricolor. Lineage (NCBI taxonomy): Eukaryota > Metazoa > Chordata > Aves > Passeriformes > Icteridae > Agelaius > Agelaius tricolor. Next base: position 10,152,072 of record NW_027269272.1, read on the forward strand.
GTGTCAACATTGAGAAGGCCAAAGCCAGCTAAAACCCACAGAAATATTCCTGCCAACAAGTGTGTTTCTTGACAAAACGGCAACATTTTAAAAGATCAAAAATGAGGGTAACTGCAGGGTATTCCATAAATTAATAAGATTTACCTGGGTTTAATCCATTTCTCTTTTTGGTGGATTATACAGGGTGCATCTCCCCAGTAGATCCTCTGTGAGCTGAGGGCACTTTAGTTATTAAGTTGAGATCACATGTTGCAGCCATTAAGTGAATTGCTTTGAACAGCCTTCCCCTGAATGCCAGGGCAAATGCCGTATTTCATACCCTTAGCTAATTTCATGCTGTAATTTAATTTCGGAAACATACTTTTAATTGAATCTTTAAAGACAAAAGGAAACTGCTGAGTCCTTTGCTACTGCAAAAAGAGATGCTTAAAAATGTAGCTCATCTAGAGAATAATCTTATATAATTAAACACAAAGTTTGTTTTGCTTCACTGTGTGCAGCTATGGGGTAGCAAATTCCTGCTGTTTGTAGAATGCTCAGGGCTGAAGGAGAGGTATTGAGGAGTGTGAGAAGTTATTTATCTCATGCTCAGTTCTGTGACTCTGATGTGAGCCAATCCTGCAGCCATCCACAATAAGTAAACCAAGAGAGGATAATTAAAAACTTAGTCTGCTAACACCAAAAGCACATTAGTAGGAGTCTGACTGGTGATCTCATTTTTCTAATTTTTGGTGATGAGATGAATTTGAGTGAGATATTAACAATTTTGTCATTAAGAAAACTCAGTAGCACAACAAAATCAATTATTTTCATCCTGAGACTACATCCAATGTTTTAGTAGTTAGATTTTTATATTCATCTGCTGTAGGCAGAGAGATTCAAGGTAGATTCAGTAAAAATTCATGTAATCTGTTATGTAATTTTGTTGTGGGAGAAGCATCTTGATTGGATCAGTAGTGATGTAGATCTTCAGTTTTTCGGACATCCGATTAAAAATAATAGCAATTGATGCTAAATGCTGTTCACTCTAATGGAGAGGAAATCCTGGAGCATCACTTTGTGCTTTAGTACTCTGATTCCTTTAAATCAGCAAGTGATTTGCAATGGATTTTATTGCTATTGGAAAAAAAACCTATAGTATGTGCTGGAAGTGAGATGTGTAAGGGTGCAGTAAAAAGCATAAGGTTAAAAAAGAGAATAATCTGAAATTAACCCATGAAGCCCCATCAGAATATCTTCTAATGGGGGGAAAGAACAAAGACAACACCATGATCTTCCTGTGCTGAAAGAGCTCTGTATTTTCATGTGCCCTGAGCTGGTAGCAATTACAGGCTGAGTGATGCTGTAAGGTTTGAGAGCAGCCTCTTATAAGTGATGGGCAGAGTTAGGGGTATGGTGAGTCTATCTGGCTTTAACTAAAATGGAATTTTTATTTGGTCTTCTTGTGGGAAGGAGATACTGAGAGAATGAATTCTTTTTCAATACAAGTTATCCCTTTTCAGGCACTTCTATAAACATGGAGACAAAGGGCTGACTTTCATTAAAAATTTCAATTACTTTGAGGTTGTCTGCTTTTACAGAATTTCTCAAAGGCTTGGGCACTCACTTTTTATGGTTAGGCTCCTTATAAATTATTGTGTAGAGTCTCTATCTCAGATTATTTCAAGGCTTGAATATCTTTTCTCTGAAACCAGTAGCACACAGGAATATCCCCTGTATGTGTATTGAACATTGAAGGCCATGGTATGCCAGAGGTCTCTGAACACTTTATGTCAGATCCTTGTGTTATAGTGAGGTTCCTGAAAGTGCCTTGCTGGAATTCACCTCAAGCTGGCAGTCCTATGGCTACCCCACAGAAAGAGAATCCCTCAATAAACCTGCCTTTGGGTTGCAAGTAGCTCCAGCTGCATTCCATCACCAAGTCAGCAATGGCAGCCCGTATGATGCAGGTCTTCATTAGCCTGCTCTATTAGCAAGCTGCTTAATTTTGGTAGCAGATGTTAGGACTCTGATGATAAAATGCTACCTCAGTGTCAGGAGCACCTTTCACAGAAATTTCCTGTGTTGAATGTCAGCCTGTGTGTGGATTACCATATTAAGAAATGTAATGAGTGAATTTTAGGGTTGATTTGACATGGTTTTTATTTCACTGGAACAGCCATCTCCAGTTCTTCTTTTCTGAAGAAATTCAACATTCTTGGTATTTAAATGGAAAAATATTCTGAAATTCATGTACTGCAGCTTATGCCAAAACGTAGCTGCTATCGAAGATTGAACTGCTAGTGTTTGTTACATAGCTATTGTTCTGAAATTAAAAGGTTTTTCAGCAGTCTATCATAAATACAATTTCAGAGACAATTTTAATTATTTCAGCTTTATATCCAAACTGTTAGGCAAAGCAAAGTGCAGGGTTTTTTCCCCTAGGAAATCACATTTGTGCATTGCTGATCTGAATTGCGCTGCCTCGGCGCCGTAGCGGATGGGAGCCGCATTCGTGCTCGCCATGGCAACCCCTGGCTCACATGACACACTTTGGCTGGTGCAGCCAGGAGCTGCATGGCTTACTGAGCACAGAGCCACACACACCAGTGCCCATGTGACTGCTCCAGCCCAGGCAGCTCCTTAAAGGGACACTGGCTCTGAGCATCACTGCTTTCACCTGCATCATCTTGCTTGCATTGTTTCTTCTCCTCTTAGATGCCTTTGAGCATTTAAAAAAATGGATGAAGGTTGAAAAGGCTTGGCTCATAGCTTTTTTTTTTTTTTCCTTCTGTCTGTCTTTCAATGGAAAAAGAAATCTATGTGTGAAGATAAAGTAGTGAGGTTTTTAAGTATGACTTTTTAAATTAGATATTAAGGAGCCCATTGCAGTTGAGTGAACTACACTGAATATATTGTTTTCCTGGAAACCTTTGTTGCTGTCACCCCCTAGATTCTCTTAGATTTCAGAAGAGTAAATGAGGACAGAGCAAAAAAATCAGAATGAACCCAGGTCCATTCCATCATCAACAAAGCATTCCAAAAACACCTTTGTTCCTTTACATACTTCCTCTTAGACCTGTTGATGATGACAATGACATTGATCTCGGACTCCTTCCCCAGCACAATATAGACTGATAGAAGTTTTCCCTAAGTTATCTTGTTTAAAAGGAGCTATGTGTGGCATTTGATCAGGAAATCTGGAGGGCTGCAGTCTCCCAGGAATGAGTGGTGGTGTGCAGTGCAGAGCTGCCCTGGTTCCTGTGCTGTAGGGCAGGTGCAGCATATGCTTCTGTCAGTGTCTGCCCACTGGCACTGTTAGTACATGGAAAGGAGCTCCTGAAAAACTGATCTTTACTGAAACAATGGAAAGGAATCACTTTCTCCTTCTTTGCCTCTCCTCTGTCAGATGCCTGACTCAAGTGATGCGGTTTTTGTTTCTCATCTAGTTGGAGCCTGAGATTTTTGTATCAAGAACTTTGTGTGAGCCCAGCTACACCACCAGGTGCCTGACTGGAATGGAGAACACTGCACAGCAACAAAACACTGTGAAATACTTCATTTGTCTTAGTTATTGCCAAAACCTCTTGAAGTTATTTAGGCTCCTGTCTGCTATGCAGATGTAATTTATCAAGCATTATAGAGAGACCAACTCCTAAGTCCCTGTGCTGAAGTTAATTTTTGTGATTTATGGTGTTGCTCTTGCACTTGAGGAAAATCTATTTTCAGTGTCCAGTTCCAGGCTGTCAGATTTTCATCTTCATTTCCTAAGTAATCAGTTAAGGTGCAAATACTGATAATTAACACTATTCAGTGAGAGACTGCTTGTTCTTCCTGCTACAAATGAGTTTATTATTTGGTTACCATTTTGGAGAAGATCTATGGTAGGGGAACAATAACCTGCTTTGGGAATTAATTTAGAGAGATACTTGTACCTAAATCAACCACTAAACAGAGAAGCAATATTATCTTTGTTACTAAGGACACAGTGACAAAGTGTTTATCCATGCATCTCTGCCAGTGATTGTACACAGATTCTAATAGAAAATCAGCCTTTAAAAAAAGAGACATGTAAGGGAATGTGTAGTAAAACTCTTTTGGCAGAACAATGTATTCTAGGTTACTGTTTTTATTGTATTTATATGAGAGTACTGATTTTTTCGTCTTATTTTTTGTTGTTGATACCTATTTTGATGTGTTATTAGGAGGGAAAGGAAACTTGGAGATTGTCTTTCCAGGGCAGGCACTGAACAAAGGCCCTCTCCACTCCACTAAAATGTAGTGAAGATTTTGACAACCGCTCCCAGCAGTCTGCTGCTGCTCTGTTGTGCTGTGTCTGCAGAAGGGGAGGAGTGGCAGCAATATTTCCCCTTTCATGAACTGGCTTTTTAGAATTCCTTCATGCCTACAAGTGGGATTGCATTTTCAGAAAAGATTACCACAATCAACTCTTTTGCTGAGAAACTGGCTCAAACCTCTCTTCTATTGTAAAATTTCAAATTTCATTAATTCAGTAAACTAATGAACTTTGCTGTCTAAAGGTTTGAGTTTAAACCAGAGGTTTCTGTATTGTTTGTTTGCAGTTATGGTAGTGGAAAAGGCTATTTAGGCTCATGACAAAATATTTTGACTAGCCTTTTCCTACTTAGTCATTTGTTTGTTCTCAGTATATATTTATTGTGAATTGTCTTCCCAAGAGATTACAAACAAGATGGTAGCTTTCACTAACTGATCTTTGCTGCCATTAAACTGAATGCTGATCTAGGATGTTCTGTATGAAGTGGGTTTGTTGGGATGGGTCTAAAATTTGTGGAAATAATGTCATTACAAGTACACATCAGAAAAAAAGCCCAATAACTTCATTGCAAGACGTTTAGGGTTGCTAAGAGACGGAATGTAATTATCTGCCAATTTGTTTACCATTCCCAAACACTTGGAAGGGGGAGAGCTCTGGGCTGCCCTGAATTCTAAGCTATGCACAAAATAAGCTGAATGCATTTTCTTGTCAAATGCAGTTTTAAGGGCATTTGGAAGTGACAGGAGAGCTTTGGCCTCTGGTGTCTTCCTAAATGTCTAATATCCATTATTGTCATTTCCCTCTCTCTCTCCAAATATTCATTATATTCATTTTAACTGATGACACAAAAAAATCCCCAAAAAACCAAAAAAAAACTGAAAAAAGAAATGCATAGAAATATGCAGTGTTTCTAGTAAGAGAATTAACAGCTGAGCTTGCTTGAAAATTATCCATTCTTTAAAAGTAGCAGCGTTCAGTGTTCCTGTGTTATGATGCCATTATTAATGCATGCTCATGTTAATGTAAGGTTGAGCAGCATGTGTTGTTGACTTTTTATGTCTCTTTCTCTAAAATGTTTTGTGTCGGTTTGCACTTTGAGATAAATACTGCAATTAACATTGGGTACAAATGTAGTTTGTGCCACAATTAAGTTTTCATTTCTTGGTGTCACAATGTCTATTATGTAGGCAATATAAGATTTATGTCATCCTATGCTATTAAATTTCTTGGGTTTTAAGACATGCATCTGGTAAATTAAATATGGGCAGTAAACAGAGAGAAGCGGAGGTTTCTCCTCTGTTTTCTTCCATTGCTCTTTCTTTAACGGAAATAAATATTTATTTTTAGCCAATGTGAAACCCTAGCTGTAAAATTAAAGAAATCCCCACAATACTAAGGAATAAGCAGTTCTCACCAGCTGAATAGTGAGCACAAATCTGAGTCCCTGTTCAATCAGTATCTCTGACACTCTCTAGTGCTGAAGTATCTCCATACAGGTGCATTAGTGGGATGTTGTCCTGGAGTGTGGTCTTTGGCCTCAGCCCAGAAAGAGCTGTGAATCTTTCTGATCACTGAAATTCATTGGGATGTACGAATGTAGGTGGCTTTACCAAGCTTTAGCCAAGCCAAACTGCAGGTCACTTCCCCAGAAAAATTGTCCCAGAACAACTTTATCTGGCAAGCCCTTCTTTTTAGAGGCTGGCCACCTTCTAAGCCATCTCTTTTGGGAAGCACAGGACTTTTAGGGAGACAGCTTTGGCCCCCTCAGTGTCACTCTGGCTCATTCTCTGAGCTTTGTGGCTGAAGTAGTAGTCCTGGTTTAGTTCTGATTAAATCCATGTTTTAAAGTCTCCATCAGAAGCAAGAAGGCTGCAGGCACACTGGCCTGGGTAATAGGGTATTTTAATTCCCAGAGGTGGAAATTCAGCAGCAGAAGCCTATATTGGGAAGCTGAAAGATGAAGTCCCAGTTTTCCTTCTGGCACCTTCTGACTGCTCTGGGAGGCTCTCTCAGGCCATGGGAGCTCAGCAAGGGCTGCCTGGAGGTTGCTTCTTCTCTCCACGGGGTCCCAGGGATCTGCAGTTGGCTGCCACGTGTGACACCAAGGCACTGCCTAAAGAGAGGGGGTGAAATCTGTGATCCCCAGGTGTTCTCCTGTGACTGCACTGACACCCCAAGGGCTGTGTCTTGCTGCAGAAGTCCTTAATGTAAGGACATGCCATGCCTTGAAGGGATTTGCTGCAAACTTTCTGACTTGTTTGGTTTGTTTTCATTTGACAACTTTTGTTCTACTTCAAAATAAATGAATAGTCAGGAAAAATAGGGTAAGTAAAACTACATTCCTTTATACATTTTAATTTCTGGATGCCCAGCTGTTGAGATGGAAAATAATTGAATCAGTAGATTTCCCCCTCCTCTTTGTACAGAATCTCATAACTTTTTTCTTTATTGTTTTTCCTTTAATTTTTCAGACTTACTTTGGGGTGTTCTTTGAGAGCAAGTGAAATGCAGTGACAGAAAAATAGAAAGGGAGGTTGGTTATTTCTAACCTTTTTTTGCCCATTTCATGTAAATAAGGGGATGGAAAAAGCTTTTTTCAGTCTTTAATGGCAAGGCCATCAGAACTGCATATTTATTGTAGACCTTCTATCATAAAGTGCCTTGTAAATGACTGGAATGCACACTCTAGTGCTGTTATTGGCACAAGGTGATGCTGTTTAGTGATTTTAGTTGATACTACTTGCAAAAGAGACCTTAAGATTTGTTTTAATGAAATCTATGGCTGTTTGTGTTTTTTATTAAACAAATTGCTCAGAGCCTATTAACAGTTAGTTTACACACACACACACATAGATATATATTAACCACAGTAGTCCAGTTCCTGAGGTAGTGCATAGCAAGCATTGTTTTTCCTAGCACATCTCCTGCTGTACAGTCTCACTAAACCACCAACTGCAAGGTCAATTCCATGATTAAATGGCTCATAGTTCAGCCTCTGTGTGAAAATAAACAACACTTTGCCATTATTTTTTGAATAATTTTTTAGGAAGTCTTTTATCATTCCATATGCTGGTTTATACTCAGATTTCTTGCATTGAGATAGAATAAAATTCTTCTCCTTTTGGTGGAAAAATCTGTCAGTATGCCTGCTGGCCTTCAGTACACTTGACACATTTGTTGTGCTTTTTTGGTATTTGATTGTGTCTGTTTGATTTCACAAACTTGTAGTAAACCTGCCTGGAGGGTTTCTATGGTGTGAGGTCAAATTCCACATGACCAGCAGAGGTGTTCACCTGAGCTCAGTGCTCTCTGTCCGTGTCAGTCATTGTCCTGGATGTGTTTCATGGGGCAGAAGAACCAGCAGGTGCTCAGTACTGGGGTTTACTGCTATGCAGGGTCTGGTGTGTGTGTAAATAGTGTTGTGGTACCTCCCTGAGCCAGAGCGGAGGGAGGCAGGAGACTGCAGGGGCTGGGGGACAGTGACCCAGGAGGTGGCCTGGGTGGAAAGCTCCAGAGCTGGGGTCCTCTGGCAGCTGCCAATTCCATCACAGCACAAGCCTGGTGCACAAGGCAGAGCTGCTTTTCTCAGTGTCAGAGCCAAGCTTTGCCCTGTGCTCCAGAAGAGAGCTGCTGCCACCTGGCATGGGCCTGCAGCTCCTGAGGAAAGGCATTTGTACAAATGAAAACACAATTACAGGACCTTTCTTTCAATCCTTATTCACTCTGTTTAGAACAAGCATTGCAGATGAGTTCAGGTGTCTGTTGGAGGCTACTAGGTTCTATTTAAACCAAGTGAATATACTTGGTACAAAATCAGAAGGGTTTTTGGGTGATTGGAGCACAGCTTTGACTACTTACAGTAGTGTTTGTATACTTGTTGTGCTATGATATTTACTAAATAAAGTAACATATAAAATATGATAGCTCTCAGCATATTAGCCTTTGAAACATTGGAGCTGCCATGTAAAAGCAAAGGAAATTCATATTTGCATTTTTTAATAAAAAGCTGGTACACCCATATTAGCATCTGGAGATTATTTCCTCCTATTGATAGAGGATGAAATATTAGGAAAAATTTGTGAAGGCTGGAATAATTTTTCTCTTCCTATCGTAGTTTCTTGTTTGTTCAAAAAATTACCTTCCCTAGACTGACAGAAACTTCTATCTCCTGCTTTCTTAAACCACCTAAAGAGCATATTAGGCCTGTGTGTACTCTAGCAGAAATATTGCATAATGTTGCTTTTTTCCATTTCTAATCTGAGCAGCAGGCAAGAGCATGCTGAGAGTTAGAAGCTGCCTGCTTTGAAATCTGTGGGTAGAGATCCCCACAATTTTCCCTGTTTACTGAACAGAGCTCAAGAATGGTGGTCTGAAGAAGAGGAGATCAAAGCAAGGCAAAGAAGCACATAAGATAAGTCACACAAAAGTAAAAATATTCCAAGTGTTTAGAATTCTCCTGGTCTAATACCTCCAGATGCATCAAATAATAACCCAGCACCTATTGTCTTTGTGCCTTTTTGCTCTACAGATCATTAGGTAATAGATAAGTATACCATGAGAAATTTTTTTCTCAGCTTCACAGTTATGTTTTCCTCCTACAAAATAATTGTGAGGAATTGAAAAAGCATTATGTAGACTTTTAAAATTCTGTTTTGTAGGAAATTCTGCATTTTTTGAATTTTACTTTCCAACTAAAACCAAAATCAGAGTTGTTTGGTTTTGTTTGGTTGGGTTTTTTTCTGTGAAATGAATTTAAAAGGCCAAGTGCAAATTTTGGCTTTTGATATGTAATTTTAAAAGTAACTGAAATTAATGGTCACTTCATGTTGAAACATCTACATGTTAAAAACTTCAAATGTGACGGCTGAATATGGATTCAGTGGATATGCTCACTTCTAAGTTGTTTCTTGACCTAAAACACTACCAAAATTGGCACAGGCTGCAGATGGCCTGGCTTTCAGCAACATCTTTCATCATCTTCTCACATAAGGTGAGATTCCAGATTAAATATGGTAAAATGTAGGAGTGGGATGGAAAAAAAACCAAAACCCAACCAAACCAACCAATCTACTGGAAACATTCAGCCTGCTTGCTTAAAATGCTCACCCATGTCTGTTGTCCCTGCAAGGCTGTGACCTCCAGATCGTTTGGGTGTGTGTTCTGTCCTGTGGCTTTGCTGTGGTTTCTGTGCTGATGACAGCAGGAAAATGTGCCAGTGTTGGCTTTCAGTGAAGTGCATAAGGAGCAATCTCAGGGCAGTAAAAGGGGGCCTGAGTAAGGAGACACCTCACAGACTGAGATCATCTGAAGGCCAAAGTGGTTGATCCATGTTTATTTCAATGTGCTTTGTGAACCATCAGTGATTTAAGGTGCCACTTGTTCCATAGTGCTTGTCAACCTGCTGGAAGAATCTCTCCATGACCAGAGGCAGTGAAGCAGAAATAGGAGAACAGAGAGAGAGAGAGAGGCAGCAAAGGAATTGGAATTCTCAGTTATTTTCTGCCAAAACAAAAGGAACAGGGTGGTTAGTTGTGTGTGTTGTTAGCAAGTTGCAGTCCCACAATTCACCCTTTCCATTTCTTGGTTTGGGAACTGGAAACCATTTCTCCTGTGTCCTCTGCAGCATATGGAAAATTTCTGTCGATTGTCAGGAAAATAGAAAAAAAAGTGTAAGATCTCTAAGAAGATCTAAGATTAATCTTTCTTTAGCAAGTTATAGTGCTAGGCTGTGCATTGAGGAAGGCCTTTAAATTTCGTTGAAAGAGAAAATTGAACTTTGTTTTATTTAAAACATTTAGTTTTTGGTTCTTTGCCTTGGTTCCTCTCCTAAGTCCAGGGCTGTTAATATAACTGTTTGCATGCCTGAATTTATTTCTTCCCATTTTTTTAGTCATGTAGAGCAGCACAGGAGAGCAGATGTACACATGAAAAAATCGAGGCGCTTGTTTGCTAGAGTAGCCTTTCCTAGACAGACTGGTTTTGGACAATCCCAGTGCTTCAGGAGACCTGCAGCCTGCAAAGTTTAGATGAACTGCTTGTTGTGATGGCAGTTTTATGTGTGTATTGAGCACTGCAGTGCTGGTGAGGGCAAGGTGTTTCACAGCACACAACAGTTGCCTTTTGGTTCATTGGGTTGGGAATCTTTTAGTTTTGCAAACCACAGCTGTGTCCATGAGCAGATGGGGCTCAGATTCAGCCATTTTCAGATTAAATTTTGCACTATGCCCCAATGCAGATGTCTGTACCAATATGACCCAGGTGTTAAAGTTCTAGCAGAAGGTGCCTGGATGAGCAGGATTGCCTGAATATTTACTGTATGGCTGTAAGTAACTTAGAATTTACAAGAGGATGCAGTGCCCATATGTTGCAGACCTGCCAAAGCTTGTGGTTTAAAAGTCTGCAGTAGCCTTAAGATAGCTGAGGTGAATGGAAGTTGTTTAGAAGGGTGAACATGAAATGACAGCTTGACAAAGAAATGCATTGCCTGCTATTTTTCTCCCCTTCTCTGTGAAGTCAAAGCATTGATCTATTTTTAGTTTGAACTAAAATAAATTTCAGGTTGTTTAATCAAAATTGATTCTTTGCTTACTCAGTGGCATCTTCAATTTGCAAGAATTTCCAGTTTCTTCATTGTGTGTATGAGACCACATGATACAAAGATATCTAATCCTGCTGGTTTACTACTGTGCTTTTTAAAGCTTGGGATATTTATTAGAACCAGTCAAAGACCAGCAGATGTAATTTGGTGAAAAATTTGTTTGACAAGCAGTGGCAAAGTTCCTCAGATGATTCATACTCTCTGATTGCCTCACCTAAAGCTTTGTAGTTGCTTTGCTTTCACTGCTGTGCCCTCATTTGTCTCTTTGCAATATTTTCTGCTGAAAGAGATGCAAATCTCTTTTCCCAGTCCTTTTCATCTTTTTCTCTGTGTGTGGATAAGAAAGAGTGGAACACCCTAATCTGAGCATTTTGAGCCTGTGGTGGGTAAGGCTTTTACAGGATGCACTCAGAGCCCACTCTGAGCCCACTCACCTGAACACAGAAGGGGAACAGGAGATGCAGTGGTGCATTTTTTAGAACAAATGTCTCTCATAATCTGATGAAGCATCCAGGAGCAAATTTATCCTAATCCTAAAATTAGCCAGTTTTCTCCCACTGCAGTTTTAGAATCTCATTGCATACATGATTAAATATTTAATTTTCAGCCTAAAGGAAGTAATTTTGGGAGTAGAGTTCTCAGCTTCTAAATTTTTACAGAAATTTTATTTTTTTTATTTATGAAGTGCCTCAAAGCATCAGAAGGAGAGAGGTCTTCTCAACAAGGCTGTGACTGTTTTTCATAAAATGGGATTTCCACTTCTTGTAACATCTGTGTTGCTATTCTTTTAGGGCCTTTATGCCTATTCATGGAGGAAACAGTTAAGACAATTTAGTCTTTATCCTCTTTCTTGGAGACTGATGCTTTTGATTTGTTTTTTGTTGATTTTTAATGGGAATGTGTGGTGACTCTGTGGTCAGGTCACACTATATCCACACAGGAAAAAAGCCTGTGTGGTCATAAACCCTCCCATTTTTGTAATCATAATGAAGGCTTGTATGTCAGTTCTAATTGCCTCAAGTGAACCATTTCCTGGCCATGCTGATAACACATCCTATGGCAATAACCACATCTCAGCTGTGATAGAATACTTGCTGAATTGTCTTCATAGCTATAAAGAAAAAGAGAATCAAACACCCACAACTGCAGAAAATGGTACATTTTCTTCATTCATTCTTTTATTTCATTGTATTTGTCCAGATGAGAAACTAGAAATAGATTCCAATTTGATCTATTAATAAATAGATCTTTAATTAGTATATTCTCCCACTTTTCCCAAGCTCACAATTTGTCCTGGGGCAGTGAAGGCTAACATAAATCTAGTTCAACTTCCTTTATTTACCAGAATAACCTATGGAATGAACTTATTCCTGAACTCAATTTGCAACAAACCATTGGGAAATGCTATTTTTTTCCATCTCTGAATGGTTTATTTGTGAGTAGCCTGTTGCATTTTGACATTTTTAGGGTAAGAATGCTAATGTAGGGGGTCCTGATTCAGCTCCTGTTCATTATTCATTTGTACCCCGAATAAATACTTCAGTGGCTGCTGTTTGCCATGAGCCATCGCGCTGCTGAAGCTGCCAGAGACCGCAGCAAGCAAAACAAAAGGTCACGAGCACCCCAGGTTTTTCGGCACTGCTGCAGCAATCCTTCCATACAATTGCATAAGCGAGCAACAATTACGGCGCAATCAGCGCCTTCCTCAGCCCGGCACCGCCATCATTAGCGGCTTTGTGCCGTGCGGGGATGCTCCAGCCCAAGGGGGATGGAATCCCACCTGAGCGCTTCCTTCGGCTGATGCAGGCGGCAGCTGCTCCCTGGGGCTGTCCTGGAGGGTGTGACCGGCTGGGGACGAGCAGCCCCGGCTGTCCTGGAGGGTGTGACCGGCCGGGGAGGAGCTCCCTGTGGCTGTCCTGGAGGGTGTGACCGGCCGGGGAGGAGCTCCCTGTGGCTGTCCTGGAGGGTGTGACAGGCTGGGGACGAGCAGCCCCGGCTGTCCTGGAGGGTGTGACCGGCCGGGGAGGAGCTCCCTGTGGCTGTCCTGGAGGGTGTGACAGGCTGGGGAGGAGCTCCCTGGCTGTCCTGGAGGGTGTGACAGGCTGGGGAGGAGCAGCCCCGGCTGTCCTGGAAGGTGTGACAGGCTGGGGAGGAGCTCCCTGGCTGTCCTGGAGGGTGTGACCGGCTGGGGAGGAGCTCCCTGGCTGTCCTGGAGGGTGTGACCGGCTGGGGAGGAGCTCCCTGGCTGTCCTGGAGGGTGTGACCGGCTGGGGAGGAGCAGTCCCGGCTGTCCTGGAGGGTGTGACCGGCCGGGGAGGAGCTCCCTGGCTGTCCTGGAGGGTGTGACCGGCTGGGGAGGAGCAGTCCCGGCTGTCCTGGAGGGTGTGACCGGCTGGGCTGTCCTGCAGGGTGTGACAGGCTGGGGACGAGCCGCCCCGGCCGGCGCTGCTGCCATCGCGTGCGACGGTGGAGCCGCGCCTGCACGGCGAGGAGCGCTCGGCACCGCAGGGCTCTGTCACACCCGTTGCTGGCTGGCCTTGCAGAGGTCACCTGTAACAGCACCGAGCTTTTCGAGGGGATGGTCCCTCGTTCACGCTGGGTCAAGTTTCATCTGGCTCTGGGATGCTCGGGGAAAGAGGGCACGGAGAGGAGCTTCCTTGTGCCTCGTGAGTGCTGCGAAAGGGACAGGGATGAGCAGTGCCTGGATCGGGAGGGATGCAGTGATAACGCCTCCCTGTGCCGCTGGCAGCAAGCAGGAATTGGGTCAAGAGCAGCAGCTTGCACTTGTGATGTTTGTGAGCGTGATGGAGAGCTGGCTGCTTGCTGCAGGGTTTTTTTGCAAGCTTCTGTAAAGTTTGGGTGCCATCGAAGAGACTGCAGGTCCAGCCAGTAGGACAATGTCTGTGTACCAATAGTACCTCCCATGTGGAAGACTTTTACGTATACTGATAAATTACTTTCAGAGTCCTTGGTTAAACAGGTTATAGAGCAACATCTTCAAGAAAAGAGGCTATGTTATAAAATGTCAAGTTTGAATTAATTTCCAAGCATTTTAAAACACTTCAAAATTAAATATTTTAAATTTCTGGTCATGTTCTTCACTTACTGCGGTGTTTTAGTTATTCTCTCTCTCCCAGACAGCTCAAAAATAATGACTCCTTTTAAAGGCACTGTGATTGGCAGGACTATTCCTAAAGTATTATGTGGTAGGTAATTTCCACCCATACTCTCTTTTCAGACTTGGGATTGATAGGATAGGTGCCAAGCTGTCACATTATAGCCTTTGGTAATTAAAATATAGGATGGCATTAATATTGGTTCAGGATAATTACTTGTTTTTTGAGCAAAGCTTTGACAGACAATATTATGGAAGGTCTCCAGAAATTTGATTTTACAAGCTCCTCTCATGCCACAGAAAACAAAGATTTTATTTTGCAGGTAGGGTTATTTGGAGACCAGTTGGTACCATTTAATGTAGGAGACGGTTGAATGATTTGTGGAAAATAAGGTTATCTGACAAATTCAGCCCATATTTCAGTTAATAAATAATTCATAAGCTAGTCGTGGCTTCCACAATGCATTCATTATTCATAAGGGCTCACTGAATAATTTGTGCAAACAAATTTCAGCCTATAGAGTACCCGTGAGTTGTTTTGTGCTTGTTATTCTTTGTGTGTGAGCATAGTGTTTGGTTTTATTTTCATACTATGCAAAACTTTTAAGTTGGAGGGTAGTAGATAACATTGAATAGTTCCCAAAGCAAATGGAATCCTTTCTTGTGTGAGACAAAAAAATATGTATGTCATGCTTTGCCAGTGCTGATTTTAACACAAAAGCATTGTTGGGGCTGGAGCTGTTTACATCTTCAAGCAGCAGGCCACACACATGTGGTTCAGTTGGGCTTAAAATTGAAAGTCCAAACACCAAGTGTTGTCTGGTTCTGCATGGATTTTCCTGGGAAATGTTTTTCTTCCTAACTCTGTCTTTTCTTCCTCCTGTTTGTTTGTGGGTTTTGTTTGCTTGCTTTTTTATTTTCCCCTTGCAACAGAATTTTTGCATGTGCTTCTTTGCTGCTTTCCTTTTTGTGAAAATAGCAAAACTTCTGATTTGCAGGAGAGGTGGATATTGAGGAAGGGAGAAAGGAGAAGGAATGAGGAGTAGGAGATGCTAACAGTAAAAAAGATCTGAAAATTAAATATATGTTTCAAAAGTCTCCAACAAGAGGACTTCAACTGATGTAAACAAATTCTCATCTCCTCATAAGTCAGACAAGAGCTTAAAGGGGGGTATCCTGTTGTCCAGAGGAAGAAGGCTGGAGAGACTCATTTGAACTCCCCTGCCATAAGCAGCACCTTGGAGGACAAAAAGTTACCAAAGTAGGGCTTTGGAGAGAAGGATTTTCTTTTCTCTTTGCTGTTAGAAAATGAAACCTGAAGCAAGTCACTAAACCTGTTTTCCTTTGCTTCCCCCCTTGCTTTCCCTGCTTCTTATCTCCAGACTATGAGCTCCTAGCAGGAGTGACCATGTCTCATTGTGGCTGTGCCCATGATGGGACCATGGAGGAGAGTGGGGGATGCTGGGGCAGCAGCACTGGAGTGTCCTGCCTGCAGAGCCTTCCCTCAGCCTCCTTGGGAGCAGTGGGGTATATCCTCTGCACCTCCTGAGTAAGGCTGCTTACTTCTATTCTTCATCACCTGAAGCTGACAGCTGCTGGATCAGAGGTAGTTGATCATTTTAGGAGTCTCAGACTGATTTTCTTCCTTTATATCTTGTCATACTTTTTTAACAATGGAAAAATCTCTATGTATAAAATGGAGGTAGCATTCCTTAATTGCACATTCTGAGACAGACTAAAGTTCAGAAGCCATATAATTTCATTACCTGTAGGGAAACAACAGAAAGCAAGTTTTCAGTTTTCATTAGAGAGAGAAGATGAGCTATGAAAAGAGTTAATAAGGTACTCCTTAAGCAGCTGTGGAGCTGTAAATTTTGAGGCAAAAGGCCTTTTTGTCAGTAGCTTGGGTTGACAGCTTGTTAACTCTAGTATGATTCAAAGTGATACTGAGCTGGTTTATTTGGAGGGGCAGTAGAATATGGTTTAAAACTGCTACTTACATCTGCATGTTTAATGTGCCAGGTCTTTGGTTATTGTTGGGATCAGATGTCTTTTGCACCAGACATCTGGAGTGATAAGCCAACTCCACTTTTTGTGTATACACAAAGGTAAATGTGGTGGAGCCCCAGAATTACTAATGTGCATCTTGATGAGAAAAACACTCACACACATCCTAATTATTCCTGTTTGGAAAACAATAAATAATAATGTTGTCTGATATTTGTACAACTGCACCATCCAGAAGCTCTGAGGAAGATTAAACCAACTTTGTGCTTCACACTCAAATGACATTCCTGAAGGCCTGGGTATTGAGTGCAGCTCCAGAGAAAATAGGAGGCACTGACTATTTGAGCTTCTATTTGGATGCTAGAATTAAGTTGAACATCGCACATGAGATATGTGATATTCAAGCTGCATTCCTCAGGCAGGGTCTGTTTCTGGGTGGATTTGTGATGTTGGGAGGAGAGTCTGGATGATTTGTCCAGGGGATCTGGATGCCTCTGACCTGCTAGGATGAGAGCTGGAGACTCAGCTATCAAGTAAAGCTGTACTTTTGGGATGAGAATCCCTGCTTGGTATCAGACACAAGCTGGTGACCTCTTGCCATCATTGCATCAGACAGCAATTGTTGTAGTACAAATAGTTCCCTCATTTACACCCACTGGTTCTTCCCTGGGAAGGAGAGTAGAACTGAGTGTCTTTGCTGCCATCATTGGATGTTGGCCCAGTTTCTAAATTAAAAGCATATTCCATATGTGAGTTTAGGCACTGAACCTTGATGTTTGGCCTACAGTCATAACTTTCTGGATCCAGACAGCTCTCAAAAATTTGGAAAAATTGAACTGAAGCTCTAATTCTGGATTCAATTTTCACTGCCTGTTACATGCTTTGCCTCTCAGCCACAGAAATAAAGCTGTGTTTTCCATAGAGGAGGTAACCAGTTGTTCTGCTGGAATGGGATGAGATAGTTCCAAAAGTAAACCTTCCAAGGTAGGAACAGAGCACACTTGTATGTGTATGTTTACAGAGAAGAAATTTCTGTTGTGTCTCCAAATAAATGGTTGGTTTTAACCCAAACTGTAACATGAGCCCAAATGAAAAGCTTTTTGTCTGAAAGAAAAAGCAAATGTCTGTATTAAAGAGCTCATCTTTGACAAGCCCTCAGTTCACCTTTAATACTTTAATATGTACCAATAATAATGATTACAGTTGAAGAGATGCCATTAAGCCATATGTCCTTTTATTGGTCTCTAGGGAGTATTTGCAAGTACACAGAGATAAGTGGAAGTTATTGCTATGATAATCAAACCATGTGTGTCATACGCCATATGGAAATTATATATTATTCAATAAAAACTTAGATTAAGCAACAGTTCATTTTAAAATATGTATGGGCTTACCTGTATATCATACATCTGGTATGTAAGATTAAATAAATATATGTGTCATGGAGAGGGACAAAATTCTGTAAGAAATAGTAGAAGATTATGTGATCAGATCTGGAGCCCTCAAAAAGGGAACCAGTTTATACGTCTTCTCACACACTATGCTTAAATTACCATACTTCCCCTCTCCCTCTGCTTTAATGGGTACTAATCAACTGTGTAATTTAATTGGCAGCACTTTCTTTTCTTAGGTTATCAGTCTGTATTTTTACTAAATTCTGCTATCCTTATGACTAAAAAAAAATATGAGTTTTTGAACAGAGAAATTCACAGCTGGACACTTCTGATCCCTAAGTAAATAACAGAGAATAGAAATAATTTCATTTCTTCTTTGTTTTCTTGGCATAGATTTTCTCTTTGCTAAAGATTTGTTCTAGATTTTATAGTCTACCTACTAAGAGTACCAGTTTATAAAGGATATTAGTGGAAGGAAAAACTCTTTCATTGTAATCTGCCTTCCCTGTTCAATAATCTAAAATTATTAATCTAAAATCTATCCCTTTTTATTTTGCCAGATTTGATCAGTTCAAGGCACTTAGAGAATTTTCCCTCTTGATTACTCCTACTCTTTTGGTAGCTGAAAAGAGAATATTTCTGCAGGTAGCATGAAGGTATCCCTGCCTATTCCTGACCAGAATATCCTCCTTGAAACAAGAAATCCCTCAAAAAAGGACTTCAGACCTAATCCTGGATAGGGATGAATCACTTTGTGGCTTCAATCTAGATTTTAATTGTGTATAAGCTGAATAAAGTAGGAATTGGTTAATTGATACCGACACAAAGAACTGCAGAAAACAACCCGTGGCTTGCTCCTGCTGCCTCCAGTTGATGGAAAGATTCTCACCCACACAAATAGAAACAGAATCAAGCTCCAAATAGCTCCACTATTTTAGCACCTGTTTGGGTTTTGTGATCTTCCTCTCTTTCTTTTCTCTCCTCCTGACAACCTACCTGTCAGGAAACTAACCTGCTATTTAATCTAATGATGTGTTTACATTTATTAATCAATTTGAATATATATTTTCCTTAGTGTGACTTTCTTCCTCCTTGTCTCCTCCCCCACGTCTAAGCTGACATCATTCAAAGTGATAAGTATCTTCCTTCCTTTTGCACTTGAGAAAGTGGCACAGAAGTTAAAGCACTTCAAAGAGATTGTTATCTCTCCATAGCTATTGTATAATTAAACATCAGCCTCCCCATACCTATGTACATTCTCCTTGATCTTTAAGTAGGAAAACAAAAGGAAGAGGCATCTCCTGTGTTTGTCTCCTCCAACAGATGAGCATTATCTTTTCACATTTCTGCTGTAAACTGACTTGCTTTGCTGGAAAGAAGCTGAACTAGGGCAAAAAGATTTGCATGCTGCTACAGAAAGCTACTAGTATAATCTATCTACCAATTGATTAAATTGTGAGGATGTATGATTAATTATAGCTTGGTCAAATGTGACCTTTTAAATATAGGACAGGATGTGTGCAGTGACTTGCAAGATTTAAAATGGAGTTTTGAGCTGTGGACAAGGGGATGCTTTGCTTGTCTGTTTCGCTCAGCATGTCTCAAATAGGTTTTAGCTGTAGCAAATTAGGTAGAGCTAGATGAAATGAAAGCCACCTCTGGCTGAATTATCCAACTTAAAACAGCTTTTGCATACTATTTTTAGATTTAAATATTCTTGTTTCATGGTGGGAGATACCAAAGTTAATCTGCTTATGAAAATTCAGATTTCTGAAGTTTCCACATGGGGTCTGTTCAAGAAAATAAATTTTCTGTTTTAGTGTTTTAAAGAAATTTGATTTTGGATTTTTAATTTAGCTAGAGGAGGCAAATTGCTATCCAGGACAACATTTTGCTATGGTAGGTAAATCCTTACTGAGCCAAATTTTCAAGCATGTAAACTCGGATTGTGCCACCGGCTTTGATGAAGTGACAGGATTTCTGCCATCAGCCAAGGAATTTCTTCTCTGGAATCAGTCAGTGCTAGTGGTAGGTGAGGGAAAGGATGACATGGCACCTAGACACTCCTTATTTTCAGCTATTTCTGCAAAAAGTAAAAAAAAGCCTGATCAAAGGTGTTCAAAAATATCTCTCCTATTATTGAAATGACAGCAGACTGTAGAGAACTACAGCAGGCAGCTCAGCATTTTGCTTGGGTTCAGAATCACTGCAGCAGGGTCTAATGAATGCATCTGCTAAAAGCTCGTTAATGTTTCAGCTCTAATTCATTGTTATATATAACATAGCCATAACTATTAGTGCTGCTGATCTACAGCAGGGGGCTGAATGTGCAAATAGCTTTTCCTCTAGTCTGGAACTAAATGTTGCTGGCCTGGCTGCAATCCCAGCTGGCTGGTTAAAGAAACCTGTCAAGGGATCACAGGAATATAGACATCAGTGGTGCATTTGGAATTAAAGCTTGCTCTGAGCTCTTGATTCTTTTATTCTCCTTAAAGATTTCCAGCACAGCGCAGTGTGGATAACTCTTTTTAGTACAAAGAACCTGTCCAAGCAAGTGTCTGAAGTATAGTTTCAGATAGGTTTTCTCTAAGGAAAATATTTGTCTTTAAATCTTTTTAGCTCTAATTAAGCCTGCATACCTACATTTCATGTCTGTGTGAGCTGTAATTGCTAACATTTGCACAGAGGAGCACATGAGGAGCTGCCATGGCTGCTTTCTAAAATGCAAGCAAGCAGAATCCAGCAGCCAGGACCAGTCAGTGGTAATGACTGACTGGATCTTGCAAAAAAAGGATGGAGCTCTGCAGCATTTGGAGCCTGCTCAAAATAAATGTGCCTTTGCTTCAGAGCTGGGGATTGGAAGCTCTTCTTCCCTTCAGGGATTTAACTGCTTTGTGCAGCACTGCCAGGGGAAGCTTGGGGAGGAACTGCATCTCACAGGGCTGAGATGCCTTCACTTCCCTCCTAATCCATGATAGAGTTACCAAAACACAAGCCTGGGCTAGCAGCTTAGATAACAGCTACAGAAATAAGTCAGGGTGGGAGGAGAAGTAGTTGTAGCTGGTGGGTAGAGCAGGACCAATTCATGTCTTGGCTCCAGTCCTGCTGTGCCCTGGTCCTGCCTGTCCTGCTGGTGCAGCAGGTAGGTGAGGGTGTGGTGGAGGTGTCTTAGCCCCACTTTCCCTCTTCCCCCGAGGCAGTAGGAGCTGCTTGCTGATAGGTCCACGGCAGAGGGGATGCACCTTAGCTCAGCCATGCTGTGGATCCAAGCCTGAAGCAGAATGCTTCATTTCTTCTATTTGTGGGTTTGCTTGTTCTGGGTGAATGGATGAAAGGAATCTCTCTGTGGAGCACAGATATGTGGGAGGTATGTGCCTTTCTGTCTCCAGGCAATAGCAACCTTGCTTCTGGAATTGTCTTTTTGGCCTGATTTTTCACCTTGGCTGGCTATCTGTGTAAGTGAAGGCATAGTTTGTGATTGAATTATACTCCTGAAATGTTACTGATGTGTTAAACTGGTGTGAAATCAGACTCTGGCTACTCATGTCAGCTCTCTGGGAATAAGGAAGGAGCTGAATTGCTTTAATCTAACAGAATCAGCCACTGCATGTAAATCTGGTACCTTGTCTGAGACTTCAGCAGGGACTTTACTGTCCTCAGGTGAGATGCCAGGTGAGGTACATCAATCTCTACTAGTGAACCAAAACCACAAGTCTATTGCATCAGCTTTTATCTACCATGGTTAAAATGGAATTTATTCTCTGGGGTTATTACTGTCACTCATTATTAAAGGTCTAATTAATGCTGTTGATTCTTTATTATTTGTTTAGAATCCATTTTTTATTTCCCACTTCATGAATGTTAGCAATGTAAAAACAAAGGCTTAAATTAATTGAATGACTTTATTTTTCCAGTATATATCAGGCCCGCTCTTTTCCACGTGTGTATCCAAAAGGGCAGAGTAAAAGTGACATATGGTAAAAGGAAGCAGAATGTGTAAGCTCAGGTCATTAAAGTAGTAATAACAAAGGCTTCACTAAATGGAAAATACCACCAAGTCTACTCCAAACTGTCTTGATCCATACTCAATTCATTTTATTGTTTATAGTGTTAATTATTTTTTTTGGGGGGGAAGTTTATATCAATTCATAGCATGGTTGTTAAATTGTAAATAACTAAAACTGCTGAAGATTTTCCTCTAATAAAATTGTTATTGGCCTTTTAAAGTAACTGCACTAATAAATTTTCCTTTTCCTCCTCCTCATACTTAACAGAGCAGAAATCCTTAGCTGCCATAAGTCAGCATCATTCTTTTAGTCCTGTGAAGTTCTCTAGCCTACAGCAGCTGGGAATCTGACCCAAAGCAGGGCTGGGACAAGGGAAGAGAAACCTCCAAGGTATTCACATGTTGGATTGTTACTCTAGCTGAAGTCAGTGCACTGCCACTTATAGAGGAGCAAAACAAGACATTACAATTGTGTGTACTCATTGAGATGGTTTATACACAGTGATAGAAATTTGGAGAAAAAAGTATGGTTCCATTTTGCAGCAGCTGCTGGTTACCTGTTAAACTAGTTTTGTTAGCAAACAGGACCGGTGGAAACTGCAATGCCCCACTCTCCTGAGGATGTGTAAGTACCAGCATGCTGCTGCTTGGAGCAACTTCTGATCCACAGTGCCCCTGATGCCAGCACTGTAGCTGCAAAATGGGGCAGCCCCTCCATGACCCATCCCATTTTAGTCCCATGTTAAACTACACATTTGAATGGCCTGGGCACCTGCTATGGAAGGATAGGAGCCTCCAGAGGATGAATGCTTTTATAAAGGATGATATGAAGGATTAAGCCAGTCTTAGGCAGTGTGTGTGGTGAAGCAAAGAGATGAAGGAAGGTCTTCAATATTTTGAATAGCCTGTCCCCTCCTTCATAGCAATCTTACACTATTCTGATGTTTTATTTTTTCCTCTGTGCCATTTCTGATAGCAGCCATGCCTAGAGATCATTTCTTTCTTAAAATGACCTTAGATGTAGTAATTCTTTTGTGCACAAGTGTGATTCAGGATTCCCTGCCTCTTACTGTCAATATATTTCTGGGGTTTAGCCGTGAAGTGTCTCTCTCTGTGGTTAATGTACTTCCAGGCTGCTTCATCTACAGATTCTGCATTAAATATTAAGGCTTGTACGTGTAACCTTTACAGTTTTGCATGTGTACAGAAGATTTTGAACATGAAAATACCCATTTCCAAACACAGTGATCCTATTTTGTTGTGTTTCTACCTGCAAGTTCCATGTACCTTTGCAGTCTTACAGCAGGTCTGGGGTATTCTGGCAACAAAATTCCCTGCATGGGAGTGTGGCAGAAGTCCCAGGGTGGAGCACAGTCCTGGCACTTGACTCTGGTTTTGGGTGCTGGATTGTGCAAGTGCATCACCCTGTTCTTCAACAGGATATGGGGCAGGGCTTTGCCCGATACTGCCAGCAGAACCTCCTTTCCCTGCAAGAGAGTTTTGGGCAAGGCTGCCACCCAAATATGTCACATAATGACACAATTGTAGCTGCAGTCTCCCAGCTGTACACAGAGAGATTGCAGGTGTGGGAGTGTGTGGACACACCAGAAATTGGCCTTTACATGTCAGGTTGCAAGGAACTGCTCTGGTGTCTAATTATTCCCAGTCTGCAGGGCAGCTGATTCCCTGTAAATAGCATTTATTCTAGTCTCAACCTGTTCAAAGTGGATGACAATTAACATTTTTTTTTTTCCCCAAGTATTTCATTTTGACAGCACTATAAACAAAAGCACTTCTATGCATCTTTCTTTACTGAATTATTTATTTGAATGTAGGTATGAATCATCGTTATTGCAGAACACAGTGCAGTCAGGTCCTAGTACTAAAACATCAGTGCTAATTAGCTGGAAATAAAATGGTCAAAAAAGCTTGATTCTAATTAGGGTCTTTTTAATGTTTATACACTGTGGACTTGATCTTCCTCTCAATGACTGTGTAAATCTGGAATGCTTTCATTTCCTCTAGTATGGTATTCATGCAAATAAGATGATAACTTTATGGCACGTTCTAATGGTTATTATATGCTCTTAGCTAAATGAGAAAGCAGTTCAAACTTTAAATTGTTTGATTAAGTAAAATCAGTCCACATGTCTTCTGCTGCATATCTAAAGCATAGAAATATTATCAGCTATGCAATTCCAGAACCATAGATCTGACCATATTCTGAAAAATAACTACATATTCTTACCTATTTTACATACAAATGTGCATTTGTAATTAACTGACTCATTTTTATAGCTGGAATTTTTCAGTTTGTATGGCAAAAGTATTAGAGCTGATCTGTACAATAAGAATACCGTAAGCGTTGAAAGTTATCAAGCTTCTCTCAGGTTTGCCCACATAGTTCATTTTGCCATCATCTTTCTCTTTGAAATCAGCTGTTTTTAATTAAGTGAAGCTCAGCTACTTCTTGATGTAATTCCTTACTTGTTCCTCTCCATTTTCCCAGTTTTCCTGTTCATCAGAACACCCAATCCTGTAGTATTGCCTCTTTGTACTTCTGTCCCAAGAGGTTTCTAGAACAACCTTTTGATGGGTGGGCCCAAAACTTACATTTAACCAGATGTGAAAGTTTGGGTTTAGTATTTTTCTCTATGCTTTCACAATTGAGACAAAGTTTGGATTTTTATCTGAACCTTGCTGAACTTTGAAATAGGTCACATGCAATGAACATCTCATCCTTGATAGGCAGCAGTTTTTGAATCCTGAGCTGACTCTCACTGATTCTCAGTGATCAGCCTGGGACAACTGAGCCATTTCTGCAATTTCCTCAGTCCAGATTTGCATGCTGTAGGCTGTTCTCTGTAAGGTCCATGCCCTCTACTTTATAAATGTAAAGAAAGGAAAAAAAGTATATTCTTTTGTTTTTCTGAAATGAAAGTGAATGTAAATTATAAATTCTTTTCGTTAAGAGTTAAATTTAAATGCTGTTGTGCCAAACTAACATGGTTGCAGGCTGTTAAACTATTTATTTTTGCAGCTACTTAAGTAGAAGCTAAAGTGGAAAACAGTTTTTGCAGCAAATAATTGACATGTTGTTTTTCTGCTTTATAAATTGCTTAAGGGGGCCTTATGATTTTATTCATAGATTTATAAATTTGTTATAACTGTTTGGATAATTCTGTGGCTAATCTTTGAGCTGCTAAATAGTTCATAAGCTATTCACTTTTAATTTTGAGATTTTTGATTTAGAATTCAGAGGCTATCAGTAGCTGGTTCGCTGTGTTCTTGACTAGCTCTGGGTTCTTGCTTTTGCATGGCCTGTCGGATGGGTGTCATAACCTTTAAGAGTAATTGCAGTAGTATAGAAATAAAAGTGACTTTAGCTTGCTTGATTTAGCAACACAATGTATTAGGTGCCTGGTACAACCATCCAGCTGGAATCTTGCTGTCTAATGTTTAGCCCTGAACCAGGTCTGAACCGATCCCAGATCGGGGTGAATTACCTCAGATATTGATTCAGGGATTTGCTCACTCCAGGATCTCTGAGGTCAGGAAAGAATAGAAACTGCGCTCATGTTTAGCTGAGAATTAAATTAGAGAGGTCTTCTGAAGAAGTGGATCATTTCTTTTTCCACATAGGCCCTGAATTAATTGCCAGATTAAACTGTTTCCCTGTGTCAGCATGCCTTGCTGTCCCAAGTTGTGCTAAACGAAGCCTTGAGCAGGTTCTGTTGTGCTGCAGCCCCATTAGCACAATCTGGAGAGGCCATGTAGGGCACTCACAGATGTACAGTGACACACACACATTTGTGTTTGATGAAATATGACCCAATAAATGGAGAGATTTGCATTTATCACCTGTCTGAGGAGGCTGAGTAGGAAACGGGAGATGCTTAGGAAAGGGCTGTTCAGCATGCTTTGGGTTGTATCTCATTTCATTCCAGGAACTCCAACTCAGTCAGTTCTGCTGCATTTAAGATGACTGTAATGAGGGATGTAATGTCTCTATGAATTACCTGAAAATCTTTAAAAAGCTCTGTCACTACTCTTTCCCTTGAGATTAAAGATGAATCTTGGCTATTTGCCATCTAGGAATCTACCTAATTACCCAAGGTTATGCATCGGTCAGTCAGAGATATTTTATGAAGGACAAGGGAATTGTGTTTATAAAATCAGAAATTTCTTGTGTTTATAAAATCAGAAATTCACAGACCCAAAGGTATTTCCTCTAGTTATAAAGCAAAATTCCCTTTCTAGGGAGACATTTCTAGACCTGAGTAAAAAGTGTAAGGATTTTATCAGCCCTTCCCTTCCCAGAGACAGCCTCATGCACGACTGCAGCAGCTTTGCAGCCCCTTTAGTTTCATCACTTTCCCTGCCTTTCCCAGGCTGCACTGAACTCCACTCCCTGACCAGCTCCCCTTCCTTCAGGCTATTTTAACTAGCAAAATAGAGTTGCTCATATGGAACAAGTGATTTTGTCATTCTGTGAAGATCTGTGCTCTATTTGGCTTGTCTCATTGACGTTTCCCCCTGGCCATTTCTTCTGGGTTTTGGGCGGTGCAGGCTGGCAGGAAAGGGTCTCGATTGTCCAAAAGCAAGGTGAGGGCTTGTGGGTTGTGTTTGGAGGCTTGGGTGGGTTATTGCACCCATCCTCCTCATCTTCCTGTTGGACATGGCTAAATGAGATGTATCCCCTCACTAATTGCTGCAGTGTAGAATCAGGCCTCATTGACATGCTGGGCTTTACAGCAGTTTGCTATAATTCTTCAAAGGCAATGGAATGGCTTATTGTACTGTAATCTATCCTAAAAGAATACATCTAGAAATTATTTTCAAATACTTTCAAGAAATATTATGACAGTTTGTTGACAGGGTAACTCCATCTAGGAGCAACACAAGACAAAACTGAAAAGACAGGGATTACTTGACTCTGAAAAAAGAGTAAACATGCTTTATCATGATTCCATGACACTTCTTTGAGCTGAAATTAATGAATAAAAAGTTATTAAGACTGTGGATTTTGATGCTTTTTACACTATCCTAGGATCATAAGTTCCAATAATTATGTTAATGCTAAATATGTCATTTTATGTATTGTGCACAAAAGTGCTTTATAAAACATTGGGGAAATAGACAGTTGTTTGATGGTTTCTACTAGGTAATACTTTACATCATGCTTTCACAAGTAGTTTTCTCCTTAGAAAACAAACAGTTTTCTCCTTTTTGGTAAAATACAGCTTATCAAGCCTCGGTTTTATTTTTAAATGATAGAAATCTATTTTTAAAGCATAGTTATTGTCCAAAAATTTACCATCTTGGTCTGGGGAGTATGTGCAGCAAAAGTGATTTGATTTTCAGACTGAGTTGCCTGAACTGTATTTCACACATTATAAGATGCATTAACACATACTAGTAGAAAAAACTTGGCCTTGAAAATGCTCTGCTTAAACATATAGAAGTCCACAGGCTGAAGTTTTTCACTTACCACATATGATGGCCAACACAGAATTGGAGAAATTTCTTTGCAATAATTAATTAAATTACCTGGGAGATAACACAGGCATTATTTTAACATTTCATTTAGTACTTCCTTGGGCTTTCTATAGCAGGGTAAACCTTAACTGTGATTTGTGTTTGGATCAATGAAGCACTTCCATAAATAATAAACTTGTTTATTTTCAGTGGTAGTATCCCACTCCTGTCCCATGGTATCACAGTGAAATAGAACCTTCAAGGTATAATGATCATGCTTTTATTGCTACCACAGAAAATGATGACTTATTTGGCTCTGGCCACCCTGTAAATAGCCTAGTGCATAGGAATTGAGCAGAGACATTTGTAAGACATCTTTATTGTTTATACATACAGTGATATTTCCTATATGTGGTTGCCCAAACTAGCAACATACAATTTGATCTAAGCACAGATATAAATTCTCTGGCTCAGCCTCAAGAATAAACAAAATGGCAAAATAGAAACCCAAGGAAATGATCACAGACTGAATATTCTGAAGTAGTTCCGACTTGTTTTACCTGCTGTCTGGCTTAAATAATCAGATCATCTTTCTCTATCAGAATGGCAATTCTGGTTTTGGAGAACTGCTTGTTGCAGATGAGTTTTGTGAGGGAATGGTAGTCACTACAAAAAAGTCAGCAGTTTCATGATGTGGTATCTAGAATGCTGGAATTATTTCCAAACAAAGAAATTTTGAATACCATTCTTGTTGCCAGCATTGAGACCCATGTCAGCAGATCTAAATACAAACTTTGGATTTGTTTGTGAACTCAAGGTTCTGATCAAGTCATGTACTAAGGCAGGCCTCTATCAGAACACAGTGAGTGAGGATATTTGATCCTGGTGTGGGTCAAACATGTTGCATGCTCCTGTACCATTTCTGGGCCTTGTGAAACACAATACAAAGTCATATCTGAACATTACACCTCCCCAGATAGTGTCATTGCACTGTCACTGCACTCGTGGTCACCCTCTGAGACACACAGAAGGCAAACAAGGCTTTTTGCCTTTCCTCAGAAGTGGAGTTGGGAGTAGAATAGAAGAGGGTTTGCTCTCTAGAACAGACAAATTTTATATCCAGTCCAGAGAGAGAACAAATGTCTTCCTATATGGAATATTGCCAGTTTGAATCCTGATGAAAGGATTAGTATCTTTGGACCTGAGCCCTGCAAATGCCTGATTTAATGCTATGTCTTTTACAGTTTATCTTGCCAGCTGATGTTTTACCACTGGCACCATGTGTTTACACACAGGGTTATCCAAAGGGACGCCCACAACTCGTGTAGGTCATGTTGTAGTGATGTATTCCCAGTGCCAAACTGGACAGCCACTTCCCCTGAACCCTGTGTCTGTCATCAGCTTGTATCAGAGTCCCTCCAGTGTGTTTGAACTGTGCTTTAGCCTACATATCTTTTAAGTAGCTATTGGTAATTCCAAGACCTACAATCTCCAACAAGGCTTTGATTCCAAGGCCTCTGTGCTGTTGGAGCTGGAAGCCATATCCAGCATGGACAGTGACTTCTGCAGGAAAAGTGCTGCCTTTTAAAAGACCTCATGGTTAATCTCTGACAAGTGTTATTTGAGAAAAAGAGGACTCTGACTGTCACATCTCAGGGTCTGACTTTTGATAGCTCTGCTCTTCATTTCCAGCCTAGGAGTTTCTGTTGTTTAGCCCTTTTTCAAAGATATTCAAGTGGACTGGAAACAGGCTGAGGATGGGCACTGAGGAGTTTCTTCTTGTATGGCTTCTCCTCACCTGCCATGATGAGGTGAAAGGTGCTGCTGCTACCAGCTCACCTCTGTGTTTTTAGTCCCCCATAAATGACACCTGTAACATGTCAGGCTGCTGGGAAAATATTACAAAGTTCAGTCCCAAGAGCTGCTTCTTATTTTAAGCTATGATAAATTTGTTTTTGGGGACGTTTTTGGGGTTTTGTTCATTTTTGTTTGCTTTTTGTGTACCTCCTCACTGGCAGAGCATGAGATAAGAAAAATGTCCTTGACTTAGGTTAAAAACAACTTAGCAAAAAACTAAAACATCACTGTATTATTAACACCATTCTAATTCCAAACCCAAAGCACAGCTTTGTAGTAGCTACTGAGAAGAAATTAGCTCCATCCCACCTGGAACCAGGGCAGTGTTACAGATTTTGCATTGCTTTATTAGAAAGCATTGGACTATTCCCATTAAATGTACTCTACTAGGGATTTTACTGTTAACTGTGTATTGACACAGTATCTTGTGTGAGTGATCCAAATTTTAATGATTTTATTCTCTCCATCAACGTGATGTATCATAATTGCTTTTTTGGATGAGTTACAAGCTGAGCGTAAATATTTAGTATTAATGAATTCAGGTTTATAATGTGTAAGTGTATCTGTAGTGCAGCAAATATGCATCCATCCATGAAGAATCTACTGTGCTCAGGGCAGGACTTCTCCCTTTCTTCCTCATCTTCCTCTTCCTGTTTCTCTTGCTTGTGGAAAACAAAATAACTTGTTTTTCTCCATTTGTTACTGATCCCCTCAGCCTTGGCACTTCACCATGTTTACTGGACACACTCTTGCATTCCTGTCATGTCTTTTGTTATGAACAGATTGTCCAAATACTCAAATCTGTTCACAGGTTGCTGGCCAAGGGCTAAATCGCATTGACAACATGAGGTATTTTATCTTTTTGTTGTTGTTGTATTTATATTGTATTTTACAGACTTGCTTCTCCTGCTAGTGTGCTGGGGAACTTTGGACAGCAAGGTGGGAAATAATGAGATAGCAGCTGCAGATACGCCAAGAACAGATTCTGCTTTGCTTTCCAGGTCTGTGGCCTCACTGCAAACCCCTTTTGTGCTCTCAGGCCAAAGACTTGGTCTTCTCCTGAGAAACTGCCATTGTCATTTGTGTAAAAAAAAAGAGTGTATTGGAGGGGTCTTCATAGCCTCAACAGTTGCTTCCTGAGTTAGTGTGTGGTGCCTTGGGGTGCCCCCCTCTCTGAGGGCTCTGAAGCTCTGTTCAGACCAGTGTTTCTGTGCATTTCAGAGGTGAAACTCAAAGCACACAGAGAAAAGCAGAAGTGTGACAAAGGGTGGTTCTGGGTTTGAGGTTGCCACTTGGGAACAAATGCATGTGAATTCAGGTTTTGGCTCAGCTGATTGTTCTGCATCATCTGCCATTTGAAATGGAGCAACAGCAGCTATCCAAGAGGAAATGATCAGGAGAGGCCAAGGTAGTGCAAGTCCCTGAGACTGTATCACTGTACAAGACAGCTGCCCCTAGCTGGATCCTGTGTACTCAGTGGGGTTTCTGAAGTCCTTGCCCTCCTGCTGACCTCCACTTGTGGGCCCAGTTCTGCTTTGTCACAACAAGCTTTGTAGGGTGGCTTCTCCCTTCCCCTGTGCACCTCATGCCATCCTTTCTCCTTGTCCCTAGATTAAGGGCAAGTGGTGTAAAATGTCGGAGCCAGCACACAGCTGCTGACAGCTGTACTGGTGCTGAACATTTGCACAGAAGCTCTCTCAGTGTCTAACATGGAGTGCCCAGGGTGACTGGTGGTTCTGCAGGGGGCATGCAGAAAGGAGGATGAAGAACTGTGAAAAGATGAGGCTAAAATCAAAGGCTGGGAGAAATGACAAAGAGAGCAGTGAATGTTTCTCTCCAAGAACTCCTCATGAGTCCTTAGGTTTCCTGCTGCCTTCCCACATTTTATAAATGGACTGAACAGATGACAGTTTATATATATATATATAAACCCAATGAGATGCTGCTAGTCTTCTGTGAAATTGGTTGGATACCTAGTGATAAGCTAATATTTAGTAGCAGTTTTCCCTCTCATGACAGTATGAGTCCTAAATATCCAGTTTTATTTGGTGTCTTTTGTAATAAGGGAGATGATATTCTCATTAAGGCATGACTGGGCTAGAGCCAGGCTCCCTCTTCTCAGGCTGGCTGCTCTGACAAGATGGTCCTGGGCTGTTACAGCTCTTGTGGAGACCAGAGCCTCCTGGGGGTTGGCTGTGATGCCTGCACACTGGTCCTGCCTCAGGAAATGAGAAAAAAATCAATGCAGGGGAACAGGAAAGAGGCTGTTGAGATCACCTTTTTCTGGCAGCAGTGGCTGGCCAGTGGCTTCGTGTGCATCTCTCAATCAGGAGTCTCTGCTGGCCTGTGGCTTTAAAGTTTTCTAGTGTTCTGCATCAGTCTGTAATTGCTCTATGTCTGAGCTGACCTGGCCTGTGGTTAATCACTTGCACATATTCCACAGGCTTGCCCAGAAAGCGGTAGGCATTTTCAGAGAGTGGGATAACTACTTCTCTAATGCCAGCAATAAAATTGCCATTTATATGAAAAGGCCCAGAGTGCTTAAAATTGAGTTGGAAGTAGTAGATGAGGCATTGCTTAATTTTCTCTTGCCCTTTCAATACCACAGTCAATTTTTGCTGCTGTTTTTAAAAATAAATTGAAGAAAATGTGCATGCTTGTAAGCCTTTTAGCTATGATTAAACTCTTAGAATTTTTTTTCTTTCTTCCTTTGCCTTAAATTAAGTCTTAGTAAATAAATAATTTTAAAGTAAGTTGGAGACAAGTAACAAGGCCTGTTCTGAATAGTTTGGAGGCCCCGATGTTACCTGATGGAAGGCCTTTCTCATATATTATATTGTAATTTATTTAACACTGCTAATATTTTATAGCCATAACTGCAGTGCAGTAAGAGCTCTATGGTCATTCTGTAGGGAGCTCAGCCCTAAAATTGCACATAAAAATTTTGTGCTGCTGGATCTTGTTGTAAGTTCAACTCACTGATCCACTCAGTGGTTTTATTAGCAATTTAAATTAAAAACACCTGTTTGGAAATTTCCAAGCTATTTTGGAGAATTCCAAACTGGGTTTCCATGGTGAAAGTGTCATCAGAACAAGCTTGTACTGTTAATTGCCATATATCCCTCTCATATGTCTTACAAAGAAATGCCTTGAATTGTTTTGCTCATTGACCTCCTAGTCACTTTAAGCCCCAGTGGATGCAGGCTTCTTTGAGGATCTAGATTTACTTATTTTTTTGTTTAGCTTTCCAAGTATAAAGTTAAAAACCTTATGGATTGATTTCCCTTTGCCTTAACACAACAAAACACAGCCTATCAAATACATCACTGCAAACTCACCTTAATAATCTGAGTTTTCAGACTCACTCAGCCTGAAAATAAATTAGAATGCACTAGAATTAGGTTCCTGCAAGAACATTTTCTACCACAGGAGTTCTAATGAGCAGGTAACAGATAGACTGGGCAAGGACCTGCATAATAATAAAACACATTATGGATGGAAGCTAACAAAATGACAAAAAGTGCAGCAAAACAAAAAGGAACAACAACAGTCATTATTCTCAAAGAATACCAATGGAATTATTAAACCACATATTGGAACATTGTCATTGCAAGCAGCACTAGCTGAGATTGAAGCTTACTGCGTGAGACTGTGTGAGTGGTACACGTGTGTATAATTGTCTCTAAAGGAAATTTTGAGGAGCTTGAATCTCAAGTACTCTGTTTTTTGGATGATTTAGGCTCTGTTTTGACTCTCAATTCCCTTGCACACTGCAGTAAAAAGCAGGACAGAGACTTGTCTGGCTCACGTTCTTCCTGGCCGCCGGAAGCACAGGGCACAGAGTGCTCCTCTGCAGGGACAGTCTGAGACACTTGTGCAGCCATTCACATTCACTGCGGTCACTGAGTGACTTCACTTGGGAGGAAAGAGCTGACCTTGGTTTGTCTGCATAGGAAACAGAGCAGTTTGTTTCTACTGCCCTCTGGCTCTGTACTCCTGACAGAGCACAGAGGGACAGATCTGAGCCTGGCTTTGACAAAGGATGTGAGGAGGCTGTCCATGGAAGTGGGACAGAAGGGACTGGGGGTCCTGCTCAGGTTTCTCAATTTTGTAGTAGCTTCTTCCAAACTTAATAAATAATGGTTTGAGTCTCTGGTTTCTAAAACAAAATGCAACCCATTTGCTCAGCTTAGGTGTCTTCTTCCTATTAGTCTGCATTTTAACAGTTTTGTGACTTTGCAATCAGACTCTTCCCAGCTTAAATAGCTTCAGTTCATATTCTCACAAGCAATGTAAACCTTTTTTACATTGGAAGTGATATTGATGTCTTTTTAAAAGGGATCTTTAGCTGCTCTAATTGTACATCAGTATTAATATAGGAATACAGCCTTTAATTTCCTGCCTGTATTCCTGTTTCATTTAATAATTTTAAAAATATTAATCCATAGACTTTATTTTTTCTTTCCAGTTCATTAGTTACATTTAATGTTTATCTCATGAGAGTGAAAAATGTAGGGAAATAGTTAATTTCTAGTTGTTATGCTGCTTCTGGTGGAAATATATAACAGACTTAGGAATGCATCTGGCTTTCCTTTTTCTGCTATGCACTACTCAATTCTGCTGAAAGCGAGGAATAAAATCAGTGCTGTTCATTTTCTTATAATTTGAAGCAATCCACTTTCTCCTAGCCTGAAATTCAGAATATTTCCCAATCCCACTGTGTTCAGAACATGAAGGAAACATTCATCTGTTCAGTCCTAAAAAAGAAAATTCAAATGTAGCTTTAACATTTCTCTTTGCTGATGTGGCCTTCCTCTGACACACACTGATTGCCTGTCATACTCTTTAAATCAAAGCTATAGATCTGCATGCTCCATACTATCCCTTCTAAAAAGGCATCTAATTGTTTCTGTATGCAGCTTGAAGGGCAGTAAACACAGATTAGTAAGTATATACATAAATAACTCCAATGTTTTGTGAAAGCTTATACTTTTTATTTATTTTTATCTGCATTTTATCTGCATTTCAAGAATTATAGATGCTAGCATCTAGGAGATGACCCAATTTTGTCACTGTCATAGAAGGGAATCTCTCCTTAGGAGATATTTCTTTCCTTGATACTATTATTTTGTGAGCCCTTTTGATGCTGTTCTGGATCTTGCATCAAAGCTATCCTAATTTTACTGATACACCTATGAAATATCCCTTTTTTAATATCTGAGAGTGGATTAAAAGTGTCAGCTTGGATCACTCACAAACATCTGTGAAACTCCACAGTTTGGACTTCCCAAATTTTTTCTAGTGTCCTACAACCTGGGATTGCATTTAGTTTTCCATTCCAGAATCCAATAGCAGGACTATAAAAAAGCCTTGGCTCTCATTTTAAGTATGTTATGGATATAAGGCAAAACTTGAAAATATGACAACAGGTCATATTTAACTGTTTAACTCAAAACCCATCATGGGAAATATGCTGATTTTACCCTTTCCCTCCACAAAGTTTCTAGAAGGCACTTTAGAACTGCAATAATGTAATTGTGCTGCATCTGTCTTTTCTTACCTGTAATCATCTACTTTTGTTGTAAAGCAGTGTATCCACTGGTTAAATAGCTAGGTGCTGCTAGCTCTTATTTAACTGTTATCTTTCACTTCCTACTGAGGTAAAAATGAGATGGAGATTCTAGAGACCAGAATAATGAGCTGCTCACCGCCAGGAACATTAACATTTCTGTATGCCATTCTAGGTAGGGTACAAAATCATTTCACATGCAAATTCACAGAAGTGTGTGTGCAAAGCCCAGTAAGGTTCATCCTTCTAGCACTGAGGATGTGGTTTAGTGGTGAACATAGTGGTGGTGCTGGGTTGGTGGTTGCATTTGATGATCTTAAAAATATTTTCCAACTTCAATGATTCAGTGATGCTATTTCTTAAAGCTCAGTAGGCCATCACTACATTTATTAAGTGGGTGAAAGTGCCTATTAAAAGATGTTGTCATGACTTCTCTGTAGGATTTGAAAGTCTACTGTTCCAGTCTTATACATAATGACCTAAAATGTTTGAATCGAGGCTGCTCTGGTTTCAGATTTTAATCATGGCACCACCTTGAAGGAATTTTTTTGTCTTAGCATCTCAAAATTGAAAACTCTGGGCTGGCTGGTGCAGTAAGGACAGAACAACAGGCTGCTGTGCCCTGTGTGGGCACTGGGTCACAGGGCAGGGAAAGGGGTATCACATATTCTGGAGCAGAGAACAGTATTTTCTTGGGCTTAAAAATACATAAACAATTAAAAAGCATAGCTGAATTACTCTTCTGAGGGACAGAAGTATCCTCTGTGTGCAGTCTGGCATGCAGATAACTGATCTGGACTTCAGTGCTGGAAGCTCACACAAATATTGTCTCAGAGCTTCTTTCCCTTTCAGTTGTTTTTAAGTAGGCTGCTGCCTTCAATGTAGCTTTGGGAGAGGGAAATCCACTTCATATGATATCAGGGTTATTGTTCCTAGATAGAAGATTTTTCAAAGGGGTTTAGGCAACCTGGAAATGTACAGGCACTACAACTTATTACCAGCAGCTTTGCAGATTGTAACTATAATTCTTAGAGCAAAGGAAAGCAACGACACATTATTTGTGGTTTGTCATCTCTACATAAAATCGGGTCCAGACTTTGTGTGACCCTGGCTGCCACAGCTCACAACCTCAGTGCACACACAGCATTATTTCTTCAAGCTGAGACACTTGAAACATAACATTCAGTAAATGACAGCTCTGAAGAGTTGCCTGAGGAATAAAGGGAATTTACACACTTTCAGTTTGAACAGCACAGAGCTGATCACATCTCATGCAGGGAACTAAACTAGTACATTTTAATTTACCATTATACCATTAAATGCAGGTTACAAGGGTGTTGCTCTTTGTTTTAATGTTTTAGCTCTCTAACAAATCCTCACACATACTCTCACAGCTTGGAAAACAAGCTGTTGCTTTAGCAAAATTCCATTTCACTGCAGCTTTGTAGTGGTGACCCTTTGGGCAATGTAAGTACATGTCCCTAAAGGAGCATTTAAGCACTATTTTCCGTCACTGTCAGAGCTTGTTGGACATAGGTTTTGCTCAAAATTTTGGCAAAAAGCTACTCTTGCAGGAAAAAAAAAAGCACAACACAGCAGTTCCCAAAATTATCTGATCATCCCCATTTGCAAAAGTAATTCTGTGAGTGATGAAAATCAGCATGTGCTAATTTCTGGCAGCTTTGGAGGTTTATTGGCAGCTTTTCTTGTAGCCAGTTGTCTCTGGTGTTAAATTCCTGTGTACATAAAGACCTTTTAATAGTCTGCTGGAGTTCCTGGGTCTGGCCCA
Source organism: Agelaius tricolor (assembly GCF_023055355.1). Classification (NCBI taxonomy): domain Eukaryota; kingdom Metazoa; phylum Chordata; class Aves; order Passeriformes; family Icteridae; genus Agelaius; species Agelaius tricolor. The sequence continues at coordinate 10,188,161 of NW_027269272.1, forward strand.
TTAGATCTGTGCATGGATACAGAGGAGAAAAGTTTCTGTGCTTTGCATTTGGACAATTCACCTTGATTTCTAAAGGGAATGGAGATGCAATGAATGTTTTGGAGGACCTCAGTGTGGAAAGGGTTCAGGGTTGTGCTGGGTACATGCATGAGTGGGGACAGATGTGTGTTTGCTGGCTGGCCTCTCTCAGTGTCCTCACTCCAATCACTGGGTCCTGACCACCTCTATGCCCACTACACTTGCTTGTCACATGCTCTGATGTGCAATATTAAATTAACTGTGTTTCTGAAAATAAAATGTCCTTTTTAATTTATTTCTATGAACAAATAAGTAGCTTCTGACAACCCTGGCTAAGAAACTGGCATCTGTCAAGACAAGGAAAGAGTTTTTTATAGTATTATTTCTAAATTTAGATGTGAAGCTCATTAATATTCTGTTGTGGCAATAATGATCACTTTGTTACACATAGAAAAGTGACATAAGCAGGGAGATCTTCATGAGAATTTTGTATCTTAGTGAAAAGCCTCTTCAGGTTCTGAGGAGAACAGTTGATACTGATGTACAGGATTTAATGTAGCTTTATTTAGCAGATTGAGACTGTCCTGGGAGGAAGGAGGGAGGGACACCAATGTACACATCTGTGGAGTGATTCCCTTTCCTGTTTCCTGGGTTTATTTCACTTATCAAAAATACTGGACTTAGTTTTTTGAGTCTGTTTCATTTTGCAAAGCAGAGATTGTCACTGCTGTCCACTTAAAATACAGAGTAGTGATTGACAAAAGAGCTGAAACCTTTTCTTCAGACATCAGAAGGAACAGAGATATGGTGATACCTAATAGCACAAGGGTAGTAATTCTAGCTGTAAAGTCAAGGTGATGGGCCCAGGCAGGGCTCTTCTAGGTAAAAACGGAATTTCTGCTGAAGACTTCTTTGGGTTTCACAACCTGACAGCAGAGTGATGTATCCAGCAGAACATTTATGTAGCTAGGTTGGGTAAACTGCAGTAAAATGGGGTTTTTTTGTTTGTTTTCTGTACAAAGACCAGTCCAGAACCCAGAGTCCTTGTAAGTGGAAAAAATACCCAAATAAACCTTGCACTGTTTATAAAAACTTGTACTGTGCGTTCCCCTAAAATGAAAATTTTAATATACAATTTGTAGGTTAAATTTGATTTAGTCCTATTTAAATTGCTAATGGGCAGATGTTTCCTTAGTAACTACCAGCTGACCCTGAATATCAAAGAAAGCAGTGCCTAAAATTGTACCCAAGATATTCAGACAAATGCCTGTTCAAGAGAATGTAAACTTCCAAATTTTGTCATGTGCTGAGATGTCTGGATGCAAAATTGCCCCATATGAATATAACAGAACTGGAGTGATGGCTGTTGCAGAAAACTGTCCCTGTCACATCCCTGCTGTAACTATGCCACTGAGACCTTCTCCCAGCATGCCAGGAAGTGCCTCTCCCCTTCTTACCTACTCACAGGGCACTTAGAAAAGGAAATGAAGAGGCAGATCAGCTCAGAGAATGTATTTTGAACTGCAAATTGTGAATGACAATATTACCAGAAGAATAATGTGAATAACTAGACCTTCAGGTCACCAGATGTGTAAAAAATAATCTGTAAGTTTTGCTATGGGTCATGTTAAAATGCAATTTGTCAGGAATTTTCCTCCAAACTGAAATGCTGCTCTTCCTGTTCACTGCCACTCAGGATTAAAAAGTATTTGAGTCCTTTCTCTTTGGAACTGGATACCATAGGAAGCATATTCAAAAACTAGAATTTCCTTGTCAATTCAATTTCAGCTTGGATTTAAAAAAAACGTAGTGTCATGTTTGCTTTGGGGACTGAGAAGAGCATCTGTACAACCAGTGTTTGAAATAAGCCTAAACTGGGAAAAGCTAGACCCAGTGTAACATCTCAGCCCACACAGAGCACTTGGTTTACAGGCCTCTGTCTTGGAGTTTCACCTCATTTCATTAATTTCTTCAGCTTTTAACTTTTCACAACATCTGATCCACAAAAAGGGTTTTTTACTCTGTAAAGATTTCTTTTTTCCATTGAAACTTTGAGTCAAAACCAAAGAAACTTTTTTTTTTCCAGAAATGCCCAGGAATTATTTTGCATGTTAATTTATTCCCGTATCTCATTGAAATATTTACTTAGCTGCAGTTGCTCAGGCAGAATGGAGTCTGAGCCATGTGGCTTTCCAGTGAATGTGATAAAAACACAGCCTTGGTCGAGCTCCACCTGTTTTTGACAGGATGCAAAACCCCACTCCATTAATGTGAACATGCATTTGCACTCAGTTTAAACATTGCATATGCTCCATGTCTAATTCTAGGTGACTCTGAACATATGAGCTTTCATTTGCTGGCTTTTAGCTGTGCATCCCCCAGTGCAAAATTAAAAATAACTGTATCCATATAACAGCAGAGCACTTTTCACTCCAGCCTCTCCAGTGCTGTGCATTCACAGCCCACAGATGTGCCCCTGTGCATCAGCTGGTCACCAGGCACAGGTGGGCTGCAGCCCTGGGGTCCCTGTAGCCCAGGTACAGCAGGGACAGTTGGTCCTGCTGAGGAGAGCAGTGCCAGGCCTTTGGGGATGCTCAGCCCAATGCAGGCATCCTTAGTCCCTGGTTTAAGAGACAGTCTGCTATAAATAGCAGCAGTGCCAGTGGAAAATAGAACTAGTACCTGCACTTCTGTTCAGACTCATGAAACAATTTTGTTGAGCTCTCTGTGGATCAGAAAGGTCCTTACTCCTCAGTTACTCTTTTCCAAGCTGTCTAGCTTGTGTTAAATTTGTTCTGAAAATAGCAAACAAAGTTTTAAATTTATCAGAATTTCTCATAAAGTGTTTTGGGCTTGTTTTGATTTTGCTTTTTTTTACCTCCTTTTTCCCTGAAATTCCAACTATTGCTAGAATTTTCAATGTCTAGCATTATAAAATAGTTCACTGCAGAGCATACCAGATCATCATTTGAAATCAGATTTTCTGGCATCATATGGAAAACCTGCTGTGGACAGTCTTGGTTAGTTTTGCTTTTATTACCCATTGTGCACTCAGAGGGATTACAGCTGTCTTTTGGTTGCTCCCCAGGGATTCAGTTAATCTTACAGTGCAGCCACAACGTGGTGTGGCAGTTCAGTTTCTTCTGGAGAATCTTCTGTGAGTCCTGTTGGGGATGGCAGATTGTCAAGAAGAGCACAAAGGGCTTAAAGAAATAACCCAGTGTCAAAATAGGCAGTGGATACACATCTGTGACTGGTGTTGCTTACAAGAGATTCATGAGGCACAAGCAATTTCCACAAAGCTTCCTTGGGTGTTTCAGTGCAATTATTTGGGTACTCAGAGCAGGATTGTCATTGCATGTCTGCAGGATCAAACCCTGGGCCTGTGGGTTTGACAGGTGGGATAAAAGAATAAATTTTATTTTGTAGCACTAATGTATTCTATATATCCTGAGAGGCCTGACTTCTTAAGCAGCACCTGATCTCCTACCTCAAAGCAGAGGCATACAGTAGAGGGAAGAAATTTGATGTGCATAGACATATTGGCTGCTCATTTTAGGCAGTCCTCCAGATGCACAAAATGGCTCTAAATCTGACCTTTGTCACAACTCATTTATGCTTTAGCCTATATCTAAAAGGATGGGATTATTACCCTCTGGATCTTGATTTGAGATCATAGTGAGTCGTTTGAGTAGTTCAGAAAAGTAATGCAAAAAAAAGTGTGTATGTTCTTTGGGAATAAGAAGGGGGAACTCTCAAGTGTTTTTAAAAAAATAGAGATAAATGTGTGTAATTTGCATGTTTAATTTTTGTAATAAAAATGGTATAGATTTGTGCAAAACCATACCTACAGTGTAGTTCCTGTATCCATGATTGTCCATGATTGATCCTGTCCTTATTTCTTCAGTATTACATTTCATGGTCTGTTGAAATCATGTTTAGGGGGATAAAAATAGTATATCTTCTGTTGTTTTGGCATCCAACCTCTAATTTACAAATATAATTTATGCTAATCTTGAAAGTGCTTCTCAGATATAAAGTAAAATGTGTCATCCTTAGTACATGTGTGCATAATTTATTCTGATGGGGAATAGACATTTCAAAGCCATTTCAGCCCTTCATATGCAGAACATTTGATATGAGCAGGGCACAGCTGGGTGTTCTCTGCTGTAAGAGCAAGGAAATGGTTAAAACAGCAGTAGCTACTGTCTTAACCCAGAAAATATAAATACACCATGGGATAAACTGTTGTTTGCACAGTCAAGCCAGCTTGTACAGGATCCTTGAGTTAGGTATTTTTATTCCTTTTGTTTTGCTGATGATTAGTCATTTCTGCAGAAAATTCTTCCTATGATAACAGTTAATTTTTTAGTGACTTCTGTCTCTGACTCAGATGGCTTCCCTGGTGGATTAGAAGTGTGTCAGGGGGGATTAGCTCAGCGTGGGCTTGCAGCTCCCCGGAGGGAAGGAGCCTGGCCATCCTCGTGTTTCACTGCCCTGGAACTCCCAGCTCTCCCCATTCCTCAGAGGAGCCTGCAGAGACTCCCAGCTCAGGTTCTGCCAGCAAATGAACCAGCATCTGTGGTCAATCTTCTTCAAGTACAAGAGGAGCGAGCAGCTGCTCTTGAAATGGTTTCTCTTGGCTACCTGGAATGCCAACCCTTAGAAGGATGGTGACCTTCTGTGGTCCCTGACTGGAATGTGTCACAGCAAAGAAATTAAAATACCTTCAAAGATGACACATCCCCAGCAGAGCAAATCCCTCTTCCTCCTGTTCTGGAGGTCAAATCTTATAATCAGGTGTAGCTCCCTTTTTGAACTTGTGCCAAAAAAGCAGAAAATCCAATGTAAAGCAGCACAGGAAGAAAAAAGGAAACCATGCAAAGATGAGGAGAACTATGAAGGGGTTCTTAGTGCCTGAGGGATGAAAATAATGCAGTGTAAATTTAAACTGATAGGAGAATTTTTGCATGAAAACCAAGAACAAGAGTTGATAGATAGCTAGGAAGAAAATCTATCTCCAGGGTATTCTGACTTCATGGTCTCAGTCCAAGATTTCTACTCCTTACAGCTGCACTGAGGAATTCAATTCTATTTTGTTTATAGTTAAACAGTGACACTAAGTAAACAAAAGTTTTCATACAACTATTAATTTTTTTCCAGGAATTAATTCAGTTTCTATCTGGACCAAGTAATGAAACAGCACAGCAAATTAAAATTGTTCTTTGCAATATTAAATAGGAACAATGCAAACTAAAAAGACCGCACTGATTGATGCAGACAGCTTCTGCATACTTTTTGTTTGCCATATATTTTTCATCAATGTGATGAAAATTTATTTGCCATAGTTTTCTAACTTAACAACTTGAAAAAATGTTCAGAGTCAGCAGGCACATTATGACTCATGGCAAAGCAAGGTAGACATGACCTTCCCCATGCTGTTTGCATTTAGAGTACTTGCTGTGTTCATTTCTAATGTTTAGTCTTCCTCTGTAACTTTCACTCTTGTGATATGTAGTGAAATTAGTAATATAAAAGACTTTCTCCTCTGTAGTTCTTCAAAGATGTTCTTCCATTATTCTCTGCTGTAGTTACATCAGTACTCCAGGATCTGCCCTGTGGAAAAGAGCAGGCAGAGCACCAGAAGTGAGCTGTGAAGTGTGCAGCCCTGCCATGACCACAGCCTACATGCCAGCAGGCTGTAGGAGCAGCCAGGCCAGTGTGGGTTAATGCTAGCTCAGTTCTGACCTCAAAAAACTCAGCTGGCAGACAAAACCTGTATGGAGCTGTAATGAGACTCATTGGATCCATCAGTCAGATCTCTTGTTCATATTTTAGAAATGAAAGCTGAAATCTGCCGTAACTGGTTTAAGACAGATCTGACTGTTTTGGTATTTGCTGTAGTGATTTAATTCCATCACTGTGTGGGAGAGGGAGAGGGATGGGATTTTGCTTCCCTTGCAGTGCCCCCAAGGAGAGAGTGTGTAACCTGGTAGCACTCGACGGTCTGCATGGGCCTGCTGAGGTGGGGTTGGAGCTGTAACGTGGCTCTGAAGGGAGAGATGGTTCACAACAATCTTCTTAAAGGTGTCTGACACTTGGCATTGCCCTTTTCTTCACCCATGGCAGCATCAGTCACCAGACCTGGGCAAACACTGAAGTGCATTTTCAGCACCAAGTCAGCTTTGATGTGTTTAACGTGAGCAATCATGTGATTCATTTTGTTGTTATATAATCATGGCTCTCTTTGCAGACAAATGTCTTGCATTTTTAACAGCTATTTAAGCTGTAATTCTTTGTCAGAGAAGCATTTGATCTGGCCAAGTTCAAATTGAAACTTCCCAGAGGAATAATCCAAATCTGCATTTCCATATATATTAATAAACTATATAATACTGGCATCAACTCACATAATACAGTTTTGAAATGAGATAGAACTCATTATCAGTACAATGAGGAGCACAGAGTATTACCTGTCAGAAATAATGGAGTGAGATCTACACAGCTCCTTTCTCTCTCACTGTCTTTGTAGTCATTGCTGCACAGCAAGTTATGTGTAAACCTTTGTCAGCTTGTTGTGCTGAAGTGGGACACATGCTAGCCCCAGCCAATTCCTGTGGCTGTGAGCAGGAGGAGTATATAAATAAATCCTTTCATTCTGTCTGGGTTCATGATGTAACAACAGCAAGACTGCATTGCACAAGTCTAAATGGACCTTCAGGATGCTGCTACCTGAGGGCAGGGGATGCCACATTTGAAATCTGCCATCCTGCTTTTGATTTTGTGTTCTTGGTGTGAGTCTGGATTTATTCCTTTCTCTTTACACACAGGGGATTTTGGTCTGCATTGCTGAGGTGTGAACTTGGCATCCCACTGTGTGTTGTGCTGGTGTGAGCTGGTCAGACCCAGCTGGGAGACACACACTGCCCTATACTGGGAATTGCTACCAGTGGAGGAAACAAACCTAAGTCTATTGTGATCCTGGTCAGTGACTAGGGCCCAGGACCAAAGATTGGAGAGTAATCTTCTTCAGCTTTTGGTTTACAGAGCTTATCCAGCAGCTGAGTGTTAGCTCCTGCATTCAAAGACTCCTTTAAATGTGGCTGAAAACAGGGAAATGGTGCTGTGCTGGTTTTGCCTGGTAGCTGAGCAGAGGATATAGGAAAGCAAGACCAGATCTATTCCAGCTGTGATGCTGCACAGCAGCAAGTTCTGTTCCCATCTGTACCCACAACCTCTCTCTCACCTGGCTGTAGGCTCTTTGCTCTGGAGAAAGTGTAGGAAGCAGGTGAGGGTTTCATCTATGTTGAAATTAAGTAAAGAATGAAAAATCAAGCAGGGGAGAAGGATTTGATTTAATTGTTTAATGATACAGTGCATTTAGACACCAGGAGTACATTTTGTAAGTTTTAATTTCTGGAATACAAGATGCAGCAGTTTGGCAGAAAACCTGTCCTGCTGCATATAAATGCAGTTCTGTGTATTCTTAGGAAAAGGGTGAAATATATCACCTCAGGGGGATTTGTGCAAGTCCATCCAGCTTGCCATAAGAACCTGGCTTATAGTGGATGGTTCAAACACCTTCACACAGCAGTGAAGTAAATGCAGTAATTAAATAATGTAAACTGTTAAGAATTGTAGCATTGGAGACATGGCAAACTGAAATTTTCTTTGCTAAACATGATTATCCAATAGACTTAAGAAAGGAAGCAGACTCCCCACCTGCATTCTTCATCATGTTTGGATAGTAATCTTCTTTAAATAATATGACAGGCTCTTTCTGTAGTCCAGTGTCAGAGGATTATACTATTTTCAGAACAATTTATGAAAGATTAGTAGAGGCATAGTTAATCATTCAAACTAACTACAGGTTTTTTAGAAATATTCAAATTAATGAGTTCTACCTCTTGATCTTTCTGGCTGCAAATCCCTTTGGAATTGATGCCAATTAGGATTTAGTAACAACTTGGCTGTGAGCATGGACCAGTGTGTGAACACGTGTGGCAGGCGTGTGTGCACACATTTACATATGTGGGTAGGTGTCAGTGCCCCTGGAAAGTGGCACATGGTCAGTTAGACCTGTTAGTTCTGTTGTTAACCAGTTTTGAAAGTGGACATCTCCACTTGGAGAGGAAATGGGATAAGAATGCAGGGAGAGTAATAAGCAAACAAAAGTTCTGCTTTATCATGCACAAGGCTGTATATTGCTCATTGCCAGTCTGAAACTTTTAGGACAATTCAATGCAACTTGTGTTTTACCTACAGTGAAGATGGGGTGGAAATGAGGTGGCCTTGCTTACTCTTCACACTTTTGAGAAATGTTCTTCTCTTTTTAAGAAGGAAATGTATTCCAGCACCATACAAACTTCACCAGACCAAGGCAACATCAAGTAAGAAACTTTCAGAGAAGCACTTACCCCACTCAGAGCTTTACTCTGTGTGAAGGGGAAACAGGAGCTAATTAGAGCTTTCTGATGCTTCACAATTCTTGTGCTGACATTTCTGTGTGCCCACAGTGGTACCATTTCAAACCTCCTTGCAAACAGGCCCACATTGACCTGTGTGTGTTGCTGAGTTTCTTTGCATAGTCACTGACTTGCTTGAATTGAAATGTGCTGTTGGTTTGCAGTATAAACACCAGTAAGAGCTGTTTTTCAGAACTGATAAGCATGAGTGGAACAGGAATAATATCAAGTTCTCAGTCAAGCCACCCACAGAAAAATGCAGTGATTGGTATGGTAGCACTTGTTTCAACTGAACTTTCCTTCCTCTTTACCTGTGTTTCTAAATGGCTGGAGGTTATTTTCTTCCTCGTGTCCCACCTCCATGGCCTTTTCATCTCCTACATTTGTAATTTACTAGTCTGAAGCTGCTTGTGTTGCAGATTTATGGGGATTTGATGTGATGTTGCATTTCCTATAGCCAAGTAATTTTTAGAATATTTCTTCTCTACCATTCTTTAGTCTCAAGGGAAAAGATTGATTGGATGCCATGAGCCTTGTTTCCCAAGCTACATGAGCATCTGTAGTCAAAGATGAGTGTCAGGGGGTGTGGATCAATACCCCCTGTTGTATTTCTAAAGTGTTATTCTTTGCCCTACTTACAGTCTCCTGTTTTCCTGAAAACTCAGTTCTGACTTTCAATGTTTGAAATTTGTTCTGTAGAAAATTTCTAGTTACAATACTATGAAACCTGACAAAAGCTTGTCTTGATTTCTTTTTGTAAAATTCTGAGTGCTTAGCAGTGTATCTATATCTCAGTTGTTGGCAGCTTATATTGAAAACTAGACTTTTCTAGTAGTCATCTTCTTTCCAAAGAGCAATTCTTGTTTTCAAAATCAAAAACATGATCTGCTTGTCACAGGCAGAACTGAGACCCTGGTTCCAGACATGGTTCAGGCAAAGGAGGACCTTTTGCTTATATTTGTATTTTCTCTTACAGCATAGGTGGAGAAGTAGCAAGAGGAAATGAAGGCAGCTACGTGGGGAAACATTTCCGCATGGGATTTATGACAATGCCTGCTCCTCAGGACAGACTGCCACACCCCTGCTCCAGTGGCTTCACTGTCAGATCCCAGTCTCTTCATTCAGTTGGAGGAACTGATGATGAAAGCAGCAGCTCTCGAAAGCAGCCGCCTCCAAAACCGAAGCGAGACCCCAACACCAAACTGAGCACCTCGTCTGAAACTGTCAACACTGGAACAACAAGCAAAAGTGGGAAACTACCAGACAGGACTGAAGGTAAACACTGAAATTCTTTGAGAAAAAGGGAGTTGATGAACCAGTCTTAAGATCATCCTGTTGCATTTAAGAATTACCTGTATGTTTCCCTATTTGTGTAACAGTGCCAACACAGGTATCCTAGACCACTCATGTCTAAATGTTGGACCAACTATCCAACTGTTCTGGATAGTTTTGCTTTTGACATTTGTCACAGAACTGCACTACTTACATGGTCTGGATGTACACTGGAGAATGAGCTGAGCTTATTCAAAGTGAAGGGGGAAGAGATTGCTTTCAGTCAGAATGTAGGCCAAAGTTATCGGCCCACCAGCCAAGGACCACTGACCATACCTTTAGAATGGTGCAAACCACAGCTCTGGAAAGGGCTCTCCTCAAAAAAGGAATGAAGAACAGAAATTAATAAAAAGAATACTTCCTGGCCCTGAAACTCCACAGCAAGGAAATATCATCCAACAGTAAAAATTTTAGCCAGGATGATATAATGGATAGCCCAAAGCTTCTGTTTGTGTCTGAGTCTACATTTTCTCTTCCCATTCCTCCCAGTTCATTTCAGCCAGAGAATTAACAAATAGTTTTAGTGAAGACATTGCTTCCTTACTCTGCACTGCTAAAGATGAGCTAACACTGTAGGGGTCATCTCCTTCCTTTATTCCATGCTGTAAATACATTCTGTGCAGCAGTAGGACCAGCTGTACTCTCTCCTAGAGAGATCAGGATGACTCTGCTTCACAGTGTGAACTGTAGGAAGGAACCCATAAGGACAAATGGTTTGATCAGTGCTGGTGTCTCCCACTGCTGGGTTATATATCAGTTTAACATCTGATGCAGCACATTGTCCTCCTAGTGGGTATCCCTTTGCTTGGTGCTTGGCCAGAAATACTTGTTAGCTACATTCATGCTATTACCCCCTTTAAGCAAATCTGATGAAAAAGAAGTTATTGATGATAACAAAGATGCCAATGAATGTGTAAATCATGGTGGCACATATGTCTATGATTGTGAAGTTGAACACAAGTGCTGAGCAAAGCTGTGGATTTATTTATGCTCTTGGTAGTTGTTGTGCATATGACATTTTTCATTACTTCCATATCTTGTCTTATTCAGCAACCATGACATCAACTCCATGCAGACTAACATGACAAATGCAAGCATTAAATAACTGTCCTTAACAAAAGCAGTTTTCCACAATTTTACTGGACCAAAGCCTACACAGAAACCATTTAACTTTGATATTTAAATTTTCTTATCAGGAAGTCTTTCAAATTTTAGTTTAGTATCAAAAGAGGCACAAACTTGGTCTGATATGCTCTGAAGTGAAAGGCAGGAGCTCTTACATTACTCAAACCCTTTTTTTAAAAATATAACATTTAAAGTATTTTTATAATTCTTTAATATGTCTCTTAGCACTCTTTTTCCCTGAATCTGTCCAACCAGAATCACCAAGACTAGATGAAGTTTGTTTTGCAGACAGGGTAGTAGGAAAGGTTTTAATGTTTTTTAATTTCTTTAATGACTATTCCTGCAAGTGTGAATTGAGTCACACAGTACACAGTGCTGTTCAGAATAGCTGACCTCAGCACCATCTCTAGGATGCTTAGGAATGGAATCTGTTTACATCCATATCCCAGCCCTTTTCCTCATTTGCTGAGAACCAAGAGAACTTGACAGATTTGAAGTAGCAATAATAACAAGGATAATTGAAATACATCCAAGTATTTTGCCAGCCTCACAGATATCATGACTTAAGAAGCTTTTGTCCTCACAGAACTAGATTTTCTTCAGCATTATTGTCATTCTGGACAGTTCTGAAAATTTTGTTTCCTTTCCCTCATCTTCTTCTGCCATCTGAAATTTGAGTCCAAGAAAGGAATATGCAGTCATGTCCCTTCTGACAGATTTCAAAGTTCAAACTTGGTTGACATTTCTGTTTCCAAAGACGCTTCTCCTCCTCCACTCCGTGCAGGTTGAGCTTGATCTATCCTATCACATGAGTTATGAGTGGCACATGTGGTACTGCAGCCTTGTTCACTCTGGTTCCTCTGCATGACACTGGTGCCATACCAGAGTCCAAGTATTGCAGAGCACCTTGGATTCTCATTATTGTCATCAAGAGCTGAATATTCATAGCAAGATCTCGGGAAAGAACTGATGAATGAGTAATACTCCATCACCAGCATAAAAGATAATACCTAAATGTTACTTTTCAGTGTGAATAAATGCCTTCATGGAACCTTAAGCATCTCTCTCATGTTTAATTTATGACATGTATTATGCTCATTCTCCTGCTTTGCAAGTAGAGCAGCAATGGGCAGTTTCAGGCTAAAATGAAGAAGTTCCTGGAGGTTTTCTATTGACAGAACCCTTTATTCTTAGTTGTTTTCATGTGTTCAGAATGCCTACCCTGCTTCTATGTATACTGGGGTTTCACTAAAGAGTTTAATACATAGAAACACCAGATTGTAGGTTTTTTGGTTTGGATTGGGTTTTTTATAAGGGAGCAGTCAATTTTTTAGCACAGATATACTCAAGGGTGGTACAAGATGGTGTTTAGATGAACAGACTGGATTTCTAAGATGTTTTACTCTCACTAGGAGAGGCTTTGTTATCAGATGTGCACTCCAAGGTAACTTTTATTCTGATGAATTTTCACAGTAATTTAGCTAATATAGGAAATGTTTATAACTATAGGAATGTTATATAACTATGGTCATACATTGATGACAACCCCTAAAGAGGAGCAGAACAGATGGAAGCCAAAGTTCATTACCTGTAGTATTGATTGATACAAACATTAGACAAGCTTTGTCACTGAATATGACATTATTATTGTTGCTCTAAAATTCCCAGCAAATTTAGTATATGAAATTTTGCTCAGAGAATCCTGTGAAACTCTGATTCTACCAGTCTTGTTTTTTGTAGGTCATTACTTATGTTTTTACCTATGTAGCGATTCTCATTCTAGTAGCAAACTTTGAATTTGAGATTTTGTAAGTCTGCCTCTTCCCAATTTCAGGTGAGAAATTCTGTAAGATAGAATATTCATGTTTTCTTTTGGATGTCTTTTAAAGCTCAGGTCCAAGAACAGGCAGGTTTAACTTTCAGTCACTGTTCTCTATGTTGTACCCAAATATTTGTATATGCATGTGTCTCACACATTTGCATGTACTTGTGATATTTGCAGGCTGAATGGCTACAGCCTTTTCCAGGAACTATGGGAAATAATGATGAAAAACACTCTTGTTTGTCCATCAACTACCACAGAATCTCTACAAAGGATTTGTCACAAAATTGTTCCCAGCACAATTTTTTTTTTATGGCTGTGCAGAATAATTCAGACTATAATATCTATTTTCTGACCTAGTGGCTACTTTGAAAAGGAATTTGCTACATTTTCTAGACAACCAGGGACAGCCTCATCGCTTGTTTTTATTAAACATATTTACTTTTTGCTTTTTGATAGTGATCCTCTTTATACAAATAAAAGCAGTAACAGATAGTAACTTTGATACTCTTTTCTTCATCAAATATTGAATATTATCCCATCATAATATCTGCCATAACATTAGGTTGGTTTGAATATGTCTGACTTCACTGCAGAAGGGGCAGAATAAATTTGGTCATGAGCTTGAAGGACCTTTTCCTCCTGAAGCACAAATAGCAGCAGTAACACCCCCACTGGTTCTGTGCACTTTTCCTATAAGTGCTCTGGCTTCCATATTTGTGGGAGTGTGAGAATCTTTCCTGAAGTTGCAGTGACACACATTGGCCCTGTCTTGTGCAGCAGCCCTGAGTTTGTTTTGTTCATCCCAGCCTACCTTGGCTCTGCCTGGAAGAGCCCTCTCCACCCTGAAGGCATCCTTCTCCTTGACTTTAGCTTTGTTGCTGTTTCCACACTTTGTGTCCCTTCCTGTACTTGAATATTCCATTTTTTACTCTCCTGGCTGCCTCTCATATGCACCCACTGAACGCCTTCCACCCAATGCATTTCTCCTCTCTGACAGATTTCTAGAAAATGTTTTTTTAAAAATGTGGGTTGTCTTTTCTTCAGGGTTTTCAAACTCTGGTAGGAACAGCAAACAAATGGAGCTGTGCCCCATGCATCACACATTGGAAGTGAGAAGTGAACTGAAAAGGGTAATTTAAAATAACATTTCAGCATAGAAGGCATATCTAATCTTCATCCTGAAAGGCTCTTTATTGCAAAAATGCAGGAATATAATTAATTGATTTGTTTTCAGTGCCCAATCTCACAGAAAAAGGAAGCAATAAAACAGTATAATTGGCTGATGTAACCAGCCTCAAGCAGTGTTTTTTGATATGATCACTGCATGTCTGCAGGAAAGGTTTACAGATCTGCTGCAGTGCAAATAAAAATGAAAATATATAAGTAAACTGCATTTTGAAAGTTATTTTTTGTTAAAATTCTGCTTAGTCATATGGAGTACTACATTATATAAAAATACACATGAAATATATAATTTGATTATAAAATTTATGTCTGCATAATACACATGTGTAATGAGAAGGCAGGTTCTATATACTTGCTTGTACATACAAATGTGCACACAGATACCAGTTAAAACTCAGAATAGCATTTTCACAATGCTATTCATGGTTGTAATTCTGCTGCTGCCAGAGCCAAAGGAAAATTTACCTCAGAAGTGAGAAAATACCTGCAGGAGACCCACCTCTTGAACCCACTCGATTTGTTTAGTGTTTTCCTTCCAAGTGTCTTGGGAAAGAAGATATCCTTCTTGCTGCTGCCTTCTAAGCCCCTTGCAGTGAGCTCAGCAATTTCTAAGGGTGGACAGCTTGTAAGGAACATTTTTCTCAGGAGAAAAGTAATTACAGTAACTGTAACTGGGCTTGCAGTCCAGTTGGTGTCTCTCATAAATCCAGTTTTCTGTCAGCTACACTGGTGACTCTTCATTGTAAATTTGGACTTTTGCTACTCTCATTAAGCAGAGTTTGGATTAAAGGGATTTAGCACTTTTGCTGGTTTTACATAGAGCTGCTTTCCTTTTATTTCCTACCTTAGTGAATAATGCATTTAACCTGAACTTTGAAATAGTGTCCTCTGTGGTAACCATGACATGTCATTCCTTACAGCCAGATCTTATTCCCAGATCTTTTCATCCATGCCTACCAAAGGAAGAAATGTCTTTAATGAGCCCTATTCAGACCTAACCAGTGTAAAGGGACTGACAGATGGGTTCTGGTGGGTTGACCTGTGGGCAGTTTAAGATGCTCCTGCTGACACAGCACAGTGCAGTGTTTTAGGCATGTGGCTTTGAGGAACAAGTGCTGCTGCACCCTGTGACAGGAGCTGTGGCAGAGGAGTGGGGAGGCAGGTCTAGGGAGCAGCATCCTGCAGTGCAGCCTGTCAGAGCCCTGTGCAGGGAGCACCAGATTTGTGCCATGGCTCTGGCAGTCAGCTCCCTCGCAGCCTGGGCCACTTGGCACTGTGGCTGCAGTGCTGGGATGTGGCCTGGGAGCAGGAAGGGCAGCATGGCAGAGCAGAACAAGGGTGTGCTGCCTCCTGAGCTCCAGGGCATCCTCCCTGGGCAGGGGCTCCTCAGCCAGGTGCTGTCTGAGATGCAGTGGGTCATTGTGCTGAGAGGCCTCAGTGCTTGCATACTGTGCACTGTATATTCTACAGCTCATTTCCTCTTTCCTGCAGCCTGCACAATTTGAGCACAGTTTTTCCCTGTGGGAAGCTGCAGCTTGGTTTACATTAGCTGTATGGGTACAATGTGAGCTGCTGTTGAGCTGTGTGTAGAGCAAGGTGTTTTCCTCCACATACCCTAATCTGATTCTTGATCTCAGTGCTGTCTTACCCATAATTGTTTGTATGCTGCACTGTATCCCTTGTAGCCTGTGAGGCTTGAGAGAGCTTAACTTGAATCTGTGCACACTGGGAGAAGGGCTGGCACTGATGAAGGGGAAAGTCAAAGGATGAAAAGTCAGAAATCACAGGCCTTGTTGTCAGTAGAGTGAGGTGGAGTTGGCTTTCAGCTGCCATGCCTGACTCCAGAGAAATGTGTGCCCTGTGTGTCCAGGTGGCATGGGGATGGGTGTGGTGCCTTCAGCAGTGTTAGAGCCATGCAGCTCCTAGTGGAACCTGGCCTGTCTTTCCCTTTGCTCTGCCCTTCCCCTCCCAGCCTCCTTGCTGCCCCAGGGATTGGAAGGGTGGAGGGCAGCACTGGCCTGACTGTGTTAGGATTCTGCCCAGCAGCTCGTTCCCACTGACCTGCATTCAAGCAGGTAGGACATGGCAAAGATTTTGGTCTGTTCTCCAGTATTTAACAGCTTAGAGACTTTCAAAGGCTTTGCTTTTTGGGTGGTAGTGGTGGGAGTAGTTTTTCAGTGCTTTGGGATTTGGTTTTCTCTGCTTTTGCTGAGACTTCAGTTTGCCCCTCCCTGCAGCAAGTCAGTTTTCAGATTGCTGCTTCCAGAGCTGCTTTACTTCCCTGCTTCACCTTCTTCAGCCCTTCATCTTCCCAGGTCTGTTTCCTCCTCCCTCAGATAAGCAAGGGCAAGGGGAAAAGAGGGAATGAACATAGCAGCTGTTATAATAGCTTTCTGTGCAGAGCAATGAGCACAATGTGATTTTTGGAGGGATTTATAAACAAGTTTTGAAGCCACAGAGGGAATATGTTCTTACCCTCAAGGCACATATGCAGGCTCATTAATGTTAATGGAAGCTGCAAGCACTGAACAGAAAATAGACCAGGCAGTGGTAAAAGACACAAAGCTCTGTTACCCACTTGGGAATCACACAGTGCCCAGGACTTGGCAGCTGGTACTTTAGCTCTGTTCTGCTAGTCTAGCCTGTGTACTTAGTGACTTTTTCAAAATTCTTCTTAATTTAACAAAGTTGCTTTATGTATTCCTCCTTGCTCTTTTCATGATAGGATGTTGCTCATTTGCTGAGACTCTGCACCAGGGTTAGAAAAGCCCAAAATGAAGTGTGCAGCTCCCCTGCAGTACAGCTATTGCTCTGCTCTCAGGAGTGATGGAAGCTGTGATGTTCTTGATAATGGAAAAGCCTTAATAATGTGAGTTCAGGGAGTGTTTTGCTGATTTACCAGATTAACTGCAAATGCAGCCAGTCCAGGAGGAGCTGCCTGCCCTCAGCTGAGGCCAGCAAGCTCTGCTAAACATTTGTGACTCCTGCTCTGAGCATGTGGGCTTTTCTGCACTCTCAGTGCAGAGCCCCAGTGCTCCAGGGCTCCGGAGAGTTTATAAACCTGGTCACAAGCCCGGGTCCAAAGTGCTGGTGAATTCAAATCATTCTGCCCTGAAATTTACTGGACCATCTCAGACCTGTGTTGGGCATAATGCAGGCACAGTGTGTGGGAGATTTTCTCAGGCTGCTGTCCTCTGACTGTACAGGCCACTGTAGCCCCTGGACATGGCAAAAAAGCAAGGAAATGTGAACCACTTATTCATGCAGTTACCTGGGATCTAGGACAGAGTGTTAGCGTGGGTTTCACATCATATGAAAGTCACTGGGCTGCTTTTGGAGCCAACCCACCCCTGGAAGTACTTCACATGTGCTGTTTGAGGTGTCCAAATCAATAATCTCTGCCAGGAGAACCAGACTGAAGAGGGAGTCTCTGAAGAAAGCTAAAGTGTGGGTGGTCTTGTTCACTGCATGGTTAATTTGCAGCCTCAATAGACAGACTCTATGTAACTGTAAGGTTATAATATCAATAAACCTATTCATTGTTAGCAGGTCACTGTAAGTCATCATATTTGTGACTTTATTTCATTTTTTTTGTTTATACCTCAGGGGACCATAATACTGAAATATTATGAGCTGAAATACTATGAAATACTAGATTCTTGCATTATTTTGCTTCACTGAATGGCTCTGAAGTCAAGGCCAGGAGAGGAGGGGAGGAGAAATCCAGGTTAATTCTCTTGCCTTGTTTTGACAGCACATCACAAATTGTTAAGTAAAATGAAATGCCTCCGAAACTGCAAAAATAACAATCTGAGAATACTCCTACTACACTTCTGTTTTGCATAGTGGTTTTGGCATGTTTTCTGTTAAAGGCATTGTAGACAAACAAGTAAGGGCTTGAGGGATCAGACTGAAATCCTAAAGCCCCTGTTTACTCTCAGAGCTGGTCTGTGGTAATAGATGTGTCTGGCAAAATTAATTTGGAATTAAAGACAAAAGCCACAAAACAACTGCACTTTTCATTATACAGCAAGTACATTGGCTTTCCACCTCTGTCTTACCTTATTTTTAACTGGTGCCCTAATTCTCTTCTCATTTTAACAACCAAATGAGACAAATCCTCATGGAGTGAAGGACGACTGAGCTCTTAAAACACTTTGTGCCCCCTGCACTCACATTGGCTTTACTGGGAATGCACAGTGCTTACAGAATCACATCCCAGAGATTAAAGTCTAGCTCCAGATGAGATCCTGTCATGGCCAGCCTCTGTTCCATTGGTTGTTTCTTTCTAATGACTGTTTGAATATAGTAGTCCTGGTTGGTGCACTGGTTTGCTGCTTTCATCCTTTCCACGTGGCTTAATGCTGGATGACATCAGGCAACATATGTCTGACATGCTGCAAGTGTGTTTGGCACTTCATGCTGTCCGTCTGTCCGTCCGTGTGTGAACACTGCTATGCTGGGGTAATGTGCACAGCCCTGACAGCTCCACAGAGCACAGCTCCCTCCTTGCAGTGCCATCAGCCTGCCTGGAGGTCATACTCTACCAGCCTGGGCTTCTCACAGATGCAAGAGGTGAAAATATAAAACGATGCACACATAATTTTAGTGCTGATTTTAGTGGCTGTAACTTTAAACTGGCATGTCAAACAAGAGGTGCATATCCCAAAGTCTGAGGTGGTTTGTAGCTAGATGCTAGTTTAGGTGGGGAAAGGCTTAGAAGCAGTCAGTAAAAAGCTGGAGCATGGTGTACTTCACATCAGCAAGAGCTTAATGTCCATGTCCAGTACAGTGGTATAATATTTGCCATGGCTCCCATAATTTCTCTGAGATGTTCATAAAGAATACTCTACCTTGAAATTCCCAGCCCTCCTGCATATGATGATTGAAAAATTATAGCTCCCCTTATGCTTAGTGGTAAAACCAATACTACAAGTACAGGACTCTCTGAGCATGAACGTGCCTGGAAAACCAGCAGTATTGCCTTTGGGTTATTGGCCCTAATAGAGCTTTGTGGGATTAAGGAGATTGCTGGCATTCTCCCCTCCATGCATGACTGCAAAGGGAGCTTTCTCCTATTTCCTCTTGGTAGAATACCAAAGGATGGAGTGGCTGTAAACCTTGTCTTACAATCACTGGGGTGATGCCAGAAGTCTCGGTTTCAATGTGGTTAGGATTTTATTTATGACAATGGAAGTCTCTTAACATTTGAATTTTGGTGAATAAAATGGTAAGCAACCTTTTGATTAAAAGAAAAAAAAGTCCACAACCAAAAAAAGCAAACATACCAAAGTATGCCAAGCACACGCTTGAAGCTAAAGGACTAGTGTGGATGCAAAAGCTTGATAATATGTCTAGCCTACTTATTTTCTTAATCATGAGTGTTTGCAAGCAAAGGCATGAAAACTCAATGTTCTGTGATTCTGAATTTGTCATTTTCTGTTAAAGGTGAAATAATTTATACTGGTGGTGTGGCCAAATATCTGCAGTGACTCATTGCCATATGATCCCAGTTCTGCAAATGCATGCTTGCATGTCAGTAAGTGTTAAGCCAAATGGAGACTTCTGTAAAATAATACTAAGCATTGTCTCCCAGGGGTGTAAGTGGAAGAACAGCCACTGGCTCAGATAACCTTGAGCATTTCACTTGTCCCTCTGTGTCACAGATTCCTCCTTTGTAACTTTGTTTAGTGAGGTAATTTGCAATCAGTTTCTGATGAGAATGTTTGTGCTCACATTGAAAGCTTGAGCTGATGGGACACTCCTTTTGTGAGCAGCTCTGTAGAAAGAAGATTTTGAGTGGAGAAGGGAATATGTGAAAAACACTGTACTTGCTATTCCACACACCTGGCAGGGTTTAATTTGTGAACTCAGGACAGTCACTGTGGAAGGCAAGACTTCAAGCAGCCACTCAGTGTAGGAACTGCTCAAGTTCCCTTTCCCAGTCTCCTATGGGCATCACTGATGCTGCGGAGTGTGAATAAGGATGGCAAAATCTGAGCTGCCTTTATGGTGCAGCTCTGAAATGCTGAATGCCAGGGGTTTACAGAACAGGCAGTCCCAGGAGATGATGTGTAACAACCCCCACAGAGCTCAGGCTGCTCTGAGCAGTGCTCTGCCATAGACTGTGCCTTGGTGGTGGGGATGAATTCCTGCAAAGAGCTTCACTTCTGATAAACACCAAAATTAAACAGGCTGTAAACACTAGGTTATTGCAGTAATTTCTGTTTTCCCCTTCCTTTTTCTGCTCCAGCTTTGCCTTTTCATCCTCCATCTTGCTTCTCAGCTGGAACAATGATGTCAAGCCTGACATTTGAAACAGGAGATGCTTCTCCTAAAGCTTGTTTGGAACTGCCCAAAACTCTGTCAAAATGGCACTGTCCACTGCAGTCATACCAGGTGAATTTATGGGGATTAGGCCCAGCTGCTTGACCCTTGTAGATCAACACTATTACAGGCTCTAGTAGTTTCACTACACTATTTTCAAATGAATGCAGGATGGAATGATACATGCCAGGCACACAGAGAAACCCTGAGTGCGAGGCAGCTGATAACGTGTGGCCTGTCTGTAATTTTGTCAACACTTTATTTAGAGTTGAGGAGAGAGGAGTCACCCCTATGGAGATGGAAGTAAAATTAATAGCTGGGAGGCATTTTTCCTCAAGCAGATTACAGTGGATATTTCATACCACAGCCTCTGACCATAGTGCTGTTGCTGTTACGTTTTCAGGCACTGCTGCCTGCCTGTGAGCTGCTCAGGCAGTGTTCTGTCCACTTCAGCTGTCATCATATCCACCCAAAAATGTTCAGTGACAACTTACAGGAACTGCTTGTGCAGGGTCACCTTGTGGCCTTTTGATAAAGGAAAGAGTGCCCCTTTCACTGAACTCTTGTTCATTGTGGCTCATTTGCTTTCTGCTGCTCCTGCTGTGGTGACTCATCTGACCCTGGCCATCAACCTTGTGCTTTGTTTTGAGATGTGAGCTCAGTGGTGGCAGAAGGACCTGCTGGATGTGTCAGTCAGTGCAGCTTTGTACAAGTGCCTCAAGGAAAGAACTGTACAGAGCCCACTGGACTCCTGGGACAGAGGGGGTTGCTTAAATCTGCTGGTTCCTTGTCTCTGGTGCAGGCACCAAGGAAGCACAGGAGCCTCTGTGGAAAAGTCGGACAGAGCACATCTCATGTTGAAGTCCCCAAGAGCCCAGTATTCTGCATGATACCACCTTGGTAGGCCTGCTAGTTTGATTTAATGGGCTGCAATTATTTTAGAAGCTCAGCAAACAGATTGTTACTTATATAAGCAAATAATGCATTTGACCTACTTATGTTAGCTGTAAATAGAAGATAGGCATTGCTGTGGATCTGAAAAATGAGGAATCTCATATCTCTGGATAAATTATTCAAGTCTTTGCATATAGTAATTGCTAGACTTCTGGTCTGGTTGTTTGTGAACCAAAACAGCAAATCAAGTGAGCAAATACAGGCTATTTTTCTAGATAAATAGAGTAGGTTAGTTAAACTTCCTGTTTCATTTAGCATTTATCTAAATGTAGCTTGATTTTCCTTTTTACCATTTCTCCAGTAAATAATGTTGGAATCCACTATTTGGGTACATGTCCTGGTTTTAGAAATCCCCCAGAGTGAGGAAGTCTTGCAGAGATTTGTTTCATTCAGTGTCTCTGTGAGCACTGGGTCAGAGAGCCTGTGGTGTACCTTCTCCAAGAAGTTCATGAAATTTGAGCAAATGATTTCCCAGGTTGTTGCCCTCAGCTGTCAGAGCCAGTAATGGAGAGCAGTGCTGATCCTGGGAAGGCAGAGCTGCAATCAGCCTGGGGTCTGCCTCTGTTACCAGGAGCATCAACAGATAATGCCACAGAGGCCTTCACTGCCTTTGGGCAGCAGGGGACAGGAAGAAGCAGCTCAGCCCTCAAAGGGTCACTGCTGTTGTGGTGTCCTCTACACACCAAGCTCATGTCATGTAGGTGACTAGGGCATGTCTTGGTGGGACTTAGCTCCTCACACACCACCTGGAAGCTTCCCTTCCTGGACAGAGGAGAGAGCTTTTCTTTCTGCAGGCTAACAGAAGTGGTGCTGCACTTGAGCTATCCCCTGGCTCAGCCTGTAGAAGCCCAGAGCATCACCATCTTCTGTGTGGTAGTCAGGGAATCTGATACTTAAGGAATAAGATAATTAAGGATACAGGGTAGCTGCAGAGAGGGAGAAGGGGCAGCTAGTGCAGGGTGACAGCTCCATGAGAACTGTACCACAACAAAAATGCTGATTTAGGGGCTGGGGAAGGCTGGTGTCATTGTTCTCTGTGTGAAGTGCAGTCAGTTTGTGGGGAGCTATAAGAATAGAGTAGCAGCAGTTAATTCACAGTAAACCAGCAAACTCTTCAGGTTTCATTTTCACACTGACAGTCATGACTCCATAAATAGTGCTATAAACTAGAAGGGCTTTCCTGATGTTTCTGCTCTGTGGCTGTTTCACTGTTTTGCTGTACTCTGCTGTGAACATGCTTAACCCCTCAGTACTCCAGCTCTATACAGGCTCCTGCATGAGAGACACCAACAAACAGGCACATAGACTTTGTAAATTAATTTGTCTGCATGCATGATTCACTAGTTCTGTTTCCACATTCTTCACTAATGATGCTCGTGATAGAGAAATTTCCATACCAATTGCCTTTCTCTAGAATTCCTCCAGACTATATAGAGTTACAGAAAATTTTATTGTCACTGTAACACTGGTTGCAAAACCTGTTTTGCATATTGCAGAGTTCAGAATGAACCAGAACTTCAAAAATACTCGTTGCATGTGTGGGCAGCATGAGGATCTTTCCCCAGCAATCCTCCCACCTCTCTGTCCTCAGAGCCTCTTCTGGAACTTCTATAACTTAAACCCATGCATTGCCAGAGATCTGGCCCTTTGTGTCTGTTCATATTAGTTGAAGGATATTTTTCTAGATGGGTACCCAGAGTGTATCCATCAGAGGATACTCAGAGAGTCACCCAAAAGAAGTTACTATGAGATTTTCATTTGCCTCCACTTGCACTCAGCACATCAGTTTTCCTGTAAAAGGAGGATGATTCAAATGAGTATTCTTTCCTTAATCATCCAAAGTCTTGCTTTTTCTGCCTTACCAGGCCTGAGCCATCTGACAATAACTTTTAGCCTCAGTGAATAGTACAGAAAAGCTTGATTGCAAATAATTTGTCATTATTTCCCAAATACCCCTTTCTTTTTTTCTTTGCCTATTCAATGTTATCTGAAAAAATAGGAGACATCAATTACTCATTCTTTTAAAAGACAAGAATGTGAAATTCAAAATATAGGAGAGCACAAGTCTGGGCATTCAGGAGGAGACATTCACTTTGTAATTTTTTCATAAGTTTTTGGAGACCTTTGCACTCTAGGAAAGGCTAATTGGCCAGGTGGAGGTACAGAGAAGTGAGGGCTGTGAAAGGGAGAACCTGGAAGTCAGTCTGCTCCGGAATGTGGCAATTTGGGTAGGGAATCTCTGCACCATGCTGACACTACAAAGGTTTTGGCATATCCTGGCATCTCTGGGTCTGCCCTTGTCTTGATGCTGCAGAGCAAAGGACTTGCAGCCCCTGCTGTGCTGGGAAGAGCTCTGGCAGCAAGGTACTGGTGCCCTGGGCTGGCTTTTGTGAGCCCCAGGAAGGTATGGCAGCCTTGGCATGGGCAGAGTCTGTGCTGCTGGGGCTGGTCAGTTCTGTGGCCCTGAGCTCCAGCCATGGTGCCTGTCAGCTGCAGGGGTTGTACTGCTGGAGCAATGCAGAACTGGCTTTAGCTGCAGGCCCTGTTTCTGCTCTCTTTTGTACTGATGTTTAATTCTGGACTATCACTCCCAGAGCCACAGGCTCTCTACCACTTTCAATTAGAGCAGAAATCAATCATTTTAAAAGCCAAAAGAAGTCGTAGCCAAAATAAAGGGACCTGAATACTTTTGAGGAAGTGTCCTTAATCATAGCCTTGAGACATGCAAGCATTATTTTATGACCCTGACTTTTAGTCCTTCCATTTTCAGTATAGTTTTGTCCTCTTTAAATGCCCAAATAATTTCCAGTAAGAGCTAATAAATTCAGGAGGGGGAAGAAATAGGTGCTGTTTGAAACCATTGTGCTGAAACGGCCTGTTAGAATTAATCAGATGGATCTTTTATTCCTCCCATGTTCTTCCCTTCTTTTAGAGCATCTTTTAGGAAAGGAGGAGGTAATCTGCAGGGAAGGGCCTTGTGTCCATGAGGACAATGCTATTTTGAGAGCCAGATTTTTTCTTGAGAGAAATGCATTCTCTGATGTTACTTCAAACTGTTGATGATGTTTCAATAATCACTTGCTAAGATGCATCTTTGTGAGTATATTTTATGGCTGTTCACAGTGTAGGAATATTTGCCTTCAAATATTTCTTGGAGAAGAAAAGATGCATGTTCAACACTGCATGTCACCAATAACTACATTTATCTTTTTTGTTGTTGTTTTCTACTGTTGCTTTCCAATTATAGGAATTGCTGTGCAAGTTTTGATAGAAACAAATAAATTAAAATAATACCCTTGTGTAAAATCCCTTAGAGCCTAACATGGTGGAAGAGAAATATTGAAAGGTGGCATTAGGAGTTAAAATGGTAGGTGAAGCCCCATGGCCTGTGAAAAGAGATGATGTAAACGTAGGTCTCCTGGGTGTCAATCTTTTGCACAGTTCAGACAACTGTGTCTTTTAAAAATCAGTCTCACTAATACTATTCAAACTTTATCTACAGAAATAATGAAATCTAACCCAATAGAAGCACTTTTAGGCCCCAAATCATTCCTTCATTGAATCTATAGCTTCTTGTAGAAATTGAAAGGGAACAATTTTCCTGTTTGTGGTTTTATTCCATTTGTCACAGTGAACAGAAAAATTCACTGGACTGGTCTGTGGAATGCAAAAACTGGAAAATACCCAAAAGACAATATAAAATAGCAAATTTTAATTTTTAGATGTTTTCACTCATTCCTTATACAGTGAGCATATAATAAACAACAATCTAACAACATATTTCCACATTTCAGTCTCTCCTTAAAGAATAAAAATATACTTCAGAAGGATAATACGAGAAGCATTCTCTATTTCCAAAATTGACTATGAAAGGGACATTATCTGGGTATGTCTGAAAGTTATGCATAACCTTTGCACTACAAATATTTCATTTCAAAAATGTCATGTTCTCTTTATACAGTAGGGCTTCCATGAGGCTATTTTAAGCACTGTGCTTCTTGCTTTGACATGATACCTGGAGTTATCAGAGCTGCATCTCTTGTTGCCCTTAAAGCTTGTTAGAGCCAGATAGCTGCTTGGATAGTGCCCTGCTGAGCACAGAGAGTTCCTGCTCAAGCAGCAGGATTGTTTGCAAGGGTTGTTGTGCCTCCAGGTTATCAGCTGTGGTAGCTGGGGTGGCTCTGATGCAAACAAGGAGGTGCTGGCACAGCGTTCAGAGCTCCCAGGGCAGCTCCTGTGGGGACAGAGGACCATGGAGCAGGTGCTGAGCATCATGCCCTGAGCACGTCCCCTGTGCTCAACCTCCCCACAGGCAAGGTGCTCTCTTGTGCTTGTGTGTCTGTAATAGAAGCACTCACAAGACGTTTGTGGTATGCTCTGAGATGGATGTTTGAGGAAAGCTGCACCTGGTGGGGAAAGAAACAATTCTTACTTTTATTTCTTCCACTTAGCTTTGGATCAGGACTCGTGTCTGATGCATACAAGTGGCAGAGTCTCAATACAAGTTACAGGCAACAGTTTCATCAAGGACATAGTAATTCATGTTGGAAAGCACTTAATTACTCCATGTTTAGAGCAGACAACATGGCAGTATGTGTATCATCAGTATGCCAGCATGGTTCACTTTCCATAGAAGTTTATGTTCCCAGCAGGCACCGAATGCTTCTTCTGCCTGATAAATGTCAAGCACTTTAAGCAATCTTGCCTGTTGCTCTCTGGAGATTGCCAAATAATTTCCTTTCATTGGGTTTGGGATTTCGCCAGGGCTTCTGCATTCATGCACATCTATCCCTGCCAAATGTTGGTAACACCGGAACTGCACAAATACTCCTGCTTCTTTCACTGGCTTTGCACAGCTCTGTTTAGCTGCAGGATTCCTGGTACTTTTCTCTGTTGTTCTGGGCTGGGGCAGTAGTTCATGGTTCGTATTCCATTAACAGGTGTGCTGTAGAGTTCAGCCCTTGCCAGGGAGCTGTGTTTCAGAGTAGAAACTGTTGTTAAATACATTTAAGTGTCTTGCACCACAGACTTCTTAAAGATAATTCAGTTTGCCTCCTTAATGTCCTCCTGCACCTGAGGGAGGTCCTAGTGGGTTTGAACAGTTCCTCTGCTCCTAGTAATGATAAAAAGCTTTCTTTGTTATTAAGTCTATCCATTTACCTGTGTATTTTCTCTAGTGAGTCTTATAGCAGCAGATGTTCATGCTCTGAGGACCATATAGGAGGTAACCTTTAAGGTTTGTAAAATATTTAAACAATATAGTTTAAAATTTTAGTTTGAAAAGCCCAGTTTGTCATGAAGGGGAAAAGATCTCAGTAACACACCCTGGAAATAGATGATTTAGTAAAAAAACTACAGCAGAGGAAAAATGCTTTAAATAGCAAATGGAAAGTAAATCACCTTGTCGTGTTTTACTGTCTCATACAGCAGAACTGGGTCATTTGACCTTTTTGTTGATAATGTCACCAATATATTCTAGGCTAGTGCTACATATCATGCAATGGCAGATGACGCTCTGTGTGTCATTGTGGTACTTAATTTCAACCCATGCAAAAATACAAGACTGGATGGCAGAATGTCAATAATTTTTCCTTGACATTTCTCATATCCTCATTTGTAATGTAATAACCTGTGGATGTTGTATACAGGAACTCCAACACCCAAGGACAGTTTTAGACAGTGTAGTAGAACCTCTTCAGCTGGATAAAAATTGTGAAAATGGAATAAGGGAAGAAGAGAATATGCTTTTTTTAGCAATTTAAAAACACAGTACTTTTGACCACTTTTGACTGGTTTTAGAAAAAACCTCAGTTAGCCTTGAATGACCACAGCACAAGAGTAACTCAGCTTTTGATTATTTTGTGATCATTAACATGCATCCAGATAAAGACATCAAAGAGTGCAGTTGTGGCTGTATGACAGAGCCATTCTCAGCGTGACACCTGTGGCACAGAAGATGTAAAAGGCAGCACTGGGAACAGGGATCTGAGGAAGCAGAGGAGCAGGAAATGTTCCTTTCTCAGGTATCCATTAGTGATGGCAGTGTGAGGCACAGGGAACTGAAGACTGTGAGAAGCCTGTGTTTACAAAATACAGGACTTTCAAATGTAGCTGAAGTAGAGTTCAGGTCATGTACAACATGTTCACAAATGATCAGGCAGTTTGTGCCAGTTTCATTGACTGTCTCTTCATTTTAATGACGGCAATCTGAATAAGATTGCTTTTGACAGGGTTGTAAATCAGATTAACAGAGGTTGGAGAGAGGACTGAGATCAAGTTTATGCTAGTAGAATATATAAAAACATAATATAAAAATAAGACACTAAACAGAAATGAAATAGTGATTTAGCTGGAAGCAGGCAAGACAAATCTGCCAGTATTGTCAAATACATCACAAGTAATATTTTCTGCAAAGCCCAAATGATTCTGGTAGCCTACATCTTATTCCCAAAAGTCTAGTCTAATACATTCAAGAAAATTAATTTGGGTTAATTAAAAAGACAAATTTAAAATGCATTAGGATATATCCACATGGTAAAAAACTATCAAGCTACCAAACACTCTTATCGGTGGTAGCTTTTGCATGTCCCTAGCCTGCTGCAAAGTGGAACACATTAATTGGAACCATCATGAAAGTATAATATAATTTTTTGAGTCTTTTTTGTTCCTTTTAATTCTGGCAAGATTTCATTTCCTTTTTGCTTTGTTGTACCTTAGTTATGTGTTAAGCTAAAACAAATGCTACTAACAAAGAGTAGTCTCATTACTTTGTACATGTACACGTTCACAGCTCCTTATTCCTGAACAAAACTTGTTTATCATCTGCCTTTACTGGTACACCTTGTGGGAATTGAACAGAAGTTATTTAGCAGATCAAAGCATGAGTTTGACAAAGTGATAACACTGTTTGAATCCTCCTCTGATAGTGACCAAACCACGTTAGTAAGGTGCTTTAATGCAGGTGCTTTTATCCAGCTCTGAGCCAGCATCCTCTAGACTCAAAATGCTGTCTTTGAGCTGGCAGAGCACTGCCTCACTGCTGGCTTCAGGAATGTGTTCATGGCTCTTTCTAAAAGAGAGGTTTCAACTCTGTGAGTGCTGCCTGCCTGGGTTAGCATCAGACATTTGCTGGCTGTTTGTTGATGGGTCAGCAGAAGGTGTCTGGAGATTTCTCTGACTGTTGAGTTCAAACTGGCAGATGTGCAGTAGTGAATTACAAGGAGCAACAAAAATTGGAAAGGCAGGAAAGCTACCATTCTGGCCACTAGTTTAGGTCTCTGTGTTTGTTTGTTTGTTTGAGCTGGGGAATTTACCAGTGAGGTATCAATTACCTTCTAGAAACATAAGCTAGGTTTAGTGTATGTGATAAATTTTGTTTCTGAACAAGTTTGTTGAGTCTGCTTAGGATAAAAGCTGACTTCACTTAAATATTTAATGAGGCATTTTATTAACCCTAACATTTAATGAGATATTTTATTAGCTCTTTATGCAAAGTGAACAAAATGCAGTTTGCATGAGTTTTCTTATTGTTTTATTCATAAAGGATAATTTCCAAGAAACCCTTGACCTCTCATTTCAAATTAATTTCATCACCATGTTTTGATTTATAATTTCAAAGACAAGGTTTCTATAAGTAACCAGTGTAGAAAGGATCCAAATCTCTGAGATACTTTGTTATTCCTTGACCTCACAGAAATCTCATTAAGAGATTAACTAGATTCTAACAATATAATAGAGTCCAGATAAATCACTAGAATTATCCCAACAGCAGATTTTACAGTTTGTGTATGAGTATTTTCCTTCTCTGTTAGTGCTGAGACAATTGTGGTGCTTTATGCAAGAAGTTACTATAAATAAAAAGGTCTTGATTCATCACTTTGTCACTGCAGAGTTACCTCACTGTCATTCCAGTATGACTGTCCAGGACCTTAACTGTTCTCTTGGAGCCAAAAGGAGTTCATTTTGATATTTAGCATTATGTTGTTCACAACTCTTTGGGTCTTTAAAATCCCACAGTGATATTTGAAAAGCAGAATATTTAAAAATGGAAAGTCCCCTGTCCCAAAGAGTTTGGGAAAGAACAGATGTCTCGGAGGAAGGGAAGTGTTCACTAGTTACTTAATCCTGGAGTGCCAAAGCATTCTGGGGGAAGTCTAGGAGTGTTTTGAATTGAGTGTTATTTTTATAGTGTTCTATTGATGTAATACCAGAGATAACCAGCAACAAGCTGGTCCCAGGAAATCCATTCCAGAATTATGGCACTCTAACAGAGACCCGGTTGACAAGGTGTGTTACAGGCTTCTGATGAGTTTGTGTTCTGTTCTGTTTTCAGTGTCAGCCAAACCAAGACCTCACAGTGATGAGTACACAAAGAAGATTCCACCTCCTAAGCCGAAACGAAACCCAAACACTCAGCTAAGCACATCTTTTGATGAAACATATATCAAAAAGCATGGCCCTATGAAGGCAACCCTCACTAGGGATGCCTCGCTCTCGCAGGTCAGCAGTCCTGCTCCAGACACAGAGGAAGAGGAGCCTGTTTATATTGAAATGGTTGGGAATATTCTCAGAGACTTCAAAAAAGAAGAGGATGACCAAAGCGAAGCGGTCTATGAGGAGATGAAATACCCTATATTTGATGATGTAGGCCAAGACTCAAAATGTCAATGTGAATATGACCATCACACTTGTTCTTCTCAGTGTGCTACTCCCACAGTGCCTGACCTCGATTTCACCAAGTCTCCAGTGCCATCTACTCCCAAGGGCTTGCTTTGTGACATACCCCCGCCATTTCCAAACCTGCTCTCTCACAGACCTCCACTGCTGGTGTTCCCACCAGCACCAGTGCAGTGTTCCCCGAATTCTGACGAGTCTCCTCTAACTCCACTAGAGGTCACAAAGCTTCCCGTCCTAGAAAATGTGTCTTACATCAAACAGCAAGCTGGAGCTTCTCCATCTTCACTGCCACCTCATACACCAGGCCATCAAAAACTGGAGAAAGACCAGACAGTATCTCATGGAACTAGCACCCCTGGGCACACCTCCTCACCTCCTCATCCTTCTACCTTATACAGAACGCAGTCTCCACATGGCTATCCTAAAAGTCACTCTGCCTCACCTTCTCCTGTCAGTATGGGTAGGTCTCTTACCCCCTTAAGCCTCAAAAGACCTCCACCTTATGACTCTGTACATTCAGGAAGTCTCTCAAGAAGCTCTCCATCAGTGCCTCATTCTACAGCCAGAAACACATTGCAAGAAGGAGGGAAGATGGTCAGTGTGTCAGTCAGCACCTACGGGTCATCATCTCAGAGCAGCTCCCGCTCTCGGACACCCACCAGTCCTCTGGAGGAGCTAACCAGCCTCTTCACCTCAGGAAGAAGTCTCCTGAGGAAATCCTCCAGTGGCAGAAGATCTAAGGAACCTGCAGAAAGTAAGTCCTTGATGTCATTTTTCCTCATCTTTGTGTAATAATATCTGCTACTCTACTTTTCTAAATCAAATGCTTGCAAAAATTAAATAACTCAGAATTCTGAATTCCTTATGGAAATTTCCTGTAATGAAAAGAAAAATTGTTATTGCTTTAGTCTTCATATTCTTATATTTCTAAGGTTTTTAAGTATCCATACTGCACTTAGAAGTAAAATTCATGGCTTGGTCTTGCAAAAAGAGTCAGTTCTCATTAATTTTTCTACAGCTGTAAAGGTTCCATGTGAGTTGGGAATCTTCCACCCTTGTCACATCCTTCCTTTTTTGATGTATGCTAAGCAGCTTGTAGCAAAATAACCAAACAGTAGCTGCTGAGGGTTATTTGCAGAGATCCACTGATTGCCCTTAACTTGGCCAGAAATCCTAGAAAATATGATGACAACCAAAGGTACCAGCTTAACTTTGGTTAAGCGTGGGGCAAAGGTTAAGTCTGATGATATTGGAGGGCTTTTCCAACCTGAATGATTTTGTGATTTTGTGTAAACCATTCCTATCCTTCCATGCTGTGCCATGGAATATCTCTTTCAGCTGGACTGGTGTAACTGGTTTGAAGGTTGTGTTGTGAATTTATCTGAAAACCATCATAACTTATAGTGCACCTATAAACCCACACAGGAAGAAATGTACAGAAGGAGGCTGTGCAGGAAAACCTTAAGCCACTATTCACTTGTCATATGCTGTGTCATAAATCAATGTTCCATATGCATTCAGGTTTGTACCATGTACACCATGTACTTCTGAGCTAGTGAAATATGGAAACTCCTTTTGAAATCAACGGGAGTCACATGTGTGAAAGCAGAACCAGGCACCAGTATTTCTGTTGCAAAAATGTTCCTGTTCAGTGGGTGTCCTGCAGTGGAAGGTCGTTCTAACACCTCCTGTCTCAGTGCAAAGCAGACTTGGGATGCTTTCTCCTCCACTCCAGTAGAATCTGTTTATGACTTTGAATTGTTGACACCTGCCTAATGAAAAAGCTGTCTTTGGAGAGCAGCTGATCTCATGTTTGTGTAGGTACTATATTATAGCTATTGACAGCTCTATGTATGATAAACTGCACTGGTTTATTCCTGATAAAAGAGAGTGTTCTGGTTTCCAGGCTACTGCATCACTGCGGAAGGGAAGTGAATTCCACACTGTGTTTCTGGTTGTGTTTGTGCCACTCTGTTGTATCACCCATCGCAGTGTGGTCACAGCACTTTGGGGCATGCTCAGGGTGCTCAGCAGGACACCCCCTCTGGGTTTCCATGGGCAGAGTTGTCTGCCTCACCTCTGCAGCTGAGTGAGGACATGCCTGCCTGTAAGAATGGAGAAGCTTGGTGGCAATGGGCTAGGCTGCCCTACAACTCATCCCTCCTGACTCACTGGCTCCACTTCTCCAGCCTCAGTGTTATTCTTATTTATCTCTGTGCACATCAGGAATAACAACTCTGCAATCAGAAGGGGAAGGTGAGAATAGAGTTAGCAAGAGAATACTAGTTGGTGCAGCAGTTTGCTTAATTTGACTTTAGTATTTTCGTGGCCTGTAGTCATTAATCCTGTTTTATGGAAGTCTCAGCTCCATGTTTTAGTAGGGTTTCATTAATTGATTGCAGTAGTAAAACTACAGTAACACTGGATTTGTGTGCTGGATGGAAGCAAGTTTGTATCTAAAAGACAAGATGATTCTTGTAATTGGGAACAATTATGAGGGATGTGATGTGACATTTATAAATAAATTCAGTGAAATGCTAGGAAGATTTTGGCAGGTAATGCCAAACATTATTAAATATGCTTCCTTTTCATAAGTGAGCAGAAATCCCCTGTAAATCCCATGCTACACTAGCTCTACTTTGTGAGGTTTGTATTCTCACCAGTGTAAGCAAGTTTGGAACCTGGAGAAATTCCTGCTGTGAATATTGCAAGTCTGGAAAATTTCAGCATATCTGTGCTGCTGTCTCAAACCTATCTCCAGAATATGTTTGCTATATTCTGAAATTCTGCATGACTGAAATTGAATGCAAAATTTTCCAAGGACTTTTCACTGATAAATTTAAACTAAATCTTGCCCTGCAGATCTGTACCAAGAGGAGCCTTGTTGGCCTCTCAAGGAACACTCTGTCTTTGTTCCTTAGGAAGTAGAAATGTGTTCCTTATTGGCCACAAATGGTAAGAACAAGAGAGATATGAAATTCAAGTTGTGTTCATTTATTTAAGAAAAACACATTCATGTTATAAATAGACAACAGTAGTGAAAAGACTCTGGAGTACAGCTGTGTTGAGTAAATGAACAGACTGCTCATCTAATCCAATTGTAATTTGTCTGGTATTTACAGTATGACTTAATCCTGTGGGATTACTGCCCTGAGCAAGAATCAGGTTTGTGTTCAGATATTGCAGAGGTAGAAGACACTCTAAGATTTATAGAAAACACATACAGGTCTGGCATTTTATGTCTTTCAATTCTACATTGAAATGATCCACCATAAAGAATCTAAATTGGGAGATTTGAGCATGACATTTGACCAGACAGCCACACTTACATGTCATGGTTTACATGGTGATAGACAGGGGAGGCTGGGCTACTCATCTGATATGGTAAGGAAACCTTGGTCCTTATTGTCCTGTTTTCTAAAAACCCTTTTGCATGCTTTTAACATTTTAAATATGTATTACAGACAATTATGAAAGTGGGGAGAAAATAACAAAGAAAAGTAAATTGTAAGGCCAAATCAGAAATGAAAAAAATATTGGTAGAACATTATGCAAAAAAAAAACCTACAAAAAAGTGGAGACAGCCCTACAGAAACTGAAGAAAGATGTAGAACATGAAGAATGTGAAACAGTGGAAAAGATAAACATTACTAATTGTCACTGACTGTTCCTTAATCCTTTCTGTGTTTGTGTGGGATAACATGACTGTGTGCCTTAACACTTGGGAGACCCCTGTGAAATACAATGTCAATCCTCAGAAGTTAGAGGGAAACTATTTAAAGGGTACCAGCACTTGGGCTGCTGCACTGTGCTCTTTTCTGAAGCAGCTGGAAGGTGTTGAAGGACAGCCACTCAATCCAGCTGTGTGGAACCACATAGTTCCTTCATTGTGACTGTGCACACTGAGTGTCTGTGTCACCTTTGTCCTTCAGTAAAGAGGGATTTATAGAGGGAGAGGAAGGGAATGGTCTGAAGCTTTTTTGGAGCTGTATTTGCTGCTTCTGTCATTTCTTCACCACAGAAACGCTCTGTACTCCATGAGGAGTCATGTGCCTGAAGGCATCCCCACATCCTACAGAGCAGGGCAGAGGCTGCTGTGCTTCTGCACTGGCTTTCAGGCTGTTATTCCAAGGCTTTCTTTGTGAGATGGTCCTGTAAATCCTTGTCAGGACTAGCCTTTCTTTCTCTATATTGATTGTTCCCATTTGTTAAGGCTTCTGTTTCCTCACAGTTTCCTGGGAGCTTCGTACCAGTTTGGAGTGGTTATTGCAAACATTCACCCAAATGAACTGCACAAGAGAGCAGTGACCTCAGCTGTGTGCTCTGACTCTGGATGAGCACGAGGTGTGAGATCAGAGCAAGTGATGCAGCTCAGGTTTTTGTTTTCCTAAGCTGCTCTGCAGGGCTTCAGAGCTGCTTTGATGTTTGCCCACGTGGAGTTTCACTCTTCAGCTTCTAGTCACATAAAGGGAGGAAATTCGTGAATGTGGTGCTTTGAAAGATCAGTTATAGTGATTGGAAATTGGGGTAATTATTAACATTTCCTGTTCCTGGCTGGTACTGAATTAAGAATCTAAACA
This sequence comes from Agelaius tricolor, assembly GCF_023055355.1. Classification (NCBI taxonomy): domain Eukaryota; kingdom Metazoa; phylum Chordata; class Aves; order Passeriformes; family Icteridae; genus Agelaius; species Agelaius tricolor. The sequence goes on from NW_027269272.1 coordinate 10,222,648, forward strand.
TATCAAATAGTGTGAGGAGAGGAGGGAGTCTGAAGTAGATCAGTTGTTGAAAATGAGTTTAGGCTGACTTCAGGCAGCTGAGACTTAGAGTAGAATGGGGCCCTGAGCAATGTGATCTGGTGAATGGCATCCCTGCCTGTGGCAGGGAGGTTGAAACTAGATGATTTTTAAGGTCCCTTAAATCCAGGTCATTCTGTGTTTCTCAGTCAGCTTTGGGTTCCTTGTTAGATAGAGCAGTGTGATGGAGAACAGAGTTTGGGAGATGCATCAAATGAAAATTCACCCCATGTGGGCCCATTTAACCTCTATTTTCATGCATTAAGTCCAGAATGAGAGGCACAGGGCAGGATTTCAGTTGATGTATTTCGAACAGAGTTAGGATGAGAAACACTGGCCAAAGCAGGGTGGGATTGGGATGGCATTGTGTGCATGCCTTCTCATTTGTGTACCTGCTCTGCCTCTGTTGTCCTGAAGAGGAAAAGCTTGCCTGCAAGATGAGGCTGGCCATGAAAACCATTATAGATACTTCATTACATCCATTGCTCAACTACTGCACAGCTGCACTGCTACACTTTTGGCATTAGAGACTATTTGAATACATACCTCATTTCTAACCTCTAGGTTAATATTTTTTCCATATCTTTATCCAAAGGGATGTCAGCCTAATTCTCTGTTCCTTTTTCTGCAATGTAGCAATTGATTCTATGAAGTATGAATGCTATATTCAGTCTAGTGAGACAGCTACAGCTTTTCAGTTATTCCTGAACCTTTGAGTCAGAGGTGTACTGATTTCTCCATCACTGAAGAAGCATCCGTTTCCATAATAGTAAGATTTTGTAATCTGATGAGCCATGATATGTGTGGGATTAAATGAGGTGAACAAAACAGTCACTTCTCATTTGACAGTCCTGAAAGTAGGTCTGAGAGCAAACACTTCATGGGAAAGTGCCAGAGGAAAAGGCAAAGAGAACACCAGCTTTGAAGAGAATGACATTTGACCACCTCTGGAGGGATATGATCTTACTTCAGTTAATTCCATTTAGTCAAACCCCAAGAGGCCTACCTTGCTGCATCTATTCCAACCTACCAAGATATCAGCAAGCCAAGGAGTTGCAGCATCAGAAACACTTTCTGCAGGTGCTCCTTGTGAGTGTATACTCTGGGCAAGAACTGTGGACCCCTGCACCCACAAAGGTGATGATCTGCCAGGGTCACCTGGGGGAGCTGTGTCCTCCCCTGAGGGACAGGTCTGTTGGGGGCTGTGCCAGGCTGTGGGACAGCACTGAAAATGCCTGAAGTGTACACATGGGGATGACCGGATATGGTCAGCATCCTTCAGGAGCCAAATTTCTGGGGTAAAACAAGATTCACCTTGCAGTTCAGTGGTCTTGAGTGCTGCTTCAGCCGTGCCTGCTGTTGTGTTTCCACAGCAGTCCTGAGATCCCCAGCAAAGGAAGGTGTGCAGTGGACTAACTATTTGGGGCTTGATCAGCTAATCCAGCTAGCTGTGGAGACTCTTGTTGAAGCTGTCACGTGTTCCCCAATTAGCAATCACAGACAATAATTGGAAAGAAAAATCATGATGTGTCAGTAAGGTCTTTCAGCTAAGCCTACAAAAGGCAGAAAAACATCATTTCACCTGGGCTCTAGTCTAAAGGGGAAGCAGTGAGCTGCAAAGCAAAGGTGCAAAGGGGAAATGTGTGGAAGCACCCATGGCAGCCCCGTGGCACCTTGCACATCCCAGCCTGATAATTCCATGCCACAGCTCCACCATCCCTGCCCCATTTTGCATTGCAGCACAGTAATTCCATTCTTCCTCAGCACCAAGGGTAATGTCAGGTTTAAGAACTTGTTTCTAATGGATAAATCAATGGACACCTGTTCCTTGATTGAAATATATGCTGTGTATTTACTGTCTTGCTGCTCTCACACAAAAGTGAGTATGGCCATTTTAAGGGCATTTAGTCATCCAAGTCATTGATGGTGGGATGCTCCTCCATGCTTAGGATGAAGGAATGCCTTTATTAGATGGAGTTATTAAAACAGAAAACAAGCATTTTGAGACAATATGCAATACATTTGTTAATTGGTACCATGGCATTGTCTCATCTTCTATTTCAGCAATTTAGGCTCATCAGGAAATCAGGCCCTCCCGGGATTCTGAGGGTATGCAGAAGCATTCAAGAAGACATAATTTCATAAATAATTGCTCAGGTTTTTCTGGAAACAGCTGCTGTCTCTGATTGATGTATACAGATTTATTTATTCCTTCTGTTTATATTACTTGTCTGCTTGATAAAATTTATTTTTCTGAAGAGGAAATAAGCTTGTAAGGGGTGAAAAAGAGATAAAGTAATTCTCTCTCTGTTATATTTCAAGTAAAAGATGGCTCCAGGTAAAGAAATGAAAAAGACTTTCTCTTTAGGTTTAACGTACAGTAAGATGTGAGATGTCTGAAAGTTGTCAAAAATAGAGAGTGAAAAATGCTTTGAGTTCACTTACTGCCACCCAGTTCACTATATTGTAAATAAGCAGAGGAACACGTGCTGCACTTAAGGATGTGGATAATGATAATAGGTTCTCAGTTTTAAGTGCCATTGATTTTCCCCACTCCCCTGAACAGAGCTTTCTAAGCCAGAGAAATATCTTGACCTTTAGACCAAATCCTCAGCACTTATAAATCACTGCTTTTTATTTGAAATCGGGAGAGGTACTCCAGTTTATACCATCTGTGTCTCTGGCTTCAAGAAAATAAATGTGTCCTTTGTGACTAGAACAGCTTGTATTCAAAATGGTGCAGTGATACAGCAGGATGCTGAATTGGAGAGTTTATTGCCTTTCTGTTTCAAGCAGGACCACACAATTTATGACCAACTTATGGGTGCTCAATCTTAATGGCAAGAAATGCTTAATCTGGTGATGTTTTCCATAAGCATATATTGGCTTCAACAAAACTGCTAAATACATTTTGTTAAAATTTCCCACTGCAGTTTTTTCAGGGGATGGTGTGTCAGTGCAGGGTATCAGGTCCTATTGTGAAAGAACTAAGGAAAAATAAAAGGGAGGATAGGAATGGAAGTGTTTTGATTTAATAGAATGGTGCAGGGTTATTTATGTTTCCTCCACTCAGGAAGTTGGCGCAGACACATCGGATGAAGCGGCTGGGCTGGCAGTGCCAGTGGCCTGAGAGCATGAGCTGCCAGCTATTTCAGAACTTCTCTTTACAACCAAACATTGGGCCTGGAAATGAATCTTTTTCTGAATTAAGAGTCAGATTTTCTTTGCATTAGGATTCAAGTGCATTTTTGGTTGTTACGTCCTAAAAGTAAAACTAGAGATTATTAGTAGGAAGGTCTCTGTTTAGTGTAAAGCAGTGCTTATAAAGCACTTTGAACCCCATTTGACATTTTCCACAGGTAAGTGTATAGAGATAGCATTTAAGTCTCTTAAACCAAATCACAGGGAAGGAGATCACAGTGTTGTTTAGGAAAAGTAATCAAAACCATCCAAACCACACCACCACCCACAAACCAAAGGCTGTGAACTTTAGGATGGTGAAATACTGTACAAGTTTCAAAGAGCAGATCATAATAGTTTCCTCAAAATTAATCCCAAGAGAAAAAAACAGTTTTGCAAACAAAACTTATTTTTTATTCATTAATTGGAATATCTGCATCATAGCTAGAGGAGCTGCTTGAGGTCACTGTTAAATTAAATACTCATGCACACCAGCATATTATCTGAAAACTGATTCAATGGCTTCTTGAGCTGCTGTTATTGCATCTTTACAAGGGAAAAGGTTTAATGAAATGCCTTATCTGTTCTTACAGTGACACAGCTGTAGAACTTCTGCAATTTAAGAGAAGATGGTGGGAACTTTGTGGGGAGTAAAGGGAGGAATATGGTTTATTCCCTCACTTCCAAAATCTAATATCTCTGACTGCTATTTCTCCTCTTTATATTTCTTAAAATGGTTTTACCTTACTAATCTGTGTAACAAACACTGGCAATATCTTGGCCTGAGTGATTTATCTATCCATTTTAAAAGGACACACTTTTTTTGCCACAACTGATTTGGTTCCCGCCTGAAAAAGTTCATTTTTTAAAGACCCAATCCGAAGGTCCCTGAAGATCTACTTCAGGGGATCCCACTATAAATTATGACAAGAGGGTCCTCTCTCTGTCTCAGGCTACTGTTCCTTGCAAAACCACTCTGTACTTTGGCTTCTAGAATGTTGCAGTGAATAATAGAAACACTGAGTAGTGAATGAACACATGATATGCTGCATATTTTTGTCAGTGTATTCTCTAATCTACCCACAGAATCACTGAGGTTGGGAAAGACCTTCAAGATGGGGTCCAACCTGTGACCAAACACCACCTTGCTAAACAAACCATAGACTGTCATTTCTTGAGCCCTTCCAGGGACGGTGACTCCATCACTTCTCTGGGCAGTCTGTTCCAAAGCTTGACAACTCTCTCAATGAAAAAGTTCTTCCTGATGTCCAACCTGAAGTTCCCCTGGTCCAGTTTGAGGCCATTTCCGCCTTTACTTTCATTAGTTTCCTGGTAGAAGAAATAATATTCTGATAAAGGGTCCTTGGCTCTTAATGGAGGAGAGGTAGATGTGCTTCCCCTGAAATTTTCTCTCAACCTTCCAAGACTCTATCAGTAATAAGAAAAATCTAAGTGTTAGAAATGGTTTTATTTAGGTTATACATGTAAATGATTCAAATATCAAACGATGAAATTGCTGGGGTGTACAAACATGCTAGGTATAGATAAGGTGAAAAGTGCAGGAACACTGAGGAAATAATTGTGAGGATAATCATGCACATTAAAGAATCAGGTTCCTTTACATTCAATTTGATGTGAAGGTTCTCGTTCTTTTCACTCTTTTGAATAGAATTATCCATTCCTAATAATTATTTTATTGTAAAAACAGTAACATGCAATTAGCACTTTATCTGGCATTGAAGAATGAGTAAGGAGAACCATTGTTCTTGTAACTACTCATCTGCAAGAGAGAAGCTGTGTGTTTAATTTTACTGAAGATGGCAATTACTTTATTTTTGTGTGTGAATTTGAATTCATGACTCAAAAAGTACCTTCTTCCAGGAAATCTGTAGCTAGTTTACTGCTCCAGCAATGTTTGTGTGATTTGTATGTAGTTTGCATGTGCTGTAACACAGACACAGCCTTGTGCCAGCCACAGTAGCTGCTCTGCACATTTGTGAAGGCAATAATTGTAAGGCCTTGCAAGCACAGACATCAGCCAGAGCTGTTACAAGACCATCTGCAATTCTACTTATTTCCTCAATATCGGAAGTCTGTGCTGGCATGGCTTCACAGTTGCTTTGCTAACAAGAATAAAACCAGTTCACAAAATCAAACCTCTAATTAGAAAGTGGGGAGGGCCTAAAATAATTAATTCTGTTAAAATGCACATAAAGCCAGAATGACACAAAGGTTTCATCCTGAAACAGGGAGGAATCTTAAGCATTTACTTGCAGAGCAAAAATTTCTTGGGATCCTGACCTAGAGCCAGGCGTAGAGGCTGCACAGCAGCATTAGGTGATTGTGCCTGGCTCTGTAAGAGAGAGCAAAATTCAGATGAGGTCAATGTCCAGGAATTGTCAAGATCCTCTTTTACAGGTAACATATTGGACAAAACAAGAGCTGTGCAATTGGCATGTCTGCTCTAACAATGAAAGGCAAATTTTCTAATTCATCAATAAAGCAAGTAAAAAGAAATTTGTTAATGAAAATGTTTTTCATACAGCTAGTTAAACCCTAGACAAAATAGCCAGGAAAGAATTCATTTTCACTTCAACTTTGAAATTGATATTGTTACGTGCACATACAAAAGGGGGGGTTTTCTGTCCCCAGTTTCCACAATCCATATCCTTTACTATATCTTCATTTTTGACTAACATTTACTACTGAATCCGGATAAAAACATACTCTTTAGAAGAAATTAAAGTGTTCAGAAAATGGAAAAACCTTACACTCAAACTCCTGAAAGAGTTCAAAGGCTGTTTTTCAGCAGAAAACTTGACAAAAGAGTGTTGACAAGTTTAATATAGTCAGGACTTCCATGAAAGATTGATGTTTTTGAAGTGAAGCTTTGAAACATAAGGTCATGAACTTTCTACAAAACATTTTTCTTGAAATATCTCTATACTTCATCTCTTTTGGCTCACTCTTGCCTTATGATTTCTTGTCATACTGTGCTACGATGTGTGCAGGACCCATCAAACCATTTTGTCCTCATTCAAAGATCAAGAGTGCATTTTAAGGACCTGAATAACAGAATGAGTGAGAGGTGAAATGAATGGGGCTGAGAAGGAAGGCCTTCAAGTGAGAGTAGGTGCCATCCTTTCAAATCAAGTGCCAGGTAACAGTTGGACCACCTTTACAGAGACTCATTTTCACAGTTTCATTACAGGTTTCATTAACAGAGTTTTCTTTGATCATTATAGATTTTAGGGTGGGCATGGCAGTCTGTGCTTATGTGCAGTGTGTTGCTAATTAGCCCAAGGCTAATGGCAGTGAAACCAAAGTTTCACAAGCCTGCCACACTCAGACTTTTCAGGCTCCTTCTTCTACTTAAATCCTATCTGCTGCAAACAATCATAGACCTTATTCATACCCACCTGTGGGTATGAAATGTTTGTGCACACATTTAGTTTTTTAATTGAAAGCACAACCTGGATTATCAGCAGATCAGGGTGCAAAAACTTTGTAAGAGAAATGTTTGCAGCTCCCTATGATCAGCTAATCAGCCATGCTGATTGATATGACGCTCGTATCAATCAGCATGGCTGGCTAGCCCCAGCTGATAACTGCTGCAAGGAAAACCCTTGCTCTGTTGAAGGCAATACCAGAATTCCCTCTGACTTCTTGTAATTAGGTTTTTTGCCCAAAAAGGTACCAGAAAACAAAGGCTTCTGTTAAGATTTTTTTAAGTCCAAGTCACCAATTTCCAGCATTCCAAGGTCAGAAAGGAAAATGATAAAAAAATAAGTGCAGTGAATGTCACATAATAAAGTGTTCTACCTAATTATGTAATTGTGACTAGTCTGAATTAAGTAGAAAACTTGTTAACAGACTGCCATTTGATGTACTGTTTAGTCCCAGGACACTGCTTTTCTTTGCTCTAGTAGTACACCTGTACAGTGCATATCTTCCAGATGTTGCCTCTTTGGTCAGATGATGGAGTTGTGATATGATTTGCAGCAGAACAGGCACAATTAAAAGATCAAGCACTGAGTGAATAATTAAGAAATAGTGATGGCCCTGTTGGAAACAGGGGATTGTCATCACTTCTGTAATATATGCCAAAATATGATCATCTTGGATCAGTCATAGAATCACAGAATTAAGGGTGGAACAGACCTCTAAGACAGTTACAACTGTCAGCCCAGCACCACCACCATTTCCAACACTAAATCATGTCCTCAAGTGCCATATCCACACATTTTTTGAACACTTCTAGGGATGAAAAATGTCTCTCCTTATTTAATAGTAAAAACAGGTTTTCCTTTATTTCAATCAATATACAAGAGGATTTTTTCTCTAACTATATGACATCAAATAATGTTGAATATGTCTTACAATGGTGAATTTTTAAAAATTTGTCTTTAAAGGGACTAATGCCACCAGCTGAAGTTTATTGGAACTTAAAGAATTGCATTCTATTTTTTCAATCAGATTACAAATTTCATAGTTTTCATTGAATATTTTTATTCTGAACCTTGGTTGATAAATCTATGGCATAAATGTTTTGCTATAAATCTATCCCTTTTTCATTAGTCTTCAGTTAGTTGTACTGTGACTTTCTCTTTTCCTGTCTTGTTTTCCTAAGCAGGATTGCACACTTAGCAGGTTTGGGACAGCCACAGAAAACCAACTAAATGCATTTTCCTCATCAATCCCTCTTCCCCTCCCTTGGCTGTCTGTAGCAGACCACTGTGATCTCCATTGGATTTCACTACATAAAGCAAAAAAAGCCCTACACTGTTCACAGAAACGTGCTCCATGGACACTAAGAAGAAGTTCAGCCATGTCTTCCCTAAATGTTAGATGGTTTGTGAGAATTTCAGGCTTTCTATTGATTTTGCATGGAACTAGGTCAGAGCTGCTTTTAATTGAACAAGCTGGCTGCTGCAACTCTTGCTTAACTGTAAAAAAGGGGTATTAAAAATTGATATGCAAAGCAAACTTCTGCTTAATTAGCAAGTGGGTGAAGTCAGAATTGACAAACCACTATAGTTAATAAAGATGAGGATATGGGTTTCATTGACAGTATAATATGCTCTTTTTTTTTTTTTTTTTTTAATGGCGGAAACACTGAGCATTATCCATGTTTCTTGCATGTGATATTAATAACTGGTTATTTTTCTTTGGGAGACGTTGGGATAAATTTACACCTGTGCAGATCAGACAAAGCACTGCACATCAGGAAATCCATTAAAAGGTGGCTCTAATTTTAAATGTGTAGTAAAGGTAAATAAAAAGCCCGGGGTGCAGACAGAAGAAGCTCTGGGGCTCTCTGGAAGGCCCAGTATTGCTGTACATGCAGTGCCTGTGGAAGGGCTCAGTCAGGCCCTGGCTGCCCTGGAGCCAGCAGTGGCAGGAGGGACACTGGGACACTGTGCCTGGCCATGTCTCAGGTAGCACTGACCCTCACACAGGCGCTGGCTGCAGTCTCATCCTGCACCTGCCCCCCTCCAGGTGTGCCCTTGGGGTGCTCTGTGCTGCTGCTCCCTCAGCCAGGGCCACGCCTGCCCTGTGGCCTTGATGGTCAAGGCTGGAGGAGACCAGGAGCCCTGGCTCACATCTAAACCCCATCCTGAATGACTTTGTTTGCACCTGTATGTGACTGCTGAATTTTAGACCATTTGCTCCCCCCAGTATGTGAGTTTGAGTTCTGCCTACAGTAATATATTATTTATTTAGGTTTATAACAAACAGAAAGGAAAAAAAGGAATAAATTATTAATGTATGGATTAGCTTATACATTTCAGCTCACATCTGAGAAAGATGGCAGAGAGCAGTCTTCATTTTAAGTTCCTCAAGACAATGGCTTTTCTTTCTTCCCCCAAACCCCTAGCAGTAATAAAGGTTCTGCCATTTATCACTTAGCATTGCACTAAGAAGCCACCTGGACCTGAAATTAATTTGTGTTTAAGAAGTGGCAGACTGGCCACTGAGTTATACTTTGAATGATAGCTTTTTGGATAAGATGTTTTCTGTTGCTGTAATTTCAGTTTTCTTAGATCCAAGTTACAACTGACTCTGTTTCTCACTTCCTTTAGCATTTCCAAGTTTTCTAGTACCACAGCTCACATGCCAGCCTTGCCTAGTGGCTAGGCTATTAGGGGACCTTTCCTAAAGGGGAGATTGTACATGCCAATTATCTGTAAAATATATCGTTTATAGGAGATTTTAACCATCTCATACTTTAAATGGAAAAGTCTGAGATTCAGGTGAAATAAATAAGAAAAACGCATATCTTTACATATTGAAATACTATGACAGCTGAAAGTGCTTGAAACATTTGACTGCCTTTATGGCAGTTTAACCAACTGTGTCCATAAATATTTAAAACAGTGAATTATTTCTTGAAATTTACATTTTTATGTACCTTTTTTGTGGAAGAATTATTGAACAATAAAGATGCTTTCCATAATAATTTCAGCTTTTCAAAAGCAGCACTTGACTGCAAAAGGATTTTCTGGTGGCCACCATATGACTCAGTGAGCTCCCAGCATAATACTGAGCTTTGGTATTTCCCACCTCCATATTCAGGTTTTTAACAGCACAAGATAACCTAGATCCAGCCTATGTTTCTGCAGTTCCCAAATAAAAAAAAATTAAAAAGAGCTGTGCAGCAGCTGCTGTTACCTTTCAGCTGTGTCTCTGTGCACATAGATAAATCTGACCAGTAAGAGTTCCTGTTTTTAGGATGGATCAATAGGGATAAAGTGGCCATTTAAGTCCTGCTGTAGCTTTTTTAAAGGGTTACTCTGTGTAAAATATCCTGGTTTGCTTTTCAGGGGATGATAAGATCCCCACCCCACAGGTAACTACAGGCATGTTCTGCCCTCTGCCAGCGCCTTGTGCCAGGATACAGGAGCCAAAACATGGAGCAGGGAATGTGCTCCTGTAAGACACAAGCATTTGTGCCACTTAGCTGGCTCTGTGAGGCTACATTTGCAGCAAGGAGTAGTTGACAAGATAAAAACATCCAAGCGGCTGGCACACTCAACAAATGGGCCAGGGATGGGCTGAGACCTGGCAGGGGAGCATTCTGCATTTCTGGAGCTGTCCTGGGCACACTGGAACTGAAGTGCTCTTTCAGTTGACCAAGAAGTAGCAGAGTGATTTTTTAATTTATTTTAATTGAGTTTGGGTGTGATTCCCATTGACATTTATTAAAGAAGCTGAAATTGTTCTAAACTTCTCCCCAAAATATTTCAGTAAAAGTGAGGCAATAATTTCCTTTTTCATTCTTTTTCTATATTTGCAAGTGACCTGGAAAGTAATATTACAGAAAACTACATAAAACACTGACATGTTGTTTTCTGTCTGTGTATCATTGTTACTGATAATGATCACCAAATAATAATGACTCAGGCCCTGTGATGGGCTACATGACATTATAATCTGTTTCAATCTGCTTTTCATTTTTAGGATATATTACTTTTCAGATAAACTGTGAACTGAAAATCCCTAAGAAAGGAGAGTGGAATGTAAATTTATAAAGTCTACACAGCCAGCTGAAAACTGATTTTCTACACCTTATAAAAAATTAGACTATAAACCAAATCTTTATTTAGTCTGAATAGTTCCACAGTTTCCAGCTGGTTGCAAAAGCTGTGCTTTGATTCAGCTGACAGTAAAAACTAAGAATACACAAATCTTTTTTATCAGGCAACAAGTACAAATGTTTCTCTGTTAAGTAAACTGAAGTAGATAAATCCTTAGCTACACACTCAGCCAGAGCACTTCCACTGTGATGAGGTCTGACTGCATGTGTGTGAAATTTCAAGGGGAAGTGTTCAAGTAGTGGCAATGAGGCACACAGAGAGAAGGTTTTCACTAAGGTAGTCACAGCATTTCCAGGAGCAGCTGGATGACATAGTAAATTAACTCTATTGAATGATGCATTAATTTGGTAGGGCACTTGGAGGGCCCAATTCTTAGTTTCTAAAACCACATTCTAGTCTTCTGGCTTTCTCTTCATTTTGCTGTGAAGAATAAACTGCAATCTAGACATCATCCTGTACTAGAGGGAAAGAGGATTGCGTGCATTTCCAAAGAATTTTGAAACTTTGTTTTTATCTTTCCTTTTCCCAGATAGAGAGTGTCTTAAAGAAGTGAATGTTATTGGTGTGAAGAAAAACAATCACATATGATTGCATGCATCTGTTATGTGAGAAAACACATCAGTATTTTTGATAGCTCGATGCTGTCAACTGAAACAGTTCTAATCCTGGTAATAATTTGGGCTCTCCCTCTTTGCACAGCTCTTTGTATTAGCAGGTCTCTCTGTGCAGTCCCAGACAGATCTGTGTCACAGACACCTCCTAGCAAAGGTCCCTGAAAGGCAGATGTCATGTTATATTGATGCAGACTGTTATCCAACCTTGTACCCCACTGGGGTTACCAACTGGGAAAAACAAACACTGGATTTTCACTGCAGTGTCTTTTTGCATAGATTAAAGTAGGTAGGTGACAAGGTAGGTAGGTTAGAAGTTCATGGAAGAGGTTTGAGTTTTGAAGGTCTTTGTCACATAAATTTTACAGAATCCATAAATTTTACAGCTCACCCCAGCCCAGGGTGGTTTAATCATTTTCTCATGCAGTGTTACTACTTGCAGGCTGTGGTAAGTTATCTTCAGCATTTAATTTTACTATTAACCAATTGTAATTAACAAAATACACTAATGATTACATCTTGCACTGCATATCCTGTTAGATATTTTTACATGTCTCCTGTATGATGTTTCATTGAGAAAACCCCAAGCTGAGTGGGTTGTTGCTCACTAGGGTCATCTGCAGACTGGAATGTCAAAGAACCCAAAACAAGGTGAGATTTTGTCACTGTTGTGTGTGGGTGGGGTCTCTGCCCAGCACAGCTGTCTAGCAGTGCATCTTCCCCTGTGTGCTGTAGCACAGGTAACAGTCTGTGGGGCATTGAGCCACGGGCAAATCAAAGTGCTTTGAATGTGGTGCTTTTCTGGGACTGTATCATCTGAGTGGTTGAGCAGTCCCAGTTCCTGGCCATGGGGATGACTGGAAGTGGCAGCTCAGACTGTAAATCCTGCCCTGCCATTCAGCACAGGCCCCTCCTGCCTCAGCACAGAGCCATCTCCTGCCTCAGCACAGAGCCATCTCCTGCCTCTCAATGGCTCCTGGCGTTTTCTCTTTGCTTGGCTCCCTCAAATCTTCCAAAGTCTCTTGAAGCCACTAAAAGTTTTTGACATAGAGCTCAAGGGAAGATTGTTATCTCTATCAAATGTGGATTCCAAGACTGTAGATACATACAGAAATTAAAGTACATCAGGGGGTGGATTAATAAATCTGTGTGACTACACTCTGCTGGTGTATCACGTAAGGATCTCTTTTGGTTTGAGATATAAAATTCCAAACTGATCTTTTTTTTCAAAATGAGGTAAACAGCAGCTTTGAATAACTGAGTAGCACAGTAATTAGCTCCTACAACTAAAGAGCAATCTAATGTTTCTTCTGTATCTAGTTTTCCATGTGAATTTTTCATAGCTACAGATGGGAAAGAGCAGGAATTAATTCTTTCTCCATGCATTGCTCAACCTGCAAGAAAAGAAATTGGGGTCTTGAGAAAAGAACAGAAAATCACCAGCCATGAAGAAAGCAGACATCACTGCTTCACTTAAAAAATCATTCAACTGTGTTTTGAATTGCTCCTCTTTTCATTGACTTATGGTGTTTCAAACAGAAAGTAATTTTCTGACTCCAAGGCTTTTCCAACCAACTGCAATTTCATTCCCTAGGTTATGGTGCTGGGCACACCCAAAATGGATTTGTGTTGTTTTGTTTTGTTTTGTGGATTTTTTATTAGAGCTTATGAGAAGCACAGATACTTTGCTTGCACAATATTGCCTTAGGAGAGAGCTTCCTTCGAAAGTGCCTGAAGAAGAACTTCTTCCTAATGAAATGACAGCTGAAAAGATTTCAAATATTTGTATAAATTTTTAATAAACCACAATTTGGTAGGGAACCATTTTCCAAATTATTTTCCTGGCATTTGAAAGTTGTAACAGAAATGTTACATTTTATCCATCTGCTTCGTGGTGTGTGCTTTTAATAATTAAAAAGTGTACTGAAACCTACATAAACTACAGGGTTTTGGCCTAGATGGTAAAACCATGCTATCAACTTCCCTTAAAGGATTTATGATTGATTATATATGGAGTATTTTTCAAAAGATTATTGCATGATGTGGATGATTAGCAGTTACTCTATAATGAAATGTGAACTCGTGTATTTTGTAGAACCACTAGATGAGCTGAAGATCAGAAGCCACAGCACTGAACCACTACCAAAGCTGGAAAACAAAGAGAGAGGACATCATGGTTCAGCTTCCTCCAGGGAGCCAGGGAAAGCTCAGGAATGGGATGGAACACCAGGCCCCCCCATGGTGTCCAGCAGGCTGGGGAGATCCTCTGTCAGCCCAACCATGCTGGCTGGAGGCAACAGCTCAGGTATGTCAAGTACAGCGCAGGAAGATCTCATCAATCTCCTTGGGAGCTGAAGACTCTCTAAAGATACACTGGGGTAGGAAGCATTCAGATTCTTTAGACTTCCAAATATCTGCTAGATTTGGCCCTGCCCATTGAGTGCTGCACTAATGAGGCTTGTGCTGTGCTTGTGCTCTGTGCCAGAACAGCTGGGGTGCTAGCCTGGAATAGAAGCATGTAAACATGTTTGCCATCTACTTTAAAAGAAGTAAAGGGTTCCACCTGACATTGAAAAGGCAAAGACATTCCTAGGATGGCACCTCAGGAAGTTCAGGTATCACATAAAGTAACAAAAATACACTTTGCAAAAGCAAGGCTGTCTTACTGAGGGGCACAGTGACAGGACAAAGGCAGCCTTTGCTTTCTTCTTGTACAGAAATTTCTAGAAAAGTGACTGTGGATTTCAGAAGTCTCAGATAAATACCTATTCATTTTATTATTCAAAAATATTTACATATTAAATAGTAAATTGAATAACCATGGCATTATAATGCAATCTTGTTTATAAATTGACTAAGACAAATGGAACTGATAAATGAATAGACATCTATAAAGAGATATTTATGGCCCTTGCATGAGTATTGTATTGGTACTTTTGAGATTTCACAGCTCTCATAAAAGAGTAACTTCATTGCTTATTAGCTGGACTGTGAGAAATATCCCCTTTAAGGGTAGCTGACATGTCTAGTGCTGAAGCCTCATGGTCAGTGTTCAGTAAGTATAAGAGCAGGAATGAGCTGCTCAGACAAGAAATCATTCCTGCCTGAGAGATCTGCTGGGCAGTGAATGGCAGCAAGGAGTGTTTACACTGCTGAGTGAGTAGAGATGCTCACAGCTCACCCAGAACATCGCTTCCCTAGGTGATAATGGGACTCACATTGTCCCTGAATTGCTGAAAATGACACCTGAAACTCAGTGTATAAGTTGAAGAGTCTTTGCTGATGTGAAATGTCATTTGGAACAATCATGTAATCCAGCTTTGCTTGCTACAGACCCCCCAAACAGTCCTTCCTGGTGCAGGGAAAGTGACTTTTCTGCAAACCTTATCACTCTGTCACAGGTCTTTTTTGTGCTACTGCTATTTCCTTACTTGTGTCTTACAAAACTTCCTGGAAGGTGTGAATTGTCCAGATAAGCTCCTGGTAGCTTTTGCTAAAAATTCTGTCCCCAGTGTCTTGGACCATCATCTGTGCTAATGCACATTAAAGAATGGGTTTAAAGCTGCCACATCAAAATTTTGGGAGATCCAATAATTAGACCAAAGGTGTGTACCAACCTTTTCAGTTCTGCAAGGTGACACTATGGACCAGAGTAGCAAGGAAGTTAAAACTAAAGAGAAAGCTCTTAGCAAAATATAACACTGCTGTCCAACATTTCTGCAGCAGTTTTATTTTAAAGAGTTGGTTGATCTCCAAAAGCAGACAAAACATGTTGGCCTCAGTCTCCATTTGGCATCAGCAAACTGTAATAGTTGTTGAATCATGCCTTGATTTAGTTAACTGTGACTTTGTCTTACACTGCTAGGACTGTCAAAGAAAAATTTTATTTTCTTGGCTGAATTTTGATTCCTTTCTATAATTAAAATCTGAGAGCTGATTATGACTTTTCTTTCCCTGCAGATTTACGATATTTCATTTGATGAATATTGCCTCTCATCTGCCCTGAATATTTTTTCCCCTGTGTCTCTTGCTGTTGCCTGAGCAACATGTTTTACCTTTACTTGGTGAGGCACTGCATTGAGAATGCTGTACACAGTTCTCCTCAATGAACTTGTACATGAACTGTACCAGCTCATTCTCTGCAATTAAATTAAAACTGTAACAGAATGCAAGAAGAGTTTCATATGAATACAAATGCTTTCTGGAGTCAAGGAGATAAAGTAATTCTGCACTAGGAATTAGAACTTAGATTTACCTCAAATAAAATCTAGGCAGTCCCCAGTACAGTCATCACTGCTGTTGCTCTCTTTGCAACATCATAGATAACAGGAAAAAAGGCTACTTTTTTTTTTTTTTTTTTTTTTTTTTTTTTTTTTTTTTTTTTTTTTTTTTTTTGTGCAGACATGTCCTTGAAACACTGCAGTTTGCTACCTGCCTCCTACTTCACACTGCTACAGGCATTTATTAGGGCAATATTTAAATTTTTTTTTAATGGAGTTGAATTGCTCTGCTACAAAAGAGAAAGGATGTGAATGGACTTCCCACAGGCACTCAGCAGGCAACGCTGCTCCAGCACAGATGAGCTGGGAACTGGGGTGGCCTGGCCAAATACCTGAGTGAGAACAGTGGGTTTTGGTGGCCTCTCCCCAACTCTGAAACTGCTAGTAAGATCCAAGAGAGAATGAGCCATGTCCAAACAGAATCTTGAACTTTCTGTCCATTTTGTTCAAAGAGCCTGGGCTGTCAGCTGCACACAGTTATCACTGTCTCGAGTGTCTGATTGTTCTGTGACAGAACTTGTCAAGGACACTTTCTGTTTCTCGGCATCCTATAATTTCTTGTGGAAAGCAGTGTGATTTGGGGGCATGCTGACTTTTAGGAAAGTCAGTGCAATTATAATGAACAGCCAAACACAATCTGTAATACTGAATCTGTATAACTTCACTCCAGGAGACTTGAAGAGCATTTTCTGGAATGTTGCTGCTTTTTTCCTAACTACAACGAAGAAGCATTTTGCATTGCCACCTGCTGCTGGAGAGCAGGCACTGCCCTGCCTTTAAAATCTCAGAAATTCTGTTGCATCCTGGTTTTGAATTGCCACCAGCTTGTCACTCAGCCAGCCATAAATATTCCATCTGAAAAGATTGTAGGTAATCAGGAAGGGAGGAAATACCCACCCTTCATTGAAATTACTGGCCATCGTTGTTGATTTCCAAAAGCAATGAATATTTTAAGTTCATCTATTTGAGGATGAGACAAAGCCTGGAAAGCCAAAGGCACAAGATGCTTCCATTGTTGTAAGAAGGAAATAGCAGCAAAAAGTCAGTTCATGCCAGCCAGGTCTGTGCCACAAACCCCTACATTTTCTCCTCACAGGCAGTATTGCTGTGCTCCTAAGCCCACAAGGATTCTCCACATGAAAGGAACTTAATGCTGGGGTTTTATGTTACTGCCCAAGAGGCCCAGACCTTGCCTGCACTGGTCATTGATGTTCTCTGCTCACAGGCTCCCCTAAGCAGTGCCTGTCACCTGTAATGAAATGAGCAGTACTGGGAGCTGCACACTGAGGACATCCCACCAATGCCCGTGGTTCTGCTGTGACATCTCCAGGATGTGGGATCACACCAATTCTGTTGGAGTAAAAATATTGCCTTGGTGTAAGAAAAACACACACAAAAAACCCAAACAAAGATACAAAACACTTACTTGTATTTCAAAGAAGCCAGGAAATAGCAAACAAACACAGCCAAATCCTACAACAAAAGCTTTACAAAGAAAACACCCATATTTCAGCATACAAAGTATATTCCACTAACAGCTTTTCCCTTTGGGCAAAATATCCCCTAAACCCAAACAGGGGGTTCCTTTCCAGACATGGTTTTGCTCATTACCTGACTTGGGTTTGAGACTTGCAAAACTTTTGACCTATGGATATCTGGTAACATTGAGTTCCACAGGTTCAGTGCTCCCCTTGTGAAAACTGCTCAGTTTGATGTGCTGCTGTGATATTTTAGCACTAACTGGCTTCTGCCAATAGCAAAGTACTAAATGCTTTTTTTAGATAGCATAATACTATATAGTTTATTGCACCATAATGTTTCATAACTTCAAGCTGTACTTCAGCTTACTCAGCTCTTTTTAGGCCAGTATGAAGACACTTGGTGTGATGTATTTTTCCAGCATACATGCTTTCTTTTTCTTCTTTTTCTTCTTTTTTTTTTTATGTGATTGCTCCCAGCCTGTCACATTGCCTTGTTTAATTCAAAATGCATTTCTTGGCAGCTGTAGCAAATAAGCAATATTTCTCTTTTCATGTACAAAGAAGAGACTGTGACAGGATAAGGAGCTTCTCCAATGTAAGTGACAGCCAGAGCATTTTTTTGAATTAAGATTAGGATAGGCAGAATGAAGCCTTCCTTGGATGGATAAAGAACTCTTCCCATTAAGATCCAAAAATTAAAATTGTGAAGGGTTGTTGTACTTCTGGAAAATATAGAAAGCCATAGCACGTTGGTATAAAACTGATTGAAAATATTTCCATAAAATCTTGTGGCATTTCAGCACTGTGTATTATTGAGGAAAATCCTACAACACCCCATGTCCCAAATACAATCAGCCAAGCCTCGACATCTTTAGTCATGCTGGCAGCCCCTGCAGTTTTGGAAAACCAGCCATTTATATGAGTGCTTAGACACATAATTAAATACACAACTTTAAGGCAATCCTATTTGTGCTTGAAAAGCCTGTATTTCTGTGTTGCACAGTCTCTCTCAAAATTCTCATCCTTAATGCTGCCCTTTGGAACTAAATGCTTGCCTGGTTCCATGTGTAACCCTCCTGGTGCTGAGTTTAAACCCAAGAGTGCAGTGATGCTCAGCCCATTGCAGCTGATTTTGTCTGTGGGTTTGGTGTCAGGGGGCTGTGGTCCCACTCCACTGTCTGAGTGTTGTGGGCACTGTGGGTGCCTTGAGAGGGGACTGAGACCCACTGTGCCCCCCTAACACTGTATCTGGCTCCCAGAGACCTGCAGTGCACTTTTCAAATCATGTCACTGTGAGAGATGCGACATTTGAAGCTGTGCAAAATAACACCGCTAAATTTCCAAATACACCAAGTGAATTTTATGAACAGTTTTGTGCATAATATTTCACAGGCTCCTGGCTACCCCCAAGAATCTGCTGAATTCAGACCTCATGCTGCCCATTGATTGCAAAGAGCATCTCTAAAGGCTGCTCACATGCCCTGCATCCCCTGGCCTACAGGGCCTTCCCCATGTGCCTCTCAGGATGGCAGATAGAACTCAGCTCCACACAATGAAATTCTGTCACTAAGAGACTTCTCAAGATGTCCAAGAATACTCATTTCAGATGTTAATACTGAGCTGTCTCAGTATCATCCACAAGAGATAAACACGAATTTCTAAATGCTAGAAACCATCCCTGATATTTACTAGCAGTAGTTTTTCCTTTAAGATTCTTGGCATTGAATAGGAAAACCCAGATAGCCCCAGCAGAGTGAATAAGCTGCCCATAGCTGAAAAATAACATGCTGCAGAATACAGAGCAGTGAGTTGTGCAGCACTTAAAGAACAGACCTTTTATGGACTATTTTTCCCCCAAGTGGTGTGCTGTTACGCAGACCACTAATTACAGTAGAATACAGTATTTATTTGGTCTAAAAATATTGCCACTGATACAAGAAAAAGCTAGATGGAGCCATGTCTGAAGCACCTTTTGGTGAGGATCACCATGGAAATCACAATAGTTTCCTTAATACTGGAACATATATTACAGGGAGATAAAGGAACTAATACTTCATCTGTGTGATAGGTTTTATTACTTTGATGCCAGATGAAAGGAGTCTCTTTGGCAAGGAAATGGTAATCTCTTGCTGTTGCTCACAGATCCAAACTGGAAATTATGACACTTCTTTCTGCTTTCCTAAAGCAAAGAAAATAATTCAGAAGCATAGTCAGACAGTGTCTTGGAGTTTTTTATGCACTGAGTGTCTGATTCTGCTTGTCACAGCAGAAATAGAATCTTTACTTAGCAGTAAAGAAAAACAACTGAAAAAATCCCAATTCTTGTCCTTTCTGAAACCCCAGCAGAATTCCAAGAGATGAGATGAGATATAATAATGAGATCCATTATTATATCTATATTACTGAAAGGAACAGTCAGAAATCTGGCACACAGACAGTGTGAAATCAGAACAAAAACAAACCTAATCAACCTTCAGAGTAACTGCCCAAGTCCAAAAAAAGCAAAGCAGCAGACTGTGTACAAAAGCAAGGTTATGGAGGAGGCCAGTCTGCCCCTTTCTGTGTGCCTGTGGCTGTGTTGACTCGCGGTGTGTTTACAGACTCACTCGGAGAGAGTGAACTGAATAATGCATTCGGCAAGCAGCATAAATATTTTTGCTGCTCAGCCAGCTGGATGTTAACTAACCTATTAATATTTAGTTGATGAATATTCACCCATACAGATGCTTTCATTGGTCTAAGTGCTCCAGAATAAGTGGATAACTCTTCTCCATGCTCTATTGAATTCTGAAATATCTGAAGAAAATAAGCATTGAAGGTGACAATGAGAAAGCATCAGTGAGAGTGGAAGAATCCATTTCAGCATGGTGCTGGTATGTGGAGTAATGTGCCAGCTGTCCTCAAGTTTCCAAAGTGTGCCAAATGACTTCAAGGTCATGCAGGCAATAGGCATCTTCTTCCTTTCAAGCTGTGGCCCAACCAGTGGCCAGTGGTGATACTAGAGACCCACATAGGAAATAGAGAAATCAGTGTAAAACAAACACAGACAAAGCAGCTCTTTAAATGAGGCATGACAAAATAAATTTCAGACAGACACAGGGAAAAGATGTGCTTCAGAGACAAACTTGCTAAACCACAACTGCACGAAGCATAGGTCCTTCCTTTCTTCTTGAAAACATAGAATTGGATAGGAAGAATTCTTCAAATCTTATTTTAAAAAAACCTAGAAATTCTTTAAATTCTGATGAAGCATGGTATTGTAATTACTTGTTATTCATGGCAAAGCAGCACTGCCAATGTGAACAGTGAGACTCTGTTATTGGACCAAATCTATCTGGTGAGTCCAAATGTTTTCGGTGTTTGTCCACTAAATACAAAAAGCAGGTGCAGGGTTGGGAAGAAGGTTTATGAAACATGAGGAGAATGAACACATTGCTCTGAGCAAAGTCATAGACTGAGAGCTGCTTCCTCAGCCATATAAAGGAAATGCAAGGACAAAAACATTTCTTGGGCAGAAACAGGCAGATCCCTTTTTCAGAAAATGGCAGATTCCCCCAGACCAGCTGAACACTAGGGTAGTACATGGATGTCAGCCTGGCTTAGATATAAAAACTTTCATCCAGGCCTCCTGAACTGCATGGTCACCTCATTGTCAGTGTGTACAATAGTAACCTGTGCTGGAAATCAATGGGGAGCCTTCTCAGAAATTACTCCATATAAAGCAGTAGAAGGAAAATCAAATAACACTGTCATTTTTGTGAAGTTCTTCTCTGAAATTGAGCTTTCTCTCAAGGCAACCATTGCTTCTGTTATCATCTTGATTCTGGGCAACTGACTTTGCCACTGCTGATGTTTTGATTTTTCTCTTCTTCCTACTTTATGTCTCTCAATTCATTGCTACTGACATGAGATTCCCAAGAATTTTTGGTGTCATTCCAAATCCCCAAGTGTGACAGCATCCTCACCACTTTTACATACCTCCTCCTTTATTTTCTGGCATTTCATGCTTTCCTTCAGCACAAGCAGTCTTTGGGCTGTCATGTCCCTCAGCTCTGGGATGGAGAGGTGAAACCAGAAGCCTCTGTAACTCCCTTAATCACTGCTGTATTACATGAAGAGTAGAAAAGGTGCTGGGGAGCAGGGAAGTGGGGAAACAGGAATGCTTCTTTTGTATTCTTCCTGTCTGCTGTTTTATGCTCTGTCCTTCAGAGATGCCAGAGCAAAGAGGCCAGGACATGGCATGAGTCCTGCCTGAATCCCTCTCCTGATCTCAACTTCTGCTCGTGATTCAGCCGTATGTCCAAGACTTTAACTGGTTACCGAGGCCGGAGTCTCCATTTCAAGGGAATCCTGGAAGCACAGTGTTTCAGCTGGCTGCAGCAGTCCCCTGCTCCTGCTCACTGGTGTTCCTCTCTCTCCCTTGCAGAGTCCAAGTCGAGTTGCCGGCTGGGCCGCTCCGCGAGCACGTCAGGAGTGCCTCCTGCGTCGGTGGCGCCGCTCCGGCAGCCCGGCGAGCTCCAGCCGAGCCAGGTACCATCGTTAGCCAATCGGGAATGACTCCATGTGCTGCAACATGCCAAATGTCCCCACCTCTCTGTCTGTCATTTGTTACAGTAAATGGTTCTTTTGCTTTATGTCTTTATTTTCTGTGCGTGTGCGTGCATCTGTGTGTGCGCATCTCCCATTGGCAATGAAATTCCGCTGGCCACAGCCAGCAGAATTTTCTTTGCTCTTAATTCCTCGTATCTTTTTCTGTCTTCATTCTGTAATATAAATGTAGTAAAACTGTACAGTATGAACTGGCTGGGTTTTTTATTTTTTCATGCTTTCTGTACTTTTTTACTGTCTTAAAATTTATCAAACTTTGATAAATTTAATCTATGTTTTTATGTAAATTTCTTTTAAATGTCTCGTCTAGAGCACTTACACCAATGTTGTCAATGACTTGTACATACTTGACTTCTGCCCAGTTGTACTTTAATATTTGTGCCAGTCTCACATCTGGTTGGAGCTTAATGCATGATTGTATTACACTGTGATTTATCACTGTCCTGAAAACTGCTCTTACAGCAAGTGATTTTGTTTAGTTGAGGCAGCTAGACTCTCTTCAGCTATAGACCATGTAATTCTTACAGGACTATTAAATAGTCCACTGTAGTTATATTTATTGTATATTGTTAGGAACCAAAAAAAAAAAAAAAAAAAACAAACAACCAAATCAAAGGAGCAACATCTCCTTTTATCTTAAACAGAGATACTTTTTTTGTCGTCATCAGAAACAAAACTGCCACATACGAAAAAATGAAAGTGTTTGGGTTTGGCAAATTTCTCCAGTAGAGAGAAAATGGAAAAGTAATAAAGACATGGGAAACCTATACTTACCTTTATTTTATATGCTAATACTGATATTGTAACATTTTGTTGCACAGACCTGTATTATTAATTTGACAGAACTAGCTGAGAGTAGCAATTGAAAGAAGAGGTTTTGCTTAAACACCATGTGAATGGCTTCTGTCAAAGCACTGTGGCACTGCATCACTGGTGTGTATGTGTGGGGTGTGTGTGCACAAGGAGACAGGAGCACAGATGGATTTAGGTGCACATGCATATGTGTATGCACACACAGGCACCCTTATTTTGATGGAGAATTTTTGTCTGGCTTTCAGGGAGTTAGTCCCCAAAATACTATTGAATGTCACTGAGGTTTGAGTGGAATTCTCCCTGAGGACTGCTTTGCAATAATCACATATTTGTGTTTGTATCTTGGTGAGTTGCTCCAATTATGTCTCGACCAAAGCAAAGACCACAAGACTAAGTTGATTTACTCACTCCAGACAGCCAGCAACTTGTTAGGAAGGTTATATTTGGATAGCCAAGTCTGTACAGGTTACAGCTCTGTAACCTGTATGAACTGATATGATTGTATTACTTCTGAGTGCTGCCAGACATGAAGACTGAGAGAACCCTGCACATTTCTAAAGCATGTTTTACATAAGCAAATCAAATCTATAATGGAGATTCAAAATGACGGCCCACCTAAATAACACATCAAGTGTTCCTTCATCTAAGGAAGAAATTAGGGTAATTGTACTTCCAAAGGATTTCAGTGTCCCAGTGTTCATGTAGTATATATTTTTGATTAAATGGGTTTTACAGCACTCCTGATGCTTTGCTGTTTACTCAGTGGCAAAGGCACCTTGGGTGTTTTGAAGGGATTTTAGCCTGTCAGTTTATACTAAGAACTAAACAATAAGCCTTGAAAGCAGAAGCTGATGTGATAGAAGAGATAATGAGCCTCTTAGAAGCTGCAGCCAGGGTTCACTGAAACTGTGGAGGGAAAAATCCACCTCAATTCATACAGAAGAAAGGAACAAAGATGATAAGAGGAATTTTCGAGTGACTGTAGAAGGGTGATCTTGTTAATTGAATAATGTATGGTACGGTCATGACTTCATGAAAAACAAGAAAAAACAGTACAAGATTTCTCTCCCTAAATCTTCCCTTCCAGCTGACAATCTCTTACTGTCCATCTATTATATTGCCATTTACTATGATAGCATAATTTTTAAAGGTGTGGATTTGACCCTGATTTCAGAGGAATGACAAAAGTCTTATCTCCGTGGCAGATACAAACATTGATTGTTCTTTCAACACCTGTTCTATCTTAATGTGCAAATAATGGTTGATGGGTGAAATGTGTTTCCAACAGCTGGGCTGTTAGCCCATTCTCAATCTGCTGGGTTGTGGCATACAGGGTATCTATTTTTGTGTGCTGTGGCTATTGATTGTATTGATACTGCTTTCCTTAACAATATCATAATGAGCAAATTAGACTTTCCAAAAGATTAAGATGTATTGTGTTATTCCCCTCTTTGTTGATCAGATGGGCACAGCTAACATTCAAACAGGAATATAAGATCTGGGAAAGGGCAAATTGCTGTTAATTGGTTTTCTCAAATCTTCATGAATCCCAGACTTGTGGTTTTCAAAATGCTTAATTTGGAGAAAAAAGACAAATTTGCAACTGAGTTCTCAAAACCCATCATTTTTAATACAATTCAAAAAAGTGGTGACTATGCTTAGTAATTAAAAATAGATCTTATGTAAGGAAACCTATATTATAAGTCCAATCATATGTTAGGTAATTATGTAAGTATTGTAATTTAACTCCCCTATGCCTTATTTTCTTATTTCTTGTTTGGTTATTGATGTAGGAATGGTGAGGATTAATCAGTATTCACAGAATATATCTATGGTATATTGATGGGAAGCAGTAGAGGGATCTCCTAAAAATAAGAAGAAATGGCTTATGAGCAGAGATTAATTATGTGGCTGGTCTCTGATGGAGAACACTAAAAATTCTGTTAGTGTAGGAGCAGCCAGCATTTACCAAAATGCTGAGCCAGATTGAGAATCTACCTTCTGTCCTTAGCTCTGGGAAATGGTGAGGGCATTTGGAAAGTGTTGATTGCACAAAGCAGCCTTGGATGAAGTACTGAATTGTCTCAATTTAAACTGAAAGATAAGCATAAGTTTATCCTGGAACTGAAGTTATTTGTTGTGAAAGGACAAAGTTTAAGAAATTAAGGAAGTAGCAGAGGAAGTCAGGTGGGGGGGCTTGGAACTGTAATAATGGAGCGTAGAATATTTTTAAGCAACAAAAGTGCCACATAGCTGCATTTCCTAAATGCATATCTAAATAAAAACATCCTACAGAGATGGGTATAAAGAGCAGAGAAGTATTCTAGATAGGATGTATTGTCTTGTAAAGAAAGGAAAGAAGGAAATGTTAAAAATGCAGAAGCAGGCCATCCTCAAGTGCCAAAAGACAAACCAGCAGGAAAGATGACCAGACTGAATCGAGTCTGAATAGAGTTTTTGCTGGGACTCAGGAAAAAAGAGAGTTTATGAAAGTTGGAAGAAGGGACAAGCAACTCAGGAGGACAAGGGTGTCATGAGGTTATGGAGGGAGACACTTAGAAGGGCCAAATCATGACTAGCACTTGATCTGTCTACTGTCATAAAAGACAGATGACAAAAAAAATGTTTCTATAGAAACATTAGCAGCCAAAGGAAGTCTAAGGAGAATCTCCATCCTCTTTTTGGATGGCAGAGAGAACATAATGACAAAAGGTGAGGAAAAATCTGAGTTACTTAATGCCTTCTTTGCTTCGGTGTTCAATAGTAGGTCCAGCTGTTCTCCAGGTACCACCCCCTGAGCTGGAAGATGGACACAGGGAGCAGAATGAAGGCCCCATAATCCACAGGGTAATGGTCAGTGACCTGCTTTAACACTTACACACAGTAGGATACCACCTGTTTATATTAGAAAAAAATTTCTTGTCAGAAAGAGTTGTCAAGAAACAGGCTGCCCTGGGAAATGGAAGAGTCCATTCTACCATCCTTGGAGATATTTAAAAGGTGTGTAGATGTGGCATCTGGGGACATGGTTTAGTAGGGGGCTTTTCAGTGCTGGGTTAAAGGCATTTTTCAGCCTATGTGATTCTCATTCTATAAAGGTATGACATTGTTCACAAAATGTTACAGGGAATGGAGAAATGTTGTAGAGAGTAAAGCAAGTTATATCTTACAGAAAAGAAGTGTGTGAATAACATTAGAGATAGTAAAAGTCCATCTGTGTTTGGCCTTTATGTGCAAATGAAAACAACTGTCTTTTGTAGCCATCTAAGTGGACAGAGAACAGTAGAATTTAACCACTTTGAGGGGTTTATAAAGTACAATAAACAGGGTCTCCACAGCTACCCCAGTAAATCACTCCTCACCCATTTTGCTGGAAGCTCTGTGCTAGCAGAGCACCTGAGATTTCTGTAGCAGGCATGGTCAAGGGTTTCACCCTGCAGTGGAAAATGCTCAATCCTGCCACAGGACAGCTACAGTGAACAAAGCTGCTCACTGGAGTAAAGCAAGCAGGATTTGGAGTCACAGGTATCACTGCTGTGCAATGATGTTTCCCTGCCATCCTATCGTTTCCACATCTTCACCTCGGGGTAACAAAGGATTGCATTCCATCGATGAGCTCAGATATCCCTGTGGCACACAGGCTAGGTGTGCACTGAGCATGTCTGTCACAAAAGAAGAAAACATTTCAAGCAGACGGTGGAAGTCCCTCTGCTGGAGAGCAGAACGTCTTGCACCCAGAGTTGTAATGTACATAAAATCCTCTCTGTATCACTGCCGTGCCTCTCTGAAACAGTCTTCAGCACAGAAAAATCCCCCTGGTTTCCATTTTAAGAAAAAAAAGATATCATATAAACACCTTAGGTTTTTTTTTTTTTCTGCCAATGAACTTTGCAAAGTGAGGTTTGTTTTCATTAATTGGGAGACAGTGATTGGAAAATCCCACATACAGATGGTCTGAAGAAAACCACACTCTTTGAAACAAAACTACTGATAGCTAGAGTTTCATATTTTAGGTTTCCTGCAAAGCAGAACTTATTTTCACATAGATTTCCACAAAAGTGTATTCCTTATCTGCAAATGTGCAGCCTCTCTTCATGCTGCCTGTTAGTTTCTTGCTTTTCAGTGGCCAGACACCACTGTCCTTTCCTGTTGCCTCCTCAAGGTATGTTATCTTAATTCTGAGGGTTTGTATGCCTCTTAAGGTTTGGTGTATTTTTGTGGGGGACCAGGCAGTGATACCTAGCTCCAATTTAAGCAAGGAAAGAAGATTTAAACTTTACAGAGGTGATCAAAGTAAAATTCAGAAGCCATGCTGAAATTAGAAGGAATAACTCAGAGAAGGGAATGAAAATACATCGATGGTTATGAGTTAAGGAGTCTCAACATGCATGGAAGGAATGAAGAAAAAGCTAGAAAATATATCAGCATCAACACTGAAACTTTTTGTGTCTGATTTTAGAAAAATTGCAGCTCACTTCATCACTTGCCTGGCATCTGCCTGAGTTCTCTGCAAGCTGAGGCAGCATTTTACCGCACTGGTAAACACAACAGAAGGCACAAGATGGACAAACCAACCATTACCCTCCAGAATTCAGGACAGCTCTCACTTATTTTATAATATAGCAAAATGAAAGGGACTCCCAAGAGTGGACTTGACCATTGTCTTGCACCAAATGAAGTGAATCCATCAATAGTTTGTATGAGAATGTGTCTTTGATAGACAAGAATTTTAGATACAAGTTGGCTCCTTTAATTCAAATCTAGGTAGGAAAATAGAAAAGATTTGTAGAATAACCAAGTGCTGGGGGAGGATGGTGCCTGGGGCTGGCAGGCCGAGGGAGCTGTGGTACAGACATGGAAATCCAAGGTTCACAGAGCCAGGGAGCAGAGACCAGGAGTGTCCCAGCACAGTTTTCCAACACAGCAATGTAGGTAGAGAAGTAAGAAGCAGATTTTCTACTTTGAATATGCAGCTGGGGGGGTTTGTCTTTGTGTTCATGAGATTAGGAAAAGCTAAAAAATCCCAAACACCTATTCTAATGGTTCCATTTTAGAACAAAATCATGATGGAAGTACCACAAAGAAGCTGAGACATATTTTAGCTGCTTCTCATTTGCACAAGTAGAGCAATACCTTGCTGTTTAAGTGCAGTAAAAGCCCATTGTAAAAATACAAAAAACTTTAATTATTTGGAATTGAATTTTGACAAGTAATGAGTACTCTTTAGCAACACAGCTACAAATTTGTCTCATGCCTAAGTTCCTCCTATACTGGGTCAGTTAAAAATCACAAGCCGAGCTTGTAATATCTCTAGCTTTAGTTGTGAATACAAAACATATTATAGTCTTTGTATGCCTTGTAAACATTGTGGTCACCCTGTAATTAGTGAATGCTGGGAATGCAAATTGTTACCATTATGGCTATAATTATTTTGAAGGCACCTAGACACAGTACTTCCCCAATGAATTGGCATTATCATGCTTTAGTTGGCAAATGTGCATCTGAAAGTGAATACTCTGTGAGCATAAACAAAGCATCTGTGCTCTTCTATTATTCTCAGCTTAAAGTTGCCATTTTTTCCCAGCAGTAGTGTACAAGAGTTCAAGGAGTCAGCAAACACCTTGCAGCTGTGGGGCACAGTAGCAGAGCTGGGTTCCTGATTCTGCAGTTGATGAGTTTTGCTGCTGAGAAATGAGCACCTATAAATCAAGATCCACTGTTCCATATCTGATCACAGCAGTCTTTCTTTTAGCTTCCCCTATATGAAAGAAATACAGTCATTGCAGGTAGATGGAGGACTCTGTGGAAGTAGTCCTTCATCCACTTTGATTACTAGGGAAATGTTAGCAAAAATAAATTGTGCTAGCAAGAGAATTTGTGTGTGTTACACAGCACAGACCCATGTCAGCTCTCAGTACTGTCAATCTGTGCTACATGCACTCCTGGATGAATCTCAACCTAGAACCAGCATCAGACTCTAGTGATTCTGCTGTTTTGGCTTTTATCATGCACAAGGATTTGCAAAGAAAGAATCAACTTCTGTCATCCTTGCCTTTTGGACCAAAGGGAAAAATGATCCCCCTGAGCTGCTGGTTAAAGATCTCAGGGGACATGCACTCCCAGATTTCTATTCAAAAGGAATATCTAACTACTGTGCTAATTGCCACTCTTAGAATTTTCTCTGTCCTTCTTTTCTCCTCTAATTTTCAAAAGTTCTGAAAGTCTGTTGTATATTTTGGACGTAGAATAGCAAAACATACTAAACAATTCATGGGACAGTGGCAACCCTTTTCCTCCCCCTGTGTGTATATGCCAAGTGTTCCTCTTGAGCCAGTGCAGTGCCTCTGAGATGTCTGTCTCTGTGCTCCTGGAGCCAAGGTTATGGCTGCTCCTTTTTGACACTTGATCTTTTTCTTCATCCAAAATATGTGTCCACAGTGTGGGAACAGTCCCATGCTGCTTGCTCTGTAATCAGAGCCCCATGGGGCTTTGGTCTGGACTTTCTATGCACTATTTATTACTTTGGATGGTAGTTTCTATTTTTGCCTGAGAAGATATTCACTTAAAGGAACTTAATTACTCCTTATGTTTAGCCATCACATTTATTAAGGCTTGGGATTGTCACTGGATACAAAACCTGCTTAATGTTGGCCACTAGGATCTACCACAATATTGACTGTGGTGGTGTCCAAGAGTCACAGTTATTGGCTGGTAGACAGTATGCATGGAACAAAGGCTGTTCCTGCCCCAAGGATTCATAAGTTCAGTGTAATAGATGAGAAAGTAAGAGGTTGCAGATGGAAGTAGATTGGTAAAGGTATGGCTCTCAATTAAGGAATTGCTTAAGGTTTGGTTCTTGTGAAATTATAAAGTGCAAAAAACCTATTTGGGGTGCAATCTGCTGTATCTGTGACAGTGGTTTTACTTTGTTTATGTGTCATCGATACAATGAAATGCATTTAAATGTCTAAAAGTGGAAAACCAGATATATTTTACTCAGAACACTTTTAAAATTGTCTCTCTCAAATGTCCCTGTCATGGAGAAATTTTAGTGTCTGTGTAGTCAAAGAAAAAGAAATGTAGGTGTAGACTGAATCTTAGGGACGCTGGCTTTGCAAATGGCAGGGAGAAAGGAAATCCTCTGGGTCCTACCTGGGAGGATGGACAGACATGGAAGAACCCACAACGGGGTACAGAGACAAACCCGTGGCGCAGGTGCTTCACTGATGGGACAGGGGCCAATTTTACCTTGAGGTGATGTCTGGATTTGACCAGTGTGTGTGGCCTGAGTGTATTTAGAATAATGAATCCAGAGCCATAGGATTTTAGTTTCTTGTTCAGACAGAATGTTCATAAGAGTCAGGGATCTGTCACCCTGCCTGCTGCCACCTTGAAGGAAGTGCCAGGGCATGAGGCATGAACTGTGTCCTGCAGTGTCACACAGTATCACACAGCCCTCTGGGGACTTTGCACTGTAAGAATCTGTCGGATTTTGGATTTATGCGATTTGTGCCTTTCTAAAGTGCATCAGAACCCTGTGCCCACAAGAGGGAGTGGTTGGATTACTTTTCGCAGTTCCAGCTTTTTCCTGCAAAAACAAATCTCTTGCACACATGAAAGCAAAATTCTGCTGTCGACAGTCCTGCAAAATATGCTGTCAACATTCTGGATGAGAGCAAAAACAAGAATGTTAATGCTTTGGGGAAGTCTCCACATTGCATTGTGTTGAGTTTCAGCTTGAATCTGGCCTTACCTAATCAGTGCATGGGTCCAGAGCAGTGCCAATGATTTCTAAATATGCAAATTGCAAATAGAGAAGGCTTATTAAAAAAAGTAAAATAAAATGTTTAAAAAAGGAAAATAAAATGCAAACTTTGAAGTAGATGGAATTGTCACATCCATTATCCCTCACCTCCAAGGCACACCTGACTGATTGGCATGAGAAGCAAATGTGTCCAAGCTGTCTTTTGCTGGCAGACCAGCCTGCTGCTGCTGTCCCAACACCTTTTCTTCCTCCCTCAGCTGGGTTGGTCATGCAGCAGGAGCAGGCCAGTGCACTGCTTTGCCAGGACTCTGGTTTAAGTGTGGCCCCACATTGCTGGAGCAGCCTCTGTCCCTTGGCTGAGGGGACAGCAGGCTCAGGTGGGTCTGAGCACGCACTGCTGTCACTGCAGGTGCTAGAGCCCAGCATGGCTTTGGTGACTCTCCCTCTCCATAAGGGTCATAGCATGGGGTTTAGGCATAAAATAAGTGTTTCAGGGGGAGGAAGTAATGGGTGAAAGCAGATCAGCTGTAGAAAAAGTAACCCCAGAGCAAGAGGGTGTCAGGTGTGGGAACAGAGTCACTGGTCTGAGCACACACCTCGAGTCTGTCATCCTGCCTCGCCATCAAGTGCCTGTATGGCTGCCACTATTTCAGGTGGGATGGCAGAGAGGAGAAGAAAGAGAATTCCATTCCTTTACTCTGATACTTTATTCTTGCACGAACTTGGTAAGCTTGTCAGCAGAAAACAGAAAGAGGTGAGCTAAGTGACAGAAATTGTTGAAACCTTTCAAATGCAATGATATTCTGACAAAGGATGAAATAACACAGCATTTATGAGGTTTTCATGTTCATGCTCAACACTTTTTACTCTCCTTATCTAGTTGTTTCTCAGATTGGGAGTTACAGTTTCTTGAACAGGCACAGGACAGACATGAGAAGATCTCACCTGTGTGGTCAGAGGTTTCAGGGGGTTGCTATGTTGTGCCTGGCTTTGGTAGAGTTGAGATGTATGTTTCAACACTTTGAAGAACAGTCAGCTCAACAGAGAGATTTATGGGGACAGAGGCTGCAGCCAATGCAGCACAATGCAGGTGGTTGTTCCCTGGCATTTGAGGTGCCCTCCAGAACACCTGGAAGTTGATGCCAACTCTGTGTCTCTGGAGTTTGAGTGCTTGAATGTGGGGCCAACAGCCAAGCATGGCCTCTGCACCCTTTCTTTTGAGAGTCAGATTTGGGCATGGGTGTACAGAGTGGGATCCACAGGAACTAGTAACTAATATTTCCAGTAAGACACTCATGCAGGTCAGTGACAGAGAGAGATACAGCCTCAAAAGTCCCATGCCACTATTGATCAGCTGTGCCTGAGCTGTGATTCTTGCAGCTCGCTGATTCAGCGAGACCACTGTGTGTACTGCCTAACACAGAAACTGAAAATTATCTGGAAGTTCTTCGTCTCATTTTTAGCTGCTCTTACAGGACTGTACATGGTCCTACTAAAAACAGGTAACAGCCAATGCTAAACAAATATATAATGTAGTTTGTGTGAAATAATTTCAGTCCAAACATCAATATGTTGCCTATAAAATAATTTAATTTGGTAGCATTGGTAGCATTCCTTCCTCTTCAGGGAATCTCTCTTTAAGGCGTATGTAATAAATTTACTTGTTCTCTTCTAAAACTTGTAAATTCACTTCAAAACTTGTTCTGAGACTTTTGTATGCAAACAATTAGTTTTGCCACAGTCCCAGAACAATAGCACTTGCTAAGTTTATTTCAAATGGTCTTGAAACCACTCTTGAAGACATTGTGCCTTGGTTAAAATTTTATTTAAAAAAACCCAGAAGCATGCAATTTCCTTTTTCCCCACCCCCTTTTCTGTGTGTATTTATGTTTAACTCAGGGCAAGAATTTTGTAATATTCTTAAAGGAAAAGATAGAAATAAAAAATGGCATGAATTCATGAAAGCATGGGTTTATATATAGGCATTCTCTGTAAATGAACCAAACATCCTGTATCCTAGGTAGAACAACCTTATTTGTCTGCTCATATGCATTTCAGTTTCCTCCACACACTCCCATTTGTCCTCCTTTTTTGAGCTGAGTGTATTGTACCATGTTTCTGTTGGAGCTGTGTGTGCCTGATGCATAGAACAGCACACAGCAGCCAGGCTGTCCCCACTGTCTGCGTTGAGTCACAACCATCCAGGCTTTGTTCCCATGGCTGTCACCACCCCACCAGCCTCTCTTGGTGTTTGTGTAGCCTTATACAGTATATTGCACTGACTGTACCTGTATAGTATCTTGTCTGTATACTGTATGCACATAAATATGTATATTCACTCATGTATGTATGTATAGGACGTTTCTCTATCTCTGTATATGTACGTGTGTTTGTTCATAGTCTTTCACTAGAAATGTGTGGCTATTCATATACATTATGTGTATGTCAATTAAAAAAAAAAAGTATGAATGCCAGCACCCACTTTTGATAACCTACTTTTATTCTCATTTTGTCTTGTTAAAACAATGAAAATAAAAACATCATGTATTTTAAATCAGAACTTTAAAAGATTATTCTTTTTACTAATTTTAAGGTTTCCAGTTTTTCAGATCCAAAATGGGAAATATATTGGTGTTTCTCCTGACAGTTTTCTGTAGGTGAATAATATTTGGAAACAGCTCAGTCTGTGTAGTTTTGGCTGTCTGTATCTTATGCAGATCAAGTGCTCCAAGGTTTAGAAATGCCCTAAACCAGCTGGACTCTTGTGTTGCAGATCCCAGCTCTATTCACACGAGGGAATTGCTGTCAGTGTAGGGGTGACTCACGTGCATAACACCTTACATGAATAGATACTGGATATAGAAGGGCCTTAGGTGGAAAGAAAGTTTCTCCAGTTCAGGTGAGCGTTAGGAATGGATAAAAATACCCAACTTTATAAGTGGATTTTACAGAGCATTGCAGACTATTTGTCAGACCTCTTACCCTTTGCAGTTCACAGTAACATATAATTGCCAATTGATTAGGCATTTATTAAAACAGCAAACTATCATTTATTAGCCCTTTGTAAAATGAATCACCACACAACTGTATGTAGGGTCAGTTATCTCACCTTGAGGCAGCAAAGCACTGGCTTATCTTAAATAGCAAAATATTTCTGTTAGTCAGGAGGATGACTGATATACTTTTTCCAGTTCAGCATGTGTTTAGGTTATCCATTGAATTGAAGCTTAAATGATAATAATCTATGTTTCTCTATGAGACCTATAAGTAATAAATTTTCTCCCTTTACAGTTAATTTTATCATGATACTAGCTTGTCCAGCTGGACCAGTCTCAGTGTGCAATAAGTTGCTGCAGCAGAGTGGCAGCAGCTATTCAGAACAATCTCAGAAAATGGATCTTTATGCAGGAAATACTGAGGACTTTGTAGAGTGATGGATACACTGTAAGGAAGACACTTCAGCCCAACTAAAATTGTATAATAGGAAATCCTTTTCATTTTTAATTCAAAGCTAGAGGCTTAAATTCTGACATCACACACATCAACAGCAAATTCCTGTTTTACTCCTAAACTGTAACTAGAATACCCAAGGAATGCTTTTCCTCAACAAAACATAGGCTGGAGAAAGGACATATTCCACTAATTGAGACGGGAGTTTATGGGCCAGTGGCCTGATCTTAAGCCTTTACAACTCAGTGGCAGTTAGTGGACTCCTGGATTCACTTGGCCCTCTCTTTTTTTACAGTCTGGAAAAGCACATTTGCTATCTGGTGTTTTTGATCACAGTTATATAATTCGCAACAGGAAAAAATAAAAATGAGAAAAGACAACAGCAATATGCACTTTTAAAATTAACATTGGTCAGATCATGGTTCTTGGCACCAAACTTTAAAACACAATCAGAGAAAAGCAGCACTTTTTTTACTGTTTGAGTTTGCTTATGTTACAGGTGATATGTGCCTATAGGTTAACAGGAAACTCAATGTTTTCTTTGTCCTGCACTATCATTAGCCATTCCTTTTAAACTGAATATTTAAATTTCCTTCCTGCTCTGGAGATCTGAATTTGAGCACAGCCATGCTGCTGGCACAGGCTAAGCTGAGTTTGCCAGGTCACTCCATGGTTGAGGAGCTGCTGCTCTGGTTTATTGTGTTAGTGCTGATTCACACACTCTGTCAGCCAGCACCATCCCTTCAGAGATTCATTCCTTTTAAACAGAAAACAGAAGCAAGGTTCAGGGAATCTCTGAACCCAGTGAATCCCATTTTTTAAAGCACACAGATACCAGGCTGGGTCTCTTGCTGTATCTCAGCCATTCTCTGTGCCAGGAAATCCTGTCTATATTAGATTTGGCTACTGTATAGTTTACCCATTCCTGATATAAATCAAACTGCATGATGTTACTGTGAGGTAACATCAGATGTGGCATCTCATACTGAGGCAGGCTCTTACATCTTTGTGTTCTTCAGAAACTCTCAGTATGGTTTATAACTTCAGCAACTGTTGTTTAACAGCACTTCAAATTGGAGTTAGAAATAAATTATTAATGAAGATATCTGTCTTTTAATAATGTTTTTACACATTTTTAAACAGAAGTTGTGACCAGCTTCAAGAGTATGATCATCTCTGAACATTTGGTGTTGGTTTTTAGTCATTTTTTCCTGAACATTTTTCCCTCCATACAATCAGTATGATTCCCCCATACAATCAGTACAATATTTGAGAAATTGCATTTACTCTAAGAAAATTATCCTTGACTCAGTGTCACTGAGTCAAAAATGGAGAAATATAAGAGCATACTTCAAAATTTCTTGTAAGTAAAGCAACTTTAAAGTAAAGCAGCTTTCAGTACTGAGGCATTTTCCCTCCACACATTATTTTGCTAATTTTATATTTCTTTAATTTTAAAATTCTTTTTTGGTCATTTTCCTGAAAGTGCTAGAGAAATGTAAGAGTTTAGGAGCTTAGCTGGTAAACTGGTGTGGTGAAGTTCTTCATCTGTTGCAGCCACAAAAGTTAGCTAAATCTTGGGTACTTGAGCCCAAGATTTATTTATACTTCAGTATAAATAGTGCTGAAGATCATGTGCTTTTTTATAGTTTGGAAACAATGAGGTCCAATAAAATGGGGAAACTAATGGAATTTTTGATGTCCCCACATATCACATTCTTGTAACTTTAGGTTTCAATGTCCTCTTTCTTGCAGTTCTTAGGTCTTCCAAAGTATGGTCTTGTTTCCATTCACTTTCGTTCTTTCATTCTCAATTTTTGGGCCCTTCTTGGTGCAAGCAGTATGCAGAGCATGCACCCTGCTGCTTTCATCTCCCTTGTACACGAGGGCTTTGGCAGTCCACAGGGACTCTGTGGATGCAGAGGAGGACAGCACCTTGCCTGCAGCAGCTCTCAGTGCAGTGTGGGGGCTGCTCATCTCTGCATGGGATTTACAGTCTGGCAGCTTTTCAAAGCTGCCATGACTGAGAGTAAGAAACTCTGAGTGCAGCTGGCTTGTGCTGTGGGCATGGCCACCCAGCCATGGGCAGGGCCAGCTGCAGTGGCCACTGGGGTCACAGCTCAAACCGCCCTGCTGTGTGAAGTCTGGTTCAGGAGCAGTTGTGGCACACATGCCCCAGAGCAGCACCTTCCAGCAAGGGGAAGTGCTGGAGAGAATGGGTTAGTAACCCCCAAAGAAATCTGGGACGTGAGAGTGTTACCCTGCAGCTGCTGCACTGCAAAATGCAGTACACAGGAGATCTCTGCAGCACTGAACTCTAGCAAAGTGCCTGTCCTTTGTCCCTGACTGACCTAATACCATATTGTATTTTCCTTTCTAATTTACAGTGAT
Source organism: Agelaius tricolor (assembly GCF_023055355.1). Taxonomy (NCBI): domain Eukaryota; kingdom Metazoa; phylum Chordata; class Aves; order Passeriformes; family Icteridae; genus Agelaius; species Agelaius tricolor. Next base: position 10,258,882 of record NW_027269272.1, read on the forward strand.
TGACAGGAAGTATAATGGTGGGTTGCTTGAGTTCTGCATTTATTCCTTAGCAAAGGCATAGATGAAGTTTTGATTTTAATGAGTGATCTCAATAGGAATGCACTTTGTGATGATCCACTGAGATGCATGAAATTACTTTCCACAGTATCCCCAATATCAGTTAATTTACAGGCTCTTCTTTTGAAAGCATTTACAAAGTGTGATCAAGCAGTACATTTTGGGCAGTTGTTTGGTGTTAAAAAAAATAGCTTAGATGAAAAGATTATGTTTCCAAATGAGATGATAATGCAGGGTCAGAAAGATCTGTAGCTAGATTGACTGCCAGTATGAAAATGGAAAGCAGAACAGTGAATTTGTCACCTAAAACTTGCTTTATTAGTAGCCTCAGCAATAATGTAAGGGCTACTGGAAAACTTGAGGGATAGGAGTATGTGCAGGGCTGGTTCTGAGTAAAGTAACTGTGACATTTAGTAATTGAAAGCAATGAATCATGAAACTGGAGGTCTGGAACCAGAGGTGCTGAAGGTTTACTAATTGTTTGTTAATTTAATTTTAGGATCAGTATTAATTGCTCATAATCTTGAATCTTTGGGAGTTCCCAGAATTCCAAATAATATTGTCAGTCATTTTGAAGTGGTGGATTAGTTAGGCCACAGAGCGCAATACAATTTACTCAAGTCTTTTAGTGACTTGTAAGTTTGAAAAAAGGTGCCCAGAGTTTTTTTACAATGCTGCATCATGTAATTACATTGAGTGATAGTGCAGTTTTTGCAGGGACTCTAGTTTTATTGTTCTTGCAGGGACTCTTGTTTTCATTTTTTTTTCTGTAGTAGTATCATTTGAAATAAATCATATTTCTAGGAGTTTAGAAATTCAGAATAATGTAAATCAAAACCTTAAACACAGCAATACAAATGTTATAAGAGCCCTAAAATGTGTTGCATATGCTGTTTCATAGGTTGAAATAGCAGGTGCCAGTGAATGCTTTTAACGTTAAATATATACAGGGTAAAATTACAAAGTGTTCACTCCTACACATTTTATTGTAATAAAAATTAGTGTGATGGGAAAATTCTTTCCCATGTTCTTAGAGGGAAAATAGAGATTGGTCTTGTGTCCCTTGAAAAGAAGAATTTGTAAAAGGTCAGAAAGGGCAGATTGTGTAGTGCTTAACACCTTGTGTGCACACTTGTGCTTATGGTGTGACTACATAAATTCACAGGATCTTTCTAATGTGGCTGCTGGCGTCAGAGGAAAGCTTCTAGAAAACACTTGAGGCACTCCTAGGGAGGAGTTTGCAGTTCTGCTGTCTACTGTCCCCAGGGAGCCTTCCCAGGCACTCCAAGCTGCATGGAGAGTGTCTGCTTTCACAGCTCACCTCGCACATCCTGCGTGCTCCTGAACAGACCCTTACTTTTAATCACCTTTGTATTAATAATCAACTGTTGTTTTGAATTTGACAGTAACAGGAGAATGAGTTAGCAGTACAGAGCTGTATGAACAAGTAACTATCCTGGGCCAAATTATGCTGTCTTTCATGGCAATATTCCTCCAGAACGCCTCTGTCAGAGAGAGGGGAGTGACTGCAAATTTAGCCTGTAGTTCCATCCTGATTTGTGGACTTTTGCAGGCATTGGAAGTAACATTCAACAGCAATGCAAAGGTTATAGCTCACAGTTAGCGAAGGAAATCTTGTCCTACATAATTTTCCTAGTGCTCTTCTGAAGTATTTTATAATTGTTTTTATTGAGGTTATTTTTACTGTTTGTTTAAGCAAACTATAGTCAAATTCTTGGACCCATGAGGTCAGACAGTAAATTCCTGTTGGCTTCAAATGGGTGAGGATCTCTCTGAAACCTGATTCTGGCTGAACGCCTTCCTGCCTTGGACAACTCCCCTTTTGTGAACATGTGCTAAGAGGACCTGCACGTCAAGCCGAGTATCAGATAGCGAAGTCACTGTTGCTGCTTAACATAGCCCTCCAGCGCTTGCCCCGGGGCACAGGATGCCTTCTAGGAGTGGGATTTCACACCTTCCCAGAGGAATTGCCTTACCCAGCCAGAGGGCTGGGAGCCATCTGCACCAGAGCAAGTGCCGTCAAGAGTTCAGTGGGAAACAGAGTTTGGAAACTCCTGTCTGAGAACAGGCAGGAGGGAGGGAGTACCTTTTCCTCCCAGAGGATGGTAAGTGGCTTTCAGAAAGCCTTTCTTCTTCACTTACTGCAGCCTGCCAAAACAAACCAGCATGCTTGGCTCTGCTGAATGATGTGTAGCACTGCACACAGATTGCACTGTTAGAGACCACTTCGCTTACAGATCCAGGAGACTCCTCCTGCTGCCTTTTTTTATTTCATTGTATTTTGTGTTAGCTTAAGATCACTTTGCTATCGCCTCACTTCAGCTATTGGGCTTTTATTTTAGCTATGTTACACAGTTCTGACAAAGAAAAGGATATTTTTATACAACAGCCATGATGTGTGATGTAGTTTTTCCCCATTGTTCAAGAGTCAGCCCCTTTTCTCATCCAGCAGGAAAGGGAGATGCTCATGAGGGCCAGAGGCAAACAGCATCTTCCTGAGGCCCATAACCTATGGAATTTCAGCACAAGAATTGGGAACCTACACTACTAGGAAAAAATTATGAGAACCCAACAGAATCATGGGGCTCTCTTATTGCCCAGAGCTTCTGATTTCACATCAAATAAGTCAATAGCATTAAAACAAGGCAAGCAAAGAATTTAACAGGCAGGATGTCATGAGGAGAAACAGCTGAAGGGTATATGCTGTTGACTAAAGCCCTCATGTAAACTATAGGGGAAGATGTTTTTTTAGGTCATTAGAAGTTCATACACTATAAAAGAACACCCTGCTCACAGATGTGTCCAGAGCATGATCAGGTGGTCACGTCAAATGTTAGAAAGGGTTCCTTTAAAATGAATGAAAATTGTCAACATTTTCAAACATAGTGACTACTAATAGACCTGTGTACAGTATTTCAAGTACTTCTTCTCTCACGTGGCATTTTTAGCAGCACATATTTTCACAGGCACTCGTGAAAAATTATAATCACCTTCAGTGACAGGATTCCTGAAACACCTGTTAGCACTGGGAATTAGCATGGCTTTATCCTCCTACCACACTTCACCCCAGTGGCCTGATTTTGGAGGAGCAGAGTTGCTTCTGGCACTTGCTCTCCTCTTGTCTCCTGCCTTCCCAGCGCTCAGGGCTAAGGTTACCTAGGGCTTGGCTTGAGACAAGGGGATATATGTGGGACTTGTGTAGCACAAAATGTCTTTTTACTAAGAGAGAGCATTATCCATCCATGTATTTATATAACTATTTATTTAACACATGAATAAGTAAAATTTTTCACAGCTAAGGGAGTTCCAGGCCTGGTACTGAGGATGTTTCATTCTATACTTTTAGTTCTGCTCATGGATTTTTCTTTCCACAGCCATCATGTTTTCCATTTGGAAAGGCTATGCTACATGGGATCATTTGGTTTGTATGTAACTTACGGGTATCACAATGTCTTTATTCAATGCCATTCATGTGCTCAGGAACTTGCACAGCCCTGCCTGGGGTCTGTCCTGATGCACTTTGCCCAGTGCCCTTTATAGCAATAGTCCAGTTCCTGAAGAGGAAGAGTCCGACCTCACAGTGTGGATATTCATTCTCAAAAAGATACAAGATATTTTCTACACCTGGTGAACACAGCTAACCTGTGTGTAAAGTTGTGTCCATCAGTAGCTGCTTAATTCTATCATTGGATAATATTTTAGTCTTTTTCTATCTGTAACTATGACTCTCTCTGCCAAACCAAACCATCCTGCTTGGTTACGAACAAAGAAAGAACCATGTTCATTTACATTTCTCTTTCTTGCTGCAAACACCCATGTCTTGAGCCCTTTAGTGGAAGTGCTGGTGCAGTGTGTCACGACACAGCGAGGGCCGTCAGTGTCCAGCAGTCAGGGGTGGGGGTGCCCAGGGCTGGGCAACAAAAAACAGAAATAGTCCTCTGTGACACCAGGGGCTTCCAGGCAGTGTGAGTCACTGTCTGTTCCCCAAAGCCTGTTCTGTTTTCCCTGGAATTATGTGCTTTTCCCAGTGAATTCTGATGTGGCAGAGAACTATGACATGTACTGACCTCTGGCTTCTAGTCCTGGCCTCTAAGAGCGATTGAACTGGACACGTTCTGCCCATCAAACGTCTGCTCCAAGACAGCTCTGTGGTCTAGCTCAGGGCAATCTGATTTAAGCAATACTTGTATTTGGAAACCATTGGGACTGCTAATTATCTTTCTGGAATAATATGAAATTTCAAACTGATGAGATATGAGATCAGGCCCACTGCTAATGTAGGCACACAAAAATGTACCGCTTTCACTTTGCAGAGAAGGGAACTACTTTGTCTAGCTTGTTTCTTTGACCTTCATAAAGCATTAAAACACCCACCAGAAGGGATCTTTTTTTACTTTGAAGGATTTTAGTTTTGCAATGTTTTGAGGATATGTAAAGTTGTTTTATCTTAGTTGAAGGTGGGTATATTACTTCTTTTTCCATGGCACTACCAACATAGAACCCAAGAATGCATAAAAGATCTTAATAGCATTTCCTTCCAATGTTTTGGGAATAAAAAATAGCAGAAAACTGAGAGAAAATAGTACAAGTAAGGTAAGGCAACCTTAGACTGGTTTCTTCTAAAGATAGTGAAGTTGGTGATTAAAACTGTATGGAAAAGCTCAGTTTTGTATAGTGGAAGGAGTTTCTTACTTTTTGTTGTTGATATTCAAGTTTGGTACAAGCATTTGCTTTGAAGAAGATTTTTGAAGAAAAACTAGAGACTGATGACTACTCTAAGGGTGAGTGTGTTTACCAAGAACTTGTAAGACATCCTGGTTTACTCTTTACTCAGTCACATTCAGGTGAGAGAATTTATCCAACCACCCTATATTCCTGTATGCTTCCTACACATCCAGTCATCACGCAGCTTCTGCTGCCTGCTTAGGAGCAAGGAATTGAGCCTACCTCCAACACCTTCTTGGTGAATGTCCAAACTTCTGGGCCTTTGCCTGGTGTTTTTCTTCCCTCTCTTGCTCTATCTGATTTAAAATAAAAATTTTATAAAAGGTGTCTTATACCTTGAATAATCTAATGAGTAAAAATTCCATGAAAAAAAAAAATTATGTGCAATCAGCAAGTTTTGTAATCCAAAGGATATTATGGGATGTAGTACCTGATTCACATCCTGGAATCTCCAGGAGGTCCCTTCTTGCAATCCTAACTTTTGTTTCTAGCTCTTTCTTCCCTCTTCAGTAAGAATAGGCTTTGGGCCAAGACTCTTTGGTCAGAACCAAGTTTTCTTCTCCTGTGCTCTGTCTTGCTGGCTGTTACCTCCAGTGCTGATGCATTTTGTGCCTGTCTGTGTACATCCACATGTGCAGCCAAGCTCTGACATGCTGCAGTATGTGCACCATTCCTCAAGCACGCTGGGATCTTTCCCAGGAGAGCTATACAGCTGTAAAATGTTTTGAATGCTCTACTTTTTTCCATAAATCAGGTTGTAACATCATTATTTTTTGTGTCTCTCACACTGAACAAATTCCTTGTTATGATGTAGCAGGGATATTAACAGCCTGGTGCATGGCCAGAGGAGCAGGCTAAAGCCAGAAAGGAGGGAGGAGGTGAGAAAAATTAGTGCTAGAACTAAGTGTGAGTGCCATCATTTCAGTCACTGGAAGGATTAGGCCTAAGACTCCAGTGTTAAACACATTGGCTTTAAACACCTTAGTAGCCCTACTGAAGTCATCGAGGGTTTTTACTGTGCTGGGTTGAGTCCTGGCCTGTGAGCCTCAGTGCCTGTTATTTGTCAAGGAAACACTGAAAATTTACTTAACACTCTGGGACTTTCATATCAACATGGTTATTGTCATTTCTGTAGTTCATTGATTTGCAGTGGGGATTTCCTCTCAGGTCTGTCCTGCAGCTTCCAGTGGCCATGAAACTTTGTTCTTAATATTTTTATTTTGTTGCACTTAAACACTAAACAACTGGGAAAAACTATAAAAAAACCCCTTTATTATTTAGGCTTATTTTAATATAAAGCTTTTTCCCCCCGCCAGCCTTTCAACATGGTATGTGTTAACTTGGTATATTTTAGCAAATGACTTTGCCCATCCCAGTTCTACGTGTTCTCCCTGAACCCACCATTATTCAGTGCAGTTCCACGGGAGGATTTTGCCAAGTGGACAGTATACCTTAGATGCTGACAGGAAGGACTTAGCCATCAAACAAAAACAGCATTAAAAAATCCCAACCAGACTTGAAAATCTGCATCTGGGAAAGTGGGAAAATTCAAATTCTTCACAGTAAATGATTCACAAACCATAGCAAAATATGATGGCCAGTATGAAAAAAGGATTTTGGGTATATTTTAGGTGCTGTTTTGCAGGGGGTGGCAGAGTGTCTGTGTAACTGATACTTTCTACAACTCCATTTCTATCTTTGGGAAGTTGCAACTGGCATTTTAGAACTCAGCATGTCAAAGTGCCGCTTGTGTCCCCTTGAGTGCCTCCTTGAGTGCAGGAGGTGAGTCTCACGAGGCAGCGTGTTGGCACGGCACCGTGTGTGGCACAGCGGGGGAGGCGCGGGTGGGACACCTCTCACGGGCGCTGCTTGGTGACACTTGGTGGCTGGAGCACACGCGTGCTGCGGGTTGGCACTGGCACACGCTCTGCCTGTGACGTGATGGGCTGTAAAAGAGAAGGTATTTCCCAGTGCCTACGAGAGGAAATCCGTGCTCAAGCGCTGGTGTCGTCAAGCCTGGCGCAGAAGCCGCTGTGCTGGTGAATATTTGTGTAATGAATTGTGTGCAGACTGTGTCCCTGTCCTTCCCCATGGAGGAGGACCCAGCCAAGCTGAAGACACTGCTGTGTAAGTACTGACCCACCGCTGGTGAACAGAGTGTCAGGAAATCTGGATCAGGCAGAGCCTCTCCAAAGATCTGTGGAGTGGAGCCAAGGGGTGGGAGGGGAGCATCTCCAGTTCAGACAGGGAGTTTTGGACCAAGCCTGGGCACCCAAAGAGAGAAAGTCTCTTGGCCATGGCAGATGCAGTGCCTCATGCCCACCTGCTCCACAGTAAACATTGGATCGTGCCTGAAATGAAAGATAAGTATTCAATTAAAAGAGCAGGCACAGCAGAATTCCTGAAAAAAATGGCTCAGCCACTCAGGAGGACACATTCCAGATAAGTTATCGGTGTAATTCAAAATTCATAAGAACATTCAAGGACCGAAATCCATATTATGGTTTAAACTTGTTTTACTCACAGTACTATCTAGTGTATAAGGTAAGCATGGTTTTGTGATAAAAGCCTTTTATCCTCTTTTGCCCCTTTTTTTTTTTTACAAAAGTATTGACATTTCTGTATTCTAATAATTTTTCTGTTTGAGCATATAATTTTTTATTACTTTTTCTGGTAGGCTTTCCTAAATTTACTCCCTTTGCTTTGTTTTCTGCTATGAATCTGAACATTTGCTTAATCTATTATCAATAAATGCTAAATAGGCTTCAAGCTGAACACAAAAACTACTGAGATCCAAGGAAGTTGGATCTATAAGGGATTCTGCAGGGGATTCTAGGCAAACCAGGTACCAGTTCTAGAGTCTTGGTGTATGCCCATGCTTGGCATTCTAAGACTTGTGAATGAAAAGCATGTGCATTAGTAAATGTATTCAAATACCATAATAACAAAGATACAATTCCTTCATGAACCACAAGTTCTGCCAAAGCATTGCTGTAGATGTTTATTTTCATGTCAAAAGCAGAGATGTACCTGGACAGCCCCTGTGGAGGTACCATGTGCATTTACTAACATACAAATCCTTATCTCTTGGGAAAAAAATGTGGGGACATTCAAGACATCACATTTGCAAAGTAAGTATTCAGAGGAAGTTTTCTGAGCTGTGGGTATACAGTGATGTCCAAAACCAATGAGCCCTTTCAGAGGAAGTTACTATTAGTGATTTCTGTTCCAGTCTAAAGCCTCTGAAGACACATTTTCAATTGTGAACTCCCCACTGAACTCAAATGAAGTCACATTCTCAGCTTCAGAGGGGCTGTGACATGTACTTACAGCTAAACATATGCTAACCTCCCCTTTTGGATCAGGATCATGTTCTCCAGTATTCCACATGCATGAAAACATGGAGTTTCTTAACTCTTGTGCCTTCCAGTTAATGAAATATCACAGAGTAGGATAGGTTAATCCATATAATTTGCATGAAGGTCAATAAATCATTTTAACAAAATTTAACAGTTATATTTAGCTTGATACTCAGAAATGTTAACACCCTGCTTTTAATGTGACAGATTGGATTTGGAAAGCAATATAAAACGTGGGTTTCAGTGTGTAGAATTTTTTATTTCCACAACTTAAGGATGCTGTTAAGATCCATGTGCCTTTTTAAGATCTATTGTACCATTTAAAATCCAACCTGTGTTAGATTGCCAAAACCATTTATCTTAGATTTTAGTGCTCTGGAGAAGTTAAAACTGGGATCTTCTATTACCCTTTATTTTCTTAAAGAAGTAGTTAGAAGTAAAGACTAGCTCTGTTTCTGTTGTTGGCATAGAGATTTTTATTCATAAAATTAGAGTGTTTCAAATAAGAGTAAGCTAACTTTGCAAAAAACAAAGCATATTTAATCTATGACCAAGACAGTTATTTGTATGTTTTTTCCCTCTTTTTTTTTTCTTCCTCCATCCACCTCCCCCAATAGGTGACGTGCATGCAGTGGTTGCAAGGGGACCATACGATGCTGGACATGATTGAAAAAAAGCGTTGCCTCTGCAAAGAGATCAAAGCTCGACAGAAATCAGAGAAAGGACTCTGCAAACAGGACAGCATGCCTATCTTGCCAAGTTGGAAAAAGAATGCTGGGACCAAGAAATACAGCCCTCCTCCTTATTCCAAACAGCAAACTGTTTTCTGGGACACTGCAATTTGACAGGCCTGTGGAGGATGCCCTCTCCACTGTGTGGCACCAAGCACAGGTAGCCTGCTTTCTTTAAAAGGCAAAGGCTCTAATCTAAGACTTACCTGCAGGTGGTGAACTTCCTAGGAAAAAAACACACCAGTACATTGCTCACCTGTCAATCAAGAGAGAGACTTAAGTTTCCGACCGGATTAAGGCATACATATTTATCCAGGATTTTTTTGGATCCAGAAGATATCAAATGTAAATATTTCACCAATATATTGAAAACACCCAAACTAATACACTGTTTAAATATATAAATATATATATATAAATTCAAAAATTTATGGAGAATTTTACTATATAATGTTACTGTTATACTGTTTTATTACCTATTTTCTATGTTCTATTCTACTCCTCACCCCCGCCGCCACCATTTTATTTCTCTGACCTGCCTAGATGTGGCCTCTGTACAAAAGCATGTGGTTGTACGTGTTGTTGGAGAGGACAATGTACAAAACAACTCGGTGCTAGGGCTGTAGAGGATAACTAGAGTCGTACTTGTTAGATGTCCTTAGCTAGGGGGGTGGGATGGACAAAGGAGAGAGTTCTGGTGGGAAACAGCAAACCTGCAAGCACTGAAAGTACAAGTGCTCAGTGCGGGTGCCCAAGCTGCATTTAAAATATTAATTGTTCTGCATCTGTTTTCCCATAATGATAACCAGATTAATTGTCCTTGGTTTTATATGAACCATTCACTAAAATGATTTGGCCAAGGAACTAAATTTTCTGCAGCACAGCCTGCGACAGAATCTCTTCCCTGAAGACGTTCCATTGATTAGCAGAGACCATGGTTCACTGTGACTAAGCATTGTGCAGCCCTTGGCGGAGAGAGCCGGCGGCTCAGCGGGGTGAGGCAGTGCCACTGCAGCCGCCGTCCCCGTCCACATTTACCGACGGTCCAGAAAATAAAGGCGACAAAATATGTTTACATGTTTATTATTTTTAAATCCAGCAGCACATCCTTACTTACGCTGTGTCAGATTTCCTCGTGTTGTTTCTGTGGGCTGGATTTCAGACCCCTTGAAAGGCTGTTGGGAAATCCCTCTTGGTTTCATGCCGTTTTGAAGCAGAAGCCCACGTAACGCTTTCTCCCGGCCATGCCGTTTCTTCTTCCTGGCTGCTTCTGGAATTGGCTTGCAATCCTGTATTATATTACATCCATTTTAACAAAATATTATGTCATGACCAAAGAATTACGACCTCCTGGTTTTAACGGGAGAAAGGGATGGCTTATACTGATTATGAGGGTGAAATCTGTGCGGTGAAATATCTTCCAAAAGGATCTGTTGAGGACGAGGGAAAATTGTACTGCGGTGGAGTAGGGGGAAAGAAAGATCTATGGCATATATTTTGTATATTAAAATTTCTATCTATGTGTCTGAAGTTTGGTAGTACAAAATTCCCTCTTTAAAACAATCATTTTAATGTTATATTCACCAAGAAGAAAAGGTGTGTTGTTTGAAACTTCTTATTATATTGGCTTTTCTTTAAAATTATATTGACAGCATTGCCACAGCTGTAATTGCTGATCAAAAAAGACCAAAAATAACAAATTTTAGAAGGTTTTTTGTAATCTATATTGCTAAAGTTTGAGTTTCAGTAATGTTTTATCAGTAGTAGTTTCTTTTCAGCCTCTGAAATAAAGTTTTTAAATATTTTATAACTAATTAACTAATGTATATTTTGATGTCCAAACTGAGATTTCTGTAAAAGATGAAGTGTGTGTTTATATGTGTGTATGTATATTAGCATTACTGTATATGTATATATGCATATGTGTACACACATATACATGTATATATGCATGTATCTATATATATCCATAGATGTGTGCATACGTATATCCGCATATGTTAAATATTGGTGTGTTAGGAATATACAAAGGCTGGAATAGGTACAGAGTTGAAATTCAGATTTGAAGACTCCCTCACAGCCAAAATGACAGAAGACATGAAAAAACCTGGAGGCTGTCAGGGAATCTTTGAACACCTTGCATCCGAAAGACACCAACTGTTTATTCTGCTTATTCTCTCTTTTTTAAAGAAAGAAAATTGCAGAAGAAAAACTCCAGAAATCTCGCAAAGTTCCAGAATCTGCTGGAAAGAAGAAGACTTGTTGGTCATGAGAAATCTGTTGAGATAACAGGTTCATTATTCAGCAAGTGTTCATGGTTTGTCTTCCTTGTAATGTGGCAAGAGAAGAATTTCCCATATCCACGTGTGAAACACTTAGCTCAGCCCTTTCCCCCAGCTGCACAAAGTCGCTGGTGACAGAACACAAGCAGGCGTTCGGTCAGCTCTGCCAGTCCTTGTCCTCACTGGTTTCCTCCTGGAGCAGCTCCAGGAACGTCGCTGGCAGCGCAGACCCTGGGCACACCTGCCGGGGGAAGGCAGTGTCAGTGTGAACGGTTCTGTCCTTGCTGGTGTTTGTTCATATCGTGTCCTTTCCATATCGACATGTAACAGGAATAATGATCAGGGAATTGAAGCGTTCTTGTCCTAGAGCAGACTTGCTTGTACACTTAGCCCGCTGCAAACTCCTTGTTTTGCTTTTATTGCTCAACACTGTTTATGTTGTCCTTCCTAAATAACTGCCCATGTGCTTCCAGACCTCCATTGTATCCCATGGAAACAATGGCTTTTTGTTTTAAAGTGCAACATGAATAAGTAAAATATAACTTAGCACTTACCTTCAAAGCACTTTAGAAATGTGAAGTAAACCTCATGCTTGTGAGAGCCGTTTTACTGAGGAGGGACGTGAGGCTCGGGCAGAGTAGTTTCCCAAGGTCAGGGACAGAGCCAGAGCAGGACACAGCCACTGCCCTGTCCCCTGACCCACCTGGCCCACCCCATGGCTCAAGTAAAAGGCACGTGGTCCTGCCGAGAGCTGCCATCACAATGCTGTCACACATTTCCTACATCACCTCTTGTTTCAGCAGCTTCTGTGTCACAGGGTGAATGATAGTGCTTAGTTACACACGGTCATTAAAGCTGTAGTCTGTATAAATATGCAATCTGTATATACATACAGATCACATATATACACACACTTATGGAGACTGTATATATGAAATTGTTTGGTATGCACTTATTTTGCTTTAAACTCCTGAAGTTAAACATTATAGTGTAGCAATTTGTGTAAGGTGCACTGTGATTTCAAGAAAGCACAGTAAAGTCACAGGTCTTGTTATTCTTGCACTAAAAATGTGTTTACGTATATTAGCCAATGTATGTCTACTTTATCGCTCCTTTTGACAAATTAAAGCAAATGGTATAAAATAGTATGGGGTTTTTTGGTTTGGGTTGTTTATTTTTAAGTGGACAATGGCACTATGTTTTTAAATGACAGGGTTTTTAAATAAAATGAAATCATTCTGTGTTCATTCCAATGTAATACATTTACCAATATCTTGAAACTGAATGTCATGTTGCTTTTTTTTATATTTCATTAGAAATTGTCAGGTATGTGCCTGAGATTGTGTAGGACTAAGGAGTAGCTAGAGGCTAACTGTAATCATATATTATTAGCCGTTTCTATATACACAGTATAAATACATATTAATTTTCTTTTCATTTTTGTACTTGATTTTTTTAGGTAAGATGTAATTAAATGTACTTTGATACTTCTGAAGTAATAAGATGTTGTTTGAAGATCAATTCTGCTTTCTTTAGTGCATTGACAATATTTTACAATAATTTAGTGCTTATTTATTTGTGCTCCGGTGTAATTATAATAAAAAGCAATAGTTTAAAATATTTGGCTGTTCATTTTTGTTTGATAGTTTAAGTTTAGAGACAGGTTACGCACTAGGGATTAGCCAGAGATTCCTGGGAGGAAAAGTCAAGTCATAGATGTATATTTATAGCATTCCCTAGGCTATACATTTTTAATCGTCCCATTTGTTGGAGGAAATGAATTAATTGCTTTAATAGGTTAGTATTTGCAAGTCATGCCTCGTTGCATCTAATGCCATGAGTGCCATCCTCAACTAAATCCTTAGGATAAGATTTCTCTGAAGAGCAGATAAGTTTTTTGTCTAAGCACCTTTCACAGTTTGGAATGGCAAATGCTCATTTCAAAGACACCCCCTTCAAAGATCTCCATTTGCAGAATATCCTCAAATGTGAGAGGGACCTATCACACTCTCCATAAAGCTCTAAAAAATCTGCTCAAAAGTAAGCATAATCTTCCTGTTTCCAGACAAAGGCTTTAGTCCCATGAGGATGTAAAACCCAGCCCTTGCAGAGGAATTCCACAACTTTTTAAAGACATCTCCCCTAATATTTTTAAGAAGGCATTTTGTAATTTTAAAAGGTTTCTAAGAACAAGTAAGCAAAAAAGTAGTTAATAAAGAAGCCAGTCAGAAACAGTAAAGCTCTTGCTGTGCCACTGAGACCATATTTCTCTCCTTTCATGAAAAGAAGCTGCCTCCAATATACAAAAAAGTCTTATCCTTGTCTGTACAGATCTGCATGCATACAGAAGTGCACTGGGAGGGAGAAGCTTTTGGTTGTCTTCAGCAGGACCTGCTTCTGGGACAGGTTGCAAATGATCCAGAAGGTGCTTTCCAAGTGCTTCCCTGTCCCAGGAGTCACCTGCTTTCCCCAAGACACAGCCTCTCTCCTCAGCAGCAATGCCACTGACAGGGCCCATATATAGGATGAAGAACTTTGCTACCCCTTCATGCTCCTCTTCCTCTCCCCAGCCCCTGACACAGATGTTCAGAGTGAGGCATCCTCTGAAGCAAAGTCCAGCCTTTTCTCACTGGCTCTATGTTTTGTAGAAGACCCCATATGGATGACTAGAAATTAACACTGTTTTACAGGGATTTCTCCAGCCCTAGAAGAGGAAAAAAGAATTTGTCCATTTGTCAGATTCATGTCTGTGCTCTTCAGTGGTATGGTTCACAAAGTCCTGTGTCCTAGCTCATTTCTAAATGACTGCCATGATGACTTCCAACATTCACTTCACCCCACATCACATTCCTGACCACTTCTGGACACTGCAGCACTTGAACAGAGAAGGAATGAAATGGGAGCATTGCCAAATGAATCAGGGAACATAAATATGGGGGAAAATCAGACATTTTCCTCTTTGAAATATGTGTATTCTCTTTCTTTTTCACTGCAGAAACACTTTTTATATACCATTGTTCTTTAAACAGAAGAGGTTTAAATTAAAAGGAGGCAAGACCATAAAAAGCAACAGTTGAGTTTTACGCTTGTATTTTCTCTAAGTTTATTTAGAAGTGGAAAGGTGCCTGCAGTCCTCTATCTTGGGTCTCTGCTCCTTTTGCATTTTGAAAGCCATCACAATACCACTGGCTGGAGTTGCTGCTGTTTCTCCCCCGCAGTCACTCGGAGTGACCTCAGCTGGTGCCAGAGTGGCTGAGAAGCAATTAAAGCACAGAGGGCCTTGTCTTGCTGGGGAACAAGTAACCTGCCCTGAGCACAGCAGGGAAGTCAAGCAGCCCTTAGAGGGAAGATGGGCCAACATCTCTCAGATCTATGGCCAGCTCTCACAGAGCTGGCAAGGGAAATGCAGGAAACCAAATAAAATTTACAAAACCAGAAGACAACTGAAAAGAAACACTGCTCAAAGGCAAGACTGAACACATTTGGCTTTTATTTTCTAAACCTGCCAACATCTCTTTTATGGTGCTTTTTCTTTTCCTTTAAAACAAGGTTACACATCTGTCACCTTTTAATTGAGATTTTTGGCACCAGGGCGGTTGGTGGTTTCAGTGTTTTTCCCACCTATCATATATTTTCATCTTCTTTTGCCTCCTTCTCTCTTTCTGTCTCATCCTTTCTTTCATGGTGTGCTTGGGGAAATATATTTGTAGGTACAAGAGTTCCCATCATCTTTCTTTTCCATTAATATTCTCTACCTCCCCTGTTCTCAGCCAGCTCTGTGCTCTCTTAAGCCTCATGAAAACATACGAGGAGAGCAGGAGGATGAACCACCATTGATTTTATTTGAGAAGGTAGGATTTATCAACGCTGTTCTTGGCTTATACACAGCAAGTTTCACGGAGGGCTGGGGAAAGAGGAACGTGGGGAAACACGGAGCTTCAGCCTGGGGCACAAGGGTGTCCCTGGGGCAGCAAGGCCAGTCACAGTGACCCGGCAGGGAGCCAGGCAGGGTCCCTTTCCCTCGCACAAGTCGTACCCACCAGGAGGAACCTCCTGTGGCAGGATCTTGGTGAACATCGCAGTGTGCCGTGTTTGGAAAGCAGCCCGAGTGTCAGCCCCGGGGAGAGAGCAGCCTGCACTTCCTCTGCAGTGCTCCCGATTGAGTCCTGCTCTCCGTGACCTTATACTTTCTTTGGACGTTAACACCTCTGCAAAGTGGGTGTTAAATGGTGTTGTTAGTGTCTGTAGCGTGGTTTTATATCCACTTGAGAAGTGTAAATGATTCTACAAGGTGCAGGGCAATGGAAAATCAGCTTTCCCCAGGCTCCAGCTGGCTGGGGAAATTCAAATTAACTCCTGTGGAATCCAGCTCCTACCAAAGAGCTCTATTCTTTCCCAAGTTCTTCAGGGTTTTTTTACTGTTCTTGTAAACACAACAACTGAATGGCTGGTGTGTTTATTTATTAAGTTTAAAGAGGCTAAGTTGTCCTTGGCCAAGCAGGCAAAGACATTCAATTTCTGCCTGGCTTTTACGCTCGTTTGAGAATTTTGTCTCAGTTTCTGCTGAACTTTGTGGCCCATCCAAGAAGCCCACACCTTCTTTCCCTGGCTCTTACTCTGTGTGTGGGATGTGGTGGCACATGTTGTAGATGAAATCAGCTGACAGGATGAGTTATTCCCTGGGGTATGTATTTCACTGACTAGGCACTATCTGAGAGTGTTTCTTTATCCTCTGAACTGTGTCGCTTACAATTTCCACACTCACCATGGGTAAGACTTCTCCCCCAGGCTTTGACCATCTCTGTCCCTGGCCATGGTGACAGAACATCTGGCCTAGCTTCCTAAAAGGCATCTAATTCGGTGGTACATCCAAATATGAGGATAAATTTTGAAATTAACTAGGATCCAACCTATTCAGGGTACCCAAGGTTGCAAGCAATGCCATCTGCCTCAATAAAAAACAAACTTCTACTCCTTGTGCAGCAACAGTCAGCAGGGGAAAACCTGCAGGGTCAAAGGGTTAAAAATCAGCACCTGAAAGGGTCATTTAAGCTCACCTGAGCCACTCAATACCCCTTGCAGTGCACCTGGCAGCACTCCCTTGGGTTTGCAGCCCTACAGAATGGTGGTGACCTTGGAGGGAAAGCCCAGCCCTGCATCTCATCTGAACAGAGCTCGGGGCTGCCTTGGCACTGCCCACCCCTGTGGGTGTGGGTGTGCCTTCGCTGTGAGCCCTTGCAAACAGGTACTGCACAGTCACCACAGACAGTGCTGGAATGATCCTGCCAGCATTTGTGCCAGGGATTTACTGCTGTGGACTGACAGGAACTGTGAGTTTCACCAGCTATCATGAGTTTTTACTTGTAGTTTTGCTGCTGTTTCATTTATCCTGGGAAGCTCCCCTCTGTTTCCTCACTTATGTCTATTTTTGTAGACACAGACAGAAGTACAAATCTCCAGTACACTGTTTGAATTAATACTCTGAATCTATGGCTGAGAGAAATGCTGAAAGCCCTTCATAATAGCAGGTTTGAAATGAACTAAGTAACATGTCTGATTCTTATTTTTATTTTTGCCAAAAGTTTAATATTCCTTGATTTTCCATCTGTTTCAGGAAATCAAGCACAAATAATCTTTTGAAAATTGGTACCAGAAGAAATTTCCAATTCTGACAAGTTTTAATCCAATAGAAAAGCAAATCTGAGTTCATGCTTTGTTTACTTCCCTAAGAAAGTTTTCTTACTGCCTATTTAATTTCCACAGAGAAACTATTGCTTATGTTAACAGGGTTCTACAACATATAAATCACCTTTCAGTCTTTCTCTCTCTGAGAAAGAATGAATACATAGTGCTTTTCACTCAGGTTTTTCTTTCTCTGTATGTCCACAAGATAAATGAGAGCTCTGCCAAGTGAGGTTAGTGACTTTAAGGAAGGGAAAGATTGTTTAGAGTCTCAGTCTGGTGAAATATAGCACTTAATGTACATATTCTGCTAGTTCAAGGCATGTTTTAGGGAAGTTTTATACTTTTTCCATGGCAAATTAATAGGAAATTGGAAAAAAATGCTGACTTTGGATTTTTGCTTGTGGCAAAGTTCTTTGTCCTTCAAACTTTATCTTGACTGAAGAACACTAGATAATATAGTCAAGAAGAATAATTCATGGTACATTTACTGCTGTTGTAGCATAGGCAAATATACTCTTAGTATCACTCTGAACCAAAAATATTTTATATACCTTTGATTTGTCTTTGGGTAGACTGTTAGTGGCTGTCTGATACTGTCAAAGGTAAATCAAAGCCTTAATGAAATATCAGTGTCAACTTATCCCCCTATTTCAGAGAACATTTTAAAATGCTGGAGACTTCAACCTCCATTTTTGAATTTAGTCCCATTTTCTACAGTGTGCACCTTACAGATGCTCTCCACATTCCTGCTATTAGCTAGTTTGCTGTGGGTCTTCTGTGCTGTGTTTTGGGGTTGTAAGTCTTGGTTTTATTCTCTTGAGACTCTCCCATAAACCTTTGAAATAAAGGATAAATTCATTTTTTGTGATGAGGAATGGGCATTTCACACATCTATTCATGTATGTATGTACACCTTAAAACCAAATTGGGTACCTGGTTCCCAGTGCTCCTATAGAAGAACAAGAAAACAGGGTCATGTGCCAATTTGGCATTCAGGGCCTTCACATTAAGAAAGTCTCATACTATGTTATGACAGCTCCAGCTTGGAATCCCAATCTGAAGAAGTCATTTACTTTGCCATAGATTTTAGCACTTTTTTACTTACACATGTGAGTAACTTTCCTCTAGAGAGTTCAAGAAATGAAATTACATGCTCCCACAGAATTCAAACAGCAGTATATACTTTAGCTTAACAGATTATTATTGTTTTAAAAGAAAATAGTTTTCAATGTCACAGTTGTCAAGTGCTATTTGATGGATGTAATTCTGCAGTGGAATGTGAAACTTTAAGATGGTTTCTTCTTTTAAAAACTCTTCTGAGGGGCATTAAGCTCTAGTGTATCTAATTAATGCTTTAAATATTCTTTCCTATCAGTCAATCTTTATCTATATCTGTGCTGCCTTGTTACCCAGTATGAACTGCTCATTGAAATCGATTGTTCCTGGTCTTTTCAACCGTTGATTGTTCTTTCATGGCTGAACACTTTAAAATAACAATATTGATTTTTCTTACATTATAACCCTCCTCATAAGTCCTAACTAGAGACTGTCACTGTTGCCAAAGAACAGGTGGGGACACTTAACAGTTCTGAATTCAGAGTGAAAAAGGTATGCTTACTGCAGTATTCATCCAAGCATGGCTCTTAAAAGAGTCAGTCCAAGGATTCTGTATTAAAACTGTGCTTTCATTTATTTTTATTTTAAAATTGGTGAAAATATTTACTTGTAAATGTGAAATAGTGTGACAAAGATCCTAGAATGTGCTAAATGGAATATCTCGTGTCTTCACAAGCCTTCAGTTTCCTGAGTTTCCAAATTTCATGGGATCAGAGTAGGACTAGAGAATAATTTCTGTTTTCTCTTCTTCTGCTCAGCATGTGGAGAGTGTAGGGAATGGACTCCATCTCTTGGTCCTCTGGTGGCCCAGAGCACTCACCGTGTGCTTGAAGGTGATTTTCAGTCTGGTACTTTCTGATGGCTGTGCAGGGAAGGATGTTCACATCTGGTCTGATCTGGCAGGATAAGCAGTAGCATGGCAAATCGTGGTCTCATATAACTGCAACACTCAGGCCTGGCTTCAGGGAAAATGTTAATTAGATCGCTTTCCATTTTCAGGAGAAAGAGGAAGAAACTTTTTTGTATATTATAAATGATAGGACATATCAGGAAGATAAATGCAAAGAACAGGAAGTACAGTTGATTAGAAAATTTGAAATTGAAGTATTTTTTTCTAGAGACTTTGATTTTAATAGAAAAATATGTTTAAATTCTTGTTTTCATTAAAAATATGAAACGATTTTTGAATGTTGGAGTGCCCTAATATTAATTTTGCAAGTGGAATATCTTTGTTTTTTCCATTTTGAAATGGATTTTTACCATTAAGCAGGTTTTGCATATTGATTTAAAAACCCAAGAAAATATCACCATTTTTGGTGCTGTTACTCAAGTTTAGGACTTTGGAATAGGAAAGACTGGAAACATTGTTTCTTTTGGAAACAAGTTGAAAAATGATTACATGATCCACAAAACAAAAAAATCTGATAGGAATTTGAAGCAGCAGAGCATGACATTGACAGATAAACACCAGGACGGTGGCCAGTGTGGTCTTTCAGAAGAGCTGCCTGTGGGCAGAGTGTCAAAGGACAACATGAATATCAAGAAAACCCTAAAACAAGCCCTCAGATTCATGAGAACTGGTTGTCTTTGTGACCACACAAAATGATGTGGCTGAAAACTGAGGCGGAAAAAAAATGCTGTGTGTCATGGCCTGTTCTGTAAGGTAGAAATTATTTTTTTTCAAAAAAAAAGCTCTGTTGCTTTGGACTTTCCTGGTGATTTGGATTGTTATCTCCACCCCTCCTGTTCTGCTTTTACTCATCATATCATTGGAAACTTAATAGTTGAAGTGATCAACAGGAATATTTAGAAAAGGACAAAATCAGGTAGAAGAAAAGCTGATGCAGCAATTTGAACTACCATAAAAGAGAGAAGACATGATACTGAGAAGTTTGTAGCTTGACCCAAAAAATGTGAAATAATGAACAGACTGAATATGCTTTAGTGGAGGAAGTAAAACTAGAAGGGAGAAGATAAACATTTACTACTGTTAATGGAATTAAGGAAAATTAAGGAATTAATGGAATACAGGAAAACAGCCAAAGATACTGTTAAAGTTTAAGGCTGACCCAAGGATATTCTGAATAATTAGTAAAATATAAACCCAGTAGGGATTAACTAAGTGGGAAAGAATTTTTGTGTGTTTTTAGCCCCTCCATCACCCATATTAGTGGCATGGCCTTTGTGAAACTGTCCTCAAGACTGTGATACTGTAGAATCAAGGTATAGTGGATACAAATGTTTTTACTCTGAAAACAATATAGAGTTTTGGGACAGTTTTTCTGGTTTTGAAAACTTGGTCCATTATTGCCAGTGCACACATGGTGCAGGGGATGATTGCACAAGGGCAATGGTGTTAACACGGAGCATGAGACATGATCTCTGGGTCTTGTGTCCCAGACAGAAATAGTTTGCATAAGGTGTTCCTCACTCTCTTCAGAGGGTTGGAAATGGTCGTGGGAGAGGCCAGGCTGTGCCTCAGCTGTTAGGAGGGAGCTGTTGCTGTGAGGTTGTGCCACGGTCACTCGGTGTGTGCAGGGCACAGTCAGACGCTCCCCTCACGGGCTCACCTCAGAGGGAACGGCCTCGGCCGCCACCACAGGAGACACGCGGCTCAGGCCCAGCACCAAAGAACACTGAGAAAACATCAAAATCAAGGGTTAGCTCTGGGAAAAGGTTCCTTTGTGCTTCAGGGAAGACTTCCTAGCATCATCTGAGAAAGTTTTAAACCCTTTTTCTTGACAGTTGTTCTCCAAACTAACAAGGTACCGTGGAATACAAACATCAGTTACCAGAGAGGCCTCATGACTTTGGCCTGTATTTTCTGCTGACTCTGACTCTCTGGCCCTTCTTTGTAAAGGTGTAAACAAATTTTTTTTTTTTTTTTTTTTTTTTTTTTTTTTTTTTTTTAATTTCAACATTATGCAGTGTGGCAAGGCCTTTGGTCATGAGCAGGGCTCCTGGTCAGATTGATTTTGGGCAGGGTACTGAGGTAGGCCTGAAAACAGCCATTGGCCCTGGGCTGCCACCATCAAATCAAACTCCCTGCACACCTGTGACAGCAGCAGCAGGGGAGCTGGCACAGGGACAGGAGCTGAGGCTGGGTGGCTGCTGCAGGCACTGGCCAAAGGACCTGTGTGTCCATTGCAGCTGGACCGGGGTGGCCAAGTGTGCTGGTGGTGGGCAGATGCTCATGAGTGCTTCCACGGTAATCTCTGAAATACCCTGGATTTAATTTTTGTGTCAGGCTGCTTGCTTCTGCAGAGAACAGTTTATGGTGGAGTTTTCTGTTTACGGAGAACTGTTAGGCTGCCCTTTAAAGTGTTTAAATAATATTGTATCAACATGGTGCAGACTGATATGTATCTTAGCAACTGTGTCAAGTTCACGGTGGGCTAAAAATCCAAATGGGAATCAAACAATCTGGAGCCTTAAAGCTTAGAAAGCTGAGAATAAGGAGAAAATTACTAGAGAAAATTTTGGACCCAACCAAGGCAGCCCTTCAGCTTAACACTATGCTTATTGTAGTTAACAAGTACCTTAAAACTATAATTAAAATGCAATATGCACACAGTATCTCCAAAAATTATAACAAAAAATTACATTTCATGGCAAGAAAAAAAATTTGAAATAACAAAAGTACAATTGAAGTTCAAAAGGAATGAAGTCTATATAGAAGAAAAATACTGCTGGTTTTATTTACATTTTACATACCCATTGCTTCGTAAGTCTGGAAAAATCTGTATTTGAATACCAGTTTGAATGCTGTAGATTTACCCCAAGTGTATGTGAATGAGAATACAGGGTGGAGGTCCTGCATCACCCACTATGCTATTGCAAAAAGTCATGCAGAAACCAGCATTACAGGGAGTTTACAGGCCTCTGGGTCTGAGACAGGTTAAGTGTGTCATAAATTGTCCCAGAACTAGCAACAGTCACTTGGCATCACATTCCAATGATCTACATTCATGGTCACCCCATTTATTGTGTGACTATCTCAAGTCATTCCTGAACATACTGTGTGAGCAATTATTTTTGACTTGAACAGGCTGAATTGGTCCTGTCTGCAGTACCTGAGCTGGGTCTGCAACGCTCCTTACTTTAGAGAATGAAGTTTCCTCCACAAAGCAAATTTCAGCTTCAAAATGCATCATGTAAGAGTTGTTCAGATTTTCCAAGTACACATCTATCGAGAGATCTGTTGCTTAATTGATGGTTTGTATGAAGCTGATATTTAAAGGCATTGTTAGCTAAGCCTTCTAAGTACCTTGAGGATCCTTATGGGTGTGAGAGTTTCTAGTTATCAGGACTTTAACTCACACCTCTCTGCCAGAATTCTTACAAGGCAGCACTGGACTTCTGTTCATCTGTTTCCTCTTCAAGAACAGTTCTAAGAGAGAATGAAGGAATAATAATGGCCCAAGCCAACACTGACACGGAAGCTCGTTTAAGGTGTTAATGGTTATGGCCTTGTAGTTCTTGAATGTGCTGGCCAAATCACTGCAGTAAATACCAGGGAGTCTCAAAAAACAGTCTGGGCCCCTGAGGTTCCAGCCAGGTTTTGAGAAGGGCTGTGCTGTGTGAGAACAAAGCCTTTGTTTTGGCACATGGAGATTAAAGGATCAATTTGGTAAGATGGAGCAAGAAGGCACAGTTATTAAAGTTAAAAGGATCTTGAACTTGATTCACCACATGATGTGAGGAGGACACAAGGGGTTTATGTGGTTATGCTGCTTCTTGTACCGTGTGAACCTCTGAAGAGTGGAGGTCCCATCTAATCTTAAATTACTTTGTCCTTCCCAGTTCTTGTGTCATGCCCGAGATGTGAGATTTCACTGACTCTGTGTGCTCAGTAACTGAATCTGCCAGCTGATGACTTGAACTTTTCCCAGGAATCACAAGGGACAATCAATACATCTCTGTATTTAAGACATTGAGAGCATTTCACCACATGAACTTGAGGATTTTTGGACTATCCCTATGTACTGGGGTATTGCAAGGAGCATTAGAGATGGAAAAGAACACTAACTTAGAAAAAAGGGGAAACTTATTATTAAGAGTTATTCCTTTGGAAGAGGCTAGATTTATTAAAAATGTAAATTTTGAAGATCTAAATAGAAAAGCAGTGGAGTGATTTCTCAAGAGCTAATAATCTGTTCCCAGCAAATATTTTAAAATAATTTACTGTGAAATCAATTTTATCAGATGATAAAATCATATGGGTCTCTTCTGTCATGGAAATTCTCTGAAATTCTTTTTGGGTGAAATAACCTATTTTTCCATGCAAAAAATATGGTTTTGCAGGAAAGAAAATATTTTCCCCTCAGGAAAACTTTGCCTGAAGAGAGAAAATGAAACCGAGAAGCTCTTTTCCTGTGAATATCTTACAGGGGGATGAAGATGCTGAGTACTCCACAGTCTCACTGCCATTGAAGCCGTCAGCAAAGGGAGGCAAAAATTTCTGGGAGCTTGGGTTCCCTCTGTCAGCCTAGGCTGTGTTCAGGTCAGTTTTATTCCTGTGAAATTCCAAAGATCCTTTCATGTAGACAACAGGAAAATTCAATATTGTTCTTCCAAAACATTTTTTTTTTTCCTATAATTCCTTGTCAATAAAGGAGAAAAAGCCACATTTGTAAGTTTTTGGCCCCTCCAAGAAGGAAGAAATCTTTCAAAACTCTCTACTCTTTTGAAGGAATGGATGTGATTTTCTCAGCTATTCTACTGAAGACCTTCACTGGATTTTTGTCCAACATCCTGTGGGGATTTTGAAGCAACACACAGGGAGTGTTTTGTGGTGAGATGGAGCATTGAGCCTAGTGCAGGTGCAGCCCTGAGTTTCCAGTGGCCCTGGACACAGGATTGTCAATGGTTCAGGATGAAGGAGGCTGCCTACAAGGGCTCTAATCTCTAGTGGAACTTCACAATCAGTATTGTATTCAAATCTGACAGCTGTCTAGTGAAACCACTTCTGTTAATCAATCCTTGTTTTTTCCACTTGTTCTCCCCTGCTTATCTTTCCTCTGGTTTATCTTCCCTTGATTTCTGTCACCTTTCTCATTATGGATCACCCCCCTACTTTTCTTTCCATAGAAATTTCTTTCTCGGAGGTGGGAGGACAAGAAATTTGTTATATTCAATCCCATTTCCTCCTGATAACAGTATTCTTAACGTTCATGATATCTAAAGATACTGTCAAGATATGAGAGAAGAAAAGAACTGGACAGTGACACCAGCATTCCATCTGGTAGAGTAAAAAAAAAGTAAAATTAAATGGAACAGCCTGAATGTTTTTGCCAATGATAGTTATAACAACAGCATGCACCATCTTAATAACAATGCTCTTCTCTCCATGAATGGCAAGGTATTCATATGAATATGTGTACTTATTTTTTTTAATCTAAAATACTTCGATTTAAGGGCCTTGATCCTTTTTGGTCTTTTTGATTTCTATTCTGGGATTAATTTTTTTTATTCATTGGAACTGATGCTTACCTGATAGTTTCCAAATGAATAAGAAGTCCTTGGACCTCAAATAACAGCTCAAACTTTGCTTGAGAAATTCAGGAAAAATCATGGCACGTACACATTTGTCTAAGTCTGCCTGCTCTCCTGCCCAGCAGGTATGAGCTTGATCTGCCTGCAATTTTAAATGAAAATTTTTGGTGATTGACTAAAATAATGATTTCCTGAGCAGTATTTCTATTTCAGTAGAGTTTATTGGTATTTTGTAGCAATAACTTTTTCCATCAGGAGAAAAAGGAAACACATCTATTTCCATCCAGGCTCTACAAGAGGGAAAAAAAAAAAACCAACCTGTGTAGCTGACAACCCTTTATTCTGCTTTTAGACACTTTTAGAGAGAGTAATGCAGTTTATGTAGCCCATGATGCACTGACATCCAGAGCTTGAAAGAAATATTAATTCTCATTTCAACATTTGTATTTGACTGCAGATCACAGCTCTGAAGGGGATTTTGTCTCTTGCCCCTCACTTACAGTATTTGACACACCAGGTACTGCATAGAACTCAGTTATTCTGTTACAAGATAATGTATTTGTTTATCTTGCTTAGCTAGTCTCCTTTAGAAAAACTGCTTCTTTAAATGACTGTTCTGCTCCCAGATGTTGTTTAACATTCAGCTTCCCTCCTTGGCTTGAACCATAATGCAATTTTCTCATTTGTTTTGAGATTAGCTATGGTTACAATATTTGACTTCAGCATTTTGAATACTTTGGAGTTAAATAGCATTTAAATCCAAGATTAATCATGTTGGGTTTTGCTATTAAATAAAGAGTCCATCTGCTAAAAGTACTTTGAGTTGAGTAGTTTCAAGTATTAACAGCAAGGCATTTAAAGTTGAGCTTGCTTAAATTCTATTGTTTGAATCAAAACCCTTTCACTTCCTTTATACTTGCTATCAGAATGCAATACAATATTTAGAAGAATGTTTTGTCCAATTTTATTAGTCACAAAGATATAACAAGATGGCATTCTACTTTTTCATTCAGCACCTGGAAAACTTTCATTTAAACTTACCAAAATAAATTATTTTTCATTCTTCCTGAAATGTTTCAAATGCAAACAAACACTCAAAACCAACCCAGTGTTGCTGTCCTGTTGGTTTTCACTTTGTCCATGCCTGGTCACTGGACAGCCTGTGCTTGAGTCATGGGAATTCTGTGCTGACAAAACACCCCTGCACCTTTCTCAGTAGTAACACTTGGGCTGATGCTTCCAAACAGAAATGACAGTCAGAACGTGGGCTTTCCTGATTTCATGGAGACTCAAGATGTGACTAGATATCGTTCTCATCTCTTATCTCTAGGTTGTGGACAAAGCCACTGAGTTATACTCTCTGGAGAGCACTGCAAGGATGTAAGGATACTTTGGATCTGGTGAGCATCTTTGGGAAGGCGGTATCCAATTGTCATGTTTTTGGGGTTTTTTTTAGTGGAATTTGGATTGGAAATTCATGTCAAGCAGTTATTTTACATTGAATTTTGTAATATTTTTCTCTGAAAAGAGTAAATTCTGCCTTAAGCAAATTTATGTAAATCTTGGCTATGTATTTATTGGGAAAGATTTCCCAGTGTTCTTGGAGGAACTGGGAGACCTCACCTTGAGTGAAGCCTGTGGCCAAGCAACGTCTTCTCTGAAAATACCTGTTGAAGGCACTGTTTCAGGGAGGACAAAATATGTGATACAATGCCTTTTCTTTGTCAACATCAAACTCTCTTCATGTTCTCTCTATCAGTTAGGGAGTTTTATGTCCCTGCAGTGAAAGATATCCCTGACTAGTAGTGTTCTCCTTATTTTCATTCTTCCCTTATCATAAGGGGTTTTTTTCCATTATATCCTATTTTCAGACTTGTTTTTTCGCCTCCCCTCTCTCCTTCTTTTTAACATACTAAGGGATTAAGAAAGAGAGGGTAGTAGATGAATTCCTGAGACCAGAGATTTCAAGATTTGATTCCTATAATGCAAAATACTTTCATCTCCAATTAAAAGGAATAATGAATGAATCTGTTTTAAACACAAATTCAGTCACCAAATTATTTCCTTTTACCTATGCTACTGTGGTTTAAAATTTTCATATAACACTGGATCTAATGGAAACTCTCCTCTGAATGACTAGGAGCAGAGTCTTAGGATACTGTAATTTAAAATTAAAAAAATCATTACAAAATTTAATTTTGAGGTAAGACATGGCTCATGTAAAGTTTTCTGCTTCATTTTAGAAGCTGCTAGTTAATTAGGAAAAAGGTGAAGAAACTTCATGCTCTATTGCATAACTATTTCTGTATCTTTTAAGGAATTTTTGACATCTAATACACAAACAGGTAATCAAGTATTGCATCACTCTAACCAATACTCTAAGTTCAAGAATCAGTCAAAAATAATTTCTTATCTTTGTGGGCTTAAAGTCACACAAATATATATATATATATATCTATTTTTTATGCAACAGAGCAAATGTGAGGATATGTATGGATATAAACTAAGGCAAGTTGAGTGAACTATATGCATCCTCAGGAAAAAAAAAGAAAAAAAGTTTAACAGTGTAATTTAAAAAAAAAATCAATATAAAACTTAATTTACTAATCCCTTTCCTTAAGGTCATTGAGTTTTACAGAAACCACAAGGCTGTAGTTACAATTATATTTCTATATAAAATGCATTAAATATTTACAGTAAATAATTTAAGTTTGTAAGGTAGATATTATTACTCAATGAAGATGCATTTTAAGAAAAATACAAAGCTACATAATGATTTTAAATAGTGATCAGTTTTGTGTGCCTTCACAAAGTGGATAAATAGTCCTTAAGTTTAATTATTTTTCTGTTAAAGATGAACATAGCACATAAAAAAAAAAAGAGAGAAAAATAATATGCAGTGACATTTACTGTGTGGGTCAGAAGAGAGTTTACTTCCTCAAAATCTTCTAGATCACTGTAAGTCTAAGACCTATTTAATTACTCAGGAATTTCAAAAATACTAATGGAAATTATGAAAGTGAGATATGTGTCAAATTTTTATTTTTGGCTATTATGTTACTGAAATTTTGTCACAGTTAACAAACTGGGAGACATTTTCTTGTTTAATTTTCAGTCCTAAGCAATAAGTAGCCTGACCATCAGAAATTTTAGTTGGTGAAACACAACCAGTGCCTAAATCCCAGCAATCCAAAAAAACAGGATAGAAGGTTTGCTGATCCGGAGGCTTTTCCAGGCAGTTTGGTCTGGTCATTGCTCTTTATGGATGGCTGAGTCCTGACTTGCTTCAGAAATTGAAGTTTTCTTAAATTATGGCAGACTCATAAAAACAGTTGTGTATATATTTATATATACATACGTAATTGTAATGGGTATGTGTTTGTGTCAGGATGGTGAAGAACTGCATTTGCTTACACTTCCCCTTAGCAGTTTTGTTAAACCTGCTCTGCAAAAGTGGAGCTACAAAGCCAAAGTCTCAGTTTCTGAGAAATGGTGGCATTGCACCTGTTTGCTTAAGCTTTAGAATGTACTCAATTCCCACAGATTAAGTGTTGGGATGGATTTGATATCACAGTCAAATTTTCATGGAAGCTGCATAAAGGTGATGGGTACAGAGCTGAAATCTGGTCCAAGCAAACTCTGCAGCAACTGAGGCCTGCCTTGGATGCCTTCCACAGTTTGCTTTTCATTCTACCATCCCAGGGTACAGACAGATTCCTCAGCTCCAGAGGTTAGTTGAATACCAATATTACCCTGGCATCCTATCTCAAAAATAATCAGCTGTTTAGTTCTGAGTCTTTTTTTTCTGAGTAGTCTTTTTCCTGGATTTGTGATAATCCATCTGCCAGAGCCCTATTGTTTTGTGGTTTACCTGAAAAATCTGATTTTTGCATCTTTATGTACCACCTGGCTCACAGGAACAAAACTGAATATGAACTGCAACAAAGAAAATAGAGTTAGGTTTTTCCTGAAAAATCTTTATTGTAGATGAAACGATTCAGTTCCTTAGGGACTAACTGAATGTTTCTTCTTGTGCTACACTTATCTTTTATCGAGGCTGGGTTTTTTCTATTATAAATGCCTATTCTAAAATGTGCTGTTAATAAAGTATTTTGAAGAGTACATGAGGGAAGAGAAAAAGTGAGGAGCTAGTCTTTTCTTTACCTGTGTAAGCCTGAATATTTATAAATTCAAAGAATCTAAAATATTATCAGTGTTATGCTAGAATAACTTCACATCCATAGAATACTAAGGCATAAAAAGATACTAACTAAAAATTCTGCATTAAGAAAATTTCAATGCATTGTTATGACTCAAAAAATCAGGAAATTATAACATTAAGATTTGGTGTTTAACCAAATGTGCTGCCTTCATATTGTCATGACAATACAATCTTTAGATTGTAATAACAGACTGCATGTAGTGCTGCTATTATATCTTATGGGTTCATATCTGACAGCCTAATATGCATCTAGAATAGAAAACAACTCTATTTTGTTTGGTTTTTTAATAATATGACATTTTCATGTTTTGACTTGCATACTCTGAGAGTTTTCAAAATCCAGGGGAAAGATCTGAGCAGAGAAGCCCCTCCCTGGCAAGGTTGGTTACCTGGCACTTTTCCTAGCAGCCCTTGACCAACACTTACATCATGGAGCTAAAAGCAAAGTGTTGCAGTCACCTGTGCACTTCAGGATAAAAAAGGTGCTGTTAGAAAAAATATTTGGGAAAAGTCTTTCAGAATTGTGAGTGCTGTTTATGGAACCTGCTATTAGAACTCCAGCATATACCAGGGCTAGCCACAAAATATCCAATGTAACCACAGGTTCTGCCTGCACTTGGAAATGAAAATACTGGTGATAAATTGTTGGTAAAAGTTTTCTTAGGAAAAAGATTTACCTCATCTTCTGAATTTTATGCTAGCAAAGGATCTGCAGAGTTATGCTGTGATAAAGGTTGGGCTTTGTATTTGGAGATGACAGATGTTTAGTGCATTATCAGAATTTTAGACCAGTTCTTTTTGGCTATATTTTCTGTCTCTTGTATTGTTCAAGATGCAGTCATGAACTGAAAAATTTCTCCAAGTCACTTCTGCACAATTTTGGCCCAGGACAGGATGCTGTGTTTAAATTGCATTTAAACCCTGGCTGTTAGTGCTGCTTTATTGCTGTGCCAGCACAGAATCCTGGGCTTCTTTCCTTTCCTGTGCTACATGAATTTTACCTTCCAGGAATTTTACCTTTACCAGCCCCTGGAATCAGCTACATCCACCTGCTGAGAGTAGCTTTACCCAGCCACGAAGTGTCTATCCAGGTGCACTCTAAGATCCCAATATGCAGTGAGAATATGCTACTAAATAAATAAACCTGGCTTGTTCTTTTGCACAGGCTCTAACTCCCTCTTTCCCTGAGCAGAGATCAGAAGGAAGTCACTTAAATCCAGTGAAACCCAGACTCCCAAGTGAAATGAAATAGACTTGGGATAAGTTTTGCAGAGTAAAAAAAATGTACCTTTTTACCATGTACCCTTGAGGGCTGTAGCAAATATGTTACATTTAATGTAGTGCTTTTATGAGCTGAGAACATAGCCTGCTGAATTTTTTCATCTCTGATTATTTAAGACTGTATCATATCTGAACTTCTACTTTCAGTGAGATCTGCTATGATTACTCTGGGGATGTGAAAGCCAAAGCACAGACTTTATCACAGGGCTGTTTTAAATAAATATTTAGTTTGATTTGGTGGTTTTCTTTTGCCTAACTATCACCACCTGTTTAGCATCTTCTCCCATAATAAACCAATTAGTCCTAAGTTAATGAGGGAGATGCTGAGTTTTGGGGAAACTGGTAAAAATTTCTGGGGAAGGGAGAAATTCCTGCTCGTGGGAGAAAAGCAGGATCTTCATTCTTGGGTGACAAATACAGTGAAAACCTGGTAAGTCTGTTGGGACATACTTCCCACACCGGTGGCATTTTTCTGTCTTGTCTTGACAGAAACAGAGGAAGTAACAGGGTCTACTGGATTTGCATGGGATTACCAGTATTGGTGAGCAGAAGTGGAACACAATTAAAAGTGCTCTTCTCATAGGGGGTTTATTTGGCAGACTTTCTGCCTCTCCACCTTACTCCAACCCAGTCTTGCTCTCTTGTGTCTGTTCTTCCTTCCCATATGAACAATCCACTAGTGAATCCTCCCTCAATGAGAGCCTGCAATTGAGAAGCTGAGGTGTGCAGGAAGCACAGATCACTCTCTGATGGGAAGGGTCTAACAACTGCTGAATATTTCCTGCATTCCCCATTACTGTGTTTAGGCACTCCTTGCACACATTTTTTAGTGCTTTCTTGTCTCTAGCTTCCAGACAACTCCCTGTACAGTTTCAATCTTTGGGAGTATACATGGTCTCCAACCATGGATGGTTGTGAAGAAGCCAAAGCATGTCCAATCACTCTCCAGACAATGTGGTGGGAGCTTTCTGGAGGATAAGTCAGCTGTGGCAAAGTAGAATGACTCAGCCATAGTTTTAACCACTAAGGATTGTATAGCTACGTTTTTCAGACAAGAAAAGCTAGACAGTAAATCAGATGCATTTTTAAACCACAGAGCAGAATGAAAGTGGTGGTTATGATACAAGCTGTTTTATCACCCTAGCAATTTTCCAGTGGTCTCAACTATAATTTTAGTAAATCCAGCTGTGGTGTTTAGTAAAAAAAAAAGTGGGGTTTTGGGTTTTTTTTGCTTTTTAAATTTTTGTTTTCTTTAATTGACTGACTTTTCACATACTGTAAAAGGTTGGGGTGAATGGAAAAGGTTGATTCATTTCTCTGAAAGCTCTACCTGCCTCTTTAAAAGCAATATTTTGTTGTCCCTTTGTCCTGAAGTTGGCAATTTTTCTGTAACAATCTGTATCTTGTGGTCTAAACCAGCCTTATTCCAGCAAAGGGAGGCAGGATTGGCATCTTTGAACTAGAGACATAGATGTAGCAAGGTTGTTTTTTTATAATCCCAGAGCATACTTTTTACAAGCCTGCTCTTTAATTGTGGTGAACATGATGGCCAGCCTCCCTTCAGAGTACTCTTCCAGGGAGCACATCTTTTTATTTTTGGCTGGGAAATGAGAGGGTGGCTTGGCAGGGAACAGCATTGCTGGAACTCACCCGGCCCTGCCAGCAGTGGCTCCCAGATGTTTGTAGGATTTTTTCTGAAGCCATGAAGCCTAAGAGAATAAGACAGGCAGGATCTGTGGGCTGAATTAATAATTTTTATTAGATTGATATTCTTGGAAAAAGATATATTTCCAGGTACTCAGCCCGTCTTCATGTATGACATTGTGTTCTGCATGGTCTGCCATGGGCTGACAGGTTGAGTGCCTGCCATTTACTTTGCTTTTCCCAGCTTTCTTTTTTCCCCCTGTTCTTCTAGTAAAGGCTATTACCCCTTCCTCCAAATGCTGACTCTATAATATTGAGCCTTCAGCAGGTGGCAGAAACTAAACTGATCTGGATTGCTTCATCACAAACCTGAGGTGGAACAAGTCAGAGGTGGCCCATCCTGAAATAAGGAAGAGTGTGTTTGTGTGTTTCTATCCTCCTAAGTCCAGGATTGATTTCTCACTGTATGCTCTGCCCATGCCAAAGGCCCTGCAGGGTGACAGAGGCTGTAATTGAAAGAATGAGGTCATTGGGCAATATGGACTTAGAGAGGTTTGCTAGAACAGTCCTTAGCTGCTTGCATACCTTTTGGACAGATTTGGGAGTTTTTTCCCCTTTTCCTTGACACTGGCTGTTGTTTTACAACAGGTCCCTCAGTCAATTTCTTGCACAATCATACTGGAGCTGAACAATGACAAAGAATGCTATAGAAGTAATGACTTGAAGTATCTTTCTCTTCAAACTCCTAACAGTTTAACCAATACCTACTAGAAACACCAACATGCATATTACAATGATTTCTTAACTTCTGAATATAACTATATGAATATCCAAAGTATGCCTAGAAAGTGTAAATAGTATTATTTTTATGATTTGCCTCTTCTTAATCCAGTACATTTTCCCATATGGTTCTTTCCTGAACAGCAAAATCTAATGAAATGAACTTTAATTGAGAATGTCTAATTTGGCTCTGCAGAAACCTTGCAATGCAGTTGCCAAGTGTTTCTGCTCATGGTCAGCCACTCCTCACTCCAGTATATAATCCTTAGGAGATGAATAAGAAGTTTCTTGAAAGGTATTAATTTCCTGGGTCCTGTTTGGGCCTGCTAAAAGACCTCTCACTAATTATCAAAGAGTCATGCAATCCTGCTGAATTACAGTGTAAAACATTACACCTGTGAAATGCTCTGCCAGATAAGTCTCTCAAGTATAACTGAATGTATCAGTGTCAAAGTTAGCTTTGTCTGTGATGAAGTAAAAAGCTTTGTATCATGTGCAATATTTCTTTAAGTGTACCCACAGCTTGCCACTTAAATTAACCACACCCAGCTGTGTGTGCCAACCTCAGCACCTGCGTCCACTTAGGAGCCCTGGAGTTAGGCTTGTTAAGGGTGATGAGGTTCAGCTGTTCTGGGAGTGGTCCCATCACCCAGGCACTGCACAAAAGGAGCCCAGGGAGCTCCTGAGGCTGCTTTTGGCTTGGAGTGAGAGTGCAGTCAACACGGGTGCCTTGGAGGTGAGGAGGGCTGGGAAGTTTTGTGGTGCAGTTTAGAAGAATATCACAGGTGTGTTTCTCTCAAATGTGGTAAGCTAAAAATCTCCTTTTCATTGCTAAGACATCTTTCTTTCCTCTTTAAGAGAAGGCAGCAGTTGTGGACTGAGAACCAAGTAATTATTTCCAGAACAAAGGGGACATGGCTTAAGGTATCTGGAAAGCTGTGTGTAAAGTCAGAGACCTTTCAAGGTGTCTTCCTATCTAAAAGCCAGTATTACATATATCTATACTTTGGATTTAGTATTCATTGAGAGAGATAGATAGGTAGATATATAATAAACATCTTAATGTCTTTTGCTTGGAATATCAGTGACAAGGAGGTCTCCTAGGGAAACAAATTTTATCATTACTGTCTGTACTTGTCAGAAGGACACAGAGTTGGGGGTTTTTTTGTGGATTTCTTGGTTTTTCTGACCTATTTTGCTTTAGATCCCTTTAGATACTCAGTTCAGAGCACAAAGGATTTTAAAGCTATTAGTTCTCAGTTGAGGTGTGTCCATTTACCAACATACATCACAGGTGTAAAAAAAAAAATACTGTTCTTGAAAAGGAGAAAATTTAAAAAATAGTGTTGAAAAACAAACATACTCTAAGGAATATTCTGAAAGTCTTTCAAAAATAAGAGAATCTCTGAAGCCTTAAAATTACTTATTATTAATAGAAATAAGTTCTGAAATTGTAAGTCTCAAATAGAACCAGGCTTACTACAGGCAAACTGAGGGCAGCGTATCTGTGTTTGAGGGAGAATATCCAGAGAAAGATGAGAGAGCAGGGGAAGGGTCTAGAGCATGAGTTTGATGAGGAGCAGCTGAGGGATCTGGAGAAATGGAGGATGGAAGAGAACGATGGAGCTGTCTGCAGCTACCAGAGAGGTGAGATGGAGGTTGGTGTGTTCTCCCCTGTAGCAACAGGAAATGGCCTCAGGTTCCACCAGGGGAGGTTTAGATTGGGTATTAGGAAAACTTTCCTTTTGGGAAGGGTTGCTAAGCCCTAGAATAGGCTACCCAGGGACATGGTGGAGGTCCCTATCCCTGGAGGTATTTAAGACATGTAGTTGTGGAACTTTGGGATGTGGTTTAGTGGTGGACTTGGCAGTCCTATGTTAATAGTTAGGCTTGATGATCCTAAGATTTTTTCCAACCTAAATAATTCTATGAATCTAATGAAATCTTCATTATTTAACCATGTAAGTATAATATGGTAATTCAGAAAAGTGGTGCTCTTATTCAGTTGATCAAGTTGAAGGGAATTACTAATGTTATGGCTGTTTATACCATCAAATATCTCTCAGCTGTGTGGGCTGTTCCATGGCTCCTTTCATCAAGACTTAATCTGTGATTTATAACTCGCAGTAATGAGTCAGATTTCTGGTGGTTTCCCCATTGCATCTGGAGGGAACATTACTTTAAGGTAAAGCCTTAATTATTTATAGCAGTAGAAAATCCTAAAAGTGACTTAATTTTTTCCAGCTTAGCATAATACTGGGTCTTTCTAGTTGCTTCCGTATAGCTTCTCCCCATACGTATCAGTGAGGCAAGCTCTTTTGTGAAAAAGAAATTTCACAGAAATTTTGGAAGAAGAAATCAAGTTACAAATTTGCTCTTGCTAAGAGGTATAGGTCTCTTCTTGTCACAAGAACAAGATTGTAGGGATGAGTTTGGCCTTTTTATTTCAAAATGTGTGGAAATTCCTAATTTTGGGGTTTGTATGGCTACATTACTTTATTTATTTTTGTGCATGAATAAATAAGGGACCAAGAAATGTGAATGTTAAATGAAGCTCAAAATTACAGGGGACAAATTAACAGTATAGCAGAAAGAAGTGGAAAGGAGATCTCTAACAGCTAATGATTTAGCTGTTACCACAGTTCCTAGTGCTGTGCTGGCCTTCAACATAACTTTTATGCTTATGTTTCTACACCCAGAGTTGAGAGGGCCTGCTCAGCAGGGGAGGAGGGTCAAGTCTCTTTTGTTCTGGTCCATCACAGCCTCACCCTGATGCCTAGTGGGCTGCCAGTAGCACTGCTGAAACTGTACTTGAGAAAGGCAGAAACACCTACTAGAACAGGTCTTTTCCCTGTCCCCTGTACAAAGCAGAAACCCAAAAACTGTGATAGTTGTGCAATGCATTAAATACAAAGAAGTGCCTTGCCAACTCTGGTGCCTGAGGCATGGGTTTCATTAAACATACCATCTTCACAGAGTGCCTAGCTTCTAATTGTAAATGCTAGTAATTAAGTCATCCAGATTTTTAATGACAGCCTTGAACTTAGTTGCCTGGGATCTTGATCTCATATTGTTTCAGTTTTAGAACAGAAATCCCTTAACCCCATTTGCTCTAGTAATTGCCTTATCAATAAGCGCAGTAACCATCTTGGGTGGCCATGCATCTGGCATGTAATATTATATGAAGACTGTAAAGCAGTTAAAAAGATGGAGTTGTTCAGTGCATAATAGGAATCTGGACAGCCAAAGTATTCAGAAAGAGTGTGACATCTGTAAAATGGCTTGAATTTGTCTTCAGTGATTCTCTAGTGCTAGTTGTTTTGGTCTTTATCTCAAATGCAGTGCAGTCACCTTGGATCCTGAAGTCTAAGTTACAAACTCTGAAAAAGAGCTAAGTCTCAAATAGTTACTAATCAGTCAGAATAAATATTTTATAAAATTTGAGTTGATTTGTCTCCCTGCTTCTATGAAATGATTTATGCATGCAACTAATTTTCAATGGTCCCTGAGCCTCATGCAGTGTTGCTGTGTGTAATAACTGGCTTGGCCTAGCCAGGGAACCGATGCACAGGCCAGAGGAAAGCTTTGTCATAGCCAATCCTCCCCATTTAAAACAGCAAAAGCCAGCTCAGCTGGAATACATCCACGTATATGTGTGTATATAAATAACTGCAAGTATAGCACACACTGTATAAACAGCTGAAGAGAAATCACTGAGCTCCCCAACAGAACCAGAGAGAAGAAAAAATAGAAAGTAGGGTACACAAATCTGTGGGGAGTTAAGAAGGGACTGCTTTCTTCAGTTTCCTGGGAGACAGTTTGACATAGAAGCAGAAGAAATCCTGGCTCCAGCAAAGGAATGGGTTAGTGGGTGCTCTTTGGAGTGCTTGTTCCCACGCACAAGCTTTCACAAGTTTTAGGGCTTATTTAACTGTATGCCACTTCTAAACAATATCAAGTAGAACTAATTGCTTGTTTATATTTCTTTATTTTCCAACAATACAGACTTTACTGGCAAACAACTTCTTTCCTCTCAAAACTGACTTTGTAAGAGTGGATTAAAAAAATTACAAAAGTTCATGGTTTTGTTTTTAAGGGGATTTTTCTAAGGTTCTCAGACCTAAAATGCAGAATAAAGCTATGACACACCCAAAGTTTAGATAAAATGGGATGTTCTAAAAATACTTGAAGTTGGTTATGCTTCTGTTAACTTAAAGGTAGTTACAAGAAATTTTTGTTTGAGAACAAACTGAATCCTGAGTCATGCCCAGTATTAAACTTATATTGCATCAGGTATTTTCATCTTGTCAGTGGGAATTATGTTCTAAGATTTCTATAGGCATCTTTAATTGCCTATGTGTTTTCAATTACTCTATTATAAAGCTTCTCTGTAAGTAATTTTTCATGTTTTCATGAGGACACAAGGTTCTGAGGGTTTGCTCACTAAATACAAAAGTAAGAGAGAATCTTGGTGTTGTAGAAATTATGTGGCCCCTTTTGGTATGAAGTTTCAGAGAAGATGGATTAAAAATGAGAGTAAATGCAGAGAACTACAAAATTAATTAGGCTATAAGGACATGCTGTGTATTGAAAGATGTCTACTTGGTCCATTAATTTCTCCAAGTAAAGGTTAAGATGCTACTTAACAGTGGTCAAGTGTCTTTGTAGGGAAAAATTATAGAGAGCTCTTATATTCAGCTGGAAAAGACAGAGGAATCTAATAGTGAAAAGTGAAGCTATGTAAATTCAGACCAGAGATAAGGCAGTCTCTTATCAGTAAGGGTTATTCATCACTGGAACAGCTTACCTAGACATG
This sequence comes from Agelaius tricolor, assembly GCF_023055355.1. Taxonomy (NCBI): domain Eukaryota; kingdom Metazoa; phylum Chordata; class Aves; order Passeriformes; family Icteridae; genus Agelaius; species Agelaius tricolor. The sequence continues at coordinate 10,296,096 of NW_027269272.1, forward strand.
TAATAATTTCACCTCCATTTAGTGTATGAATGAAGATCTTTTGAAAAGAGATGCTATAACTCAAAAGCATATTATGGTCTTGAAGCATAAATTATTGGGTGAGGTTCACTGGCCTGTGTTATGCAGGAGACCAGACTATGCTTCTTAACAGTCCCTTTTTGCCTTACACTCTGTGACAAAGTAGCTGCCAGCTGGATTATTTGGAGGTATAAATCCAACTTAAATGCACATCCCTATTGAGCTTGATGAATTTTGTAAGCACACTTTATGGATCAGGCAAAGAAATTATTGTCCACAAGCACTTGACTGGCACTGTGTGTAGGAAAAACTTAGTCTTGTGGATTTTCTAAATGCCTCCTTGTAGTCAATCCCAATCCATTAGAACAGTAATGGTAGAAAAATCTCTGTTGTTATCAGCCTTGTTTGCTTAATTCCGCTGAACTATCTAGTGAAATCCTAGTAAGGCTGCTGGCATATTTACAGCTAGCTGCAAAACTATTACAAGCTGATGGAATCTGAAGGACAGCTTGTGATATCAGTAAAAAACACCAGATGTTACAGGCAGGCAAATGTAATAAATTAACTGACATAGTTACAATTGATAGAGTAATAGCCCAAATTCACAGACACTTTAATAATGGGTGATATATAAATATGCTTACTCCAATCAATTGGGTTATTCACATTGTCTAGTTACTTACAGGAGCCTTGTTTCTTATCCTGTCTAAATAACTAAGAGATCAGACCTTATATAAGCTTGTACAGGTCTGTTGTATGTTTAACACCCCATCTCAGTAGACTCTTAATGCTGGCACAAAAGTGTCCTGTACTGGTGGTGAACACTTCTGGGATCAGAGTTTGGTTGTATTTTTTGTAAACAAAAAAGGACATGGGGTACTGCCTCTCACTGGTAGACCAGCAGCTTTCACCAGCTAAAGATACAGAGGTCTCTTAGGGAAAGAATTGTTGGCCCTGAGTGTGATTTTTTTTCCATAAAAAAGGACCTCAAAGGACACCATGTTCTCTTCAAGGTCAAACTGACATGAGCAAAAAAAGTCTAGATGAGTTACAGGAAAAAAAACTATTGTGCTCTTTGTACAGACTCCTTAAAGGAGCATGCCAGGTTTGACATCATGGAATTCAAAACAAAATCTGACTCTTATAAACTGTAATTAAAATATGCTATTTGTGTCAGCTAAGTACATAATGCCCTTAAAAGATTATCTTGGGATCTGTCAAGGTTGAACTGTCTCTATGGTAAAATCTGAGAACATATTTCAAAACTGACTAGATTCCTATGAAAATACATTAAATCCTAGTAATTCAACACATCCTTGTTGTCAACTTCCACTGAAAATATATATTTCACTAAAATTATTGTAGCCTATCCAGCAGGAGTCATATGCTCTGGTTTAATTTGTGACTAGCTTAGCTGTGTATTTAATAGCTACCTGTAGGATGGTCATACAGAACAGTCTCAGTTCATGTTTTTGTAAGGGTAGATTTAAACTGACTTTCCTGGAAAGCTGGTGTGTCCCTTCTCAGCAGGGTGATGTTAGTGAGTGCTCTGGAGTCTGTCAGGGTTTGCTCCCTTTTTTCCTGTGGTGTCTGCAAGGTGGAGCCCAGGGGCTGGGCAGTAAAGGAGGCGGGAATGGGGTTGCCAGGCCCACTGGTGACTGCTGCTGTCCCTGCTTGCCCCATTCCTGAGTGCTGGCTGTGAATCCTTCTGCATGTAGTAGGGACAGGCCTTGGTACCTTGGGCCTGGGAACAAACAAAGTTCAGAGCTTCAGGGCTCTGAAAGTTCAAAGTTCAGGGCTTTTTTTGTGGCTTGAGGACTTCCCTTGCTACTGGACCTCTCCACAGGCTGGATGAGTCCCTGCCAATGCCTGCATTGTGCTCAGCTTGCATTGCTGAGCAGGGAAAGCTTTATCCTGTCCTGGACAAACCCAGAAGGGCAACACCAGTACCATGGGTGGGATGATGTGGTTGTGTGTGGTAGTTTTTGACCAGAACATCGTGGCTGTGAGAGCCCAAGGGTGTGTTTGAACTGCTCTTGTCTTGACTGTTGCAGGTGTAAGTAGCCTCTAATATTTGTTACTTGACTTGATTTTATAAAAAAGGGTAAAAATTTACTTCTAAAGGAATCCTCAGGATAATCTGTAGTCTGAAGCTCATACTAGTCAAAGCTGAGAACAATTTACATCTATTCAAAGCCAATTCTGAGTGCATTCCTAGTACAGTTTTCTTTCACTTCCTTCAAGAACCATTGTGGGAGTTGCTGTAACTAATTTAGAAGCAATAACTGCATTGATAGATGGTGTTCAAATGTTCTTGAAAAGCATAGGAACAGGGATCAATTCCTGCAGCAGTGTTAGAATGTTGGCCAGGGCATTTTTATTGAAAAGCATAGAATATTCCAGCACAGGGCTGCAGTTGGCTCATTTATTCCATGATGGAAAGTGGCCTTTTGAGAATGGAAACCAGAGCTGCAAAAGACAGATTTCCTAATTAGCTCTTTTACTAAACCCTACACTAGGCTACAAGTCATGGCTTGTGGCAGCATTCTAAGGTGTAGTTTGACTTGCTAAAATTGCCTGTGGGGACAGTCGGAAAAGTAATTTTACTGTGGATGAGCCCCTTTGTCCTAGGAAGGAAATATCAGTAATTCAGAAGAATGTCCAGGTGGCTGTGTGCTCTTAAAATACTCTCATGGCACCCTTAAAGTTTTCATTGACAACATCTTTAATACTGCAGTTTCTCTCCTACTTCCTTTTTAAATCCTGGTAAAGCATTGCAAAAATTTTAACGACTCAAAGGATTGAAATTGTGTTTGAAAAGCTGGCTAATGCGGGTTTGATATCTTTTCGTGTAACCAAAATAGTTCCCTCAGATAGTGGCAAGTGTTCAGAAACACAAACCAGACTGAGGCAAACAAAGCATCATTGTGGAATTTGAGGTAAACAGGATGTAAATAGAACATTTGGAATAAGTGTGCTATTTCTAGAACATGCAATTGTTCAGCTTTTTTTTTCTAATAACTTTTTTATTAAACTCATTCTTATAGATGGAAAAAATCTGTGTGTAATGTACAATAGTTCTCAGAAGATATTCTATCACAAGTGTGTTTAATGAATGCTGATTGTTCCATTACACTGTTGGAGGACAAATGACTCCTTGTAGCAAGTTTCTACAACATCCAGTGCAGCCAGACAGGACAGGTTTGCAATGTTAGAGTCAATGAATGTGCAAGGCATTATTAAAGAAAAAAAAAATCATAAATAACTAATGATGATTAGTTGTTAAAGAAGAAATTTTGCTTAGTGGGTATATGATCCTATTGGTGCTACAAGTATGTTCACAGTCACTTCTTACCTGCTTTCTGGAGAGATGGGGAGAGAGGAACAGTTAGATTTTCCTCTTCCCACATGGCTGTCAAGCAGATAATTATATTACCTTTTGTTACTGTCATCATTCTGTTATAATGGAGATCAGTGCCCACTTTAGAGAAAAAAAAATCTAAATTCATGGGTTTGCTTAGCATCTTAAAAGACCAAATTCATGGGTTATTTTAGCATCTGACAAAATAAGGATTGAAGTGAAAAGTAAGGCAATCTAGTTTAAGAAACAATTTCAAGAAACACAGCCTTGCAGTCACTGCAGCCAAGGGCAGCATGTTAGTTTTATCTCTGTAGAAGGACAATGAGGCAGCTGGTTTTTGACAGAGAAGGATAGGGGGTTTTATTATTATGTAGAAATTTGGTGAGAATTAGATAAAGTCTTGAGCTGTCACTTTAAACAGTTGTCACTTTAAAAATATAATTATAATAACACATAATTATTTCTTTAGATTGAGAGTTGAACAGGCATACACTATGAACTGAAAAAAATTGTCATTGAAAATTCTGAAAAGGTGAAGGGGTAAACTTTTGACTCTTTGGGATGGGGTGTAAATATTGTCTGAAAAAGAACCATTTCTTTCCCCCACTCCAGCTGATCATTATAATCTGGTGGCCATAGAGGAGGTAACCCTTAACCTGTGACACATATAAGATCAATAGAGCAAAGTGACTATTTTATGGAATTTGTGCTTGCAATTGGCTGCAATTCCCTGATCCTGCTTTATGGATAAGCTATGTGCACAATCCTATATTGTTAAAATTTTTTTTTGGAAGAAAAATACTCTTTACCTACTGACTTGCATCTGTGGGTTTACTTTTTTTTTTTCTCTTGTCTCTAGAATTCAAGTTAACTTTGACCACCCAACATCCATAGAGAGTGAGTGGTATCAGAGCCAGTGCAGAACTCCTCTTTGAGACACCCTTCTCTCCTGACAGAGAGCAGCTGCCAGCTGCTCTCTGGATATGATTTTCAAACCATTTCAAAATCCTTACTAAAGTCAGGGCATGACATCTACTACTTCTCCTCTGCCCACAGCACCTGTTATCTGAAACAAATAATGTCAAATCAACCCATTCCCTTCTGTTACATTGTAATGTCCATTGTGGACGTGTCAAATGTCATGTTATCATCTAAGTATTTCTGAGGAGTCCAAGTATTTTTCTGCATGTTGAAGTTAAGCCAGCTGGGATATTTGATTTCAGCATCCTGTCTCTGCTAAAACATCTGTTGATATAACTGAGTACAGTTGCAATAGCATTCATGTTACAAGGTATCTATAAGTTTCACAGCCAACTATGGGAATCTTTAGACAGAGTGATGGATGGATGTGACAGCAGCAGTAACTCACTGTGACTGACTCATTCTCAAGTCCTTACAGCCACTTCATGTCTAATACTTACTGCAAGGGCCTGAACTTACAGGCACTGAGATTCAACCTTGCTCTGAAGCAGCAGGTGCTTGCTATAACTAGGTGTGGAACAAAGCCCAAGCAAAAGCTTAGTGCTGGTAGGATGTGGTAGGCTTTGCTGAAAGCCTACTGTAAGTTTTTAATTGCATATATAAATCATCTGAACTAAGAAATGTTTCTTTAGGACTATCTTCTCCCTTAACCTCTAGTTTAGTGTGTGAAAGTTAAACTTAAAACGCTCTGTTTTCTAAATTAATTGTTGTCAACTTCTAAAATAAATGGTAAAACAATGGCAAAGTTGCCTCTCATGTTAAAGTAAAAATACTTTCCTATTAAGATTCAAAATTCTGCGTATCATGAAATAGCAGCTGTATCTTATGTTATATACAGACAAGCTAACTCCATGCTTGCCTAGAAGATTTCCATCTGTTTATATAGAAATGCCTGGAAATATATTATAAAGCTGTAAGAGGAGGGGAATTTAATAATATCATCTATATGCTATAATACTCAGCAAATAAGTATTGTATCATTTAAGGTTTCTAACCAATTTAATCTATAACTCATGTGATCTGGCTTCCTAATTGAAGTGATATTTAAAATTGCACCAATTTGTGAGTAGAACTGGATTCTGTTCAACTGTCAGGAGTATTGTGTTAAAATAACCTGCTTCACACTAAGTTTTAAAACACAATATCTGGGTAATTTGAAATTCACTGAAGGTGCTGTTAGTTATACACACTTGTCTGTTAAAAGCTGCCTCAGTAAAATGGCTTAGATCATTTAAGAAAAATGAAACAGTTACAGTAAAAAAATACTGAAAATATGACAGGCTGTGGGTGAATAGCTAGAGCCAATTCCAGCTCTTGGTTATGCTTGTGACTTCCAATCATGGACATTAGGGAGCAGAATTTGGGCCAAACTGTAAGTCTTTAACTAGAAAGTTGGATATAGAGAGGTATGAAAACAATAAAAGAACAGCTGGCAAACACATTCTGTAAAACAGATTGAAAATGAAGTTGAAGACAATGCACTTAAAGAAAAAACTGTAATTCTTGCATTCATTTTTTGAGTCTGTTTTTAAAGGAAATTTGAACACAGGGGAAAAATTAAATACCATTAAACACTTTGAGGAAGAGGGTGATGTCATGTTCCAATTCATCTACATCAGTATAGCTGGTTCAAATATCAGGCTTCCAGCTCATAAAGTACACTATGAGAATAGGCCCACAGGAGAGGAAGCAGTTGAGAAGAAACTGGAAATGGAAAGCAAAAGTCTGATATGTAAATTGCTTGTACAGGTGACTTATTATAATAGAAGGCATTTGTTGCTTAGCAGCAAAAACTATAAAAAACAGTAGCATTGTTACAAATTGTTATAGAACTTGCGGGTAGGATGAAAAAGATTGGTCAGCTGACAATGATTGCAGGAGAGGTCAATTACTCTGAAAACATTAAAAAATGAAGAGCCTAGAAGTGAAAATGATTGAGAAGATACCCTATTTTTGTTAATCAATGAAGCTACATAAATCATATACTTTCAGTCACTTTCGTAGAGGATGTAGCAGTCAGTACTTAGGACAAAATCAAAGAGTGTTACTCTTGATTGGATTCCTTGCATTCTAAACCCTTATAAAAATCAGTGTTTTGATCAGTTATGTTTTGATTGTTCTCTCTATTCCTTAATGAAGGGGACATAAATTAGCAGAGCAATGAAATGGCATTTTCTGTTTAGGTTCATTACACTTCTCATTGTGCTGTCACATCTTTTTGCCTTCATGAGTGCTGCTGAGCATCAAGATGCACTTTCCACATAACTATTTATATAGAATTCAATGTAATTTTCATGTTATATCTAATTAAGCAACAATGAATTAGGGTTATTTTCCTTGCATATACAATCCTACTTTGATTTTTTTCTTACTGCTTTCCTGCTTATATGATATAATGAAGTTCTTTACATTTCTCAGTCAGTTTGATACCTGCACTTTTATTATGTAGAGTAACTTTTCTTACTCTTGAATATTTCAGTTTCTGAGAGGATTTTGCATAGATCCTCTAGCAGTTTTTTCTTTTAGAGCCCTTAATGCTTCTTGCAGTTTCAAGAATACCATTAGATGAGGCCTTGATCTGTCCCTTTCTCAGTAACTCTTAGACTTGAGCAGTGTACTAACCTTTTGTAAAAAACACCCTCAACTCTTCCACGTGACATTAGTATGTTAACTAATTTTGTTCCTTATTGTTGTTTCAACCACTTGGACATGTAACAAATATTGAATCTCTTGTTCTAGATATTTCTGGGTCCTTTTTGGAACATTTCTGAAAACTGGTGTCCTACTACTGTTTTTGGTTGTAGTGTGGACTTAGGTAACAGGTGAGGAAAAATAGGTTGATGTCATACTATTGATGTTACTTAAGCATTAAATCTTGCCTCAGTAATTCAGCAAAAAGGAATCTACCCTTCTGTGTTTTACAACATAACTGAGAGTCTTGAGGACTTCCATCTTTCTTACCCAACTTTTGTTGCCCCCCTCTCTCTTCAGCAGTGGGCTTTGCTACAACTTTGGCACACTAACACTTGTTTAAGGTGAGGGGGAGCACCTTAAAAACACCTCTCACCCAAGCCACACAGGAGGACATTATCAGTCTGAGAACCAATACTCTGTGCAGACAAAGGGACAAGCAGTGCATCAGCAGGCCTTGCTGTTCAGAGTGGCAACTAGAAGGAAGGAACATGGAGTCTAGTGATGACTCTATTTGTATAGGAATAATTGTTTCTATTAGTCTCCTGAATATGAATTGTCATGCTTTGACAGCTCATGTAATTGCAGTTTCTTGCATATAGAACTAAAAATTTAAATGATAGGTTTTTTGTTAGTGTTAGGAACAGGTATCTTTTCCTTGGTTTTTTTTAGCAGTTTCCCATTCAACGTGTTCGTCTTCACCCTTAAGTAACTCTTCCTTTGGCTTGCTAAGAAATAGCTCTGCTTTATTTCTTTCTTGGCATAAGTTTTCCAATGTTGAAGTCTAACAGGCAAACTCAGATGTTGCATCAAAGCACCATAAAAAGGATCACCAAAATGATCATGGCATTTTAACAATGTTAAATGTCCAGCAGCAAAATACTTCCCCTGTAATCACTTGGAATTTGTGATTTTGCTCCTAGGAAGTGAATTTTCAGCAGATGAAGCTCTGTTTGTTTATTACCTCCATGAAGACGGAAATAAGAAAGTTATCACCTTTATCAAGGTATAATTTCTTTAATTTGTCTGCCAGCATATATATCTGCATTACCCAGCATATACATCTGTATTACCCAGTATTACCCACTGTCAGTTTTCCATGGTTTCTGCACACAGCTTAAGCAGTTAAATTATTTGGCAAGTAATCAAAGTCTTACCCATGTTAATGTTTTCTTGTAACTATCTTATCTTATTTGGTAGTGAAACAAGAAATCTAATGGCAAATCCATCTTGATTTGTGAAGGTGAAAACTAAGAACATTGTCTTCTTGAGACTTACAAATCAGTGTTTAATATATACTCAATGTAATAAATATTTGGGCTGAATAATGTTTTATTTCTTAAGCTAAAGGTCTAATTTCTAAAGTTTAGTAGAACCAATTAATCAGGAAATGTATAGGAAGATGAATGGCCATGCTGAAGGTGAACACTGCCATTCAAAAAGAAATTTCTTACATGCACAGAGGTGTAAGATGCTCCTATATTGTTTATATATTCATAACATTACTCCCCTGCTTTTCCAAACGAAGTCTCTAGCTCTTTGTAGACACCAGTTACAAGTGAAAAGCAGCAATGATTGCTTTGAAAGTATCACTCAGCATATGAAAACTGTCTGCTAGGTCTGCTCTTGAATGTTACAAGCTCTCAGGGCAGCACCCACAGGAAATAGTACAAGGCTGGGAGTGAACAAGCTGCCCTAGAGTACCTGAGTGGAAAATATACTCTGGTAAAATGTTAACCTTCTTTATGGTGGCTTTATTTAGCACTGTTAGTTTTTTCCCCTTCTGATGACAAGTGAAAGATTTTATTTCAGTCTGAATCACACTCATATATATTTTGGGTTTCCTGGACAATATTTGACTCTTTCACTTACCAACAGTTGCCTGATTGAAGGTTGATTTTATACTAAAATCCCTCAACTTTTCTGGGGGCACACCCCAAACATGAGTGGAAATAGACTTTCATAAGTAAAATAATCTAGAATTATTATCTAGAATTCGCAAATTCATTTTAGCTATTCTACTATGTGCCAATAAAACATTGAATTAAACAAATTCTGGAGTAATGCAAAAGATTTTGTGCCCACTTGTGCAAGCCAACCAGCAAGCCCCCAGCTAAACACTATTAGTTGTGCAAGAACAAATCCCATGTGTTTCAACAGGAAAAGAAGAACTTGGTTTTGTGTTCTTCACTGAAGAGAACCCACACCTACCATGAGTGAAGCCCAAAGCAAGAGTTTTTTATTCCTTGTTTTGTTGGGGTTTTGGTTTTCAGATGTTTAACTGAAGTAATGCATATTCAAAGACCCAGAAGTATGGCTGCGTGTTTCTATGTAAAATGCTTCCATGGCAAAATAATGGCAAAGATCTGAAAACTAATTTAAAAAAAAAATCACTCAAGTGAATAAAGTAAAAAAGGCATCTTGCAACCACAATTTATACATTGCCAAATTGTCCCTGAGAAAGTGTGAAATCATTGAGGGGAGCTTAGAGCCTTCTGAGTTCACAAGTAGTTAACAGTGTGCAATGCAGTTCTGGGGCCAACTTTACCTTTGAAACTTTAACATACTGGCATTCATCACACCATTTATATATGTGAGACCAGAGCTCTTGATCCTGCCAAGGATAGAGAGCTCCAGTTGTAAGCAAGGTGCTGTAGTGACAGCAGACAAGTCCTATGGTTCATGCAAGAAGCAGGGCAGAGCTAAGACCACATTGATACCTGGCCTCTGAGCATGGGACAGGGGGAGGTACTGGAGTAGTTCCAAAAATATATTGTCACCTCCTTCCTGAAAAATCCTACTTCATGGCTGACTGACAAAGGGAAAAATTGTTGTTGATCAATGAATGTGAACTGTTCAGAGCCCATCTTGAGCTGATTTCTAGAATAAGCCTTTTTCTTACACGAGCATCTCCAACACCATAGTTCCACAGAGGTAGCCCAGGGCTGTGCAACCACAGAGGCACTTTGTCTTGGGTGGAGAAGCAAAATCCAGCTTTGTTTTGTGCCACAACTCCTGTCAGCTCGTTATGCTCCCCTGGGGCAGGGCCTGGTCTGTGGTAACATCAAACAAGGCGAGACTGAAAAAAAAAAAAAAATAAAGAGTAAGCTATATAGGAGAGCCACTCTTTCCCATCTGCAGCCCTGGGGTGCTCCACTAAAACCTTGTGCAAAGTTTTTAATGATACTGGTTTTTCTAATGGGCACAGTGAATTCTTCAAATGGTGTGCCTCATTGCTGTCACATACTCTTGTAACAAAGCAAGCAACCACAATTACTAAGCACTCTGGCCAACAACAATCTGATATTAAAATAAGAATGCAAAATAGCTGGACTTTACAGAGCGTTTAGGTATGTGCATAAATCCATGAGATTTGATTTTGCAAAGGTCTTGTCTTGTTCAGATGATGTTTTTGGCATGTGAATCTTGATTGTTGCATAAGGCCACAAGGGTCCACTCTGGCCATCTAGAGTAGCCTCTGACTATACAGCATGACACAACATCGCAGAAATCACTGCAACTGCTCTTGCCTGTGGTTGATGCTGCATGTTTATTTTAGAGTAAAAGCTGGTGTGGAACTCTGGCCCTGCTGAAGTCTTTAGAAATAACATAACAGCCCCAGCCTTTAGAAAGGAAGAGCTTTTTCGGCTCTGTGTCATGTTAAGAAACACTATAAAAGTCAGACGTTGAGGGTTCTCAGTTCTTTGAAACTTTAATCTTCCAGTGTTATGTCTGGGATCTACGTGGTCATATCATCTATGCAATGGTTCCTGCAATAATTTCCCTGTAGAATTTTTTTTTTTCCAGTAGAAAAAAATGGAGTTGTGCTTTGTATTTTTATAAGCTCAGGTTGGAGCCCTTGACTGTCAGATCCTTTTGCTGAGGACAAGGGTTTGGAAGCAACTGACCAAGCTGTCTTGCTATGCTTGGACCATCCACCTGGAAATTTGGGTGGCAAGGCATCGTGCAAGAGAGCTGTACATTTTCTTATGCTTTCTTACAACAATCAATAACTTCTGTGTGATACAAAACTCTATATACACGCAAAGCCAAGTATTTTATAACAATTGAACTATATACTTACATGGTGTATAACTACTTATTATAATTTCAAAAGCATGTTATCACATAGTTCATATGTGATTATATGACACAGTTCATAGTACTGTGAGTCTCCTTGATCTGCTATTGTAGTTCTGTTAAAATATTTCAACTACAAGGTTGAAAATCATTCTTGTGGGGATCTTGTGTCTTGCAACAGCTGTCATATCACCCAGATCTTTTCTGTTTCACTGTTATTCTGCCTCACAGTGAACATGGAGAGTGTTTAAGGACTGGAAGTTGCAACCAATATAAATTGTCTCTGGAAGACTGAGAAACAGTGATGCTCTGTTGGTAGAATTCTGACTTGTTACAGAACTTTCCCTAATAACCCTGGTTGATCATGTTGTGATATCAGCAACTTCTCACTTAACGTTATTAGAATTACATGGCTTAAATTACTATATATATATGCTGTAATCACCATTTTTCTTCCCAGAGTAAGATTAAAATCTATCTTCAAGTCTTTAATGACAAACTCTGCTCATAATATATTTTCGATATCCTTTTTTCTTGCTTTTTCCGGCATCTGGCAGGAAATAGCTGTTCCACTTTTTAAAGTAATATCATTCTTAAATACTGGATTACTTTTTACAATCCAGTAAAAAAACTGCTTGCTTCACAATAATAGAAGACACCTTTATAGATATTAAGGATATAACTCTTGTTGAGACTAGCAACTGGCTTAATGTTTGTCAGAAGTAGAGCACTGGATCCTAGAAGAAATAAATAAGGAAAAACTGCCTTTAGATTTAAAAGTGAATCCTTAAAAAGGAAAGACATCTCGAAGCAACTGGAGATAAAGCAAAAATCTTCAGACTGTAATGCAGTAGACTTCAAAGCTGTATATGTGCACGTGTGCAGATTCAAATACATATGTGCATGTATGTTGATTTATGTATAAATTCACCTGATGTCAGTGGAAGTTGTCAACATGAGGTAGTATCTTCAAGAAATTTGTCATAGTACAAAAAAATCAGAATTTTTTAATGTTACTGAAGAATTTAATTGCTTTTCCTGGGCTCACTCATTCAGAGATATTTCTTACATTTATTGGATTAGGCACACTAACAAAGATTTATTCTCAGTATGCAAGTGTCCTAGAACTATAGTATAGCCTAAAAAAACCCCACCAATTTTGACATAAAGAAATTACTGTGAAAACACTCCTATCACATGTACAATCCAGAATAAATTATCCATTTGTCTGTACAATACCATCTCCTTTATTCAAAAAAAAAAGTGTGTGGTGTAATTTTTCAGTGTAAAATAGGCTTTTTAGTGATTTATTAGTATCTATGAATTTAAATGAACACTTTTAGAATACTGTTTTTCTAATAAAATCACAAGTATAGCCCAGAAGAGGCCATTTGTCTGAACACAGATTATTGACTCTTCAAATGTGGGTGATGCACAGCAGAAAACAAAGTAAAACCAGACAGACCTTTCTGCTTTAGGGTAGTCATAATTCAGCTGGCTCTTACACAGTTCTAGTCTATCAAAAAATTAATAGATTAAAATTTACCTGGGCACTGAATTCCTAATTTACATTGGATTTCTAGCCATGGTGAGTTTGGCCCAAGGAGACAAAGACAAGCCCCATAGTTATCTCAGCCTAAAAAAAAACTGCAGAAAACCTACAGTCATGGCTATAAGCTGGCAAGTCTTCCCCTAGGAATGTGTCTTTATCACTGGAATATAGCTGAAGCTGGCTACTGTGTTTATCTAAAATATATCTATAAGACAGTTTTTGAGAATGAAATTCTTCTTGATTTACCACAGAAAATCCCTGAGATGCAACTATGAGAATGGTTGAATGTAATGCATTGGGACTCCACAAGAATCAGAGAGGAGATAAAGGCAGGATCATTCAGCTTGTGCAATACCCTTCTCATCAAGATGTTCTATCAAATGACTTTCCTCTTATTTCTGCAGGTAAGATATTTGAGAGTCTGATGGTGTCATGGAAGGAATGGTGTTTGATCACTGCTCACTCTTGTTATCTCTGCTCACTTGTGCAGCCACTGGCATGCTCTATCTTCTGATGAAATAAAAACCACACAGAAAGCACCCCAAACCTTGAATGATTTTAATCCTGAATCTTGAGCTTAGACTCTCAAAAAAGCAACAAAATTGAGCTGCTCCAGGGGTTGCAGGACTAAACTCTGGTGTTCCACATTTGCCTTCTGTGTGAATGATCTTATCTGAGATGAAAAGATTTGTGAGCTGTTTTGCCACGTGGCCTTCACTGAGCACTGATACGGTCTTTCTCTGACACCCGTTTTCTTATTTTTACTGATTCATAGAAACTTGATGTCTTTGGGCTGTCTCTTAAAATTTTCCAGTAGGTAAAAAGTTACTGAGGTAGACTGATATGCTTTATACACAAAACAAGACTGCATAAAGTTCATTCCCCTTGGAAAACAAAATAAAAACCTGCAGTCATAGCAATCCCTCTAGAGCAAGGCCCAGGCTTGCTGTGGTCTAGTGGCAGTCTAATCACTTGATTTCAGTGGGATCCATGTTTGGTTGCAGAACTTTATACCTAGTTGGAACACTACTGTGCTTTGGAATTGATAGATGTGGGACACATTTAATAACATGACACAAGCTGGCTCATTGCTTAATTGATTTCTTATGTGAAATCAGTGGTTTTCCTTTTCTTATACCCACAAAGACAGTACTAAAGATGTGCTGTCAGGCCCTGATTTTTGTACTGCTGCCTCACAATGTGGACCACAATGCACAGCAGAAGTGAGAGCTGCTTGGAGTAAGGGGACATGTGTTTAGATGTATTTTGTGACTCTGTTCAGAACAAGTTTTTCACATATACAATGTTAAATATGAGTCTGTGTTGCATATTTACCTATACTATGGCTTGGAAATTAAAAATATTGGAAGCAGTAGCAGGAGACTTGATTTAGGTATCCTGAACAAAGGAAAACAGTGCAGTTTGAACCATTTGAGTTTAAGGGTGGGGGTCATAGATAAGATGTAGTGAAGGACCTCAGGCAGAGCTGCAGCTTCAGGAATAGTTGTGTGGAGCCCAGCAGGCTACTCTGCATAGGTAGCTGGCATCAGATGCTTGCAGACAGGCAAATAAACCAGGAACAACTCATGATTCATACTTTTGCATACAGAGGTCTCAAGATTATATTTGCAGCTTTCCTCACTCCCTTTGCTCATAGCCAATTCAAGAGTAAAGGAAAGAACTTGCAACATAAAAGAGGAGTACAAAGGCAACATAGTGATATATTATTTTCATTTAGAAATTATAGCCCTCCTTTATTCATACAAAAGGTAGGAACAAATAAAATTTACTATCTTTTGTTGTATTTGGAAAGGAAAAGAGTCTTTTCTCTTGAAATAGAATTGAAGTGAGAAGCAAGAGCCCTTCTCTATTTCTGAAATTTGAATACTGAAGCAGTCTGAATTCAAGAGTTTTAATAAGGGCTATTGATAGCTCACCTGTCTTTGCAGGCCATTTCCCTGTTTGAACTCTGAAAGTCTGTTGTGTTTCTCAGCCATAAGAACATAAATAGTGGCTCCTGGTCCTGCATTCACCTCAGCAAAAGTGGCTTCCCCCAAGACTGCACTATGGCAAGCTTGTTGCAGGGTCCCCTCATTCACTGGCTTTACACAGGGACTTGCAGAAGACGTTCTGTAGTTAATTTTAGTGAAAATAAAAGCAGTTCCTCCTGGACGTAGCTGCTGACTATCAGCAGCTACGTCCAGGAGAAATTATGGTAGTGCTTATTATGTAGAAATTATGGTAGTGCTTTACTTGAGTTATGCGTGCAAGAAATCCCATGTACACTTGGCCTGTTTGTCCCAAATGGAGAGAAAGAGAATGGATGGCCTCTGGTTTACAGCACTTTTACCGGAGTCCTGTACTTTAACTCAGCCTTGTGTGAAGCTTTGGTCAGCCTTTGGTCAGCCTTCTGCTCTAGCAATTCCCTGAAAACATCTATACTGCAGGATATCTTCCTGTGGTGAGGCTGAGTAAGTGTCTTTGGCAAAAGCAGTCAGGTCTGAGAACTAAGCACAGATCCATGAAGGGAGCCAGAGGGGGGTGCATGTGTCCCAGAGCAAACAGATAAGCTTGATATTTTGATGTCTGCAGGGCTACTGATAATTAAACAGAAAATGCATCTTGCCAAAGCAGCATCAACACACTGGAGACACAGAAATATCAAGGCAGCTTAGCACAGGGTTAGTAAAGGTCTTGTGGCAGCAGAGCAGCTAGGGCCATATGAACTCCACAGGGAGCAGGCTTCCTGCAAAATGGATTAATGTCTGCTCTAAGGAGGGCTGCTTAGTGTAGCCTGAGGTACTAAATCACTTTGAAAACCAGTCTGATGTACGCACCAGCTACCTTAATGTAAGCTAACCATGGTTAAAGTGGTACAACTACCCAATGTAGACATGGCCTAAAGCAGTGCAATAAAATTCCCTTCTTTTCCAAGCCATTTGGGGTTGTGTTGGCAGGTAATATAATCCTGGAGGTGGAAAAATTACTGTATTACCAACTGAAATTGGGAGGGGAAAGTCAGTTAACAATATTGCTAGCACTGTTATTGCAGAATCAGCAATTACCATACAATTCTCTCTGGTTCTGAAAAAAAATTAAAGTGAGAACACGTATCCTAAATCTTGGGAATATGTCATCCCTAAGAGCAAAGAATTTCTTATTGTTAGCATGCGAGATATTTTTTGCATAATTTATTTTGCAATGGGTTATTCAGACCTCTGAAGTGAAGCCTGTGTCCCTTGTTTCTCACTATATACCTTATTTTTCAACATGTTTCTGTGCTAGGAATCTACATTTGGGAGAAAAAACTTAATATACTTCCCTATATATTTATAGGTTCATAAGGATTTGAAGTGGAAGTTTAATAACTTATTTCATTTTATGGTATCAGTTTCATGATGCTTTCTGCAGGATTGTATTTTTAATTGCTTGTGCAGTTCCCTGATGGGTTGGATGTCAGGGTTGCTTGTCATTATAATAAATCAATTAAATGATTGCTATTAATGATTATATAATGTAAGGGGGAAAAGGTATTTCTAGTCCTGGGGCATATGTGTCTAGGGATGGAGAGATTGCTGGTGTGGTTGCTGAAGACTCCCTCCTTTGCCAAGATGGTGTCAATATATTCTCTCTATCTTCAAACAGTAAAAGGGAGTAATAGGTTTTGGCAACATTACAGAGTGTATGGGATGTTTGCTCAGCTCCATAATAGCATGAAGATACTTGTGAATATCATAAAAAATAAGAATTTGGCCTAGGAAAAAGTAATTCATGTCCTGCCAAAGTGTGATTTGCCATTGTGAAGCAAACATTGAGTGTTTTTTTCTTATTTTCACACTTCAAACTTAAAATTAGGATACTATGGTTCATGTGAGTGTAACAACCATGTTCTGCCTGTATGATGTTCTGTATTTATAACAGACTCCAATGTTTATCTATTATTTTTCATTTCATAGTTCAGTTATAACTGAACTAAAGCCTACACACCAGCAAGTCCAGCAGAGTACCTGCGCTGAGGTGGTCCTAGAAGCACAGATAGCTCATTGTATTGAGCTATCCATGCCAAAAAGGTTTGATGTCTCTGTGGAAATGGAGCCAGAGAACAGTCTCTATTATTTTCTTATGAAAAATATTGATATTGAGCTTGAAGCATCTAAATCCCACTATTTTTCTTTAGAGATGTGAAAGCCTGGCTCAGTGAACTCTCAACAAAGTAAGGGCTGTTTGGGTAATACTGCTGGTCATTTAAGTATAATTTTCTTAATAGTGGGCTTTGCAGTAGACCAAGAAAAAAGGAGGAAAGGAGGAGAAGAGAAGCACAGTCACCTGAAAAAAAGTGGTGTGTGCCAACTGCCTGTCATTCCTGTGAAGTTAAAGGGTATGCTGAAGTGAGAAATAAGGGCACATTTTGGTTTAGCTATGCAGTGGGAAATTATGAGCTGCTCTGTATTTGTGACCGGTCCTATATCAGTCAGGAAAAACTTCACTGAGTAAACCTAAGGAAACTATCTTTCATTTAATTTTATATGAATATTCTACAAGAAATGGCTCTAAAATAAGGAAGAAACAACTGAGCTGATGGCTGCCTGCCAGTTGCACCATCCCTCTATTGATCCATCACTGCAAGACTTTGTGATCACATAAGCTCATCTGCTATTAACATTTCTATCCTGAGGTGTTTTGTATTAAGTGGTTTCCATAATAACAAAACAGTAATTGAAATGATTTCTTAAGAGTCTAGATTAAAAAGAAAACAACACTGATAATTACAGTATTTGAGGTTAATTACTTGGGGCTTGCTTCCTTTCAAATGGTGTACATTTTGTGATCTCTATGTGCATAAAAGGTGCATCTTGTGAACTTAACAAAGCAAAGCTCCTTCCTTCTGATTTATATTTTCAATTCACTGTCAGACTGCATAGAAAAAATTCTGCTAGGTTAGAACAGAGCCAGAAGAGAATGACGGAAACAAATTAACAAGCAACCAAAAGCAAGAGGACAAAAATCCTGTCAGGTTCACAGATCTGATAGAGAGTGAGTATGAATGAACCTTAATTCCTTATATGCTTTTTGACTCTGCATTGAGCTTGATGTTATAATACATCCTGATGTACTAAAGACAGTAGAGTGTATACAATATGGGAAACATCCTCCTCTGTAATAGTTAAAGGGAGAGGTTGGGTTAAGCTGCCTTTGATCCTTCCATCAGATCTTTTGGATAGTAGTGATCTTCTTTGGTTTAGATTTCTTCAAACAAGGGTTGCTCTTAGTATGAATGCTGAGATAGGAGCAGTCTGGTAGAAGTTGGAGGCAGTTGGTTGTGCTGCAGTGTAACATTAATTACAGCTGTGGGAGAAATAAGGTTAAGTGGAAAATATAAACCAAGTCATGGATATGCTTCATTTTGTATCCTGTAAGTTGTATGCAGTTTGCATTACAAAATTCAGTAGGTGTATGTAGCTTTACTTGTGATCATGGCCTTATCTCTGTTCTAAAGCTTAGCTCTGGTACAGCTTTCTTATACATTTAGTTGTGTGTTCCAATAAAGTGGATGAGCAAGCTCATCAGGCAGTATTAATAGATTCTGCTCTTGGAGTTCATTATCAGCATGGCATTGACTCTGACTCCTCAGGGCTCTCTTGTCTGTTTTTACATTCCCTTTTGTATTTGCACATTCAGACTATCTAGATTTAGTAATTCACTGATGTATTAATTCTGCAGGTAGCTTTTGAACTCTTTGTAAGTAAGACTGTCCAGCAGGAAGAAGCAAAACTGAAGTCAGAGGCAGATTTCCATGTGGAGATCATCTGCACTATCCTGGCAGGCTGCAGCTTTCTGTTCACATCAGGTATTCTCTATAGCAAATGACATTCTATTCAGGAGAGGCATCCCTAGCCTTTTAACCAGTCAGAGTAACTTAAGCACCCTTGCATCTGCAGTGCTAGGGCAACAGGTAACAGCAGGCTGTGTCCTGGTACCTGGCCAGTTATGTCAAAAGAGAAAGCACCAAACTCCTGTGATTTGTGTGCCTAGCCTGGCCCTCAAGCACTTCCCTGTTACCCAGGGGAAGATTGAACCGGCTGGGCTGCAAAATCCTGGACCTGCTATGCTTACTAAAGAGCTTCACCCCAGGAGAGTGTTGTGTCTAGCTGGGTGATATATGGGAACATCAGGGTTTTACTGCCTGATGTATTCACAGGAGCTGGAAAGGTTATGACTTGCAGCCAATGAAATGATATGATCCTATTCTTAGTTTTATGTAGGTGATCAAATTTTAAAATAGGTACATTCAGGCAAGGGACTACAGCAACTAAATGCCTTCTTGCTTGACAAATGTGTGTGGCTTTGAAACAGAATCTCTGAATTTTGATGATAAAGTGTGCTTTCTGTTCAGTTTTAATTCTTGCTTCTGACAGCCAACTAACAGGAAAACTAAGCTTTTTTCCAGTCATCTAAGGGTGTTCTATTTGAAGTACAGGTGAAAAATTGTTTTCTTTGGTTTACTGGGAGCTGTACATGAACAGTTACTATCGCAAGTCCTCTTTGCTAATGAACAGCAAAAGGGCAGATTAAGCAATTTTCAGAGTTGTTGAGCTGAAATGGGAAGCAAAGAAGATGGGAACTTGTTTCCCTGCAGATCAAGAATTTGCATATGGAAGTGAAATGGACCAGAACCACTGAATCCATATCATCAGGATTTGAGTCTGCTTCACAGCTGCAGGGATGGATAGAGCTGTGGGTGATCTAACTCCAGCTACACTTACATAGGCATACATTAACAGTTCATCCCCTGAAGTCAATAGGCTTTAACATAACACATTCAAATCACTGCTGAAGAGATAAACTCCGGCCCTATGGGTTCTATACACCCCTAGAGGGACTGGCTGAGTCCATTTTTGTATGAACTTTGACCTCATATAGCCCCACTGCCTTCATTAGGACCCCACAAATGTAATTCAGCAAAAAGCCATGTTTCCTGAAGTCCACTCAAGTTTCTGGGTGAGGTGGATAGGCACATGCTCTAATCCCTTTTTTAAAAATTGCATTTAACTCATCATGAAAACAGAAGACTTTGCTTTTTCCCACTAGTATTTATTATTTTCTGATCCTTTTATGCAAGAATTAGAGTTTGTCTTGGTGTCACTCCTTAAAGAGCTTCCTTCCCCACACTGGCATGCACATTTTGCATCTTTCAAAAATAACCAGATCTAGCAGAACAACTGAAGGAGTTATTAATTTTTTTTACACTAAAATTACTACATTTGTCGATTTTTCAGAGTATTTCATGCTCCCTTAAGAGATGAAAACTAGATCACCTCAGTTCTAATGATGATCAAATATATTTGCTCTTCTGTGATCATAGAGCCAACAAAACAGTTCAGATAAATATTTATCAGACTGTTGTCATTAGAGTGATATTTTGAGTGATTCTCATCCACAAAAATGTGCTAATTCATAAGGCAGAAATACTGTTCCATAGCTTTGTGTAAAAAGGCAGATACCTTTGCAAAGTTGCACCTGCTGCTTCCCTAACAAAGAGTGTGGGTGTTTAGTTTTGTTGGGGTTTTTTTACCCCTCTAACTCATGGACAAAATAAGGCAGACCAGGGCTTCAGAGGATCTGATTGTATTTTCCTGCAGCACATCTGTGGTATGCAGTTTCTCTAAGGAGCAATTTTACTCACATCTTGCTGTGTGGTGCTCACACCTTTGCAAGGTGGTACCATCCACTGGGACTTTCTGCCTTGTTAATGGTAGGGAGCCCTTAGACTGCTGGAAGACACCAGAAATTTCAGCAGTCCCTTGTGCAGGGCTGACTTCCTCTCAGCTTGCACATTAAGCCTATTTGCCTAAGATGACTGGATTTCACGTTTGAAAAATACAACCACAAAATTTCTGGTGACTGCTCCCTGCAGCTTCCCAGGGGTTTTGGGCACTGGCAGAAATCCAATGATAGATAAGATTGTTATGACTGGTTTAGAGAACTGATATATTGCAGGACTCTCAGAATTGCATGTTTTGGCTATATGAGAATAGGTGCATATTTTCCAGTTACATATTTCATTTTTGAAACATTTCCATCATATTTGCAGTCCCATAAAATCAAAAGTTTGGAGACAGAAAGAAATGCTGCATTTTGTTTTTTTCAACTCTAAGCTGTGCACAGTCTGTATCTGTAGTCCTGGTTCAGTTACCTAGGAAACAGCTGTAGGATGGAATTTATTTATTCTGTCTGAATAAGTGTCTGTGATATATACATGAGGCTTATCCTGCTCGTACCTGTGGAAAATCAGTGAATTCTTTTATTATTATGAAGCTGATATCAGGCAATTATTTACACTATTTAAATGGTTAACAAAATCCTCTGTAATTCCCGAAAGAGAGAGGTGAAAGAACTGTTCAATTATGGTGTTGGGTCAGAGAGGGAAGCCCCAGGAGACCACAGCTGTCTGCAGCAAATAGGGACTGGAGTCCAACCCTTGCACAAAAGAGAGCAGCACACACCTGGAGCATGGTGTGAACCAGGGCATGGGCTGCCCACAGCTCACCAAATCCAGAGGTACAGAGAGGATCAGTTGTGGGGTCAATCTCCCCATCCAATCCACACCCCAATAGCCAAGATACGGAGGGTGTTGGTTGGTCAGTTCTGTCTCTAGAGGGCCCTGTAAAACACCAGCTCTTGCAGGAAAAAGTCAGGCAGAAGTCCATGTGCTCTCCCAGAATGACTTTCACCTTTGTCTGTGCATCCTCACCACCCCCTTCCATGCCTAGTGTCATGCCAGGTGAAAAGCTTGTGTTTCCAGAGTATAGGACATTGTCTGATTCATTCTAGCTCCCAGTGGGAGTCATTACTCTGGCTCCTTGCCTCTATCTGCTTTGTTTATTGTTTTGACAAGAACACAGTGTGTTCCTGGAGTGGCTATCCCAGTATGCCCTGGGAACTTGGGGAAGGAAGAGAGCACCAGCCTATTCCTTATTCTCATCCTTCCTTGCTTCCCAAAGCTCCCAGCCTCGATAACCTGTACCCTTGGGAGACCAGCCTCATACAGCAGTACTCAAGGCAGTGGGTGTCCAGTCTGACATATGCTGTAGGTTTCATGTTTTGTACTACCAGGAAAAGTTCAATGATAGACAGATAACATCCCAGGCTTCATACAGATTTTTTAACACAGTCATTGAGGCCTTGTTGGTAGCCCAAAGAGGACTCTTCCAGACCCCAAGGGTGACTCTGGGTAGTGGAGATACCCATGTATAATAAAGCCGCTAAGTGAGGTTTTTCACTTCTGCTTCCCATTGCAATTGCTGTACAAAGGCAGAGCATGTGTGTCTACTTTTAGTATCTGGTGTAGTAGTGGCTGCACTGGACACCAGCAATTTCTAAATCAGGGTAGTCTCAGTTTGATTTGGGACTCTGAGTCCCTGGGGCTGAAGCTACACCTCCCACTCGATAGTCTGGCCAGCCCTGCTGAGCCTGCACCCTGTAATCAGCTTGAGTGCTGGTCCTGTGGTGGAGGTCAGGCTCTTGGCTGCACTGCTTTAGCCAGAATGTTGTCAAAAACATCTCATATTTTAATAGAGTTAGATGGTACTGGGAACATTTCTGTGAATTGAAACGTTTTCAAAATAATTTAGCAATTTTAATAGTAAATCAGCCTTTGATTACTACCCACTCTAAACTCTCCCACAGGGTGCACCAGGTGCACCCCTATTCTAAGATAAGCCCAGCTGTGTTTTAGATTGGTGACTTTTATCCCCGTTTCATAAGCTGTGTTGTGATGCTGCTACTGCTAAGTGCAAAGAAGGCTGCTTGCTCTGCTGTGATTTATGCACTATGCAGTTCTGGTTTTAATAGGATTAAGCAAGAGGGAAGTAAAGGCAGAATGTGGCCATGCATTGTATTTACTGCGCATGTATCTTTATTGTAGTGTTTTAGTATTTCAGTCAAAGATCATAAAGTGCTTTACAAAGCTGGTAAAATCGTGAGCTGTACATTATGGGTGGTAAAACTGGCTCCAGTTAAGAGAATTTTCCAGTGTCACACTGAGTCAAGAGCAAGAAGAGATTTCAAGTTATTTTAACTCTACAATCCTTCCTTTAATTGGTATATTATTTATTATAATTAATAGGCTTTTCTTGATACTACATTAGCATAAAGCAATCCAAACCACTCTCAGAAATTATTTTTAAAAGCACAGGAAACTGTTAAACTCATGGTATGAGCATGCAGGAAATTAAAGCATGTAAGAGGTTTATGAATTTAACAGATGGCAATCTTAGCCCTTGGTACATATGATGCTTCAAGCTTTTGAGGACATTTATTTGAGAGGAATTCATTACACTGATAGTGTGGAGAATTCCTAAGAAAATCTTGGTTTTGCCTCTAGATGGCTCACCTGGAGCTGCCATTGCAAAAATGTTATCCAGAAAGGAATTCCTACACTGTACTCTCATGATATAATGGCTTGCTTTTCCAGCAGCAATGGAGAGTCAATCATGCAAATGTATTATATCTGTGTAAAAACATTCTGCTAAATTGTTTTGTCTTTTGTAAGAACAAGAATAACAGATGGATTAAGGACAAGGCAGATTTATGAGTAAAGTAACTTTCTATTAGTCATTATCATGAGTCACATCTAAAATATCTACAGGGAGGGCTGTCTTTCTGGCTATAATAAACATTTTCCAGGTGCAGCCATTGCTGTGGGGTAGGTGATGTGTTATGCAGCAATCACATTGCTGTCTGTCTATTGTATTTCTGCCCCATGAATAGGAAATGGCATTTTTCTAGGAGCAGTAGGCTACGATTACTGTATGTAGTCCTAAAACTCCAAAGCATATAAAATAATAATGGATAATTTGTGTTTAATTTAGCAGCAATTAAAAAATATAAGTTAACTTAGGGAAGGAGCTAGCAAGTTTTACTTCTCCAACTAAACAACGTAGATCATAAAGACTTGTCAAAATCCAGATTAAAGTAAATATTTCTTATTTTGTCCATAATACTTCACAAAGAAATGGAAAAGGATAGCTGGTGGCTGAGATCACAGTTAAACCCACCCAGCTTTCATGAGCAGAATTCAGAAAGGACTGTTTGCACATTGAAGCTTGCAGGTTTTGTGTGGTGAGAGCTGCAGTGTTCAGGGGAGTCCCGTCCCAGCCTGCAGACACTGCAAATTGTATTTACAGTGCTCAGGGGATAGAAAGCACACACCCAACACAGAAGTTACTGTGCTGTTCTGGGGCTCCAGCATACCTCACTGGAGTCTCAAGCAAATTCCCCAATATTTTTATTCTGTATGCTGAGCATTTGGGGATTTTTTCCAAAGGTTTCTTTGGGGTGGGATGAAAATCGGCAGGAAAACCACTTACGTCACTCCATTCTTCTGCCTGCAATGGAGACTGGGTTTATCTTTCATCTGCCGCACAGGAGCAGCCCCCGTTTTTCGGCGGTGCCCCGGCCGCTCCTGCCTGCGCATTCCACCTTTGTTCTGCAGGAGGAGCTCCCCTTGGCGTGGATATGTATTCCACACAGCAGGCGAGTGCGGGGCTGCTGATCGCAGCCCCTGCGCTGCAGCCTGGCGAGGAGAGCACTGCTCCACATCCTTCCTTGCATTTTAATCGTCCCGAGAAAGTTGAAATCTCCATTTTCTGAAATGGTGAGAGTAAAGAAAGGAAGAAAAAAATAAAAAAGGTCAGGTAATGAAGTAAGGATTAAATTAATTAGATTTTTTTTTCTTTTTTGTAATTGTGCTATTTAGTCACACTACTGTCTGTGTGGTACATTAAGAGTGTAATCTGTAAGAGTATGTTAAGAGTGTAATCTCAGATTGCAGAGATGAGACTGGGAGATTCACCAGATGCTTCTCGTGAATAACACAAGACATACAAGGATCCTAACGTATGCCCAGACTTAGAGTGAACAGGACTGAAATGTCTTCCAAAGTCTCCTGCCTCTCCGGAGCATGATTTTTGGGGAAAATCTTTCTAATATGTAGTCAAAACTGGAAAGAAACATGAGAACCAATATTCCTCACTGAAACCTTGCTCCATCTCAGACAAATTGCTTACTTATTATAAGCAACAAATCAATTATCTCAAAAATTACATCTTGAAAAGATGTTAAAAATAGGTTGTGGCCAAATAGCTATTATGTACTTTGATAAATGCATCCTTAGAAATAACACAAGTTTCTCAGGGCAGTGTACATCTGTGTGCTTGTGTCATGCCTCCTGGTCACAAGCCTTTTTCCACATCTGCAGAAATCTCACTGCCTTTCCTTGGATCCTGGACAGCCAAGCTCATTTGCTCCTTGGTATTCACCTCAAAAAAACTTGACTGTCTACCTTGACTCCACAGAAGGACATTACATGCATTGCCCCCCTGCACACATGTCACTCCCCAGTTCATGATATGAAAGAGGCTAAGAATTTGTGCCACCCAAATGAGATGCTGAGGAACACCACACAAAAGCGATTCTGCTCTTGTGGATTTTTTCTGCTGGGAACTCCCCTGAGATGTGAACTTCAGAGCCTACTTTTGTGGTCTTTTCTGTGTGCCCAGTTCTGTAAATTACAGTAAGACTTAGGTACACTCCAGCTGGAAGGACAACATGTTTAGGAGAGGCCATTATTAGAAGAAATTCTACCTCTTCCCCCATTTCCCTAGCACACATCAAGCCTGAAATCAACCCAACCCTACTGCTCTGTGAAGAATTTGTCACAGTTCAGCACAATGGGCAAGCCCAGCTCAAGAAAACCCCAGAGCTACATTAACACAGAAACCAAATATGTGCTGCTGGGTGGTTGTGTGGAAAGGAAGGTCCCTTTAGGTCAAGGGCAAGGGCAACAGCTGAGCAGAGATGTGGCTGCCTGCACTGTTACTACTGTGCCTTTTGTATGTACATAAAACTTTGGTTTCCAGGGATTTTCAGGCACAAAAGTCCCCCTGACACCCAAACAAATAATCAGAAATAAAAAACTCGTGGAGCTGTAGATAATAAAGCCAGAGAATGGCCATTCATAGAAATATGCACTACATCACTGCTCCTGACTGCGTGGTGATTCATCACCATTTCCCTTCTCTCGCCTTTTATTCTTTCGATTATTTTTGCTCAGGGATCCCTTAAACTCTTTCCAGCTAATTGTAGGTATGTTTTTGTTTGAAATGCTAGATCTTGGAAAAAGCCCCTTTCAATAGGAGTATTTCCTATAAGTAGGTCACTGCAGTAAAGGGGTTAGATGTGCAGCCTTTGCTTACAAGATGCTTTGCTTTCTAAAGCCTTTAATGCAGCTTTACAAAAAAAGAAAGGAAGGGGGAAAAAAAAGATACCCATTTGTTGACCTTAGTCTGGTGCTGGGTAAAGTGTCTTTCTGACCAGTGCAAGAGAGACATTAAACCAGTGATGTACAGAACTATATTTATACTCTGAATAAATAGACTAAAAATATCCCTTCAAACAGGGTAAGCTATAATTTTAAATTGTAGCACTTCTAAAGAGCTTTCACTGATATCAGACACTCCCAGGCTCCAAGCAGAACAGCCCTGCAGTTTAATCAAATAACTGTGAAACCATTGCCACAAAATTGTAACCAAAATGTTTGTGTAATGTTATGTAGCTACGGAAACAAACTTGGGCTTCTAGAATTACCTTCTTAACTGGTTCATAGCATGGGCCTGTTGCAGAGTTTTGATGAAGTTGTCTGTAAGGCTGAGAGATTTCTCCCCTAGCCCCAAAGACAAGTAAACCCCATGTTCAAGAAAGGGCAGGTGTGAAGTGTGGTTGGGGCTGGGACTGATAAATCAAAGGTTCTTTTAAGCATGCAAATACCACATGTTGCTTATGATGGTATTTCTCAATTATTTTATTATATAACCTGTCTTTTCAAAGCCACTTCATTCCAATTTTAGCTAGCTGGGGTGCAGATAAACATACAATTTTTTGGTCACTATGTATTGTGCATCTCAGAAAGCATGACATTGAAATTACTAGATTTCTTATTTTTCTTTTTTTTTTTTTTAATATGAATTAGACTTATTTACAGAGGCTTTTTTGTGTTCTTCCTTAACAAGCTCCATTTAGGGTTTGTCAGGAACTTCTGGTATCTAGGAGTGCTTGAGGATCAGGAGGTTCCTCCACCCTTTTCCTTCTCCTCCACCCCCTCAAATTTTTGGTGACAAAACACCAAAACTATTTGTGCAGCCTGTACTGTCTTGCTTTACAGTCTTCCTAACACAGGAAAGTTTAGAGCAGATTTTTCATTTTCTCCATGAAAGAAAAAAAAGTGAATATTAGATGGGATATTGGTTTTCTGCTGGGGCTATATTTTGGATGAAAGCCACTTTTTATGTACCAATAAGCAGTTACCAAAGCTAAATATTCTACCATTCAGTCATGCTGGAGATGAGTTTCAACAGTATGCTGCCATTTCTTTCTCTTTTCTTAATCTGACAAAATGTCATTAGTATCTATTGAAATCTTTCAGTGTGTATGGGGAAGGGTAGGAAAAAAAACTGGCATATTGGTGAGAGAATAATTTTGGATTGTGTCTATTAAAGAATCTGTGTTTGGGATGAATATGCAAGTTCTAGAGTTGTGGCCACGGTGGTGCTCCCATGGGCAGGTGGGGAAGGGCAGCACAGTCCCAGCTCTGCCTGACCAGCTTCCAGGGGTTGTAGTGGCTCAGAGCTGGAGCTGGTGGCTTGCAGTGATCAGGAACCTCCTCTTGTTACTCACTTCCAAGAGAGGCACCAAGCATGGGTAACTCCTGGTCACAGCTCAAGCTGTAAAACAAAACACTCAGGTTTATTTTCAATCTTCTTTATTATTCACTCTTTGGAGGCTGTATTTCTGTTACCTGCAAAAAGTATGGATGCAGCTGCTTAAACTCTACAACCAAATCCCCTGTGATAGAGCCTTGCAAGCCATCTGCTTTCAACAGACAGAGACAACAACATGCAGCATCGTTTCCAGAGACAATTTTCAAGTAAATGAGATACCTGAGGGTCACCAGGCTCCACTCTCCATTCCTGTCCTCAGAGGATCATATTCATATCATCCCTTCTGCTGTAGCCTTCAGCAAGTCTCAAAGAAAAAGTGCTTCTTACTTCCTGTCTCAAGGAAGCAGGACATGAAATTTTTCTCTTTCTCTCCCAGCAATACAAATATTAAACATCATAGCCTCTGGAAAGCATGGCATAGCTAGGGAGCTCCAGGAAAAGCAAGCTTCTGCAGGAGTTCTGCAGATGGGGAGGCAGAAGAAACCCTTAGCAGAGCATCAAAAAGGGATCTAACAAACTCCTGTCTGCACTCTGGCTACCAGGCAGATGCTGCAGTACTTGTCTCTCTCCACCTGCCAATCCTGCCAAGGAAGGCAGACTTGAGGAGGACTATGAATGAATCCAACCCAGGAGATCAGGCAACCCTGGCTTGGGACAGAGGCTCCTGATGTTATTCAATGCCACTGCCCTCCTAGGCAGGCCAGAGACCTGTCAGGAAGGTGCATGACCTGGGACAATTTTGCCACTTGCCCACTGCCAGCTGAGAAGGAGCCATGGAATGAAAGCTGACAGCAAACATCAGGGCAGCTGCAGTAAAACCTGAGATAGCAACTACTCAGCAAGGTTTAAATCTCTGTATTCTCCCTTCTAAATCTATTTTTCTCATTTCTGCCAGCAAGGGTCAACCACAGTTTATTTCAATCTGGAAGAAACCAAACATTTGTCCTTCTCAGTTAGAGAAGCTGCAGATGCACGTTGCTCTGGACCCAATGCCAGAGCTCTCAATGCAGTGCTGATACAAAAGTCCAGCAGTGCTGATAGGGACCCAACAGTTTCAGCATGCTCTGAATATGAATGTGCTCTAAATATAAATGTTTGCTTCTTTCACTTCAGATGTGGAAATCCAACAACTGGGGCATGATCCAGAAAAAGTGTGAGAGGAAAGAATTGTGTTTATGGCCTCTGCAAACTCATGTTGATCAGTCATGAAATTAAAGCCCCTAAAATATGTGTGTGAGCCTGCCAATTTCATATGGTAAACTTCAAGATTTAGATATTAACATGACTGTTTTGCAAAGCTGAAGTTAAGCATTAATTCCCAACCAAAGCATTCAATTTCTGAATCAGGCTCCCAAACAGTATGTAGCAGAGGTTTATTCTTTTTTGTTTTTTTCTTTTTTTTCCCAGAAAGATTTCAGAAGTGGCTGTCTTGTAATTATAGAGTTTGAAATTCAGATTTTCAAGCTTCCTCTGCAGACAGAACCAGAAGCTTGCCTTTTCAAACATCTAATCTGTAATTCTCATAATAAATCCAGCATTTTAGACATAGAAGAGAACATGAAATACTGTCAGGTTTGTGATAACATCACAAGAGCTGCCGGTGCTATTTAAGCCTGCATTTACTTAGCTTTCCTATGAACACAAATTATGGGATATTCCTAAGGTGCTCCTGGAAAGTAGAACTGTGCCAGGAGAAAGCTGTGCCATGTACGGTGGTAATATTCGGAATGGTTGCTAATTTCAAAATTGGTTGTTAGTCTCAATAAATAAAGTAATTAGGGCTTGGTTTTTTTGATGATTTGAACACCCAAATTGCCACTGATTTTAGACACAGTTTTGATGATTGGTGCTTCTAAAAACCATACTCAAATCAGCTTTTTTATAACAAGAGCATCAGAATAACTGTACTGAATCAGACAAAAGGTCTCTCTAGCCCATTTTCTGTTTCTGACAGTAGTCAACAACTACACTAAGAGCAAGGCAGGCACACTTCAGTGATGCATTCTGCCAGCCTCCAGAAACAGACTGGGAACTTCGTGAGTCACAGCAGCACCAATTAATTTTACAGCCCATGGTGGATTATCCTCATACTGGAATCCTTGTGAACTTCACCTATGTTCTATTGCACATTGTGTGAAGAACTTGCTTTGGTGTTCTGAGCAGGCAAAGGTGTGACCTGTCTCTATCACAGAAGGCATGTCAAGGGTCATGGATTCCTCTACTCTTCTGGAGCATTATAATGAAGATTACTTAGGCAGATACTAATTTTTCATACAGGGGTTGGAGTCCCTTTGGATCAGCTGTCTTCAGCTTTAGGCCTTCTTCTCTTGACAGCTTTCACTTAAGTCAAAGACAAGCTGGAATCATGTGGCACCATGGGTATGGGTAGACTGGGACACTCAGATGAAACACTGATCATCCTTCAAGGTCAGGGATACCATCTGCAGTAGCCATGGCTCCTTGGTGTCAGAAATCCACGTTTTGCTTACTCTTGGTGGGAAAAAGCACGGTTAATCCTATTGATTAAAGTAAGACATCTTACAGTAGGAACATCATTAACAGGCTGTGAGCCCAGTGCTGCTGTGGCTTACTCCAGCCCCAGCCTGTGCAAGTTACAGCC
This sequence comes from Agelaius tricolor, assembly GCF_023055355.1. Lineage (NCBI taxonomy): Eukaryota > Metazoa > Chordata > Aves > Passeriformes > Icteridae > Agelaius > Agelaius tricolor. The sequence continues at coordinate 10,326,176 of NW_027269272.1, forward strand.
ACCTCAGGTGGACTTGCCTTAAGAGTAGAGCTTGTAGGATGTAGGCTGAAGATGAGGGCCCTGGCATTCCCAGATGACAATGCAGCAACTAGTGTAAGGTTTCAAAATAATTTTTCAATGACTGAAGACACTAATTTCTGTGAATAGTTTGAGTTCCAGATTTCATAGTGCCTGTGAATGTAAGGGAGGGCTCTGAGTATTTAACAGATCCCTGGCAGCATTTATAGAAAGTAAGAGTTTGTAATGTATACAGACCATACCATCTAAAAGAATCACTCTGGGCCAACTGATTATGTTGTTCTCAGTGTTTCTTTATCACTTGTTCCAAGAGGCTGGATTTATGTTAAGTGGAGGTAAGAGAAATTGTAGTTTGCAATGAAAGCTTGATTACTTAGGACTAGAAACCAGGATTGTCATGGATTTGCATGACAAAGATGGAAATTTTCAGCTTCTCCTTTGTTCTTTTGTAATAGGATTGCTGCTTCTTTTTCTAGGGTTGTTGAAACTACCAAGTTACCTAAGTTATTACCCTCCCTTTACCCCTGCAATATTGTGTTTCCATCTGCCACACTGTGATTATCTCTTTTGGAAGACTTGAATGAAGAAAATCTTCCAAATGACTCTACTTGTAGATACATTTCTGCTCTAGGCTTTAGGAAACATCCTGTAGCTACTCTCTCAGGCTGATATATTTTTAGTATAATGTGCTGTTTTCAGCAGCCACCACCGCCAGGCAGTGCACCAGGCAGCAAAATGTAATTACTTAGTCTGTGAATCCTGCACAGGAGGCAGACACTGTGAAGAAACTGGCATTTCTTGTACTGCACAGGATCTGAGTCCTAAGTGTGAACAAAAAATGTCACCAGAGAAGTTGTGTCTACTGTCTCTAACCTGTGATCTACATAGGTTACATGAGATTATTTGAATTCTTTTGTCAATTTATGTACCCGTGCTATCTCCTTTGGAGTGAGATGTTAATCTTGGTTATGATTCTTAGCTTCAAATCATGGAGGGTTACATTCTTAAAATCTGGAAAACACACTGAATGGTTATACAGTTGTTGATTCCTCAGTAAACCTACACCAGAGAGCAGCACTGTAGGTCAGAGTCAGTGATTCATCTCAAGAGACTGGAGTGGGGAAACCTTCTTATTCTCTTCTGGACGAGCTACAACACCATGTAGTATTATACATCAGCTGTGAGGACTTGTAGTAAACCTGGAGTTCATGGTTTATTAAAGACTGCCAAAGAAAATGCCTGAAGTGCTGTTTATTTGCCATAAATTATTTCAAGCACTATTGCCAGTGCTGTAGTATTAATGTTCCATGAGATATTTTTATATGAATATTATGTTTATTTCTAGTTGCTTGAATACAAGCAATGCTTCTCAAAACACAACTTAAAAATTCTAGAACGCTTACAAATATAATTTTTATTTAAGGAATCTATTTAATTGATTAAATTGTTTGCTATAAATATGTTTGACTTAGATGTCTGTAAATGGCTGACAAAGAAGCAAAGTCTGCTAATTTTTTTAATGTAACAGCCTTCAACAATTTTTTTTACAGCACTTATTCCTCTTCATCAGGCCTCTGTGAAAATGACAAAAAATACATGGGGAGAAATTCCCAGTTCTAGTTATTTCACTGAAAAAAAAGTATGAAAAATAGTATAAAACATCAGAAGAATGATGATTTATTTATTAAAAACAAAACTGAGTTTTCCATTCCTTCAATTTGCAGCAAAAGATAAGGTAAAAAATTATACCATTCTAAGGAAAAAAAGAAAATAGAAAAGCTGATGTGTATTAACCACTTTTTCCTTTCAATATTGACGTCTGCCTTAGGCACAGATCCTCTAAACACTTGCTGCAATTTTAACTTCAAGCATAAAACCAGTCACAAAATCTCTCTAATGGGATTATTCTCGTGCTTACAGTTAGGAACACAAATATGTTTCCGGGCCCATGCGTCTTCTGAAAAAGAGAATTCCAGGCCTTCAATCAAGACTATATTTCCTCTTGTATGGCTGAGGCAATTAGTGCTATATGGCTGTTCTGGGGAAACCATCTATAGAGTTATTTCCAACATCATTCGAATTGTAGGTCTTACTTTGCTCGTTTTCTGGTCCTTCATGAATATTACCATATGATAAGTGTTGCACACGGATGTTGGTTATAAAATGGCATGGCCATAAAAATTAGCTTTGCTTGTCTGTAGCTGTGTGCTGCACAAAAGCACATACATCGCATTAGTGCCTAAGGAATCAGTAACTTAGGCATTGTTCAAAAGCAATCCTAAATACCATTTTTCAGTTTGTGCCAATCAGGTAGTTAATAGCATGAGAGCTGTAAAACAGCACAAAATTCCATTTTCTAGTGAGAAATACTTATGAAGTCCCTTGGTTATTACTGTTTTGAGGCTGCTCATGAGAGTCTGTGAACACAGGGAAATTAAAGTGACATGGAATTGAAAAGAGAGGCTTTAGTTCTCACTTGAGAACCAGCACTCAGTTTGGGAGTAGCTCTATATTGGCATTTCAGTCTAGAGACCCCAAAGCCCAGGTTTAAGACCCACATGCTGCCATCATGCAGGATGAAGTTCTTAGTCGAACGTTTCAGTAGTTCCTGAGTTTCTACATAGGGTGTAGTGTCTTCCAAAAGAACTTCTGCTTCAGAAAGGCAAAAAAATAGAGACCACTAGAAGCTGATGTTTTGCACTAACTTGCAAAAATTGCAAAGTTATGGGCTGACAGTGATATAAGAGGACACCAACATGGTCTAAAGAGTATTTTTGTCTGTCACAGCTTGTTTCAAGTAATCACCATCAAAAAAGGGAAAGCTGAAGTTGCCACTGATTTTTAGTGGAGAACATTGTCCTATAAATGACTTGAGAGGCAGTGTAACACAAATTTTTCCCAGCATCTTTGCCAATGTTTCTTCTTTCTGGCTGTGAAGGCAGCTCCCTGCCTGGCATCCTGTATCCCAATCCCGCTGGAGTTGCCCAAGCTCCCGTGCTTACTGTGGGGATCCCAGCAGCCAGGCATGGGGTCTGCTCCCTGTGGGGAGGAAGGAACCTGAAGGACTCTTTGGTGATGGTTCCTGCATATCTTGATGAAACTTTTTGCTAATTTTCTTCTCTACTTTTTTGTAATATGGCTGTTTTAAACTCATTAGAAAATGCGTTCCCTGGAAAAAATTCTACAGGCTTGAGTTTTCATTATACTGTAGCTAAAATAGAAGAAATTCCTTATCTCTTACCAATCTGAAGTATTCAGAGATTTTAAATATTTTACTTTGAGCCATAGCAATATCAGTGACAGGTCCTATTTGTCAGATCATTGATTACATATATAAGAATAGTAGTTGGATCACTTTTTACCATATATCACATAACAGTTGGGGTTTGATCATGCATAACTTACTTTCTCAGGAAAAAAAAATTCTGTAAGAACTACAACTGGGCAAACCCCATGTTTTGGGATTTGGATAAGTGTATGTGTATTGTTATAGTGGGTTGATTTGTGTCTGGATGTCAGACATCCACCAAAGCCACTTTATCACTGCCTTTCTCATCTGGACGGGGAGAGAAAATATGACAAAGGTTCATAAATGAAGGGCTGGAAGAGATCACTCACCAAGTACCATCAAGGGCAAAACAGACCAAAATTGGGGATATTAACCGAATTTATTACTAACAACACCAGGGCATCTCCTGCCCCTCCTTCTGCACTGACCTTGAGGTCTGCAGAGTTGTTTCTCACATATTACACTCTGTTCTTCTCTGCCCACAATTACATCTAATGTGTTATCACACATTAGGTGTCACCATCACTCCTGATTCCCTTGGCCTTGGCCAAGGGCAGGTCCATCCTGGAGCTGGCTGGCACTGGCTCTGCTGGACACAGGGGAAGCTCCCAGCAGCTTCTCACAGAAGCTGCCCCTGTATCCCCCTGCTGCAAAAACCTGCCCATGCAAACCCAGTACAATTGTATCTCTCACTGGAACTTGACACAGTGCATAGAGAGATGTATTTCCTGGTCTGTGATGGGAATGATCAGTTTAAGAAAGGAAAGAAGACCTCAGACTGATTGGGTATTTCCCTATCCTCTTCATGAAGGTTTCTATTTAAGTACTACATTTCTTTCATTTCATATTTTTTCTAAATGCTTCTCCAAATCAAAAGTTTCATTACTCTGATATATTAGGTTTTCCACCTGAAGAAGTTTTTTCCTCTTCCAGTCTGCATTTTATGTGGTTATTTTTTACTGAGACCTACACAATGACTTAATCAATACAAAGTACCCTCTAGGCAATGACAGACCACAAGAAAGTGCAGCATCATTAAACTGAATTACAGACAAGCACTTAAGGAGACAAATAAGTATTTTGTTACTATAAAGCTTTGCTTTTTTTATAGCTATGATGATTGAAAATGGTTATGAGCATGCATGGCACAGTGGTGGCAGAGGGGAAGGCTGAGGGAAGCACTCTTGCTGAATGGCAGCAGACTTCTGCTGCTTTTTGAAAAATGGTTGGGAGCTGAAAACCAGAGCCCTCCTTCTGGTGTGTCTGGAGAGCCAGTGAGGCAGAGCCAGCCCACAGTGCTCTCCTGACAAGCAGCTCCAGCCTGGGACCAAGGAGGGAGGAGGCGCTCAAACACTGAGCAAGAAATGCAGCTCTCCTTTGGTGTGAAAATGTCAGGGTAAATTCACTGATGAGAAAATGAAACGTTGGTCACCAAGGAGTAGTGCACAGGTCCCCAGGGACACCTTACAGACAGATAAGTAATTTCTGCTTTAAATACACAAGTACCTCCTTCTGTTTTCTCTATTTATTGCTAAAGATCTCTCACTTAGGTATTGAATATTAATAGCTATGATGATTTCTACTGAAGTAATTTAGAAAAGTCGTCAACCCTTCTGTAAAAAGTTGCTTGTCTGATTTCCAACATCCTCCTAATCAAGTTTTTTCTTTCCTGTTACCTAAAAAAAAAGAAAAATCATGCAGTTCATCCAAAATTCCCATGACAGATCATGTGTGTATCAACCTTCCTCACCCATCTGTCTTTCTGCCAGGAGCGTATATGAACACTTCCCTTATAAAATTGAGGAGCAAAACTAAAATCCCTATTTCAGCTGATGTAGACTTTGGCACATCTCCCTTTGTGGGAGACTAGCCTTCTTCTTAGGATAGGATACATATTTAATCTTAATAGCTTGCAGCTGGCATAATTATTTAGAAAAACAAAATATTGAGTAACTTTCAGAATAATCTTAAACAAAGCACGTAGCTTTTCTGTGAACTAGAACCATCTTTTGTCTTTAAGGTTGCATAGTTGAAGGAGAAAGATGTCTTCATAAACAAGAAAAGTCACCTAACAACAAAAAATGTTTATTCTAACCCTCTTTCCCACTGCAAAAAAGTATGTGGGTAATGGCTTATACCTGTGCTGAGCACTCACTTGAATTCACACTTGAATACCTAATTGTAAAAGGATGAGGGATGTGTCAGTTTTGCTAACTGCTCATAAACCATCCTGTTTGTGTGGAGAGAGCAGTCCCATGTTAAGACTGTGTATCTGCATCACTTGTGAATTTATGCAAGCAGATCCTTAACAGGAATTGAATCACTAGGTAAGATTTTTGAGTGAGTTTTTAAAAACTGTTTAGCACTGGCTTACCTTTGCTTCATTTGACAGAAATTCAAGAATTCATTATTGACTTACAGGAGACCAAATTAGGCTTGTGATGAATGCTTTGGCAAACACCTTTTCTTGGTTGTCACACACGTTTAAATTGTGATCCAAAACCAACTAGTAGCCTAAAGTGTGTTGAAAGCTGTGGCTATACATATGGGGTTGGACCCTACTCCTCTGTTGATTAAACTGCATCATGATTAGCTACAAATTTTTTTTTGCAGCAATTAATGGTTTTACACCACACTTCCAGTTTCTTTCATGCTCCCTTCCTGGTGAGGCAGCAATCACTGGTGTGATGTCTGGGGAAACCTACAAAAGCATGGATTCGTTGCAGAAGGAGTGGAACTAAAGGGGTTTTATCCCCTCATTAGCACTGGCTTTATACCTACTCCTGGGAAAAACCCTCTAAACATTTATCTACTCCCAGCCTAGAACTAGAGCTAGTTGGGGAGCGTGCAGGAGATGCAGAAGACACAGCTTCCAAAAAGCTGCTGCCCGCACAGCTGCCTGTGCTCTGGCAGGCCCAGTCTACATAAACAAGAAAAGTCTATATTAGTCTATATTATTATAAAGCTGTGACCATGCTTGAATGCTTGTTTACATGCACAACCATAAACTTTAGAAGATATACTTAAATGCATTTTTTTGTTATAAAGAACTTTATATAAACAACTGTAGCTGTTGTACTGCTGGTATTTAACCAACAGGGAGGAGAAATGATCTGTGTTGGTCTCCCATGACACAAGAGGTGGCCCATAAAACAAACTGTTAAGATACAATCCTTGCTGTGAAAGTGTTTGAGTGCTCTCTTACTAGAGAGTGCAGCACAAGAAGGATTGAAATGCACTTTGCATTTAAATGCAGCCACAATTGTCATTACCTATCAGCCTCACAATTTATGGCATCTGTCTTTTTTCAGATAAAATTGTAAAAGTAAGCCAGTTTAACAATATGATCTAAAACATTTACAATGTATTAGAGCTGTCAACATTGCTAAATATCAGAATTAGAATGAAATAATTTAGTTTCCTTAAATTAGGAAGACAGAGAGGCCCCAAGAGGGTTCTACTATTAAAAAATCTTTCTTTATATCTGAACTTTGATTTTCTATTCTGTTTCTGCCACTTTGAAATGGGTGAGGCATGGTGAGAAAGGGGATAGGACAGGTCCCATTCAAGTAGGCACTCTGCTGGTCAATGGAAACTGGAATTTGTGTCAAGGTCATGGGAAAGGTCAATGACCTAATTTGTTTTCCTGCTCACAGCAGAGTGCTTCATGTGCTCCAGAAGAGGGGAGAGAAAGGCTCAGATCTTATGGGCAATGCCCTAACACTGTGAAGTGCTCTGTGTCATCCACCAAAGCATTGTGCAGAAAGCCTTGCCTTTCCTACAGCTATGAGTATGACAAGCCCTCAGATCTCCTTGCAGCCATTCCAATTAATCCCTCACAAGCAGCCAGCTGCCCACACCTCTGCCTGGACATGTGTCACTGCTATCCAGCCACGTTTGTGCTCCTTCCCTCACCAGCACCCATTGGGTATAGACAGGATGGATTAGTAGGGCTCACTTACACATGAGAGATTCCATCAAGGAGCTGGGATAAAATCAAGAAGCAGGAGACCAAAGCCATTAAACACCAATTTTGCAGTGAGGATCCATTACTGATTCAGGCTCTAAATACCCCTCTGACCCAGGTACAGGCTGCCACTCAGCTCTCATGGGGAAAGAGCTGACACTGCCCTTCAATACAGCTGCAGCATCAGCCTGGGTCATGCTGAGCCAGCAGCACAGGTGGTAGTGGGGGGGATATAGGACAAAACACAGAAATGGCTCCCAGTTCCACAAGCACCACGTGCCCCAAATAATCTGAGTCTCACAAGAGCCCACTCCCATCTCATTGCTGGCATGTCAGGTGAGGGTCAGAGCTTTGCCAGATGCTGGGCTTAGAAGGGATTTTGCCAAAAGCTCTAGGTGCCAGCAAGCTGCTTGCAAACATCCTGCCATCTGCTTCCCTAGAGTGCTGGGGAAGAGAGAAAGGGCCACCCTGATGCCTGGTGTAGCCTGGGACCTCTGTTGAGAGAATGCTATTCAGTGGGAGCATTTGGGAAGTACCAAAGAACCACTTCCCACTTGCCAGCATTTCCCCATCTAAATCTCCATGAGATTTCCATCTTGGCATCTGTCTAAGAAGCAGAAGGCACTGGGAGGCGATGGCTGTTCTGAGCAGGCTCACCCTGTGCTCAGCTGCCCTTGCTGGGTCAGACATGGACCCCCATACTCTCAACACCAATATTTGGGTCTACTCAGGCCTGCCAAGATGACAGGCAGGTATGGGCAGCAGCTCAGCCTCAGTGGTGGGAGCTTCCCAAGCTGCAGAGACAAACTCTGTGATGGAAACCCTGTCTGGCAGTGGGCTTCATATTCCTGCATTTGCTCAGACCCCTTTCAGGAAATCCCAGTTCTGCTGGTTGTTGTGCCAGCACCACATACTCACAGAGCAGTTAGTGTTAGCAGAGGTCTCTAGAGGTCATCTGGTCCAAGTCCCTGATGAAGAAGGGCCACCCTGAGCCAGATGGACAGTGGTTGACATGGAAAAAGCCCAGCTCTTCCTTCTTTGCACCATCCCTTCAGATACTACAGATATGCAGAAAATCACCTGAGCCTCCTTTTCTCAGGCTGAACAGTCCCAGGTCTTGTATCTTTGGAGAGATAATCCAGTCCCACCTTTCCTATTACATGGCAGAGTGGTTGTGCTCTGATGTGGGAACTGGCCCATGCACAGAAAGTTCCTACCGTAAGGAAGTTTGAAAAGCAGAAGTGGGTATACTTAAACAGGACAACACTTAAATACACCTCTGAATTCTAAAGCAGTTTTCTAGTGTTTAGACTGAGAAACAGAAGAAACACCTTGAGAATCTCCTAATGCTCTGTGGAATTCGTACAGGTGCCTTGTGTAAATCTAACCTGATGTAAACAAAAGTGGCTTGGTATCCAATTCAGTTCCTCTTCAGATTTAGGATCAATTATACATAGCAGTAAAAGGAAAGCTTAGTACCGTCATTCCATCTGATATTCAGGCACCAGGATTAACCCTTATTGCATTGACTTCTTACATTCCCATGCTTGAATAGCATTAGAGGGAGGTAAAAAGTTAAGAAAATGCTGATATCCTCCAGTATTCCAGTGTAGGCAACATTTATGATTGCCTCTGAGATGGGTTTATTGCTTTCCTAGGATATTCTTCCACATGAAGGAATCCAAATGTAGCATCATCCTGAGTCCATACACCCCCTGAAATGTACAAGTTTGGGAGAATGGTAGATCATGTCAACTGCCAAACCCCCTTCTGTGCTTTAGAGCAGATTCTGGCAACTTTGTGGTGTTGGTCAGCCATACTGTGATTTTCCTTGCCAGTTCAAGGACTGAACCTACTAGCAGAAAGCCAATTGAAGCTAGGAGAGACTCACTGCTGTATGCTGTGGGAGTTGCACATGGTTGATAGCACTGAAGCTTCTAGGGTCCCGTTCTACCATCAATCCTGGAAACCTGTGAGTTAGCAAGGCCTCAGGAGTGCCAGCCCTGAAAAGAGGAGATCTGGGTGTCCTCAGGAACAGCCCACAATGAGGAAGGTTCCCCTGCTCTGCTCAATAGCCTGGAAACCCTTGGCAGTGTTGCTCAGAAGCCATGGAGAGCACAGCCTGGAGTGTCCCAAGGGATGGAAGGGCACCTTCCACCACAGAGAGGATCACAGACCTGGGAAGAGAAGCTGGAAGTTCAAGGCAGGTCTTTGGCAATTCAGGCTAATTAGAAACATGGTGTATTGACTTTGCTGTTAGACACCCCAGCTTTTGCCATTTGAGAGACATGCTTTTCTCTAGTATCAGTATTGCTCACAGTCTGTTTCTCAAATCTGGGGTTGTTTGCCATCTGTGAGGTTATGTATTTATGTAGATAGATTAAATAGCTCTCTGACACACTGCTTCCATTTCTATTGTGCTAGTTTATAAATTTACATGGTTACAACATTCTCTAATTCAGTGTTAAGAATAACATCTTTAGACACAGACGTCGGTAATATTAACTCCCGCCTCTCCAAGTATGGCAAGCAACTATTAGTGGCATTAGTATTCTATTAGCAGACATTTCACAGAGAATGAAATTCACTTAAATTAGAGCTGGCTGAAAAAGGTAATGCATGCATTAAATATTAATATAGTTTCCTCATGAAAATATTCAGAGGACACATAAGAACTGTCATTTCACTTTCTTTTCTGTTTGTGGAATATCTGTGATCATAATTTTCTTCCATTCATTCTTTATTTAATGAATTGATTATGAATATTTGAAAGTCAAGCTGTGCTGTTGAGTTGTTGTTCATCAGAGAAGTCACACAGTCCTTTTTACATATTCAAGCATTTATGAAGCAATTCCTCCTCACATGCCCTGGATAAAATCTTGTTTGCACAAATTCCCTGTGATACAGCTTTGAAACTCCTGTTTTATAAACAGTTGAACACAAATGACTTCTAAAAGTCAAGAATTGTGCATGTTGGGGTCAGTTCAGCAGCACAGATGGAAATGTTCACCTGCAGAGCCAACCTAATGAAACAGCAACACCATGATAGAAATGTAGATCTTCCCAAGTGGCTTGTCTTTAAAAGTTGAATTATATTCCATTTTTTAGCAAATCTCGGGAAACATTTATCTCCAGCTGTAGCACCTCCAAATGCCTATTCATTGCATCCCCTCTCAGACATCTCTGGATATATCAGTCTCTCATTGCAGTGACTAGGGAGGCAGTGTAGATATCCAGCTTAGACACGCCATTTTTGGATAACTTATGCAGGGTGAAATGAATGTAGCTGAACAGTGAAAGTCTCAGATGTTGCACTAGTTGGTTATTGCATCTCTTGCAGCCCAAAAATTAAGCTAGTTATGAAAATTATAGCTTGACATGGATACAGTTGTCAGTATTTGTTGCTCTATTTGTTTGGGTTCTTTCTGTGTTAAATTGGAACTCTTAGGGAATTTTATTTTTTTGTTTGTTTATTAAGTGAGGTTTTCAGGTTCAAATGGAGTCATTTCTGTGTACACTCTAATTCTATGTGATACTAAACACTGCTTAAGGCACTTAGACTATTTCAGTATCATTACCTAAAAGCATTGGAATGACTTGCAAAATTTGAGGCCATGGAAAAAAACATTGTGTTGCTTTTTTGCCTTTGAAAAAATCTGAACTTGATAAATATTCAAATAGAGCAACAGGGCTTCTGACCTGACTAAGCAACTCCAAATTCAAGACATTTTAAAGTCTAGTAGAGCCTCTCATGAATTGTAGAAGGAGTGGTGAATAATATTTAATCAATGATCAAAGAGATATAATGAGAAGTAAGCTCTACAGCATCTCAGAGTATTATTGCATGAGGTTTTCAAGCACTATTATCTTCAGAAGCACTTGAAATATTCATGTATTTAGGCAATTGATAATTCTTAAGTGCCTCCCAAAATAATATTGGATTTTTCATTTAAGGCGTTTCAAAGCAGCACAGAGTACTCAGTCCCAGAACATCCAACATCTGCAAGGCAATTTAGGCTAACAACCCTAAACTGGAGGCACTGCTAGCCAATATTAAAAATGTAGATCTTAGCTGCATTGCAAGGAATCAAATGAATTGTACACAGCGCACACCAAGATGCCAAGCACTGATCTTTTTTTTTAGAACAGATGTAGCCTCATGCTGTTGAATCTTCATATTCAAATAGACACATGAGAAATGCATAGCATTTAGCACATTCCTTCAGAGCAGTAACTCCAAGGGCGAGTTAAAATAACTAGCATTATTTCTCTGACTGTTAACAAAAATAAATTCATACTGCATATCTTTGTCTATCTCTCAGTAGAGTACAACACGTTTTTAGGGCCTCCCTGTTTGTTTCCTCTGAAGAATATTCAGTAAATGCTTTCCTTTGCAATGTGGGCAATTGCAAGGGCTGTTCACCTGCAGATCAGGGTTTTTCCATGCTGTACAAACAAGACACAAGGACATGCTGTCTCAATGGGATGAAGCAGATAAGGCACTGCGCTTGAGCTGCACAATACTGTTCCTTTTAATACACATTTCATTTTCTGTACAACACTAGAATCTACAACTTGGCTTTAATAGTAACACAGAGCTGAAAATGTGACAAGGACTTTACTGACATTAGCAAGAGACAGCCTGGCTCCCAAAGGGTTTGCAGCTTCTCTAGCTGATATAGAGGCTTCAGGATAAGCATTGAAAGAAAGGCAGCCAGCCTGTCCTACTCTGTTTTGTAGAACTCTGCATTCTGATTAATTCTTTGTTTTTATATTGGGAAATTCTAGTAACAATCACTGCAACTTTCTTCACTGATTTTGATGTCTTGTTTTAAAGGGAAGCCAGTACTGAAAGGCTGGCCAGCTGGTGAGCTAGGTGATGATAGCTCCTCCAAAAATAATGATTTCATGACGTGCAGAAGTTCTCTTCAGAAATATGAAAATTTTTGAAAGGGACCATCTTACACTTTTTTTTTCATTAAAAAAAATCTCTGGCTTTCAGCATTACACAGCCAAATTCTAACTATTAATCTGAAAATTTCTGATCTCTATTTATTGCAAAGCTGGGAGAGACATTGGCTTTTGCAAAATTTATCAACTATTTACAACTCTTAATATTTGCAAAGTTTCTGGGTTGGGCTATGCATCTCCAAGGCTATTTGGAGACAGATAAAGGCAACTTAAAAAAAAATACCCCATCTCTCTGTTACGATATTATTAGATGTTTTCTGGGTGTGTCCTCACTTGTTCTACGTTATTCCATTCCAAAGGTCTTATGTTTTGTCCTTAAGAGGCTACTGTCCTTGGAATCAAAGAGATTACCATTTTTCCCCTGAATTAAATGTACAGTCAGATTTCACAGCTCCTATGCCATTTTCTTTCTTTACATCTCTCATTTCTTTTAATTTCAATTCTGCTCAAATAATTGGCCCTAGAACAACAGTTCCACTCTACGATAACTTCAGATGTCTCAAATTCATTTTGTTCCACCCCAGAACACAAAATATGATCTTCGGAAAATATCACACAACAGAAGTTCTGGATTTGTCTATAATAAATATTGGAGGAGAAGGGAGAAGATCACTTTTTTTTTGGAGTCTGTTTTTTTCCCTTTTGTCTCTCTGTTTGGAAGTGATCTGCACCACAGAAGTATTCATATTATAAACTTCTTGAATTTGTACTTCAGAAATTTTTATGCTTTGATAGTGGAGACTGATCTAAGGAAACGCACTTAGTCAAAAAATTTTGGCCATTTCTTTTACTTCAGCACTGGGGACAGTCTGTTTATTGGGAAGGACTTCTGATATTTGGTGATCTGCTTGCCAAGTGTGCTCTCTTTCTGATTTATTCATCAATTTTTACTGCAAAGTTATCATGCCATGGATGATTATATCATCCTACCACTTAAGGCAATCCAGGATTGTTCAGGAGGAGCCTTTCTCTAGAAATTATCTGGGAAACTTTACCCCTTCATTCATCCTGGTATATGCTAGAACATGCCACTCCTCACCAGATAAGAAATGAGATTAGAGCTTTCTCAGAACATTCCTGGATTTCTCTCGTGTTTGCTGCCTGAATGTGGGCTCTCCTGGAAACATACTTGATTGTCTTGCTTGTGCAGATTCCTGGCACTGTGTAGAGTTCAGTGCTCTCTCCAAGTGCATCTGGGTGGCTTTGTGAGACCACCAGAGCTGTTGGAACAAGTGTCCTCCTCCAGCTTCATCTGCCATCATATTTTCTACTCTAAAAGCTGAGCACACCTTGCTCCTGCCACTTCATCAGAGGTCCATTAATGAGTCCCTGTAGCACAAATGGCTGCTCAGGCCCTCCTGCCTAGGTCAGCCTGCTGAAAGGACCTGCACAGCTGCTCTCTGCCATTTCCAACCCAAGCAGCAGTCTCAGGACTCAGAAAAATGGTCAATAGATAAACACAGCTGTACCTTGTGCTGGGATAGACCCTCCATTCCCATTTGCCAGCATCTTCATTCAGATCTTTCCATTGCTGGCACATCTCATGGGCCCAAAGCAATTTCCCAGACAGGTGGCTTAAATGCTACTCACAACTTGTTTCTCCCTGTGTGGTTGTGAAGCTTTTGTTTGCCTGTTTGCTCAGAGCTAACATTAGAAGAGGTTGAAAAGGCAGCTTCAAAAATAAAACTTTATGAGTGTATTTACTATGCATGACATATTTACATACACCTATATAATGAGGTGTGAGAGCTTTGCAGCACTTCCCAAGGACATGTAAGCTCTGCCTCAAAATGGAGACACATACAAATAAATGTATACTCATAAAACTGCATTGACGCTCATTGATCATGTTACACCAAAGATTTACATGACACCCTACTGTTTTTCTGTCCTGGGAGTTATAATTCTTGCACAATTTCTACCAGTCACCTGGCCTCTTTGTGTTAGTCTTGTTTGAAAAAGAGGTGGGAACTTGGCCTCACTGACGTCAGTGGTAAAGCCTCCATTAAGTTCACCAAAAGAAAATGTTCTTAGTCCTTAGCTCTAAATGAGGGTTTTGTATAAGTGTCTTCAGCAAAGCAGGCTTTTGCACCTCTAAGGAGAGCTCTGTTGCAAAGACAGCACAATGAGAGACACTACCCACTGTAAATTAAGTAAGGGGACTAAAAGGCGATGGCACAGAGACTTCTAAAGAGAAGCAAAGTGTGAGGGCTGTTGCACTGAAGATTTTAGCATATATGGGCTTCAGCCTAGGACCTGACCACACAGCTTTCTCTCTGCTTTTGTTATTGACATTCACCAACAGCAGGAGTGTCTCATCAGGTCTTTACTAAGGTCACTGCTTTTGGAGAATGCAGTTAATGCAACTCTGATGATTTCCTGAGGGATCCTAGATGGCAGATATATTGATTGATAATAATTCACAAACCCTATAAACAAATGCAAACCTGTCCTCTCTTGCATGGAGAATAGGGCAACCAGAAGCCTCTTCTCCAATGCAAGGTGTTCAGACACAAGAAATAGACTCATAGAATGGTTTGGGTTAGAAGAAACCTTAGAGATCATCTTCTTCCAACCCCCCTCCATGGCTAAGGACACCTTCTACTAGACCAGGTTGCTCAGGGACGTATCTAACCCTTGAACATTTCCACAACTCTGTACAACCTGTTCCAGTGTCTCACCGCCCTCACACTAAAGAATCTCTTCATTACAGCTAATCTAAATCTACCCTCTTTCAGTTTAAAGCCCTTCCTCCTTGTCTAATTCCTGCATAGTCCTATGGAAAGTCCCTCTCCAGCTTTTTTGTAGGTCCCTTTTGGTACTATAGGGTCTCCCCAGAGCTTTTTCTTCTCCTTGCTGAGCATCCTCAGTTTTCTCAGCCCATGCTGAGCATCCCCAGTTCTCTCAGCCTGTCTTCATAGGAGAGGTGCTCCAGCCACCTGATCATCCTAGTGATTCTCCTCTGGGATCACTCCAGCAGGTCTATGTCCTTGTTATACTGAAGGCTTCAGAGCTGCATGCAGGAATCCAGGTGGATCTGACCAGTGTAGAGCAGAGGGGAAGAATCCCCTCCCTTAACCTGCTGCCCACACCCCTTGGGATGCAGCCCAGGACACTTTTAGCTCTCTGGGATGTGAGCGCTCATTGCTAGCTCATGACAAGCTTCTTGTCAACCAACACCCCAAAGTCCTTCTCCTCAGTGCTGCTCCCAACCCATCCACCTCCCAGCCTGTATTTGTGCTTGGGATTGCCCCAACCCATGTGCAGGACTTTGTGCAGGGTCTTGCACTTGGCCTTGTTGACCTACATGAAGATGTGTCTGCTAATTTCTGTGGTGAATGCTGGCCTTCCCACCATGCCCTGCTGTTGCCATCTGGAGTTGCCATCCCCAGAAGCATTTAAGAGTCTAATGCTGGGTGATATGGTTTGGGGGGATTACAGTGATAATGCTGAGTTCATAGTTGTTTTTAGTGATCTTAAAGGTCTCTTCCAACCTTGACAATTCTGATTCTAAAAAAAAAAGAAAATATTGTATTAAACTATCTGGTTAGAGAAAAAAAGTAGACAGCATCTGTGATTCCTCTTACAAGAAGTAGCTTCACACTGTGCTCAGAAGGATATTTACCTTTGTCCCATGTTCCACTTTGGGTTACAAAAAGAGAAAAAGAGGCAAATGTTCAAGCACAGGTGATGTCTTTGTGTTAGGACCCAGTTCTATAGAAATACTGAGAACACGTCACCAAATTAAAAATGTTTATTCCTATTCTTCATGTCACTTCACTGTAATATCACTAGAGGAATCCAACAGTAGGTGAAAAATATTATTTTAATATTTGGAATGTTATTCCTGAAGAGTTGCATTTTGCTTAGATATGTTATTTAACTACATGGGCAAGCAATTCCATTATGGAAATACAGTGAATGAATGGTTTTGGATACTCACTATATTCACTGCTTTGTCTTCAGATTTCGATGTGCAATTTAACTGCAAGACATTTCAAGCTTGACAGAACAAAAGCCATTAGTTGGAGGCACTGACAAAGGGAACTGTGGAGTCCTAAAATTTTGTAAACGTACCTGGAGGTCCTTGAGCTTTAGCTACAGAAAACAGAATTCAGCTCAGAGGCAAATGTATATGCAAGGGCACTGACTCTGCAATTTGCACCAGGCCCTATCAGAAGAGCTTTACTACACAACATACCTAATGGCAGCAGGATGTCAAGGTTCTCCTTCACCACTTACATAGGAAAAGGAACATGAATTTTCCTTCTGTACCTTTACCTTTAAAATCGGATACTAACAAGCAGTTGTGATGTAATCTTAATTGAATCCTACTGAGGGGTTCTCCTAATTCAGAGTCCATGCCCCATGCATGCACACTGTCATTGCAGCCAATGTTCAGAAAGGTCACAGTCTGACTTCAAAGGAATTAGTTTTG
Source organism: Agelaius tricolor (assembly GCF_023055355.1). Lineage (NCBI taxonomy): Eukaryota > Metazoa > Chordata > Aves > Passeriformes > Icteridae > Agelaius > Agelaius tricolor. The sequence goes on from NW_027269272.1 coordinate 10,342,859, forward strand.
TGTGGAGAAACAGGAGAGGTCACAGGCCCAGGGTTTATCTACACGGCCACAGCCAGAAGCAGCTCAGGAGAGCATCAAGTCTAAAGGAATCCTTCAGTTAATCCATACTGAGCCCCATATCTTGCAAGATCTGTACTGGTTTCCCTAAGAGAACTGAGGCTGAAGGGCCAAACATCTTTTTGCAAGTAGGGATTTTTGTCCCAGTCTTGACTCATAGTTAAGGGCTTGCTAGCCGCCTGTTTTAAAAGAGCTTTGGAAGTTTTAATGTGATTGTTGTCTAAACTGATTTGAAAAAAAAACAAGATCCAGAGCCTCTATAAACTATGAAACACAGTTCTGCAGTGCCTAAGGCTGGAGGTAGCCACCACAAGCACTTGAGCAAGTTGGGAGATGAAAGGCACAGCTCACAGCACCACTCAATGCTACAAAGTGTTGCCCCAAACTTCAGAGAATAGAAACCATAAGAAAAATATTAATAGAATTAAAATTTAGCTATCAGTAATATGTGAGGATGATTACTCAACCGATTATGAAATGTCATAACTCCTTAACCTCATAAGTTGCTTCATAGAGTTTTAATAGGGGGAAAAAATCTGTTTTATGAAATGAATAATTTCATAAAATGTGTGTTAAAAGCCAAAAATATTGATAGGCATCACTGGAGTGAGGCAGAGAAACAAAAATCGCTGTAGGAAATAAATACTTGGAAGATGATGAGAAGTATATTTGGGGCAATTTGCTTTTTATTTATAGCAGTAAATTTAGGGGTTAACTCCAATCAATACTGATATTAGAATTATAAAGACAGAAAACTAATGGGAGAGGAATTAATTGATTGAAGCTTTTATGCCTCCTTTTCCTGATGTTTTCAGAAACAAAAATAGAAGTATGAAATTATGATATAAATTAAAATCCAGAGAAGACTGGCCAGAAAAACACTAGACTTAAATGAGCATTAAAACAGCACCAGCTTGTTCCTGGGGATCTTTTACTATTTATTGCATGGTTTGCTAATGAAAGGTGCCAGACTTACTCTTCTTACTGTATAACAACACACCAAGGGGTTCTGGATAGAATACAGGATGAACTAGGGTGTCTCAGAAGCACAGGCAAAGCCAAATAATGCCATCTGGTAGCCAGGTTTTAGTCAGTGAATGCAAAAGCTAGTGGAAGGTTATGACAAGCACACCAAATCTTAATAATGCAGAGATATTAATATTTTCTCCCCTGCCTGATTACCCCAGCAGAAAGTCTGCACCATCCTGTTCTCTGTAAATGATTCCATTTACTTTTTAATTTTTTTTTCCCCTGGGCATGCTTGTGCAGCAGTTAACATGTTTTGAGCGTTGCTCACACAATAAATTAAAACCAAGCCTTAGAAAAAATCTATTACCCCAAACTCTATCTTCCTAAGGTACAATCTCTGCCTAGAATTAATTTCATGCATGCAAACCCTACTTTTAATCAAAAAACAAGGGGTAAAAAGTGTTTTCTTTGACAAGTGTTTTCACCAGGCATAAATACGGCATAAACAAGGTGTGGTTTTCCTTGTGTTCCTTTGGTGCAGTTCATGCCTCATGTCTACAGGACTATCAAATCCTTTACTGCAGTCTTTGCATTCTGACATGCCTGATAGCCAGAGGGAAGGCAGCAGTACTTTCAGTTCCCTGCTCCCAGCAGACCCCAACCAAGGGCTTGGAATCCTACTGTCCTTCATCCTGCCCTTTCATGGGCCACTCCTACCACCAAAGGTTCTTCACAGCATCAAGATCAGGGTGAAGATAGTTTGGGCAGACACTTATTCTGCTTTTAGGGCATCACCTTGTAGCTTACCTAGGAGGGTAAAAACAGAGTTTCCTTCCAAAGGAGCTGTGGGAGATCAAGGCCTGTTTGATTCTGGTACAAATAGTACAGACTTCTGGCTGCAATCAAGGATCTATTAACTGCCTCACTCCAAACCACCCAGGCTGTTCAGGCTTGACCCTGAGCATATGGTACCTGTACTGCCACAGGCAGTCAAAACCCCTTCCCCTTCTGCATCCAAGCCCATCTTGCCTCCCATGAGCTGGCCCCGTGCCCCTTGCCAAGCTGCCCTCTGCAGCAGCTGCTGTTTGGTGCTGAGAGCTGTCTTCAAGCTGCCAATATGCATGGCCAGGGCAGGCAGCAGCCAGAGCAGGAAGGGGGGCACCTTCACAGAGACAGTTCATCCTCCAGGGAGGGACACTCATGGGGAGCCAGGCTGCTTTGGGAAGAGTAAAAATGTGTTTTAACTTGTACTGGCAGTGAAGATAAACTTCAACTGTGCTGTGGGTTGAAGACATGTTCTGGTCTCTGTTAATGAGAAGATAAGAGGCTGAATTTCATCCATAGTGCTTGGCTCTGAAACTGGCCATGGCCTGTGCCAGGTAGAGCTCTGCCAGGAGAGACACCTGTGTGCTGTTCTCCCTCAAAGGCTGCTGGAGAAGGAGGCTAAGTCCTCAAGGGAACAACTACATTCTCAAATTAACCCCCCTGGAAACTGAATCAGCATAGGCAAGAATGTTCTGTAGCAGAATCATCCATTGTTCTTTTTTTGAGGACCAAAACTGTCCTCTTCCTTATGAACTCTTTGGTACATGTGGAGGCATCAAATCTGGGGCACTGAATGCGAGATCCCATAATGGAAAACTGGGAAACAAGTCATGAATTGTTCAGCATACAGAGGTGGTGCCTACCTATGGCTAGCTTATTGTCCTGGCCTCTACAGCCTTTAGAAGTCTGAATAAATTACTCACAGAGCAGTAGTAATGCAATTGTGATACGCATACTAGGAGTTGCCCTTTAAATGTCCCCTCTGGCTTGGTGGATAATGCCTTTATGAATGTTTGTATTTGAGTTAGGCTGTGTTTTCTGGAAAAGAAAAAGCTGACGCACCTGCCTGGAGTACATGTGCTCGACTTGGGCAGAGCAAGCCAGGCAGGTGCCCATCCCATGAGCTAAGGGTCCGATTTTGGCATGTGCATGGTGGCTGTTAGCTGGCCCTTGCTTTGGCCACTCACCCTGAGGGCTCAGAGAGATTGGCAGGGTGCAGGACCTGCTCTGCTCTGCCAACAGGTCTCATACTTGACATTTTTGAAAGTTCATCAGCCAGGCCTGAAATTCTGTGTATGGATGTAAGATACTGGGATAAGACAACTGTAGAATGTGAAATTCTAATACAAAATATGCCCTTTCAGCCAGTAGCAAACTGAGCCAACATCCATGGCCCCTTGCTTATGAATGCAATCCTAGGGGTTAGGCAGGCAAAAAATAACTTTTTCTGCATTAGTCTGCCAAGCTTATTTAAAGCAACCCGGACCCTTGCAGCTTCTTGCAAGTCACTTGAAATGAGAACGTCCTCAGTGGTTTTCATTGTGGGGAAATTTTACAGGGAGGTGTCTGAGCAATACCAGTTTTGGACTTTGGAACAAACTTGTCTCAAACATTATTCATCTGTAGCAGAGCTACACTAGAACACAGGAACACAAGGGACCTAAGGATGGAAACTCAGTTTATTGGTTACACGGAACAGTGAGGCGAAGGCTGAATGGAAGTTCAGATGTTGAAGGCTGAGAATCATGAAGCCGGATTTAGTTTGGAAAAATATGGATTGGATTTCAAGAGATGGTACCAAGTGTTTGTCTTGGAAAACATGCAACACTGAACAAAAACAGAATAAAAACTTCTCTGAGAAAATATACATTATTCAAATATCTAGAGTATTTTTATTGACAACCTTTAAATACAAATAAGATTGTTCTGGGGTGTTTTAAGATATTTAATAGGCGTTTATACCTATTGTGTTTCAAAGGAACTGAGGCATGGAGAAAGCTGTTGAACATAACTGTCCTCATCATGGTTAAAATATCATATTTTAACCATGATGAGGACAGTTACCAACCAACCTACACGCTTCCATCTGAGAGAAGGGTTGCTGGACATGTCATGTCAACCTATGGAAAGCCTGTTATTTTCTGCCAGAATAGTGAGGGGACTCCTGCATGGGTAAGTTTCTTTGGCACCTATTATTTAATCCGTCTAGCAGAATCTATGTGAATCTGCCCAGCAAATGTATTCTCCCACCCCACTGTAGATCCATGCTCTGCACCCTGGCTAATGTTCAAACTGAGAGTGCTTCTGCAGGGCCTGTTTGTCAGCAAACTTAGCTCTGCAGTGGAACCCCTGGGGAATCACAGAGATAAGTAGAGCTTTCACCCCTCTGGTCTTTGAGCCTCCATCCAGTTTGCCTTGTCCTTTGGTGCCTGACTGTCTTAAACAAGTGTGACAGAGACTTATTGCCCAGTGTTGCTGGGCAATGCTGGTCATGTGGTGCTCTAAAAACACTGAAGGAGAAATCAGATCATTGAGGCACCTTCAGCTCAGCAGAAACTGTGGAGCCCTCCAGGAAATATTTCAGTGAAGCTGAGATGATGGGTAGAAAAAGACAGCAAGCCTGGGGAGGGAAGAAAGACATATTTTTTGTTATTTTAAACACATGTACTTGTCTTGATTCATAATGGAAATCTGGGTGGGAAGCACAGCTGGGAGGACAGAGGGGAGAGGCTTATTTTTATTTTGAAAGTATGTGCTAATTGTGGCTCAAAGCAGGGAGAGAGGGTGGGACAGTGTATGATGAAGAAGCCACCTGTAGTGAAGGTGGGGAAGGAAGGAAGTTTTTACTGTCAATTGGAAATATATGTATTTCTTCTCTAGTGACTGAACCACAGCTAGACCAACAGCCTCAGAGCACTGAGTAACTCACATTCAGTTCTGCTTCTGGCAACAGCTTTTATAGCTTGGTTCTAGCACCTTTTATTTAGCCTTGTGTGACCAATTGGTTTTGGGTGGAATGAAATGTTTCAGTCGACCCAAAACTGACATTTGTTTTCACTCAGTCTTCTAAAAAGCATATTCTTTCCCTTTCAGGCATCAGTTTGTATTATTTTTGTGTTTGTTTAAAGCCAAGTAGTAGAAATGCAAAGGCATGATTTATACATGCAAGAAATTGGAAAAAAATTCTTCTTTTCAGCAATGAAAAAAACAGGAACATCCACACCACTCTCCCATGTTGTGAGAAAACTCTCTTTAAGCCTTCTACTTTTTGAGAAACTTTTAACATCAGGTTATGGGTGATTCTGAGTGGCAGAGTATCTGGCCAGGGCTCTGCATTCAATACCTGACTACATACCAGCTTTGAACCTGATAAGCAGCAATGCACCCAGTTGCTCCGCATGTTGGGTAAATGTGCAAATGCTCTTTATGTCATTGACTAAGGTGGAGCTTCATCCAAAATAGATTGGCTTCATCAAGAGAGACCCACAGAATGGTGTTAAAGTATCTGGCAGAGATAGTTCAGACAGCAACTCACATAACATTATTTGAATTAATAGATTAGTTGCTGCTGGTGTGAGGGCTTTTTTGAGCGTTGCTTTATTTTCATTAGTACCCAGAATGTAAATGTGTGTCATGAGCAGAATGCAATCTGAGGGCCTTAGATACAATCTTGTGGAAATGTGCTGGAGAAGGTTTTATCACAAGGGACAGACACAAATCTTGTTCTTTAGAACACCACACAAACTCTAATGGGCCCAATATTTCTGAAATACTAAAAGAAGTTCTGATCTTTCCAACTTCTGTTCTAGCTTCCTCTTAACCTAAATGACTCAGCCCTGCTTCTCTCTACGTGGATCTTGGACCAGTGACCCTCAAAAGGAAATAAAGCAGGACTTTTTTTGTTTTGCTTCTTTTTAATTTTTTGGGCAGCTAAAAAAGCAAAAGGTCACATAATTCCCACTTCTGCTTTTACCTTGGAAAAATCCTGCTATGATCCTAACTGCATTGTTTAGGTGTCTAATACCTTTGAAATATACTCCTAAAACACTTCATCCTTTATGCAGCAAAGTGCAGTATCAAAGTGCAGTATTTTATGGCTGCCAGAATGAGAAAAAGGCACATTAAGGAGGAGATGAAAAGTAAACTTTGGATTCAGTTTTAAAAACCAAGAGGGAGTTTTGGTGAGGGAGGAAAGAATGAAAGAAAAAAAAGTCAGGGATACAGTGATATACTCTGAGTCTATGGCCAAGATTTCCCTACTCTCCCACTCAAACAAGAGTTCTCATTGTCTGGGTTTATGTGAATTATTATTAACCACAACTTGACTTCCCTATTCAGCTTACCTACTAAGCACACTTAACAGCCTCTGATAACACTCGTAACTTGCCCATGTCTAGTGGGATAACTTCAGTATGAAAAACACAATGTAGAAATCAAACTCTACTCTGCATCATCTGACACAGTTTGACATGAAAACACAGGAAGCAAATAGATATAGCTGGGACTAATGTTCAAAGGCTCACGGCCAAAACATTTCTCTTAGGCACCATGAAACATTTTTGCTCTTCCCATCTAAAAGATGGCCAGGAGGTGCTCTTGAGAAGAGCTCTACAGTGAGCTTCATTGAAAAAAAAGCTCCTAAAAGACCATGCATGAAGCAATATAGAGAGTGAGTCAATTAGGAAATCATCCATGTCATGTCATACTGAAGATCTGTGGCTGGTATATATACTACAGTTTTCCCATAAATAGAAGTGAGGAAATTGTTGCTCTAAAACTTGAATGTGTAGCTAATTTGAATATGATCTCACAGAGGGCTGTTGGGAGTTCCTATTTGTTATTATTTGGTGATTAAGCATAGCTTGTACATCTGAAACTCTTTGTCTATTCATTCCGCTTTTAGACTTGGAGCAGCAGATGCCATACCAACTCACAACAGAAGATGATTCAAGCAGAGATTTCTCTCTATTTTGGGGATTTGCAAAGGCTTCCTCAGCCCTCGGAACTCTGCTCATTAATTCCTTGACTGCTGTCATAAATCTCGTATTTTGATAACTTACTCATTAGCCCAGACAAGTAACATGCAACCCTTGGCAGAGTTCAGGACCAATCTATATTGTGGAGAGAAAGCAACAAAATATATCTGGCTTCTTCACTGAAAATATGAGCCTAATACATCCACACTTTGTTTTTCACTGCCCAGAAAAATAGGTTGATGCTTGGATTTCCTAGGCTCAGTTCTTTTTTTTTCAGTCAGGGTGCATTTTACTCTGATGCACTCTCATTTCACTTAATAAGGGTTGCTGTTTTCCAGTGAATAGAGAATCATTAATCATACATTGTCTCTTCAAACACAATCCACAGACACTTTTCTTATTCTAAAGAAAAGCCCTCCCTCCTTCTCTTGAAGTGCCATATTTTACAAAAGGTTTCCCACTACTTGGAAACTAACCAGTGACTGGAAATCTGTGTCTCCAAAGGCCATGGACTCAAGAAAATAAATAATTACACTGCCACCAGCTGTTTAAGTTAAAAGTGATGTAACTGTTGAGATTTGTGCTTCCATACACACAAACAAGATGAACACTGGTCAGGAAGGAATTTTTCATAAGTACCAAATTATTTGACATACTTAAATAAGAATTTTTAGCCAAGAAAACACACACACACAAATATTTTCCAGCATGAACAGATGTTAAAAGTTTGATCTTTGGTGTGTAATCTGTAGCAGACATACAGAAACTCCTAGGAATTTATGAAGTTACTTCATTTCAAATTGAGATGCATGTCTGATGAGAATATGGTTAACTGGCAATACTAGCAGCATCTGTAAAGGCCAGCTCTCTTACAGTACTGACAAGCAAGCACTAACCTATTTGTCTGCTACTTTGCAATCAAAATTCCAATGACAAAACTGCAATTTTTTTCTGGAATCTTGACATTACAGTGAAATTATTTTTCTTCTATCAATTCAGAGAGAAAACCAAAAGCAGGATTTTTTAAAGTCTTTCCATCCCCGAAAGTCTTACTAAATCTCAAGGTCACTGTAAAATAGGATCAATTTTAAAAGGGCACACAGGGAGCAAGACCTCCACTGCCAAGCTGCAAGTGAAAAACTTAGATCCACATTACCAGTTACATGCTATTGTTTTTCCAATCACTGTGACAAGAAACATGCTTTGGTTTGGTCTGGGCTGCAGGCGTATTGTCTATGCCATGGGTGTCAATGTAGGTAGATAAATTATTGCTATAGATCCAAAACTTTTAATGATGATGGGCTCAAAATGAAATTATTAAATGAGTTTTCTCCAGGAGTGCTGAGGGTGGCTTTTGAGAATTTCCAAACCAAGTATAAAGTGATGTTTATGTGCACATATCTCAGTGATCCACTGGGAAATCCAAGCCTGGATCATAAAAGTCCACCACATAAAAGTTTTCCTTCTAGGTCAAGTGAAAGTACTGTTGGAAGTATTGAGGAATAATCTGTTTTCTCAATAGAAGTTACATGACTCCCCTGCCTTCCTAAGACTTTTTCCATGTCTTAGATTTTACGATTGACAAAATAATGACAGCTGCATCCTTTCTAATTTCTTAATGGAATGCAGCCAACAGTACCCAGAAGGACAAAAGCCAGGATTGAGGGGAGCTGAGAAGGGAGGGAGCTTACATGGCCAGAAAACAAGTACTGTAAAAGCTTTCTGAAAACTTACAACCCAAGTATAATTACTAAAACAGCTTTGAAAGGAGGGAGTTAAATTACTGAGTGTGGCTGTAATCATTCTGCTAGTTTAGATTGCTCCAGTATAAATTAAATTAAATAGGACCTGGACTGCCAATTAACTACCCTACCCACAGGTGATCACAATATGTGCCATGTAAAATCCCTGCAAAGGAAAAATTTATACACCTAGAAATGACAAGAGTGCATATTAAAACCATTTTTGCAGTTTACAATAATAGCAAAGCCCTTTGATAGCTCATCAGGAAAAAGGGAGGGCTGGTGGGGGGAAGGAGCAGGGAGGAAATTCTGTATACATTTAGAAGCAATGATTTAGACAACATTTCCCTTGAATTAGTTTATTTTGAAAGAGAACAAAGGGGTTGTCCTGCTGGGTAGCTTTTCAGCAGGGATGCCCTGCCTGCCTTATTTCAGATCTGCAACATTATGTGGTTTCAATTAGTGGTAGCACTTGCAAAACTAGTAACACAGACATTTTGGCTTGAAATCTGACTCCAAGGCAGTGAAGGGTACTTAAGATCTACTCAGGGGTGGGTGGAGAAATACAGTATATTTGAAACAGTGTTGATCTTCTGTCAGAGTGGTGTCACTTCTAAAACATTCTCTGTATTTTTATGGGCTTGGTGTTTAATTTCTTCTTTGTTTCACTGTTTAGAAGTTGATTTCCACTTTTCTAGCATCCTATTTCCTGTCTCTTTTGTCACCTGGCTCCTTACTAGGCCCTCAGTTAAGTTTTTTTTCAGGTTTTGAGGGCAGCCAAGTAAGCTAGCTAAGCATGCTCAAAATACTATGCCACTTAAAATGCTTAATATTCACAGAGTCCCCTTCTTCCTCAAAGTTCCTTGTAACTCTATGTACTCTAAGAACTCTGTACTATCAGGGTCTGACTGGTTTTATTATCCATCTGTCCCCTTAATGCTGTGAAGGAATTTCTAAAATATATATTGTAAGGCAAATGATAATTTCTTTAACTTTGCAGACAAAGCAGCTGACTTCTGTTGCTATTCCACATCAATGTAAGTGTCTCATGTAATACATCTGCTGGCAGAAAAAAGCCTGTGTATGATGATTCGACAAAGTTTCCCAGTCCTACTCATCTTAGCTGTCTTGATAGGCAGGTGACATTTTGATGAACAAAATAACAAATGTCACTGCTGTGCTGACAGACATATACAATATTCCAAATATCCCCTGAAAGAGAAGTGTTTAATATTGGAATGAAAGAGGCAACTTCTTGACAAGATTTCAACATGTATAACTATAATATTTTTAGCAATGAAGTCAATATGTCTCACTATCACATCCATCATGGTACTAAAGTAGTTTTTATCAAGACTTTCCTAGATGCTGCTCTAGTATGGTGATAGTCAACATAGTATAGCTGAAAGAAGACTACAGCAAAACCATGAGCCCTTTTTTTCTCAAATACTTGCATTCCTAATCTCCAATAAAGGACTTGTATTTGTTTTCATGGTAGTGAAGGTTGGAGATCAAAGAGAACCCTAAATATCATCACCATGTATCTGTTTTGCTAACCTAATGCTCGCAATAGGCCTTATAAAAAGCTGGCTGTAAAATCACCACTTATTTGGCAATGCTTCATTTTTTATTTGTGGTTGTTATCAAGAGGAAACAAAATATTGGGGCTGCAAATGGAAATGGAATGAAAGTGTGGAAAATGCTGCTCATCTCAAACCCCATGGTGATCATCTGCTGAATTATTCACGTCTGGTCAACAGCATTTGTTTTTATCAGTGTTACCTCAGCCTTGCTTGTGCAGCCATTTAGCCTCACTCTCACTCGTGCTGGGAAGAAGCAACCTGAACTAAGGAGCAGAGGATGGAGCAGAAGCATGGGACATGGATAGACTTTTCCTTTTTGATCTATGTAACAGAAATCAGAATATAAATGGGCAGTTAGGTCGCTGTGATCAAATATCCACAGTGTAGTTCAGCTGATTTGAGGCTGGAACACCAAATTTACCCCGCATTTCTTCAAAGGCTCTGCAATGGGAGTGCCTTACTTCAGAAGCAGTCTCTCTTTTTAGGTAATCCACAATGATCCACAGTCATACAAGCAGACTTTCCCCAACTGCATTCATGCTACTTAACAGCTTTATATCAATTCTAGGAATAAAGATGCTCACATTCCACTGACTTAAGAGAGTAGGTTTAATGCACTCTGCCATTTGCCACCATCCTGATGGGCCTTTTTTGTGTGTCTGTGTGATTAATACATGTACTAATGCTAATAAAACACTTATGGAGTTTCCCAGATGTAGACATGGCCCCTTAATCCTTCCCTGTTCTGCTGGGGATAATCATTTTTACAACATGAGATCACTTGCACCAGTGAAGTGCATTTTAACACCTTTTGCTGTTATCTGTATGAACTGATGATCCTAATAGAATCCCAGCAGTGCATTTAAACTTTATTTCCTAGGTTAATCAGGCTAAAAGACAGTTAACTAAGTTTCCCAAAGGGGGCCTTCTTTACATTAAAAAAAAAAAAAAACTACTGGAATTGTTTATCACTAGAAATTTTGGTCAGTGAGAAAAGAAAGGGAGTAGTGCTATAAAAAGAAATGGTGTTTTTGTCTTGTAGTGGACAGCATGGCACACCATAAAAAAAAAAAAGAAAGAGGAAAATATTTTCTGAACAAAGAGCTCATGCCGATCCCCCTCCTTTTTTTTTTTGATCTTTAATCCCTTCTCTCCTAAGTAGAATGGCAAAGGAGCCCTTCTCTCTCTAATAAATAGCTAGCAAAAGAAGGCATTCAATGCTCTGTCCCTTTGATCAGCACAAAGCTGTCAGCTCCTGCCGCTTTTTTACTTCTAGCTCTTGTTCCTGGTTAAAAGTGGAAGTAATACCCCCTGAAAGAAATACCCTAGGTGTCCTGCAAATCATCAATCCTATTTTTTAACTTGTTGTTTTTCAGTGGCCCACCCTCCTGGCCTGAGCAACCTCCTCACTAACACCCCTCTTCCTCTTTCCACCCCTTTTCCAGAATACCAGTTTCATTTGATACGCAATTCAATGTGCCAGTCTGACCTACTGGGACCTTGCTGTCTGAGACTCTACCACTGCGCAGACAGGGGAAACCTTCCTTCTAGCAATAAACATGTTTACCTCCATTCATTTCTCCCCCTTAAAGGATTTTTTTTTTTCATAGACACAGCAAAGGGATTTTTAGAAAATAGTTTTTAATAATTTATAATACAGCTCTTACTTTAAAAAAAGCAGAAGACAAACAATAAATTAAAAAATTTACAGGTTGTGCTTGGCCGAGTGTCTGAGATCCCGTTTTGCTCCAATCTTCAAGCTGCTGCATTTCAGCGACATCACTGCATCTCAGCAGTAAACAATCTGCAAATATTGCTGCCTTCAGACAGGTCACTCGGCACATTTTAAAGCAGGCTCCTTGTTTACTGCTCAGATTAACTGCAGTGTGCTTTTCTGCTCCTCACAGTGTCAGGACCTTATACACAGTTTGCAAATATTATGCAACAGAAATAATTCACAAAGGCAAACAATTACTACCGAGCATAGAACAAGAGAGTGGCTGGTGTTGGGAGAGCAGGGCAGAGGTTTGGTGTCTGTGTCTGTGTGTCTATAAAGGGTTGGAGGGGGGAGGAATGGGGAGTAAGGAAAAGCAACTATATAAAAGAGCATTTTTACCAGACAATGTCATAGCCTCAGTGACATGTAATGATGTTTAAATACCTTTGCCATTTTCCCCTGGTGACTGCTGCACTGGGTGTGTTCTGTGGGCCTATAGAGATATGTTTTTCAAAAATCAGGATGGAGTGAATGCCGTTCGTTGTTCTGGCTGCAAAATGTCAAACTGCAGTGGAAAGAAATACAGCATTGCAGTGGTGGTGCACTGAGGCCCCCGGTAGGAAAGCAGGAGCTATTAAGTGGAAAATTCCTGCAGAGGACGTGTTTCCATTTCTAATGCGAAGAAAGAGGGTGTTGTTTGAGGCTGGCAGGTCTGTGGAAAATACAGAAAACACAGGGAAGATGAGAAAATGACCTCATTGAACTCTGAGAACTTAAGCAAACAAACAGCTTCGGCCAACATACCACATTCTTCTGCCCAAACAACAAATTGACCTGTAAGTTATATAATCCCCCACAAGCCCCCGTGCCTCATGTAAATGTGGGGAGGGAGAAGGGGGCTGTTCACTGCAGGGGCAGGGAGGACAAGCAGTAAAACCTGCTGCAGTAGTAAAGACTCTTGGGGTGAGCAGCCTGTCCTCCCCACAGCACCACCTTCCACCCCAAATGGAGTCCTCACATGAGGTTCAGGTTAAATTGCGCTCTGAATACCAGCAGAATGATGGCACTAGTTGTTTATTATAGTATGAACTATTTCAGTACAGCATAAATTTTCCATTTCAAAGGATCCTGAATGCCTTCAGGGAAGGGACTAAGTTTTGTGAGCAGAGGGTGGCCTCTGTAAAAGTTGGTGGGGGGTTCGTCTTAGGGATGGTTAAAACCGCATTGTTGGAACCTGATGGGGGGGACTCTGGAAGGCTGTTTAGGGGCTGTGTTTTCCCCTATAGAGGCCCCCTGTAGTGTTGACTTGGACTGCCTGCGTTACCATTTTATATCAACTGAACAAATCCTAGTGTAAAAATGCAGGGGCTAACCAAAGGCCATGGTTCTGCTGGGGTTGTTGGTGTTCTGTTGGCAAAAAAGGCAGATGTGTGCCAGCGTCCCCAGCATCTGACTGTGCTGAAAGGTTTGATTCATTGTACAACTGCTGGCCTTGGTGATTTTCCAATAACTAATTAATTGAACATAATAGAAAATTATTAATAGGTAGAATAGCAGATAAACCATAATTCAGAGTTTACAATAGTAGTATTTACAAATCAGCAAGAGCTTTTCTGTTTGTTAATAGTACATTTGCTGTGGAAACTTGTTCTCAGCTACCATGTAATTCCAATGTACCCTTTTAATGGATAGACTCTTTTTTTCTTGTTTACATTGTTAAAATCCTGTTGTCTCCCACTTGCAGTTGCTTTTGAGCACAACCAGAACCTGCTCTACCATCCAGCATTTTGCATGGACTCAGCCTCTGATAGATAAAGTTAGCTTTGAGTGGTCCTTGCAGCTTTAAAGTCTACATGCTTTAAGGACAAACATAAGTGTAAACAGATAAAGGGTTTGATCTTGCATCTTTAAAACATATGCATAGAAATGTGGGAATATGCAAGGTTCAAATATTAGCAGCAAAGAAGCAGCTGACACAAGATTCACAAATTACAGGTGCACATTCAAATTTCATGTAAGCTGCTTTTTAAGACTAATGGTTTGATCCATTCTGTCATTAGGCACCAGTGCCATGAATGCACTGAGGGAGAATTAAGAAAACCCCAGCAGCTCTAAGGAGCTGATTAGATTCCGTGCTCACGTTCCCTCACCAAAACATTTTAGAGCAAGATAAAGTGAATTACAAGATAAGTGCTGAAGAGAAAGTGAGACCATCCCAAACTCAATTCAAAAATGCAACTCTTCCCTCTTGCAGGCTTTGAGAAATGTAAATAAGCATTCTTTTTTTTTCCAGTTTGACATCTCCCTGCATGTGGAGAAGACAAGGCAAAAAATGACAGAATTATATACTAACAAAAAAATCTTTACATACAAGACTTTCAGCATTATTTTGTAGATATTATAAGTTGCTTGAAGAAAGATCAAAAAAGGTGGCTGAAGATGGGGGCATGTGTCCATATCAAATTTAATTCTCACACAGCTGTTGCGTATTGCTTTTCAAGGCTCCAGTTGCCACTTATTTCAGGTATGGAGGAGATAGTGTTATGGTAATATGAAAAAGAAATCATTCTGATCTGTGCAGCTCAGATCTGAAAACCAATTTGCCCAGAATCCAGCACCATTTCAGTTTAACCCTAAATGCCTTCACCTCTGCAGCACAAGGGCCAAAAGACATTCAGGAGCTCCACAGCGTTGTGTTATTCCCTTTCTGGAAATGTTTAACCAGGGCAAACTATATAGTGCAGCATTTCTGCATGGTGCCATGGATTCTGTTTCTCTTTTCCTTGTGCTGTGTAACTAAGGGGCACTGTAAGGGGTGCATAACTTACAGACTAGAGCAGCTTTCTCCTCCACACTCTGACAGGAAATAAAAAGTGCCCAAAAAATGAAGAGAAAAACAAACTCTATGAATGAAAAAAAGAAGCACTGCCAAAACAAAAGTTTCCTGCACCTAATAAAAGGGAAAAGTCAGATTTTTGCTCATCCTCACCTTGTGGTTGCAAATGGCAAAGGAAGAGAGGTAAGGAGTGCCCCATCTTTAGAGCTCTGGATTTTAGCACCCATTGCAGGATTAACTCTTCTGAGGAGTGCAGGGCTTTGGTTACATTGCTTTTAATAGGGTTTTTAATAGGCTCTTTGTCTTTTACATACTGAACTCAGCTCATCTCGTAGCTTCTGTTTTGCATTCAGTTTACAAGACCTGAGAATACCTAAAGAGACTTCTAAGAGACTATTTTAAATAAAAACATAGGCATATCTGGGTGATGAAGTACAAACCTGAGCCAACAAGATTGTAGGCAAACCACATTCAGCTCCTGCCAATGTACCTCAGTGCTGCCCTACATAAAACTTTCAGAAATGTGCAGAAGTGCCTGGTCAAACTAATTTGTGCAGGAGGTTCAGAAAGCAAAAAATAGATAGTAGAATAAACAAAAAAAAAAAAAAAGCTTGTGAGTTGTCCCTCTTAGCATCACAATATCAGAAGTCATGGAGTTAAAGAGACACAGAAATCCCTTATCAAGCTTTGGCTTTTATTTCTTCATTCTTTTATTTTAAATCATAAGATTTCATCCCAGCTGGGAAATGTGTGGTGCCAGCATTCCCAAGCTTTAGCGCTGTCCTCTTGTTCTAATCCTAATGGAAACAGGACACTTGGCCTCTGAGCACTGAGGAAAGCATTGACTCCCCAGGATTCTGCTATCACTGTGTCCACTTTCCTAACTTTTATAAATCTAAGATCTTGAAAGAAGTTTTGAAATCAACTGGTAGAAGACCTGATTGTGAACCAGTCTTCCTCAATGTTTTGCAGTTCAGGTGACTCCTAGTGTGGACAACTGGAGGATGAGGACCCCAAGTCATGACAAAGACTAAGCTCACTGTTTTATCTGGAAGCAGAAGGAAAGGCCCCTTGGCCTGTAGATCAATGATTTCATACTGAGAAAAGGACAACAAAAAAGGAAACATCACAAGAATATGTGTACACAGGACTTTTGTGGATAAAAGGTGTGTAATCTGCCCCAACACTGACCAGCTGGAGACCTTCCTCTGTCTCAGGATTTCTGCACCTCAGGATGTGGGTCCTGCTTAGGAGGCAATAAGAATTATCAGGTGTTCAGAAAATGTGCCTTGAGATTTTGCACTTGAGGGGCAGCTGCAAGGAGAAGGAAATCTGTGCTTTCCACATCTATTGCAACTACACTTGGTTCAAAGAATATTAAGACAGAATTATTAAAAATCTTATGTTGAGTGATAGGAGTACAAGCTAAAAGTGAAAACATTTCCCTAAATGCAAATCCTCCCACATACCAGAAGAAATACATAAATCAGCCAAAGTGTGGGTCAGTTTGTGCTTGGCAAAATGTTTGACTCAAGAAGAGATGGCGTGCTGCTCACCTACTTTTGACTCAACTGAGTGCTGCCAACCAGCTATGAAAAAGCCATGGTGGTAGAATAGGCTAAACATTTGGGAGTCATGGCCCAGTGGAAGGCTTTGGAAGAGTTGTTCCCAGGTTCTTGAAATATCTATGGCACAGCTAATCTCTACAGATATATTTAGGTATTTTTCTTACAGCAATTATCTGGCAATAAGAAGTGCTTGATTAGACTTTCTGCAGACTGATGTGTTGCAGTGCAAGAGCCTGGCCTTTACATGGAAACAAGGTTAAAATTTGGCTCTTCTGTTGAAATGGTCATTTGCAACAAAGGCTCCTCCTGCTTTACACCAGTGAAGAAAATGAAATGCCATGTGAGACAAAACAATACCAATACTAAAGATCTGAGTCAAGATCAATCAATGTCATGATTTCTCTTACCAAACTCTTAAGGAGATCTCCATGGAGATCATTAATTTCTGTAATATGCATAAAAGAAATCCACAGGGTTCAGGGAGAAGCAAGAAGGGAGACTTTTAATATACCCCTTTTTTCTGCTTTTGGTTGTGATTCTCCTAAGTGATAAGTATGATGTTAGAGTCACTTTGTCCAGCCTGGTGGGAATGTTAGCCAGTGTCACTACAAGTATTTAGTCTGATCTGCCCCATAAGCCCCCCTCCACCACACAGAAATGAGTTGTGAGGATTAGGGCACACCAAGACACTCAAGCTCCACTCCTGTGGGTTTGGGGAGAAACAACACATTTAAACATTCCAGCTACAGTTCCCTTGGCAACGTACATAACAACAACTCAGTAACACTATGGGTTTCTGTTTTCTTAACCCTTCAGGACATTGACTGAATGAATACTTCCTTGAGGAAACTGTTCAGTCAACCAGATATACTCAAACACACTTAAATCCAGCAGGTCTTTTCTCTTTAAAGAAACAACAGCTGTTGAATTCCATGTCAAACTGATCTCCTCCCCTAGCATTAAAGAGTTTAATTCAAAGACACACATATACCATTAGCAAATCCTCCATGGAAGTCTGTATGAAAAAAAGACAGTAAAAAACAATCCCCAAATGTCAATGTTTCATATCATTATGAAGTTACTGTGGAGCAGAGGACACAGAGAACAATACACGACATTTTATAAAGCACATAAGTACTCTTAAGAAACAAAACAATATTAGCATTTGTGTAGATTATAAAACACAATATTGTTCCTGACAGTAATAGGAATAATAATGTCTATAACAACTTCATAATTATTTCTCTGGGAATTTAAAATACTTTGTAAATATTACCTAATACTATCAAATAATAAGATTTACACCATCTTTGTGAAATACATGAGATATGCCCCTGAGTTTGTTCCCCAGCTCAATGAACTGGAGCTTTCTGTGATGTTAAACACATCTGCTCCTTAGCAGTGACCATTCCTGTTGTGCAAAGGTTTGGAAGAGGAACCACCTGCTGAATACTTGTGCAAGGTCACCAGAACTCACCTGTCCTCACAAAGAGCTGCTGTAGGCTTTGGGCTGTCATTAGTAGACAGAATTAATGAACATGCTTGCAAGGCCTCAGTTAAAAGCTGCAACTGTTATGGTACTCTGCAGATTTCTTTAAGAGACTTATCTGTGCACTGTTGTCTTCCTCAGAAGTTTAGATTTATGCAAGGATGAAAACCTTTACCTTGCAGACCTTTGCCACAGGCTGAGATCAACAAATGATGTGTAGCAATTGTCTGAAAAGAACTTACCTTTCTTTCTCAGTATACAAGAAGGGACCTGACCTAGCTTTTTAGGAGAGCAAAAAAAACCATCAGTACCTATGTCAAAATTATAACTATTCCTTAACTAGTAGTGTACTGATGCACTTACACAAAGGAAGAGATTGAAGCTACAAAAGTAAATCAGGGATCAAGCATATGTTAGTGCAGCCCAAACCAATTGCAGTCCATGACCCAGGTTTTTCATCCTTTCTCTCTGCAAGCTTTAATTTTTTTTATTTTCAAAAGGAGTCTGTGTAATCTTCCCTTGGATCTGTTCTGTGATGATGAGGCACCTTGTCACAGTTGTAGCTTCAAGCAGACAGAAGAAAGAGTTAAGTACACCTGCAAAATGAAGGCTCTTTAGCCTTAAACATCTAAGGTTCCATTGTTCCAGCACTGCTTTCTATGGAGAGTGCTTACCTTCTCTGCAGCAGCTCCTGTGTAAATCTCTGGGAAGCAGACCTCCCTCCTCAGCACACCCCCACCCCTAGCCTTAGCTCACAACCATTTGTTAAAAGTTATGCAGCATCCTCACTAACAAACATGTGGTTGCCAGGGCATCCTTGTTCCCCAGCCAACTACTATACTAAGGCTTCACTGGCAGCCATCCAGCTGTGCCTCATTTAGGAACCTCTGCAGCAGTAAGGGATGTGTTTTTCCTGTTTACCGGAGAAATAAGTCAGTTTGTTGATTGTCTCCTAAAGACCTGAATCATTTGGGGAAGCAGTAATTTTTCACAGCAGACTGTGAGACAGAACATTCCTCTATATTCTCTACAAACCAGAATTTAAATCTTACTGCAGAGAGCTGGGATTTTTGCACAAGCCCAGCTAGAGTAGGTCCCAGAAAGGTTGGTGTGGCACTGTGAGCAGCACAGCGCAGCACAGAGCCTTGCATGGCAGTGCCCCACACAGCTGGGCTGGTAACTCAGCACAAGTTCTGCAGTGGGTGGTGCTGTCTTGCCTGGGAGGAGAGAGTGAGTATTAGCAGCTACAAACCCCATTTCACTAAAGCTTTTACAGCATCACAGCAACATCAGTCCCAGAGAATCTTCCTCTCAATGTCAAGTTTTCTTGGGCCAGCTGCATTAAAGAAGAAAGGATAGCTATGGAAGGGCCTTGCTCACTATTTCATTTAGTGCAGGTGACACCTAAAGATGCAGCAGTGCTATGGCTGATTCCAGGCTGGACTTCTGCCTGCCCAGCAGCCTGAGTGGGCATTGGTCACAGAAGCTGATGGCAGGGGCCATGGTGCCAGCAGTGGGCATGAGCTGCTGCCATGATGGGAGCTCATGGGGAGAGTCCTGGGGAGAACAGCACCCAGGGTGAATGAAATGTCACAGGAGGGTTGCACCAAGAGGATTGACAGATTTTGTTGCTCATGCCATGATTCTTCTGTCCTTAATGCCTCCAGGGTGTCACTGCTCCTTCATTTCTCATTCCTAGAACAATTAATGAGCTGCATTTGTGCCCTTAGCACTGTCTCATTTACTGTACCTTTACGGTAGCATTCATGTAATAAGAGCTGGATGAAGAAAGGCGGGGAACATTCAGATGGAGAAGGGATGTTTTGGATTACATATTCCTGCTGTCCCTAGAGGAGAGCAAGGTTCCATACACTAAGGAAAGTTTAGATCAAAAAATCTGCAGTGATTGTGGCATCCACAGGAGGTGGATGCCACAATCACTGCAGATGTCACTCATAACTGGTGCTTACATACCAGACCTTTTATCTGAGAATTAATTAAATCTAAACTAAATGAACCCTAGAGTAGGCAAGTGGAAAGGGCAATGAACGTTTTCAGGCTCTGTATTTTGAAAAGGCAAGAAGTAGATCCCTGTGCTTAAGACCATCAGAGCTTTAAAAATTCAACTTTTGGAGGTCTCTTTACAACACTGGGCAATTTGTTTTAATAGTAACTATACCATTGTGCTAATTTGGGCAGCAGTTTACAGTCAGATCCTGGCACCCATTTTATCCATACTCCTTATGTGTCAGCTTACACTCTGGCTTTAGCCGGGGAGAAGCCAACAGGAAAAGTCAAGACAAATTAAACACTGGGTTATATTTAAGGTTTCTCCCTGCAGGATGGATGAATCTCACTGAAATCACTGTTCTGAGACTGCAGGCACAGCTATTGAGGACAGCCCAGATGCAAGCCAGGTCTCGTTTCCAAAGCACAGAGTGGATTAAAAGGTATGATTGCAGTTCTAGTTAGTAAAACTTTAACATAGCTTGTCACAGATGAGCTAAGAACAATATTCATTAATAGTACAAGACTTCTGCACTCTAAGGCTGCCTTTGCTATTGCTTCTGTGTGCTGTGTAATAGAAGTGGCTGATGCCAAAAACACATGCCCAACTTGTTAATGGGCTAAGTTAGGACATGGTCAATGTTCTACAGCTTATATATCTATAAAAATACATACACATATAAAAATACATCAAGAATTACATATGTGTAGTGCTCCTGGTTGATAGCAACTGAACTATTTATGCTGTAGTCTTGTTGGGGGAAAGGACATTGTGTTTGCAATTCACTATGTCCCCAAAGAAGTAGTAAACATTGTATCTATGCTATGAAATAAATATATAGCAGGTCAGAAAAGCAATGTAATTGCAAAAGAAGAGATGGCAGATGAATCACAGACCTGCATCAAGCCTTACCCTGATACCACCCAAGAAGGTCTGAGCATCAGAATTCAGGCCTCAGGACTGCACTTACAGTTTTAGCATTTCAGACCTAAGGAAAAGAAAGAAAATAAAAGAAGGCAAGAATGTAGCTTTTGTTCACTGTGTGAAAGGGAAGTGTGTAGCTCCTCACTCAGTCCCACAGGACACACAGAATGCAGTGACTGCTCTATACAACCTTTCACTGGAAGAATGTGCAGGCAGCAAAAGTATTTGTGATACTAATTACAGATTAGAAAATACTCATTTAGGAAAATGTCCCTTGGCAGGGTATTTCAAAATAAACTAAACATACTCCTCTCCAAACTGATGGAAAGGGCTGTATTCCTCTATTTAGTTAGAGAAAGGGGGATTAAAAATGCACCTCATTTGGGATGAAATGGGTTATAAAAATGAAACATAAAGCACTTTACATCAGTGCTGACAAAAGCCCAAATTAAAGAATTGTCCTTTAGTTCAAAGACTGAAAAATATCAGACATCTAGATGGAATAAAGGTTCATTTAACATAATAATCTAGTCCAAAAATTGGTATTCATCTTCCTAAAATACAGCAATGAAAAAAAGTCACTCTTTTTGTCACAATTAAAAAATAAAAGAAATTAAAATGTTATAACTAATATTATGGCTCAGTGGAATGCCACACACAGTTGCAGCACAGATTTTGCCACAAGATAGACTTTTAAAATCAAGGTAATATTTTGAGACCATATTGCACCCAAACCTAAAACTTGGAGCATTTTGACTGAATTTCATTTTGCATGGGCCATATCAGAGTAGCAAAAAACATCAAAGGTAAATTAATATCTGGAAATTCCTGTGTAACTTACAGTTTTGCTGAGGAAAATCCATGCACACTGCATGAACTGGTATTAATAAGTGTACAAAAGAATGCATTATCCCTTGCAGTGTATATATATAAATGTTGGCTATACCTATGGGTTTTTTGGAAGTAGTGTTGTCATGGTTACCATTCAGCTGTCTTTATGTTTTAATATGCCTTGTTTTGTAAGGTTGAGGTTCATTTCAAGTTCATGTGAAGCAAATCAACTGAAGTTTTCAGACATGGTCTCTAACTTAATGTGCCATGTTTTCTGAGAGGCCAATTTTCAATACTTTTGGCATGACTTTAAGAGATGTCAAGCACCTTCAGATGCAGCAGAAGCCAATGCTCTGTATGCAGTGACTGAGTCATGAATAATCTGCCAAGCTGCACAATCCGTGACAGTGTTCTTTTCCAAGGCTATAAACCTGCTTCAGGTGGTACAAGAATGTTTCTGTTCTCCTACAGGCTGAACCTACCACTGTAAGACACTAACTGAACAGTGTGTCATTCTCTCAGCAGCCTTTATTTATTTGTCTGAAGCTACAGGAATGCTTGACTGTAATGTAAAACATAAGCTCAATTCCCATGTGTAACATCAATATTCCAGTACCTTTGGTCCATTGAAACAGAAAACT
Organism: Agelaius tricolor; assembly: GCF_023055355.1. Lineage (NCBI taxonomy): Eukaryota > Metazoa > Chordata > Aves > Passeriformes > Icteridae > Agelaius > Agelaius tricolor. The sequence continues at coordinate 10,365,025 of NW_027269272.1, forward strand.
CCATTTCCCCTTTCCCTTTGCAAATTTCCTCATGTTCAAATGTTGGGGATGGAAGGGTGTAATATGCAATTTGCCTTTGGTAGTTCATTAAAAAGCTGGAGTTTCAGCTCCAGCTGCAAGAGAGACTCAGCAATAAACTAAAAAAAAAAAAAAGAAAACTAAAAAATAAAACAAACAAACCCCCAAACGAAAATAAATAAACAAACCAAACAAACCCAAAACAAACAAAACCAAAACAAACAAAAAAACACCTCCTGGCCAGGGTAATTGAGCATTATCTCAGCTCTGTGGGGTTTGATTGTCTTCTGCAGGAAATCCCAAAGAGGCAAACTGACTGGTATATGTAGTTTTTTGCTTTTCTATGGAAACAGAAGAACCTGCTCTTCAAAGTAGCCATTTTACCTTATTAGCTTCAAGAAAAACCTTTTCACAGCCTTCCACCTGGATTTGCAGAAGAAATCCAGAAATGGCTCTTACTTTTTCTCAATTTACCTTTAGCTGAACAACCTGGCAAGGACATGTTGATCATTTCTGTGGTGCAGTGCACAGAAGTGGAGGCTGCTCATAGGGAGCTTTGTGGTAACACTCCAGTATAGCTGACTTGCCTACAAGATATTATACCCAATTTAAAACTAATTTAAATATTGTCTACTTTTGTCTTTGGTATAAAATTGGGAAAGAAAGGGGCAGGGGAGAAAAAGGTCTAGAGCAGTGCTTCTGTGTTCTAGGTTCATCTCATACATAGTCTTTCAGCTTTTAGTATTTTTAGATTTTGACTCCTGCTCTCTCAGGAGTGGGCACAGGCAAGCTAGCTGCACACACTGTGTTCCCCATGGCAAGTTTTCCTCTCTCTTGAGCACTCACAGAGTGCTAGGAGTACTCAAAGACTGGTTTATTTTGCTCTTGATTACTTGGCTGTTGGTGTCTTTGATTTGCTTTGTTTCTTTGGGGACATCCCTCTGCAGTGGGGTGCAGAACCATCTCTTTTCAGATTGTCTCTATGCATTCACACATCTCACAAGTGCATAGGAGGTTAAAAAGCTCTGCCCTTTCCAAGAGCTCCAGAAGATTTCTGAGGCACCAATTTAGCTAAAAAATGTTCAACATGTAGGGTACAAAATGCAGCATAAACCACAAAGACACCCAGGTCTACACGTGTGTTGTACAAATCTGTGCCCGGTCCCCACACACCTGTGTGTACACAGACATTTGGGTATGTAGGAGTCACATGTGATGGCAATGCCACAGAGGGACATAATGAATGTTATCATGGGCTGTGAAAACACACTCCCACCCTCTCACCTGTGTTTATTCAATCTATTCATTTTTCATTCTTCTAGCTTTCAGGGAGCTATTCAGACAAATAACTAGTTGATATGTCATTATATGAGTGTATTTGTTATTAGAGATATGCAATCATATTCTTTTTTTATCAGACATCTCAACCTTTTTTCATTATTTGATTTCACAGTGTGAATTCATTCTGGTTTTTCACCTGTTCTGATACTAAATGGTCTAGTAAATGATAAGCTTTATCTCCTAAACCCTACAGTTAAGCATCATCAGGGTGTTGAAGATGCGTTGTAAGCAAATTGGACTGAAGGAGGCCTCCCTGGCCCGTTCCAATTCCAGGGTATGTTCAGGTGAGTGGAAAATGTTTGCTGCTAACCCCAGTGCAGAGCTTCCAGTTCATTGCACAAGAGATCCACTTCCATACACTTGATGCTGTGGTCTGTGGTCTGTGGGAGGAGGAAGAGAGCTCTGAGGAGCATCTATTTGTTATGCTGTGGGCTCTGGGGCCTGGAGCTGTGCAAAATAGCATTTGAAATGTCACTTTCTAGGTCATAGCAAGAGATGGTAGTGCTGACATCTTTAACCAGGCTGCCTTTGAGGAGCAAGCTCACCTGCATTGCACTGTATTAAACTCTGAAGTGATCAAGGGCTGGCACTGCAGGGTCAGCCTTCTCCTCCAGTGAGTAAGTTCAAGTCTCCATGTGTGAGAATGTTTTTATCACAAACCCTAGCTTTTTAACAGGTTATTAGCAAAGCACCAGCAGGGGGCCTGAAAAAATGAAAACTACTTTTTGATTTGTTCATTAAAATCAAATAATTATTTATAGTTGAATTGATCAAACTCTATAGTTAAAAAAAAAAAAAAGGTCCTTATTCTGCCTGCTTGATATTAAATGGTAAAGCAGCACAGGAGTGAAAATACCCTGGAGCTCTTTATCATCTTCATTATCTTCACTGGTGAAGTGAGTGAGTGAGTGGAGAGGTGTGAAATTCCAGCAGAGAGGAACATGCTGTTTTAAGAGGAAGTGCTGACATGCAGGCTACAATTAGACAAAAAATGACTGCTGACATTTAAAAATCATTACAGAGAGGAAATTGTGAGTGTAATTATGTCATCATTGACACTGTTCAAGTGTGCTGATGCATTTTTGCTGATCAAAATCAAGTGTTTATATTTGTAAATAGAATGCACTTAGCAACTCTATCAATGGAAATGTTCTAGCCAAGAACTACAGAAAATGAAGCCAAGTTGCTCTCACAAAACTTATTTTTTCCTTTTTATTGATTTTCAGTATTTTGATCTGAGAATCATATCTTGGTAATAGAATTGTTTCTTGTTATTTAGTATTTTGGATGACTGTTTGATTGAACCTTCTTTGTAGGGTTGTTTTGGTATGGTTTTTTGCACACAACAATAGGAATGGCCATTCTGGAGCAAGTCAAAGGTCCATTTTGCAAATGTGTGTCCTGTACCAAACAGTGGCCATCATTGGAGGCCTACAGGTGGCTTTAAGACAACAGTAAATATATAATTATATTAGGTATACCAATGCCACAGTTTCCAAAATCTGCTGGTCACAGACTTCAGAGACTATTCCAAAAAATCAGAATCATGAAGTCTCTCTGACTTTAGAAATAGTGATACTGGAGTCAGTGCAAAGGGAGACATGATGTCAGCAGGTGGCAAAAATGTAAATGTTATCATTTACTTGGAGGAGTTTGTTGACTGTGCAAATACTGGATTTTTGGCACTGCATTATTTAACACAGTTCTGCCTTGAGCCCTGTCACAAGACCTTTACCTATGACATATGTCACTCAATGACAGGGAAAAGTGACCAATCTATGATAGATACAAATGCTCAGTGCAGAATGGGCAAAATATGTGAAGGAGTATGTTTCTGGCTGATTCCAAAACTGGATTGTTTTTTTAATCTTGGAGATTTTGAATATTATATATAAATACACTTTATAAATGTGCAAACAGAACTGCTTACAAAGGCTCTTGATGGAAGAAAAGGTCTTGGCTTCTAAATTGAAATGTCCCCCCAAAAAATGTCTAAAATTGCTAGTTCTCCTGTGGATGGCATTTTGTTCACAGTATTCTGGAACATATTTATGATGGAAATTAAGGAAAAGACAAAAAGTGTGAACAAGATAAAGGATGCTTAATAAGGAGGTTTTCTACAGTATCAACACAGTTATTTTTGAAGGCTGTGGCAGAAACAAAAATATGAACATTGAATGTCAACTACTCAGGTTCAAATTAACTATTTCTCAGCCTGCATCTACCTAGCTCCAAAACACCCCTCAGTAGGTCTTTGCTATTTTTATAGGATTTGGTTTGTCTGTGCATTTTCTTTCAGTTTTTGGGGGGGCTTATTCAGTCCTCACTTTATTGCCTTTACCCTTTAGGAAAGGGGTTTTGCAATCCACCTATTAATTTTCTGGGTGTCCTCCTGCATCCAGCTTTTCTTCTTTTGACATTGGGTCCATCAGTTTCCATCAGTGTCCCTGTTGTCTGGATGTCAAAACACATATCCAGTCAAACTGTGTTAGCAGAATAACGTCAAGTAACTCTATAGTCACCACATCAGCGAAAGAGCTGCTTTCATGATGTCACTTTATGATTGGCTGAATACTTAATTCATTTTTAGAGTTATAAGGATTTCCCTGTCAAAACACAGAATCCTTTGTGCCATTGAAATGGTAGAAATCAGTAGTTAGGGAACAATCCACACTGTGTGTCTTGGGAGAGACCAGTCCCACAGGTATTTCAGATGACTGCTTATTGCAGCAGGAAAGACTGAAGAGCTCATCAAAGAGGGGGCCACAGAAATATGTAATAGGGCTTCATTAGAGCATAAAAATATGACAGAAAGGACAGTGTTATGTTACTGTGATTTCTATTATAACATTTATTTATAGGCTACTTTCATCTTTATCTCCCTTTTCACTAATTCAGGCCTTTCTAGATTTATTTTTTTCTTTGGAATCATTGTTTTCCATATGTCACCTTAGTGGAAAGCTTATTTAATTACAGATTTTAACAAGCTAAAGAAAATATAGTTTCCCCATTTTCTGCTTGTTTTTGAAAGACAGAAATCAAAAAATTCATCTTTCTCTGTGCAGTAAACTGGTGCCACATAACTTATCTCTTTAAAAACATCTTTCCAGAATGGCTGAACTCTGAAACTCAGCCATATCTTATAATTAGTGGTTTTAATTTATCTCTAAGCATATTTTAAAAACATCACTTTGTCTGAAATTTTGATAAACATAGGATTGACAGAGCATTGTTGAGTATCAGGACTGTCAAGTAGTTAGATCCCCACTCCTACCAAAGGGAGGCAAACACAAATCAGTACCAGTGAACCATGCTGAGCCCACCCAAAAGTGGGGAATTCAGCAGCAGTTCAATATCTGACCCCAAAAGCAGTAGTGGAAGGGCCTGCAGGAAACCCTCTGGATTCTCATCAGTGAATCAAATTTGCATGGTACCTTTGCTTTTAACTTAATGATGGTGGGGTTTTGTAGGATATTTTATTTTATTTATTATTCTTAATTTTAGGTTTTTGTTAAGACCAGGATGGGTATTCCATAACATCCAGATAAAATGTATCCACCTGCACTTCTGGAGACCTAAAGTCTAACCTGAATCTTCCTTGACATTACCTCTTTGAACACCTAGAATCTTTCAGTCTCTGATGTTAGCCCCTACAAAAGCTCCAGGCCTCTATAACACAGCAGCCTGGGCTCCCTTTGCATCACCTGACAAACAAAAGTGGTGTTGGGCTCAGAGTCTTGATGGGTGCTTTGCATGAGGCAGAAGGGAAAATAATCCCACTTCCCAAATAAGACAGATATCAGACAGATATCAGCACAGATATTAGAAAAAATATGGTAAGCAATAACAAAATGCAAGTCCTTGGAGACTGGAGAGTGTCTGCTTATATCGTCTGCCTTGCACAATATTCTGTATAGTTTATGCTTTCATTGCAAAACAATTTGTCAGCGTCTTATTTGCCAAGACATTGTCAATATAACATAATGCAAGTCATGAGCTGCTGTCTGACAGCCCAGTCCTGTAAGCTGTGTCCTTTTATGCATTAAGGACTCCTTCAACAACAAAAGTAAGAAGAACTATTTTTCCAGCAGTTCCTCAGACCACTCACACAGTGAGGTGTGACCTGCAGAAGTTCCACGACAATGAGTAAATGTCAACATTGAAAGACACCTGCAGTGCTGTTTTCTTGCATTAACAACAAAGTCAGTGCAAAGCAGTAACAGTGCTCAGAAGAGTGATTCTACTGAAGGACTTTGGGTTCAGCAGTAGGAGAGACCATGGAGCAGTTACAATAATCACTGCCATCTCTTATCTGTTTTGATTACATAGAAGGATCTACCCTGTCACTTATCAGACAGGGACCAAATTTTAAGCCCTTTAATCTCCTTTGTGAGTAAGTATCTATCAAAGCTGTCTTCTTTCATCACAACATCAAGGTAGATATCTTCCAATACACTTAAATAAGACTGGAAAAACATTAAAACAATGGAGCTCTACTGCTTCATGCTATTGCTACATGTTCAGTAATAGTAACAGAAAAGGGTGTTGCCTAGTTTTAGTAAAACATACTCTAATAAGAATTATTGTTTGATCCATTCCATTTTGAAAAGCTTCAGCTGAGCCTCCAACTAAGTTACACAGTCATAAATGAGACTACAGCAGTCTCCAAAACTGTTCAATCTTACAAATCCGTGCATGTAACATGCTCTTCTCACTATACAATGACTTAAATTAATATACGACCAAGGTGTAGATAAGAACATGCAGCAGCAAGTACAATGGCCACTGTGGGTAAAAGAGAAACAATTTAAAATGGAACAATATGGTTTATCAGCAAAAGATCTGCAATTTTTAAAAACTTCATTCTTTTCCCCTACAGTAAAGTACAACCAAAAAGAAGATCTGGAAATCTGAAAATATGGAAGCAGAATAACAATCCAGCAAAGAATGGTAAGAAAAGAAAAAGATATTATCCAAATTTCATTGTTGAAACATTTTTGATTCTGAAACTACTGGTAATTAGCACACTTAAGTTTTATTAATTAAACTTCAATTGTTATACATGTGAAATGAATTATGCAACCTGTAAATCTTAATTACATTGCTAATTGCAAGAACATTATGATCATTTTGTGATGCCTTAAATCAATCAAACATGTTTCTCAATTTTGGAGTTGATCAGAGCTGATCGCATTTTGAATATAACACACTGCTTGTACATTTTAACAGAATTTATATAATTAATTATAATATTTTGATTAGAGTTTTAAACACTAGTATCCATAAACCAGAAAAACACAGTAGTATTTGGATGCAATATGATATTAACACTTCATGCAGCAAATGCTTCTGGTTAAACAATTGGTATTAATTAGGCAAACATGCATCATTCATGCACTGGGGGTTTATGTCCATCACAGCAGTGAAGCAGCTTCAGATTGAGACACGGATGCAGTTGGCAGAAGCAGCACCTGTACTGAAACAGCTCAGGAGACTCAGGTGTTGTCATGCCAGGGCATTTGTAAACCTGCTCACTGTGCTCACATAATGTAAGTCAGTATTATTGAGAGACATTGAGACACTGCATCAATTTTATGCCAGATGAGTGTCTGGCTTCTCTTACCATCAGTTCAGCCTCAAGTAATTAATTTAATTATATCAAGTAATTCATTTAGTTATAAGTAGCCTCAGCTACTTACAATTAAATGTTGAAAGCAGTCATTGGCATGTCTGGTGAAAGCTGCCCTGCAAGAGGGACTGAAAGAGCCATCAGTGGCCCAGGGTAGGGCTTCATCTAAAGTACCAGGGTCCAGGTTGAGCACATGAATTCCAGAAAGTTGTTAAATGACAGGACAGATTGCTGTTAGAGCTCTGAGAAGAACCAATAATCTAGAAAACACAGCTTAAAAGGTAAAATTGAATAATTAGAGATAATTAGTGTGAAGAAGGGATACTTGGGATAACAGTTTGCATACACAGAAAAGACTGGTATAAAATGAAGTCATTAGCTTGGCAGAAAAGAAGTGAAAACAGCATCACTGGCAACAAGAAAGAATTGTACTGGACATTATTAGGAAAAGCTTTGTAATGCTAAGAACCAGCCCTTTGCTCTTTGTGAAGCTATGAAGGTGCTCTGTCACCAGGGTTTAACAACAGACTGGACTAACATCAATCTGAAATGAAGCAGATATGGCTGGGCCTATGCTGGGGCAGTCCTTAAATGACATTTTACGTCCTCAGCACATTAAGTTTTGTGGGATGCAGAAAGTGCTTCATATGCTGCTAATCCAGAAATTCTTGCAAGAACTGGCTTTCTGTAATGCTCTGCACTATAGATGGTTTTCCTGTTGGGACAATCCCCAGCTCCTTAAGGATTCTGCTGAATTGTGGCACTTCCCTGGGCAGTGGCTGCTGCCATCAATCTCATACCTACATCCAGCATCCAGCTCTGGATTATATTATTAAACAAGGGTGTAGTACAAACCTTCCAAACACCTCAATCCGAGTCAGACCTTACCATGAAGTGTGAGCCACAACTTACAAATACAAAATGTTATTTTCCATCAGCTTTAGTGATATCCATTGAAGTTTGAATAGTTTTCCAACTGACTGAGGCATGAAAAGGTCGGATTGTCCACTCCTCACAGAAAGATAACTCATAAGTGACTCCACACAAAGGTGTGCAGTCTTAGACAGAGACAAAGCTGGTGTAGGTGGGTGACCTTCACCAGAGCCTGTTTGCTGCTGTGAAAGGGTGGAACACAGCAGATCCTTTGCAGCTCTGGTTATGGTGAAAGATTTCATTGTGCTCTTCAAGTTTGCCATTCCACAAGGCAAAGTTCAGGTTGTGCTTCAGTAAGATCTGGGAAGCCAATTTATGCACTGTGCTTTGTGTCTATTTTAAGATCTCTTCCCTAGCCTGCCTTACAGCACTGAGCCAAATTCCCTTCAAAGCTGCATTCAAATGTACCTCTTAGGCTAAAGGCTCTAGTAAGCAAAATAAATTAAAAAATAAAAAAAAAAGCAAAGACAAATTAATAAGAAAGCTTCAAAATAAAAAATGTCTTTGTTTTGGTTTGTTTCTTTTTCCATCTGCATTCAATTCAGTATTTCAGGAGACAGATTTAGGGTAGAAAGTTTATAGGTAGTGCAAACAATTCCCTGGCACTTCTCTTTTTTCTTCATTGAGAGAAGGTCTAACTTCCTGCTTAGTAAAACAACTCCAGAGCTGATCACAGGAAAGATCCACCAACCTACTCCTGTTGCTGGTTGGGTGATCCCATGCTTTATTTCCCTGCAGCTGAACAACTCCATCTTCCTCAGATGCTTCTCAGCAGCCTCTTTGTACATGAGTTTATAGAAAAGCTTTTCAAATCATTCAAAAGCAAAGTAGGAATATGCCATGAGTGTACTTGTAGGTAAAATTAAGAAATATTCTGGTTTGATTTCTGAAGGTTGGCTACAAGCCCTGCAGCTGAAGTTCTCTAAATATGCTTTCAAAATAAAAAATACTCACTAAATTCCTCTTGAAAGAGTAAATAGTCAAAGCAGCTTTGAGCTTCATTTTGTGCTTCACTTGCAAATAGTTATGTGACCCAGCCTCACACCTCAGCCTCTAACTCTGCAACAGGTCACCCCAGCATAGTGTTACAGGCTTTAACCTTGCCCTGCCATTCATGCTTAATGTGGTCACGGCTTGATTTCTCATGGCATGCTAGGACTCCTGGCCAAATTTCATTGCTAACAGGGAAAAAAGTCATGCTGACAAACTGAACATTTCCAGTGCAATTACAGGAAGACAGAGTGGCTTTTCACTCCAAAAACACATATATCCACACACATATACATGTGTATATAGACAGACACACTCATATATGTGTATAATACCTTGCCTTTTTGGTGCATATAAGAGTTACAGTGCTCTTCGGAGAGAAAAGCAGCCATTCCCCTTGTCAGAGAGCTGCAACTTTGCCAGTCAGTTCAGTCTGAGAACGCCAAGTGAGCCATTTGAGACGTGTGATCTTTCAGCTGCACAGCATCCCATTCATCAAACGCTTCAGCAATGTAATATGTAAAGCTGGAAAAAACAGAAGCTGCAGATGCAAGAAAAATCAATTAGCAGGAACGCCCATGTAAGAAAAAAGGCCTGCACAGAGCCACCACATTGCCATTCTGAATTTCCTAAAGCTGCCTCCTCCCTTCTTTTGGGTGATCTTGGAACACATTCTGTAATTAGGATGAGAGGATAGGAGTGTTCTAATCCCCTAATTAGGCACTGATAATTTAATAGAACACTGCAGAATTTAATGTCACTAGGTAGCACTAAGCACAAAGTTGGTATTATATCCTTTTCTCCACTCCCCTGCCCCACCAAAAATTTCAGATATGGCAAGCCTCAACATTAGGAAAGAGGCTGTTATAGTTTGCAAATAGTTTCCATCTGGAAGAAGGCGCACCCAACAGAATTCAAAGAATGCACACTGCAATCTCAGTTACAGTGGCATAAATTAGGATCAATTCCACTGAGGTCAGAACAGTTATATCTGGGAGACACGTGAGGATTGAGGCTAACTAACTGCAGGAGAGTCAGTTCTCATCTCCTCTCCCATAAGTCAGGCTGGCCCTAGTTTCCAGTTGGACTCTGTCCACATAGTGGGCCCAACCTGGCTTTAAATTTCAAGAGAATAAATGTGGAGATACTGATTTTACTGGAGCTATTCCCGATTACAGTAGTGCAAAGTTTGACCCAGAGATTATTTTTATAGATCCAGGCACTGAGCAGTGGCCAGAAGTTGATGTCCCATTGCACTCTGGCCTTGCTGGACTGGAACATTCAGAGTACAAAGACATTTCTGGGTGATCTGGAGCACCACGTTTCAGAGACCCATGTTTGATCACAATTATTTCTCACTTGGATGAAGGCAGCAATTCCCAAAATAAAGTGCACATGTGGAACACACTTACCTACCTAGTTCCTCTCCTCCCCAGGAATATTTTTCGACTTGTTAACTACTGGAACCTGATCCTCATGTAATACAGGAAATGTGTAAGGGTGATACCACCAACCTTAGCAAAGTGCAAGCTGTGAATAGCACTGCTGAAGCTGAGCAGCCAGAAAAGATAAAAATGTTGGTATGCCAGCTGTTGACTGCTACTGCAGGTGAATGGCTTTTAGAAACATTTAAACCAGTTGGAGTAAAAACAGGCCAACCCTCACTAATGGTGAAAAGGTGAGAGAGAAGGTTATAAAGCATAAGAAGTGCAGTGGCCACATATAGTGACGTGAATAGCAAACAGTCTGCCTTTGATGGGAGGAAGGCAGAGCTTAGCAAGAGGCTACAGAAACACTGGTGTGAGCTGTAAGGCTCATATGGGTACTCCAGGAGGAGGACTCCCCCAGGTGTCCTCTCCCCTTGGAGAGGAGGAAGCAGCTCAGAGGCCTGAGGTCTGTCTTGCCACCTCTTCTCCCAGAGGGGTAAATGTGGCTCTGCACAGCTGAGTGCCCCTTAGGGCAGCAATTATGAGGGGAGTGAGAATGGTAGCTGTATATGAACAAGGCCCTATTAAGAATTCTCTCCCATTATTTAAGGTTGAACTGATGCAGAGTTTAATGAACCACTGCTGTCTGACAAATAATAAATACACCACACAAATGAATTTCAGGGTGAGTGAGACTCTTCATGAATTTGAATGGAATTTAGCAAATAGTCCCGGATGAAACAATGCAGAAAAAAATCTAAAATGTCAAAGCACTTCATTTTAGTATTCTCAAAATGGAGTGGTTCATTTTAGAACTGCCAAAACATTTTCAAAAACTTTCAAAACAAGCTTTTAATCTGTCCATTTTTAAATTGCTCTAAATTTTAAAAGGAAAGAGAAAAAGCTTTTAAACACATGAAACAGCTCAAAACCAAAAATGAAGCCATTCTTTTGAAGTACAACTAAATATTTTGGACTGAAAAAAATAATACTTTTCTTGATTTTTTTTTTTTTTTTTTTACTTTGCCAGCTGTATTTCAAAACTCAGTCTGACCAAAACTAAAATGCAATTCTAAAAAAAATAAAAATAGTTGTTAGAACCATTAACAAATATCTATAGACTCAGAGAGTGGTTTGGGCTGGGAGGGACCTTTAAGGGCCATCTATTCCAACTCCCCTGCAATACACAGAGACTTCTCCCACAAACCAGGCTGCTCAGAACCCTGTCCAACTTGGCCTTGAGTTTTCCCAGGGATGAGGCACCTCTTTGGGCAACCCGTACCAGTGTTTTACCACCTTTGTTGTAAAAAACTTCTTTCTAATCTAAATTCAAGCATTACCAAGCTTCTGTTCTTGGTCATCTACTGCCCAATTAATGTTTCTGAGTTTAATGGAGCAGAGTGAGTCCCATTACTTTCCAAAAACTATTTGAGCTTATTGATCTGTTTTAAATTGGAAAATCAGAAAATATTTGTTTTTATAACAGTAAAATAACAAAGGTTCCATCTGAAAACTCACAGTAAAAAACATTAACCATGCAAATAGTAGGTTTGGGTGCTTGAAAATATGACTGTTCTCTGCATCAGAATCTGTATCTGCTTAACCTGATCCTGGAGCTTTTTTCCAACCCAAGGTCCTTGAGCATCCCCAGTGCCCTGGCTTGCTTGCAGGCAGATCCTACTCTTGCAGAAGGAGTGGAGTGGGATATCAGCTCCCACCCAAAATTCTGTTCCACAGCAGCGCTGCTGTCACATGTGCTCCTGTCCCGCTCAAGCTCAGCCACGCAAGACATTGAAAATGTGGCACTTGCGAGCCCCTCACAAAGAGCATGGAAATGAAGCACCAAACTCCCATCCCCCTGAGAGGATCAATACTTTCAGCCAGAAATATTTGGCTTGCAGGTGTTTGGCTGTCTGATGAATAGCTCTAATTTTCTACAGAAAGCAGATACTTTTTTTTGTGGAAAAAATATGCTCACAAAACTCAACTTTTCCTTTAAGGAACAGATGGAGATGGAAAACGTTTAACCTATACAATGTAGCAACATGTGTGGTTTCCACACACCCCTCAATCTTTTCTGGATGTCCACTGACTTGCCTTGCTATAGGGAATTGCACTAAGGGTGATTGGCTTTGAACCCAAAACATTGCCCAGTTTCTCAAGCTCTATCAATGGATCTATCAATGTTTCCATGTGTGGACCTTGACTTTTCTCAAATACCAGTCCTGTTAGAGGCAGAACAACATGCTACTGTACTGCGTGTCACTGGATATTATGATCACATTCCTATGCTGGCCAAAGGGAAGAAAAGGGTGTTTTCAAGGCCTGTAGGCACAAAGAACCCAGAACAGTTCCCCAGGAAAGGGGAGTCAGGTTTTGTAGCTATCTCAGAGGCATGAAATGTTTTATTACCAACACACATATGCAGACATTCTAGACTTTATTTGCTTCCAAAATAAAAAGACATATTATTGCAATAGCAAAAGAAATTCATCTGTGTTTGAGGTTTGTTATGATTTGAGCAAAAGGAAGGAAATCCAGGGTCAGAGATCACTCCTTCCCTACTGTCTATCACAACAGGTTACCATCCTTAATTTTCCCCAACTTTGTTATATTGGAGGCTTGATCCTTAACTTTGAACTTTTTCCCTTTTCTGGAATTAAGCCAGAACCACAAAATATTTGAAAACACAGGCTTAATGGAATTGAATATAGTTTTTCTCTGTGAAAGTAAAACCAAACTGAAAGTGTTTGCCCTTTCAAAAGATGCCTTTAAAATTGACATGTTTCCTTCATATTTATATTGGCTCTGGTTATTTGATAAAAACTGTAGGAAATGTATTGCAAAATATTATTTTTAAAAGACAAATAAGTAAACTTTAATTTTTAAATTTTTTTCAGATATATCCTACATTATTTTATAAATGCTTTCCAGATTTGGCTTGACACTATTACGCATTTCAGGATTATCTGAGAGTTAATTCAATGATACTTTACTTTGGCTCTCCTTTTTAGCATTTTGATGTACCATTGTTAATTGATTTTAGTGTTCTCTTCAGGAAAATTTGATATAAAATCACAGGTTTGAAGATAAAAATTAAAAATACATATATACACAAAGGTAAAAATCTATATGCATATATACACTTATACATACATATACCTGTGCATACATATGGACACATATATATGGAGCCCACAGAAATTACTCATAAAAATGCAATGTGTTCAAGCAGCCAACTACAATAAGCACATCATTCATTACTTTAAAGTTCTATTGACTTTAGCGATAACTTTTCCTGAATAATGAATGTACATTCTAGACAGAGTAAAACTTAAGGAGTTTAACAAAATATTTTAATAGAGCTATGCTGGAAATAAAGAGAATTTCACAGAGGGAGGTTTCAGTGGCTGATATGGAGGGAGGAAATTTTCATATCAATAAATATGGTGGCATCTGCCAGGTAAAATGTTGTAATAATCCTCTGGGTGCTACTTCCCTCCCACTAATGTGTTGGACAGTTTAGATCAACACCATATGCCTGTACATAGAAGGAGCTGGAAACCAATGTAAATACAGAGAGAGAGATCATTTTGCAGCCCTGTTTTCCCTGCACTCCTGCTATCTCTGGGATAGGGGTTGGTGGTATGCACAGAATAATGGAAGAGGAGGAAAACAGCCCCAGGAACAGGTCAAAGCATAGAGGGAGAAAGCACTGGGGGGAGGAAGAGAGAAGGCAGGGAAATATTTACAGAGAAGCTCTTGCAGCTTCTTTCTGATAGACTGAGGTTTTCATTCTTGTCTGTATCCTCTTCATGTCCTCTTCCCAACTTCTGACATTGCCTTGCTTTGACCTCAGGTGGGAATTGTGCTCCTAAGGCTGAGCCAGACTGCTCACCCACACCTCACCCTGTCCACTGTGCTTCTCTAATGTGGGCTAGCAGGAGTCCATGGCAATGATTTATTATAAACTATGTGCAATTGAAGTTCTCTTGTCCTTTGGGAAATATTTGTAGATAGAGATCGTTATGTAGCATCTGTAGTTTCCAAGTATCCATATGCAGGATAAATTAGATGAAAAATTATTCCCTGACTCTGCATTTACACTGGAGTCTTCTTGGCAGAAAAGATTGTTTACTTATTTGTGGCAGTATAGCAAGACCTTTCCCCTATTGTTTGCAAGCTTTGGCCAGCAGATGAGAAATATAAGTGACTTCAAATTAATATTTGTATCAAGCTCATTTATGAGTGAATTAAATTACTGCTTCCAAAATGAATGTCAGAATTAGCTCGCACTGTGCTTCACTGGCACTGTTGTATTAACATTTATGGTGTCAGGCCTATTCATTTTGACATACAGAGCTCTCCTCTGCTGTCACCAGACAAGTTACTGTCTGTAATACTACAAGGCACGTGGACACGTAGTGAGATTCAGGTGGAACTCCAGAAAATTAGCTCCAAACAATTTCTATGGATTACTTCTTCAGATAATGGGCAGTACTGAATGATGCATTATAGCAGAGGCAAACGTGTTTCTGTGAAAAAATACTAAACCACATGAATTGTCTGTTTTCTGCATGGACAGCTGTATAAAGTCTCCTTGCATTGTTTTTTAAGAGCTCTGGGCTGGTCTGTCGTTTGTGAAAATGGTTCCATGTTTTTTCCTCATAGCCTTAGGACTAATACCATTATGTTTTTCACCCTTTAGTGAAGAAGTATGTTCCTACCAGAGGAGAATTCTGGAGTAAATAGAATAAAAATAAGCAAAACATTTGCAGGTCATCACATCGGTTATGTTTTTTAAAAAAACTTGGGTCAGAAACATTGTGGTCAGATTTATTGCAATACATCCCTAGTAAAATAATGAAAAAATAATCACTCAATTAAAAGTGCCAGAATTCAAACTAAGTGTTATTCATAAAAAATGGTTCAGTTAGCTGAATCCATGGTGTGACAGTGACAGCTATAATAGAACTCAGCCATGCTGTGTTTTTTTTCCTCTCAAAGAATTCACAATGTGTTTTTAATTAGAGGGAATCCAGTTTTCAAAAACCATGACAGGTTTCTGTGCCACCCGTCTGCCATACCTGGTCCAGTAATGCCAGCATGATTTAAAAATTACGGGTGGCCATGCGACCCAGGGCTTCAAACCCCAAGCCAGGGATAGTTTCTACTCCACCATTTCAGGTTTTCCTGCAGGAAAGGTATCCTCAAATTAAAAATAGTTGACTAGACAGTAAATGAGAAGGTCTAAATAATGCCCAACTACTACAACCACAGAAAGTTGCCAGGCTCAGAGCTGAACTGTGTGGCTTTTATGCTAAAATTGTAAATTTTTTCCCCCTCAAAACTGAAAGAGGGCAGGGATTCAATATTTTCCCTTATATTTTTCCTAAATAAAAGAGATTTCCAAGAGTTTAGCTTTAGTTCTAAGCAGACAAAAGGAAGTGGGAAGCATTTTCTAACCAAACTGTGCAGTGACATCGTGAGGTACATGGTAAAGTTAAACAGTTGAGTCAATTTCTTGGTGCAAGATTCCCATCTGAGGGCAACTTACCTTATTTTGGTGTTTCTGAAGCCAGCAGGACTGTTTCCTAAGACAATGAATGGGGTAAGGCCTTGTTCATGAGAGATTCACAGAGTGTAGAGGCGTCTCTGACAACAGAAATAGCAGCTGAAAAAATTATTTACATTTAAACAAACAGTATTTCAAGAAATGCTGAGAGATTTGCACAATAATACATAATTTACAACAGGTAAAAACAAAGAAGGCTGGATTCTAAATTTTAATCTGTTTACTCTTCCTGACAGCTAAACTCTTCTTGCTCCACAACCACAAGTCCTCAATGTCTATGTTTTTACAAAAGGAAGCATTAGACTTTAGACAGGTGTTGGACTCTGGGCTGATGGTTCCCAAGCAAAGAAAGTTCCAAAGTCAAATGAGGGTTTCTATCTCTGTTTTTAGAAAGTGCAGAAATAACATTTCTAATTTCTCATAAAGTGAGAATTTATAGCCTAGAGTCCTACATAGTGTCTGTAACTGCAGTACTGTTAGGCTATGACAGAGTTTGTCCCATGGATAATGTTATTTAATTACAGATGTATAGACATACATAAACACACACAAAGCAACAAAACTGTATTCAACAGATAACTTCAATAATGAAAGAATTGGATAATATAACTGAGATCTTTTACACAGGACTAATCCCATTTACGTCAATGGAATAATTTGCTATGACAAGGGTTTAGAGGGTCAGGTCTGTGTAACAACCATCTGTGCTCCTTAGGTTCTATCCTCAGATAACATTATTCTCCAGCAACAGAAAGAAAATGCCATGCTGACAGGTAACCCAACCTATTTGCAAACAGCATGCCAGGCCCCTTAGTGCTTGGATGTGACATTTGACTGCAGTTGCTTTCACACTTTGATTTATTCTGTGCTCTCACCATTGCCCTGTTCCCCCTGTGCAAATTCCTGCAGACATTAGCATGGACACTGTCACCCTGCTTGTCCCCTTGTCACAGCTGAGCTCTGAGCTCTCCAGCCAACACCCTGAGACTGACCCCAGCCAAGGTGGGGGCACTTCATGGTGCCCTGTGCATGGAAAATGGGGACTGAGACACTCAGGGCTGTGGCAGCTACTGCAGCAGGCACCACAAACCCTAATTGTTACTGGGAACACACTTCTGTGGTAAGGCACCAAATGTTGAGCCTTCTGCAAATGTTTTAAAGTTATGCAAAATAACCTTCACTAAAGTATAATATTGCTGCTATTATTATACTTAAGAAATTAATCAATTTTATGTATTTTCCCTAACAAATGTTCAAAGGAAGACTAGGACCAGACTGCAGGAATTGGCATTACCCGCTACCATAAGTTAACAGTGTCTTTTTTAGGCAATATTCTGTCTGTAAAACAGACAGATGTAAGAATTTATAACTTAATTCTGATAAAAGTATTGCAAAATCGTGATATAGTTAAGAGTTTTTTTAAGACACTATGTATCAAGCTTTTAGTTTTATTTTTAATAGTTTAACTTGCAAACCAGAGAGGCGTTTTCTTAAAACCAAAGAGAAAACATGTCCCTTCTGCAATGAGCAGTACCGAGAGAGGATAAGAAAGCTTATCAGCAATATTTGCAAAAACTGATTTAGGGTCAGCATCAGAAACTCTGGATCATTAAACGTCTTTGCCAAAGGCAGGTTTCCCCAAGAACATGAGAGAATTAGATTTCTAGAAAAGGATACCAAAGAAAGTAGAAAAAAAATGAGATGTCAGTGGATGGAGAAGGGCTTTAGGGACATCAGTATATTTTCTGAGAAGCTTCTCAGATGTGAACTTTCCCATGGAGTAACAAATCCGCTGCAATGGGAGAGGATTTCAGAAAGACTGGCAGATTCTTCTCAGTCAGAGCAAGAACATCCTCACCAGCTGAGTGCCCAGAGCCCCTGGTAACTGGCAGTCCTGGACAGGGAACCAAGCTCTCCACCTGCCAGAGCATCTCAGCCTGCTCTGAATAGCAAAACAAGCCCTGAACCAGACAAAAGAGTACTGCAAACCTATTTGGTAGGGGCTAGGGCACTCTCTGGCATCTGGGAAATTGTGATCCAAATGCCTGTTCCAAAGTGGAGTAGAGAATGTGTAGGGCACAGAAAATGAGAGTGTAGTAAAGGCATGAGAAACCAACTCAGCCACTCAGGAGCTTCAGACTTGAGTCAGAGCACCTAGAAATGAGAGCTGATGGTCACCTTTGAAGCCTGATCCACAGGCACCACATAATTAAAAAAAAGGACAGTGTTACCTGTGTTGATGTACTGTGAATCCTCAGCAGTGTCATCCTGACATGAATCCTCATCTCTTGCAGGAGGATTCCTGCTGCTTCCCAGTAGTGCTGCTCCTAAAGTGACTTAAAGGAAAAGATTCATCAAGGAGGGGAAGCAACCGAGGTGAGTCTAGAGGAAGACATCTTCATCACCTAGTAAAATCTGTTCAGTCAACTCCAGCTAATGTGCCTCCCAAGCTGTAAAACAAAAATGGATTATGTGTAGTAGTACTATAAGATCAGCATGATACTCCAAGTAGTTTCCAATTAGCATAAATATAAGGTTATCATAGAAAAATGTTGCTGTAAATCTTCACAATCTAGCATTTTAACATTCTTCCTAATGCTTCCTATGAACAAAGTGATGAAGGGAGGAGATAACTCCCATGCTGTGCATGCACACTGCAGCTAAACTTTCACTGTCAGATCTCTATGGCACACAAGAAGAAAATAAACCACCAGGAAGTATCAACAGTGACTTTCAGAGGAAGAAATGCAGCATGAAGCCATGCAGTTTTGCTGGAATCGGGTGAGCTGGACACAGAGTTATGTGAAGCTCAGAACTTTAGTTTGGTTTTGCTTCAGCAAATTGTGCCAGGAGGCTGGTTTGCTTTGCTCAATTTTCCAACAATGAATTTTAAATTTTTGTGTGCTGGAAAATCAGAGATAGTGCTAAACCTAGGCAAATTCTGCCATGTTCTCTCTTCCCTTGCATGTTATCAGCTCAGAGTTGATATGCTCTCTGATAATGTGGAGGTACAGTAGTACCATGTATGTTCAGAATCATCACACAAAATGTTTCAAGAGCAAACAGAAGAAAAGGCCTAGTGCTGGCTTGATATCACCCATTGCCACAGTCCTTCCAAGATCACTTACTATCCCTAGAAAGAGAACATAATTATTTTTCTGGGTCAAGGACATGCATGGCTGGTGTGATCTTGAAAGCTGCAGATCCATGCCTGCCAGCCATCAGCTTTGTTTTGTAAATACATTCCTTCCCTCTATGAAACAGCAAGCCCAAATTTTCAGGTTGGGTGGGACAGAATCACCTGGACACAGGGCTGTGCCAGGGTAACAGAAGGTGCAATACTGTGTGCTTAGTGAAATTGGTTTTTGCATGGGAATTCATGTAATGATTTAAACCAGAGTTATGGTGGTTCACACTGGGCTGGACCAGGTGAGATTATCATCAGTGCCAACTCACACCACTGCACTGTTGTAACAGAGTTGTTTCAAGTTAATTCCTCACAGTTTCTGTGGATAGAGAATTGTCCCAGAAACTTCTAGTCTGGCTCTTCTAGCCAAAAATATGATTCAGGGCTGTCAAAGTGAGACAGAGTGGCTGGTGTAACACAGTGTTCTGACAGGAGCAGCACTCCATGTTCAGGGATTAGCACAGTATAGCCTGAAGTGCAGGCTTTGGTTTCCCAGCAGAGACTTTTGATCCACCCCTTCTTCATGTGCCACACTCCCAGCCCTATATGACCAAGAAGGTGCTTTTGGAAGAACATTCTGTGTCCCAGTGGTTGCCTGTGCACAAGGACTGTGGTTACCAGCCTTTACAGCAGCTTCAGTAATTAATGGCATTTCAAATCTTCATGCTACTTTTTGACTAATTACTATATCATGCATTTGGCTTGTGTAAAAAGTACAGTTCAGTCAGAGATCTAACCACAGAAAAGAACATTTTTAAAAGAGTGTTTATATTTTGTAAAGATTAAAGAAACTATATGACATTTTCCTGGATCTATAAACAACACGAAGTAGAATGAAGCATTGGGCCAATAACAATGTCAAAATCTTGTAGAAAAATGAACATGAAAGCTCAACTTTACCAAATAATTTATATTTCAATTTTTCTGGCTTTGTGATATATCATTTATGCAAGAGAATAGTTGTTATTAACTGCTTTTTCTGAAAATTAAAAGCCAAAAGATGTTCACAGGTAAGCAAATTTTTCTACATCTTTGCTGTCAGAATTGAATCCACTGATTATATTAAATGCATTTTCCTGGCTACTCTCCCAATTCAATTGGAGAACAATTCAAATCATGTTTCTTTGAACATTTAGCAGCTGGCAATTGCTGGCTGCAGAGTACCTGCCAAGAAGACACCGTGCTACAAACAAAATTATACACCTACTTACATGTACACACAGAACAGGTCGTGTTTATCCTGCACTAATACCAGCTTCCACAGAGCTGGAATGAAGCACCTTCACTAGGCAATTGCTTCAGCAATAAATTTGCCTCTATTATTGCTTTGCAGGATACATTTCTTGGAGAATGAGCAGTAGCTGCCAGTATCTTTGTCTACTGTGAGTACAGCAATAAAAAGAATTGATCAGATGAGTACTGAAAATGCAGTTCAAATGTAGAATAAGTTTCTACCTTGACCATTCAAGCAATATAGACAGGATAGATGCATTCTGTCTGTCTGATCACCCTCAGGATATGGATCTCCTACTGGCATTCTTCTGGTGGGAGCAAGAAATAATTACAATTGCATTTGTTCTGCAGTGGCGTTTTCTTTCCTTATTGCTCCTTTTTACCCCACACTGAGAATGGAGATTGCAAGATCACTGCAAAGCAATGCTGTGGCACAGTAGGCATTAAAAGGCCATAAATGTATACAGGGAATTATCATTTAATGCAGTGAATACAAAAGTGAGCAGCTATGAGTCGGAGGATGCCTAAGGTAACATCATTGAATTCTGGTTACTGGAAAACAACAGCTAGGAAAACCTGCCAGATGGCTGAGGAGCTGACAAATACAGGAAAGTCCCAAGATTTGGAAAAAGGGTTTGGAAAAGGGGAGAAATCTAAAACTTATCCCTTGAGCTTAGCTAGCTTTTGGAGACAGTGTCAGGTCTCTCCTTTCATGGGGGCCCCACTCGTAGAGGGATCTTCCTCACAATATTAACACCATGGCTTTGTGGTGGAGACAGCCTAGTCCAGAGCCACATTTAACCAAAATTCTTTTTAGTGTTCTGGCCACTCTCACTTTGGAGTATTCAGGACCCTGGGTCAAGGCTAAATGGTGGTGGGAAATGTGGCCTGCTCCAGAAGTGGTGGTGGAAGTCACTGCACCTGAGTACCTGCCTGTCCTGGCTGCTGCTCCAGACACTCCAGGGTGAGTGTATTTGACTGTCAGGCTTCTCTGTGCCCTTAGAAGCTGCAGTTTGCAGTGTGCCCAGTGCTGCAGTGCCCTGCTCTGGCACAGCTGGCAGGGGCTCTGCCCTGCCGGACCCAGAGCAGCAGGGCTGGCTCCCGCAGCCACCTGTGGCACATCATGGAGACCAAACTATCTGCAAAGTCCTTGGTGTCCTTGGTACCCTCCCCAGCACCTTGACATGTGCTAGCCAGGGAAGCTGTGATTTGGACATGGCTTGGTACTTCAAACTGCAACAAATTGCTGCCAATAATAATTAAAAAAGGAGTTAGTTAAATGCATGGTATGAATGGGAAATAAGATTAGAGATGACACTCAGACCAGGAGGCCTTTTTCAGGCTGTGGAAAAAAATAGACCACAGTTATTTTTCCCACAGCCTGGAGAAGGCCTCATGTCCTAAATGTCATCTCTAATCTTGCTTTCTATTTCTAGTGTATATTACACTGCTCTGCCAGTGCTGCCATAGTTAAAGTGGTGTCAGTGTTTCCATTGTAAACCCCTATTTTCAGAGGTTTGTAACTCAACCATAAAAATTTTGCTCTGGGCTGAAACTTAGAAAACAAGTTCTAGAACTAAAACATATTTAATTTTTTTTCTTCCTGTTATTAAAAAAATCATATTTTAAACACAAAATTTTGTAAGCCATTAGCCTATAAGAGAAACACAATTTGTGAACTTTGAAATTACTCCAAAAGTAATATTAACAGTTTTTTGAGGTAATCGTGAACTTTTTTTTTTCTTTTTTTTTTAAGAATGAATAGCCATACAATCAGGTCAAATAATTGGAGTTTTAAAACATTGAGTAAATATTTATAGGACTGGATCAATAATCTGCATTTTATAAAGGCTCCTAAGTACATATTTATATAATAAAATATAGAAACAATGCATCACAAATAGTCAATAACATGCTTTTAGAAAACTTCATAAATGTAGTTACACAGGCCAATAGTCTGCAAGGGATTTTTTCCACATGAAAAGGGCGTCTATTTAGCTAAGAAAACCTTACTCTTGCAGAAATACTCAGATGGGGTTCATCCATCTTTCCCTTTTCCTTGTGCTGCTGCAGTGACAGAGCTGCATATCCAGTTTGGGTCAGGCAGGAAAGGTGCCACACACACTGCTGAGGTTTGCAGAGCACCCCAGGAGGCTGCACAAGAATCATTTGAAGTGAGACAAAGGGGTTCTGGCAAGGATTTAAGTAATATCATTGACTTCTGGTTACTGAAAACAACAGCTAGGAAAACCTGCCAGATGACTGAGGAGTTGACAAATACAGGAAAGTCCCATGATTTGGAACATAAGAAATACTGAAACAAATAATAGAAATATATATTTGACAGGGAAGTACCACTAGAAGTATGGCTTCAATCATTACATGCACTCTGCCCTTATTTTGTGTGCTGAAAGACATCACTATTTTAACAGACAAAGACTTTGATTTTGCAATTGGATTTTCACCAGTGAATCCTATTGGAAAGTTTTTGGGAAAGGAATATCTGACTCAGAATGTACATTTGAAGAGCAAGAGATTGCTGTAATTTTCCTCACTGAGATCTAAATAAAACCCGTGGATGGCAATCACATTGGGAGTTTTGCAAAATTAGTTCAAAGGACAATCCAGAAGTACTAATAAAATCAGATCATAACTTTCTGTTCACACCAAACTAGATATATCTGGGTTAAGGCATCCTTAACCCAGATATATCTAACCATCTGTATATTCCATTGACCTCTAACACATAGATAAATACAATACCATTTAATAACAAGGAAGACAATTATCAGTATTCTTATTCATAGTCTGGCCTGAATTTTGTTGTAAATACTAGTATTAGTCTTGCTTCAGGTATTGTACCTAATTTATTTATTACAGATGACATTTTTCTAATAATGCTTCAGTTCAGTTCCTACCTTTATTTTATAACCCCAATTTAAACATTACAAGGCTTGATTTTATAATCCCTAGAATAAAGTCCATTAAAGTCACTAAATCACTTGAAACCTGGTCCAAATCCTGCTGAGGTGAATGGCTCTCTTGCAGTCAATTAATTTGGAATGATGTTTTACTCCCCCTAAAACTCCAATAAAATCTCTGTTAATGTTTATGGGAATTGAAAGCATACATTCCCTTTACTTAAATGGCTAAATCATCTTTCCTATTTTATAATTTAAGATATACATGCTTCATATATAGGTAGATCTTGTGATAAGCTTTATTCAGCATAAAGATTCCAGTGTCCTGGCAATGACAGGAGGACTTAGTTGTCCATCTCCTTATTCCCCAAGGTGTCAAATTAATTTTAGTGAAGCTACTGAAGTAAGGTACAACATGGAGAACAGTATTAGAGCCTGATCATCAATTGTAATTTTAAAAAAATTTATATTCTTCTATCATTATATTAAGGGAATACTTATTTAATGTTGGCTAAATTTCTGACTCTTACAGGAAATGTTGCATCTATTTCATAATTGACCTGACTTGTAAAGTTATAAGTGGGTAGCTACTAAAAGACCAGAGAGGCTATTTTGGAAAATGTGACTGGAAGCATATTTTCTTTGAGAAAAGGGGAATGGAAGACTCTAATCCAAATATAGTACAGAGAAAGAAAAAAATAAAAAAAAATCTGGGAGATTTCAATGTTTTAATATGCTGAAACACAGGAAAGTATGCACACTGTGGCCTAAATTCCCATTACCTTTCTCATGCAATAAACATTACTGGGTTCATAGGGACCAAATTTTTTTATCCTTTCATCTTTTTTTTATATCTTATTCACAGTTGCAGTGTCAGCACTCTGCAGGATTCACTTTAAGCACTGGAGCTTTCAGATGGAACTTCTCAGTCTTTCAACATTTAAGCAATTATTTGTCTAAATTTATGATTGTTTCTTTGCCAAGAGAGGAGCTTAGAAAGAGGATGGACTCCTCCAAACACACAGTAAACACTCAGCAAATGAAAAGGCTCCTGACACCATGTTTTGTTAAGAAATTTACAGCAGGTGACCTGCCCGTTTTCATGGTGGCAGCAACTGTGTTATTCACTCCACGTAATGAATTGGGAGGTTATGCTAATCTGAAGAGGGAAGCTATCAATTGTATATGTCCAGACCATCTCTCCCATTGATTTTGTAATTAATGATGAATGTACATTTTGGGAGGGAGAGATTGCTGAGGAGGGAACTTCACATGCAGAATAAAAATGTTACAGTAGCCTAATCAATTAGGTATGGCTGACAAATGGGTGAAGGATGACACAACAAAGCACTGTGCTTTAGCAGTGGTCACAGAGAAGGTGTCATATGATATCTGTATTAATCTTTCCACAGGTTAAATGTGATCCCTTGCATCAGCAGGACCATGAAAAAACCTATTTGGTATCTCAAAATCATGTGTCTTTGATGCTGACTTGAAATCTGCTTGCTTTGTTTACAGACAAAAACATTGTAATAATGCACTAGGTGCCAAGATCATTTGTAATTTGAAGCCTGGCAACAGGCTTAAAAGCCACTTAGAATATAATTTTAGGTAATTATTAGCACACTTGGACATGGGCTTCACCAGTCTGAAGTGTCAGGAAAAGAAGGTATGCCCTTGGAAGTGGGCAGTACATGCTCTGCTGGATGCAGCCTGTGCAGAGGTTCCTCCCTGCATCCCCAGCAAAGGCCTCCCAGCCTCTCACTGCAGCAGCAGCTGCCACAGGATGAAGTGACAGTACATGTAACCCACTTAAATATGTTTGGAAATACAAGGCAAAACAAGACTTACTTTGGAGTGAATAAGAAACACGTAGGTCAGTTCCTAATTCAGCAAGTGCTGGTTTTTATACAAAACAGCACTTCCTTTCCTGTAATGGTTCAGGAAATTCAGTTTTGTGACAAAAGCTCAAAAGCTAAAACATATTCTCTTCAAGGCAAGACTGGCTTACTGAACAAGTCCAGTAAGCCAGTCTTGCCTTGAAGAAAATATGACTCTTCAAGTCTTCAAGACTTTTACCTCACTGCAAATTAAATTCAAGCTCAGCACACTATTAAGAGGAGAAATCACTTCTTTCTGCATAAATCAGGGTTAACTTGCCTGATATGTATAGTATCCTAAAAAGATCCATCCTCATGTAATTCACAGGGCCCTTCAGAGAACTTGCATTGAAGGTAAAACTGAAGGAGCTGCACAACAATCCTCTGCCACTGCACTGTCCACCTCTGTGTGTCACAAGTACACCAGAAAGAGTCATCTCTCAAGGTTTGGTGCTGGGGGGTTTGGGTGGATGGAAGGGGTGGTGTTTGTTTGAGAGGCATGGCCATAGCAGCCATTCCCTGTGCCACACAGGGAGCAGAGCAGTGATGTGCACACACAGCACCCCACAGACCCTCACCAGTGAGCTCCTGCAGGAGCCCTCCCACCCAGGAACACTCAGCTAGGAGATCAGATCTGTGGGAGCCCCAGCTTTGCTTAACTCACCTTTCAGGGTGCACAGGGTTGATGACTGCTCTCAGATACTGCTTACACACACCTTGGACCAAGAAGCTCTGTACAATTTATAACGACTGCAACAAGCTGCAGGCACAATATAAAAATCTGGATTTCAGTAACTGGAAACGTTAGGAACATTAGTAATATCTTCTAAAGAGAATTTGTGCTCCTTAAATTAGAGGTCCCCCTCACTTCAATGCAAAACAGGAGTAAGCCATTTCAGCATAGTGCTGTACCCTCATTAACAATAAGTATGAAAAGGAGCTTTGCCACTCCATCACAGTTTAAGTTCTTGTCACATAGCCTCAGTTCAGCACAACATAACATGTCATTATTCTACTTATTATCTCCACCTTGGACACCAGCAATCTTTTCTAATTATAGGCAGGTAGATTCCTGAAATGGTGTTTCTTTCTCCTAGGAGAACATACAAATGGTATGTGTGTTTTTTTTATCAGTGAAGATGGCTGGAAAGGTTATTAATTTTGGTAGTTAAGAGTAGGTTTTCCAATGTGTAAAGGTCAAAGAGAGTAAGTTGTATTCACTTGAGGACTTGCATTGAGCTGTGTGTTTGTGGGCTGGAGCTGAATGGGAACTGAAATGTTTTGTGGTTTCCACTGTCCTAGTTCTGTAAAAAAATTACTGGTTTCATTGGATACAGATAGCTTGGGGAATGTGGGGTTTTTTTTAGTTTTTCCAAGTACTTTGTTCACATAGTAATACCCCTGTGTCCTAGTAGGTATTGCAAAGTAAGTTAGAGTGGGTACTAGGGCAGGGAAAGAAGGAGAGGAAGCAAGGCTAAATGTCATACTGAAGCTTAGGAGCCTAGAAGGCAAGAGATGGACCATTACAGGATCAAACTCTAGAAAAATCTTTACCTGTTGTTCAAAAGTGCAAAGCACAGAGTACAACAAAGACATTTAAGATGATTTGTCTTTATTTGCATGAATGTCTGTTCTGTGAGGTGTATAAGAACTGCTACAGGATTTTCCTAAAGGAAATAATAATCCAAATATCCAAATTCAACTTTATAGGGGAATAAATCATAAAACAGACAAGATAAATACCATAATAAGGAAGAAGGAACTGTATTGGTGCACCTTTTCACATGGAAATTTGGGTATGGGTGGAAGGAGTTCATAATTCGTTTTACAGTTTTGTCTCTTGAGCCATTTCATAAACAAACTCCTATAAGATTACAGTACCCACCTTAGTTCTGTCTCTGGAGAAAGTTTGTAAACCTTTGTTTAAGTGTTTCATAAGAGCTCTGTGCTATTTCAGTTTCCTTAACTGTATTAAGTTATTCAAATCCATTTTGACTTCTGAATTAAGCACAGGAGTGAACTTTGTGGGAGTCCCAGCTTTCCCTACAACTGATTTCAGGTTTGGGATGCATTGTCTGAGGTACATTCTCCAGGGGGTCCCTGCGCTTAAAAAAAGGAAGTAAGCACATTTCAAAGGGTAAAAGGTGCCAGGGCCAAGACAACTCCAGGTAATATATCATGGAGGTGGAGGAAGTGGGGTGTAAGAAAATTTTGGGAAGATGCTTGTAATGTTCCCTGTATTTTTCTTGTATGGTAATACTTTATTGACATCAACTACAGCCATCTGACACCACCATTAAAAAAGAAAGACCAAAACCAAAAGAAGAGGTTGGGCCTCTTCAAGACCTTTTAGCCTCTCCTTAACAGCCTCTCCTCAAATATAAGTGTCAAATATTGTCCAGACATTATTTTATTGGTATTTTGAGACACTTTATTTTTCAGGACTGGGCACTTTTCCAAAAGCTTGTGGCTTGAATAATTTTGTGAATTTCTATGGCCCATTTTATTTATAGGGTCAGAGAAAATGATTATAGTCACCTCTTCTGTCTCAAAAGCAGAACAACCTTAAACTAGCCAAGAAATCAATGTTTCAAGTGACAGAATTCTTTTTAATGAAATATCTCAGTAATCTAATTTTTTTAACACAATGACAATCAGAGCCTAATGGAAGTTCCCTTTGTCTTTTCTTAAGGAACACCCCCTCCAATAATGTGTTTTGTATCATGGCAGATATGTCTTCCCTGAAGACAGACATTTTGCAACTGGAGTGCCATAAGTCAAGTTGCTTTTCTTTATTTTGTATAATTTAATTATTTTTGTTATTTGGGTTTTTTTCTTCAACTGGGTAAGTTTTGGACATTTTTCATTTCTGTCTTCAAGATGTAAGGAATCACACTTAGAAATTCAAATAATTTCATTCTACTTGATTGTGGGGTTTTATAATTCAAGTGTCCATTTCTTTTTCAAAACATTTCTCAACACACCCCATGAAAACCAGCATCTCTTACCATAAGCCTTTCCTTATTTCTATCTCTGGACTTTATATTTACAACACAACTAAAATTGCTGAAGTTGAGATTTTAAACCAGTAAAAATGAAGAATTTAACAAACATGAATTCTGTATTACCTGGTCCAAAACACCAAAGCTACCCAAATCTTCCAAACTGATTTAATGATGAAATAGAACATAACAGCTGTATTTTTCATGTTATTTCACACCAGGTTAAAACTCTTTTAGAATCCAGAATGTTAATTTGCTGCTAATGTGCTGGTTTCTCTGAGCCCCAAGAGCAACACTGCTCCCACCACTGCCTGCACAGGTCCTGCACCATTGGTACAGTTTACACACTGTCCTTTCTTTGGACTTGTGCTTTAAAGGTACGAATTCACTAAGGTACATTTTCATTCTGCAATAGCAGTATATTGCTGGAAATTAGGAACAAGCAATCAGAGCTCATCTGATTCTGTTCAACTTATTTTATAATATCATTTCTGCAAAAGCCAGATTTTTATCCTGCTTTGGTCTATCTATGAAATACGAGAAATAAATTCACAATGAAGGAAATACTATCACAGTTTCTAATAGCTTTTCCTCATGGGCAATATGAAAGACTTTTTTATTTGTTCTGGGGTATCTAATAAGACTCTGGGTCTCTCAGGTCTGTCAACTGTTACATCTACTTGCTGCAGCTTTGCCCCATACAGCAGAGGTGTCTCATTTTTAGAGCATAGTTTAAAATTGTGCTTTTACTGGCACGGCAGGTTTGGTCAGTTAAGGACCAGGTGATCATCTGCTGGCTAAACAACAGATTATATATCACAGCATGCAATAATGGGAAAGAAAAAAGTATCTCATTACCCCCCAGCCCTTCATACACAGCCCAGACCTCTCCTGACACCAGTAAGGCACAAGAGCAGTGGTGTTAGAATATTGAGATCCACAGTGGATCATCTCAAATGCCCACTAACCCCAGGGTTTATCTCCAGCAGGGTTTCCAAGGAGCTGAGCTGGGAAAAGCAGAAAGAGGGCATGTATGTATGGCACACAGGTTGTCCCACAGAACAACTATTTTTACCTGCTAGGATTTTCTGAGTGGTTTCAGTTTCTGCAATGTAATAGTTCTTACTTAATTTCTCATCCAGAAGGTTGTGCAGTCTTTCCTTGAATCCATGTAAAGTTAGAGCAGCCCCTACATCCTTTGAAAAAAGGTACACATCTACTGCCTGCTGCATGAAGAAACCAAACTTTATTTGATTTCCTTTGAACTTGGCTCCTACAGCCTTCATTCAATGGTTCTTTTGCATCTTTTGCATTAGAAGAGACAGCAAAGACCCAGCTTTGCCCATTGTGCTCTTCAGTAAGTCTGTCACAGTTTTAAACTGAACAGTCCAAGCATCCACAGATCATTCTTATGAAGTAATTCCACCCTGCTTGGACTTGTTTGAGCATGTCCCAGTTGTATCACATTCTGTTTGAGGTGAAAGGACTGGAATTATGTGCACTCTTTAGCACGTGGATGAACACTGATTCTTAGAGCTGCTCTCTAGTTTTTCCCTCATTTAACACTTGGTTAACATTTTGGCTGCCTCACAACATAGAGACAAAGTTTTAATAGAACAAACTATTATAATCCCAGGATTGTGATCTTGAGTTGTAAAGGTCAGATCAGAGTCTATAATTTTGTATGTGAATTTAGGATTGCTTTTTCCCACATGCATCGGTTCAGATTTGTGCATATTAAATTTCATTTGCCCACATGGTGTCCTAAGGTACTTCTGTGCTTCCTGATAGGTGGCCTTCATATTCTCTACCCTGAATAGCTGATTTCCTGTTGTCTCCAAACTGTCTCACCTGTCTGTTCACCTTCTTGTCCCAGCAGTTTATGGTGTTTTTACCAGGACAGACCCCAGCACAGGTTATCCAGAATTCCATTATTGAGTTTCATTCCAATTTCTCTTTATTTCCTTTAAAATTCTTTGGCACAGGACTTCATGAAAAGCCTTTCAGAAGTACAAGTGAAACAAGCAGCTCACCCTTATTCACTTTCTTATTGACCTCTTCAAAGACCTCTGATAGATTTGCAAAGCACAGCTCATGTTCCATCAAAGTCTGCCCTGGTATGAAGAGTTTTCCTTTTCATTTCAGTCATATCCAGAGAACAGTCAATAGATCACAACTAGACTAACTGGAAGCCTCTCTGCTTAACAGATTTGGCTTATTTTAACCAAGGCAAGACTGGGCCACTGAAGTGCCAGCTGCTGGTGGGTTTCTTCTGAGTCTGATTTGCTCACTTGGGACCCTGAGAGCCACTGCACACTGTGCAACAGTGACTGCCCTTGGAAATGAGAGCAAGGGGGCTGAAAAAGACCTAAAGAGGGTTAGAAGCTCACCAGCAGCCCCTAATTCTTTAGATTTCTTTAGAAATCTCAGCCAAACTAGTTATCAATAGGAGATACTAAATTAGGATCCCACTGACAGGGAGGACTGGGGAGTGCTGAATTTCCTGTATCCATCATGTCCTTGTTTCAGGGAGATGTCACATCCTGCTGCTCAGGACAAGCACACCAACCAGGGAAAATGACAGAACAACCCATATTTCTGTTATTCAGAGAATATTTGCCACTGTCTTCTCTGTAGGTTCTGTAAATGTCCAGCTATGACAGCAGAAAAGAAAATTATCTATAGCCTTCATAGCTGCCAAAGCTCTCAGTCACAATTGGGCAATTCTGTATATCCCTTTCTCTATGCAGAATTAAATGCCAAAAAAATTAGCTTTCTCTAGCCCTTCCCCCTACCCACCATGCAATAAGCTGTGTGTAATAACATAATATATAACATATATTTATTATTATTTTATAATAAATAACAATTTATGATAACATGGAAGGACATGGATGCATAAGTTTTGAGTGAAACAGGAGAACAGATTTTGCAGAACTGGAGCTTGGTGAACAGGAATGTGATCTCCGTTCTGAGAACATAACCATTAAATGAGAAAAATACTTCCAGGAATAAGGCAGAGGCTGTGCTGGTATCAATCATGTTGCTGTGGAGCACAGGTACAATGCAAAGAGCACTGCAGAGAGCAGTAGACAGATGGTCTTCCATTCCACCATGTGCTTTACTGAGTATTTGGACACTTATATTAACAAAAAGGAGAATAAAAGGTCTTTTGCTCTATTTTTTACTAACGTAAATACCTTTTATAGAACATGAGTTTGTCTCTCTTTGCCCTTCTGTTTAAAGGGAGAAACATTAAATTATAGATTCTGAAAAGGAATAAACAAAGAGTATGAAAGCAAATGTGGCTAAGTACCCCAATTTTCTAAGATTTAATTATTATCAGTAAATAGCTCCCTTTTAAGAGTAGCCCTAATTGGCTATTAACAACAGTAGCTACCAATTTCAAGGCAATTAATATTTTAAAATAATGAGATGGCTAATATATTACATTAGAGCATACAGTAAGCAGAAGTCGTGCTAATTATATATATTATTCTCCCTACTTTACTTAATGAAGGTGTCTGGCTTGTAGATTAATTCATTCTTGCTCTGGTTTTTATTTTTTTTAATCAGCGTAACTAATCCTCCTACACACTATTGTAGCATTAAAGCAGAAAGATGTGGATGAAGTAGTGAAAGAAGCACAAAAAAGAACATTAAAATGAAGATTCAGTTTCAAGTTTCAGAAGCAGTTGCCCAAAGTAAAGAATTAAGATGTGGGAAATTAGAGAGAAAAGGCAGAAGCCTGAGTCAACACTTATTTAACACCTTCTACCTCATGCTGAAAACATAAACCTCTTCACAGAGGTAATCACACCCAGATCAGTTTGATTTTCAGAACACAGCAATTCTTCTGACAAAGATATTACCTAGCTTAAATAACTGCTTTGCCTGTTTCCTCCAATGCAGAGGCAGGAGGGTGCCTTGGATAAATGGAGATTTCTTCCAAATTGAGAGCTAATCTTCAGGAAAGAATAGCAATGAATGATTTGTTTACAGTGAAAATCTTCTTTTGTATTAGTCTATAACTACATTTCACTCTCAAATATTTGTGTGTCTTTATGCTCAGCAACTGTTTGCTGCTCTGATTGCACAGGAGAATTGCCTCAGACAAAACCTGGAATAGACAAGTTTTCCTGTGCTGGGTACCAGAAACACACTGCACTTTTACCTCTAGGCTCTAGAAACAAGTCCAAACTCCCTGGGAAAATGATGCCTGCTTTGAAGAGAGGGACGTGGAGAAAGCCCTTCCTTTGGTGTACCCCAGGGAGGGACAGGGCAGTACCGTGTCCCAAGCTCAGCCCTGCACACCCAATGCACTCACATCATCAGCCAACCCCACAGATACAGCCCAGGGTCTCTGCCCAGCTCTCAGAACAGCCTTCTCCAGTTTCTCAGTGAAGCCCAAGCAGTACTGACTGGCTAAAATATTTTAACACTTTGAGGAAATGTGAGGTCAACCTCCACTTAATTACCCTACTGCATCTCCTACTGCTCTTCTAGTGTGTGAAATTCTCTTTAGGACCCAATAGGAGCTGATAGCACACAGCAAACAGGGCAAAACCAGAAGAGAAACTCTTTCAGTGTGGCAAGTGTCTGTCAAGCATCAGACCAAGGTTGTGTTTTAACTGGGAGCTTGCTGGTAACTTCTGTACCATATGATAAAAGTCACCTGTACTATGGGATATAAAATGGAGCCTTAACATCAACAATGCCTCATTAGATTTGTCTATTTGAGACACAAAGCAGCACAGTAAATGATGATATCTGTTAAATAAGTAAACATTTGTAGACATTCAGAAGACATGTAAGCTTATCCCCAAAGCAGCACACCCCTAAATTAAGCATAGAGCAGCAGGTATGGGGTCCCAGGCAAGCACACAGCAATAGCTCACACACTCACAGCTTGCAAATTGTACACACTCAGTGTCTTTTGTCCTGGATCCCACCCATCAGGGGAAGCATTCTTTTTCCAACTGAGACTTGTCTCAGTTATAATACTGTTCCACCACTCTTGTTTTTCACATTGTAACCATGACAGTGGATGTTGGCTCTTGGGAAACAAGACTCAAGCAGGGCCATATGAGGCAGGTTAATAATACATGAATACATCATGTGCATCCCAACTCTCTGAACATTATTTTATAGTTTTGTTTCTGTGGTTGCCAGTGCACATCGATACAACCTATTGAAGTTCTCTCACTTTTGGGAAAACTTTGTGCACTCAGGTCTTGAGTTGTTCAAAGTATTTTTTCCTGTAGTGCTGTGTAGCAGATGACCAATTATTTTTCTCATCAGAAATATAAGGGATAGTAAATAATATTGTAAAAGGCATTTAAAAGGAATATTTAGTAGCAAATTCCCTTCTAGCTTCTGTAACAGTTTCTCTTGGGTACTAATTTGTCTAAGATCTTTTTCTTATTTCAAGTCACTGGAGTAGACAAGACTAACATGAGACATTTAAAATACACACCTACTTATCAAAAAATAAATATATTACCAGTTTGTTGGAACCTGTTGCAGTACATATCCTGCAGCAGAGATAAAGACTAACCTTGGCCCACGAATCATGTGATAGCTCAACAAACCACTGCTTTGTGCTTTATCTATCTTTAGTACCCACACATGGGTCCTCAGCTTCAAGTCAGCTCCCTAACTTTTCCACCATTACAGGAAATAAATTTTAAAAGAGCAGTAGAGGGTTCAGGCAATTCAGGGTTCAATGGCCATTGAGTAAGTGAGCAGCAGCTTCCTCAAGTCAAAAAAAAAAAAAAAACACCTGCTTTAATATTCAGTTTCATTAGGGTCCTTTAAGGGCTGCTGTGACAATGGGAGAGGGGATAAAAGTGCTCAGATATACAACTGAAGATTTATTACATACACACGCTTATGTATAGGATATCAGTCTGTCTTTATATCCTACTCCCACCCAGAATGAGCAGGAATCCAGTGAAGACAATAAAAGATGGATAAAATGATGATGTCTCCCATCACTTGGCAAATGCTCATTATGGAGCTGCCAGTAGAGAGCAGAGACCTCATTCCCACACCAGCCTCAAGGACTGACACGGGGCAGTGAGATATTACCAGCTTCTCTTTAAGCAAAACCTGAGAGAAGGATTTTATTCTTCTACCCCTGAGTAAAAGGCACCAGGGCAGGAACACAGACTTTCTTGTGGGCACAGAGGGCTCTTTTCAAACCACGCAGAGGAAATGTCAGGTTTGGTGTTGCCAAGTACCTGATTTCAGGGTTCATTCTGCTACTGCATAGAAATGTCTCTGGTGTGTGTTTGGCACGACATGTTATCCTAGACTGATCATATGTTCACAGATTGTGGAGAGTGTGTGAAAGCCTTTTTTGCTGTAGTTATTGGGCGAAGTCACGTCTGTTACCTGGTACTCATGCAGAGAAATCTGTAATCTGGGAACAGATGGTCGGAGTGAGCGAGAGAAAGAGAGACAGAGAGAGACGCTGTCTGGAAGACTGCAGAGTTTTTCACTCAGAGGAGATGAAAGAGGAATGAACAAACCCA
Organism: Agelaius tricolor; assembly: GCF_023055355.1. NCBI lineage: Eukaryota > Metazoa > Chordata > Aves > Passeriformes > Icteridae > Agelaius > Agelaius tricolor. The sequence continues at coordinate 10,399,697 of NW_027269272.1, forward strand.
CCACAGCATGCCAAAATCATGAAAATATAGAAGCATGTCAGTCCTGAAGGTCATTCCCTTAGAATTCACCAACTGTCTCTGTACCATATGTGCATATCAACACACCAAAGAGAGCCCACCATCCTGTTGCACAGAGCTGGAGGTGGCTTACACAGCCAAAAATTGTGGAATCATAGACTTCCCATTTAGAAAAGCGACACACTGTAGTCTAAGCATACAGTCTGAGCAGAATCTGAAAAAATGTATAGCAACTCCCGCTCTGGATTCATTACAAAATTTGATTGTAATCAGCCAGAACTGGAAAATTCACATCCTGTTCTTCAAGCACTTCCTTTGTGGGATATGTTTGGATCTGAGACTTTCTCAGCAACTTGAGGCATGTAGTCCAAGCCCCTGGAACTGGTGACACCTGCCATCAGGACAAGTCCATCCTTCCCAAACAGTTACATGAAACTGACTATTGCTACCAAAAGGCAGCATTGCATTACTCCCAAATAAAATGAATTGGATCTAACCTGTCTAAAAATCTTATTCAGCCTTCTTGACAGAGGGGTTTTGGTAATTAGCAACCTATCCAAAGGTACTGGGTGCTGCCCTGCCCGTGTGAGTACCCACCTTGCTGGTCTGGGAGCCCACATCTCCAGGTGGGAGCTCTGATGGCCTGAGGTGCTGTAGTTCTCCCAGGAGCAGGAGCACATCCAGCCAAAGCAGGCACGTATCACACTGTAGCTGTGACAGCACACAAGCTAAGGTGAGAAAGCCCTGGCTGAGGGACTAAGAGTCCCACATTAGCAGAATCCCAGTGATCCCTGTGTGCCCAGGCAGTTTAGTGCAGCTCTGTTCCATCCCCTCAGCTGCCATCCCATCTTTAGCCACAGAGGACACACACCCCAAAAAACAGACCTCAAATGAAAAGCCATGACCACACCAAGCCCCATGTTCCCAAAGACATTTGCTCAGGACATTTCATCCAGAATGCAAATGAAAAATCTCCTGAATGGGAAGGCAGGACCCCAGAGATGCAGTGACAGCACAGCCACAGCCCCTTGGCATGGCAGGGCCGTGTGGAGCAGGGCAGAAAGGGCAGCAGAGGCATCAGCCAGCGACATTTTGCTCCCAGAATGACAGTGTGCAACAGGTATTTCAGTGGTATTTTCCTCACATAAAAGTGATTTGAAAAGATAATCAAGTCCTAATCGAACAGGATGGTTTCACCAGAAAGGTGAGGAGTTGCAATCTCACCAAGTGATTGTAGGAATGAGTCTGAACTTCTAGCCCTTTCAGCCTACAGCCAAAATCAGATGAAGCTGATTTTAAGAACACTTCAGTTTTTAGCCAGGACAAGATTTTACATTTGGGTGCTATCCAGTACTTCAGTTTTTCACAAGAAATCTACATTGTCAGATATAGACAAGCAACCCTGTATTTTACTATTTATTCTTCCAGCAATGTGTCAGTCAATTTGCAGAACTAATTTCCAAATAGGACCAAACATTTTTTGCCTCTCAATAAAACTGAGTGACTTCAGCAGAGCATTCAAAGGCAAAATTCCTCTTCCCTCTCCTCTTTCTATCCTGGCAAATGGCATCAGAGGCAGAGCAGAATAACAAGATCCAGAATTAAGCATGTTGCCAATGGAATAAAAAAATCCATTCTTTGACAGTAACAAAGTGAGCTATCATACCTCATGCCTAAACTACAGAAGAAGACAACATCCTTTTGGTCAGTCTCAGTTATTAAAACTATTTGCTTTGAGCCAGAAAAAGCTGGCTAAGGCACTCTGGAATAGTATAAAGCATCTTACAGGAGAAATGAAATACAATATCTCATTGTGCAATACAAAACAAAGGCTTTGACTACAGCTTTATGCATTTGCCAATTCAATTATGCAGATGGTGATCCTGCAAACATGCAAAAAGGGCAAATATCAACTTAAAAGCCCAGAACAAGCATCTTTGCTCTTCTCTCACTCGCAATTTTTTACCCTTCTGAGGCAGGATGAATTCATATTGCATGGGTATTACAAAGGCTATGTACCTTTCTTTTCCTTCTCCATAGTTGTAGAAGTTGTTCCTTCTCCTAGTTCTGTCTTTAAGGAAGATGTTTCCTAGAGTCTAGAAGGTTAGTAAGGGTACAAGGAAGTTTTATTTTACACACAGTGCAACAGATCTCTTGCAAGAAGTTTAAAGCCCTGCACAGCCTCACTGAATACACCACATGGTGCTCAGTGTAAAAAAATGTATTTGTTGTCTTCTGCCTGGGAGAACAGAGATTCTGAAGCTTCACAGAAGCTGCAGCTTCCAGAAAATGAGAAAATTACTTTGAGTTTACATCTTAAGGGTATTTACATACCTCTGTAGTGTCTTCCACTATTTCCTAAACTCTTTAGGCCCTTAATTCAGACAACTGAGTGATGTTCACCCTCCACCTGCAAGCGATGGGTGTCTGCAAAGAGAAACCAGTCACACAACAGAACAATGCAGAGAAAGGGTTGATTCAGAAGCACTGCAATGTTCTTGGTATTTTGTTGTTAATTAGGCAGTGGGATTGCAGCCATCTGAGTATTGCATACTCAGAAATGAAACAACAACAAGCTCTAATAAACAAAGCTCTAAATAAACAAAAAGCACAAGGAAGCAGAAGAGCCATTCTCAGCTAAAGCTGAGCAGCAAGATCCAGTGTGTTTTGGGATGAGCAGATGACTTGGATCCAGGAAAAGAACTTAGAGAGAAAGCACAAAAGGACCTCACAATAAGTCTTTACATGCTATTTTAATTTGACAGACACTTGTCCTGCAGCCTGAGTGAAAGCCATGAAGAGTGGACATGACTGTGTCACCAAGGATGTGACAGGAGTCCTGAAGGACTACACAGGACTGAGGGGAATGAGGACAGCCCTCCAAGCAGCCTGCAGGTGCAAACACAAACACAGGCCAAGGCCAGGCCTCGTCTGTGCCACTTGCAAAGAGTTTGTACCTGCCAGCACAGACACAGGGCCAGGGGACAGCTCTGCTACAGAAGATGAATGTGCTATCAGCCTGAAAGCAGATGGGGCATTTAATATTTTTAAGTTGGCCACTGGTACAAAAGCCAACAGATTTCAATTATGTGAATGAAAAAAAAAAAAAATCACTAGGATTAGATAAGAAAAAGGCAGACTTTTTATGGTGTGGCTTAGGTGTATCGTCCATCCTCACAGGGAAACTAAAGGTGTCTCATCATCTCAAACCACTGTTGTGAGGCAGGTGGAACATATTTTGGAATAGCATGAGAATTGAAAAATGGCAGAGGAAGTCCACCATAGGATCACAGAAATTTAGTGAGATTACAAGATGGAGTTGAATGAGCTCAAACTGCAGTAGGGACTGTGTTGCATATAGGTAAAACCTTATTTTATAAGGTCCTTGATACATTTGTAAAATCAAGGCTATAGTTCCCTTCACACTCAAATCTTCTGATGTAAAGGCAATTCTTCTAAGGGTTACAGTAGCACGACAAAACACGGTGTACATAGAGGCCAAAAAAATACAATTAAAACTCTTAGTACTTTCACAACCCTTAAGCTAAAATACAACTTAATAGATATAAATTGTGCAGGAATTAATAGATCACACCTGAGTAACCTCTCAGACACTGCATGATTTTATCTGCCAGAGCAACTGGCAGATAAAATCATGCAGTAGTGGTGGTAGTGATTCTGATAGATACCAATGAAGGAATAACAACAGCAAGTGAAGCTCTTCATCTGTGGTGCCAGTTCAGCACACACAAACATCCTGCAAGAACAGACACACTTGCTGAGATCAATAGTCATTGTTTATAAGTTACTTGGCTCTGAGCATGCCAGCTCTTGGAAAGGTCCTGGTGAGCCTGGAATCTGTAAATGGTTTTTTTTATTGGTGCTGATGATAGGGATGAGCTCAATTACATAAGTTGGAATTGCTTTTAATATTATTCAAGGGGAATGTTTCCAAAGAGCCCAGTGTTGCAAAAGCCAACAGTAATTTATGCCTCTTCCAAAACATTTGCCATTTCAGAGAACTCCAAGCTGCCTCTGTTCAAAGTGCAACCATTTCTTTTAAGAGAAAAGAATTTGTGTTCAGTGTTGAGCAATATCTGGAGTTCCCAGAGGGGCTCAGCACCTTACAAGGTCAAGCCCTAAGCAGGTTTTTTGGACACATTTGGAAATTAACAGTAAGACCAAAGAACCAAACTTCTGCCCAGATTTCATTTAGTGTATGTTTGCACTGAAAGCCACACTAAATCCATCAACAGAACAATTTCTTTCTTTACTGCACCCTCTTTTTCCAATGGCACAAGCTTCTCAGAGGCCCAGCCACAAAACAAGTGTTCTGGTTGCTGTATAAACATGGGACACTGTGGCCATCCCAGCTAAAAGAAATATTTTGTACACACCTCCAAGAAGAATCAAAACAGATCATCATAAGCAAACAGGTGATCACAGATTCATGTCCTCAGCAGTCACACACTGCTGAGTTAAAGGGCAAAGTGTCATGAGTAGGTGCTGGATTTCATGGGGTGCTACAAGGGGTTTCAAACCTTTATGGAACAAGTAAAGTCCTATACGTTTTACCTAAATTCATGTAATTTAAGTCAATATAATCCATAAGAGATTTCATTCTCCACACTGCTGTGGAAAAACTTCAAGTATAAATACACATCTCAGCAACAGGAATTGCCTCATACTTAGCAAAAGCCACCATTTGTAACAGTTTGAACAAATATGCATTTCTCAAATTTCCTGATTTTACATATTCCCAAAAGATGACCATAATAATCTCTTACTCAGACACAATCCATTACTCCCCAGATTACAACTGTTCTTATCAATAGTGCATGGTATCTGTTTGCTGAAACATGCCAAACTGATCACGATAATTTATTTAATGTGCAAGATCTGAGCTGCTCAAGAATATATTTATCAAAGTGAGAACTTAAAAACAAAGGCAATTTTCTTACCTGCTACACTGTTCCCTCTGGCGCTATTCCTGTTCCATGAGTATTGTGAAATTGCTTCTGCTACAGCCAGGACAGCTCACCACTTGCCTTGATGAAAAGTATGCCACAGACATTGCTCCAATCTCTAAAGTCACACCTCAGAATCTTCTATTTATGAACAGTGCCAGCTTCTCCCCTAGGCCAAAGTTTTGGGGGTTTCCATTTATGGGTTAAGTTTTATTCCCATCCCCTTTCTGAAAGCTCTCAAAGGCACACCTTAAAATGCAGTGGGTGAAGAGATCTGCCTGTTCATGTCTCAGGGCAGAAAAGAACATCTCCTGCTCACAGCCCAAAAGGATGGTCTCATGCTTGGTTGCCACTCTGCACAGCAGCAGCAGTACAAGTGAGTACCAGCAGGGCTGACTTCAGAGGGCCTGTGAAAGCAATCACATGTAGGGCAGCATTTGAAAAGTTGAGAGGCATATGGACAAAGCCATTTAGAACACAGTTAAGCACATTGAGTCTTTCTAGGAATATTCCACTGACTTTATTTGTATTCATAAAATTGCCACGAGTATCTTTGATCCTAAAAACCTCTTATCTGTAGCCAATCTAACAGTGTGACATCTAGTTTATCTCCACCCCCTTTACATTCCCATGCAAAGGGAGTGGGATTCCTCTTGTGCTCAGAGGAGAACTGGGTGAGACCCAGGGTAATTCAGTGTCTGAGCACACCCAGCCCATGCCAGCCCTGCAGAGCCAGCAAATGCCATGGCTCTGAAAAGAGGTGTTTAACCCAAGGGATGTGACCAGCCACAGTCACTCGGTATCTTGCAGAGACTGTGGCTCCCATTCAAAGCATGACAATCTCTATCCCAAAACTGACTCAGCCCAAAAAAAGGAGAATTTTTTATAACCCAAATGGTGCCAGGATTGCACAGAAGGCTCCAACTAATTCTTTGTTATGATTATTTTATTTCTATAGCTCAACAATGCCCACTGTGGGAATACACAGAGACCCATTCTGAGTTGCCCTACACTACAAGAGTCAAAGAAGCAAACTGCCAGTGCAACATGAACTGGCATAACTGATAACTGTACTAACATGACAATCATTTATACCCAGGTAGCACGTCAAAGGTCCAGCCTAGACTGGAGCCCTGTCAGCTTGGCATTATACAAACATCACCAGAGACAATCCTTGTCCAGGCAAGCTTACAAACCAAACAGACAAAACAGGCTATGTGTAATAGGGAAAACAAAACCACAGGGGAATTAAATGTCTGGCCAAGGGTTACACCAGCCAGTCAATGGCAAAGACAGAAATAGAATCCAAGTTTCTTAGTCTACTACTTGTGGCAATGGGAACTCTGTGGCCCATCAGGAGCCTGATTAGTCCACAGTATTTGGCAAGACCTACTACAAGTCCTTCATTAATATTTAGAGACATCATTTGTTCTCTGCTCTATTTTGCTTGCTTTCTTTCTCCTCAAAATAGAAACTTTTTCTTTGGAGGAAACTGGAACGAGCTCCTTTGTATGAATGGGGGAAGTAATGACTGCCACGGGATGTAGCAGATGGATAAATAACTCCCCCCAAAGCAATAAAGAAAAACTTCTTTATTGCAAAATATTATTCCTCTCAATGTTCATAATTGTAACTGTCAGTTACCAAAATTAGGATGGAAGCTACTGTATTTTTAATTGCACACTGGAAGCATGTAGAGCTAAACAGTGCCTATTAGTCCACTCAAACAGATGTTATCTAAGTCAATACATAGTTTTGAAAACAAGAGCCCATATTTAGACTCCAATTTTCTTTTTTTAGGCACTTGCTTGATTCCCAGGTGGTGGCTTAGGGTAGGGAGGACCATGGATAATGAGCATCGATTTGCCAGCTGAACATTAAACACCTAGGTTAGAGCCCACCCACATGCACACAACTCCCATTAGGGGCCCATATGTGGGCTTTGAAAAGCACTCACCATCCATTTAACTCTTCCTCTCTTCCCACTGGGCTTCTGTAACTGGAGGTTTCAGACCAGCACTGAGCCCTTCTGCAATCACACCTGAAAGGGATTGCCAAATGACACAGAAGCAACAACGTGAGCTCTGTATCCACTACTTGAGAACATGTCAAATCTCACAGTATTGCCTTCAAATATTATGCACATTTCCCAATTAGTATCTGACAAGTATTTCCTTTATTTACAGCTAAATTCTTGAATAAACCCATCTGCATTACACAGGAATTGAAAAATCAGCCCCTTTCCCCTATAGTCTATTAAGGATGTTAGAAAAACCTTCTACATCTTCTGGTTTCCAGTCATTTGCGGTAAATGAGATTTGAATTCCAGACTCTGGAGTGCAGCCATTGAGGATATGCAGCTTTGCAAAACATTTTCCACAATGAAATCTCCAATGATTTGAAGGTACTTCACATTAACCTGAAGTAATTTATTAGTGCAAAACCCTCTAAACTACTGACATATCTGGTCAAATTAAAACATGATAAATCTGATGCTGGGATTATAGTTATTATGCTGTGGTGAGAACTACATTTGGAGAAGATGTTGTTTTTCATAGCAGCAATGTTCCTTACTGTGCAAAAATGAAATTACAAATGCTTTCAAAAGAAAGATGCGCCAGCTCATTGCACAGCTTTTGTGCAGTACAGGGTTGAGATTTGGAGTAGCATTTTTTGTGTGGAAGAACACAATAAGAAATGTCAATGAGCTATCTTGGAAAAGAGCTAACAGAACATGATTTGCAGAATTGGGTCCTTTTAAGCTGAAAGTATACATGATACTTCTACAGCTGTATCTTTATAAACCAAAATCTCCATGAAGGAATATCACATTCTATCTTTTGTAGAGAGGAGTCCAGATATACCATTAGTCTGTGAAAATTGAGATATCTGTGATTTGTGCAGCCAACAGCTTCCTGCTACCCAAAACAAAAAAGTTACACATGCCAGATGATGCAAGGAATTCAAGCTACTGCAAATTGGCTGAGCCACAGTAACTGTGGATATATTCACCAGCCTACTGAAAGTTTAATTCAATCTAACTTAGCCTGCTATTAAAGAGGGTTATCCAAATTTTTATTCCCTTGCCTTTGCTGCTTCTACTTAAAACATACAGAAATAAATATGGTAACTTGGATGATGCATGGTATCTTGTCAATCTGCAGAATCTAAATTCATTTTTAGTTCCATTTCTTATCCTGTGTTTATGTATAGGTGTCACACATTAACAACAAGTTGATAGAAGTCCCTAGTTACAACCTCTCTGGATTTTTTTTTGAAATCCAAATACAGAAATGCAAACAGATTCTACTGTAGCTTCAGCTCATATCTGATGTTTAACAAGCCTTCTATTTCCCACAGAGCTGAAAGCAAATCCCTTATTACTTGAAAGAACTTAAACAGATTTCACTTTCTCAGAAGCTATCTATTTTCTGTCACTATTTCTGACATTGCTGCGTTTGCTAGCTAATGCATTCTGTGATGGTACTTTAGAGAAGATTGCTTATTTAATTTTTTTAGGGGCTTCACTCACAAAGAAACATCCTTGTGTCTTTCAGAGCTGGGGCTGTTCTGATTTACCTTTGCAACTTGTAAATACCTTTGCAACTGTGACAAAACCAGGCATTTTTCAGTGCAGAACTCAGGATTACAGTAGGTGCAGCACAGGATGTGCCTACAGGGAGCACATGAACATACCAGCCCCACTTCTTTTTGATCATGCCCATGTTCTCATGCTATCAGAGGCTCAAAAGGAGGCAGTAGCTGAAAATCGATCCTTAAGATTGGCATTGTTCTCAATTCTCAACACAGCAGGGTAGGAGGTTCACAGGGTTTGTTGTACAGAGAGTATGGCCATACACACTTGAAATTTTGTAGTGTTTTCCAAATGTTTCATAAGTCACAAGCTATGAAACAACTTATAGCCTTCTGGCAAATCCATTTATTCAAATTTCTACCAGTCCATTGAAGGCTTCAAGTCCTCTTTCAGGACTTCTCAGTGGGGAAGAAAGGTGCAGACCTTATTAGCTATGTCTCAAAAGTTTTACCTTCTCTCTGTTCTTTAGTCAAGTATGTCAGGCCCTGATAGACATGGATCTTTCCATGTCTATCAGAACTGAATTCTGCACATAACAGGCAAAGGAGTTTTGAATGAAACATCACTGAAACCAACAGCATATCAGCATAAGAGAGTCAAAATGAAATCTTACTGTGCAAGAGCTCATTCCTGCTCATGAAGTCTAATATGAATGGCTGCTTGGACTTAAAGACACCTTTCTGTGGGCCAGCCTCAATACATGGCCACAGAGAGGTCGTGTGACTTTCTTCTTGTAGTACAGCTGCTGTGGTACAGCAACTCATCCCAAAGTCAGCATCAACATTGCCAAGATACTTCCAGACCCTAAATCAAAATTTTAACTCCTGAAGCCTGAGGGGAAGAAGTCTCAAGCCATAGCCATGGCCAAAATCAAAGGAATAAACTCTTGATTTGAAAAGAACATAGAACAAAGCACTGCATAGTCATGCATTTTTTGTATCCCACTAAATTAACAACCCACTGTAATGGGGTTAACCAATGCTCAGAAGAATTCTGCATTTCTTCAGCTCAACCAATCTCTTCTGAAACCAAAAGGACTTTTTGCTTAATGCCCATCCAGTTTCCCTGCTCTTTGAGAGGAAAGAAAAAGTAAGGTTTCCTCAGAACTACAAAAGGAGAGCAAATCATCTGAGGGACCCCAGTCTTTAGATAGAGCCTCAAAAATGCCAGAGGACACTTACCCTAACTAGGTTTTCTTTTTTTTCTTGTTATCTCTTGACCATTATAAGCAGGGGAGAAAATAATTACTCCTCTCCACATTATCAGACTTGTCCAGATAAAACAAATATTTTGTGTGATGCCCTATTGCAAACTCAGTCATGCTATAATTAGCAGCTGTGAAGAATCAACTCAACAGCTGCCAGCAGATCCATCTCTACTTTCCAAAGGGGTTTGTTATATGACTTGGAAAAATATGGACACATAGGAATTCTGAACAAGTTATTTCAACTCAATAGGAAATAGTCATCTGATGAGAATATCACAGTTCAGACCTTTGCAATACTTAGCTGTAGCAGGCCCAGTTTACAGCATCTAAGTATTAATTCTAAAGAAAATCCTTATTGCTTTAAAAGTTTCACTCCATCTTTTACTGATGCCTTACCATGATTTTGACCGAACATAATCACTGAATTTTTTTCTTAAAAGTATTTTGAAAAACTAATGTAGAGTGTTAAATCTTACCCAGAAATACATTAAGTGATGGATAGAGCATTACTGGATTGAGCTGATCTCACTGGTAAGAAAGTTAAAGGTATGAATTAGTTTGAATTCCAGGTGTTATTTCTTTGTTGTTAGAGCAGTTGCTGTCCTCTGAGAACTAATCTGCTCCTAAATGTGTTATTCTGCGTTACCAGTAGAACACCAGAGGTGTACACGGTACCTTACAGGCAAGCATGAGAAATGGACTGTGGCAGAGGCAGCTATGGTTTAAATTAGATTTGAAACAGAATATTGGGGGCGTACAATGGTGGCAAAAGCAGGAAGAAGAGTTATATTTCATCAATAATGGGGCAGGGAACTAGACTGAGTCTTGGACTGGATCTCACTGCACATCATCCTCAGGCCTTGCTTACTCTTCTTGAAGGTCTGTGAACACTACAGAGATATTCTGTGATTCACATAGCCTGTGACTGCAGTGAGACAGACCCAGCATGGCTGTGGGACAGATACCAGTGAGGGCTCACCCAGATTTCTACATGGAAACACTTGTTTGTGTGCAGAGTATGAGTGTGCCATACCAAAACCTTGAGGCTCCAGCAGCATCTGCACTTTGGTGCTCTAAGTGCCCTGGAAAGATAAATGCTCAGTGCCTGTGATCCCTGCAGTTATCTTTATGAGCTGCATTTCCAGTCTGGCTCAGCATCTTGCCAGCCCAAAGAAAATGTGGCAAACAAGCAGTTAAGAACACTCAACTTTAGACCAAAATCCCCAGCTCCACAATGTCTGAATCAGAGCTTTTTCCAAGCTTATAAATTTCAATCATTCATTTCACCCAGGAATTGACAGTGTGTTAGGGAAGTTATAAGACCAAATAAAGGGAGAAGGAAAAATAGGAGCACAAAACACCTGTCTTTGCAGCTGGTCACCAGGCAGACCTTTAATGTGCTGCCTGCTGGGAAACAGGGATGGTCTCATGTTACACTGAGGCTTCAGCAAAGGACGGAGTTTGCAGAAAGGAATCCTGCAACTAGAAGATGTGAGGCTTGGGCTCCAGCCAAAAACAATGGAGAGCAACATTAAATGAAAAGTTCCATAAATTCAAATGCATTCAATCACTGAACAACACACAGCTTTATGGTTTGAAAGAATTTTTAAAAGAAATTTAAATCATCACTGTAGAGCTACCAGTTGTTTCTAATTTTGAAGAACAATCAGTATTTTACCCTTAACTACCACCAAATGCATCCCAGAGTGACCATAGTCACCCATAAAAAGACTGAATGTCTTCATTTAGGAAGAGCAGACCAAACCTGATAAAAGCCCATATGCTACTTTGAAAATTGCTTTACTGCCTGAAGCAGAATTTCATCTTTCATAGGCTAAATCGACCCTAATAAGTGGCACCAGTTTTGCTTTAAGTCACATCCTTAGAAGCTCATTGACTACAATGGAGAAGTCATTGAAGAAGAGTGATTCCAAAAGATTAGTAGAAAAATATACATAATGGTATTAAAGTAGACGTTTAGAGGGTATAATCTCAAGAATATAAATGTTGTAACAGAGAGCAGTAGAATACAATCTAAAAAACCTAGAAGTTGGACTGAAAATCTTGAAGCACTGAAATCTGCATAGTTTTATTCCTGAAGTGAAACAGTGAGAAAGTGAGGACAGGACTACAAAATATCTAACAAAAAATGATCAAAGCACTACATAACCATGGACTAAAATACACATTACAAGCCAAAATGCCCATTTTTATATAGTCGCAATAATTCTGAATGCTATAAAGGGATAAAGGCATTAACAGGTGCTTAAGGAGCAGATCTGTAGTGACCTGCATTTTCAGCAGTGACCTCTAATTTCAGTTTCATAGCACAAGACAAAGAAGAATCTCTTTCTGAGGGATCTAAAATATCTTAAACTCTTCCTGATTTTGGTAGGAAATGAGAGGACAGTAACCTTCCCTGATGAGGAAGTGAGAAGGGTGTATATTGCCTGCAAAATGTTGCTGAGAAATGAACTGCTGGAATCACAATTTCAGGGACATAACATTAAGGATTGATGAAAGAGCTATTTAAATGCTACAATATTTGAAAATTAACTTCTTGAATGAAGCAGAGTTTGAAAAAATAGTAAATATTCTAGAATCATACACAGATACAGTTTATACTGGTCCTTCAAGTGAGGGGTGGGGTTCACATTAACAAGGGTATTTGATTTGGGTGTTTTTTTTAATCTTCTGGCAGCTAACAAACCTCTGCAAAACAAAAGAATCCATAAATTGTATTTCAGCTCTTTGTTCTTAGGTTCATTACTAGAGGTTTAATGACATAAGATTCCTTTAATCTCTAATTTTATTATTCTAATAAACAAATTATAAATAAAAATTTCCTCTAGACATACAGAGGGAGGGAAAAATCACCAAAATATTGGAAAAGGATCCAGGTTTTCAGTCAGTTGAAACATCCCTAATTGGCTGGCATGTTTTTTTGCACTTATTACAGTGAATGCTGCCATCTGTTTCTTACTTCAAAAGAAATAGTCAAAACGATTAGCAAGCCAACAGAGAAGAAAGTCTTATCATGCATATAGAATATTTTAAAAAACATAGTATCCACTGACTCCCCGTGGATAGAATATTTCTAGCCTTGACATGATGATTACTGGTAGAATAATATTCGACCATCTTCAATTTGTGATAATGGGACATGTGGAGATGAGAGAATTTTGACTTCAGGTTTTCCATTTCCCACTTTAGGAATTGCTTTTTAAAGATCCTGGTGAGGGTGTTTGTGGTGAGCCAGGCTGTGCTCTGGATCACAGTTTGGTGGCTGAAGATAATGAAACATTTGCCAGTGTAAAATATCATCTTTAACAGCCCAAAGAGAGGCCTACAAACAAGCAAAGAGCACGAAGGAAAGCACGCACAATGTTAGGGGAAAGAAAAGGACACAAAAGAGACAGAATTCCCTTGCACTAGACTGGTAATGTATCATCAACAGTGCCATCATCCCAACTGATCCAATATACATCCCATGGGCTATTTTCCTAATTGTTAAGCATCATATTGAATTGCTGATATTTCTGCACTTCACCATTTAATTTCATCAACTGCTGATTAACCTGATGACTGCAAAATTCATGCTTGCAAAACCAGTAATGTTTTTACAGATACCTTACCTATACATTAATGTAGGACATTTACTTCCTTGAGTGATTTCAGATTATTCATCCATTATGGGAATGCTGTAAAGGCAAAATTCCCTTTCAACATGCATGGTCACAATCTGGAAAGCCAGGGAAAGGGAACTATAGCAAGAGGATGTGCAATAAACCAGGGTAGCTGCTACAGTCAAGAAGCGACAATAGAATAAGTATGAAATACAGGAGAGGATTCACTCCCATGAAGCCTATTAGGTATGTTTTCACTCTATCAGTGCAGTGGAGAGTAGCAAGATTCATAACTTCTCTCCATCCTGTTATTTTCCTATCTAACCAAAAGGAATCCAAATCTGGGTCTCTCTGAGATAGGAGAAAAAAGAGCTTTTTGCTTTCTGCCTTTCCCTCTGCTACAGGGAACAATAATAATTTCCAACAAAACTGCTCTTTTATCATCTATTTCTTTGCTTAGCACTTCACAAAAAACTTCATTAATTCACTTTTAGGCTTTGCTTTTTCTTCTTATGTCAATGACAGTACCAATAGTATTTCCATTTAATTTGGAATGTATTTGTATTTGATTTTACAACTGCCTGAGTAATAGAAGCATGAGACACACAGGCCAGGACTGAGGCACACCACCAGTGACCCCTGCCTTCACTCCTGTCTGTAGTCCACAGAAAGAAATAGGCAATTATTAGCAGGAACAGCATGCCAACACATTTTTTTTTTAATATGGAATGTCCAGGCTGTAGAGGCACCTGCTCAGAGATGAATACAGCAAGCAGGCAAAAAGAACAGAAGACAACATGGACAGGGGTAGATGGCAATATAGGGAGGAGAAAACCCCAAAACAACAAACAAACCACAAAAAACAAGAGATTAACAAGTCGTCCGTGAACAGTTGCTCTCAGCACCTGTGAACCAACCACAAATAAGAAAGAACATACAAACTTCAGACCAGAACAACAACTCTATCTCAGCTGGCAAATGTGACTGGTGACTGGAGTTTGTTTATCTTCTATTTTCTTAGAAAAAAACTAAAAAAAAATTTAAAAAGGAAGGTATCCACACACAGAGTGTGGGAAACAGGAGAATGGCCATGAGCTGATGTGATAGCTGCTGGCTCTTGAAAGGGAAGCGTGAGAAAGTGCAAGAACAGCAGCACTTTCATCACACAGGCAAAGGAGCCGTCTGTGCTCTCACACTGGAGGTTCTGCTGCAGCCAGGGACTCAGCACAGTTCTCAGGCAGAGGGACCCTTGGAAACACAGATAACTTCAGGGGAGATATATGAGCCTCTAAAAAGGATGTAAAAAAGTACAGGTATTCAACCAACTCCTCTGTGAGCATTGGTGACTTCTACAGGCTTGATTTGTTTTAGAGAACTGTGCATTGGGATGTTTCTTAACCTAAAAAAAAACCCCAAAACAAAAACAAAACAAAACCCAAAAAAACCAAACAAAACAAAACCATAGCTTGGATGGAGGGATATTTTTCTTCACCATCCTCCTGCCAAAAGGGAACATTTAACTGTTATCAATAGGCAAATTTGAAGTTGGACAGAGCTCCCTAAATCCACTTGTCACATACATGTCTACTGTGTTACTAGGACTGTTTTTTGACAAATGAATTGGAAACCAGCCTATTCATCCTGTATACTAAACAGCAAGTGCTGGAGGGTATTTAACATGCAAAGGGTACACACCACAGATTGCCATGCTCACTGTATGACAGCCACTGAGGAAACTCGTTGGACACAGACTCCACATTCCTCATGGAAGGGAAGAAATGTCATTTAAGGTAATGTGTACAACTGGTCAAATCAGTGCTGACAAATACATTTGCTGACAACTTCAGCCCTTTTTCCAATTACCAGCTGTTTGCAAACAGACTACTGCTGTGTTTGTTATTGTAATTGTAGGACAGACAATTGAAGTGCCTGAGCCAAAGCCCCAAACTCTCATTGACTTCACTGGGCTATGGGAAAGGGCTGTAGATGAACAAACTTTATGCAAAGAATTTGTGAAATATTCACTTGGACGCTTTCCCACTTTTTATTTATGCTGTGTAACTGGTCATTCATATCATCCAGTTTTGGGGTTGTTTTTTTTTCATCCAGGCTACATATCTGAAATCTTTTAATTAATAATTTAATAGCAAATAATTTTTACATCTGAATGAATAACCTTATTCACACGAGACTAAAAAATTGTGAAGAGCAGTCATCATCCAAATGTTTGCGGCAGTGCAAACATCCATGAGTGGCTGATACCAAAAGGCTGCAGTAAGCCTGGGATGAGCCAGGGCAGCACTTGCCAGCAGAGTTTTAGTCCATTCATGAAGCTACTGATGGATCATTAGTCTGAAGCAGGAGCAGTCTCAGAACAAACTGCACTGCAAGCTGATGCAGTCACTCAAGACTGAAATCACCAACTAATCTGTCCTTCCACAAATAAAGAGGAGCTCAAATATGGGAATTAATCATGTACCTGCTTCATTTTTCAGGATCTGGAATTATACTGCCTGCCTCTACAGGGGGAAGTAGTTTTCTTTATAATTCAGCCTTACTTTGTCTGGGTATAGTGAACAATAGTAATAACATATCTGTTCCAAAGTACTCCAGAAAAAATTCTTCAGAGGATTTATCATTTAATGGTGAGATTATGATACACTTACCTTTACAGAATAACATCCTCTTTTTATAATCCAACTGGATTTTAATAGCTTTGTTGGAAGACTCATGGGATGTGTCAGGTACAGTAGGATATCATAATCTGATCCTTCACTTCTTCTAAATGTGGTAAGCAGTATGGATCCTCTCAATTGAACATATCAGAAAGTTTCTCCTTGATATTCAGGTATATCTTTATATGTTCCCTTCCTCACCTCTTTATAGAGCAATTTTTGTCCACCTTGGCCTTCTCCTATCAAATAGTGGGTTTCAAATAGCCTAGTTTCTTCTAAACAAGTCATCATGAAGCTATCAATCTTTTTAATGGGGCACTGAACAGAACAGCATAACCTGCAGAATGTACAGTGCAGAATCACCACCTCCCAGCGCTACGTGCATGTGGACATTTTGGACTAAGTCTCTTTTTTCCCCCTGAAATTCCTTCTCCTGGAACATGCCCAGTTCAGATATTCTGATTATTTATATGTTGTCTTGCATTGAAATTCCTTTTCAAGAAACACCCCCCAAAGGCACTTTAACAGCCCAGAAATTCATGAGTGATTGGGCTGAAGCTCTGAGCAACAAGACAACAGCTTGTGGCATATCACAAAGATGTTTTCCATCTTTTGATTATCTTATTTATTTTCCAAGTATTGATTTATAATGTTTACTACAAGGAGCATATAAACACAATAAAACCTGCCATCTTTTAACACAATAAAGAAATTCAAGCTATATATGTGCCATTTAATTTACAATAATTTGTTCCTTCTTGATAGCAGCAATTAATGAATGTGGAGAAGATAACATTGGTTTGAGTGTTCAATGTGACACACAGAAACATTGCAGTAAATGATTCTAAAAGCTCATGGAAAAGGAACTGGCAAATAACATAGGGTATGATGAGCTGAGCCAAGAATGTGATTTTGGACTGTTTCCATTGCGGTTTTCACTTCAGAGTAATTTGTATGATTTGGAAAGCCAGCAATATAACTCTGTGTAAGGATGGGTTATTTGAGGTAACCTCTATGTTTTAAGGAGGGGGTATTTTTATAGCCATGGACCAAAAATTAGGTCACATGCTACAGCTACCTAGAGCTAGGAAGACAGAGAATCCACTGTTTTTAATTCCTCATATTATCTTGTACCATACAGAGACATGTATTTTACTGTTCTTAAAATACATAGCTATTAATATGCTAATGGCACAATGAGCAAAACAGCACAGCCTAAGAAAACATCCTTTTAGCAGAAATATTAACTTTTCACATTCTTAAAGGCTACTTTTCACAATAAATTCCTCGGGAAATGCAGTGAAGTAGAAGGATAAGAGTGTAATATATGAAACTTCTAGATTATACTGTATTTTAGTGTATTCCAAGTCTATGTGAAAGCACAACCTCTTTAGTGCTAGATTTTCTGTGATAAATTTTGAGCTAATTTTTAGAAAAAAGCTGAATTTTTTAAGCTGCTAAAAGTTAAAAGTTGCAGTTTGTGAATAAAAACACAGCAATGGTGGGCTCAATGGAGTACATAAAGACAACACTACCATAACTGAACATATTTGGATGTGGGAAATATTTTCTCTTGCACAGAACATATGTAAAAGATGAAAAAAAACTTCAAATTCAAAAAACCCCTTTGAAATCAGCCACAAATTAAAATTTTACACTGGGGCCTTTTAAAACCTTAGTTTCAGATCCCCCTTTGTAGTGAAGTTTCAATGGGGAAATTGAAAATACCTAATTTACATCAATGAAAAATTATGAAATCAATATATAATGCCAGCTAAACTCTCAATTTACTCCCCACTGCATTGCTTGCAAAGAGTAAAACACTTCCAAGATTTCTACAGGACCAATCTAACATCAGTTCTGGAAATTATCTTCACTTACAGGGTGAGTTAGAGAAATATTCATAAGGTGAATGTCTTGAAACATCCTGATGTACTTGGCCAGAAGTCTTGTGAATAAGAATAACCCAAAAAATGCAATTCTGAAGCATTGTAAAGGAAAATTTAAAGAATTATTGAACAGTACAAACTAAATAAAATCACTGACACTTAATAAACAAAGGATGTTATTCTTTCTCCCTTATTTTTTTCAGAAAGGTTGAAATGGTATATATATGATTGTTGTTTAAAAATATCTTCTCATTTATTGGCATGATCTAAGTGAGAACTGTGACCATCTTCTACTCATTCCAAGTTATGAAAGCTCAGAAATATGGAAGAAAGTCCTGAAACTCACAGCCCCTCTACAAAAGAAATCTCTAGCATGGATGTTGGGCTTCTCTCTGACCCTGCTCCTCACAAGCCCACCCATGACAGAACTCCTGGGGGGAGAAGCAGCCTGCTGGGGCTGGTGGGACATTGGGCTGTCACACCATCAAGACCTGAGTACAGATTGTCCCCCCAGGAGCATCCCAGGCTGGGCTATTGCAGATCCCAGAACTAGCTGAGGTAATACAAGAAAAAAAATCAATTAAAGAATGAGTTGAGGATTAGAATGTGAATGCACCAACACACACATCTTGGAGTCACCACATCATCTCCCTCCATCTGGTAATGGGCTAGGGCTGTGCTCTGGTCAAGCATGGGCTTGAATCTTGACATGACATCCCAAATCTGTGGTACTGCTGCAGAAGCAGTGGCTGCTTTGGCTAAAGCTTGACAATCTGTCTGCACTGCATGGACATCCTCTCCAGAGTATTCCTCCACGTCATTTCACTCCTAAGATACTAGACACCCATGACCACCAGGCAATTTCTCCTTGCTTCCTTTTATTTCTCACACATTTACTATTCATTAATGCTTTTCTCAAGTACTCACTCCTATTTTGGCTCATGTTCCACATTGAACATGCTCAGTTGTCTTTCATGCGGTGTTGTGGATCTCCAAGACTGTTTCTACTTTTTCTCATATCCACTTGCAGAGACTAAATGGATTCTGGTCTGGACAAAAATATGTAGTTATGGTGACAGGACACTTTTATTATCAGACACTTATTAAAGCTTGATAAAGGTTTTATGAAGAGAAGAAAATCTTATTTTTACAGAGGCAAGCCAAAGTCTACTGAGTATTAAAGGTATTATGTTGTTCCAGAGGATGTTCAATGCAATTGCCACAGCTTTTGCTTGATGAAGATTTTACCACCTTGATCTGGACTGCTTAACTGACACTTAAAGCTGGAGACTTTCCTCTGGAAGACAAGCTTGGTGTACTTTTATAAAAATTATTGAAATTGGTTTTTATAGGTAAAGAAAGAGTTTGGCCAACAAAAAGGTCAGCTGACAAATTTTGTGCCCATGGAGTGTTACCTAAGATAAGTAAAAGCACCACAGTGAGACAGAAAGGCCAGAGCATGTGCTGTGCCAGGCACAGCAGCTTCCTTTATCCCTCCTGCCATAGAGCAGTGCCACATGGTCAGCAGTCAGCACAGGAGACAGATCAAAGTCCTTGTAATCCTGTTAGGAGGCTCTTGATATCACCTGAGACAAGGAGAAATGAGATTTGTGGATAATCTCAGCTCATCCTCACTGCAAATGCCTACAAGGAAAACATGACAGTAACCTGCCACATTTTACACACACAGAAGTCCCCTTGTCTCTTGCTCTTTTCTGGTACAATGTAACTCAGACAAGTGGAAATACAGTGGTGGTTTCTAGTTCACTGGATTTTTTACAAGTGCAACAGGACAAATAAATCCAGTTTTTCCCCCTGACTGACCCCACTGGTGGGCTGTGCAGAGGTGTGCTACTAAACCAGAAAAACCACAATTCTGTTGTGATTAGAAATCTTTGGGATGTCAAAATGTAGCAACATATTTGCACTTCAGCTGTTTGCCCTAAAGGTTTACCTTTCATTTGCAAAGCTGGTGCAGGAGCAACCAGAAAATAAACCCAAACTGTCCAAAAATGGGCAGGACTGTGAAACAACACAGCACAAAAGAGGTATGCTGCTTTCTCTTCATTTTATTTCCCATGGAGCCAATAAATAAGAAGGAAAAAGCACAGGCTGTAAAACCTGGACAGAAGAGCTGATTCAGTAGGCAAGCTCTGATCTCCAGCATGTTCACTGAAAGTTCTGGTTTTTTAAGGAAAGTTGCCTTGTTCTTACATAACCTTCGACAGTTCGCTACAGCAGGGTAAGTGAGGGAACAAGATTAACAGATACGAGATATTTTTACTGCTTCACCCAAAGATTCACAGAATTTTCTGGGAATTTTAACACTTTTTCAAAACAATGTGTGATTCTTCGTGTTGCTATCAGTGCTAGGAGAGACTTTTACTTAGCCTCCAAGTGATTTGTACTGAGCAGTCTAAGAAAATTATTTAACATCCTTCTTCAAACTAATAAATCTGCTAAATTTAATTTTGATAGGAACCAAAATTCTGTTATTAAATATACATGCACTGTCACTGCATTATCAAAGTGGAAATCAGGAGGCTGCTACTCCTACCAACTGTTGTGTGTTACCATGAACTTAGCCATGACAAAGGCTTTCTGAGTTAACTTACAGGAATAATATTTGTGTCAATTAGCACAGATTGCGTGATCAAGGAGCAAGGTCAGTGAAGCATAATAAATGTAAGTCAATATCTGCCCTAAAATATGACATCTATTTATCTAAGTGAAATATCTTGGCTTCATTTACTGTATCACTTCCTGCTTCCCTCCTTTTGCTAAGCACTTATTTTAAAAAAGACTGGTGTAAACAAAGCACATAACAATTTCAAATGAACTTACATTGCAATGCTGTTCCATCAGTAGGATTTGTTTGCCTCCCTACCATGAAGATCCACTCCTGATATTTTTACCAGCAAGTTCTCCAAACAATCACTGACTTCAGGTCACAAAAGATCCACCACAGATGCAAAATCCAGAACTATTTCCCCATATTCTGCAGCTCCACCAAAGTAGAAGCTGAAGGTATGATCACATCTCAACAGTCAGAGGAAGCACCAGCTGTGCAAACACATGGCCCAGCCGGTGATAAAATCCTTTTTCCTTTCTACAACAGCTGCAACAAAGTCAGGGCTCCTTGGATACAGAAAATCACTGTAATTTCTCCAGTGGCAGAAAACCAGTGAAAGCCCCATAACAAAGAGCATCCCAGGCTATTAGTTAGTCTGGGATTCAAGAACATCAGCATTTCAAAGTCTTCTGCCATGCAATAGGCACCAAAATCAGATCTTCAGCCACATCTCCCTAACTTCACCAATAGCCTTGAAGATCTGAGACTCTCCTGCTCAGTGCTGAGACCTTGAGCAGAGCTTTGCATCCAGCCAGGCCAGCAGGGCTCTGGGGGGAAATTCTCTCTGCAGAGGGAAACAGAAAAGCTCTTGTGCAACTCTGCCAGCAATGCTCCCCCATCTTGAGCTTAACACCAGAGCATCTGCTCTCACTGCCTTTAGCAGGGCCAGGGCATTTACACAGGCAACTGAATCTGAGGGGTGAAGGACAAGATAACCCTGAAGATGGGCCTTGGGATAGGAGGAACTTTGCCTTAGAGACAGGACCAGACTCTAAATGATAAGAAAATGTGAGTCCCAGAGTTCTTCTGCTTTCAAGCCAATTCTCTAAGCATGCTGCTTTATTTTTTATTCTTCTGTTATCATAGCATTAAAAAGCATCTTCCTTTGAGCACACCTTTTGAGATGTGGGCCTGATTTTTGAAGGGGGAATGCTCAGCACCTTGCAGGACAATCGGGGAAAGGATTTAGACATAAACCAAATGGACATACCCCTAATCACCAAAAGCTTGAACATTTCTCCAGGGCCATCAGCTTCCATGGAGATATGAAAAGATAAATTAACTTGGCATCTGTTCTGCAGATTTTGAAGAGATGATCACTGAGCCTTTCTTTTCAGTTTTGGTCTACTTGATTTTTAGCCATTTTTAACTGATTGCCTGAATGAGTTCCAGGAACAAATATTCTACAATGCAGCATAGAGATGAACAGTTTTCACTTCACTTCTAGTGAGCTAAGAACCTTATATCTGAGCAGAACCCTCAACATCTTTAACAGATAAAGATATCATCAAAGCAGCAGCAGCTGCTGAATATTTTCCATCAGGATTCTTTGAGACATTAAACTACAGAAGTGCTTGGAGATGACCAAAAGGTTTTGGTAAAACCAATAAATGTTGCTCAAACTCAACACAGAGTTTCAGACCACAATTGATTAAACCAAGTGTTCATCTGATTCCATTTTCATAGAGATTAGGAATTAGAAACTGAATTCAGATCAGCCAAGATTTTTGAGCTTTTACAAACGTTTCCCTGAGCAGATTGTGTAAAAGACTTACAACATCAAACTCTTTAACTGAAATACTTTTCATTTCTTTCTTATATTTAATCCTCAAACAGAAGTACTTAGTTTGGGTCAATCAGAACATTTGCACTTCAAGTTTGAAAACACTTCATTTAAGTATTGAAGGTGTGAGGGTTTTTCATTATTGTTTTGACTGCTATTAGCTTCAATTTCAAAGGCAACAGTGGTTCCAAACACTACAAAGAGATTTTATTTTTTGCAAACTTTTTTCAACTTTCCAAAAATTCACCCACTGTGGAAAAAAAAAGGATGTCTTTGCCTTTCCTCTGAAACCTGTTAAGTCAAGAAATTTACGTCCAATCAGATTAAAGACAGTTAGAACTTCCACATAGAACATCTTAAAAATATTATAACTATTATGAATCACCAAGCAAAATATTGATAGATATTTTTCTACATTATTACAACCCACTTCCCTTCATAGCCATTAGAATCAGTAGAAGCAGGCTACAGATTGCATTTTCTCAATTACGAGCTGCACAGAAGAATTTTATTCTAAGACAAAGTCTTTTGTAAGACCCCTAAACATGCACTACTTAATCTTTTCCTGGAGGTAGTCAGGTTTGGGACTAAAAAGGTAATGAGCCAGACAACAGCACTCTCAAGTAATAAGGATGTGCCTTTTAGTAAGTCTAAAAATTCAGTTCAAGTTTCAGAACCTAATATATTCTACTCATCTACCACCTCATCCTGAAAGCACCTAATTTTCTTGTGAACACTAACTGCCTCTATCCATAATCCAAGCCTTGTAGTTTTGACATGGCTGAAACTGTTCCTTTCTTATTTATCAGCATCACTACTTTTGACTTCAGAGTCCATATGCTCAGGCAGGATCCAGATGACAAATAGAAAAGTGTTCTGCAAGAGAACTGAAAATTTCATCTTTCCCCATCATGTCAAGACAAGGCTCTCCTCACAGGACCCTAGCCAGGGCAGGGTACTCTCAGGCCTTCCTGATGGAACTTACATCCAGTGTTCAATTCATCCCATTTATTAGCTGCAATGTATCATTTACTATAAAATATTTTAAATGCAACTCCCTTTTTGTAACCAGTTCAGCAGGTTTTTTCAACACAAAATTGCAAACACAAGTAAACCCTGAGTGCTCTTGATTCTAGACACAGGATTGGCAGGGGCTCAGACAAAGCCTAGGTTATATTATGTGTACATGGAGGAAGAAGGGGTCAGAATTATTTTGTACTGTATGCTAAGGAGTGAATGCTTTATGCAGAGTGTGTTCCCTTATCAGAAGGCAACTCCTGTGACAACAGAGTTTGTTCCTCCTAGCAAGAATATGATACTTGGGCTTTAGGAATAGTTTAAAAGTATCCCTTAACTACTCCCTAAGAAAAAGAGAGCAAGCTCAGGGAAGTGCAATATTGCCACTACTCAACCACCCCTGGAGAAATGTTGTTACAGAATCATTTACCACTAATAGGAAGAATGAGTTCAGACAGGACGTCCAGGCTTGTTACAAGCCTCTCAACATCGTTTAAGAGCAGGGATAGGCAGCAAACTGCTGTCCTAATCATAGTGGAAAACTATTGGATTTTCTTCATCAGCTCTTGCAGGGTTTGCTAGAGGTATCACACCATCTTTAATGCTGCAGCAGAAAAGAGAAATTGTCTACATGGATTTGACGGCCTTGTTTCTTCTAACCAAACAACCAAGAAATGCTCTTAAGAAAACTCTCTTGTCTTGCAAAAATATGCACCCACACATGCATTTTTTGCAGCAAAAGAAGTTTTCATGGTTGCTTAGTGCTGCACACAGATTGCATTTCAGAGATAACTGAAATGACAGCCCTATGCCCCCCTCCAGAGCTTCAGTGGACACCATTGTGTCTTCCTTCAGTTTTTCAAAACAGTTCCACAGTTCTTTCTATGAGAGTTATGCTATTTGTAGCTTTGAATGTGGAGGCATGGTGATGAAATTTCACCCTCTATAACAGCACAAATACCAGCAAAGAATTTCACATATACAGTATTACCAGCTGACCAAGTGCACAGCATCCTTGCATGCTTTGACTTTACACCAAGATATCAGAAGTCATAAGAACAGGCTGGGTAAAAAAGCTCTGATGAATTGAAAACTGATCTTAAAAAAATTCAATTCAGGTTGTGAATCTAAGGGACAGTTACACAGTTAATTTCAGAAAACAGGTGGGGACTCTCCTGTTTCTATGTACATTACAGGTCTATTAACACTTCTCAAACAAACCTTAGCAAACACGTATCTGACAAACTCCTATATACAAACACCTAAACGTTCACCACATCCTTTCTGATGCACAACTTTCCAGTCTTCTCTGGGTTAAGTGTCACAGATCAAGCTGTTAGCTGGGAAGCTATTTAGAACACTCAGAGATTTCCCAGTTATCTCAAAAGAGCTTAACTGTGTTCCTATTTTTCCATGGAAACCAAACTCCAAAAACCAGACACAATTCAGGGTATCCAGTCCCTACTGCACCCTCCTGTTCAAAGAGTCAATTCTCAGAATGCTTCTACCTAATTTCTAGAGGCCTTTTCTATACCTTTTTTTCCCAGATGCCTTCCTCACATACCTTCCTCAGCATAACAGCTATACCTGAGAGTGTCCTCCTCAGTATATTGGCAAAGTAAAATTCATATTGACTTTTACAACACCCATTTATTTCCTGCAGAGCTGGGTACAATTCTGAGGTCTGATAGTCAGCTTAGAACTATATATTTGATAAACTGTCATGTCAAGGGTCCCTGTGCATGTCAGCCATCACAGATGGAAAGGGTAGCAAAAAGGAGCATCACAACTGCTTGAAATATTTAGTTCTGTATGCACAAACTCACCATGCAGACCAAAGCTCCATCCAGCACTCCTCACACAGATGAATTGTGTGCAGGTGCATTCCCAAGGCCTGCAAACTGCAGAGCATAAGTCACCACTGCCTGGGGGGCATCCTATGCTTGTGCAAAGCTCCCAGTGGAAATCAAGGTAGTAGCAGTTAATTGCTATGTGTATTTTATAGGAAGCCAGGATAATTTTTCTCTGGCTAACAGATGGTGCATTCTGCTATGACATGGTAGCTAGACTGCCACAGATCTTGTTCCAGTCTCGGGCAGGTGGGTTGGGAACCTGGGGACAGTGAAAGATGGGAGTTTGTATTTGACACAAACGTGTCATTTGTTGGTTTTAGGCACGCCTGTTCCCCAGAGATCATCCACAATCCTTCTGAGGGTCACCACTTCCATTGTCTTCACACACCACATCTCACAAGTCTTCTCACAAAACCAGAAATTTACCTTTTATGGACAATTACATTTTCTTGCCCCACAAAAGTACTCAAGCATGCATACAAATATTTTTTCTCATTTGCAGCCTAAATGCATTTATGATCAATCCATATACTTGTTCCTGTGCCAGTGCTGTCTTTTAGATTAAGCAGTTCCTTCTTGTCTCTGATTCTATGGCAAGCTGCCTTGGTGACTTATTCTCTTGTTACAAGGAGGTGGAGACCACCAAAGATAATTAATACCTTAACACAGAACCAAGCTCTTCTAATGTGCATTTTATATAAGCATTTTCCATTGAACTGTGGAAAGCGAAAATTGGAAATTTTGCCAATTTCAAAATTAAAATTAAATTATTACCTGTGAGAAGTCATAAAAGAGAGGGAGAGGGAAATGAATCTGTAAAAGAGAGCAATATGTTTTTCAAAAAGTATTTCATTAAGTATCTTTAGGCTCAGTTTTCTGCCACTGTGATCTCTGTGCCAATGCCGCTTATTATTTCCATTTTTCTGTGTTTAAATTCAGTGTTAATTGATTTGGGTTGAGATTTACTCCAAGTGCAGTCAGAGAACCCCATGCAGAAAAGGTACAGGATGGACCAACCCAGTCATCACAGCCATATTCTCAACACATTCCTGTTGGGCCATTTCACAAGATGTGACCCAGATGGGGACTGGCTTGGACAAGGGGTGATGATGCTCAGAGCTGGTTCCAGCTCTGGTGTCATTTCCCAGCCCCAGTGAGCCACAGAGGAGCTCTGCAGCAGGTCTGCTCCAAGTTCAGTTTATGGAATATGGATTTCATCCCCCATCTCCTTCTTTACACCATTTAAAGAGAAGTGTTGTCTCACTGTGTGTTTGTCTTTTCTTCCTACCACACCATTAATGCTATCCTGGATTAACTGTTCAGGAACTTGTTCACTGTTTTGACAGCACAAGTGCCACCTCTAATGAATACAGACATCTCTGTACATTGATATAATGCATCACCTTCACATACTGGATTTCATCAGTGTTTCCTTAAATAATTAGAAGTTACCTAAACAAATCCAATTAGTTGATTTGTTCTGCTAAGGCTAATTAATTTATTGCCACCAAGAAAAAGAAGCTTAAGTCTTTTTGAGACCTCAGATCATAGACATTTCAGCTCTCCACAGAGTGTCATAAACAGTAAATATTTCTTGCTCAGGAGAGGTTTTTCACAGGACAAGTACCTCGAAATCCCATGCAAATTGCTAGGCCTAATACACCTGATCCAAAGTGAGCAAGTGAATGAGAGAAACAGTGAGAAGACATGTCAGAACCAAACTTGAGTGTATGAAGGTCAGAATATGGAATTAGAGCATGAAAGAGCTAAGTTTCTTCCCTTGCCTTTTCCTCAAGGGTCTGGTTAATAGTACTTCTAAAATTACTTGAATAAAATCCATTTTTACTCAAACTTTTCATTTTAATGGAACTTTATGTTTGCAGTTCCTTATTTAGCACTACTGAAAAAACCATCAAGCATATGTACCTGCAGTTGACACTGTACCTACCAGTAGAAATCTTGTGAGCCCTCAGCCTTTTTGGCAGGTAGCAGTCAAGGAGCAGATAAAAGAGGACACAATGAAGGCAACTAATCAAAGAGATCAACTGAAAACTCAAATCAACAGTGCAACAAAATATCTCACCAGTGCATACTTCACTTCCTTAGAACAAACAGCAAAAGAGAACTAAAATACCAAAGTGCTCTATGATCTTAGTCATCCAGTTTACAGCTGAAGTCACATTCACAACACATTCTCCCAGTACATGGAAAGTTCAAATCAATGCTATGGCTGAAGAGCACATTGCAGACTGATAGAATTACAGGTTCACCAGAATGTACTGGGGAGCAGCTCTGGCTCTGCACTGCCAGGAGAATGTGGGGATCAGAGCAGGAAGCTGAAGACTTGGCCATTGCCCAGCCTGTAGAAGATGTTTGCATCCCAGTTGTACCTCCAAAGCCAGAGAACTTGCACCTCAAAAGGGCAAGTTTAATGCAGAGGCATCTTGTAGGTGCTTTTCTCTTTTAACCTGGTGTAAAAACAGCCTGGAACACCAGCTTTTAGATAGTTAAAGGTGAGGAAGAGAAATCCCACCTTCAGAACCTTCTAAAGATCTTATTTTCAGCAACACTGCTACAGGTTCATGGGTTTTATCCATTTACTTATTAGCATTTTATTCTCCCCCAGACATACTGACTACGATAAAACTGCATCCTAAACCTCACTTAATTGAGATCAAGCATATAATGAACAGCATAGCATAAGAAATGCTGTTTCTTAATATTGAGAACCACTTTTTATGGCCTTTGACCAGCAGGAGCAGTTTTCCTTGCATTGGATGGACACACACTTCGAAGGACCTGAGGGTTTTGGTGTTACTGGGGATTTTTGGTGTCAGGGTATTTTGTTGGTTTCTTCTTAAAAATCTATACACAGCTTGAAACTCTATTTTGTTTCGTGCACTCCAGTGCTCGAAGAAAAATACAAAGGAAATTTAATGGAAAAAAGTTCTTACAGGCTTTAAGGCTTATTTTTCAGATACATCTGTTCTAGTGCATTGCTCCAGAAACAGAGTAGGGAAAGAATAAGAAGTAGAAAAGTCATTTGCAGAATTCTAATTCACCTATGAGGATGATCCTATTAATCAGCTTTCATATTGTTCCCAGTGACCTTTTCCTTCCTGTCATACTATTATTACCCTCCTGCTGGTTTTAAATCTTCCTTCCTGCATCACTGAATAAGAAGAAAGTTAGTTTAGAGCAGTCCATGACCCCAAGTACATGAGAGACAAGTGCTGACTAATGATTCATTTTCTCTGAATCATGTTAACATTACTCTCCAGATCCCATCACTTCAAACACAACTGATAAAAAATACTAGAGTGTAAATTCAGGACTTTTGCAATAGCAGTTTTTCTTAAACGAAAGCAGCACATGCTTCCCCTTCCATTCGTGCCATAAAGGTGTTTCCTGGCAGACCTGTCAAGAAGACTACAGATTATTACTATGAATATGAGCTTGAATAAGTTCTGAAAACTGAAACAAAAATATCTTGCTAAGAGGGAAGAGATAATTTTTTATTTCCTCTAGCTTTACAATATGTTTAACTGCAGAGGGAATTTTTTTTTTCCAGTATCAGGTGCTGAAATATCCCTCAACAGGACCAGCAATTAGTTTTTCTTGGGATACTTTTAAAAGACTAAGCTGGAGAGTCTACACGGGATTTCTTTTATGTCCTGCTGGACTACACTTATAACTTTACATTATAAGTTTTCAGCACATGAACCAATTTTTCTTTGCAGAGGTGAGCAAAATATTTCTTCTAAAAGTGATAAACTCTTACATTTGACTCACAACAGAGGTATTACAAATTCAAGTGCTTAAGGTTGTGACTGGAATTGAATTGACTATTTCCAGTGCCTCAAGTCCCTAGGAGGTAAAATAACTCAGAAAATCCAGTAAAAAAAGGAGTTTACCCTTAATAATTCTAACTTCTATCACTTTAATGAATTGGCTGATTTTGTTTAGGTCTTCTTCCTTGCCTAGTTTTGTAACCAGATGTAGAGCAGTTTAATTTGGAAATGCAACAACTAAAAATAAAATGGAAAAGAAGAATGAAGAATCTTGGTTTAGAGACCACATAGACTTCTATTCCATGGGGTCCATTGTCATGAAGAAAAATTCAGTAGACTAGAAGGTATTATTGTTTCCAAGATTATATCATGTGTTTTAAATGGGCATCACTGATAGAATAATAGACTAGCAATTGTGAGGAAAAGTGCCAGCATGGGATCTTCAGATTCCACATAAACTTGAAAAAAACTCAGAGTTTCAACAATGCAATGAGATTAAGTTGCCATTACCATTATTTCCTCGTGGTCACATTTCTAATAACAGATCTAGGAGCCCAAGCCTGAAAAACAATTTTTCCCTGAGCAAATGCACTTCACACAGCCTCAGCTAATTAGATTGAGCAGGATAAACTGCATATCAATAACTTGTGGGTTTCTGAGCTCTCTGAACCATGTGTAGAGTGCTGTAGCTGGATGGATATTTGGGAGGTGTGACTTGACTAAACCTGCTGTAAAAGCATTGGATTCTAAGCAAACTCAACAGGAATTCTTGCCTCCCAAATCTGGATGTGAGGTGCATCTGTTCCTCACATCAGCCTTTTCTTTATCACTTGCCAGCCTCTCTGACACAAGCTCGAGTGCTGATCCCATGCCAGGGCACTGAGTGGCTGCAACACAAAGGCTGTGCCAGAACTCCCACACCAGACTAGCACTGTCTGTGCTCAGGCTTTTGCTAATTTCCAAATTACATTATCCAAGTGAGCACACACTCCCTGTCTTACAGAAATTCATGATTCCAAGGGGTGTCTCTAAAAAGAAGTATAAGAAGGTTAGATAGGTGATCAATTACAGCTTCCACAGTTATGCTGCATGAATGCAAATAGCTAAAATATTAATAAAACCCCTAACATTCTATATCAGAGGTGTGAGCCTGTGGGCCTGCAATGCAGCTATAATAATGTGTCAGGGTGTGTATGTGAAGGGCTGGAACTGACAGTAGCAATCAATGCCTCCATGTCAGTTGTCACCCCTTACCTTTCAGACCCTAGTCCAAAATTCAATCAAGTCTGCTGCACAGGGCACTTACAGTCCCTAAACTGTGCAGGGAAGAAGTGAGAAAATGACAAAATAATCCCCTGCACTAATTAGGATACAACTGTTCCTTTCAAAAGCTGATGCACTTGACTCTAGACTATAAAGGAAACAATTGTCTTTTACCAGGATCCCCAGACTGAAGATTTGCTCTCGGGTGCTAACATTAGTCCTTACACATAACTTATGAGAAAATTGTGGTCCTACTTAAACACAATCTTTAGAAGAAGTTGTGCCTCCTTTATTCAGAACCTTCTCTCTACCACTGCCTTCTCCCATTCAAATCAGGGCAAGGAGAGAGAAACCCATATTTGCTACCACACAACAGAGTGCTCAGGCCAACAGGTTTTAAGTGAAGATGCACATGCAGAGAGGCACATGCACTGAAGAGCCCATACAATGAAAATGGATCACAATGCTGAAAGTTGTGAGTCCTAAGCCAGTCTGGGGCAGTTCTGGGCAAGCAAAACAGCAACTTAAGAATATTAGGAATGTTAAAATCTCCCTTACCATCTCTATTATTCAGAGATCTTGATGATTGTCAGACATCTTCCTCATAATCCCATTAATGTCATCAGGCAGTAAACACGTGTGAATCCCAAACTGATACACACTGCAGATCATTTTCAAACTTTAGGGCTGCTGTTGTTAAACACCCACATCTCTGTTTAGTCACTGAAGTAAAAGATATGTTAAGTACCAGTTCATTTGGAGATCCCATTACATTTGGTGTGAACTGACACTGCTGCTTACCTCTGAAAATCAGATTACTTGGTTAGACTCAGACCTTGCAAATTAGCTGTGCAGATTTCAAAACACCACTCATCATGCTTCTCATCAGGTTCAGTCTTATTCCCACTGAGTTTCATGATAAACAGCTCAGAATCAATTAACTCTATGATCCTGAACAACTGATGATATACCAGATCTTTCTAATCCTGTTATTTGATAGAGAAACCTCTTACACAAACAAAGAGCACTATCACATACAACAGAGCATGGCTGTGTGTCTCTTTTGCTCCTTTGTATTTAGCTTGTTAAACCTCAAAAGGCTTCATCCAGTTCAGAAACATGTACAAGCCAATTATACAGACTCATCCAGGAACACAAGAGAAAAATTACACCTTACATCTGAACCATTGTCCAAAAAGCTACCACTTTGCATTTCATGCAAAAATAAATGTGTCCATAGATACATGGTTTTATATTTCAATGATTATATACATATAAATATATATGCTCATATGTGAATAAAAGCATAAATATATGAAGCATAAGGTAATACCTCCAGAAATCTGACTACACCTTATGCTTATAAAAACACAGGGAAGCCCTTCTGATAGCAGCCATGGTACAATATTTTACATGTAACAACTTCACAAAACCAAAGTGATGCAGTACCAGGGGTAGCTTAATAGCAGTCAGATTCCAAATAAAATACAGCTATTTTACAATAATATCATGAAACACAAGCATGACTTTCAAATGAAAAAAAGCCACCTTGTCAAAAAGATATGTAAAAATATGTTCTAGACAAGGCCCTTTGATAAAGAAAAGCTCATATAGACCAGAAGTAACTGCTACTTTTTTAATTCTCTGCCTTTAGTTGTCTGCACTCTCCACTTGAGCTGTTGTAGCTGATTTACACCATACGTCTCAGGTCCAGTTGAAGGCAGCCCCACTTCTGACCCTGGGAGGGTGAAATCCTTTTGAAACTCTTCTTTTTAATCAGCTATTGATCATCACCAGGAACTTGAGTTCACCTGTATATCTGGTACCACACAAACACTAGCACAGTATTTTCAGCTTCAGCTAAATAAATCAGAGTTCTCAGTCATGTCTGTTTTTGACAGGTACTTCATATGCCTTTCTTAAATCTTCCAGCTGTGAAAAGGTAGCAAATAAACACTTCTAGTGATAGAAGCATATTCTTTTCTGCAGCCTGTATGATGAAAAGAAATGTGTTTGCAAGCATATGCTTCCGTATCTGTTGGTATGCAATTGGGTCCCTGGTAAAGGAGGAAGCATTTGGCAACACCCAAACATTTTCCATGCACTTCCAGAAACCAAGACAACTCAGTTTGAGTGTGTGTGTTCCCAGGGGTGGCAGGTACAATCCCACAGATGTGGGGCTCAAGGTCAATGACAAATCCTGGCTCAAGCCACAGTGCTGGGTAAGCTGAGGACTGCAATCTACACTCATTATCACCCAGGTGCAGCCCACACCCAGCTGATGCTGCCACGTTCTGAGAGGCACACACTGAGGTATTCCTAAGTCTCAATATGAATTTCCTGGTGTCCATTAATCCACCCATTCCCTCTCTACACAACATTCCCTTTTTCTTTGCCTTGGGCAGGGGTGTTCCCTCAGCTTGGGCCAGCAGTTTATAACACAGGGAGCTCTTTGGTGCACTTTGTCACATCCACACCTCCAGGGCATGATCCCCTCACTGCTCACAACTGAAAAGCTTCTGCTGACTAAAGCAGATCTGGATCCTAACCTCCACCTTCAAGGAAGAACCTGTGTGACCACCATAAGATTGAGACTTTCTAACCAAACTCTTCACACCTGCTTTTGATTGAAATGGTAACTCAACACATTTTTCAAAGAATAGACTTTTTGATACAGTCCTCCATCATTTCCTCTTTATTATAAAGAGTGTGCATGCATACCTTGTATCATGAATGGGAAAACCCTTTGGTGAAGGTTATCAGACACATAAAAGAGTGAAATTAGATGACTAAACCTAAATTACCAAGATGCAAACCAGTAAATATAAATGTGACTAAAGCCAGTCCTAGCACACTGGAGGCAGCTATTGTGCCTCCTGTTCAGCCCATCCTGTTTCCAGGAAGAATTGCAACCTTTCCCAGCCATGCAGGAAATAACACCTGAATTCTAGTCCAGGGGCACAGCTGCAGCATGACATTCTAGCCATCAGATTTTGTTCCTTTCAGTCAGCCCTACAGTCCTCTCAGAGCTTTTTGTTTGCATTTAATCTCTTCCTTTTATTGCTACATTTATAATAAGGAAAAGTTGGGATTGCTGACACATCCATAGCAGTTTCTTTGGGCTTAGCATATCAATGTAAACAACTTTTTGTTGTTATTTACAGAACAAATTCTGCTTCAAGTGCCACAAAATCACTCTAAGTTTTGCTTGTCAGCATGCCCCAGTCAGGTTTCTGAGGATCACCAACATGTACCACAAAGCAGACTTCAAATTTACTACACACATATCAACAGTAGTTCCTGAATATTTGAATCATTAAAGAGCATATTAAAGCCTGGGGGTTTTGTCTATTGATTTGGGGGCAGGGGTATTTATTGCCTTGTGAGGGGTTTTGTTTGTTTGTTTGGGGTTTTTTAAGACAGTGCATCGCTTATTTTAATTGTAAAGGGCATATGGCAGATCTTCCACTGAAAATTTTGATAGAAACCAATGTAAGTAAAAGACTATTCCAAGATGACTAGTGTGGTTATTTTGGCAAACAGTATACTGCAAAAAAAAAGTTTTTAAATGCAAACCCAATTTAGCAAATTTTTCCAACTGTAAAAAAGGGAATACAAAATAAACCATTTAGGCTTTTTGTTTCAAATGACCTTTCTAACAAAAAAAAAAAAAAAAAAAATTAAAGGGCAAAGCAATAGGAAGATGGAATGAAACATTTAGTTTCATGACAAATTAAATGTTTCAAGTCAACCCAGAAATATTTCCAGGCCAGAAACCAAACAGAAATATCCTGTAATCCCATAAAACTTATGAATAATACCAAAATAGGTATTGGTTATAAAGATTAATAAATTTCTAAAATGTGACACCATACTATCCTGCATCCATTATCTTGATTTACAAACTGCAAACCTGCATTTGTGCTCTATCCAGATTGCAATTTGGCTCGAGTCTAAGGCAACTTTCCATTGAAGTATTTGAAAACCTTATTATAGCATAACACAAAAAGCAAAGAGCCAAACCTGAGTTTCAGAAAATTATTTTTAAAGCAAAATAAGACTAATGGTTATGATGGCTTAAACAACTGACTGCTTGTTATTGCTCTACTCTGGACTACTGGTGAGAAGTGTTACTACTACCAGCTAGTCATAAGGCAAAATACTGCTAGTATTAGGAGTACTTTATATCCCAGAAGCTATCACTGCACTTGGAAAAGCTGTGACCATGGAAGGGTATGAAAGAGAATCAAATCCACTCAAAACCTTTGTGCTGCTGTTCAATACAAAGAGATGAAAAATTCTGGGAATCTTTGAGGGAAAGCACCAAGGTGTCAGTAGTGGCTGCAAGACCCCAGAGCAAGAGAGGGACTGATTGGAGGCACAGGATAGAGCATGGACAGCTGGGAGGTGTAAGCACAGGAGGAGACATCTCCACCTCTGCCCCTGAGAAGAGAGATTTATTTCACAATATTGAAGAAGCAAGCTCCTGTGATAAGAAAGAAAAGACACATATAAAGGGTTCTGGTTTAGCAATACCTAGCTAAATTACAGAGTCATAGAAACTTTAGGTTGGAAAACACATTAAGATCAAGTCCAACTGTCAACCCAGCACTGCCAAGTCCACCACTAAAGCCTATCCCCAAGCACCACATCCATGGACAGCCTGTTCTGATGCCTGATCACGTTTCAGTGAGGAAATTTTTACTAATATCCAATCTAAACCTCCCCTGGTGCAACTTAGGGCCATTTCCTCTAGTCCTGTCATTTGTTACCTGGGAGAAGAGCCCAACTCCCACCTAGCTACAGCCTCCTCTCAGGGAGCTGTGGGGATCAATAAGGTCTCCCCTGAGCCTCCTTTTCTCCAGACTAAATACCCCCAGTTCCCTCAGCTGTTCCTCAGCACACTTGTGCTCCAGACCCTTCCCCAATTCCTTTCCCAGCACCTCAATTTCTTTCTTGTGCTGTGGAGCCCTGAACTGGACACAGGATTTGAGGAGTGGCCTCACTGGTGCCCAGTACAGGGGGACAGTCCCTGCCCTGACCCCACTGGCCACACCACTGCTGCTACAGGCCAGGATGCCATTGGCCTCCTTGACTAACCTTAGCTGACAGGCCAATATAGAGCTGGCAAACAGACAAATGGTTCTGGAAAATTCAGCCTCCATCCATGTGCAAGCTCCAATGGCGTAACAGAATTACTATAAGGATGGCATAAGACAAAAAGGAGCTTAATGCAAAATTTATTTTTTATTATGTATTTTATTTTTATTATTTTTTATGTATTATTATTTATTTAAATTTTTATTATTTTATTTATTATTATTTATTTTCTAATAGCTTAATGCTGTTAGAAAATAAATAAACTATCTAGGGAAGAGCAGTTTGGACTTCACTGCATTGAATTGTGATATACATGAAGTAGATGAAGTAGCACGAAGTTGATATTAGAAGAACTCCAGACCCATGAAACACTGATCACTTTTAAAAGTATGGAAAAGAAAAACCTTTAACTATAAAAACTGTAATGAAATACCATAAGTATATTCCAAGTGTAGCATATATGGCAGGAGGAAATGTAGACTTGAAAGACAGAAATCTGTGAATAAAATTTCACATCAGAACCACTACAGAATTATTCAGGGAAAGTGAAATCCTGCCTGGGTGTTCTCAAGTCCACCACCCACTTCCCAAGGATTGAGTGAATCCTTCCCTCTGACTCAGCTCAGAGCATGAGATTGCTGCCAGTCCAGTTTGTCTCTGTAGTAGAATAAGGTAAGCAAGGGTTTCATCTGCCATCTTCCTTCCAGAAAATCTTCAGATCCCTGTCATGTTTATGCAAACCTACCCAGAGCTGCTGTGACACTTAGTTCCACATTAGGAGGGAGTAGAGGCTCCTCATTTCATGTCTTTCCTAGCTACATCCAAAGCAGTTGTGTTGGACCCACCTTGCTGAAAACAACAGCCATTTTGTCAGAAAGCAAACATCATTCTCCAAAATAAATTCAGTCCTGTAAAATGCAGCAGTGCACACTCTGCCATTGGATGTTTGCTGAAGACATTTGTCAGAAACTCTATGCCTAACACAGCAATCTGATTTCACCCCTGAGAAGCTCATTAGAGATAAAAAAGAAAATTCAAATGGTTTGGTCTTTTCCCTGAGACAAGTCCATAATAGCTCTGCCTTCCTGGGAATGAGGAGACCAAGAAAAACAAATACCAAAGGTAGCCTGGAAAATGAGGAGCCTCAGGGGAGGTGCTGAGGTGGAGTGTTATCTGACAAGGCAGCAGGAGAGCTCAGGGGCTGGAAGTACACACCAGAAAAGATGGGAAGCAATTGAACTGGATTCTGGGCATCCACTGAGAGTGTGAAGTAATGGGAACCTCAGAAGGTTATCAGCTAGGAATGGCAAACAGCAGCAAAACAGAGCTATGGCAACAGAGCCCAAGGACTGAGCTGGGGGCTCACCAGGAATGTCACTGGAGGACATACACAGTCCAACAGCTTTGTCCAAAATGAGTTATTGCATACAGGGGGTAGAATGACTCTGTGGGTTCTGCCAGTGAAATCCAGGCTCACAGTTTCACTCTCATCTCTTAGGACATGTCTACCTTGTGCATTTGGCCTGAAGCCTGAGCTCAGGGGCTTTGGCCTGGCCAGTCTCCTCTGGTTGCTGCTCAAGTCCAAATTAGAGCCAGCATGCCTCCCTGCTGAGAGAAGGCACCTGAGAGCCCAGAGGCAGAAAAGGGAAACTTCTCAACCCCTCCTCAGCTGGGTTTGCAGCCCAGCAGTATGACTGCTCCTCCTCTGCTCCAGAGCAGTCAGTATGAGGTAGCCCAAAGCCCTGTGGCCCATGGCAGGACAG
Source organism: Agelaius tricolor (assembly GCF_023055355.1). Taxonomy (NCBI): domain Eukaryota; kingdom Metazoa; phylum Chordata; class Aves; order Passeriformes; family Icteridae; genus Agelaius; species Agelaius tricolor. The sequence continues at coordinate 10,436,876 of NW_027269272.1, forward strand.
AGGGAGTGCTTCCCTTCCTTCCACTGCCTAAGAGCTCAGAGGCACTGAGGAGCTGGGCTGTGCCACCTCTCAGCTGCTGCTCTGTGCTATTAAAGCAGATTCTTGTGTTGACATTGCATCAAAGCATCTGAGCACACCTCAAGTCCAGGAAAGCTGGATCTTTGCTTCTCAGAAGAGAAACCCCAGTGTCACTGACCAGGCTGAGGTCAATGACACTGTTTATTTAACAGTGGGGATGGTTGGTAAATGGCGACATAAACATTGATTCAGGCCCAAGTCAAACACAAAATGCAAACCTGGCCTGAGTGGGGCCCAGCTTACCAGTTACTTCACTCTGCCAAGAAAGCAGAGCAGAAATTCAAGAGGGATGAACTGACAGTGGAAAACCACAGGTAAACAAAAGGAGATGTCTGCAACACACCATTACTGCCTCAATGGAGGCAGCACTGAGGCAGCCTACAAAAACCCCTCGAATCATGAAACACTGCTTGGGTGCAGAGATGCCATGTCAGGATATAGCAGAGCTGGATTTGCACTGCCTGGTTCCACAAACTATTTAATAGGGATGGTACCCAGTAGAAAAACTGCATATCTCACAGCCTTCCAAAACAAACCTCTCCAGCTTCTTTCTTCATTTGTCTTGTGCCTTTTGATGTGCTACCAAACAAGTTAGCAGGCAAGAATGTTCCAAATAAATAAAAAAAACAAACAATAGCTAAATGTTGGGAGAACACTGATACAAAGTAAATATCACATTAGTGATTATAACCATAAAAAAACCTGAAAAAAAACCCACAACAACATCAAAACCAGAACTTCAAGGAACACACTATTAAAAAAGGGGGGTGACAAGTAACATGCTCATTTGATTCTGGCCAAAATGCAATTTATTTCAGTCTTCAAAGGTTGTGATCAACTGTGTGTTGGGTACTGATGAAGAGTAACTCATTGAATAACAGTAAAATAACAAGCCAATTTCAGAAAACCCTTATTTTTGTACAGGATTAATTAATAGGAAAAAGGCAAAAGTCATCAAGTTTTTTTTAGAAATTGTTCACTCATCCCTAGCAATAATAATTAATTACAAAATTAGCAGGCATAGGACAATAGACTGATTAGTTTATAGTGTGTCTACCCTAAAATGCAATTAATTAAGAAAAGACAAGTAGCTAAGTTACACAATGAAATTAGATCTTGTCTTTTAATTGTAACTAATTGTATCATCACCTGTCTGTCCAACCAGTATCTAAGCCAATCACTGGCCTGCAAAAGAAGAGACAGCACATTAGCTAAAAAGGATATAGAAAATAGTGATCCTTATCAAAAGAAACATACACTAAATCTAGAAAGAGTGCATGTTGGACTCTGCAGTGCATGTTAGAGATCTTTTCCAACATAAACAATTATATAATTCCATGGCCTCTTCAATTCCCCCAGTGACTGTTGCATACATTATGGATCAATAGCATTTTAAAATAAGAACAAAAATCCTATAGCTGAGGCCAGCAATTGTGTTAAGAATCCCTACCCCCAGAGCAGACTGCAAGGAAGGATGACAGTTGAAAGACCTGTATCTGGTTGAAATTTGGTCAGCTGTTATTAGCAATGTGCCATTTATCATGCCTCACACCTGTTGAGCTCACTGACATGAAACAAGTTATACCACGATGCTTTCTCTTGCCAGGCTGACTCTACTTTAAGATTGATCATCTACTCAGTGAAAACTTTCTCTGCAGGTGAGGGACAAAGGGAAAATGCAAACAGTACCATGACATTAGAACTACTAAAATCAGGATCCTGCAAACTCTGGCAGAAGATTTTTCAGAGTTTTGGGTAGTTATAAAGTACTCCTTCCATGTACACAGCAGTGCCAAATAATGTGTGAACTCAGCATGTAGCCTTCTACATTGGTAGAAAATGTACAGGACAGAATTATGGGATCTTCTTTATATATACTCCTCTCATTTATTACACAAAGTTTTGAGAGAATAACATTTTTCTGATAACTCATCCCTTTAAAACTGAAATTAACCACAAAGTACAATATGCAAGCCATATTTCCTTAGGAAATCAGATGACAAAGAACTGTCTTGATCCACTTGCTTCTGATATTCTTACTCCATTCATGTGTCAGGCTTCTCAGTTCACTCCTGACAACATAGGCATGGGAATGTTCACCTCAAAACCAGGGGTTTGGGGTTCTGATCACATCACTAACAAACTTCAGAGTTTCATGAATACCAATGCAAACACAGCACTGTGAAACAAAGCAAATATTTGAAATGATTGCACTAAAAACTCCTCGACCAAAATACTCAATAAATTTCTGGATTGGTGCCATTCCTACATTGCAAATTCACAACTATTTTAGATTTGTGCCTTTTTTTTTTCTTCAAGGCTATCAACTCAATAGTTTTGCTTCGGGATTTGCTCATTTTGACTTTTTTTTTTAATGTATTTGCCTTTATACAAATGTTGGATATCTCAGTTTTGCTTACACATTCAGTGCTCAGATGATTTGCTCCAATGGTGCCGGTAATCTGTGAAACTGAAATACGTGACAGAAAAGCTCATGCAAAAGCCATTCAGAAATAAATCTGAGAACTAGAACCAAGGCAAGGGATGATGACATGTTTGTATCCATGCCACATAAACAAAGAAAGCTTTGGGGGTCTTTAGTTCATCAGCACTCACATGTTCAAATATGGGAACCAGTTTCTAATCTAACCTCATGCAACTGCCCCAGAAGCCTCTAAAGATCAAAGGGGATCCAAAGTTAGAAAGAAGGAAGATAAAGATACTGGGAGTTTTACAGCAGCACTCGAACATCTGGTGCAATGAGCTACTACATCTCAAATTATCATTAAAAAAAAAATACTGCCTTCTTTTCTGTGTTTACAGAAGGAGGAGGATGGGGAATAAAATCAAACTCACTCAAAGAAATGTTCATTAATAAAAACAAAATATAATGCAAAAATATAAAAAATTCAGAGAGCTGGCTTTCTGGAAAGCCATGGCCTTCTGAAATAATACCTGCATATTTGGGGTTTGGGGACTGTGATTTTCACCTTAAACACCATTAAAAAGAGAAATTGGTCACATAGGCACTGATCAATGGACATGACATCGATGAAATAGTGCAGCTCATTTTTCTGTTCAACATTAAGAGTCTCGTGATAAGCATGTAGGAGACAGGGTGCACTCTATAAATATTATGTGATGATGATGATTCTCTTTTGATAAATGTATGAACTGTGAGATTTGTGTATTTCCATAGCAACTTTAAGTCTTTGTTTGTCTAGTAAAGAAAAATACCATCAGTAATATCTCTGGCAGTCAGCTTTCTTTACTTGCATGTAGAAAGAAAAAGGGATGGAGAGAGAGTAATAAATATGAAGGCTGGCATACTTGAGATTGTTTCAGTACTGTAAATTGCTTTCTAACTATTTAAGTACAACAGTTACATGCTCTCTGTTGTACTCAACTTAAAAGTTCCATCCATTTGCTGATGTAAAAATTAAACATGTGTAACTTTTCCTCCATCTTGATTTGCTAATACACATTCAAATACAGTTTCAAGACTCAAAACCCTACGCGCTTAAGAAAAAAGAATTAAGATATCATTAGCTGCATCCCAGGTCCCTGAAAACCCCTCCTGTCATGATCCATTAACTGCAGCACTGAAGATACAGATTACTGGCTTCACTGTACACTGTGCTACAGGTAAATAAACATCTACAAGGAAGGTGCAAGATTTTTGAGATTCAGAATAAGTGAAATATGAATGATCAGGAATAGGAGAGCATTCAGTCTCTGCTTTAGCAAGGTCTAATTTTCACTTGGAGTGAATTTCTAATAAATAAGTATATAATGGTACAATGCGTCTGGAGTGACTGGGACCAGGGACATTCATGTCCCAGGTATTAAAGTGGATTATGCCCCACAGTACAAACTTCCCCCTTGCCATGCACAGATCCTGCTGCTTTGGCTGGCTGTAAAGGAATGCCTTGCCATAAGCAAAGCAATGTCTTTAGCAGCTGAAATGTTCTAGAATTTATCATTCCTGCTGCGGTAACATTCTGCCTGTGTACATTTCTATTGGTGATTTTTTTTCTGCAGAAAGGATCTTAGCAAATATAAATAATTTCCTGTGCTGTGTGATGAGCATGTTCATATTATTCCATCAAGAGTTCTGTCTCCTGCTTGCTAAAGGATCCATACACCTGTTATATATTTTTTGTAATGATATTTTCTACAGTTTGCCATATGAGCAGTTGTCAGCTTAGAGTAAGATCTGTTTCCTGCCAGATTTTCTGTTCTGCTCCACCTCTCACTTGTTTATGAACCTGATTTGTTATGGGTACACTCCTCAAGGATATGCACTATGTCTCTTGTTAATTTATTTTTCAGCAAGTGTAAAAATTTTTTTTGAATATTTGAAAAAGTCAAATAGGTCCAAGTTGTTCAATGGTTTACACTAGCATCATTGTGCCAGGCTTAACAGAATAGTGATTATTTAAACCAGCTGTTTATTTAGCCCATAAAAGAACTGAACAGCAGGTAAAAGTATTAATTACTCATTGTGAAAAATTAAAACAAAGTTCAGGAGCTCAGATTCTGCCCTTTAAAACCAATAAAAACAAAAGCCTACTTTAGGTACATTTTATTAATAATGACTGAGCTGACTGAGGTACTACTTGCACCATTGTGAATGATCACAAAACCATATTATCCCTGAAAAGGAAACCAGCACAATATCACAGTCTGTCTGTGGCTCAGGAGAGGGAAGGAGCACACTACAGTAAGCAGCCTCTGGTTTGGTGGAATCCCCACATTTCAGTTCATGGTTTAAATGGTATTTTTTGTATTCTGCAAATAATTTTCTGTATTTTTTGTGCAAAAATGCCCAAATTGATTTTGGAGCAACAAATCTCCTGCTTCCAATATAAGTACACAAAATATCTGGAGGAGAGTAAGAGACATTCTTTCTCTCTGACCTAAGGAGTATGAAGCAGGAGAGTTCTGAAAAGAGAGGAGGAAAGAAACTGCTGATCCTCAGCCTCTCTGTACCAAAATAGGTTTGAGCCTGCTGGACAGAGCAGCTGAGCCAACACACTTTGAACCCTCCTGGGATCCAATTTCAGAGTTTGTAACACAGGGCAAGGGCTCCATCCAGGACAGATTTACACGGAAAACTGAACAGGTGATCTCCTTATTGCCACTTTCCTCTCTTGCCCCTGGAGCTTGCAGCAGCTGTGCAGTTTGTTTCCCCTCACATGAGTCACTGAGGATGCATCTTTCCCATTGCTATTCCAAAGGTAGCTGTTTGCAGAGCAGGATTTGCAGATCCACTGTGGTTTGTGCAGAGCCTTCAGTTTGCTGCATTTTCAGCAGGCAGGTGAGCTGGGCTCTTGCACATCATCAGATGTTTCACTTCTGTCAAAGTACAAGCACCAGACAAATTTCTGGTACCTGGCAGCAGCAGAGCTTGATTGTGGTGGCATAGAACAGTGAGTGTCAGAGATGCTTCTGAACATCAGAGAGAGAAGAGAGTTATGCACCTCCCTGATGCACTGGAACTAGCATGGAGTTTGGAGAATTGCATTTTGTGGTTTAACAACTTAAACTGATGTTCAAAGGGATGCCTCCCCTTTAAGCTAGTGGAAGCTTAGGCCCTGACTTTGTGAAATAGTCCCAAACAAACCAGAAGTAGCCACTATACTACACTTGTTCCACCTGAGCCAATTTGCATCTTATCTCAAGAAGATTTCACACCCATACATTTGTCCTGGCAGGCAGGCATCTTTACCACCAGGCTATAACTGTTTGTTGTGTCTCTTCCACCTCCTTTTCCTGAAGCTGCTGTGTAAGCATTTCCACCCACCACTCAGACTAAATTAGACACATCATGCTCTGTGACAGAAGGCAAAGTACCTTGCTGTGATCCCAAAAGCTCTGCTCCAATTCCTGCTAAAGGTTTGCTCACCTGAAAAGCTAATCCCAATTGATACCTGGTTATTACAGGTGACCACATACCATTGCTCTGGGTTGTGTTAACCAGGATGGGCCATGTTCTAGGGTGGTTCTTTGAACTCTGGAAAACCCCACTTGCAGCTGCTCCTCACCCCTTCATGGGGTTACAGACCTTTTTTAATCCTTTTGTAGAGTTTTGTCCTTAGGGAGCTACATTTTGTCTGAAACATCTGTATTGCTGTGTTTATTGCACAGTCAATTGAAAATACTGCCTGTTGTTCCAGAGAATAACTTGGATTCAGACAGTAGGCTCCATAGGTCTACGATACCCAGGGGGATGAGCTGAGATAAGCAAAGAAACCATTTTATCTGAAATTGGTGAAGTGAATGCTGTTCACATGTTTCTGTGTCACTCATGAAGAGTTACATATCTGCATTTGTTAATTATTCATGAAATGACATGGACTGGTTGCAGGGGAATCTCTTCATACCATCACACTGCTGATACAGACACATCACTGTAACTGCTATGAAGTCAGGGCTCTATCTAACTGAAAATTTCCATCAGCTCAATTAAGTGCTGCTCATGGTCTCTTCAGATGATCAGCAGTTGCTGCTGGACACACAGGACAGTTCATGCACTTATAGATCTGTTAGAGCCAAACACAAACACCAGCAGTCAGTTGAATCCAGCAGATTGCAGATGTTCTTGGAAAAAAAAAGCCTTTAAGATGCTATGCAGTGATGGCTACTTACTACAGAAATGAACCAATGTGTGCATGGTGCTCATATATGAGGCTGCAGGAACATGTCCTCATATTCCTTACTCAGAGAAGTCTGACAATCATGTCTCAGCCTGAAAACCTCTTAGAAACACTGATGAAAATTACTTTCCATCATCAAAAAAGTATTCACACCTCAGCAAGAAGCCAAATAAGGACACTGTTTTGGGAGTGTCCCAGACACTGAACTATTGTTTTTAATCCTCTTACTTAAATACGCACAAGCACAGAAATCTCCTAAGGTGCTTAGCACTGTATTTGACAGAAACAATCCATGCCTGTGCAAAGGTAAGGGAAAGGGAGCTGAGCAGACATGCCTGCAGCCCTGAGAAGGGAAAGTTCATGGCCTGGGTCAGCAGACTGCAGGCACAGAGCAGATCAGCACAGGGTCACAGGCATCCTGCCTGCTCCTGACAGGAGGGTTGCCCATGGAGGCTCTCACACAGCCCAGATTTCAGATCCCCAGGGTACTGGGTCTCATGTGCAGTGCTAGGCTGGCCCTTCCCAGCAAACCCACTCAAGAGCCACAATGTGGAAGGAGATCATCCTATGAAGTAGATTCCAGACTAACAGGAAGCTTTCCTTTGTTTTGTTTCTCAAAAGGGTTGTCTGAACCCAGCAGAATTTCTGTTTGCAGTCCCTGCTACATAAAGCAGCTGGATCCACCCAGAGCAACTTAAACAGCAGCCTAGGCAAGGACAAAAACACTGTTCTGTACCTCTGGTTCCTTCTCTCCCATTCTTTTTGTTTTCTTGTCTCTTTTGTTCTCCTTTTTTCTTTCACCCTCATTCCTTACATTATTTTTTTCTTCCTTTTTGCAATTTCACTTCCACTGCCATCTGTAACTCCTCTTCCCTAACAGTGCAACTCAAGAATAGTTCATGCACACTACAGATCTGTGTGTTGTTGGTGCCACATGAATTGGAGGCTCTTAGCTGATAGAATCTGCTTGTACTTGCACTGAAAGAGTATTCAGGATTGCTGAGTTATAATAGGAGGAAAAAGTGAGACCAAACCTGTCTGCAAGACTTCAGATAATAAATATGGTTTGTTTGTTGGCTTTGGATTTTGGTTTGGGGTTCTGTTTTGCAGGGAGGGGTTGGGTTTACTATTACTGAAAGCAAGTGAATACACATCCATGAGAACTTAGAGTTAGGAAGATACAACTTAGGCAAAATAGGACATGCAAGACTAAGACTAAATGTCTATAAAAAATTCACTACACAATATTGTGAAACCTTGGGGGTGGAGGGCAGGACTGGCTGGTTTTAATATCAGATTTTTTTTGTTTCTAGGCCAAATTCTCATTATGAACATCAGAAACAACAGAAGTGCATACAACTAGGCACCATGAACATTTGTACAACTTTTAAAAATGTCAGAAATGGGGAGAAAAGTTGTGTGTGATGAGACCTAGAAAATCTGTTTGTTCCTGGTAGCTACTCCTTAGCAGCCATCAGCTCTGCTGTTAAAACAAACATCAAAGGTCTGAAATTCCACAATGACTTTTGATGTCTGCACAAGTTCAGTAGTTAAAGTTGAAGACTTGTCACATGAGGAGTTTATGCCAATTATAAAGCATAAAAAAGAAATCACACACATGCAGGCATATGTTCATTATTAAAACAACAAGTCCACCAACTCTCCTTCTCCACTGAATGTTTGGCCTATTTTATGAGAAAATAAAAATGAGAAATAGCTCCACTTTTCAAGGTAAAATACTTGAAAGAAACAAATAAATGTCAGTAGTAGCTTTCCCTGCATGCCTTCCTTTTTCTACTGAACTGTGCTGGTACATTCTTCAGCTTAACCCTCACATGCCCTTGTTATTTTTCTGTAATGGATTCCTTTTCCCTGTTCCAATACAGGAGTCTGGATTGCTACTTTTTACACCATTGGCCAATAGACAAGTTGGTTCTCAATGTCACCCAATAGGATAAAATAATTTTCCCTATTCATTTAAAAAAAGAAATTCGATTACAGGTTGTCTAAATTTTGTTTATCATGCTTGCTTTAGCTGCCCCTTAACACTGCCAAAACTTCACAAGGCCATATTTATCCCCTAAAAATGAGTAAACAGACCCCAAATAGGTGCAAACTGGCATAGCTTTTTAAAAATCCTGTTCCAAATGTTTTCACAAGCACAAGCTAATAATATCTAAAAGCTTCTGGGTATATCAAGTGAGAGTGGAAATATAATCTACAAAGTAAAACCACAAACCAAATCAAGCCAAATTGCTCATTTCCCTGTCAGGTAATGGGGCAGGGAAGGGAAGACTGCTTACCTGAAATGATTTTTAATGGAGTCATTTTTAACTTCAAGTGAAATTCTCCAAAAGACTGTAACAATTTGATATCCAAACTTCATTGTCTTTCCAAAAGGTGAATTCCACAGTGAAACAGCTTATGGAAGATAGTGATGTATGAATATCTCTCAGAAAGGGTGCGACATCTACCCAAGACAAGCAGATTCCTGTTGGAAGCACAACTGTGTTTCCTTCCCCTTAGCCTGAGTCACTGCTGCAAACCCACCTTCCCAGATCCTGCACTGGACAACAACCTTGCCACAATGACTGCCAGAGCAAACGAGAAGGATAATGCTTGGAAACCCTCCAATTATAGCTGACATATTCAGGGCTTCCTGATTTCCTCCACTGGTTTTGGAGCCTGACAGCCACCATAGCACCAACCTGAGCAACCCTTGGTACTTCAGGGAGCTTCCCCAGCCACTTCTAACAGGTTGGGAGCTTCCCAGAGTGCCCCAAAGAAGCATGGCAGAGCCAGGAGTCAGAAGTTATGACACCTCTTTCATTTAGGAAAACTTAAACCATGTTTTCCCATTTTCCTTTGAGTGGAAAATTTTGAAATGTCGCTTTTTGTTCCAATTCAGTACAAAAACATACTGGAATTCATGTCTCCTCAAGCACAGCTCTCCATCATAAAACTTCTGAGTCTCAGCTAGTTCTTCTGTCTTCAGTGCCTTTGAAAATTACCCCCTGAGCTCTCTCTGATGAAATCATAAAAGCAAATGCATGCTTCTATTTTATATTCAGTCAAATACCAGATGTTTAAATATTCTCATCATATTCAACACACAAATATCTGTTCAAAAGTTTTGTTTCACAATATTGTGGGAATTACTCTCCTTCATACAAATGCTAATATTAGAATGCTAGAGAGACAATTCATGCATAAATAATAGCATTTATGGCTATTCATTGTTACTGGGTGTTTGTGTAGGTGTTGGTGAGGAAGGGAAGAGCGACTGGCATGGTCTGGCTAGACATGTGCAGAGCATTTGACATTGTTCCACACAACACCCTTGTCTCTAAACTGGAAACACAGATTTAGTGGATGGATCACTGGTAGTGGGTATGCAATTGGCTGGGCAGTCACACCCACAGTGTGACCCCACCTTGAGTATTGCACTCAGCCCTGGGGTCCCCAGCATAAGAGGGATGTGGATCTGCTGAAGCAAGTCGAGAGGAGGCCATGAAAATGCTCAGAGGGCTGCAGCTCCTCTCCTATGAAGACAGGGTGAGAGAGTTGGGGTTGCTCAGGCTGGAGAAGATATGGCTCTGGGGACATCTTACAGCACCTTAAAGTACGTAAAGGGGAGCTACAAAAATGTTGGAGTGGGACTCTTCACAAGGAGAGAATAGGGGATAATGGCCTTAAACTGAAAAATGGTAGGTTTAGATTAGATTCTTTACTGTGAGGGTGGTGACACCTTGGCACAGGCTGTCCACAGAAACTGTGGATGCCCCAACTCTGGAAGTATTCAGGGCCAGGCTGGATGGGGCACTGTGTAACCTGGTCTAGTGGGAGCTGTCTCTGCCCATAGCAGAGGGGTTGGAATGAGATGATCTTTAAGGTCTTTTCCAACCCAAGCCAGTCTATCATTATTCTTCTTGTAAAATAATTCTATCAAGCAAACAGTCTAGGATTTCTGTGACCAACATACAGTACACACAATGAACAGGGAATGAAACCAATGTAAGCAACAATCTGGGAACTTATTTCCCAAAATTGATCTGTAAACAGTTAAACAACAAAGTTACAAAAATAGTTGGCTGTACTCTTAGCGAGTACATACAAAATAGTGAAAGCTATCTTCTAAACACACTACTGCCATTTCTTCATCCACCTTGGTAAAAAGAGCATGCAGCACAAAGCAATTAGCTCTGCCACCTCTTCCCACTACCAGGGCATGCCCTGCTGCCTCAGCTGAGGAGGGGCTTTTCCTCAGCTACCTCTGGTCTACTGCTGCTGCCTGGCCTGTGGGAGCTGCAGGACTGCTGAGGAACATGCCATTTGTGCTGGAAAGCATCCTAAAGCTTTCGAAATCCTAGCTGCCACAAGCTGCTCTTGAAAACAGGAATCCATAACATCTTGGTGCAAAACTGTGTCACTGCAAAGTAACACAAAAGGGTTTTGTGCCATGGTAATCTGATCCCATCTACAGCATTCACTTTAAGACAAATAGGAAGTGATGAATGAGACTCAAATTCTTTTTGGTATGCAGCAGCAGCCAAGATGTCGTTAAGACCAGAGACATGGTTAAGGAATGCAGTGGCCACACTTTCTTTTCCTGTGAGCTGTTCTGAGTGGTCCTCTCTACAGTATTTCTTTAGCAATGAACTTAGAGCTGCTATTTTTTTCTGGGAAATTGGGTCACACAGACTAAGGGGAGGACAGAAGTCAGGTAAGGTGCAGTATCACCCAAGGCATGTGAACATCACCCAAAAGTTGACATCCTGAGAGGGATATGACCATGACATCTCTGGGCACTCTGCTTCACTTCACCAATATCCATTTCTGAATAGTTATGCATTCTTGACCTCACATCTTTTGGGACTTCTGAAAAACATGGAGATTCTGTTGGCTTTTATAAACAGGTTAAGGGCTCTGAACAGTTCACAGGCTGTGCCCTGTCAAATACAAAAGCCATTAGCTATAATTTCTGTTTGCCATTAGCTATAATTTCTGTTTGCCATTCTTTAACATTCACACAGACCATATTCAAGGGAGGAAACTGCAGGGATCCCCTTGCACTGGGAAATTGTAAGAGTCTATCTGCTGGAGGCAAAGAGCAGGCAATGGAGACAATGAGCTCATGAGCTCCTCTGCTTCAAATAACACCTGAAAAGTCTTTATGGATAAAGAAGGGGAAGCAGAAATAGGATGTTTCTGTTGATCTTTGGAAGCCTTCCAACTTTAGCTTTTCAGCTGATTCAGATGCACTGCAGGCTACCAGCTCCAGAGTTTAGCAAGGACAGAGACAGTAGCAAGCTGAGAGGCTCTTTGGCCCCCTCTGTGCTCACCTGTCTGGCACAAGGAGAAACAGAGCACAGCCACAGCCCCACTGAGTCAGCACAGGCTCCTTTCGCCAGGGATCCTGGCAAGCATCAATGCAGCCAGTGAAGCTGAGGTCAGAGTGTCACAAGTTCAACTGCAGCTGAGCCTCCAATATCCCATAGGAAACACAAGCAAATTTCCTAGCATTCTACAGAGAAATACACATGGCTGTCTGCACCACAGAAGCCTCAGAGGATTACTTATCACAAATCAACGAGTCCATCCCAGAGCCACAGTCAGAAGAGCTTTGGGCTCAGCTGCAGCTCATTTTTGGCAACACATAAGCACTCATCCCTGTTTGAAAGACACCCTCAAACACAGTGTCAGTGTCACATCAAAGGTTTTGCTTGAAGGGGGAGGATAGCAAAACTTTCATGAAGACTTTCCCAAGAGTGGAATGTAGTGTAGGAAGTATTTTTGCTCCTTAGTATTTTACACATAGAAGAGCAGCTCAAGTCCCTTGGGAATGTACAGTTTAAGCCTTGGATTGTCACTGTGTTATCAAGCCAGGCATACAGTTGCAGCAGCAAAAATGGCACACAATCTGAAACTGCAAACTCAAAATTCAGGTGACAACCAGACCTGGTGGAACACCGTATGCTACTTTTAATTATATTATTCAGCAGATTTAATAACTCCACTGTAATATTTATTGCCAAAAGAATTGTCTGTTGACATGTTGTGCAAGTATTTTTGAACCATGTAATAATATTAGCCAAGATCAAAACAATTATTATAAATCTAATTATTCTAAAACCTGGAACATTAAAGGTCACTAAGCCTGGCTGTTGGCAACTACATTGATTTACTTTCTGTTTCTGACAACTGACTTTCAAATACACTAAAGGTGCTTTTGTTTTCAGAAGTGTCCTGTAATGAGAAGTGAAATGTTCATTCTCCATTAAGGAGAACTTCTCAAAGACCATTAACAGTCCTTCATTGTTGAACACTAAAACCTCTTCTCCTAAAGGATGCTATGTTGCTACTTATTCACTTATACAGCAATTTTATCAATTTTTTGTGGTATTCTAGTACTCACATTAGTGTTTTCTAAGATGCTTCCAAAGCAGAAGTTCCCTGTGGTCTTGGAACATTTTTATTAGCTACTCAGGAAGCCAATAAATTGGAGCACTTGGTGTAGAAAATGAGATCCTATGCCCTATTTGATATGTGTTTATGTTCTATTGGAATAAAGAGATGTGCTACAGATAGAAATTCTGTTCATTAGCTTGCATTTATTATCAGACTGCAGCTGCAGCCTTTGGGCTGGCTGACATACTTAAAGTGTTTTCTAATATAATAAGTACTTTGGAGGAAAACAGTGTTAGCATTATGAAGCCAAATTCTAAGGCAGTTACAAAAAAAGCTACTCTTATTTACTCAGTTAACTTGCTCTAAGTTGAGCTGACATTAAAAGCAGGATTTGGGCTGCATACTTAAATATATGTTAATACACAGAAAGAGAGTGCAGTGCCAAGTTGTCTGAAACTGCACAGACTCCCACTAGTGAATCCACACCACACAACACAATCTGTCATGTCAGGAAGACTTAACAGCGCTGGTCCAACCCAATCCAGTTGGGACTAGCCTAACCCAGCAATGCCCATAGTTAGAGCCCTTTGCTGCTGGAATGCAGCACAGCCTGACCCAGAACTTGTACCACTCCTCTTCCACATTCATGCAAAAGGAGTCAGCTCAGGCTCATTTTCAGCAATTCATTTAGAGTCTTAATTTAGACTTAGTTGAGTCCTCAACTCCTAGAGGTGTGAGCTCCCATTTTGTTGTGCAGAGTAGTCCTAGCAAATAGTGACAGTTCAAAACACAACTTCAGCTGCATGTTTGCTGTTCATTGAATATTGGGGGAAAAATAAAAGGGCATCAACATTTCAAGATAGGACTTTTCTATGATCACTCCCAGTATCTTGTCATAGTTCCTGGTTTCTCCTTTACCCAGGTACCACTCCATTTATCCAAAGTCTTGTCTCACCCTACTGTTTTCAGCTTATAAACTTCAACCCCAGCTCGCCAGCTCCTTGCTTGTTCTCACTTATCCCTCATTCACAGTATTCCTGACTATGTCCTTTTCTTCCAGTTTATCCCCCCACACTCACTGGTTCCCATTTGCAGTGTCAGCTCACTTCATCAGAAGAAAACTTGCCTTGTGATCCAGTCTCAGCTTTCCCCTACCTTGCACAGCCCTTAAAGCCTGGTTGTCCCATCCTTGTCCTAAGTTCTCCTCCATTCTTATCATCTCTGCACCAGAAAATAGATATTTTCTATCTGATTTGCCCCACATCTGCACAGCCAGCAGAGGTGATCACAAGGAAAACACGTAGAGCACCTGAATGCTCTGGGGGTATGCTCAGAGCACCACTCAACCTGAAGTGAAGTCATCTGCTTCTACTGAGCAAATCTGAACCAAAATGTTTGGATATTTGGTTTTGATCAAATACACCCTAGGTCAATGTCTTGAAAGAACAGCAAAAGCAATCCCTGATCCCAGAACCACCTCTGACTTGAAGCTCTCCTGGAAACACAAAAGCATATCAGTAGAAGAGAAAGTGGGAAAATTCCTGTTACCCTAATAATTGAATAATCTACTTGTAAGAGAGAGCTGCGATAGTGTTAAACAATCTCAAATACCACTCTTGCCATCAGGTCTGATGAAAAGATACAGAAGAGAAAACTGCAAATGCAAGAAAGCATGGAAATAGATACTACATAAGCTCAACAATGCATTTTGAGCAGTATGTAAAAATGCAGACACACAGATCAAAATAGGAATAAACCTGAATGGGGTTTTTTGGCCTTAGGCCAAATAAATAATTCTTCACTCTGGAATTCAGCATTAATTATTAATGGGTCATGACTGCCTCACTGCTTTGAAAGGGTCAGGTTCAAAAGGAAACCACTGGGTTTGTCCACTGCCTCTATGTCTGACAAATGGCTGAGGGTTTCCTGGAGATAGAGAGGTTGTGCCCAAATGTTGGGTATTAAAAGAGAAGAGACCCGTAAGAATTAGCAGAAAGGTGAAAACTCCCGAGGCATGACCATG
Organism: Agelaius tricolor; assembly: GCF_023055355.1. Lineage (NCBI taxonomy): Eukaryota > Metazoa > Chordata > Aves > Passeriformes > Icteridae > Agelaius > Agelaius tricolor. The sequence goes on from NW_027269272.1 coordinate 10,452,044, forward strand.
AAAAAAAAAGCTGAGAAGAAATCAGACACATTAATATTAACATTGAACTAATTTAAAACAATTAATTAGTATTTCAGAGAGAAAACACTCATTAAAGATTTAGCTGAGTGTAAGAAATCATAATAGTCATGTTACCTACACCCTCACTAGCAAAGAGCAGGTTTAATATTCCTGATGTTTTTCAGACAAAATGAATGGGAACCAGATGTTATTTTCCTCCTTCCAGGAGGGAAAATAACTAAAAATTGAGTACACAATTTTGTTTGAAAAATTATTTTCTAATCAGACACTTTTTGTTTTGCTTGTTCATAAGTAAGCTATTCATGCCTCTGTATTTGAAACACCTACTATTTAATTACTGTACAATAATTAGTCCAAAATTTACTTGAGCCCCCTGCCTCCCACCCACATATATATATAATTTGTGGCAGAAAAACTTCTCAAGTGCTTTGTTTAGTTTTTTTTAATGGCTTGTTTCTTTTAGGTTTTTCTGCCCATAAGCAGAAATTTGGACTGAGAAGCTGATTTATTATTACATTTCTTATAGTTTAACCTAGAAAGGACCAGGCAGTCTATTATCCATATACTGATATGCACAAACTCCTCTGCATGTGTAGCTAACACTAAAATCCTCATTTTCAGTCCTCAAATATAGGCAAGTGGTTGGTACAACAAAGTCAGCAAACGCTATTGGTGTAATAGTTAATTGAAGAGCTCTAGATATTTCCTATAGAAATGTTTTGTATTCTGAAGGGAGGGAAGAGATGCAAAAGCAGCAGTACTTCAGTCAACAGTGTACAAGAAAGGAGCTAGACTGCAAGTATGGCTCCATCCTTCCCCTACAATATCTCTGGCCACAAACAGCCACGTGCACAAGCACTGCTCTCTCCAAGGGGCTCTTTGCTCTCTGAGTGTCCCAGGCCCTTAAGGACAGGCTCCCCTGTCCTCACCTGCCCTGGGTGTCTCTGGCTCAGCCTGGGGGCTCAGCAGGAGCAGTCCCTGCTGCCTCTCAGCCCTCTGCCTGTCCTCTCCCCTCAGATCCCTGTGCTGTTCCCATTGCCACATATGGGTGCAGAATAAAGCAAGCTTGCTGACACTTGTGTGTATGTCACTGTGATGATAGTGTGGCAGGAAACTTAGCACATTCGGAGTGTACTTGTGAAAATCCCAATCTCTGCATGCTGCCATTTGTATGTGTAACATTTCAAGGAAGCCAATTTAATTACCAAGGAGAGGTCACAGTGCTCTGGGTACAGAGGCCCTATGTCCATGCAGAGCTACACCACTTTTTGACCTTCTTTGCCTCAGATGTTACAAAACTGCAGGAGTCTGCTATCTCATCCCTGTCACTGCCATCTGGAGCCCTTTTCTTCTTTTCATGTTACTCAGGAGACCCTCTGGTATTTTTAGGAATATCAATTTACTCTTTTTCAGAAAAATATCTATGGAAGTATGCCAAAGAAACACTCCACGAACCCAGCAGACGCATTATTGCAGTCATTAAATGAGGTGACTACTCTAAAGCCCATCACTTCCCACTGCTTTTCACATCATCATGATTTTTTGACCTCTTAGTCTATACCCTTTAACAAAGATTTAAATACACTAAAAAACAGCACAACACCCTCTGCCTGCAGTTTGCCTTAAATAAATCTTTTCCGACTTCCCACTGTAGTTTTCATTTTATTCTTTTGCTCTCATTTATAATGACTCCTTGGCATCCTGTTTCCTAACAACATGCTATTAGCACTTCTGGGTTGTAATCCCCTCTTTAGTTGCCTAACCCAACGCTAGCATTAGCATCAGCGTTATCGTGTTATCATGTAACAGAGCTGCATGAAAAATTACAACAGTTGTGCAGCAGTTACACTGTAATTATTTAGTGCCACTCAATGTGAAGTGCTGCAGTAATAGGTTGCATAACCAATTAAATTTCTGAATTCTGCTCACATAAGAAGCCACTGAAACAATGTCACCATAGAGGTTTCTCAACCCTGTCTGCGACTGATTTGTGCCTATTGTGTTCAAAAAGGAGCCAAAACCTGAGGTTTGCTGGGTTTTTCTACTACTCCCAATAGCAAGGAAAACACACTACTGTGGTCTTGTGAACTGCTACAGTTATTAGAATCGATGTTAATATGGGAGAAGAGTGCTTGGGGGGAAAAAACTTGTTAGATGAGTAAATTTACACTCCCCAGGGGTGTTCTTCAGCCTTAGACAGAGAAATCATAAGGAAAAAAGTAAATTACTTTTTCCAGCAGACTTTTATAATCATATTACTGCTTATAAATATAAATTGTATGCAAATGAGAAATGAGTAGGCATACTGATGCCTATTCATCTGACTTGTACAGTGTCCAGGCACATCTGGAGAACCACTGCAACAGGCTGATTTCATAAATGTGACAGTGTTCCTTTCTGAATAACAATGTTTTCCATTTTCCTGACATATATTTGTTAATTAACACCAGGGAATAAGTAAAATGTAGCATTAATTACAACACAAATGCAATAAACTTTTGCAACCAATGTTAATTGATTAAAATTTAACTATTTTCTTTACAGCCTAAAGCTGGCTACCAATTCTGTAATGTGCCTATAATATTCATATGCTTCACTCACAAAACTTAATAACAGTATTTTAAAAAACTTGAAAAATTCAAGTTACAGTTCCCTTTGGAAAGGCAAGAACTCCTGTGTATAAATTTATGAGTGTGCCTGCATCTGTATTTTGCTACTAGAAGATATACATACATACAAAAAAACCAAGGTACACCTAAGTTTTAGAAGACAGATACAGCTCTAAGTAACAACAAGATTTTCAGGCCTCAGTTCCTTCTGAATTAACCTTGGATTCCCAGTCAGTGGCAGGAATGGAGAAAAGAGTGGAGATTTTACTACCCATACCAAGTAGATGCTTGAGATCTTTCCTTTTAAATTAGTACTTGCCTGATGCAAATTTCTGCAGCATTTCCTGGGCAACTGTCAAAGGCTATGAATTACATTAATCAATGAAAAATGTAGTGGGTTGTTTTCATGAAGTTGATTTTTCCCTTTTGCTTAGATTGCATCAGCTTCCCATTGGTTACTTGGTGCAACTCATTTTTTGGTCTATAAAATTTTATAGTAGACTACAATAATAAATCAATCTTTATCTCTAATTGATGCAATTCTGTATTCAAGACAATAACAGTAGCTTATACTTTGAGAAAAAGAAAAACCATAGTCTCTGTAATGCTATCCTATGGAAAACTTTATAAATTCTTACACACAGTCTCAACCATGTTCAGCTGAAGCATGGTTGCTGTTACAGCTCTGTGATAGGAAGTTTGAGGCTGTTCTTATTTAACTTCTGTTCTCTTTGGGAAAAGATAGAGAGAGAGATGACATTTTTCATTAATAAAGGGAAAGAAGTAGGAAACCCATTATCTACCAAATAAAAACTAAAATATGCACCTGTGAAAAGCTGCTAAAGCCAAGTCCCTTGACAAAAGTGGCATCAGTATGAGACAGACACCATAGCAGTGCAAACAAGAGCAATTTTCAAAAATCAGCAAATATGAATTTCACTTATTCCTTGAAGAATCTCTTGTGCATTTTTGCCCATTGAAAGATCCACTGAACTACCAATAACTGTCATGAGATGACTATTTCAAACTCCCATTCTTCCTGGTTTTTCACTCCTGTTGAAAGAAAATTTTTCACCAAGGAGATACTCTTCTTTTCCACATCAGTTAAGTCTGTCCTAAAACTCAAACTTGGTGCTAGCAATGTCTGAATTTAACACTGCCATGAAGAGACCAATGGTAAGATTAACTTAAAATCAAAAATTAATTTTTTTGATCCACTCAACTTCTATGTCTGTGCTGTACAGGACTCAATTTTTTTCCACTTTTTGTAATTACATAAGGAGTGAAACCATACCAAGTGATCTTATGATGTTGTATTAGACAGTATTTTAGAAGTGTTTAAATTTACTGATACCACTTCTATTTTGCTGCATGACAGGCAGAGTGTTTCCAAGGGAATCCAAAGAACAATATGAAAATTTTATGAAGTTATGAAAGAGCCCTACTATTTGAGCTCAGGGAATTGTTTCCTCCAAGCCACCCTGAGTTAACAACTCAAGGGCATCTCCTGCACACAATGTCTTTGGCCAGCCCTAGGTCAGAGGGAGGTAAAAACAATTCTCTGATTTGTTCCTGCTCACAAATCTGACCATCAACAAACATCAGTAGCAGAGAAAGTCATTCATGTTGAAATTCTAGGTTTCAATATTCTTTAAAAATATTTTGCCTTTTTTGTCTGATGCCTAGGAAATGTGAAACTCTTCATGTTTCAGTTTGGCTTGATTTCTTTCCGTTTACAGCTATTCATGCCTATGCAAAGTGGGAGTATAAAGCTTTAACAAATTAGAACTTGAATTCCTTGAGAATATTTTACAGGTATAAGGTGGCAGAAATCAAGTAAAAAAAACACAGAGAAAATCAGCCCCATTGGTTTTGATGAACACTATGGACTTTTAGAATTATACCAAAACTCAACATCCATCATTAGTGCAGATAAAGGTATTACTATGTTACAAGGGCAGATTTCTATGACTACTATTGTGATACTAGGTTTTGGCTTCCTCTCATCTTTGATGCAAATATAAAAATAAATTTAAAAACACCACCAAGAAAAGCAGCTTTCTCTCACATTGAAGTGTTCAACCAGAAGATCCCAAGAGGCTTCTATGATGGTTCATTTATAATATAATTCAACAAGAGCAGTTAAGTGATGCTGTTGTACAGTTTAAGTGCCTTTGCTAATTTTCCTGGCCCGGGGGGGGGGGGGGGGGGGGGGGTGGGTGTATCATATATTTCATTTGAAGCAATATAAATTTCAGAGAGCAATCAGAAACATTCCCTAAGGAGTGCAGGGGGACATCTGGACAAAGAACTTCCTTTTATAAATACACACCACACCTTTTTTGTAGCTACTCTTGCAATAATAATGTCTACACTCTATTTCCTCCACTTCTTGATGGGGATCCTGCTACAGACTTAAATACTAATGCACACTTGTTATGGATATACATACTTGCACTATTAACACCCATATTTATGATCAAATACACATGCAAAAATGAAATGAATCATTTTCTAAGCAGAGTCTAAAATAGCAACCAGCCTTCCCAACTCTGTGAACCCCATGGCTGAAAGCCAAACACAGACAGCAGTGCCTCAGAGATAAGAAGCTGAGGAGCTGCAGGAGTGGTTTGCAGATTTCCCAGAAGATCCCTCATCTCACTGCAGGGTGGTGGGTTGGACACACTGCTCAGTGTGAACAGAACACCCAGCAATATTGATCACCTCAACAACTCTCCCTGATTCCCCTCTTTCCAGAGGCAAGCATTCAGATTACCCAGAGCTTCCTGGTGCCCACACGTATTATCTGTGAACACCATGACCAAAAAGTTGTTGAGCTGGACTCCAGCAAGCATTGTACAAAAAGACATTCACCTGGGTCTTGTACTGGTGCAGAGTTACTCATTAAAATTTATGGCCATCTTCTGCAGTAGACAAGACAATCATTCAAACAGCTGTAAAATCTGCAATTGCATGAAAGACTAAACACAAGGAAAAGAGCAGAAAGTATCATAAATCATAAACACAGCTCCTTAGTGTAACATTAACCAGAATCTCCATTTCCAGTGACAAGGCTTGAAAACCACATCGGTTTCATGTTGCTGTGTCTTCTTTAGTGTGCTGGATTACCCAGAAGGTAGCCACACTACAGTCCTAAGCCTAGAGGACTCCTCAGGGCAGTAATGAAAGAGAGACAGGGAAACATTTACTTGGTTCATTAACTTCAAGAGCTCAGTGTTTTTCATATTATCTAAAGTGGAATCTTGTGCCTCCTCTACACAGGGTGGCCACACCAAATGCTGGGGCTCTGGGATGTGCCTTTAAAATATAGGAAGTTCTGAAGTGTTGATGCTTCCATTGAAAGGGCAAGGACATCTGGATCATTTGCCTGACTTCTGTGAAAGGTTAGCAGATATTCCAGGTGGTAAAATTTGCTGCAGATACACAGACCTAAAGAAACTTAAATCACACAGAGGAGATGACATGTGCATTAAGGAGCCCAACAGAATCCAGCCAAGCACTGTGGCAGCCTGGCTAGAGACTGCTCCATGTACTTAGATCCATTGCAACTGCATGGGAGCAGATCTAAACAGAAGAAAACAAGACAGGAAAATTTTTTTCATCATTCTGTTAAAGCAACCCGATAGATTAGCATTATCCAAATATTAATACACACAGTAAATTCCATGTCCTTCTCTGCCTTCCTTTTAGACCTGTGGGAAAACAGATGGACCCTCCTGCATGTCCTCTAGGTCAAAAGATTTGTTGAACCAAAGAAAGAAAATGCCAATACCCTTTAGCAGCTTTCTGTACTTCTCAGTATGCTGTATTTTTACTTCATCCCTTTAAAGATCTAGCTTAACAAGCCTGAAATACCAAAGTCTATGTATTTAAAGAAAGAAGGAATTTTTTTTCCAATACCTGAAATGGTATTGGCCTTTTTGATTATCAAGAGCCAGCATTTTTCTCAAGCAGCTGCAACATTTCTCTTCATCATCTCCCTTTCCCCATGGATGATACGGTGTCAGAGCAGCTGAGACCAGAAGCATGAAGGCTGAGATACCATGAGAACGGCTGTTCTTGCAACAGGAGTAGTAGAATGCATTCAGAAGTCACAAGAGATGTGGCAGCAACACAACATGTCCTTTTCCATTTAACAAGTTCATTGCTTTTGGATACAGCTGTTTCAACTTCTGGGAAGTTAGTTGAACTGAATGTTTTAGTGCTGTAAAAAGTCTGTAGTATCAGCCAGAATAAAGTCTCTTAATTTACTTTCTTCTTTTTGAAGTTTAACACTAACACCATTTCTGCATAAGTTGTTTTTAAAATAATTATTTTCATTAAATAATGGCAATTTGCTCACTGAAATAACTGAGGAAACCCCTGTGTACTCCAGTAAGCACTGGCTGAGGACTCCGACATCAAACTCTGTCATCCTTAAAGACTTGACCCAGCACCATTAAACATTACTGGGAATTATGCCATTGGCTTCAAAGGGAGTAGGAACAGGCCCTAAATAAGCAAAACTTCTAGTTATTACTCCAATGGGAGTAATCTTGTCAGGCCACAGAATGTGCCTGCATAAGCCAAAAATTCAACAGTGCTTTCTCAATGATATACATACACTTCCTAGGAGTGTTCTGTACTTCTGTATGCACAAACCACTCAATGCATGTATCAGGTAATTGTACAGAGAAGCACAAGGGAGTTCTAAGACAGCCTGTGTATGAACCCCAGACTGTTTACCTGATGGATTCAGGGCTCTTCCCCAATATTATCCCTCCAAAATACACATGCACAGACAGACAATTAAGTGTCACAGAGAAATTGCCACAGCATGTCACAGGAGTTTTATAATTAAGCTCTACCCAACTTCTGTCTTACTCTGAAATGAAATTAATTGAAAGGGGATAGAATTTCACAGGAGTTTTTCCTTAGATGTGTTATTTGACTGCTGGCTGATTTGCTGACAAGTGAGGCAGACTGTGCCTTAAGCAGAACAGGGCAGAACAAACCCCATACCCAGATATGTGAATTGTCTTTGCAGAGCAGAACCCTAATACTGCAAGAGTTCTCATTCCTCACACAGCCACACATGGCAGAATATTGAGACAGGACAAAAATCTGTACTATACATATCTGGTGTCTATGACTTGGGGTATTTGAACCAATATATGTATTTGGGATTTTAACTCAGTAAGAAAGCTGTTTTCAGTGCTTTAGAGAGTGTTCCAGTAAGCAGCTAAACTCAGGGGTGCCTAAATTACAGGATCACAGAATATGCTGACTTGGAAAGGACCCACAAAGGTCAAGTTCAGCTCCCAGCACTGCACATGACACCCCAAGAATCACACCATGATTATTGTGTACCTGAGAGTATTGGCTAAATTCTTCTTTAACTCTACCAGGTTTGGTGCTGTGGCCACTTCCCTGGGGAGCCTGGTCAGTGCCCAAAAACCCTCTGGGTGAAGAACCTTTTTAAATATCCAGCCTAAACCTCCCCTGACACAACTTCAGGCCAAGCACTGGTCATCACAGAGAGAATTTCAGTGTTTATCCCTCCTCTTCCCCTCACAAGGAAGATTTAATTGACTCCTCCAGGCTGAACAAACCAAATGCCCTCAGCTGCTCCTCAAGTGGCTTTCTCTCAAGGCCCTTCATTATCCTCATTTCTCTCCTTTGGATGCTAAGAGCATCTTTCTTATATTGCAGTGACCAAAACTGATCACAATACTAATAAGCATGGTTTAAGAATTACTACAACTCCTGGTTTCCTTTCCCCCACCCACCCCCCACTATTATTTATGCCTCACCCTTCCAAGCCCAAAAGTCAACCAGGTCAGAAAGCTTTATTGAATAGGTTTTCTAAATTGCATTTAAATGCAATTTCCAGAATACATTATGCCAAAACAATCTAAGCCTAACATGCTTTTGAACTCAAGCATTGCACTTTGCTTTTCTAAATCAAATTACATTTACTCCACTTTACCAACTTCCACGAGGCTCAACACATGTCCACGCTTTTGAACCTTTAGCTTTCTTTGTATTTCACATTTTGCTATAAACAGCTTTTATCCTACACACCAAAGGAATCAAGGATGGATATAGGCCAGGATAAACTCTCAAAATATCTCATTGTGGATTTTTCCTCCTCATTTCAGTATTCATGACTGTATTTGAAAACCACAGCTATGCAAAAGAATGACTCTTCTTGGTATGAAACAGTATTTTAGGTTTTAACCTTAATGAGTTCAAACCTATCCAATACGCTGAATGAGTAAAGAAAATCTTTAGCAATACAGTAGAAGATATATTTTTGAGATTATACACCTCTGCTTGGCAGAAAACAGGCAGAATGCTCAGGGACAGAAAGGAAATGCAGGAAGCGTGAACTCAGCAGCTCAGGAGTTAAACTTCAATTAAACAATGAGGTCCAACAAAGATGATATTAGCTACTAACTCTTGAGACACCTACCACAACAAAACCCATCCTTTGCCAGAGATTCTTGTTGGATTATTGATTCAGTGAGAGTACAATTTTTAAAGGAAATTAAATCCTTTTGGAGAAGGACAGTTCCAAAACTGTTAGATAAGGATTATTGTAAAGGGAATTGAACACTGGAAAGGGAACATGCATCCACCCTGAAGAAAAGGGATAGCACATAACTGCCTTGAAGACAAAGAAAGAGGTGGGGGAAAAGAAAATATATTTTTGGATGTTATCTGAGACATGATGAAAGAAGTGTGTCCTCATCTGAGAGTTTTTAAAACAAAGAATATGATGGATGTGTGTATAGACTACTCAAAGCAGAGGGCCTCCTTTCCCTCAAAAGAACACTGATCTCCCCACCCACAGCAGTTTTATTTATCAATACCATGTGCTACCTGGCACAAGGATTGTACCAGCTCAAATCCCTTCCCAGCCTTGGGTAGATTTGCTCTGTTGGTAAGATGAAAGGTGAGGATTTCCCCCAGTAACTCTCCAGATGAACTTGCTGGAGGCCCCCTGTGGCAGGAAGTCAATTTATAGACTTGTGACACGCAGCAGCTGCTGCCGAAAGCTCCCCACAGCTTTTGAAGCCACACTGACCACTGCTGCCATGGCCTCCCTGCTCCAACAGGATCCTGAAAAACAGAAGTTTATCCCAAGGGTCCACAGATTTTCAGGGTTTTCTCTTTTCTAGATCAGACTGCTCACATGGAGACTGTCAACAGAAACATGTCCTCTGCTCTATTACCTGTTTAACACTTGTGCTAAAGGAAGAATGCACAAGTAGTTCAAAAGTTTCTGTAAGGCCTGGAGTGCCATCACAAAACTAATGAGTTTTATACAGCTACTTGAAGCCACTTTTTTCTGAGCAGGCTGATAGCATGGTAGGAAGTTGGATTTGGTCCATTTAGTAGTTTTAAAACCAGACCACATAGTCTCCTACTTTGAAATCTACCCATATACAGGTAAAGAATTTGTTATGATCCTTGTATTTTACTGATAGCCTGCAGTTTGCATTTCTCCTGAGCCCCCACCATCTGGCATTTTCAGTGTACACATTTCAGTCCAGTACCACTTGCACTACTTTTTCAATTGTATCCTGCCTGCCACACTATTTCTCTTGGATGCAAGAAACCAAGGAATTCCAAGAGCTGTTAATGGCATTTTTCAGTTCAGCAAAAGTCAGGAAGATTTTACCAGTTGGCATTTTTTTATTATTCCCATCTCAAGGAACAGCTGCTTTTCCCCCCTCTGCTGGCATCCTGCCAGGAAAACAAAGCCATCTAGTTAAGACAGATTGTCAGTAACAGACTTGAACCTGATGAGGTAATCACCAAATCAAGTCCTAAGAACAATGATAAGGAACAGGGATTGCTTTTCTGAGTAAATGAATAGGAAATCCCCCTGAAATAATATAAATAAAATTTCTGGAAGTCTGAGAAAAACCTGTCCTGTAGGGCAGAAATTTTCCATGAAGGCAGTCCTGACTAGAGCTGCTATTCTCTGTGCCATGTTCAATGTGTCAATCAAATGAGAACCTGTTTTCTTTTCTCTCCTTGTGAAGCTGCCTTTTTAAAAGTCAGAATTTTGCTTCAAGTAAAATACTTATCCTGGACAGGTTCTTTAAAGAGCACTTTTTCACTAAAATTCTCCTGAAGAAGCAGGGAGAACACCTTAGCACAATGGATCAAAAAAATCCTCAAGACTGGCCTAAAAGTCCTCAGAAAGCACCTTAGGGTCAGGTGTGGGGGTGGCATGCAGTGTTACACCAACCAGGTAAATGGCCAGCCAATGCTTACGGCTCCCAAAGCTTTCAGAGAAATACCTAGATATTTTGCCAGAGCAATTCACTAAGCAAATGCAGAGTAAACTTAAATTTATAGTTGGATACTGCAAGCTAGAAACTCCTGGTGCTGTAGAGAGTCAACCCAAAATCATCCCAGAAAGACAGCAAGCCCCTTACATATCTTTTATGATCTTCTTCACAAATGTCTCTATGTTATCCATCCAGATTCCATTCTTCTATTTCCCATTGTTTTAAATCAGTTACATCCCTTTCTCCATCACTGTTTTTGTTCCTTTATCCTTCACTAAATTGAAAAACCAATTCCAAAATAGAATCCAGCTACTACTTTCCTTGGCTCTAATAATAATATTGTGCCACTCTAAGAAAGCAAATCTTTTCACCTGCATCCACTTCAGCTTCTTCACCAGTGAAAATGAGTACACAGCTTTCCAGCTATAGTCAGTCTCTGATACTTTTGGATGAGACTTGTTTGCAGTGCTATTATTGTAATTTATTACATCCCATCCTCCCTAAATACCATTTTCCTTGCTGCAAACCAAAGATCTCTTTTTTTCTGGCATCTAGCAACCCTGCAGTATCTTTGTTGACATCCTGCCAAGATCTTTGCAGGTTCTCAGCAAATCTGTTAGTCTCTGCTGGGGCCAGCTGCTGTCTACAACCCTCACATATTCTGAGTTTCATTCGATTAGAAACCCCCCTGAATATATTACATGCTTCTGACCTCAAGGGTAATCAGATGGAAAGACACTTCTGCCGACCACTGCAGAATCCTTAGCTCACTAGCCCTGAAATTCAATTTGTATAATATCACAATGGGTGAGAAGAGATCAGGTCAGAAGAAGAAAGGAGTTTTCATCCAAGTCTTCCTCCAAAAGATTCAATCTTGGCATCGTGTCCAGAGACATTTATCCCACCCTCCCAAAGAAACAGATGAAATCTCAGAAGCTGATGGGATTTGAACTGTTACCAACTTTTAAAATAAGCTTCAGAGTTGTCAGCATCCCAGTTCCAATCCTTCACTGACTGCAACATATTCACATGATTCAGCATTATTAGATGTCAAATTTTTCATACTTCAGGAGATTTTTTTGTAAAACTGGAGGCTGGAGTGGTATTCCTTTAGTGGTTAGTTAGACTGCTTATTTTGTGAAATAAGATATCTAACATAGTATGAACATACACTAAACCCTCAGCTGTTTGGTAAGAGAGAAACACTAGGTACAAGGTGTGCTGCAGAAACACCTGCTGAAAAAAACAATGCACTCCTCAGGCCTCACACCATGCCACATGCATGTGCAGGTGGCATGAAAAGCAATGGCTCTAGGAATAGATGAAAACTGAACAGGACTTCAAGGGTCAGTATGGTGGATTGACATGTCAAACCTGGCAGTACAGGTTCTATATAGGAACCAGCCCAAAAGACCCACTCTCTGAAATAACCATAAAAAAACCAGGAATTTTTTCCACTTAAATCTCAAAAGATTGATCCCCAATAACTTGAGTAGTACTTTGGGAAAAGACACAGCTTCCAGTCATACGCAGACCAAGGAGAAACAAACCTCCAGCACCTAGAAAACAGGTGCACACCCACTCTCTAGCCACTGCCAGGGATGCCTAGATACCACAAATATGCCACAGCCCCACAGGCTCAGGTTCAGAGGAACTGCAGGTTTGTAGCTGTTTCTGGACCCAGTTTTAAGATGGCACATTTGTGACCTTTAAAGTGGTAACAGGCTCCAAGGTAGCATTGGGGTATGCTTTTCAACTCCTTCCAGTCTAAACCCATGCAATTTTTACCCTCCTTGGATTCCAGGGCTGGGTCAGACCTTTGTGTCCCATGCTTTCTAGAAACTGGGGTTTGGCAGACCTATCTTACCTTCTGCTTATTTTGTGAGCATATGAAAAATGAAAGAGGCCATAAACACAGCAAAAGAAGGAAAAAGCAAAGCAATGAGCTACTGCTTGGAGCCACGTGAACATGCTTGTTGCAAGAGATGGTCTTTGGCTGTTCTGGTTTAATGTCTCAGTGTGAGTGGGTACCACATGATAGGGCTGTTGACATCACTACTGACTGTCCTTGTGGAATAGCAGTTATTGCACCCTCCAGCCCATCTTGGCTGCACTTAGAGGAGCACAGGCAGCACCATCCAGCTACATGAGGAGTTTTTCTCTAGTTTCGTACTAATGGAGAACTATCAGGTGAGCATCTCAGAGAAGAATGTCACAAAACCTGCATTCATACACTTATCTCTCGGTCTTTTGGGAACTCACCAACCTTACACATCTGTAGAAATCTCCAACCAAGATGCAGTACAGTTACTGATGCAAAAGGCATCTTTAGTGAGCCTGCCTGTAACAATGCACAAGCTTAATGCATGGCATAACAAACTGCCCATCAATATGTGATCAGCAGCAGCTCTTGAGCTCTGCCCTGTAAGTGCACCCTGTGGGGTGCTGACATCATTTGTGCTAAATGCCAACTGAACTCCAGACCTCTGCTCTCAGCTGACCGAACAACCCCACAACAGACTGGGGGGTACCAAAGGACAGGCATATGCTCAGTCAACTCACAAACCTTGCTAACATGACTTCCCCTTGAATCCACATTAGTTCCAGCTAGACAGCATTTGTGTCACAGGAGAAAAAGGCAAGACAAGTAGATTAAGGGGAAAGGACTGTACTTTTCTTTAGCACTGCCATATTGATATCATGAGTGTCAATGCAAAAGCATTCCTAATCTGATAAGTCAGGTGCAAGACTCAGTATTACTTCTTCAGAGAAAATTCATACTGTCACTAGAAAATGTTTCAGCTACAATAGTGCATCTTACTTCAAACATTCCACACAAAATGGTACTTTCTGAGTAACTAGGAAAAGCTGCCTCTTCATAGAGATGATCTATTTCTAAATTAGAAAGCTCTAAGATATCTCTAAGACAAAACAAGTACACTCAGAGAGTAATTCAAGATCTTAGAATGCTGTTGAGGAAGTCTAATAACTGTCTAGAATAAATTACACTGCATCAACAATTAACTGTGAGAGTAGAATCAGATAATCACAGAATATTCTAAGTTGGAAGGGACCCACAAGGATCATCAGCCCAGCTTTTAAGTGAATAGCCCATAGGGGGATCCAGCCTGGGATCTGGGTGTTATTAGCAGTATTAGTTATTAGCTCACCTCTCAGACAGATAAAGACAAAGCTTGGAAACTTCATTTGAGTCTGACCACACCACTAGTCACACAGGTATTTTATAGGATCCATGTGGATGTTTCCACCCAAAATTTGTTCCTATTAGCTTCAACAGTATCTTTAAAAATCAAGATACTGTATAAATTGCTGTACAGTTCACAGATATTTCCAGTTTTTGGAGCTCAGAAAATGCTCATTTACATGTGTTTAACAGTTCTGGACAGCTTGTTCTGCAGTCCTAATCCCACAGACATCCTTCACCACACTGTGAGGTGAACTGGCTCTCAGCAGAGGTGCACACTCAGCAGCAGGAAGGACATGGCTCTTTACAAGGATTATCAACTCATTTTTTGGACTGATGCTTTGAATACTGGCTACTATTTTCCAAATTCTCTTTTATAATGATAGCACTATCCTCCTGGCCAGATATAAAAGACAATTGATTAGAGATCTTTTACACAAAATACATTAAGAAAGCTCATTAATGCCTGACACTGGGGAAGGGGACAGCACTGGTATTCCATAAAAGCAAATCCCTGCTCAAGTAAACAATGTATTAAATGTTGGAGATTAACAGCAACATGGCTAAGGAAAATAGTTTTTAAGACATCAGTCCAGGCAAATTTTCAGGTTTCAGTCCAGAGAAAGCATCTTTGACATTAATTGGGGCTTTTACATATGCTAGGATCCTTCATCTGGGATAATTTCAAATAAAGCAATATATTTCTCTTCACCTCTTTTATCTATTTCTCTCAAACATTTAAGCACCTGCATTTTGTAAATTTACTCATTGGTGAAGCCCTGGCTTCATTTTTGTTCCTATGAGGTATGACAGTTTCTCCTTGGCCTGAGTTTTTCCACTAGCTTTAGCAATATTCATAAGCTAAGTTTACACATATGCTTAGATATACCTTGGACTGGGATTTAAGAGAAACAGCTCTGTGAATTTGCTTGCATATCCAACTTCTTTCCCTGTGCTGTTATCCACTCAGAACAAAAATGCTCAAGTTCCAAATCAATTGTTCCAAAGATTTGTAAGCATATTAGGAGGATGTCAGTCACACTAATTTAAGCCACCCTGCTGTGCAAAAGAAATTGTTCAAAAAAGTCATGCTCCCTTTCAATCACAATGTACTATAAAGTAATCTGGCATAACCAATTCAAAAAATATCAGACCCATAACTATACAATGTGAAATGTAGTGTTGATGATTTTTAATTAGAATTTAAAGCTCATTTTGCAGTTACTCCACAAGACCCATTTTCATCTTTGGCCACTGAGTATTGAAAATTAAAGATTTGCTGGATGCAGTATTTAATAGGTCAAACACAATAAAATTACAAATGTAGACAATAAGGGAGAATCCTTTATTCAGTGAGGAAAAACAAATCAAAACTAGAAAAGAGTACATACAGAGTGAATTTGGTTGGAAAGCTTTCATTAAAATAGGTGCCTGCCCTGCTCTCCTTCTTGACTCCCTCTCAGTTCCCTCAGCAAATTAGAAAAACACTAGAGAAAAAGCTGTTCATAAAAAGTTATTTAAGGAAAATGATATCATTTGAAATGATACAAACTATTTTATTTTCCAATCAAAACTACTTGAATGGAAAAAGAAGACACTATTTGTTAAAAAAATTAAAGTCCAATTGTTCTTAATTTTCTTCATGTCCATTCTTCTCTACATGTAAAATAAGGACAAAAGATTTTTCACTGAGGACCATTTGAGATGCTGGGTTTTATTGCAACTTAGGGCACACTTGTATGTCATTTTTTGATAACTCTTTGCATTAAACTATGCGTTAAATGTGCATTTCCATGAATAAATAATTTGTTTAAATACGTAAAACTTGAATGAACTATTTAAGATGAGATGTATATCAGTTACTAATGTAATCTGCTTGCCCATTTCAGAATCATGTTCATTTCCTTTTTGATCAGGTTTTCTAACCCTGTCACTGACCAACTTCAAAGGTTTGTCTGGTCACAAGGTGGAATCACATTGAAACAGTGCTTCCAAAACCCATAAACATCCCAGGTACATGAAAAGAAATTTAAAATCTTGCTTATATGACAATTTTTGTTTTGCATTTTAATATAATAATTATAGTAGAATCCAACTTTTACATTGTAAAAAACAGGAACTCGAGAAATGATTGCTGAAGAGCCTGTTGTGACTTGGAATGAATCAACCATAGGAAATGTCATCTGGGGAAATGTGATAGTTTAGTCCTGTAGAAACAGCTCAAGAAACTCAGAAGAAAAATTAGAACGTCCATGACACGAAAGAAAACATTTACCTCCTTTTTTGCCCTTTCCATCCAACTGTACAGTAATTTAAATTAGTGGGAAAACCACTATTTTCATTCTTCCCTATTTGGTTCCAAATTATATACATAGGGATTTTTCCACCCATTTCCCCATTCCTCAGTTCATATCACACCCCCTTCTTACATCTTGGATGCAGGAAGAATGTGGAAATAAGAAAGAGAAAGGACCTAGACAAGTGAAGAAACCCTCTTCCCTGATGACTAGCCAATGCAACTTAGTTAGAAAAAGTTTTTAAAAGAGAATTGAAGTTTTGTATCCAAAACAATCCAGTTGGTGGGAAGGGAATCTTGCAGCTATGAAAATAGTTTTGTATCAGTGTTTCAAAACATTCAGAGGTATTTTTCTTACCCAAAAAAACCACCAAACAAAAAACTACAACAAAAAAACCAACAACAAACAAAACAAAATTTAAAAGTAACAACAAAAAACAACAACAACCAAAAAACCCACACAAAACAAAAAAAAAATCAAAATCCAATCCATTAACTAAACACCATTTTTGCCCTGGCTCTCATCATTAGGTTTGGCACTTCACACTCTGCTGGGAAGTGCTAATTGTAGGGATGCTATGCTTACATCTGCACCTGCCTTTTGCAACAACTCCCAGCTGCTTCAGTGAAGAGAACAAAAGCCAATTCCCAAATTCAGCCACTCAACAATCTTGACATCTAAGGATAAAACACATTCACCTTTTATGAGCTGGCACAAAGCCCATGCACTAGTTAAATTTCACTTGAGTCTGTTAGGATTTTTGCAAGAACTCTTCTGGGTCTTTCCATAGATGCAATTTCCCTCTTCCCAAGTGAGCTCCTGTATATAACTCAAGCAACCAACAACTCTTAGGAAGATCTCATTTGGTCTGATTATATCAGAACATCACTGACTCCTCTCTCTGAGACTATTCTAGTGCTGCAACTGTGGATATATTTAGAAAATATTGAAAACACCTAGGTCAGCAGACCTTTGTAGCTTTGTGCATTGACTCACATCTTTCTTTTCAATTCTCTTCCCTTTTGCAACTTTAAATGCCTGTGAGGGGATTTTTGTTGAAGTGTGTCAGTGGCAAAATCAGGGCACCAGCTTGTTAAATAAACAATCAGCCCCCAAGCCATTCCAGAAAAAGGAAGAGATTTCTCATACTTACATCTTTTGTGAGTTAAGGTTTATTTAGGTTTTAAATCCCTCAAGGCAAGCATGCAATGTGTAAAGCAGAAGCCCATAAGAGAAACACTTTACCCCTATTGCTTACCAAGAAGGAACAAGGCTTTTAGAAACAGATCAGAATGCCACACTTCATTAAACAACATCAGTCTTGTCTAAAACTTTCTCCTTTATTTTTCTATTGCATCCACTTGTATCTATTGTTAAAAGGTAGCTTATCTTCCATATAAACAAGATATTAGGTGACCAATGGCTCTTAATGCTTACACTGTAAGAGGAACATCCAACTGAAAGGAAATCTCTCTCCCTTTTATATCTTTCTTTTAAGTCTAAGAATGCATGGATGTTACTCAAAAATAGTTCAGGCTGTATAGTTAAACACAACTTGTGTCATAGAGACACCAAAAAATTAGCAGAAGAAATCCATTCTTGTTTGTTAAAACATCCAGGATCTCACACATGTTAAAGGTTTAATTTGTGCATACCCAGATACATGCAAAGATACAAAGGATGTTGATTGTCCATATGAATGCAAATATTTTCAGAAGGATGCAAAGAAACTTGACACCAGAAACCTTTCTCTCTTTCAGATTTCGTTGAAGAAAATTACATAATGGAATGGCTGACTGAAGTTCACAAAGCTTGAAAACAACTCTGGACCTGTTCTCAAACATTCATAGTTTCCCAATGGCACTAGAGATGAGTCTGAAGTTTCTTCAAGCTGAAGGATAGTCAGACCCAGGATGGACTGATAAGAGAAGGCCCGCAATACATTGAGGTTCTAAATTTGAATATAGCTGCATTCAAAAGCACTTGGATCCCACCTGTGTATAAGAGCTCCTTTATAAATAAATCAAAGATAAGAAAGCCTACTGAACTCTCAGTCTAGTTGGAATGCATACATGCGGTGAGTGGAATGAAAATATTTTGTTATTGGAGGAAAATTAGGGTTCCCTAGTGAGTCCCAGCAGAATTAATTACATCTCTTACCATGTTCAGTGGAAGTTAAGTGTGACCCATCACAACTGGGACCCAAGTACATTATCTCATGGTCAGGAGACTAATTTAATTTTTTTCATTTTGCAGCAAATAGAGCAAATTTCACCTTAGGCAGATGTAATGTGCTTATAAAGGAGCAGAGAACACAAGTGGTTCTATAGAAAAAGAAAAGCACATCCATAATTTCACTTCCTTTGCTTATTAAAGAATAGCAAACTTTTCCTGAGGTTTCTCCATTGTCTCTTGTGACCACTGACTGCCTCTATACTGCATTATTTTGTGAAAAACAGAAAGAAACTTTATAAAAAGTTCACCACAATTTGTTACTGCTCAGCAGGAACATAATCTGGACTTCTTGCAGTGCTGTAACCCAATTTATTTCCCTGTCAGACCACTTGATGGATGTGTCTATAGAGTTCTCAAACAGGAGATAAAACTTTTTACCACTAAAGGCAGATAGTACTTTGCCTTTCACCTGCCATCCAGGGGTTCAAGCAGTACCTGCTCAGCAGGGCTTCACTAATTCAGTTCAATTTTTTGAACAACCTATTTAAGATTTTTTCATTTAGAATTACAGCAGAAATAAAATATAAACATTTCCATAGGTGAAAATCTCAAGTCTGGAGTTTGCAGCCTGAGCAGTGTGTTATTCCTTCATTTTAACTCACAGCAATGCTGACCTTAAATACAGCCAAAGAATGAATATTTAGACCAGCTGCACTGAGCCTCTGAGATGTGTGAGCCTGAAAATTCAACAGACACATGCACTCAAAGTTTTTCTAATATATTCTCCTTTATAAGAGTGATAAAAATATCTCAGCTCTCAATGCTGACTTTATCAAACTTGGAAAGGTAGAACCACACCTACACACGAATGGGAAATCCCCTCTGAAAATGTACAAAGGCACTATATATTATTGTTCTCTCCTGTGCCAAATATCTGTTTTTCTAAGCTTAAAGGCAGGCAATAACACACTGAGTAATGACATTATGCTATTACTTAAAACAGAGTATTTCCAATTTGTGTAGCAAATAATTCAACCTTTTCAAATGTATAAAACTGAAATTTTAGGATGCAATTTTCAAGAAAATTCACAATAGATTGGATATGTTTCAATGACCAATTTGTTTCAAGGGAATCACAGCTAAAGGCAACAGAATCTAACAGAGCTGGAGGACAGAAATATCTGGACACACACATTTTATACCCAAGGTATCATATGATGATTATTAGCCACCATTTTAATTCTGTGAATGGTGAGCCAAGCATTGAGAGAATCATTCTACATGAAAGACGAGAAAGAGCAAGAACAAAACAGCAAGAGTTGTTTTAGGGCCCAGCAACACAAACAGTCCAGGACATAAAAATTCAACTGACTTTGTCATCAATACATTGATTGAAAAAAAGCTCTTGATTGCAAAAATGCAGAGATAACCACATGAAGAGCAAAGCAAGCTCATAGCCCACTGATTTTTAAAAGTCCACCTCAAACCTACCTACTGCCCCAAGCTTTCCTCAGTAACATACACCAGCTTTTAAACTCAGTGAGTACTTTTTCTTCTTCATGAAATTAAGCCCTTTTCCTAAGGACCCAGATATTCACTAAGGCTGGAGTAAAGGATATCAGCTTTTGCTAGGGGTCTGAAAATTTCCTGTCACAGTGTTCTGCTCCTCTTCCCCTAATCCTCCTCACAGTCCAATGTCAATATTCAAACTAAATGCAGCTTTAACACCAGGGATTTTTTTTTTAACATCCAAGAAAATGTGAAGCAACTATGCCTCTGTCAGAGCTGCATCTAGTCTTCTAAATCTAAGAAAACATAATCCATAGCTTTACAGGTTATTCTACACCATTTGGAATTAATGAGTCTGCAGTCCAGGATTCTTCACTGAGGGTTAGATCAGACACCACCTTTCCACTCTTTTGGAACTGTTTTTTTAATGAGACATTTGCAAATATCTTCGTGAAAAGTATAAAGCAGGCAATGGCTAATAAAAGAGAACCTCACTAAGACATTATTTCCTCAGCAACCAAGTAACTCCCTTCTGGGAACTATTGCAGAAACTCAAGTTATACATAGTGCATTCAGAAGCCAAGATTAAAGTTCAAAAATAATCGTATGTGTTAGAAGCACACTTATTAAAGAAAAAACATGTTTACTCAGAAATCCTCAGAAAATACATGCTTTATGCAGAGAATACTGAAAAAAAACCCCATGCCTTATGCAGAGAATATCCTGAAAAATGTGCAGTAGATTCTCTGATTTTCATACCGAAGTCACAACTCCCCAGAAGAGCTTTTGCTGCGCAAGTAAATCATATTCAGCCGTTATGGTGACATTTCAGTGTCTCCAACAGTATATCTGAGTGTGCATATAAGGCTTTTGTTCCTCTTGTTCCCAAAAAAGAAAGAGTTCACTTCTTTCCATACACTATTTGTTTCTCCATGGGAATATCACCAATAGAGAAGCCAACCTATCAACAGCTGGATAATCTTCCAAATTTTCTTCCTGAGTCAGAAATAACACTAAGATGGTTATGTCACCAGATTCATTGCATTAGAGATGATGTTGCATAATTGGAAAATCCTTAATCAATTTAAGTGGCTCAATAAAGTTTGACCAGCATCAAGACTGAAAAGACTATAAAATACTGGAGTTGCAGAAAAGATGATAGCATTGATTACAGTATTAAGAATCAAGATTTCTCTCTCAGAACACCCAAGGGCAAAGTTGACTTAAAACAAAAGGAAAAAAAAAGACAGTATGAGATGGCAATTTGTCAGTTTTCTAGTGCTAGGTGAATTAGGTATGTATAACCTTTCTGTCTGCCCATAATGCCTCCATTCCCCCAAACCAGCCCTCTTTTAGCCATTTTCAAAATACTCTGTCTTCCATTCCTACTGAAGGTTCCCACTCTAGAAATCCAAACTATCTCTCAGTTCTCTATCTTCCTCTGAAAGATATTCCTCTAAGGAAATCACCTACAGCAGAAATTGCACATTATTTTCCCTCTTCATTACATATGTCTTAAACCTGAATCTCTTAAGCGCCCCTCATCTCAGATGGGATTAAGTGCAGTACAAAGTGTTTGTCCTGAATGAAGCAGGACTAAAAGGCATCTTTTCATTCCAGGATTGTGCTACTTCAAAAAGTACGAACTGCAGAACAGCATTAAGGGGTAAATTAAAAGATTAAGATTTTAGGTCAAATATTCACCAATATTCACTTTGAAACTATTAGGTAACACCTACCAATGCTATAAAAACAGTACTTGCTACCAAATAATATTATAAAAGCCTATAAATAATTTAAAGTTTGCTATCAAGTTTCCATAAGCATCTGTGAAATTCCAGTCAATCTAACAGATAAAACTAGAAGTTCTACTTCCACACTTATTTGAAAAGTCAAGAATTATCATAAAGTTCATAGAGTTTAGATGTAATAAATCTGTGTTTAGGAAAAACATATCTATTTCAGATTTGAAATGCCTGCAAAAGCAGGTTTCTGGTTGTAAATAAAGATTACATTAAGCAGTTCAATATCCATCAATACACATGAAATTTATTTTAATCTTTTTCACAGAACTAGTTAAGAATTTAGCAGGTTTAAGGCTTAACATGGTTATTCCACAATCAACACCAAAATCATATTCATGCTTTTGCAATGCCAACAACTATTGTAAGAAAAAGCTATGGTTACAAATTACTCTAACAGCAGGATTTTACAATAGATGAACACAGGAGTAATTTATAATGCATTTGTTGCTATTAAAAAACAAATAAACATTTATAGTCTGTGCTAATTAACTTTACTGCTGAATTAGTAGTATTCCTCACTCTTCTTAATTAGAAGAAATATTGCAAGAATGGCATTAAAGTCAAACCCTTCAGTGCAGTAAAGGCTGACATTTTAAAACCCCTCTGTCTCATCCTCTAACACACATGGAGCCTTCGGAGCTGCATGCACCAGGGTCAGGACTGACACACTCCAGTACACATGAACGTGTGATGGAGCAGTTTAAGGAGGAAATGTCAGAAATAAATTACCATAGTTTGAGCACAAAACCTAAGTGCAGCTATTAGTAGATCTGCCTCACCCATAATCAAGCAAGTGCCTCCTGGTCCAAGGCAGGGAACTCAATATACCTAAATACCAGGGCACATTGTGCCTGCACATCTGTCCATGGAAGTGGAGATTCAGCTTGGCTGTGACTGCAATCTCCATCAGCTGTCACAAAGGGCATGAAGCATTTACATTGTGTACACTGTGCATCAATAAACAGTTCATGGATTTTTGTTTTGCTGCTGCCAATCCCAGTAGTACTTTGTGGCAAATCTAAAACCACATCCAGTTTGTACATGAGAAAAACAACAAAACAAGTATATCATCTTACCTTTACTCAAGTCAGTAATGTCAGGATTGAGCCTGTGTGAAAGCAGTAAAGCATCTGACAGCAGAATCTCTGAAATACCCATTGGAATTATTCTTTTTCTTCTTGGTATTCTCAAAGGTCTGGGCCATGCTCAAAGGGTAGCAAAGGACCTGTCAAAAGAAAGAGAGCAACATGGTGAATGAACTCTGTTCCCCACACCCCTTTGAGGAAGAGTTCCTCAACTTCCTGAATTCCCTCATGAACACCAGCTGTCATGAATGCCAAGTCATTAGGTGAGAAATAATAAATTCTGCTTTGCTCTTCTCTAGACACACTTTCTGTCTTCATCTTGAATGAGAGGTCAGACTTATTAATTAAAACTGTTATTTTTCTTAAGTATAAAGTAGTGAGAGTTTGTTACGATGCCTCATCAAATGTCTGCACAGTGTCTGCAACATTCAAGGTTTGAACTATAAGTTAATTTAAAATACCAACCAAAACAGTTAAACAGTTTCTACTCCAGCCATGAAGTGTTGACTGGTAATCTTATCTTTGAGGAGTCAGATCCCTGCACCCTATATTGGGTTTTAATTTCATTATTTAAAATAGAGCCAGCAGACTTCCTACACAATGACCATATTTCTGCTGTGCTAAAAGGCAGAATGAGATCCTACCACAGACAAATACAAATGCCAGTGCTTACTGTGCCATAAAAGTATTCCGGGACTGGATACCATTTTCTTTAATTAAAGCAATAAAATTTTTCTCATTCACAAGTAACCTGATTTTTGAGAGCCTACCTATCAATATATTTTTCAAACTCTATCAGTGCCACTCAGCATTTTCAAGTTTTTTTTTTTTTTTTAGATGAGGAAAAGCAATTACTACCAGCTTACCAAGCATATGATTCTCTAAGTACCATTTCATGAGCACTGAAGACCATGAGGTTGAGAACCTTGAAGTTAACTTCTTGCTTGCTCTTTTCTGCATCTTCAGTTTCATGCCTTGGAGAAGGATGTTGTATTAGAGTTCTAACAATAAAGTTTGCTCCATTTAGTTTGGATATAATGGTTCTAGGAAGAACGTCAAAAGTTTGGAGGGCTTAAGTGAGACCTCAGACCTTGCAGTAGCCATGAACATGTGGATCAAATGCTTCAGAACTCTATCTGTACTCATATTATTGAAGCCCTTGTAAATGTTGACAGAAATAGAAAAATTTGCTTCTGAATCAGGCAAAGATGTATATTCCATGGCTTTTTTTTTAATAAGAGAAACAAGTGTGAGTGCACATAAGCATATTTTTACATGACCATCTTCAAAAGCTTAGAAAGTGTTTCATACATTAAGTTTTCCAGTGGTTTGACTGCCACATAGCCTCCTCATATTACAAAAGGACACACACCACTGCACTACTGGCACATTAGACAGCCTAATGCTCAGAGAAATAAATTGAGCTTGTTTATAAACTAACCATGGTTCTAAGTCTTTGCAACTAATCTAGTATTTGCTGCATTGCTACTTATTTGCTCAAGTGTGACTCAACCAAGAGTCCTGTTCACATGCCTGGAAGATTGACAAACACAAATATACCACAGACCATGAGACAAAGCAAGTTTAGAATTCCTTGTAGTGTTCAGCATCACAGTTCTACAGATGTTGACCCAGCCTAGCTGCAAAGCTGATCAACCCTTTCACTATGGTTAACAAACCAAAGGCAGGTGGGTGACAGTACAAGAGATACAAGCATTTAAAATGCCCAGACACATGGGGCTGGCACCACTTGTTCCTTCCAGGATATGCTAATCAATGCAAATCTATGCATTAGTTATAAGGTGTTTAAATTCCAATAATAAACATTGTGTGATTGATGAATTTTTCCCAGCTGTTGTGTATATAGCTGTTTAATTAGAGCATGCTGGCAGAGGCTGTTAATCCTTCATGGAGTAGCTGACTCCATGGCATTGCACTTTCTGCAGGGCAGGGTGACAGTTGGTAGAGGGACTTGGGTGGCTGGTCCGGGGACCTGACATTTGGCAAAGCATCAACGCATTAGATGACAAGCCACATTCCATCAGCTTCCTAAAAATACTGTCAGGCTGAGAAACTAAGGGCCTTGATTGCTAGTGCTACCAACTTTGATGGACACTGAATCTAAAAGCACAGGAGTGTCTACTCCATGTTACTGGTGCTCCCAGGGAAGAGGGATGCCAGCCAACCATGAGTACCAGGAAGGAAACAAAACCAGCTGCCTTTGCAAAAAGCCTAATCTGCCAAAAGCTCTGGCATTTGCTTTAAGTATGTGACCTCCTGGATCCATATGATTCCCTTGCTGGAATACTCCATCAGGGAAAGGGAATCCCTGGCTTAGGTATCATGTGACATTTGCCTAACCAGAGCCTTAGAGGTGGATATTCCCAAATCGGTACAAAACAGGGGAGCTCACACTATTCCCTCACTGAAGCCTTTAAGGCCTGACTCAAGGAATGACATCCAGAGGCCAGCAGGGTGCTTATTTTCATCCACTCAGTGCAACACAAGTGGCAACAGAGCTGCCAGTTGTGAAAACAGCTCCTGCACCACACGTCCCTGTCCAGGAGAAGCTGAGATTTCCTAATTTACTCCACACACACCAACAGTTTTTAGATGTTATCAAGCCTAGTAATATCCACACTGGTCACTTACAGGTGAAAGCAACTATACTAACAATTCCCTGAGCCAACTAGATGTTTAGGATACTGACCTAAAACAGAAAAGAGTTAGAAAGCTTCCTATTCTTAACCTTGGTTTTGTCTCATAGGGGCTGTTATAGATTAGACTCTTTACAGTACCAAGAGATTCGGAATTCAGTCATTAAACTGGGTCCCTGGAATCAGTCAAAATTCATGTCACAAACAAATAAAACCCTTATTGTATTCCAGCTGCAGGGAAAAGTTACCTTGCCAGCAGCATAATCTTTTATACTGAATGACAAGTTGTACAGAATGCACAAATTGATCTATTTGCATTTGCGGTCACGATGAAAAGTTTATGAAAAATTAAAGTATATCTGTTTAAGAATAACTAATGTATTATTTTTTACTCCTGGATACTTAAATTTGCCACAAAAAGCTTTTGATCTCAACTAACAAAATCTCAACTGCAAAACACATCCAAAAAGCTTTCTCCATTAGAAAAAAAAACTTATCCTTTTTTTTCAACAAAAAACTTTTCAACCCAATTAAAAGTGTTCATGATTCATTCCTTAATTATGTCATACCAATATACAGGAAAAAATACCTGTTCAAAAGATGACAGTTTTGGCAAAAGAGATTTAAGCCCAGTTCCAGAACTACCCTCATGGATTATGGTTCTTTGCATGCAGTAACTGCTTCTATACAATGAATTAAATGAAATACTATTCTCACCAAATCCTTAGCCACCCAGGTACTTAGACATTTTGTCCAAGGTAGTGCCATAGTCCCCTTATTTTAAAAGACATTAACAGATGAATGCAGATTATATGGTTGTGAGAAGAGGCTTAGATTCTCGCTCTTCTTCCTTACCTTATCCCTAAAACTAAAACAAGACAAAAACGTTTAAATATTTGTGATTACTTTAAAGGAGTTACTTCAAAAGTTCTTTTTGTTGCCTAGCAGCTCAGCAGCCTAAAGGCAGCTAAAACAACATTGCTCACTACTTAATTTCCCATTTATTTCTAAGAGAGTTGCAAAAGACAAAATTCATATCATAGGAAGAAAAGTCACGAAAGAGCCTGGCAAAAGCTGCAAAAAATCAGCAGTGCCAAGTCTTACACCATCCTATTCAGCAGCTCTGCTGGATGCTTTGCTTGCAGCAATTCAAATTTTGCAAGCAGTGACATGGAGCTTACCTTATCATTTGTCATAATACTTTTCTAAAAGACAAATTATCAACTTCACAAGCTTAGGAGAACTTTCCCTGCAGCTGTGTTACCTGGTGAACACTTTACTCAACTTACCAGAAAGTTGAGAAGAAGAACAAGACAGTTTTATAATCAAAGAAGACATAGCAAAGCTTTCCCTGGTTTTAACAATAGTAGGATTCTTACACAAAGCCATTTAACATTTCATACCTGAGTATGAGTTATACATGAAAGCACAGCCTGACCCTGTAAACAGTTACTCCAGAAGTTTAAAGTCTGCTTGGTATACTTTGTCTGCATACTTCATGCTCTCATCTCAACAGCTAAAGAAAAAAAGGAAAATACAAGGAGAGAACAGAGAGCTGGAAGAAAAAAAAAAAAAGCCCACAGAAGGAAAATGAAGGGGGTCACTTATTAGTTGGGAGTTGATCCCGTGAAGGCAGCAGCCAGTTTCCTTGGCACCAGGTATCCATTACAATACAAAGCTTAACAAAGGAAACCTGTGAGTAGTGTTGCACATGCCCCACAGTTTTTCCATTAAGATCACAGGCTACTTGGAGTTCACTCTCCTGATTCCCATGTTGTCCTACTCATTTAATACACATCAGTATCTTCAGTCATAGTTTGTACCAGAGAAACTTCATTGTTTTGCACTAATAGGTTAAATAAATTTACAGATTTTCTTTAATTACTTAATAGACACTACACCATATTTAAATTGAGCCTTAATACCAAAGAAATCATCAGTTAAGAATATAAAACTAAAAATCTATACTAGATAGACAATTCAAAACATCATAACACTTCACACTACCTCTGCTGCTCTTCATCTCCACCCCAAACATAGGCTTTAAAACTCCCACAATAAGTTACAGGGTGATGATTATTCAGTAGATATTGAAACACGATCTCCCATATCCTCTCTTGCCTTTTAAATCTGATCACCTCTCCAGAAACAGGTTTTTTTTGTCTGAACACCAAATTTTCTGCATAAACTAGTAAGTGGGTAAATGTAAAGTTTTTCTAGTAATCATTGCTATGAGCGTCTCGATGTCGTATTTTTCCAGCTGAAGCAGTGTGTAACTTTTCAACAGTGCCAGCTCTCAAACAAGCCCCACTGCCCAGAGATCAAGTTACTGCTGTGTGCCACTAGCCCCAGGACAGCCCGGGGACCAGCACCTTCCCACATCCCCTTCCTACTCCATGGGCACTGCCCTGCACCTTCCCTGGGCTGGAGCCCTGAGCTGCAGAGACACCAGCCTTCCCCAGGACAGGATTTCTCATGCCACTGAGGGCCGTTTTGTCACCCTGATCCATAGCATAAGCCAGAATGGTGTTACTTGCCATGTACTGATCAAATGCAGATCATTCCTCGTATCTCCTGATTTCATACCCTCACTACTGACCTAAAACAAAGCTCATGCTGATGAAAAAAATAGAAGGAAAAAAGCCCAAGTGTGCTATGTAACATTACAGAATGGTTAGATCTTGACATCAGCTTCACAGATAAGGAGAGGAATAATGCATGCAGAAGTCACTCTTGTGTTGTTTTAATTTTTTATGTCTATCAAGAAATAAAATCAAAGTCCCAATGGTTTAATCTTTAATGTAGTCAGACCTTTGCCTACTTAGTAGCTCTGTGTCCATTGAAATGTGAACTTTTTCCTCAAAAAGCACAGGATTACGGCACTGTGTAAAATTTGCAGAGAAATTCAAGAAAAAAACCCAAACAAACAAAACCAAAAAAACTCCAAACCAACAGAAAAAGCCACTCTTCTTGCACATCTCCTGTAACACACCAAGGACTGGAGGCAGAACTTTAGAAAGTCTTTGCATAGTAGCCTTTGAAAAGCAGAGCTGAAGGCAGCTTTGGTGCTTTGCTCTGACCCAGCCTTTTTCTTTTTCTTCCTCATTCCTAATAGAATTATCCAGCTTTTACTGTTTCCCAACACAATTCACCATTTTTGTTAGGCAGGCTCAGATGACAGAAGATGTTCATCCATCTCAGAGTCTGGACAGCCAGGTTTTCAGAAGAAATCCCGTGGGACTATTAGGACAGCTGTTCCCTCAAGTATTCCCTTCTGTTTTCAGTTTCCTGCCCTCTTTCAGAGTCAGACAGGAAATATCTAATAACAATCCCAAATTCTGAAGTCCCAAAGGAATGTAAAACAGCTTCTAAGGCAAATTTATTAACAATCTGATCTAAACACCCACAAATCCAGAAACACCCTAATAACATTTTTGAGGAAATGAATTTCAGACTTAAAGACAGATTTTTGTACCAGCACAAGATTCAGAAAAAAAGCCTTAATGAAAGCAATTACTTTTCAAATACCAAACAACAAAAAATTGAGGCTAAAACAAAAGCAGGAGTTGATTCATTGAGATTTAAGCTCACCAAGACACCATGTGAAATCACAATTCCTATTTTTAAAACCTTGAGACTGACTCTAATCTTCAATGCTGGACAAAGAGGGTGAGAGAAACGGTTTTCAGTCCACTTACTAAAGACTCCACAGATTTCAAGTGACTTCCACATGCACAATGCAGCCCTTCCTCCACTGGGCCAAGAACCTGCTCCAGTTACTATATTAGGTATCACTCTCCTGCCTATCAAAGAACTTTGGTGCTCTGACAAACAGTACTCAACATACAGATAACCACTTTGGCCCTGGATGCCCTCTTGTATTATAGTTTAGAATAACCCTCATTTCTCATGGACATTATTCAAAATTGCTGAGCTTTGTGACAAAATCACCAGTAAACGTGTAAAGAAAGTCAACAGCAAAGAGACTAACAGCACATAAATCTCAATTCCTTTTGGTTCAATGGAGTTGCTTCATACTTAAAACAGTGCAAGTGAAAACTGAATTTACTGAGCTAAAATTATCATTAAGTGGCCATTCCTATTATTCTCTATTTTCTCCAGAATAAAACAGTATTATTTCTTTGAATTGTTTCTATACACAAGTGTTCTTTCCATAGCCAAAATATTTTTTCTCTAAGAAACCATTATTACAATTTTTTCTTAATAGAGTTTCTCAAACTCATGGCTTCTAACATTATCTAAAATAACCTTTAAAAAAAGGCTACTGGATTTTCTTGGTGGAACAGAGATGCATTCTGCTGAAAAGATGATGAGATCATCTAAAGATGTCATAGTAAAAAGCAAAAAAGGGAACACAGGAACAAAAAGTCAGCAAGAAAGAGAAAAGCAACAGTTACTTCTCACAATTCTCTATTATAATAGAACCTCAGTTCCTCAGTTCTAACCACTACCAAGTGCGGATTCACGCTGCACAAACTGGCAAAGTTGACACCCAAACATTCACCATGTTACAGAAAAACATTAACATACTGGCTTTCATGTACATATTGTCAAAGACTTCCAGAAAAACATGGTTATCCTGCTGGAAGGAAGTGATAACTCAAAACCTAAAAACACAAATATTTTATTTAGTATAAGGAGTTTATGCAGGTTTATTAATAAGCAAAGGAGAAATAAGCAGTCAGAGCATTTACACAAACTCCAATGCTCACATGCCCATATACAGCCCTTTTTAGTACCTTTTTTTCCCTATCACTTCCCCCACCTTGTTATCTCTGGTCTCAACTGTATGCTTTCACCCATGCCATGTAGGATACCAAGGCCACGAGCCAAATTCCACTCTCAGTTACACAGATTCAACCTTTAACGTCAGAAGATTCACACCAGTGTAAACCAATAATAGATTTTGGCTGCCCTTATAGACCCAGTCTTGGCAGGTGGATGGAACAGGATTGGAAAGTTGTATTTATTTACCTCAGGAAACTGGAATTCACATCCAGCTTAAGAGATTTGAAAGTTTTATGGCCCAAAAGGCTAATCTCTAACACAGTTCCCCTCAGAATAAAATCACTATAAAGGAGAGCTCTTGGCACAATTCATTTTTATGCCTTTAATTCTTGTTTAGAAGAGGTCCAGGAACAAACAAGCAGGACACTGCAGAGCAGAGGCAAGGTGTAATTGTAGCAAAGGCACAGGGGTAGGACTTGGAGCCAGCACTACTTATTGTCAGCCTGGCTGCTTGTGAAGGGTTGCCATTCCCCTGTGGCTTCTGAGAGCACTGAATTACAGATACAATGGCAGGGAAAGGGAAGGGAGGTAAAAATAAAGTGCCCTTTGAGAATTTTTAATAAGCCTAACAAAGAAATCATGCAACTTGGGAAGATGTAAATCACTTGTGAGCTGAAAAGCTTGCTATTTATGCAATATAGACAGCTATTTCAAAATTGCCATGGAAGTCATTAGGAACACAGTTTTTAATTCAGCAACAAATGCAATATATGATGTATATAAATAAAATGTATAAAATTGGAGTGGAGACAGATTTTCAATGTCAACACACCATTAATTGCAAGCAACAGTCAAGCTCTATAGTATCATTAGAAGGTGGGCTGCTTCTTCAAATTAGGACTCCTGGGAAAGGAAATAAAGCATATTCAAAGAAGAAGCTGCTGGCCAGTGCACCCTAGCAGGCTCAAGATCAAGCAAGGGAGGATCACTGCAGCAAGGCAGAGCTACAGCAGGAACATAACATTACTGCACCAAAGCAGATATTTAACACTTGGCAGCCCTACAAAAAATGCATATGCTAGGCACAAGAAGAAATAAGCCTGTCTTTCAGGGAACAAACAGCAGAGCAGAGGAAAATACCTGCAGGACAGCAACACAGTAGATGTGGCTGAGAGGAATGTGTGGAATTAACAAGAGCACTTCAAAGCTTTGCTTTGAGATGCAATTGGCAGATACACCATCCACAGAAGTTTAGTGTCAGGACTCAAAGAGCTAATTAGTAGTACAGGGATGGTGACTATCACCCACTAAACAGAGAAGAATTGAGATTCAATGTCCAAGTCAAAAGATTTCACGTGGATTATGCAGATTCAATTCTATTGAGAAGGAGGGTGTGAAGTTGTTTAAAGGAACTTCTGTAAGACACCTCTAGCACTGGAAAAGATCTGGAGGCAGATTTGCTTGGCAAGGTTCTGCACCAAATCAAAGTCATTTAGCTCCTCAGCATCAGGAAATCCTGGTGCACTAAGAGCTATTTCAACAAGTGATCACAATGGAGCTTTTGAGTTCATTTCCGTAATATTTAGGAAGCTCCCCTAGCTTCAAGCCACACAGCTTACTAGACCCAGGAAAACAAGAACATTTGACAGCAGAGCCAAGCCAAAGAGCTTAGCTGGGATCAACAAGCTGTTAGAGCTGACTATACACATTTGAAAAAAATATTACATAAAGTGATATGTATCTAAGGTCACTGGGGGAGCCAGGAAGCAGTGCCAAGACATTCCTGCAGGCTTCTGCCTTCCTTGGCTTGCCCTCATTCATGGACAGAGAGTCCAGCCCAAGCCAGGGCTCAGTGGAAGCTTCTGCTGGCTTTACCCACCTCTAACGACTGTCGGGTCATGTTGCAGAGTCATTTATATTTAGATGAACAGGTGGGCAGCCCCATTTCCAATTTAATCAAGTTAACACTTGATATTTCTTCATGGTTTCCATATTCTAATTAGCTCACTGTTGCAAACTAGGGAATTGGCTACTCCAGCCTGTCAGAAGTTAAAAATGCTATTTCTCTACAAACAAATGTTTTTCTTCTCTTTACAGGGAGAAGTTTTAGTGCACAAATTGGAAAGCCCATGACTTTTCTAACATCCCACATGGAGATTTAACAGTGAAAAATGCCCAAAAATCATGTTAAAATTGACAGAGGAGATGAAAATTTAGCATTACTTTTATACAGAGAGCTATATGTTCATTTCTTATTACCACTGCCACTTTCCTGCTTCCTACTGAGAATTCTGTGGGATTATAAAACGTTCATAGAATGGTTTGGGTTGGAAAGGGACTCAAAGATCAGCTAGTTCCAAACTGCTTGCTAATGGAAGGGACACTTTGCACTAGATGAAGCTGTTCAAAGCCCCATCCAACCTGGCCTTGAACACTTCCAGGGATGGGCCACTCACAGCTTCTCTGGGTAACTTTTGCTAGTGTCTCTCTCTTCACAGTAAAGGATTTCTAGCTCATATCTAACTGAAATCTACCCTCTGTCCCTTTAAGCCTGTTAGACCTGGTCCTGTCACTACATGGCCCTAAAAAAAGTCACTCCCCAGCTCTCTTGGAACTCTCTTCAGATACTGAAAGGTACTCTTAGTTCTCCCCAGAGCCTGATCTTCTCCAGGCTGAACAATTTCAACTCCCCCAGCCTGCCTACACAGGAGAGGCACTCCAGCCCTCTGAGCATCTTTCCTGGCCCTCCCCTAGACCCACTCTAACAGGTCCCCATTCTTCTTACCCATCTTCTCCCTACCAGAGCTGGATGCAGAGCTCCAGGTCGGAGCTCACAAGACAACAGCAGCAGAATCCCCTCCCTTGATCAGCAGGTGACACTGCTTTTGATGAGGCCCAGGATTCTGTTGGCTTTCTGGGCTGCAAGGGCACATGGCCAGGTCATCTTGACTTTCTCATCAATCAACACCCTCTAATTCTTCCCACAGGGCTGCTCTCAATCCATGCTCTACCCAGCCTCTATTTGGATTTGGGACTCCCTCCACCCAGGTGCCAGACCTTGCTCTGGGCCTTGTTGAAATTCAGGAGGTTTGCACCAACCCACCACTCAAGCCCCTCTGGATGGAATCCCACCCTTGCTGTGGGTTGACCTCTAGAAATTTGTGGCCAACTTTTAGATGCAAAAACACCATGTCCTGCAATGGAGGTCTCAGCAAAGCCTAGAGAGCCCTTTTTGGCCTCCCCACTCCCTGTATCTGGAGATAAGCCCTGGATACTCTCCCCACAACACAGGAGGAATCAGAGTAACATTCCTCAATATATTATGTCACCGGGCTGGCAGAGGCCCAGGACTCTCCACCCCCAGGCTGCCAGCATGACACCTTTCACTAGCAGAGCTCCCACAACCCACACATCTTTCTCAGAGGTCTGGAGCCAGACAGCACAGCCAGAGAGTGACAGACACTCATCTCACCTGAGTGCATGACAGCAGACCCACAGGGCAGCTCTGTGCCTCACGTTGGGCCAGGTCCTGGTTTCTGTTAGGGCAGTCCAGCCCTGGGGTAAGTATTTACCTCATGATTATTATTGGAACAGAAATAGAAAAATGAAACTAAAGCAGCCTTTCAATGAAACCAGCAAGACATCCTAGTCTCTTCAAGGCACACCAGCTATTTATTTCTATTTCTATAGAAAGCAGAATCAGCTTTCTGGTCTTGGGGATTTTTTATGACACAATCTCAGATTCACCTAAGTCACTTATAGGATATCAAAGGTGTACATGCCCTGTGGGAACCCCAAAGTCTAACTGATGACTACTAGCATTTTCCCCTCTGTTTTAAAAATCTAAGATATTTGATCATCATAAAGTGTTGATAGAAAACCACAAGTGACAGTCTCCATTTTCAGTCATGTTTTATGATAATTTAAAATAACAGTGGTAGTAAATGTGTTCTCAAAATGACATGATGAGCAGGCAACTCCTCCCGTTGCCCTGATGACAGGTAGGGTTAATGTCAGCAGTGTAAAGGATAATTAATCTTCAGTCAGTGCAGCTGTTTCACATAATTTTATCCTAATAGTGAATATCACATATCTTTGCCAAGTCAATTTAAAGGAGTAGAAACAGAATACTGCATTCAGATGTAGTTTACCATGATCACTTCCACCCTCATTGTAGTGAGTTCTCTAAAACTCATGAATTTATAGCTTTCTGGTGCTGTTTTGTTCCTATGAACATCTGAATAAATTTGTTAAACTTACTGCCTCTAATGATAGGAGCCTCCTCTGGGCTTTTTCATAAAAGACATGGCCTTTGGAGCTTAGGGTAAAGAATCTAAGTTTTTGTTTGAAGTCTTTGCAGATATTTTTAAAGCAACATCCATGTGGCATCCAGCTTGCTCATACAATGAGAGACAGGACCTTTATCAATCTCCTACTCTTGCTGGAATATAAAGATGGACAGTAAAATAGCCAGTGAAACTGATTTCTAGCATGCAAATGAACAATCTCTAACTGCACCCACCATCCAGATGGAACTTTCCCCTAAAGGCAAAGTTGTTCCTCTATAAGCAGCTCCATGAGGGATAAAGGCAACTCATCCTCCATTTGTATCATACAGGCATATTGTTTAAGAGAAAATTGTAACAGAAAAGGTAGAAACATTGAAAAAAGCCTTTGTGATGGAAAGCTCATAGACCATCCCCAGAGAAGCTGGAAGAAGCTGCAGGACATCCCTGATTGCTGCTGTTGCTGTTTTGCAGAAATGCACATGAGACCCCCCCAGGTCCTATGTTCTCTGTGCCGTTCACAGAGCATTGCGTTCCACTTGGCAGCATATTTCTTTTCTGTTGCACAGTTTTGCAAAACACTGTGTCTAAAATAAAAAGGAGAAAAATAAACCTTTAGAAATGCAGCATACAAAAAAGTTTAGAAGGATCCAGAGGTGAGGAATATATAAAGGAGGCAACCTAATGAGGGTTTAATCTGTGTAGCTCCAGTAACTCTGCACAGACCTAGAGAAGTAGACAAGAAATTATCATCAAGGAGCCAGAAATAGAGGAACATGGAAAAGTGCAAAAGTATCACCCACTGGGTGGCCTGTGTCCAACTTCATGGAAAGCAGCAATCAATCAGCTTTTGACAGCAGCGTTTAATGTTACTGAGCTAAGTGGCAGACTCCTGAGCAAAAAGAGCTCACTGAGAAAGTGGCAAACTTCAACTTTGAAGACATTAATTAAGAACAAATCTGAGAAGCATTTTCAGAGAGAAGGTTGTGTTCAAAGCTGCAGCTTTGGGCATTGCCACCACAGGATTTAACACTGAGCCCGTGAAGAACGGTGCAGACTTTAACAAGTTTTTCCATAGGTATAAACAGGTGCTGATAGTTCCAGGTCCCAGAGCAGACATGAAACCATGCCTCCCTGTGTGAGATTACTTCCACAGTTGAATATGAGAACAGTCAACATGCTTGAAAATTCTGCCAAGTTATTCTGCCCAAATGTGAAATTTTCACAGCCAAAGAGCACAAGATTAGTTAGCACCAGGGTGTAGAAATGGCCTGACTGGCTCTGGAGTCTCCCAAGTTGTTTAACATGCAAGAATGGAGTAAAAAAAAAAATAAAATTAAAAAATAAAAGTATTTGCAGATATACATCTCCTGTTACTGAGAGTGGGAGGTAATGCAAACAAAAAGTTTGAACTTATGGAGAGAATTGCCAGATATACAAAAGGGAGACCAATTAAATGCTTGGAGCAATGCTACTGCAAAATGCCAGACTCAGGAAACTGAAAAAGCTCTTAAGGAAATACCTGGGCATGTCATTTGGCCTTCTAGAAGCAATTCATAACAGTAAAAGCTGTTAAATACATCCAAGGGCATGTTAAGACAACAGACTTTTTCCCCCTCCATTTTCCAGGACATTTAACAATTCAGATTTAATTTAGCAACTCTCTGCTACAGCTAATATTCACAGGAATATTTTCTAAGCTAATTACTGAGACAGAGGTATTGCCAAAACAATCTATCTTTTGGGGGTTTTTTAAACACATACTAGGAGCCCATTTTGCTTCCTCAAAGCTTTAATGATTTCCTGGTCCAGAACATAGACTTTCTATAGAAAAAGTGCATTCTTCTATTAGAAATGCACTCTGATAATTTCTACAACATATAGCAAAACTGTGTTCTAGAGCACTGAAATGGTCTAGGTTGGAAAAGGGTCTCTTATACACTACAGGTATCTGTACACAGAGGACTGAGACAGGAGCAGGTGAACACTTAGCCAAGGCCAATATCACCAGCCCTACATACAGCTGGGGACTTGATCTGGAGCAGATGATGTGAGAAGGGCATAAATATTAGGTGAAGGATATAGGTTCCTTTTGCTCGACTCTCATGGCCAGTGTTCACCTAAATTGAGGTGTATATTTTGTTGCCATGTGCAGATTAACCTGGAGGACCCTCAGACCAAGAGATTATTGGGAATTATCAAGACAGATATGATGTAGATAAGCACAGTTACCACTATCCCTTTAAATATGATGAAATCTCATTTTTGAGGGGTTTATCAAATGTGAAGAAGCTTCTTCTGCCAGTGCATTGTTGTATACTCATGCTCAGAGTCATTGAACATTTCTACAATCAGATTCTCTGCTTCTCAGACACACTGGTACTCTGTTGGATACTGCTAATATTTAGATATCTCCCTTCACAGCAGTATTAGAGCACCTGGCAAACATTAATCACAGCACCCTGTGTCACTGTAAACACACTGCAGTAAGGAAATGAAGCAGAAGCAGCCCTCATCCAAACAGCAAATCCACACTCAAGTGGTAAACTGATCCACCTTATCTCAAATCTTCAGCCAGTTCTTAAACACTAGATTATGCAACTTCTAAGATCTTGCATAAACCACGGTATTTTTCAATGTTGAAAATAATTCTTTTGTTAACTTCACACAACAAGGACATCTTACAATGCTTTCATACATAGAGCAAACAGACTTTCAGAGAAAAACATGCAAAATGAAAATTTTTTTCACAAAATTGAAAGCATGACATATTAGGAATTTGCCTGAATAATGACAATATGCTACAGTTTCCCTCCCAACATACACCACTTAATTGAAATAAACAAGAGAGCAAAAAGTATCTGACTATCAACAAACAAAAGTCAAATGTTTTTGACCAAAATCACAATAACTAGAATATTATGGAAATTTCATTGATCAACAAAAATGTTGATCAAACAGTTTTGCTTTTCAATTTGATACTAGTAGAATACTTTATCAAAAAAAAAAAAGGCATTTTTATAACAGTCAGATTTTGGCCCATACATCTAGGGCAGTAAAGAGACAGCCACTACTCAAAGTCATTCCAGAAGGAAGCAACATCTGCAGCAATTGAAATTTCATTTTATCTGCAGCAGAAAAAAAAAGGACAGTACATACATTAAAAACATAGTGATCATCAGTAATTAAGAAACTAAATGCAGTTCACAAAGTAGTTTTTTAAAAACAGGAGAGACAAAGAAAGAAATAAAAGCAAGTTGAAGAAGGAAGTGAAGGCTGTGCACAGTAGTCTGTGATCTCACAGAGGAAATACACTTGGCCAGACTTGCTGGAATGCACACAGAGTAACATTATTACTTGAAAACTGCATATGAGCTACCAGTGTCACCCTATTTGCAAAACAGAAGCCACAAAAATATGAGAATTGCAGCCATACTATAAACACTGCACTTCAGCAGAGCTAGACAGATGTGTCTGGAGACTCAATAAAAAAAATTAATCTAGCAAACAGCAGGGACAAAAATTCCAAGTATTAGTTACGTTATTTCTTTGTTAGTAAGGATTCTAGACCAAACAAAACCCAGTATCACAAAGACAGCTGTAGAAAGATATACCTGGCATGGACAGAACAGAGTTCACCATGAACCTATGACAACCACATAAAATAAATCTTAAGGTCACTGACTGCAGAGGTTAGAAAGATCTTTAGCCCTTTCTTTCTGCTATTTGTGACAAAGGAAAACTCCTCACTGAGTTGCACCCCAGGTTTCCTACGCAGGAAGCAAGGGAAGCACAATTTTCAGCTTCTTCCTCTTCTACCTAAACCTAAAAAAATTGCAGATAGGGCTCCATCTTAGCTTTTGAACTTCAGTTTGAGCCTACTGGACGCTGATGTTGCCAGACCCAGGCTGCTTTCTGGTCTTTGTGGAAGGTCACAAATCACCTTTGATCTCACTACTCACAGAGAAAACATCTCCATGAACCAGGCTGCTGCCTGCAGGGAGTCTGGGATAGGCTCTTTCCATTGTCTTGCTCAAAATGCTGCTGGGTCACCAAGGCAGATCTGGTTTTGCTCCATCTTCAGAAAAGATTTCCCAGCACATATCAGAAATCATTTAAGACAATTTCAGAGCACAAAGAAGAAAATAGGAGTGTCCACACACATGGAATAACTACATTTAACCTCATTTTGTGAAGGTAGGAACCTGTGTGCCTAACTTAAACCTTTTATTTCACATTTTATAAATACATATCAAGTCCAAGTGGGAAAAAATATCAGGATACACTCTCACTGTAATTAAAATTAGACTTTACCACTTCAAAATGCATCCTCTCAGATGCATCACATTTGCTTTAACGTTCATGTGAGAATCCTAGGGGACTTCTTGTTGTGGGCTTTTTAAACTAATATCATATGCAAATTTGGTTGATGAATAATATGAACTGACAAACTGCATACAAGATGTTGATAAGCAAAATGGATATTTAGAGTGAAAAAGTATCTGAACTTTGTAATGGGGCCTCAGCAGTTAAAGACCAAACCTTGCATATTCATGAAAGCAATTATTTTTCAAGGCAAAAAAAGCAAAATCACCTGAACAGCACATTCCAAAGGGAATGGAAATACATTAATTAGTTTGCTGTGATGGACAGGGAATAACTATGGCCTTGGAAGTCATGTTTTCTTTCCCATCCTTTTAATAACAGTTTTAAACTGCAAACTCAAATGACAAGAAATGCTACTTGCCCACAAAAGGAGCACAATCATCATAAGCTGCCTAAAAACATGGAGAGAAAGGATCAAACCATTTCAGAGTTTCTTTTTAGTGCCCAGTGAATAGTGCCCTCTGGGTGCCCATTAGAATATTCTGTGGTACTTGTGTGGAAGCCTTAGGTGCCCAGTAGGGATTGAAGTCACTATCAATTCATTACCTATGGGATGGTCATCAACTTGCAGAAAGTAGCACTTGTTCTTGAAGCAATTACATTAGAGCAGATGAAAGAGTGGATATTCCCTTCTGAGAGAGCTATTTTTAGTTCTATCCTATGATAAAATCAGTACCACAGGTAAAGGGTGGATTTGCAAATTACAAAGTTCTGGCAGCAGTTCAGATCATCTCCCTTATTCAGCAACACATTTATTCCTGGGGTTAACCTTTAGCATGCTCAACATGCTTCACTGAATAGCAAAGACCTGCACAAGTGATAGAAAAAGTAAATGTAAGCATGCAGCAAGAGAAGCATTGCTACTGCACAGATTACTTTCAATTTCCTGGCTTAGTCTAAGATTTTAAATCAAAGTTCCCTGAATATAACCTGTGAAGTTATCCAGGAAAATTCTGAAGTTATTTATTGGAGGAAAGGAGTCTTAGCAATATGAGGCTATAAAATTTTCAATGAATGCTCATACATTCATATGGACATACTTAAATGCAATCAGGTACTAGAAATAATTCTTCAGAAAAGCAGGTGATTGTATTTCAGAAATGCTACAAGATTGATGCATTAAGAGAAGAACTAAAGGAATGTCAGAACTGACCATGAAGCCTTCTACACTATAATATTTTCCACAAATATCTGGTTAACTTTTTTACTCATTTATAAAGGGATGTTGGTGAACAGGTCTATTATCCCCTGGAGTAAGGTGAGATGAGTGAAGTCTTTGAAAGAGGCATAAGGAAGAGAACCTCCTATAACTGTTTAAAAAGCTCTGGAATAAAAGTTTTGTTCAGACCCCTTTAGAGACAACAGTAAAATCCATCCATCTAACTCCACTAACATGTCCTTGCTGCACAGCTTATAGGATAGGAACACAGATTACAGAGCTACATGTTTTTTCCACTTAGAACCACCTGTTAAATGAGCAGTTACACTTCCTCCCTTGAACTCTGTTTTCATAATATTTCTCTGCAAGGTGAAGCTAAAATTGTGATACTGAGTTAAGTGTAAGGAAGCACCAATGCTTCTATTGGAAGCCACTAAACAACTGCCAAAATCCAATGACATTTTTAAACAAAACCTCCACACTGAAGTGCTATCCTGAAGTATATCTGAAGATGCATCCTGTAGGTCTTGTAAGATAAAACTTTAGAGTTGTAGGTAGCTGCAGGACAAACAAAAGCTCTGCCAAGGCTGGAAAATGACTGAGTATTTCAGTCTAGTGATGAACACGTGCTATGATAACCTCCACAATCTACTCACTAACATGCTTCTAGGCTTGTAGCTTGATAATTCAAGCCTGAATCTCCTTCCAAACAACCATTTAGAAGATACACTTTGTTTTAAACTGGAGTTCAGCTGTAAGAAGATGGCAGGATTAAACCTTAAATCTCAAGGCCACAGCTGGTATGCTATTCTCCTCAAAAATGAGCTCTACCTTTGTTCATTATTTCAGCACAGTTCATGTAAATATTGGGGTTTAGCCTCCAAGGATAGAATGACAGCATGTTTGTCCTGTAAACAGCCATGAATGCCTGTGATATTACATCACCTTCAGGACAAAATCTCACCAAGATAAATGTTTGTACAAAGTGGTTAAGTAAAACCATTTTGGATGACTATTTTTGTGTAGTAACAGGAATTAATAGAGGAAATCATGTACATTGAGATTCAGATGTTTTGAGAAACTGCACCAGAACCAAACATTTCTCTCTCTTTTGTGGAAGTTTGTCACAAAAAAAAAGGCAAAAAAATGTTATACATTTTAAAAATAATAAATTTAAATTATCTAATTTCTGTAAAAATAAATTCTTCATTATAGAGGCAATATTTTACCCAAGTATTTTGTTCAATGTTTTTGCTAAGTGCAGTAGAATATATTTGAGGTATTTCCTAAACAGCCTTTTTATTTATTACATGCCTTTATTTAAAAGGAAAGAAAATGTCTTGAACAAAAGGTAGGATGCATCACATAATCAACACTGAACACCATCAGAAAGACACTGGAAAGAGCAGCATAAAGCTGCTCCATGTCAGTTCCATTGAAAGATGCCTACAAGCAAGACAATGGAGTATGATGAACCAAAGTGTAATACCATTTTGTTATTCTGCCTTGCTTTGATGATTAACAGAAGTAAAAATAGAATCAAGGCATAGTTTTCCATAACATTTTATTTACCTACTTTTGACTTAAAAAATTATTTGCCTCTGATGTAAAGTAAAAAACTGTTTATCTTTTAAACCAGGGCACAGATTAGGTGCTACATAAACAATTCCAAAAGTAACTCCTCTAAAACCAGAGCATTCATTTTTCTTTTCCTCTGGTGCCTACATACTGACAGATGGAATGACATGTTTTGGGTCAGGGGGCTTTTCCACCAAGCAGAACAAGTCAATTTACATTCTCATCAAGACCTAGCAGTCTGTGTTTGAGTTTCCTTTTTTATATTGGTAAAGTATCCTACTTTAAAAAATACTAATTTACCCTGTGAAAAGTAAATACTTGAACCTTATCACATCTTTCTTTATAAGACTCTAGGCCAGACTGTCCTAACTAGAAAATTCTTTGATTTACTTAATCAAGAGCACAGCTGGTTTGAGGTTGCATAAACTCCCACCTAGATACTTAGTGAGTCAAGTACAGCTCACCCCCATCAGGTGCCAAATTCACCCTTCGCTTGTGCTCGTGTAATGTCCCAGACAGGGGAATGCACAAGCCTGGGG
This sequence comes from Agelaius tricolor, assembly GCF_023055355.1. Taxonomy (NCBI): domain Eukaryota; kingdom Metazoa; phylum Chordata; class Aves; order Passeriformes; family Icteridae; genus Agelaius; species Agelaius tricolor. The sequence continues at coordinate 10,494,410 of NW_027269272.1, forward strand.
AAGGCTGTTCCCTGTGGGCTCTGGAATTATCCATGCTGGATGACAAAGGAGATAAGTAACTGTGGAAAATTAAAGATGCAAAGAAAAAGGACACGTAACAAGTTCAGCTTGAAAAAATTACAACTTTCATGCAAAAAAAAAAAAACAAGCTAGAATAGAGAAAACATTATTTTCTTGGTAAATAAAAAATTCTATGAGGTGGTGAAACTAAAAGTTATAAAGCAAGGGTGAATTCACCTCGACAGGGTGAATTTAGGACAGAGAATTAGCTGGCCATTGTTTCAGGAAACCTTCATGTCACCAAGAGGGTTTCATTAATATTTGAGGGGAGAGAGGCATTCAAACACATGGAGAGTTGTGGGAGTGTCAGGGCACAGAAGTGAATCTCACCCAACAAGCAGGATACATTTCTACACACATCCAACACTGTACTATCAAAGATACACTTACCTTATAAAACACTCATCAAATTTTAAAACATGGCCTAAAAGTAGCAAAGGTTTGTTATAAGGAAATTAAAGAAAATGTAAATTGGTAAATAGCTGATCAATCTCTAGAGGCTACAGGTGGCATGAGTTATTAATTTATTCTGGGCTTCTACTATAGCATTTAAACTGGTATTCCTACAGAGAGCTCACAGGTGTTCCTATGCCAATTAGAAAGCTCAATCTCCTACTTATCTATCATAGACCAATAGAGGATTGAGAATAAATAACCTGCAACAAAGATTTTTAAAAAGGATCAAAACCAGGTGGGTAGAGGAATTAAACCAATCATAACTTAGAAGTAAAAAGATCTCTCAAAAGACATTCTGACCTGTAGAAAACAACCCACAGGCTAAGATGCTACACAGAGGGGCACACAGTTTTGAGAAGTTACATGCTAAAAGCATATCAACTAATAGAAGCTGATTTTGTTTTGGTTTAGAGTTTTTTTTCCTCTAGTGAGATATTGTAAGTAGGAATTGGCAAGGTCATCAGATGATCACAGTGAAAGTATTTAAGATAACACTGAAGCAGAAGAAAATGATAGCCTTTTCACTAGAGAGGCCACTGGGGGATTTTTGTATCAGAAATAAGATGAAAGTTCTGCCTGACACCACTGTTACCATGTCAAACCTTAAATTATCTGCTCAAAATCACTGACTACGTCAGAGACAGCTTTTGTATCTACTAAAAACATGACTGGAGCCAAAGGAGCTGTTTAGGTGCCAGATGTGAAAGCTACCAGACACTAAATAATTGAGCTTATTTTCAACTTTTTCTTGTCCCAGACATGCCAGTAGAGTTATTCATATTTACTTCTTAAAGACTTAATTAACACTTCAGCCAAGAGTTACAAAAATAAAATTTGGTTCTGTTTTACCAATGGAATCAGTGGGAGATTTTTCTCATTCCAAGACAACCAGACCAATCAAAGGGGTCTTGTCTAGGTACAAAGTTTGAAGAGAATAGCAAGTCCAGGAGAATTCAGAAGTGAACCTGGCAGACACAGTTTGTCAGGCTGACAAGTTGATGAGCAGAGTAGCCTGAGAAACCAGCACCACTCAACTATAACACAGGTCAATTCTTCCAGTCTTAATCAACACAAGCCATACATCCCACAGCAGACAGAATTCACACCCTTTCCCCCACCCTCCCTCCTCCCAAGCCACTGACATCTGTAGGTGCTCCAGTCCCCACAGGCAGTGACAAACTGTGCCAAACCTCGCCATGGCTTCTGAACTGCAGCATGCAGTCACTGCCCAGCATGAAAACACAAGGCTTTAAAAATCAAAACTAGGAAGAGACGAGTACATTCAAAACCAAAAGTGAGCCCAGAGCAATATAAAAGAAAAACACAACATATCTAAGTCAACCAGTATGATTTATGTTGTTACCAAGAGCAGTAGCACAAGACCCTCACTCCACAAAGCCAGAGCCTGATGGTCATTGAACAGTCTGACTTTGCCCCATGCATCACAATTACAGCAACACCTGTGGTAAATGACTAAAGCCCACAGTGCTCAATAACCCTTAACACCTTTCCTATTTTATTTTTTAATGCATGGGGGCAAAAGGGAAGGGTAACACAAACTTTTTTTTCCTAGAAAATTTACCTAGAGACAGTTGCTCCAAGTTTCTTGGCTTTCCCTACAGATATTGATTTTCCAACTATCTGTCAGCAGATGTTTACATCCTTGTTGCATTCTAATACATTGAATTATTTACTGTGGCAAGATTTGCTGTGTAGAGGCCTGATCTCATTTGCTAGACCTGCAGGCTAGGCAAGATGGGCAGTGAATATTTGGGAGAGGGCTCTCTTCTTTCTCCACATTGCCAAGATTATAGTTCAAGGACACTCTCCAAAAACATCTTCTTTCACCACCATTACCCAAATTCTAGAAGCTACATGAATTTTATAGTTTTGCTTGGCCAATGTCAGTTCTGCACAGAAAGTGGAACCTAGATATGGTTGTAGCCCAAAATTCTGGCATTGCTAAGAGATGACTGAAGCTTTATAGGGAAGATGTAGTAACCCAGTTTGTTGTGCAGCTTCATGTTCTTCCTTGTCTAATAGCAAATGCTCATTAGTAGGAGCAGACTCAGTGTATTATTTTTGAAGTTCATCTTCAACAAATTCTCTTACATAAAACAATCATGATTGATGGAAGCAGAAAAATGGAAGAAACCGCAAAAGCGGAAAGTACCAGACCAGCTGTAGACAAACCCATTCTCTTCATTCTAACCAGCTCTGCGTTGTCTTCCAGTTGTCAGATCCATAATTTTAAGTAAAAACAAGACTGCTTTTTCTGCTGCTCATAATTCTATATTCATAAGAATGTCCAGAAACAAAACTCACCTGACACCACTACTGAGTTTCCCTGTGGCCCTGAGAAGAGCTTATGCTTTGAGCCAGGTACAGCCAGCATTCAGCAATACCTGACTTGATTGCTGTCCCTGTGCAGGCTATGGCTGACAAAGGCAACTCACAGTATAAAAAAAGTTCCTGAACCCTTGCAGGCCACTCCAACCTGGCTTTTGTTTCTCATGTCTGTAGGAAAAACTCAGTAGCACACATTTCACACTTCCATAAATTCACGTGTGAATGAGAAAACGCACTTGTGAGAACTTTCAGATTGTTCTACCACATTTTCATCTAAAAACTTGAGGACCAAATCCATTGCACTGGTTGTTAATTGGAAAGAGAAAATTCATATACAAAATTCCCATAGGACAACCCTTTATTAAGTGAATGCAAAATCAAACATTATAATGTAAATATTAAATGAAACAAGAACCACGAATACTAAAAATAAAAGGATACAAAAGGCACTGCTTTTAAGGAACATGCATGTTTTGTTCTGATTATGTTCTAGGCTATCCTTGTCTCCAGGGTTCTTTCACCCTCCAGGTAAGCTCTTCACCTGTCCCCACATGCCTATTCCCCATTCCCTTTGTCTCCTTTTACCTTCAATCTTCTTGCACCACCTGGCTGGGACTCCATCATCCAAGGCAGTGACATTCTCCTACTTGCCTCATCTGGTATTTGCTCAGCAGGGCAACAGAGGTGTGTGTTCTGTCACCACACACTGCCATGGTTCAAACAATGGCTAGTGCTGGTCCTGAAGTACTTTTTCATTCCACTGTAGTGCTTTTTTTAATATAATTAATCTGTTCTGAGGAATGAATCCAAAGGTCTCTTGAATTACTCCCTCAGAGCAAAGAGAACTATTTAGTGTGAAATCAAAACATTTTTAGGAACAGTGTTTGTACTTACCTGCTTCAACCCAGATTTTTACTAGTGCAAGTATTCTACTCATTTTTTACATCACTGTTGAATCTGGGCATGAATATTTAGCCCAACAGCCCAAAATTCCATCTAGCCTGTAATTAAAGGTCTCAGAGCACAGTTCCAGCTGACTGTCAAGCCTACAGTGATCACATACATGGGAATTAACTAAGCCCATTTCTTAAGAAATATTAGATGTAGTGAAATTAAAAGTAGAAAACTCTCAAGGTATGGACTCTACATCATTCACAAAAGAAGGTGAATGTTCGAAAGCATGGTCTCCATTGCCAGGACACAGCAGAGGGGCTGTGAAGCAGGGGCCTCACACACAGCTCCTGCAGGTTCACATTTAACAGAGTTCTCAGTCCTTGGAGAGAATTTGACTCTCAAATGAGCAATACACAACTAGCATGAGAATTAGTCAAAACTCCAGCAATAAAATGATTCCATGTACTGTATGGGGAACTGAATCTGTAGGAAGGGAAAGTCTGAAGATTTTTTTTTTTGTTATTGCTGTTGGTGTGTGTTGTTGGTTTGTGGTTTTTTAGCGGTAGTGTTGGCTTGTCATTAATGCATATCAAATCTGAGGATGTATTACTTATGAGTAGCTCATGTGCAGTACCATAACTCTCACTAAGAATACTACATATTCAAAGGGCAACAGTTTTTCCACACTGACAGTCATTTCTCAAGAGCAGCAGGAGGAGCTTCCAGCAGATGACTTCTTAGATCACTGAACACAAAGGAAAAAACCTCTTCTGTTGTCTAAATATTTTACTCAGCTGCCACTGTCACTCTTCTGGAGTTACACAAGTCTCCTGAGAAGTGGCTTGAGTCTAATCCATGGTGCCTCAGACCTATGATCCCCCTTCTCCAACACATCCAAAATGCCTCAGAGGTGAGTGAGGTGTTCAGTCCCTGCTTACCTACATATTTAACTTGCTTTTCTGCCTGAGGGCCTTTCTGTCACAAAACCCGAGGAAGCGTCATGTGAGTCAGAGTGGCAACAAGAGGAATGCTGTCCTTAGTTTGTCTTTTTATGGTCTCCACAGGTGGTTAGGACTCAGAGCCTCTTTACTACTGCTTAAAACTCTAAAATTGAAAGTTTTCTTCTGAAATATGTCACTTAATTCTAGTTTAGGGGAGAGACATTTCTTGTAAAGCTCAAATCAAAGAGCCAATACATAGTACCAGCAATTACATTTACTATTTATTACATACTGTAATATATCACACAAGATGTAACATATTAGTAAAACACACTACAGCTAAACAGTTAATAGTGGTTTACACTGCCAGGAAGGAACATGATATACACCACAGCACCATGTTAGTTACTGTGAGAGTTGCCATCCTGAATTAGTTTGAAGGTCCATCAAGCACAGTATTGACTGACACCAGTATCAGATGTTTAAGGAGGGAGTCCCTATGGGGGCAATTATAGACTAATTTACCCATCAGGGAAATTCTTCTTTAAACTCCATCAATTATACCCTGAGGCATAGGGATTTATATCTCATGGTTTTAATCCTTTCTAACTTAACTCCAGGTTATCTTATTACACTTATAAACGCTTAACCCTTTTTCAAAGCCCACTAAGCTCATTTCTCTTAGCATAACAATTATAAATTATGCATAACTTTCCAGACATGTAGATAGACACAACAAAAATACATGCTAACTTGAAAATTAATGAGAATTGCATAAAAATCCATCCTATGTATCATGGAAAATTCAGCAGAGCTGATCACTGAGAAACCTATCACAAACATTCAACTTAATGTCTTCCAGCAAACTTCTGTGGATTAGATAAAAAACTGCATCTAGAATGGCAAAGTGAAGTGTCAAACATCAAAAAAAAAGCAACATTTGCTATGTTCTCACCCTATCAGTAAGCCCATTTATATGGTGCTTCCTATGTTACAGTATCCAGTACGTCATCCAGCTTCTCAACACACAGCCACAGATGGAAGTCTGTTTTGTCAGACCTGTAATTCAGCAATTTCATGGAGAATAACACAGGACTGCTGTGGAATTCCATAAGAGACCCTGCATTCACATGGAAAGCAGAGAAAACGTCTTTGGCATCCCCCTTGGTGGCCCCTTGACAGGAAGGCTGTACACAGCTGAAGTTTCCTGCCTGCTGCAGAGCTGCTGGAAATGTACTGAGGTAAGGAGGCATGGGAATCACATCACTGCAGTAACTGCAGTAACTTCACTAGCCAGCCTGAAGAGCTGAACAAGAAAGGTTTATAAAACACAGAGGCAGAGGTCCTGCCTGTTCTGTACATATGATAGGACATACAGATTCAGCATTGTGGGATTCAGCAAGGAAAACTGCATGAGCAGTACAACTTGCCACCTGACCACACTGAGTTCTGGAAAACTGCTATATTCAGATCTGGAGAAAAATCTGAAATCCACATAATTAATCCCCCACTCACATATTAAAGAAAATATAAAAAAAAAAATTTAGTTGCTCTGAAGCCATACATCAGCTTTCTAAGGCCATGAAAGGGAGTCTGAAGTTGATTAAAACATGAGCAAATTTTCGTCCAGATAAGGCTACCAGGGTGAGCAAAGGGTTTTCTGGATACAACTTAAATACAATTCAAGAAATAAGGCTCAGCTGCCCTCTGACTGCTGCAACTGCCAAGATTTTCAAGTGTTTCCTGCTCCTTTCGTACTTTCACTCTGGGAACTTGATGGATGCACAACTACCACTCCTAGGGGCCATTCACACCTTCTAAAGCACCTGCTCTGTACAGGACTGTTCTCTGCTCTCTTGTGCACAAACATAAAAGACAGACCCCCTTCCCAACTCAAACCTCAGTCACTCCATACCAACATCTACAGGCAGGCAGGCACAGCAGAGACAGGTTGGGAAGGGGAGGCACTTACCTCTCCCATGGCTTTTTTACTGTGTATAAATTATTCCTTGTCTCTGCCAGAGAGATCAGGTAGACTCCATTCTTTTCCACAGTTCTCAGAAGCCAAAAGTTAACATAAAACTTCCCATAAAATGCCTGCCTTCTAACACAGCAGAAATTAAAAACCCCTGTGTGAATAATTGATGTCATGGCTCACCGGATGAAGAACCAGAAGTATTTCACATCAGTCCTAAAACTTCATTTATCCTAAATGTCATGCAAGATGAAAACATTTGTTTCAGCTCAAGTGCCCCTACCCCTTTTCCTACATAAAAAGTTGTTTGGTTTGGGATTAGGGGTTTTTGTTGGATTGGAGGAAGGGACAGATGATGGAATTTACAGCAGTCAGGGGATTTTTAATAAAAGCTAAGGAACTAAATTCTTCAAAAAAACAATTTGCCACTGGTTGGAAACATCACAGTTGTCACAGGAAATCCAAGTTCATATTCCCAAGCTCAAGTAAGCACAGAACAATCTGAGCCCAAGTATCCTATATCATATTCCAGTATTGCATCCAGGAGTCAACAATTCCTAAGGATGGTAGGATCCTTTAGCAGTATCTCACACCATCTGAGCTGGCTCTCTAATCAGCACTCCAGTCCTGACTTGTTTTTCTTCAACTGCAACCTCTTCCTGGATTAGAACAGTCTAAGGATAATTTCATGTGAACCAACACTGATTTTAGTGACTGCATTAAGGGGGGAAAAAAATCACCTAGTATGAAACTAAAGCTGTAATTCTATAAAACTGATGGGCACAGCCTCAGAAGCAGCATTAGGGGAATAATAGAGGATTTCTTCTATGGATAAGAAGAATTATTCTATTCTATTTTAGGACAGAATAGACCATACCAACCACAAGGGTGCAACTGAACAGGGGAGCATTCAAGGAAGTTGCTCACACAAGACACCTTCCCTCTGTATCAGGTACCAAAATCCTGCTTGCACCTGCTCCTCTGTGCCTGGACAGCTGCTCACTAAAAGAATTACTACACCAGGGCTACTCTATCACCACCCCCAAAGAGCACTCCAGGACCTGGGAGATGCACAACAAATGCCAACAGAAGCAAGATGGTGGCTACTTGAAGTACCACAGGCAATTCCAGATACAATGTTTTGTTGTTTACCAACAGAATGCTATTCAGGTCAAAAAAGCATTTCAGATGCAGCACACTGATTTCTGACTACATTCTACCTATTTAAAACAGCTTCTGCCAGTCACAGAGAAATGAAAAGGTATCTGCTGGCACTCCAGTACTTTTCATCTCTGAAGCTGTAAGAATATTATTTAGGAACATCATTATTGGCAACATTTCAAAGCCATTCAGTGCCAGACTTTTTCAAATCCCATGTATAATTAAATATCTTCTGTCCCTGGGTGGAGTGTAAGACAGAAGGGAACAGTGCAGACAGATTCCAGTCCCCTGGCTACAGGGTCACTGGGAGGCACAGTTCACCAAACCTGCTTTTTACAAAGTCAGAATAAGCCTGAACATGATTTTTTCCCTTAGTTATTATTGGTAGCAAATAGCTTATATTTTGTTACTCAAAGACCTAAGATAAAACACCTTTCCCTATGGGATAGCATCTAGCATCTGAATTCTAGTTGCTCATCCACTACAAATATCCTTATCTTTCAAATACCTGACAAATGTTGCATTTCCCAACAGAAGAACCCCTTTTTTTCTAGTCCTAACAGGTTTCTAGCACAGACACCACACTCCCTCTCAATGCTCCTTTGATAGGCTTTCCAATTCAGTCTTCTCTGGTCGATGACCCACACTCACCACAACTCCACATTTTACCACCTTTGAAGGTCTCTAGAGAGGTGCTGTACACTGAGCTAAGGCTCCCAAGGCAGCAATCAAGTGACAATAAACAGAGGAGGGAAATCTTTTTCTAGTGACACAGACTGAGTGACTCAAAGGCAATTCAGAAGCATTTTTATCCTCTCCTTACAGAAATACATTAACACACTGAGGCTCTTAAATTAACCCAAAATGTACAGTGGTCTGAAGTTGTACAATATATGCCTGCTGGTGTCCCAGACACTGCAGTAGTGGAAATGCTGCAGACTGATGTTACTTTTCAGCAATCATGTTCGGCAGAATACTGTTTGAGCATGAGATGTTTAAAAATTGCATTTTTCAAGGGCAAATTATTGTGCTTAAAAACACAGAATAGAACCAGGGAAGAATAGAACCAGCCTGATATCGCATAGAAATATCAGAAGATAAATACCTGGCATAAAACTACATCAAAACAAAAAAACAGAACAGAAACCTCCCAGAACAGAAACGAGCATCTTGATCTAGACAGGACCACACTACAGCTGAAATGCCATGTACTATGCACTGAATGACAACCCTCAAGTCTGTCTAAATTCCTCAAGAAAAAAAAATTTAAGTCCAAAATTAGCTCACAATTTCTACTTTTGTTCACAGCATGGTTATGCAGTAAAGTTCAATTAAAATAAGCTGTGAACAGCCAGAGTTTACTTTCCATTTGTCTGATTCCAGAAAAGTGGATTCCTCACAAAGAAAACCCTAATTTCCAGTGAAGCAGTGTTGCAAGCAAGGTTCCCTCACCAACCGTACAAACAAATCTCCACTTTTTAAACTAAGGCACAAAAAATGAAACTTTCATTGACTGCACTCCCATTAGCACACCCAGGGAACCCAAACAGATGAGAAGGTGAGAACAGATCCATGTCAGAAGCAGCATATGCTTCCTCATACATTACACCTCAGGCACCTGTCCCAGCAGCTTTGCTTCATCTGCCATGCTCCTCACAGCCAGATCCACATCCAGGCTGTTCACAGGAATGGATCTAGCTAAATTCAATGGACAGATGAAGATGTTCATAAAGATAGAGATTATATTGAACATCTACATCACTGGAAACTTCCTTTATTGCCTAATTCATCTTTCCTTTCAGATAACTGAAAAGTCATTCTTTACAAAGGCTGAACATACTAGTCATTCCCAGAAGGGGTTTTATTCTTATTTTCCACAAATAACAGAGAGGCATAAGCAGCAGCACAAAGGTTCTGTGTTCCAATACTTTTCTTCCTCATCAGAAAAGCTACTGGGAACATCAGGAATAAAGGAACCAACACTGTTACTGAAGTCCTACTCCAGCTTCAAGGCCCAACACAAACACACAGCTAAGCAAACTGAGTCTCTCTAATAGGGAAAAAATAGAACAAAACACTGCACTGATCATACCAGTAACTAAATACACTTCAACCACTTCAGTTAAAGACCCAAGCTTGCAAATTCAAGCCTTTACAACAGAAATTTTCAATTTCCCAGAAGGAGGGGAAAATCACAACTACAGAACAGCTGGATGGTCTAATTACTGCTGCATGAGCACTGATTTTGGACAAGGCTTCCAGCTTCTGCAAGCCAAACAGCACTTACAGGTGAAAAGCTACAGCCCACTACCCTCAATATGCAGGTCATTCCAAATGAAATAAGCCCAGCTGTTTTCCCTTTGGTTCAGTGCAAGATCAGTTCACAAATTAAATCTTTCTCTGCAAAGCAACAGCAAAGTGTAATTGATTTTGTGATGGCAGAACACAAAAAATGTTCATTAGGTAAGGGGGGGAAGGGAAGATTTAGCTACCAGCCATAATATGGACAGGGTGGCACTAGAGTTGCCTGTCTCTGTCAAAGTCTCAAAAAATGATGGGGAAAAGGATCCTTGGAAAGAATTATTATACAGGGAAAGATGAACAGGAATCTGATAATATCCCCAAACAAAATTACTCTTTTTATATCTCAAATGTCACAATTTTGTCAGGAAGATCAAACCTAGAGATTAAGCACAAGCAAAAGAGATTCTGGAATACTATTGCATTTTCCACTTTTGGATCTTTAGCACCCTTAGCCCAGAGTAAGCAGCAAAATGATTTATCACAACAACAGATAACCTAACAGCAAAAAATTCATTATGGAAATTTTTAAAAATTAATCAAGACCTATGAGAAGGTATAATGACTTTGGATTTTCCATTATCCCCTTCTCTTCCTCCCTGTGAGGAGGTTAAGCAGAGAAGCCCCTACTCACTGGCAGGTAGGTCTCTGTTATAGTGTAAGTCCCCATTGGATTCACAGCTGATGTACCACTGGAAAAGCTAACACAAAGAAACAGGATTTCATTTCTGATTTCTACGATTTCATTTCGCCCTCCAATTTTACACATATTTCAGGGTTAGTAATAAAGACAGAAAACTGACTGAAGACATTTTCCCCAGGTGAGATTGGCACACCACACTTCAGAGTAATGAGCTCAGTAATTTTCTGTTGAAGTTGTACATTAGCTGGTCTGCACATGGGCATTGAATCATCTGTTTTAAATTCACCTGAGTCATTCTTATGTCCAAGTGCTAAAAACCAAGACCAACCACACAAAGTTATGGGACCAAACAGTCCCTTGGGAAATGCCAAACTGCTGCTCACCAGGAGAGCAGGGCCCCTGCCTAAAGAACAGAGCTTTGGGAGCTGCAGCAATGGAAAGAGTTGCTAACAGACAGGACAGATGATGGGAGCCCCTTGGAGCTGCCTTGCAGCAGCCAGTGCAGGTGGTACAAGCAGCCTCCAGATTCTTTATCTGAAACCTAGAAGCATCTGGGGAAAGCCACATTTCAGCAATGCAGTAGAAAGGCACCATCGTTCCTGCTGCTTATCTGCAGGAATCTCCTGGGAGTGCTTCTTCCTGCATAAACTGTAATTACAGGGGCCTAATCAGTAAATTCCATGTTATGTTTCATCTCTTAAATGTCTACATTACTTTCAATTCTCTCTCATAATAGATCTGAGTGAATATGTAGAAAGAGAATAAGTGAAGAATTTACCAAGGGCACCCCTCAAAATGGAGTGGGCTCATTTCCAAGGCCACACAGAGAAGTGAAGGGACATAATACTGTAAATGAACTACAGCTTCAGTCACCTAATATATCTGCAGCAACTGTTTTGGCACCATGTCTTTGAGCCAACAAAGATTTTACTAAACACTTGAATATGCAATTTCTTTTTTTAATGACTTCAATGGAGGTTACTATGACATAGTGGCTGTATAGGGATGGGAGAGAAGTTTCAATTATAGATGTTCTTATTCGATAAAAAAAAATCCTTGTTAGTCCCTGTCTACCAGTCTAGTGAAGCAGCCAATTTGGAAAAGCACCTTGTGTGAATACCACATCAGTCTGAGCACTCTTGGCACCTTCCATCATACAGCAAAGCCTAAAGTCCATAAGTGCAAAACCAGCCTATGCACAGTATGTTATGCATTACCTGTTTATATATATTCTGTATTATACTGAATCCCTGAGGAACAGATATGTTTATATGCTGCAGTTTGGAAGGCAATTCCTTCCAGCATGCAAAAACAAAGCAAAGGAATCTAATATTTGTTCTGCTACCTGATTGATATTCACCTTTCAAACAGAGACCTCCTGTGACACATAGCAGAGGAAAGAGAATGGTGGGGATTTAAATTTTTTTTAAGATTTGATTTCTATATATTACTTAATAGGGTATTTAAGTATTGCAAACTAAATTTAACACTCAAGTAAAATAGAAATTAGTCTTAGAGACACCATCTATATATACATATAGACAGACTTTTGAGAATTTATTTTCCAGCAAGTTTTTGGAAATACCAGCCATATTGCCATGATATTGTTACTTCCCCCATCTTTCTCATGAGGTTGCACATTAGTCAGAGTCTTGAACCCACCTGTGGAACAACCTCTACTGCCTGAATAGATTTGAATCTACATCTTTCAGGTGAATGCTCCAATGTCTGCTATGAAGCTGTCCTATGAATGTTTAAACAGGCATTTCATACTGCTGGTACTAGAAAAATCCTTCCCTAATCAGACTTTAGGTGTCTGTGGCCCCTTTATTGATGACCCTTGCGCTTTCTCAAGCCTAAAGGGAATAAAGTGGAAAATCTCAACCAGGATCTCACACCCACCCAAGGAGACATCCTGTCAACCTGAGCTGCACCTGGAAAACAGCCCATCAAACTCAGCTCATCTTAGCAATCTGCATATTTAAGTGCTTAGCTCATGTTATGCCACTCTCTACACATTCAAGTTGATGTGCACTCAGGATGACCTTTGTACTTCTGATCACAGAAGAAAATACCTTCAGATTTCATAATGTTCAGCACTCCACAAGACTAATTCAGATGACATTCAAAATATTCAGTGTGGTGATATGACAGATAAGCCTGACCTTCTTCCAACATACAACATTTTTTATGATTTTTGTTTCTCCCCCAGCTTTCACTTCTCATGGAGTTGATAGCTCAAGCCCACAGAGCCAACCAGGCTTTGGGCACACAGACACACACATCATGGAATCACTGCAAAAGTAACTTCTATTTCACTACACTTTGCATCCCAAAATTTGCTGCAACTCTTCTACACAGCTCAACATAAAGCAACTCATCAGGGAACAGGACAAAAAAGGCACCCAGTAGCAGAAAAACAACCCAGACCATCCCATCAGAGCAGTAATTTTGAGCTATCTAGAAATATTATTAGAGTTCTAGAAGAATCTCAAAATACTAATGGATTAATTGCTCATAGAAAACATATCTGGAGTGAGAAATTTAAATAGATTCCAGAAAACCTTTAATACCACCTCACTATTGATACATATCCAAGGCTGGGTTGGATGGGGCTTTGAGCAACCTTTCCCTGTGAAATGTCCCATGGGAGGGGGATTGAAGCCATGTGGTCTTTAAGGTTCCTTCTGACACAAACCATTCTATGACTCCATGCTCCAATATTAAGCCACATATGACCTAATTGTTGCAACATAAAACCTAGGGAATATTCTTCTATTTTAATTGTTTTTACATTTACACATTCATTCTGGAATTAAAAATGAAAAAGAGATTGATGTGGGACACAACCCATCTCCTTTCATCATATCTGCAAAGTTATAAAAGTGATTACTCTTCAGGACAGTTTCTTGTGTGTAAGTGGAATTCTGTGCACTGATTCCTCAGTAGCTTTGAGGAATATAGTCAGGAATAAACCCTGTGAATGCAAAAAAGAAACTGGCCTGTGAATATTTTCATCACAACTTTTTTCATCAGAAGCACAGAACTGTTATTTGATTATTGAATACTTTTCACACTGATTGCAGCTAGAATCATAATGGTAGGCATGCAAAAAATAAAGTGGAACCAGACTAACAAGAAACTGCCACAAATACCAACAAAAAAGCACTGCATAAAAAGTTGTGCTGAGAAATTCTTGACATAGTTCTCCTGATGTTGACTGACAATCATATTCCCCATTATATGTGTAAATATATTTACTTTGCCAATACAGTGGCCACAATAACACACACAATTGGTTTTGACAGCAGCAATAGGTTTCTTGGCTTTCTCCCATGATTTACAACCAGAATAACAGTCTCACTTTCAGATGGGAAAAAAAATTCAGCTTGCTCAAGCTTATTTGAGCTATGCTTAGGCACAAACTCTCCTCTCTCTCCCATTACATCATTCCAACTACCAGACAGAACTTCAGATACTTTCATTCAGCAATTACAAATATTTCACTTTTTTTGAATTGTCATTTAAAATATTAGCCATTATTTACCTCCTGAACAGAAAAGTGAAAACACTCTGGCCACCATCTATCAAGAGACCTAATAACTAGGCAAATTAAATTGCATTTGTCTTCTATTTATTTTCATTGCTTTCCAGTGCTGCCATTGGCCAACAGGATGCAGTTGAACAGGAAATAAAAATACATTTAAGAATGTATCAAATGCATTTGAACATCATTAATTTATCACAGCTATAATTAACATGCAAAGAAATCATAGTTGATGATTCCAAAAACATACAAAGCAATACTAAGAATAAATTGACTCCATACCCATTTTTTTCCATCTAAAGAAACATTAGTCATGTGTTAGACTCATGAGGACCCAAAATGTGAGTACCCTGGCAAAGGATGCAGCAGATAAATAAGTTTATGTGAGTTTGAGGAGAGACTGTACAACTAAATGAAAGAGAAACCCCAAAAGGTAATTAAATAGTAGGAGCCATCTCACTTTGACTGTCTCTGAGCTGCAAGCTATTGAAAAGCTATCAAGAGTGTTTGGGCAAAATATTCCCATGTACCTGCCTATTTGTAAATTTTTAGCTATCCATTTCTGGTCACTGCTGCAGACAATAAGTGGGCAAGGTGAACCTTTATTCTGCAACTGTATAATTATTCTGATGTTTATGTCCTTACAATGGCATCATTGTAGTGCAGGCTATCATTTTACTGTGCATGATCAAGGAGAGCTGCAGAAATTCATCGAGTGTGAGCTTTAGCACAGAGTTCATGCCCAGAGTAAATTAATGAGTGGCCAGGAGGCCAGGAAAATTTGCCAGTACTAAACTCAGTCCTGCTGTGACTGGACATTTTCTGGCACCTCAACTAAAATTGGTGGAATCCAGCCATAAATATGCTGAGTTTAAGAAACATGGGCCAGTAGGAAGCATTTTAGGTGTCCAGCTTTGATACAATGGAAGCACAGCCTCAAACCTCATATTACTTATGGAGCATATGCGAGAAAATATAAAAAGCACATAGAAAACAAAAGACATGAGAGGTAGGGCTTTTTTGCTTGTGCCTTTTTTTAAATTTAGATCCCATCTTCAAAGCCCAGGATTTTAGACACTTCTCATGCATAATTTCTGGCAAGTACACTTACAACATCTTGTTGACATTTCACAGCTATACCTCAGTAAATACTTCAGGCTGTCTGTGATTATTTATTGTTAGACATACATCTACCACAGAATATTTAATTTCAGTAAAATTTTATTCTGGGTTAGGAGGCCTAAACAGAGAGTACTCTATAAAACACTACATGTAATTCAATATGACAAGCAGAAAACACTCAACAATTGCCTTGTAACTGTTTAGTGCAAGCTGCTCTACTCTGATTTTTTAAATCAAAATGGCCATGGCCACATATAAAACTGTATATTCCTCCACATCAGTTCCTACCCATTAACATATTCATTAGTATTCAGATTAGTCAAAAGTTTAACATCCTGCATCATTGTATGGTGCTTGACCCTGCACTCCAACATAAGATTATGTAATATGTAAAAGAACATAGTTATGTTCTATGCCAGTTATCAACACTGCCAACCATGACTACAATAAAAAAAAAATAAATCACATGCCCTGGGACCCCTCCCCTCTCAAAATTATAAGTTTGACTTTTCAACCATAGTGCTCCTCAGTCACATCCATAATCAAAAGTTCAGGCCGCTTTCTTGGGAAACATCGTTTCTATGTCTATTTGACACATCAAGGTGCTTCATATGTTGCTTATTTTCAAAGCAGAAGATGATGACAACAATAACTGGAAATGTCTGAAAAGAAGTTTTACTCTCACACAGCCAAAAAAAAAGCATGACCAAATTAATGTCCCAATTGCTAAAGCATTATTCATTCTGGAGGACCACTCTGTCTTTCTCCCACACAAGGGAAACTCTGTCATTGGCACCAGTGAAAGAAGATATGGATCTCTTTGGCAAGACCCACTGACCACTGAAGTCATCAGCCAACTTGCAGTTGGTGTGAGCTTTGTGTTACATTTTAGAGTCAACTGACAACCTGTTTCAGGTCAGAGTTAAAATACTTCTGCTGTTACAAGACTGCAGACCAACCTGCTCCATTTCCATAATATACAACAGAATTATCCACTCCAGTTAGGCCCATTAAATGCGACAATAACTGATGCTAGACTAATTTAGTGACTCAGCTTATTATAGGATAATTACTATTGCAATGATTGAGGAACAGAGGCCCAAGGGCTGGAACAGGGTGTAGAGTCTCCCTCACTGGACATATTCCAAAACTGTCTGGATGAAATCCCGTGCTCAAGGATAACCCATGGGCTCAAGGATAACCCTGCCTGAGCAGGGCAGTTGGACCAGGTGACCTGCTATGGTCCCTTCCAACCCATCCCATTCTGAGATAACCCCAGTTCTGGCTTTCCAAAAACTGTAAATCCCAGACTGATATGGCAGCATCTCCTGACACCAGCTATGGCCAGCTGTAGCCACAAAGCAGACAGTGGCTTCCCGGGGCTGGCAAAGTCGCAACAGCAACAGAAAACATCCCTGTGTGATAAGAAGCAAAAAGGTGGCTGACATTATTGCTCTGTGCCTGCTTCCATCTTCATCTTCCTGCTGCTGCCCTGGGAGATTTTGCAGCAGTAAACCAGGCTGAGGGAACCCAAAGGCTCCATATTTCCCCTACATTCCCATTGTCCCCCAGACAGCAGCTCTTTCCTAGTTCTACTGGGTCACAAAGAACTGACAGGTTTTGACCCCCAGAAAAAAATGCATTCTTAGGGCAATACACCCCATGCAATCTCCAGCAGCCTGGAGTCAGCCCTCTCCCAGGTGTATGTTAACTACTGGGTGCAAAATGATAAATGCACATGTGTGTTACTCAAAGGCTTAGGCATTTAGCACTAAAACAGCAACATTTGAAACTTGGAAAGAAGTAGTAATTTGTAGGGCACAGAATACTGCACCCCATGTCCCCAAACAGCAGCCCACATAAATAAAACCTATACCAAAAACTGGGGCCCTGGTGAAGGTTTTCACAAACAACCTCAAGGAATACATTTGCAATCCTTGGCTGTCATTTTGTTTCTATCATGACTCCTCATAAAGACATTCCTGAAAATGTGAATTTCAGAATCATCTCCTGAACTCTTAGGAAAAAAAAAAAAGCTCTATTATCTGTCCTTCCACAGGCAATCAACAAAATTGTTGCACATTAAGTGCTTTACTGCCTCATGGCTAAAACTCTTCTTCCTTGTCTTCTCAAGATCCCCACACAAAATAAATGATGACTATCAGGCATAATCTTTAAAACAAAAGTAATTTCAGTAGCCAAGGCATAACCATTTCTATTAGCCTTTATATTTCAGTATCTTTTAATAGACATAATTTGTTCCTTGATTAGAGACCCATGAACAGCTACAAAAAGCTTGACTCAACCACTTGGACTTGGTTCTTTGCCTAGAGAAAAGAGAACTGTGATTGAGGAGCAGGGATTTCTCTAAGAGAGGAGAATTTTTCCAAGTGTGAAATTACTGGTGTTTATGCTGTGGATCCTACTCTTTGTTTTGCTATAAAAAACATATTTTCCCTTTCTTGCACTAAATCATGCACACACTGTGCGACCTGGCCTTCTTTTCAGGGAGCTGACTGCATTTGAATAAACAATAGCAGTCTAATGTTTATCAAGTCATTAATTCCTCATGAAAGCATACAGCTGTATAAAGAGCCTTTTTTCCTTAGAAAAATTCAAGTGTAAGTTATTAAAAAAGAAAGCAGTTGCATGACTGTAGATCTTGGAGATTAAAGATCATCAGGGCTAGCACATAAAGCAATCAAAACATGGAAAATTTATGTAAAGAGACATTTTTACTGATTTGTTACTTGTTCCTTTCTGTACAACAGTTATATTTACATATGAATGTAATTCTGGATCAGAAATAAAATTTTATCCATTGTATTTTTAAGTAGCATTATAAAATAGTAAACCAGTAGGAAATTCTCAAACATATACTTGCCTACAGCTTTTATAACAGTCAGTTTGGGGCAGGGGGGAAAAAAATCTACCCCTGCATCTTATCAGTGCTCCCTTCATTATTATTTCCTTTATATTCCAAAAACACTACCATAGTAAAAGTGTCTAAAAGTCCTTAAATATAGCAAATACAAAGGCTTATAACTGCATGCAGATGGAAGTTATAGAACTTTTCCACAAGCTTCAAATTTTTTTTTTATTTCTCCTTCTGCAAATTTATACCCTGGAATTTTACTTTTCTGTTAACTTTAAGTTGCTGGTAAGGGTTGAAAGCAAATTATGCTTGTCCTACCAATTCCCACTTTACTGTTGAAGCTCCTCATCCCCTGAGTGCCTGGGAGGTGCTCACAGTGCTGAGAGGTGTTTTGAGCACTAACCCATCAGATAGACATCACAGAGAGACATCTCTGGTGTCCATAAGGCCACTGCCTACAATCAAGTACCTCAGCATACTGATCTGGCATTTCCAAGGCAACAGAGGCAGTTTGGAATAGAATTTGGACCCTGCCAGGAAGAGACTGAGGCTGTAACTCAATCAGTCCAAGCCTCCAACATAACAAAAGGCAGGTGGAGTTAAAGAAACACAGAGCAAAGGCAGAGAAAAAAAATCCTATCCTGGCAGCATCCCAGAAGGTTTCAGTGAAATGTACATAGAGAAACTGGAAGTGGTCCTCTCTTAAATAGAAAGGCTTCAAGCATGTGCTAGAGGCATGTATCAACTCCCCACACTGGTTTCAGCTTTTCCCCTTTATCATTATGCAATAATATATGCAGTCCAGATTCTGATTCCCTTGCTCATACTGAATAGCATCCCTGGCTATGTCAATACAAAGAATTCAGTATTCAGCATTCATATTCACCTGGAGGTGAATATGCAGCCTCAATGGATACTACATTGCTCTCCAAGCATTTAACTGGGTATATAAAATACTCTGTTCTGGAATAAGTGCTGCAGACCCTTACTTTGATTTAGCCAAGTCACTCTACAAAGGCTTCTTTTGAGTTCAATGGGGCTGTGCATGGAGTGACACTTCAAAGTCAGAACAGTAGCAGCCAATTCAGTGCAATGAATATCTTGCAATCAAACAAATATATAATTCAAAATTCCTTGGTCTCCAGACACTATGGAAAGTTGTAAAATAAGTGGAAAACATGGCCTTTCTTCCCTTATTTTATGAAAGGCAGTAAAGTCTCCTCTAACAGCAATGAGCCATTGCCATAAATCTAAATGGAGAAAGCCTGTTCCCTGAGCAAAGACAAAACAAGTTACTGTATATCACAGCAGAGGAAGGATCTAAAGATCAAAGGGTAAATACCATTTCCTGCAATGTGTTTTTCCAGGATACAGCTTACTCAGCTCCTAAGTTGTTCTACAGTAGAGAAAAAAAAAAAATGAAAGGGTGGGAGAAGTGCATGTTTAGGCTCTGGTAGATAAACACCCAGATACCAAAAATAGAGCCATGCTTGTGCAGTAGAAACAATGTATCTAGTCATATGAAATGACCCCTTTATTGTTATATATTTTTCCCCCCTAGTATTTAGTTTGATATATTCCTTTCTCATATTCAAGGGATCTTTAGGATCTCTTGAAGCTGTACAAATGAGAAGTGTGGCTCTGGACTCTATCTCCTAACTGCATGCCTTGTTTTGCTGTGGAGAGCAGTGCTCACTCAATGGCTCCTGATGGCCTGTGGATAAAGGCCATTTCACCACTCTATTCCTAGCATGGCATGTAGGTCTCTTCTTAAATATAAGAAACATCCTGTACAACATTACATGAGGAACAGAGAAAACACATCCCCAAAAACCAGCTATAAATACAAAAGCAATTGCAATTTTGTAAGAGCTTTCTGAAAGGCTTCAAATTCCAGCTCTCAAAGTTGTCATACTAAAGACTTTCTCTTCACTGCATTATATCCTTTACCTGTATTGATGATTCCTTTGCATTACAATGCTGCAAGATTTTCCCAAGAGATTCTTACAGAGCCACTGGAAATATGATGGATTCTCACAAAAATGCTGTGATAGGGAAAGCAACAGAAGTGATCTGGAGTCCTTCTCACACGCTGAACCACTCAAACACCTCCCAGTACGGTTGCTCTGACAGACAAAGATGCTTCTACCTTACAAAGGGAAAAGATGGGGTAGGGGTAGATGTGCTGCCACTGTGGGAAGATGAAATGCCACACTGAACAGTGCTGCCTTTCAGCACACACACAGCCAGGGGCCACAACAACTTGAGGCCAGGCAGCCAGACCCTCCTGCCACAGTGCCAGGGAGAGCCCTGAGCAAGGACTCCAAGGCAGAACATCCTGGGGAGTGCTGAGGGGCCAGGAGGCAAAAGTCATTTTTGCATTTCTGTTAAGACTACATAAACTGTTCTGTTTACCATATGGGCACAATTCAACAGTGAGGAAGAAGATCTCAGCTTAAAGACAGGGGATTGAGCAAATTAATCATGGAAACTGGAGTTACAAGTCCCCTCAGGTAGGTGAGGTCTATAGTCAAAAATACAGAGTCCTGCAAAAGCCAGTCATAACCTCTCTCAAAAGAAACATCATTAAAACAATGTTGCATTCCTCCTTTTCTATTTTTGTTCCCCCCAGGAGGGAGAAACTGAACCTGCCCTGGCCTCCTAACACCAATCAATCAGAAAGGGCCATAGCCTATGCTGGGCTGAGGCACACACAGCAGTGTTGGTCACAATTCAGAAGTCACCATGTAGCCACTTCCCACCTGACAGACAGATATCCCTGTGGACATGGGGAAAATAATTCTTGCCATGTGGTAAGCGTGGGTGAAGTCGAACTTTTCCAAAAGGTGCCTACCACAGGCAGCCCAGAGCAAAGACACTTCTTGGCATTTTTTTACCCCAAAGCAAGAACCTGAGGTTTCTCTTGATTTGCTTTCCCCTGACAACTAGGGACTGCACTCCTTTTGTTCTGGAAGCCAAAGGGAGGTTCATTTTCCATTCTCCTCCCAACCAAAGCTCTATGACAGATTTTCCTGACTCAAGAAACAAACTACTTACTTATCTCAGTGAAGAGAGAGATCTTCAGGTGTGCCCCAGAGGGAGATACCCCCTGGTTTGGGAAATCACTTGAGAATAGAATTTACCCTCATTTGTCAGAGTAGCTAGCAGTGGTAGGGACCCCTTCTTGTCTGTTCTTCACCTTATCAACTGTCCAAACCCTTAGGTACAAGAGGAAGCTTTCTGGGTGCTCCCCAGAGAGCCCTTGCAGCCACATGGCTGCAGCTCTCCTGCCCCTGTCCTGTGATCACAGCCAACAAGGAACAGGAGGTCTCTGCACCATCCCTACTTTCAGCAGTCCATAAGCTGACAAACCATTTCTTTCTGTCCATATAACATGTCTCTGCCTCCAGAAGCACAAATGCATCCCTCAGACCCTAGTCCTAGCTACTCTGGATAATGTTGATGAAGATGAACTAATATCACAATTAGCCTTCCTCTATCCTCAAGCTGCCAATAACTTGCAGCAATATATTTAAATATAATCCATGCAGGAATCAACATTCCTTCTTAGCTTTATAGCAGCTTTTCATCCACTGGTTTTGTTTTAAAGAGTCAAAAATAAATCACAAAAGCCAGGGAAAAACATGGTGAAATTGAAGCTATATTGAAATGACATCAAGTAAATGAAATTAGTAAAACACAATGACATTGCACATTGACATTAAAGTGTGTTTTTAAAATAGCACAGCTACAATCAGTTTTGGCACTGCAAGCCACAGATTCTCCCTGGCTTTATTTTTAGAGTCTTTTCTGAGCATTAAACAATTCAACCAACCACTTAACTCTAAGCATGTGAGTAGTCTCACTGAAATGAAAGTTAAATTCCTTCTGAATGTGAATTACCCTTAGTTCTCCAAAAGCCATTCAAATTGTATTTAAACATAGAGCACTTTTAAACCTGCAAAAATCTAAAAGTAAACAATTTACTATCAGAGTTTATAGCAAGCACTTCAATTAGGCAATAATGTTGACACTCATTGGCTTAGCTCTTTATTTTATAGAGAAAACGTACAGAAAAACTCACTCCATTTACCAATCCTTTGGGAGACTTTCATTACTGGTCTTCTTTAACAGCAATTGAAGATAGAAACAAAATATTATTTAACAAGGTTTTATATGACAACATAAAGAGTGACTGCTAGCTGAGTGTTGATCCAGACAGGTTTCTGCCAAGGTCACTTCCCTGCCAAAACACACATCCAATAACCAGACATAAATTTTATTTTTAATGAATAACCACTAAATGATTGCATAAACAGAGTAAACTGTGGGTAACTCTAGGTTATAATGAATATCTGTTGTAGCAACATTAACCAACACCTCGCACAGGCTGACTGCAAGACAGTGTCACCATCACTAACCTGTTGGTTGGTGGCAAACCAAATTATGCTGGAACACTTCAGTGGTTTCCCTTAATGAGAAATCTACATCCTTGCAACATCAGGTTTCTCACTCCTGAAGCATCCCTCATATTTTTCCTTTTCAGACATTTGGCTTTTGAAAGCTTAGAATTTATAACAGAATAGTCACTGACCTGGCAAGTCACTGTGGCAAGACTGTTCCCTATACCCTGCCCAAAATATAAACATGCTTATGTGCAGGACGTGTGGTCTGAAGTCTGCAACAGGAGTCTGAGATGTAAAAAGTCAGCTACTAACTCCTTGTGTGACCTTGGCCCAGTCTTTCAACACCCTTATCCTTCAGTTCCCTAACTGTGTAACTAAGAGAGGGATGCAGAGGGCTTTGTGAAGGTTATTGATTGATCACTGTTTGCAAAGATGCCGTAGTGCCACTGGGAAAAAGCTTTAAACTGAATGTGTTTAAAGGATCGATGCATGTTATTACATTATTATTGAAATAATGGTAAATACATTGTACCAAAAACCTGGGAGAAAGGAAGAGACAAACAGTTGTAGACCAGCCCACAAAAGAGGAATTACATTTGGTATGTGATGTCTCATCTTGTAGCAGCAAAGAGCACAAGAAGAACCTTTTCTAAGAGGGGTCTGAAGCCAAGGGCACTCAGCACCACCAGAATTAGGCATCCTCACCCTTCTCAAGGATTTATTTGGGAACCACCCATTTAAATCTTCACAGTGGTGACCATTCATGCAATTTTCTTCAAAAAGCTGCCTTGTAATTTTCTTGTTACAAGACCCTTTTTATTTCTATGCTTTCTTCAGCCACATGTATATTTAGCTAAATTCTGATTTCCCACCCATGCAAATGCAAGGGGCATTTTACACTTTTCTTAAGTACTGACACATTTACGACTGTAATTTCTCTAAAATGTCATTCAGCCAAGATTGATTATTTGCTGCATAGTGAGTTGAGGAAAGAAAGGAGCTGTCAAGCATTCTTGCTTTTCTCTTTGGGGTGGAAAAATAAGCTTATCTTTAGAAAGACAGATCCTTTTATTAAAGGATGAAATGAGCACTGAACAAATACTATGAGGAATTCCAGTTATGCTGATACTAATAGAAGAAATAGTTAAGATGGCAGAAAAAAACCTTATGTGTTCAAAGACTTCAAATGCATTTGTACAAGGTGGGTCTTGACCTGGTAAGACTCCATTAATTTCCTGGGGCTTGCAGTTGCATGTGGCCCCCTTTGCATGATGCACTTAACCCACTGCCTCTCCCAAAAACATTACCAGGCCATGGTTTCACTAATTTATTCCATTTCTCAATCTTCCTCTTATGTGTTATAATAGCCATTCTTACCTTCCTGTGGCCAGTAAAATTCTCCACTGGAAATTGTAAGTATATTCTATCAACATTTTGTTATTGGTCTACTGTAAAATTATTATATAATCCAGGCTTGCAACAAGCTGCATAGAATGCAAAACTGCCTTTTTTCACATATTTCTCTCTCACAAAGAGCTAACAAATAACTCCACCTCTATTCCCCAGAACTCAAATGTCTGCAGTAACTGTTTAGGCAGATTAACAGGATTCCTTTCATTTTTACTGCTCTAATCCTTGTAAAATACTGGCCAAGGACCAGGTTCTGGTACCTTTATTGACAGAAAATCTCATGGAAACCTGAGAATCTTCAAACTGACTTTGACAACTTGTAAAGGCTATTAAATTAGCCAATGATATCTGTGAATAACAAACCAAAATCCCAAGAAATGGTTCAATACCTTTGCCAGTGCTGTTAGAAAAGTGTGTATTTATGTACAGTACAGTCACTAACAGTACAATGTGTGTTAAGTGTAATTTGACACAGGAGAAACTGCAACCTTGTAAAGCAATGCCCAAGCTCCAGCAGAGTTTTGAAAGCAGCTCTTTTCCACAGCAGCTCCCAGAGTCAAGCTCTTCCAGCCCCCCTGGTTGCAGCACACCTGACCAGCTCTCACAGCTGCTTTCAATCCCCAGATTACAACACAGGTGGAGCTTGAGGCACTACAGCAGAACTATTTCAAACCTTACAACTTGTGTGGGTTTCAAACAGTGACACTGGTCCCAGAAATGGCTGTTAAAAGTACTAAGGACTGGGAAAAGGCTCTTGAGGGAACAAGGAAGGACATTCACTTTAGAAGGCTATTTTTCACTCTGCATATTGTTCAACCAAAACAAAAACTTCCAAATCTTAAGGTGTAGTAAGCATTACACAGAAGAAAAGGAGAAGATATGGGAGCTTTACTCCAAGCTACTGCAAGGTGATTTCATACCAAACTAAGCAAAACAGAGCAACCTCCATGGGAGGCCAGAGTTTATCACAGGTTGTGGTTTGGCCCAGTTGGCTGACATTTTAACTCCCATCTGAGCCTGAAACTTGGCAGATAACACAAGTTTCTTTCTCTCCTCTGTGAGGTATCCCATTTTCTTCCTGAGCATTCAGACAATTTGGCCTAAAGATCACTTCTGCTCTATAGACATGAACTGATTTAACAAGATAAATTACAAAAACAAACAAAAAGTCTCAAATTAAAAGTATGAGATGAAAATAGTACAAAAGCTGACTCACCACTAATGTTCTTGTGACAAAAAAAGTTGTTTTCTGCCCCAGCAACAGGAACCAGCCTAGAGATGGAGCAGGCAAAGTACTGCAGAGGGACCCTGTGAAGAGAACAAAGCCTCTGCGTTGGGTTTAAATAGGCTGAGCCCCAGGTGGGGCTCATCAGGACAATCAAGGCTCTCAGGGTTTAACCAGGCTGAGCCCCAGGTGGGGCTCATCAGGACAATCAAGGCTCTCAGGGTTTAACCAGGCTGAGCCCCAGGTGGGGCTCATCAGGGCAAATCAAGGCTCTGAGGTCCTGCCCTTTGCAAACTGTTAGTGGGACTTGAGACACAGGTGTGATAAATGGGCTGAGCCCACCTTCAGCTCTCCCCTCAGAGCTTCCAACCACCCCCAGGTTTAAAACATTTTTTGCCTCTTTCTTCCAAAAGCCTTGCAATTATACCCAATTTTGTAGGCATTGCTTTAAGCCTGACGCTGACACATGAATCTGATGCTGAACACAGAATCAGTTAAAAAGAAGTGAGGAGGTGGAAAATACCTCTTTGGTTATAAAGTGCATCCCACATCAATGGAGAGTTGCCCCCAAGGTTTTCTGTCCTTTGGAACCATTCAGGTCATGACACTTGCACCAAATCCCTTCTCAAATTGTTTCCTGATAGCCAATTTCTTTTTTTTTTTTTTTTTTCTCAATTTCACAGAAGATTAATTTAGTCACAATAATGCATCATTTAGTCATCCAAAAAGTTCTCTCTCTTCTTGATATGTGGACCTTTGGAGTATGCTAGACAGTTCACATATCCTCTTTAGTCATTGTTTCCTCCTTCAGATATTTCTTTTGGAAAATAAACTTGGCAGAGAGCAGAAGACAGCTCTATTACCGTGAAGCCTCCAGTGACTGCAACTGGAAAAAGAAAAGCTCCTTAGTTAAGTACTTCAATGTGCAAATAACACATTTTGGAGTTAACAGCAGTCCCCAGAGTGGTGATTCTCAGAAGCTCTGTACGTGGAAATCTCACTCCAGGACAGAGAAGGAGCTTTAACCAGCTAAGGAATTGGGGAGGAAGACAGAGTTTTCTCATAACTAAAGCACAAGTTGGATCATCTGAAGCTTCTTCTGGCTTGGACATGAAACTACTGTGTGGTCTGCTGTGCCTTTGTTTCCCTATCTATCAAAAGTATTTATGGGAATTTGTCTTCTTTTTCTCCCTCTTAGTCTTTCTTATGAGTCTCAGATTTCAACCATGGGACAAGCAAAATTTTGAGAGGAAAAGGATACCAGAAAGTCCAAAATGCCTTGAGCCCTAAGAGCATCTGCTCATGCATCACATATACAATTCAAATACTGAAGGAATTAAAAAAGTCATCATTCTCACTTGATGCGGAAGAAGCAAAACACTTCCCAAACTCACAGAAGAAAGTCTGTCTGAAGTCTGTAGGGAAGTGCTGGAATGGGAAGTAAACATGAGAATTAAAACCTGGCAAATGATGTAGTGGACTGTTACCTTTCTCTCCATCCAGCGCACAAGCCCTGATGTAAGTGGTAGCTGGGCTGTGAGTGGGGTACCTCATCTGGAATCACTCCTCATGCAAATTTCAGCACCACTGTGCTAGGTTGGTATGACACCAACAGACTGGTTTAGAGGAGATGAGAACCAGTATTTAGTTTCCCTAATGACTAAACATCTCCAGCAACCACAACCCTCGCCAGAAACAAAACCCCAGGGTAAATTTTGGACTGAGTTTGCAGCACCCATCCCTGCTCATTCATCCCTCACTACTGACAAGGTCTCTACCCACCACCTCATTCAGTATCAGTGCACAAAACCAGCTGCAGGCTTTTTGTTGTGACACAAATTACACAGTGAGATCTGGATGAACTGCAAGAAATTGCAGCTGGATTTTCAAAGCTGCATGGGAAGAAAACCACAACAACTTTCTGTAAGCCAAAGGGAGATTGCTCCACTCCCTACTTTCCAGGGCTAAAATCTAGAATAGAAACTAGTTGACCAAGATGAACCTTATGAGATAAAGGCACAGGGCCATACCATCCACTGCCTCCAGTCTGCTTCTTGAGTTCCTGCTCCCAGTTGTTCACAGCTGAACATAGGCACCAAAATGGTTTTTAGGAACAGAGAACTCTATGCCAGAACTGAGTAAGGCAAATTTACCACTCAAAGGAGATGGTCTTTGCTTGAGAAAGTATTTCAGAAAAGAGAATTTTTCCTAGACTGCCTCAGCTCCCAAAAAGTTTTGGTTCAGTGTTTTCTAATCCCATACTTGTTTGATTAGAGCAGTATAAGGTCTTTATGTGAGTTAAAACAGTACATTGTACATAATCTGAGTTCCTCTGCAGGGTATTTCCTATCACTACTGAATCATCTAGTGCCATACAATGAGAGCTAAATTGGAGCCATGTGCTCAATACAGTCTCCTGAAACACACAACAGTGACTCCTTTTCCTTACTACCTTTTTTACTGCATCCTGTAAGAGACTAGGCTTAATTTTGCAGGAGTACACAATTGAACTAAACAAAAATCTCTAGTCTTTGTCTGTTCAGTTCATAAACTATCATATAAAATATAAAAACTTATAAAAAACTCATATAAAAACTTAGCAAAAATTGCCTTCTCTACCAAAAGGACTTTCAAGTTTAATTCAACATTGCCTGACCAGCCTGAAACTCAATAGCAGCCCACTATGAAGAACAATTGTAACACTTCTGCCCACACTACATCTGTCAAGAATATTATTATGCCATGCATTTATGTTAATATCCAATTACTTATGCAAAAAGGAGGAAAACCACAGAGTATCCCTCAACTTTTGGTAGATTTGCAACTAAATCTGAGTTTGTTCTTCAAAGTTATGTGTAGGAAGCAACTCATTTGTCTCTGCTCTAAAATGAAAGCACACGATTACCAGTCTAATCAATCATGCCTCTTGTGTTTATCTAGTGTGGTGTGATTTGTGTATGCATGATATTCTTTTTATTATAAAGAATTCAGACTCCTATGTGTAGTCAAAACCAGTTCATCAACACACAAAACAATCAATAGCTTGTGTAAAGAGGCAGGAATGTTACTATTGCTCAGTGACCAGTAACACTGAGTGAACAAGGTGCAGATTCCTACTAATTCCTCCATGAAAGTAGCTAGATTTACAAACACAAAACTACAGTGGTAAGATCTTCTGAACTGGTAAGTCAGAGAGATCACTGAAATTATTCCAGTTCATAGTAGGGGGGTTCTTTGCACACAGAATAGGCCATAAGTTTTCTATATACTGATACTATATAGAATAACTATATACATACATACATACATATATATATATATATATATAAAATAAGTATATATACTTATACCCTGTCCTACTATATGCATAAAAGGTGCTGTAATATATGCCATCAGTACTAAAGAACTACTATATAAATTTTATATAAATATATTTCTATGCCATTAGTAGAACCACAACAGCAGAAAACAAGCATAACAAAGACAAATCAAGTGCCATATGGACATACGAGATTTCAAAGAAAATTAGCCTCTCCATCTAGACAAGATAACTGACTCATCCATAAAGACATTATGTACTGAAAGTAATAATTTTAATGAAGAAAGGAGGAATAAGCCTTTACATTAGAACTGAAAACAAACAGTAGTAAAAGCAGTAAATTGAGCCAATAAAGTCCAGCAAAAACATGAATCATCCAACCCAACAGAAAATATTTGAAAAATACTGAGTGGGAACATGCCACAGAGACCAAGATGAGACAAAGTAAACATGTCATGTGGAACAGATGCTGCAAAACAAGCAAAATGGCAAAAATAATTATATGTTAATCAAAGTCTCAAGAGAAAAAAATCAATATATTGGCAAGCATCAAAACAGCTGCATCTGGCTTTGAACAACAGAATTTGCGAAAACCCCACCTGCCAATCCAGCCACAGAGGAGATGCAGGTACAACATACACAAATAATTCCTGTACAGATATCTCTACCTTGCTGACTGATAGTGTCTTACACAGTTGAGTATCTGAAGTCATTAATTAAAACATTCACTTGTTCATAAATAATTTCCAGGTACATAATTTCTGCCAATCTTTGTATCAGAAGGGAACTGATGAACCTCACCTTACCCCTCCATACTTCCAAATTAAGAAAACCAAAGTTAGCTGCCTAGACCACAGTCAGTCTTCAATCTTCATGTGTTAGAAGAGTTTAGCAATGTTAAACATGCACAACCAAGGGAAAATTCTTGTCCAGTAATAGATGAGACCTAATCCATGAGGCCTGAGTAGCACGTATTTAAGTCAAGAATTACCACTCAACATGAGTAATGCCTCCAAAAATGGAATCTCAGAAGAGAAAAGGATTAGACCAGTGCAAAATATTCCCAGTTCAGTTAAAGATGTTAACAAGTGTATATATAAATATGAAATTTCAGAGGGTCTGAAATTTAAAAACACATTCAGATGTGTTGTCTATGATTATGAAACACAGAGTAAACAAAATTGTAGTTCAGCAGGGCTACTTCAGTTTCTTTTGTTTCTGGAACCAGAAATTGGGCTAACCTTTAGCACTGGTGCAGCACTAGAATTTAAACCTGAGGGAAATAAATTCTCATTTTGACATTTCTGCTCTAATGATTATGTACCCTAAACTACAAAGAACAAAGTCCCCACAAAAAGAAATACAGAAGACTGAGGCCTGACCCCTCCTACCTGAGTGCCTGAAAAATAATTTCCTTCCTAAAACTGATTAATTTTTACAAGAAATTGTAATGAGAGAGTTGTGATCAAGCAGAAGCAGAATATACATAGTAGACAATTCCCACCAGGAATTAACATTCCTCAGAAAGCAGAAAGACTTTTTTATTTCCTATTTTTTCTCCTGTTAGAATTCAGCCTTCCTCTCTTGCTCAGAAACCATAGAAAAATTACTTTTGCTCAGCTTTACATTCAGCATGGCAGAGGCTCAGCCAATAAATGTAGAGAGTAAGTCTCAGAGTAAGAACACAGCAAAGACAGCTATGGAAGGCTCAAAGGAGGAGAGGGGAAAAGGCTGGGCCAAACATGGCTGGTTTAAAGACTAATTCTGACCTCTAACCATAATGGATTTTGAACACTAATAAAGGGGAAGCTAAGTAATGCACATGGCTGGAGAAAACAGCACCATATGACCATGCTTATTCTCTCTCCACACACAGGTACACACATCCCAACATCTTTAGAGAAAGCATTCATTTGAACAGGATCTCATTACTGTTCTAAGCCATCTTTAGCCAAATTTTCTCAATGTTTAAAAAAAAACAGCCAAGAAGCTGCAAATCTGTCATAGTAACCTGTAAGAAAACAGAATCAATCCAGTAAAAGAGCTGACTTTGATGTATTTGAGTGCTTTGTAGACTTAAGATGGAAGAAAGTGCTTATGAAGCTTTCAGCTCTATTCTGCTACTTTTAAATGTTGTACTTGCAACTGACTGGCATTTGAAACATCAGATCCCTATTCACCCATAATATTACAAGTCACCTGGTAAAACACAAACAGAACTAATTAAATGCCATAGCTAATTTATTTAGTCACTTCTTGCAAGCTAAACGAAGGAACACATCTAGTGCATGAACTTGTACATAAAAAGTCATCCCTCTGCAATAAAACATTTTTTTTAACCTCCTGAGCTGGACCCAGCTGCTTTTCATACATCTATAACAAACTTGGTGCCAAATGAACTGCTTATATATTTTTCTAAACAAGCCCCACTTTACTTTTTCCAATCAGTCCAGACAGATGGCAAGTAAAGAAAACACTTTAGTGTCAATCTGGTGGAGACTGTCACTGAAGTAATTTTGCCAAGAAAAAACAGACTAAACATTAATGAGGCCAAATAGAGAAGCTTGTTTTACAGGCTGGAGGTACTAGATTTCTCTGGACTTACAGAAATTCAATAGTAAAATGCTTGCAAGGAAACACTTCTCCACTTTCCTGCAGCATGTACCAACCATATTCTAACTGGGGTAGCAATGTTCAGTCCCCACCAGCAAGAATGGGTAATACATTTCTAAAAACATTGGCAAGAAAGTGTTGGTTTTTTTTTCTTTTTCCTCTTGATGTACACAAAAGTTTTTGCACCCTTGCAATGATTATGTTTTCCACTACAAAGAATGAACTTTGTAGAATTTGCCTATGATGTTACCAAGTCACTCCTACTGAAAGCTTTTTCAGATTTTGAGCACTATCTAAAACAATAGCACCTTGGTGCACAAGTATCAACTCCAGCCAAATCTCTCTTGCACCTGCTTTTGTGCATGTACCTAATAATGCCAAGAAAAAGGAAAGATTAAGGAAGATCCAAAATAAAAACTGTCTATGACAAGCTGCTTGTTTTGCCTTGTCAAGACACTGTAACATTTTTGCCTACAAGACATTAATCAAGTTTGCATTATCTAGTATTCCTTGCACCTGAGATGCAATTCCCTCCAACTACAGCACTTTTATTGCTTATCACATGCTATGACCTGACCAGATACAATAATCACCAAAGCAAAATTAGCCTAAGTGCTGCATAAAAATCTGTGATTGCCTCAGGAGGTTTCAGATAGGTTGGTTACATCCTTGGCATCCAGGCCTCCTCAGCAATTAAAGGATCAGTTAAGCAAGAGGTACAGAGTGCATAATACAGGTTTTCAAACAGTCACTTCACTTTAAAAATTCCTCACAGGGAAACTTCCATCAGTTATCTTTATGTCTCAAACTTGGGCCTTTTGGAGAAAACAATTTCTTATGGTGCTCAGACACTTTTTATTGGTAAGTTTGTGATTCTCTTTCCTATGAAAAGAAAAGGCTGCTTGATCATTTGTAATTCTGTTTAACACAGCTAAACTTCATGAGAAAAGAGGGAAATGCACTATTCACGTTAACATTGCCTTCATCAGTAACTGGTGCAGTTCCTCTTGTGTCAGGAGAGTCATGTAAAGTATTTTGAACAATCAAGGCAGAATTTTATTGAGCAGTTTCCAATGGTCAGGAAGATTCCAAGGTAAAATGGGCTCACTATATCAGATTTCTCATCTTTCATTCTTCAGCACTTCTTTTGTAATGCTCTTTCCTCATCTTGTCTTTTTTAATACAATGACTTGTGAGTATCTTCCAAAAATACCTAGTCATTTGAGGATGAATTGCCAGGTTTCCTTTCCTCTTTTGTACATCTTCAACAGTGCTCCAGACTTTAAGGAGAACAGCATGTTGGGTGGGAATCATCTGGACATATAAGCTGCTGTGTGAGGAGCACTGTGGAGATTGTGGCAATGTCTCATAGCAGTGGAGATCTTTAGAGAAGAAAAATTATTTTGAATCCTAAAGAAACATGAACAGATTGAATTATTTGCCTGACTAGCTCATTTTGGTGTTGGTTTGCCTTATTTCCCCACAAGACTAATAAGTTTATCAGTGTATTCACCAGACACTATAATATCATGCCAAAGCAGATACAAGTCTAAATAAAAGAATCTAAAGATACAGATATAGATAAATAATCAGGGATGAGTTTAAAAGATATATCCAGAAGACAAAGCTTCAAACAATGCTATTAACTAGATTGCTTTGTGCTAAGGACATTCAGTAAACAGATTATCTCTAATAAGCTTATCCTGTATTAAAGTGCTAAGGAGTCGATGCTGTGATAAGACAGTTTTCAAAGGCAATGAATTACAGACACAATCTTATGCAGGGAGCAGAGCAAGCTTTCCTTTCTCCCACAGTGCTGCTCAGTGGCTCCCTGCACACACTCTGAGTGCTGATGAACACAGACACACCACGTAAGTCATCCTGGGAAAAGCCAACCAAATTGAGTATTAGAAAATTGTCAGGACAAGAAAAAAATATCTCTGCTCTCAAAACCACCTGTAGAACTTTCAGCACTTTTGCAGAGGCATGGAAAGAGCAAACCCAGTGTAAACTTTGCTTGAGAGCAGAAGTGTTTTCCTGCAGGTATTTCAATCTGGAATAGTGATATAAGTGTTTTAGCAAGAAACCCTCAGATATCAATAACCATGTAAGGACAATAGCAATAATTATGAAACTCATCCAAGAATTGCAATATAGGTTTTCCTTTCACTACAATCTTAAAATCAAGAGAATTAAATGATCAGGAGTAAAGGGGGGGAATTACATGAAGAGAAGTTGCCAAAAAGACAGTGAAATCTAAGGTATTTACACTAATTTTTTGAACTGGGAAATGCATTTAGACTTGTGTAAGTCACGAATAAGCTTCTAATTTTCATAGTGGAAGAGGTCACGCTGTTTCTGGGGCTCTCAAGCATTCAGTTCACAGAGAAGTCCCTCAACACGCTGCATTTGAATTCTGAATACAGAACATCATCCAATTTGTATAAAATGTTTCTACAACTGCAGTAACAAAGTCAGCATTGATACAACATCACTTGCTGCAAGCTTTAAGGAAATCATTCCGTCACTTCCAGCACACACCAACGCAGAGTTGATTTATGAAAAAGCCAGGGAGGAAAGAAATTCTTAAACCAGTGAAAAACATGTGAAATAATAAGAAGGATGTCTAGCTAATAAAAGACGATTACAAATGCTAAAAGCACTAGACAGGCACAATATAGAAAAGAGGCTGGTAAACAGAAAGATTAAGGAAATATGAGGCAATTATCCACTAAGAAGTAAATTCTTGAATCATGTTACAAATCAGCATGTCCTACCAAATCTAAGTAGGAATGTGCCAATTAGCAGAGCAAACATTCCAGTTCTGAGAATATCTGCCTGCAATGGCCTATCTTGGAAGGTGAAAACACCAGGTTTGAGCCATGGACTCAGACAGTGATACCAGGGCTCCAGCCAATTTTCAGGGTATCTTTTCAGAGTCTGATTAGGCACACAGCTCTAATGATGGCTGAGAGACTGGCTGTCATGCAAAGTGGTAAAAAACAGCCTAGTGTTTCCATAAGTTTTCACTATGTATTTTTCCACCCTCCAGAAAAAGCATGTTTGCTAAACACAAACCATGTAACCTTGTTGTCGTGGATAATGCATTAATTATACAGTTCTACAATTAGCAGCTTCAACTTAAAAATAAAAAAAAAAGTTCACAGGTTTACAGGCTGTCACAAGAAAAATCCACAAAGTGTTTCTTTCTGTTTACTTAATTTGCTTGTGAAGTTGCTGTGGAAAGAGAAAAATAATGATGCATAGAAAAAAAATTCTCCAGAGAATCCAGCCATTGATTAAAAAAATGTTAATTAAGAATGCCTTCAGAATGATATCTAATTTTGCATACAGGAAAAAAGCATCTAAGAGAGAATTAAAGGCAAGTCCCATGATATAGATGCTTTGGTTTGGATTAAACTGCTAAAAGCCTCAGACTTTAAACACCATAGAAAAAAAATACCCTACATATACCAGAGGGAGTATTAGCATTGTAGTGAAGAAAACTCTATACAATGTGATAGTTTATAACTGCAAAGACAGTGGAAATAAGAAGTTGAATAAATCACTTTTCCACCAATGTTTTTGCCTTTAAGAGTTCTCTCCTTTTCAGCTAAGCCCTTATTTAAACTTCAACTGCAGTATAACAAATCTGCAAGCTTCACTGTCTGGCAAGTTGTTGGAGAATGAAATCTTGATCTATAAATTAACTCAAAATCTACATATCTGAAAGTACAGCACATGGCCTCAGGCATTTAAATCCCATAGGTGGTAGGTCAGACCTAATTGTTTCCACCATACTCTTTACCCTATGCACACTCAGGACAATATGAATCCCCTTCCCCACAAAGGGAATAGATCAATAAAGCCTATCAAGATCCATGAGCTGACTGATTACCCAGTGTGTAAGGGGAGGATGAACATGCTGATACATACAGAAAGTAGATTCACATTAGTGAGAGCATGCAAAGGATCCATATGGGCAGATAAGTACAAGCTGAGAGTGTTTGAATAGAATTCCACTTCTCTCTCAAATCTTACATGAACACAGGACTGTAAGAAGATTAATAGCCTGCACACATTGGTTACCACACACCACATCATGCTGACAATCCATACACATTGCACAAGCGAAAAAGGAAATGGTTGATGTAGAAAACATTCCAAGGGTTTCATATTTGTGGAATTTCTCTTTTGCATTAGGCAATTCCTTTATTTCAGTAATTCACAAAGAGGTTACACATGGATCCTGAAAGGGCAGACTCAGCCAAAACAAAATGCTCAAGTGAGCATCTTTATTTAGCATCACAGATATAAAAACATAAAAGCATATGTTCAATATCAAGGAGAAATGTACCCCAGATTTTTTTCTTCCTAAAAAGTGGGCAACATAGCCACAGAGAGGGCTGGCCAATGAAACTATGCATATATTTCCTCAACATGGGTTTCTGTGGCAATCCTATCAGCAACTCTGTCTGGTTTCTCACAGTGATTCATCACCATGCTGGCCCAGGAGGCCAGAATGATGTAAACTAATCTGGAACTTTCAAGGAAGCATAAGGAGCATTGGCACAAAGCTCTCATCAAATTTCATTTATTGCCGAACTCATTTAGACCCCTCCAAAATCCCCAACATAAACTTTACATTTTAAGCACAGGTAAAGTTTCCTGCTGACCACTAACTACTGCCAAAATAGCAATTGCTGCCTCTGCTAATTCTCCTTTTGAGGGTAACAGTGGCCTCTGGGGAAGCAACCAAACAGAGATGCTAATATTGTTTATAAAGCCTGGAAGCAGCCAAGCCAAGCCCTTTGAATCCAAATAACCCAAAACTTCGAGCTCAGAAAAAGAATTAAAGTCATATTTTATTTCCAGCCCTAGATCCTTCCTTTAGTGAGCTGAGCACAAACCAGATCCAATTGTCTTTTCTTTTACTAACAGCAGATCCTGCTGTAGCAGCAGGGCCCTGCTGAGAGAAAAGTGAAGGTCCAGAATTTGTGCAAGTCTCTGCCTTTGAGGACTTGATTTCTCATATTCATACAGTAACTTAGCAGACCTACAGGTAGGTATAAAAATTTCTCATTATGGCATTTAAGAAAGTGAGAAGAAAACTGTTAAGACAAAGCTTGCCGTTATCTGAGGTGCATAGAAATAAAGTCTTTGCAGTTCAAGGGAATGTAGCCAAAATATTCTTGTAAGGGGTGAAAAATGTGGAAATCTCCAAACTCCATCTGCAAA
The DNA here is from genome assembly GCF_023055355.1 of Agelaius tricolor. Classification (NCBI taxonomy): domain Eukaryota; kingdom Metazoa; phylum Chordata; class Aves; order Passeriformes; family Icteridae; genus Agelaius; species Agelaius tricolor. The sequence goes on from NW_027269272.1 coordinate 10,530,945, forward strand.
AATGCCAAAATAGAAACATTTTGGGGTTAATTCTCATATGCAGACACACTCATTGTCAGTATTTTGGACACATAAAGGAAATTTCAGTGAAAGTTCAGCCAGTACATAATCCTTCAGTACTGCCACAATGCTAATGATTTTCCAAGCACCCAAACCAAAAATACTTGACTCTTTTTTTTTTTTTTTTTCAAATTACCATTGCCGATTCTTTCTCACTGAGAACTATGAAACTGGGACTTAAGTCTCCAGATTCTGCTACTAATTTGTTGTGGGCATAAAAAAAATTATTTTGAACGCATGACAACACTAGGGAGGAACAGGAATCACATCCATAAAATCTCCAAATATGTTAAACTTAAAAAAAAATCAGACATTAAAACTATCAGTAAGGAAATTAGGATGCTTAGAGTATGAAAACCAGACCCTTTTTTCCTCATTTAAGATCTTCAGATCTTCAAAGAATATTTTATAATGCTACTTGTGCTATAAATTCTTTTAATGCCCCTCATCACATGTGTTATCTCATCCATATTGTTATACCAGCAGAGACACATCCATAGCTTACAATAATCCCTACACACTTTAGAACTGGATAGGTTCAAGTAAACAACTCTCCATGGTTTAAATATATATATAGAAAACAATCTGAAAACTCCTTCTTAATTCTGTATTAGTTCTTTCTCTTTAATTCATTCAGACATCCAAGAATAGCATGCGAGATAAAGAGATTCAAATATATGCAAATGTACATATACATATTTACACAAATACAGCTGAGGTTGAATAGATGTGATCCAGCAGAATGGATAGGAAACAAAATATAGCTGCCAGCTTCCCCTACAGTAACAGTTCCCCATGGCAAAGGAAAAACATGAACTAGTGCCATCATCTTCAAACTGTGAGCATTGTTTCTGGTGATATGACCCTGAAAACTCTTATTTCAGTGCCAGGAAAATTACTGCACTGATATCAGTATCAAGCTTTATGTTATTTAAGGAATTTCTTGCCTTTTAGAAGAAAAATGAAATATTAATTTTTTTGAAGCGGTGTGGTTTTACAGTGTTGCTCATTAAGTTCATTCTTTTTGTTGCCAGGGGGACAAGGTACACCAGCTAAGAACACAGGAATTACCAAGGCTTGATCATGGTTTACATAATGTCCTGCTAGCAGAGGAAAGATGCAGTTCAGAAATTGTCTAATACTTGGGGGAAGACAGCAGTGCTCTCACTCTGTGAAAGTCCCACACACATCTGCCACAGGCTAATTTGCTGGCACCCCTCACAACACCAACAGCTTTTGGTTTTTTCTTCTACATCTCATCCCTTTATTGCTGCTTTTCAGATGGGCCATCCAAGGGGATCCCTTTTTTATCACTCTTATTATGTTTCTAAAGCCATTCTGAAATCAGTCACTCTGGAGTCAAAATGATTCAGATACAGTCTTTTTTTTTACTATTATTTCTGAGCTGGTGACCTAAACAGCAGACAAAAACCATTGCCTCTAAGATCCATTGCTCTTTGGAGTACATCATGCAGTATAGCTCATCCCAGATACTTATGAGAGATCTTCTCACAGGATTGGTCCATGTCTGTTGAGACTCATGTAGTAATAAGCAAAATAAAGGAAATGCCAAACTACTTGCTGCTTAGTAATTTTTAAATGAAAAGCCATGATTGAAATGAGGATAAATATTTGCATCCCTGGTTCTCACCATTCCCCTGCTTACCTTCTCCCAAACCTCAGCAAATTTTTCACAAGCAGAAACAGCAGTGACGCTGATTCTGTGAGCGTGAACACATTGAGTCAGCAAAATGTGGTACAAAACCTCTTTTTTCTCCATGTTGTTTAGAATCAAACAAAGGAGAAGGAGGCATGTGTCCTTTCCAAAGGACACCTTCTGTTAGCAGTAAACAATGCTCTTAATATTAAACAAAGTTACTGAAGAGCAAAAAGAAGTAACTCTTTACATACCTCTCAGCAAAGAGGTAGAAGCATGAGGCAAAAAGATGCCGTTCCCCCTTTCCCAGAAAGAGATCCTGCTCTTCCTGCCCTTTGCTAGCCAAGCCCACAGGTCTCTGCTGTATGGCAGATGAAAGGAGGTCACTGCATGTGACTTTCCAGGACACTGAAGGACTGCTCTGCCCCAAAGGAGTCTGTCCACAGTGCCAGAACTGACTAATGGGACTCAGCTTTGCCTGAAGCCCTTGAACAACACAACCCTCTGGCCATCTCAGCCTGCTGCTCACAACCCCTCAGACTCTAGGAGCATCGAGGCAATGGTGCCGCTCAGAAGGGCAGCAGCAGCACCCTCTCATTTTCTTGGCTTCACAAAGTGTCATTTTGTGTTACTAAAGGGCTTTGGAGTGGGTAGACTGCCTGAGCACACGCACTCTAGAACCCATGCCTGCTGTCAGAAAGCACAGGGTCATCTGTAAACACACCTAAAATACGGGAAATTTGAGGAAAAGGACATTTCAAGACTGTGTGCTGAAACTGGAAAAGTTGCAAATTCATTCCTTAAACTGCTTTTTCCAAAGAAGCCAACAAAGAGCTTCACTCTGCCCTCAATACACCTTCTAACAGGCCTGTGCATTGGCAAAAAGAGGCTGATTTTAAACACTTGACTCCAGAGCTTTGCTGCTCCATAAGAAACAACACTAAATGGCTTTCAAAGCTGTGAAAGAAAATTGATGCAGGAGTCACCTTCCCCCACAAGTCCCACCACAAATTCTAGCAAGTGGGAAACTAAATAAAGCATTAATTTAATTAAATTATATTGAAAAGTTTAAGTTTAAAAAAAATTGAAGTGACCATTAAGTGGTGGAATTTAAGATCCCTGGGGAATTGAGGAGGGCACACAACAAGCTCCCTGTCCTGGACTTCAGGACAGCAAACTTTGCACTCTTCAGGGATCTGAAGAGTGCCATGGAAAAAAGCTCTGAAGGGAAAAGAGGCCCAAGAAAGTTGGTTAATATTCAAGAATCACCTCTTCCAAACCCAGGAGGGAGGTATCTCAACAAAGAGGAAGTCATCCCAACAAAGAAAAAGTCAGATTAAAATGCTAGGTCAGTGTGGATGGAGAAGGAGCTCCTGGACAAACTCAAACACAAACACTCAACCCAAAGTCAAACACTCAAACACAAAAAGGAGCCCTACAGAGGGTGGAAACAAAGACAGGTGACCTGGTAGGAATACAAAGAAGTTGTCCAAGCAGCCAGGGACATTTAAAAAATACTATTCTCAATAAGTACTTCTTGTAAGCTCCAAAGCACCAGAGAGCCATCATCAAGATTCCACCAGAAATGCAGTTTGGAATCACACGGAAGATTAATATTTATTATGAATCCTGTTTTGACAAAAACATCTTTCCATGTTCTCTAATCCTTTTTACAGTCCCCTAGCACACATCCTGACAGCCTTTGGGGCACACTAGAGCACAAGCATTTACCACTGTTACCACTTTACAGCTCCCTGTTTAGACTGCAAATACAATTTTGTTGATGCTGCATGAGCTGCATTTTAAGGCCACAGCTTTCTGGGTACTGGCACATACTTAATCACATGTTTGATCAGACAGTTGCATGCTCCCATCTGTGCCACAGAAGATTCTAATCTTTCTTGGATAGGTAACAGTTTTATCTGACAAATATTTTCAGAACACAGCAGCTGAGCTACCATTTATTACCATTTCCCAAGAGGGATTTGACCTCAGGACCTCCTGACATTCTGCAGCAGGTACTATTTCCACACATCCTGCTTCAGTCGTGAACAGTGTTACAGAACTGACTTTTCTAAGAGAAATTTACCTTGTGATGTTTACAAAATCATAGAAATGCTACTGGAAGATATAACTGTCAATTTTAAATCAGTGTATTTAAGATGTCAGTTATAGTTATTATAGTACTATATGTTATCATTTAGTTCAAAGCACAAGCATATGCAACAATTTTCAAGGAATAGAAAAGCATGCAAAGAGTCAAAAAAGCAGGTATTAAAGTCAATATACTACTGCTGGAGTGAGAGGAGTGGGAATCAGGAACACATCAGCCTTGATTTTTAGTGGGGTTTTTATCACTGCAGTATCAATGACCTTGATGACAGAGAAGAGCAGTTCTGGGGCATTATTACAGACACAAAAATCCCAGGTTAGACTTTCTGTGGGACACAGATTACTAACATGGAAAATCCAACATTTAATCTCTCTCCCTCAGTTTCCTCAGCTGTGAAGTTGGCAAAATAGGTATTTAATTTCTTATCTAGCTCCAGAATGTGTTCAGTAATGCAAAAAAGGGGAAATGTCATGGGTCTTAGCGAAGAAAAACTATTTAATTCCTCTCTCCCTGACAAATAGCTCTACCCAGTTCTGACCCTCACACTTCTGTCTCCTTACTCATTCACTGAAATTCCACCAGATTACATTTTAGAATAGTTTATATTTCAACTGGACATTATAAACATTTTATTATTGTCACCCAGTGACAATAATCTCTTGTTCTGGAGTTCTAGTGTCTGTATGGCATTTTCTAAAATAATATAAAACTTCTTTTCAGACATAAACTTTACCTCCTGCTCTTTTAAGGCCAGAACTTGCAGTTTCCTGGGCAGAACTCCCACTGGATGATTTTGCATTTCCTATGTATATCGGTTGGTTGATACCAGCTCCCATGTTAGGAATTAATAGTGCGCTGAGTCTGCTGGGCCTAAACTTTTCACTGAGCAATCTAAGGCTCCACTGGTTATGACAGCAGATTCAGTTCTACAATTTCCTATATTTCCTGAGTGCATCTGGGCCACAATTATATCATGAACTATCTCTTTTCTAGTTTGAGTTTGTTTTGGAGTGGTTCTTTAACACCTAGAGTTACAGCCTTAGTAAGAACAGGTTGGTGCAGATGAAATGATTTATGAAATAATTTCATAATTTATGAAATTATGATTTATGAAAATATCAATAAAAATATAACTCAAACATTAGTGCTTTTTTTGCTTTTTGTTAAAAAAAAATCTTCAGCCAGAGATGGGCAGTTAGATCCTTATTAACTAATATAAGCTAGTCCAACCATTTCTTGTTTCTATACTATTTGTTTTTGAGGGAGAGACAGCAGGGTAATATTTTTACATTTCATATAAATGTTCCCTGAACAAGGGTGGAAGCTTTCAGTCACTTTTCATTCCTGATAAATTCAAAAAGCAGCACAGCATCTGACTGACTAGCTCAACAAGCCTGTTTTCCAGAGATACAATTAAATGTTGTTGAAAAATCACATCAGTAGGAATTACTGGGTACTTTGGACTTTGGAGTTCTTGAGTTTGATCCAAAGGCTGTCCTTGACTGCCATAACATTTACACTGGATTCCTCATGAACAAGGATTCAGGAACCCAAATTTGAACATGTCTGCTCTCTAAAGTGTTGGGCTATATCTTTCCCTTAATCTATTTCTCCTTGCTTACAGAGCTGGTGTGAAAACCTTATGGTATGTCTGCACTATACAATGCAGAAATCCCTGCACCAGCTGGTGGGAGTGCCCAGCATAGCACCATGCTGAGCCATTAGCCTGGGTCCTGGGAGCAGTAGAGATATATTAGGATGGCATTACGCCCAGCCTAATGAGCTCAGGCTAGCTCTGCATTATACTGCTTTGATCCAGAACGAGCTCCTCTGCAGCTCAGGCAGCCCCTCACTGCACAGAGCTCGCTTGTCTCTGCACTGCTGAATGTTATCTGTTCCACACATCACAGGCCTGCTCCTGCAGACCCACTGCTGTCTGAGTGCCATGGCTGTCTGAATTCTAAACACTCCAGTATGCAAAAATGTCTGTTCCTAAACTGAAACTTATTTATCTATCCACACATTGCAATCTACAAATAAACAGAGCACCTGCATCTCGCCACATTTCCTATTCAACACTGACTACATCACGTGCTTATATTGTGACTGAAACATGGAGTTTTAAATGAATCCCAGCAATCATCTGTTAGCTCTTTTGCCTTTAGTTTTGTGCGGAGGGGGAAGAATTCTGCATTTTAGTCTCATCACCCAGGTCTAAACATTGCTTCTTAAAGCAAAACTTACATTTTCTCTCTGTTGGCAGAAGTCTGTCTCTTGAATAGAAGAGAGAAGATCATTGAAATAGAAAAAATCATCATTGGTAAGACAGGCTGACTGACAGACATTGCAATTAAGTGAAAGATTTCAACTGCAATGTATTTCTGTGTCACGGGCAACAGTAACGATTAGAAGGACGAGCACGTATATGTATGTAACTGTATTTGTTACTTAGCAGTATACCATGTCATCACTCTTAAGAGATTTCTTTCTTCCTGCTTACCTATTCCAAACGACCAAACATATGTCTTTGATCTGCCTGAAAGGATAAGTATCTTACCAAGGGTATGAGCACATGAATAGCTAAGTAAAGCTCCTGACACAGCAGAATGCATTTGCACACACCTACGACAAAGGCTAAATGCTGAAATGGAACAATCAGAATTTAAAAAATACTGAAAAGAGCAAACTTGTAATTACCAACACGAGCAACATCCTTTCCTCATCAATCCTCAGGCATGCTTATATTAAGCCATAAAGGGTCAGACAATTCTGGAGGGATAGCCTTTCAGGGGTTTTTTGTTTAATGCTTGGGAGCTAAATCATGCTTTCCTTTCCCAGAGGTGCATAAGACAAAGAGGAGGCCAGATGGAGCCCTCTTCCCCTCCCCAGCACACCTGGGCAGGGGCCAGCCTCAGCGCAGTGCCCAGGGGAGTGCCTGGAGCTCTGGCAGCCCGGGCAGCAGCTCCAGCCGCGCCAGGGGCTCGTGTTCGCTCTCCCTCGCCCGGGGGATGGCAGCGGGGGCGAATGGCACTCCATGGCACGGCCCTGCGGCAGGGCACCTCCACCGCCCTGCAGCGCTTAGCACACCCAAGGGCCACAGTCCATCCCTCGGAAACGCTGCCATCCCTGCACGCTGCAGGCAGCCGCCACCCGGCTACATCTCCAGAGGCAGTCCTGCCTGCAGGCACAGACAGCGAGCCACGGCAGAGCCAGACGGGCTGTGCCAAGCGAGGACAATAACCCGGGCTCCCGAAGCAGCAGCGGCTGCTGCCCGCCGTGCCGCCCGGGGATGGGCTGCAGGTTCCCAGCAGGACACTTCAGAGGTGCAGCCAGCAGCTGGAAGCACTTCAGAGGCAAACCCTGCGAGACAGGGACGGCACTTGCAAGGGAAACATACGAGACGAGCTTCCAGGGCTGCAAAACAGCTCCCTTGAGCCCTCATAAACAAACCAATTTAGGTTTATTCTGCTCCACGGCGCAGCTGCAGAAGCGGCAGCACACTGCAGGGCTGACAGCAGCCAAAGGGGCTCGGCGCCGGGGGACATCCCCCTGTCACCACAGCTTGGCTGCGGTGACAAAGGTGCTCTGCAAAGCTCCCTGGCTCCCAGACCAGCCCTGCGCTCGTAATCATGATGGAGCACACGTGAAGGATCACGTATGGAAGCGAACAACACGGGTAACAGGGTGAAACCATGTTAATGAGGAGACCACCCTGGAGCACAGCAACAAGGCCTGCCCTTGGCAGGGGCACACAGAAGATGGCACTGGCCAGAGCCACTACATCCCATAGCACTGCAGGGTGACACACCTGCTCCCCAGGCAGAGCAGCCAGCACCTGCTGCAGCGAGCCCTGCTGCCTCCTGAGGCCCTCCAGGACCACCAGAAGCACTCTGGTCAAAATACAAATGTGATCAGCTCTCAGGAGGAGAAAGATTTCTTACACCGATCAGCTCCAACCTGACTTAGAAAGAAACCAAAATATGGAGAAAAATAAAGGAGAAGTTAGAAAGGGCTACAGTATTTTATGTCATTGATTGTATTTTCTCATTTTGTTTTGTTTTCTTACACATACTACTTTAAGCCTAGAAGAAAATCTTGGAGTCAGTGCTGACAGTGAGAGAATAAAGACACCCTGTACCTCTGCCCTCATTTTAACACTGATTTCAATAACCACATTATTCTCAGTACCATAAATTGGCTGAGGCCAAGTTACTTGGTGCAACTAGTCTCTCTTGCAGAAGAGGCTTCAGCTACTCTCCAGATCTTTTCTCTTTCTCATGGGAATACTTCAGGAACACTGTATTTTGCATCTAAAGCAGAGCAGGGCTAGCATACACTTTTCCATGGGAGAAGTCCTGTAACAGTCACTGCAGTGTGTACCAGCAGGAACCAGCACCTCACACCACAGCTATAAAATGCCCACAGTTCCTCCTGCACTGCAGCACTGGCAGAGCCTGGAGGGCAGCCACTTCAGGGCTTTCATGAAAACCCTGTTCCACTGTTCATTCCTCTAGAGAGGATGGGGATCTTCCATAGGAAATTTCAAAGACAACTAAACCTAAAGTACAAAACACATCACAGGAGAGCCTGGGAGGGAGCAATAGATCTCCAGCTTGACACAAGTTGGAAAGTTTCCATCTGCATGGGAAATTGCTCAGTCCTCTTCAGTTGTATTCACGTATTTTCTTCATACTGCCACAGCAGGAATTTCACCTATATGGAGATCATTACAGGTTTTGCATGGGCATACTTAATCCCCCTCTTTCCTTTCTACTCCAAAAACCTTCCCACCTTTAACAAAAGTTTAGCATCTGCATAGCCTTTATATTCTGTGCAGACACTAAGGACAGGAGCCCAGCACACTGCACTGCACCTCTCAGGGGTGTCCCCCACACAACAACAACACTGCTCACATCCCTACACCCCTCCAAAGCTGCAGCCCTGCTGAAGGTGAGCAAATCCCACTGCTGTCAGCCTTAGGTTCTCATGCTCTGCACCTTTATCTAGGTCTGTGCTCACAGACTCAGCCAACCCATCAGCATTTCTGAAGGCTGCCCCCAGCCAGTGGCTGAACCAGGCCCCATGAACAGAGCTGCTGATGTGCAATTTGCAGAGGAGGAAACAATCTCAGAAACAGTGTGTTGTGGGACAGACCTCTGCCCACTCTACCAAATCACATGCCACCTTCACATGCAAAATACAAGAGCACATTTGACTGTTAAGAGATTTTTGGAGAAGGAGACTAACATATAAAGACAATAAAATTCTGCCCACCCAGTGTTCACTGAGAAGGGCTTTGATTCTTTATCAAAATTCAAAAGAAATCTGCTTTCTCAGTGGTAACAGCATCATAATCATTTCCTATCCCCCTTCCCAAAAACCCTTAATAGCAAAGGTATTTTACAGGCAAACATTTCTTTTTTAAAAGGCAGAGCTCATCTTATTTTAGAATCCAGCATCTATGCCAAGACTTCACACTGTGCTGAATGCATTACAACATCTACCAAAAGTGCAAAATACATTTTAAAAATGGCCAGGCAATACACTGAATAGTTGTGGTTTCTGAACACTTGCCAGTTTTAGTTAGAGGAGTTTTTTTTTACCCTGTGTAACTTATGGGCACATTGAGAAGGATATGTGTAAAGCGTTCCTGAAATCTACTATATCACAGCAAGGAGATTTGCAAATGCTTTTGTTCACTGAAGCACAACACATCCAGAATTACCCCTGTACTTCCCTTCCCCATCATGTGGTGTTATTCCTTTTCAACATGAAATACTGTATAAAGAAATTACCTTTGGCAGCTACAAACACCAAAGTCTAGAATACATTCTGGATATTTGTGGGAGTAGGATGCTGTGACAACCAGGGCAAAATTTACTAATTTTTTATTAAGTTTAAAACCAAGATAAGTTAGCCCCTCAAAAATAAAGAGTAGTAGGAATCACAAGGTGTAAAATTTTAGCCTATGATGACTCAGATTAATGAATGGCTTGCTTGCTAGAACTGCTTGTGAGTACAGTACTGCAAGAACCAACCAGAGGATGCAGGATTTAGAACTCATATCCAGATCTCACATGAAAACATGATCTGAACCTTTGCCAAATATCAGCATAATCCTAATTCGAGTTTGCAAATAGGTTGGGATGATTCTTTTCCCATTACATTTTAGTTATGGACGCTTCTGGGGGGGAAAAGGGCATAGGGAAAAGCCAGCAAACCAGCAGGCAGTCTTTTTAAAAGAGCCTAAAACAGGATCAGGGTTCTCCCTAGGGAGAGGAAAATAGCTGCAGATGAGTGGAGTAAGAGAGAAATGTAGACAAAAGCAGAAGGCAGCTTAAAAGATTTTTAAAAGCCCAGCAGCAAGAACAACTGGAACCCTGATTTCATTAAGCAGGTCAGATCAGAGGGTGTGAAACAAGAGCTTATTGGTCATTTTCTAAGTTGTTTTTCAAAAGAAAATGTCAATTACTTGAAACCAAGCTTTTGGCAGGAATATACACACTAAGTTTGTCTGGAACATTTTCTTGGGTACAAGATGGCATTTCTGATCAGAGAAATCACATCCCAAGAGCAGCCAACAGCCTTGTCACTAGGCCAGTGCCCTGGAATAGCACTGCAATCCCTGCACCAAAGGTGAGGGAATCCCAGGCTGACAGTGACCCTGGACAGTGAGTCCACCTGACCTCACACAGCAGTCTGTGCATGGCCCAGCCCAGAGAGCTTCATTCTGCACCCAAATTAATGACCCCACCTGCTCTTCTGATGGAGCTGGATCACTTTCACAAAAAAGACTCTCACCAACCCTGTCTGGTGTCTCTGCACCTTCCAGGAGGAACTACCTTGAGTGTGTCTGTACCCAAATCACACCCAAGCCACTGCCATTGTCATGGGTAATCTATATGTCCAGAAAAATCCACATGTCTTAATATCACTATCAGTTTTGTTCACTCCATTTTGAGATGTAACTAAAATGCAAATTATATTCATATATTCCCTTATCCACAAAAATTTCATTCAATTCCATATAAACAAAAATTATAAAGCTGAAGAAAACATTTTCTCATGACTGAAAAAGAAAACCAAGATGAGGTTTTACTTCATTTCCTCATTCAACATTTTGTTCAAACCCATATATTCATGTGAATGCTTTGCAGGCACTGATTATACTAATTCTTTGTTCTCCAGTGGAAAGATGCTCCATCTGAACTGTACAAGTTAAAATGTAGTCCGTGGCCATGCCACAGATATGTTTTTATCTTCTCTGCATATTTTTACTTTCTCTACATTTTTCAATTTTTATTTTATGTTGCCTTCCAGTTGTCCAGGGAGTTCTACTAACAAACCTTATGAAGTTCCTGTGCACAGGAGACAGACACAGTCCCTAGGAAAGAGGAGACTGTATGTTAGTTCAGTTCCAAAAATGGCTCCAGGTGCATACAAACACCTCGGGAAACATTTGGTGTATACATAGAGAACAAACACCTGCAGATTTCTACCTTAGTTACTCAAAAGTACCTGGCTCCCATGATTCTCCAACAGGTTCAATTTGTGAGGATTCATGTGCCCTGAGCTGATTTCAGGTCTTGGAACAATGACTGCATCAGCCACTTTCTTATGTATGGAAACGAAAAGAGCTACTATCTTTGAGAACAGTATTACTCACTCCTGAAACTGAGCATGCTAGTTATTTACAGCACAATTTACAGCTTGACCATTAGTCAGCTGTTAAATTATGCCTTGTGATAAAAGAAGGTTTAGATTTGCTTCCTGAGCAAATATGATCAAGCTTGCAAAAAGTGAAAGCAGATGGGAAGTTTTATTGCAAAATTACTGCAGAAACAAAAAAGGAAAAAAGTCAATGGTGAAATATTGATGAAAATAAAATTCAGATGGAATGAGATAATGTGCAAATCACTTGGTGAAAAATACATCTCCAAATATGATTTAAGAGACATTTCAGTTCCATGGTTACACATTTAATTTTCCAAACCATGAAATGTTCCATTATTGTAATAGCTTTGATTGGCTGTGATTCTGCCAGCAAAACTACTACAGTATTGTTATAATGATAAATTTTGCTGCAAGAAAGGGCTATTATATAAGAATGACTCTTTTAGATATTTATAGGAAGAGTTTTTATTTATTTATTTTAAAAGGCTATAATGAGAGAGGCTGGATTGAAAACAAAGAAAGAAAGGAAATCAGGGCCAATCAATACAACGTTCTCAGTTAGTCTAAGTTTTTCATATTTTAAATTGTTTCAAGGCCTCAGAAAAAAAAAGAGGGAATCTACAGCTTTTACTGATTTTTTTAATATGTATGTTTTCACCTCTCTGTTATGACTATTCACTGATTCCTTCCTTCCTTTCTGCCTCCTGTCTCCTGTCCCCACTTTTCACCCACATGATAGCTTGGAATTGAAAATATATTTTCCTGTTAGCTTTCTTTCTATTTTTTTTTCATGACTAGTATTCAGATAGGACAACAATTGTCCAGAAACAAACTATAAATATATTAATATTTAGCTAGCTAGCTACCCATCCATATATACAGATAAACATTAAATAAATGTGTAAATATGAAGCAAAATTAATGACAAAGGTCAAGAAATACCATACAGCTCCACCATAATAAGCCTCAGAAAGAGTATCCAATTATTGTAATAATACATTTGAAGTATAATAAAAATTTAATGTAGGGACTCATTTTCATTTAAATTTCACAAGTGTTGTGGGAAATACCTTTCATCACCACTCCTGAAACCTGAGAGCAAAACCACCACTTAGTGCTAGGAAGTTCAAGTGTAAATTTGTAAAATAAATCTTTTGTCCTTTGGGAGTAAACTAGATTAGCAGACAAAAGCAGGAGAAGTAAAAATACAGCAACAAGCACATTCAGCAACAAATAAAGGCAACAAACAGGAAGGTGCATGCATGTTGCAAGCAACAGTCTGATAAAATTATGTTGGTTTTTTTTTTCTTTTTAATAATATAAGCAAAAAGTTCAGAATTAAAAAGCATTAGGGAATAAGTTAATGGATTTGTGACAATCCCAGAGAACAGGCTTCATTGTATTAAGCTCTCTATAAATCTGCTTCTGCTAGTATTGTCTATTCTCCAAGAATGTGCCTACCTTCAATAACCAAAGGGAGACCCTAGCTGGCCCAGTGCAGCCCCAGTGCAGAGACAGAAGTCAGGCACTAACCCAGCAACTCTTAGTGCTCTTCCTTAAGAGGCCAGGAAAAGAGAAAGGAAACCCACCCTCACAGCTTTTACTGTTTTCTCCCATTGCAAGGCATGTCTTAAGACACAGCTGAGCATGCAAAGCACAGTGTAATTGGTGAAAGTCATAACCTTGCTCTACAGAACTGTGTCTAAATAAGTTTCCTTCTGCAACTTCCCTGTTGTGGGGGGGCATGTTAAGGTGGCAGCTGATAAAAAGTACTGCCAGAGCAGCAGTCCGAGAGGTCCTCATGTCACAGGACCCTGTGCCTCTGTGACAGACTACCAGATGTACAAACACGCAGCACAGGCCTGGAGGTTAGAGAGTCCTGGGGAAGTCCTACTGCTCCTGCTTTTTCCAAGCTGCTGAACCATGAAATTGTCACCAAATGGTTGGAGGCACAAGTCTTTGTGTCACAGCTCTGCCACTTTTCACAGGGCACTCACTTCCAGACTGTGGCAAGCTCCCATTTGTGCCACTGTGGGGATGTCCACACGTCCAGTACCAAACTTGCTGGACTGAGTCAATCTGTTGTTGCCTCCTTCGTTTTATGGCTGTTGGGAGCCTGGACAGACAGCTTACAGTGCCTCTCAAAACACTGTGTGGGCAACACCATGGTCTGCAGGGCCAGGACCAGATTTCTAGCACCATCACCATATGTCTCCTGTCAGAGCACATAGCATGGATGTCAACTCCAAGGAAGAGCTCTCTCGTTAGACATTTTCAGGCTCCTCTTAGGCCATTTGGACATGCTCTTATGGTTCCCACCAAGTATCCTGCAGAGCCAGGCTCTTGGCAACAAAGCCCTTGCATTCACAAGTAAATGAGCATGGAAATTGTTTCATTAAAAGCTCTGCACAGACACACCTCAATACAATACCTCAATAACAATATACTACCGGTTTTTCATCTCACAGAGGGCTTGAATAAATGAATATGCATCCCACCTCTGTATTGTCGTCACAATCTACTTGGCTGAAGAAGTTACCTAAACTCCTCACTGAACATCTCTTACTACAACTGCACACAGAGCTGACTCAACATCACTCTCAATTCCACACTCAGCAGAGGTGCCGTGGGACCTTGGAGGATGATGGTGTTCTGCACTGGAGGCTTTGAGAGTAAAATGATTCAGAATGAGTGATTCCAAAAGAGCCTCTAGATTCATTCCCATCTGCCCTACTCCCACACCACACTCAATGTGTTTCTTCCCACTCACTAATAACAGCTCTTGCCTCCTACATGCTATCAACACCTGACTGTCTTTTCTCACTGCAAGAGAGTAAGCGCTTATAATGCATTCAAAGCACAATTTTGTCTGACACATTTGTTTTAGCTAATTCTCTTAAGGCTTTTTTTTCCCTGCTAGAGCTGTTTCATTTGTAGGAGCAAATAAGCCTGAATGTCTCCTGCCACATCTGCTATCATCTCCTTATTCAATAGGCTGCTAAAGGTTACACTTCACACAACAGGATTGCCTTTTCCCACACACCCTGAACCTGATGAGAATATCATGACCAGATAGGTACCTCTCCATTCATCCCTTCTGTACTTATCTGATATGCTGTGGCAAGCAAAAAGCTGGGAGCTGATTCCTATGTGGGCAGTTCTGCCTTTTCCAGCCTTGGAAAGAAAATCCATTGATCTCAGGAAATGCTCCACCTTTAAATACTTCCATGTCTCTCTCTTATGCTTAAGTCTTTATAGATCTTATAGCCAGCCACCTTATAATTCAACAGACTGGGTTTAAGTGAAATAAGATTGAGAGAACACAGTTAACACTGTCCCTGATCATGCTTAACAGGACACAGCCCTGCTCCCAGATGTAGAGCATGTTTTCTTTCTCAAGTAAGATCATCCTGGTGATAGGGACTCCTGGCAGGCCACAAGGGAATCTATCTAGCCAGAAGGTTTTAATGCTGGTTTAGCACCATAATGAATCAAAATGTTCTGCCAACATTCAGTTTTTCACAAAAGACAACAAATAAATCTAGCCAGCAACATTTCTACACTGGCTCCTCTATTTTTAAAGAGGTCACTTTCCCACCTAATGATTAAACTCAGCAAGGAAAAATGAGGGAAGATACAGAATCTAAGTTCAAAAACTTTCAGCTTATGGAATAAAAAGTTTCCAAAAGCTCAGGCTGACTAACACCGTCATGCTAGAAAAATTGAGAGAGAAATACAGGCCAGCATGAACTCTAACCTTAATATTACTGCAACTTTATCCACATATTTTACCATGGTTTCCTAAAAAATGAGGCTCACACAGTCACATAAAGCCAGCTTGTCTGTGTCTGATTATAAATTCCCTCTCCTCCAGTAACTTCTGAAGCCATTGGCCAATTTTAACCAACTTTGCCAGAAAAGCAGAGGTCTGAAAAATAACCTCCTATTTCTAACATGGAGACAAGAGACATCCTCTGAAGAGCAGAGCCTTACTTTGCATTTCCACATGTTCTGGAGATGTGGGAGCAGTTTTCTGTTATCTGTTTCACAGAATTCTGATGGATGGACACAATGTTGGCATAAACAGTAGCTGCAATGGGCACTCAAATCACAGACAGGGACCTTGGCTATCTCTCCTCATTTACAGGGAGAGCAAAGTGAGGGATAGGAGTAAGAAAGACATCCAGTCTGGCAAGGTCAGCAAAAACCTGCCAATGATTTCATCATGTTGGGCACAATGGGCCCTCAGCAATACAGTGAACAACTCCATCCACATTCCAAGGCATGTCAGAGCTGCAGGGAGATACTCTTGCATCAAGCTTCTCAAAAGCTGCCTTCATTTGGTTCCATGCTGTTCTGCAGCACCAAGTCAGCAAGTGCACTTTCTGAGCATGACATCTGTGCTTGTAGGAGAGGGAAGACAGCACCTCGATATACACAGGTGTTCATGTTGTAAAGCATGTGTCCAGAAAGCTGAGTGCACAAAAAGAGAAGTGCCCTTTGTGCACTCTTTTGGGAGCTGGAGCCACATTAACAGCTGCACAATGGGAGGAGAGAAAGCAAGATCAGATAGGTCAATCAGATGCAGAAGTAAATGGGAAACCTCAGGTACAAATTTTCTATAGAGCCTAAGTTCTGCAGAAGCACAGGAATTCACCGGTCTCACTATTTATTTAGAATTATGCAGGTTTTCCACAACCAAGATTTTCCAGCTCTCCTATAACCAGTGTACTGTGCACCCTTATGAGCCAGTTGTTTCCTGTTTGGTTAAATAAGCCCAGTACTTACTGTAAATTCCACATGTTTGCAACTACAATCAGCTGATCTCATCCCTGCAGAGTTTTATCAGGTGTAAGAATTAACAGACTACACTCACACAAGGGAGAGGGAACACCGAGATGAGCACCTCCCATGTCCACCTTCCCACCACATTCCACACACTCCCACACCTGTGCCAGGCTGCACAAGGCATCCCAGCCTCTTGCATGGCCAGCAGAGCCCTGGCAGGTGGGGGCAGGGCAGAGGAGGGCTGGCCAGAGTGCTGATCTGCACCAGGTGTGCCAGGGAACCACGGAGGATGGCAACACAAGTATTCCCCAGCATGACTTCATTTTCTCCAGGTTTGTAATTCCCTACTGCCACTGCAGAGTTTCCCAAGGATTCTTTCTATACTTGAGCCTTCTCAGAGGTGGCAGGGGAAGGGAGTATTTCACCTCCTCCTGCTGCCCAAACAGAGCATGTATCAACCATCTACCACAGTTATTCAACAAGCACCAACTGGTGGTCTTGAAAGTCAGCCTGAATATTAAGCTACGAACATCATGGTTTTCTTAAACTGATGCAAAGGCTCTTGATGCTAGACATTGTACCAAAACCCAGAATGAGAATGTCCCTGATTAGGACTCAGGGTTGCCATAATATATTAATGTTGGCCAAGAAGATTCCTTGAAATCTGTTCAACTCCATAGATAATTTTGGAACTCTTACCCCTCTGCTCCTCAACTTCTTCAGTCTTACTGCCAAAGCAGGTCCTCATTCCCTTACATAGAATCTGGCTCTGCACAAGGTACTCCACTGAAAACACTTCTGCAAAGCCATGACCTTTAGGCAGTTAAAGCCAAGCACCCAGTTTGGTTGGCTGCCCACAGCAGCACAAAATCTTATACCAAGGCTACAAAAAACTAACAATCTGCCTGTTAAATAAATTGTACTGGATTAATCTTCAAACTCCTGAGGAAAGATTCCTTCCAGGACTTGAGTAAGCTAGCATTTAGGAAGCTCAAATAGTTCCATAGCATTCTGGAGTCACATCTGTAATTCCTCCCTTGCTTGCAAGAAAAAATTTGCACAACAGGCCAGCAATCAGACCACAAACAGTTGTTAATTCAGAGAAACAAAGCTGAAACATTGAAAATATGTGCTGAAGTTGTAACCAACACAAACCCTTGTGCATGCACCTCTTCCTCATTCTATTGTGATTTCCTTCTCCATCCATTTCTCTGCCTCTCCTAAGCCCTCCCACACTGGATACTTCCAGAATCCCTCACTTACCAACTTGCACCTTCCTTAACTCTCACCCTGGCTTCTGTCTCTCCCTGCCCCTCCATCCAGAAGTCTCCTTCCTCCTTGGAACACAGCATTGTTCCTGTTGTGTTCCAGAATACCAAGCTCTAGGTTTCCCTGTCCCTCTAAGAACACCACACAGAGGAATTCCCCTTTCAGACTATGTACTTTTTGCATTTGCTACCATATGAAAGAAAACATTTCTCCAGTCACATTTCTATATAAAACAGCCCTGTGTTAATCTGGGCACAACTTTGTTCACTTGGGACACTGCCTAACTTCTCACTGGGCTGTCATATCACAGACAAGCTTTCAGGCTCACTTTCCCTGAGAGCCAAAGAGGCAGATAGGGTCAGATTTAGGACACTAGAGAGAGAGCCTTTGCTAACTGTGATTCTGCCCTAATGGTCCTCTCAGTCAAGAGGCCTCCTCAGGTCATAGTGGCCGTTTATAAACAGGATTTTACTTCCATTAAAATTATGCAAATCACTTAAGTTTTGCAAAAAAAGTCCAAAAAATCACCAACACTTTGGCACAGTTTCCAGTGAAAAGGCACAATGTTGTTGCAGCTTGAGAACAGTGAGAAAAGCTTCTGATGTCAGAACTACAGAGGTGGGGAACAGCATCCCCCCAGGACAAAGGCCTCCACACCTCTGGCATACTTCCTTTATGAATTTGTGCTGTAAGCTGCAGTTTCAGAACTGACACATCCCACCCTTTGTGACCCTTCACTGTTCTGCTGGCTGCCTCACTGCAGTCTCAGAGCAGCTGTGAGCCAGCAAGTGGGGTGGAAAGCACCTCTGGCCACTGAGAACTGCACACCAACAGAGACCTTGGCAAAAGCTGCTACTGCAAACTGAGGATGGCACCCCCACAGATAATAGCACAGAAGGGCTTCAGGAAGAGCAGAGTGCAGCTTCTGTTTTGGTAATGAATCACAGAATCATTTAGGTTGGAAAAGACCTTTAAGAACAGGTTTCATTAGGTGTTTTTTGAAGATATTTGCAGTGTATTCTGCACATTTTCCTACCCTTTAAGCAAACAGACTCCATGGCCATAGAGGAAAACCCCTGAAAACTGCTAGCCATGATCTCACACCCTAACAAAATAACAACATAAGCTCCATTGGGATTTCTTTGTTTTAAATGACAGCATTTCCTTTGCAAGCAATCTACAATAATCAGGCTTCCAGAGCTTAGAAATCACATTTTTCTGCCAGTTTTTTCACTCTCCAAGACAGTTTCTCTTCATATCATCATGAGCACTGTTGTTCATTCCCGGACAATGTTATCTTTTGGGACACTGACCCATTTTGGGCCTCTGAGTAAGGCTGAATCTTCTATGGGATAAGAAACTATCCAAACCCCTTCTGAATATGTTGCAAGGCAGACAGGTATTTCTCCTTTGACCTTCATTTCTCTCTGAGAAAATACAAGGCATTTTGTAACAGTTTCAGTGGGCATAAGGCAGGGATTGCAAACAAAAAATCTGGCCTTGTAGTAAACCTTCTTAGGAAACACTGGCCCTTTTTCCCAGAAGAGCATCATCATAGTTTAGTCTCTAGTTTTCTAAAGTTCTGTTTTCCAAAGCTAAAGCAAGACCATCCATGAGGATCAGGTGCTAAAAAAACAGTAAATATTTTAAGAACTGATATTTGGTTGAAAAAACAACTTTGATAGAAAGTACTTCATCCACCTCCCAGTAATACTGAAGCACTCAGTCACACTCAAAGTTGTGCAAAACCAAGGAGAAGTTGAACTAATTATACTCAGTGGAAATGCTCAGTGAGAGTCTCCCAAATCCTGCAGTGCCTAAAGGTGCTGTACATGCAGTATGAATTAAAACCACAGATTTATTTGCTTTTCTAAAGTTGAGGTTACATACACACCTTTTCCATGTGAGAGGATCAGCTGAACTGGAGTAAAGATGGATCCATTCCAGGAAGATGGACTGGACAGTTAAGCCTTGAAAACATGTGAGCCTGCAGCACAGTAATATGAAAAAAGTGCTCTCCTGCCAGTGATTTTTTTTTCTTAAAAATGTTCAATAAAAATGTTGATAACACCACCTCCATCCCCAAAAAGCTCATTCAGAACTGCTGGAATAGCTGTCCATAAAACAGTACAAAATCACCCCAAGCAGAAGCAGATGGAACTTAAATGAAATGGTGGCAAGTGCATCTCACACAGCACTGACAGCATGTTTTGCCTCAGGGTTTATACATTTGCTCACACAAATCCCACCATACCCACCATAAACATTTGAATGGGTTGTAAAGATACAAGGTGAACTAGATAATTTAATTTCAATCATGCCAATCTTCCTCTGCTTAATTTTGCCTCCTTTCTCTCCAATTTGTCAAGTTTAGGCATTTTTAATACATGTAGAATACAAACAGACGTTTTTGGTAAGAAGTATGTTCTTCAAATCCAAATCTCAGAATTTCAAACTATACAATCCTAAGGGCTTGACCCTTCTAAGGACTCCATGCTATATGCTTCAAGAATTCTACTGCTTCAAGAATTCTACTGCTTCTTAAGGAGTCCTTAAAAATGTTTCCATTGTTTAAAATACCTTTCCTCAAATCCCACTTCTTTACCATGGTACTGCTCCCTCTACATTCCGGTAGAAAACTGCTCTCTCTACTCCTCTGCCAATGGTGTGGAACCTACAACAATTAGCAGTTTCTGCTTGTCTCTGCTCATTCTTTACCCCACTGCCAGTTGCTGCTTATAAAGTAGATACCTGTCCAATGATTAAAACAGTTACTCAAAAACAATTAAATGCTATTTTTTAATGGTCATTCATTTGAGGGGGAAAAAATCATTGCATGCTAACATGCTTCATTTGATGCAAAGCAAGAGCATTTTAATAAATAATTCATATCAACAGAACATAAAATTTACTGGCCTAATACGTTTAGAAGCTCAAACACAATGAAGTTGTACATGCACACACATGTACTCAGATGTATTGTATTTTCAGATTCCCACTATTACAATAGTCCTTATCATCTCTGATAGCATCACAAAAGTTCCTGTCTGCACCAGGGTAGAAGACAGATTTCTTGCTAATGCATCTCTCAGTAGATTAGATAAAGAAAAGCAGAAGAGAACATAACATTTACCCCTCACTCTGTAACTTGATCAGTTATGCAAATACAAGGAACATCGAAAAGTAAAGACTTCAGAAGAATTATTATCAGCAGGTCTCTTTCTTTTTAATTTAGGCTGAAAAAATTAGGATTAATGAAGACAGATCTGCAGGGGTCAGTCTATATTTGTATATGTATGTCCTGCAAGTTTTCTCTATATGGCTACAGTTCCCACACACTGTCCAAGAGAAAATGTTGAAATAGAAGCGGTTCACAAATGTTCCTAGCATAAGCAAGGACCTTTGCAATCCACAAAATGCAGAGGCATTTTATAGCATTTAAAAATCATAGTGATAAAATGCTTTATTTGTGGAAATATAAGTCAGTCCATGGATACCACTTGAATTCTGATGTTGAGCAGTAAGATAAGCAGGGTCCACAGGAAAAACAAGCATGAGAGGAGAGCATCAGTGAACATGGGCCTGGGAACAGGCTCTGCACATTGAGCGTGGTGTTTTGAAATCCTCAAAATGCTGCTGAGGCATGAAGCACATGCACTCTACTCCCTACCCCCAAAACAGACTCATTCCTTGTATTCATTTGGCCAATGACCTCAGTGAGAAGAGCATTAAGTCCCTGTTGAAAATGCAGATTTGCTACAGAAACTCTATAAAAAGTAAATCAAATTTAAAAAAAAAATCTCCAAAATGCAAGTGTTTCTTTCATCTGTTCCTGACTTCCTTATTATTTCAGTGTTGGATGTAGAAGAGTAAATAAATCTCATTTTATATCTGTGACACAATTCCCAGCTGTGGTTTCCTCAAGTCCTTCTAAAGCAGCTTTTTGGCAAGTTAAAATGATTTGGCACAATCACAGTCACAGAAAATATATTTTATTCCTGAAAAGATTATTCAAAGTTTAACAGTCTGTAAGAGCATCACATCCACTGAAACTCTCAGAAACCAGAGAGAACTGATTCTCTACTGCCTGGTGTACACCCCTCACACCTTATAAAATTTTCCTCCAATATCTTCTCTTTGGAAACTGCCAGCTTTATTTCAAAAACCAAAGATACAGCAATAGGTATTGTGGCAATGTTCATGGCTGGGACACTTGTTCATGGGAACCCTACTAATACTCTTTTTTTAAGTCTCACTTAGGCTCAACAGCCATAATTCAGGTCTGAGTTTGGACCCTCCTCTGCTGAACCCAAACCACGGCTATGGGGTGAAATCCATTAAAATCCTCCAACAGCTTTCCCACTGGGACTGTGACACAAAAGTGTTTCCATTTCAGTATCTCCTGAATAAGAATTTATTTTTACAGCGCGCCTCCAGCATTTCCCACACACTTACCAGCTGAAGAGAAAAATCCTCAACCCCATTCTGAATTTATCATCACAACACCTGCTCTCTGTCAAAGCTCACTGAGGACCCCAAACAAACCATCCTCAATGGGCTTCCAATCACTTTGCAATTTTGTGTTGCTTTTCAGCATGCCAGGCATATCCCAAACAGCCTAACCCACAACCAGATGGTCAATACACAGGGGAAGACACCCACAGACTTTAAAAACAAACAAACAAATAAATCAGAATTACCAGTATTTAGTGTCTGTTTGTGTTGCAGCATTTAGGCCAGGACTTTAAAAAGTGCCTGAGAGCACATTCACAATGTAGGAACCCACTCCCAACCTAGACTTTATTTCTGCCAACAGGTTGAGTGGGGAGCAGAGAGGGGGAATAAATCTAAAAAGCACTTCCTCTCCCCCCTGTTCCACAAATGCATTATTCATAAAAGCCAGGGCTTTTTTTTATTACCTGGGGATTTCACTTTTATTATGTTCAAAGGACTGTTTCAGAGAGTGCTCACTCCCCTGCAGGCAAATATGCAGGGTTTTTTTACACGGCAGTATAAATTACAGTGAATATCTAAATAATACCAGCAAAACCTCAACAAAATCAAATAGCCAAAAACATTAGGGACAAATTGCCCTTGCACAATTTATTCCATTGTTTGGTGGAACTCCACAGAGAATCTGAGGCCCCTAGTATACTGGATCTAAATTGATTTATTCTTACTATCACAGGGAAAGTCAATAAACTACTCCTTTGCTTAAGTTATACCGACATTAAAAAAAATCCTAAAAGACTACAAAAATGGCTGTTTTTCCTTAACTCCTGAGCTTCTACAAAGAGCTGAGCAACATAAAGATATACGTTGTTATTCTCATAAACCTGATTAGTGAAGACAAGGCATAACCACAGCATAAAACAAAGAGAGAGAGAAAAAACAATGCTTTTTTTACTCTCAACTGAATATATTTCAGATGCTACCTCTGCCTGTTGTAATCACATTTCCAGTCTGAATCACAAATACTCCAGAAATCTATCTTGCTCTGAAGAGCCAAAATATTTATTTTTATTTGACCTCCTACTAGGTGCATTCATGGGAAAACAAATGGATTCTACTTGGGCCATGTCCATTTGTGCCTGTATCCCAGAAACCTGAAACCAGGCCAGCATTCTTCTGATTGAATAAAGCTGAGTTGTCTGGGTTAAATCTGTTGTCAATATGCCTCGCTTATACAGTGAAATAGTTTCTTGTTAAGCAAGACAGAGATTTACTGTAGGCAAGATCCAGACTTCAAATGCAGCAGCATGGAAGGGTGGGATAGAAATGTATTAATTCTTCAAGAAACACCAGATAAATGTACCTTAGTAGGAAGCTCTTTTTCTGTGGATAATCATGGTCTTGAGTCAACAGACTTTGCCTACTTAAGCTATCTCTTGCATCAGAATCCAATTATAGCAAAGCCTACAGAAAACAGGTTTGGCACACTTTAATATTTTGGTATTGATCTAATTTAGCTCTGGTTTCAATTACAACAGGGAGCATTTTATCAAGAGATAGATTTTGTTTGTGGGAATCTAAATTGCTTTTTTTCCTTATTGTCTCTGATCTTACTATCTGAGTACTTTTTCCACACTTATTGCTTCAGTTTTAGAGGTTTCACCCATTTTATTATGAACTTTTTTACAGGAAAGAAATCCAATCCAGTTCTTCTAAGTAATAAGGAGTGAACTCAATACATTTAAAAACTGGGCTGGGGTTTCTGTAGCAACCATTCCACAGTGATGCAACTGAATTTGACATCAAAGAACAAATGTATCAAGTCATCCTGACAACTGAAACACTTGCTTTAAGAAGAATGCCTACATATATCTGGAACAAAGAGGGATTATCCTAAGTAAAATGAGTATTTTATTTAGTAATATATGTATACCGTATCATCCTACTTGAGGCATCTTTTCTCCCATCAATGTGCATAACTGCCACAAAAATTAGCTGAAGCTATCCACAGAAACTGAGGAGAATAGACCGTTTTATTTAGTTTTCAGATGTATGGGAGAATTATCTCATTTTCCATTTAATGACATACAGAAGATATATGGAAGTAATTTTCTTTCTTCCTGCTGAATTTGGCTTTAAACTCTGCAGCTTTATGTCTTACATTCATTGAAGGGAATGTCATCTCTACAACCCAAAATAGTTACACATATTTATAAACTCCATCTAAGAAATTACCCCTGGTTAACAATGTGTACACTTCAGCTACAAAGCCCAAAGCCTGACAACAGGAAAATTTTTCTGCACTATGCTCTCCCAAAATACAAATGGCATATGTTGATAATCTGGAATGTTTGCTGAATTAAAGGATTATGAAATCATATCAGTGATTAGAATCATACTCTGCTGAAGGCAGATAGCTGGAGTGTTGAAATTTCTAAAAAGGAAGCTGTCAAATAGTAGGAAGCAATTTGCAATGATCCATAGCTTTGTGAATAAAATCACAAACCTAGCGCTCTGTTAAGCTCCAAGAAGTGATAAAATTTGAATTCAGAGTTTATAATTCCAAAATGAAGTCCATTTCATGGGCAGCCACAATTTCTAGAAAAATGTAAGACTTCACAGAGATAAAGGAATGTTACAAACTCACTGGAACTGAGACAAAGTTGCCAGTGTTTCTTCAAGCATGAAAAGGCATGACACTCAGGGTAGACTGCTTTTTAAAACTCCCTGTTGGTGTTACTGGATGTGAGGTACAACTGTTCAGCCCTAAAGAGAAACATGCAGTGCATCCCTTTCCAGCTGAACAGCAACAAGAACTGTGCAGTGTTTTAGCTCAAGGTAGCTTCTGCCTGCAACTCCCTTCTGATGCGGAAGAAGAAGAGCGCAGCTGAAAATTGCAGCTTGTGCTCTTGAGACTATTTTGAGAGAAACCCATTAAAAAACAATTCGGGTGCTTTTCAAATGTCATTAGAATAAAAAAAAAAAATTGTTTAGGCTGTAATATGTCAAAGGCTTTCACATCTACAGTGGAAAAATGAATGTGCTCCTGTATAACCAGTGCACCTGCCCTTAAGGCTACAGTTCTTCCAAAACAGGTTCCTGTCGTTAGATGTCAGGGGATCATTACTTGAAAAGAAAAAGCTCATTCTAGTAACAATGGTCGTTTGTGTACAGGCTTCTGATTAGACACACCACTTAAAGATTCAACATTAGTTTTAGCATTCCTGCCTCCTGAACAAGGAAACATCTTTAAATTTGACCCCAAAACTTAAGAACTCAAGCTGCAGTATTGAAAGTGCCTCATCTGCACATAAAAGGCTTCACCCAACAAGCAGCTCTTTCCAGAGAGCAGCAGAGCAGGTACAAGCTGTGGTGTGGCAAAGTAGCAAGAGGCCAGCAAACACTCTGCAGCCGAGTTTCTGACTTAGTTTTTACTATTATACACCAGCCCTGGCAGCTGCTTCTTTCTCAACTGCCCAGCTTCTCTGGGCTGTAGTGACTCAAGGTGTGCACCTCTCCTCAGTGCCATTAGCGAGGGCTGTGAACTCTGGAGTCTGTCCTGCTCACACGGAATCACCCCGGCATCAGGAACATGTCACTGCCTGTTTGTGCCCGGTTCTGCCCGCAGGCTCAGATCTGCAAGGGAAATCAGGACCCTGCAAGGTCTCAGGCAGTCACAGAGCTGTGAAGGGGCATTCCCAGCACCTGGCTGGCTCCATTACAATTGCTGTGGTTGTATCTGTACAAGGAGGGACTTGCCAAGTTTCCTTGTGTTCGCGTTTATTGCTGCCGTGCCCCAGGTAATGCAAACGGCAGGTAATTTGAGCATTTCTGTCCTTCTTCATTTGTGTTCTATGGGATTTCCCCGGCACAGCTGATATCTTGGGCAGCCTGCGGCCTGCTTCATGCACAGACTTTATACCCATCGCTTTTATACCAGGGCTTTTTTTTTATGTCAAAGTAATCCCCCGAACACCGCCCGTCCCGCAGCCCCAGCGGGGAGGTGGCTGGTGGCAGGTCCTCGGGCCGGGCTGCGCTGGCCGGCACGGCCGGAACGGGAAAGCCCTCATCGCTGTCGATTGTTTTCCTGAATGCCTCTGCGAACAAGGGCGAGAGGAAACATCAGGAGCTGGCCGGCGGCCAGAGGCCCGCTGGCGGCGGCGGCCGAGGCGAACACGCTCCGCCTGCGCCGCCGCAGCCGCGGGGTCCCGGCCCGGGGGGAAGCGGCCCTGCTGCGCCGAGCGCGGCCGGCTCCTCACGGCTCTGCGTGCCAGCCCGGGCAGGGCCAGCCGCGGGAAACTCCTCGCCCCTCAGAGCGTTGTTCCGCTTGGAACTAAACCTGCCCGCAGCCTCGGAGTAGAAAAATAAAAGCGGTTTCCTCTCGCACAGGTGTGGTGGGGCCCTGCGGGGAGCACCCCACAACACACCGGGCCACGCCAGGGGAGCCACCATGAGCCCTATTGCCCAGCTCCATCAGGATCAGTTCCTGGCAAAGCCTCCCACAGCAGCCACTGGCTCTGACAGGCTTGGGAGAGGAGGATGAGGGACAGCCAGAGGTGCCGCTGTCACCGCTGCCTTTGTCCACACCCCCACTGCCATGCACAGGCAGTTTAAGGCTGCAGCGTGCCCCCTCCAGCCTCCCAAAGAGCCGTGTCCTGGTCAGCGTCCAGCTGCCCATGGGGCAAAGCCAGGCTAGGATTTCACCTTTTGAGATGGGCACGTTGGGAGCACATGTGAAAGCAGTTAACTGTGCAGTTATTTGGTCACAGGAATTTACATGCTCAGCTGCTGAAGCAGGAGGCTGTATGGTTAACTGGAGATGTTTAATAGATTTGTAGCAATAGGTGGTGGGGCTTTTAGGTCCAGCAATCTGTTCAGCTCCAGACCAAGAAACAGACAGCAAGTTCGTACCTCTAAACCTATTTCCTTCAGAGCAGAGGGGTGAAATCCAATACAGGGCAGAGACAGGACAAGCCATGCTTTACTCTCAAATCCAGTCATCTGTGGGATCAAAACAGCACGTGGGACCACAGCTTACATGCTGCCAGGAGATCACTTCCTCCCACTACCATTTTCCAAAGTTTGGGAATCACCATTTTACAAGCATCAATAACTTGCAAGAAATTTTCCAAGCTCTACCAACAAGATGTTTTGAGTTTGCAAGAAGTTCCATTACAGAGAGAGCTCTTTCAAAAGTAAAAATTAGTGAGATCAAGATAATAAAATAAATACTGCTGACCTAACATTCCTTTGCCAGGGTGAAACACAAGGCAAATCGGGCGTTTCCTACAGCTCTTTGCAAACATTGCTTCTTTGGAAGCGGGATGGATGGAGCAGTGGTCTAGGGCTCAGGACACCTGGACTTCATTTCCAGCTGTGTCACTTTTCTGCTGAGTGACCTTGGGATATTACTGTAAAATGACACTCCAAGAATCTATGAATGAGAAGTGCTGCACAGGAACTAGGCTCTTCTGCCATCTTCCCACAGCACTGACACACAATCCTATGTCACAGCTGGCATTTCTGTCACAGCTTGCTTACAGTCCTAATCCTACAAAGAGTTCTCTGTGGAAGGGCCTTCTTATAGAGCAGTTCTGTTTGCAAGAAATAAGTCCAAAAGAGATGTGTGAAGCCAGAAGGATTCTACCTGGATTTTTAATAGAGTTAAGATCCACGTTACAAATTAAAATCCACAGGACCAAGAGAGCATTTCAATTTCAGGCATATACTCTGTGACATTGACATTATTGCCTGTATTTTTAAGTCCCATTCACAACTGCAGCAATAGAAAAAAAACCCCTATAATGATCTGTGATAACTAGGTCTGTTCAGTCACACGAAAGTACCAGTCATGTTCCATTTCTGTAGACCACTGGGATTTTATGCCATTGAGAACAGTATCCATATGGCTGTAACACCAGTTTTCCGTACTCTCTGGTAAAAGCTTCCCAGAAACCAAAATAAGATGGAGTCTGTTTTAATCCTGCCCTGTTTACACACTCTAGGACACCCATTTTCAAGTAAATCCTTAGCAGAAGCCAGTGAATCGATGTGCCTTATCCTGTAGGACTGAGGCCTCCATTTTAAAATCTTTAAGGGATACTTAACTGAGCTTTATCATCAGGAGAGGATCAGTTTAACATCTGAATCTCCCAGGAGCCATATACATGATTTATCTGTCTGAAGGGTTAGAATCCCATCCAGCCTAGGAAACAGAACCTTGGGCAGGCCACCGGACATTTCTCTTATCTTAAGGTTTGTTAAACACCTACTGCCCAGCTCTCTGAATATTGAGCTTCAAAAAGATTAGTCAGAAAAACCTAAGAATCACACTTATCTGATCCAGCAATATCAAATCCTTCATGATGTCTACCAGAGTGAAATAAACAAACTCTCTTGTAATAAAACCTTTTTTTCTCTTCTGAAACAAGTTCAAGTTTTTCATAGGTTTAGAAAGTATGGTTCTGGCCAAGGCAGATAAGCGACCAAAACAGCAATGAGGGGCTAAATATACAAATATATTGCTTTGTAGATAATTTTATCTATTTGCACTAAGTTATTTATTAGCTGAACATCACTGGCATGTACAAATTTGCTCTAACCAAATCATCTAACCTTTTTTCCGCATGTTTGCCATTGTCCACACATTGCAAAATTCTCAGATGTATCATGAAAGACCTTACAGGCCTACATCTCAAACAGCAAAAAGTCAAAATTATTATGTGCCTTCAGCTGCAACTTCTTCACTGTAAGAGACAATAGGTGCACTCACATTGGGTTAGTAAGTTAAGCCTTTCATTCATTCAAAAGCAAACATTACAACTCATATGGTTCAGAGAACACAAATTCTGAAATTCACTGGTAAAATTCCAGGTCACAATTACTCTTTATATACATGTCTGTCCTGGTGGAATCTGAAGAAGCACACACAAAGAAGGTAACACCCTGTAGGCATAGAAACGTGTTCAGTTCCTTTTTAGGACTCTGACAAAGAATATAGTCACACATGAGGCTGAGTATCTGGATTCTGAGATATCTGTCTCCAAAGCTGGAGAGGGCACAAACACAAGGAACCCCTTGCAGAACATATTGCCTGGGTGGGCTGCTCCTCTGTGGAGTTCTCAAAGTCTCCTGAAGCAGGGCAGGCCACTATCGGTCAGCCTGAGATCTGAGACTCCAAGAGGCATTGGGATCATGTTCCCAAGGCAGCCATATGCCAGATGCAAGATTATATTCTCTAGCAAGGCTGCAGCAATTCAGCAAAAATGCATGTAATTCCAAATATTTCAGCCTCAACAGATCTGTGTTTGCAGACCTTGGCATCACTGGAACGTTTCCAGACAGTTCCACTCCCATCAGCTCCATCTGTCCCGAATCTCTGGATGGTGCTACACCTCTGACACACAGGTACACACAAGATAAAGAGAGCATGTTGGAATGAGGTTACTACCCAAAGCTTCAGGGGCATAAAAAATGGATGTGAATTATTAGATCAGACTTGGATCCACCTATGATGTTCAACAGGTCCTGGCTGACAGGTTCTGCTGGGAAATGATAATAGGCAAAAGCAAAGGGAAGGGAAGGAGCAGAGGTAACTAACAGACTCCTTAGTAAATTCATCCCTGGTGAGGTCATGGAGAAATCACCAAGGCCCTCCCTGTTTGTGGCATATCTAGAGATATCTAAAATAAGATTATATGGAAAAGGCTAAGATAGAAAGAGTTTATATTTTATTAGGAAAGGTAGTTACTTATAAAAACAAAATAAACAGGCAAAGGGCCTTGTGGACCTGCTGATCAGCTCTGCATGTCAAATTAAAAAGGAGCTGTGGGTGTTTCCAGATGAGTTTAAGGAACATCTTTACCTTGAGGCATCAGTGTTTAGCCCCAACAGGGCATTTCAAGTGCCCTTTAATCGCCAGTATGAACAGGGAAGAGATAATGATGAGAACAGATGGGGGGCTAGTTTCACATCCTATTATGAAGCAAACTATATAATCCTTACTCAGGTGGGAGCACAGGCTTTAATTCTGTACATCACAGCAGAATGTGCTGCAGTAAAAGAGAACATTCCTGGCATTATTCTGAAACCACAGTCTGGACCCCATTTGATATAAGAAGAAAATATTATTAAATAAACAAATTTTAAAAGATTGTGAGGTAACTCTATCTCTTGTCTACTAGAAGATTAAGAGGTTGCATGTTGCACTGCAAATAGTACTGCATCTAATAAAAAGCTGGGTTGTTAGCCCACAAATATGGAGAAACAATTTGTTTGACTTGCCAGAGTAGGTAGAAAGGAATAGAAAGAAGGAGAGCATTCTTAACAACTGCTTGCTTCTGTCATTGCAGGGGAGGAAGAATTGCCCAAGGCAGGGATATTTCCTGGTATGGCACAGGGACTTTGATAGTCAGCTGGTAATACATTTACCAGCTATCTAGTTTTCCCAGAAGTGTCTTGACCTGAGCTGACTCATCTGTGTCCCAGGAGGCTGACTAATCATTCTGATTTATTATCCTGTGGCCTGCTAGCCATTTCAGCTCTGTTTACATTGGTGCCAGTACAAAATTTTATACGGGACAAACTAGGTTCTATATAGGCATAGTTATTTAAACTAGATTCAAAACCAAGCAGAATTTTTCACCAAGCATCCACAAAATTGAAATAAGTACAAAATGACATTCTGCTGAGCAACATCTGGGAAAAAAGCTGAAAATTTAAAGGGAAGGCAGAGTTACAAGACAAGCTAATAAGCCAATTAAGCCTGAAGTTAATTGGTAATTCTAGGCATCTTCCAATGAAATTACAAAATTCCAAGGACTGCTTGTGACCTACAAAAAACCCACATGATCATTTTAACAAGGCAGCAATGGAGTGTTATGGGAAGCAATCTCAGTCCTATTAAATGAATAGCTCTTGGTGGTGAGCATATACAAACCATGGTGTGGAAATCAACAGAAAAACCTCTTGGAAAAGCCAGAGAGTGTGGGCCCACATACCTTTGTTTGCACCAAAAACTTGTTCTAAATGAAGCTCTACCCCAAAAAACATACTTGGGATGGGCATAAGTGTGTCAGCTTTGTGTGATACTGTTATCACCTGCAGACTGCAGTCAAGGAAACTTCCACTCATGAGACCTAAAGTAGACTAAGTAGAAGACTCAACAAAGCATGAAAAAAAAATAAGAGAAGGATAGCACAGCTGACAAAGAGACAAAGAGTATTTTCCAAAAGCAGTCTTAAACCCACGTGCTCAGATATACAGTGAGCTAGTACCTCACTAGCTACAGTAGTTTGGCTATTCCCACCAGTATTACATGTGAGATTCCACACTGCTTGTATCTTACTGATTTAAACATAAATTGTGCTCAATTTATTTAATTTTGCTTGCTTTGGAAGCTCAGCTTGGGATCTGAGATTCGCTCTGACAAACTGCTTTCTCCATTTCAACCCACAGTAACAGTTTGTGGGACAAATAAAGGCACTGACAGGTTCTCTGCCCAGAATTTTGTAATGGAGAAGTAGTGAATACCCCACTGTTTCTCAAAGCCAGGCTCTGAACAGTTTCTATATAATTAATTAGTAGAAATGTCACCATCTTGAGTTTCAGCAAATTTACAATACAAAGATGGGATACTGGATTATTGAAAAACGAAGGTGTATGTCCTGTGGAAGCAAGGTCTTATTTTCTTAGCAGATCTCTTGTTTACAAATTAATGTTTAAAGAGAAAAACAAATCCCTTATTTAAAGAAAGTGCCCAAAACTTTTAATCTTACCCTCATTTCTGAGAGAAGTATATTGCTTACTTAAAAAAGTACCGATGCCAACAAATCCCTGCCAGCTGTGCATGAGAAACACTCTTAATTACACTGAACTTTGTAGTATTAGTGATGTTTCCAACAGACATCTTTAGCCACTGATAAAAAAAAATTTTGTATTTCTTCAACTCACTCACATGAAATGGTTGTTTCAAGTGGATCTGTCATTGTGGTTTCCTGGATTTCTTCAGTCTTGTTGGAAAGCTTGTAAATTCCCATGGCTGATAGCAAGCTAAGGAAGGAAATAAAAAATAGTAAATACCACTTCAGTGGTGTAAGTCCTTTTATGCTCTTTTTTGGCTGAGAGTGCATTTCAGGAGATTATTATCTGCTTTTACACAAACTTCAAAACAGTTCCATCTGGGAATCCATCTGTATGTCCATTTTGCACCCTCAATTGAACTCCCACCAAATCAGGCTTCACTAAAGATATATACTGGTAGATTAGTATTTGGCTGAATTAAGTGAGTCTGGGCTGCTAGTTTATTTTACAGGAGCACTTGACAATATCAATACAATAAATGGATGAAGCAACTGGATGGAAAATTACTCTTTAATATCATATTACTTCCTGCAGCTACAGAGCAAAATATGTGAAAGAAACAGTAAGATAAATCAGATGATCTTTTTCCATGTGCAGTGACTGGGTATTTAATATCTGCTGATTTTTAATTGTATTTTTGAAAATGAAGATGTTTTAAACTGAAAACAAAATGCATGTAGAATATATTTACTACACAGAGGAATGTCAGCATATCAGCTCTGTGAAGTTATACCTCTTTTTGCACTCAGCTCATGTACTAAAATTGCTTGTGCTGCTTACTGCCTGTATTGCTGCAGATGAGACCAGAATGCAGCCCAGCACAGCTGCAGAGAGCATGAAATGCAAGGAATATCAGTTACTGACTCCAGTTTACTTTTCAAAAAGCACCTAACTGTCCCATATGCTGTAAACAATCCCATGACTCCTGGAGAACATGAATAATAGTGAAAGAATCACGCCTTCTGAACAGAAGCTTGCAGATTTTGCTGAACTTGTTCC
The DNA here is from genome assembly GCF_023055355.1 of Agelaius tricolor. Lineage (NCBI taxonomy): Eukaryota > Metazoa > Chordata > Aves > Passeriformes > Icteridae > Agelaius > Agelaius tricolor. The sequence goes on from NW_027269272.1 coordinate 10,563,818, forward strand.
AAGAGAAGAAATAGGAAGAAATTCTGAGTAGCATAATGCTGTTAGAGGAATATTGACACCAAGTTGACCCAGTGACAGCACTCAGAGCTGATGAAGAGATTTAAATGGTGCATTCTGGTGAGGGGTTCAAAAGTCAGAAGTCATAACCTAAAATAATTGTGTATACCGGAAATTCAAACTATTTAACTCAGGGTCAGAATAATGAACTCATGGAATTAGTTGCCAGCTAAGAACATGGAAACACTGCAGTCTAAGTGGCTTGGAGACATCTTGGCACTTTTATGGAGAGAGAAGGGATTAAAGGATCTAGTGACAAAACAGAAAAGTGGGGGTTAAGAAAAACTTAAGGGTGGACAAGCCTCTGAGGTCAAGTGGCATTTTCCTCTCCAAACGTCATTTCCTCTCTTTTATGTCACTCTTCCCAAAGACATCATGTCACAATCACTAAAGCTTAGATGAGGAATGGACTCCTACTGGATTGAAACAGGGATGAAACAGCACTATCTTTTCCTCTGCTCCATAATAGAAGCTGCTAACCAACAAGAACAGACTTCTTTATCTATATACAATGACCCACTCAATCTAATGCACCACATGATGTTTTCTCATAGCAGCCTCTTCCTGTAACCTTATCTTCCCCAGTCCCATCAGAATACTACAACTGACCAGATAACAGAATTAAAGTGAAGTAGTCTAATGTCACAACACAGCAAAAACAACTGTCTAATGTACATTTCATTGGTGACACACTTCTTAATCTGTACCACCCAAAACATTTGCAGTATTAGCATGGGCACACCATTTGCAATTGCAAGAAGTATATGGAGCTACTGGTCAATGTTTTAAGCACTAATGAAGTGACAAAACATTAATAAAGGCACTATTTTAGACATATTTGCCTTGTCTTGTTTTAGAAGAAATCCTATTCCCATGCATCAGATACAAAAACATTTCAGTTGGAAAGTACACACATATAGAAAGCATATGTAAAAGAAGGAGCATTTTTGATTTGTCAGGTTTTAAAGCAAGACTTAATTAGAAGTTCTTACTGTTTGACTCTTCCAGAAATGGTTCCTGCAAGTTGACTTGTATATTGTAGCTGCTTTTCTTTGCCTCTCACATCAGTTGACACCTACTGCATCAGTTGAGGCACACAAGGGCTTTTCCAACCAGCTCAGCACTGATCTGTCCCCAGGAACATGTGGGATACTCAGATATTCTGTGGCACTAGCTCAGTGCATTGTGCTATGCCCTACTTTGTTGAGTTAGGCTCCAATCTCTTGGTCTCCAATGTAACTGTATAAACAAGATCAAAGAAGAAGAGTAGGTAGATTATGCCAGGGGTGATGCTCTTTACTGATAAAGAGAATCAGCCCTCTGCTCTTTGCTCTGATAAAGCTGTCTTGGAACCTGACTTTTCTCAACAGCATAAACCAAATCACATTTTCCAGAGCCAGCTCTTCCTGGATATATATCAGTATAAAATCACTCAGCCGTTTCTTTTCCGAAAGGTGTGAGGGGATCCCTTTGCTGATGTTTTGTGGAACACGCAGTTGTATCTCAGCAGACTCAGTAATGCTTACCTGGGTTGTGTCCAAATCTTGCTCGCTGATGGGCTTCCTCACAGGGAGAGGCATGAACAGATTTTGCACCTTTCTAATCCTGAGAAAGTCCCTGGCAGCAGCCTGCCAGGCCAGACAGACAGACAGAGATCCTCCAGGCACTACAGGAGAGCTTGAGTAGAGCTGATTCAGATCAGCAATGAGCCAAGGCAAGAGAGCATGAGGCAGGCCTGCATTCAGGCAAGCGGATTTGTCCAGAGATATAACAAAGAAAAATTTCAATAGTTTTCTGAATTGCAGGGAGCCTAAATGGAGCAAATGTTGAACTTTTGGAACATTTGCCAGTGGTTCAGTTTACATATGGCAGAAAAAAGCTTGTGTCTTATGCATTTTACATAGAAAGCAGCTTTGTCAGCTCACATCCTGGGATGTGGCATTAAAGAACATTCCTCTGATTCTACCCACACAGATAGCTCAATTTCCCCTAATCCCTCAGCTTTCAGTTACCACTAAAACAGATGTCAAAATCTTTGCAGACTATATTATTAAAACAGGTAAACATTTGTTTGGTTTTTTCTCTCTCATCTTCTTAAAAACACTGTAGAATCACACTTTCTTAAAGCATCTCTGAGATGCCCTAGAATTTCAGCTACATTTACTTCTATCCGGTGTCAGTCTGACACCTCTACCTGTCTCTGCAGAATCCCACTGTACTTGCCTCCAAAACTTATCTAGGTTTCATGTAGTAGAGATATTTTATACTTTGGGACTGATAAAAAGATAATTCAAATTATAATTATAACCATTTGCTCTATGTAACGCTTACTCTTTACAGCATAAAGCCATTTTTTTTCAAATGTGAATTTGGTTTTGTTAAACCTAACAAGTTAAACTTAAAGACAGTACAGGAGACAAGTTTCATGTGTGACCTCTCTTCTGCTCTCCAATGACACATCAGTCTCCTTGATCATTCCTACAGATAACAGCAAAACCAACAAATGACACAAGAGAAAAGGACTTGTCAGGGTAGGTGGTGACCTGTGCCACCGATTTCTCTATTAAAGAGATGGGTTTGTTTCTTACTGGCACTTATTTTCTGCTGGAGACATATCAAGGCTTGAAATTCTTGATCTATTTCAGTTTTCAGTCACTAGATCACTCTTTAAACTTAGATTTCTGTGGGGGGATACAAGATTAAACATAAAATTAATCACCCAAACATTTTTTCCACTTGAAAGAACAAAATTTCCTATTAAACATAAAAGATCTTTGATTTACACCTCATGGTCACAAAATGTGTTTTCCACTTGTCTCATTTGGGTACCTTCAGGCTTTTCCAGGGTCTTTTGTTCACTGTTTTTTTTTTTTTTATCCTGTAATTATGCAAGGAGAGCAACTTAACACTGTTGCCCTAAAGATGAAAGCCCTAAAAGAGTGGCATGTTTAACACCTTTCAACCAATCAAAAGAGCCTGAGAAGACAAAGAGAGAGAACTCATTATCAATGTTTTTTGTTGGGAATAAGGAAAGTCACCTAATGACTGTCAACCTTTAGAATTACTTGCTTTGGTTACAGGCTTATGCCACTGCTAAGCCAATGTGGTCTGAATTAAATTCCAGGTAAAACAGTCAGAATCCTTCTGCATCCTTACATGGTCTGACTGTCCCAAAGGGGACAGCCTCTATCTGCTCGCCCAAACACAGATTGCCTGCACTTGGCTCTATACCCAGAGTCTTAAGAAAGTCATTTTAGGAACAATGTTCTAGGTTTCTTAAACACACAATATACATTGGAATAGTTACTGCCAAGGATTAAAATAATGCCTTAGTGATTTTTTCCAGGCACTCCACAATACAGTAATTTTTTCATCCAACAGCCTTTCATGTGACACTTTTATATAAAAATGTTTACAGGAAATAGCAAACTTTCCTTTCGTTCCTCAGGTTACATGTACCCCCATAAAATGCAAATGCTGAGTGAAGTCATTGAACTACCTGACACTTAAAAATGAACACATCCAAGTATCCTGCTTAAGATCAAATGGTGGCTCCCAGCAGCTAAACAGATATTTCAAACACTGGATAACTGATTTTTTCCTGGCCTCCAACTGCCACTTTTAATGGGAAGTTACACAGTGAATCTTTATTAGCAAAGACGGTGGGCCTTAGGGGGTCAAGCAAAGGCAGTTTCCATTTGCACTTGCGCAGCGGGATGCTCAAGCCTTTATCATTGTGCAGACTTCTAAAATTTGAAATGAGGACTGGGGACTGTCACAGAGACAAAACATCCAGGAGCACACAGTCTCACAGCACACCAAAGTTGATGCACTTTGTAGCAGACCTGTAGGAAAGCTGGCAACACCTGCTGGGAAATGCCAGCCAAAATCCCAGAATCTGCTTCTGCAAAGACTTTTCCAAAGAAATGGAAATGTTTCAAATCACTAAAAAACTTCCAGGATTCTCTCTCATCAGAATAGTTCAATAGTAATATTAAAATGTCAGTTGCATGCAGTTTTCCTTTTCTCCCTCCTTTCTCCAAAGTTTTAGGAGGGGTGTTATACCACAAAAGTGAAAGCCAAAAAGCCTGAAAACCAATTTGCAGTGAATGCCTTTACCAGTAGCACATACAGAGAGAGGCACACTGAGCCTCTGGCACAACAAACTTGAAGTTCCCAAAGCTGAACTCAATGGACATGGGCTTGTGACTCCTAAAATTTCTGTGGGAGATGCTTTGGCTATTCCTATGCTGGGCAAAAGACAACACAAGGTCCTCCAACTGAATGGGAGTCACTCATAAGGAAGCAGCAAAGCTTTCCTAAAAAGGACCTATCATCACCTTCCTCTTCCATTCTTGCTGAAGAGATGTCAAAGCTTTGCTTCTCTTCCCTCTGTCCTTCCTTGCATATTTTTCAATCAAATGATTATGTCACAGTCTTCTTTCCTCTCACTAAAGACAAGCATCCAATCCTTCAGCATTCCGACTGCAATCACCTGCAAAAACAATGAACAAGAGCAGCAGAGCACACTTGCTGCTGCTTGGCCAGCAGGTGGGAAGGGTCCCTTCCCTTGAGCTGCACTGGCTGCCCAAGGTGTGCTGTGAGTGAGACTTTGTGCTCATGGCTACTCCACAGCAGCTCACCATGCCAGGGACACAGGTGCTTGTGGGGCAGTGTGTCCTGGCTCTGTGACATGCCAGCTCAAAACCCTGTGACAGGAACAATCTGGTGGGGCAGGAATTTCTTACGCGTCCTTTGCTAGCGGTAGAAATCAATGACAAAGATACACACTGGGTAAAAAGGAGCTTCAGGCTCTCTTCATGTCTTCTCCCTCACTGCCAGCTTTGGGAAGAGAGCAGTTGCTATAAAGAAAAGGAGCTTCATATTTTGCCATGTTCGTTGTCATGGTTTTTTCCCCCTAAGGCCTTATCCCAGTTACTAGAGAAGTAAATTGGCAGGCAAGAAATGCTGGCAGTCAGGAGTCCTATTGCCATAGGGCTGCTTTGTCTCTCAGTGCAAATAGTCAGTGTATTTCTGGTTTATGTTTACCATCAGAGCTGCAGTCAGTCACAGAAGCTGCAGTTCCAGCCTTGCAGCTGCAAGGGGAAATACCACACACTGCACAGAGGAGACTTTCAGGAGGGGATGCTGAGGTGCCTGCTCTTGTGTCTCCATGAGCACACCCAGGGACAATCTGAGGGGTTTGGGAAATGAGGACAGTCTGGTTCTTTCTGCACAACAAATCCAATTGACCAGCAGTATGAAGTATTAAGCATTTCAATCAGAATTTATCAAAAGAAAAAGCTATTTCTTGTTCCAAACCTTCTGCAAGTCAGAATCTGGATCCAGCCTGGATTACCACTTCAAAGCTGATCATCCTAAAAATTGAAATTCAAAACCAAATTAAAAAACACCATAAATAAAATTATCTATAACTGAGACCCACCTTGGAATGTGTTTCTTTTAATGCAAAAAAGATAATCTTGGCAAAGATAGCAGAATTTTATTACTTGCTTTTCCCAGAGGATATACTACCTGCATGGGATGAGCATAATGGAACTCATTCTAATGCTCCATCCAGAAGACAGTCCATGAGAAAATAAGAATATATCTTTTTAATGAGTGCAGCCAAAAGAAGGGTGACTGAGACTTGGCCAATTCAACTTTTCTAAAAGCTTATCCCTTTGTAGTTATTGTAAACTTCATTTCCTTACACTCAGGATACACACCTGACAATCTGACCACACAGCTCCACTGGACTTTCATGTAAGGGTGCGCCTGGCAGGCAGACAAACAAAATCGCTTCAGCTCACATCTCTCTTTCTGGCATTTTTGTCTTTCTTCAAGAATCAACTTGGATAAAAGCAAATCTCTTGAGAGGAAAAATATGCTTCCATTTAGTGAGGAACCATCCTTTATCCATCCTCAGACTGAGAAAGGAGTATCATTGAGCTCTAGGAAAGAAAAGGAATGCATTTCTCTGGGAAGGCAGGAAGAGGAGGGTTTCAAAGAAACATTTGGGTTTCTTTGAAAAGGTGTACACATTTTTGGGGTACAATAGGAAAATTATAACTGCTTTAGAAATGATTTCCAAGAAAACTTACAGCTGTGTACAGGCAAAAGTCTCACTGGGGGAAGAAGAAGCACCGTGGGTTACAGGAGAGGTTCGGAGAAGGCAGCCAGGCTGCCTGGATTCACAGAGGCACTGTCACATAAAGTCACATATGGACAACTGCCTCCCAGCCTCCACTCCCAGATAGAAATAGACCTCTGGGATGTAAGAGGGGAGGGGGCAGACCAAAAAGGCAGAATTACCCTCCCCCTGGCCTGTGCTAGATTTGTCTGCAGGCACAGTCACAGGGTCTGTGAAGCAAGAAGATAATGTGACATGGCAGAGCGTAAAAATAACATTGCTGATTGGAAAACATCAGTGTCCATTACATGGGACAAACTCCTGGGGCTCCATGCAAAAAGGTTTCCAAAGTTCTCTGGGATGGGAGTCCAGATCTTGAAAAGTGGATAGCAAAAAACTTATGGGAAAAAGACAACTCCCAGGTTTATTCAGGCATCCAGAGGGTACTCTGAAACTGCCTGTTACATCAGGCTCCAAAGCAAGGACACACTGAGGTCTCTAACATGTGCATTTCTACAGTAATTAGACCATACTAAAATGCTTCTCTATATAACAAACGAGGTCAGGAGAGTCTGGGTGCTTGGGATTGAAAGAGCTTCAGACATGGATATAGCTGAAAGGAAAGCTATAGCTGAAGGAAAAGCTGCTTCTACACAATCCAAAATAAGTGGTAATAAAATAGTATAGGACAGCTTTGCATGCACTGAATAACAGGTAATTTCACAACTTCCAATACCCATACTTTAGACAAGTTTTTACAAACCAAATTCAATGAGTTCTGTTCAAGGGACTCTTGCAACACCGTGGAGCATGCAATATCCACAGGTATTGCAACATCTAATTGCAAAATAAAGGCTGTTTGCCTCCAAATCTCCTCATGCTCTCCTTCCAGCCAACAGTGACAATGTTACATGACGATGATTTTTTTTTTGAGTTAGTGAGTTGAATCAACTCAGTAGTCATCTGACAGGCACCCAACACCCAAGTCAAGGAAAGCAGCAGAATTGCAAGGCCAGGAGCTAAGAAGGGGAGCAAGAGCTCCCCTGTAACACTGAACTATTAGCACAGCTGCTTCTGGCACTACAGTGCTGCTCACGAGCTTTCAGCTGTCCCCTTGGTTAGAGGCAAGAGTTCTGCAAGTCACTTCTGTGCCCAGGTGCTCCAAGGTGGACAGGAAATCCATGCTGCACCCACCACATGTTGTGGCCACACCTCTAAAGAATCAGGGAGAAGTATTTGTGAACATTTATTGGCACAGAAAAAATACCCCAATTATCTGTGAGCGACAAGCAGGGAGTTTATAAATACTCAGATTCAAGAATCAAGCACAGCAGTTCACTACCACTGACCACAGAAAAGGGGGTATCTTGAAACAACTCAGACAATGTAAGGTTTGCTGGTAGCTCTTTCCTTTACTTTTTGTTCTTAGCTGAGCCCTATGCTCTGACCAGGTTGCACTGCACACTCCCTGTTTTTTCTCAATATATTCTAGCCAACTTCTGCTTTTCCCTCAAACTTGCAGGCCAGAATTACTGGGAGGGGAGCATCACTGTACCTTCTTATAGAGAGAAAAAACACAGCACTGAACCATTTTATGTGATGAAATGAACACAGCCCCTGGTGATCAAAGGAGAAAAACAGCATCTTCCAGAAAGAGCTCAGAGTGGGACCCAGCTGAAGGTCAGAGGGCTCTGGAGGAGCCCTGAATGCATGGCTCAGTGACACAGCCAGGCTGACCTGCTGGCTGGCAGATGCAGAGGGAGGACTTCTGTTCTGACATAATGTTATTCCTCTGTCCCCTGTCCCCTTAACACTTAATTTTGTTTGTGAAGTCTTACAAATTAAGTAGGTTGAACAAGCCATGGTGGACCACCAGAGCTGCTGTGGGGAAAACAGTGGGGAACAGGAAGGTGGAAGGAGCAGGATTGATCTCTCTCACCTGAAAAATTGAGAAACATCATCAAACTGTGTGACTTCTGGTGGAGACTATACTGGGTCTGTCTTTGTATCTCTGCATGGTTCTGTCATTGAGCACTCAGACACTCTCAAGAAAGAGTGAGAGGAAGAGGTTACCTGATCAATCAAGTATTTCCTTCAGCTGCAGCTCTTTTTCCTACAGGAAGCTCTGGCTTGTATAAACCACTCAAGAAGCAAACATCAAAGGACTCCTCTATCACTTAGTCAGGATAATAGACTGTACTTGAACTCTACTCAGTGAAGTGAAACTTCTTAAACTGAGAGCTGGAGTTTAATTTGTTATTCCTGGCAAACTGCCCAAGAGGAAATGGATCCAGGGCAGAAGTTTGTTTGTTAGATAGCAGTGAGAGATTGACACTTTTATAATAAGCCACAAAAGCAGGGAGAATAGAAAGAGCTGCTGAAACTACTGATTTTTATAAGATCTGCTCTTAATGCTGCATCAGTTACAAGATCTCCTTTTAGTAATTGTCAAATAATGGAAATAAGAGACCATGAAACATCAGTAAGAAGGATTTTGAGCAGACATTCTGCACATGTGGCTGATTCAAAAGAATAGGAGGAAAAAGCACAAAATCAGCTGCAGCAGGTCCTTTACAGACTGGAATCCTTCCCCAAAGACACAAGGTACTGATTGCCAGTCCTGTCCACACCTTCAGCACATTACATGTCCATAGCCTGCCCACCAGCATCAAAAATGTACTGCAAGGAGCTCTCAGTGGTTAGATAAGGTGGGTTACAACCCAGCCACGATCCCACTCCTGTGTGTTGTCCTGTAGTTCTGCTGCCTCTGTGCCTCAAGATATGGAAGCTCTGATCAGATACAGACCCTCTGCCCTACTGTGGCACAGCCTCAGTCACACCAAGCCCCAAAAAGCCAACAGGAAATGTGACCTGTGGTGAGCAGACAGCAAAATGGTTTCACTGCACTGAAATTCTTTGCTATGTTTTTCAAAACAACCAACTGCACCTGACAGACACACCTTAAGCAAAAACATCACATGAACATTACCCAGTGATCTCTCAGGTGAGCTCAATGAAGATATCATCTTCTAAATAAGAAACCCAAAGTTCCTTTTTGACTTCAGGATATATAAGTGGTACCTCTTTATTATTTATTAACAGTAAATGCATTCCATGGTAACACATACCATTTTGGAATCTCCTTTACTGTCAGTAATTTACAAGCTGCATTAATACAGACAGTTCAAACTAATGAATGCTGCTAACAAGAGCAAAGCAGTGCATTTACCATAAATACCAAGAGACTTCATCCCTCCAGGCAATTTTTTAAATATTTTTTTTTTACTTCACTCTGCCTGGAGCACAGGTTAAAGAGCATATTAGGTATATACATTTAAGAACAACTACAAATATTAAGAAATGCTACTGGGCACATTTGGTAGTAGCTCTTCTGAAGTTCCTCGCACAGATTTTGCAGTGTGGAAGAATTCTAAATATTGTTATACCTCTTTCCTTGATATTTTGTTCCTTTGGCAAAGCATTTTATTTGGAAAGGCTTTGTCTAAAGGTTAAACAGTCCCTATGCAATCTCTGAATGAAAGAGAAAAGCATGTTTAGATGTCTGGTCCCAACTGCCAGTGTCCCATGCCTGCCAAAACTTCCAGCCTGTGTGGACACTGGCAGCTCCCAGAGTACATTTGCCACCAAGTCCTGTCCTTCCATGTGGACAAGGCAGAAGTTGGTCCACCCTCAGACCCTGCAGAGATGCAGCAGAGAGTTTTCAGCTGCTTGGACCGTGAATGCTGTTGCAGACATTCCTCATCATTCAAAGAATAAATAGCAGCACACATGGAAGTCTCCCGTGGATCAGTCTGAGGCCAGGAGCAGCCCAGCTGACCTACACTGGCTCTGCCATACACCACAAGAACAGATACAAGGTGAACGTTGTCCAAATACATTTCCTGTTGTTTCTGCCTGGGTCTTGGTGAGGTTGTCTCTTGGGAAGGAAAAATTAATCAATTAACATTCATCCATAATTAAGCAAATAGGCTATTGGAAAGATTTAATAGCAAATAGCAAATAATGATTTTCATACCATAAGAAGACAAAAAAGAGAAACAGGAAAGCATGAAATCATAGTCTGGCTTTCTGCACAACAACCACAGAATAAATCATATGCTGTTGATACATTGCTTTCAGATTCTCACCCAATAGTTATTATGACCAAACCTACAGCAACTCTGTATGTAAAAACAGAGGAATGAGGCTGGTGGAGACTGTTTGGTTCTCAGAGCTAAGATAGCTATAAACAGGTAACATCTTCACCTTTAAATTAACAGTTTTAGCTAATTGGGCTGTCACTTTTTCATCTGCAAACCACTAAGCATTTGCCTCCTAAGCTCAGGGAAAAGGCCTCCAGAGACTGTGAGTCAGTGAATGAAAACTGTTTTGGGTCCCATGGCAAAGAAAGTACTTTGCTCTCAAAAATAGATACATTTCTTGTGGGAAAAAACAGCCCAGCTCCTTCCTCTCCCATAGATAACAATGTAAAATGTCAGACACCTCCCAGGCTCCATTCCCAGGAGATCAATAGCATTGCAGTCATTACTTTGGTGGGTTTTTTTCCTTAAAGGTTAATTCATATCTAACCAAAAATTGTGACCCAACAGTTCACTGCTTATGGGAGCATGAGGTGTGGAATGTCAGGCTGCCAGTAGTGTTGAACTGCTACAGCTGCAAAAAGCTACAGCAGGATTTGGGCATTTGGAGACACAAAACTTGGCTGGGAGGCAGGTAAGGATTGGATGCCGGGGAGCAGGCAGGGCCTGTGTTCAGTGCACAACAGTGAGAGGCTCCAAAGCAAGGGGAGGAGGTTGCATGCAGGGAACCTCCTGCTTTCTTGTGTTTGCAGCAGAAAGCCCATGGGATGCATTCACTATGTTGCCAGTATGTCCTCTGCAGGTTTGGGGCTGCACAGTGACAGTAGAGCAACGTGGACTGAAACCCTAAAGATCACTCAAGGATAAAAGCTGGTCCATGTGCACCTTTTTAATGCAAAGGCTTTCACCCAGAGGGTTTGGTGACTGCAGCACCTGGGGCCCTGGCACAGAAAGAGCTCTGCCAGAGCCACCAGGCCAGAGCCCTGTGCTGCTGGCAGCCCCTGCTGCAGGGCACAGCAGCCTGGGGGCTGAGCCCTGCTGGGAACTGCACAGAGGGTCTGCCAGCAGCACTGCCACCCCTCTGTGTCACAGCCCTGCATCAGGCTGCAGCTCCTCAGGAGTCTGCTCACCCTCAGCCCTGCTGGGCCCCTGCACTGCACCTCACACCTGTATTAACTTTGTGCTGAGATTGTAGGCAGCCACCCTAGGGCAGGGGCAGAAGCAAAGACAGATGTGAGATGCTCCCCAGAGGTGATCCTGGTCCATTATTCTCATTTCACAGGATAAATTCAACACCAAATAGTGAGGAAAAAAAAAAAGAAAAAACAATCCCAGACAGGCAGTTAAACTGAACCCCAGGCTGTGCAGTACCACAGCAGGCTCCACAAAGCTCTTGTAGTCCCAGAGGAGTAAGAAAAGGGGGAGGAAACATCACAAGAGATGACTTTGCTTACTCACATCATTGGTGCAGACACACTTGTTTACATTTGATTGGCCTCATCTAAACTTTGCTGGAGGTTGACCATAATATTTACAAGCTGAAAGAACAATTATGTAGCTGAGAGCAGCTAAATGGAACAAAACAAAACCAGAGACACAGAAATCATGTCATTTGCTAAAGTCAGAAAAACAAACTAAGCCATCAGACCACACATCTGCCTCACGCTATATAAATTTACACTGTGGTACTATTTGTGCAGCTTTACTGCAATATGGATGTTCTTTGAGTTTATAAACACTTACAGTGCTTATGTGCTCCATGTACTTATTTGTACCATAAAAATTTATATGGAAGGATATTTCCTATGCCTCGTCTGTTTGTTTACAGAGTCCACCTTTAAAAGACCAATATTCTTCCCTCTGGGGCCTGTTTACAGCCTGCACCTGTGATGGTTTCTTCAGTTTCAACCTCTTGGGCTATATTTCTTACATAACTGTTTTCCCTCTTTCAGACACCATTAATCATCCTTCTGTCAAGATCTTCTTCCCACACCAGGCTTTACTGTACATTCCTTGCGTTTTTGTACCATGATGTCAGTCCAGAATGGAACAAAGATAAGAATTGCTCAAGATTTTCCTTCAAATGATCCTGTTTCTACAAAGCTATATATAAAATAAAACCCTCATATTCACCACGGAATTTGGAAAGGACCAGGCTTGGGGATTTGTGATTTTCTCATATTCCATACCCGTATTTCTTGAGAACTAAATGCAAAATTATTTTGGAAAAATGAGTGCAGAAGTATGGGGACCAAAGCAAGCACACCACAGCTTTGTAATCAATAGTAGAGCAACTAGGCAAGTGTGTCAATTACACTGCAAATGTTTTGAAAATAGTTTGTCAACCATGCTTGAAAAATTATGACTTTTTTTTCACACTTTTCAATGTTTGGAAAAGTGAGATTGTTGCATGCATTTAACACCTTTTTGCCACTGCAAATGATTTAGAATGACAAGAATAAAAGAGTGCTGAGATGCTACTTCCATTAATTTTCATGTTTCAGAGATAGGATGGACTCCAAATTTTTAATTATCATTTTCCTTTTATGAAGGAAAGCAAACCCTATTAATCTGTCAAATCCCCATTCCTGGGCAAGCATTCACCCTACTGTGGTTTTATTGGACTCAAGAGTAGGTAGCTCCAAATAAGTAAAGATCTCTGCCTTATTTTGTTGTAACACTAACACCATAAAGAGTAAAGACTCCACGTAATATCACAACAAAGCATCAGAGGAGCAGTGTTGTAACATATCTGGCTGTCAAGTATCAGCCTATAAAAATACCCAGGCAGGTCTGTTCTTCTCTTGGAGTGAAGAAGAGAGCTGTTCAAGCAGAACAATATTTGTTTTATTGACAGATTTTACTGTTATCTGTTACCCACCAGTGGGCCCCATTTGCAGTTTTCATCATAGAGTAATTGCTTATTAGAGACATTAGCAGGTTGTTTATTTGAAAACTATTATGCTAATAAGAAACAATCATATTAGCAAGGTGTGCTCTTTACAACTTTATTTGTTTATCCTCAGGGACTAAACTTCTGAAACCTCAAACCTTTTGTTACATACTGAAAGATTTGGAAGTAAAATATCTGAAGTTTTTTTTTCATGTCTGAGAAATTTGTCCAATAATAATCAGTAGTTTTATTGCTATCATAAATAACAGGAGCTGCCTCTGACAGAAAGATGCTCACAGGATTGAAGGCTATTCTGTACACAACCATTTACTTGCTAAACAGTCTGGAAAAATTATGTTGCTGCTGTATTTGCATATTTTCTTATTATAAATGTTACCATAGCTAGAACATATCAACTTTAGTATATTATTAAGCCCAAAGGGAAGGAAAAAACTGATTGTAGCATAACTTCCAAGGCTCTGGGAAAGCACCTGTTTCCCTTATCCTTTGAGCTTTAGGGGCTTTTTAACCTCAGACTCACCAATAAACTCCCTTAATGATAACTTAGATGGGATCAGTTATATTTACACATCCCAAGATTCCTAACAAACCAATAAGTACTTACAGCACAATTTCACTCCTGCAAGAAAATGCTTTCACCATTGGCACAGCTGAATTTTTTGCTATGCTGCTGCTGCTCATTATTTTGCTGTGCCAGGGGTATTTGTGCTACACACAGTCAGGCAAAAATTTAGAAAGCAGTCTTGCAATGGGTAGTGCCCACAAGCAGAGTAGAGTTGCAGATTCCAACCTGACTGCATAGCAAAGCAACAAGACATTATTATTTCTATTCCAGTAGCACACAGACCCAAATTTGGATCACAGCCCAATGTGATTAGGTGCAGTGTAAACACATAAGTAAATAACATCCCAAACCAAGAGGATCATACATATAATGATGACAAAAAAAAGCCCCAAAACAAACCAAAAATCAGGGGAAAAAAAAAAAAAAAAAAAAAAACCAAGCAAAAAAGGAAGAGCAAGCAAACCACAAAGCAGGAGAAGAAAAAAAGGAAAGAACAACTTGCATGGGGACTGACCAAACACAACTCAGCTCACCTCTTGACTGTGGCTCGCTTTGGCAGCCATTGAGTGGAGGATGTGGCTTTGGATTAAGTAATCAGACAAGTCTGTGTAAAAATGGAAACAGAATAGGCTGGATTTTGTTATGCAAAAATATAGATACTAAGCACTCTAAGTATCCTAGTGTATTTCCCTTCTCCCTGTTTCTATGTACATACAAACCTGCATGGATGCTCGTGTATGACTCATGATGAAGTTAATTAAATCCTATTGCAGTGTAAGTAACAATGCAGGGAATCAGACATGTTGTATCAAAATCACATGTGTCTGTGGGCTGAAATCCAAATTTTGGAAACTTTAACTGTTGAAATTGAGTGAGCACACCCAGATACTACCTGAACTTTCACTTCACTGACTCCATATGAGGAAAGAGGGGCAGAAGGAGGTGAATTCCTATACCAAAATTAAAACTTCTTGCAGTAGTCTCTATAACTGTGTAGGCAAGCTGTAACAGCAAAGAAAAGAGAAATATTTAAAAGGCACAATGTTTTTTTCTGGAGCCTCAGCCACTCTCCAGGAAGGAGACCTGTCACTTTACATGATACTTTACAAATCAATGCTTACTTCAAAACATGGGAGATCTTGCTTCAGTACTGCCTTTGTGCCAGAAAATTCTCTCTGAGTAAGGGCTGTTTCACTTCATAGCCCGTGCAGAGTTCCTAGGGCTGAAAGCTCAGCTCAGTATCTGGGTGCCCTTCCAGCCAAGCCCCTGCTCTGCCTGC
This sequence comes from Agelaius tricolor, assembly GCF_023055355.1. Classification (NCBI taxonomy): domain Eukaryota; kingdom Metazoa; phylum Chordata; class Aves; order Passeriformes; family Icteridae; genus Agelaius; species Agelaius tricolor. Next base: position 10,578,866 of record NW_027269272.1, read on the forward strand.
ACTCAGCCCCCTCAGCAATGCCAGAGGATCCCATCTGTGCCAAAGGACTTCCCTGCATCTGGAGTGGCAGGATAAAAGCCAGCTTTAGACAGCTGAGAGCACACAAGAGCATGTGATGTAGTCCCACACTTTAAGAGACCATTTCAGCAACTCTTTAAAACAGGCCTGTGCCCAGTAAGGTTTGCCCTTTGAGCCTTCAGTGTAAATTGCAGTGCATTCTTCTCATGTATGCTTCAGCAGAATGCCAGGCTCACAACACCCAATCCAGCAGAACAGGGGTTGGACAGTCCCTTCTTATCTTTGCCTCCCTCAGATTTTGCAGGCTGCTGGTTTCACCCTGCCAACACACAAGGGTGACAGCTTTCCAACCTCTTCCTCAGCTACTTACATCAGCTGGCAGAAATTCTTCAGAGATGGCAAGAGGGCTGGATATTTACAAGTGGTGTTTATTTTTCTGGAATAGCATATGCAGCCAGCTGCATGTTCTCTTCATCAGAAAGTCTTGTGATATGAATACCCTTAAGCCACTCTCCTGCGTCTCTTGTTCCTCTTGATCAGCTTAAAAAAAATTAAAAAAGAACACTATGCCACTTCATGGTGTGCTCTTCTTACAAGCATGATCCCATTTGTTAGCACAGAGAGTATGGGATGGCTTTGAGAAGAGCTCTCTTTCCCAGCAGGTTTATATTTGAAGGTGACAGTAATGAATGGGATCAGCCTGTTTCTCACTTGCAGGGGCTGAGTCTCAGGCTGGAACAGGCAGTGCAGAGAGGAGGATTTGTGTCCAGTTGTGCTCCAACACCACCATGGCTTTAAGGCCCTTCTCTCAGACTCACCCTTGCTCCAGGTCATTGGTAGGAGAACTTGCATGTGAGGTTTGTCTTGGTTTCCAGCCTAAATCTACTGACTGTAGTTCTGCTCACAGTCTAAGAGAGGCCTGTGCTGGCTTCACACACAAGTGACTACAAGGGAATAAATATCAGTGATGCCACAGTAGACAGGAATAGATGAGCTGAGGTCTTATCATGTACCCAGAAACACCTGAGGGAAGCAAAGCCAGGCTCAGGCAGCTCCAAAGCCCTGCTCTCCACACTCCTGTCACCTCCCCTTGCAGCTGCACTGCCTGGGCCCTACTGCTTCTGCACAGGGTGTGACAGAGGGGACACCCTCCAGCTCACACAGCAGGGTGACAGCACCTCCTCACTCTTCTGCCTCAGCCCTGTGCAGTTGTTGGGAAGGAAGTGTCCCCAGAGACACTGCCAGTCTGACCACCAAGTTCCAGGTGTAGAGAGAAATGGAAGCACTACATTTCTGAACAACTACAATGAGCCATCATGTCTCAAAATTGCCATTTTAATTGTCTCCCAGCAAAGTAAAGCTTGCTGGGAAAGCATTGCTGAAAATAACTTTTTTTTCCTTCCACTCTTTCCAATATTTTTTTTCTTCCAGTTTTGCTTGGTTTTATTTTTAGCCTGGTTTTAGTGTCCAGCAGGAACACTAGAAGAGCAGAAAAGGTGGGGATTTTTCTTGCTGTTCAATGGGACTGAGCAGCCCCAAACCTCTCAACTCTAGTTTTGCACTACTGCCCTGCCTTCCTCTTGGGGATCAATGCAGCAGCACTGTTTGTGTTATGTGCTGGATATAGACTTAGTTCTCCTCCATTCTGCTGTTCCTGCAACTCCATCAAATTTCCACTGGGTATTTGAAAACAACATTATATATGTATATACACACATACACACAGACACATAAAACAGAGCTCTTAAAAAGAGTTTACATCCTGGGAGGAAGCCAACATTGATTTCTTTAAATTCAGAGTAGCTCCTGACTTCTGAAGGAGTTCATGTGTCTGAGAAGCAGCAATGGAAATTTGTCTTTCAGTGTTTCTGCTTACCATTCATCAGGGTTCTGGAGTACATTCATATCTTCGTAAGCGCCTGGAGAAACTTCACTAAAAAGTCTTGTTCCCAACAGCAAATCTGTAAAATTGTCTGAGGGACTGACTGACTACAGATAGAAGTACCACATTCATTGCTCCTTGCTCCTCAGCTCCCACACAGCAGCACTGCTGCTAAAGCCTCAGCATTTCATCCACCCATTCACCTGTCACAATGCAGAATGAGTCTGTGAAGCATTAGTATAACACAGGAGCTCCCAGGACTAAGGAGGAATCTGGCACAGATGAGACAAGACCGTCTGGGTGATGGCCTGTGTGGTGAGAAGCTCAGGTAGTGAACACACTGCAAACCTGCAAACATGCTGCCCATGTCCAAGGAGAAGAGGCTGCTGCCATAATCACCTTCTCTGTGAAAATATTCTGAAATGACAGCATCAGCCTCTATATTTGAGAGATAAACTATCGAGTTTCTTTAGCCTCCCTCAAACTTTATCACAGACACAAAGAAAATGAAAGATAACAAAAAGAAATCTATCTGAAAAGCCATTTATTTTTATCAGCCTGGACCTCTAGGACAGAGTTCATGCAATTTCTTTTCTGCACCATTCCCCTTCTTGGAGTCATCACACTTAGGCAGTAAAATGTCTAATTTTAGTAATTGTCAAAAAAAATGGCAACTCCTGTGTTTCTGAAAGAGTTGAATATGGTGTTAGGCTAAGTTACAATCTGGCACCCAGGTCAAGCTGGGGTTTTTTCAAAATCAGAATTGCTTAAAGACAGCCCCCAGAGATGGAGCACAGATACTTGACTTGAACAAACTAATCTGAAAGAAATATATTCAAAATTAATGAGGTGGTTGATGAACTCCCAGGACAGAAATGTCCTTTGCCCTTTGCAATAAAAACAAAAAGTCATGAATACAACAAGGACATTTATATACAGGGGGTGATGGTGACAAAAGCAATTAGGAAGGTTGGATTTACCTTTGCTTGCTTCTACTCCTATAACTGTCAGAGTTTCAGAGGAAGGGGATCCTTGTCCTGTTTTCCCAAATGTCTGGGGCTCATGATTAAGAACTCTGCATGTTGTGCTCGGCAGCAGGGTGGTTTCTCCACACTGAAATCTTCCCAGGGCAACCTCTGGCCACCATTTCTGCTTCCACCTGCCAGGAAAGTATTGGCCCTGCAGAAACTTCTGCAAACAAACCCTCTCAAACAGCAACAGCCACAAGTGAGCGTATTATAAATGGTAAAGGAGCACTGAACTGTTCTTTTCTAACCAGAAAAAGGCTGCTGTCAAGTGATTTAATTTCCCTGCTAAATTGTATAGTAAAAAAGAAATTGCATGTAAAGACCATGTGACTGGGAACGAAAAGCCTCTTGTTGGAAGCTTTCATTTGCCCTTTATCACACTGTTTTGCTTCATATTCTATAAATAGCTCATGTGCACTGTTTTTCCTTTTGGCCTCATAACTATGAACTGGTTCCTCACTGGCTTTGCAAAGACTGAAGAAAAAATCTCTGGAGAATGCTGTAAGCAATTGATAGAAGCTCACAAGTGGATTAATTTCAAAACAGGGCTCAGTTGGCACATTTAAAAATATATAATAATAAGAGCTGTTTGTAATAGATTCATCTCCTTCTGTAGCAGAAATCAGGAATGGGAGTAGCTTGGTTTCTGCAATCTGATTTTAGTTACAGTTAGGCTGCAATTTATTTTTAGTAACAAACTGTTTCCCCGAGACAGATTTGGCTGCTCATTAGCATTGGGAGTCTTCTCTACAAAAAATATATTGTGATATTTCCTTTTAGCTTTGACTAGACCCACCCATTTAAACATAAACTCCATTCTGAAGATTTGATTATCCATCTTGTCATTGACAGATGATAAAGATACTGAAAATCAGTTGTCCCTCTTCCCTAAATGTTTTACTTAGTATCACCACACAGTTTTCCTTTAAAATGGCAAGGAAATCTGTTAATCTGCATTATGAGCTTAATGAAAGAAACATAATTGAAAAATTGTTGTAATGAAAGAGAGTAAAATACCAGTTGTGTTGGATTTGTGATTTTATACCACTCAACTACTTCATCAAAACATTGGCTGGGGGAATCCTTCACAGTGACTCCTCTAGATGGGTTGATTGGCAGGTTGGGATCCAAATCATTGCCTTCACCAACTGATCTTTCCAAAGAGAGTTTAATCTGCTTTGCTTCCCATTTCATCACTGGTGTCAGCTGCAGTAGCAGCCTGGTTTTACTTACTAATCAGTATTTTCCAAGCCATTTTTTCTGCTACACCCACCCAGGTAACCTCCAGGCAGGCAGACTCCTAACACTCTGATTTCCAGCACCAGAAGAGCCAGCTTTGGTCAGGCCAAGGGCCCCTCCTGCCTCCCTGCAGCAGGAGGAGAGCTTTTAAGCAGCTGAGGCCGTGGTGTTTCATGGCTTTGAACGCCTGTTCTCCAGATGTGCTTAGCTGGGCTGATTAAGGGTTACCCACAGCAGGCAGATTTACTTCGGCTCACTCCTGTGGAGGATGAAAATACCTCCCCTGCAGCACACCACACATCAGGAGATGGCAAACCTGACACAGAGCCACGTCTTAGAGCCATGGTCCTGCAAAGCTCAGCTCCCTGCTGCACCCCACATCCTGGGGTGAAAGTAAACTTGTTTCTGCAAAATATTTGCTTTAGTAAAGATGAACTCTACCAGGTGCTCAAAGGAGCTAATTCCAAAACTGGCAATGTCAGAGTTCAGATGTGCCACATGGCAGATTTGGAGCACTGTGGGTTTGGGGTTTTTAATTCTTTAGCTCCCTTAGCCACTATTAACAAGGTGTCATGGTTAATTTAAATTATTTTCAAGATAGACAAGCTATTGGAGTGGATTGCGATCAATGCCTCACTAAAGCTTCAACCACTGCCATGTCCTGATGGTTCAAATGTTACATAGAACTTGTAAAATTCAAAGACCACTTCTTTAAACTTCTTTGAATTACCAAAGGATATAGTGCATTTCCATTACAGAAAAAGAAAGGAGGACACTGTTTATTTTTGTCCCTAAGGACACTGTTTATTTTTGTTATTTCAATTAGTATTTTCATATCTAATAACAAGAAATAAACCCCACTTTAAAAGTATGAATATAATCTTAGCAGTTAATTGTCATGGCATTACAAAAATACCACTGAAATGGGTATGAAAATTGCTCAGAGCAATTTGTAGAGCCATTTCATAAACCAGGGAGTGCAACAACTCCAATTCATACATGTTTACACACAGAGCTTTCACATATTTACTTGATTTTGGCAATTATGTCAGCTGGAGAAACATAATTTCCTGATGTAAAGGGCTCAGACTTCATAGATTTTTCACTGAAATCATTCATATATTTTTCACTGAAATCACAGCAGCTGATTCAAAAATTCTTAACCCCCTTCTTGTAACTAACCTTGACCGTTTGACCCTGAGAGGTTTAACAGCTAATTGCCTCTTTGAGGGAGGGGTCTGAAAACGGATTTCAAAGAAAAACAGAGATCGTTTTATCTCTGACATTAGTGTACAAGTAGGCAGTGGCAACCTTGTGCTCTGGGTTTCCCTTGTTTCAGCTGCCTCCATCCCAAGAGCTGTTACTGGAGCAGGAATGTGGGTGCTTAGCTCGCCGGTGATGGTATCTGTGCAGCACCACAAACGGCCCCACATTCTTGGCATATTTGGTGGCCTGCATCAGCCCCGCTCGGAACAAAAGCTCTTGTTTTGGACACATCACTGCAGACTGTTGCCTGATCCAAACTGTCTGCCTCCTTCTGAACTTCCAACCAGAAATGACAGATCCGTTTGTAGTTTTTTAACAGACCTAGCCTCAGAAAACCTATCTGACACTGCCTAGATCGGAGCTGCCTTTTGCATCCAGGGTTGTTTTTAACTTACAGCACATTCTCCACCTTAATACCCAAAAGACAAAAATAATTTAGACATAAACTTTAGCTGTGTGAGGATTTTACTTGAAAAAAAAATTCAAATATGTGCAATGAACACAGGTGTAAGTGCTGTTTGAAGGACCATTGCAAACACTAATTAGGAAGCTGCATTCAGAACTGCACCAGGCAGTTTCACTGGCATGTCTGGATATTCAGTGTGGCCTCTCTGTGAAGAGCCCTAGCATCTCCTGCAAAGAAACAGCATCTCTGTGTGCCCATCCCCAAGCTGCAGTGGGGTAATGGTTAGCTCTCATGGATTCCCTGTCACAAGCAAAAGGGAACAGAAAGGTGAAAACCTCAGATGCAGGGCTGGCTATTTGCCCTACTTGCTAGGCAGACAGTTTTGGTAGGAATAGAGAGTAGCAATTCTATTTTGAGCAGTAAATGGATAAATTTAATCCTCAACTATCAAGGCAAAGCATTCCTTCTCAGGAGAAAAAAAAAATCTTTGAAGAAATCAGATTGAAAGGTCCTTACATTGAAAGGTCCCAAAGTAAGAACAACCATCTCCATGTCCTTTCTCAGAGGTATTTCACTCACCCCTGCCCTTTAACATCATCACATGTCATAATCACCCAAGCAATCTTTGCCAGTACTTGCTATCCCTGATTTGGATAGTTGTTGTTTTGGGTTTTTTTTTTCCCTTTAATGCTTTCTTTTGATATTTTTTGCTGCAATTTAGTTCACTAATTCCTGTTCCAGCTTCTGCAGGGATTGGACTCTCTCTAAGCATCATACTGCTCTTTACAGCAGCCTTTTCTGTATTTGAAGACTTTTGTAGTTTTTCTTCTGGTCTTTGATTCCCTACACAATCCAAATTGTTTCAGGCTGCCTTCTAGGTTTGTTTCCTGTTTGTTTGATCATTCCCACTTTGGAACCTCTCCAATCAGCCCACATCATTCTCAAATCTACCAATCATCTTGGGATGTCCTCTTGGGATATTATTACCACATATGAAATCACGTTTTCCCAGTCAGGTTTTAAAATGACATCTATTAAGCTGAGGGTTGTGTCTTCAGTGCACAGTTAACTTGAGTTATTTGCACTTGAGTTAATACCTCCCCAGTCAGCCTCACATCAGAGTCCCAGGAACAGGGAAGTGAAGGGAATCACAGGAAATCATCTCATCCATATCCCACCTCTGAGGCACCATCAAGTACAAAATTTCTACAGTCTTTTTGAAATACTCCAGCAGCAAAGCCATCATGACCTCCCTGGACCATCTCCATAGGAAAAATTCTAAATCCTGAATACCCATTTACCCACTGTGTCAGTCAGTTGTGTGCCCACTTTACCACATAAACCCAGCACAGTCTGCCTTCAAGAATATCATGTGGGATGGTGTCCTAGCTTGTCTTTGCAATAAGGTTCTACCAAATCTACTATGCACAAGTACAGAGTGGCATCATGATAATGATTTATCACATTGGTAAAGACAAGAAAGATTTTAAAAGTATCATCTAGTTCTTTATGCCATTATTCATTTTTAATACTAAATAAGCATTAAGATTCTCTAAATTCTCCATGGCTTCCTCCCTCTCAGCCTGCATTTTCAAACGCACGTCATGCATTTATCTTCTTGACATCATCAGGAGACTCCACATTTCTTAGAGAATGGCAGATAAGTAAGCATTTGCAAATTTTTCATATTATAGGGTATTGTATCAAGTCCTGCTGACTTGCATAATCATTCTTATCTATCAAGTACACCTGACCTGTTCCTTTTTAGTCCTGTTTTTATTAAAATTAACTGATTTACGTATCTGGTCATAATTCACCTTTTCTGTGGTGGTTGAAAGGGGAAAGACATCAAAGAGATGACCTATTATTTGCTCATTTCCATATTAAGCAATAAACTTCTACTTTCCTCCACTTTTATTACTTAAGTATTTTCTTGCTATTCTTCCTTCAGCAGTTGCAGTTCAGTTTTAGCCCAAGCTTTCCAACTCTCCCTTACATGTCTCTGAGATCTGCCACAGCAGTCCCCAGAGGAGAAGCACACCTTTGCCACCTTTCCCTGCCCGCTCAGTGCGATAAGGCACGCTCGTGTCTCCCGCTGTCCCCTCTGTGGGACTGTGAGCCGAGAGCAGCGGTGCCCTGGCACGGCACCCGGGGCCCGCGTCACTGCACGGAGCCCGCGCCGGCAGCTGGCAAAGCCCCGGCCGGGCCGAGCGGGGCCAGCAGCACCAGCCCCGGCTGAAAGGCGGCTGCTTTCCCAACAGAACCCACACCTCAGGCTCCTGCAGGGGCAGAGAGTACCGGGAGAGACATAAGGGAATGCTTCTCTTCAACTCTGCCAAAATGAAACAAAAGCAACAGGAGACACGGCAGAAACAGAGGCCTCGCTGCCCGCTCGCATTTGAGCTCCACTGAGAACAAAAAGAGTAACAAAGTTTGACCCTTTGAAGATTTGGTTGCTCCTTCCCTGCTTTTACACAAGCTCCTTTGTCACACAGGGTGCACAGGAATGTGCTCTGAGCCCAGAGAAAATCTTCAATCCACCTCTTAATGAGACAAAAGGTTTCAGAGAAACCCAGATGAAACACGACAAGGCATAGTAATACAGCCAGAAGGACACTATTGATCTGCTTTACAAGTGGAAAATACTGAGAAGCTAATGTAAATAGGAATGAGCTGCAAGAAATGTTCTGTAACCTTAAATTAACTACCTAAGAGCATGGCAGGCATCTTGCTGGTAGTTCTGCACTTCACATAGCTCCTACAGTCATACAATCCTAGCAGCTTCAGTGGGAAGGAAAATGAAATCCTCCAGTCCTTAGCAAAAGTCACAGTTTATCTCTAGAAAGCATGAAGCTGCAAATCTGAAACGATGCCAAAGTTGACAGTTAACTGCCACATACTACTGAAGTCTTTTTTTCCACCTTCTTCTTAAACTCTTTCTTCCATTCCCAGGCCAGACTCGAAGTTGGAAGTCAGTGAATGAATTCCACAAGTACTACAGTTTGTACTTTCCCCAACAGCTCAAAAGCGGAGGTATCAGGTTTCACAGCCCTGTGAGGAGCCTGGCACGGCTTCAAAGCACTTTTGAAATACCTCTCACTTTATCGTGAGGAGACAATGGCCTCTGTGCAGGGACCTGCAGCAGCCTTCCCTCCCAGAGCCGACTGTGACACAGCCCCAGCTCCTGCAAAGTACCACCAACAGATCGGGAACTTGACGACCTTGTGCCAAGGCAGAACTTACCTGTAAAGCCTCAAATCAGACAGCATTTGCAATCTCAACATTTTAAAGATGTCTTGGGCCTGTCATGATTCAAAAGTGGGTTGGATTCAAGTCCTATGTTGGCTTCAATGTGCTAGTCCGGTGGAAAGCAAGTGCTTTCCACAAGCTCTTTTAGTTACCAAAAATAGCTTTGTACTACATTATCGAAACGACACAATCTTTAATTTTTTCTCTTGACTGCAGTTAAATTTTAAAGAGACAAATGGATCAATTCCAGAATTTATAAAGACAGGTCTCATAAAACCTTCCTATTCTGAATTATTTCAGAGATAGCCATTTTTGAAAGACATCATTTTCTCCTTTCTCCTTTGATATTAAGAAAACTCAACTTTCCCTAGTTCCCTGCATAGATAGAATATGCAGGATTTTGTATATTTTTGCCAATCCATTTACAATCAAAAACTTTCACTCCATCTCACGAATGGTGGCAAACATCACCTCAATAGAGACAAGGGCATGCCAGAGAAATGGATTTTTACTAGGAATAGCAAAATGAAATAAGAAATAGGAACATAAGAAGAAAAACAAATAGATACATAAAAGATAAATGGACATAAATATATCAAGATCAACAAAACTAAGTAAATACTGCACTGAAAATATCCTTCTAAGCTCCAGGTCAATGGAAAATTTTAATTTATAACTGTATCATGTGCAACAGAGCTGCTGCAATTCCAAACATGACAACTGGGTGATATATGGCATTTCCCATGTTCTTATATGTCCTAGTATTTCAGTTATTAAATGACAAGCTGAGAAACAGTAACACAGGGACTAGTGACAATAAAGCTGCTGAAAGGATTAGTTGAAATTTGTCAAAGTGTGATGGAAAATATGGGAAGAACAAAACATGAGCTGCATTGGTGCGTGGAAAAAAACAAAACTCAAACCACTTGAGAATTTGAACCAAGGTCAAACTGAAACACTAGACACATTCACGAGGCAAGATGGCACATATTTGGATGATCCTCGATAGAAAAGCTTTCTAAGGGAAAGGGAAAGGGAAAGGGAAAGGGAAAGGGAAAGGGAAAGGGAAAGGGAAAGGCCAGCTGAAAGCACAGCAGCCAAGTGCCCATCATCCCCTCTCCCTCTTCAGAATCTACTGGAACAAACTCTGTACAGGCAAGAAACAATCTCAGCATTGCTGCTCAGCCATGGGTCTCCTCGCTAAAGAGCAAGGAGAAACAACAGCCAAGTTTCCAAGTTTTCCAGGAAAAAGAACTTACCCTGATTACTTAATCCCCTTTCATCCTGTTAATCTGGTGCTCTGCCCCTGCACTAGTTCAGTCCAGCCCCTGGGTGAGGAACAGTTCACATGGCTTTGCTGCTGCACTGTCCTCACAGCACTGCCTCACCTGGGTGAGCCATGCACAAAAATCAAGGGAAAAGACTTTTCAACTAAATTTGCAGCTGGCTCCATCAATGTGTCCTGGTTTTTCTCTATGGGACTGGCAAGGAATCTACCCTGCTCTGTTGTTCCCATCCACAACTGATATAACTGTATGACTTCAGGTAGGTTATGAAATGTTGAAACTGCCTTTCAGAGCCCTGGCCCTGTCAGAGCCATGTCAGAGAAATGAGCCATTCTTAGGTGATACTACTAAATTTGTGAATCTCCCACCAGTTCTGAATGCAAAGCTGTTAAGTCCAACATCCAGTACATCTCCTTCCACTTCCTTTCCAATAATCTCATCATGAAACCTTTATGTTTTTCTAACTTCCAATGCTACAATGATGTTTCAAGCCAAAGCACCCAAATGCTGTAAAGTCAAGAATCAGCTGCGTGTTCCTTGAGGCAGAATAGTCACAGAATTCAAAAGCAAAATGAAAGAAGAATCTTTGAGGATACAGTTTGCTTTCTCTAATGAGTCCTCAAAAACAGCAATGGGGGAAGCAAGGTTAAAAAAGGAATTATTTTGAGATAACATTTTAAAAACAAAAAAAGTAGAATTTGAAAACATAGCACATAATAAAGATCAGCCACAAGCCATAGTACTGGCTGCAGTTTCAACTTATTTAAACTAAAGAATGCTGTCTCTTTTCCAACACAGGCTCTATGAGCCCATATATTGTTGAGTAAACTTTTTCCCATGAAACCATTCCCACTCCAGTTCAGAGATAGGCATTATGGTCAAGCCATGTTTCTAACAATAATGTTTGGTTTGGCAAGTTGTAGTATGGTTATCTTGGCAAACAGATGCTTTAGCCTATGCCATTTATTTGATCCCAGCACATTCCAAATCATTTTGATGAAACTTCAAGTGTGATATGAAGGGAAAGTCATAGCTAGTAAATCACCTGGAAAGACCCATAAAAAGGACAGGTCTTGGTGGCCTCACCCTGCCAAAGAAACAACACTGGGTTGCTGATCTGTTACAAATTGGAAATGCTTACAGAAAAAGCAGGGGTTCTTTTTATTGCAAGAAGTCAAGGAAATATATACAGCACACAGAATAGTAATATGACCCTCCAGCAATGCTCACCCTAGAACAGAAGGACCATAACTCTGAAGAGCAGTCAGCACTTAGGTTCATGAAGTTACTGAGGCAGTTGTCACAGCATTCCCCCACTCTGGGGCAGTTGTCACTCTCCCCCCACTCTGTAAATTGTTATTTATGTGCATGTGCATGTATGTGCACAGATACCCATTTTTAAATCTGTGGATTATTAACACAAAGGTGAGAGTTCACATCAAGCAGGAGGAGGAGAGATTTGTTTCTTTATCAGCACTATCTCACTTCAACAGAAAAAACACTGCAAATGGCAATAAAACAAAAAGAAGATATTTAAGTCCTGAAATAATGCATGATGGTTCGTGCAAACAAGCTTTCCTTGTGGTGTTCTTGATAAGTTTGCTGCTCCTTAACAGTGCTGTAACAACTGCAATGCTTTTCTTTCAAATACAACTCTTTTTTTCAAATAATTCACAATATTTTCAAATTATATAAATCCCTTTTTATAGACCTGAATTCCTTAAGAATGGCTTGGTTCTCAGAAATGTGCCATAACCTCAGAGCCCAATGTAAAAGACAGCATCTGTCAGTACCTTGTACTTGTGGAAATCAGGGCAAGTCCAAAAGCTGTAAATAAAGATACTTCCTGTGTCTGTCCCATTAAAGTAATTTCCAATAACTTTATAAAAATCTCACTTGCTTTTAAAACAATAAATAGAAAAAATTCATAGTGCTTAGCTCTGATTTCTATTCACACAGCTTTTCCCCACAAATGTTCAGATTCACCTCTCCAGCTTTAAGCTGTCCTCAATAAGAAACACAGACACGAAATCCCAACTTTCCATATTTCCTCAGCCCAAATGCTGACTGCTCAGGAGTTAAGAATAGCAGCAGCAAGCTGATAGAAAACTGGGAAAAGGAGAGCATTTGAAAATTAATGCTTGGATTCACAGCATTATCAGGACAGGCTGACTGACAGCTAATCTTAGATACATCTATAGGAAATGTCATTATTTAATTTCTTTCACTGCACATGGAACAGGAAGTATTACACAATGACTACAGTTAAATGTAAATACATGGCCTCTAAATTTCACAGATATTCTTCAGATACCATCTAAACAGGTAGGCAGATTTATATGTATTTGTCTTTCCCAGAAGACATCCCTCCAATTAAACAGCAATAGAAGAGGATTATCTAATTTCGTGAGCAAGCTGCTACAGAAGTAAGAATCATGCACAGACCTCTCTCACATGGACAGAGGTCCAGTTGAGCTTTCACCTGCAGGAAAGCAACTCCAAAGTTACCTTGGTCCAACAGAAACTGTTGAACTGTAGCCCACCTCACAGGGGTGGGAATTGAGACCTGGGAATATTCAACATCCTCTGAAAACACAAGCAGTTCAACATTTCCTCCAATGGATGAATATCCAGCTTTAAACACATCTCACAGGACATGTGCATCTTAACAGAAATGAAATCATAACTTGAAGCCCACACAAAACTCATCATGTCATGTAATGCACTAATGAATAAATACCTAGGAATTACAGATGTTAACGCTGTTGTGGGATAAAAATAGAACTGAGCTTTCAAGGGCAACAAGTGACCTTTGGTTAAACTGCAGTTGGTGCTGTTGGAGCATTTACTGGTTTTACACATATACCTTCATACACACAGACCTTCTCAGAGAGTCATTCTGATGCTTTCCCCATTTCCTTTTTCCTTATCTTCTACAGTTTCACCTAATTCCCTTTTTCCTTCTTTTTCTCTTGAATCAGAACACATCTATAGGATCGTGTATTTTAAGTCCTTCAAGAAAGAAGAAACAAACACAAATAATTTGCACTACTCTCTGCACAGACAACCACACTGCTATGGACACTGTCTTTTCCTTCCAGCACATCAGTTTCCTTCAACAAGCAAACGACTGGAAAAACACATCTTAAAAACAAATTAATTAGCTGCCTACAAATTAAATTTTTCCTTTCTGTATTCCTAAAGCTTTTATCTACGATTTCCTCTTTTACTCTTAACAATGCAATTGATTAAAGACAAATTACATTTCTGTAGGCATTGATTTGCTAAAGCTTTTGATAGAGCCCATTCCGGATGCATTATCCGATGCGATAGATCCTGCTTGGGAAGCTGCCACGGACTCCAGACAGCGTTTGAAGTGCAGTTATGCAATGGATGCCACAATGCCCGAGCAGGCAAATTATCGGCCTTTCCAATGAGCCATCCACACCGCCCCAGAGCACCGCTGGGCTCTGTGTGCAGGAGCTGCAGCTCCCTGGGCACCCAGCGGCTCAGGGTGTGCTCAGAAGCTGCCGCACAGAGACCACAAAAGTGGTCATTGGGAGTAGTTCAAAACGCTTCACAAGAATGCTTTGATGCTATCCAGAGCAGTGCTACTGGCCGGTAGCTAAACTATAATTATGCTGGCTGGATCAGAAAGTCAGGGTTGAGTTGCAAGAATTCCCTTCTCGGCCCACCCGTTTCAGACCTTGATCAAGGCCAATGTACTTTTGGGAAAGTTCAGTTCCAGTGAAAATGTAAGCCTACAGCTGAAAACCTCCTGGGTTCAGTTTTTGTTTCAAAATCTAGGTCAAGTCATTCTTGTAGCAGTGGCAGACTTTCCACGCAGGTGGGGATACTCTGTACACAAGAAGGTATTAACAAAGAAATGTTTACAAAGATCTAACGGTATGTGTTAGGAAACAACAAATTACCATCAGTTCATTACAAGCTTTGTCTCTGGCCTGACTACTACATCTGTGATGGGGACTTTGTTATGCAGTGAAACAAGAGCAAGATAGAACTTAAAACAATTGCCTTGAGCACACAAGTTCTGTGTTTATTCCTAGGAACATATTAATAAATTATAAAATTGAAGGAGGACACTTTGACTGTGTGGAGTACAGAAAATTACTTCATCATGACAGGCTCTGACTGTTCTGTGACCAGCCCAATTCCCACTTTTTTTGTGGAGGTCCATAACCACTGTGCACCTGAGCAGTGGCTCTGAGCTCGGTGTGTCAGGGATGAGTGATCATCAGCACTGGGATTTCCCACCACGCTGGGCTGGGTGCAGCCACTGCCTGGGCCAGGCAGGGCTGTGGCATCGCCCTTGCAGACACTCCTGCTCCAGGGGGAGGGCCATGGCAGGGGCAGGACAGCACTGGCCCCTGGCCGAGCCCTCCTCTGAGGTCACCGCTGCTTAGCAGACACCGGGCAAGGCCAGAACCACGTGAGCCAAGGTAAATTCAGTATCCAAGCTCCACTTGGATCATCCCATTTCCCTGGGCAAAGATCACAGTTGTGGACTTTGTTAGGCTTTTCCTAATCCTTGTTGTCTGCTTTTACCCACTGCATCCCTCCATAAACACTGTCCAAGCTTGAGCCTAGCACCCAGCTTTCACCTCCTTCAAATTCTGCTGGTGGGAGGAAGGGTGACATCTCTTCTCTGCTCTCTAAACTGGATCTAAAACAGGGCATCAACTAAATAATAATTACAACCTCCAATGTGTTTATTTGCTGTGTGCCTCAGGACATTGGTTTAAGGAAGCCTGTGCACAGCTTACTCTCACACCAACCCCATTTTCAGACAAAAACCTGGCAGGGAATCACAAAATTTTTCCCCCAAAGAATCCTTATGATAATGAACTTCCTTTAAGCAGCTTCATTTTAAGTCTCACCTTTAAAACAAAACATTACACAAAACAATGTACTAATATCTTACGGACTGCTTCATATGGTCAAGAATTATCTTGTTAATTCAGCCATCTCTCAGAAATTAATGCTTTTTTTCCTTGTCTCAGGAAGTCAGGGTACCTTACTGTGTTTGTGTATTTCAGTTCACTCTGCCATACATTACCCTGATTAATTCTGGCAGTGACAAAGCTGGAGAAGTAATTTAAACTCATGATCATACAGAGGCATTGCATTTTCCTGCAGCAAAATCAGCACTCCTGTTTAACTCTCCTGACCTTTCATTTTCTGTGAAGGAGCACAGGACATAAAACCTGTCTCTGCAGGCACTACCTTAGGAGTTCTCAAGTTTGTTTTTGAATTATTTTCCCTCAAATGAATGAAAATATTATACCTAGAGAGACCACAGTACTGCAATGACACCAAACAGCTACACTACAGGTGGAATTAGGCTAAAACACCAAGGCTATTCAACCAAGCAAAGTCAATCTAAATTTATATTTGTCAACCTTCAAGAACAACAGAGAAGAAACAATGGAATGCAAATGTTAGGGATGAGCAATCTGACTCGTTTCCTGGGTGAGGTTTGCTTTGAATAAATATGTGGCAATACTGAAAACAACAAAATATGCAAAGATGACAAAGGGAGAATTTAAGCACATTGGACTTGTAATTTGTTTCCTTTGAGTTTTACTTCTTGTTTCCTTCTAATTATAGCTCCTGAAATATTTTTAGGGAATAATTATAATATAATGACAGTTATCTATGTCAATTGTAAGTCATAGATGGCTTAACTCCTCTTTTTAAGAATTGGCCTTAACTATTTTCAGACTAAGCATGTACTTCCTGTAACTTCCCAAAATAGCAGTTGATGATCACTGAGCTAGAAAAGCTGCTGCCTGCTGGAAAGTGACACTTGCAATGTCTACACAAAGATCAAATATAAATTTATCAGAGAGCACCTATCCAAATGTCTGTTACAACACAATCAGTCATTGATTTTTCACTGACAAGCTACTGAAAGTCACTTCTACTCTGCACACACACAAACCTAATAAGCAGTAAAAAAACCTCAAGAAAACAAAGAAAAAATACCTCAAAAAGCCATTACATTCTTATAGGTTTGAGCACAACTCTTCTCAAAAAAATCTCACCTATTCAGCATCAATTTATATTACTGTTATATATGCCAAACATCCTGCTTAAATAAGGCTGTTAAGCAAATGGACTGACAAACCCAAATCACAGTTATGACATTATTTGCTTGGCAAGTATATGTGATTATTTTACAGTGATGGAAGCTTCATTAGGAAACACTTTCACTGCACTGCCAGACAGCAAGGTGTGCAACACATACTGTGGGAAAGAGACTCCAATCTGCACACCAAGTTCATCTGGGATCCCATCAAAAAGAAAGTCACATGTTCTCTGAGCTGTTGGTCTTCTGGTTTCTTGTTTCTCTTATTCTAAAGCCAGGATAAATTTAATAGGATGCTATCTCAGACTAGAAAGTTCTGCCTTTTGAGTAATGTTATTACCTGTGCAACCATGTTCTAAATTGTGTTTATTTAATGATGTTTTAAAAACCCCAAACAAACAGTGAGTTAACTTTTCATTTGAAGTGAAGTTATTCCACATATCTAGTCAGGAACAAAATTACTCAAGCAGGTAAAACCCTCCCAGTATTCCATCAGGCCTTCATTTCTGAAGATACCAGAGAAGACCAAATCTTTTAAAATCAAAATAATTCTGGTATGTGGGAAAATAATCTTATTTCCCCCTCCTTTATCCCTTCCTCCCCATATTTATGCTATAAGCCCATTTACTCACAGCAAAACTGAAGAGCCTGTGGTTTCAGGACCCATTGCCTACTATGGCAATTTCAAGTTAAGGATTTCACACTTTCCCCTGTTCTTGGGTCATTTAAGTCCAAGCCAGTGCTGCTCACAGGATGTCTCCAGAAAGTTCTGCTGGCTTGCTGTTTCACTAAGGCAGCACTGTCCCCAGAGTCAGCATATGGCTGTCAAAGAACATTCATGTGCTAAAAGTGCTTCACAGAAAAGAGGAAAGCAAAGGAAAAGTTCAGAAAGGCACCAGGAGCTCACTGGTAAGGTGAAGAGGTGAGGAGCTCAACAATAAGAAGTTCCCTCCTTGAAGCATCCAAGGGAAGAGGTATTAGGAGGAAGAAAACTTGCTGACTGTGACCTTAAATGAGACCTCTGTTTTGACAGGGAGAGTCACAGGCATCATATCTTCAAGGAAGCTTTGAAGATCTGCATTTCATAGAGCTCCAGCTTTCACAATGAGACTGCTGGAATAAAAAACACAGGCTCCCCAAAGAACTTATGTGCCTGTAGAGCCATTCTTAATTTAAGGACATACTTGCTTTGAGCTTCTGTACATAGTTTACAGGCTTTTTTAGTAGAAATCACTTTGATAAACCTTTAGCGGGCATTGGTCTTCCTGAATAGCAGCAGCCTCCTGAGTCAGGGAAAAGTGTGGCTTCCACTAAGAGATTACAGAAAAGGGGGTAGAGAACTGCAGACTGGGCTTGAACTGCTCATCTTCTGGTGAGAGCACCTTGGCTGTGCAATAGTTAGAACGAAACTCAGGAGTGGAAAGGACTAAACACGGAAATTTTCCAGCAAGTGAGATTTTTGAGATGAAATTGAACAGATCTGAAGGGGACACTGAAATCTGGAGGGAGAAAAAGGGCTGGACAATACTACTGTTCTGCAAGGACAGAGTTTACATAGCTTCCTTACCAGCATTTCCTTTTTACCCAACACTGCAGCAGTTATGTACTTCTTATTCATCATTTCATCCTCCTAACACCTCAATGGAGGTAAAAATCAGTTTTGCTTTGCATACACAAAACTGATGCAATAATACCAATTTATTTATTCACATTCATGTAATGCTTTGAAAGAGACAAAACTAAACAGCTCACTTGTGTATCACTGTTAGCTCTAATTTTAAAAGTAACACAGCAGGCAGAAGTCTCTTGATCTTTCACATCCATGTGTCACGTTCAGGCCCGTGGCCTTATCTTTCACCTCAGATGACAACCCTCAGGATTACCCACATGACTGGAGACTGGTGATGAGCCAACAGATTACCAGGCCACTTCACACAGCCTAACAGGGAAGAAATCCAGGCAAATTGCCTCCTGGCAGATTTAGGAAAAAGAATTTCAGCTTACCTTTCCATGCTCCCGCTGAGGTGGCAGCGGCGTGTGGCTGAGGGAGAGGACACTCTCCACCAGCAGGCCGCGTTCCCTCCCACAGCGGCGGGCACCCTGTGAAGAGGCTGAAATTAATGCAAAACATGCTCCTGATAAGGGCAGGCTGTCAGGAGGAGCCACATCACTGCCAGGCGCCTGAGGAAAGCCAGAGCTTGTGGGAAAAGGGCGGCTGGGCAGGGGGTGAGGGCTGAGGCAGAGGAGGCCAAGCACCAGGGGCGGTGCAGGGCTCTGAGGAACCACGGGGCGGTCTGAAGACACCACTGTCATATAAGAACACAACAGTTTTTCTCTGACGTTAGTAATTTGAAGGACAAAAAATTTTTTTGGCCCTGCATGGGCTCAAATGCATGTTTTGGACTGAGACCACAACCCCACAACCACAGGAACTGGAACTCACCTAATTTTCATCAACCTTTTAAAAACAAAAGCCAACCTGGCCTTGACTTCAAAAGATACAGCCTGAGGAAGAAACAGTGACACGTTTGCCTTGCACTCAGCTCAGCTGACTGCAGAATCAGGATATGCCAGAAATATGGGGTTTGTTTTGCTCTCAAACTCCTGCCTGAAAAAAAACAGAGTTGAAATTCTTTTTCCTAGATCTGCCTTAATCAAATTTCAAAACTGGCTAAAGAAAAATGAATGGCTGTTTTAAATTCACAAGCTGAAGGTGAAACAGTAAATTGATAAATAGTTAAAATTATAATTTCTTGTTTCAGTCCATCTTCAAAAAGGTGAGAAAACAAAGCACTACCACTGCAATGATGAAACTGAGCAGGACAGTAGCCACATCCACAATAACCTGAGGAGAAAGCCCTGACAATTTCAACTTTATTGTACTTCATTGGCAGCAAATAATTCACAACAAAACAGACATTTTATTCAACTAACTAATCATTGGTTATTACAATGAAAAAAACCAAACACAAGCAAACAAGAGGAGAAAGACTTCTCACTTCTCAGTCTGAGAGATGGACCCCAGGAAAAGCCCCATGAGCAGAGCCACGTGCAGCAGGAGGGACTTTCTCCTTGCTGATGTTCCAGGAGGGTTCAGCCATGACATCCAACAACCAAATGGTGCCAGACTGATTTTGAAGTTAAAAGTAAAAAAGAAAGGCACAGATTGTGACAGCCATATACAATGCCACCCACAAGCCTTTGGATGGACAGACAGGAGCAGAGCTGTAAGTCACAACTTTTCCTCTTCAAAAATTACTGGTAAAAGTATCAAAGACATTACCTGGTTGTTTTAATTTTTTATCAATTCTGTAGCAGCATTGCTGCTCTAATGGTTTTTCCTTGCAAGGCTCTATCCTCTACAAACACTGTAGGCGAGTTCTCCAGTCAGGACATTTTCTTGAAATTAATCAGCACTTCAATTTCTATAGACAGAAGTTGGGTCCAAGACTGGTTGAAAAAAACCATTTTACCAAGCCATGACAGCATAGCTCCACTTCCTGCTGTTCTGATTCAATGCAGTTTATCTGCCTACAGACACTGATTTCTCTGAGAGGTATTCAACATCTACAGAAGGCAGACTGGTTTTATTTTATTTTATTGGTGTCCATCTCCAAAAACAATTGTCAAGTGTCCTAATACAGCAGAAACAGGAGTTTTGGGGATCCAATCAAGCAGAGCCTTTTCCATAGGTTGTGGAGGGTTAGGGGGACTTCGCAGCAGTTTCTTTTCCATGCCCCTTCAGTAACGTAAAGCTCCAGGTTCCAAACCATCCACTAATTCAGATCGGGAATCCAGAATGGCACAGAACCTTTTGCCAAAAAACCTGTCCCCAGCAAGCTTCACAAGGCACTGAGTGTTTGAGCTCTCCCTCCATCCTTCCCTCTTGAGGCCTTGCACCCAGCCCTACTCTGTCTTACAGTGGACATGCAAAGTTCTTATGTTTCCTGTGACATCCAAGCCCAGCCACTGCAGGCACACATTAACATTCAATTATCCTGTTAATGCTATTCCAAATGTAGAACAAAAGCTTCCAACCTGAAAACATTTAAATACAGAAGTCACCATAACACCTGCTTCCTCAAGTAGTCCTTGACTGGTCTCCACCTTTTCCTCTGACGTGTGAATGTTCTTTCAGTACACATCTGGAAATCACAGATTCATTTCATCTTTTTTGAGAACAGTATCACCTTAAAGATGCAAAGACAAAATAAAAGTTTTTCTCTAAACTGAAAGTCCTGAACTTTTTTCCATTTTCACTTTTTTTTTTTTTTTTTAATGGGGATCTGCTAATTTCACAAACAAGTTACTTACAGTATCTTCAAAGTTACATCTAAGTGAAAATACTGATAGGTAGATAAATACAAGATGAAATAGACAAGGATGAATACTGCCACTTTACAGTATTTACACTTCCCTGTCACCACTGAACTAGTCTCTAAGTTTGCAGGTTGAAAAAATCAGACAAACAAAAAACCAACACCAAAAAACTCCCAAAATCATCTGCACCCAAAGATGGCTTGGAGGCCACACAGGAAATGGGCAAAAATTTGCCATAAGTTCTTTATTTTCAGTATCGTTTCTTTAGTCTGAATGAAGCTGCAGAACAAGAGCTGCAGCATGTCCCCAGATGGAGTCAATGGGCATTGAATGCTGTACTCTGGCTGCTCCCAGGCACTGGGGTCAGCTCAGCCTTGCAGGAGCCCCGTGAGGCTGCTCTGCTGTGCCGGTCACACAGCTCCAAGCAGCACAGCTGGGGGCTGCTTACACCCTGCTCATCACCCAGCCCTGCAGTGAAACACAGGGCACCAAACAGCTGAAAGTCAGCTGGGAGCAAGATGGACACAGTGCTTGGTTCTTAAATATGCACCAAGTAAGGCTACAGCACCAGAACATGCCTATAAACATGGCCCGAGTTCTCTTTTTGCTTTCTGAATTTGTACTTTTACTGAAACAAAACCAAAACAACACTATGGAAGACTTGATATTTTAAATACTAAGTAAAGAGGTTAGTATCAAATACCAAAAGGACAAAAATTTATTTAGAGTTCCACAACATACACATCAACTCAATCAAACTGAGCTTGAACACAACAATCTTTGCCAAAACCGAAGTGTGTAAATGCTCCTTGTGCTCCTGGAGACTGCTTCAAATGGTTTTTCCAACTTCTCTCATTTTCAACCAATAGCACTAATAAAATGCATTCAATACAGTTTTTGAACACTGAAGCTGTGCCAGTAAGAGAGCCAGAAAGAAACTCAAATAATAATCAGAAACTGCCACTTGAAAAAAATAAAAAGCAAAATAAACTTCCAAGCATCTGAGTTTTACCAGCTGATCTAGGACTGATCCCATGTGCTCATTTTTAAACTTAGAGAAATGACAATCTGTTCTGTGGCAGACAGTGCAAAAGAATTCATAAAAGATAGTATAGCACTGTATTTTTGAGGCATTTAAACTTTAATTTAAAAGGGTTTAGTTCATAATCATCTATTTATTAAAGTTTGTAATACATAAGAATAAAAATCTATGCAATAATCAAGAGTTTTAGGTTTGGTTATGAATGCACTTTGTTGCAAAAGTATTTTCAAAACATTTGCTGAACAGGCATCTTGAACTTTACTTAGGAAAAAATAATGATTAACATAAGCCCTATACACATTAACATCTTTAACAAGCTCCTTCTCTGCTCATGTGCCATCATTAAGATGAATGGAAACCCACCAGATCAGCACCATCTCCCTGCCATCCCTAATGACCACTGCCAATTCCTACACTTTTGTAGAATTCATTTTGTTTTATGAACAAAATTTGCTCACAGAGGTATAACTGTGAAGTACTCCTACCAACATTAAATGAATTCACTGGTGCCTATTAAACCTTAACAGTAGCTTCCAGCACCTCCAAACTTGAGACTTTAGTAATTGCCAGATTCTGCAAATTACCTGGAACAATACAAAGCACAATGGACATTAAATACTTTTCTATGCAAGGCACTTAAACATCAACACAGGCTAATATTTAGCAACCAAATCAGCACGGTAAACATTTAATTCACTAAGATGGAGAAGACTGGGCAAAGGAGTTGAGGGTGAGTTGTTTTTATGTTTTTACTTCAGAATATATGCAAGCTTTCATTGCAAATAAACCCCATTTTAAAAAAAGAACAAAAAAACAAGGTTTAAGATGAAATAAAAATGGGTAATTTGGAAATTTAAATACTGGTCTGATGCACTTGGTTTTCTTTTTAAAACAAATGCTGCCTTTTTAGGTATTAATGGTTCTTTGGAAAAATTCACATCACTGCTTATGAAGGCTAAAAGGTGAGCTACTCCAGATCCACTTGCCCCTTTCCACATAAGAAAGTAGCAAAGCCTCTTGTCTGCTACTGTTTGGTATCAGAACCTTTGGGAGGAGACTGCTTTGTCAGCAAAGGCCAGGATTTCCAAGGCAGCACTTGGGCAGGCACAGATCCCTCTCAGGCTGCAGCCTCCCCACACAGCAGCACCCTCACTCTGCCAGCATCACCACTGCTGCAGTTGTTCCCAATCTGGAATGATTTAAGCATTCTTAAACTTCAAGTCCTTTCTTAAGTGAATATTCTGACTTGACAGGGTCAGAGTGGTTTTATATGTGCAGTAATACCAGCAGAGCAAAGGGACTTGTAAGCCTCCAGCAAAAGGAGAGGCGAAGAGCAGCTGTGCAATGGCCCCTTCATCTATACTGCAGTCAGAAGTGGACACTGCACTAACCACAGCCTAATCCCAGACATCATAAACATCTCAAGGGGAAGAAATTCCTTCTTTGAGGGCTGACAGCCTTCCTGCAGGTAGAGCTGCTGCTGTGCCTGCCTGCTTTTTCCTGATAACAAAAATTCTTTTGAATGTGCACTAGCCCATGGAGTTGCTTCATGGAAGCACGAGGGACCAATGGGGACCTGACATGGCGTCAAATTCAATTATCACTTCAACAACATTTTACTTGAAAATCCATGATCTCAGTATTTTTCCAGTCCCCAAAAGAATTAAGACTCTGCACGTGCTATGCACAGAAGAATTTTCATCTGCATAGAATCAGTGTAAAGCAGAGGAGAGTCACAGAAGAATTTTTCCTTATCGTGCCTCTTGCACTGATTTCCAGACAATCATCTGAGTTGTGCTTTTTAAATTTTATGCTGAAGTCTTGCTATGGCTTCCAAGTGATTTTACATTCTGTGAACCCTTCCCCTGAATTCAGTGGAAGGAGAGCTGTGTCCTGAAAAGTCTCCAGAAAACTGAAACAAGGGCCGTAGTGAAGGAATGCAAGGAAGCATGCTCCCTACTCCACCTAATTACACTTCAATTCATTCTTAGGCTACAGTGGTCCACAGCCATTCTGAGTGACAAACCATGGCAACATCATAGAAACCTGGTAGGACAATTTCATATATTTGAGACAGCTTACCAAGAAAATAAAAAAGACCCAAAACCCACTACAGCAGATAAAACAGTATCTAGTTTATTACATATAGAAAGAGATTTCCAGAATTTACAAACACCCACATTTTCATTCCAGGGAAAGAGTCAATTTAAAAAGTTCACCCTTTTTTGTTTCCATTTTGCTTTGTGGTTTCCTGTTGGTTGTTTTTTTGTTTGTTTCTTTGTTTTTCTTCTTTACAATATATACAATGGAAGACTTTGATTTCTTTTTTCTGATTTTTTGTCAGTTACTGTGCAATTGATGAATTAAAGTTGACACTTGTAAATACCCATGTACAGTAATGTTTGTCTTCATTGCAGTTAATACAGACTATTATTTTACAAGGAGTACAAAATTATTTTTTCTTTTGGAAAGAATTCAGCTCAACATCAGGGTTATCTTACAACTGATAGTATCAGTAAATATGACTGTACAATCAAGGCCCAGGGACCAATGACTCGTATTATATTATTTTCTGAATTACAATCTTAAAACAAGAATAGTACCCTACTCTATTCTTAGAAGCCTTGTTTTAAGCAGGTTCCCCACTCTGTTTACAACAGAATATAGTATACCTCAGTTCCACATCAAAAAAGATGTGCTGTAGGAAAAGTTACATTTTAATTAAAAAAGTACATGTATAAATCAAAACCTATGTTAAATATTTAATACTCTTCAACCAACATTATGTCTTGTATGTAATAATTTACAATGATGATTTGTCATACAGGTTTTCAGCAGCAAATGAAGTTGTGTAAATGTGCTAGTAAAATACCCATTCTCACCATGATGTAGTGGTGGGCACATCAGTTCATGTGGCCAGCTAAGTCCTTATGGTAGAGGATGAAGTAAGAGAGACTTGTTGTCCAGGTGTCACAGTGCTTCTGCTTGGCACAACACAGGATGTGCAGCTCAGTCAACAACTCCTGAGGTTTGTGTAAAGTAAACAAACTGAACTGGATGCATCGTACCCATTTACAGAGGAAGAGGAGGAGGAGGTGAGGTCCTAGTTGTGATAGCATGAAACATTTCTAGTCTTGATACCCATGAGTTTAAAAGAAGGATTTGTTGAGGTTGTGTAGGTCATCATTCTGAAATTGAAAGAGAAAGAAAATTAGCATCATGAGCACTTTAAAACTTTCCTGCAATTATTTTCCTGCCCCTCCTTTGTTTTTCTTCTCTTTAAAAGAGTTATCATTCAAACTGAAAGTGTTAGCACCTTGAAAAATTATGGCATACACACATTGAACTGTACTCAAGCATGTGAATCCCCCAAAGCATTTAAAACAGATGTTGGCAATAAAATTCAAAGCAGTCAGAAACACATTTAAAACTTGCAAGAGATTCACCTAAGCAGAAACAATTTAAGTGTCCATACTGATTAACTCTGACAAGCTCCTGTAACAAGAGAAAGGAAAGCTCCAAACACCAGCCTGCTGTTGGCATTTTTACCAGCTACAAGAAAGATTCACTGCATGTCAGGCCCTACAAGAGGCCTTCCTGGCCACCTGCAAACACCAGGCTGGCCTGGGAAGGATGACCAAGGACTGGAGCATTCAGGGTGCAGCATTACCACTCCCTATTTGATATACAAGTCCAAAAAAAAAATTGTACATAGAAAATCCTGGTAAAGCCCATAAATTTATCAACATTCTGCTTCCCTCTGAGAGAGGGCTGGGTGAATAACAAGGTCCTGCCCCAGGATAATAATGCACAGCACAGGTTTAGAGGGGAATGAATGCCAGAAGCTGCCTCTGACCCTGTCCCCCTGTTCTCCTCATCTGCTGCAGCCCCCCTGAGCCAGTGCACAGCGCACCAGTCTGGGTCAGCAAGTCCTCTGGACTCTGCCTTTCTGCTGGTTCTCCACAGGCAGGCTGTCAGCCCCAGCCCCGAGGAGGAGCAAGGCAGTGCCCAGCAGGATGCACTCAGGGCTGGATGGCCTCGTGTCCTGCTGGCAGCTGCTCCAGCCCCCGTGGGGAGCACGGTCCCTGCTGGGGGACACAGAGCTGAGGTCACACGCTGGGCCACCAGGGCTGCCTCCCACTGCTCCTGAGGCCCTGTGGCACTGGCAGGCCACACACACAGCCCTGGTGTCCCCCAGTGCCCAGCACCCCTGGGCCTCTCACACCACAGTCCCTCCCGGTTCCTCCCTGCACACCACTGACGTGCAGCCAGACCCACTGGGGACCGAAACACGCAGCACTGAAATGAATACAACTTGTCTTTTAACTGGGGTTAGAGGACCACCAGCATTTACATTTCAATAGTTTTGCTAAAATCTGCTGAAGCAAGGCTCATATTTTACATAAAAGTGTGTCTATTTCTTTGTTCAATATTAACTGTGCTCCTGAAGAGACAGGTAAACAGTGCATTTTCCTCAGTACAAATAAAGGCTTCCCATAGATACGTTGAACTGAAAAAACTGAAAAGACCTCCTGTCCCATATTCTTTAATTGCACAAGAAACAAAATTTACTTTGTGTGGTCCTTCAAGTGAAAGGAAAGCCTATCCCTGCAAATGATGTGTGGTATGCTGTGAAAACTCCCTGGAGAATTATCTCACAGATCTCTTATTTACTTTCAACTTTCCTCTGCACTCACATTGCGATCTACTGGAATGTTCCTACCCAAATGTCTATACACAGCTTCACATAGCTGTCAGCTTTCAACTACATTTGACCTAAAATTAGCCAGTAATGCCATACTTTATTAATAAAGACAAGCACAAAAGAGAAATGGCTTGTTTAAATGGAGGAGCAAAATGTGCGTGATATGTGTGTGCTGCATATCCAAGGTGCATGTTCCACACCCAGCTTCCATCCAGCAGGGCCAGAGGAACTGCTGGGTGCCCCCAGCAAGGACCAAAGGTCCAACCTGCCCTGTACCAACAGGGCAAGTGGAAGGACAGCAAGAAACAGCTTTT
Organism: Agelaius tricolor; assembly: GCF_023055355.1. Lineage (NCBI taxonomy): Eukaryota > Metazoa > Chordata > Aves > Passeriformes > Icteridae > Agelaius > Agelaius tricolor. The sequence goes on from NW_027269272.1 coordinate 10,605,730, forward strand.
CTACATGGCCAGATTTGATTCTGCTAAGAGATTTTCAGAGCATAAATAATACATGATTTGCAGCATCAGGGCCAAGTTCTACGCCTCTTCACCAGTATTCATCTAAACTCAAATACATCATGTATTGAACAAAACAGCCTGTCCCATCCAATTCCTCACCAATTCTATCAATACAGCCAAGAAGTCATCGCAACCACTACTGGAGGGCATTTATTCCTGGATTCTGAAGTCAGAAGAGCAGAGGAAGAACAAGGGTAACAAGTCTATTGGAAAAACAAAACACTTCCTAGAATAATTCACTATGAAAAGAAAACTGAAGAAACCCACAGTTATAAACACTTGTACATTATCGTCCTGCACATGTGTAAAAAGAGTGAAAAATCACAGGAGCCTGAAATATCCAAGAGTTGGAGACAGGATGAAGAGCCAGAATCATGTAGGACATGACCTGGTACAGGCTGAATTTCATACAAACGTCAGCTGCAGGCATGACAGGACACAGGGGCATGGAGCAGTTTCAAGTTTGTACTTACACCTCCAGATCTTCAGCAGCACAACATGGAAATCTGTCTGTCACCCTCCCCTAAAGATGTATTGGTAGTTTTTGTTTTCTTTTAGTTTTGGGAAGGGAAAAAAAAAATCAGCTAGGATCTTTGCTAATGACCATCTGAAACTATTGATTACAATTACTGGCTTTCATACCCAACTCCTCTGACCAATCTCTGTCAACAAACCACAAATTGAGTAACCGAGAATGACAACCCACACTACTGCTACAGTCCAGTGGTGCTTGTTCTGTCTGAATGCACAAAGATGTGTAGGAAACAGACAATCTGAGAGCAAAGCTGCTCCTCTGAGGTCACTGGAAATACACATCCTATAAACCTTGGATCCATTATTTGTGCCTTATGCACAGCCAAAAGCACTATCCTCACTTTTAGCATACAAATGTTCTTTGCTGCACTTCTAAAGAGTATTTCCTGAAATTTTGACAAAACAATCTGAATCTCCTCTCTCCTCAGTGAGCTATTGCAGTGTGCTTTAAGGTGAAAGAACCTTATTTGGAAATGAAGTAACGGGCTGGATACCTCCAGCCATCAGCATTTCCTTAACAACACACAAAACAGTGCAGAAGACAAGTGTTTTAATAGAGAGTGTGAGGACAGCAGCGAGCTGAGGTAAGGATCATTAAAACTACTGACATCACTGCTGGCAACCAGAGAAAAGGGAAAACCTGTGTTTAATCTATTTCCTATTCACCACAAGTTTCAGCTGGAGTCCCCAGTAATGCAGTTTGTGGTTGACTTTATGGAAAAAGTTAGTGATGCAAGAAAAATGTACTGAAACAAACAAGCATCTTTAAAAGTTCCTAGAAGGTACCTTTGACAAGTAGTCTCTGCTCAACATCTGTTACAACACACATGCAGATAACACTGAGGCACGTTCCAGCTGGCAAAGCTTCCTTCTCAAATCTCTAAGTCCAGGATGGATACAGCACAGCTAGCTGCAGTTCCTATTACAGCTGAAATCCCATTCTTAAATCCAGTAACTAAAAATAAGGTGATATTTCATTTTATTTCCATTATTGGGAAGCTGGAGAAGAAGAGTACTTAAATCTTGAACTAAGAGCAGAGTGTCTAGACAGCTTAATATATCTTTTCTGAAGTTAAACAGAATTTTCATACATAACATAGATGTTGCTAAACTACACTTAAAATGTAATCCTTACTCCTTCCTTACACTCTATTCTCTTTGAAAGTAACCAAGGAGGAAAAAATAAAACAAAGCAAATATAAGTGAAAACTCAAGCAATGTTCCAGCAAAAGGCTTTCCAGTAGCCAATTTAAACTTCCATTTGCTATTAAGAGCCAATAATGTGTCTTGCCCCTAAAACACTAATAGAAATGCCCTTCCAAAGAGTCATTTAATTTCAAAACAATCCAATAACATGAAGTTGCTGTTGAAGTTCCACCATCATGTCAGCAAATAAATGCAACTACTTTGTCACTGATTAACACAGCAGGGCAAAACAGAGCTCCCGAACATCAGACCTGCTCAGCAACTGTGACCCCTTCCCAGGGTCAGCTGGCATCTGTTTAGGAAACAACTCCACAGGTGACAGAGCCAGGTCAATGAAAGGTCTTCAGTTCTTGACTGAAGAAAATGTAGATTATTTTCTCAATCCACCAAATGAGGATATTTTGCAGCTCTGCCATTAACCTTGTTAATCCAAACACATTTTCCAGAACTGTACCTATCACATCAACACCTCATTTGAAACCATGAGCAAGGACTAGTTGAAGACTCCCTGACACAGTTACGAGTTATAAACAAAAGGTTTTAGAAGTGCATTTGTTGTTTACTTTAGGATCATACAGATCACCTTATTCTGTGTGCGGCGGCTTCCCACATAATGAACAAATCTAGCTCATAAAAAATAAAAAGCACATGAACAAAAGCTCGGAACAAAAGGAGAGCCATTGAGAACATCCCCGGGAGGACTCACGCAGGATTCCAGCAGCCGAGCTCTCCGCGCAGCCTGCCGCACCCTTTGCCTGGACAGCTGTAACGGGGGTGTCCTTAGAGATCCCATACGAAGTAAACACCTTAAGAAGTCTTGAAGAACTCTTACACAACTCGTCTTGGTGACATCTGCATGACTATCACTAATTATAAGCACACGGTGCGCACCTACCCCGCACAAACCGAACGCAGCCCCGTTGCCGCGCTCCCCACACGATGAGCGCATCAGTGCCTGTTTACATTTTCCCCGGCATTACAAACGTGCACACAGGCACGGGAAGCATCTCCGTCGGATAAATTAAAAACACCGACCAAAATTTCAGCTAGTTCAAGTAACTCCTTTTCAAAGAGATGCAAATAAGCTGCAGCGCTTCCCCACTCCCAGCGACGCCGAAAGAGCCAAGGAATGCAGGCAGGAACAATGGCTGCTCCAGTGCGTTAATTGCAGCCCGGGTCTAACAAAAGCAATTCCAAACAGAACCAAACAAAGTCATTACAACATTGCTATTTAACTTGTCAGGCTGTAATCTACATTTAATAGATAAGCTTTTCTTCCTTGTACCCCAAAATGCCTATTTCAGCTTTCCTGTGAACGTCTTAAATGGGGAATTACTGAAGATTGGGTTTCACCAAGTCCTTTCCTATAAAGCAGAATAACTGAATTTGGTGTTTCCACCCGGTTTTATCTTTTATAGAGGTCATTCACTGCTGGAGGAAGAAACCTAAAGACCACTTACAGATAATAAAGTCTTTCTGCTATTGGTTGAGACAAAGTTCATGTACAGCCCTAGAAAAAAAACAAAGCCATCCTCACTACAGCAGACAATTTTCTTCTATTCCCCAGAAAGAGAAGGTGGGAAAAAACAACAACTATGAGACTTTAAAAATAAGATGATGAGCCAGAACCAGGTTTTTACATTTCTGAACCCATTTCCTGGGATGTAAGTGCAGTGGGAAAGCAAAAGCTAAGCCACACACATTCTTTGGATGAGCTTCTGCCCGGCATAGAATTCGTATGTTTGATTTCAGCTTTACAGCATGTCAACCTGATTTAAACTCATTCAAGAGAAAACTCAACCCATCACTGAGGTCAGCATAAAAGGCTGCAGCCACAGACACAAAGCCAAGGCTGCCTGCCCTGAGCACCTGCCACGGGAGAGAGGGAAGCTGCTGCAGGTCACATTTGCCTGGTTCCACCAAAAAGAGGACACCAGCCAGCTCTCTGCACTGGCATAAAACATACTGGAAAAAGGAAATCACAAAGTTTCTATATAGAAAAAATACTGAAGGGATATCCTGTTCTATTACACAAAATCAGTAGCAGTTAGGGGTTTGAACAAGACTGATGACCCAAATACTGAATTTCTGATTAAATATTTCATCTTTTCAATTTTGAAAAAAGAAGTTTCCAAATTTTTGTGGTTTTGGGAGACTAAAAGAAACAAAATACAATTAAATTTAGAAAGAAAGAGCTTAAATTCAATAGCATGTTTTGTAAAGAAATTCTACAACTTTTCTTGTGTTGGCACAGCTAAGCAAGCCATAAAACAATACAAGTGTCCAGCAGTCGCAAGTAACAAAAATCCAAGATGCAGCCTGTAGGTTTGTGGTTGGTTGGTTTCTATGAAATGAAAAATATGGGCAGAGTCTTTCTCATTAAAAGGTGTAGTGCTATAAATGGGATTCTCATGTTTGTGTCTTCAACTTTGTAAGGAATGAAGGTCTGGATCTTTCCCTTCCTTTACTAATAGTCTGAGTAATCAGCTAAAGGTTGAGTCTGGCTCACAACAGAGAGAAAATCCCTTTGTTTCAGGACTGAAAATAATGATGTTACTATGAAGCCAGGGATCTCATGAGATCAATACTCCCAAGTTCATCCCAAATCTTCTCATAAAGCTCCTCTAATTCACTTGGCAGCGCCGTTTGTGTTTGATATCCTTCAGATAAAGCCACTGCTGGCCCAAGGTCTTCTCTCCTCCCCAGACTGCAATAATGAAAGCAGTATCAAACCCTAAATGTGCTCCACCTCATTAATAGCTTTAGTCCTCACAGGGCAACACTGCTTGTGTCTTTAAGATTCAAAGAGACTTGCAAATTCTACAACTGGGATCATTCCTTATTTTGGAATTCGTACTGTTCAGCTCACGAGTCTGCAGAGTCTAACCCTGAAGAATTTGTGGCATTCCCACCTCTCACGATGACCCAATAATCCACATCCAGTTCAAGAAAGCTCTGGTGAAGTACACTTCGTATGGCTGTATCCTTCAAGAGAAAACACTGCTCAGTTTCTACCTTTATCAAACATATAACCAAATATCAACAATATTCATAAGGGGAACCTAGAAACAACATCATTATGCAATTTATTCTTCAAAGGAGCTTTTTTAGGAACTTTCTTAGGAGTTCAAAATAAATTACTTTAACGGTAGTTTCGAATTCAACAAACTCACCAATGCTGGGAATCATTACAACTGCTCTGACTATAGGGAAGCAGATGACCTGGGTGCCTTTATATGCACTCACACCCTCTCAGCTTGTCAGCAATTTAAATATACACAATTAATTTTGATCAAAATTGAGTGCACTGAAGCTGTGCTCATATTATATCAAGTAAATTACATCAGCAGTAGAGCTTAGCAACACATAACACACAGTGTAGCTACCACATAATCAGAATATATTTCAGCTGCTGAATATTCTTATCTTTCTGTGAATATGTATTTCACATGCCATTCTGGCACTCGGGGCTGGTTCCCCATTCCAGAAGCCAAACCTTACCACTTTCTCTTTTGCTTCTCTGACCCGACTTTAAAATGCTCATTTTCTGACAGATTTACTTTTCTCTGACAACATGTAAAAAACCCTAAATAAATAGTCTAAAGTGCCTTGAAACTGTTTCCGTGATACATGCTAAATTGTGAGAGTTACAGCTAAAAACAAGGAAGGAGTCACAGCATTCAACTTTTCTGGAGCCATTTTCCTCCCAATGGACAAATAAAGGGAAAACACAGAACAAACAGAAGAAAAATGCCATTTAGGAAGGGATACAGAAGCCCCGCGGGGGGATAACCTGGCCAGCTGACCTTCACTTTGAAATTCTGCCAGTGCAAATTAAGCAGCCAGTCTGCAGCACGTCTGGGCAGCAGCGTGGGAAGGAAGTTCTGCAGTGATTTTGGATGAAACACTTCCTCAATTCAAAACAACAGCGCATGAAGTATCCAAAAAGGTTAATAAGGATGTACTGGAAAACACATTGGGAGAAGCATGCCAAGAAAACAAAGCAGGGAAGGGATAAGAACAAATGAAATATCATAAAGTTGACAAAATTGTACCAAGAAGTTCGGAAAGCCAAGGTAGAAGGAAAGAATCCATTATTTTGAACCCGTCTGCTACTCTGTAATACAAAAACTACCATACAGCAGAAACAGCTGGAAACAAATTAGAGGTTATGCTTTAATAAAGGAAAGGAGAAGGCCTTTGGTATAAAGCAAAAAGCAACAGCCAAGCTTGTTATATCTTGAAGCTGGACTAGAAAGCAATAGTTTAACTACAAATTTAGTTTTTCACTGAGGTACCACCATCAGTCTGACATGAAATTCATTGCATTAACTGCTTTGACACATTGTTTTCTGCTTTGTAGACCAAGATAAGAAATCCTAGAAAACTACTGACATACAACATCACTTGTCTCTGTATGAATGCATTTTCATGTTTCCTCCACATACATTCACAATTTATTTCTAGTAATTTGCACTCATTTGACCTGGCCTTTTTACCTTCCCTCTCTGCCATAAATTGCAAAACTTCTCAAAGACTCACATGGCATCTTCCTCTTCCCAGCACTTCAAACCTGGTGTTCAGACTCCTTGGACACTTAAGCTGAGAACTGAAATTCAAAGCATCAGTCATACTCAAAAGCTGCCAATAGTGAAGCGCTGTGGTTGGGGTATACAACCTACAGCCAGTTGGACAAGCACACAGCCACATGCAGAAAGACCTGAAATCTAATTCTGCCCTTGGTTTGATTTGCTCTGTAGTTTTACTCAGTTACTTTGTCTTAGTCTCAAGGAAAAGATAAAACCCCATCTATTTTCTACATGAAATTTTATAGTGAGGAGGAGGAGGAAGTTGTGAAGTCTAAAACATGCACAGTCACTATAATATCTAGGGCATAATTTTTCTGCCCTAATCCTCCTGTGTCTCAGTGCCTCGCCTGTGAGCTGAGAACTGCTACCTGCCAGCAGAGTTCAGACTGTGCCAGGGGCACACAGCAGGGTGGTAATGTCTTGACAGTGCCCACATGAAGACAGATGCAGGGCAGCATCTGGACAAGGTGCTATAAATAAACCATTGGGCAGCCACACATTGCTGAGAATAAAAAGAACCGAAAAATGCCTCGTTCCTGGATCACTCCTACAAACTGAAGAATACATTTTATGTGGGAAATGTATGTTTTGTGCTCCATGGTCTGAACTACAACAACCCATATGCACGAGGGTGGGAGGCAAAATTATCAATGGTTATAAAAATAAATAGCATTTGAGTGTGACTACATACAGCCAAGCATTATTCCACATTAAAACAGATTTATAAAATTAAGAAAACTCTACATGGAATAGAATATTTAGCTGGAGAAAAAAACCAAACAAGACAACAAAATTCCAACATCAGAAGATAAGCCTTCACTGGTAAAGCAAGAGCTGTACCCTTCTCCTCCTACTGAATTAACAATCAAAGCACCCTGGACTGCTATGGGATTAACCTCAATAACAACACTGAGCACTTTATTAAGCTCTGAGATAGTCCATGCTAAACTCTTCATGGCACCATTTAAACACTGAAAAACTTGTTTGTATATAGGTTAGGTTTTCAAAACAACTGTCAGCTAATTTATTTCCAGAAACCATAGGAACAAGAAAATAGTAAATACAGGGCACAAGGGAAATAGCTTCATTGTTTTGAATGAGATTGTATCTCAAGTTTGAAGAGCAGAGGAGGCAGCACCTGGCAGGCACTTGGGGAGGGGGGAGCCCTATTTGGATACAGCTGTGAATTAAATCCAAATTATAAAGACCAATTAGACAAATCAAGTATTTTACTGCTGTTTCTTTTGAGTTTCATTCAGCAAAATCTTAAAAGCCTGAATGACTGCCAATATTATATTCTAAAGTTACTAAGAGCCTAAATGGACTAACCTTCACTTGTTCAGTTGCCATGATTTGAAATGGGAAACTAATCAACAGTCACATTAGCTATTTAATTGCAACACCAATCTAGCATCGTGAAACTCTGTAATTACACAAGCAAAAGTCAAACTAGGTGAAAGTTTTTCTCATCTCAGAATTTTCAGTCAGATATTTTAAACTTTTTTAAAAAAAATGCCACATTAAATTCTTTCCATATAATGAAAGTTGTTCACAAGAGTATCACTAAGAATCTCACTAGATGATAACAGACACTGTATTATTGTCACACATAAATCTTCCATGAGTTGTCAAATCCAGCATTAAGGATAACCCTTTAGAAGCTATTAGTATAAGTGAATTGAAAATTAAAAGCATGTAGCAGCACAGATTAAAGGCTTAGCATACACACTAAAGGATCTGCACACAATATCACATATTATTAAGATGTCTTGGTTAATCAGTGATGGAAAACATCCTCTAGACATTAACCTTGACAAAATATATGAAATTCCAGCCTTATCATGCTGTGTCACTGCCCTTTATAATCTCATAAAATGGAAAGCTCTATGTTCTCATAAGCTACCACACAAACTTGTACCACTGGCCACCCAGTCCTCTCAGCCAAGAGAAGAATCTGTACCTAACTTGGCCTGCTGATAGTCTCAGTGATTACAAAAGTACCTGGTGATACATTTGAAACTCTCCCCAAAATGAAGAGGAAAGCAGGGTTGTCAGTGCCCATGCTCAAGCCCTGCATCCATTCCCTCATAGGCCCAGCTCAGTCAGATACTCCAGAGAAGCTGCAGAGGAGAAGGGGCCAGTTAATAAATGAGAAAAATCTATAGGAAACACAGCTTCATTAGCTCCACTGCTCACAGATCAGCTGTTTGTACAAGCAGTTTTGCTTGGAGCAGTGTTTTGGCAGTATTATTACTGTTATGTTATGCAAAGAATGTATTAAATTCTTAAATATTACATGAGATTTAATGGATTGTGTATTGCATGTGGGAGGTCAAACAAGGAGGGTAATGTTCCACTCAGCCTTATAGATGTAACTTAAAAAACAGAAGCTTGCATTATACTTCAAGGAGCAAGTACAGATCAAAGATATGCCTGAGATGCAAGAAGGCAGCCTGATACATAGAAGGAAATTATAAAATAAAAACTTTAAATATCATTTAAAAAATAATCAGTGGTTGTGACAAGCAGTGCAGTTTTCAAGAAGTTTTACAGCTCAGTACCTTTTAAAACAATTTCTGCTTTCAGAAGCTATCTATAAATTCTTCCTGAGCTTCCCCTTTATCCAACAGAATATTGCATTGATTTTTTTAAGTTTTGTATCAATTTGGACACTCCCTGTACCTCCAGTGCTCCGAATGGCCAAGCAATAGTCAAGAGGACATATGAAGAGCAGCAGAGTATCCCAATTTCTACTTTCAATCTGTATCTTCATGCCAGACCCAAAAATATCCTAATTTAAAGTCCAGTTCTCTTAAATGAAGGTTTTAATTAAGATAAAGCTAGTGTTTTTGTTATAAAACTTCAATTTTCATGGTCTTTTGGGGTAAAAAAAGTACACAGCACAGCAACTAAAGAGATCTCAGTCAATGTTACTTTGTACATCTGTTTTCCAGCAACTGCAGATTGTGCATATTATTAAAGCTTTTCTGAAGGTATGCTTCATCATTTCAAATCACTTAAGGAACAAAAGAAAACTCTGCAAATATGTTATCATACAATAATATGTATTTAGCAGTTTAGAATTTATCAGAAGGTATATTGCCTATCACATTGTTCTGTAACATGCATTTTGTACTTATCACATATACAAAAGTTAAGAGTGTAACACCACTGCCTATAAGTGTGTGTATATACCAAAAGGACCTAAAATAGGCTACAGTAGCATGAAAAAAAATTGTTCAATGGCATTACTGGACAAAAAAGCTCTCCAAAACCAGGACAGTTCCCTGCCTCAAAAACAAACACCCCCCCCCCAAACCTCCATATTGTCAGACAAAATTTATGATTCTCAGTTCAAATTCTGAGGAGTGTCAAAAATAAGAGTTATCATAGAAGGAGAAAGGGAAAACTAGCTACAGTTATTTTCTACAGATAAATACACCCTATATTGGTAATTACTGTTATTCTATTATATGTTCTGCAGTCTCAATAATTAAATATTCGTCTCTCTCCACTTACCAACTATGCATAAGGTTTAATGCAATGTTTAATTTGAATTAAGAATCACGACAACTAGAAGTCAGGAGTGTCTGTAGCATCTGTAGGCATTTTGTTCTACAGAAACAATATGATGAAATACAAACACAGGCACTTTTTCTTTCAGTCAAAGTCCTGGTTTTGCAGCAAGGAAAAACTGCCTCTCAAACTTTAATTTTTGTCTGTGATTCTCTCCCAGCTTGCAGTCCTGGCTGCTAAGAGACAAGTGCCATCAAGGTCTGTGGAAGCTCACACAGTGGGAGCCACAGCTTTTTCAAATAATACCTGAAGGTGTAGCAGGTTCTACTGTAAATGCAACTTGGCATTTCTCAGTTACTCTGAGTATTGACATAACACAGTGTGGCTTTCAGGCAAATACACCCCCTGAAATGGAGCAATTGCTTCCTTCCAAACTTCAAGGTCACTTCAAAATCTGCAAAACACCAGCACTGTCTGAAGCTCTGCTTGGAAGGGATGAAAAAGGAATGGTGTTCTCATCTCACTGAAGATGGTTAAATTCTTTCAGCTAAAGCTTTCCAGTGAATTTCAACTGGAGGGAGACTAGTAACAAGCATGGGAAATTTCTGCCTTAAGCACTGAAAGTTGTCAAAAATAGGAGCAAATTAGATGTTCTGCTATTTTACCATGCAAAATATAGACAATACAGACATTCATATGACTTTTTAAGTGAAAAATCTTATTGTAATATACATTTTCAAAAGAATAAGAAACATAGCTAAAATACCCAGAACTTCCTTATAGGGCAAATGAAACAATTATTTTAAATTAACTCGGAATCACAGATCTTTAATAAAAAGACCCATGAACCTCTCATCTTTTTCTACTTTTTTATTTGTCAGGTTTCTTCTTCTGGGCTTAGGCATGTATCTACACATGCTTCCATACTCTTTATTTTCTCTTCCGTGCTCAGATGACTCCTTCACTGCTGCTTGAAGTGTACTGTAAGCTTAGGCATTCAAGAGAGGACTAAATAACCAGATTTTTCTATATTGTTCTTTCAGTCAGAACAATCTTACATCAACAAACAGTAATAATACATTCAGATGTGTAAGATTTCAAAGCTGTGGATTTTAAATGTTGAACTGGCCACTACAGTTACGTGATGTATTTGAGATTCAGAAAATAATAACCCAATTCATTCAACAAAGCCATGCTTCATTGAAAATTAATGGAAATGTAAGAAAGGAAAACAAGGCTTTGGAAATATCCCACAGCTGCAATTTAGATGTAGTGATTAAACCAGGGAAGTACACAGACATCCACTGACATTTTGCTTTATAACACTTAAAGAAGACAACTTTCTCTTCCACTTAAGGGTTTACAAATCAGATTCAGTTGCAGGAAAACAATGCTATAATCTTCATTTACAACAAATCCTGAATTTAGTAAGCAGAAGTCATTAGTAGTACCAAACAGATCTGAGCATAAAGAGAGGCAGTATTTGAGCTATGGGAAAGGCAGTGCAGAAAGCAGAGGCTTTTCATTCCCACCCTTGGATACCAGCTGCTTCTTTGGACTTCCAGGACTGTCTCAGTGCAAGCACTACCATAAGCCATGACTGCTTTTCTTTCTTTTATTTAGGAAACCAATATGCAACTATAAACTATGTTTATAAAATTATAAACTATATTCTGTAATATGTAAACAAGTGCCCATTACTTAGAAGCCACAGACGAGCATAATATTAGATTGTAATAGAAAACAGATGCATTTTCCTTTTCCAGTTGTTTACATTGCCAAAGCATCCAGTCTTTAAGATATTCTCCATACAAATCAAAATATGTTGTGCCTTAATGAAGGCCAAAACAACAGTAGCTTTAAAACACTGCATTCCCTGTAATATTTTGCAAACTGAAGCCCAAGTAGGCAGGGTACTTCAAAGGGTGCAGCAACTATAGAGCTTCTGCTGCCAGGTAGCTGGGACAAAAAAAAGGACATTTTACTTTACTGCAGACCACCCCTTCCACCAGCCTTGATACTGCAATCATTTAGATGTGTTTTCATGTGATCTATCCCACTTTTTGCCTCCATTTGCCACAAACTGGTTTTATCTCCCCCTCCCTTCACACACACAGGTACACACAGACTGCTACACACAAAAATATGTGCATACATGCACACAGCACATCCAGGCACACTTAGTTTGTTGATATAGGCAAGCATAAAGCAAAACTTATTTCAGCATTTCCTTCAAATGTCTACAGTATCTGCCATGGTCCAGCTCCAGGTAAAAATTATGTGCAGATTTATCAATTGTTAGAAAACTATGAGCTCAAAACATGACCTAGAAGCCTGCAAAGGTGGTATCACTCTTTGTCCTGAAACTGCCTGCAGGTTCAGCTTTTGAGAGGTAAAACAGGGACACTGGAGTCACACAACTCTGAAGGGACAGCCTTTGGGTGAGCAAGTGTTTCAGTGCTCTGAGCTGGGAGTATTTTAAAGCACCACCTTTTGCCTTCACCTGCAACAAAGCAGTTCAAGTACCTCTGTAACCTGCATTACAGCCATAGCCAAAAGAAGCTAGGCTAGGCAAGGAGCTGAGAGGGGAAACAGCTTACAGCGAGGCTCAGGTGTCTAGTGAGAATATACCTTGACTTTTATTTTCACTGATTTGAACATTTATCAGAAAAAAAGCTTACAAGAGGCTCTGATATTCACAATACAGAAATCAAACTATTAACAAGCAATATTTAGCTTCCTATCATTTTAAACCACCCTCTGCACTTGGTGGTGGTTGTTTCTGGGAAGATCAAATAAAGTATTAGCACCCATATATGCCCATATAAAATACAATACAAATTTATCTTGTGTCTACACACCTAAATATCCCCCAAGGCTTTCAGCCCCTCCATCTTACAGGTTATAAAAACAACATGAAAACAGCTGTCATTTATAAATCAGTATACCACTGGTTCACCAAGAGGGAATTCTTTACTTGCTTTGACTTAGAAAATAATTTTTCTGTTCTTCAGATTAAGTTACAGCAGAGAGGCCTCCCCCAGCCCCTCTTCACCTGTGGATTTGGCCCCTTTTCAGCTCAGGAAAGTAACTGAACTTCTTGCCCCACAACATGCAGCTCCTTCTGCAGCTGATATTTCATTTTGAAACCTATCAGCTGGGTGACAGGCAGGCAAAAGCATAGGAATAGATTGTTTAATTTTGAATTATATTATCATTTATGGAAAATACTATCATTTTGAAAAGCCATTACTAAGCACTTTCTATTCACAGTACAGAGCATCTCTAATAGGCCCTGTGCCTCACAGTTTTTTTCTGCCATTTCATACATACCTTTCTTTTGGCAAAAGCAGATCCTCAGGTTCAAGCCCCAGGCTACAATACCAAGTTGAAGGGGGTGGGTGTGCCTGGCACAGATTCCAGCAGCTGGGAAACAGCCAAACAGACACTCCAAGCCCTGCACAGCAGCTGCAGCACAGCCAATTCCCAAACCTTGCTGCACCTCCTGCACGGTTTGCTATGCACTAACAAGTATTTCCACACTCCAAATGAACAAGCAACATGTAAGGGGGCTAGACAGCTCTTCCAAAGGGAGAATTACATCAATACTAGAAGCCCATAGCACTGGGGTTTCTAATACAGTGTGTCATGATGTAATGTAGGTAGGTTCTTTTAAAAGTGAAAAGATGGTGTTCATTCTGTTTCATGTACAGTGAGATACTCATAGTACCCACATGTAATAAGAACAAGAGTATCATACATGTCTCTAACATGATCATTATGCTGCAGTTTTTCTGGTTACCACAAATATGCAAACATTTGCATGAAGTACAATAAGAGCTCTGAGTTCCACTAAGAAGAAAAAATGTTCTTATCACTATGAAACAAAGCACCAAGTAACATCCACACCAGGTAAGTACCTGATGCCCAAGTATCTTAACTCTCCTGAGGAGCCCTTCTTCCCAGAATCCTTCTACATCCATTAATTGTTCCATGATATACCTGCATGTGCCAAAATCCTTGCATAAGTGTGCTTATAACCTGAATGCAACACTTCAGAGAGAATGCTATAATTACTTCAGATTTCAAAGCATATCTAACAGCCCGCTGGCTCTTCTGCATGCCCCTGCACATCAGATGGGAACCATCATTCTAGATGGATTTATTTTTGTAATTTTGGAACTACTACAACTAACCTTCAAAGAATGCAACTGAACTGCAAATTAATAAAAAACATTTGTTTGGGGGTGAAAAAAAGAAAACTCTGACTTGCATTATACTTTGATTCCACACCATTCACAGAATGTTTTGAAGGAATTCAACTTCACTTTTCTTTCTTTATCACCCAAGGGTTCTAGCAAGGCACTAAGAACAACTATCAGTGTAAAACATCACAGCCATACAGATATATTTTCATTTTACTCAAAAAGTCAAAGGCAAGCAACTATGCCATTACACTGCTGTTTTCTATAATGAGAAGGTACAATATATGGGGAATAGATGACCCCAAGGCAGGCTGTGGCCATAGCACAGGCATGGGTGTGCTCTTCAGCACAGCTGTGTGGGTCTCTCTCCCAGGACAGCCACCACCTCCAGGTTTCACTGCTGCCTGGCTGTGTGGAACTAAAGTTAGAGCCAAACCATCGAGGGTGGGCTGCGGTGTCAAGACAAGTCTGTGACCAAGTGAGAAGATGCAGAAGAAGCAGCTTCATATCATACTCACAGAAATAAGGAAATAAAGGAAGTAAATTGAAGAGTTATGCCAACAAATCTTACTCTGCAAAGCAGATTCTGAGATGACAGAAAGACACATGTTTTTAAGTAACATGAAATGCAGGCATGCTTCCTGAGCAGTCAGCTACCCTTCTATAAGCAGCCTCAAAGCCAATTATAGCAGACAATTTGAGCTAAATATAAAAACCCACAAATCTCACAGTTTGAGATAACATCCAAGAAGGTGTTAAAGTTAACTTTGAAACTATGCAACAAGACTTCAGCCTTCTCATAAGGAACATGGCAACCACATCCGTCAGAGCACCCCGTGATTTGTGGGAACAGAGAGGCTGAAGAGATTATGTGGATACTTTGCATATTTCTCCAAGAGTAACAGATGGAATTTTTCTGCTCACAGAGCTTCAGAGATGAGAACTTGACTGTGCAAAACATCAATGGCCATACTTTAGTTTGTAGCTACAGTAATCTCCACATGTGATCAGGCTACAGTCACTCCTAACTGCAGCAGCTGGATTAGTGAGGCTGTCATGGGAAAACCAGGGTATTTGACATTCTGCAAAAGGAGAAAACAGGGATCCAGCCTGTATGAGGACCTGTAGCCTTCAGAACATCATCTTTTTATTAAAATAATTCCTCCATTTTCACCTCCAATGCACAGATAGGCTGCCATCCCTGCACTAGCCAGAACTCAGGGCCTGGCTTATTTGACAGTTTATCATTTGTTTTCTCCCTTCTTCAGGAGGCTGCTCCTCCAGTTGATACAAGCAAACTGCATCTTTTCTGTTCACAGTAACCAGTGCAGCTGTCCCCTCTTTCCAGCTGATTTGGACCTGAATGTTGTCCACTGCCTCTCCTCCATCTCTAGCTGCCCAGGAACTTTCCCCTCATGCTGTGATATGGTCAGTCACCTCATCATCAGAGAAGAGTATTTCAGACAGCCTTTGTCAACCTCTCAAAGCTAAATAGCCAAGGAAAGCTTCAAATACAGCTGCCAATAGAAATACATATATATTAGGAAGTTGGATTGAATTTCAGCTTCTGCTCTACAAGTGTAGTTGTGGAAAAAACCAACTTCCATAGAAACAGAGAAACTGAACAAAGTTGTGACAGTTTTCTAGGCTGTGCTACAGCTCTCTTCCTTCAGTAGCCATTAGGCTGTGACATTATCACTACTCATTCATCTGCAGAACAGCACTTTGTATGCTTAAGGAGCAAGGCCACTTGAATGGACACGGAGAGCATCAAATTTGCCACTGCTGGTATGCAGCTCACAGCTTTACTCAGCCACAGAGGGAACCTCAGCATCTCGCAGCTCCTCTTATGCTGCATTTGTTAAATGCTCTCTCAGCAGACTCAGACACACTTACCAAAAGAGATGTAGACATTCATCCCTGAGTTCTTGTACACAAAACAGTGCATCAGGTGGCCCCTGCACACTTTCCTGTGCTAGAGGTGGCTCCATGTGTCCCTCAGAATTTGGCTGGATGGCACCAGTACCCTGTCCCTGCATAGACCAAGTTGCAGCAATTTAATATTTCAAGGAGTGGAGGACCACTAATGGATCAGCAATCTAAGGAGCTTTTTACACTGTGAATTTTGCATGAAACAACCAAACAGGTTTGAGGCAGACATCCTTATCTACCACTTCCTTCACTCTTTACAGCTGATGATTTATAGGAAGCAAAAGAAGTCACCATCTTCCTCCCCTATGATTAGAGCACTAAGATTAGGAAGTGGGAACATCAATTTCTACAGTGCCCTAGGATGACTATGATCCTTGTATCCTAAATCATCTGTTCTGTTCATGCTGGATATTAAGTTTTGCACCTTTAAGACTGGTTCCAGGAGCAAAGGGGGAGAGAAGAAGTGCACAGTTTGTTTTCAGAACCTGCACTTGTTCCCCTGTATCCTCACAGACTCTGCTGTCTGCAGCATGGACAGACAGCAGGAGAAAGCTCTCCTTTGCTTTCAGTTAGTTTTTTTAGCTAGCTGAGGCAGAGAAGTTGCCCAGACTGTGGCTTTTATTTTTCTTGGATTTGATTGGTTTTGCTCTGGAGTGAAAACCCAGAAAAACACCAGGAGCTCACACCTGTGGCCCATCGGGGCCTGAGCCGTAGCATTTCCAGCACAGGAGAGACTGATGAGAGACTGATAAAGAGATTGAGCAAGCCAAGCTACATCCCAATGAAAAGGGCTTTCTGAACTTGCCATCCCTTCAGAACAGCAAGAGGTTCCATTGTTTAATATGATTCATTTTTCCATGTCTGTGAGTACCTGACTGACATACAGTCACTCAGGCAGGTACAACCTCCAAAGGGACAAAAAGCAAAGGAGGTTTTCTCCATTTGTTTTCCCTGTTGCACAATGTGACTGCAACCAAACCAACCAAAATCCTAATGCTTCTAAGCTCAGGTCTGCAGGGTCAGTGCTCATCATATAAACAACCACTCTCTCCATATTCTTCTAGTGCTTTTTTTCCACCCACCAAGAATGCCTTTTATATCACCTCGCCAAACTTATTTAATGCAAATTAGGAGATTATTTTGATAACTAACTACAATGTTAACATTTAATCTTTTCAGTGTATTGAGTAGAAACACTAGGCACTCTCAAAACTGAACAAAAAAAGGTACAGAGCTGCTTCAAATAGTAAATATTTAAGACTGTTCACGCAATAGTAAATATTGACACTTTTGATATATTTCATAACATTGAGAAAGCATTCTCATGGTCAAAGAAGAAAAGGGAGGAGGTTTTTGGTTGGTTGGTTATGAGGAAGCTTTACTTTATACACTTCTTTTCAGTATTTATAAAAAAATATACATAAGTCCCCTTCTTTCCATAAACAGAGGCTCCATCTCTGTATTCTACAAAGTATATTGCTGAGATTTACAGTCTCTTTTAAGGAGGACTTCTATAGTTCAGGATTAATTTACACTTTGAGCTATCAAATTTTACTACAATTGTGGAAAGAGAAAGCAGGGACAAGGAAAAAAGGAGGAAGAAAGCAGGACAAGGTCTCAAAGGGCTCATACTCAGTCTTCTTCCAAGACAGCTGTGCCCCAGCAAGAAAAAGCCAGATGTACATATCCACATGAATAATAACTCCTGCTAGATCAGCCTTCATGGTGAGGGATTCTACAGCAGCTTGACATTAGGCTATAATAAAGCTCAACAGTGTCCAGATTAGACATAACCTAGCCCTTTCCATTAATTAAGCTTTCCTCCAGGATAAAAATAATTGTAGAACATTACATTAAAAATGGGGCATTTATTTCCCTGTTGTAAGATACTGATGGTAAAAGTAAAACAAAATGTCACCACCTTTGAAAGGAATGCCCTCACTATTTTTCAGCTTTGCAGTCTCTCCTGTCTTAACATTATGCAAAAACCTCCAAATTCTCTTTATTAACCTCTTTTATGTTAAGTCTACCCCAATTAAATCTAAAAATATGGATAGTAAGCCTAGGCTCACTGTCTTTCCAGTTACCAATGGTTACCACCCTACAAGGCACTGCTATATTGAAGTTAACTTTGTTAAGGAGGATTAAAAAAAATTACTTGAAAATATTGTAACACTCTATCCTACTCTCTAGCAAAAGAATTACTCACATCCTTCAGATTCAATAACTTCTAGCTGTGGGTTTTACTCTTGCTCCTGAGCATTGGTAACTGTCAGACGAGGCAGGGGCTGAATAACTCCCAGTTCTCAGAGCTCACTGGGACATAACCAAATACCAGGGAGTGTGCCCCACTGATGAAGTAATAAAAAAGTGTTTGGAGTCTTGTTGCATAAACAACAGTGTAGCTGCTCACCACTGCAACTGAAAGCTACATCTAAATAAAATCTTATCACTAGTATCTGAGCACTATCCCAAACCTCTTCTTGGAATCTGAGAGGAAAATTATGACTGTGACCTGGATGAATCACATTCCCAGATGGATTTCCCAGTACTTTTTCCTGGCTAGAAAGAAGGAAACTTTTTCCAGCTTATTAAGAAGTAATAGCCATATCATCTTGCAGCACTGATGAATTTAATAATTAGATCCAAGAGACTCCCTTGGAGGTGCAGCTTACTGAACATATAAAAAAAGAAGAGAGGCTTCATGCCTTCCATCTAACCCTGCCATGAACAAGAACATAATTCTAAGTGAAGGACAAAAAGATCCCACTAAGCCTGAGAGCTCAGGCATGTAAGAAACACCCAGCTGGGTCAGACTGATGGTTCATCTAGTCCAGAATTCATCTCCAACAAGGCAGAAAAGGTGCTATTTAGAGAGAACCAATAGCCCATGTCCTGCGGTCCACTCCCCTCTGACCATGAACTCTCCTAACCCTGTTTTGAACCTGCCTACTCAGCCTGTTTTCAAAACATCCTCTGGCTGCAAGTTGCATAAATTCAGTACCTGCTATGTAAACAAACACTTTCTTCTTTCATCTGTCTTAAACTGATTCCCAACCAGTTTCACCAAGTGTCCCGGTGCTGCAGGGTTTCTGTCAACAAGAGCTTGCAGTTCACCCTTCCACTAGCTCATGATTTTGTAAACCTTGAACCTGCTGCCCCTCTCAGTGGCCCACCTTCCAAATCAAACCTTTTAAATGATGCAACTCCACACAAGGCAGCAATTCCACCCTCCTGGGCTGAAGGCTGCCCTCCTCTGTACCTTCCCTAAGCTAAAGGCACTAAATCCACCTTCCTTAGATGTGAGCACAAAATCCAGACCCCATGCTCAAAATGTGGTGAGCACACCAGTGTTTTAAATACCAACAAAAGGGATTTTCTTGTCCTCAGTACCTTTTCCTGATGATGCAAGAGGCACACACAGCCCAGGTTTTTCTCAATTTTTTTGGCTGCTGCTACTCCACATTGCTGACAATAGTCCTGGAAAACTGTCAATGACAACCACAAAGCCTCTTTTCCAAGTTGCAACCGTCACTTCTGAGTTCAGCATCGCATGGTTTAGAATAATTTTTTCCTAACTGGAAAAAAATTCTGTTTAAAAACCTATGTTTACCTATGCTGACATTAGTCTACCACATTCTTGCCCACTGAAGTTATGTGATGGTCTTCTGGAATTCCTCTGCACTTAGACAGCATCTAGCTACCCAAAAGTAACAGTACCACTATTTTTCATCAAAACTGGAATTATTCTGGGGCTGGTGCAAGGTAACAAATCGAGCTGTTGGTCTGAGTGATGTCTAGGAGCCACAGGGAAGGCAAGTGAGATCAATCAAGACCACCAGAGCTAGTTTTATCATTGTGGGAAAATTACCAGATACAGGAGATTTATTAAACAGGACAAAAACTGGGTGCAAAACAACAAAACTGAAAAAAACCCCAAACCTCACATCACACCTCCACAGCTGATGACAGCAAACAAAACCTGCAATGGATTGTCCATGGAATTGTAGACTATCCATGGATGGAGCTACTTGGCTCCAAGCTACTCCACTACTGTGGAGGAAATTAGATCTTGTAACAGCAACTCTGGTGACACTCTAGCATGACAGACAGACATCAGGCTTCCTAATGTCATTTTGTATCTGTCAGCTATCAGTCCTCACTTTTACCTTACAATGAAAAATGACTGTCAAGAAGAATCTTCAAAACTACTTTTTAAAGAGTTAATGTAAAATCCAAGTAACGTTGGAGGAAAAAAAAATCTAATTAAAAAACATACTGAAGAGTGAAGCAAAATTCTTCTGCTAAAGCATTCTGATTTTGGGCAAGCTGAATCACCACAGCACCAACAGAAATTTTACAAAAACTTACCCAAATTAGAAGGCTACAGCAGCTTATTGCACAAGAAAATTAACCAGCAACTGTAAACAAACACCTTAAGAACTTTTCTGATTAATGTAAGATCTTAAGAAAATAATCATTTTGGCTCTCTGCTGCATCCTGATCACTGTTAAGCCACCAGAGAAATCATAATTTATCATGGGCAGAATTGCTAAGGGCTATCCCCTAAAATGTACTACAGAAACTTCATGTGGTAAAAATATCGGATCTAAAGTTTAAAAAAACCTGATAATTTCCATTTTTGGATATGATTGCAGTTTGCTCTGTGAAAGAAAAGGAAAAAAAAGAAATGCACAATACCTTTATTTAAACTCAACAGTTAATTTAAATTAACTATCAAAGCTTCATTCCCCGTTTTGTCAGTCAAAGGAATCAGCAAATTCTGTTCTCTTGAGCATCAAATCATTTCAGACAAAAAAATCCCAAATTTTAAGTATTAGTTTTATCAGATTCTGTTGTCTAGACAGTAACTTCACAACAGAAAGGTAATTTTTTTAGCCGTACCTACTAGATCTGGGACTCTGTTGCAGGTTTGTGGACATAGACTGCTTCTTAAAATATAAATGTCACATTCATTTGGTATTTTTCATCTGCAAAGATGCATATACATTGCAAGTAACAATTAGCATATCATACTTATTGAAAAAATGCTGTAACTCACTGCCCCCCAAAAAAGAACCCCACTAACTCCCAGATTCCAGAGTGCAAATTAATTCAGTGTATTTGAGATCTACTTGCACCCTTGATGTGTGTCTAGTCAGACTAGTTTCAAATCTCAGACCAAACATCAGAATGGAAGGGTAATTTACCCTCAGCTGACTAGTAGTGTTTATGTGTTTTCCCTTTCATATGTGCTCTATTCCCTTTGACCAATTATTATTGAGGTTCCCTGGCTTGGGACTTTCATCTAATAGATATCCAGTTGAGGAAGATGAAGCACATGATGATGACAGGTTAGTGCATCTTACAATGATTATCTGTTATCTTGCATCCTCTTGGAATTGGTCATGCTTGACTACAAGGTGATGGACACAGTACAGAGGAGCAAACTTTAAAAGAGTTTCATTCAAGAATTTTTAGCAAGACCAAACTCCACCATTCTGTCAATCCTTTAGGAGTATCTCTTAGGTAATTGATAATGGTTTTACTATTAGATCTAATAGTAGATCAATTCCTTTCTGAAATTCTATGCTAATTCTACTCTCTGAACTTCTTCCCCAAGGCAAAGACATGCAGCAAACTTCCATCCTGTCTCTTCTGCATGGCAGAGCACAGCTGTGGAATAAAAGGGTGTGCTCTCTTTGAAGTCTCATTATTAGCACTTGGATCTGGTAAATATAGCTCTCCCTCCTGCACAGCTTGAGTGATCACTGTGTGTTTCAATGCCTCTTGCTTGTCTGTACTGGTTGTCTGGCTGGTACTCTCTCTCATGTGCCCCAAAGGAGGAACCTCCCAAGCTATCTGGTTTCATCATCCCTGAAGTCACAGAAGATTTAAATTTAGATGACTGTGGTCATAAAATTAAAGAATTGGAAGCTGTTTCTCTCCTCTCCAAAGTGCTCCAGTTCCAAGCTGTTTCACAGGGAGTGACCCTGTTGGTCTCACCTCTGCTGCACGTGCAGCTCACTCCAGGTACACACAGCCTTCCTCACAAGCTGCCCAACAACTGTGGGCAGGAAAAAAGACAGAACACCTGTCATTTGTTTTGTAACAAAGTACCACTTGATGCTAAAAAAGGATCCAATTTTTATTAAATAATACAAGATGTGCCTTTTAAGATTGCCATTATTCCTAAAAACCAATCAGCAAGTAGAAACAGCAAGACAGATTACAGAGCAATGAAAGCAATCACACACAAGACTGAATGTTAAAAACAGAGGAAAGGAAGCTGGTGTACACACCAAATTCCTGGTCACAACCTTAATGAGGCAGGCTTGAAAAACGTCCTGCTACACTTCTGGACAAGTTTTGGCAGAAACAGCTACCAGGATGGAGGAAGGGGAGAAAGCTTAACAACTCAAGTTTTTTGAACAAGGTGAGGATTATTGATTTGGGGTTTATGGAGACTTTGAATGTCAGCACGTTACACACTTAGCCAGCCAGAGCCCAGCCAGTGCTGAGGAGAAGTGCAGGGATAAGAAGTGATAAGGAGTGCTAACCAGTGATAATGATCATGGACATTGTTTGCACTGTGACAGCTCAAGGCCTGGCTGCTGCCCAAACACAGGAAAATGACAGCCCCTGCCCCAGCATACCTACAGGGAAGGAAAAAAGAGACCAGCAGATACATCAGGGCACAGGGAAATGACATCAGAGTGTTTCTCAACATGTGAGACTCATGCACAACTCTACCAAAGGCCACAGACAGGCCACTTCTCATTACTTAATGAACATATGGCTGCAACTGCACAACTATTCAACATCCTTCCAATGCCCACATCTGAGAACCTCCATGCAAAGGGTGAGACTTCTTACCTTTAGCAGTGCAGGACACTCAACATTAAAAGAGAGAGTGTTTGGAGTTGTGCTTGGATGTTTTCATTCCTGCTGTTCATCTCAAGATTTAGAAGGACATCCTCACTATTATGACACACTGGATTATCATTTGGATGGTGAAAAGATGAGCAGCAGGTTACAGTGCTGTGGCTTCTGTCAATTCCTTCATGGTCAGAGGCCTCAGAATACAAGTTTATTGTTTCCAAACTCAGCCCCCTGAGCCCACAGCAAAGGTCACCCATGAGGTATTCCATGCATGAATTTTTAGGTTCCTTCTTTTCAAGTAAAAATTTCATTAACTAATTTTGGTCTTTGGGTTCTGCTTTTAATTTGGCATTTCATGAAAAGATCCAGAAAGATTTTCTTTGAAGTTCATTATTTTCCTTCTCCCTTATCTTTGTAGTCCTAAAATATGAGGGGAAAAAATCTTTATTTCTCCTTCTTTGGAAAAATGTCTTAAGCTTTAATCATTTAATCATTGTTGCAAAAAAAAAAAAAAATTTAGCCTGCATCTGTTCCTAATTTTCAAATAAACAGTAAGATGGCAAAGATTTCAAATCAAAATGCTCGCTTGCAGATCTGAGGAACAAAACCTAGAATCTACCTTGTGGCACCAAGTGCATCCCCTTCCAGCACCTAACAGCTCAGTAAACTACTGATCTCTGCCCTGCACATCCAAATCAAATAGGGGGTGAGGTAAACTATCAGTTCACCTGCTGTTGGTACTCCTGACAGGCTTACAGCATAAGCCTCAGCCACTGGGTCCTTTCTCTTGCCTGTCTGCTACAGAGAGCTCACAGTGACACATTTCCCAAGGAGCAAGAGCTTGTAGGGTTCCATAAGCACAGAGAGAGCAGACAGAAAACCTTTCAGGAAAGCTATTCAACAGTAAACAAACCAACAACAAACCCCTCACCTTACTACACAATTCAGCACAATCACTCCCATTTCTATTAAGAACTGGAAATTTTCTTTTAAAAAACCCATAAAACTTTCCCTAGCTGAAGGACAGAAAAATTATTGTAGTAATTAACACTCCTAAGAAGCAATTCAGGCTTCTAACCAGAGGTGTTCAGTGCTGGTTTGGCATCCCTGACTTAGCAGGTAAGAGACAAGACCATGTAAGGAGATGCAGCCTTCTGGAGCTGGGGCTGAAAGCTAAACAAGAAGTGCAGTAGCTTCTAAAAAACACATTAGACCAACCACAAAGGATGAGATTTGGCTGCTTAACATCAAATGGGTTTATACAAAAACAAAACAAAAGAACCTTTGTGCATAAGGCTCACTTCCAGCCATTAGAATTAGAAAGGTTTTATGATCCTAACACAGGAAAAAAACAAGCCCCTTCTGCTTCACACCATTATTACTGCCCTGGCCCAATGAAATAAGCACTTTGGAAAATGAATGAAAATGCTGCAAGGAGATGATGGTCACTGTTTCATGTCTACCTGAAGCCTGTACAAGCCTGTCTTCTCATTGCTGTAAATGTTCCCACCGCACACAGGATCCCCTCCTTTGCCCTGGTACCAGGGTCTGTAGCAATGCAATGAAATGAATCTGAATTCTGATTTCTGCCCTCCCTAAGCCAGGTTACTTTTAGCCTGGATTAGTCCCTGAGGTAGCTGCCTGGCTCAGCTACAGGAATGCATATATTGAGGCAAAGGAGGTGTTAGCATGGGAGCCAAGGTAAGAATCCTTCTCCAAAATCCTTCTCCAAGTGTAAAAAGTAGCAGTGAGAGCATGCCCAAAGCTTCTCTCGTGCAGCTCCTCGTGTACAAGTCCCATTCATGCTCTGAACTGACAGAGCACAAGCTCTCCCTTGTCCAGAGGCTGTCCAGAGACAGGGCTGTAACCACACCTGCCCCAGTAACCCCCCCCTCCTCTTCTTCCTGGGAAGGGGAGGCCCAAATCAGACAGCAGCTTTGGCTCAGCAGCCTGACAGAACACAGGAATACACTGTCAAGGCACGAGGGGCTCAGGGCAAGGGGGGAAATCTGCTTTAGTCAATTGGAAGTTGACTGATGACTGAACCTTGAATAGCCATGCATACCTGTGGTCCACATGAGCAAACAAAGTCACTGAACTTAGCCTGGTTAAAATTATACCTAGTTGTAAAAAAAAAACCAAAAAAACCTCAAATAACCCTGATCTGGTATGAAATGTCTGTGTCTTCCCCAAAGGTCTAAATGAATCTTTCACTCTATGCTGTCCCTTTCATTTGCCCAGACAAGCCACTACTATGCATGGTATTGAAACACTTGTATAAAAATGCTATCTTCCTTAATTCACACTTTTTGTTTCTCTGTGTAAGCTTGTATGTAGGCCAGCCTTTAATATTTTTTTCATGTTTAATTAAAGCCTTGTGTGTGAGGACATTGCCACACAGTAACTTGGTACTATTCAGCCAAATCAGAACACCCTATGTTCAGCAAACAGAAGTATATGAAACAGATTTTACAAATCTATGACATACACATCAGAAGTATTTCACAAGTGATTTTAATTTCAAATTTTTGATAATCCTTTTTCTCTGGAAAACAATGCTCTTGACCAGATTGGCTTCAACAGCCCAGAGCACACAACTCCCTCTAATGCACACATACACTTTGGCAGGAAAGAAAGAATTAGAGCAACTAAGAGTTCAATAGCATTCACTATCAGCTTTTACATACTGATAAAGAACCCTTGAAAAAGAGCATTTATGCACATATAGCAGCTGTACAGCACTGCAAACCCTACCTACACCCCCTTAGTAATGACTTCACTCCAGTGAAGCCAATGGATGTTTTGTTACCTATTGTTAAATGACAAAACACCTCCAACAGGCACTGTTCTCTTCCATGGTTTGTTTTTTTTTTTTTTTTAAACACCCAAGATATACCTTTGTATTTGAAAAGAGAGGAAAGAATTAAAGTTCTCTCACTTCCTCACTCAGAAAATACTCATTGCTTGGATTAGGCACTAAATTAACTTCAGCTGTAGAGAAAATGACTCATCAAACAGAACAATCAAAAATTTCACTGGAGAGAAGGGGAGGAGGTAAGGAGAACTTTAACCTTCCTCCTCTCCTGCCAAATAAATGACACAGTAGTTTAAAAAATAAGCAGAATGCAGTTAGACTTATTAATAAATAAGGCTTAAAACAGAAAGTGCTAGAAAACTGAAGCAAAAGGAAAAACCAAAGCCAGGCTACAGACAATTGTAATAGCTCTTGGAGTACTTAAATGTTCTAACTGTACCCAAATACATCTGGAAACGTTGCATGGAGCAGCAGAAAGGCAGAGTTGTCTTTAAGAGGTCTCTTCTTAATGTAGATCATAATGTCTGAAGTTCAACAAATAGTTAAAAGAAAGTTTTGTTTGTACAACCACACATGTGCCAGACAACAGACATCCAGTTTTGTAATACACCACTGGGGACAAACATGCAAGAGATTTTTAAATAAAAGAAAAGTTTTCTTCCACAGACTCATCTGAATTGCTGTGAGACCAGTGGGAAATGTTTTAGGGAAACTGATGTTTCCTTCTATCACAGCCAGTTACTTATTGAATACTGGATACTTATTGAATACTTATTGAATCCTCCTACAATCACTAAATGTGATGGAGAACTGGGGGCAGAAAGGTGGGAACCCTGCCTGTTTCTCATATGACATCTTGAGTAACTATACCAGAAGGTCTGTAAGACAGCAGTCTGAAGCCATTATATATATTTTTTCATTTTCACCTGAAAATATTTTCCATATTTGACCTTACCTAAACTAGAAAGGCTAATTTGTCAGTGTGGATTTGGGTTTTAGCAGAAAATATTTGGTTGAGAAGATGACTAACACAGACAGCAAAACTAGCATGAATACTAAAGCAGCCAGCACAAGTTTGGCAGTAAAAGATGTCTTCTCTCAGATACAGACCACCTAAACCAAAACAAGCCATAATTGACAAGTGGCATTAATACACTTTACACTGCATTCCTACCTCAAAGTAGCACCTCCAGGGTGAGTGAAGAAGCAAACCCACTTCGATAAACCCTCTCAGATTCTCACCCAGTACACCTGCAAGGACTCCCTGGGCCGAGGGACTGGTGCTGCAGCTGGTCAGGATCACAATTCACTAATGGCACAGTTTCACAGCA
The DNA here is from genome assembly GCF_023055355.1 of Agelaius tricolor. Lineage (NCBI taxonomy): Eukaryota > Metazoa > Chordata > Aves > Passeriformes > Icteridae > Agelaius > Agelaius tricolor. The sequence continues at coordinate 10,632,800 of NW_027269272.1, forward strand.
ACCCTGCAGATAATCTCAGACAGCTTCTTCAGAGGCAGAAGCAGCAGCAGTGTATGCCAAGACAAGTGTGCTTTCAAGGGCAGTGTAAGGCACTAACCACATCAGCTATTCTACTTGAAGATTTGCTGCCCGAAAGAATACAGCAGATGGAGTCTCACAGTTGGTTTTAACCAAACTAAGAGCTAGCTGATGTCTAGAGAAATGGTTCTGGATTTTCTCCTAAATACATTCCCAAGTGCTCTCCAGGGGATGCCAAAAAACTCTCCAGAGGAATACATGTTCAAGGAGACAGAAACAACAGTGTGGCCTTCCACTTGTTTAGGCTGATGGTAAACCTGGTGTCCTGCATTCTGCTTCTGAAGTGCAGTGATTGCTTGCACTCACTGCAGCTCTCCCTGACCTTAATTCAGATGTACCTGCATGAACTGAGCCTAAGGAATCAGACCAGAGAACGTCACAATAATGGTAAAAGCTGCAAGAATCAGGCACAGATATGCAGATAAAGCCAGGGAAACAGATTCCAGACAGTGACTTTTATCACTCTTGACTTCATAAAAGCAAAGCAAAACCTTTCAAAAAGTTACAGTGAAGAACACTAAGATGCTACTACAAGAGCTCATCAGTTAAAAGCACAAACAGATTGGAAAGTCCTACAAATAACAGGAGTCCTGTAAAGGCCACCATTACATGTTCTGTAGTCCTCTTTTGTTCCATGTATAAAGCAATCCTGCTAATAATCTTTTGCTTTTACCTGTTCTTTCAACCCAAATGCAAATGCTGAAATGTGACCCAAATCTATGATTAACATCACAGGAGTTATTTGATAAAGGAGTTATTTGATAAAGCTGACGAGCTACTCTAAGAAACACAGAAGTAAACAAGCTTGAATCAAGACAGATCAAACATCTCACCAATCTTCAGGAGTAGTAGTTTTGGAAAAGATGAAATAACCAAGGTAGAAGATAAACTAGACATTGAATTACAAATCATTTTGCAGCCCTTTATAGAGCTAACTCATTACTATAGCTAATTAAAATTAATAGGGACTCAGTATTAATGCAAACAGAACAGTGTAGTAACACCTTCCAGAAAAAGAAAGAAAAACTGTTAAAGGGACACATTCTAAATTGAGGCATGCTGCCCTAGTCCACCAACCTCAAGTAGGCACAGCAATTTACATCAATTGGAGATTCCTCTCCTTCCACACCTAGGTGAAAAATAATTCACAGCCCATTCATGCAGAAGGATCATTCAAACCTTCCTCCAAAATATGCCTACACACAACTTACCAACACATTGTATGCTAGAGGAATTTTCTTCCTCTAACAATTCTTGGCACATCAACGCTTTCCACTGCTGCAATCCCACAATGTTATCAGCACAAGGCTTCATTCATACCTATGTTTAAAATTTTATAACAGCCTATCAAGCTAAGAGATTATGAATCATTCAAGCCATTAAAGTCCAATTACATCAACTGAAATCTGAGCTTCCCGGCATTATTCCAATTTCTCTTTCTGCTCACTCAGCCCCTGAGCCCCTTCCTACACAACCTTCCCTTCTCTAACCTTGTGAAATTTCTCTTACAGAAGACCAGGAGCTGGCCAATTTACACAGCATGCCTGTCACTCTTACTCTTCAATACATTTAACCACCACTTTTCTCTACTTGTGGTTTTGCCCTCACCTGTCCCCCACTCAGCTTCCTATCATTTCATGGATTGTCTGCTCCTGCTCCTCTGCATCAGGCAACATCCTGTATCCAGGTCCTTTCTGTGCCTACCCTTCATTTCTGCATGATTATATCAGTTCAAATACATTTAATTATCATGTACATACTGACACTTAGCTTCACGGTGGATTAATTCAAATTAATGTAATTAAAATAATCAAATTTAGATTAGCAAATGAGAAATCTTATTTTTTTATGCTCTTAATGGTCATTCTCAAACACCAATAACCACTAAATCATGATGATCTGCAATATAACCTTTTAATTTAGCATTTAATATAGTCCCGAGTTAGACAATACTATTAGTGTACATTTATGCAGATTCTTGACATGAAATTAATGACCAACATAGGTCACTATCTAGTAGCTGGTTAAATTTTATATGATGACTTTTCAACCTCTGTTTGAATGAAAAACAGGATGAAAACTAACAAAATCCCTGAACACCTAATGAAGTTACTTAACAAAATAAATGTTGCATTTAAAGACAATTTTTCATTATTTTTAAGCCTCATCTCTTTAGTAGGTGAAATTGAGTGAAGCTGGCTACTGTGGAATTCAAAATTTCTGATTTTGTAGAGTTCTTTGGGTTCTTTTACTAAAAAACTTAAGAAAATAAAGCTGTTTTCCTGTATTTTCTGTTATCTCATTCAGTTTTGAATAAACATTAGGCTAGTCACACTAAAATGAAAATAAATTTCTCTGGGTATCTACTGAAGCAGCTGCTGTTCTCAGAGGTGAGGCTGTAGCACTTCAAACCCCACTCATGTTCACTAGAGCAATGGGTTTATTTCCTCCAAACATTTGATGGTTACACTGAGTGAAAGTTCTGTCTTAATTTAGGTAGTATTAATATATTACAGCATATTTAGTCCTGAATACAGATTTATTTTTAAGAAAGCAAGACAAAAATTACTTCAACCTGAACCACCCCACTTTCTCAACCTCAGCTTGCCTTCTCCAGGGATGTGCTACCATCACCTCAGGGTCAAACAGAATTTAAAAGAAATGTAAATATTTGCTTTCTTCCTGGGAAAGTACTACATAGGGAAGAGGTGAAAAAGAGGGGATGTGCATATGGGGAATTGCATCAGTATAATTAGAGTTTTAGCAAGCTGGTAAACGTCTGTGTAGGCAATCCCTTCACTCTAAAGGGTATTTCCTAATTAAAAATATGCACCCCATTTTCAAGAGCCTTCCTACTGAAGAAACATCTCACCACTGCCGCCCAATTAGATCAAATTGGGTGGCTGGCTCTTTTTGTTGTGTGCATGATAATACAAAGACTCTCCAAGTTCCTGCTCAACAAAGGCTTGTGTGAAACAGGCTTTGAAGACACAATAACATTCCTCTTGCGAGTTTCAAGCCCGGAGGCTAAAAGCACCAAGTAACTATTCATTCTTCCATCTTGAGACACATTCCTAACCTAGTTCAAAGGCCTGAAAAAACATGCCCTAGCTACATGCCTGCACACCTTCAGCAGGGCTTTCCCCTTCTAGCAGAGCTTGCTAGATAAAGAAGTTTCATACAGAACAGAATTAAATACATTTGAGTTTTGTTTCACTTTTAAGAACTCTTAAATTGTTTAAAGGATTCAAGACTGCCTTGCATATGAATTGATCAGCTGTGTTAATCTATTGAAGAGTAAAGTGCACCATTTACATGTTTAAAGTCCAATGCTGGTGCACGGTGCACCGTTCTTTAACTCCTGCTCCCAAAAAGCAGCTGTGGGAGGAGGGAGTGTGCGCAGCAGCTGGAAAAGGACAAGGGATGATCTGGAGCTGTTTGGCTTCCATCACTGCTCTTCTATTTAGTTTCATCTGCCTCTGTTTTGATCTCAAACTGGTAAGATAGATGTAAATCACACATGGCTATCCACCCATATTAAGATATCCAAGGCATTCAAGAACATTATGCATCATGTTCACAAGATGATGATAACTGCAACAAAATACAAGATTATTTCCAAAATACTGACACTAGAACAAATATTAGCTTTCAACGAGAAAAAAATGTTTACAGTTTTCAACATACAACTTTCTAAACAAACTGAATTCCTCTTTCTACATTTTATTTTGTTGTTTCTCAGAAATCTGAATGCCATTATGTGTAAAATGAGGAGATATAAACAACTACTACAGAATAGGCTAGCCTGACTACAGTTACCATTTCATGGACTGGAACCAGCCCACAGAAACAGGGGAGCAGGCAGATGGGAGTGAAGGCAGCCCAGGTGAGGACCCCCCTTTGCAGGAAAGCAAGCTGGTTACACCTGCCCAAAGCTCCTGCAGGAGCCCACCCCAGATGTACCAGCCAGCCTGCTTTTTGGGATTCCTGAACCACACACAGGAGATAAACAGTTTCCTTTGTTTGCAATTATTTTCAGTACACCTAAACTAAGATTTCCTTACCTGTATTTCATTTTTTATCTGCAATCAAGCAATTAATTATTTAGTACTCCTGAATTTTCCTTTCTTTTAAAGAGAATTTTTTAAAAAAATTGTTAGTTTAGTTGACACTATTAAGAAAAAAAAACAACAAACAACTGTGATCTGCAACACAGAAAAGTGGACCAAATGCTAAAAATACTACTTTGTAACATGGCAAAGCATGAAGGGATGGTACAGTGTGCCCATGCTTTGCAAGCAAAGAAGTCAAAAAGAGAAACAGGGTAAATGTAACAGGTTAAAGAGAGGCAATTTTTTTTCAATTTTAACAATGCTGTTTTCACCCAAAATATATTTTTGTCCTTCTAAAGATTTCAATTAGTCACTTTCACTTTCCCCAAATGAAAATGGTTCCGTTTGAATTTACCATCGCTACAAAAAGCCAAGTATTGCTCATTTTTCCCTTCATGTAGCCATAGTACAGATCTTCATTCCCATCAAAACAAGGAATACATTACCTTACTGACATCTAAGAGTCATTTTGAATCCTGTGGCAAGCTGAGCTGCCCTACCTCTTTCAAGGACTGCACTTTCAAGCTGAGCTACCAACTGTTGGTCATTTCCAGTAAATACAAGTGTACTCTGAAAGAAAAATCTTTGTGAATAAATTCCAAAATAGGGAAAAAAGTAAGATAATGTTGTCATAACCTCAACTAAGTAAACAGCTTGTTAGTTTATGTCCTCATTATTATATAACATTCTGCTCCATAAATGCCCCATTTGCTATTTTGAAGTAACAAGTAATTCAGAAATGGTGATCAGGAATTGCAGGAGAGGAATCACTAATAACGACAGCAGAAACTCTTCTGAGGAAATGAAAATTAATCCCATTTTTCAGAGACCACTCAGCCAATGTCACCATCACTTACCTACAGCACCTGCAGGAGTCAGAAATGGAACAGCCACCATCATTTCAGCAAAGTACCCAACCTTTATTTCCCTGGGTATCACCACAGAGACCGAGTACCATGAAAAAGCACATTGTACCCTGCAGGGAAGGCTGCAGACTTTCCCAGCCCTGTGACACAGCAGGTACAGCAAAGGCCATTCTGTTACATCTGTGCCTTCTCCAGGAAAGAGAAGAGCTTCTGTATTTCTCCTATGTTAGTATCTATGTGAAGGCTCTAGCATCACAGCTGACAGTGACTCCCAAACACCTTGTCAATCACTTGCACAGGAACCCTCAAACCAAACTGGGAATTACTGGAACACCATTGTCTCCTTGTTCTAGCAGTTTCCAAGGAATTCCAGCAAAGTGCCAAAGCATCACTCACTGGGACACCAGCACTGCCCTGCAGCACATACAGGAGGCTGCCGAGCTCTGAGTCTGTCTAAAGCCAAAACATCTCCCCTGTCACTCATTTCCTGCTCTCTAGGGGTTAAAATTCTCTTTTCTAACACAGCAATCTTCTCTTCAAAATGAAGACCAGCTGGCTGAAGATTAATTACCATCCAGTGTTTTAATCTAAAAGATTCCCTCCCTGGCATACCTCAGCTGTCACTTGAGGTGTCTTTGCATCTCTCACACAGCACAGGGCACAGGAAGCTCAGGTCAGACCTGAAACAAGTCACAGCTCCAGCCATGGTGTTTTATTGGCTTCCCTTCCATTCCTTTGCAGTCACTTACAAGCTGATAAACAGAAGACTTAAGCTGAGGTGTGCTGTAAGAGGAGAGACAAACTCTATCTTCTACCTCCCATGTACAGTTCTTGAGGTTCTTTTACTCTCTCAGTGAAGACACACAACTCTCAGCACAGCATTTACATGAATGTCACTGGTGATGTACAGACATGCAGGATCTGGTTAGGAGGATGATGGGAGAGTTTGTTTTAGTTTGGTTTTAATCCCACAGTTCAGTGAAGTAAGGGCAGAAGGAGCCCATGCAATCAGACTGGCTTAGTCTCCTCCACTCCAGCTTCAAGCTCTTTATTCCTTAAGGGAACTGTGCCACTGAAGGAAGGCTCCTGTGCACAAACTAGTTAAGTATTTTATTGACTGGCAAATCCAGCTTATGGAGTCCCTACCCTATAGTTATGTCTTAACAAATATTTGTGCACCACACTGAAAGCCAGACTGCTGAAACCAGACAGGAACCAAGGCTGCTAGTTAATTCCCTTTTTTCCTATTCACACAGATTCTGTATTTCAAAGAAAGCATGTGCAATCCTTAGGTGCCCTAGTGGTTAAAAATGTCCAAATCCTACACAGGCTGGAGGGGATGGGCTGAGGCAGAAGAAGAAGAAACACAGTCAATTAAAGCTGTAGATGTTCCCAGACTCTACATTCCTCCCTTATATAACACATATCACCACAGAGTTCAAATGTGCAAGTACACTTCGACAGCTCTAGTAGCTGTAAGGTGCACAACGTCCTCCTGAAGCATATCTTATTTGAAAATTTAACAGGTCACTTCTTCCACATTCCCAGCTTCCAAAAAAATAGAATTTTACAACAGTTGACAAAATGTACACAGGTAAATCTTCTATGATAGACCATGGAACAGTGCATTTCACCTTCCAGCTCAGGTGGCTGAACCCAGGTCTTCCAACTAGACTCCCAAATTATTACAAGCACTTGAACACACACAAACTTCCACTGTCTCATCTACCTGATCAAAAATTACTCTGAAGAAATTACACTTCACAATTACCCAAGGTTAAATCTCTAATAATAGTCTTCAGAGAACATGACCTAGATATGTCAAGCATGATCAGAGAGACATATATCAAGACATCCTTTAGTTAGTTAAGAGTGCCAGGCTTATTTAAATCTCCTTTATCTGTTCACACCTTGGCTTTTGTTAAATTTCACATCATTTCTGTAAGCAGAGAGTAAAGCTGTTAAACTTGTGAATCTTTTTTTTTTCAAGTTACCAATGGCTCTCCTTCACTCTCTCTATTTCATGTAGTCAAAATAATAACCACCACTTATCAAAGCCCCAGAATTATGTAAAAATAGAATAATGCTACTCACTTTTATGAACAGGTACTGTAACACATCAGATCATGTACAGATGACCAAAAGCCAGCTTTTACCATTCTGACAAGTTCAGAATCAGACACATTAGTCAGTATTAATATATTTGTGTGGCAGCTCTTACCACAAAATGAAAACCACATCTGCTCTAAAAAGCCACAACAACTTTGTCATTTGACGTTTTCTTTTACAATGTATTATTTAAATTTTAAAAAGTAAGAGAATCTATACTTACTAATCCATATGACAAATTATTAAACTAATGAACCCAAATCAAATTTATAACTGTCCAAGTAGTAGAGTGTAAAGAAGAAAATGCTGCAGTTAAAAAAACCTGTGTGAATATAGTCCTCCTTCTATTGTATGTATTTTATAAAATCAAGGAGTTTTAATGTTAAAATTCACTCATACTTACTTATCTTGTACTTAATTCAGATTTGTATCTGTGGTTTACTGCTGTGGTCATGACAGGGATATTACAAGACAATTCAGGAAAGGAGAGCTGGAGGTAAATTCTGCTTGCCTTACTAAGCAAATCATCCTGTTAAGGTCAGCAGAATATCCAAATACTAAAAAAAAAATAAAATCCAATAACAAATAAGGACTACATGTGCTTCCTAAGCAGAGCGTTCATCCCTGTAATAAAGATCCAAAAAAATACAGAAGGAAAAACACCTTCAGAAAACTGCAGTACCATGCAAAATGAGCACCTCTAAAACAAACTCTTTGTGTATATCCAGGCTCTCCACATTTCTCTATACTCATCCTCAAACTTTCAAATATCACCATCCCAGTTTCCCTCAGATCACAAACACCTTGCAATTCTCTCTATCTACATCATCCTGCCATAGTTTGTGCATCCCCCAGCAATTTCTTTCTCATTTCCACCTCCTTCCCATACCAGTTTCTGTAAGTGCTCCCCAGCCTTCAGCTCAGGTTCCCCATTATCTCATGTCAGCAGCCCCCAGTCTCTCCTGGTCACAGCACAGGTCCCATGAACAACCTTCCCCTCCTTTTTCCTCTCGTCTTTAAGAGTATTTCATAACTCTGTCAATCAAACACAATAATTAGTTTTCATTGAAACTTGGCACAGAAGTTAAACCTAAAGTCAAATTAGTTATGGAAAATAATATCTATTTCTCTTCCATATTATTGGACACCAAAATTATTTTTAAAGCTTATGTGACTTTACTCATGTAATAATCAGTACTGAACAGATTAATTTTCAGAGCTTCAAGAAACTGGAAAAAAACCCCTCACTTTCTTTACAAACAAGCTATTATATACTTACTTATTCAAAAGAGTATTCAAGTAAATTTACTTTCAGTACTTGCACTCATGTATTTAGAAAGTCATGAAAACTGTACAGTCCTAATGAATATAAAATTTCAGCTATCATAAAGTAGTCCTTTAACAATGCACCATACTGAAGATATTGGTCAAATTACATTCCCATTCCCAGCTGCTTGCTGCATTTTATTAACAAGCTGTAATTCTCTATTTACAAGTGTTATCTAAGGAAATTTATGATCTCCCTACAGCTGCTATTAAAAATCAGCATCATCCTCACCCTGCAATGTCCTGTTTCATTTTCAAACTTAAACCACATTCAAAAACCAGCTTAAACATTAACTAAATGTGAAAACCATGTGCTAAAGATGTCCAGGTAGTACCTCATAATCATATGAATTTGTTTATAAATCATTCTGTTTCAGTTTTTAAGCCAGGAAAACAAAAGAGAAACACCTAAAGACATTAATTATAAGCCTGTGGTCTTGTTAAACAGGAGAACTGCAAATATGCAAGTATGTGGAGACACAGGCTCAATTTTGGCAAATAATTAGGTGTGGGGAAAAACTGGTGTGTGCATACGGTAAGAAATGCACTGTTTTGTCTACAGTAATACCCACAAAGCATGAAAAACTTTCATAACATGCTGGTATTTACCTTGGTGCTGACTCAAAACTACAGAAACTTCTGTTCTTCAGTTCGGGAAACAACGCGCCCCTAGAAACTTAAATTAACTGTACAAGTCTTGTTTTGGCACCCTTGTGGGTCTCTGCCAACCCAGGATATCCCATGATTTTATGAATTGCTGTTGTTCCACCTTAAGTTTTTTAACTTGAGAAAAAGAACACAACTATTGAAAACTGTGAAGGAAATAAATTAAAAAAGCAAGCCGTCTCCTGAAAAAAAAAACCCAAATAGGCATATAGAACAAGAATGACATGAGTAATTTTCTGTTTACCATCATGTGTATTTTCATGAGAACCACACAAAAGTTTAGTTCTACCCTTAGAAGTTTTTTGCTTTAACTGGATACAGGCAAAAGGTCTAACAACCCTATAGATGCCCTTGTGCTGAATTCCCATTGTACTGTTTTTCCTTTTCTTACATCACCAAAAAACCCCAAACCACCCATGCAGTGGGTGAAACAGTCAGCATCAAAGCTAGAGTGAGCCAAGTTACCACTTGCTTACACTACACATATTCTATTCCATGTTATTAGCACTTACATTCAGGAGCTCTCAGAGTCATCAACAAAATGGAAATGAAGCTTTGAAGCTTTGGAGATCAAAGCAAGATACCTGAATTCATTCTACTGTCCTGCTACTGCATTTCCTGTTTCTCCAGAGCCAACATCTAATGGTTTCCTTTTTGGAATATTTTTTGACTGTATACTCAGAACACAAGTTGTCAGCAGTTCATCTTCAAAACCCCTGCTCATTTGAGGAGCCTTCTCACAGCAACCCCAAAAGCAGGATCCACAGCATATCCACAACATCTGCTCACCTGCTGTCTTGGGTTTGTGTGCAGGGTTTTGCAGTGGGGGGTACAGAGGTGGTTCCTCAGGGAAGCTGCCCCCAAGGGTGACAGAGCCATTGCCAGTCACCTCCAAGATGCACCTGGCCAAGGCCAAGCAGTGCCACTGACAGTGGCAGTACCTCTGGGATCATGTATTTAGGAACAGGAAAAAACTGCACAACTGCAGCCAGAGAGAGGAGTGAGGATATCTGAGACCACTGTGGATACAGGAAACTACTCTGCAGAGGAAGTAGCAGCAGAACATGCCGTTAACTGGTTAAAATCCCCATTTTCATACCCTGTGCTGCTGTGGGGAAGAGGCAGAGAAATGGGGAGTAAAGCTAAGCCCAGAAAGAAAGGATGGGTGGGGGACAAGTGTTTTAAGATTTAGTTTTTATTTCCTATTATCCTACTCTGATTTGATTGGTAAAAAATGAAACTAATTTGCCCAAGTTGAGTCTGTTTTGCCGACAGTAACTGAGGAGTGATCTCTCCCTGCCCTTATCTCAACTCATGAGCCTTTTGTTCTATCTTTTTCTCCCTCATCTAGCTGAGGAGGAGAGTGATAGAGTGGCTCTGGTGGGCACTTGGTGCCTAGCCAGGACCAGCCCACCACATCTGTGCATGCAAAACTCCAAGCAGGAGGAAAACGCCTTCGGGCTACGCTGCTCCCTCCCCTCAATTTTTCCATGTCATGGGCTGGTGTTTCCCAGCACAACTTGGCAACTGCAGCAACAGAGCCTTCCAGCTACAGCATAAAAGGCCACTCATCAGAGGATCCAAGAGTCACCAGCTAGGCTAGACACACACAACAGTACCCAGTTCTCTAAAGCAGAGGTAAAGGTTTGGACAGGAGAGCATACAGAACTGCACTGAAACTACAGCACTTCTAACAGGAAAAAAGAAGAGAGCTAGGGCAGGGCCAGCTGCTGGGAAACAGCCAAGAATATGTGACAGGGAAGGCAATGGGATTGGAGAGTGCAGAGGAATTCTGTGAGTTAGAGAGAAATGTTTTTCAATGAAATTTGGGAGACAACATGATTATTTCAGCCAGGATCCTAATGTTAAAAGAAATAATTACACTTGAAAGAGACTAAAAATACTTCAGAATCTCATGCCTGAACAACTTGGAGGCAGCTGGCAGAAAAAGACAGGGGAGCAGGGAAAAGGACAGGAGTCAGGTAGTTTGCACCAAAGCAGCAACAGACATTTTACTGTTAGGAGATGAACAGCCAACATTTGGGGTCATTGTCTTGTAGATGGCAACAGAAAATTCCAGAACGGAAAAAACAAGCACTATCCAGATAGTTTTGGCATTTGGGATGGGGTGGAAGATTGTTCTATGGAGAGAAAAAGGAAACCAACATGTACAGTCCCCTTGCAACTTCTGAGATTAAAAGTGTAAATAATAACCCATGAAAGAGAGGGAGAATAAAGAGAAAGAGTAACTAAGAGTACTTAGTACAGCCTTCCCCAGCCCTTGCTCTGAAACCTGCAGCTTCACCTTTCCCTTCCCAGCTCCAGATGTTTTCTCCTCTCTACTGTACCTGCAAACACACCAAGTAGCTTTTCCTTCATCTTTCACTTGCTCAGACACCAACGGGAGAAACCACAACCACAACCTCCCTGCTGTCAGCTGCAGCCTGAACAGCCTCAGCCGCCACCAGGAGCACAGGAGAAGCTGGCCAAGGAGGCACAGCCTGCTCTGCTGCTCACTGGGAAAGGCGGGCAAAGCTTTGGGGAACTGTGGAGCTTTCAGGTGAATGGTTCAGCTGAAGGTGCTCAACAACTTTTTCAGGCATGTGCAATCAGTCCCATAAATCATTCAGCTCCAGGCAGGTTTTCTTAGGAATGGCATAAGGTACAACCCACACAGTACAAGTATCCTGCCAAACCTAAGTTTTACCTCCAAAGCAGAAAAGGTACAAGCACATGTCAAAAAATCACTGTAAAAATGGTTTAGTATGAACAAAACATTGTTAGGTTTCTTTTCTTAGCACACTCAAGAGATGAGCTAGTCAGGCTGAATTTTACAAGAGCAGTTTCAGTTGATAGCAAGAAATCTAACCTGGGAAACAAGAGTCCCAACAGTTAATGTCTGAGAAGGCTACAAGCAACCAAAAAAGCTTTATAGTGGGAAGGGAGAAGAGCCATGGCTCAAACTCCACATATAATTACAAACTGATTCTTCCCTTGCCTCCCAGAAGTAGTTGTGCCTCCTCAATCCAATCCAAATTTTGGGAAATACGAACCAACTTCAAATAAGAATTACTCTATTACACTCTATTTTACACAGTCCTGCCCTTAAAAGCATCTGCATAGTATTTTTCAGTGAGTTCTTATATCAGGTCTTCCACATCCTAATCGTTCACTGAACAGCATAATCACAGCAGGTATCTACCTAACACCACCATGGAGAGCATTGCCACAGCTTTTAGGTAAAGGTGACACATAGCTCAATTAAACAGGTTATCCACAGCAAAAGGAAAGCAGCGCATTTGGAAAAAAATGTGTAAGCACTTAGGACACTGCTCCCTGCCAGACCTGCCTTCTCATACCCTTCATATATTCTTTACTTACCCACACACTGACCAAGGATCTTCTCTCACACTTATTCTCCCCTGCACAGGTGGGAGGGAGCAGTGATGCTCCCAGCAAAGTGACTGAACTACAGAACATGTTGCATCCTCCGGCAGAAGTCCCCTCCTGAAGAATTCACAACACCAATGCTGTCCTAAGCAGATATGGATTCCCAGAGTAACAAGAGCCACCTGCAAAAACAGGGCTCTTGCAAACACATGCCAGAACTGAGAAAAGGTGTGGCTGTGTAAATTTGTGTACATTTAGTCACAAATAATGTATGGTGACACTCAGCACAGTCCTGTCAGCCACAAAAGTTACCATTTCCTACCAGTTACCACTTGAACCAGACCGGCAATATTTGCACCGATCCTAAGTCCCACCTCGAACTTTCAAATTAACCTAATATTCATAGATCATATAAGACAAAGACTTAATATTGCTTTGCTCTAATGGGCAACAGCAGCAATGCCAAGCAGCAAATGTGAAGAGAATGTTTTGCTTTTTTTCAGGTTATAAGGATGCAAAACACCTAAACATGAAAAACATATGATTCCAGACATCACACCAACACCAGCTCTCAATGTTCCCTTCAGTACAGCCAACAGGTGACACAAATACTGAGATGCTGTAAACAGTGGTATGAGATTCACCCCCTAATGTCTCCCATATAGTCATAGTAACTGCTTTAACTCTGTGATTGCTGCTGCTCAGGTATGTAGGAAACTGTTAAAACTGAGTGACAAAATTTACTAGATAACTATGTGCCTGTACTCTCCTGCACCAAAACAAAGCACTCTTCACCTTTCATAAAAGGACACAGGTGTGCTGTACTTTATCAGCTCTTAACAAGATACATTGTTCTGTGCTGCATGAAGTTCCCACTCAACAGAAACATCACACTGCTTCCAACAAGGCCCCTACTCATCTTACATGTCTGTAATCAACGTGCAACAGCCTGGCAGAAGTTTTTCCCGAATTAAAAATTAAAAGCTTCAGGAAGAAGCAGAACACATTAGTTAATGCTAAAAACACAGTTCATAGGGCTCACTTCTTGTGCTGTTTGTAACACTGGCAGGTGAGGGACAGCCACACAGAAGACATCAATCGAAACACAAATGATAGATACAATGCTCTAAAGGCTTTGAAGTTTCCAAACTCACAGCTCCTCCAACAAAGCTGAATTAACACTGGTCACAGCCCTGTGAGGTAGATGCCCTTAGCCATGCACGCGTTAGCAGGGTTCACTGCTCTACTCTTGGCCACAATCACTGACCAAACCAGGATTACACTGGGAGTTTCCTGCTTCCAGCCCAATACTAGAAGCGACTCGCTTTCACACCCCTCTCCCACACACTTTTGAAGCACTGCTAATTTCGGAAAGTAAAAAAACGTGGCAACACAGTAAGCAGAGTATTGTATCCCCGGCTGAACAGGAGCGTCCAAAGCTGCTTTGGAAGCATTCCCCAGCCCGTGCAGGTGCCGGCCAGCGGCGGGACACCCGCAGGGATGCTGCACTCCGGGACACTTCTGCCACTAAAACATGCGGCAGTGAGGCCAAAAGGCTCAGTGAAACCAACTCGACCCCTGGCTGCCCCGGGGGACGATGACGCCCGCCCCAGCTGGCGGGAAGGCACCGCTACAAGCAGCCCCGACCCTCGCCCCCTCCCCGCGGTCGTTCCACTCCCCGAGCGGAGCCGCGCCCCGTCCCGCCCCGTCCCGGCTCACCTTCCCCGGCGGGCGCCCGGCTCCTACATCTCCTCCCGCTTCTGGAAGCTGATGCTGGCGTACGCGCTCAGATCCTCGCCACAGTGGCCACTCCCGCGCTGCTGGCCCGGGGGCTTCGGCGGCAGCGGCTGCTTCGCCTCGGCGGGGCCGTGTGGGTGGTGGTGGCGGCGGTGGCCGCAGTCCCTCACCAAGTCCAGGTCGATGTAGTTGAGCCCGTTCTCCAGGGCGGGGGAGACCCCCGGGTCCCGGCGGGCGGCCGCCTCCCCCGCGCCGGGCCGCAGCCACACGTTCTCGAAGGAGGCCGAGCTGTGCCGCTTCACCTCCTCGGCGCCCCCCGCGCTGCCGCACGGGAAGGGTGCCCCGAGCCCGCCCGCCGCTCCGCGGGCTGCGCTCGGCGTGGAGGAGAAGGTCTCGGAGCTGTGCCTCCGCCGGCCGCCCTGCGGGTCGGCGCGGATCACCTTGGCGCTCTGGTTGCGGCCGGGGCTGAGGCTGACGCGGGTGAAGGCGCTGCCCGCGCCCAAGCCCCCCAGCAGGGAGGAGGAGCGCGGCGGCGCCGCCGACAGCTCGGCCGGCGGCCGCCGCAGCTCCGGGGACGCAGCGGTGGCGGCCGCCGGCGGGGGCTTTTCGGGGCCGGCGCGGCCCCCCCGCACCTCGGCGTAGCTGATCGGGCGGGCGGGCGAGCCGGGGGACGGGCTGTCCGCGTAGTCCGAGCAGGAGCCCCCGCCGGCCGCGGCGCCCCCCCGCTGCATCGCCACGTAGTCCCGGCCGAGCCGGGCCGCCCGCGCGGTGGCGAATCCGGGCGGGCAGGGGGCCCGCGGCGGGCCCGGCTCCATGTTCATGTACTCCTCGGCGGCCTCGCTGCCCGGCGGCGGCAGGACCATGCTCAGGGCAGCCGAGGGGAAGGGCGGCTTCTCGCCGGCGATGAACTCGATGTTCACGTACTCGCCGGGGCTCTTGGGCTCCGGGGGCAGCAGCACCGGGGGCTGCTCCCGGGCCCGCGGCAGGGTGCTGGCCTTAGGGCCACCCAGCGACAGCCGCGTGGGTCGCGCCAGGCGGCCCTTGGTCTGCACGGCTGTGTCCACCTTGCGCGGGGGCTGCGCTTGAGGCGGGGGGCCGCCCTCGGGGCCGCCGCCGCCGCCCAGGCTGTCGCTGCTGGTGGAGGAGGACGAGTCCTCGGCCGCGTAAAGGAGGCGGCTGGAGCCGAGCGCGATGCGGGGCTGAGGGCTGCCCTCCTCGGCTGTCCCCGCCGGCCTGCTGCCGCCCCGCCGGTGCACGTGCTTGAAGGAGCGTGGCAGCGAGAAGTAGGAGTAGATGGGCTTGTGGTGCGCTACGGTGGCCGCCTCCTCGACCCCCGGCTGCCCCGCAGCCCCGAAGTAGCAGTCGGGCGGAGTGCTGGTGGTGGAGCCGCTGGCTGGGGACATGTTGATATAGTCGCTGCCGCCGCAGGGGAGCTTCCCTTCGTTGCTCTCCACTGAGAGTTTTGGGTGGTGGCCGGCACCATTTGTCCAGATCTTACCGTAGCCCGCAGAACTGCTGTCGGGGGAGTAGCTGCCACTGGGGGACATCATCATGTAGCCATTAGAGTCCACTGTGGCTGGAGGGTGGCGGCCACCCCTGCCAGGGTTGATGATCTGCTGCGGAGCCGACACACTCTTGGGACTCATGGGCATATAGTCACCACCCTTGGGGGGCCCCCCACCACTGGGCACAGGGGCTACACCGGGCGACATGGGCATGTAGCCATCATCCGTGTGTGGGGCAGAGTTGGTCCGATGATGGCCACTGTCCATGTGATGCATCTCCAGGCACTCCTCTGGGTAGGAGTGAGTGGGCACAAAGGCTGAGTGGCGGTAGGAGGGCAGCCTGCTGCTGCCACAGGGGTAAGAAGGCAGCATCTCCGTGTACTCCTCAATGGAGGCCACTGAAGACTGTGAGGGTGTTTTCTGGTGGGAGATGGTGGGCGAAGTGCCTGCAGAGTGAGTCCGCTTTCTGAATGCCTTCTCCAAGTCAGCAACCTCCTCACTACCACCTCGAGGACAGCAGGGTGTACTAGGATAGCGGGGCTGCTGCTGAGGGTGGCAGGTGCGTGGGATGAAATGGCCATTGGGTGCTGCCAGGCTGCAGCAAGAAGAGGTGGCCTTCCCTCCCATGCAGATGTAGTTGAGGTCTTCATCACCCCGGGCAGGGGGGGTGTGTCCCAATGAATCAGGGGTTACACTGCGAAAAGAGCTGCGAAAGTCACACGGGCTCGAACCATACTCATCAGAAGAAATAAATCCACCATCACTAGGAGAGCCAGAAACTGAAGCACTAGACCTTCGTGGGAACAGGCAGTCTGAGGTGGAGCCGTGGCCACTAGTGCTGCTGGATGACAGGCTGACTGGACTGGTGGCTGAAGGAGAGCAGCGTGAGGAAGGCATTGGGATGGACCGGCTGTGGTTGAGTGGAGGATGGAGCCTGGAGTTGCCACGGTGTCTGTGTGAGTGAGTCCGGTTAGCACTGGGACTAACTGGGCTGCCATCCACAGAGGCAGGTCTTGACATTGTGCCTTCCCCATCACTCGATGCTCGAACCCGGAAAGAGCTGGGTTTGCCACCTGTACCTCCACCACCGGCAGGAGAAGTGGCCGTGACACTCTCAGTCCTGGACCGCCGACTGAGCCCCACTTGGCTCGGTGGAGGGTTGTTCACATGGTGCCTGCGAAGGGGGACAGAGATCGGGTTGGAACAGTTTGAGGAGGACTGGCTCTTGCTACGGGGCCGGAATTCCTCACTCATGGCTCGCATGGCCTCCAGGATAGTTTCATGCATGTTCTGTGCCACCACTGAGTCATCCACTTGCATCCAGAACTCACCAGGTCCGGTGACAGCTGAGCGTCCCACCTCAATGAAGAAGAAGTTCTCAGAGTGACCACAGCGGCGGATATTGAGCAGCTGCAGTACCACAGCAGCCGCATCTGAATTCAGCTTTACAAAGCTGATGGTCTTGTTAGTCAGGCACAGGCGGTAGATGCCAATCAGGTTCTTTGTCTGGCCTAGGCCCTTAGGCTTCAGAATTACTTGCCAAACTTCCTTAAAAGCTGGACCAGGGGCTACCTCACCATAGCTGTCCTCACCTGCTTCCCCCAGTCCTGTGCTGCTGCCTCCAAAAGTGACATCGCTGTGGTGGTGGTGGTGATGGTGATGGAGGTGATGGTGGCCCTTGGCCCTGTTGTGCAACTGCAGCAGTGCTTG
Source organism: Agelaius tricolor (assembly GCF_023055355.1). Classification (NCBI taxonomy): domain Eukaryota; kingdom Metazoa; phylum Chordata; class Aves; order Passeriformes; family Icteridae; genus Agelaius; species Agelaius tricolor. The sequence goes on from NW_027269272.1 coordinate 10,650,299, forward strand.
GTACCAGCTCTCTTGCTCAGGTTCACTGTCAGCTGCAATGGCAAAGTGCTCGTCCTTGGTGTAGAGGGCCACCAGGTGCTTGTTCTTGGAGTCAGCCCGTTTGTTGATGTTGAAGCAGCTTTCTAGTGGGATGGAGCGCTTGGGGGCCCCTGACTTGTGTCTCCATTTCTTCTCATTCTCGTAATACTCCAGCCGGGCGGGTCCAGACTCACTGGCTGCCCTCAGCACGAAAAATCGTTTATGCATGCTCTTGGGTTTGCGCAAGTAACCCACCTTTCTGACATCTGAGAAGAAGCCCTCGTTATTATCCGTGGGGCTGGCCATGATGAGAGGTGGTGGAGTTGTTACTGCAGCTCGCAGTCTGCAAGACCCCAAAACAGCCAAGCCAGCCAGGAAAGGCAACCACCTAAAATAAAATTCATGCAACAACAATTAAAAAAAAAAAGGGGAAAGAAAAAAAAGAAAAAAGGCAAAATAGCTCAGGATCCTCTTTTGAGAACGGGACGGGGGAGGGACAGAAGCAGGGTGAGAGCAGCTGTTCAGTGGCAGAGGCAGCTTCCAGCACCAAATCAGAGTTTGTGTTGCTGTTTATGCCCAAATCGCGTTTAGACGCGTCAACTCGTCCTTAAAAAGTCCAGTCCCGATCAGTCCAGACGAAAGTCTCGTCCCAAAATGAGCAGCCGGGAATGAAAAACGCATCTTCCCTTGCAGGGGTCGGGCTCCGGCGGTAACGGGGCGCGGGTCCCTTTCCTCCGCTCCCTGCACCCCTTCCCCGGCTCCAAGTTTGCCTCCGCGAGCAGCGATCTCTGTTGCAGATTAAATATCCTCTCGGGGGCGGAGATTGTTTTGCAAAGTCCGGGGTTTGCACCCAAAAATACACGCTGCTCTCCCCTCTCTCGCTCTCCTCTCAAAAAAGAGAAAATTAAAAGAAAAATGCCGCCCACAATACAACCCCCCTTCCCCAAATATCAGCGCCGAGGCTGCTGCTCCCGCTCGTGCGTGCGGAGGAGGCTGGCGACCCCATTCAGTCCCATCTCGTTAGGCAGAGAAAGTGCCATTTCCACACGCGGCGCAGCCCGGCAGCGGCGGGAGGGGAGGCAAGCCCGAGTGCCGAAGGAACATCCTCTCTTCCTCCTCCTCTTCATTCCAGTCGGCAGCGCCTCAGCGGCCGGCGGCGCGGCCCCCTCCCGTGCCCCAGCCCGCCGGGGGAGCGGGCACCGCCGCGGCGGCTCCTTCTCCGCCGGCTTCTCCTCGGAGTTCCCCGGCGCCCCGCACCAAAACAGGCGGCGGGGGCCGCGCTCGGCAGTCCAGCCCCCTCCGCCCGCCGCCGCGGCTCAGGCTCACTCCAAGGAGAACAACACGTGACGGCGCCAGTGCGTGGACCATCCCCGGAGCCGCCGCCGGGCTCCCGGCCAGCGCCGCCGCTCCGCCCTCCGCCCTGCCCTCATTCAGCGCGGCCGCGGGGCCGCCGCCGCCGCGCCCCCATTGGTGCCGCCGCCCGTCCGTCACGGCTGCGGCGGCGCCCGGCCGGGCTGGGGCGCGGCGCGTAGTAAAGAGGCGTAGACGCTATTCAGCGCCGTGTTTTTTATGCCCGCCGTCGGCGGCCTCTGCAGTGTGGCGGCTCCTGGGCCCGGCCGGGCGGGGAGATGCTCCCGCCTACCCGCAGCCCTTGCCGCCGGCCTCGTGGGGAGGGGAGGGGAGCGGAGCGGGGGCGCTGTGGCTGCGGCCGTGGGGCCGCGCCCGCCTCGCCCGGGGCTCGTTCCGCTCCTCGGGCTCAGACGCGGCCCCGGCGCTGCCAGCGCGGCCGGTCCCCAGCAGGGGCCTGGCGGGAGGGAGGACTCGGCACGGCGCTGCCTCCATGGCGGGCGAGGCCGGGCCCCAGCAGCGCTCCCGGCACCGGCTGTGCAGCGGGTCCCTTGTCTGCTCACGTCGCTCCGTGCTAAATGAAACCGAGCGTGCAGCGGCAGCGGCCGTGCCGGGGCTGGACGTGCCGCGCCCGCAACTCTGCCCCGGGCCCCGGGAACAAGTGCGGGAGCGCTGCGGCCGCATCCGCTGCTCAATGCTGCCCTCTGCGGGACAGCGCCCGGCCGGCTTGCGGGCTGTGCCTTCGGCGGGCGGGCTGGGGCTCTGGGGTACCTTTGGTGTCCCCTGGTGCCACTTAGGATGGATCATCCTGGACTGCCTGGGAGGGAAGCGGGGCTCTAATCGCCCTGAGCTGGCACTGCCCTACCCCAGCAGACTGATTGCAGCTGGTCAGAGGTGAAAGCAACACAGCAGTGCTCTCATCTACTCTTCAGTTTAAAATTAAATACAAAAGTATACTCTCGTTTGGATTTGTGTAGGTCCAAACACGGGATAAATAAGTTGGAGGTTTTTCTAATGCATCTGCACTACAAAGTTTGCTGCTGCACTGATGGTGGCTGTACAATTATTTGAGAGGAGCAGTTGCTTGGTCAAAAGGTGAAAAATCCCCCTGAAACAGCTGAAACACATGGAAAACTCAGAAAGGACAATAGGCAGCAGCACAAACCCCCCTTGCATATCATCCTGTAGAAAACACCATAAAGCACAGAATCGTTTAAGGGTTTTTGCCAAACACAAAATGACAATTTCTAATGCAAGAGCAGAGTCTAGCTGGTGAGGAGCGAGAAAAAAAGACAATCCATGCTGTAACAATAACCTATATCACCTCATTCTTTCTTCCACACCGTAGCTCATCATGACAAACCCAGATATTTGTATTGAAAATAAATCTGTTACACATACCTGGAGATAAAGATTAGTACAAACCAAGTGTATTTCTATCCTCCAACAAGTGGGACAAGAAATTGCTCCCCCAGCCCACACCATGGAGCTGTGGGATAGAATTGCAGCCCCAAGGCATATTAAGATCAGCTATCGTGGCTGTCATTAATGACAAGGTATGTGGGTGAGAAAAGGGCACCATCCCCATACATCCACAGCTAAAAGGTCCTGTGGCAGGAGGACAGCTCCTAAACCTCCTCTTCCTGTCCCTTCACAAGCATGGGAATGCATGCTTGTGCACAGAATATATGTGCTACTTTTTTAATTAAAAAATTTGCACATAGTAAGTAAGGTCATTAATATTAAATAATACATTTTATTTGCTCTGCCCCATTCTTTCTCTTGGCAGGTGTTCCACTGATGTGCACACGTAAGTGGAATGATCTCCTCATGGAGAAAAACTACCACCTGACTTGCATTGTGTCACATCAGGGAAGATGGATTTGAGAGTAAAAGCAGGAGACAGTCCTATAATCATAGAATTTCTTGAGTTGGAAGATACTCATACAGATGATCAAGGCCAAGGCCCTGCTCGTCACCGGTCTAGCCAAAACTAAACCATCTGACAAAGGGCATTGTCCAGACTCTCCTTGAACTCTGACAGGCTTGGTGTTCTGACCCCTTCCCAGGGGAGCATGTTCCAGTGACTGATCACCCTGTCAGTGCAGAACCTTCTCCTAATGTCCAATCAACTTCTCCTAACAGTTTCATTCGGTTTGTACCATGTCCTAGCCACAGCTTGTGGGCAGACAGTATATTTAAATGTGCTCCATTCATCCTGGGAACATTCTCTTCAATAATGGCTGGTTTTGCAGATAAAAGAAAATCTGGTAGTTCTTATCTGGTTATCAAGGGGATTCAGTACATGTCCCAGAAGAGTTTTCAAACTTTATATATAGATTCATGGCCTTTGCCCAGCAGAAATAACAGGCAATAACATACTTCCAGCATATTCTGAAAACTATTTTTTAAAGTTAGTTTGCACCATGCCAGACCACATCTTGGAATTGTTTTCTTGCTCTTTGAGTTCCAAAACTCTGAAGTACTGTGCTTTTCTGTGAGGTTTCATAAGTGTGCACACCAGCACACCAAAGAGAAGAATATACCCTTACTGTTTCTATTTAATCACTCCCCCTGCCTTGACCATGACTGACTGAGAATTCAGACTTTGTAACTAATTGCAAAGGGGTTCAAACCAAGACATTTAATTCTCTGTATAAATACCTATAGCTATCACACTACACCACTGTCTCCCTATACAAGAAATTCAGCTTCAATAAACAAGAACAAAATAGAGGTTGCTTTTCTAGCACTCATGTCCAAATCCTAAATTTCATTTCTGCAGTACCCTTTGATCATCCCCCTATTCTGATAATACACCTCAGAATATACATATATATACACATATATATTTATACGTATATATATCCATATTCATTCTCTTGGAGACAACATGATTATTTGATATAGAAAAGGGAAAGGAGTATAATAGAACAGATAAGGATCACAATTCCTAACTTTTATCTGCCCTAGTAAGTGGTTGAAAGATTAATTTAGCACAGGGTAATCTCATGAGGCATAAAGTGTTTGAGACAATTAGTTCTCACAGTGTCTCTCCTGAACCTAGCAGAGCAGATCAGTAAGGACTGGGAGATAATCAAACCTTGTGCTTTGGTAATGCTCTCTTGGTGAAATGGCATCGCAGAAAAGCAACTGCAAGGATCCAAAAGTGACTGAAGAGGTAGTGCTGCTCTAAATTACAGTGAAGACTGGTTTCTCTTGAAGCCACCTTTACCTGTTTTACATAAAGATTCTCAGCTAGCTGCAAAAATGAGTAAAAGTAGAAGTTAAGACTCAACATGGACCCTTAACGCAGGGAATAAAACCACTGCTTATTTATCTTTTCAGGTGATTGTCATAGGCTCTTGATTTTTTTTTTTTTGCCTCTGCCATCAACTGCTTTTATGGCTCTTTTTCTCCAACCTTCCTCTCCTCAGACACATCTCTACGCATTTTGTTCACTTTCTGACTGTTCTCTTAAAAGGGTGTTAGACTTGCTATTACAGTCTTCTAGAATTTTAGGGTCCACAAAAAAAATAAATCTCTCTCACAAGGATGAAAACCAAAATAAAGCTTTTCTATCATGTCTTCTCCAGTTCATGTGTAAAACACTGTTACTCATAACAGCATTTAGAGCACATTATTGATGTGAAATATTTATGTTCTAGTGATCAAAAATAATTCATACAGATTATATTTTTTTGTACATTAGTACCTCCCTATATAGCTTCATGTGTCATCGTTTAAAAAAGCCAGAAAAGATAAAACATCATTCCTAGGCTTTCCATTGGGAATATGGATATCCCAACTGAAGTATCACTAAACTAACAGCAAGCTTAGTAAGATTTTTGGCTAATTCCCAGGCTACACTGATCAACTTTCAGCTCTGCATCTATTATCTTTATACTTCCTTGCTATAATAAGTTCAAAAACTGTAGTGATGCTTCACAGATTTTTTTTTTGGTGCTTTAATTCTGTCTCCTTCACCACAGACAAAATTGCCTGAAGCATGAATTTCAAAGGGCAAGTTACAGAATCTTTTATCTAATTTATAATAAGTTTTGTCTGTGTATAGCTTAAAGCAATGGTCTCAAGCAGCTTTTGACTGAGCAAGGGAGTTTCGTAGGTCCACAGGGGCTTGGTTTGGGATTTTTACCACTGTGGCCAAGTCCACAGAGGTATGAAAATTAAAGCCAAATAGAAGGGCTTTTCCATGGTTACTTGGTGACAGCAGCAGTCTCAGTCTTGCTCAGTCAGCTTTATTTCATGTTTGAGGTGTCAGTGTTTAACCCTGAATGCAAGATAAAGCAGAAGGCAATGTGCCTGCTGCTGCCCACAGTGCCATTTAACAGCTACAGAGGGAAAGGAGAAACATGTTCATCCCTGCAGGATCCTACAGGGGAGATCCCTCTGAGGCAAGAATCAAGAACCTTGCTTTGTTGGAGAGGAGTGCAGGGAGTGGGGCTGTGCTCCTGCTCCAGCCCAGGCCATTGAGGTGGGTTACCTGGCCACCAGGACACTGCTGGCACCAGCTGCCTTTGCTGCTGGCCTTGCACTCAGCCTGGCCTCAGGGCTGCTTACTGCTAAGCAGGATGTGCTGCAGGTGTTTGAACGTGAATGATTCCTCAGTTGTGTTTGTCAGGAATGGGGAGACTGAAAAATGGGATAACAGAGCAAAAGACTCAGCAATGGTTTCTAGAGAAAAAGGAGATTTACTCTGGTTTTCTTCAAGGAGTTTAGCAGCTGAGCTTATCTAAAGACCTGACTTATGTCCAGTGATAGTGGGCAAAATTTATTGATTTTTATCAACCTGAGCAGACATGGACTCATTTTGCAGGCTCCAGCTGTGATTCAGAATTCCTTGAGCTTTCCCTTGTGTGATATGATCAAGCTTAATCATGACCTGCTGATTGTAAATGGAACATACTTCCTCGGTCTCTGCTCTTTCAAAGAATTACTGAAGGTTCAAAGAGTTGCAGAAAAGCCTCCTTGCACTATGTGATGCTGGGCAATAAACAGTGAGCTTAAACACATGCAGGAAGAAGCCATTCTGACTTCACATATTTAGTGACATATTCCAAGTTAGCTACAGCTACTTTTGAAGATGGCCTTGGAATTGTAAGAGATAGCTCTTTAAAAACATCAGCTCAACATTTTTGCAGTCAAAAGGCAATTAGAAATTCATGTAAAGGAGAGAAAACAGACTTTTTAAAAAATATGCACAAACTATCGTACATCTTGCCCTTTCCTACTGTGGAAAAATTCTACTTTCTGGACTTGAAAACAGTAATAAAGAATTGGAAAAAGAAACAGTACATGATTAAAGATAGTGCAAACTGAGCTAGCAGACTGAGATTCTTCAGACTGGATAAAGAGTGTCTGAGAAGAGATGTGACAGATACCTAGAAACATCATTCCTGGCATGGAGAAGGTGAAAAGGATTGATTGTTCCAATACAAAGGATAAAGAACATGGACTAAAACTAGGAGGTTCAAAACAAAGTTGCTTCTTTAATGTGAATGAACCTGTGAAATCATTGCCACAGAATGCTGTGACTTGAAAAATCAGTGGACAGGTACTTGGGATAGTCTGTCCATGCAATAGAAAGACATGACAGGCAGCTCCAGGACTGCAGGAAATACAGAAGCTGGGAGAATGCTTTAGGGGAAGAGCCACTGTTTATGGATCTTACTCCTGTACATGTCTTTGTCACCAAGGAGCACATAGATGGATGATGCAGCACACATGCTTTTAAGTTTAGCTTCACTTGGTCCTGTAAGGGTTCTTTGATAACTGTTCACATTTTCTATGTTTGAATCCATAGCTTAGCTATTCTGTTTAAGAAACACTCAGGGTTTCTTAAATGGTGATGTTAATTCTGTATTATTTAAACAGGAACATGGAGGCACCTGCCAAATATCCTATTCAGTCACTGCAATAAGAATTTCTATGATCTTTTTTAAAAAAAAGGCTGTTGGACAGAGAATGATTCAATGACTTGCTTAGAATCCCACACCTCTCCTAAACCATAATATCTCAACAGTTTCTGGGACAAGACCCAGAGAACATCCATATGCTTGTGTGATGCAAGCAGCACAGGGTAGTAATTTCACTATTTATACACTGGTTTTCATTACACCTTTCACACAAAATGCCTTTGCATATTGGAATAAATCTCCCAGAAAAGGTAATTGGGACATCTTCCATAGCGAAAAGATGGTCTAAACTGGACTCATCTTCAAATCACCTGAACTGGAAGTAGTTGTTACCAGTCTTCCTCTGTCATCACTTCCATTTTGCAGATTTCTGCTGAGCATTTTTAACCACTACCCCATGAGAAGGCTTTACATCAGGGATGAAGGTGCATGGTAAAGTACTCAGGGGCAGGTTTTATCCAAAGCCTGTTTTCCCTTGATGTCTAGATGCCTGCAGCTGATTCAAGTGCAGGTCACCACACAGAGGTTTTCAGCAAGCCTCCCTTGAATTTTAAATATAAAAATAGGGCATAAGCACACATATGCATGTTAATTACTGTGCCTTATGTTTTAGTGCTCCTCAGTTGCCATAAGGTTTTATCTGCATTTGGGGAGGGTTTGCAGGGTGGATGGCAGGGCAGTGTGTATAAAACACTAAAAATATTTATTTTCATATATGCCCACTGATGAGTAAGTCTGCCTGCAAGTTCATGCCTTTGGACATGCAAAGGAAGGCACTAAAAGAATTTAAAACCCATTTTCATATTATTCCATTTTCTTCATACTTTCAGGACTCAACATTTTCTTGACTGATGTCAGACAAAAAGCAAATTTAGCAAATCTTAGACAAAATCCTATCAATTGTTTTGAGTTCTGTCTGCATGAAAGAGCAACCCAAACTACATTTCTTTTTTTAACACTATTCAAATTTTTCCTTTTCTAGCCTGTTCTGAATAGTCTAGTCAAAATCCATTAATTTCTCTCAACTTCTACCTCTACTTACTGCAGATTTGCTATTCAAAATGAAAGGAACCCTATGCATTTTAAATGTTACCACAGTAATTACTACTCAAACAATACATGCCAAATTAGAACAGTCATTTTTAGGGACATTGCTGAAGAAATTGTTTTCAGCCTAATGGAAGTTAATAACTGCTACTTACCTGGAACATCATTACTATTATTGCTTAAATAAGGTGACATTTAATTTGCAAGTCATGAGCAAGAATATTCTTTAAAATGCCTGACCCTGGCTCCTGCAAATATTTTATAGATTCAGTTGAAGGTGCAAACCAGCAGAAGGAGGGAGGTCCTGCATGGACTGGGGATGCTTCCCACCAGTCCTGTGCAAACCCTTCAGGGGTGTGGGCTCCTCAAAGGGCAGCAGCCACCCAGAACTGCCCACCTGCCCCATAACATTGGATTGTCTTGGTCACTCCAAAGAGCTGGTTAGAAAACACTGATTTCTCAGATAGAAATACTAACCTGATTCAAGGAACAGAATAGCTGATTCTATATTAGCAATGGGGTTTAAGGTTTTGAAGATCAGGAAGGCCAAACAATGTGGATTATATTTCCATAAACATATGTATCAGTGGGGCTGAAACCAATGGTGATGTGCTCTTTTCAATGGAGGATTTAGTAATGGCAATAGCAACTTCAAAAAGCAATAAGGAAAAAAACACCAATCTTAAGCTTTTTTTGCCTTCTTAAAACATTGTTTATCTCTTTTTAATATGTCAGATAGCTTAGAATTGAGCAAGACACTGGTCCCAGAAAGCCAGTGGTTTTGCCCTGTAAGAGACAATTTGGTTATGGGGTTTGTTAGTTTGTTTTTGGTTTTTTTTCAATTAGTGTCAAATTTTACATAGATTAAACTAGTGAAATACTCAGAGTTTGGTTTATTATATGTCTAACATGTGACAGGCTCAAAAAAAGACTGTGATAAAATAATGGGGTTTGGTTTTCGTCTTCTTTCCTCCATCTGATGTGGTTTGAATTAGAAATTACTTTAGGACTGCCATAAAAAGGTCCAATTTTTGTCTTTTAGGAGCAAAGCAAACGAATGTAAGCAACTAAAAGCTGTTTACCAAACCAGTATGTGTGTTTATCCCTAAATAAATCTGTCACAGGGCTGTTAGATAATTTGTTTCTAGTGAGTCCTTTGAAAAATTGCTATTTAACAGATACTAGAACTTCCTTCTAAAAGTTCTCTGTTGAGATTTTTGTGAACTTAGTAGAGAAATATGTATTTTTTGAATATGAGAAATAAGGAGATAGGAAACAGTCTGTGATTCCAGTACAATGTTGATCTGGCCACAAAACAGTTATTCAACTCATTTTAAAATTTTTTCTTTTTTATAATATCAGTTAAAACTCTGTTTCATTAGTAAAGCGAGGAGATCCAAGTTACTGTTAATTCCAGGGCCAAGGTAAACTGTTCCTGTTTATTCCACCAGAAAGAAAAGATAATATATAGAAAGAAAAGGAAATACTAATGTATGCACATGTTTCTGTAGAAAAGTTGCTTTAGTTGAATTAAGGAAAATCTCATTGAGCAGAATGAGACAAAAGCCACTAAATAAGAATAAACATTACAAATGAAACATTCACCCAGGAGTTGAACTTTTTCAATTCTGATAGCTCCTTCAGAAGGCATGGACCATGCCATGCCCAATTGACAGAGCCTCTGAAGTCACATAACACAGATCAAGGGCTCTGCTCTGTCTGTGGGGAGTCCTCAGGCTCCTCTGCTCCTCAGCCAGGACCTGTACCCACCCTAAGACCTGCATCTTTACACACCCTACAGCTACAAATGAAAAAAACCCATCCAACTAGCTGTTAGCATTGTCAACTGTAGCCACTTCTCTCTAAAATTAAGCCAAATTATGGAAACTACATGACATCTAGTCTCCTTCATGTGTATTCTAATATGCTAATAATCGAAAAAACTATTTGCTGCTCCAATACTGCACACAGCATGATACAGGTAATAGAAACAAAGCAGGATTTCTACCTCTTTCAGGCTGCTCCTATAAATTGAAATTTAAAAAAATCATCTGCCACAATTTCATTGTCTTAAAATAGCATTTTTTGTCAATTTTGGACATCAAAAGCCAGACTTTAAAAGAACTACAGATATCTAATTCTCTTCAACTTCATAGAAAATAAACAGTTTGTTTCCAGAAAGATTGCCCGTGAAAATGCTAATATTCATTAATGAAATAATTTATTTTGCTATGTACTTACATGCCAGCACACACAAGTATTAATGATATTCATACATTTGAATTAAATACAACATACTACTTGAGTTACTGCTATCAAGTGTTTTCTAGTGCTGACAATTATTTTGTATCTACTTGGCATGCACAGAGCTACATCAGCTTCAGCCATTTCCCAGTCTCTGCTGACAAACAGGAGGTCTCCACACCTATTATTCACTGCTGGCTTTCCTAACCACTTTAACACATTAATTCTTGAGGATGCTTTAGTTGATTTACATAAATACCTCCTCCCCTCCTACATGCATTAGATTATATTTTACAAAGCATTACTGGGGATTATTTGCAGCCAGCAGAGTCAGTATGTCCTTGCCATACAGTCCAGAAAAACAGAGTTGACAACCAGCCTGTTTCCATGGTCTGCCTGCACAGACTGACATGCTGGTGTTCACACTCAAAGTACAGCAGGCAGCTGTTTTTACCCAAAACATGAGCCCAGCTGTGGAGAGGAAGGTCTCACAGTGGGTAACATATACATTTGTTTTCCTGATATAGACAGGAAGAAAACATTTATCAATTGGTGGATTTAGGTAGACTGAAAAGAGCCAGTAAAGCCCAATTGTGAAATCTAGGAAAACCAGGGTGGTTATTAAAGGGGAGAGACAAAGTGGTAGAACAGATCACTTATATTTGCTTGAGTTTCAGGGTTTCCCTTCATGTGACCCCAGTGTGATTAGGAGATGTGCTGCTCAGCCCACTGTACACACTGGCAGGGCCAGACTCAACTTCCCATCCTGTACTTGCAGAAATCCAGAGCTAAAGGCCCAAAACTCAAGGGCTGAGCCCCAGAACATAAAGCTCATTTTCACACCCAAGATCTCCCCAGGTTTGCAGCAGTTAGATTTATCCAGCTGTTTGGATCACTTCTGTATTTATTGCTTCATGTTACAAGTACAAAACTAGTGTAAATACCATGAAGTAAAAAAATTTACTTTATCTGGTATGTTTTGCACTCTCTCATTTCCATGTTGTTTCTGTCAGCATACAGGAACTGTTTCCAGACACCTCTTCTGTGCCCATTTGCAATTCCTCTGCCTCTCAGAGACAGATCTTTAAGGATCACACAACTTTCCAATTTTAATATTTTCACCAAAAAGAAAATGTGAACATGCTACTAAGCATATTCTGGTTCCTACAGATTGCTACAATTGCCTCATTTATCCCCCTTTCATAGGATTAAACTATAAATATGAATATAGTTCCTAGAATTATTTGTCTGGTTTTTCTGCTATTTCCAAAAATAGCACCCAGGAGATAGGAACAAATGAATTTGGTATTTCATCCAGGGACAGGATACCTCTTGGGCTTTCTAAGCCTTTAAAAATTATTTAGCAGTGATGACAGATGCAAGACTGACATCTCAATACAATGAAAACCTCAACTTATCCATGCTACCAGCAAGGCTCCAGTTATTGAACAATTCTATAGCTATGCAGTTTGTTACTGAATTAAATCCTTCCTATAGGATAGTGATTAATAATCCCTGCTTTTGTTGTTGGAAACAGATGTTTCAGGCCACAGAATGACAAAGATCAACTTAAATACATGAAGAGAGTATAAATGTCTTCCTGAGTCTGCAGAACAACCTGAAAAAAATTTGATGGAGAGGTCTGCTTCCCCCTAATCACCTGAAAGGGTTGTCACGTCTGGAATGGAAAGATAAGTTACAGCATTGCCCTCAGTAATTATTTCTAGATGGAGAATTCCAGCAGAAGCATCCAGCTTTTGTTCTTAATCTCCAGTCCAAAGCTGGCCATGCAGTAGAAAAACTAATAAAAAATAGTATCTCAGAGGAATTAATTCTCATTATGAAACAGTTTCATATTTAACTAACTTCAGATGTCCTAACATTAATTAAGCTACTGTAAAATACCCAGTTTCTTCTGGTGCATAAGAGTTCTGTAGCAAATTTGGTGTAAAACATGGCTCCAGTTTGCAAAATAGCATTAATGTCCTAAACACACCCTCACTAAGGTCCTGCAGGTGTGTGCTACAGCAGAGCACTGCATCACCAACCAGCACAGTCACGCTCTGGGTTTGGCAGGAATTCCCCTCCCTGCCTTTCTTTTAGTGGCAGAAGGAACTTGAAAACCAAGGTGTGAAAAGGTGCATCAGGCCCTCCTTCTCAGCTGAGCCTGCTGACTGATCCTGGCATCAGTCACTCCAGAAAGAATAAACCAGCAGTTACTTTTTTGGTGTCTTTTTCATGAGGATTACAGCTGATAGACTGCAATGTCTCCCCCTTCTGTGCAGCTGGAGATTCATGCAGTGCTGCTTGTCCCAGCATAGTGGCACAACACAGATGCCTTTTCCATGGTTTGTAAATCCTGTATTTTATATCCATGACCTTTGAAAATCAAGCCTCAAAGAGAAAGCACAGCCTATATAAAGTTAGTTTATACTTTGAAGACTTAAAACTTGCAAGTGAAATATATCTGTTTAGAGGCAGAAGGCAGAGGCTTCTCAGGCAACTAGAAGCTGTCTCTGTGAAAGCAGCATTAAAGAGCCATTTTCTTTTAATCTGTGATGACAAACTTCCTCAACTGCTGCATTCCTCAGAAATGAAGTGACCAAACTCATGGATGAAACTCCTGTGAGAAGACAAAAATCACCCTACCCTACTGGCTTGAAACTCCTCATACACTTGAAATAAGGACCACAAATTCAGATATAAGTGTTAAAGAAATTGAATTGTGTTTTCCCACAGCAACAGTTAATAGGAATAAAGGATAGAATACAAAAATAAGAGTGAAATAGGAGCTAAGAAATTCAGAGAGTAGCCTAAACACAGGTGTGGGAAAAGTCTGGCCCATACATGTGCCTCCCCTTGTCCTGTGAACAGGAGACATCAGACCATTGAGTTCTGCAGTTTCAGTATCTGAGAACTGGGATATTATGCTAATAGCTGTGATGATAACATTTTATGTGGATTTCCAGGTCATTAAGGATGCCATCAGGGTCATCCACTGAAGGAACACACAATTCCCACTGAAGACACCTCACTGGAAGGTCAGATATAATTCAGTGTAAGCAACAAGCCCTCTGTCCTGCACACTTGCCTTATTCAGGATGCGAGTTGCACACTGAGGACTACAAAGGTCATAAGCCCAGTGGCCAGCTCCTGGCTAAATCCTTTCCCACAGCTGCATGAAAGGTAAGTGGCTTCAGGGGAATCAGCAATGAGTTTACTGGTGCAATATTCAGTAAATGTTGTCTCTAGTGCACAGTGTGAGAGACAGATCTGTAGCCATTGACCTTAATACTACCGATTACTGTGTGGTTTGTTGAGTAAGCACTGTGTAAGTGAGCAAGTCAGAAGCACAGCCTCTGAATAAAGATAACATTACATCAATATTGTGTTATTTTAAGCTTATATTAGCAACTCAAAAGTATTTGTTAAACTAGCAGGAACTGTGCCACAGGAAGCCCCCTTTCACTCCAGTTTTAATGCAGAACTGCCCTGCAGAATAATCTCATGAGCTAAGACTGCAGAACCATACAAAAGCAATATGGAACAGTTAGGGTTTGCATGCACGTTTTTAACCTTGTTTTTTCCAGTCCTTAATTTTATTTTTTAGTTCTTTAAAAATTTCTGACCATGCTAAGTTTTAGTCCACTAACACCTATGCCTTTGCAAGAACTACTATCTCTTAAGAATGCATCCTTTGCCAAAAATTTTGCACTGGTATAGAAGCAGAGAACTTTCTTTAAACGATTTAATTCAGCACTCTTAAGTAATTTTGCACGAAGAAAAAAAAGATGTTACAGATTACTATTCCCAGTTTTAATTTGTATATGCAAAACTAATCATCCAACATGTCCTAAATGGGGAGTGCCACTTTCTGTTCACCAAAAATGCAAATGGTTAAGGACCTTGAGAAGTGGTGCTCCTTGCAGAGGTCACCTCGCTGGTCTGTTATCAAAGCTTGCATAATGAAGTGGATGACACAGCCATTAACTTGCATATGGGCTTGTATATGTCAAAGCAGACCAGCTTAATCTAAAGGTGAATTCAATAATGTTATGCTGAATTGCAGTACAAAAAAAGCCTGCAAAAGCCTATGATTAAGGGTCAGCACATCTGGCTTCTGATTTGATGTCAGCTGCTAACCCTTCTTCGACCTCATCCCCCACAGACTTTCTAACTGCCTATTACTAAGGATATTTTACAATGTCATCTTGCCAGCTCTCACTGTGCACTGAGAAATACCATGTATCTTCACCTTTGCTAAGTTAATTTGCAAACCTCTTCAGTACACACGGAAAACTAACATTTTATTTCCTAAACCTGCAGTAAATTGTATCTCACATTGGGAGATAGTGAATGAAAATTGTAGGAAAGCTTATTTTTCCTTCCAAAATAACCATTCTCTGCATTAGCCAGTGTGATCTCTCCAATTTGCATGCTTTTCATAACAGCATTGGTGACAAAAATTTATTCATCCTTAGTGTAGCGGTGTGAAACAAACAGCAGAAAAAACTTGCTTACACTACATAGGAAATCATTCACACCATATAACATTTCCTACTTTACTGACTTTTATTGTTCTTCCATTTATTCATTCCCCTATATTTGGCAGGTTGGTGTCCCATTTCTGTTGTTGATAGGCTGAGGCTTGTTTATGCTTTTGGGTAGGGCAGTCCAGTTCTGCCAAAAATTAAGGACAAAGCCTGTTGAGAGGCTGCATCCTTCTGCATAAAAAAGAGAAACCTCTCTCAACTTGGCTTTCCATTTGCAGCAGAAAACAATCTGTTCATTAGAAACAGTTCATAATCTTAAATGTTTTTCTAAGCTCCATACCAACTGATTCTCATTTCAAAACAAACAAAAATTACAATTTACAAAAGTGAAAGGTAGATAATTACAGCAGAACACTCAGTTATTAGATCATTTCCAAGTACACAAAAGGAAGGAAATGAATGGTTTGTGAACACCCATATGCAATAGCAGACATTTCTCAGTGAGAATAAAGGAAAAGTTTTTCAGTACCATGAATGCCCCAAGGCACCACATGAATTTACTTGATAGGTGTAAAAAAGATACATTAATTTTATACCTAAATATTTTAGGAACACCAATCAGTTAAAACACACCTTGCAATTATTTGTAACTTCATTTTGAAAAGAATGTGCTATAGGCTGACATTTAGGAAAAAAGAACTCCACTATTTCAAATGATGCACAAGTAGTTTTTAATCTACTCAGGTTTATAAAAGCTTCAAAAAAAGAAGCTATCCAATATTTGAGTTGTTACATGCATCAAGACATATAACATAAAAGATTTCTTTTAGAATTTTACCAGTGATCAGCATTTCTCACTTATTTTACCCTTTCCACCATATTTAGGGAAAATGGGGCTTAATTATGGAAACCAGCAGCTGTTGTAGCTCCATAATGCATATAAATAAAACACCAAAAGACTGCAGAGCCTCCTTTTGGGGTTACTATTTTAATGAAGCAGCATCACAGTTCTAGCTCGTTCCACCCTTTCCAGGGTGCATATCAGCAGTAAATCTCATCGACTGCACGCTGCATTGCTGAATTAAAGATAGAACCTACTGGGATGGGGCTGAAACCAATGGGAATTTAGAGCTACACCACATGTAGCAGGGACTGGGCTCATTGCCCACATCATGGCCTTATCAAAGTATCAAGAAAATAATAAACATAAAAAATAAAGTTCAATAACTTTGTTATCAGTATAACTAAACACAGCTTTCATAAACATATCAGGTCTATGCCTGCAAAGCCTTATAGTCACTTTTTCCTTTATTCCTCTCAGCCAAAAAGCAAACCTTCATTATCACTTAGAGTCCACCTGGTTTTCCAAACAGCAATTACACCACCTGCACTGCCATTCCACTCTAGAGCAAATTTAGTCCCACTTCACTGGCATTTCTGCTGGGCTGTAGCTGCCACCCAGTCTATCTGCCTCTCATTAACAAGGCAGACCCTCGTAATAAGCAAAAGGACTCCTTATATGTGCACAGAGACAGGGAAGACATCTGATGGATGTCACACTGCCTCTGACTCCTGTGTCCATCTCAGCAATGCAAGCCCTCCATGAGCACCAGTAACTGTGCATGCACTGAACACATTTCCCCTGCTTCCCGAGCAGGCTGGGGTTGGCACATGCAGCAATCTCATTCTGTTTGTGTGAAAGTTTCATATTTTTCCCCATTATGAGTCCCCACAGCCCAGATTGATAGTAGACCCAGCTGTCCTTTATAATTACATTTTAATGACTTAGGATGGTTGTTTGCATTTTGGCAACTTGTTTAATAGTGATGACATTTAAATTGTCACAACTAGGCTTCAAAGTTATCAATTTATTAGATGATCAGGAAACTTAACACTATGGTGGTGAGGTTTTTTGGCTGCAAAATCAGTAATCCATCAGCACACTGATTTATATAATGAGGGTTATTTCATAGGAATATGCTTTAGTTAATTCAGCCCTGAAAGGGATTCACTTGAACAAATTAAAAAGGTTCTGTTTACTTATTTATTATTTTAGATTGACAGATACTCTAAAAACACACATATTGTGTTTTGCCTTCTGTTGCTTTTTCATTTCAGTACATTGACTTTTTGTGCACATATCCATTTATTTCTTCTCCTTCTTTAAATGAACCTGGGATTTGCAGAATCACATATGATTCCTTCAGAGAAACACTTCTTTGATACAGCCACAGAAGCACTCAAATATTGCATCATTTATACTCTCAGTAAATTTTTTTGCTAAGTATTTCAACACCCATCCCCCAATGGTGCATCCAAACAGTTGTCCAACTCCTTATAGATGTAGAAGTCATGAAGAGCAGAAAAATTAATCCTGATTGCCTGGTCTGAATGTCAGGTTTAATCACAGTACTGTCAGCTGCCTGGCACATTCCCTACACACTGCTTGTTTACCCCTCAGGTTCCCTGCTTCCCACTTTCAACCCAAGGGCTTCAAGTCTCCCAGCCAGCCCTATTTGATCTGCTATTTTGAAAAGAGCCAGCACATGGTAGGGGCAGGTAAAGCTCACGAGTTTCCTCACAAACTCACTGCACAGGCCCAGCTACAGGTGTGCAGTGCTGGCCAGGCCCTTTAGAACAAATTGGCATCCTGCCATGTCTCCAGAACTGGGGCTCAGCCCTGGGACTGGCAAGCCCAGCCTGGCCATTGCCATCAGTGGCACAGAGCAGCTGCCATCACCAGGCAGGGTGACCATGCATAGCAGCTGCAGGAGGTGTGGGGCTGCAGCCCACCAGCAACATGTGCTTCTGCCAGGGGAGACTGAAACTGGTCAGGTGATTCTGAAGTTACTGCAGCATGCAGGTAAAATTGTCATATGTTGATTTTTAGGAAATCAACTAAAACATACTAATACACCTGATTGGTGATTGATATCAACAGGGATATGCCAGTCATCATGAAGGAAAGTAGCTCTGGGAGGGGCAGGAGGGGGATTACTTCTCAGTGCCAAGCCCCTGATGAACAAATGGCACTGCTGACAGGCACCACGCAGATGCAAGCAAACACCCTGTGAGCTCCCACCTACCTCAGGGACTTGGCCCAGCAGAGGGTGTGCCATATAATCTTTCCTCCAAGAGAGAACTGGCTGTAATACACAAGTAGGAGGAAAAAAAAAAAACTAATGAATGTACTTCTCTTGACAATTTTGACTGCCTTTTCCTCCTTATCAGTGGTATTACCTTCATGCAAGCAATCATTAAGTAAACAGATCTCAAAGAAAAGTCATTTCAAGTACAGATTTCTTCCACTAAATTCCCTGGAGTGCCCACTCTGTAGCCCTTGGGCAAAATCCAGCATGAATTTATCTCAAGAATAGGCCAGTGCTCATTAATCAAGCAAAGGCCTGGCTGAAATCCTCACAGGCGGCTGTGCAGAACGCCAAGTCACCTTGTTGTAACTGATCTAGGTACTCTGCAGTGCCAAAAGCCAGAAAGCTGCCAGGGACCATTATATTACAGATGGAAAGCCAGTAAAGAGAACAAGGAAAGTAATTAAAAAATATATTTCTCAAGCTCATTGGACACGGACCAAAATTCAAACACAGTATGAATAATTGAAATAAAAATTACAGGTAGCAGAAATACACATTAGTGAGCTGCTGAAAGAAAAAGCTTCAAATAGATTCTCACAAGTTTTTAGAAGAGGAGGAAGAGGTCCCCAGGGCAATCCCCATGGGAATTCTTTGACTCTGGGAAGTGGGAGGGTTCATCTAACCAATGGTTGAAAAACTTGCCCTTCTACCTAGAAAGCTGTAAGATTCCCAGAAACCTGAACAAGTCCTAGAAAGTTTGCATGAACACCCCTGCAGATGGCTGAGCACTGTCTTTATGCCCTTGCTGGTGCTCATTCCTTGCCAATCACAAGCCCTCTGCCCTGACCTCTGCTCTGTTTCCAGGGGTGCCCTTTGAAGTGGGTGACTCCCACACTGGAGATGGCCTGTGGGACAGGACAGCCCGGGGCTGTGACTTGCTCTAGCTGGGGGCTGTGCTGGCTCTCAGCACATGCAGAGCACGATGTGAACCCTGCCCGCTCCAGCCCCACCCAAGCCCTGGATACAGCCTCAAGCCGATCCCAGGCACCTCGTTGATTTTTGTTTAAAGAAGATTAGACAGCACTATCAGGAGAGGACTAACAGGCAATCATCTTCAGCAGAGTGAAAAATAAACTGGAGTAGTAAGACAGCAACCTGTTGTAGCTGTTTGCTCAGCGAGGGCACCGCATCAGAGCATTGCTCTGCTGCGTGTCACGACAAGCAGTCACCGGAGGACAGCACGGAGCCACCTCCTGCTGCCGCCCCAGGTCTACAGGAAGGCTTCCACCTGCTTTTCTTGGTCTGCCAAGAAACAGCACATCTGTCTTTGTCCTTAGGCAATCACTGTGGCCACAGCAGCGCTACCACAAAAATGAGGGTGAAAGCTGCTATTTGAAACCAAGGTGAAGACTGAGGCTTATTTGCTCTACATACACAGCAAAAAGCATCATCCCCAGCAGGCTCACGCTTATTTCCACCAGCTGCTATCAGTAGTCTCCAGTGTGCTAAAGGCAGTTTAAAAAAAATACACTTCAATTTTTACTGAGCTTTGAAGACCATTGCTTCTATTTCAGATCTGAATAAAGCATTGTGCTCCTGAAAGCTTGTCTGCTTTTCCCATCTATACTAGCTAACCAAATACAATATATTGCATTTGCCAGACAATTCTACTTTATCAGGTTAGAGTACAATTTCTCCTAAGCTGAACCTGAGTAACACTCAGGTACAAAATATATGCTCTCAGGTTTGGTGATATCCAATAGCTTTATGCAGTTTGATTATAACTCAAACATTACTTTCTATGCTAAAAAATACTTAAGTGCTTCAAAACCCCAATTTAATCCTCATTTACTTTACTGTTTTTACAGCAGTCTTATAATTTCTGCTGAATATTGTAAAAACCAATAATGAAAAAGGTGAAAACAATACTTCAATAGAGCTTACCAGCTTTGAAATTGTCACTTTGAGATTCACAGCCTTGAACATTGTACTCACCCCTTCCTTACTATGGAACAACCTCTGTGAAGGGGACTCAGCTCCAAGGTACCTGAGTAAGGGCAGGAAAGGTCCAGGGACAGCAGCTGGTTCAGTCAAGAACCCAAAACACAGGGCAGCCGACAAGGCAAGGCAAAGACAAGGGCAGGAAATTAAAGCAGGCATTGCCCCTAGATAGAGCTGTTTGGAGACAGAACCTCAACCGAGGGCCAGGGCAAGGCTGGGGGCAGCTGGAGACCAATGCTAGGCCAAGCCTGCTTAGGGAAGAACTGAGGGTCTCAGGCTGACCTTAAATGGGGCTCTGAGCCCACGAGCAGGGGGTGTGGCTGGGGGACCCAGATGAGGCTGATCAGCCACTATTAAGGCCTAATTAAGGCAGACCAATGCATCTGTGACAGATGCCTTCATTAGGCTTAGTTTTGTTAAATAAAAATATGTTAAAGACAGCTTTAGAAAGTTGAAACCAACAAATCAACAAATAAAACCCCCAAATAAATAATAATGTCCATTTCAATTTATGGATATTATGAATATTATGGCGTACTATGTCTCCTCACAACTTCTAGGATTCAAACTTCCAAGGGAAATAAAGCTTCCCTCTGTGAATGGAAACAGAAATAAAAGGACCAAATTTTTGAAGTGGTCTTCCGCTGGTATCAGCCCCTGTCCCAAATGCTTCCTTGCCTCTGCCTCTCAGCCTCTCTGCAGGGAACAGGAGTCAGGCCAGTGACCATGTATGATGTAGGACCAAGGTTAGCATAAAAGACAAAAAAACATGCAGAGCATGAATTCTATTCATATAGCCAGAAGAAAATACAGAGCAAGAAAAGACTTCCAAGAAGGAGCTTAAATGTAATTTCTGGTGAAATTACTGTACTATCTTTGACAAATCCTTCTTTATAAGGAGTGCTAGATAAGATAAAGCCCTCTAGTATTGCCTTTGGATTAGCCCAACTTTGAGAGCTGGGAACCTGGGAGAACAGCAAATCGACATTTCATCTCCCTTGGGAAGGCCATTGCTTCCACTGTCCTGGCATCCTGCAGGCCAGTGGAGCACACAAATGTCACCAGAATACTGACACATCTTTGTTATAAAGTAGTTCAAATTTAATAAAAAATTGGATCAAAACCCATGTTTCCGTAACAGAAAACATTACATGAATGCTTTATAGAAATGGGAAATAATCACAAACTTTTCTCAGCTAGAGTATTAAGAAAAATTCCCTGCCAGCAGCAGAATATACTTTAACTTCATGATTTTTATAAACTGTGAATGATGAGATGTAAATTGTTCTGCCACTGAAAAAAAAAGAACAACTATATTCAACAGAATATTTTCTGCCTATGGTATTATTACAAGTAACAACTTCTTGCCTGTTATTCCTGGGGTCAAGCAAAAGGAAGATAAATGTTTGCATATGCAGCTTTTAAAATCGGTTTTAGATAGCAGCAGGTTACTCTTTTGTTACTTCATACCAAATAACTTTTTACATTACAGTTTGCTGTCATTAGTGATGTCACATCCTATTCTCTTTGCTTTTGACACCTTTTTTAGAAAGCTCTTCAGTTGCACTGGATTGCCTGGTACTATCTTCTTGGCATAATTCAATCCACATTCATTTCCTTAACACTACCTTTTGGTCTACTCCCTTCTCTTCTGGTTACATACAGCAGCTCAGGCTTTTGAGCTTTTTCAAAATGCTTTGGCTTAACTGAAGTGTCTCACTGCAGCATGGAAGTATCCAGATAAGCAGGAGATGGCTGATCATCTGATCAGATGCCTTTGGCTGTAAGTGTTGGGAAACCTTTCTGAGGTTGTTCCCTTTCTTCCAGCCCACATTAAGACCAGGGCACTCCTTTAGTTTCCAGCTGTTGTTTCATCTATGTCTCCTGGGAGTCTATATGAACAAATCAAGAACCTCTAGGATATATTCTATCTCTGTCAGCTGGAGAGAAAGCATCTCTATTTTCCCCTCCATTTGTCCATACTGAATTATAAAGTTACTGCATAGTGATGCTGGCAGTTGAACTGGAGAAAGGAACCTGCCAGCAAGGAAGAAGTTAGTAAAGGTGAGCTATGTAGTAAAAGCAGAGTTAATGTTAGATCAAAGATTCTGGAAGAGTAAGCACTGAATTCATACAAAGCATTCACTATCAGATCTTATTTCCATCTGTCTCTCAGAAGGGCTTGTCTCCACAGTTTCCAAGGCATTATGTTGTTTTCAAAACGAGAATAGTAGCAGTGTATATAAACTAATAACATGTTTAAACTGATCCTTTGATCATCTGTATTTTGGTAATTTTCTGACAGACTCATAATATTCGGTGTATCAAATTCTGGGTTACTGCTTTTTTCTTCTTCTGCTTTTTGTAAACTCTGTCACGTACTGACAGTCTGGGAAAGCAACAGTTCCTTTACCATAACTGCACTCCAGCATTCTTCTTACATTTGCAGGCTAGTCCTAACTAGTTCCTTCAAGATTAACATAAACAGTGTTTCAAATGTGCTGCTATCAGATTCCCAGCATTAATTAGAAAAATAACCTTCAGATATGGATTTAATTTGCATCCATGCATTCATAGCAGGATGTTTCTTTGCAATTGTTAGCTGTTGAAAAGCCTCCCTATAACCCTCCGAAAAAGTGAGTATTCTGAGATCTGCTCTATCGCTTCTAAAACATGTTTAAACTTTCTGCTATTAAGCAAAGATCTCAATGTCACATTTTCCTTAGGGGTCAACATATGACTAAGCTGTATGTTTACACTGATAATAGCTGGATGATAAATATTTACATGGATTATATAGTTAGCAGTAAGGCGTAAGCAGTGCTGACCGTATGCGTCACTCCTGTACCAGGAGTACACGCATTAGGAAAATGATGCTTTTGGTTTTTTCTTCTTTATTTTCCTTCCAAGAGTTGAATTCTCTTCCTAATCAGGCCAGACATAACCAGGAAACAGAACCTATACTGTTAATAGTTGCTTAAATGGAAAGGGATATTGTCTTAAATTAATTCAACCAACCTTTTATGTGTAAGCCCTTCAGTTATTCTTACTCAATAACATTATTCATGTTGAGGAAAGCTGAGTTACAGCTTGTATGGCACAAGTATATCAAATGTAGAATGTGGTAAAAAAAAGAAAATTGTAATATGTGAATAGTGTTTCTCATTTCATTCAATTTTATTGGTAAGAAAAAAATTATCATTCAGCCAAAAATTAAAAGAAATCCATGAGGTGAATAGTGGTGTGAGATTAAAGAAAGAGAGCAGAAGGTGTTTTTTTCTTCTAACCAGCTATTTATGTAAGTATAAAGTAACCCAGAAGATCTGGCGGGATATTAGTAAAATTTGTGTAGAACAAGGAAAAAAATGCCAACTTTTAAGATCTTAATGGGTATAAAGTCCCACATGTGGGTAAAGAGTATAAGAACAATGGTGGGGTTTTTTTAAAACCTAGCTACATATGTGGCCCATTAATTATAGCATTAGAACACATTATTCATTTCCTTAGCCTCCCATTGTTTCTGTGACTTTTGTTATCCCTGCTATATCATTAAGGATCTGAAAAGAGAGAACAGTAATATACAATTGCTCAGATTGACCCACGAAGGCAACTACAATCTTCTAGGTCTCAGAAAGGAACCACAACCTCAGGACTTGCACATCCAGTAATAAGATCTGGGCCTGTATTGAGGCAAGAAATATGGCATCTTTAAGAATTATGGACTGCAATTATTGTTGCCTGAAAATGAAGTATGCTGTTCCAGGAAATGGTGCCAGTTGTAGAAAACCTGGTGTATGAAAAAAAAAATCTATCAGTTCGGGCACTTTTAACTACCACATCCTGTGATTTCTATGAATTATTATGATTACCATTAATTGAAGTAACAGATCTAAATGTGCCAAAAGTAAGGAGCTTAAGGTAATGTGTCTAAATGGTGGCACACACTGAGCCTTGCCCGCCTCTTTTGGCTTCTGTTCGTTCTTGGAAGCGAGGACTATGCTGAAGTTGCTTGTTTTGGCAAAGTCTGCTCCTTTAACTTGATCTCCACCCTGTTTCTAGGAATTCAGCCCCTTTCATGCCTGCCAGTCTGCTGAGCTGTGTGCTGTTTTTGGAAGGGCAGAATGCAATTTTCTTATAAATTGTATGACATACTTGTACGAGTTGCCAAAATGTTCTATGAAACCTGAGTGCCACATAATTGACAGCAAAATCAGGCCATTTACATGTAGCTTTGGCTATGGGTTTTGTATGATTCATTTCTAGTCACATATTTGCGCCATCAGCTCGCCAACATTTATATGAGAACCTATTATTTCAGGCACTTATAATTTGCCCAGTGTATTCCCTACTGAATATTAATAAAAAAAGCTCACAGTCTGGATGTCTGTGTCAAATCTGGGGAATATTACAGTGACAGAAGCGACTAGTACTCTACAAAAGTGAAACTAATGCAGTCTTTAGCTGCACCAGGGGAGGTTTAGGTCAGACATTAGGATGAAATTCTTCACAGAAAGGGTGATTAGACAGTGGAATGGGCTGCCCAGGTGGAGTCATCGCCCCTGGAGGTGTTTAAGAAAAGACTGGACGTGGCACTGACTGCCATGGTCTGTTTAACACGGCAGTATTTAGTCGTAGTTGGATTTAATGATCTCAGAGGTCTTTTCCAACCTTGTTGATACTGTGATTCTACAATGTCTTCACCTAATTGCTTTTAACGCTTAAAAAAAAAAAAGTCCTCGAACTATTAAACTTACAGAACTAGTTACTGTTTTGCATCTGCAGTAAAACGCCCTCAAAGGCAAGCCGATTGTGTATTTTAATAGTGGGCAGTGCCAGCGGCCAACAGCCGCCCCGAGCGGCCGCCTCAGCTTTCCCGCCTCCGCGCCCCGCCCTCAGCCCGCCCGCGCACAGCGCCCCTGGCGGCGCGGCGGCCCCGGCGCATGCGCGGTGCGTTCCCCGGGCGGGGCCGGGGCCGCGCCCCTCGCCGCGGAGTGGCGGCCGCGGGTCACGCGGGGCGGCGCGAGGTTCCCGGTCTGCCGCCGCCGGAGAACGTGAGTGCAGGGGCGGGGGGATGCTGGAGCCGCCGTCGCCACCTCCTCCCCGTCCCTGCGCGGCTCCTCCTGCCGTGCTCTCTTATTCTGCTCTCCTGCCCTCCTCCTGTCTTGCCTTTGCCGCCGCCTCCCGGCGGAGAGCGGCCCCCCGGCCGTGAGGGGCGCGGCCCACACCCGGGGAGCGCCGCCCTGCTGAGGTGGGGCCCGGTGCAAGCCCCGACAAGCGGGGCCTGGGCTGGCTAAGCTGCCCTCAAGCTGCGCTCTGTAGGAGGTTTCCCTCCGTCGCGCTTCGCTCCTTCCCGCCGCTGCAAGGAGTGGTGGTGGGAATGACGGAGCTGAAGCGGCCTGAGCAGTCGAATCGCCGATATTTCACGGTGTCGCAGCCATTATCTTTATACACACACCCAGCGTCGTGCCCGTGGACTCGGTTCCCGGGAGCGCTGTGGTGGCGGGAGCAGCGGGGCTTATCCGCAGCCACAGCTGCGCGTGATGGTTGGTGCTCCTCGCACCGCCGCACTCTGGCCTTACTGCTTTCGTCTGCCCCGTTTTCCGCAGTGGTGTTTTTTCTATAAATTCCAGAAACAACTTCTTAAAAAAATCAGTAACTCGCCACAAGTATGTACTTTCTTTGTTAATGCTACAAAACAAAAAATCCTGCCCCCCAAAACTGCAAATAACTTGCAGCTGTAGCGAAGAGGAGGCAAAGGCAAGTATATCTTGTCTGCATTTGGTAAGCCTTCTTACAATTGTTAAACACCGAGTCTGAGTAACTCAGGTGTCTGTGAAATGTAATTAACAATACCTGAGCTGGTTTGATTTCCTGAAATAGCACAGTGATGTTCTTCCTGGAACTGGTTTTTATTGACATAGATTGGAAGTGTTGACAACAGTAGTATAATGCTAATACTAGAAAGCATGTGTTTCTGAATTGTTTATTTAACCAGTGTTATTTTAAAGTGGATTTCTTCAGAAAGTTCCTGTTCTTCCTTTCCTACCTTTCCTGTTCTTCCTTTCTCTTACACGCTGCAGGCAAATTGTCCTTCAAAGCTACCAAGGAATGCCAAAATTGTGAGAGCTGTTGTGCTTCACACTTCTGTAGTGGAGTCAGGCAATCTTTGAGAGTTTAATTTTTCATAATATTAAAAAGTTCTTCAGATAAAGGAGGATGCTCTTCTAGTACGATTACCCAGTTACAACATTGTACACGTGTAGCAACTGCAATCGAGTGGGGAAAAAAAACCCAACAAACCCCAAATCCCTGACCCTGAGTTAAACATCTGTGAAGTTAAAACTCAGCTGTGGCCTAATCTGAAGTTCACTGTTGTTTTGATGTATTTTTATTTTAAGCTGTGACATCCTTTTATCTTTATAAGTACAGTGATATTAAGTATTTATGACTATTTCACTTCTCCAACTTCAATTAGTGTAGATGTATCCTGGTGTTTTGAAAGGCAGTTACTAATTACTGTCTGTTAGGAGAGAGATTTGACCTAGTCCCTTGGGTTCTCTCCTGTGAAAGATGTCTCATTTATTTTGGGGTAAGGTGGCTAAAATGATTCTTGGCATGTATTGTTTAACATGTGTATATTTTCTTGTGAACAGTAATTGTTGCACCTTTCAGAACACAATTTGCAGTTTTAAGGTGAAGTTTTTAGTTAAAAAGCTTATTTTATTAAGGACTTCCTCCTTGAGTGGTACCTAAGAGGATTAAAAAAGCTATAAAAGATTTTCCATTTTCATGCTGAAACAGATATAAGAGGCAAAATAACTTCTTTATTCTCACAGAAAACTTCGAATGAAATTTAATATGTTCCATAATAAAAAAAGACTGTGATATAGCCATTTATGAAGTCATTGAACGTTGATATTTAACTTTGAATTGTCTCAGTAAAGGAGTTTAAATTGTTTTAAAACATTTTTATTACATATGTGGGACTTCTCTTACAAATTCTGAAATGCTGTGTCTTTTGAGTTCACCATTCAGTTTTCCTTTGTGAAGGAAAGCCCTTTAAAGGCAAATCTGATGAATCCAGAAGTTGTTCTTTATGAAGTAATTAATTTTATAATTAAGGCAGGACCTTGTCTTTGCTATGAACTATGTAGTTGACTGGACATTTGAAAGCTGATTGTAGCTGACAGCTTGTGGCTGACCTTCTCCTTGCATACTTATTCAATATAAACAGGATGATTCATTGTGTTTCAGTTTTTAGTTTATTTTTCCTTGCATCGGTTGTTTTTTCTGTTGGGCATTTTCCCCACCTCTTTGCAAGGTTTGAGGGCACAGTGGAAGTGTTTACAGTTGGCTCCTGCTCCCTTTGCCCTCCTCTTTTCCCTAAAAGCACTGATTCTGCTCTACCTGGAGAGGCCTTTGTATCCCGAGCCTGCCTTCACAGACGAGTGCTGTGGGCCTGTTGAGGCTTATCTCCAGTGTGGAATGCTTTGTGATCTGACACTCACCCTTCGTGTTTCAAGTGGTTTTCACATTGGTCTAGCTCTAATCTCAAGATGTAGGCTGAATGCACAATTTTTTTTCCAGAGTGTACTTGGTTTTGCATAAACATAAAATTTCAGGATAGTTATGTCTATTTTAGGGGGAGCAAGGGCACAGGGGGATTCTTTTCCTCTGAATTCAAATTACAGCTATAGGAAAAGATGGTAGAACATTTCATTTTAACTGATATTTACTAAAATAATTACTTTATGACATTATTTTTTTAGTAATGTCAAGACATAATATTTTATGGTTGCCAAGTGAGTGAGGGAGTTTGTCACAGTAAAAATAAGTTTAAATGCTTTTACTTGTTTAGTATGAAACAAACAAATTCCAAGAATATTTAGTTCAGACATTTATCTTGAGTAGGTGACAAAAAATGCAGACACGTGGCAGCCTGGATGCAAGACAAATGTCTGTTTCAAGTCTGTTCTGGAAATTTGTACATTTTGAAGTAGGTGGCATGTTTTCAGAAAAAGAAAAAGAAAAAAGTGCTTCATTGTTTCAGGCCTCATTAGACTTTTAATGAACAGTGTAGAGGCTGAGGAGGAATGTTCAAACAGCTGAATGCTGTATATGTTTTAAGGGAGTTGCATTAAAGAGGCTCCCAAATAACTTCTGTTCTCTTGCTGGGGTCTTTTTCCCTTTGACTCAAACACACAATGTGTTTTGGCTGACATTTTTGGTTGCTCCCAGTAATGGGAATGGTTTATGATAACTAGCACTGCTGAAATCATGATGGAAAACTTTCCCAATCCTGTTCCATGATGATTGTCTGGCTGTGTGCTGCATGAGGGTTTCTTTTCTTAGGTGCATGGGTGTTGAAAGCACTTAAATTGGGAATTTAAGGGTATCAGAAGCAGAGATGGGAACTTGAAAACATAAGATAATTTGACAATTTGAACAACATGGTATGGCAAGATTTTGATGTTTTCTCATAACTTGCATTTGAAGGATGTTCACTTTGAAATTCTAACAGTTTTTGTGTCGACTGTTTTGTGGTGAAAAAGATGGAACTGTGCATGTGGTACAAGAAAAGCCAGAGGTCTGCATAGAAGATTATAAAAATATTGGGGGGTATTGGTGTGCCTGATATCAGAGCTAGTGTGGAAAAAGAGAATGACATTGACATTGATTAAACTTTGCTTTAACTATATTTTTTTGGTAATGTTAAAGTCAAAGACTGACAATGTAATTATCTGCAATGGCCAATTTGCAGGTTGATTCATTTGAGCTTTGTGAGGGCTACAGCTGTGGTATCTGCAGTTCAATTGTGATCATTTACCACTGGTTTTAGAAGGCACCGGTGTAGGAAGTTACATGTTCCAGAGGCCTGGTATGTTTCTGTTGTTTTCACTCTGTTTTGGACAAGGCTCAGGCATTATGTAGCATTTCCAGTATAATAACGTGGGAAAAACGTAGTCAGTTTCATTGTAATGTAGCAAATACATTTTACATGCATTCTGGTTTACTGCAGTCGTTTTCAGAATAAAAAACCACAACCAATTTGGCTTTTTCTTCTCTTAAATTGCTATAATAAGCATAAATGTGATTTAACCAGAAATACAGAGACTAAAAAAATACTTAATTATAAGAAGTGGCATTAATTAATTCTGTGTGTGAACTAGCATGGAACTGTGTGCTTGCCTTACTTCAGGATGAGCAGAGAAGGTAGCCTGGCCCCTAGCTGGTTGTCCTTGATATTCCACCCTGTGCAGGTCTCCCAGGTCCTTTTGCTGGTACAGGATAACACCATCCAGAGATGCTTTTTATTTTCCATCTGCTCACTCACTTTGTGGAATGCAACCCAATCAAATTATTAAGAATACTCTGAATACCTGAATAAACATATTTAGTAAAGTGTTTGCAGGCATGGCAATGGTCTGTAGAAATGTGAAATTAGTAAATCCTAACAGACATAATGGGGAAGGTTCAATTTTGCAACTTGAGCTGTCCTCTAGAAGAACTAGATTGTTTATCTAATGAAAATGTTGAAGAGGAATAATTTTGTATTAATTAGAAAGGCATTTAAATAAAAAATAAGTATGTGTACTAAAAAAGAAGGTTAATGGGGTGTTGAAATGAGAATTTTGTATATATCTCATTCTTTCAGGTGGTTTCATTTGAAACCTGGTGGCAGAGTTTTGAAGAGGAATTGTGTTTTGCTGGTTCTACATAACTGATACTTACACAATAACATGTTGGGTGTCTCTGGTAGTTCTGCAAAGGAGGGACACCCTGGAGGGGAGGAGAGGCTGTGCTGTGGTTGGGCCACCCTGCAGAGTTCTCAGAGGTGAAGCAGGGCTGGCCGAGCTGGCTCTGGTTCCGAATCCTGGGTCCTTCCTGTCTTCCCCAGGTGGCTCCACGCTCACAGCCCCAGTGCTCTGTTACCCAGTGCAGCTTCCTCCCTCCTCTCTTGTCAGTCCCTGTCAGAGTCAATCTGTTTCTTGCCAGATCTGTTTCTGTAGCCCTCTTCAATCTCCTGGGTTTTTCTGGCATAAATAAGGCAAAGATGAAAATTTTGTTACAACTCTTAAAATTTTTTATGCTGGTTTTGTATATGATTTCCCCCTAGAGTTTTCTTTTCTCCATTGCTTACTTCTAAACTAAACTCTTTATTTTCATCCTTAGAAAAGCAGTAACAATTTTCAAATTGCATCTAGGAGTGCTTAGCTGTGTCTCTGTTCCTTTTGTCTAAATTGTGACTTTTAGTTTTCAAACTTAGCTTGTTTTGAATATTTGTAAAAGTTGGAAAAATGGTCATTAAAAAAAATTAAATATGTAGCAAAAATAGGAATCCTGGAAATTGAGACTCTAGCAAAGAATTTTGAACTGTTTTCCTTCCTGTAATCTTAATTATTCTGACTGAATGAGAATTAATGAAAACATGTCCAGAATACCCAAGTATTTTAATGGATTAAGTACAGCATGTGGAAGGATGTGAAACAGAGGTTGCAGACTGCTTTTTCTCTCAATGTTTGTCTGGATTGCCTGTATAAATCTCTTTTATTTGTGTTTTGTATCAGTTTACAAATTCTGATTTCTTTTCCTCACTTGAATTTTTGTTCTGATATATAAAAGGTCTCAGCTGATTACCTTGATGAATTTTTTTGTGTTTAAAAACTCACAAAAACAGTGATGAGCTTCAAAACACTGCAATATGTATATAACAAGTTATCTTTTTTCTTTCAGAATTTCCAAAACTTGTATGGTTTTGAAATTGAACAAAGGACTGGAAATTGAAATAATCTTCACATTTCTTTGAATGAAGAAGTAACTATGGAACGAAGGCAAAGAGGAGTCAGTGCTGGACTGCTTTTGCTGCTTTATCAAATTTCTCAAGTTGGGCTCCAGAACATTCCTTCTGTTACCCTTGGGGTGCTGGTACTGAATATTTTTCTCTTTCTGAATCCTTTGAGGCCACTGTCTGAAGCGTGTCTCAGTGTAAATGAAGCTGTCCACAGAAAGAACTGGCAACGTTTGCTGCTTGCTCCTTTCCACCATGCAGATGATTGGCATTTGTATTATAACATGATTTCCATGCTTTGGAAGGGCATCATGCTGGAAAGAAAGCTGAAGAGCCTATGGTTTGCCTACATAATTGCAGTATTTTCAGTACTGATTGGAGTAGTTTACCTGGTGCTGGAAGTCCTGCTTGTGATAATTCTGGATGATCCTTCCTATGAAATGAATTGTGGCGTGGGTTTTTCAGGTAAGACACAGGGTTGGTCCAATTTACTTATGTACAATTCATCTGTATATTTGCTATATAACAATAACTGTTAATTGCAGAAAGAGCATAGGTGTACATCTGTATAAATGTATGAGTGTCACATCAGTATGCTTCTCCTATTTTTAAATTGAAACATGGACTATGGGCATGAACATAAAGTAATTCAGTTCATGTTCTTATGACCAGCAGGGACTTTACATGAGAACATGAAAATATCATCATCCTTGGAGAATTGTGTTTTCTGTTTCATATTGCTGGTTAATTAAAGTCTGAACTCTTAATTTTCAGATGTTGTATAAACATTTCAATAATGCTCCTTAGGTGGCTTCTAGAAAAGCCTGTCAGTTTAAAATTACTCATGCCTGTCTTTGGAGACACTCCCCTAGATTTCCTTCTGCTAGCAACATCCAAACACCTGATTTTGGTCATCTTCCTTCCAGTAATGGTCTTGTCTCCTCCTTTAGCAGATCATTTTAAAGTCAATACATTTCTTCTCTT
Organism: Agelaius tricolor; assembly: GCF_023055355.1. Taxonomy (NCBI): domain Eukaryota; kingdom Metazoa; phylum Chordata; class Aves; order Passeriformes; family Icteridae; genus Agelaius; species Agelaius tricolor. The sequence continues at coordinate 10,682,250 of NW_027269272.1, forward strand.
TAAAAAATCTGCAGTCAAGTAGAAAAGTAGCCCTGCATTTCTACATAAGTAGGGGATTTCCTTGCTGTCCTTGGGACCTAACCTTAGAAGGCAAGCTTTCTTTTTCAGCCTTTAAGAAAGTTGTTAGACCACTGTGAGCTTTCTCTTGAGAGGAACTTTTTCATAAACACTTCCAATAAGTTCTCTGAATTCATTCCATCATATTGGCTGGCAGTTGCATGATAAAACAATTGCAGTCAGTTAGAAATTAATACTATTTACTGTGATTAAAGGTGATTTATCTACTTTTTTTTTCAGAAACAAGTGATTCTGGAGTATGTGTAAGATGATTTTCCATTAATTCAGAATTTGAACTACCGTTGAGCTTTACACATATTTGTTTGTCTTGTTTTCAGTAGTGGCTTTTCTCAAGTCACAACATTTTTTTGAGTTCATTAATTTTGTCAATTATTTCAACTAGAACTCCCATTTTAAATTATGTTTGTATTGTTTTGAATACCTGAATAGCTACAGTGAGCAGGCACATTAAAAAGCAGCTTAGATTTGGCTGTTATACAAATATACAGTTTTTGTATCTTTTTTTTTAAGTCACTGAAAAGTATCACTGAAAGAACAGAATTGTTCTGGTATGCAGCAATATGCTTCATGGTGCTTTGAAACTGCATGGTACTTCAAACTGTTTGCATTTCTTTATTATTTGGTCACAAGTATTTCTCTCTTCATGTGATTTCTTCTTGTTTGCAGGAGTCTTGTTTGCTTTGAAAGTTCTGAACAACCATTATAACCCAGGAAGAGTGAGCAGTGTCTTTGGATTGCCCATATCCAGTAAATATGCTTGTTGGGTGGAGCTGGTGGCTATTCATTTCATCTCCCCAGGGTAAATGCATTTGATATTTCAAGGAAAGGAGAAGAGATCGGGGCTGTCTGGAGTAGTTTGAAATGTCTCTTGAATTGTGAGTAGTGTTAGCTGGTATCCCAGTGCAGTGTTGGGCCTGCAGTCTGCTTTTTCCTTAAAACTAAAAACCATTTTTTTGAGTACATCTCAAATTAAAAACCTGAAATACTGTTCTCAGCAGGTGTAATTGAGTATTTGAGGGAAGATAACAAAAGTTGATGGGCAAGGAAAGGGCTGAGCCTGTTCAACCAGGTAGCTCAACTACTCCACCATAGTGCCAGGGGCTTCATTCGCTGAGCAGAGTTCCACTGTCTGCTTGCCATTGCTGTTCTAGACCACTCTGGCTTAGTCACTCCTCTGATTTATGATCAGAATATCATCCAGTATTCTGCCAGTTTTGTCACTGTCCGTGTCACTGTCCTGCAGTGCTGCTGGTCACCTCCCTCAGTTTCCCTGGGTGCTCTGTGCCAGCACAGTTCATCTGCCCCTACCTCTGGGAGAACCTTGCTCTTCGTTGCAGTTCATTTCTTTAAGTCCTGTTTGCAAATGAGTAATTTTCCTATGTAATATTTTGTAACTGTGAATCACATTGCTGAATATATGCAAAGTACAGACACAAAACCTGAACTGTCAAATCACAGTTTATTTATTACACAGATTAATATTATTTATTAATCACAGTACAATTTCCCTTTTTCAGAAAGATATTTATCTCAGCAATACTGAGATATTCCTTGTCAGATACTATGATATAGCTGATAGAACGTTTCCTAGTGCAGAAGGAGAATTCAGATATTGCTTAGGTTGAGCACTGGTTTTATGGCTTTATCCTGGTTGCTTAATTAACTGCAGTGAGGATTAAAGACAGAAGAGTGCTCTGCCCAAATGCAGTTTTGTTTGTGAGCTGCATGGCATTGCTACAGATGTAAAAGTAAAGCTTTCAGTGCATTAAAAACATTTTTGTGAAATACATTAACTGTTGTTTTAGCTGTACATAGGTTTTATTTGGTGATATGTTTAACAATACTGTTTTTAATTAAGGAATAGTGGAAGGGCGTTGTGTATGAAGTAAAACCATATCCTACTGTTTATGGTAGAGTAAAAACATGAATTCAGACATTGTGTGTTCTTTTTCAGTTGCTTTATTGTAGAAATGACTTTGGATTGAGAGTGGATAGAAAGTCCAAAAATAATATAAAAAAATTTTTCATAATTTCATGGAAGTTTAGATTGCTGCCTCATCTAAACCTCTACAGTGACCTCTACAGAGGGCAATTTCACAGCACTTAAATGATAATAGAGGCTACAGAAAACAAGTAGTGATCTCCAGAAATTCATATCCTAGAACATATGTTTAATTAGTAACTGCCTAGTGCCTTGCCATGAACCATAGCAATTGTATCTCTCACAGCATTGCTCTTACATGCTCATCTGTGTGCTCAGGGCAGGTTATAGTATTTGAAGTCTATGTTTAACTGGTTCCTTTTGTAAACTAAATTGCATAATTTAATTTTGAATAGATAAGAGGTCAGTAATTGGGGCAGAATTTTGCCCAGTTAGAAAGTTTATGCAATAAATTTGGGCCTGCTGTGCTGGGAGAGGATTTAGGAGTTTACTGACATCTTATTATTTTCTTTCTCAGTAATGTTTTGGTTTTGAAAAAATTTTCAAGTGCATTCAGTATCTTTCTAATCGTCACCTTCCATAAAGGATATTGAGATGTAGGCTTTGCTGAGCAGTCTTTGGGATTGTTTGTTTAATGGAAGAACAGATGTGGGCAAAGTTACTTTCTGTTTCATCTGTGCCTCCTCCAGAACTGAGCAGATATCTTAAGTCTTAGGTGAACCAATATCATGTTGGTGATTCCTAGAGTAGGTGATTTCTATGTATTTTTTATTTTCTGAGGTCAGACATTTTCCAAGTCAGGCATGCATTTTTCATAAATTTGGAAAATCTGTTCCAGAAAATCTGTTTGGAAAATGAGTTCCTTATAGATACTTTATTTTGGTAACTACCTTTTATCTATAAATTTTCACATCAGCATTTATGTGTTACTCTCTAGAGAGTTGTTGGTTTTTAACAAGAGAGAACTGCAGCTCCCCATGGCACTAGAGAGTTTGAGGTTAAGTAGGTGGCAAAAGAGTGAATTTAGATGTGATCTTTACCTCCCTCTAGTGACACGTGCATTTTCCTGTCTCCTTTTACCACTGATGCCTGGAAGGTGGCTTGGCTTGAGTGCTTGTGCCATCATCTGTAAAACTCCTGTAGATCACCGACCTGAATGTAAAAATTGATGCCAACATTACACTTGGTGCATTAAACAGAGGTTTCATTTCTACTTTATAAAGGAAAAAAAAGCTCATTTTAGCTTGTATTATTTAAATTTTTTGACAATCAGTATAAATGAGTTATTTCTAATTGCACATATGAGGAAATTTTAATGTTTAGTGTATTGGCTCCTGTAACTTGGTAAGAAAGGTGAAAAATTTGCAACTAGTGTTTACACCTGCTTGAATTCAGAAGATTTTCTCTTACTCTATGTTTAAACACAAAAGAGTTTAACTCTTAACTTGAATTCTGAAAATTGATTTCTTAATTTATAGAGTCATAGTCATGTCAGTAACTTGAGCAAAGCTTGTTTACAGTAAATATGTTCTTCTGGTTTGATTTCTCAAAAGACCCCAGAGCCTTTTCCTTCTGTATACAAATGGTAATGATATTTTTAAAGAAATTGTTGGTAAGCATAGAAAAGAATTTGGATCTCAGCAATTCAATTGTTCTTTTAATTTTGAAGAAAGTGTATTACAAGGATTGCAGTGGATCTGCATTCATGCTTCTTTTACACTAATTGTAGGATTGCATGGATAGTGCAGTAGAAAGTATTGTGTTTGTGCTTTCACTCAGAAATATACATGGTTTTGGTAAGATCTACCCAGACATTACAATGTAAGTCACTTTTCTAAAGCTTAAAACCAGTTTACTCCTTTGGTAAGTCTTCAAATGCTTTTAGTGAATCATATTCTATAGCAACTAAAATGATCTCTCCAATTAGCTTTCTCAGGATATTTGTTAAATACTTTTCTGTAACTGTGTAACTCCCAATTTTAGAAAGAAGACTTGGCATTACAGCCTTGCAGGCAAGTAATGTCTCTGTGCTTGGAATCACTCAGGGACTTTCTCTGGGAAGTCTCAGAGACTTTATCTTTACAACTAGTTCTACACTCTCCCTTTTGTATCCCTACCAAAAAAAAGTCTCCTCACAGGATTTTTTTATTTTCTAGGACTTCTTTCGCTGGGCATTTCTCAGGGATTCTTGTTGGATTGATGTACACTATGGGACCTCTGAAAAAGATCATGCGAGCCTGTGCAGGTATATAATTCTGTTGAATTTACAAAATCTGCATAAGGAACACTTTTATTTTTAAAATTCAGTAAGCCTTGCATATAGAAATTCAGCCCATTCCAGCAAGTTTTTAGACAATTAAAGATGTGCTCATTTTATTCAAGCGGGTGCAGAAGAAAAAATTTTTTTTTTCTTAAATATGGATAAGAACAATTAAGAAGAAATGTGACTTTCAGATATTTTTACTTAGAGGAGTAACTTTTACTCTTCTTTTCAAGTATTTATTTAGAGTATAATCTTTCAATGAAAATGTCAAGTGAAATGTGGTGAAGCCATAACATACGTCAGAACCAAATGTTTCCATCTTGATTTTTGCTGTTATGTTGATTCTAATGGAAGTTTGTATGAAAAAGGTGGTGGGATGCTTAAGAAATGGTTGCTGGATTTCTCAATGTGTTATTACAGATTTTCATATTGCAGTAATAATTATTTTCTAAAAAAGATTATAGCTTTAGATATCTTTAGTCTTAAAAATTGTTTTAAATGCAGACAGCTCTGCAAACTTTTAAATGAACAGTCCCATAGATGTCAGTGTTTTAACTGGAAGTCTAAGCCCCCACACAGCAGCTGTGCTGGGGTTGGTTGGCAGAATATTTGGCTTTTTTTTGTCTGACTACTTGATAGGTTGAGTACTTTATTCATGACTGTTCCATCCAATTGAACATGGATACGGTGTTTGTACAGTGGGGAATTAATTGTTCAGATGTGTGTGCTCTCACTGGGGCTTTGACCAGAGCTTGGGGATAGTCTGTAGGTCATGCATGTTCAGCAGCTGGAAGGGAAATGACACCAGAGCATCAGCTTTCCTGCCTTGCTGGAGGAACAGGCGTCAGGTGTCTTGTTAGTTAAAGGTTAACCTTGCATGATGCTGTGCCACAGGGAACTGCCTGATCACTATGGAACAGGCATCAGCTCAGCTGCCAGGGCAGATTCAGGGGCTCCACCTTGGACTTGGCAAGATGCAGCCCTACCTGAGTGACCTCTCTGATCTCCTCACTAACCCTGCTCTGCTTGGAGTTGGACTGGGGACCTTCTGAGGTCCCTTCCAATCAATTTCTCTGGGATGTAGGGGGGATAGAATATAAGAAAATAAAGATAGTGTAGAAAGTAATCTTACCCCTAAGGAGTTGCAGCTGGGCCAATTATCAAAGATTAGGAACAGACCTGATTTTACCAGGCCACAGCTGCAACCAATGAGAAGAAGAATGCTATAAAAGAGTGGGGTGGCTGCTTGAGAAGGGAACTAGAGTCACTTGGCTGCTTTGTGAAGAAGAAAGAGTCAGTGCTCTGAGGAGCTGCCCATGAGAAATACCAAGGTATGAAACCTTTGTGATGAGGAGACAGCAGTATGGAACCCTGCAATAAGATGACAACACTGGGATTCAGGAATAATCCCACAGTACTGTCAGTGAAACCTGCCCTGGCTGCTGTGCAGGTTCTGTGTGACTGACAGCTGCAGGAAGCAGTGTTGAGCACACAGGCATTTTTTTTTCTGCTATGTAGCAAAGCAGGAATAATGCAGTGTTGCTCCAGTGCTCAGTTTTCTGTGCATTAAACGTTGTTACTAATGAATACTCTCAGTAAAGAAATGGTTCATTATGTGTTCTGGGAGAACATAGTAGGTTGGTTTGCTTTTTTTCTAGTCTACATGGATCTGTTGCTTGAACATGGCACTTACTATAAAATCTGGAACATACAAGCTTGCAATAGTATATTCTCTCACTGATGCCAAAACAATCAACAGATACCCATGACTTATTTCCTGCCTGTATCTTATGAAACAAACTCTTAAATAAAGGGTACTTTAAATTTAAGTTTTGTATTCTATAAAGAAAATATGATTATTCTAACAATATATGCATTATTCTTTTATTTAGCTGGCATTTCTTTCTTCACTGAGCCTGACAGGCCAAGGGACTACTATTCAGGTAAGTACTCTTGTCCACTTAACCAAAAACTTACTTCAGCTTTAAAAACAGTTTCTGCTAATGATTAGAAAACCTATAGGGTTTTCTAATCATGTTAGCTATGTAAATGGAAACATACAGAGTATACAAAATATTCTGCACATATATACTTGCTAAACTTATATTACTTCTCTGGGCATGTCTCACCTTTCCTATTCAGGCAAGTGTGTGGATGGATTTTGTACAAGAGGCTTAAGCCTCAAATTAAGGTCATGACTTCCTAAAATGCTACCTCAGGGAAATAGCATCCCTTTTGCACAAGGTGTAGCAGTAGGGAAATTGTGTCTACTGAAAGCAGCCTTTTGGACCTTGGTAAATATGCCTTCATCTGGCAAATTTATCTGTTCCATTCTAGGGTGGTTTTCCCTGTCTAACAAGGATCTTCTTCCTTTGAGCCCTCTCTGTAAATGAAGTCATTTATGTGCAGAAAGCCCCTCCTCAGCAGACTGAATTTAGGCCATCTGCAGTTTATAGCTGGATGGTGGGAATGGTGGCACTGAGTGGAGCTCATTTGATTCACCTCTCCTGCAGAGCGTTCAATCATTGCCTGTGGAGTGTACAGAAATAATAGGTGGAGTCTTTGTGTGTGGGGGCCAGGAGAGGCTGGGAGAAGGGCTCTGGGTGTTGGATCTGAGCTAAGGGATGCATATCCTGGCATCTCTTACCTCCTGCAGTGATTTATGCTCTTTCCTAGGCATCTCCTGGAAGAGCAGGATAAAGGCATAGTGATAACTCTCAAATATCTGCCAGAGTGCAGTGGCTTGTGGCTTAAAGATGTTCTCAGCAGAAAGTTTTATGGGAGGATTTTGTCTTTAATAGCCCGTGGTAGATCCTTCTTCCATCAATTTGTCAAAAGCTCTTTGAATGAACATGAACACTTTTAACACCTACATCATCAGAAGAGACTCACAGTGTGTTTCCTGCTTTAGAATCTGTCATTTTTTGGTTTGGCTTAAACCTGCTAACTGCTAATTTCATTTGATGCATGTTAATTCTTCTTTGGGGAGGGAGACCAAACCTTCATTCTTTATGTACTTCTTTCCTTAGTGGTTTTTTAGACTTCAGTCCTGTACTCACAATGGCTATCTTTTCCCTCCTTTCAGAAAGTTGGAGTCTGTCTAGTTGCTTATAAAGAAACTATTTCACACCTTTGATCATTCTTACTGTTCTCTGATGTTTTGTCAGGCAGGGGTTTTTATTTTGTGTAGTCTTTTATAATTGAGATGTGCTTACTTTGAGCCAAGTTTATAGCTACATTTATTCTCCCTGATGGACTTTGTCTTCCATGAGCTATCTCCAATTTTATTATTACATTAAATAGTTCCCACAAGTAGGATTCTGGGCCCTTAAGTATTTTTGAAACATCTGTTTTCTAATTCCTAAACAAAAGATTTTAGTCTGCTTTCTTCAGCAACATGGATTGTTCCAACTTAAAAGTATATTTACCCAGGATTTTCATTACTCTCATTTACTGTCAGGTCACAGAACATTTGATCTAAAGGCCAGTAAAGAAATAAAACAATTTTACTACTGAGAAGTGAAATGAGAGGTGAAGGCAGCGTGTGCAGCAAGCACAAGTGACAGCACAAGTGACCTGTTCCCATGGCTGGCAGTCCCAGCCCAGGGGAAGGGGCTCATCCAGGTACAGGTGCTGCTCAGCCCAGCTGCTCACAGACACTGAACCTTACTCCAGTATCCCAGAACAGCAGGGTGGGTGGAAACTCAAAAGATTTTTATTGGAAAAAGTCCTTTAATAGCTAATGAAGATAAGAATTTGTACTTGACATTTAAACTCTGTGATCTGTTACAGCCCCTGTACAAACCCCAGCTGCTGGGAGCCTGGGTGGGTGCATGAGGCCACCCTTGTGGAGGAGCAGCAGAGAGCTTCTCAACAGCCCTTTCTGTTTGCTTTTCCAATTCTTTTCAAGTAGGGAAAATGGAAGAGATTTCATGTAGTAGATCTGCCATGATGGGGAGGGAAAAAAAAGCTGTTGTATGCTGACAACAAGGAAGTCTGGGATTTTTTTGGTGTGTTTTGAGCAGTCCTCAAATGCTGTTACTTTGAGTTCTTTTGGACAAAGGGGAGATGGAGAGAGTTAACCTGAATTATCCTATCCTCCAAATTTGCCTTTAGATATAACCATTTAATTTTTTCTTTGTACTAAATTCATTTGTCAAAAATGACTTACAACTGCAGTTCAGAAAATATATATTTGTTGTGTTCATTCCCTGTTCATATACTTTGTAATTGTCTTTCATCCTATTTGCAGAAGTCTTAATGGAAGATTTAACCTTTTGCTTGGTGTATGATATATGGAATAAATTTGGCCATCTGTGAATGAAGAAAACTCTCTCTAGTGTCATAGGCTAATGATGCATATCTTGATTAGTTTTTCACTTTCTGGCATTGCTGATTTATTACTATATGCCTTTAAATACCAATTTAAGTAGAAAAATAGATGAAGCTATGGTCAGAGCAGATTTTATGAAACAGCACAAGGAAACAGCTTTGAAAGAAAAAAGGTTTTAAGTGTAATTTTAGCACATTTAGTATTTAGCAGCTGAATTAGGTTTTCTCTAAGTGCAGTTCATGAATAAAGTATTAGGACATTCATTTTGATTAATAGGAACACCTTGAGCATGTCAGTGTTACCAAACTGTGTCTCATTTTAAAATAAAAGATTACAGCTTTCTGAGCACTTATAACTTGCTGGCAGTGTGAAACATAAAACATAGAAAAAACTACAGCAATAGAACAAACCTAAAATACAGCATCCTTTTGCTTTCATCAGATAATTTAATGCTTTTAGTAGAAGGATTTTTACCCTCTTCATGCATGTAGTTTTGAAGCCTTCAGAAAATAAATTTATAGCTGAGAAAATATTCATTCAGATTCACATAAAGCAGAGGAGAGTGAGGGGAGTGTACAGACATAACAGCTAAATGCTTTCCCTCAGTCAGATTTCACTGCAGGTGTAGGAAAAATCTTCCAGTGTCAGTTGTGTTCCAAGACAAGAAAGAATTGGAAAAAGACAGAATGTGTGTGTTTACTGTGTATGTGTACATGTGTATATAAAGTCAATGTAGGGATATTTGCAAATACAGAGGAAAATATATAATTCGATGTAGAAGTTTGTGCGGTTACTCTGTTCAGTTTTTCGTGCTTTTTCTGTATAACTTTCAAGACAGAGTATTGCTGGTTTTATTTGACTAAAGATTCTAGAGCTTGGGATATTTTTCTTTAGCAAAATAATAGCAACAGAAACTTCACAAATTTCACCTGAAATTGATAGAACCAATGAAAGATCATAAGACTATCATTGATGCTAATTATCTGAAGGAAAAGGAAATGGCCTGCTGTACTTGTTTAATACAAAAATATTTCCATTTTTCTCATTTTGAAAAATCTTTGTATAATTTTCTCTCAGCTGGAAGAAGCTGGCAACCTTTTTGTACTTTGGTTCTTCAAAATCCCTTGTTCAGCTCTCTGGAAATGAACACATCACAAAAGCTTTGTATTTTGAAAATACAGAAATGGAATAGAAAAACTGAACTTTTCTCCATAGTTTTCCTCAGTTGAAAAGTGTGACTTTTTTCCATAATTTTTCTCAGCTTAGGTTTTCTGTGCTCAGTCAAGATCAGATTGTGTTGTTAGCAGGAAGAGAGTGTTGCTCAATTCTCTAGCCAAGGAATTTTTTCCTTTTGAATCCCATGTGTTTGGGTGGGTGATGGCCTGTGCTTGGTTTTGGCCAGCTGTGCAAAGGCCAGGAAGGTTTGTCAGCAGTGCAGCAGCAGCAGTGAGAGGGACACTAATGAGATCTGTGCTGTGCTGGCTTTTGGCAGGGCAGGTTTAGCTGTGCCAGAGCACAACATGAGCTCTGTACAGCACTGCAGGAATTTGCAGGAATCTTTTCCTGTGGCTTCTCTGGGTCCAAAGATGACTGGAATTTATGATGACATTGTTTTATGGGCTCTGGGGGAAAGGGGAAGAGAGGTGGGGAGAAAAAGCCTGAACAGTACCTGGTTTGTGTTCTGGTGATAGCATAAGGTCTCCAAATATTGACAACCAAATGTTAGAAGGAGATGAGGAAAACTGTCTTTCAATTTTTGTCTGAAACTTCTTAGTAATAGCAATTCTATGACACTTACTTGTAACAGTTATAAAAAGTTGAGATGTTTGGTCCATCTTTTTTCTCTTGTTTCTTTTTTTTCTCCTGTTACTATGCTGTGGCTTTGTAAATTAGAAGTTAATTTATGGCATATATTGTATAAGTAATTGAACCCTAAGAATTTTTTTCTTTCCTAAATTAAAACGATTTGTGGAAGAAAGATAGCAAGAAGATAATATCTGATTTCACACTTGCTGAGTAGCAGCAATTTATTTTGTTTTTTGATTCATTTTACAGAGTATTATGGCTATTATCCAGATTATCAGTACAGAGCTCCAAGGAGCTACTTTGATTATACAGGTGGGCTCACTGAAGAAGAACAGCTTGAAAGGGCAGTGCTGAACAGTCTTAATGAAAGAGGTAGGAATTTTATTGCATTTTTATCTCTTAAGTTATGATTCATACTGAAAGGGACTTAGGAGGGAAATAAGATGTATTCCTCATGACTAATTTTTTGGACATATATTGTAATTTCGGGAAGGAATTGATATAAAATGAGCTTGATTGTAAGGGGTATTGTCTATTTTACTGTCTTTTTAAGATGATGTTTTGCATAAGTTTTAACATTGAGTTTGAGAAAAAAATCCTTCCTTTTAATATTAAGCATTTTGAGATGTTACTTGAAAGAATGAGCCATTTTTGTGGAGTTTTTTGAAACTATCAAGAAAACAGAATATGAATAAGTGATAAGATTATAATATAAATAAGTAGACAGTATGCACTTTAAAAGCTTACATGTATGACTTTGAAACATCTGCAACTTTCATTTGTAGCCTTAAATAATCGCCAACACTCCAGGTAAGATGTATTTTTGTATCTCCTTGTGTTTTTGAACAAGGTAAGTTTTGTGCTATCAGGGGGAATGTGTTTTGTTGGAGAATGTCCTTTGATGAAACACAACAATGAATTTCACTAGTACCTCACTAGTAGATTGCTGTGGCAAACCAAATTTCACTTTAAGCTTCCCTGCCAAAAGCAGCATTTCTTAACACTCTGCCAGTGCCTGGTTTCAGTGCTGGTTGCAGTTTTCAAGCCTCACAGGCAAGTGAAGCATGACAAGGTACCATCATATATTGTTTCCAGTAGAATTTGGTGTGATCATATACGTAGGGATCTTGCTTTATTTTGCACTTCTTTCTCCTGCCTGCTGGAACACTTCAGTTTGGACAAGCGAGACCTAAGATTTGAGCTCTTAAAATACTGCCTTAAACAAGCTGTGTAAAGGTTCAGTTTGCCTATAGGCAGATGTCTTGTTTCACAAAGAACATAATACAGAGCATGTCACTGATCACACCTGTTTCAGGGACACAAAGGAAGAGATTAAATTTACTGTACTAATGGGCAATTAGGATACTCTTCCCTGTCAGTTAGTTTGAAAAATAATTAGCTTGAATGAGCACTATCCTTTGAACACAATATGTTTTCCCTAAAGCGTGAACATTCAGGGATTCTTGCAATTACATAGATGATGAAACAGGTACTTAACATGACAAAAAATTACATTAAATGATTTGAAATAGGTTGTAATAGCAGGTACCACAATTAATTTAGGGCTCTCTTATTATATATTTTTTTCAGGGATTTTTAGGATATTTTAGGGTTTTTTTTTTGCAGGAGTTTTTTTAGGAATTCTCTGGGAATGTTTAGGATACCTTTAAGGTTTTTTCAGAGTTTTAAAAATTATTTTAGGGTGTTTTAAGGGCTGTCTTATTACTAATTGGAGTTCTTAGGAGTGTTTTTGGGTATTCTTGGGGCTTTTTTAGGACTAAAAAGTTTTTTGGGCTTTTTGAGGAGTATTGAGGGTCTATGGAGAACTTTTTTGGACTAGGGTATTTCTAGGATTTTTGAGGGAATTTTTTAGGCTTTTTTATCAGGGCATTTTAAAGCTATTTGGGGTATTTTTAGAAGTCTTTTAAGACTATTTAGGGATTTTTTAAAGGTTCTTTGGGGATTTTTAGGGGTGTTTTAGGGACTTCTTTTAAAAGAAGGGTATTTTTAGTGTATTCTGAGGCTATTTTTAGGTTTTTGTGGGGTGTTTAGGACACTTTAAAAACTAGTGCTTTTTTAGGGTTTTTTTAGGGTCCTTTCAGGGCATGACAGAGGCTGAGGGGCACTGTTGGGGGCTTGAGGGTGGCAGAGGCTGGGAGCTGAGGGAGGAGCAGGGAGAGGGCACAGTGGGTGACACGCAGAGACGCTGAGGGTGACAGGGGCAGCTGGAGGGTGACACTGAGAAGCTGGAGGCTGCAAAGCTTTTTCCTTGCCAACAGCCTTAGGCTGAATTTAGTGCCTAGGGTTAGGGTTTTGAAAACCACACAAAGCCCAGAGTTCCAGGCACACTGCAGCTGCAAAAGGCATCCCCAGGGTTAGGGTTTGGGTTCTAAAAATGTTACCAGTGTGCTTTTAACAAATCGTTACTTCAAAAAGAGTTTATTTTGGTGATACTGATATTGACAGATGAGATTTTGAGGCATGATGAAAATAAAGATAAAAATCCTTAGTATGAATGGATTAAAGATTTAGTCTTTAGCCATCTCCTCTCCTAACCAAAACAAATTATCAGACTTTTGGGGAGGGAATGGTTTTGTGTATTTCTCAATTTTAGCATCTTCTTTTAAAAACAAGAGAGAGACAGAGACTGTTCAAGATTGTTCTGGCTTGCTCTGTAACAATCCAGCTATGTCTGGATTCATTGTATGTTACTTTCCTTCTAAACTCATTACCCTCAGCTACTTCCCTGCTAATTTGATTTTTCATTTGTCAGCTGTTCCAAAGCATAGCACAGAAACATCAGTTAATTCCATCAGTCTTCTTCACCAGTTTATGTTCAAGTCTGTAGATGAGGCATATTGACATCAGCCCCAGGAAGAATACTTTGCTTCATAGCACGACAAAATTTTTGTACATTGACAGAAGCTGGAAGGGCTGTGCTAGAAACAATAGCAAAGGCTAATGAATGTGGTCTGCTTGGAGCTGAGCAGGAAAACTGGGCAGTGATAAGTACCAAAAGGCAAAGCTCTCAGTCTGTATAGCATGTCTGCGTTTTGCAGAGGGAAGGACAGGAAAGAATAAAAGCAGTTTTGCCATTTTATATTTTTTATTCAGTTGTAGTTTCTGTCTGACTTCTAGTGAAACACAAAACAGTGAAAAGGTTGCTATGTTTTGTGTGTCTCAGCTCTTTCTGGAAGCCTCCTAGTCCTGCTAAAGTATGAAAGGAGGAAAAATGCCTGCGCTGCCTTTCTTTAAAATTCTCTGTACAACTCAGTAAATCATAAGTGAGTTTGATTAGACCTAAAGACTTGACTATTCATTGGTTGGAAGAGATGAAATGAGTAAAGCAACACTGGGCTTTTGACTCTGGCTTCTTGCTGCCTTCCAGTTTGCTGCTTTTACCTCCAAATGCATCAAAAATACCTTGGAATGAGCTGTGCAGGGAGGTTGTGGAGTCCCTGTCCCTGGAGGTGTGCAAGTAAAGGCTGGATGTGGTGTCAGTGCCAGAGTCTGCCTGACAAGGGGTGCTGGGTCGTAGGCTGGACTCCATGATCTCAAAGGTCTTTTCCAACGCCATTGCTTCTGTGGAAAAAAAAAACCTTGGATGTTTATAAACTAAGAGAACTCCCATTTTCTTAAATAGAGCACTTTAAACATTGGTATTTTTGCATTAAAAAGCAAGGCAAGTCAGGTTTTCAATATATTGCACTGTATGTGATCTGTAGCACACCCAAGTGCTGGTTGGTAAACTTTAATAATATTTTGTGGTTATACTATATTTAGCAGGGCTATACTATTTATGGAAGAGACAATTTATATAAAACTGGTAAAAATGAAACCCAAGCAAGTGTTGGAAGTTGTTATGACATTTGATCAAATATCCAGATCAGAGTTCTCTGTTTTGGTTAGCTGTGTGGTCCTTGCTGGGTTCATCAGAAATTATTATCCCTCATTATCTTCTACAGCAAAGCCTCTCCAGAAGTAACAGATTTGTAGAAATGAGAAGTGTCTGGTCTTTGTATGGGTGTTTGTGTTTGTATAATTTGGTTCTTGTATGGATACCACATTCAGTAGTGCCAGGACAGATGGTGATACTGAAAATGGTAAGCTGTTCAACTGCAATGTTCTAGATTGTTCTTTAACACAACTAAAGCTAGCATGAAAAAAAAAATAGACATACTGCTTTGTGATACCTCTGCTATTTATTTGCTACACTCCTCTTATCAGACCTAATTGCATATTTCTACTAGTGAGACTTTAACAGTTTGGTAGCTTCATATATTCCTCCTGACTCTTACAGAGACTGTCTTGCAAATCATGTTATCTAACTAAAAATAAGGTCATAACTTCAGAAGAGGAAAAATCAAGTGAGAATGTTTAATGTAACACTTCTGTGGCATTGCATTAATACAGGTGTAGTTACATCTGTTGCAATTACAGTGATTTTCTTCTGCTCCAAAGTGCTTTAATTGTGAACTTAAGTAACAAAAGAAACTCCTACACACAGTGACAGGGTAGGGATGGAGGTCTCAGTCTTCTGTATTCACAGAATGTGGTTCTAGTTCACAATAAATTTGTAAAATATGCCATGGAAGGGTTAATGTTTTGTTCTAAGTTTGTTGTACTATATCCTTTGGTTTTGTCTATCACCCAGTGTTGTTGCAGGTTTCCATGTCCTTTGAATGCAGTCTTAGATTCCATTAGTCTTTAATTTGTTTTTGCTGATGTGTTGAAAAGCCTGTGTTGGTTTCTTGCACAGATGTCAGGTGGTGTTTCAGTAGTAGCGGTGGCCTAATTACCATTTCTGAATACTGTGGCTTATAAATATTTTGATAAGATGAAGGTGTGATTTCATTAATATTTCTGCAGTAATTAAAAGAAAAAAGGTGTCAGGGAACTATTTTAGGTAACAGGATAATTTAAATATCTACATGCAGATACAAATACATTTCTTTAAAACATCCAGACTTTGCTGTTCACCATATTGTTTGATGTAAAAAAAGATCTTTTCTTCAACCTAAAGCTTGTCAAAATATATTGTGTAGCCTTCTATTTTTGGGTCAATATATAAAAGAGCATTTTTCATCTTTTTTTATAGCACCTCATTCTATTACTAGTGTTTATTAAAGCACATGTGTATTTGAAGTGTTGAGCATATTTTATGGGGACTACGCAAAGAATTGTCTTAACTCTGTGAGTGCTATTTGTTTTCTTAAATAAAAGTTAACCTGGGATGCTGTATAGAAAAATAAATGTTTTTATAAGAAACTTTGTTATTTAGTTGACAATTTCACTACTGGAAAGAATTTTTTAAAAAATGCAAGTAGTTTAATTATGATTATTTAAAAATCAATTATTAAACTACAGCATTATGATGCAGTTTTAACCCTATGTGGCCAGGTGAAAGCTTAAGAAATGCTGAATGTTACAAAGGTTTTATTACCTTTAAAGCAAATCTGCTTGTCCTTAACACTGTAATTGTGCTCAGAAGGCAGGCTGTGATTTTGTTTCCCAGAGCCCCTCAGCTGAGCTGCTGTGTATAACCAAGCCCTGCCTTGTTCCTTTGCCGGGCGCCTCGATGTGAATTCTGGAGAGCTGCTGGAAGGGCCACTCCTGGCTCCTCGGGGTGCCAGGGCCCAGAGCTGTGGGGCTGGGTGTGCTCTTGGTGCTCAGATGATTTTGCTTACACTTGGAATGGTTGGGCTGCCACGTGTCCTTTCCTTGTGAAACTGCTGCCAGCTGGGGGTGGGAGCCGTGTGTGCATCTGCTGTGGGGCTGCACATGTTGGACTCGGTACTAAAAGCAAACACAAAAGCTGCTTTTACCAGAAACAACTGCTGAGGACACTGAAATAGTTTAACATTCTGGAGTTTACTGTGTAAAGCAGGGATCGTGAAAAATGTGAATACTTGTTAATACTTGTTATTCTTAACGGGTTAATACTTGTTACATCTTCTTTTTGTTGTGGTTTGTTGTTTGGTTTGGTTTTGTTGTTGGGTTGGGGTGGTTTTTTGGGTGGTGGTAGCTTTATTGTTTGGGGGAGTTTTCTGGTTTTGGTTTTTCTTTTTATTTGACTGTTTTTCAGAGCAGTTTCTGGATGTTGTAATTGCCCTGAAACCATCAGTATTGAAAACATTCAATTCCCTGTCTCCTTTGTGTTGTGACGCTTTGGCTTACAGGATATATGTGCATTTTTCTCTTATTACAGACCAAAATAACAGTTGTTTTTCATTGTGTCTTGTAGATTTTGGTGGAGGAACACACAATTATGGGCAGCGACCTTATGGGTTTTGGTTTCCACCTGAGAACTCAGAAGAGGACATGAGAAGGCGAAGGCTTCGTAGGTTTGACAGATGATGAAGTTGGCAGGTGTTGATGTAAAGTGCTATTCAGGCTTACCAAAATATTTACAGATTTATTTGTAACCTGTAATTTACAGAATAATTTGTAATATTTTTCCATTATTTTTTCTACTTGTTGCAAAACTGCATAGGATTTTGTGAGTTCAGACTCAAAGTTGGAACTTGAGTTAAAAAATGTGAGATAAGAATAAATATGTGATCTTTGGCCATCTCCGTCTTAATGCACCTTAAATGGAAGAAGAATGATGGTTTTTCCAAACTGTCTTTTTTTCCTTAAATTATTTTGTATAGCTTTAAGAATTCCTTGGCTTCTTGACTGCTGATGATCTCAGACAGCAGGTTTTCTTCATCCATTGCAACTGAAATGTTACGTTTTCTATGTAACTTTAAAACTATGCAGTTTTTCCTTACAAACCTTTCTCAGTTATCTGTGATGACCAACTCCTTTTTTTTGGGATTACCCTATGAAATTACACTTGAAAAGATTGGTTTGATGACAGTAGCTGGGGTATGTGAATCTAGGCTTAAGCTCTTGAGCGGACAAATAGTTGCAGCTATCCTTCCCCTGCTGTCCTTACCAAGGAATTATTTAATACAAACTTCAGTGTTGCAGTCTTCCTCACACCATATTATCTAGAACTTGGATGAGATAAAACTGAGTTGTTACTACTTCTGTGTTCCTAAAGGCTTTCTTAATATTTATGCTTTAAATCAAAAACTGCTGCCCTTTACAGAGCTGAAATAATTTATTAGGAGTTTTGTGTAAAGGTAGGTGGCTATGCCATACAGAGCATATATTTATTTACTAATATTTTTAAAGTGTCTGTTTCCCTTTCTAAGAAGGCTTGGAAATTTTCTTTTGTGTATGCTGTTCATGCAGCTTTAAAAATTCCACTATTTCTCAATATTTATCTTGTTTGAAGACCAGTCTCAGAGCTGAGAGTTTGTAGACTTGTGGAGATCATACCTAAACACAGGCTACCTTGAATTCTTCATTTTTGAGAATTTCCTTACCCAACTAGAGGAGTTGACAGGAGACCTGAGAGGTCAGTTGTCCCTCTGGGCACACCCTCCACATAAATCTGTCCTCTCCATGGCACTGCTGCCTCTTAATGTTAACTGATGAACCTCGAGGGCTTTGGTTCCAGTATCACCATGAAAATCACTCCTTGTCCAGGCATTTTATCCTCAGAATGAAAGAACTTGGGGATATTCCTGTAAATCTATTGCAGAGCGGTGTGATTGCAGAAGAATAATTTGGTTATTGGCTTTTGACACAGACCTGTTGGATTCTCCTCATCAGCACTGATGGAGTGAGGATTAGGATTAGCAGTTTAAGTGTTTCACCAACCTGTGCTTTATGAAGTCTACTTTTCTATGAGGTTATTTTTTTAATATAAAAACCGGTGCTGTATATTTCATACAGAAAAATATCCTGAAAGGAAATTTTTTACTGTGTTTTTTTAAATAAGTAGTACCTGCCCTTTCTGTTTGTAGCTAATGTATGTAAGGGAAGCTCTTGTTTGCTGGGAAAAGCACAATATCAGGATGCAGACTTTGGGCTCAAGGTTTTGGGACACAACAGGCACAACTGCAGTGGGAATCCAGGTACAGACAGAATGCTGATTTCTGGTGTGTTCTTGGGCTTGGTTGATTTTGTATATATGCAATAGCCATAGAATAAAACAGCTTCTACCTTATAGAAGGCCAGCTTTTTTATGTTCACTGAAAATAAGTCTCAAAAACCTGTATACTTTTCTCAGCAGGTAATAATCAGATGTAAATGAAAAGGATGTAGCATTGGTTCCTCAGAAATCCTTTAATGCTCTGGTCAAAAGTTGCAGTGCAACAAACTGTGTGTGCTGAACTCTGATATTTTTCTTATTTAAAAGCACAGGATGTGCTGCTAGTCAGGTAAAAAAGATACTTAAGGAAAATCAAAAACCCAATTACAATTCTAGAAGCACTTGGTTTTGTAAAGTGAACTTAGACATACATGCCATTAAATATTCACAAAAAATTCAGTACTAATAAATGTTCTGTTGTTTTGACATTTTTTTGTATACAGAATTGAAATAAATATTTTTTTAACATTTAAAGCTGTTTGGTTTTAATTATAGTAATTAATAATGTGTATGTTTTAAATGACAGAGCTGCTGCTATGTTGTTAGAAATAAGACTTGTGATACTAAGGGGGTAGATTGATTGTATTGGGACTAACTGTTTCTTTTTAATTTAGGGAAAGCTTTGGAGTTAGATTACAGAGAAGTTCTGGTACGTACAGTATTTGGAAGGTTTATTAACACCTGCTCATTGCAGGTGGGTTGGCCTGGATGGCCTTTAAAGGCCCCATCCAACCCAAACTGTTCTGTGAGTCCTCAGCAGGATTTTTGCCATGAAAGCCCCCATCAGTCAGTTTTCAGAGCAGTGCTGAGAGCAGAGGTGGCAGATGAATCCCCAGGGTGCTCTGTTGCACTTGGTCTCTTCAGGGACAAAAATTAAAGGCAGTTACTCAGGTAAGTGTTGGACCTTGCTTCTTCTCTGGCCCTCGTCACTGCCTGACTGCCTCAAGGGCTCTTGGAGCAAACGTAGCTTTGTATAAAATATTTCAGCATTTGCAGTTTGATTCCTTTGTTGTAGGAGCTGTGATTTCTTGTGAGTTGTTTTTTTACTTCCTCTAAACTCTGTGATCAGGTACCATGTAAGAAATTCTGCTCCCTAATTAATCCTAATCAGCAGACTTGTTAATGGGCACATTCTTGAAATTTAATGGTTGAATGACCTAACATATTACTGTTAATAAGTAAGGGTTTCTCACAGCCCAGAATTAAGATGTGATGAAAGAACTGTGTTCAGCTTTTAAAATTCTTTTCCCTCTTCCATCTTGTCTTTAAGCACAGGCAAATTCTCTGGTTTTCTGTCAGTGTGCTGATTTCCTTCACAGCACCACCTCTCCTAAACGGAAAAAAATGCCCCTTAAAATACCAAGAAAACAATATTTATATAGGCATATCAGGTGTAGTAGGAGATAGTGAAGGGACTGGCCACTTTAGGCCAGCAGTTTTGCTTTTTTTTTTTTTTTTGCCTGCAGGACTAAAGTAACTTTCCCTGGCCATCCCTTGCTCTGTTTAATGATGATACCCCTGTGTGCCAAGTGTCTATGTGCTGTTAGACAATAACAGAGAACTGCTCGACCTTTGAAGCTGCTGCTTCTCTCCAGAGGTGCAAGGGTGGAGATGGCCCAGCATGCAGGAGTGAACAGTTTGGATCCAGCTGCCCTCCCTGCTGCTGGGAGGGCCTGGGAATGGGGATTGCTCTCATTTTCTCCTCTGATTCCATGGCTGGGGAATTGTGCCCCTTTTGGTTCAGCACTGAGGGAATGTGGATCGTGCTTCCACACAGCAGCTGGTGAGCAGATCCTGGTGTTTGTGCTGTGGCTTCTGGAGTGTGCAGACATGAAGGACAGAATCATTGCATGGGTTTATTATAAGCTTCTCATTGTTCCCTATATAAAAAAAATGGTAATTTCTTACTTGTTGCCAGATTTCAGAAGGCAAGAAAATATTAACACTTCTGAGCTTTCAGTTGTAGGAGCTGCTTCTGAAGGAGTGTCAGGCTTTCTAAAAAGTCTTACAATAAATTCTGATAACCATTTACTCTTTCAGGAGCTGGGAAAACTGGAGAAACTCGGACAGTTTTTCACACAACTCTAATATGGTTTTGGGCATTTTTCTTTATATGATCTGCTGGGATGAGTAAAGCAATTGGGTTAGTGAAAGAGCAGATCAAGGATACATATGACAGCATTCTTCTGCTGCATGAGAACAGCAGTAAGCTCAGCTCTCTTTCTATTTACCAGCAGAAATTGGCCTAATTTGCAGCAAAAGGAGTGCAAGCAAAAGATTTCTAAACATGTAGATAGTGAACTTCCAAATAAGCTAGAGATATTCAAGATTTTCCTTCTTCTGTCTCTGCAGCAGGTTAAACGAGTACCCCTTCAGGGCTGTTGGGCAGGTCAGCAGTAAATGTGCTTGCCTTGGTGCAGAATCTTGGTTTAGCTCTGGTCCTTCACCAAACCATTCTTTCCAGGGATCATTTAAGAGAGATTGGTGTGCAGCTACTGGGTTCTGTGAATCCCTGTTTTCCTTCCTTATGCATGGAACAAGTGAAAGAACAGCCCCTAAATCCATCCAATATTAGAGTATGGAATGACCTCTTTGCTGACTTCAAATTATCAAGTATTTACATATGAAGTTCTGCAGCTGAGAAGGCTGTTGTGACATCATCTATGCAGAGATACAATTTGTAGCCAAAACTTCTGTAACATCTGGTACCATTTATTGCATCTATTTCACGTTCTTACATACATCCTAAATATTTAGGCACAATAGAATCACAGCATTCTAAAATACTAATTTGTTTTGTAGTTTTAAAATGCAGATGTGCAGAGTCAAGCAGACTACAGCTACAACTGCCTCAGAGTAGCCATTTTTAATTTTTTTACTTCCCATCAGAATTTAATTGATTTCTGCCCATGAGAAAGTTTACTCTCCACTGCAATGAAAATACCCCTTTGTAGTGGTGTTTGCCATGTACATGGAAGACTAAATTCTGGAAAAGTTCTTGTTTTCCTGGGTACTGAAACCTTGTTTTGCTAAGCTGAACCTAATGTCAGTTTTGGACTTGAGTGCTTCATTCCAAATCTTGCTAGAAACAATCAGGAGGGACACAGCAGAGAGTCTCTAGGGTGGTACCTTACTGTGGCTCTTCCATTAGGACTTGGTTGGGATTTTGTCTTGCATGTTTTGCATTTCTAATTCAGTGAATCTGTGAAAAACATTTAAATATGTGGAATTTCAAATCCCACAAAGCTCAAGCTTGTCTTCTTTTGTGAAGCAGTGGGGGCAGTGTGTGGTCAAGCACCAGGTGAGCTGTGCTGTGAGGCGAGTGAGCTGCCTTACATGAAGAAACTGTCTTTGTTGGACAGGTTCACTCCAGAATGATAAATATGGAGTTGTTTTTACTTTGCACTTATAAAATGTCACCTCTAATTGAATTTCCAGTACCTTCTGGAACATCTGGATGAAGTGACTAGGAAAGGGGAAAGCTGTTAAATATGAATATGGAGCAGCATCTGTTGGAGTGCTAATGGGGATTTTGTTCTCCACCTGGCTAGTTCTCCAGATGGTTCAGGTGGGCAGAATTTCAGCAGCTGTTTTTGTTGTTTGGTCAGTTTAAAATGCTGATTTCTGAAATCAGATCCAGTAATGAAATAGATCCCCAGTTTGATGAAGCAATTGCTTCACCTGCTGGAAAGTTCTTACCAGAGCTGACTGAATTTTTTTATTGTTTTGAAGACTGATGGGCTCTGTCCTTGCTTGACTGCTGCTTCTCACAGCTGGCTTTGAAGAGATCCTTTTTCTTGCAAACAATTGTTTCCCATTACAGCTCCTTCCCATGGCCTTGGATGGTTGTTTTTTGTCTTGCTCAGACAGTTCTAATGCAAGTCAAGCCTTAGAACAGAAGTCCTCATCTGTGCAGCATTTGTCTGTGGATGGCCACTGAGTTACAAGTTACTTAAGGATTATTTGTAATCAGACTGACTGGGAGTCAGTCTGGGATGCCAGTGTGAGGTGGCCATGTGGAATAACAGAAACAAACTCCCAGATGGCTGTGGTTTGTGTCCTGAATCTGGATGAAGGTACAGGCCAGAGCATTGCTGAGGGCTGCTGGTGTGGCCCCACACACTGTGCTGGAGCTCTGGCACAGTCCCTGCAGGCTGGCCCTGTGTGCCCAGAGCAGGTGTGGTGCACAGCACATTCAGTCTGCTCCAGAGTGTCCTTTAAAGCTTTAGGGGGATCCTTTCCAAACAAGTGAGCTGCCTGGGTTAATGGATAAATGCTTTGCTTAAATGGTTAATGGATAAAAGGTTTGCTTAATTTGCCTTAAATACAGGCAAAAAATCTATGGACTGTAGGAATTCTGGGGTTTCACTGTTGTGATATTACTTTTGTTTTCCTCTGGTGCTTATGAACAAGCCAAGCTTGGAAAGAGGTTTTTTTTTTGTTAAGAGTTTACCCTGAAAGAATCCCTGGACCAGTTTTGCTTAAACTTGTTGCACATAATAATGTGATTCTGGGAATGACCCGTGCCAGTGCAGGTACAGCCACAAAAGGGCTGCAGCCTACAGAGGAACAGTGTCAGCACTGTTGAGAGTGAGAAGGAAAGTGCAGCACAGAGAAGCCACTTTGTACCTGGAACAACCTGTCCAAGATGCTTCTGGCTGCCCCCTGCCTCACTGAAGGGTCTGATGGCACTTGCTGTGGTAATAAGGGAGCAGAGCAGAGTCTGGAGTGAGTTGGCCCTGGGAAACTTGGAGGAAAGGTATGTTAAGGTTTGTCAACTTTTCCCCCAAAATAACAAATTGAATTCCCTAAGCTGAGTCTATTTAGCCCCCAACAGTGCTTGGCAAGTGATTTCCCCATCTATATGCCCACCAATGAGTTTTCTGGCTCTTTCTCCTCCTGTTTTCTTTCCTGTCCTGCTGGGGGGTGAAGCAGCTGGGCAGGTGTGTGGCTGCCAGCCAGGGCCAGCTCCCCACCCTGGCAGCTCACACCACATGACAAGCAGGGACCCGGGGCAGCAAGGCCTGGCCATGGCCCCTGCACTGCTCCTGTAGGAGGCTGTGTCAGCTCCCAGGCCCCAGCCAAACACCACCTCTGTCTGCAGCTGTCTGCTGTCCTCTCATTCTGGTACCTGTTCTATGCATGTGGATTGTGGACTCTAAAGTTTTGCTTTAGTCTCTCCCTTTTGACACGCTCTGTATACACCAAAAGATGACATTCAAGAGATGTTTTCAGTATTGTGCATCTCCTTCCTTGTAACGAAAAACATCAAATGAAGCAAAAATGGCCACATTTCTTGTGAGCAGATCAGGTTTCAGGCCATGCAGTGTTTTCCTTCCATTTGTTATCCTCTAGAAATCCTGATGCACATGGATGTGAGGGACAAGAATCTGCCACCTGCCCTGAGGATTTGCCTTGAGTTGGAACCAGGACCTTCCTATGTCCTGGCTGTGGTTTGCCAGGGTGATAGGCAAGCAAATTTCATTAGAAATCACTGGATCTGAATTTAATTCCAGGGCCGTTTACCCCAAATGGCTCCAATTTCAGTGACCTCCAAGTGCAGCCAGCATCACTTTCTGTGTTGCTCTTAATATCCTGCCTGCTGCTGAGGATAAAATTCACTTCTTGACTGGGCCTGCACAAGATCCAAACTCTGAAATGCCATAGTAAGGGTAATTTGGACTTCAAGGGCCAGCACAAGGCCATTGCTTTTTGGAGTGTTGTTACTCTTAACAGTTTCAGCTATGCCTTTTCACACTTAATTTCATAAATAGGATTCCTATGAATATTTTACCAATTATTTTTCTGCTTTTAGTCACGGGACAAATGATTGCAGAGTTAAAGCATCTGCTGCTTTATACTTTGATCTGTTTTACGTGCTGTGTAATATTAAGCAATTTATCTGCAATTTAATTTTGAATTAGTACAATATTTCTGACAAATGCCTTATGGAGTTAGCTGAGCATGGAACAGGAATTTGCACACTTATGAAATATCTGACCTATCAATAGTAGCTTAAAATACATTTCCTAAATATGTTCTTACAGACCATGGTAAATGGAACTGGCACAGTTGCAAAAACTCTACATAAAAATGATACACAAATATGGGGGGGGGGGTGTGTGTGTGTGATGTTTTTAAAGCAAACAAAAAAGAAACATGGTAAAGTGCTGTGAAATAGCCTATTTAAATTATTGGTGAGGCTTTATGCTGATGTTTTAAAGATTTTTTGGTGTATTTGTTCAAGTTAGGTGGACACAGATGCAATTCTAAAAACCCTTTTTATTCCTTTGTTTTCACCTTGTCCCTATGACCCAGTTTGCACTAACAAGGTATGTAGGATTTCGATTGTTGCTTACTTCAGCGCAGTTTATACCAAAAGCCCCACTTTGCTTTCCAGGAAAGCCCCAGCCCCTCTCCAGAGTTTCTCACCTGAAAAGAGGTTGCAGATGAGTGACAGGAGCTGGTGAGCACTGCCAGGTGAGGCTCATAAACCAGACCTCATTGTGGAATCAGCTGAATCCACTCAGGAAGTGGGGCCATCGCCTGAGCCACTGGTGTTTGTTCCTGTGCCTGTGAGCAGCAGCTGCAGCTCCCTGCCCCATGGGGCTTTAGCTGGGGCCTTTTTGGAAGCACAGCTTGCACACCTTGGGGGTGGCCTAAGCACTGGTGCTCCTCTCCACCCACTGCTTTCTTCCTGCAGGAAGCTCCTGAGCTGCTCAGCACCTCACAGAGCCCAGACTTGGGGGTTTATGTCAGACTGGAGAGCTGCTCTGCCCTGCTTGTAGGATGCTGCCTGAATCAGGAGGAGATGGAATTCCTACAGGTCAGTGGCAGGGATTGACTACTCCAGTGTCAGATCTGCCAGGTGCAGTTGGGATCACCCAGGAATGATCCAAGCTGTGCCCTGTCCCAGCGGGCACAGGTCCCTGGCACAGTGGGAATGGCACATGCCCCAGGAGGGCTTCTGGCCCTTGCCCAGGTGAAAGGGCAGAGTCAGTTGACCACCATGTAAGCACAGCACATTGG
This sequence comes from Agelaius tricolor, assembly GCF_023055355.1. Classification (NCBI taxonomy): domain Eukaryota; kingdom Metazoa; phylum Chordata; class Aves; order Passeriformes; family Icteridae; genus Agelaius; species Agelaius tricolor. The sequence goes on from NW_027269272.1 coordinate 10,707,688, forward strand.
AGAGGTTTGGTTGGTTGTGTCAGGAGGAAGTTGCACAGTCAGATGTATTTACACTCGACTGGACTTATCCTCTGACTGTTTTATTTTCCTCTGGCTGAGTTTGGAATGTCTGTCTTTCCTGCTCTTTGAGTTTGTGTATCCAGCTTTTCAATTGGCTGATCAGCCTGTTGTACTCGTGATGGCTTCAGAGGGAGTTTGCTTTGAATTAGGACCCTTGGATGAGGATTCAGTTTCCTTGAAAATCCTTTTGCGGGGGGCACCTCAGTGAACACAAATTGAAATGAAAAGGGCTGGGAAAAGCATTTGATTCCATTCTAATACAATGTAGCTTATTTAAGTGGTAAAAGGGGCATTTGTGGCCCTTCTGCACATGATGGATTCTCCACTTGCAATCTGTGTTTTCACATGTTTCCCCATGATAAAGAACCATTTAATAGTTCTGGTTTTACAGATGAATGAAGGAGGTACAAATGTGTTTTCATTTTTTCAAAAGGTGATTAGTACTTTAGGATATGAACATTTTTACCATCAGTGCTTTGAAAAATAAAAAGGATCTTCAGAGCTGTCATTCCATAAGGATCTTAATGGTGATGGTTCTTTTTTTCCTGGTGTATTTACAAACAAAGAAGCAAAGAATGAATGCAATTTATTGTCCTAACACTTCTTATATTCATCACTCAGATAAGTTCACCCATTTTATCACCGTGTCACTTTTTCTTTTCAATTAATATTAGAAATTGCTTTGTTTCTTTGGAAACTTGGATTAGAGTTTAATAATTTAATGTAATTGCTCTTAGAAATTAATTGTAAATATAAATATGGGTTTTTGGATTTGTTATCACAGCTAATTTTATTTTCTCACATAATCTCCTGTTAAATGGATTTACAGCTTTTTGTTGCTTATGAAAGCCCAATTAACAGTTCTTTCAGTCTGGTTCAGTACTGCAGTGGTAAAAGACTTTGATCTTCATTGTTTTTATTATTAGATTATTTTTCAACAATTACATTTTTCCTTTCCCTCAGAAACAGCAAGTGCAAAGTTTCTTTAGCTTGGGAAATTCAGCTACAGGGCTTTGACATTTATATGTTCACACATTTCTATCAGTATGGATAAATATTTATAATATGCCACGTAAATGCACATATTCTTGCTGCTGTAAATGCCATTTCTGACAGGAGATCTATTCTCTTGCACAACAGGTATGGTGTCCTTAGTCTTCCCAGCTTGACTAAATCCTCCAAGCTCACCTTGTTTCCTGTACTTTACAGCAGTGGACTCCAATGGGACAGAGTTTTGTCTTTTCTTAATTATTTTAGATCAGATTTTACTGCCTGTGGATGGGTGTACATAGGTGGATGAGGCTCAGCACATGCCTCATCTGTGTCTCATTTTTCCATCCCAACAAAGAACAGTGCTGGACACTTTGACACAGATTCAAACACCAGCTGCTGTTTAAACCTTTAGCACGTCGCTCATCCTCCCCTGAGCCTCTCTGTGTAGCTGCCTGCTTTTGCTTTGCTTCTTAGCCATGCTTCAGGCATACCTGGCATCTACTGATTTTTTTCCTCTGTTCTTGTCCTTCTTTAAGAGTCCCTGACAGGGGGGCTGATGCAAACTGCAGCTCAGGCATCACGGTGGTCAGCCAGAAACTGTATTCATTAGCAAAGAACTGACACGTTCCCCGCTGGCCCTGGCACTCGATGAATGGTGCTGATCTGAAGTCTTCCAGGCAGCTTCCGGGTGACATAAGGGACTGTCCACCACCCTGGTCACCAGATCCAGTGTGCTGGAAAGAACAAAGAGACAACTTGGTAACTGTGCATGAAAAATAGGTAAATGATGTTCATCTGTCTTTTTCCCTACTTGCTTTTAACTGTGCTGTTTTTTGTAATCTTTTATTGGAGTAAGATTCTCTTGCTGGAGAAAATTTTAATTTGGTCTGTAATGAATTAGTCTCAAAGTCTAGATCCAGCTCACTTAACTTTCAGATATTTTATCAAACTGAAGGAAGGAGTAGTCTGGGTTGGTTCAGAATGATGCTGTCATCCAAACTGCTGCAAATGTAACTTGAGGATGGCATTAAAAAGACTGGAGCTCTATTTCTGAAAATTGTGTCTTTGTACATGAAAATCCCACTTTTTATTATAAACAAGGAGGTAAAACCTTTGTTATTTTAAGAAATGCATATCTTAAGTCTCTGAATACAGTATATGTAGCTACAGCCAGGTTCTGCAATTTGGAACTGACCTTTGTCTTGTTTCTTGTGAATTTTCCTCTTTAATGTTTGCTAGAACACTGAATAATTTACTTTTCAGAGCTAAAAATCCTTGAACCTCTAGAATACAAAAGCTGGATGAAAGAAACATATCTATATAATGATGCACCCACTTTCTTACCATCAAAAATGAGTATCCTATCCAAAGGCTCCTCCAGTTGGGTGGGCAGGGAGGAATGGACTGGTCCTGGCTGTGCAGTGCCACGGCCTGTGCGGGGGCCTCACACACAGCACATCTGCTGATGTAGGGCTGGACCTCCTCCTCGGACAGCGGCGCCGTGGGCAGCGGGGCCGCGCTGGCCAGCCAGTAGGACTTGTCATTGCGGCTGGCATAGTAACACACCTGGTTGATGTTGCAGTAGGCAAAGGGCATGGTACTAAACACAGGCAGGCAGGACCCTGCCAGACCTGAAAATAACAGCGAGGGATGCCAATTATTTCACTTCCTAGGTCAGTTGGAAATTGTATTCTGGCCAATGTTGCTACAGAACTAGGTATTTTAGCGGGACTTAGGTAATGCACAGATGTTAAACCTCCCAAGCCCTTTACCAAAATGTGTACGTGAAAAACAGAGACCTATTACCAGTAAGCATCTTCCTTTGACCAGTAATACTTAATTGTGTCAATCTGATTTTTAAACATGATGTAGTTTGTCACCATGAGAAACAGTTATGATAACAAATTTCTTAGCTGTGCCAACACTGAAAAATAAATTAGGCAAGAGGTGGTGGCTGGTTTAAAAGGAGATCAGCTATTTACAAACTCATTAGGAGCAGTGAGAAACCAAGTGACAATGCTCATAAATAGAAACATTTTTGTGAAGTATGACAAGCCGTTGCTAACAGTCCATTAAGCTGAAATCCCAGCAGCTATGGTACTGCCTTCCAGAAAGGTTTCACAGACTCCCAAAGTGAAATAAAAGGATTGACGGATTTTGCAGAGCCAATCCTGCAAAATTCTCACCAGGCAGACATCAGTGGGAACCAAGAAGTGACCAGTGCATGCTTCTGTGGTGAACTTCTTCCAGAACTGAATTTAGAACAGTTTCATGATGGCCTGTTCAGTTAGCAATAATCACTGCACAAAGTTCTGCCTTGAACTTGGTGTGTGAAGTGTTATTTCTGTAATGCCTCGAAAGCTAAACACCTTCATTAAAGACATGTGACATTTCTGTACAGAAGCCAGTTTTGTTTATCACTGATAATATTCCATGCCAGTACTAATGAAGGATCTGGAACAGCCTGAGTAGGAAAAATGCCTGCAAAATCACACAGGATTTTCTTTGAATCTTATTTTCACTGCTGTTATGAGGCATTCTGTTAGCAACTGGCTCTCCTGGGAAATGCCAAACACACAATAGTGAAAACATTCTAAAACATCACTGCTATTCTAAAAATAGCTCTTTTTATTGCTCTTTTAAACACTTCTTTTTTGTTTAGCTTATTAGGTCCTTGATCTTTTCTCCTCAGAGACTTCTCTGACTCTTGTATAACAAGTCAACAAGAATTTAGGAAACTTTTTCTGTGCAAATTGCCACCAATCAGTTCCTCAGGATGCAAGTCAGGCAGCTTATTTATACATCTAATTTTAGTCAGAATTGTATAAGATAGGGAAGAAGTGACCCAAGGCACCAAAAGGAGCTGTCTCTGGAAGGAATTTGGCTTTGGCTTTTCCAAAAAATATTAGCTTCTGACTCTGAAAAGCACAGGATTCTGCTGTACACATGATGCATTATTTACTTGTAAAGCTTACTTATACTGCCCAACTGTACTTACCCAACTTAACCAGCTCTTTCCCAAGCTGTGTCTACAGTAAAAAAGGAGCAGATCCTCCAGGGAGTTATTTCAGAGTGGCCAAATAAGATTTCTGACCTAGGAAAATCTCTCCAGTGACTTCAAAGACAGCCTAAAATTAGCTGGGATAAGTGAAATAAACCCCTCATCTCTCCAACTTCAAGTCAAAATTATTTAGAAATACTTGTGCATTCAATTGCAGAGCAGCAGAAAGCTGTTTTAAATGGGTGACAATAGGGCAGGATAACCAAATTCATTATAATCAGTGTAAATTAGTGTAGAAAATAAGTAGCTGACAGTTTTATAGCTTGCTTCATGTGACTTGTCTTTCCTTGTGTAGATAACACCATATTATCCCTTAGCTGGAAGGCAATTATGTACAACACATACCAAGATCTTGATTATGGGCTTTTTCTTGTCCCTCCAGGTACAGCAGACTATAGCCAGTCCATAACTTGGGCATCCCTTGTGGGCAGAGTGGTTCTCTGTCTGACTGACTGTGAAGGACGAGCAAGAATCCACTTGCAGATCTAATGTGGGGGCCTGGTTGTCCTGGGACACCAGTCTGGCCAGGTGGACCTTGGAGAATGGCAAAAGAAATTTACTTGTATAAAATACAAAGTTCCCACCTGCTGTGTGTAAATGTTCAATAAGAAGTTCCCAACTGAGTATAATACAACTTCAAGGCTGTCATAGGCAATAAAGATACAAGCAGACTTCTGTAATCCTTCTTCTGGGAGAGAAATTAACTAGATTGCCACTGAATGCATGGCACTTGGCTTTTCTATTGTGCCTCTGTCTTGTGCTGTATAGATTAGGAAATGAACTGAAGTGGGCAATGATTTCCCAGACTTACTAGGATGAACAGAAGGTTTGGACTGAATTTGAATCTTTGCAGTACCAGTTGATGCCCCTTGCTCACATATGTGTTAAACCCTTAATTTATTTGAGAGCAGTCACAGGTAAAATAGAACTTTAATTACTGCCAGACAGTTGCCCCACTAGCCCTGGCTCAGAGGTGCATGCTATTGAGATATTCTGTGTGAGCATGGGTGCTTAATTGCCTTTCTGCTTAGCAATGGATGCTGAGATAAATTTTCTTCCAATGGGTCTTGTTATGAAATCATTCACAAGTGTCACTGTCAGTGCTTGAACTGAGAAGGGGCAAGAGGTGCCATGGAATCTCAGGCTAGAGGTGGATGTGTCCATGTGGGAACTGGGGGAGCAGAGAGAAAACAGAGTCCATGCATCATCTCACACACATACCCCCCGAAGTCATGCTCATTCTTACCTTGTGGCCCAGCATATCCTTGCTCTCCTTGGCTCCCTTGGTCACCTGGTGGTCCAGGTGCCCCAGGTAACCCATCTTGACCTGGCAGGCCATATGATCCTTCTTCACCTTTTATGCCTAGATAAACACAAAGTATGTGCTTTTCCTTCATAGGGCTGCATTTAAGGTTCTGCATTGTCTGAACACAAAGGGGAAGTCAGCAAAATGGACACCAGGACAGGGAGGTGCAGAACTACTTCTGCTGGGAATTCTCTTCACCACTTAGTCACCCTGTGACCACAGCAGTAGCTCAGAGGTATGACTTAGGAACACCAGCTCCTGATAAGGTTTTCCATCCTCTCTAAAGATCTTGTGTGATTTACAGTAGAAATCAAAGCACTCCCCAACAAACATTATCATGCAAGCCTCGTGCAGAACTGCCATGAGGATCTGCACCATGGAAGGAGCTGTAACTCCTCCTGAGGCAAGCCAAGCTGTCAGCTTTGAGAACCCCATTCAGCAAAGTCTTGGAATGCATAGTGAACTCCTTTTGAAGTAATGGATGTATTGGAGTACTTAGAGAACAGAGAGGGACTGCAGAACTGGACATTTTTAGGCTCCTGATGGCCTCACTTTTTTGTATTTCTCACATGTCCATGTACTTTATACATTAGGGAGGAAGGTGTGGCCGTGACAGTAAAAGATACATCTCATGTAGTGTGCAGATAATGATGGGCCTGGCTACCTAAAACAATCTGAATTGAACAAAGTAACACTTATCAGGTATTGTTGCACTTAGAAGTGGTTTTCCCCTTTTGATAAAAACCAATTTTCAGATGAGGGTATTTCTCTAGCACCTAACACAGTTGTTTCTCAATAATGGTGTTTCATTCCTTGCAGACTTTGCTATTTAACCTGCAGACTGAGTAATTCAAGGTTGTCTCACAGCATTCAAACTTCCCCTTATTACTTTTTACTAAGAAAATCTGAACCAGTCAAAAAAAAAATTAGCAGCTTTTCTATGTTGGTCGCAGAGTTATTCTTCCAAAGCTTAAGCACATTGAGGGATTTTAATAAAATCCATTGCTTTTGCCAGTAAAACTTGGAGTTTGCCTTCCAAGCCAGGAAAAAATTGGATTCTCCCATCTTAATGAAGGAAAAAGCATTACTGTTTCTTTATTTCTTTCATAAAGCCAGTGAAAATATGTGTATCACTGTATCACCTGGTTTTACAAAAACCCTTAATGATGTATATAATGGAAACACAGCTGTGTAACCCCAGAAACCCCTTTTAGCTGGCTAATCAACTAAGATAGCTAAAACTAGAGAGTTAACTGAAAACTGCATTGTTTGCTTTCATGATGGGAATGACTGCTGCAGGGAATGTCCTGGGAGACAATCGTGGGGCTTTTTCTCTGGACCCAGAGCAGCCAACACAACAAACTTTGGTTTCCCAAGTAGGAAATGCCTAAAACCACACAAGGGATTCCACCATTAAACTGAAGACATTGCAATACAGCCTATGCTGTGTTTCTGTGAAGGTGGCCTCTCTTTTGGGATCACCAGGACCAGCATCATCCTTGTTTTCTTGTCATCTGTCAGAAGAACATTTCAGTCTTTCATCACTTTCTTTTAAGATCTCTTTGGTCAGTTTCCTTTGGTGGTAACTTTTTCATGTTCTAACAGATAAAGACCTCTATTGTAGCCACTCCTCTGACTGCAGTGTCCTCTTAGGACTTTGGTTAGCAGAGCTTTGGGATTCATTATTGCTAGATTTTAAACATCCTCCAAATAGGTCTAAACCACAGGGCTGGTTTGAGGCATTGCTTTGTAACTTAGTGGGGAAAAAAGGAAAAATACTACTTAAAGAAGTTTTTCTCAACAGTGTCTTATGCTTTTGTCCTGCCTGGCCTAGAAAATGGGAATGTAGTTCAGGCAGGCTCAAACAGCCTGGTTCAGCTACATTTATCCATCACCCTCAGCATTAACCAGCCCACTATGTGTTTCTGGAGACTGTTAGTAAGTGTTTAAGGAGAAGAGAGAGGGTAAAACATAGAGAAATAACTCTGACACTCTGACCCTTTTCAACTTGTTGTCTAAATGGCTGAGAAGAACATCCAAACTTTCAGAACATGAGCTTACCTTGGGGTCCAGGGTGGCCTATTGGCCCTGGTAATCCTGCAGAGCCATCCTCTCCTCTTTGGCCTGCTTCCCCAGGAGGCCCTGGGATTGTAGGGCATGAATCATCCACTTTCCCTGGTTCACCAGGGTCACCTGGAATGTGTAGTGGGAAAGTGAATTGCAAGACTGGATAATAGTTCCCATGCAAAAAATCAACATAAATGTTAGCTGATTTGGGTTTTCAAGAGTGCTCTTTAAGTATTTTAAAATCTTGAATAACTGAGTCCTACTGTTTTAATTTTACTCTTAGTCTTTTAGCACAGCATTAACAGTATGGCAAGCCAGTGTTAGCAGGTGTATATTAGCTGGTCTTTGATCTTTGCCCAGGTGGGCAGAAGGTCAGTGGCATCCTGGGCTGTGGCCAGCAGGACCAGGCAGTGACTGTTCCCTGTGCTCAGCACTAGTGAGGCTGCACCTTGAATCCTGCATTCAAGTTTGGGCTTCTCACTACAAGAAAAACATTGAGTGTGTTCAGAGAGAGGCAGTGAAACTGGGAAGAGTCTGAAGCACAAATCTGGTGAGGAGCAGCTGAGGGAACTGGGGGTGTTTAGTCTGGAGGAGGGTCAGGAGAGACCTTACTACTCTATTACAGTTACTTGAAAGGAGCCTGTAGAGAGTCTTTTCTCCCAAGTAATAGGAGGAAATGGCCTTAAGTTTCATCAAGGGAGACTTATATTGGGTATTAGGAAATATGTCTTCATGGGAAGGGCTGTCAAGCCCTGGAACAGTCTGCCCAGGGAAGTGATGGTGTCACCAACCCTGGAGGCATTGAAAAGATGTGTAGATGTGGCACTTGGGGACATGGTGTAGGGGTGGCCTTGGCAGTGTTGGGTTAATGGTGGGATTTGATATGTTGAAGGTTTTTTCCAATTTAAACAATTCAATGATTCTACATTTCACATATTTGGTATACAGCTTCAGTCTTAATGTGCCCCAAACTGATTTGAGTTAAAGCCTAAAGTCTACCTACCCAGCTTCACTGCAAACACCTTAGCACGTGGAAAATTTTGCAGTATTTTGCCTATTTTGTTTTTGCAAAACCATCAATAGGCAGGCCAAAAAGGCTAGCACATAACAGCCATTTGAAGTAGTTATAATACATAATAATAAAAATATTTATAATAATAATAATAAAAACATTTGCCAGTAACTTTCAACATTTTATATATTGAAAGTTACTGGCAGCTTTTGCCTATTTGCATTTTGGATCAACATTTAGTCAGATGGAAAGTTCAGTGTTTGTAGTAATCCATAGTTAGGATTCAAGCTTTTGCTACAATTTTGGTTAGAAAGCATTTTGTGTGAAAACCAAAAAAAAAACCAAATTAAGAACTAGAAACAAATGTTTCACAAGTCTAATTGACATCCTAGCATGAGAGCTCTCAGCAGAGCATTCTCATGATGTTGGTGCTGTTTATGTGAAATATATATTAGAGCTATGTCCTGCTAGCAGTACCTACTATTCCTAGAAACCACACCAAGGATACCTTCTAATAAGAGCTGAATGTTTCTATATATAAGGGAGGGAGCTCCCATGAAAAGAACAATAATCAAAAGTCATGAACTTACCTATGAAACCTGAAGGATTTGAAAAATGGAAAGCAGATTGTGGCCATTGAGGTGCAGGTGGAAGCAAGTTTCAGGCATGTAAATTAGAGTAAAGAATGGAATGAGAACTGAAATCACTTACATGAGGTGACATTAGAAACAAATAGTTCAGAAATTTTTAATCAAATGAGAAATCATTTAAGTTGGCAACTGCAGGGGTCTTTTTTTCTGAGATTGTTTAAATTATTTGCATGCAAGTTAACATTAGTATGATTATATATGAATTGAAGGATCACAGTTACAGTTGAATGATACTAAGCAACAGGTTCATAAGTACCTGTGGGACCTCTGGGACCAGGTCTTCCTGGAAAACCTTGGTCTCCTGGTTGTCCTAAAGCACCAGGTGGACCCTGTGGGCCATGGACCCCCATAGGACCTGGAAATAAAACAAACAAAAATAAAATGCAGTCTGGATGCTTGGGAATCCTCAACTCTGTTGTGGCAAAGAAAAAAATACACATTTCTTCTTCTTTCTCTGTTCTGGATCTGACTTATGACTTTTCTTTTTGTAGAGATTGGAAGTGATTGGTGTAGATGGGATTTCTCTGCAGGGTGTGAAAGAAGCAGATTATCTAAGAAGTCATAGTGTAGATTTCTGTTTTCAAACTAAAGAATCTGTTGAAAGTTCCAAGCTATTGCTGTGGGGCAGATGTGAGACTGTTAGTTCAAACTCATCTGCATTTTCCATAGTTTCTCAAGACCGCTGAAGAGGGGGTCACGGTTTGCTTTTCTGGCAAACTCAAATGTTTTACTGCCTTATTCTCAGAGTGGCAGAAGTGTCTTCCAACAAGCTGTTGTGAAGCAGTGCATGTGAATCTGTCTCTAATCTCATCTTCTACCCCAACCCCATTGTGTCTGTAGGTAAGCAGGAAGAGCTGTGGAATGTCCAGCCTCCACCCCTTCTGCCCAGCTCCATCTCCAGTGGGCACCCCAGTCACAGGGGCTGGGAATTAGTGCACACAGAACTTAAAAACATCTCTGACCATACCCTTTGGGCCTTCTCTTCCTTGGCTCCCTGGAGGGCCTCTGGCTCCCTGCTGTCCTCGTGGCCCAGCATTACCTGGTGCCCCTCGAACGCCACTATCACCTGGATCTCCTCGCACAAAGATCGTCTCTCCAGGAGGACCAGGATTCCCAGGATCACCTATGGAAAAGAACTTTATTCTTAATGCATGCACAAAGTACAAACATTTAAAAATAGCCACGTTCTGCTGGTGGGGTTTTTTTTTTATTTTACTCTAGAGTGTTTTGGTTTTGTTTTTTTTGGAGGGATTTTGTCTAGGATGTAGGACAGCCCTTGCATATTTCTGGAAATACTAGTGTTAGCCTTTGTCCAAGGAAGACAATGACAGGAATAGTTCCCAAAGTTAAATAACTTCTGTGCAAGCAGCAAGTTACTGGTACATTCATTGAAACACTGTTTCTCTACATTTATATTTTAAAGCTTTATTACTGTGTTGTTTAATCTGAAGATCTGCATTTTTTCCTTGGTTGGTTAGCCAGCTGGTGTTCACTTCTCTGTGTGTTCACTGAGGTAGTGATGAGTTTCTTTATTCCCTATGCACTTCTATACATTGTTTCACAGAGTAACCCTGTTATTCCTAGTATTCACAGGGGGTTTTTACATGATAAAAATGGGTATTTTTAGCTTTACTACCTCTGATGCCATCTAAACCAGGCAATCCTTGATCACCCGGAGGACCAGGGGAGGCACTATCAGGAGATCTTCCCATAGGTCCAGTGGGTCCAACAGGTCCTCTTCTACCTAAGGGATCACATTAAAAAAAAAAAAACCTGAGGTTTTTCTTTTTAGATTACAGACAGAAGTTAGTAAGTAAAAGAATGCTGACATGAGAAGTCATGGAGGTAATGTATGGTCACACTTATATACCAAACATACCAGTCCCCAGGCTAACGAGGCCATCTTGTCAAAGTGAAAATATTAATTATCTTTTTGAATTTTTTAATTCTTCCCGTAAAATCTGTGTAGCCTGAGAAATACATCATCCCATGTTGGCACATTGCCACAGAGCCACACAGCCACGTTTTCCTGAACTCCAGCAATGGGAGAAATGATAACAATGTAAGGTGAGTGGGGGCAATGAAATGATTCTGCCTGGGGCAGGAAAAGTATTCACAGATTGTTCCTAGCAAAAGGGAGTTACGCTGATTCCTAAAAACCTCTGTGAACAAGATGAATTTACTAGCCTTAAATGCATTCTTTCCCCCAGTCTTTAATCTGGATTTTTCCACAATAAAACATTTATGCCCTTACTTGTGACAGGCAGAGTTCTCTGCACAACACTTTTGAACAGTTGCAGCTTGTTAACATGTGGGTTGCATTCTGTTGCCTTCTCTTTTCTACAAAAAAACAAATCTAGTTTCTTCAGTCTTGCTTTTGACCCCATCCTTCCATTTACTTTCTGGTGAGTTTTCTCCTTTTTGTCAAAGCTGGTCACGACTATCAAAGACCTTGCTTATCCCATGTCAGACAGTGTTAATGCTTCTCAGAATTAAACCTGCTCTTTTTTCCTCAACAGCACAGTTCTGTTGACTCCCCTAGTCCACAAACAAGTAACCAAACTAAGAAAAATTATTGTGTCTTCATTTTAGAATAATTCACCTCACCAGATTTCACCTCCTGCTATTTTTCTTCCATGTGTTATGTGACTGTGGCAAGGTCTGGCAGCGTAAAGCTGATGTCACTTCTAATCACAGGATTGCTGAGGCTTGAGTGGGCCTCTGGAGACTTCCTAGACCAGCCCTGCCCTCAAAGCAGGATCAGTTAGAGCAGGTTGCCTCAGGTTCTGTCCAGCTGGGGTTTGAGTATCTCCAATGACAGACACTTCATAACTTCTCCAGGCAACTTGTTCAATTCCCTTCACAGGGAAAATAAAACTTTCCCTTATAGTTAAGTAGGATGTTCTGTATGTTAATTTGTGCCCATTCCCTCTTGTCCTCTCACTGGATATCACTATGAAGGAACTGTCTCTAGGTCCATCCCATCAGGTATTTACACATATTAATAACCTCCCCCTGGGCCTTCTGTTCTGGACACAAAGCAATTCCCCCTCTCCCCCTCTCTCCAGTCTCTTCACTTTCTCAGTGGCCCTTCCTTAAACACTTGATTTTTCCCATTTCTGTGCAGTTCCTATCTCATCAAGCTCTAAAATAACCACTGCAATCTTGTGAAGCAGTTCTATCTTCCAATTGCATCAGAACAATTGATAGATTCACTGTAGTTCTGGGACTGCCAGACCTTCTGCACTCTTTTTCTTCAGGAATTTCTTCCCAAGTGGCAACCCTACCTAGCAGTTCCCTGAGTACATTCAAGTCCATAATTTTCTATTTTCATTCTTTCCTATAACATAAACCAGAAATTCTGGAGTCTCTGTATCTCTACTGGAAACATCAGCGTGTTACAACAGAAGTGGTTTTAGGGAAAGAATCTTCTGAGTAATGTTCATATTAACCAGAGTAAGGGCCTTTAGAAAAAGAAATTAACTATGAGCTTAATTTCTACACTGCAGAGCAGCACTTTGGAGAAAACCTTTTCTTACCTGGAAATCCTGGGAATCCCCTTTCTCCAGGGGGGCCTGGAATAGAAATACCAGGCCATCCAGGTTCACCTCTGTCTCCTTTTGGTCCAATTTCTCCTGAGTATCCTGGGGGCCCGGTCTCACTCTGACCTTTATAAGAAAACAATTACGTACATAAAGCTTACAGCGAGTACAAATACAGATGTGCAGAACAGAAATACCAGTTGCAGATGTTCTTCCTTGCAAGGGTTGCCTAGTGCTGTTTTTCTGGTTCTCTCTTGGAAGCTGGATAGAGTTTTGTTGAATCTGGCCCTAATTCATCACTTTCAAAGAAAGTAATCTTTTTGCTTGAATGCTCTTCTTCAGGGGTTATTTTATATGGTGTCATTATGGTAACTTGAAATGTAAATTGATTGCATGGTTCGAAATTTAATTTTCTATCAGCATATATGTGCAATCTTTAGGTAGATTATAAGCAATGCTTTTTAACAGTGCTTCAAAAGCACCTTTTGAAAGTTGTGAATACATCAGCATGAGTGAAATCCACATTCCTCTTGAGTTTGAGGCACAACTCCCATGGACTTTAAATGGAGCTGGGATTTCACAAGTCTCCTTTTAATTTGTTAGTTTTATCTTTTGCATATTTGAAAAAAAGAGACTTGGCTCTCCTTTGAATCATCTGCACTGAACTTTTTAATTTTATAAACAGCCTTGAAGCATTCCAACAAAACTATGTGAGTAATGGAAGTTTGAAAGTTTTTCCCACAAATAACTGCAGGTGTGCCATTTAGCATACTTTAGATTCTGTTTGAAAGTTTGGTCTGAGCCTTAATGATATCTTCTGGGCAAGGCAAACATCAAAATAATATGCACCTTTCCTTGCACATTCAGTCATGTAGATTTTCTGTTCCAGATATTTCTCATCTTTACCTGGAGCTCCTGCAGAACCCTTTTGACCTTTTAGTCCATCCAAGCCATCCAGCCCAGGAAGTCCAGGAAGACCTGAGAGGTGTTACACAGGTATGACTGACCAACAATCCATTACAGGCACAATTAAAAATCAAGCCTTTTTTTAATCTGACAACACATACTGGATCAAGATGGGGTATTTGCTGAATTCGATTGCTGGCAACTGCAGATGAAAGCACATTGCAGTGCAGGCTTTTTGGAAAGGCAAATGTGAAAAGTTTAAAAATTGCAGTCATAATACAGTTTCACATCAAAGCAATCAGAAAGCACAGCTTTTAATCCTTTAGGTACTTCCATCCTGCAGCTAGCAGATTATGGGCTAATCTATAGAGAACCTTCTGTCTGTGGCTGGACTGCCTCTGCTACATGTGGTTGCTACTCCAAAGCTCACTGTGCTATCACTTCATGGCCACTGATGGGGGTGCAGACACTACCTAAGATAGCTGTAAAGTTGGAACTTCTTTACAGCTTCTGTTCAAAATACAAGTGCAATTTACCTAGCAGAAAAAGAGGCTAAATTTCCACCTGGCTTCTTTTCTCTGGTCCTGCATATTTCACACAGAAAACTATGCTTTTTTGCATCGCTCTATTAGAAAAGCTCTTTGAACTGAACAGCACAAAATCTTTGAAGACAACAAATCTATAACTGAAACCTCTGGTGATACATGGTAGTATATAGAGCAGCTCTGTCACTAGTGATGTTCACTACTAGCACTGGCTGAGTGTTTGTGGTAGTCAGACATAACTTTTGCTTTATAACTTGTGCTTTTTTGAAAATTGCTAAAACACAATAAATAAAACAGTAGATGGCACTTTTTAATCCATTTTTAAGAAAGTTGAACTAATCTAAGGTTGTGTTTGTTGTTTGCAGTCAAGGGTAAAAAATATCTCCATGTCATCAGTGCTTTTTAGTTCCTTGGTTGTATAGATAAACTATCAAATGTGAGAACAAACATTTCCTCAGTGCAGACAGCAGTCTGTCTCCTGGTGATAGCAACAGGTCTGGCAAAACTGATGGGTCATTTGTGACAGGTTTCAGAGAGGTTTCAGAGACAGGAACAGAATTGGGATGCCTCTTGGTTCAGAGAGGGACACCGATCATCAAGGAGCTGAATGATACTGTCAGTGCCTGCTCCTGTCCCTGTTCCACTTCTGCTGCTCATCTCTGCCTCCCTTCCTTGCCCATCAATTCCTCTCCCTGCCCTGCAGGATTTCCAGTCCACTTGCAGTGGGTTTCTTCCAGAAGCCTGAATTATCTGTGTGTGTCTCCTTTCCTCTGGCTCCTTCCTGGCACAGAAGATGTAGGTTCTCTGTTGGGTGCCTGTGCTCGTCCCAGCATGTCCTGCAGCTCACCATTTGCCATGTATCCAGAGCAGGCATCCTGGGGCAATTTATTGCTCTACTTAAGCACATAAGAACAGATATATTTTTTAAAGTTTATAAACTGGTCAAATTTGGCAAGGACAAATTGCTGTAGGAACAGCAACACAAATACCCTTCATCAACTGCTTCACCTGCCAAATTTAAGTGTCCCTAGTTCAGAGATGGGTCATCTGAGAATGAAAAATAAAAAAGCCCTAGAGTTCTCTAGCAGGCGCATCAAAAATTGTAATCATATAGCTTTGTTCTCAGAAACTGTAGAATTATTTTAGTTAAAATTTAACAAAGGATGAATGTGAAAAAATAAATCCAGTGTGTAGCAAACACCAGCCTGGAAAAATTTTAAATCCTGAAAATTTTTTGAGAACCTGCAAAACATTGATAATATGCTCTCTGTGGAATCCACTTTATAACATGGGATACTAGTAATCTGACCTGTAATATCTTCTATGACCTTAATTAGCTGGTTTTTAACTTTTCTTGACATTCTAACTTTCATTCCTGCTTTCTGTAGCCTTCCTGTGCTTTGGACATGTTCCCATTTTAAAATTTATGTAAGAGTTGCTTTTGGGAATTTAATAGTGGTATTTTAAAATTTCTAAGAGCTCCTAACTAATTTTGGCCCCCAGGTCACCATTTAAAACTTTTTTTGATCTTTGGCTCATTCTGGCAAGATTGATGGCTTGGTTTTACTTGCTTTCTAGGGAATTTCTGACACATTTGCCAACAATCCATTATAATATCAGCACTTGTACTTCTAGATTTTTGGATTGCTATGGTCCCATATTTCTAGGTACAGCTGAATTGGCTGACCTGAGCATGAACCACTGTTTCTGTGTTGTACAGCCCAATTCAGCTCCTACTCACACAAGTCCTCCTGGTGATGGTCTGAGTATTACTTGCTCCATCAAGGATTACTCACACAAGTAAGGCTTGCCAGGCTAAGCCCTTAACTAGTAAAACAACTGTAATAAAGAAAATGGGGTTATGCTTTAATAGATTATGTTTAACTTTTTTTTTAAATCTAGAAGTTCTTAAAAATCTAAAATTTCAGGCAAAGACCTTTAATGTAACTGAGAACCAATGAGACTAATGAGGCCATGTACTTAGCTATGAATTATCCATTTCATTTCAAATGCTTGCACCAGCACTTGTTGAAAACAGCACCAAGATCTATACATCCAGTTGAATTGGAATTCAAATACCAGTCAGTTTTCATTACTGGGTGTAGTTTCAAAGGTATTAACCTTCTTTTCAGCTAGGCTGGCAATACATAGAATCCTCATCTTAGCAGGCAACTCACTCTCTAATAAATTGTCATTTGGGACTGAACTTTTCCCTCTGCAGGACGTGTGTTAATGTGCAGGACTGGGGATAACTTCTGCACAATATAGTAAAGAAGTGTCTTATGGCAAGAAAGAAAAAACCTATCAATTATGAAGAAGTTTGCAGCAGAAGAACGCTTTTTTTCTTTTTTGACCCCTTTCAGACATCTCTGCCTTTGTTACAGCAAATACTGCTTGCAACACTGAAATGTTCTCTTGCACATTAAGTACCAGCAGGGAATCTGTCATGACAGTTTAAATCAGCACTGCTTATTTACTGCAAGCAATCATAAATTGTTCCCTTTTTCATTTGAATTTTCAGTAACTTGTAAGAAACCTTCTCAATTTGTCCTTAAGCTGAATTTGAAAAAGTGGAACTATTGTCCTCTCTAACCATTTTCTATTGCCCCAAGTGTTACTTTACTGTGGCTTCTGTATATGGGTCACTAATCTTCCTGTTTGGGAACTGGTTATGAGGCACACTATAACAGACACAGGATACAGAGCTGATAACTTTCTTTAGGGAGTATTAATAACTTACAATTTCAATTCTAAATATAGTAAAAGTTAATAATGTTCTCCAACAAAAACAATTGTATAGATGAACTGACATTCAATCTAAACACAACAATCATTGCAAGAAGTGTAAATTAGGATTTGGAGGAAACACTTCTATGCTAAATACTTCAAAATCAGACAAGCAACAAGAAAACCAACAATAAAATGCAACTCAAGTTATCACAATTTGCTAAAACAAATTTGAAAAACAAAGCTGTCATAGCAGCCTGCTGGGTTTACAGAGTAACAGTGGCACTCCATGGTGAAAATGTAGAGCACAGTGTAACTGAAGTGAAGCAACTGAATTACTGCAAACTCCTTTTTCTTTCCTAAAGTTCTGCTCTTGGTTACATCAGCGAAGCCAGACTGTTTCTTCCTTCCTCCTTACTCATTTTAGATTGTAGCCCAATTTTCCAAAGTAGCATTTCTGTTACTTATAAAGGTAATGGGAACTGGCCTAAGTCTAGGCAGTTTAAGAGATCGCAGAGTCCAAATCACAGTCGCAGTTAGGCCTTTTCCATTTTCACTACTGAAAGAGTATTTATGTTTGGTACTGTCCCATTGCCACTAGAATGGCACTGTATATTCTGTTTACCTTTTCTTTTATTCTTATATTCTTATTCTTACATTCTTACCTTTTCTGCCTTGGGATCCAGGTAGCCCTTGCAATCCTGGAGGTCCCAAAATTCCAGGTTTCCCTTTTTCTCCAGGTTCTCCTGGCAATCCTTGAGGACCTGTAGCTCCTGAGAGTGAAAGAAACCCCTGTGAATATGTAATTCTATTAAACCGTTGATTGTTTCCCCATGCTTTGCAGCACACAGCTGTGTTAACAGCAGTCCCTGCACGTGTTTGGGGATGCAGGAAGAATTGAAGGGACCTGCTCTCTGACAGTGAGCAGACAATTGCTGCTATAGGTACAGAAATAACTTTCGATGTCCCCCTTTGTATGAGCTCTGATTTCTCCAGCCTCTTCACAGAGATGCCTCAAGTGCCTTCTCCTGTTCCATGTATCTTTTGAGCTATTCCATGGCACTATTTCTTAAACTTTGGCATTACCTGGTAATCCAGGTGGCCCTGGATATCCTGGGTCACCCTTGGAGCCTGGTCTTCCAGGCTGTCCTTGGATACCCGGTAAACCCTTCTGCCCTGGAAATCCACGAAGTCCTTAAAGGAAAAAAAAAAAGCAATTGCTACAGAATGGCTCAAAATGCACAGGAAGCAGAGCTCCCTCTAACAAAACTTAGAGCAAATTAATTTTTAAGTCCAATTTTTGTCTTCAATCAAACAGAGGTACCTGGCAATCCTGGATCTCCCAGAGACCCTTTCTGACCATGTGTACCAAGCAGAGGAGTTGGGTCACCTCTCTTGCCTGTTGAGGTACAATGAATTCCATTTTATACAAGCATCCTTTGCATCCACAACACCAAAGCTGGACACTTTTGTAAGATCAGGAAAGTCATTAACAGATATAAACAGCTACAGAAGGGGCTAAGAGAACCCAAAATAAGAATTGCTTTGGCACATGCAAATTATGACAGTTCACTTTGTTTGCATTTTCTATTATTTGATTTGACAAATTTTCCATATTCATAAGAATGTATTTGTACATGGTTTTGATGGAATTTTTAAGTTCTATGAAATTTGACAGGAATTTACCTTCTAAATTACCAATACCTATTTTGAAGGAACATGCTGTTAAAGAATATACTGAAATCAACTTTTGCCTTCAGGTAAGTAAGACTTGTTTTTAATTACATCCATGTTTTATGAGAAAAGAGGACAGAAGTGAAAATAATTTTCTAGTGAGTCTTCACCATCTATTCTACATATATCCTAACAATATTGTTCTGTTCACACTGTGTCTATATAAACTCACTACCTTTACATCCTTTGGAGCCAGTCAGTCCTGGATATCCAGGGTTTCCTGGTAAGCCAACATCACCCTAATTAAAAAAAAAAACCAAAATAAAAATGTTTGACATAGGATATGTGTAGCAGGAATGATCTGCAGGAGCATTTGGTTCTCTTAGCAAAGCTATATCTTAAGCTCAACAAAAATAATCTTGTCTTTGTTACATGTTTAATACTGGCAAACAACAAGAAACTGTAGGTTAGACTTGCTAATAATTTTGAATTTATGCTTTTATAGCTTATTCTCATTCTTGGCTCAAACAGCCTAATTTCCCCACAGATGGCTTGAATAATTTGATTTAAAAGGTACCATAAAATATATATCAAATATTGTTGTATGTTACCCAAAATTTACTATAAATATTAACTAGAAATATTGAGATGTCACAATAAAAATGTAGATTTCCCAATTTTTCTTTTTGAATAATGAACTTTAATCAGCGAAGATCAAACAAGCCAAGCAAAAGTACATCCCTTTACCAAGAAAATAACTGTGCCTTTTCCTTTATGTAACATCACTGTCTACCTACCCAGCATACAAGAAGTGAAGAATTATACCCTGCATGAAATGTTTGTGTGGTTTTGTGTATTTGTTCTTGAGCAACACTGCTTGCCTGGGCTCTGCCTGGGGCAAAGATGATTTGCTTTGTCTTGTCTGTTGCCTTGGTCACTTCACACAGCAGGATATGAAGAAGCAGCTAGATATTAACTGCATAATTGTGCTGCTGCTGTGTTATGATCTCCGTGCTAAGTGGTTTGTCAATGTGCTCTTAAGAATAATCTTAAAAACTTGATTGTGCATCTGGTTTTTGCCCCCCTGTTTAGTGTAGTGGAGCCTGGACTTCAACCATGTGGCAAAGCACTACATCAGAACAGGCAGCTAGGAGAGGTCCTTTCCTGACTCCCAGCACAGTTCCTGCTAAAATGTAACCAAGGCACAGAAGTTTTTCATTAGGGAATTTACAGTTCCTACTACACTGGCTGTCTCTTCTCAGAGGGAACATCTAATGGGTGAGTACAGTACAAGCACCCTTCATCATATTTATTAGAGGTAGGAGAAAACTGCAAAGTCCAGGACACTTGACTACCACTCTGTTTACCTGGTCACCTGGTTCTCCTTGAAAACCTGTCATTCCTTGAAGGCCTTTTGGTCCAGGCAAGCCCCGTGATCCTGGAAACCCCATCACTCCAGTGTCACCTTGGTCACCTGGTAGTCCTGGAACACCATTCTTTCCTGGAAATCCTCGTGTGCCTCTCAAACCAGTATTGCCTTTTTCACCTGAAGTTGATTGCAGAACAAGATAATGACCAGTCGAGTCAAGCCCCAGTGTTTGACACTGATTTTCAACATGGCAACGCTTTCACTCATGGTGTATTGCCTTAGTGATAACCCAAAGAAATTATACAGCCAGTTTAGGAACCTGTAAACATGGCTGGATGTTACTGCAGCCTGAGTCCACACTGTGAAAAGCACCAGTGGTTTATGTCAGAGGAATGTGTGTGTATGCAGGGCTTTCATGAACTTACCTGTGTCACCTCTCAGTCCATGCTCCCCAGGAAAGCCTGGGTCCCCCCTTTGGCCCTTCTCCAGACGGAGGTTAACGCAGCCGCTGTCTCCTGGAGGCCCCCTCTCACCTTGGAAGTAACATATGCAATGTAAATACATCCCCACAAGTGACATGTCCTGAAAATCAGTTTGAGGGGTGACTTTCCTAATAGAGAAAGTCTTCAAATACTAATGCGGTTCTCAGTTTTCTCAGCAGGCTCACTGCTGACAGAATCTGCAATCCTTTCCTTGATTTTCTGTTTATTCAGTCATAACCCAGGTGATATTAAATCAGAAGAATTAGGAAAGATTATGAAATTATGAAAGACAGCAATTTTGAGTTGCCTGTGATTGCATCTTGCAGATGACTATTCTCTTTCCTATAAAAATTAAACAGATTTTTAACACAGTAGTAACAAAATTAAATATAGCAGCAATATAACTAAAGAGTGAAGTGGATTTTTACAAACCTTTCATTCCCATATCTCCACATTCTCCACTAGGCCCAGGTAGACCCATTTTTCCTTCTTCACCTTTTACACCAAAGATTCCCACTGGGCCTTGCATTCCCGGGAGTCCTGGGAATCCCTGGGGTCCTTGAATGCCTTTGCTTCCTGGTAATATGAAATGCTTTATTTACATGTTAAGTCTGATTATACTGCTACTGTCATATTCTGAGGAATAGTATAAAGCAAAACCAGGATGTTTAGAGGGACTTCTTAGGAAATCATCAGAACAAGAGAACCCTTAGTTGGAGCATGGCTTCATGCCAAGGTCAAACTTCTCTTAAAACCCTGATTCTACTGAGGCAAATTGCCTCCTCCTACCTGCAGTCAGCCCCTGAAGATTTAGGCTGACCTTACTCCTAAAGCAGTTATCCCCAACACACCACCAGATCTTGCATGTGGCTACTGGATTATGGGGGCTTTGTTCTGCTCCCTGTGCCTGCCCTCCAGCTCTGGAGGCTGGTACCCAGAGAACAGTTGGGCTTGCCATTAAAGACTGAGGCAAAGAAGGCATTAAGTACCTCAGACTCTTCCTCATCCTTTGTCACTGTTTTGCCCCTCACATCCAATAAAGGATGCAGATTCTGCTTACTCCTCCTTTTGCTGCTAATGTATTTATAAAAACATTTTTATTGTCTTTACAGCAGTAGCCAGATTGAGTTCTAGCTTGCACTTTAGGCCTCTTGATTTTCTCCCCCCATAACCCTGATACATCCTTATCCTCCTGAGTTGCCTGTCCCTTCTTCCAACTTCAAACACTCTCTCTTTTTTTCTGAGTCAGCTAAAGCTCTGTTCAGCCCAGCTGCTCATCTTCCTCACTGGCTCATCTTTTGGTGCATGGGATAGCCTGTTCCCATGCCTTAAAAATCTCCTTCTTGAAGAATGTTCAATCTTCCTGGACTCATTTGTCCCTCAGGACTGCCACCCAAGGGATTTTGTTAACCCTAAACGTATTCCTCTTATAGCATATTACAACCTATTACAAATAGTCAGGAAATAATATATAGAAGTATGTCAGTGTTGTAAAACAACTGAAGCACCAGATGCACCAAGATGCATCAAACTATATTCATCCCTTTGTTTTTATCATATGAGAAAGAACAAGGGATGCTTCTATGGGATTGACTCTACCCTGCTGCAGTTTTATCCTTGAAGTTGGAAAGGGAGGTGAGTGCAAAGTACTTGCTAATCTTAACATCAATAAAAAGGGCTCCCTCTACAAGAGAACTTATAGGGTAGTCTGCATATGTAACATACCTGTTTCTCCTGGGAAGCCAACAGGTCCTCTATTTCCTGGAAGTCCTGGTGGACCTCGTGAGCCTGGAGGACCTGGGAGACCTCGTGAGCCCAGAGAGCCTTTGAGACCTTTGATTCCAGGGGGCCCAGCCAGGCCCCTGTCTCCCCTCTGACCTTTAAAGCCTGGTAAGCCTGAGAAAGAGAACTTCAATCTATGTATGTAAAGGCAGGCAAAAGTTACACAATTGCATATAAAAAGTAGAAAGTGATAGATTTGTTATAAATTTGAAAATCATCAAACATGGCAAAGTAAGTTGAAACCTTTTTTTTACTATGTTGGAGTTCTTGCCCTGCCTATATTTTTCAATTGGAATGTTTGTTTTCTCGCATTTCTTTAGTGACAGACAATAGAAAAACACTGTGAAAAATCCCTACTAATAGGTAAGTACTTTTGATAGATGTCTCTCCTAGCTCTTCCTAAATAACACTTCTATTGAAGAATTAGGAAGATAAAAGCATCACAGCAGTGACAGGAGCTCAGTTAAGTTACTCAGGACAACAGATATGAGACAACTCTTTGTTTATTACTAATAATGAACTCACTGTGATTTGGCCAGTTAAGGAACAGCATGGGAAGGGAAGTTGGGATACACCTGAGATGCACAGTCTACGTTCCCTGAGTTTAAAGAGCTGTGCAAAACACAATGTACACCCCCAGTAATGAGCAGCCCCCATGGCAATATTTGTCATGCCAGCCACAATATCATGTGATGAAATCTGGCAGAAAATATGTGCAAAGCTTAGAGCTGTGAGGCAAAATGCTGGCTGTTGTGTACCTTGAGGTCCTGGCAGGCCCATGACACCTCTGAGTCCAGGTGGTCCTGGTAAGCCTGGGACACATGGTGAGCCAGGGAAGCCCGGACAGCCTGGTGCTCCTACATCACCTTCTGGGCCTCTAAAACCTTTGGCACCTGGAAATCCTGGGGTACCAGGTTGTCCTGGAAAAAAAAAAATTGTTAGTTCCATTACTCACTGTCCCTCAAAATTCCTAGTTTTAATTTTGAAATGTACATGTTAGGTTACTATAGTATCTTATTTATCCTCTAGTTTTTGCATAGTTTGTGAAAAGTGATGCTTTTCTGCAATTTAGAACTGGCTGTTGTGGAGAACTTCTTTCTTTATGGAGCAAATACAAATTCAACCCTCATCTATAGGTACAGAAGAGAGTTTCTGATGTGTAGGAGCAGAATGGGACTAGCTCACTGGCCTGCACCAGGTGCACAGCACTGGCTCAGTTCTGTAGGTGCTCCCTGCACTGAAGGATGGGTGTATCTGCTTAGGGCCAGGCAAAAGGAACACCTGTAAAAGGAAACAGCGATGTCCTCTATGGGGTGGGAAGGACGTGGTGCTGTGGAGACACCACTGCAGCAAACAGCAAAATGCAAATGTAAAAGCAGGGAGCAATGTTAACAGTCACCATTATGGATCTGAATGAGAGAAAGTTTTCTCTGAAGCAGGAGCACCTTTGCTCAGATATTGTCCTTTGAACATGTGGAAGTGTTTCACAGAAGCTGGCTCATACCTTGAAGTCCAGGAATGCCTGGATTACCCCTTGCTCCCCGTGCACCAGGGGGTCCTGGCAGTCCCCTGGTGCCTGGGATTCCTGGAGGGCCATATGTGGTGTCACCTGGAAGACCTTTCTGACCATCTGTGCCAGGTGGACCTGGAAGGCCATTTTTGCCATCAATTGTAGATCCTCTTTCACCTTCATCACCAGGATCACCAGCTGTGCCTCGAAAGCCTGTTGATATGATTTTTAAATTCAGATAGAACTTAATTCAGGAGTTGTTCAGGGTTTTTTGTTTTGTTTCCCCACCCCTCCCAAATGTGGAATAATGTAGTCCAAATTTAGCCAGATTTAAATTGTGACCTTGCAAAGAAAAATAACATCACAAATTAAATTTCATGTTTCTTATTTATAGCTAATGATACATGAGGATTGAAGGAGGTAGTTCCTGTGGGAAGTGACAGGAGTTTTCCTTGGGGCAGCATTTGTCTTGAGTACTGTCATTCTTGTCTGGTTCAGTGCTCTCTGGACACTGAGCTATTCATTTCAATTCAATTCTGCTTTACCCTACCCTACCTTTCCCTGCATTACAACTTGCCCAGCAGCTCTCCCAAATTAGGGAAGGCACAATTCACCTTCTGGCCCAGGGATTCCTGCTCCTGGCCTTCCTCGATGGCCTTTTTGCCCATCAAAGCCATTTGGTCCAGGATGCCCAGGGAGTCCTTTTAAACCTTTTTGTCCTGAAAATCAAAATTAAATACATAAAAAGGCTGTCAGAGCACTAAAATGTGTGATCTAAGGATTTTATCTTTATTCCATGCAAATTCATATACTTTGAAAACCAGCTGATTTCATCTGCTTCTAACACTTTGGGCAAGAGCCACTACCCAAGTCAGAAACAAATGCATGGTTGCTGTTTTTCTAAATGAACATGTTCCCTATTCCATTAACACCAGACTGCAAATCACCAGTGTTAATTAGGAAAAAAATATTTCCTACAAATTTTCATGTGGTCATGAAACAGTATTAACCTAGTGAATGACAGATGTCAGCTCAAGTTCTTACTCTCTTCTGTGCTGTGTCCTGCTTCTGGAATGGTGCAGATGAGCTCAGTACACTCATGTCTGTATAAATTTTTGTTCCCACTGATGTCAGGGAGCTGATTACACAGCTTGAACATCCACTCTCTCCATTTCTTCTAATTTGCTTGGATATTTCAAATGTCTCGGAGGCAATCACAAGCAACACTTTGCCAGTTCCTGGGTGAGTTCTTTGAATTTAAATTGAATAAGTTGAATGATGATAAGTATTGAGATTTTAGGGCTCAATTGCAAGTTGCCATGAGCTATACAGTTTTAGAAATTACAGACTTGGAGCATATCTTTGCCTTGCACATCTCTTTCTCCTGGTATGGAGATGTACATACTCTAGGCCTTACCCAACTCCAGCCATATTTTACTGACTCTCTCATGCATTTTCTTTGAGGCAGGACAGAGTTTGAAGCTACCTTGATTTAATTATTTCCATGGAGGCTGCCTGCACACCTTCTGATGGTGCAAATGGCAGCTGTCTGGCTCTTGATTCTATTAGAGACTACATTCCCGTGTATTTGCAGTTTTACATTTTGAAACACATATTTTGTTGAAAAACTAGAATAGTGTAGCTTTTTAGGATAGCCTCTTTTGTTTAATTAGCAACTTAAAACTCCATTTCAGTATAAATCAAAAATTATTCAATGCATAAACATACCTTGAACACCTTTAAAACCCGGGGGACCTGGATTTCCAGGATATGGTGATGTAATGCAGACAGTTTCACCTGAAGCAAGAGGGAGAAGAAACTGGCCTATTTGACTTTAGATTAACTGGAGTCTGAACACTTACTGTAATATTTCTGGGGAACTACCCAACCACATGTGCAAATGTGCAGTGACTGTTTTTGCACATGTTATTTCCATATTACTGAAGTCTTGATGGGGAATCTTAAAATATATTTTTCTTGATACTTCCTATGAAACACTGGTGATATTTCAAATTGCTGTTGAAACAGTTGTATTTTTTATACAAAAATTTTAAGGTTTTTTATAAAAAAAGTTAATTTTTTTTAATTGTCATGGCAATTTGTTTTACAGTACTCTCTATTGCAAGAAAGAAATAATATTTTCTTTTAAATTCTATCTACAGCTATCAGTGTAGATTTTTTTTTGCCAAGCATTTTTATAACCAAGAAAACCAGGCCAAGCAATAAGTATAAATTGTATTTTCCTATACATTAATATTATTTTCACTCTAAATGAATAGCACTATAATATATAATACATATTAAACCATGATGGATGCCACCAAACATCCAAACATGTATTTTGCTATTTCATTCTTAACATAAACATTCAAAATTACCTTTCTGGCCTTTTGGACCAGGTGGCCCAATATTACCCATATCACCAGAGTCTCCAGGGCTACCTCTGGCTCCTGGAGACCCAGGAAGCCCCAAGCCAGGCAATCCCATCTGGCCTTTTACCCCAGGAGGTCCCGGGAGCCCAGGGGATCCTTTGTCACCCGGAATTGCTACTCCAGGATCGCCCTGAAATATAAATTCTCAGTAAGTAACAAGAGCTAATTTCTCTCCTTTCTTTGAATATGAAAAAGCAAGCTAGAGAATTATCTGGAGAAATACTTTCATAATGGAGAGACTACATGGATGACATTAGTATTTTTAAATATTCAAAGGCAATAGGAACAAAGGGGTTTGTGTATTTTTTATTTTCTGACCCTGTAATATTGGCACACAGTATATGCAGAGATTATCATCAGGAGTACCAAAATAAACAGTAATGCTTACAAGAAACTAATTTTTTAGTACATAAAAACTTTCATAACCTTTCATAAGATAATATGTCAATTGAAATGGAAAAAGTCTGGGGAAGTCAAACATACCTCAGCTCCTTTTTCCCCTGGCAATCCTAGTTCCCCATCTCTGCCATCAGGACCTCTTTGGCCTGGAAATCCTGGAAGCCCAGTAGGTCCTCTTTCACCTTTTAATCCTTAAAATATTTTTTGGGAAAAAAAATAATATTTGCAGTAATTTTAGGGGGATGAGGTATTTTTGCTTAAAGAAATTCTGGGTAACTGTTGATCCTATCTTCATGATAATTCTCAGTCCTTGAATTCACATTCCTTAACAAGGCATTTTAGGCTCAGGAAGGCAGTTTGTAATTGGATACCTGATGGAACACCTTGGTCTCTCTGTAAAAGAGATGTTCACAGGCACCACAGGAATGTGGCTTTTGTCTGTGCTATACATAGAGTTAAAATATTTCACTATTGAAACACATCACAGATTTATTCTTGATTTCAGTGAAGTCAGGATATAGCAGTGCTATATGATACAATAGAATATTTGCATCAATATTCCCCAAAGGTTTTTGTTTTTTTCCCCCATGGATTTTCTTGCACCAATACTTATGAGAAAGTAACTTTTGCATTAAGGACAGTAAAACTATTCTAACACAAAGATTCATTCTGCTGTGTCAAGAAATCCTTTGCAAATAAAAGCAAATGTTTTCCCCTGTTCCAACATCTGTGAAAAAACCCACAGGCATCCAAAGCTAAGCTAACTTTTTTATAAACAATAAGAAGGACAGTCTTCTGTGAATAACTATTTTAGCCTTTCTAACTAGGCTTTGCCATCAGATTGCTGTAGTTTATTGTTCTCTTTTTCTTTTGCTTTTGCAAATCATAACCATAACTGTAGAGAGGTTTTGATCTATTTAATTACAAGAATTCCAGTTGTGCAACTGGTGGCCTATTGTTTCTCTTCAATGCCTGGTCAAGAGTAATTTTTAGAAATAGGAGAGGAATCTGAATAGTAATGAGACTGAGGTTTTCCTAAGAAGGATGTTGGTGGCCTAATATGAGATAACAGCTATGATATTGGTATATGATATTGGTATATGACAGTTCAGGAGGTAGCTTCTGTTCAATAATATTTCTTCATTATTTCACAGTATTTGTATTCTGCTTAGTCTTTGTACAGACCTCTGGAAGACCCCAATTATCAAATGCATGACATGAGAAGTCATTTGTTTGCATTGATAACATGATGCTTAAACTGTTTTATGGCTCAACTATAGAGAAAAAAACCATAAAACACTGTGTTGATCTTGTGTTTAGCAAGAAGAGATGGTACCAAGAGAGCAGTTTGGATATATATTCCCTCTAGGTTTCAGTAACTTACTGAGCTAATGGATTTAGTAAAGAGTAAATTAATGTTTTGCTTACACTATTGCCTAGATATTGTATAGGAAAACAAAAAGGTTAACAGTAAAATGTGTGTTTACCTTTTATTCTAACTCTTCCTGGATCACCCTTCTCTCCTTTTTCCCCATGCTGTCCAGCAGAACCAGGAGTCCCCTTATTGACAAAGAAAAGAGTTGTCAGTTATCTCCAGCAAGGAATCAAAGTGGGAATTGAAGGGAAAATTAGATATCTATCTCTTGCATGGTTTCCCTAAAAAAGACCAATTAAAGTAACCAAAAGGATGCACTGGTCTCTTTTGATGGTCAGAAATAGGAGTGTGAATGGCACATGGTCTTTTCAGGCTCTGCCATGTACACAAATACACAACTGTGCTGCTTTTGCATTAATTGATGTTTGGTGAGGAGGGAAGAAGCCACCAACAAAATTATTTTCTTAGGGGAGCTGCTGAGAGCTTCCTCCATGCCTAGTAGCACCAATCAGTGACTCATTTTGAATATTGACACTTTGCTAAAACACTAGAAAGCTGAACATGCCTCCGTGCACACGCATGTTAAAAATGAACAAACCCTGAGAAATCTCAAATTGGAAAACCAAAACCACTACAACAACTGAAAGAAATTGTAATGCCAGAGCATTGGGCCCACAGCTGCACAGATGAGGGACTGCAAATGTAATATCAAATGATTCATTATCTCTTTCCACTGCAGACTTCAACCCACAACCCACTGAGGAAGGGAGTCTCTGGAGGGTGGTGACTGCTGGATGAGGCTGTGCTCCCAGAAGTGAACACAGCAGGAAGTGATGTTTTTTTTTTTGAGAGAAAACTCACAAAGCCAACAATAGAAAATTTCATCTAGTTAGGTACATTATATTCTTAGATGGATATATGGCTTGACAGGTTTAGAGGGCAAAATACTTTTCTATATTTTTATGCTGATTTTTGTTTTCAGATGTCCAAGCAGGGTGTACTATTCATATCATCTTTGGTCAAGGTCTGATCTTGCAACAGTATACATGGATCAAGACAACCCTGTGAAATTTACACAGAAGTAAAAGGTCACCAAGGTACAAAAACTGGGGTATTATTTAGGCAGCTTCCTCTGTTACTCAAAATTTTTCCCTTAAAAATAGGTGGAGCAAAACCAGTTTATAATGTGATTGACAATTTTAAATCCGGCAGCAGACTTCTGAAAAATGTGTATCTGAAACTAGAAGTGACTATCTGTTACAAAGTCTAGATCTTCAATAGGCAGTGATAAGTTGTTAGTGTCTGAAAAGAAAATGAAATATTTGGGAAGAAAAGAGAGCAGAAAAATGGTCCATTAGACCAAAGCAGTTCTGTACTGAAGTGAATTATTTCCTTCCAAAGTGACTACTTTGTCCTTGTTTCTCAATTAAGTAACCTAAGAACAGCAAAATTCAGGACAAGGCTTGAAGCCTTACTTCAGAGCCACAAGGGCTAAAATGTACTCTCAAAAGGAACAAAAACAGCAGAATGTCACATACACCACTCAGGTAATAGGGTTTTAAGAAAAAAAAAAAAAAGAGAGCAAATGTAAATCTTCCAATGAAACAATTGGAGCTTCAATGAGAGCCCTTCCACCTCCTTCTCTCAGACTCACAATGGATTTGTTTGCTTTTTTTTCTTTTGAAAGAACATGTTCTGGAAACTTTTAAGCAATTCCTTATGTGACCAAACAGTTCTGCTATTAAAACAAACCCAAATCTCATAAAACAAAAACCAACCAAGAACAACAAAAAAAGGCACAAACCCTCTAAACTTGCCCCTGAAAACAACCCAAAAACCCAACCATAATGCAACGGTTATAAAGCAGGGCATATCTATATCTATATAGATATCTATATTTTCAAAGAAAAACCTCTCACACACAAGAAAGTGTATTAAAAAACCTTCTATTTGGCATTATTTTGGCAGGCAGCATCCTGGATATACATTCCATATGTCGGACCAGAAGTAGTAGATCAAAATCACAGCAAGACCAATAAATTATCATATACTGTATTCCTAAAGCAGCTGGATTAAGTGATATTTTGAATTACTGCTCACTCTGGGGACTAAGATAAACTATATGAAGCACATTAAAGAAAGTAAGTCTACTCCAAAAGTAAAGGCTTTTTTCCCTAGACTGTAATAAGCTAAAGTAGATAAAAGTTCCAGATAATCTTTCAGGGCACTTTCTCCACCATTCTGCTTAAATGCCTGCTGAGTTGAGAGGTTGATGTTGTTTGCTGAAGCTCATGAGAAGCACTCACAGGAAGCCCTGGTGATCCCACTGCACCAGATAAGCCTGGGTCGCCCTTTTCTCCGTGTCTTCCAGGGGATCCCATTTGTCCTTTCCTTCCTGGAGTACCTGCAGGTCCTTGCACACCACGGGCACCAGGAGGACCAGCACCACATGAGCAGAGGCCTTGACTTCCTACATGAAAGTGTCAAAATTACATTGAAACGGCTGAAAAATTATTACACAAAAAATAATGCTGAGCTTTTTCTTTTCTGTGTGAGTAGTGCAGCACATTTAGACCATTTTATCTCATGTTATCTCACCTGGAGGGGATTATCAGTCTCCCTTTACAGTGCTGAGTAACTCTGCACTAACAGGACTCTGCTGACTCAGAAGCCCCAATGCCAACAGTAACTCTGTACTTTGATGGGCCTCAGCCTCCAAGTTGCCATGAACTTCTTGCACATTTAGATTTGACACTCCTGGCAAAGGTTTCATACTCAAATTGTTATCCAGGCCAACTTACCCTTCTCTCCCTTTGCCCCTTTTCTTCCTGGAAGGCCAATCTGACCTTTTGGTCCAGGTTCTCCAGGGATCCCTCTGTCAGTACAGATTACACCTTTGAAAAAACAAAATTTCCAGCCAGTATAAGTCAGGTTTACTGTTTCCCCAGCTTAGGTCATGTGTCCTCCTCTCCCTTCTCTTGTTATTCTCACATAAGAAGTTAGAGATTTATTAAATGCTTTACAGGTTGTTGCTTGTAGAGTATACTGCAACAGACTGTATGTCTAGAATTCATGTTGACACATTGCTTCTCATTGCTACTGTTATTTTTTCTACTTAAAACTTTACTTTTTTCTTTTCTAAAGGATGCAGATTTGGGTTTCCTCCTCAGTATTTTAACTTGAACAGTTAAAAAATGGTCTATTGGACCAAAGCACTTTTAAAGTTTAATTTTAATATGTGTGTTACTTTTGTGGGTTTAAATCACCCAGAAAACTATGAAAATCTTGAAATCTCGCTGATCAAAAGCCAATAGGACAAATATAGTTTCAACATCCCATGAAAACTTTGAAATAGCTGTCAAAATGCACTTTTCACTTCTCTGTATTTGTAGCACCAACAAAAGCAATGGATCTATTAATCTGCAGAATTCTATTCTTGTTATATGAATTGCTGGTGAACCTACTGGGTAGTCCAGGTAAGCCTTGTCTTCCTGGCTGCCCTGGTAGGCCGGGTGGTCCAGGAAATCCTGGTCTTCCTGGGATTGATTCACCTGTTCCAGGCAAACCAGGGTCCCCTTGAAAGCCTTGAGGTCCTGGTGCCCCACTTACTCCTGGCAGGCCAGGAAGACCTGAAAAAAAAGAAAGGTAAACACCCACACAACATGAATGTGAGATATCAAGGAGGAAACTCCAGACCATTCAGGACTGCCCTGAAGAATAGCTTCTATATAACTAATGCTTGAATCCAAATCCTTAGGTTTTTCAGGATCCACAAGAAAAGAGGTTCCTGCTGTAGACCTTCAAATATTTCTTTTCCTCCTTCCCTCCATTATCTCTTTTGCAGACATCCCAGTGACTCCAGCTCCTCATACAGAGCAAAGCCATCCTCAGCACATCCCTTTATATCTTTTTGGGATGGAAAGCGGACATTTTAAGCACAGCACTCCAGACACAGTTATACCGTGGATTTACCATGGTAGTATTCTCCTTTGTCTTCTGTTCCTTTTCTAGTCATTCCTAATGTTCTACTTGGATAATTTTGTTTCTTTTTCTGGCTATTAAGGGCTGAGTTAATATTTTTACTGAACAGTCTTTGATGCATCAAGAAAGACCAAAGAGCAGTTTTCTTTCAGCTGCTTTCTTTCCTTCTGGTGTCCAGTTCACATTTATCCTCTACTTCTCTTACTTGTTCCATCATATCCTGGTCTTCCTAGAAGGCCTGAAGGACCAATTGGTCCAACTGACCCCATTTCACCAACAGGACCTGGAAATCCAGGATCTCCTCGTGGACCTACAGAGAATTACAGAAACATGTGAGTTGAACACCTTGGAATTGACAGGTTAAATCTAAATTAAGCTGAAACCAAAATTTTAATTTGGAAACTACACAAGAGTAAAATAACTTATGAAACATTTTAAAATGTGTAACAATTTAATTTTAAGGTGGGAGGATTTGGTAAGTTTTCTATGGATTCCAGCCCATTTCACAAGCACATTTTAACTCTTTATCACTTTGTAGAAGTATCTTTGTGCTATCTATTACAAAATGCTGAGAGAAATGTTTGGCTAAAATAAATACATGTAGCATTTAAAATAAATATGGATTTTGTGTTATGTGCTTTGGCAGTACACACAGGGACGTAATTGCAGGATCACCTCAGTTGAAATTATTCAGATTTTTAAAAGTATATTTTCAAAATTGCTACAAATAATAAAATTTAAACTTGCAATTGCATAGTGATAAAGAAAATCTGAATCAGATGCACACAGCTTCATTAAATTGGAAAAATAAAATATTGGCAGTAGTTCTGTTCTCTATTGTTCTAAAGGCTTCTTTCCCTGAAGATTGTATCCACTCACACACCATGTACATAACTGAATGTTACTTGAAATATTATGCATGGGGTTGTTTGTTGTATGGGCTGGAAACCATGGTAGTCTGTGGAAAAAATTTAATTTATTTTAGGATAAGGCCCCTATCTAATGGGGAGATTCTGCTGAACAGGGGTCTTGTAGTAACTTACTTCTGTGATCACAAGAAATTTCTAGTGCTGTACTAGCAATACAATTTATGATGAGCTCTCTGTTGAAATATTCTCACAAGACAAACTCTTCAAGTATTAGATGCAAAAGTACAACCTTGCAGGTAGCAGACCTGTCTGTTCCCCACTGCTTCCTGCTATGAAATAAGAATTTCCACACATTTTTTCACCCATTAGATGAGTAAGATGGGTATAAAGGGAGCTGGGACATTAAAACCCAGCCTGTAATAAATTGACAGGTATTCTGTTGGGAGTACTAGTCCCAGGATTTTCCCCCTGCAAATAGGAAGCTTGAGTGTAGTCTAAAATCTGTGTGTTGTGGCAATACTGAAAACAGGAATCCTAAATGGGAAGGCAGGTGTTCTTATCTGCTGTCCATTAACCAGCACGGGCTTATTTTTCATGGATTTTTTTGTAGCTATGCTTAAGTCCAAGAACAAGAGAGTCCTTCAGATCAAGTTGTGACTGTACGCACAGAGATCTTTCTCACAAACTGACATTTAATGTGACATATGTATGTTTAATGTAGTTCCAAGAAGATCAGCAAGACAAACAAACACAAAAGGCAGCTGAACCCACAAGCAGGGGGGTGGCCTGTGGCCACTGGCAGTATTTTAGGGGTCTGTCCCCTACACCCCTAGTAACCCCTTTCACACACCTTAGCAAAACAGGGCCTGCCCTTTATACAGCACAAAGACTAGTCAAAAATAGATATAACCTTTTATAGGAAGCGGTGGGGTTCCAACAGCTCCAGGAGGACCTGGGGGCCCTTTTTCTCCTGGATCCCCCTGTAAGAGTCCAACAATAATTTTTTTTTTAATATACAAATATATGGTGTACTACAACGTAACTGAATATTTCAACAGTGGGGAGATAGGTAAGGATGTGACACACAAGGCCCAGGAAACTTGATTTTGACACTGCAGCATTTAAAACCAAGCAAAAAGATTTGAAATAATCATTATCTTTCAGGAGACCAGTGGCTGAACAGTAATATAGCCATCACCCATATCTATTTGACTCTTCAGAAAATGTGACTGCTCTATTTGATTTCATTCATTTATTGTAAATATGACTCAACTACAGTAAATCAGTATCCATTTAATTGAAAAATTTTGATTTAACAACCAATCTGTAATTAAAAATTACAGAAATTCTATATCAGGATTAGGAAGTTACTTCTATGACAGATAAGCATAAAGAAAGTTTCACTGTCTAACAGCTACTATCAATGGTAAGAGATACTCAAAGCTCTTACAAAAAGTTTAAAACATCTGCATTAGGGAAACATGAAAGTGTTTACTAATGGTGAGGAAAATCACTTCTGCTTTGAGGTTTTCTAGATTAACTTGGATTTTGCTACTTAGAATTGCAAGTGAAGTGGACTTTAGGGAAGTCTTTTATGTGGCAAATTGTATTAAACCTTTTGCTTTGTAGATTAGAAATCAGCTCTCCTTTTTCAGCAAATGGGAACTAAGAAAACAAGAATGTCAATGTGGGAACTGTGGAGTGAGGCTGCATTCCCAGACTGGACTCCAGGGCCTTTTAGGACACAGACAAGGACAACTGGATACCCATTCTTACACAAGTGAAAACAAGGCCTCTATGCCTCTTAGCCTTTTTTTTTTTTTTTTTTTTTTAATGCTATCTCTGCAGTAGTTCTGTCACTGACTGCTGCCCTCTTGATCTCTGGCCTGTTTCCTTTGACTGTATCTTGCAGAATGAAAAAATACCCTTGTGTCATCTTTGGTTCTTTTAAACAGGAACATAAGTTTGTCTTTCCTAATGACACAGGAGAGCCTTCTGTGTAGCAGGAAAGAAAAAGTAAAACTAGTATTTTCCTCCACTGATAAATTTAGAAAGGATTTTGAGCTTCAAAATTAATTAATGATGACAAATAAAGATTTGTATAATGGATGTATTTGGGCCAAGTCTTATATCATTTTCATGCTGATTTTAAAATGACACAACCAGAACACAAGAAAGAACTGAAGAGTAATGAGCCAATGTCAAACATGTCTGGTTTTGGTATCTCAAGTAATAAATTCTGGTTGTGGTCTCTGAAAATCTGGTTATAGGCTGTTAGGGCTAATGACCCTCTCTGGCTGGCAGCTGACTATTGGCTGTGTTTTCACCATTGGTACACTCCTACACAGTGGCACAGATCTCTTTAGATTATTTTGTTGATTGATATTGTTTTCTCTTCCCACAAAAACTTCAGGAAACTCAACTTGCTGACAGTTTATTAAAAAAAAAATTGTGTTGCCAGCATCCAGGCTTAGGCATCAAAAGCTATGGCAACAATTCCTTGAAGTCCACTCTGCTTTTAGCAACAGTTAGCATTTTTTAAACAAGAAATGTACTTTCAGTGCAACTGGGGTTTTTTTCTGAGTTACATTCACCTTAAATCTGAATGCTTCTTAGATTTTCTATGAATATCTTTGTTTCAGAAAAATCTACATGAGGATAGGCTATTCCCAGGAGAAGTTATAATCATATTCTTGTTCCTTGGGTGCATGTGAATTTTAGTGGATCATAAGTAACAGCTGGTGAGGGCAGCTGAACAGTTGATGCAGTCTGGATAGGTCTGCTCCTTTCAGGAATAATCAGATTTCTCCAATGGTTTTCCAATCAAAACTACAGCATCTGTGCAATCACTCAGGATTTTGCATATCTGTAGTAGTTACCCTTTTTTTATTAAGTTGTGTCTATAATTGATTTGATTTCTTTTGCTCTGAGCACTAGCAATTGTAATTTCATCTTTCTGATTCATTACTACAGGACTTTAACCATTTCCCTGGCATAACCTACCAACAATTAATCATGTTTTTGTTTACTGTTTGTAGTGTTAACTGATGGCAACTCAGGCTGTGGGCTAATCAATGGAGTCTGAGGAATGCACTATTCTGTCTATAAAATGACTTGTCTCAAGTCTGTTAATGAGGCCCTGAATTAAAACAATATGTACATCAGGGTGAAAACTTTTTAACAACAAAACACTTAAGATTTGATTCTAGATTTTGGGAGTATTGGACTGCAATGAATTTTCTGTTTAAATCTGATATGCAATGTTTCAGTTTAATTAGTATCTAAATTATATCACTGTGTTGAGAAGTTGATAACAGCCAAAGGAGATGAAAAGTAACATCTGTGGGAAATTTTTTCTCCCAGGGTATGACCACATAATTAAAATCTGGGCTGAAGAAGCTGGTCTAGCATTCTCCTAACTTTGGAAGTAAGTCTGTGACTAAGCCAGATGTTTTTATTGTACTTTTACTTATTTACTCTATGTCTTTGTCATTTCTCATTTGTAAACATGCTTTGACAAGCTGTCTGTTGCTTTATATTGTGTGCTTTCTACTGTGTTTTTAGCTGTATACTACTTATGAGAAGTTTGCACCAGCCTCAGTTTACTTCTTTGTGTCACCACAGATTATGTAGAGCATGTTCCAGTCTTCATCTTTAGTTTATAACAGAGGTGATTTTTGTGCAAGTCTCTTGAAGAAAATCTACTGGCTTTTATGCAGTTTTCAAAAAAATTATTTCAGAAGAAAATAAACATTCCTTGACTTTTGAATTCCAGAATATGTAAGCCAAGTTCATTAGATCACTATTTCTGCAATAATGTTTTTGTCCTCTGTACTGCAATAATAACTTTGATGAGCTTTTTCAACCTTGGTGTCTCAACTGATGATTCTGTCACCCACCTTCTGCATTGCAGCATTTCTCTTCTCCTCTTGCTCATACACTGTTGACCACTTGGACCCTATCCCAGGACTCCTTAGGCCTTCCCCCCTGGCTAGACTCACTGCTGCCTTGCTCCCTCTAGGGTAGCATCCAGAACTGCTTTTTTCTTCTGAGTGTGCTTCAGGAAATATAATAGTTCCTTTCATTCAAGTCTTTGGTGTTACTCAGAATTACAACATGATTCAGTAATCAGAATTTCATTTGTTCTGCAGCCTGCAGAAGAAAATTCATAAAGTTCTGTCCTGAAATACCACTAGACTGACACCTGGATCTTCTGAAATTGTTTTAAGCATCTCTTCCACACTTTAAATATTTTTCTGTTTCACTGCTTAGCCCTGGGCTGTGACACCTACACTTCTAATCCCTAGTGGAAAGCAGCATGTATTGTAAAATAAAAGATAGTTAGTGTCATCTAAGTGAGCCAAAGTAGGAAATGTTTAAACACAGCTGGTGTGAAGGAGTCCACTTCCTTACCATTCTGGTAAACATCTTGGAACAATTACTTAAGTGAACAGACTGAAAACATGCCAAGAGATTTTGGTAAATCATGCAAACAGGTCCATCTGAATGTAATCTTGCCACCTCATTTGGGGCCAGTTCTCATCCTCATTTATAGGATCATGCTATTAACTAAATAGCAGCTTCCTTTACCTCCCATACCTCCCTGGGGAATGCAGCTCAGCTGTGAATACCTTGCAGAGTACTACAATTCATGGATTAGGTAGCTATCCTGATATACTTACAGGTAACTATTGGGATCAACAATTCCTATGGTATGAAAAATAGAATTTCCACTCTCACCTGTACGAGCTAGGAATGTTTTCTTACATTGCTATTTACTACCATGGTGATGAAAAACTATAACTGTCATGAAAACAGTAAGCATTTACAGGAACTATGACTGTATAAAGGGAAATGTCCTGATACCTGGGTATATTTGGGAGGAAATACTAGCACAGAGGGGATTGGGGTGTGAATATGTCTCATTTTTTACCTGAATGCCTGGATAGCCAGGTTGTCCAGGAAAACCAGCAAATCCTGTTTCACCCTGGAAAGGATCACATAAACACAATTTGATTAATCTGTTAAGACATAATTAATTGAGTAAAACCCAGTACGGCAGTTATACAGTACTGTCATGTTATAATTGTGTCCAGAGAATTCACTGGGTTTGTACAGGAGGTGGTGTTTCACTGACTCTCCTGTGTTGGAAAATTCACAGCCTGTATTGCCAGGTTATTCAGACAGTGCTCAGCAGATTCAGTGAAGCTGGGGCACAGAATTAGCTGGAATACATACCAGCAGTCTCTGATAGACTGTCTGCTTAATACAGCTGAAATTGGTTTGCTGCTTGCTGAATGATTCTCTTAAACTACTGCATAGAAAGCAGCTGCACATGAGCTCTCTTCTCTTTTTATGATTTTCTAATATACTCATCCAGCCAGTACTCAAAGTCTTTAGGTAGGCAGGAGTGAAAAACAAAGTGAAAAGTATTTTTGCAGATAAAACAGTCACCTGGAACATAACTCTAGAGGCAAATATTTATACATTAATGTGATTTAGAACAGCATGATCACTATCTTAACTAGAGTTGAGCAAGATACAGATCTATATACATACATCTATTGTTCTTTATTCCAGTAAGATCTTGTAAGTTCATAAGTAAAATTTAGCAGACTTAGCATCACTGGAATTTCTCAAGCCAGAAATATGAACAAAACATGCATGCACCACAAAATTACACAAACCATGTCACCATAAAAAACTAAGTTAACATGCTGCATAACTTTTCTATTATGCTGTATGTGTGTCCCACTGACTTTTCCTCCTCCTTGCAACTTCAGATTCCATTAGCAAATTTCAGCCAAATTTCAGAGTGGCAGAAATTCAAAGACACAGAGTTCATGCAGCTTCTGTGGCAACAGGTAGTAGAACAGAAAAGGAATGCAATCTGATCTGTGAAGTATGTGGAAATTCCAAATCTGCACAAATCCACAGAAAACAAAATCTCATTGATCCCACTATTCAGGGAACTGCTTATACTTTCTGCCTTCATACCTTCATTCCAGGAGAACCTGCAGGTCCATAAGAACCAGGATGACCCTGATAAAAGCAAGTAGACTGTAAGCTACAACAGTAAAAACTTATTTAAAATTAAACCTATTCAGAACTGCTGATAGTTAATGTTACATAGCTAAATATTACTTGGGATAGCTTCCAAAACCTTTGAAAAGCTTTTGCAAATAATTTCTGTGAGAAATGGACAAGAATTAGAACTATAGACCAAAGCAAACCAGTCAAGTTTTCACTTAATTTTTTTACCATATTGTATCAAGCACAGTAGTGGAATGCTGCTGCACTTCAGCAGTGTTAGGCAAATCCAGCACAAGTAAAGTTGCAGTGAAAAACTGCCATCGACACGTATGGAGAACATTAAAATTACTGTGTTAGTACTGTGCTGTTCCAGAGCAGCTTTGTGCTGGTCCAAATATTTAGAGGATAACCCTACAGATTTACTTTCTTTCCACGGAAAGTCTGTATGAGCTTATGTTTAAGTCTGAGACAGGGTAAATCCCAGGGCAAGTCTCCTAAATATTCTATACAGGAAGCATGACAGATTAGTTTAAAAAATCCTTAAAGTCTTTCTTGAAATTGCAAACTTGAACTGCCTAATTATAGTGAATTTATGATATAATTTACTGTGCAACTTTCTTACCCGCAATCCAGGGAATCCAGGAAGGCCTTTTTCACCTTTTTCTCCTCTCCCAAGTATGCCCTAGAGCAGTCAAAATAGTTTTTTTAACCAAGAGCAGTGAAGTGTGCCATACATTTTAATTTTTGTGCATGTTTACTAAATGATGCATACATTACATAGATGGATCTTGTTTCACTTGTGAGGCTCAGTCACTGGGGCTGACTTCACACAGCATCACCAGCAGTGCCTAAGTAGCTCCAGTTATTTGAGGAACCTGCTCAGGTCTCTTCTCTAAGCTTCATATTATTTCAACTGTTGAATTTTTATATATTTTTCCTAAAGTTTTGGGCATTGTTGAGCTGCTTCAGTTGATTTCTCTGCTCCTGCTTATGACTAACAAGTGCATGTATTATCATCTACATAGACAACTAGTACTGGAGCATGCATATAAAGCCCATCTTTTTCAATGTAAATAGTAAAGAAAAAGATTAGCTTTGTTCTCTTTTCCAGTGCCAAGTAACAGTGGTCCTTTTATGATGGAAAATGAACTTCTGCAAAAGTGCCAGACTTACAACTCAGAAATGTGATGTTTATGCTTCTCATTTCTTCTCTTCTGCTACAAAGCTGAATAAGTTTTAAACATAAACTAGAGTCATTCTTTTGTCTCCAATTTCCTCTTTTTTTCTGAGATCTGACAGCTTCCTGTCTATGGATTTTCCCCTTCTGCCACTTCAATGTTTAAATTGATCATGTTGACAGAAAGAAAAGACAATGTAGAATAGACAGTAAAAAGCAACCCTCTCTCCAAACAGGTGACTCTGCCTTCTCTACCCAATTTCTTTGGGTTCTCCACAATGTAAAGGTCTTCCTTCAACCTTCTGTGGCGAATATACATCATTCCCCACTAAGAACACATTCAGATCATCTCTGTTTCTCTTCTTGAGGAAAAATAATCTGTACTTGTATTTTCTCCACAGTTCTAATCCATTATGTCAACAGAACAACTGGCAATAACACAGATTTTTTGCTACCAGGCAACACTCAATAGGTATGTATAAAACAGACTCAGAAAGATTTTCCAAAGGGTTTTAAATATTTTTGCTTTCACACTGATTTAGGCAGTGATTAAATTTCACAGCAAAAAATGCTGTACTTTAGAAGTTTAATATAATAACCACACAAGGACTTTGCCAGCACCATGAAAAAAAAAGTCCCATTACTTACTTTGGGTCCACGTGGCCCTCTGTATCCTGTTACCCCAGGTAATCCTTTTTGGCCCTACATATAAAAGGAAAGGTTTTGTGTATATTAATATGCAGGATATGCCTATGTGCTGCTTAACTTTTTTAAAGTCCTACTCTGAATTAGAAGTGTTAAACAGTATGTTTTTAAGCACTGGGTGTATTTCTTTATGTGTCCTAGACGGAAGAAAAACATTTATGTACTTATCTTTATTTCTGTTAATGCTGTCAAACCAGCATAAGGACTGTGGAGGGAGATTTATGTATCTTTTCAGTTCCTAGGATCTACAGGTCAGGGCTTTGTTCCTACAAACATGCATGACAGTAGTTCTTTTTTTAATTTGCTCCTCTTCTTGGTTTGATGCAAGTACTCACAAGCATAAATCTACACTTTTGAGCACAGCCCCAGTGTGAATGGCTGCTTGCATAGCCATGATTGTGTTGTGTTGTAGAGCAGCAAATGTCCCACTTCCCAGGAACGTGGGGAGTTTATGGAGGTTCTTTTGGTCCTTTCCCTCTCTTCATACACCTGTATAGCAGCTGTTTGCTTGATCAAAGCCCAAGGTCCAACATGTTCTACTGGTTCCCTAAGTTGAGGCTGCAAGGAGCTGGCAATGCCAACTTCACCTTTTCATTTGTGTACTTGAGGAAATCAGACTTGAGGGTGCAGAGGACTCTGTAGCAATATAGGGCTCTGTAACACAGTTTTTGTTTAAAGAAAACATGGGTTACAAACAATCTAATGTTCCAAATCACTCAGCTGTAGCTATGGTAGGTGTGATCTTGAAGAAGTACAAGTTGTTCAGGAAAGTTGCGGATGCCCCATTCTTGGAAATGTTCAAGGCCAGTTTGGATGAGGCTTTTGAGCAACCTGGTCTAGTGGAAGGTGCCCGTGGCAGGGAGTTGGGATTAGCTGATCTTTAAGGACTCTTCCAACCTGAACAATTCCATTATTCTGTGATAAAACTTGCAATAAAAATTGACAACAAAATCACACTAAATTTTTATATTAAAAAGAGCACCCTAGAAGGATTAGGGTTAATTTAAAACTGTAGATTGGAATACAGTTGCCAGTGATATGCAAAATTTATATTGTATTAAATAAGTAAAGTATTAGTGAAGAGCCACAAAGGGATTCAATAGCAAAGTAACCAAATTTGCCAAGATGCCTGAAACATGATTTGCTAATGACAAAAACTGAAGGACACTAAAGCAAGGGCAGTATCTCCTTTCTGCATCAAGACAGTCTTCCCTTCAGAACATGAGCTAAAGTACACATGGGGTGTTCTCTCCTGAAAGCTTGTACGGAGGGTGCTGAACACAGGATTCTGCTGCAGCTGGTGGTTTCTTACAGAAAGATAGGTATATCTTATGCCATCCTTGCAAAAATTACATCACAGGATTGTACTTGCAAAGTTGAGCACTGTTAAATATGATGACAAATTAACACCTTTTGTCCTTTGAACAGCTGAGCTCCAGGAGGTCCAACTAACAGCGGTGACCCAGGTGGCCCAGGCAGTCCAATGTCGCCCTGTGGAAGCCAAAGCAACAGCAGAGATGTTCCATGCAGCATTTCAGTGACACTGAGCTTGTTTTCCTGTTGTACCATAGCACTACATATTTCTGTACTCACTGAAAATGTATTAATTACCTGCAGATAAAGGTTTGCACTGAGATCTGTAAGCCTCTTTACCATCTGCCCAGATGAGTAAGGTTGGCAATCTAATCTCCTGTTCTCCTGACTCATTAAAAATGATGTTACAGCTAAGGAAATAAATGAGAATGCCTGGCTCCTGCTCCAAACCTGCTGTCAGATAGTAGTTACAGGACTGTCAAATCTCTTATGTGTACATACAGTCTCTCATGTTCTAGACCAAAGCCTTTGAGCACAAGACTTTGTGAATGTGAAATGAAATTATTGATTTGTTGTGGAAAGTTGTGTATGTTAGACACTTGCACAAATTCTAAGAACTGATTGGACCAATTCATAGAAGAAATATCAAATATTCCACATTGGTTCTATATATCCTGAATATGCTAATATAGGTGGACACTGGTAAAGAACTATTATTATGTGCTTCTTGCACCCTTTCCTTGACATCTGTTCTGCACTTAGCAAGAGATGAGATTCAGGGACTGATCTGGTCCAGCCCCTGTCACTAAGTAATCACAAATACTGTTGTGATAATCTAGGCAGTGTCTGTTCAGAATGTATGTAAATGCTAACTAACACTGAGAGTTGCTTTTCAAAATCTTCAGAATGTGCTTGATTCCTGAATGCAGCTCACTGGAATTCTTTCTGCTCAGAATTAATTGATTCAGTAACTTGTTCTGTTCTAAAATGATTAGCAGGACACAAAGCCACAAATGAATAGGTTCCAGAGAACTCAACAAGACTCTAGTATTCTTCTAACTCTATAGCAAGAATATATTTAATATCATTTGTTTTCTTACCGGCTCCCCCTTTTGTCCATCCACTCCAATCCCTGGATTTCCCTAATTGATAAAGAATGTACACAGTTTCAGCATGATCAGAAAATATTAGCATTAGAGTTTAATCAAGTAACTCTTTTAAAAAACTTGGTAACAAATAAACAAAAGGAACATTTTAAATACTTGTATAAATTATTATTTCACTAACAGCTTCAGAAGTTATTTCCTACCTGTTCACCTGGCAAACCAGGGTAACCTGGAACACCCTTTAAAAGAGAATGAAGACAAGTCAATATGTCTGATTTAGAGACAGGTTTTGAAAATTATTTCCTCTTGCTCCAAGGACCTAGAGGCATAATTTTCTCTTGGGGTGTACCTATTCCAAAGTGCAATTTACTTCACTTGCTTTGGCTGACCTCTGGTTTCCCCCTTTCCTGTCTCCCACAGGTGGTCTTGGGAAAAGGGGTTAAGGAGAGAGCACTAGGAGCATTTCTCCATGACCACAGACTGCCAGGATGAAATATGTTCACGCAGACATGGGAAGGAACAGCATATTCCTCAACTTCCAAACTCATAAGGTAAAGCAAAAATCTATCTTATTACCTGCCTCAAAAATTACTTTTAGGCTTTGATTCACATTAAGGCAAGTTCTAAAATGGGTAGACAAGAACGAATGCATATCCTAAGGCAGGGCTGTATAACTGTAGGGATCTTACAGGCAAGCCTGGATGGCCTGGGTATCCAGATGGGCCCGTTGTACCTCTTGAGCCCCTAGGTCCCTGGAAAAGATTGAAAAAGGTCTTTTTGTGAACACAGAAAGAACTTGCCCTTTCCTACACACACCCAGCCCCTCTAAACCACCTTGGACTCAGCCTACTGGCCACTGGATTCTACCCACAGCCTAAAGCTGACACCATGCCTGAAATCTCCCTGTGACTAGAGCAGCCCATTACCAGCTTCTGGGTAATACTGGACAGGGCACAGTTTTGTGTTATTAATGCATTGAGAGCTCACTTTGTCAGCAGTTGTGCTACGGTGCAGGGACTTGATACAATTCATCAGTGAATGCCTTTTTGAAGGGTATAACAAGAGGAACCCAAAGCCATCAAGAATGTGATTCAGCAACAAAATTAAACTCTCTTCTTTCATGTTCTTATGGCTGGAATATCATAGAGTGCTACTTATTCTTGGAAGACCCATCAGATATTGTAGAAGAAGATTTCACATCTTGAATTTCACAGAGAAAATATTCTGCAAATACCAGGGCAAGAGCTGCTCCACACACAGCTAATGCAGGTGAGGATGGTTCTACTCCCTTTCAGCCAACATGAACTAGCCATGGGAACAGACTATAAAGACTTGATGTTTCTCAGACTTTATTCTGGAATTTTGCTATTTAAGGCAGACAGAGAGAAACCCCAATATTTCTTACCATACTAAGGAGAAAAAATTGAAGGTCTTCAAGACAAAAAGCAGTTATAGAACCCATTAACTGTACTTACAGGCAGTCCAGGGGGTCCAGGATCACCTCTCTCTCCCTGTAATGACAATCATTTAGCAAATGAATCAGTTCAAGCTTTCTTGTAGGTATTTTCTAACTTTACAGATATTAAGACCATAAAGTAGCTGTTAGAGTTGTATATGTGTTTTTAATTTTTTTTCCCACTAAGTTTATAACTAGTGAGGAGTAATGGAACAATTACATTAACCATACATATTTCCCTAGAAATAGATGATTTTTTTCACAATCAAATACTTACCGGAAGTCCTTTTCCAAA
Source organism: Agelaius tricolor (assembly GCF_023055355.1). NCBI lineage: Eukaryota > Metazoa > Chordata > Aves > Passeriformes > Icteridae > Agelaius > Agelaius tricolor. Next base: position 10,752,516 of record NW_027269272.1, read on the forward strand.
ATGTAAAATATACCCTGAATTTCCTTTTTCTCCTTTTTGCCCAGGAATTCCCTTTAAAGAAAAAGAGTCTTTTAAAACATGATCCACTTACTGATATCCTACATTTCCATGGAGAATGTATGATAACTTCTCAGGCTGTGACTTTCTGGTGCCCCTGTATCACAAGGTAATTCACTAGGATCATGACTGATCATTTTATCTAACAAAACCTTCTGTACAGGTGAGCAAACCAGGTTCCCACAGCTTCTGGACTCCTCCTCTGTTTAGGTGCTCCTTAGCCTTTGAGTCCTTCAATACTCTACAATCTTCACAAATCTTGCCCTTAGAATCAATATGCTTTCTTTTTCTTTCAGGGAGGCAGTGGTTTTAAGTACTAGCACTCTGCCTTCCATGAAAGTTTATTGTGTGATTCAGAAGAATTTGAAGTGATACTGCACACAGATAAAAAAATAAAAGTATGGACTGTATTAGATGCATAACATTCAAGATTTTGAATGTTGAACTGTTATTTCTGAAGTTTTTCCATTTGAAATCCAAATACAGTGGATATAATTTAACTAAGTTAACCACTTGAATACTGAGTTCAATAAATTGGGACACTGTCAACCACTTTAAAACTGTACTGGTACAGTGTTCATATCATCATAAACTGTCTGTCCAAATCCTGCAGTCAGAATGAAACAGGGAAGGTATTTCTCCCTGGAATGGTACAATAAAAGGAAGAATTACAGCTGTCTACAGCTGGATATAGCTACAGTAGATTGGATACAGATTACAGGTGTAAACAACAGCTGCTAGGGAACACATTAAACAAATCAAAAGTTGTTTTTATCTTTAGTTATTTTATATGTGGTCTCTTGTATAATAAAACATTTTTGTTAGATTCAGTTTGTTATCTTCTATATGACTTAGGCAAGGCCTTATAGATAGAAATTACTTTATTTTCCAACAAGGTCAATGAAGTAAAGCCAATGTATAGGTGTATGGTGTTAAATACAATGGTACAGGACAATGTTATAAATAAGAATTAGATTAAAATGTTGGCTGTAATGTACAGTCAAGTTAGCACCTGGTGCAAGAAATAAATTTAAAAACAGGCAATCTGCATAGAGAGGTTGGAAGAGCATTCTTGCACACAAGCAATATGGTTACTGTGTGTTGTTTTTCTGGCTAGCCAAATGAATTTGCCCTGGAATTTTAGTATGCAATCCAAGGCTACATGCCTATTATGTCTCCTGTTCTTGTAGGTTGCAAATACTTTTCTAGGCCTTCCAAAGAGTATGCTCCCAAAATTGGTAGGATTTTATGCTGTCCCATGTTCCATTTTTCTTTTATGCCACTTGTCTAATTACAAAAAGTAAAACTCTATTTTGAAGACCATAGTACGTAAGAAAATACAGGTGAAATTAGAGTTTTAGCAGAAGTAACAAGTTATTTGCAGAGGTATTACAAATGAGGTTATTACTAAGTTTATAATGTTGTGTCTTTCATAGCATGAAACTGTATTTTATTCTAATTGTTATTATCTTTGATAACATCATTACACTCTTGCACCCTCTCCACATTTTTCAAATCGCTGAATTCAGCATTTTATTTAGCTCTTACTAAACACATTTGATTTTTCATGTAAAGTGCAGTTGTTTTTATTGTGTTACTTAAAAAATTTCAGGGAAGCTGTTAGATCAACTAATCAGCTCTTATTCATTCAGAACTAAAACTTGTTTTTGCAATAAATCAAAGACTGGTGACTAGAACTGTTCAGCAAAATTTCTTTGGAGCTACAGTAATTTATTTCCCTTAATGACAAGAATCTTTTTATCTTAAGTAGTTGAGTACTTAACACAGCTACTTAAACAATTTTAAAGTGCCTTCCATTTTACCAGAAAAAGTAAACAAATATTAAAGTACTAATTTCAAACATTTTAACTGTGGAACAATCTCTGCAAATATAGATACATATCCAGGCAAGACTAGGAGTGCACAGAGCACATATGTGTAAAAAAGTGGTATCAAATCTTAGAGTGAAATTAGGACTTAATCTTGTTGAACCTTCCACTTATTTCTAAGTCATCTCATGCATGTCCCAACCAGTAATGCTTTTAAGAAATTTCAAGTACTAATGAATGGTAAGGTGGTTTCAAACTACTCCTTTTCAGCTGGAGTGGCAATTCTGGGGAAACAAGACAGAATTTAACTCTCAAGGCAGCCATATGTACTTCAAGGATATAGAAGCTTATTTCACTTTCAAGCTTCACCTGTTAAGGCAGTGCCTTACTCCCATTAACCTGAGTAAGAATTCCTGGCAATTCCCTGTGCAGCACTGTAAAGCTGATGCCACAGTGTAAGAGTGATTTGAAGAGCTGTTAGCTTGGAGGGGAAATGCAGGTGCACAGTGGGAATGCCTTTCACATACATAAGGACCTCTTGGTCCCATATAACCATTTTCTCCTGGGAATCCTGGGTCTCCCCTCGAGCCATTGCAGCCGTCCAAACCAGGCTTTCCTCGGGGTCCTTCCCTTCCTGGGAGGCCCTGAAAGACAGTTTAATATTGATGAGAAATACACCATGATTAATGGGAAATTACTTTTTAAATTAACAGAACAGTTCAGAAATAAATATATCTCAGATGTGAATGAGATGACCTCTGATGACCTCTCACAGTGGTGCTGGTTTCATATTCTTTTGCATTAGAAATGTCTTCTATTCTGAATAGATTTTTTGTAGGGTAGAACAAATGAACAATAAACAAAATTGTTTATTTTTCTTTTAATTCTGTTAATAAACTTCTCTTTATACCCTTAAAAGTTTTGAGCCTGTTTTGCCCTCCTCCTAATCCATATCTCACAGCAGAAAATGAGTAAATAATTCTACTGGGTGCACTGGCAATTTGGCCAGCACTAGACCCACTACAGCTATAAAGCTGAAAATACCCACAAACCCCCCCCCCCCAAAAAAAAACAAAAAAGAAAAAAATAATAATTTCAAGCAGTCTCATGCTTTTTAATTGTTAGGATAAAACAAGTAAAAAGAGGACATAGCTTGACCCAAGCACACAGAAATTACAGAGATTGTAGTTTTTCTAACCTAGTAATAACTAACCAGTGTCCAGATAAGGATTAGTTCTACTAAAAATTAGGACTTGGGCAATAAAACAATGAGATTTTCTTGGAATTATCTTCCTGTTGGAGAAAAAAAAAATTGCACAGAATTAAAGATTTTCGTAATGACAAAATATTAATTTTGACGCAAAATTTTTCTTTGGGGGAGAAATCTGAAAGATCATTAAGAGAGTATCCTGGTCATTTACCTGAAACACTTTTGTCAATTCTACCTTCTTCTTGTCTGTAAATGCTTCAGTCTAATTTGTGGACACTGTTTTCAAATGAATATTCTTTGCAAAAAAAATATACATTTCTTGGGAACACTTCCTCTTTTTGTGCCAAATTTTGAGCTTGTGACCTCTGCACTACCCAGACATTTTGGCAACAGTCCCACTGTCAAATGTGGACAGCTGACAAACAGATGCTACAACACCCACTCAGATTTTGGTTCTGTTTTTACTTTCAAAATTCAACATTTTAACTTTGATCCACATGATACTGGTAGCATCACAGGAATTCAGTTCTAGCAGAGTATTTTGAAAAATGCATTATCTAAGATACTATTTCACCAATTTTCACGTTGAAAAAGACATTAATAAAAATACATTATCACATGCTTATAAAGACATATTTAGGACCCACTTTGCTTATTCAGTTTTAATTTTAACCTATTCAGGTTAAAATTACTGGACTCAGTGGTTGAGTTTCTTCCTGCAAAAGGACTACAGGCAAAAATCAGAATGTTTGAACAAAAACCAGTGCATTGTTTGAGATATTCTCAGAGATGTTAAGAATGAACCAAGCAAACTACAGTGTATTATAGAACCTGAGAGAAGAAATACTCTGCTTTTAAGCCTAGTGGTAGTTTCTGCCTTCACTGCCCCACTCCTGCATGAAAATTCTATACTTACCTCTTTGGGATTTGGTGGTGCTTGTTATCAATAGGAAACACAGCTGAAGTTAACCTAATTATTTTATGTTTTTTTCAAAACATGTAACTCTCTGAGAGAAATGTTAGAGGACTTGCTATGAATTTATGGGATCTGTAATTTTTATAAAGAAATATTTGTTTGATACGTACAGGAACACCATCTAAACCTGGAAATCCTGGGACTCCAGTTGGGCCCTAAAAACAGGTGATATGAAAAAACAAAGTCGATGATGGTCATCACTTAAAAAGAATGAAAAACAAGAATATGTGCTACTATATAGCAAGAAACAAAAAATCAGTCTTGTTTAAAATATGAATCAAAAGCCAAATTTTCAGAAATTAAGTATCTGAAAAAAACTTCTACAGACCTAGCAGAAGAGTAGTGCCAACAGTTACCCATGTAACAGGTGGAACAAACACCTAATACTCAATAGCTATTCATCCTCCAAAGATTATAAAATGACAGAACAGGAAGTTACCTGTAACTTATAAAATATTTCTGTACGTAATTTCACAATCCTACTCCTGTTTTGATAAAATTTTTGTTACAGCATTTACATTTTTGTTACAGCATTTACATTTCAGGTGTGCTAGATACTGACATTAGTGACCTCACTCTGAGATCAGTTAAATTAGACTATTAAAACTAATATGAATACCAAGGGCCAGGGATTGTACAGATATGAAAGATATGAATCTGAACTGCAATTTATACTCTCTAAGTGGTAATAAAATTCTGTTTAGTGCAGCATTTTTAAAAGCACCATACTGCTCCCTCCAGCTCCACATTTCTACACATTCTTTGAGATTAAGGAGGATGATGTGGTATGTGACAATCAGAGTCTGTCCACCATATTTTACATCTTCTGACAATTCTAATTCTGCAATCTACAGCAAAAAAAAAAAAATCTCCTGAAATATTTTTTATTTTTTCAAGAATTAATTATCTGTAATTAACTTCTGTGAGAATTTTGTGTGAGCAAGAGTATAGTTTGGCAAGTGCTTTTTTGGTCATTCAGTTTCTGTTTCACTTATCAGCATTTAACATTACACACTGTATATACCTAAAAGAGCTGTCTGTGGTGTTTCCTACCTTATCACCTTTTTCTCCAGCTGGCCCAGGCTTCCCATTCTCACCTCTCTGTCCTTTCTCCCCTGGCAGACCAGCTGGTCCTGTAGATCCCAAGGACCCAATCGGACCTTGAGCTCCCAGCTCACCAGGCTGACCCTGAAAAGAGTCCAAAGAAGTGAATGAATACTGCTGCAAACCCCACAGCAATTCAGAGATGACCCTGTGCATAAAACAAGGCTTACAATGTACAAATATTCATGATTCAAAACAGCTGCTGGACAGCCTGCAAAACTGTCTCATGAATAAGCTGCTGTAGGACCTTCAAATTTAACAACTTGCTGAAGGTGATCATTTCTTTTCACCTTCATCAGGTCTCCAAGACCACCTCTCTGAGATGCTTGGGATAACCTCCAAGTCTTCCTGGCTCCAGCAATTTAAGTATCACCTTTTGCAAGCCTAGGACTTCAATGAGCATTGTGATTTCCCACCAGAAAAATGAGGAGTCCTTTTAGACAAAGGGACTTTGTACACAGTTAGAACAATCTAGCAAGTTCCCTCTTTCGAGTCATGATATGCCAATTAAGTTTTTCTAGCTCACATTTTTCATAATCACTCTCATATCTTAGTGCCTCATATTAAACTTGTGAAGTTCCTGGAGGAAAAAAAAATAGCTTACATATAATATATGTAGCTAATATATAATAGCTAACATATTTACAGAAAGTATCCATTTTAATAGATTGTGTTAAAATGGTTTGGGAGGTTGAAGAATGTAATTTATCTATAAATGGCTCTAAATTGAGCATTTGCACCTTCACTACCATACAATCTCCATAGATTTCTATTAATTTTTCCAAGGTAATATACATTCTCCTAAAGCAAAATTGTTTCCCATGCCAACTGGACTTTTCAGTCTATAACACTGGTGTGCAGTTGTTTCAGATGTGTTGCAGTTTTTGTTCTGTGCTGCTCAACAACTATGCAATCATAGATTCAAAGTGCTGAATGAAGCAAGCTTTCTAATCAGGCTTCACATGTGAGCTGTCTACACTTCCACCCTACAAAAATCTATGTATTTGCAGGTCTTTATTTTGCTTACATATCTTTTTCATTTTATATCATTATCCTTGTTTACCTATAAGTTGTTCTGTTTCCAAACTGAAGACTGTTTTGCTTTCAAGACTTCATCCACTAATTATACTAAATTATTAGGACTATAATTAATTCTATTAGTTACACAGTATGTATAATCAATCAATAACTTATTATAGTATAGAATTTATGATTATAATTAATTATAATCCTGTATTTTAAAAGAGAGGAAAAGGGGACCCCACACATTCCTGAGAAAACCATATGGCATTAGGACCACTTGAGGGCAGTAAAAGATATTTCAGTATTCACAGAAATAACAGACTATATCTTTACTTTTATGAATGGATTGAAGGAAGAAAAAAAAGATGGAAACGAAAGACGATTGTAAGAAGATATGTAGCTTGAGGAAGCAAAATAACTGAATGCTTTCTTCTCAGTGTAAGCATTTCAGCAGGCTGAATCTGTCTGGACAAATCTTGTGAATTGCAGCCAGGGCCTTAAGCTTCTTTTACTTTTTATTTATTTTGTCATTGTCTTTAAAATCAGTGTGATTTGACAGTGAAAAGAAGTGAAAAAATATATGGTATGCCTCATTCAATCAAATCAACAAAATAACAGAGAAGTTAATTTAATACATGTTTGAACAGGAACATATGATAGGTTCCTTCCCCAGTGGAAGTAGGGCTGGATGACCAGTGGCCCTTAAACTATGAACAGGAACTTAGTCCAGAGGCTGGGAAAAGAAGTCCTACACTTAGAAATAAGGACCACCTGAAAAAAAGAATCCTCATATGAGTCATGTTCCATTTATCTTTACTTGCTCCTCTCACTTCAACCTTGATCCTGCTTCCAGAGAAGTCACTGCCAAAAATTCCAGGGCAGACTTAGCATGTTGTCTTCTCTAACAGTTACAATTTTTGTGATACCAGAATTTCAGCAGTGTAAAATATTGTGCAAATTAAGTGCTACTGGTATTAAAAGCTGATGATTCTGCATCCTTGTTGATGATTCTGCATCCTTGTTAACAGTGAATGGACTGTTGGGATTCTGGGTGTTGAGTGTTTGCTTGCATGAGCAGTTGCAGCCTGTCTACTCACAGAGCCCTGCTCATTCTATGTTAGAATGAATTAATTAATTGAAGTACTTCTAAGGTAGCTATTATGCCCTTTAAATACTTGATTAAAAAATAATTGGACAACCATTTTAATTAAAGCATCATTTTGAGTACAAGGGAAATGAATCAGACAAATAATATAATAAAATACAAGTCTTCAAACCATTAACTTTACTGGAAGCGGCATGGCTTTTTATTTCTCTAAACTATTACCTTGCAAAATGCAGCATTCATCAACAGGAAAAGAAAAGCATAAGATGTTTTGCACTAATTTTTGCATTTGTCTTTTTGTGCATTTTGTTGACAACAGATTTCTGCACCAACTTCAGTATTTTTAATTAATAGTGTATATGCTCTGAATTCAAGAGTTGAAAGAGAAAATTTTCAAAATATGTTATATCCTTTGGACAGTTAAGAAACATGATTTTTATTGCACTCAAAAAAAAGCTGAGACACTGTAGGCATTCTATGGTAGTTATTATAATTAAAAAATAAACACTTCTAGGACATGTAGTCCTTTAGGTTGGTAAAATGTCTTCATTTGCTGCTACACTGTGAATTTAATTGACTTCATGGTCTTCAGTAGAAGGTAGTGAAGTCATAGAACAGAGTCACTGAATTCAGAATTCACAATGGGTTTGGCAGCTGATACAACTTTAGCATGCCATGTGAAGCTGATGGATTCTCTCTCTTTCTTTCAGCTCAAAGACTGATAATGACTGGAGCTTTGTTAAGACCAAACTGATACCATGCCATAACATCTATTATCACATCTATTATTTGTGCCCATCCAATGTGACTACCACAGCATTACAGTCTCAGGACAGCTGTAAAAATAAAGAGGATGAAGGTAGTCATGCTCATGTGGAAATGACAAATTAGCTCAGATAAAATGAACAGAATATTATGCCTGCTCTGCCATCTGATGCCAATAAATTCCTCTAGGTTTTCAGTGCCTTGTTAATTGTCTAGGTCAGGAGCTACCATGCCAAGACTATGGTCTGTTATTTTAGCATATCCTGGGCTTGACCTGCAGTAAGAAATTGACTTTAAGCAAAACAAGGCTATATTTTTTTTAATTAACTATGCTTCCTAAGACTAAGACTGCAAGTACTTCAGAATCATGCAACAACACATTTAATGCTGCTTGGAAAAGGCAGTGGCCAAGGTTAACTGGATTTTTTTTTTTTTTTTTATGCATGAGACTGAAGAGCATCTGATTTTGAGAATGTGTTGAGCACTTAGCTGTCTCAAGCACAATGTTTTAAAGGAGTCTTAATTGGAAATAAAAAAAGTCATGCTTCTCAAGTGAATTGTCTTGCTTCTCGTTATCAAAAAAGTCAAAAGAAGCCCAGTTATCACCTTCAGTGAGGACAGTACCCTGTGTTACAGGCTATGGAGATGTACCAGTGATTTGTGACATGCACTTACCTTCTGTTCATAAGAGCAAAAGTGAAAATGCCCAGCAATTCCACATAGATTGTAGGCAAATAATACAGCAGCCCTTTCCACTGTGCATTGGGCTCTGGCTTGTAACCAGTCATTTTCATTTCACAGGAGCAGGACAGAGCAAGAAGGAAAGGAAAGCAGTCTGTGGGCAAGAGAGGAGTGCTCACAAAGGCTTTTGGAGAAATGTTTTATTTTGTAATTTGCTTAGTGAGGTGGGGGCATCTGCTGCTCCTCTAAGCTCTGGCCATGTCCTCTCCCCTTTTGGAAGAGCTGGCCAATTACACAGCAAAGCCACAGCTTCCAGGGTTTGGAGGGGTGTCCATTCTGGGAAGATTCTACTCCTCACTGTGTAAGACTAGAACCAAACTAATTTTCACTGTAAAGTCAAGGCTCAAAAAAACCCAGAACAAACCCTCTTCTAAATATAAATCTGATTAAGATGAGATGAATCTGAGAAATCACACAATTTGGCATTAAATACAGTCTATTGTCTTTAATAGATTAAATTAGATAAATTTTTTTCACAGATTTTTAGCTAAGTAAATGCAATAATAATACTTAGATCTTGAGAATAATAGAATTTCATAGAATGGTTTGCGATAGAAGGGATCTTAAAGATCAAGTAGTTCCAAACCCCCTGTTATGGTTGGGATGACTTTCCACTAGACCAGGTCATTCAAAACCTGGCCTTGAACACTTCCAAGAATGAGGCATCCACAATTTCCCTGGGCAGCCTGTGTCAGGGTCTCACCACCCTCACAGTGCAGAATTTCTTCCTCATATCTAATCTAAATTGTCTTTCAGCTTGAAGCCACTACCCCTTGTTCTGTTACTACAGGCCCTTGTAAATACTCTTTCTTGTAAAGAAGATATGAACTGTGCTCTAAGTTATTGGAAAATTTGGCAACTTATCATATTTGGCAACTTTATTATATTTTTCAATGATATAATATGCTATAAGAACAAAACCCCTGGTTTAGTAAATAGTTTAGTATTTACAGTGATACTTCACAGAAGCATGAGAAATCACAGTGAAATGCTGAAAACATCATTCACAATGTATACTCTAGGTTTGTGTTTTCAACCTGTGGGACTATGAAAAGAAAAACTATCCAGTAAGCCAGTGGGTGTCACTATTGTGTTAAACAAACTCAACGAAACATAATTTAGCACTGAAACTCTCAACTACTAATGGCTGAAAGGTACAAATAGAGAGCTACAAATAGAGCATAGATATTATAGAAATAGACACAAATAATTAACATCAGCTTAGCTAATAAAATTGAGTTTTGCTCTGTAGTATTCTATCGAAGTCACTGTTGACAATTTTTGGTTGATTCAAATCTGTAAAAAAGAATTGGTTTGTAGAGTTTTATCTTGCTTGATGTAGAAAAGCTTGGCAATCTGCAGCAACTGAGAAAAAATACCATTTTCAGTATGGTAGGGTAGAGGAACCAAAAGTATTAAGAAAAGAAAGATGCTCAAGAACAAAAGGAGGTATAATTAACAAGGTCAAAACTTCTGAAAATTTGAAAAATGTCTAATATGAAAAATGCTAATTTACAGATGCTGTAGCTGGGCATCCTGTATGATGAACAACCTCAAAGAGACCTTGCAGTGATTGGTGTGATTCTCCTTACAGACTGGAGTGGTTCTGTTCCTATTCCACATTCTGGTAAGCAGGATCCCTTCCCTACCAGTTCAATCCTAACTTCTGTAGGCAGAATTCTGCCTATTCCTCGGCCCAGTTAGACAAAAAAAAAGTGTGGTCTGCTTCAGATATAGATTTAGGGGTCTCATTTCTCTTGGTCTGTTTTATAGAAAAACATAATATCTTTTCAGTGAATGTAAGTGAAACATGTAACTGGTCTCAGGAATCTTCTGCTTTAAAACTGCTTTAAAACTTACAGCTAATGTACTGGGAAATAATGATCAACAAGTAGGAGGCAAATAATGGGAGAAATCTAGATTTCCTCAGATGCTAGTGACTATCTCTGATAGTGCATTTGAGACCAAGCAGAAGCATTTTACATATTTATTTCCTGAGTGTGCAACTTGAAAATTCAAATACAACTGCTGGATATTCCATGTGAATGACAGACTGCCACTGAATATCGACATGCAAAAGAAGTGTGTTTTAATAAATGTCTCTTACTTCCCAAAAGAGACAGAATTTGCACCATTTTCTGAGTTAGTGCTTTTTAAATATGTTTACACTGTGCTGTAAATTGAACTCCAATAACCCATGGAACCCACTAAGCAAATTTGGCAACTCACAAAATCTACTGAGATGTAACAAGAGAAGCAGTGCCAGAATACTGACTTACTCCCAGGTAACTTTGCTCATTCTTACCCCAAGGCAGTGCATTCTTGCCCTGCAGTGACTGATACCAGCTGACTTCCTGACTTACCTGTGACACCCAAGTGACTCAGCATCTCTTGTGAATGCTTACTCCTTACATCTGAAGTGTCAGAAAGTGTAAAACCCTCCTCTTAGATTTCTGTTTGCTGCATTCTCCCCTACACTAGGATAAAAAATCAACCTCTTGCTTCATCTGCAAAAGAACGAGCATTGGTCCTGCTGAGTTATATCTATTATTCACTTTGATCCAGGCATTTCACATGACGCCAGATCAGGTTGGCTCATGAATAGATGCTTGCTTCCCAAATCTACTTAACTAAAAACAAAGCCAAGGGAATTGAATAGGATCAAACTCTGGTTTGATCAGCACAGGGGTCAGCACAGGACAGGTTTACAATCGGTCAGTGCTAACTGCAAACTTTTTTTTAGCTATCTAAATTCTATTAGAGCAGCCAGCATTTTTGGAAGTTGGTGATACAACACTGCAGGAGTTTTCCAGGAAACAACTTTCCAATGTAAAAAAAGATGATGAAATGGTGGAAAGGTTTTACTATGTCTTTAATGAAAATTGAAATCACAGACTTCATGTGATTCCTTTTACCAAAAAGGAAGAGGGGAAAAAGAATTTAAGAAGTCAGGTAGAACACTTACTGCCATATATACTTTCACTAATGATGTTTTGCCTCATTTAGCCGTTCTACAGTTCTGAAATGTCCAGGTATAATAGCACACAGTGTGGACAAAGAGACTTAGCAGCACATTTTAATGGATCCTATGGAAGAGAGAGTTGTCCTTTTGAGTTGTGACATAAGATTAAAAGATAAACAGTATTTTGAGAGACTAACTCCAACAAGACTGCAGTCCCAAGCGAACAGAAGTAGAAATTTCATTGTGATGTGAACAATTGTAATGACATACAACCAGCAGTAATGATTAAAATGTTTTTTCAGTGATTTCTTTCTAATGAATAGGAGTACAAATCTATTTCTTGCACAAAGTTATGGTTGAGAGAATTAAAAATGACAGGTACACAAGCTCTTCTAAAACCCAATAGAGCAACTGATACATAGCTATAATGGTTTTATTTAAATGAAAGTTCAGCTATTTGCTTTTACTTTTCTGTCAACTTGCCCACTATCAATACATTCAAATGTGGCCATGGCAGTTTTATTTTCTTATTCCCATGATCTGCTGTTTTCTAGCTAAACCTTAATTATCATTATCTTTCCACTTACAATAAAGAAGGCTTTTGATGTTGAAATTTAAAATATTTTCAAATGTGTGGAGGGATAGAATGCAAGAAAATAGTGCAGAAGGCAGTCTCACACCTGAGGAGTTGCAGCTGTACTAATTACCAAAGATTAAGAACAGGCCTGCCCTTAACAGGCCACAGCTGTGTCCAATAAGAAGATGAGTGCTACAAAAGAGTGGGTGAGCTGGGTGAGGAGAGAGTTGGAGTTTGTTGGTTGTGCTGTGAAGAAGAAGGAGTCAGTGCTGTGAGGAGCTGCATGTGAGAAATCACTGAGAAGGTATGGAACTTTTGAAATAAGTTGGCAACACAAATGGGCAAATAGAAGGCTTACTAACAAAAGTTCTGAATATTTAGGCTTGTGTACTGTACCATGGCAGAGGCTTTTAATGACCATTTATTTTTTACAATTTCAAGACAGGACTGAGGAAGATGCAAAACTCTGAGGAACCAGCCTCAGAGTAGGATTCAGACAGAAAAGCAGATGTTTTGCATTCTAGAAAGCTAATGATAAGATAAACTAATCTTTTATTTTGTAACGGGTAGTCTCCACAAAAGACTGGAGAGCAAAGTTAGTGTGTCAGAGTGTAAAAGCAGAATACAGCAAAGTTTAAAAACCAGAAGAATTGCAGTATGAAGGAAAATATTAAATAATCCTAGAGAAAATTATTAATTACCATACATTAGGATAGAAAATATGGGCAGTAATCTATGTGAGGCAGTGTTTAGTAAAGCCATGTTTCATGTAGGGTCTGAAGAGTAGTTCTCTTTCTAGTATATTGATTAATATAAATGACTGCATGAAATATAGATTAATATTACATTGGAGATACTTTATCCATTGTCCTTTAGGGTACGTGTACATGCTTATTTCAGAGCTTTTTCAGAAAATGGTACAATTCTCAGACTTACAGTTGCATAACAACATTGAATTAATTTTGAAATGTTTATTACACTTCTATTTTGCACTTAAGTCTAGTTCCTTGAAATTGTTTAGAAAACTAACTGCAAATGCATGAATCATGGTCAAGTTTACATGTGATGAGGACAGCCTAGGAAAGAGCTAGAACAACTGCAGGAGATCTTTATTATTTATTGACTGATTATGAGCATGTAATTCAGAACTTCCAGGCAACTGCGTGCAAGCCCAAATCAGGGAAATTCCTCCTCGTTTGAGAGTTAGTTGTCTTTAAATGGCACTTCAGATCAGGTTTTTGGTATCCAAAACAGTCTGTTCAGTAGCACTGAGAGACACTGCAGAGGTACCAGTCAAAATACTTTTCCTGGGATGCCCTTTTGTTAGCACAGTGTTACAGAGATATACGCGTCCTAGGCCTCTATTATGAAAATCCTACAGCATGGGGGACTTTCACAGAGACATAATCCTGGAGGATTAGGATAGGATCCAAGGACACCAGGGCAGTGATCATGACACAGCAAAGCGTGCAGCTAACTGCAGAAGCACAGGAAGAAAAAGGTGTGTCTTGCTGTTCTGGCAGCTCAGGTTGTACACAAAGAAATGGGGCATAGGGCTCTTCCGAAATTGATACACCATATTCAACCTTCCTAAACTTAAACTTACACATAGTACTTTGGTAGAAAGATTTTTCATCACTGACAATTTTTTAGTTGACCACCAATCAGTACATATATATATATACACACACAAATTTTGTATATACCTAAGTTTTTTTTTTCCTCACACAATGTTTAAATTATTGGCTAGAGAGGTATTCTGAGAAAGAAAAGCCAAGATAAACTAGTCATCACTGGACATATTTCAATTAGCAACATATACAGTTACTTATTTTAGCATGCAATGTGAAAATGTCTTAGAGCTGTTTTATAGTTATTCATAAGACAAAATTCAAGGTTTTTTTAAAGTTGGTATCTTAAGTGAGTATGATAAAAAGTCTGCAAACACTTTTGGAGTCACCCAACCCAAATAATAACTAACTTCTCATAAAACTAGAGAATGGCATGGACATTCTCTTTCAACCAGCCTCTTAGTAGAAGACAAGAATAGGTTTCTATACTTCACTTGTATTAGGAATTACATCTGTCTAATTCCTAGACTGATTTCAAAGAATCCTTAATACAAGAAAGGTACCATGATTAGTACAAATCCAAAACAGAATTAGAAACAGAATTCTTTACAATCTTAGGTTTCTTCAGTGACAGCTGTTCTTGATACCAGTGACAGAATTATACAGTTTGTCAGATGTGTTTATGTCTGAATATTGAGTTATTGATTTATCAACCATGTTGATTTTCAGGAACAGCAATGTGCACAAAATGAACAGTATTTGCAAGAGTAAATATAATTATCTCTATTCACAACTTACCCTTGATCCTTTTTCTGGAAAGCACCGACAAACTGAACAATCCTGTCCCCCACATGGATCAATATATGCATATCCTCCCTAAAAATGAAAAGGTTATGGATTTGTCAATGCACAACAGACAACAATTACATCATCAAATATTGTCAGCTGGACATGTTAGCTAATTAGGTGATTTTCAAGGCAAAAGATCTCTTATCAACATAAACCTGCTGGCGAGGTAGAAGCAATAAGTAAAAGCTTATTACTTGTTGCTGTAGAAGGTGGAAGACCTTAACTACAAGTTATGTATAAATATAACTAAATATAACTTAGGAAACCACCTGCATCTGAAATAGATTTTAACAGAACCAGAATTTAATTTGCAATAATGTACAATTTGTAATCCATCACATTATTTTAGGAGATTGTTCAACTACAATGAAATGATAAAAGACAAAACAAGGTGAAGGCGCAAGACATTTACTCAGAGATAAAACCTTGAATTTAATTCTTGTCTATTAAATGAAAATAAGTATATGCATGGTGTAATTATGCATTGCCTACTATTAATTTACTTCCTGTATTAAAAAAATCTGTTATTTTAATAGCAAAGAAATGACTGCTTTTTCATCAAATTGCAATGAGAAAAATTATTCAAGGGGAAATGAAAACACAACAAAATGTAAGTTCAGTAGATCTTGTGTGTGGTAAATGAACATCATTTCACTGTTCTTTTCTATTTCTCAAAGCGTAATAATAAACATACTTCATATGCACTTATAAACTAAGTTGGAATGTCTCCTAAATAGCATTTTTGAGTAAAACTGTGTAAATTATCAAAGATATTTTAAAAAGAATTTTAACAAGGAGGTAAAATATTGAAGAATAATGTAGATAAACAAGTAAGTGGTGATAAAACAAATATTTCCCCAGTGTGGATTTTCATTATTATCAAGGTCAAGATTGTTTTGTTACTGGTTTTAAGACCCAACAGAACACTATAGGCTCATACTTCAATGTTTCAATGAGAAAACTCTGACAAATATTAGATAAGGAGGAAAAATTCTGTTCTTTCTATCTAGACTATTTTTAGAATATCTGGAATTCCCAAACCTCAGAACAAGAGGTTATGATGGTCTCTCTCACACACTACTTGTCTATCACACACTGCATTTCCCATGAAATTACTAATCTACTCTGCACTAGTTTCTCACATAGTTGTTAGAATCTTGCCTCTCCTGGAATGTCAATAGAATACAAGCTTCCAATAACAGAACTATTATCCTTTCTTCTGGTTGAACAGTTATTTTTTAAAAATATTTCCATCTTCAACAGCTCAAATGAAAAGGGATGAGTTTGGGGATAAAAAAAATAAACTCTACAAAAAAAGAGCTTGTAAATATTTGAAAGAATACAAAGAGGATGGACTTGAAAGAAGGCAAGGGCATTGCAAAAATAAGGGTAATGTGAAGGCCAGTACAGACAGGATAATAAAGTAGATATTGAAACTATATTATATGTGAAAATTTGGCTTCAGAGAGATGGGACTGTACACAGAAGCCAGTTTAAGATCTAGGTTAACATAGAGAGCAGAATGGAAAACTAGAATTGACATGTGCCATAATGAAGACCCATTAAAGAGACTTCATGAGGAAGGAGATAGACTCGGTGAACAAGGGAGGGTTTTCTACATCCAGCTTTCCAAATGCACCCCAAGAAGCCAGAATTAGAATCTAGGAAAATCCAGAGCATAAGATTGCAAATTAGATAAGCTGAGTAGCAGAAAGGAGAGACAGAACTGCAGAAATACAGAAAGGAATATTACAGTTTTCCCACAGAACTATTGGTCATTTTGGTGCATGTGGTGCTACTTGTTTAAACTCTATCGTTCTATCCCTCACCTGCCTAAAGTAACTATCAATGTCACTTACCCCATCAATTCCTTGAGTTGAAAAAACAATCAGCAGCCACCTGATTTAAAAGAAGAAAACTGAGTTAAAACTACCCTCACAACTTCAAACCTTTACAAAAATTTAGCCTGTAGAAAGTGAGAAGTGATCAAGTGTACACATGATTCAATCCTGTTTGGGGTGACTATATAGTGTTCTTGTAAGGCGTGCACACCATCAAGAAATGGCCTCCCATGCTGTAAATATTTGTCTTTTTGGACTTGTGAGACTGAGGACAAACAGGCATGGACAAGACTATGTGAAAGTCATTATAACTCCCCCTTGTAACCTATTTCAAATCCCACTATTACAAAGGCCCAAAGGGGACCCTCTCCAGACAGGTTTCTCTATGGACACCATGAGGTGAAGACTGAGTAGAGATGGGAATGATCTGCATCTACCCTGAAATCACTTAGTTGGTGCTGTTTGCTTTTGGTCAGAGAAAGAGGGCAAGAGAAAGTAGAGAGGAAAGCCACATTCAGAATAACAACATGATTCTAGAGCAGCTGCTAGGGAAGCCCAGCTCCATGCCAACCATTGCTAGTGATGGCTTGTAAAGTTTACAAAAAAATACTAAAATAAAAAGTTGGCCCAAAATTTCTGCAGCAATACAGAAAGTAAGCATTCTTTTAAATTATTATTAATGCTAATATTATTTTTACTAAGAACTAAGGTGTCTACTTTTCATAGTTATATGAAAAGATAAATTAGGTACAGCCATAGCATACAGACTGCTGTGTACTATTCTACAGGATACAGTGAAGCCTATTTCAAAATTACTTCAACTTTGCAAATATCTAGGTGTTTCTTATTACTGTTAAATTAATAGCTAAGAATATATCTCAGTGAATCTGGTTAAAAAATGTAGTGATCTGTAAAACTCACCAGGCAGCTGTGATAAGCCACTTAATCCGTTCAAATGAATCCTTTGTTAATGCCATTCCTGCTGATTGAGGATTTGTATATGCAGCACTTCTTTTTCTTTAAATGGCAGGTCTTCTCTTTCCTTCTGTTTGTGGATGGTCTATAAATGCTGTTCCATACTGGTGTTGTTTTCCCCTCTGAACCTGTTTCTTTTAAAATATACATCCAATGTATGCATGAATAATTACTGGAAAACCAAAAATAAGTCTTAACCATTTGTATGTGCTACACTGCACAGCTTTGTGTTGGCACTACATTATATTCTTCCTATTCAGGCCACATTTTATTTTATCAGCAATCCAGTTATTTCAAGGGGACTATGATGAAACTGCAGATTCACATAAAAAGCAGTACAAGATTTCAGCCTAGTAAAGATAGTCCTCATTCTGTGTTTAAAATAATGAACAAAGAGAATCTTGCATCATTATTTCTTAGAAAGTTTTCATAGCCACCATTTCAGTTAAAGGCACTAATACAAAAGATGCAATACCCATGTATAGTAAAAAACCTAATGAAATTTAAAAAAAAAACTCAAGAAAGCACTTGTTATAGTTTTAAGACCAAACTGAGCAGCAGCATCTTTTGCAAACTGGGCTGGACAGTCTGTGCTAGCATCTGAGCAAAGGAAGAGCACTCTAAATGCAGAATAAAACATATGCATGTCAGCTAAGAATTCTACCCATATGCATGGACAGATGACAAACATTGGACATCACCTAGAGTTTTTTTAGCTTTTTTTTTTTTAGACCATTTTTTCTACAGCTTTTGCTAGGATATAGGAAGCTGGAAGTTCAGTGTGCAGGATTGCAAAGTGGCCTCCACAGTCCCACACAGTCAAATTTTGCATACATAAATTGCATACATAATACATAATTTGCATACATAGTGCATCCCTGACCTCTGACTTAGGTCCAACAGTTTTATTTGCTGTTCCAACCTTTTTGGAAACTTGAGCTTCACAAATCCAGAGACAGGGCCAGGTCATGTGCAAACTCCCTTATGCCCCAAATAAAAAAGAAGCTGCAATCCTTTGTAATAAGGCATGTCTGGCAAATGAGTCACACTGAGGGTTATTTCAAACTGAGGGTTTAAGGGCTGGGCTTCTCCCAGGTTAGCACAGATTATCAGAGGCTTCTGCTTTTTAGCACTCTAATCTTCCAAATGTGGGAAACTATTTTGAGGAAACTGAACCCTGACTAGAGTGAATTGACAGGGGTTTGCTTCCTTTGGAGAAGTTTCCTGAGTAGGCAAAGACACTCAGTTCCTGAGCAGGGAGCAAGGATGTGAAGTGCAGCAAACTGGCTGCTCTCTGATAGCTGTTCAGGCAGCAGCCATGTGTTTGTTAAACACGTGAGGGTACAGTTCCTGAAACATTACTGTTTTGCTTTCTGTTATTTGATAGTGTGGCACCTTTCTAACCAGAATTAATCTATAAATAATATTGACTTCTGTGTGTATCAGTATATCCTAATCCCTCAGTACTAAGGGGAGTCTTTGGAAGCTGCTGTGCCCTGACTGATGAATAAATAGCCTAAAGGCAGCCAGTCCAAGCTGCAAGATCACTCTTTATATGTATTGTACAGTACTCCATTCATCTGTCAAATTCTTAGTCTTGCTGTGCCCCAGTTCCCCATCTGTAAGAAAAGAAAAAAATAACATCCCTAATAGAAAAAATAATATTCTGACCGCATTCCTACCTCACTGATTTTTTACATTAGTAATATAAACAATATAAGCAAAATTGTGAGGCAATAAAATATTGTTGGGACTGATTGCCTCAAATGGAAAATTCAAGTCATAAAGTGTTGAGAATTTTCAGAAATGTGTTCCTTTTGCTAACTATCCATCTCATTATTTAATTATCCAAATAGCTTCTGAAAATTAAGAAGAAAATGAAAAAGAAAATTATATTTGGTACATTTGCTTTGTATTAGCAGTGAAACTTTTATTTTCAAATTAAAATCCATTTTGATCCAACCCATTGACACAGTTTGAAGTAATACTTAATGCATGAGTGGAAGACTTGCAACCCTCTGCTTGTTATTTTGTCATGGCTATCTAAACCCCATAATTTTCCGAACAAGTTGAATTGTTCAGTAGCTAATACAATAACAGAAAGAATACAAGGTTTTGTTTAGATTGATGTGTCAAATTGATCTCATTTTTTGTTTTTGAAGCAATCACAACAGTTACCTCAATAAAATATCCCCAGGATAGCACACTCACTGCCACCAAAGGAATAGATTTCACATGACATCACCAAACCTCACCTCAGAAAGCAGAAGGAGAAAAGCTGGCAGTATAACATAATCTAGATGTTTGTTTCTAGACAGTAATCAAGAAACAAGACAACTTCATTCTCAGTAACTCTGCTAAAGAACAGGGGACATGAGCCATAGTTTGAGGCAGACACACAGCTACAGTTATTGAGGTAAAAAGAATTAGAGCAGTCCTAATTGTATTTTCATCACATCCAAAGGAAGCAACATCATGTGCAACAATACCACACAAGTTACAGAGTCAAGGATTCAGAAGCTGTGAAATAAAAAATCGGGGTTTGTGCTCAGTTTTAATGTCCTTTTATGCATATATTTAGGACAGTCATTTGAAGTCTGTGAACATATATGCTGTTTTCCATAGGACTTCTGCCTCATTTGTGATGGACATATTCAGTACTCTCTCCATTCTTTCCAATAAGTCCTGTATTTTCATTTACAGTGTTCTATAAAACTTTGCATTTTTTACTAAATTTGTACAACTTTAATGTTTCCCACAAAAATATTCCTGAAAATAATATTATCCTTTCTGTACCATAGACAACCAAGGAGACAAAACAAAAGTTAAAGTAATTAAGTATCAGTTACTGTAGAAAAAGACAAACTTTAGCATCTTTCAATTGCTTTCTAGAATTAAGGTTGATCTCCTGTGTTCGTGCTTTTGTTGGATTTTTGTAAAGTAGCTCTACAGGCACCTGCAGGTATACATTTTGGCACAACTGATGCTAAGCTGGACAGCTGTTTAGGCATACAAGATTGAGTTTGTAGCTCTTGGATAATATCATGGATTACAGCAGTATGAGCAACACTGTGCATCAAGGTTCCACAGGCTTTCTGTGGATGGACAGTGCCCATGATGGCAATGATGAGCAGCAGGGAGAACATCAGTGGCTGATCTTACCTGTGTAGCAGCTCAGTGCTCCTTTGGAGTCATGGACCTGTCCTAGAGACTCTCATAAAGGCATGTATGCTTCTATGTGACAATCTCAGAGTGCAACATTACTTGCTGTTTCTTAACTATAAACACACAAAACTCCCATTCAGCTGAGCCACTTAGCAGCCAGCTGCTCAAGGTCAGTGAAGGAGGTAGTTCTGCAAGTGAAGAGGATTCTTTTTAAATATTTTGCCTTATTGATACATCTCCCTTGTTAGCACTATCACACTTTTGCTTTGAACTTGCTGACTTTTTTTTTTTTTTTTTAAATTTCCACACAGGATTCTCATCATTTGAAAATTGACTCAGTATCTCTTTATTATAGCAGTGTTTCATTCACTCAGTACTCTGCATGAGTTCCTTCATTGCCCCTAATGGTGGTCTGCCTGCTTTTGTCTGTTTCTTCCAATAACTCATTGGCATAGTATTCAACAGTTTTTTTGAGTAGTCTTTACAGTGAGAGCCATGCCATTTTGCATTGAAATTGTCTTCATTTCAGAGGACTAATCACTCTCTTCCACTGTAGTCTCACTTGCACTGACCTCATTGTCTCATAGATAGCTTATGCACCTTTTGTTTTCACTTTTTTGTAAATAAGTGTCTACTACCTTCTTTCTAACACCAGAACTTCTCATGTTAAATTCCAGCAGTGGATACTATTTCTTCTACATGGTCACCATCAATCTGGCCTGGAACCAGGGGAATTCTTTCCTTTTCTCTCCATACCTTGCTGTCTATACCAGCATGCTCTCACAGATATTGGGTATTTTAGAGTCAAGTTGTTTTACCATAGTCCTATGTACAAGATCTTTGGTACTGAAGATAATGCTCACCTCATCCTGAAGCATGTTCTTACTGGCACTACCAAACTTTTTGGAGAAGTCGCTTCTGCTAACCAGCTTTCACAGCAGTTTTCATAAGAGGTTGAGTATGGTCTACTGAGCAGAGATTCAGCTTTACTCTTGTGCCTGTCAGAGAAGCTGTTTTACAAAGCTCTGTGCCTAGCTTTCTGCTCACAAAAGCCTTTAGCTTTGTATTTCATTAATACTCCTAAATTTATATACATCTATTATATAGTTGCTTTTGCTGTATCACTTTTAGTGCAAATAAAACCTGTAACATGGGATTTCCTGTATTAGCATCCATGAACACTACAGACAAGATAAGGCTGCTGTGGCCAGCATGCTTTCTAAGTTTGCACCTTCTCAATACAGCATTCTATTTGGTGAAAGGTTACCTTGAGCATGCAGCACTTCTGTCAATAACATAAATGTGACAAACGTTACGCATTGCCGACACTTTACAAATCACAATTCCGTTCGCAAAAGCTTTTTATCATATTAACAGGAAACCCTGGGGAGAAACATTTCTCGCCGCTTTCCATTTATGCGGTGGGGCAGCATTTTGTCCCCTCTGGGAATTTCCTCTGTCTCATAAAGAAAACACTCGGGGGAGCGGAAAGCGCTGCGGAAGGAACTCCGGTCCGTGCCCCGAAGCGCCCCGGCAGCGGCGGGATGGCGCTGGGAGCCCCGGCTGCTGCTGCCGCTTTCCCGGTACCGCCTCGCTGTCGGCCGCTCTCACCGTGCCCTCCTCCCCGCCGGGACCCAGAGCCGACCCCGCTCCGGGGGAGCGCAGCCCGCGCCTCGTTCGGGGGTGCCGGGGGCTGGCCCCGGCCCCGCTCCCGCCGCGGTTCGGGGGGTTCCGCCACCTGCGCCCTCACGGCGGCGCGGGCGGGGGACAGAGCCAGCCGGCAACCCGGGACACCTCCCGCTGTCCCGGGACGGGGCCGCTCCTCAGCGCGCTGCCCAGCCCCGTCCCGAGGAGAGCCAGGTGCCCCCGTCCGCGGCGCTCACCTCAGCTCTCAGGCGGGAAAGCCCCCGACGCCTCGCTCACTCCATGCCCGCTGAGGACGGACGGACGGACGGGCAGGCGGCGGCTGCCAGCGCTGCCCAAGGCACGCGGGGGGAGATGAGGGGGTGGACGAGAGGGGTGGCCGGGGCGGGGCCGCGACCCGGGAGCGCCGAGGCGGGTGCGGAGGAACCCTCAGGCCAAAACCACGGGAGGGCAGGAGGGGGGCAGAGTGGAAGCGCCCCGGGACGCCGCGCAGGCAGCGCCGAGGGGGGGATGGCCGGCGGGGGCTGCCCCGGCCGCCTGGCGCCGGTGCTGCTGCTCGCCCTGCTCTGGCCGGGCCGCGCCGCGGCGGAGGTGAGTGAGCGCCGGGACGGGACGGCGGCGCCGGGTCCCGCGGAGGCTGCGGCGGGCCCTGGGACACAGCGGGCTCGGCCCCGCGCTCCCCGCTGCCACCGCGCTGCGTTGGCCGCTGGTGGGGAAAGAAAGGTGAATGCGGGTGTTTCAAATGATGTACCGCGTATGCACGGCCGCGCAGGGCGAGAGGAGGCGAGGTGAAGTGAGGTGAGGCGCATCTCGCCCAGCTGCGGGGCACCGCTACCAGGACACCTCTGCCGGGCGGGGATGAGGACGGGAGAGAAGGCCGTGCACGGGGCACCGCGTCCCCGCTGGCCTCTGGAGCTCCCCGCCCTTCCAGCTGAGGGGACGGCACGGGGTGGGATGGGGGCTCCTTCCCGTCCCCAGCCCGGGAAGCGGCCGCGGAGGCCCGGCCTGCGGGCACGGGGGATCCCGTGAGGGAGTGGGCGGCCAGGACGGAGCCCCGAGGGAGAGGATGGCCCCGAGGCAAACACCTCCGGATCGGCATTTACTGTCTGGACCACCTGTGCCTCCTTCATGACAAAATCATTTAACAGACTTGTCTTTCACGCTTAATGACAAGTGTCCATCACCGTTTGGTCAGTAAGTTCTCCTAGATCATATTGTAGTCTTTTCTGTGCCTTTCTCCAGTGTCTGGTTATACATTTGGATTGTACATTCCCGGCTGGGAGAAGAGCAGGCAGCTGTGAGGGGACACGGCTCGGTGTAGTTCTCAATACTTCTGGCAGTTACCAAATAGAAAACTGCCGGTTTCGGTGAATTTCTAGCAGACATCAAACACATGAAACTGACAGTTTTAAAATTTCTGATAAACCTAAAGCACGTGAAACTGACAGTTTTATTAAATTTCAGGTTCTTTCTCCCGTAATAGTCAACAATCTTAATTTTTTCTTGTATTAGTAGGTATGACTAAAGCTCTAACACCGTACATGGAAATCTTTACTGCCGCTCAAAATATTTTGAAGTTCACCTTTAGAAGGAAGAAATGTGATCTTGTACTTTGCTGTTGCTAAAGCAGAGCCACATTCTACTACAATTATCCGAAGTAGTCTAATTAGTAATAATGTTTCTTCTAAACTCCTGCAGGTTTTTCACTCACCCATTCTGGGTAGAGTGTCTGGAAACAGCATAAGCTCCTCATCCAATATGTTGGGTTTTTTCATGGCACTCTAACTCCAGTGGCAGTCAAGTTCAGTCATTTAACAAAGATTTAATTGTTTTATTTGTAATGGAATTAAAATACCTCTTAGTTCTTATGTAGAACAGAGTTAACAGATCTATTTGAAAAGTATGTTTTCTGCAGAGTTGTTTCAGGCTCCATCCAGATCTGGATGTGGAAGATGTGGAGAATTAACAGCTCAAGACCTGTCTCTCTCTTCTGCTCAGTTTGCTGGTTTTTGTTCCTTTATCCTCTTCCTCTGCTGATACCTGCCATCCATTGCCTTTGTTGCTCTGAAGAGGTGGATCTCATCATGTGGGCTTCTGGATGGCTTTTAGCAAGCACAGGCTGTGTTCCAGGAATGCCCCCCCTCTCCCACAACACACACACACTTTTTCTAAGCCTCTCTTCTGGCAGTTTTATCTAAACTCCTAATTAAATATTAGTGGCTATTGTAATTGACATGAGGTAATTGATGAATAAATCATTGCATCTTGGATAAACTGTTCATTGCAAAGAAATAGTTAGTATAGTTAATGTTCTAAAATCATGCTACACTTTCATATGAAAATAAATTGATGTTTGACCAGCAAGCAATACTTCTGCTAATTGCATCAATTTAAAAATGTTTCAACATAGAAAATTTTAGGTGTAGTTTATTCCTGAAGACAGGAAAGAAAATTAGTCATTTGTGACTGCTGCTGTTTATACAGCAAATTTTAGTTTTGCTGCTTTTCACAGAGTCCAGACTTCTCTGCCCTTAGGAGCCTGAACTTTCTGGCACCTGCTAGGGAGTATTATTGTCTGCATTCTTGGCCACTGGCATGCTCTAATCACATCTTCTGAAAACTCAGCAGAAGTAGCATCTTCCCATGTCAAAGGCCTTTCAGCTTCTTTGATCAGCTTCTTTCTTCTTCCTTGACTTCAAAGAGTGGTGTTATAATTATTTGGATTTTTCTGCTGTTTATTTATATATTTTAGAATCATCATCATCAATATGTTTTCACAGGGTACAAGATTCTTCCTATTCTTCATCTTTTTTTTCTTTCAGAAAAAAATGGATTTGCTTTTTCATTGCTTCATTTTGTCTAACAGCACCTGGAAGTGATAGTGTCTTGGTGTAAATGTACAATTCAATTAATTCCCTTCAGAGTGTCCTGTCTTTTGATATCATTTATGTACTTCTCTTATATCTTCAAATTAAGTACTAATCTAAAATATTCCCTGAAATCTTGATGTTTCAAATGACATGTTGTTTCAGTTTTTCCTAATAGGAAAAATACCTTGGTCAAGTTTATTATTACTCAATCGATATTGTGGCATTGATCATTTCTATGATGCCATCATGTTAGTATTTTTTCAGAACAAGATAGAGAGAGTTTCTATTTCAGCAAGATTACTTGCTTGCAAGTTAGCTGCACCTCGTCTTACTACCACTTTTTCATTTGTATTGTAAATACTGCTGCAATGTTTGTTAGCTCACAGGATTAAATTAGGTGCACCTTGTAATGTTCTTGCCTCCATCATGACATTTCATTTTTTTTGTCATGTGCTGGTGGCAAAGGAGGGGACATAACAACCTTGGTGACTGTAAGACTTGGGAAGATCTGTTTTGCATCCTCTTCCTCGCTAATATTGTCTGTGACTAATGCAAGTGTTCATATTTCACAATTAATTTAATTTCTTACAAATGTTAGAATTTGCATGCAAGTACTTAAAATGCATCTTCTTTGCTTCCTAATAGCAGTATTTTTTTCCCTAGTTATATGTAACCTATATTGCTGTCACAAGTAGATCTTAATACATGGCTCTGGAAGGGAAAAATGATGTTCTACTTCGGCCCATGGCCATCTCCGAGGCTGGTGGGAATGGCATGCAGGCTTTTTTTGACCAGGAATCAAAGCTTTGGAGGCACCAAGTGTCCTGGTGAGAATGTTCCTTGTCTGATAGCCTTTGGAAGCACCCAGGTTCTTTGTTGCACAAGCAGCTGAGAAGGGAAATGTGCACCTGAATATACAAGAGAGTTCACAGAGCACGTTAGAAAAACAAGTCCTTTGTGAAGTGCCCTCTTTGATTGGGTTAATGTGATCCCAGCTCCAAAGTCAAGGAGGGTGTTAGTCTGAGAATTGGGTCCAACTTCTGCTAGACTTTTCTGCTCCTGGTTGCCTCTACTTTTTTTGTAATTCAGCCATCACCTCCACAGAGAAACAGCCCAGTGTCACAGCACTGCAGAGCAAGGCTTTTTCTACCAGGCCAAGAGAGGCAGCATAGATTAGCAGAGTTACCCTAGTGTTTGTGCATCAAAATTGATGGATTTCTGCTCTTTTGCAGCATGTTGCTCTGATGGCCAAGAAATGTGAAGTGTTCCTGTGTGTGTGCTGCATCTTACAACTGAAAGATGAACCTGCTTAGATGCCCTTAGTAAACACCTGTAAAAATTGAACTGTTGACACTTGATGCCTTTTCTAGAAAACCTACAAGACAAATACACATTTAAGCAAAAGTCTATAATTCAAGTTATTTTGCTGGCTGAATAACTCCATTAAAATTCTTAGAGTAGGCAGGTTCTTTCTTCACTGCCTTGCATTTCATAGAGATAGAACCATTTTATTTATGATCTGTGCTAGCAGTCTCTTCTGCAATACCTAGAGCTGACTTGACATAACAGATCTTTGAAACAAAATACTTTGCTATTAAGTGTGACTAGTATGGGATGTCCGGTCATCTGTTTTACTGTCACATTCTCACCTTACTGCCTAACAAAGTAACACTAGAAGTATGTTGGCATGGATTACAGGAGCCTAGGAGGAAGGTGAAATCCAAAAAAAGACTTTTTCTTCAACTGTTTGCAGCCTCAGTCTCTCACAGTCACACTGAAAAAGCTCCATTTTGTCACATCTAATATATTTTTAGTTCCATTTTCATTATTTGTCTTACCCATTTTGGGTACAAGTCTCACAGGTTTACAGGTTTTCCATTTTGCCTGGCTTAGTGAAGCCATTTTAGCTAGGGCTTTGTGCTGCGTTTTTCCACAGGCTGTTTTGGAGGAAGCTGCAGGAAGAAGTGACCTTTAATTTTTTTTAATCTGTGAAATCACAGAGCCTTTCAAATAAGGAAAAACCAAAGCATGTGCAATAAGCCTTCTCTGAACAAGCTACTGTTGCTTTCATTGCTACTTGCATCACTAAACAGAAGATGCACACCAGGAATTTTATGAATATACAAATATACAGGCCTGAGGAGATGAAAATTTTAGTGAATATCATTCCCACACTCAACAGCTGGGAAGAAATACAAAATGTGTAAGTTAATGATAACCATATTTGGTAGATAAGCAAAAATTCAGTAGTTAAATGGTGTGTATTCTTTGTTATTAGATTGCTCTTTTAAGGTGATTGTTAGGAAGGAAGAACACGGATGAATAAGCTGATTAAACACCCTTAAGAGTTTGCCACACAAAACAAAATTGTGTGGCCTGAATTGCTTAGTCTTTTTTTCCTTGGGGAAAAGAAAATATTTATTTCTGTTGTCCCCATGTCCTCTTCAAGTTCAGGAGAAGAAACCAACCCCAGAGATGGAGTTTTTGGCTCCATCTTTGTAGATTTTACACATCTGAGTATATCAGGAACAGTTTGGTTCTGGTAGTCCTTATCACAGCAACTTCAACCCTAGTGAGATGATTTGTAGAGTAAGGTATTGGTCATTATAAACATAAATGTAAATATATTCTATGGTTTAGAAGGAAAAGCATCATTCTCTTTGTCTAAAGAGAGAGAAATTCTGTATCTTCTCTTTATAGACCAAAAGTAATTTACACACACACACACCCTCTCCAAAACAGGAGATTTGAGAGCCTCCATAGAGCTTTTCAGAACTGCACACAACATACCAGCTCTACTTGTATAGATACTAACTAATTTTATGCAATGTCTACAAAATAGGCCTTGGTGGCCATTGCTACAGAGTCACAAATCATTTGAGTTTGTGAAAACTCAGTGTGTTTGGTTTGTTCTGCATTAAAACTTTTTATCTGTTTTATCCTAAGGCAATGATGAAGACATGGGCAAAGTGAAGATTGCTAAGCCCTACTCTTCTCACACTTCCTCATTGATAATGAGCTGGAGAGAAGGGAGAAGCTCAGTAGAATTAATTGTGCTGTATCTGCTTGAAGAAGAGTATGGTTGGCACCATGGGAGTTGCATGTGGAACACACTCCCAAAGACACAGTGGTGTGTTTTCCTGTATTAACAACTATGTTACAGTGGTTTCTTGGAACTTTTGTACAAACAGGCTTATTCACAGAAAAAAAAAAAAAGATAGGCTGTACAGTAAGTATATCAACAAAAAAAAAAAAAAAAAAAGAAGCAAGAGATATTAGAAATTCTCTGAAAATTTTGTTTTCATCTGACTTATACTGTTTAACCTAAGGTTTATGTTACTGTTTTTTTACTGTGGTGAGTGTGGATACTTATGAGAGATTTGTCTAACACTACAAAACTCTTGTTATGCAAAGTTCTTAACCAACAGGGTTTTGCTATAAAAAGTAAGAGATTTTTTTCTAAGTGCTTTAAATCTCTGAAGTGAAAAAAGGGGTTCATACACCTGTTCCCCTTGGCATAACAGAAAGTTGTTTAAATGTTCACATACAGAAGGTTCTTCCATTTCTCTCTACATGACATTTAGCTTAGTTGGTTTGAAACACCATTATAGATATATCTTTATATTATGTGAATGAGAAAATCTCTCCTAAAAGAGCTCATACCAGTTTAAAATAAGGAGATTCTTACCAAGTTCAGATAAAAATGTATGTTGACATCATGTGACCATGACTCGTGTATCTGTAAATTAAACACAAAGTCCTGCTTATGTGAAGTGTTATGTTTTCCTATGACCACAAATGTTTAGGACTTCTCTCCTGCACCTCACACTGAAAGCAGCACATAACCAGTAATACAAGGCCTGTGTCACCAACGAGGCATTTTGATTCAATAGCTATTCCCTGAGCAGGGTTCCCATTACAGGTGCTTATTGGAGCTTATTCAACAGCTGCACTGCCTGCAGCAGAGCAGTTGTCTCCTGCTGTGTCTTTTAGATCCAGGCTCTCTGTGTTGGGTGCTATTAGTTAAGTTACAGGTGTATTTCTTTATAATGGAAGTCCAAATGAAATAATTTTCATCCTGTGCTAGGTATTCAACTGGTAAGCAAAATGCTGTGAATTGTGATAGCATACATGGCTGTTAACAGGAGTCTTCTAAGGTAGGAATGTCTGGCTGCCTTCCAGTTCACAAATGACTACACAATGTTTCAGGGTTTGGGAACTGACATATTTTCCTTCATCTCATCATCTCCTATTTCTGCTCTACGTTGTCTATACTTATTGAAGGCTTAATAATTTGGTTTTGTTGTACTGGTCCAGCAATCACTAAAAAAACACAAAGTTCTTCGTGGTCTTTGATAATTTTAATGAATTCATGTTTGATGCTTAGAATGCATGAAAAACTTTTAGTATACAGATTCTAATTGTGAGACTGGTATTTTGTTTTGACAGCAATGTTTTGGAGTGAGGGGACCTCATTCTCCAGGACCTTGCATGCTCCATGGTGATTTGCAGTTGTGCAACATGAGGAATATGCTGCCATGGTCACGTATGCACCTTGTCTAGCTAGAATTCCTGACTGTGCTAATCTAGATAAGTGTCTTAATACAGGTGCATCAGAAGAAAAAGATTTTCTTTATACAGCTTTTCTCACAGTGGGAAAAAAGCTTTTTTCTGTAAAGCTTTGCCCTCAGATCCTCTTGTGCAGGTTAGGATAAATTTTCAAAACTGTAACTGTATCCAAGCTAGAAACTCTAGCTACCACCATCATGTTCTTCAGAAAGTACAACATTTAACATGTGCAGCATACCTACCCCAACACAAATCTGCAGTGTGAATAAATGGTAGAGCAAAACTTTCCACCTCTTGTAATCACAATGTATTATTCCCACCTTTATTAGCTGCAATAGAAAACAGGTAGTAGAGAATGACTGAAATGGGCCTTTTGACGTTTTAAGCACTATATTAACATCAACTGTTGGAGCAGGGTTATTCTATGTGCTCAGTTGTGATTTATAGACACAGCTGGGATGTGTAAAGTGATTGCTCTGCACTGAGACAGCCCAGGAAGAATTCAAAAATCTCCATGTGTCAGCAGCTCTTGAAAATTCACCATCAAGACTTAAAGGAGCTGTCTCACTGATACACAATTTTTAATAAGTATTGGCATTTAAGAGAAATTACAGAAAACTTGAAATTAGCTTCCACTTAGGACCACTGTGATGATGTGCATATTTTCAGGCTGCTCAGGATATCATTAATGAGCAGAAAGATGGAAAAGTATAAAAAAGTGGCATCACAGAAAAATAGATATTATCCAGTAAGTCTTATTCCACATAGTGATAGAGTTCTAATTCAATAATTCCTTAAGTCAGGAGATCAAGACCTAATGGCAGAGTAGGTGAGATGCTAATAAGTATCAAGTTTAAATGAAAAATTAGTTATGCATTTTTAAAAATAAGTCTGATCAGCAGTTAGAACAACCAGTGAAGGAAAGCAACAGCTTCATCACCCACTTGAGAGACACCTGGGCTATTTTTACTGTCCACAGTAATTAATGGCTATCCTCTGCACTCCTTTTAATTCATTTTAAAATACCTCATGTTGCACAGTCATCTTTCATTTATGTTAACCAGGATTTACTTCGGGCATCAGCGGAGTTCACCCATGAAATTAAAGACCAGTCAGGCCAAAAGTGCAAACTTAAGCCCCACTTCAGCCACTTTACTATATTCCTACACATTAAAATTAATTTCATCTCAGCTTTCATCTCAATATCCTGTGTTCTCTTGGTCTGAAATATACTTAAAGGATATGGTGCTTGTTTCATGCAGCAACACATTTTGCTGCCTCTCTGTCCTGGATGCAGTATTTTCAATACAAATATGTATTTTGAAATTGTAGCTGAGCTACCCTGATCTTCTCTGAACCTGGAAAAACAAAGACTCTGTCAGTTCTGTCATTGTATATATAATTCAAAAAATAGATCAGTGGAGAAATATGGGACCATCCTCACTTTGGCTCTGTTCCTCCGTACTCCACCTTCCTGCCTTTAAACCATTCCTGGTAGGACTGTGCTGCCCCACCAGTGTGAGTGGCAGCGCTCAGAGCCTGTGCTAGGGACAGAATAGGAAGACTGGCATTGCTTGCTCTTCTCCTTACATTAACACTTTGTCACATCCTTTGGCATATTTGTGTTTGAAAACATCTCTAAATACACTCTCTGACATTCTGCAAGTAACCAGTGCTACTGGCAAGGTGCTGAGAACTGTGTAAGATTCTCTCCAAATTAAGTTGCCACCACTGCAGTGGCTGGAGTAGCAGAGCCATGCTCCATCTACATTAACCTTTGCATGGGTGACACTATAATCTGTAATATGTTATTTCTTTCTTCTTTCTGTGTCACTTCTTTGAGGAATTATGTGAAGGAGAGGACTGGAATACTTTCTAAGCAGTTGGTTAAGTTACTCTCTGAATCAGGAACAGGAAGAGGTCAGAGCCCCATAGAATCCAACCCCATAGTGTAGGAAGGGCAATTCAGTGTTATGGATAAGGATGCACCCACTGAACCAAACATTAACCAGTGCAGTAAATGTGCCTCAGCATGTACCACTGGAATCATGTATCTGTTTAATATAACACTGTAACTATCACTAAAAACACTTTGGAGAAGAGCTCCTCTGTAAATTACTCCAAGTGCTGTGGGGTTTTAATTTTGGTTCATTGGTGAATTGATTTGATATTCATATAATGATCAGGCTGTATCCTTTAACCTAGATTTTAGATCAAAAATATTCTTCATCTAAATATTTGAAAGAAATGTAAATTATTATAATGAAAATCATGAAACCAAAAAACATGCAGTAAACCTGTGGCTTTGGTTAATACAATTATTTATATAGATGTTATTGTTATTTGAATAAACTGTTAATACCTAATATTCAGTTTCCTTATCTTATAACCTGGAAACATCATATTGGGTTTGTATGATCCTTTGATAAAGAAGCTGCAGGCATCTTGGAAGGATGTGAAAGCATCCTGCAGTATAAGTGAGCAATGATTTTTTGGTTCAAAGCTCCTGTACAGAAGGCGTAATCTAATCTTACATAAAAAATCATATGCCAAAACATTTAGTATTATCCAGCTAACTGACTGTGTAATGTTAAATCATTGGTCTTTTCAGTTTAGTTTAGTGTGATATGTGTACACAAAAAGACCTAAATAGATCTGAAAGCTTCCTAATGGCAAATTAAACATACTCTAAGCATTCTGACTTCTTGAAGAGCAAAGGCTCTCTTTCTTTCAATAGTTTATTAACTTAGATTAATTGTATAGTGTCATAATTTTCTACATGTTCATGCATTTCTCTTCACATTGGATCATCTTTGATTATAAGATAAAAGGGTTTGTTCTGTATCTGTACACATCAAATCTTCTGCAGATTATACCTCTTATGGGAGAGTAGCTTCATTTTTGGATTTCTCTACATGTCCTGAAAACTGTGCTTTGCATACAGATGTTGGAAAGATATGCTTCTACTTTGCTTTCACAGGCAGGAATAAGGTACAACTCCATGAAGGTCTATAGAATTATAATAGTACTTATCTGTGTATACATCTTACCTTGAGCAACTGCCCTTTTTGTATTGCTTAGCAGACCTCTACCAATAATCAGTTTTGAAGAGAATGGTTTGGTATGCAAGGTACTGTCATTGAATAAGGAACAAGAAAATCAGTTCTATTATAAATGATTCCAAATTTATTTTGAGATATACATCACTTTATCCTCTTGTATTGATGCTTAAAGACTTAAAATATCTGTCATATAACTGACTTGATGAATTTAGATTATCCAGTGCCAGACTGACTGATCTCACCAAGAAGAAATCAGGATACTGTTTGTTGATTCTGCACTAGTTCTTATTCTTGTATTCCTGGTGATATAATCATATTGATTAATATAATAGTAAAGGTAGCATAGTTAGATGGTTTCTGTTTCACATGATACCTTTGTTTTCCAAATTTCTGATGCAGTACCACTTGAATTCTAGCTGTCAGATCACAGTAAGAGTGAGCCTTCTTTAAGTATGACAAAGAATTAACTGTTTAATGTTTGCATTTCTTTAGAAATCTAGCTTGAAATATCAAGTAGCCACCTATTGATCTGTCTATAAATCAAAGGCAGACACAATAATTTCTTGAGGATTTGCCTTTCAATATACAACTGATTTTAATTTCTGCCTTATTTTGTAAATTAATGTTTAAGTATCTGGAGGACTGCTCCCTGTAGCTGTTTTTAAACTGATGGATGGCATCATCTTCCCTAAGTTCGACCACCTAAAAGACAAGCAGCAACTGTAAGGAACTGTCAAGTGCATACAGAGCAGCAACTACTTGCAGCATTATTCCTCCGTCATAAAAGAAACATAAAAGTTACAAATTTGAAACACTGTGACTGTTGTAATGTGAGAAATTGTAGGGGGTAGTGAATTCTATCTGCAAGATCTCACTAATGCTCTTATTTGTCTCAACAGACAATACAGAGGAAAAATGAGCTCTTTGCCACTGTTGTAAATTGCCTCTTCACAAACATTTTTTTACAAGTTTTATTATTTGTGAAATAATTACTTACTAAAACCACTGAGATCTTACTTGCCTCTCTCCAAACAACTCAATGAGAAAAAGAATTGTATTATAACGTTTGTATTTTTGTTTTTCAGAACTGTGTATGCAAAGGTAAAAGTCCCTGCTTTTGTGATAGCACAAAAGGTAGTAAGGTAAGAACAGATACATTTTCCTTTTTGAATATTACCTTAAATACTCGGAAATTGTTGGTACATTACTTCAGTTGACACAGTGAGTGAATTTAGTGCATGATGGTATTTTGCCAATAGAGTCTACAGAGAATGATTACCTTACAAAGTTCTGTTAACTTTGGGGAAACTGTTTAACCAAGCCTTTTCAACTGAATTTTTTTCTGCATTATTATGTTTACAGCACTGTATGATGTTTGGACACCAGCAGAACAACTGCCCAAAAACACCAGGTCTCTTTCACTAACCCCTAACAAATGCCATTACCTTGGCAGCTGCTCTCCTGTTATAAATTTCATAATGCCATCAGGAGTCTCATGCTCAGTGCTTCCCTCTTTCCATCTCTGGACCCTGTCCACCCCCCTTTGCCAGTTCCTGAAGGAAAGCTGCACATACTGGCATTAAACAGATAAACTTCTTGTATATCAAGCAGGGCATGAGTTTCTGGGTCCTAATCACAAACACCTTGCCAACACTGAAGGAGCAGCAAATCCATCAGCAGTAACAGATCCACAGCTCTGCCTGTTGCCAATAGCAGCTTGGCAGAGGCTCTGAGTGGCTTTTAGAAAAACCTAAATTACACAAATGCCAAAAATTCTTTGGAACTCCTGCTCGCAGTTGGAAGAACAACTGATTCACAAATGAAAGGGGCATTATTGAAGAATTAGGTGAGCCATGAACACAGAAGTTGCCATACTTAACCTTATCAACAGATTTCAGACATCTATAAAGATCTAGGACCATCTAACTATGGTTAGTCCCACTGAT
The DNA here is from genome assembly GCF_023055355.1 of Agelaius tricolor. Taxonomy (NCBI): domain Eukaryota; kingdom Metazoa; phylum Chordata; class Aves; order Passeriformes; family Icteridae; genus Agelaius; species Agelaius tricolor. The sequence goes on from NW_027269272.1 coordinate 10,787,357, forward strand.
TGGTCCCATCTGCTTTTATGAAGTTGGAGAAAATTTATCTGGAAGTAAATATGCTCATTATTAAAATATATATCAATAAGTGGGAAAGGAGGATACTAATATTTTTAGTAAAATCTCCCTGTTTATTTTTCATATTACTAGTTGGTCTAACCTGACTTTGTCCTAAACAGTGAAATTGAAACCAGTTGAAAACCTAGAAAAAAATAAGCTGCCCACTAAAAGAGAAATATTGATAAAATGGACACCCAAAACTTGTCTTTATCAGTTCCATGGAAAATAACTGAACAATTTGTGGCTAAGAGTAAATAATTGTTTAGACTGATGAAGTTTTACATGCAGAAAATCAGGATAATGGCATTAATCAACATGTTTTGGTCATTATTCAGTGTTTAGAATTCTCCAACCTGAAAATCTTCAGATCTCGTTGATCTGCTAAGAAGAAAGTGTAGCTAAAATTGCCTTTTCTGTAGAGAGGGCAGTGAAGCTGTCAGGAGAGCTCTGGATTCAGCAGCACCGCATGGCTCTTGGCACGGGCAGGCAGGTGGAGTTGGGTTTTCCTGGGAGCTGGCACCGAACCCCCTCCAGCGGCTCATCCTGGGATAGCAGTCATCCTCCCACCTTGGGATGCTGCTACAGAACATACAATAGAAATAAACTTTTTTATAAAAAGCTGTGCCGATTTATTATATAGATCTCACACACTCTTTATAATGCAATTCTTATTTTATATGTGTCAAAGTATTATGGGATTACATTCTGTCTTGAGAGATACAAATATATATAATTACTATTTTTAAAATTTTTATTTCATTCAGAAGCTATTTAAAATCTGGTGAGTTTGTGGGATTTTGAGGAGTGAGAATTGGTGCAGGGAAAAGCCAGAATATTTTGGCTTTTCAGAGACATCTCTTGGCTTCTGTCTTGTACATCAAATAGAACAATCAAACTTTGTCGCAGCAAAATTTCACATGCTTTCTTTGTATAATTTTGTATAAAGCAATAGGAAAATTGGCTCTGAGAGAATTGATAATCCCATTCTGTCTCTCCCATGTCATGCTGTGATGTCTTGAACCAGCAGCTCTTCACTGATGTAAAAAGGAGCATGCTAAATTGCTGCTGTCTGAAGGGCTGAAACACCTTTTCCATGAGCTTCCAGGCTTGAAACATATCATTTAAACCAAATTAAGACTTGCATCTTCTATATTTAACTAAAAAACTGAAAATGCCCCTTTCACTCTAGCTTGGCCTTGTGTATTCTGTTTCCATACCTTCAATTTTGTTTCCTTTAGTTTATGTATTTGAAGTTGATTTCAAAAAAAAAAAAAAAAGTGAAAAAGTAATTTAAGATATTTGTCATGTAAAGAAAGGGGGTTTTAGCCTGTCTGAATGGTTTTGTTGCATTTGACTCCCACTGTTTTCTTCCTTGATTTTCATGAAGAGAAATTGATGGTTTGGAACTGATTTGGTTTACAGCAGAAACTGTAGGCACACAGTTTGTGGGGATTGGGTTGGGCTGTGGGAGCCTCATCCCCAATGGGCACAGCTGTGAGGAGCACTGACAGCAATGAGCCATGGAGTGCCCAGGGGCACTGACCAACCACCAAAGGGAGCAGAGGGCACACAGGTGCAGGGCATCAACAGGAGGGGATAAAAGGCTGGGCTATAGAACAAGGAGAGCTGACTCTTGCAGCTTTCTGAAGTGGTGTGGTGTTGCTCTGTATGGGTTGAGCTTTCTGAAGTTGTGTGATGATACTCTGTGTATTGTGGCTGTCTCAACTGCAACGTGTGCTGTGGCACATGCTGTGACAAGCAGCCATTCAGTCTCTCAATTTTTGTTGCTAACCATAATACAGAAATATTAATAAGGAATACATATCAGCTGCTTTCTTAAACTTTTAATGCTGTCAGCTAACTTCTGTACTCTACAAAATCCTGAGTAGTATCTTGTGCTCTGATAATTCAGCCATACTTACAAGCATGTGGTGCTGTGGGGCCAAGGCAGCCCAGAGATGGACCACAAAAACAGGTCAGTGTTGGCAAGGGCAGTGGATCTGCCACAGCAGCAGAAAGCCAAGGGGTACTGAAAGTAGTGAATACCTCAGAAATAAGCTATCAAAAGGAGAATTCATGGATATTTGAAGAGTTTAATTATTTTAATGTTTACAGGGTGAAAAAGGCTTTCCTGGTGTTCCAGGTCCACCTGGTCAAAGAGGCTTTCCTGGTCCAGAAGGGCCTCCAGGGCCACAGGGACCAAAGGTAGGTATGTATGTGAGACAGAGATACACACAGAGAAACTACTGTGCTTGACAGTCAAAGTTAGCTATGGCTGTGTAGACTGTTCTGTTTTACAAAACCAGACCAAAACCTGTCTTAGAGCTTCCCATTTGGTAGAGATGTTGTTTGGTCATCAGATGCAAGGGTCATTTTTACTGCATCAGAGTAGAGCTGATATGACCATGGGCTTTGTTGTCAGTTGTCCATTGGCCAGTGCTAAAGCAGCTGGACTAAACTGCCAGAGACAATGAACATAGGCCTAGACAGATTTTTGCAGCATACCTCAATTTTTGTCTTTGTATCAATTAACATCTTGACATTTGTTGCAGAAAAGAAAGTAAACAAGCTACTAATGAGGCAAATATGAAAAATAGATTTAAGAAAATTTGAAGGGAAACGTTTTTTAAGATACATCTTGGCCTGTTTAGGAAATACCTGGTTGCCTGCAGTATGGAATGGCTTTATTTATTTATATAGCTGACTTTGTGTGCACATATTGGTATTGATATTGGAAATATTGAGTGTCCTGTTGACATTTATGTGCTCTTTCTCAATTGAAATGTACCAAAAAACATGAGTTTCCATTTTTGATCTAGGGTTCTCCAGGGCTTACAGGCTTAGCTGGACCGAAAGGTATCCGAGTAAGTGTTTGTATTTTAAACAAACTTTCATGTATTAGATGTCATGGTAATTGCCAACTTGGTTCAATAATTTGTGAAAATAAAAGCAATATATTATGTCTGATTTCAAAGTATGGTTAAAATTTATGACACAGTGTATATACTAGTATTATTTATTTCTAGAACTCTTGCCCTTTTTTGCTGCACCTTACATCCAAGGTTGTTGCTGTATGTATTTAATATTTGGCTATGCAGTGAAAAATTTAGACTAGAATACCACAAAGAGTTGTTTGGGATTTTTCCTTGTGGGCAAAACCAGTGTGTGTTACCTGTGTGTAACCATTATGCTCGGTTCACAGTCAGAAGAGTTAAGGAAGTAATGATCTTTTAATAGAATCATACTTGCATTCATTCTTAATATGACTGTAATCAAAGAAAAATTGCCATATGAGCTTTTGTTTAATATTCATAATATTACTTCTCTGGTTTAATATCATTAGGGAGTCCCAGGAATACCTGGATTTTCAGGTCCTCCAGGCCTTCCCGTAAGTAGAAATGAAACTGATTTAACCATTTCTCTCTTACTTCAGTCTTTTGTGCACAATTACCCTCAGCTCAATGTGCTCACTCTAGTCTCAACATCAGCATTGTCTCTGTCAATTGGCCTAGAGATAAAAATCTTGGCATCAGCAATTCTTACTCATTGTAATGATTTAAGAACACATTGTAATCTGTCAAGTCTTGTGAAACATTGCTCCAACATAAACTCTTTCAGTGTTTCTGAAAGGCAATATGAATGTACAAAAACAAAGCTTGTGTCAATTTTCGTGCTTCTTTTAGGGTGAACCAGGAGCTGTTGGTCCTCCTGGGCCCCCAGGTGTTCCAGGATGCAATGGCACAAAGGTACAAACCAAGCTGAGTGTTCTGGAGATTGCGTTTGGCTGTGCAGGGGAATGGAGAAAAAGTGATCTAAATTTCCCCCAGTCTACAACTTTGATTTGTTTTGCTTTGTGACTTTATCAGCTAGAAAAACTTGTGTCATGGGACCAGAGAAAGGAAAAGTGCTACTTTTTTGTGCAAAATAAATACTTCAATAATACATTCTAATGGCCTTGGCTAAAAGATAAGAATAACATTTGATATTTTGACAGATAATACTTTTTTCATTAAATCCAGGAGACCTAATCACTTTTGTCCAATGTCTCCTTTTGTTGCAATGGGTTATAAAGAAGATAGTTAATCCATTTTATTTTGCCAGTATCTAGCTTGCAGTTGGCAATTCATAAATCCTGAAAGTAATTAAGTGAAAAGGCTCAATGTTAAGTAACAGATTTACCAGGTTTTCTTTGCTCTATGAGCATTCTGAAAGGAGTCAGAATAATCCCTATTACAGAAAATCACTGATTTCTAGTGAAACTGTGAACTAATCTGAACAGTCTAGGGTAGAAGTCAAGCTGCATAAAATGCAAGAAAAATCCTCTTCTAGAAAAATACAGTGGTCATGAACTCACAGTGCACTTAGTTGTGATAGCATAGAAAACTTCTGTGATCATTTGACAAAATCAGGCCAAATAATAAACCATAAAATGCATTAACAGTTACTCTTACTACTTTCAGGGTGACCAAGGATTTCCAGGTCCTCCAGGTCGAAGAGGTGCTCCAGGCCTTCCAGTAAGTGTGAAACTCATGATTGTGTGCATTCCCACCACACAAAGCCAGTCCCTGAAGGAGAATAAAGCCTCATGTTAGCTCATACTGACAACAGTTGAACTGTATAGGTATCCCCATTTTATTAGTATGAAAACTGTGTGATAAAGAGAACAAAGTTAAAAGTGATGCCTTATTGTCTACATGTTGGGCCTCAACTTCTTAGCTAGTGACTGCATGAAATTCATTGACTGGAGTTAGTTCTCATGGGATACTCATGAAAATTTACCCCTAAAAGTGTCCAAAATATATTTAATAGATTGCAGTTTCAGTTCATGCCTAAGTATCTTTGAGGAAATAATGGCTTAATTAAGTTGTTAAGAACCAGGAATCAAACCCAGAACTTCTCACTCCGAGTACACTGCTCTGATCCCAGGATTTGGGGTTTTTTTCACTGTAGAAATGTGTTTGAAAGAGAAACTTTTAAACAAATGGAAAAGAAATGCTGTCTTTTTAAGTTCTAGTGGCTTCAAATCTACTAATTTATAGATGTGATCTTTATTTTACCAGATTTGCTGATTTTGTTTATTCATTTATTAATTTCAGGTGTCAAAGCTGTTCTGCCTTCAGTTATAGAGTTGTACCTGTGAGATAGGGCATATTGTTTAAAAATAGTCATTCTTCTTAAATTGAAGTCTGGCCCAGTAAACATGAACCTGACTATGTACCTTCTTCATGAAAATAAATCACCTGAAGAGCACAAAGCTTAGATGCTGTTTAGAGTGTGTTATTTCAGCACTTTTATTTTTCTGTTTCAATATGATTGTTCTTCTTCCTAGGGAGTTGCTGGTATCAAAGGAGAGAAGGTCAGTTTTTTGCAAGATGTGACATGAAATATTTCTTGGTTATCAACAATTTGTGTGTATCTTTTTTAATAGTAGAACTATCCATAGTAGACAGTTTCCATCATTATGCACTTCTGATGTTGCTTATTTCCCTACAAACTGTATTAGAAGATTTGTTGCACTACAAATGTTCTGCAGCATAACTTTTTATGTTTCTTTTTATCTAATTGTCCAGGGGTACCCTGCAGAGGGATATAGCCAAGAGTATGGTGCAAAAGGTGATCCTGGATTACCAGGAATGCCTGGTCTCCAGGTAACTCAAAATAATAGATATGTATAAAAATATACAGTTATATGTATAAGCACTTTCTGTATAACATGAGTATATATTACAATTGTTTGGTATTTTACATGACTTAAGTGTATTATTTACTTAATATAGAAACAGTGTTTTTTACAATTGTGTCACTGATTTCTAAACCAAAATCAGTCAGTTTGCAGGCCAGTCAGATTGCAGTAAAACAGTACTTCAGGTAGGGAGGAAAACTGGTCACAGATCTATGAGTTTAGCCCTACGCATATGGAATAGAATAGTTCAGCTGGGAGGGACCTATAATGGCCATCAAGTCCAACTGCTAAAATTCCCATTGAAGACTGAACAGGATAGACCAGCTCAACTTCTAGAGTACTAACAAAGCAAAGACTGGTTCATATTTCAAGAATGAACATTTTCAGGGGAAGGCAGGGCTGACATTTCTTCTGACTATTGGAATAAACAGAGAGCATTAAATTAAAATAAATATTTTTATTTTCTATTTTCCATTTCTTTGAAAAAACTTTATAGGATTTATTGCATAGAATATTTGAAGGATTGAAAGCTTATTAGAGGCATTAATAGGACCATATGGATTATGAGTCCACATTTCTTAGAGGACCTGCTTACATCCTCACTTGAGTAGTTTAGTTTTAGAACAGATGTTTTCTCGTGTTTCAAAACATATGCCAAATAATGAAGCAGTGAGGAAGAATTATACTTCTGTGTTTCCCTGAGACAGGAGAAGGAAATTCAGAAGCAGAGCTGCTCCTCTGTTTCTCATTCACTTCATTGAATTTGGTGTTGTATTTTGCTCATAATCTTGCCATGAGATTGATTCCTGTTTCTTTTTTAATATGCAGGGTGCCCAGGGTGCTCAAGGATATCCTGGGGAACTTGGACCACAGGGCCCTCCAGGACCTTTAGTATGAATTTGTTTCACTTGTTACTTTGACCTGTGATTGTCCCTAAACCCTATGGAATTACACAGATACAAGTACTTGATTCTCCCAGACTTATTTGAGATCTAGACAGGTGTATGTAAAAACTGTTTTTCTGCACACATCTGATTTTTTTCAGTTTCTTTTGATTATTTTTATGCATGATAATTCCTATATTTTCAGAAGCATACCTTGTCCATGTAGGCATAAATTTTAATTTTCAAATAACTATCTATTAATTCACTTTAAACACTAATATGCATAACATTGAGAGATGCATATGTTTGCAACTATACTGTGTAAACAATCTGTCACCCGCTGACAATGGCTTGCAGTTGTAAAGGTGGAGGGGAGTAAAAACGGGATAGAAGTTCTGTGGAAGTTGGATACTTCAAAACACCTATATCAGAGACTTAGAAGATTGTAAGTTTTTAGCTGAGGATTTTTTTTGTGTGTTTTGTAGGGCATGCCAGGAAAACCAGGACCTCCTGGACCTAAGGTAGTCTCAGATTGGTAAAAAAATGAAAACTTCTGTTATGTGTAACATGAATCAACCCATGTTTAAGTGTTTGTAAAATTTAAAAAACTAACATTTGGGGATTTTTTTTCAGGGTCTTATGGGACTGAAAGTAATAGGAGCCAAAGGAAGGAAGGTAATTTCATAAGAAGCTTTAAACATTTTATAAGTTTTGTTTCTGTTTTCTGCATTTTCTGATTTGCTATGGTGAAATGCTTGGGGAAGTCCTGTAAAATGCAAATTTTCAGTATATATGTGGGAGTCTTTTGTTGAAAAATGAAAACATGGCAATGTTCCCTAAGGTCAAAATGTTTTCACATAAGAGCCAATGAGATAAATGTCTAGACAAAAGATTAGACACTGAAGAGAAGCCAGTAATTAATATTTATTAGCACATACCATTAAATTAATATATGTACTTTGTGTAGTGTTCCTAAATACTTATCTAAGCAGATAAACAGGGGTAAATATGTAGCATTTGTAATCTCACAAGTTCTGTCCAATGTATTTTCAGTGTCAGCCCTTGTGATACAAGCAAAACCCCCAGGTTTTGAATAAAAATTGGATAACTTGTCTTTCATGTACTTACTTTGTATTCCATGTAATTGAAATTAAACCAGGAATTATTACAAATGCCTGCATTGTCTCTCAGCAGCCAGCCTGCAGTTGCAGGACTATTACAGTTAATCTGAATATTCTTGCAAGAGATTAGCACATGTCACAATTATGCGAACTGACCTGCACAGATTCAGTTTTAACATTGTAATCACCATCAGGAATGTGCTAGGAGTTTCCTGGGGGGGGAAAAAAAAGCCTGTAAACCTGGTTATTCATTAGCAGTAGCTCATGTAACCATGGGACATCTTGCTTCCTTATGAAGGAGTGACACATTCTTTACTGTTCTGCTGCAAATTTATGCAAAAACCTTCCGGGCTTAAAATCACTGAAAATTGTGGATATTGTTTTGATGAGATCCACAAGAAAGATCCCACTGAGGACTTTGCCAGTTCTCAAAGATTCTTAACTAAAAGGTGCACTTCACTAGTTAGGTTGTCTGTGGAGGACACATGGAAGCTTGTTTTGTCTGTTAGCACCATGATTCTGTGATCTCCCTGGAATACCCAGACTGCAGTCTGGGGGATGTCACCAAAGACAGTTCACGTAATTTACTGATTGACATAAATACAGACAAATATTGTAGTCAAGGAGATATTTTTGCTTGATTCAAAATAGTTTTGTACCAAATAAATAGGATTAAAAATTTAATTTGTTTCCAGAAACTTTAAGAAATATCAGCATATTCATTTTTTGTATTAATCAGCTAGGGAAAGGTTAAGTCTTCCACATGTCTTTTTTTACTGGAATTTAAATGGCAAACAAAGGTAAGAGTTTACTGAATGTTTGGCTGAGTATAATGACAGAAGAATTTTCATGATATCAAAAGTATAGCAGTAGTAATTTGAAATAACAAAAACACACTGCTTGTGATTTGCTCTATTTTTCTTTTTCTTTCAAGGGTGACACTGGGTTAACTGGACCCCCTGGGCCCCCAGGAACTGTTATTGTGACGTTAACTGGACCAGACAACATGACGGTAGTGAAATTGTTAAACATCACATTCAGATAAGCCATCTGACTAGGTTCTACTTTGAGAGGACATTTTCATCTTCACTGCTCTGATAACATTTCCTTTTACCCATCCTAACGTTTTTCAGACTTGTTTAGTTAGATTCTAAATTCAGAGTGTCTGTGTGGAGCCAGCTTGGCTGAGCCTATGTGCACATCTGCACATGCCAGTGAAATGCTTCTTGCTTACCAGTACCCCATCTGCTGGAAATCTGAGTACATGAAGAGTAAATCACTTCTGCTTCACCAAATCTACATGGATGTTCTGAATGGCTATCAAAGCCACAGCTGCATTGACCTCTGGGCCTTGGCACTGAGACTGTCGGACTCTGAGCTACCAGAGTTTCACAAACGCTTACAACATGTTCATGTACATTTTGTAGTTTGTTTTCTCGTTATTTTCACTGAAACCTGAGTAATCATGGAAAGTGTTGGAAAGACATATGGAAGGAAATAGTCTGATTCAGCTTTAAATATTGCTTTGTGAATTAAAATTTTTGCATTGTGGCCTTATATAGAAATTAAACAGCAGTAGCTGATAGAATTGTAAGTATTCAAATATTAACAGGACAAGTCTTCTATGTGTTCTTGATTCCATTTTTCTTATGGAATTTGCATCTAATCTATGGAGTCAGCCAAAGTCCCTCTCCATTATATGCTGAAATAAAAGTGAGGTTTACATCAAGACTGAATTGAGGAGGGAAAAGAAAGATTGCAGAAGCAAGGTTCAGCTTTTAGGCACACCAGCTCTCCCTGTTTAGATCAAATACAGAGCACCTGGAGCACTTTCCAGTCACAGCTGTGGTGGCTTATCATGAGGTAATGGCAATTTTTCAGCAACATTGGGCATTATTGTTTAGAAACTTCTCAAAACTCCTTCCATAAATAGTTTGGCACATGAATCTAAGGAGGTAATAATTAAACAATGAAATTTGGCTTTACAGTGACTTTAGGATGTGGCCCAGTGGTGCTACACTGTAGTATAATCTAATCTTGCACCCACAGAGACAAGGATGCTGTAGGTAACCACTACAACTATGTCTGGAAGTAACTCTAGCTCCAGTGAAGCAACTAAGGTTTATTTGAGTTTGTTTCTTGTTGCCATTTGTGGGAATATTTACTGTAGTCCTTTTGCATGCAATCACAGGTAGGTTGTTTTTCCTAGCTCTATTCTGAAATGTGCAAAAACAGTTTCTTTTTCAAACATCACAGACTTAGGGAGGAGCACTTATATGAAGTTTCTGCTTATTCATTTGAGTAGAACCATCTCTGCTCAAAGAATCTTGCTGGTGACAGAAGGATTTCCTATTTGTAGAACCAGACTGAAATGGTAAGCATGGAAAAATCCAAGGCACTACAGTAAGCTCTTCTTTTCTGTGTAATAGGACTTGAAAGGAGAAAAAGGAGAAAAAGGATCAAGAGGACTCCCAGGGCCAATGGGGTTTACAGTAAGTGAACAAAAGTAAATCCCTTAAATCCAGATGTTCAGGCAGCATCACCTAGTAAATGCTATTCTTTACAGGGCAGTATTTGCACTAATTATTTCCACCTCTAGTGACAAGAATAGAACTAATGAATAGAATAAAATACCTATTAATAGCGTTCCAACTGTATTTTTTAAAGATAAAATTATAAAATATCTATTTAACTTAGAAAATGTGAATTTCAGAACATGAGTATCCTCAGTGTAGTTTTGTTCCAGGGGCCAGTTGGTGATTCCCAAAGCGAAAAGGGTGACCGAGGAGAACCAGGAGCACAGGTGTGTGCAAACATTGAATACATTTGTGTTAGTCCTTTGTGGAAAACAGTTTTGAACTACTGTTGCTGTCCAGTTTTTGTCTTGCTGCTACTCAGAGCAAATTTGCTTAGATTCAAAAGCTCTTTCCTGCAGTAAACTGGACAAGAGCTGGAAGTCCAGTGACTGTACTTACAGGAGTACTTTAAAATGAACACTTTAAAATAACCTTAATGGCTTTTTACAGCTTGCACAGTTTACAGTTATGTGCACAGTATCGAGTTGCTATGCTCTTTGAATATAATATCCTCACTTTAAATTGTTTATTTTACATTTTTCCTTTGTAGGGGAAGCCTGGAAAAGAAGGTCCCCCAGGTCCACCTGGCTTACCGGTAATGAAGGACGTTTTCTAAATGATTTTAAGCAATAGTCATCTGTTTATGACAATTCTGTCTTCCTGTCACAGCTTTTCTCTCATTGTGGAATGTGTTTCAAAATGTGGATTTGCATACACTGAAACATCTCCTTCATGCAGCTGGCCTTGGAGCACACCATGTCCTCACAGATTTATGTGCAGGAGAAAGAGGCTCTGTTCATAGATGTCATTGCTTCTATGTCAAATAAAAAGACCTGTTGCTTGCTGCTGACTGTCTAATGAGTTTGAGACACACTCCAAGTTAACCAAAATTTTACTGAGTTTTTTCTGGTTAATCACATTGAAATTTTTGCAAAAGAGTTATACCTTCCGTTTAACATAAATTGAGAAGAGAAATGAATAGTTTTTAATCACTAAGATCAAAGACATTGTTTTACAAAGAAAAGTTATTGTCAGGGTCGTGGCTGTGTTGGCCTGGAACAAGATGACTGATAGCTATTAGACTGTAATTTTGTCAACGTATAATTCTTAAAATATGCCATTTTAGAAGCAATATAGTCTAATTTGTGTACTGATTTAAAAGTTAGAATTGTTCAAATGTGTTTGAAATACTGTATTCAATTGGTAAAGTATCTGTTCTTTTTTACTTCAGCTCTACTTTCACAACATCATAAGAGTTGCAGTGACCTTTTAAATATCTTATCAAAATTCTTACTGCCAGAATAGTCCATTGCACATGTATCTTACTATAACATCATCTTTGTCATGCTAAAATGACCTTCACAGGAAGTCTAAACACATTCCAGTCTGACAAAGAATACTGAATGACAGACCACAAAGCTCCACTGCCTCAGCTAACAAAAAGAAAATTGTGTCATTGCTCTGTTCCCATTTCAGCTTTACCCACTAGCAGTTCATTCAACTGCATGAGTCTCCAAGAAGTCCCTCTCTCTTGCCTTTATTCACTTGCAGAGTGCCTTAGTCTGCACTGTTGTCCCTCCTGGTGCTGCTGATACCTCTTGAGGTCAGCCCCATCCCACAGACTGAGCGACTTCTGGGCGGAGGGTATAGAGTGGGAGTCTTGCATTGTGCTCAGTTTTTCCCCTTCAGAAATAATTTGCAGAGGGAGAACAGATCAGAGACTCCTACACTTGTGCCATGCAGAGCAGCTTCCCTTGGGACTGTTAGTGTGCTGTAATAAATGCAGGTTTGGATGGGGCACTTGCAGCTTTTCCTACAGACGTGGAGCTGTACCTCAAACTGGGTCTTTCACTGCAGTTTCTTCTCCTGAGCAAATTGCATTCACTTTGCCATCACCATGAAAGATTAAAGCTTTACATTTTAGATCTTCCTGTTGTCAGTGCTAAAAGATTATAAAATTATAAGATTATATCCTTATAAAATTGTGTACTATCACCTGCAGGGACAAAAGGGTGAACAGGGCAAGCCAGGACTGGCTGGAAGGCAAGGAGCCAAGGTATTGTCCAATTCTTTTGTTACTGCTTTTGAGAATGAGGTTTTAGGGTATGTTTGGAGGTTATTATTTATCACTGTGTAAATAATATGTCTCACTTGGCCTAAGAGATGACAAGTAAGGGTATCATGGAATAGGGAATGGATCAGCTGTAACAAACCATGTGTTTGAACTGGTGTCCATCTGTCTGCTGATGAGTCCTGTAGGTTTTGGTGTATGCAGCTGAATAGCTTTGTAAGGAAGAGACAGGGTCATGACAGACTGGTCAGGAACAGTTGTTTTTCTTTAAAGTTTTGAGCAATGTACTGAAGTAACAGCAGGTAAATGTTATTCCATATATTGTTTTTAATAAAAAAACCCTATCTCTGTTCTCTGATGAAGGGGATGAAAGGAAACCCTGGTCCACCTGGAGCTTGTGGTCAAGTAAGTATAAATTACCTTCATTTTTCTAAACCCTTATAATAAGAAAAATCCAAATTGTTTGCATGAGGCAATAATGGATGTCCTGTGATGCTCTAATCAGGCATGGCTTTCTCAAAGTACTGATATTGCTGTGATTCTCACACAGAAGAGATCTTCTTTCATATGGAATTGCATACAGTATCTGTGCCTTGGTAGACATCACCTGAATCCAGCACTTTTGGCAGGAGATTGAACTGTCAAAGAACAGCTACAAAATTTCACAGGAGTTAATATTTAAATCAATTTCTAATCACTTCCAGAACAGGGGGCCTTAATCTTAGAACTCTTTTTCAAGAAAGCAAGTTGGTATGAGTGCTGTTTCCCTGTCTAGTCATGCTGTCTCCCTACTGGCTTTCCTAAAGGCCCCATGTGCACCTAATAGAAACCTTCTGCCTAAATTGTTCAGGAGAAATAGCTTTGTAAAAAGCTGAAGTGTTTGTGATATTGACAGAGTACTAAAAAAACACTGCTGCTAATAACAATTTTGATTTTGTTTCTGGTTGCTTGTAATTAATAAGATCTTGTGGTGTCAGAGCATCAAAATTAGAATGAGATCAAAACATTGCTTTAATCAAGTGTTCAGCTTGAGGTACTGTGCTTCTCTCTTAATTCCTGCAACTCTTTCTTTTCTTGCCACCTTTCTCCTGAGACGGAGTATTATGATTATGTGGTTGGTGAAAAAGGGGATGAGGGACCCCCTGGACCTCCAGGACCAAAAGGTCAACGTGGCATGCCTGGTGAGTGGGATATCAAGATTACAATCTTCTAGTAAAAACAGTCCACTCAAAGAGCTTATTGCAGACTACATCTTCAGCAACCTTCTGCCTTTACAAGAATATTTCCTTGTAATTGCTGACTTGAAATGTATCCTGAGACTGATTTTTAACATTGTTTACCCTTGAAAATAATTGCCAGTATGCAATAGTTGCATGAGTGGTAGATGCCTACTCAAGCAAAACCAGATTCTTATTTTAAATTTTAAGCTTAAAATGCAAAGGATTAAAGTTTGTATTCAATGCTATTGAACAGTGACTTTGTAGAGTATAGAGTGGTTTAACTCAAGTTTTTAATACCTTGCTTTTGCAGGGCCACAGGGTCCTCCTGGAGCTGCTGGAAGACCAGGTATTTGCAATAATAAAATACATTGTTATTCCTGTCTGTTACACTGAATCAGCTTTGTCAAATGTTAATTTCAGGTGACTTTAAGAATATCTCTAAGTGCTAAAAAATTGTCATGCAAGAGCTTTGGTGGGTCAAGTACTCAGGTAAAGATAATTTTAAAATGTTTGTAGATTCTCACTTGGATTAATATATTTCAAGATAAAAACTATTTGTGAGATGAACTTGGTGTGTTTGTCTGTCACTCATTCCATAGAGTACTTTGCTTTAAAATGCCATTTCTTCTTTAACTCTGTTTTTTTTTTATTTTTTCCCCTTTGGTTAGGTGTGTCAAGACCTGGTATGAGAGGTCCCCCAGGATTTCCTGGGCCAAAAGGAACAAAAGGAGAGAGAGGACAAACTGGCTTGTGTATAGTAGGCCCTCCAGGACTGCCTGGTATTACTGGCAGGCCTGGTTCTGTTGGATTGCCAGGTCCTCCAGGAGAACCAGGTACTTCTAGTTGCAGGTGTTTTTTATGGGTAGCTCTCTCTTTTAAATGAATTGTTGAGTATCTCAAGTTGGAAGGGACCCATAGGGATCAGAATACTGTTTCGAGCTCATCTCTGCAACCTTTTTCTCCCTTAGCAAGTAGAGAATTGTCTGAATAATCTGTGATGTAATGGTGCCATGCTCATCTCATTAACAGGTAGAGTAACATTTGGAACTGGCCTGCCAGGACTTCCTGGAGAGCCAGGGTGTACAGGACCTCCAGGACCTCCAGGAGATACTGGCATGAGAGGTCAGTTTCAGATAACTGTCACTCAGAAGTAGAAGTAGGTACAATCTAGTAATCCTCATGGATTCTCATTAGATTTTTTAAAATTTAATTTACCTTTCAAATCATTTTCAGACTTTGAGTTTTAAGATCATTCATTAGGGACAGTGAGATGTCTTCCTCCCCTTACATCAACTGAAAGAGCAGTGATGTGCCAGTGCTGCACAGTTGTACAGAACTGTCTTCACTGGAAGCAGTTACTACAGACTGGTGGAGCTTTGTACTCTGTTATGTTCTTGCTGACATTTCATCTCTGAAAGATGCTGCAACTTCCACCCACAGGAGCTGCTGAATCTCTTTGCCCTTTGCTTGTCATTAGAATGACCCTGAGTGTTGCAGAGCTCTGTTACTTGGAAGCATATGTCCCTTACATACTCTTAGAATCTGGCTTATCAGTAAAGTGACTGTATCTAAATTGTTTGCTAAAATTTGACTTGAAAAAATCAAGAAATTTAAACCAAATGTTTCTGTCCCTTCAATTAATTGCAGTCAGTTCTGATTGACTTTCTGACCACAGGTAATTTAGTACTGTGTTAGAAGTGATCTTCCAACAAAATTAAGGCCATGATTCTACCACTCCTGGCCAAGAAGTGTTAGCTATAACAAAGTAAGTAGCACATAAGTTAACCTTGAAAATTATTTGCTGTGGAGCAACTAATGATATATTTTCATTCTAGGTGATGATGCTCGTGTGTGTACTGATTGTAGCTACATTCCGGGAATGCCTGGTCTTCCTGGTTCTCCTGGGCCTCGTGGTCAGGATGGCATGCCTGGTAAATTATCTTGTTCCTAACAGGATAGTAGGAGTACAAATGATTTTGTTTTTAACATGAGAATCAGGTGTGGGCATGTCTGCAGCCTGCAGTCCTTGAACTAACCCTGAGGTGGTGGTGAGTGTGAGAGCCTGGGGCAGCTCGCTCTGCTGACATGAGCACAAGCCCTGAAAGATGGGAACTCAAAGTGCTGATAGGCTTTAGGTGCAGCCTCAAGCCAGCTCAGTCTATGATGAGTAGTCAATGTAACAATAGAAACATTGAATACTGGGTGCAGTTATTGGAGCTTGTCAAAATCCATGTCTTTGTTTTCATTTTTCTTTACAAAATATATACTGATTCTTTTGCAGGTAGAGAAGGAACAACAGGTCCAAAAGGTTCTCCAGGTTCTCCAGGAACACCAGGGCTTCCAGGGGCTCAAGTAAGACTGGCTTTTCAGATTAATATTCAGATCCCACAAGAATTATTTCAGAGAAACCTCATGGCTAGTGCTATGTGCAGTGTCATACTGGGTGATCTCAACAGGTTTTTTTCCTGTAGTAATGAATGTGTCAGCATGGGAGGCAAGGCTGAGAATGTGATGTATGGCTCACACAGCTTTACATGAGCCTGGTTGCTCAGTGCAGCAAGTTAGCCCAGGCAGTGAGGCAGGTAAATAAATACCTGTGTAATTAACCTGTGCTGCACTTCATGGTGCTGAGGCTGCTTGTTCTGTCTGGTATGGGTAGTCTATAATTACCTTCTATTCCTTTATGTAATTCAATAGTCATGGCAGTGGCTGTAAAGCATATGTGGATTTTTGTGTGCTGTGATCTTTGTCAGACTTCTTACTTCTCTTGTTTCCTGCATACTCAGGAGTTGCTAAAGCCCCAGCTGTGCAGAGAAACTTGCTTCTCATCATACCCTCTTCAGGGGTGCAGAGGACACTCCCTTGAGGGAAGGGTTATGAAGAGGGAAGTCCGCCACTTGCTGCCACACACATGTCATTTGGTTGTGCTAACTTGTGCCTATAGTAGTAATTATTTATGGGAAAGTACAGCCAGTGCTGTCCAAGAAAAAAATCATGCACAAGTATTCATTGTGGTGGTTGCTGTACAGATGCAGAATGAGTCTGCTAACATGCTTTGCCAGAAACCCCCTCAGAGCTCATGAGCCCAAGATCACTTGAGCCCAGTGTGCTTTCAGCTGGGGTAGTGTACCCACTTTGTAACCTGTGGGGGAGAGAAGGAAGAGAGGGAAGTTAACTATGAGCAGAACCAACTATGGCATTCAGAGTGTCCCTGGGGAAATATTCCAATGTGGAAGAGAAATCTCTAGTGAGTGCAGCACTAAAGTCCTTCTTTTTGTGCCGTGGTTTTACTCATTCAATTATACTACATTATTCCTGTTTGTAGTAGCATAAACGAAGTGGTAGTCTTGTCAAAAGTAAAAGCAGGAGAAAAAGAAAAGACAAAAACCCCCAAAACCCTATTTATTGAACTATGCTATCACAGAACATAAAAATTAGAATTGGGAGAACCCCTCTGAGGTATTTAATTCTAAAACAAAAAAAGAAAACTTGAAAACAGATGTCATACATCTAGCACTGAAATTCTTTTGACAACTCCATCCTAGGGACCTCCAGGTTTTAGAGGAGATCAAGGTCGTAAAGGATCAAAAGGTGAACCAAGATATGTACATCCAGAAGGGCCAAAAGGTGAGCAAGGAGATCCAGGAGCCAGGGGAGAAAAAGGAAGAAGAGGTTCAAGTGGATTTCTGGGAAGACCTGGCTCTAAAGGATCCAAAGGTTCTAAAGGTGAAGAGGTGGGTGTGCACTTTTTGCAATTAATATGGAAGTCATGGAAACCTAAGTCTGTATTTTATTTTGTACGACAATCTGTTTAATCCACACAGATATTCCAGCTGAATATCCCCTACCTGACTGAGGGTACTGTCCTCAACTCTAACAACCAATATACATGAAAGAATGAGAGGAAATATTCTGATGTAATACCAGAGAGAGATGAGGCCAGTATAGGTACAAATTGCTGAAAAACCTCAGCAGTCTAGTGAGATTTTAGTTTGGATATTGATACTTGAGCATTTTGTTGGATTTCAATGATGGATAAAATCTTTTTAGAAAGCATTTTCCTGACTACTTATAATGCTTAATAATTCAAGTACTTCCTGTTCAGTCTTTATGGATTAATCTTCAGTGAGAACTGACCATAAAACTAGAATTGTTAGGAAAGAGCTCAGCAGAAAAAACCCTAATAATTATTGTTGTGTTATGTTGGCTGAGAAACTGTTAACATGTGTCAGATATAAATGTCTCTAAACGTGAATCCACAGAATTCAAGGAGAAGCAGAGCTGATGTGGGTTTGGATTTTTGCTAAATGTGTTTTAAAACAGAAGGAAAGTGTACAGTGCAACAACACAGTGATTGGAAAAAAGTCAGGCAATTGTATTTATTTGTAGTATTTCACTCTTATTAGCCATCTCTCTGTAACCATTGATATTCAAAATTATATTCATTTAATCACAAGTAAATCAGAGGAATTTTTTTTTTCTGAAATTATCAGAGTTACACTGTTAGTAAAATAATACAAGATTATAGTCAGAGAAATGGGAATTTTGTTAAGAAAGCTGGTGTGGAAAGGAAGTAATTCTTGGTATACATGTGTAACCATTAGGGATTGGCTGGAGCAAAAGGAGATAGAGGACTACCTGGATTGCCTGGTGGAATTGGGCTTCCTGGAGAAATGGGGCTTCCTGGACTGGCAGGTTATGGACCACAAGGAGTAAGAGGTTTTAAAGGCTCTAAAGGAATACCTGGACCACCTGGATTACCTGGAGAAGCAGGTTAGTAACTTTGCTATTTTACTGCATTTTACCTATGTTAGGGAGTACTAGATTAAAACTGGAGAGATAGATTGAAATCAAAGAAATGATTTACTAATTTGGGAACACAGCTACAAAAACCCAGAGCTCCAGACACTGCAGCTAAAAACACATGCCAAGGGGAGCAAAGACCAGCCACAACATGGCTCCCTCCCCATTTCAACTTGCCACCAGCCTCACCCCCATATGCCTTTTACTCCCTTACCTAGGATTGGGCTTATGCCTAGAGTTAGCATTCCAAAAACCACAAAGCCCAGAGCTCCAGGCACACTGCAGTGTGAAAGGCATCCCAAGGGGAACACAAAACTGCCAAGACATGGCTTGCTCCACAGTTTCTTCCTTGGAACCAGCCCTCGCCCAAGGCTGCTTTGAATGTGAATCATGGGAAACCGCTCCTTGCCATGGGACTTCTAGAACACTGTCCCCACTTTGGGCTCCACCGAAGATGGTAGAAAAGTCTTGGGATGATAAGATAATTTAGGTTTGAAGGACTTTGTGCAGTCTGAACTTCATCTCAGCAGAGGGACAGCTCTGAGATCAGACCAATTTACTGAAGGCATTATCCAGTTAGTCCTTGAAAATCTCAAAGGGCAGAGACAGCACTTTATCTCTAGGCAATGTGTTCTAGTGCTTGACTGACCTCTCTGAGGAAACAATAACTAATGACGTATCCAGCCAGTCCTCACCATTAGTGTAATCTAAGTCAGCAGGTTAAATGTGAAGGGCATAATAATTTTTGAGTGCTGAAAGCTTACCAGTGGAAGAACTCAGTTGAGTGGCTGAGTTTACTTAAAGATAATGCCCATTGAGCCTTTATGACATGGAGTTGAAGATTTAAGCACTTGTCAGTTGTATCGCTTTCCTGGTGGCTTTGTGCTTCTTTTTCTGCATCTCCCCTAGACTGCAGGAGGGCTGAGAGGAAGACTGCAGGTGTCAATAAAAAGATTTTACTTAATGAAGTCAGGATGTGAAGGCTTTTCAAAAATCCATTGGAGTTTCAGAAACATGGCAACTGTAGGCAACTACATTTTTAGCTGAGTAGATGGATCACTCATATTTTTAAATGCTTGGGATTACCAAACTATATGCATTTGTAATATTTTATAATGTATTTGCTGAAGGTCTGAAAGGAGAGACCAGTAGGGCAGCTCCATTACCTGCACTGCCAGGACCTCAAGGACCACATGGTTTACCCGGACCCCCAGGAGTGCCTGGTGAGTGCAGCACTAAATCAGTGAAACAGTTAAAACCAGAGACTGGTTAACCGTAAGGCATCTTTGCTTGGGTTTTGTAGAACAATAGTCCTTAAAACTGTCCTGAACAGCACAGGCAGTTTTTTTACAGTTTTATGGTAGTTTGTTTTTATAGTTGCTTCTGTTTCAAGTTTCACCCCTATAAAGTGTGTTTGGAACCTTTCAAGAGTGGAAGATTCATGTCTGCATGTAGCTGTCTCTAGAAGTCTGGAATTTGGCCAGATTGCATTAAAACTTAACTCACAGACTCAAATGCTTTGACACTGTGAATGCAATGAGCACTTCAACTGTGAAAACCTGCAGTGGAGAAATAGTGTCTAAATTCTAATATAATCTACAGCTGTGTCCTTATTAATAATGGTAAATTATAACACACATAATCTTACAAGTTGGTGTTCTCTGGTAAGATAATTCACAAGTTTATTAAAGTAAGTTTATTTATTTTCTTTGGGCAGGTAGGGTTGGAGCAAGAGGTCAGCCAGGTGATCCAGGACATTCAGGACCAACAGGTGACACAGGCTTTCCAGGGCTTGGGTTTCCTGGGAACCCAGGTGCAAAAGGTAAAATACTCTTTTTGATCTTAAAAAAAAAAAACAAAACCAAAAACAAAGAAAAAAATTAAGTACGCTTTAAAGTAATTGGCAAGTTAAAAAAAGAAAATCAATGAACAAACAGATATGTCTTTTTAGCAGTCCTGTAATTTACTGCCTGAAGTCTTAGAAATGGCAAGTTTGAAATATTTTGAGGTATTTCAGAGTATGAAGTATTAAAGCTGACAGTAGGGAAATACTTTTAAAGACATTGATACTTGCTGGAATATTGTCCAAACAGGTGCAGCTATCTCATCTGAGTGCTATACTTTATTCAAATGGATTCTCTTTACCTGGATATGTGTGACAGAGACAGAGCTGTATAAGTGCCAAAATACTTTATTTTTAATCAATTTTGGTTATGTACAATGCGATATCTGCCCTAATATGCAGGTAATAGAAAGCATTTTCAATACTTTAAATTTAGCCATTCCTCATGGAAAGTTATAACTCTCCTTGAACCTTAGAAATACTGGGAAATTCTCATAATCCTGTAAGGACATGAATTAACAAAAAAAGCTCAGATACTTAAACTTGAACCAAGCCGCTTGCTAAAGAGAAGAGCAGTGAACTAACATCAGAATGCCTTCATTTAGAAAAAAAAAAGGTGACATGCTTCAAGTCAGTGAATTAACAAGCAGTGTTTCAGTCAATTTTGAGTGAATATGTAAGTAACAAGATGCCGTGTGTCACATTAGCACTGAAATCAAGATCCTCCCTTCAGCTCATGTAAGCTGCATTAGTGTCAGAGGCTCATAACTGCACACATGCAAGGACCCTTTTGTAAAATAAAGCATCTGTACTGCCATTTAATTCCTTTTGCAGGAGATAAAGGACTTGCAGGAGGCAGAGGGCCACCAGGTTGTGAAGGAAAGATTGGAGATCCAGGCCGAGCTGGAAACCTAGGACAACCAGGACAAAAGGTTTGGTTAGAAATACAGCACAGGCTTTTCCATAGGTCCCATTCATTCAATTTTATACTGAGCAAATAAATTAGCAATTGTAAGGAATAGGGGAATTCCTTCAGTTTTGACTAATCATGCACAAACTATAAAATTAAATTCTTTCTATAAAAAGAGGCTCAAGCCAAAATTTTTGATCCAAATACAAGATTTCAGAATTCCAAGTGTTTGGGATGTTTTCCTACTTCAGCTTTCAGACCACAAGGAGGATATTGCATTGCTTAAAGCAAAAAAATTAAGGCCACAGCTGCAGAAAAGATGCCTGTTCAGAAATCCAATTAAGCATATATTTGATGGAGGTAATTGACAAGCAAGTATGTATCTCATTTAAACAAATGCTCTGTTAAATTGAAGCATGAAGAAAGAAGGTTGGAGGTAATACTGCACCCATTCTTGCTGATTAACAGAAGCTAATCTACTGATTCTTGACTAATCTGTAATTAGGATTCAAGTTTTGAACAAAATATTCACACCTAAATTATTTGAACATATGGCATTTCTTTGTCCGTTTGTACCAGTATGTCATTCTTTTGTGTGTTTTTCTGACATGACAAAGGAAGGCAGTTGAGGTTGTGAATTTTTTTTAATTTTTTAATCTGTACTTGATGCAACAGAACACCTGGATATGAAGTGGCCTCTGTGGTCCAAGTATATCATTAGTGATTGGTATAAGCTCAGGTCTACGGATCTGCTTTATGAACATATTGATTTGCTGGTACTCAAAACAACCAGCAGTTCAGTCAGCTAAAAAAACCTACTAATTCAAAGTTTCTGGTCAGGGAACGCACTTAAAACATTTGTGATAAAAGCAGTCTTCATGGACAACAATGTTCAGAAGAATGATTTGAAAAAACCCCAACAACTGATTGAGTATCCTGAGGCATATCTGGGTGTCAGCCTTGATCATTCAAATAAATAATTTGATATAAATATAATATATTATTTTTATTACATAAAAATAAAGGAATAGTTATATTTGCACAAACTTCACCCCCACTATCAGATAGATGTTCAAAGCCATTCACAGCTGCAGAAGGCATCTCAATGTTCATATTTCTCTCTGTGTTGCAGGGTGAGCCAGGCATGATTATTCCTGGAGAGCCAGGAAGAATGGGTTCACCAGGAGCTCTCGGCAGTCCTGGCTCAAAAGGTGAAGTTGGACTTCCAGGACTCCCAGGCCTACCAGGGCATCCTGGGCATGATGGTGATGATGGCCTAAGAGGTAATATTGCCAGAGAAGCTCAGGGAGCACAGCATGTTATTTTAAGGAAAATCAAGTCAAACAAGGTTCACTGAAAGCCTAAAACTTAATTTGGCTGTGAATCCACTCTCATGTCTTTTAGGAGATCGTGGCTCACCTGGAGCTCCTGGAGACCCGGGTTTTCCAGGGAAACCTGCTGAATGTCTTATTGGCCTGCCAGGTTTGCCAGGTGGCCAGGGAGCTACAGGCCCACCAGGTAGGACTTTCTGACCCAAAAATGCCATTTGACTGGGTGAGTCTGGGCTTTGTTTCTGCCTTCCAATGGCCCTAGGGAGCTGAAGTTGTTTCTGGATATTGGTTATGGAATAGTATGCAAGAAAATATGAATTCATTTAAAAGATGCTCTTTCTGTAGATGGGAGGAAGCACATGCACTGATGAAGAGGGATTAAGATCCAGATTCCATTGGCCAGTATAAGTAATCACAAACTGTTCCAAATTCCTAGGAAAAGGGATAGATATTTCAGACACATCTCCCCTGTGGGACTGAACTTAGATCCTGTGGTGCAATGGGATTGATAAAGAAATAAGTGAAAGGAAGAGCTCAACTAGGTAGGACAAGAATTTAGGTTGCCCAAAAGTACCTGCCTGTACTGCATATGTTTTTCTTTTAAAAAAAACCAAACTCAGATATACAACACATTCCTTCTCCTATATATGATCTCAAAAGGATTTTAAAAAATAAAATTTTATAAGGAATGAATGCAAAGTTGATGGGGTTTTCTTATTTGAGTTTTTCTTCTTTTTCTGGGAAAGAACAGATTTGTCTACTCTCACTTTTTAAAAATTCTTTTCAAAAATCCCAACCTACAGCCCTTATAAGATTTTCTGAATGTATTTGTTGCCTTACAGATCTCACGTTTAGCCTCAAACAGGCAGAGTTCAAGAAGAGTTTCATGCTTATGACGTAAAGATAGAGATGAAGGTTTGTTTTTCAGACAGATCTACCATACTACACTGTCCTGTACTTTTCTTAGGAGGAAGAGGTTTACAAGGTTCAAAAGGAAACCTAGGTGCTCCTGGTTTGAGTATCCCAGGAACCTATGGAAAGCCTGGGGAACCTGGATTAATAGGTCTTCAAGGAAAAACAGGATTACCTGGTCCCAAGGGACAATCTGGAAGGCCGGGAATCTCTGGTTTGCCAGGTAAGGTTTCCCCAAGTATTTGTTTTGATTAGCAATTGAGTCTTTGCAGAAAGGTGTTTTGCAAAAAAGGTATTGTTTTTCCAGACTGAAGATGCTGCAATATTTTTCCATCAACACCTTTAATTTATCTTTGAGATTTTTATGAAAAACTAATAAATCTTTCTTCCTTAAAGGATGACCATATCTTGAAGCTCTCTTGACACAGTGTGGAATTTTATTATAATAGTCTTCTGAGAACAGTGTTTTATCTAGTTTTTGTGAAGGAATGTCCTTGCAGTAGGACATGAGATATTTAATAATCAAAGCAACTCCCCCAGCACAATGGAATTGCAAAGTGTTTAGTTCTTACTCAGCATCCCTTTTCAAATAGTTTGTAATGCTAGCTTCTTTTTCTTATAAGCTCAGATCTAGAGTCAGAGTTGAGTCAGATCAAGCTCTGTCACTAACCAGAGCTAACTTTAAGTAAGCTAAGTGGTCCCTGTAGGGTTGGTTTGGTTTTTTCTTTCAGAAATCTGTAGAAATTTGTTTTGAAGAATAAAATATATCAGTCATATAATCTTTCTTATTTCTAACAAAGATTTTTCTTTAATATCAAATCATTACACTGTGGGAAGGAGATGGTACATGCCTTTTTATATTGAGAATCTGTAAAGCTTTTGATAAACATGTAGGACTTGACTCAGTTATGCAAACATAGACTTGTGGTGGCATTTGAGGGAGTTGTTATTTCCCAGCTGGTCTTTGACTCCTGAGCCTGAAAGGAATGTCATTCCCACACATCTCATGACTGATCTCTCATCCCTGTGTGGGTATCTCAAATGCATTATCCTTACTGTTAGTTATTTAATTCATTGGTAGGAGCTGTTGCAGCTACTAACTTAGATAATTTGGGAGTTATAAGTCATGATCCTGTAGTTAGAGATGGGAAAACTGGCTTGGGCAGTTACAGAAATGGAGAAAAAATAAAATAAGCAATTAAACACTGAGATGACAGGTGTATGTGTAGTTTTCTAAAGCAATGTTCTAGTTAACTGATTTAATCCTAACAAATATGTTCCTATTGCTTCAACTCCACAGGTGCAAGGGGAGATCCAGGTGTAATGGGACTGTTAGGAATTCCTGGACCCCCTGGCATGGTTGGAAGACCAGGCAACCCTGGTATCCAAGGTGAGTGACCACTTTATCTGCCTTCCTTATCACTTAGAATACAGGAATTTCAATGCTCAAGTTATTCTTGTGATCCATTTTTGTGTGTATTATCACTCCTGAGTACAGATGTTGTACTGGAATTTCTTTGAGTCTTGGTAAATCTGCTTTCTGTATATGTGCCGTCTGCAGACTGAATAATATCATATTTTTTAGCAGTTTTGACTTGCCACCTTTTCTTTTTCATTTTTTAAGTGGCTGGTGATTTGCTCAATAAAGAGCAGAGAGCCTTTTTGCTGTTTTTTCCCCTACTGTGTGGATACCATTATTATATTTACTTAACAGGCACAAGATTGTGTGTTTATTCACTATAAGAAATAATTTCTATGTCTTGCTGGAAAGACAAGCATTACTTGCTACAAGTAATCTGTACTTGTAGGTGTTTTATTGATGATTGGAGCAGTTAAGAAGCTAGTTTAGGTTGTTTTGCTATGCATATTTACATAGGTAAAATACAATTGCTCTTGAAGATTGGCATTATCTGCTTTGCTTTATTATATCATCTAGTCAGGTCTCCTGAATGTTTCATTCTATTTTCTTGCAGGTTCTCCTGGCTCCCCAGGAATAAAGGGAAGAAAAGGATTTCTTGGAGAAAAAGGTGAACCAGGTGATAAAGGTTTTCCTGGACCATCTGAGACCTTGGTTGGTATTGGGGACAAAGGAGAACGAGGTTTTAAAGGTACAGCATATTCATTGTTCTGTCATTAAAACTAGCCAGGGTTGTCATCTGTTTGGCAGTTTCAGTGGACTCTAAAATATGGAATAAACTGACACTACTGCTGAGAGTACTCACATTGTTTTGAAATAATTATTGCTAAACACTAGAACTGCCTTCTTATTTATGGAATAGTTGGATATTACATTGAATATTCAGCTCAATTTTAGTAATTCTTAATTCATTTAAAAAGCTCTTATTTTAATGCTAAATAATATATCAGTAGTACTAGGAGGCTTCTATACATATATGCTATACATTTATGTTTTTACATTTATATTATCCTGTGAGCACAGAAATGGCTGCACCTACCAACCAGAGGCTGGATTGCAAAGACATGAAATCTGCTCAGAAGTACTTGACTGCCAGAAAAACTCCTTTGTTTGCAATATTAATGTAGACTCTCTATATGAGCTGTAGATGCTTAACTAATGCTATCTGGCTTTTTCTATTGGTATTTTCCTATGGAAGCTTTCAGGAACTTCCTATTGCCTCCACATGAAAAATACAGAAGGTGTTGAATTTGAGATTGTGTTTTGCTTATGTGTGTTCAGAGTGAAAATCCCATGTTCCACTTCTGTTTCATTAGCTTAAAGAGTTATAGAATGTTAAACTTTGTACAAAAGTTGTATTCTAAGATGATGTTTTGTAATATCTTGTAAATGAACCTTCATTTCAGGAGTTCAAGGCCAAATGGGTGTGAGGGGAGAAAAAGGAGACGTTGGTGTGCAAGGTCCACCAGGTGTTGATGGGTCTGAAGGAATGCCTGGTCTACCAGGTATGGAATATGTAAATTGAAAATCCCTGTGCCATGTGGCCAGGGAGGTACTGCTGCTCCAGGGCACACCAGCTTGGCTCCAGAAGCAGCACTACATTCTCTATTAACTCTCAAGCTTTCCTGAGAATTCTGAAACTGGGCAATTTCAAAAGCTGCAGTTTGAAAGTCATAGCAGCTATCACCAAATCATTCTTTGTTTTCTTTCAAGTATTATACCATTGTTTAGGATGACAAATAGAAAATAATATTAAATCCTGAATAACAAAAAAAGTCAAAAAGCCGATGAAACCAATGCATAAAAATAAATATTTCTAAAAAGGAAAAAGTCTGAATTTGCAATATTATTTAAAAATTAATTCTAAAATATTACAATTTTGCACAAAAAATATTTTAGGGTTTTTTTTTAATTTCAGATTAATTATACTTCCCTTTTCAAAACTTATATATTTGACTTGTATTTCAAAAGTTAACAGATTTCCAGTGAAAAGTAGCTTTAAAAATGTCAGGCATTGGCAGACTGGCATTTAGAAAGAATGTTCACAGAACATTCTAGATGATCTGGATATTCTGGATATAGTCATTAAACTGAGTGCTAATTTAGCTAAATGAATCTCAAGATAAGTGAGTGAGGGGAAAATTGCTTAGGTCACACTCAGTTTTTACTATATCCTAGTCATGAGAAATCTATCATGAGTAAGTAATAATGTGATTGTTCCATGCACAAAACTAAACTGAACTGCAGTGCAAGCAATAAAAGGAGAGTCCAGTGCATAAATACAAATTCATGATCTTGATCAAATTCAGCTAAAATATGTTGCAGTGGCTGCCCCTAAGTGCTGTGGTCACAAACCTTAATTTTAACATTGAAACATAAGGTATTTGTTATTTCCTTGGCTTTATGAAAACAATGATAATTTTATCTATGTCTGGGGCAAAAGGCTCCATGTTGATTATCTATAAAATAGTAATACATTAAAAGAAGGTGTGTGGTAGAGGATTTTGTATCCATAACAGTTCTAACATGACATTTATTTCTTCATCTTGCAGGAGCCAAGGGATTTATGGGTCTTCCAGGGATTCCTGGAGGACAAGGATTCCCTGGTGCACTTGGAGACAAAGGGGACATGGGAATTCCAGGTCATTTTCTTTCAAGACATATTACAAACTCATATAGCTCTTTAGAAGCGTTTGCACAGGTCTGAGCTGTTACTGTCAGCACACCACACAATTCTTAGACTGGGATTTATTCTTTAGTACCTATAGACTTATCTTCACCCCAGTATTTGCTTGACTGGCAGAATGCAATTCTCCCTCTCTATCCAAATTCTTTCATTTATATATTGTTACATTGAAGAACCTCCTTTTAGAAATAAAATCACAGTTTAAATTACTTTAATGAAGAATTAATATCTGTATATATAAGCAATAGCTCACAAAACAAGGAGTGTGAAATGCAATTATGATCCTTTTAAGAATGGTATCAGTATTGGTATTTTTCCAGGTCCAAAAGGCCAGAAAGGATCTCCAGGCTTTCCAGGACCATCAGGTGACCCTGGTCCACCAGGCTACGGTGGCTTTCCAGGTGACAAAGGAGATCCTGGGTACCCATCTGCTGGGCCTCCAGGAGAACCTGGTCCAAAGGTATAAAGGCAGGGGAAAAACTTTCCTGTTAGGCAGAGCCTTTGACTATAGAAACAGAACATGTAAGCAAGAGCTGCAGAGTTTGCAGAAATAGTTGATTTATTAGTGGTAAGAAATATGAAAATTCTATTGTCATTACTCAGGAGTTTTTTCCATTGTATTTCACTTCATTTGTGTAAGAATTTCTTATTTATAAAGATGAAATATCTTGAAGTAACTTGCTTTGTGTAAAAGTTCTAACTCATTAAGAATAAGGATGTTAAAAAGTACATTAAAAACTCATCTTAGCAAATGCAAAAGTTTATATTATAAATTTGTACTGTTTAGTTTGGATAGTCTGGTAATATCCTTGCACAAGATTTTTTTTTTTCCTTAGTAATGTCTATTATATCCAGTTTATGCTGTTTGGTCATATATACATTGCTAAGAACAAAGCAGTATTTTTAAGTTAGTTTAGTTGGATAGTTTAACTCCACATGTTCTGGTTGTTGAATAACTGGAAGTCTTTTTACCTATGAGATTATCTGAAATGTGTGGCTGGGGCTATAAATTCCTCTATAAATCCTGTAATTTGTCTAAATGATTCGTTTATTTTCAGTATGAGCTGGGTAGCCCCAGTGAAATTTCTGTGAAAAAAGTCAGTAGAAATTCAAGGAAAAAATGCAATTCAGTATTTTGTATAGTTGCATACTACCTGAGGAATGAATGTTTGGATCAAAAGAACAGCTGGTAGAATAAAACTGAAGTGAAATCTGTGCTAGGGAAAAATCTAAAACCAATTTGGTTTATAAAGGTTAAAATAGATCTTAACTATGTCTAAAAGATCAGTGGTATTATGAGAGGACCTTGTATTTAGTCTGCTTTGGTTTTTGTCTGAAAATACTAATGAAATGTGATTACGTGAGCTTAACCCTTAAAATTTCACATGATTTTTCTATTCTACACTGTGATTCTTTACCTGTGTGTGTGTAACTGTTTGTTAGGGAGATCCAGGTCCCCCGGGAGTTTTTGGCAGCAAAGGAGAAAAGGGCTCCCAGGGCCATCCGGGGCTTACTGGAGTACCAGGACCACATGGGATCAGAGGGGAAACTGGAGGTGCAGGAGTCCCAGGTATGGGGTGCTTTTGGAGGCTGCTGAGCTGGTGACACGCTCTAGAAGATAATTCCTCAACTGCACGGGTGCCTGGGGGTGGCACAGTGACTTACACTGCCTGCTGCAAACCTCAACAGCTCCTCTGTGGTCACAGCAGCCAGGCCAGCTGGGGTCACCTGCAGAACTTTTGCAGCTGGCCAAAGCAGAAACAACAGCAAAGCTCTAAACTGAGTCTGGATCTAGAGGTGATGCCACTTCCCCTCTGCCACACTCTTTCTTCTTACAGGGCAGTATGGACCCCCTGGAGATCCTGGTGTTAAAGGATGCCAGGGCCGCCAAGGACAGCAGGGAGTCCCAGGCCCTCCTGGTATGGTATATAGCTTCTCTCCTAAATCACTGCCTGGGTTTGGGATTTCATTTCAGTTTGAGTCTTTGTTTGCCTCCTTTTAACAGCCCATTTCAATGTTAACCATTCAGCTTAAGGCAAAAAGTTTTAATTTTGCTTCACTACTGGAAAGGTTTTAGCCTTTTTAAAATTATGAGTACATATCCAAGGGTCTCAAGGTGTGATAGCCACACAATTATAAGAAAGGCTTAGGTTCTTTAGGTTCTACCTCCTAAAGAACAATAATAAACTACGATATAGGTAGATGAAGAGAAGAAAACTAACTGGAGTAACAAAGAGCTGTAGTTGTCTGCTAAAGCAACAGAACTGAAACAGAATTAAAATATACCTCAGGGGCAGTGTGTATATGTAGCAACAGAGAGGCATGCATTGAAGACTTTATTATGTCTGTGAAAATAGTGGGGGTGTTAAATCCACTGAAGTCCAGTGAGCTCCATACAAGCTATATGCTGCTCTAGACCAACACAGCTACCCCTATCTTTGAAGTAGCTGAGCTAATTAAATTTTAATAAAGGGGAGTCAAATCTTCTCACTGCCAAGTTACAGAAGTAAAAATGATATTGTGGTCCATTGTAATTCACAGGTGCCGTTGGAGTCCCTGGAAAACCTGGACTTGTTGGTGAAAGGGGTTCTCAAGGTCAGGATGGTATGCCTGGTCCCCCAGGAGTAAAGGGAGAACCAGGTAACAGCAGTGAAATATTTTCATTCTCTTTTACAATTGTTTTTTTTTCTGTAATTATAGTGACAAGGATGATTTAGAAGGATTACTAAGGAGCTTATGTGGAGCCAAAGCTAAGTTTGGAAGTAGAAGGTTATAAGTGGTTTTCTATGTAATTTTTGTACATGCTGTCAACAACCCAAGTGCATTACAAGTGCTCTGTTCTACATGTGTTGTAATGTCACCTAAAAATGTTCATGTCTGCAAGAGTCAAAGTACTGCTGATTAACAGCTTTTATGGGTTTAATCTCAGAGTTTAAAAGAACCAAAATCCTTTCAAAGCAATCTTCTGTCTTACGTGAATATAAAATGAAAGGGATCACAGTGTTTTCCTGCATGATAGTGAAAGCTTCCATGACCTACACCTTGGGTTGTGAAACCTTTCATTTAGAAGTCACTCCTGATGTTATCAGTGTTCAGATAGATTTAGTCCTACACTGAATTCTGACAGAATTTTGCACTGAAAAAATTTTCTTTGCATCCTGGTATCAAGAAGATACTTAAAAGGCATCCATAGTATTTAGAAAGTATTCTCATGTTGAAGTAATCACTGTTAATGTATTTTCTTTTATAGGTTTACATTTGTTTTTCTATTTTTCTTAATAACTAAATTAAGTGCAGGGGTTTTTCTATTTTTTTCTCTGAAAAGAAAGAAATAGCTTCTTCTTGTAGAATGTACCTCAAATAAGATTGACCAATAAGAGTTAAAATTAAAGTAAAAATTTAATTTGTGGTTTTGTATAGAAGAAGTGGATATAATACATTTTACTTTACATACATCTGAACTCTACCTTTTGATTCCATGATCTCTGAAAAAATGTATGAAATATTAGAAAACTGATGTTTTCAAAAAATTCTTTCAGACTTTGAGTGTAATGTGACCTAATATTTTACAGGACCACCAGGGAGAGGGATCCCTGGTTTTCCAGGTATTCCTGGGCGTAGAGGTGAGTTGCCTTTCTGAAAAGCAACAGCTTAATTTTTAAATCCCAGAAACATCATCAAGTCCCCTCCTGCTTTCAGGTGCTAGAAATGGCACTAAGTGTCAGAGGAAATCAAGAGTGATTCTGTGCTTTAGATCAGTGGTTTGATCCTATATATTAAATGTCAAGGGTTGTTGCTTGCAAAGTTTAGATTGTTGTAAAAGGCAAATAAAGAAGCTGACTTCTGTGGTCTTGTGAAGGTGATATACACATTCTAGAGCTTTTGAAATGTTATTGTGATATATAATTGGATTACCAGAGTAGGTTCTTATCAAACAAGATCTTTCTGAATAATAAGCACATTTTTGAGAAAGCTGCAGTAGTTGCATTTTAATTTTGTTGATCTTCCCTTTGATATTGATAAACAGAAGAGGGACTCTTCCCATTTTTTAGGTTTGACATTGTATTTCTAGTGCTGGTAAAAATCCACTGATTTGCTTTACTTTAAAAAAGTAAAATTAAAAGCACTCCAAGATTGACTTCAGAACAATATCCTTATGGAATAGTCTCTTATTTTTTCGCATTCATATTGATCCAGTTTAAAAGGATTTCTTAGTTCTGAACAAAGAAGCATTTCTTCTACTTATTCACCAATAAATATTCCCTTCTCTGGTCTGTTTATCCTCCTCTCAAGTTTATTCCTTGGGATGAGCAATCTCTGAAATGGAGTGAGTTTTTTTTATTTGTGGGGTTTTTTATTTAAAAAAAAAATTGTGTGTACCTTTCTGTGGGTCCTGTCTTCTCAGAACTATTTTGCTTTAGGGTAGCAAGCTGGCTTTGGGGACTTCTCTGTACTAAAGACAAGGGCTGAATTCCACCTTTACCATATAGGAAATGCATTTTTGGAGTTTTCACATCACCTCAGTGTCTTGACAGCCTTCTTCACATGTGATATCCACACTTTGCAGGAATCAAAGGGGACATGGGACTGCCTGGTTTTCCTGGGCCTCCAGGTGTGAAAGGTCATCAGGGAGATCAAGGACCCATTGGACCTCCTGGCTTAGTGGGGTTACCTGGATTTCAGGGCACCACAGGCGTGGCAATCATTGGCCAGAAAGGGAACAGAGGTACTCCTGGTGCACATGGAAGACCAGGTGTGTTGTTGGAACTCCTTATTTGTCTGAAAGGATATACCGATAATTCAAAGTAGAAGTCAGCCTATCCAGAATTCAAGATTGAAAGGGGTATGCCCCCAAGAGAGTTTCATAATTAAACAGGTCCTTTAGTAGCTAATGCAATATTACCATTGCAAACAACATGATCTATGCAGTGACATTTAAATTAAAATAACTCTAAGCTTTTGAGTTCACCAGATTGCATTATCTTGCTTTCCTCCCATGTGGTTTGTGAGGCAGCTGAGATCCAACTTTAACAAAGTGAGATAGCCTAACACCTAAACCAAACCTAAGCCATGTTGTCACTAAACCATGTCCCTAAGTGCCACTCATGCTAAATGACAACATGGCTTAGTGTTAGGTTTTCAATTGGACTTAATGATCTTAAAGGTCTTTTCCAATGTAAATGATTCTGTGATTCCAGACTTAACTACAACCGGAGGATATTCAAAAGTCTGTAGTGTTAAAGAGTACTATAAATTCTGATCTTAGACTAAATTAGCAGGCTAGGAAAAATTTGATTTTTTTTTTTAAAGTGTATATATTTCCTTGGAAATCACTGAGGTGATAAACATGAGTATCATCATGGAGCCATTGGATGTTGCACTGTGTTGTGTGTAATCTAGGTGAAAAGCTGTTGGCAGCAGTTTTCCCTTACTCTGATGTTTCTGTATAGGTGCTCCTGGTTTTCCAGGCCTTCCTGGCCTTTCCACTCTGAGCGTGAAAGGAAGCAAAGGTGTCCGAGGGGCGGATGGAATTCCAGGGCCAAGGGGCCCAGCTGGTGACATTGGCCCTCCTGGTCCCAAAGTCAGTGAAAGGAACAGTGCTTCTTTCTTACTGCATTGGTAGTCTGCTCTTACAATGAAAAGATAAATAATACCCATTAAAAAACCCTCCAAAATCTCTAAATAAACAACAAGCCCAAACAAGTGTCCCCTCCCACCCATTTTCACAAAAATACCTTGTTATAAAGGAAATAAAATGGATATGAGAAGCCAGTTTTATGGACTTAAGTGGGTCAATAAGAATTGTTTTTCTAATTCCTGGCATGTCATTTCCTTGGCTGGTCTGCATTACAGGATAATCTGAACAATAATATGACAATTTCTAACATGCTTAAAAGTGGAGCAGATAGTTCTAGTTACAGCATATTCTGTGAACATAATGCCTTGAATATTCTGAACAAAAATAAAGTATATTTCATTGTATGAAGATGCTGCTCCTGTTTATCACTGATGTTCTCTGTCTTGCAGGGAATAGAAGGTCGATCGGGCTATCCTGGTGCTAGAGGGGACCCTGGATTTCTTGGATTCCCAGGTGTAAAAGGTATTAATGTATTTTTTATGTACACTCCTGTGTGCCAAATACAATCATTTACATGTTGAGTTATAATTGTATTTATGTATGAGGGGTTCTAGAGACACAAGGTTTTGCCATGAAAGTCAGGGTTAAGTCAGTTCTAAATGAAAGCATTCACTAAGAGTTTTCACTGAGGTACATGCTCTGGCTGGGTCCTGACTTAGGCTAGGGTGAGGAAGGGCTGACACATCAACAACCTCCATTTCAGGCAAATTCAAAGCAAGTTTGTCCTGAGTGAGTGATGAGCTGTAAGGACTTTGGCACTGAATCTGCCAATTGGAAATATTCCACCACTACTAGAAAATGTGACTTTTTGACAATCCCTTAGCTATAGAACTCAGGCGCATTTAATCATACTTACAGCACTGGATCTGTTGTTTGCTGTAAGAATAGTTCCAATTAAAATCTCACAGTTCATCAGCAGATGAACTGTTACATGTATTGGCTTCATCAATTTCATATTCTTGAGGGTAAATTGAATCAGTAGCTAGCTAAAAATCTTTCTAATTTAGACAATTTTCTAGTGATTTAAATATGATGTAGGCCTGCATTACTCCAGTATTCTCATTTTTCAATTGCATGATTTACAGTACCATGTCATTACCTGTCTAACCTACCTCTTAGTGATCCATGCTAACTATTGTGCATTTTAAATTTGTTCTAGTTGGCAAAGTCACCACACAGAGTAATCTTACTTTCTTTAACCAAAAACTTTCATTTCACACATGTCAAATATCCCAATGTGGTATTAAAAATACTTTTAATTAATTCTTTTGTTTCAAGCAGAATTGTGGAGCATGGTCTGAATGTAACCTCATATTGTGCTCAGTGAAAAGAATCACTTATCAAATTTCTCAACAAAAACACTGCAACTCTCTTAAAGCCTTCAGCATAACTGACAGTAGGGTTAAAGGGAGCTGAACTTCACTTGAAGGCTGCAAATCCAGTGACAAAAACATGTAAGATAGAAAGGAGATAATCTAAAGTTGAGAATTTAAACTAGGTTTATGGACCAACCTTCATATAGATAGGGATGACAGTATCATCTTAAAAATTAAATGCACTTGATCTATAAACGATACAGTTGCAGCAGAGGTGAAGAAATCCACTTTCACATTTCAAACCAGTCTATAGGCTGTGTTACCCTTTGGGAACTTAGCATGGATTATGCAGGACTCTTCAACAAGCCTCTGAAACTTTGACAGTTGTGTTGACATTTTAAACCAGACAGATTTATCTTCAATCTTCTCTTTTAGGAGAAAAGGGTAATCAAGGACCCCCAGGACCACAAGGTGCAGAAGGGCCAAGGGGACCAAAGGGCCAGCAAGGTAACCAACCCTTCTCCTTCCAATAGCAGCTGACTTAGGTTGATTTATTTGGTTTGTTTTTTAGTTTGTTTGCTTTCTCTCATTGTAAAGCAATAGATATTCATTATATTTTTGCTGCTAGGCCCACCTGGATTCCCTGGAAAAATATTCTCTATCCCAGGAAGCAAGGGTCCTGCAGGACTGCCAGGAGTCCCAGGAACACCAGGTGATCAAGGAATTCAAGGGATTCCTGGACTACAAGGTGATTTATATTTTTATCTCTATGCATGTGTCTGTGTGTGCTGCTTAGAAGACCATTTTGGTTTGGTGGAAAAAACTTCTGCACAGAAGTCTAAAATCTTCACCTTATGCCTCTGGGGAATTTTTTCTTGATTGCAATTTAGGGCCCAAAGGAGTAAAAGGTCTACCAGGACGTTTTGGTCACCCAGGACGTCCAGGATTGCCTGGTCCAAAAGGAGACAGGGGATTTCCAGGCCAAAGAGGTACAGGAAAGCAGAATCTCTGTTTGACTGGTACTAACTGAATTTACAGATAAATTGTACTGCTGATTTCTGTAAATCCTTCCTCTTACATGTATTGAGATTCTGTAATTTACAGAACATTTACAGTAACTTTAGGGACATATGCTCTTCTGTTATTAATCACTTCTATTTAGTCACTTGAAATCTGTAGGTACCAGGGTGCCTTTATATTACATTAAAATAGAATGAAATATTTTTATTTAGGCATCACAAAATATTTGTATTTTAAGCTTTTTTTGGTGAAAATGGCATTGGTACTTTAAAATACTTCATTATACCATGAAGCTGCCGGAGCTAAGTCTGAAGGAATTCCTACATCTGGAACTACCATCTGGAAATACTCCCAGTTTTTAAGTTGTATCTTGTTATTGGTATTTTTTTGGTTAGTTTTCAAGCAGTTTCACAAATTTAAAAGAAATGAAAATTTAAACAAAATTATAATACTTGCAGACATATTTATTTCTTATCCACAGGACAACCTGGATTGATTGGCTTTCCAGGTCTGCAGGGGTTACCTGGATCACCAGGTACTATCGCTGCTGGTCCAACAAGAAAAGGATTTATTTTTACCCGGCACAGTCAGACAACAAAGATTCCTTCCTGCCCACATGGGACATCCCAGATCTATGTTGGCTATTCTCTGCTTTTTGTACAAGGAAATGAACGAGCACATGGACAAGATCTTGGTACTGTATTGGTAAAAAAATTTAGACTTTTTTCTTAGAGTGCAGTAATGCTAAGTTGTCCTGAAACCAAATTTACAGTAAGTGTCTGAGATAAACATTGGTTTCAACCATCTGTCTCCAGAGGGGCCTGGAGTCAATTCAGGAATCATGGTTTAAAGGAAACCTTTCTTTCCTGCACTCCTATATTCCCTTGTTGATATCTCTAGAGTTTTTTGAGGAGGAATTCAGTTACTTATGGATAGATGTCTAGTATAAACCTTCACAACATTTGCACAGGGCTGACAGTAACACCACAGGATGTGAAGGAGAATCTTGTGGGTTTTGGAGCCTAAATGGGATACTTTAGGCTGTGTGAATAATGTCACCAGAAACTTGTTTAAGTAGCTGAATCCCTGCTACTGTGTCAAGGGCTGATACCATTCAAGAAGATTGTATTATTTTAACAGATTTTGTTCTTAGCCCTGGTTTATTATATAGATATTTTTGTATAAGCCAGAAGCATTTTTCTTTCAGATAATTTTACTGAACAGACTCTTCTTATAGTTAACAACTGTTTTAATTCTCGCTATAGTGGATTGGGTGCCATCGTGTGTCTTTTCTGGTCACTGCACTAAATTTAATGTCCTGCCACAAACCTCTCCTCTTTTGTCTTCCAGGAACAGCTGGTAGCTGCTTGCAGAGGTTCAGCACCATGCCATTCTTGTTCTGCAGCCCCAATGATGTTTGTAGCTTTGCTTCTCGCAATGACTACTCCTACTGGCTGTCCACTGCAGTGGTGATGCCACCAGACATGGCACCCATTTCTGGCAGGGCACTAGAGCCCCAGATAAGCAGGTAAAAGGATAAGAATTTTAGCTCTTCTGCCCTGGAACCATAGAGGCATCACAAATTGTTTTAAGTGGCAAATCTTAGGCAAGACCTGCCTGTCTCAGCCAGTACAAGCACTGACTTCATCTGCCTGGTTTTTGATTACTCACCTAAGTATGTCAAATACTCAGTGATACTCTCAAGAAAAGTTGGAACAAAGCTAGGGTCCCACCACAGGGCCTATTGCTGCAGAGCCAGCATAAGAAAATGGCACACTGTCCTACTGATTGCAGGGATTGTTTTCTTTAGACCCTATCATTATGGATATTACAGACAGACTAAAATTAAATAAAGACAACTTTTTAATATAGAATTATAGCACAAATCAAGTTCTGTTTTCAATTATGGATTATGTATTTACTGTAGCTGGTGAAAGAACATTGTAAACTGAGCTGAAGGTTCTCAGCTATGAAACACTGTTCTGCAAGCTTGGCCCTTTCTAGTTGCTTGGAATAGCTGAGAAGGATGTAAGAGGAAAGTTCTAAAAGCATGAAAGACCTAGAGCAGCAAAATCCAAGGCGGGAAGGCAGGCATTGTACTCTTATCTTCTGTCCTGCCCTACCCTGTTGTTGCAATCCGGTAGCTCAGCTTCAGTTTCCTCATTTAGGAAATAAAGATGATTTTTTCTAATCAGCAAATAAAGGTACAGAAGTACAGAACTTTGAACTAAACCAGAACAACATAAAATAGTGAGCATGTGAAAAAGGTAACTTACTGCTCATTACTTCGTTAAAGGCAAAATTAAGAAGTTCAAATGTTCTGGAATTGCTTCCCATCTTAGAACAGTTTTAGTCTGGTGTTACCAGTAGAGATTGCAAAGCAATTGCAAAGTAAGGTATAAGGGTTCAATTTACTTACTCCTCATTAAACACACAAATCTGTGTGAGTAGTAGCATTTATAGCAAGGTATGCTATGCCATGAGGTAGCTACCATCCTAGAAGGCACAAGTTGGCTCTGCTTTCATGTTTTCTCTCATGTCTGCACTGAATGTGTGTGCTTTCCTTCACAGGTGTGTTGTCTGTGAAGGAGCTGCAATGGTAATAGCAGTTCATAGCCAAACAACTGTGGTTCCTGCATGTCCAGATGGCTGGATGTCTCTCTGGAAGGGTTTTTCTTTTGTTATGGTAAGGATATAACAACTTGAATTATTCATTTTATGTCCTCTCATTTTCATTGGTGTTTTCAGCTGTTCATAGCTTATTTGTTTCTTAATAACTGTTAAATCCTTGTAATTTTTTTTGCCTCTGCCAAGAAGTAGAAAATAAGTCTATTAATTCTTATTCAATTCCAAAAGCATAGAAACTGCTATTCTGATCTGTTCACAAAAATAGGTGGCAGGAGGAAAAGCAGAAAAGATGAGAGAAGTACTAAAGTACTTTAGTCTGACAAAAATAACTGCATGCATTCACTTTCACATGTTATGCTAAGATCTAGGAAACAGGTTTGGGGAGTAGAGAGGTTAAAATGGTTCTGAACACAAAAACATGGAAATAAGTGACCAAATTCTATGCCAGAAATTTCTTTTAAAAATCAGATTTGAGGCTGAAGTGCACCGAAAGCTAAAATAAAAATAAATGTAGAACAACGTCTACAGCAGACTGCCTCAGCAATTTTGATGCCATAATTAGATATGAGTGAAGAAAGTTCATAATGGAAGTGCAAATTGAGAACTGCTTATGGGACTAACAGTGTATTTATAATAGGGGATGTAGCATTTCATCTGTGTTACCCATGTTTGTGGGATGTCATAGGGATTGAAAAATGAAGGTAGAAGAATTTTAAACCCCTCTTTTTTCCATAATGTAAAGTCCTTTTAGGTCTAGGGTGAAGTTTTTGTTTCTCCTGCAATTTGGCCCTAAGAAGTAATAATAATAAACTTGGAAAAAAATGAAAGAACTTTTTAGCATTTGGTTAAAACAATTTACTTGTTTCCAATATCAGCAAAGTTAGATGGTATTTTCTAGCCAATTTTAAACCATTGCAAATTATTATAGAGCTACTTCTACAAGCATTTACCAACATCAGATAAGGAAAATACCTTTTCTGCTTTTTGTGTTGGGAGAAGTGATCAGTGCAATAAAAAATATGAAAACACACCCCCACCAGTTTTGTTTATTTGTAATGTACTTACTGTTGTACTCAACTGCACAGAAGCCAGCTCTCTAGGCTTTGTACTGGTTAGTTTCATGCATTTCATCCACCTGAAAAAGGCCTTTGCAGGGAAATGCAATAATTGCTTGAATTTTATATGAATTTTAATAACTTAAGAAATGCCATAACTGCTTGAATTTTCAGAAGGCTTCTGTCCTTCATTGTAAGTTTCATCAAATGAATCTGCATTCATTTTATTTTGTCCAAGATATACCACAGAACAATGGTATGTTTTAGGAAGCGGGGGGGGCTTTTTTGCTTGCAGTTTACTAAAAGCTGATGGACAAGTTCTCATCAAAATATTTTGGTGGTTGCAGTACACAAGTGCTGGCTCAGAAGCTTCTGGCCAAGCTTTGGCATCTCCTGGATCTTGTCTGGAAGAATTTCGGGCCGTCCCATTCATAGAGTGCCATGGCAGAGGGACATGCAACTACTACACAAATTCCTACAGTTTCTGGTTGGCATCCTTAAATCCAAGAAGAATGTTCAGGTAAACTGTACTTCCCTGCATCCCAATGCCCAAGGACACAAATGCCTGCAAAAACTGTGAGGGCTTCCTTTGTAATTGCCTTCAGGTTAGGCACCCTTGTTTGTTAGGTGCAGAGTCATTTTGTAGCACATAGATGTTTGAGCCAAGAATTTCAAGGTTGTTGTCAGTAATTCCATATCCAAAGTCACATTGTCTCTCCCTGTTTTTTAAAGAAAAAAATTTAATGTTTGGGTTTTTCTTTTAGGAGACCTGTGCCACAGACTTTGAAAGCAGGACAACTAGAGAATATCATCAGTCGTTGTCAGGTCTGCATGAAGAGACCAATCTAAACAGTGGCCACTCTTCACAGAACATGAAACTGATTTATTACAAAGAATTGCCTAACTCTGAAGAGCTATAATTTATTGAAGTCCTGCTGCATCTGGAAAGAAAATTATAAATTGCCAGTGCAGCACTGTGGTGAGGTAGGGCAACAGTTTGACTTTTGTCTATGGCAAATGACAAAGCACTTTGTTGGAGGAATCTTATAATGGCATCTGCAGGGGCATCTGCTGAACCTTGTCATTTCTGAGCTGCATCTTCACCATAAAACTACAGCATCACCAGATCCTTAATGAAAGATGTCAATGCTGCCTTGTGTTATGTGCTTTTCAAACAGCAAGACAATCTAAATGCTCCTGTATCAGCTTACATATGTTCAGTGTTTCAAGTGGATATCATTTAAGATGCCAGTCTGGCACTTATGAGAGATAGGGTTCAATAGGAAATATTTTCAGTGCACTTTTAACTATATAATGATTCATTAAGAGTTGTTTTGGTTTGGTTTTCTTGTCTAATAAACAAGTATCTCCCCACGTACCTCACCCTTCCTCTGGCTGGCAAACAGGAATACAAAGGTTTTTGTATCACTGTGATGATAATGGTGCTTGACTGGCCAGAGAGGGAGCGACAGCAGGCACTGGGCAGGCAGGACAGTGGTGACAGCACTGGCTGTGTGCTCCAGAGTGACTGTGATGAAGAGCTGACTGAAGAAAGTGTTGGGAAGTTTCCTTTAGATTCCATGGCCTTGGACATTGATCATGCGATCTTTGAGTTCTTCAAATTTGGCAGGATTGGGCCTCTGTTATGGTCACATGCTTTTGTCTCTCCTGAAGAAAAAACTATTTACCATGTAATTTGGGATTTTGTTAGAAATGACAATTACTGTATGGCTCAAGGGCTCCCATGGCATTGTCAGGTTATTACACACCCATCAGGATGTGATTCCTAACAAAATCTATAATACTTCGATTTTACAGTATTTCATATTTAAATATTTATCACAAATTGTATTCTGTATTTAAATATTTAGCACACATATCTGCAAATGAAACCATTTATTCCATCCAGATAAATGTATGCATCCAGAATTTCTAAAAAGACTGATATTTAAATTGTACCATCTAAGCACTGACTTATATACAAGAGAATCCAACTATAAATGAACATAAATACTTGAAAAGCACTTTCATTTGCTCATATAAATTATATTAAATTGTAGCTCTGAGGTTTTTTTTAATATTTATAACATTGCACTTGCAAGGCTATTTAAAATTGTAATGTTGACATTTAAAATGTTAATATTTTTTAATACTTGCACAATTTATCAGAATTTCAGTATTTAGTGAAAAAGCCTAATTCATCTGAATAGTTCTGTAAATGCACCATTTTAAATGTAGGGTCTAGTGATTCAGTGAAATAATGGATTTCTCATTTAGATTTTTTTTAAGACAGTGAAATTTTATATTGTTTCTGTTCAAGTACTTGCAACATGTTTGTCAGACTGTTTGAATTTTCAGTGTTAACCTAACTAAGAAAAGGTTTTGTCTGTGTTCCATGCCTGTTTCTTATGATGGAGCTAACATGAAGATACCATTTATATGAACTGAATGGATATTTTAAAATTATTGTTTGCTTGAACAGTCATAGTAATTCTGTTTGCAAGGTACAATTGTGAATTTACAGGGTTTAATGAAGAATCTCTTTGCAGATGCACTACTGGTAAGAAGGTATTAATGTCAAGTTAATATTTAGTCTTTCATTTGAATCAAGCCTGGGATTGAGATTATCTTCCTTAAAAAATCACATACTAGACTTTTCCATAAACTCTGAAGTTTGCTTTAAAAACTCAAAGACCACCCCTGTTGCTTGGTATGTTGTTGGGGTGCTGGTGTTTTTTGGTTTTTTTTTTTTCATTAATGCTCATTGCAGTCACCCAAACATACAATTGATGACTGTGGAGACTTCCACATAAAACTGGCTGGTAAAATGCAAATGTGAGTACCTGAGGCTGAAGTCTGCTGGAAATGTGTCCAGGAGAGAATAACGTGTAAGGAGAAGGGAATGAATTGTGGCTTTCAAGTCCAAAGGTAACTTACAGACAATTATGTCTCTTAGTATAGCATATAACTGGAAGTTATGCCTTGTTCCTAGTTTTGGATTCTGCTGCTCACTTTTTTGTGGCCTTCAAAAGTTACTGAAGAAAGATGTTGATAAATAGCTCTAGATTTTGAGTGCTCAAAATGACTCTCTTTCAAAAGCATGAAGTACAACTGCAGGGACACATGTTTGTCAAGCCTGGCATAATACAAGCTAGACACTGGAAATCAAAGAAAAACTTGGGAGAAGTTGATGTTAACTTCTCACTGCAGCTGCAGATCATTTTCCTTCCCTACTGCTAATGGTTGTTGTGAGGATTGCTGTCTGTAAATGCTTTGGGAGCCTTAACTGGAAAGTGCTGATGAGGTGCAAGCTGTTAATATATTGTACTGAAAGAATGGACACATGAGAAATTGGGAATAAAGAGCAAATAATGGGGGCTGTATTCTGCTTAATACAGCCAAATAAAGATATTTTGACTAAATAAAGGACCCATTTCCATGTTGGCTTCTTTTTCCCCTTTTCCAGTACTAATGCTCTTGTCCACTACCTGGGCATACCAAAAAAAGGGCTATCTGATTAAAACATAGGGGGTAGAGTTTGTCTTAAGAAAGATACTCGCTCCCTCTGACCTGGACCACACTTCAAGTTTAGGACTTGAATGTAAATACCCAAGCTGGGTCTGTGCATACCAGCTTTCTTCCTAGATAGGATGCTGTGGTAAGCTGGGGTTTTTCTTCTTATCAGCTGGTTCAGGGCTGTTCTGGATTCAGTAGGAGAATTTACATTGCTAACTGATATTTTATATTGCCAACAGGCTGATGGTTAGATTGTTGCTCAGTAGTGTTTACTCTAAGTCAAGGACATTTCAGTGAGGAGAGGCACAGAAATGTGGGAGGAAGCATGGCTGGGACAGGTGCCCTGAACTGGCAATTCCATGCCATAGAACATCATGCCAGTATATGGACTGGGGAAATTACCTGCAAAGAGGAGGCTGATGGTGGATCAGGGACCAGCTTGGCATTGGGCAGCAATTGTATTGTCATCATTTGTCTTACCTGGGTTTTACATCCTTCTCTCCTCCATTTTATTACATTTAGTAGTAGTAGTATCATTATTGTTACTACTTTGTTTCAATTATAAAACCATTGTTACCTCAACATGAGTTGAGCTATTTTATTTTCTTGATTCTCCTCCCATCCCATGGTGAGGTGGGATGTGCAGAGTGAGTGAGTGGCTGTGTAGTGCTTGGTGTGCTTGCACATAATCAGAGTGTGCAGAAAGAAAAAGGCACCACCTAAAATTATTATCAAGATTTCAGCATTAAAATAAGACAAACCAGCAGAACTGTGTTGTATGCAACATGCTTAAGGATGGCCTTTTAAATCACTGATCTGAAAATCAAGGATATCTGCAGCGAAATCTTCAAACTATCAAAGAAAGTTACTTGTGCAAAGACCTGTACACAATGCAAAAAATGGAAAGAACATCCTGAGAGGGGAAGGGATACAGCCTGATACAATTCTTTTTGGGCTGGGACAGAAGACAAGGGGGAAAGGGCAGTCGTGACCCTCTAATGGTAATTTATAATGTGATACTACACTAGAAATCCCCACCAGAGCTTTTCTGGAGGATTTCCTGACACTCAGAATGACTCAAGTGACTTGTCTGTGACCACTGAATTTATCAACAACAGTCATATATTCAATGGAACAAACACAGTCACAAAACTGATCTCAACATAAAATTACATATGGGGAATCACAGGAGAGGAGCCATATTTCTAGTGTGATTGATGAACAAGTTTTCAGACAATAATTGCTTTGGGATTTTCTTGTTTGTTTTTATTTTAAAGATTAAATCCTTTTGATAATTTATAAAATGTTAAAGAAGAGGTAAAATTGAGGACTCCACATACACAATGATGAGGATTGCCTGGTAAGATGTGCTTGGGGCACAGCTCATATTTCAAGGCAGCTAAATATAAGAGCAAATGTAAGATCTTAAGGCAACTACCGTATCATTCTCAATGTTAGACAACATTTATTTAGGAGGAGATCACATTTCTGACCACTTGCCTATGTAAAACAGTGCTGTTGGT
The DNA here is from genome assembly GCF_023055355.1 of Agelaius tricolor. Classification (NCBI taxonomy): domain Eukaryota; kingdom Metazoa; phylum Chordata; class Aves; order Passeriformes; family Icteridae; genus Agelaius; species Agelaius tricolor. Next base: position 10,831,561 of record NW_027269272.1, read on the forward strand.
ATTTGTGAAGAGCTGAATTAGCAAGTTGCAAGCCTAGATCAATGCATGCTTATGTGGTGGAACCACTACAATTGTAATCATAAATCCAAAGTAGGGAAAGCTCTGAGCCTTTCTTCTTTTTAAAAAGTACCTCACAAACATAACAGCATCTCTCATTGTATTTTCCTGTGTGGAGTTGAAAAATTGAGTTATACCATGAAGCAGCAGCTGCTCCTGGGTTCTCTGATAATCAGGAAGGGTCAGCTAATGGCGCCCTTGGAAGGTTTTAGCTCTGCTGGGCAGAGCCTGGTGTGTGCGCTGGGAGTCAGCGGGGCACGAAAGGTACGGCTGTCACCCGCCTTTGGTGACCAATGCTCTGTGACGGTAACGGGGCGGTGATGGCTGTGGGCCGGGCAGGGCCCCGGGAGCTCAGAGCCGGCCTCAGGCGGGGCTGCCCCGGAGCAGCGCCCAGGGCCCGGCGCCCTGCAGCGCCCCGGCTCCTGTCCGTGCCAGAGCCCAGCACGCACCCGGACACGCACGGGGCACAGGGCACCGCTCCGTGTGTGGGCACCGAGCGCGGCTCTCCTGCCGAAGCTCAGCCCCGGGCAAGGGGGCTGCGCCATGCCCGCCCGCCGGGGCCGCGCCGCGGGTCACCTTGCCGGGCACCCCAACGCGCCTGCGCGGCGCACCCTGCCCTCACTAAAGATGGCTGCCCCCGCCTCCCCCACACGTGAGGCACCGGTGAGAGCCGCTTCCGCCCGCTTCCAGTCATGTGACGCGCGGCCCTTACGGACACCCGATGGGGACATGCAAGCCGCGTTTGGCGGCTGACGCGCGGAGCGTGGTGCGGTGCCGCGGTGCCTGACGCGCTCCCGGCCGGGCCGGGCCGGGCTGGCAGCGCTCCCCGGCCTCCTTCCGCCGCACGGGTGAGTACGGACCGCCGGGGCCTGGCGGCAGTGGCCCCAGTTCCGCTCGGAGGGCGCGGCCTGCCCTCGGGGCCGCAGCCGGCCCTTCGCCGCGCTCGCAGCCGGAGCCCCTTCAGCCCGTGTGTCCCCCGCTCCCCGCGGCCGCGCGTCCGCTCAGCCCCGACCCCCTCAGGGCCCGGCCCGCCCGCCAGCACCGGCTCCGGGCTGCCACCACTGCCCCCGGCCCGGCCCGGCCCCTCGGGCTGTGCTCCGCGGCCCGGTGCCGGGGTCGCTGCCGGGTCGCGTGGGAGCGTTCGGTAGCGGGGACAGCCTGTGCCGGGGCTCCGCCCGCCCGGGGACACCGGGGGCGAAGCGCCGGGACCGCGAGCTCCTCAATTCCCCCAGACGTTATCGGCTGAGCCGCCGTGACCACCCCCATAAAGGGAAGAAAGCACCTGCACCTCCTGTATTTCCGAGTGTTTTTAGTGCCGCCACAGCGCAATGAATAGTTGGGTGTTCCAGAAGAATGGTTGTCACTGATGTTTTCCAGCATTTTTTTCTTATTAAAAAAAATTAAAAGTATTTTGTGTTAAAGCATTCTGCTGGAGTAAAACAAACTTGAAAGAACACAGTCTTTAGTGGTTTGTGATCATACAGCCTAGCCCGTGTGTCACAGGTGCATTTTGTTGATGTCATCCCAGTGCTGAGGAGAGGGGCCCGTGCATTGTTTAAGTTCAGCAGCTGTAACTGTGCTCTGCAGAACAGCTTTCAGCGTTTAGCCTGCCCCTGGGGCTCCTCCTCCTCAGATTGTTCCATTTGTGCTTTGTTAGTTCCCGGTCTCTCTCATCTGTATTCAGGTACAGGGCCCCAGAATAAGGTCTTTTGGGTCCTTAATTCACATCCTCAACTTTGCTCTGAGTCTTCCTCTTCCCCCTTTTCCTTGTCCAAGGATAACTGGATGCTTGCCAAGGGAACACTTTGTATCTTATGTGCACGTGAACAGAGGATCTGTGAAGTAGCCACATCAGGAACAAACAGTAATGGAGCTGGAGAAGCTACAGTTTGGTGTGGATTGTAAAACCTCCCTGAGCTCAGTGCTGACAGAGCTATACTGTTACCAGAGCTCATCTTCTTGTATCTGGGGCTCCACACTGTGCAGACCATTGCTGGTTGCAGCACAGATATGGCCAGAATGCTGCCTAACAGTCGTCCCTCACATTTGTATGCATTGCTTCAGCCTCATCTCTTCTATTCTTGTTTAGGAGAGGGAGGTTCTTCTGTGCCTTTCTGAACATGTAATTCACTTTTAATAACCTTTTTTTCCCCCTTTCTTGCCTTATTATCCTCTGGATTTCTCCTTTCTTTCTTTCTTTCATTAAATGTGCTTGATGCTCATTTGCACATCAGCCATTTTTTATTTATCCTGTATTTGTGATTGGATTTTTATTGTCTTATCATTCTCAGACTTCTATTATCATGCCATTTTTAGAGGTACTTAGTTTTGTAAATATCAATTTTAAAATCTTCAGTCACCTGATTTATTATTAATGCTTTCTGTAAAATGCTTTGTATAACAAGGACATTGCAGAAAACATAACTTTGTTTTGTTCAGAAGCTTCATTAAAATGTTTTATCTGTTGCTGAGATTTCACTGTTTCTGTTTTACTGTTCTCTTGTAAAAAGGGGTAAAATTTGAAATCACTTTGACATCAAATCCAGTTCTCATTGACAGAAAGTAGATGAGAGTAGGAAGATATTGAGGTTTTGCATCTGTAGGGCCTTGGCAAGAGCTGCTAAACCCACACAGTGCTATTTAGTTTATAAATACTTGCTACTGCTGTCTGGCTTTGTGTAGGTTTTGCCTTGCAGCTGGAAAGCAGTTGTTGTGCAAGCAGACTTGTGTCCAAAAGCCTCACCAAGCTGTGGTGGAAACACTGCTGCAGGGCAGGGATACTTGATCACTACACTTGGAGCAGCCAGGTGTTTCCAAATGAGAGTGAAGCAGGGAAACACCTTTTGTCACATGTGAGCAATAAGTGTGCTTAAAGCTGTTGCCAGTTGATACTCTGGGTACTGTAAGTTCTTAAAATTTGGTCTCTCTGTTGACATTATGATTTTTATGAGATTGGGAAATGCTTTACTGATCACAGACAGTGTTTGAAATGAAAGGCACCTTTTGGAATGTAGAAATTTCAGATGGCTGTTTATTTTGTTCATATCATTAGTTGATCAAGCCAATGCCTTGCAAGAGGTGCAAATCTAGTCTATAAAATCAAAGGGCAGGGATGAAAAAACTCCATGTGAAAAGGTTAACATTTTTGAAGTGACAGATGCTTAAGCACCTCTTGAACTGCTATAAAGTGTTTATTCCTAATTAAATGGGTTGTTTCACTTTCTTTCACTTGATAAAAACTGTGATAATTAATACAGGTGGATTAAATGTGCAGCACTTCAAGTGTTTCCTTTAAAACTAATTTTTTTAAGTTTACATAGACCTTTTTTAAGGTTACACAGTGATTTTTAGCCTGCTCCTTGATCACCTGTTCTCCTACTGTGCTACAGTGACATTTGGAGGTTATTGAGATGCTTTATTTGATGTGTGGTGAGAGGGAGCCTTGCAAATAACACCGAGGCTCACAGAATGGACTGCCAGGTGATCACACTCAGTGTGTGTTACACAGTCAGGTCCTTCTCTGTGCTTCTGTCCTTTGCCTGAGGGTTATTCAGGGTTTTATTGGCAAATGTGGAAGAATTGCTTGTGTGGGATGGTGGGAGGGAGGCTTTGGGCTGGCTCACCTGCCTTGGGCTGCTCTGCACTGAGGCCTCTCTGAGTTCTGCACGTTCAGCTCAGCAGTGCACACACAGCAACAGACGTGGCCCTGCTGCCAAAAATAGTAAAGGAATGTAGTTGCAATTTTAGTGGCAAACCCTGCCTTTTTGCCAGGATGGGTTACTTCATTTAGGGACCTACTTAAGCAACACCAGTCATAGATTTTGTGCTAGACTAAGCCATGCTTTGCATAGGCAGGTTTGCCAATGTAAGCTATATTTAGATGTTGTGTATGTATATATATGTCTAGAAACTTTGTTTCCCTATTCAAATCCTAAAAAAAGCATCATTGCAGTGTCAGTTGTTGACAAGCCCCCCAGCTGTTACCTGGATGAAGAGTTTCCCACAGCCAGTTCTTGCAGCTCAGTGTTTCCTCTGGGAGCCCCTCTCCAGCCCCTCTCCAAATGCAGCTTCAGGGTGTCTGGTAACCGAGCCCACAGCCATTATCTGGGTGTGAGCCATCAGCAAGGTGCACTGGCCACTGCCCCGGTAATCAGCTCCTCCCAGGTCTCTCAGGTCCCTTTCCAGCCAGCCCCAGGCACAGCTATAGGATTTCTTTTTCTCTCGACCCTAAATCTAACTTCAGACTCCCAGTTATCTTGGTCTTTAATACAACTCCCAGCAATTGCATTAGTAAGTTTCTCACAGCCCAGTTTCTAGGGAACTCATCCACTGCTTCATTTGAAATTCCACTGCTTCATTTGAAATTCCACTGCTTTTCTAGGAAAATGTATATATAAAGTACTGGCAAATGCTTTTAAGTTTAAATAAAATCTTGTTCTCTCTCCTCATCTTGTATGAGTTCCACAAAAGTAAGATGTTAATTTAGAGAAAAATATAGAAGTGAGAAGTTTAAAGAATTGCTGCACTTGGGAAGGGTTATGAATATTCTCAGTTTTCAAGCTGGTTTGACAGGCTGTTGATAAGGAACTTTGTCCTTGTACGATCTGGGTGACTGACAGTGAGCAGGAGGCTCCTGCCCAGGCTGTGTCTTTTCTGTCTCCCGTGCCTCAACATGCAGTTTTGTGAGACTTCAGCCATTTTCTCAACCACAAGTATGCTGGATTTCTGTAAATGCAAATCAGTAATTTAGATTTCTCACCAATCCTGAATAGATTTCCTACCAATCCTACCGATTCTTTGATGTGTTTGTTTATGTTTCTATTTCTGTCAGCCAGTGCTGGAATAGTACCTTGCCTGCAGAATTTCCAGGTTGGTTTGTTTTTTTGTTTTTTTTTTAATTTGTCATGGCTCAATTTGAGAAGCCTCAATTTGAGCATTGTCTACAGCATCACTTTGTTCTTTCATTGCCTGCACCTCCCAGCACTTTGTGAGTACGCTTCCTAAGAATTTCACTGCGCAGTTTGTTCCTTTAAATAAGACTCTTCAGTTACTATCTCCCACTTCCTGGTGCCCTGAGCAAAGCATCTCCTGTCCCTCCTTCTGCTGGGTCCCTGTCCCTGAGCGTTGGCTTGCCTTGGCAGGATGAGCGGGGCGGCGTTCCCGTCGCCGGCTGCCGAGATGGCCGAGATGAACCGGCTGCAGTACGAGATGGAGTACACCGAGGGCATCAGCCAGCGCATGAGGGTCCCCGAGAAGCTCAAGGTGGCTCCTCAAAACGCTGACCTGGACAAGAGCAGCCAGGAAGGATTTCCAAATGCCAGTGTAACCATGCAGGTTCCAGAGCGGATTGTAGTGGCAGGTATGTCTGCATCGCAGTGCAGGGGAGAACATAAATTAGTTTCCCTGATTTCTGGATGGAAAAAATATGTATATACTGATAAGTCATTTTTGAAAGAATAACCTGTAAAATGCTTTCTGGTGTTTAAACAGTTAAAGCTCTTTAACTTGGGACGTTTTTTAAGGTCTGAAAATGTTTCATGAATAGTTTTGGTGTAGCTTATAATGGAGACAGCTGATGAATTAATTATGAACAGAAGGTTTAATTGCTGATGTTTCATCTTACTATACTATTTTTGGAGAAAAAGTTACTGTTTATTGATTTACACCCGATTTTTAGTAATTAACTGTAAGCTAAAGTAACCGTAACAAATGTTGGGGATGGACTTTATATTTGTCATGCAAAATGTATTTGATTAGAGTGCTAATTTTGTTGATAATCTGTCTATAATGAGTGGACTCTATCAATATTAGTTTAGTATTTGTGGTCATGGGCACAGTGACATATCCAGAACTGCTGAAAGTCTAACAAGTTTGCAGAATGTCTGACTTGCATATATTTTATGCTTTGATGTCCCCAGTCAAAGACACTGATAGGACTGTGTCTTGAGTGCTCTCACTTGCATAACACTTTATGTGGTTCAGGGTTACTCAGGATCATTGTCCTCAGAGAAACTGCTCAAATAAGTGTCAATGTGGTCTTTAAGAGCACTTCAACAGTAGTTTTTAACATACAAGAAGGTTAAAGAAGGTTATACTTCATCATTTGGCATGGGCAGGAGAAGCTACTGCTGTGATGTCCTTTTGAACTTTAAGCACTGGCCTTCAGGCCTCAGAACAATTTGCTTTCTATTGACAATTGATGTTCTTGCAGGTAATAGTGAAGACATTCCATTTTCCAGACCAGCAGACCTTGACATTCTTCAGTCTACTCCATTCAAACCACTGGCATTGAAAACTCCTCCCCGTGTTATTTCTCTTAGTGATCGACCGCTAGATTTTTTGGACCTAGAAAAACCTGCACAGCAGACACCTCAAAGTGAAGAGGCCAGTACTTATTTTGCTTTTTCCTTAGATGAGAAGCATTCTGCTAAAGAAAGTGAAATGACCAATGGTTTCTCTACTGTGGTGCAGATCAACTTGGTGCTGACATATGGTGGGAAAATACAAAAATATTTTTATTAGCACTATAGTAGTTCTGTTTAGACTTTGAAGTGGCAGATGGCCTGGAATTGCCATGCTCAGCAAGCTTACTCACTACATACAAAAAAAGTCCTTGTGATGAAGAGAAAGCTGTAAGGTTTTTTTGATTTATAAAGTATCAGAAAAATATAAGATTCTTGTATTGAATATAGTTATACATTATAATGTATGTAGTTAACTTCTGGACTTCATAGCCAGATGATATAACACCACACGGAATTAATGAGTTTTAACAAAACTCTGAAAAAAACAGCTTCAAGTAATAACATTGGCATCCAGGTGAATAATGGCAACTGACACTTTAAAAATAGAAAATTATTTATGAAGCTGCATATTCTATAGGCTTATAAAATACAATAGAAATACATTTATCTCTGGTGGTGGGAAGTAATCCCAGAATGGGCAAGACTGGGAGGGACCACTGGAGTTGATCTAGTCCAGCCTACATCAGCAGGGTTATCCTAGAGCATGTTACTCAGGATTGTGTCCAGAGGGCTTTGAGTATCTCCAGAGAATATTGAAAATTCTGTTGGTTTGTAATTTTGACATCAGGTCACACGGATAGGTAGCAACAGGGTTGCAGTAATTTTGGAGCTTGATTTTACATGTACCAGCATCACATCTGTCATCAGCTGTTTTCCTCCTAATCCCTGTGAAACCCTGGAAATGTGCCTTTGTGTGTGAGGGCAGTCCTGCAGAGCACAGAGCGTGTCCTGGAACTCTGTGGCTTTGATGTCTCCTCTGCTCCGTGCTGCAGGTGCGCGCGGTGGGAAGGCTGAAGCGAGAGCGCTCCATGAGCGAGAACGCCACGCGGCAGAACGGGCAGCTGGCCCGCAACGACTCCATGTGAGTGCAGCCCCTGCAGGGCCTCTGCTGCACCTCTGGGACACCCACCCCTCCTTCCTTACCTCCTCCTTGTCTGCTTTGCCCAGCTAATGTTTTGTATGTTGTGCCAAGATCATCATTTAACTATTACAACCCCGGCCTTTTTCTTCTCTTCTATGGGTTTTGTTCAGGGAGGTGACTTCTTGCAGGGGATGGGTGCAAGTGTTTGTGGGCTCACAGTTGGTTTTACCACTTACCAGGAATTGTTTCAGGAGATGTTGCAGTTTCTGAGTTGGTACAATATTTTTTCCCCCTGAATTTTCAAGAAATGGCATTCTTTGTGCATCAATATGTTCCAAGTTCTCTCACTGTTAATATTATAATGATTTTCATTCATTGGAGAAGAAATATTTTTATTTCCTCATAAATATTTGAATAAGTATTTTTTCTATGGTGTCACTGTACTGCATGTATTGGAATCTGTGAGTATATACATCTTAATCTTTTCTGACCAAAATGGCAAGGAGCACTTAGAATTGGAAACTTCATCTATTGTTACCATCCAAGGTTGCAGTTCTTAGGGTGCCTCCTGAAGACATACACCTCTGTAAATTCTTATTAGATATGATAGTCTTGGATTAATCATGGCTTATTCTGAGTGACAGCATCTTTCTGCCTGGAAATAACTGGTTTTGCAATATAACACTTAGGAATCTTTTATGTATGAATTTTAATACAGCTGCCATAAGGAATACTTGCCTTAGAAAAGGCTTTAAATTTAAGATTTGAAAGATGGGATTCATCTGTCCCAATGTAGACTGTATAACAATATTGCTAGATCACCATCAAACTTAATTTTCAGTAACTAGAGGGAAATAAGTGCATAGCCTACTTAAAGTCTACCTAATTTTAGTCTAAAGTAGATCAAGTGAAGTATGCCCTGGAAATGCCTGTTTTCTTCTATTGACATCAGGGGCACTAGGAGGTACCACATATCAGTTCACCTGCTAATTTGGCTAAAATGAAATGTACTCTGATGCATGTTCCACACATGTTACACTTCTCCTTCTCTTCCAGATATTTATGGAAATATTGTTTCATATCTTCCCCTTCTTATTTGATCAGGCTTTGGGGGTCATACAAGTTTATAGATTGCACATGTCTAGGTGCTCAGGTCTGCAGAGTCACGCACATTTACTGAGCTGGCAAAACTCAGTTTCCCATCTTTAAGAGCCTGACCAGCTCAGTCTCTGGGTGTTCTATCAGCCTCCTCAGTGTCCAAGTTCCCTGTGGTGTCACTTACCCATTAATGTCCCATTGGACTGGACACACTATAATGTCACTTGAGAGTGGCTTTCTCTTGCCCATCTGGCAGTTTGGACATGGTACCTGCTGGAGTACCATGGTCTTCATGTGATGGGAGCTTCCTGGGGAAATATTTCTCCCTTTGATGCTGCCAGCTCTGCTTTGCCAGTCTTTGATGTATTGCATTTAAAAGGAAAAAACAGTTGGTAAAGAAATTCTTGCAATCTCTTGAAATTGCTTTACACTTGATCCCTGTGTTAGTTTAGTTTTCCAAAAGTCATGGGCCATGTCATCCATCTGAGAAAATAGTAAGATCAGCTCTGCCTGTAGTTGCTGTCAGATTTCTCACATGTCTGGACTTCTTGAATCTGAAAATCCTAAATCTGTAAAATTTGCTGTCCTGTGCTTTGCTGTCACTCAGTAGTTATATATAGAATTACTGGGGTTACATGGCCTGAATGTTATTTGCTGTCACAGTATTTTAATCTTCTATCAATCCTTCAGAGGCTTAGCAATACAATAAGCACCTGGAATCCTGTAAATTTAAAAAGCCTGTGATGAAGGAACAGATGACTGGCAGCTGGCATGACTCAGTTTATCATTTACAAAAGCCAGGAAATTTTTACACACCTGGAGATTAGTTTTCCTCTCTTGATACCCACGCTGTGCTTGATAAGGTCTGTCATATAAATCATAATTCCAATGCCAAGCACCTTCTATTGTATCTTTTTGATTGATCCAGGATCTCTTCTCTTGCTTGTAGGATAAATAACAGGTAGATGATACTGAGCCTTCAGATCTGTATTCTCTACTGCCCACGTGGAAGATATCCTTCTTCATTGCAGTATTCTTCACTTCTGACCTGCAGATCATGTATTTTAGTAGAACTTCATTTTTCTCTTGTCCTCTGTTATCCTATGACAGAAATTATGCTGTGTCTAATGTTAGATCATCTGCTTTGAAATCACAGAGGTTCCTAGAAATGGCTTCTTTTTCTCTCACAATTACTTCTTCTGATTCAATATCATCCAAACAAAGAAATCACTTTGAACATGCTCTGGCACTCTGATGCTGAGTCTGATATTTCTCCCTCATCCAGGTTTTGTCACTCTCCAAGTGGAGAATGTGGCTTTGTACCTGGCTACCTCTCAGGAGAATATTCTAGGAATTCAGATTGTAAAAACACCATGGTCACAGTGGAACCTGTGCAGCTCCCACAAATGCAGGAAGGCCAGGCCTTCTGTGCTTGGTGGAAAAGTAACCCCTTGGCTCTTGTTTCCTCACAGTTTAAGCCCTCAGGACATACAGTGTAAACTGCAAAAAAAAAAAAAATACAAGTTTCATGTAAATCTATTCTTTGCACTACAGAAAATGTAACTGTGCAGCCATTGCCTCATTTATATCACCTTGGAATTCCTTTACCATCTGGAAATACTAATTTTCCAGTTAATTACAAGAATACAAGAAAATAGCTGCTCCTAAAGTTCTTAAATCCACTGTTGTTGGCTGAAAAAATAGTTTACTTCTGCACTCACAAATGCTGTGGTGCTCTACCTTGACAAAAATCAGCCCTTTGGTTTTGTGCTTTGGTTTGGTTCATATCTTCAAATAGAAAAGGAAGTGCACATGGGCTGCTCAGATGCTGTGATGAGGATTGAAGAGGTGCTTGGAGCACTGCCTTTTAAAAACTTTCTTTTCAAAATATGATTACAGTTCTCAAGTTTTAGACTAGGACACTGTTGTCCTCCTTGGACAAAATATTCAGATGTACTGTGTGAAATTCCAAGACTTGACTTAGAAAGTGACAAAATCAATCATTCTGGAATAGATGGTGCAAGTGAGAGTTGGCTGGGCTCCCTATCACAGTGTTCTTGACATGCACAAATACTGGTGTCTCTTCCATTGTCTCTCTCTTCTTGTCATCCAGTTGCATGCAGAGATAGTTCTGAGGATTTTTTTGGCCTCTGGGCTTCATTAAAGTCAGTAATTCTCTAATGCTCTTAGAAATCCTGGGACTAACAAGTACCTGCTGGTACAATAACTGTCTGTGTAGCAATGACAACTCTGTAAATTACAATCCCTCTTTCTCTAAGGATGCTTACTTAAGAGATTACAATTATTATTCAAGGTGGCACAGATCAGATACTGTCCCAAGAAATAAAATGCCACGGTTCCAGTCACCTCTTTCGACTAAGGATTGCACGTAAGCCTGAACCTTCCCTGGTATATGGAAAGCAAGAGTGTGTATAATTCTGTAGCTCTCTGCAGTACTAATATTCTAGCTTAGAATATAAAATCTGAAACAGCTACACTGAATGTGGTGTTTCTAATTTTGCTTCAGGGTTTCTCAAACTTGGCCAAATTGTTTCCCTCTGTAAAGAGCACAGGGAAAAACACCTGACAGCCAACGAAAGGGAAATAAAATTTTAAATTATCTTTAACTTGTTTGACACTCTGTTCTTTGGCTAGTTTTGTATAGCTGGAGAAACAAAGCTTTTTGTTGGTTATTGCCAGCCAATGCTGAATGCAAGGATTCCACATCTCTGCTGGAAATCACCAAACCACCAAGAGTGCATGGAAAACTGGGCACCACTTAATTTTCTTTTTGCTCCAGCCTTTTCCTTAGAATAACACATCTTTCTAGAGAGTTCAATTTCACAGTTTGAGAAATTCTGTTCTTCTTGCAAGTCATGGAGGAAAAGGTGATGGTGTGCACGTCTGTCTATGTGCTTAAATTCAAAGTAACCTTAATTAGTTAAATCTGTTTGCCTCTCATTTAATACTACCAGAACTGCAAGTCAGAGAAATACCTGAAATAAAGCCTGAGTACACCACAAATGCTTTGAGAAGGTTTAGGGGAGATTGCTGCTAAGCTAAAAACTGCATATAGCAACATGCTACTGTACTCTTTCATAGTAATGTCTGTAATTTCATCCTGTCTGTTTTGGTTCCAAGCTCTGGAATTGACTGGTGTCTGTAACCAAGGAGGTTACAGTGCCTGGAGCTGTATATAAGAATTCTTTTCAGAGATGAGAAACAAAATTACACCTACAACCAGGACCATTTCACTGGAAATGGAGGGGGGAAGGGGGGACAGCCACAATGTCTAATGATAACTGCTTATACTACATATTAGAGAATTTCCTTATGGCAGAGATTTTTTTTCTCTTATGTTATCTGGGCTGATTTGTATCAGGTAATTGCTTCATAATATTTCTTCTCCATGGTCTCTGACATAGTCCAAAGGACTGCCAGATGCTTACAGGACAGCAATTTCAAATCCTGAAAAAGCAAAATTTTCAGAAGAAAAATTTTGCTTCTCTCTCCAACCCCCAGTCATGTGTCCTTTGTGTCCTTCATAGAACTATTCATGTTTTTTGATTTTTTCCTTATTATATAACTTTGAATTTAATCAGCACATGTAACTTAATGCTAAAGAATTCTGTACAGTTTTAGTTAAAACTGGGTTTTTTGGTTTTGCTTTTATAATTTATTAGGATCTTTTTAGTATATACAGAAATCTTTGTATGCAAAAATCATTACTGTAGTATTTATACTAATACCATTCTGGACAACAGGAATTCCACATTTTTTTTCTGTTTTGCAATATGTTTCAATATTATTTGCTACCTTTTTTTATTAAGTTATCTTTCACCCTATTCTGCACATCTCTGAAGTGATGTACAGGAGAAATTAGTTTTAATGCAAAATATACTGTGATTTCAAGCCTTAACTCTTCCCTCATTTCCCTCAATCCAGTAAATCCACAAGGAGTAAAAATTCTGATAAATTCATTTTAATGGCAATATTTTGAACTTGCCCCTGCTGCTTGATATTTTTCAATTGAGTATTGGCATTTCTAGTGCAATTCCATAGTAAAATGTGTGGGTGTGACCACTACTATTGATTACAAAATAGAAGTCATCATAAATATAGAAGAAAGGTGGATTCTACAAGTGTGGGAGAGCAATAAAAGCTGTAAGGAAGCACCCAGATATTTACTGGAATGTAGTATGTGGCAGCCTGAAAAGATACCTGTCCTTGAGGTAACAATGACCAGTATCAGCCAAGCCCCAGTTGCTGCAGTCTGTGGGTGTCCCTTGAGGCCCAGGATGGCTGAGCTCTGCTGGGGGAGAGGAGACATTCCTGTAACATTCTTGGATTCAGGGTGTGCAGTGGAGCTTCCTGTCCTACTCAGTGTTGTGATCTTGCTGCCAGCCACGTGCAGAGCAGCTCTGTTCAAAGTAAGAGTAGCCACAGAATTCTGACCCAGCTAGAGATTAGCCAAATATCAAACCAACTTCCAAGTACTCAGCATTAATGTTTTATTAAAATGCCAAGGTCAAAAAGATTGACATTTTAAATCCAAAGCTGTTGTAGCAAAGCACAAGTGGCAAGGAAATGTGTTGAATTATGGGTGCTAATCTTGGAATAAAAACTAACCCAAGATTTAAAGGGTACAGTGGCTTGCACTTGGTTTGCATGTGTGTTAATATTTACATTAAGTTAACACCAATTAATTCCTACTAATAAAGCATCTCACCTCCAATAAAGTTTCCAGATTAAAAAAAAGTCTTGCTGTGTGCAGGAAAAGTGAATAAAGTCACCTTGAATGTAAAGAAACATAAGCAAATCGTAGGCAGCTTATCAAAGCTATTTTCTCTCTGATAGACAAGTTTGGTATAATCCAAATGGCCATGTTTGAAGTCCAGTCCTGCATATTTTAAATAATATTTTTTTCATCATAGTCAACATGTTAGATCATGTAATTCATTGTCACTGGGATGTGAATTTTGTACTACTTTTAGAATTTGTTGCATTTTGCCTTTAAACTTGTTCGTGTGCAAATCAAAATACTGTCTTGATCACAGCTTCCAAAAATTTTGTTGAAGGGGTTCTGTGTGAGATTCTCCTTATTGAAAAAGGCTTGTGTTTTGAAAAGAGATGATGTGTAGGATTTTCTTAAAATACCAGTGCTTGTAAAAACACTCCTCTCATTGATGTCAAGTGAGGACTTGAACACTGACTTCAGCAGGTACAGATTTAGCTGTACAAGCACTTTCTAGGGCTAACTTGTATAACAGATCCAAACTGTGTCCTTATTACTACCTGTGTGTGTTTCTGGTGAACATATGTAAATGCAGCTCATAGTCCCCACACTACTGGAATTTGGGAGTGTTACCTTACAGTGGTGGGAGAAGGGTAAACCAAAAGCAAGCAATAAGCATTTTGGAATGGGGTCTATCTGAAAAGCTTTTTTTTCATTTAAAATCTGACTCTAGTGTTTCTCTCTTCATTTACTATGCTTGTACAAACAGTGTGACCCCATCACTGCAACAGGCTCGTGTCTGTCCTCCCAATATGTTACCTGAAGATGGAGTTAATCTTTACTCTGCTCGTGGCATTTTGTCGTTTATCCAGTCTTCCACTCGTAGGGCTTACCAGCAGGTCTTGGATGTGCTGGATGAAAACCGCAGGTGATTGGTTGTCACTGGTTCTGCCAGCTTCTGCTGCTTTGTTTTTCTTTTCTCCTTTTTAGTGGACTTTGGTTTCTGTTTACACAACAATGAGATGAAATTATTTGCTTTTGCTTTCCTTTGCTTTCAATATTCATAAGCAATTTACATGTCCAAAATTCACATTTCAAAATGCTTCTGTTTCAAATATAGGATTGATTTGGTTTCCTTCCAAGTAAAAATCTTTATAGGAAGGGTTAGCCTGTGGCTGCAAGGGGTTTTGCTGGTCCGAGATTATCAGTGTATTCTGCAATTAATACTTGACCCTGAGCCTGCAAATTTACAAGCCTTGTCTTCTGCTTTTCTGTTGGTGAGCAGTGGTGCAAATCACTAAGATTGGGTTGATGATGTCATGAAGCATTAAACAATGTGCTGAAACAGGGTAGAATATTAAAAGGCATTGTAGACTACTTGTGTCAAGACTTGAAACTGTCATGGTTTGTACTGGGAATAATTCTCTCTGGTGGCCACATGACTAATGGTGCCTACCCTGGATGCTGGGAGCAGGGAAGGCAGGGGACACTGGGGAGTTGGTTGCTCCTCTGATTATTGCTGTCTCTGATTTTATGGATAACCTGACACTTGGAGAGTAATGAGCCAGACCAAGCCTCATAGCAATCCCTGTGTAGTTATTTCCATTCTCTTCAGCAGAGGTTTGCTCACTTGGTGTATCCTTAGACTGTCTGGATTTGGGATTTGGAAGTGTTCCAAGAACAGCATGTTTAATACTATAGAAACATTCCTAAAGACTAGCAATGGCAATATTCTTTTACTAAAAGCAATTTCCAGGTTAGTTGTATGCCAGCACAGAAGTTCAGGTAACAATTGCACACAGTCTCCAGTGTAGGGCTAGCTCAGACCCCCAGGGCTTGCCAGGAGGTTGAATTAGTGGAAATAATTGGGAAGAACACTGGGAGAAACTGCTCATTTCTCCTGCAGCCCTTCAGTGTGGCCTGTGCTCCAAGTCCTTTGAAATTTGCCATGTGCCTCTGCTATCTTATCTTAGCAGCACACTTACTATGTGTAGTGTGAAGTTTAAATTATTTGCTTTCCAGTTGTTTTGGTAATGAAATGTGACTATCAAGCCAATCTTACTGTGAATGTCTGTGTGTTTGCAGTCACTTTCCAAACTGGCACCTCCTGTAGCTCACCATGTTTGCTGACCTGACAATATATAAATGCCCATATTAACATTCCTGAATTGTAAAGAACTCCAGTATTTTTGGCCTTTGTGTTCTTAAACTGGGACTCAGAAAAACAAACAAAATCAACTGCATAGAGTCCCTTGAAATACTGCAGGTTGGGTGCTTAACTAATGAATTATTTAATCCTATGAAATGCCAGGCTGTAGCTGCTAAAGTTTTAATGCCTATCTATCAACAGCTGGGCATCAGTACTTTTTTTTCCCCTTACCAATATTAAAATTATACAATTAAAAATTTATTTTGCCAAATTAAAGCTCCCAGATAAGAAGAAATTGTACTGTCTATGAACAGTAGCACTCAAGGATCCTGTGCCAAGAGTCCTTGTTAAAATATGGATTGGAACTGTATCCCTTTTCCCAGTCTGCTGTGAAGCTAACAGGTTTTATTCCTGGCTTCTCTTATGCATGTTCTTGCCTGTGTTTTCTTGGATTCTGGAAAACAAATCCATATACATACACTTTCAACTTAGTTCAATTATCAGAAAAATTCTAGGATTCTGAACACTTCAAAAGCTGCATTACTCATCCTGGTTTGAGTTAATTTTTGAGGTGTTCTTACTAACCTTCCTAGAAGGAATGGGAAACCTGTTTCTAGTCACCTATGAATAAGTAGGTGCTAAAATAATGAACCTTTCAATAAGGTGAAAGTGTATTCTTTGTGGCTGGGTGTTTAGACACCCACCATTACAGCTGGCGTGGGAATGTGAAATTTGGATGATCCACTTGCATGGTTGCAAAATATTATTCATTTTAAATTGCTCTAAACCTGCACTCTGTTCTTTTGCTCTGTGTAATGTGTTTTCTTTCTCAAAGCCTTACCTATTTTAACATTTTATGCTTAATACTTGATGAGATCTTTTAAAGCTAACAAGATCTGGCTGTGTGTTACTCACTGGAAATATTTTTAACTTGTTTTATAGCCTGTCTTTTTTTTTTACCCCAACATTTTCCAATCTACTAAACCTGCTAACGGTAGGTGCTGATGGTACTGCTGCAGATAATGAGTTATGCCTAGCTCAGCCAGCACTGCTCACATCAAGGATTATTTAAATGAGCAACAATTTAATGACCACTGTTTACTCTTGCATTTCCTTCAGCTTGGACAAGGACAATAGGTCAGTTTTGGTTTCTAGTTCTAACCATTTTTCTGTTTCAATTTCTGTGGAATGACTATAGGACCTACTCCTAGTGTCGTTTAAAGACTGATCTTTTATGCTCTAGGCAGCAGAAGAAAATCAGAAAGCAAACCAGCCAAGCAAGTCCCCCCAAAACTCCATGCATTTAAGGAAATTTTAGTGATGTCTTAAATGCAGGAAAAAGAGACAATTTCATGTCTGCATAGACTTGTTTTGAAATCTGTACTTTATCTGAACTGACTCATCTCTTGTATCAGTACATTTTATTTAGGAGGAAAGAGTATGGCAATTTATAATTTCTTTTCTTTAAGATAGCACTTTTTTTAAAAACACTGTCCTTTTTAAATGCCAAACTTCACCCACATAGTCATATCCTGAGATTTTATAAGATCATTTTTATACTGAAAAA
Source organism: Agelaius tricolor (assembly GCF_023055355.1). Lineage (NCBI taxonomy): Eukaryota > Metazoa > Chordata > Aves > Passeriformes > Icteridae > Agelaius > Agelaius tricolor. Next base: position 10,848,553 of record NW_027269272.1, read on the forward strand.
GTTAAAAATTATAGAAATAAAATGGGAAGTGAGTTAAGACCATCAAAGAGGGCTACACTTGACTCTGGCCTGGGGTAATGATGGTTCAGAAGGAGATGAGATTTTTCCCCCCCTTGTTGTTTTCCTCCCAGACCATGTGTTTAGGGTTGCATCCTCACTGTGGAAGCAGCAGGAGACAGACCAGGTTCAGTTGCTCCTTGCCTTACTGCCTCTTTCCCCACTGGTATTAAATTATGTTCTTGAGCATTCCCTTCAAGTTTGAGGTTGCTGCTGTGTTTGTAGGGAGTACACATGGCCTTGGTGTTATGGCTTCTTCTGCTCATGCACTAATGTTTAGGATGGAATTGACAGAAGTAGCCAGAAAATTCAAAGTTCTAATGTACACTTATTTTTTTAAAGAAGGCCACGCATTTAATGGCTTGCCTATATTATACTTGTACATTCTGTATTTGCCAAAAAACTTACTGCTAATTTTGGGCTAAGGCTCTCAGTTATTAGGCCACTGGGATCAATGTAATCAATTCTCTGTTGATATAAAAAAACCAAGCAAGTAGAAGAGATGGGGCAATATTGTGGTATTCCTTTTGGGTCCATATGTAATGAAATGAAATGAAAAGTGAACTGTAAAGAAAAGGAAGAAATCACTGCAGCATCTTAACAGCCTGGCTGTGTTGGGAGGTAGGACCAAAGACTTCAGTTTGAGCTCCTGACTTGCACAGATTTCAGAGTGCTCTGGGTTTGTGCCTTGCTGTAGCCCTCAGCTGTCTCCAAGCCTGGGGCTTTCCTTGGGAAGGGTAGTTGTGAATTAGGATTGATAAATTCTACAACAGCTGTAAAACTTTGTTTACCAAAAGATAGCACAGAAGCTGAATTTAGAGAGCACTTGAGACTGTTGTTCTCATTACACAGAATCCAAATGTCCTGTGTCAGATGGTGTGGGCAGTGCCTGCTGGGTACTGGCACTGGCATTCAGGTATCTGCCAGTTAGTTACAGGTGACTGAAGTTCTCAGAGAAATTCTGTGGCCTTCTCCATAGCTGGTGTTTGCTCAATTTCTTACACTGTCTCAAAGTATTTATTTGTGGCATCTGTCAGAGAAGATTTTCTACCAGCTGAATTATTTCTCTGGTTAGGAATAGCTTTTTTTGGATAACTTTCTGCAAGACCTTGTACATTTAGGTAAGAAGATTCATATATTGCATGTATCAGAAATGGGGCTATCTGTTTTGTAAAACAAATCCTGCTGGCCTAAGTGCTAGAAAGGAGAAGAACACTGTGGTGAGCGCTTCTGGTGCTAACTAGACTAGGACCTGGTGCCAGTAAATAGTTACCAGGTAGCAGAGTTTGCCAAGGCTCCTAGATCCTGATCTTTTGAAGTGTAGCTGGTGGCTGTGATATTTTTGCATGGTTCTGGCTGGTCTCAGTTCTCCCAGCCACCTTGGCACCAAAGCTCTGTTTCCTACATGGACCTGCTGTAAAGATTTTCATACCTAGATTCTCTTCAGTTTTATAGCCTGCAGTATATGTGGGTTATATTCATGGTCCAAGCATCTCCAGTTGGCATTGGGAAAATGAAGGAGATTGAGAAGAGATTTCAGGCTCCTGCAGAGTTTGTTGCACACCTGTGATGTGGAACCCTAATGCCTCTTTACCAGAGGCACTGGAAACACAGAGTGCCAGCTTGTCAGAGGGTGCTGCTGGTGAGCTGCAATACAGCAACTTCTCCTTGCAAACCTTATGTATATTAGGCAGCAGTTAAAAAAGCTCTACCTTTCCTTACTCCCTGCTCAGAAAGAAAAGGGAGAAGAGCAACACTTCTAAGGATGTTAAAGAGATGTGCTTGAAGCCTGTAGTCACTTCCTGGAGAGATTTCCCTCTCTCCAGGTTACACATGGCCCTTAGGCTGCCAGCCCGGGTTTTCTGAATTGCATCTAGCATAGATGAATACAGGAAAGGCAAATCTCCCCTTTCCCTGCAGGGAGCAGAGGGTGATTAAAAGGGCTTTTATAAGTGTGTGTAGTACATTTATTGATTTCCTGTTATTGTTGGGTGAGGTTTTAGATTTGGGGGGTAATTTTTTTTTTTTTAACCTGAAGTACCCCATATTTATTTTTTAAGGCTTAATTTCTATTCCACCTGTTTGTCTTCTGTAAATCAAGCTTCTCCAAATCTGCTTCATCAAAAATTTGCTTACGTGTCTTAGCTGCAGAAACATTCAGTGATGATTGAATTTGAATGAGAGAAATATGAAAGTGCAATTTACAACAAAATAAATGATAGGAGTTATATTGAAACATAGAGTATATCTGGAAGTATTTTGATGTTCCTTTGATCTTTGTGTTTTACATCTTATCTCTTGTTTGTCATTTCCTGTTTCTGTCTTGTGCTTTCAATCTACAAAATCCTGCTGTAGGCCAATGTTACGTGGTGGGTCAGCTGCTACCACTTCCTCTAACCCTCATCATGACAACACCAGGTAAAGAGCATTTTTTTGTTAGTCATGATCCACTAATTCTAAAATTCAGATTTCTATTTCCCTCTTCCCAGCAATGTTATTTTAAAGCACAGTGCTCATTTTTATGCTGCCTCTCAACTCTTGATGTATTTCAGGCCTTTATTCCTTCCCCATTGAAGTCACCTGCCCAGATCTCAGTTGTCTGGTAGATACAATGTGCTGCAGAACTCTGCCTCCGATTAATGCCTGAGGGGAGGCTCTTACATTGCATGAGCTGTATAGTTCAAGCATTTGCTATTTAATAGGGAGCTTACTAGAAAATTTGGCCTTACCTCACCTAATTTGGAGGTGCTCTCAGCCTGTGATTGTTGGTTGTAGCTGGAAGCCTCTTCACTGCCGTTGTCTTGGCAGATTGACATCATTTCAGTGGAACTGGGTGCAAGATTGACACATAATCCCACGGTCAGGATGATGGGGAAAAAACAGTCCTTTCACATCCATTTTTCCCATTTGCCTTCTAGACTTCAGTGTTTTCATGGAGATGGAGGTTAGATTTGGGTGTAAGTAGAAACTGGATTCAAACAGATGATTCTTCTCTAACTCAGGAATTCAGTTTCTGAAATGGTCTATGAGGGATCTCAAGGGGGTCTTTGCTAGTAACCCTCTTGATTTAATACTTGGAAAGGTTTGTAAATTGTGGAGCAGCAGTGATACACTGTTATGTGAGCTGGGAGGGAAGTGTGTGCATCTCTCTGAAATGCTGACCCTCCCTGCCTTTCCCAGGAGAGAGTGAGGGACAGCTGTGCTGTAGATCTGGTGGAATTTTCTAATTTTTTACCATGTACTACTAACAAAAAAATAGCTACAAAAACACCCTTATCAGAAATCTCTTTGGTTTTCAGAGGGCATTCTAGAGAAGTTTCAGGAAAGTGATGGGAGAACCTGCAAATGCAAAAGTAGTTTCTGCACTTAAGGGCGTTCTGCAAACTCCAGGAATTCTACTCATATTCTTATTAGTTCGAGATTAACTGTCATTAAATACCTTATGTTCTTTTAGGTTGTATTTGTTGTTGGGAATTCAGTAGCCTTGACATTATTTTGCTCCATTTAAGCTGTCTGCAGCAGTTGTTCACAGGTCCTCATGAGAATGGAAGTCAGGGGGAGCTGATACTGGAAATGGAGGTTTTTAGACACAAAGTGAGAAGCTCAGGAGTAGGTGGAGGATCAGAAACTGCTTTACCTGTTTAGTTGTTGGAAATGAATCTGGTTAAGAGCTAGCACTTGTATGATCAAAATAAAAACCTGTAAAGACTTTCTGCCACTTTTGAACTGATAATAAATGTTCTTTATTTATTTAACTTGTCGTGGAGTTGGAATAATGCTCTTTCACAATTGCTGCATTCAGAAAACTGAGAGTGCTCTGGGAACAAACTTTCTAATGCACACAAAGTTCAGCAAGCAGTGAGTGACTTTGCACTGGGCTTTGTTTGCCAGATTCTCTGCCTAAAATACAGATGGATGTGACTGAGGTTCTTAATCTCAGTAAGTGTCCCCTTTAGATATTGAAGTAGGTACTGAGCATAAGACACTTTGCTAGTCTCTGGTTATTTCTACTCTGGCCAGGTCTCTTGCAGCTTTGGCACTTTAGGTCAGGCAATGTTCAGGTTTCATTAATCAGATAACTGGAAATGGTCTTTTGAGGAACTGTGTGTCAGAAGGAAGTTTGGAGAATTTTAAGTGTGGAGAGCAATCAATCCGAATTTAGTCAACCACTAACCCACTTCATATCTGTTTGTGCTTTACTCAGTTAGGATCCTATTGAAATACAACTCTGTAACAGCTGCACAAAAAAATTTAATTCTTGTCTCTATCACCACCAAAATATAAATCTGCTAGAATGTTGATAAAGTATGGTACTTGCTGATCTGCATGGCTGACACAGCTGAGCCCTATCCTTCATTTGCTAGATACACTCTCTCCAGCTTCGAAACGACGCTCGAGGGAACACCAGATGACATGACAGTCGTAGATGCTGCCTCCTTAAGAAGACAGGTATGTAAAACATGGTAGTTGACAACATTAGGACAAAGCTGTAGTGGTAAAATGGAGAAGGTTTTCTCAATGACTCCAAAGGTACCCCCAACAGGCAAGGCAAGGGCTTCTCTCTGTGCCCCTGCTGGACTGCCCTCACATACCATGTCCTCTTCTGGGAGTCTGCAGAATCTCACTCCGTTTCTGTTCCTAAATAATAGGGACTGCAGGATCTGATCACTATTGATTGAAGAGAGAAGGTCAAATTATCAACTGTTTAACATCCGTTTGAGATACTAATTTTACATGGTTATTCAGAAGCTTCTAGAAAGTGTGGCAACTTGTAATGAAATAATCAAAGCCTTTATTTGTTTTTAGATAATCAAACTTAATCGCCGTCTCCAGCTCCTGGAAGAAGAGAACAAAGAGCGTGCTAAGAGGGAAATGATCATGTATTCCATTACTGTAGCTTTCTGGCTACTCAATAGCTGGCTTTGGTTTCGGCGCTAGACACAGCTCTCAGAAAGATTTCCTAGCTGCAAACACAAACAATTTGCAAAATTCCTTGTTTGTTTCTGATTGTATGCTGTTTTATAATGAATACACTGGAAACTTCCACCACAGATAAAGGCTCTAGAATTGCAGTGTTAAAGGGACACCTTGTTCATTTATAACGTATTTAATAGATTTGCATTGCAAATGCTGCAGTATCCTCCTTTGCATGCTTCTGTGTAACATGGACCAGCCCATGGGGAATCTGCTTCGTGCAATGTGAGTGGTCTCCAGGACTAACCACTGGAGGTTTTGTTGTGGAGAGAAGAGAACAAATGGAATGGGTTTGGAAAAAAAAGAACAAAAAACAAAGGAATACAGTCATTTTTATTGTTCTGTTGTTAGATGCAATTAAACAATTGCACTAGTTTTCCTTTAGTCCAAGTAGTTTGAGGTGTGCCATAATCAAGGAGTGTGTCCTGTTTCATGAGTATGTTTCTTGTTTAAGTATATGTTCAGGTTGAATAATAAAACGAATTCTTTGCTAACATGCAGATTGTCCAGAAGTGTGTAATATGTATTTTTTTTAGGTTTAATTTGGCAGATGTTTTTCTATAAATTACATTTTTAAGCAAGTTAGTTTGTGAGTGATCAAAATATTATGGAATACAAGATTTTGGTGTAGTATCTTTAATAAAACTCTCTCAAAAATGCCCAACCCCAAACCATTGTTTAATATCATTTGAAGAGAATTTATGTGAACTATTAGTGTTTGACATAAGTAGCTCCAAAGCAGCAGGTGGGCATGTGACAGCGCGGTGCAGGCTGCCACACCCTGGGGTTGTGGCGCTGGTGTCAGGCTGTGTGTTGGGCATGGGGGGCCAGCCTGGGGTGCCCTGATCCTGGGGCCACTTTAACCATCCCCTGCTCAGCCTCGGCCTTGTTTGGTCGATGCTGCCACAGGGGTGCTGAGGGAGCTCCCTGCGGGTTGGTGGCTCCATGGCCCTGGCACGGCTGCAGCGGCCGCAGCTCCTTCCCCGGGGAGTAGAGAACAACTCACCTGAGACCGTGTGTGACTGTGTGCCAGAGACCGGCAGTGACAGCACAGCGCTGCTCCAGAGGGAGCCTTCCTCAGCACAGCTGGACCCAGAGCCCTGTGCAGGACCCTTTTGGGGCTGTCGAGGGGCACAGCGGGGTGAAGAGCTGGTGAAGCACGGCGGCTGCAGAGGAGAAGGAGCCGGGCTCTGTTTCAGCGCTATCCTCGCTCCCCCCTCAGCGCAGAGCCCCCAGTCCGGTGCCAGGAGCGGGACCCAGGGCGGTGCTGGGGCTGCGCACGGGCCCGGGGACAGTGCCCTGGTAAGGACAGGAGATCCCGGGAGCAGCAGCATGAGAACGCCTGAGGATTTTCATACAAGTGCTGCAAATGCCTGCAGGAATGCTGCTCTTATCCATTTCCTGTGCTGTGAAGTCAGACTGGGCTCGGTGCGTGGCTGTTGCGCTGCTGTACAGGCTGCCTTACCTGCTTCCTTGGCTTCCACAGGGCTGTGCCGTTTGTTCTTTCTGAGCTTTGTTTACTGTGTTCCGTGACTACATCGGGGCGTTTGCTGTGCATGTTTTCTTACCGTGAATGTTGAAGCGTGTGCCTTTGTCTTTTAGTAAAGACGATAAAAAGGGCCAGGCCTGCTTTGCACATTTTCTGCATTTTCATGAGTTTTATACCATGACCTTTGCACCGAAGGTGGACTGTATGAACTCTGATGGTGCAAATGAGGGCTGAGAGATGTACAAACAACTGTATAGGCGATAGTCAAAAATAAAGCTGCTTTTGAGTGCACAAAACCGGACTTTGTCTTGCACGTGGGAATGGAACTCAAAAAAATATTTTAAAACGCCGCCACCTAAGGGGCCGCGAGTAGGGCACGTTGGGCTAGCGCTGCAGCCCCGGCACCTGCTGCGAGCTCCCCGGTCACACCGCGGGGCTGCCCCGGGCACACCGCGGGGCGGCCGCGGCCTGAGGACGGACGGGCGCCCAGCCTGAGCGTCTCAGCTGAAACAGCCCGGCGGCCCAAGCCGGAGCCCCGGCGCTGCAGCTGCCCCGCTCCTGTCCTTGCCTGTGTCCCCGGGGCCGGGCGTACCCGGCGGGGGCCGCAGAGCCCGGTCCCGGTTCCCCCGCCCCGGCCGGGAGCGCTTCCGCCCGGAAGCCGCGGGGCGGAGCCGCCCGCACCCTCCATGGCCGCGCGGCTGCTGCTGCGGGCGGCGCGGCCGCTCCTGGCCGGGGCCGGGCGGGGCACTGGGCTCAGCACCGCGTTCAGCACCGCGCCGCCCCCCGAAAAGAAGCGATGGCTTCGGGCGTACCTGGAGCTGCAGCGGCTGCAGGCGCCTCCGCAGCGGCGGTGAGCGGCGGGAGAGGCGGGCGGGGCTTGGAGAACGGGTGCGACGGCCCCAAAAAGGGCAAAATCAGAACGTTTAGGCCCCGTCTGCTCACGCTTTGGAGCAGAATGGGTTGAGCTCCGCAGGTTGGCATAGTCCGGGTTGAATGGGGCAGGCAGACGGGAGTGCGGAACCGACAGTGTCTGACCCCAAGACGTTTAAATACTGGGTTTGGTGTTCAAGCTCAATTTAATTTCTTGTGCCCTTTCGAAAGGCGCGGGGCGAGTAACGCGTTCTATTCCTGAGCTGGTTCCCTTTCCGCGCCCGCAGGTCCGAGAAGCCCAACTGGGATTACCACGCGGAGATCCAAGCCTTCAGCCACCGGGTGCAGGAAAACTTCGACCTGGACCTTCTCAAGACTGCGTTTGTTAACCCCTGCTACATCGAAAGCGAGGAGGCGAGGCGCCGGCAGCTGGGGCTGGACAAGGACGCGGTCGCTCTTCAGCTGCAGGAGAACAGCGGCCTTGCGGAGCGAGGGCTGCGCTTCGCCCGCGCTTACCTGGAGCAGTGCTTTGAAGGCGCCTACCCAGAGTTACCTGCGAAGGGCATAGAAGCACTGGTTAATTTTCTGACCAGTCAGGAACTCGTCTCTTATGTGGCTCAAAACCTGTCCATACAGGACCTGACGCTCTGCAGGGATTTTCCTGCCCCACCAGACGTGCTGCAGAGGACGTTCCTCGCTGTGATAGGAGCCCTGCTGGAAAGCAGCGGGCCCGAGAGAACCGGGATGTTTGTCAGGGTAGGTTCAATGAATGCTGGTTTGTACCTGGATGGGGAGAGATCCAGGGAGGTTTGCAGAAGTTTGACAATACCTGCAACAAGACAATTTAACAATGAGATCTGGTGTGGTGGTGGTGATCAGCTGGGGTTTTGGGGGCTGGGAATTTTGTTGGGGTCTTTTTCATTAGGAAGGCTGATCAAGTACATGAAATCATACACTTCTGGATTATGATGGCGATGTTAATATTTGCTGAAAGTTGCTAAGGGAAAGCATTATATTCCATGCACTGTATTATCAAATTACTCCATGTGAGATTTCATATATCTTCAATTAAAAAAAACTTCACTCTATATAAACAGGCATGAATTCATAGGTTTTGCATATAGGAGTGCAAGCCCCTGAAGATATTTCATACAAAAACGTTTGATTGAAATTCAGTGTGACAAAGTAGTTTTAACAGCTATTGTTGTTTCAGTCATCCTTTTCACTTATTATTACTTTTGCAATGGAGAAGTGTTTGTTAAAATGATTTTCCTGATACAAGAGCATTGAGAGGTGTCTGTAAGAGCAAGGAGCTCTTACAGACAAGAGAGTGATCCCAACAGGTGAAGGACCCGTGGGTTTGCACATCCCCGGGTATCACCCCAGCTCCTCTGCTGCCTCAGGCTGGAGCTGTCCCTTCTCTGGGTCTGGGGCTGACTTTGCCCCAGGCTCGAGTCTGTCAGTGGCTACACTACAATCACGAGCACTGAGATGGGGCACTGAGGCAGTTTTATCATTCATTTCAGCAATTAATTGTCAGTTATTGTCTCTTCATACTGTATTTTCATTAGGAGACACCAGAACCTCAAACCATTAATTGTAACTTCTAAATTTTCTTGTTTAGGACTTTTTTATTCCCCAGCTGATTGGAAAAGACCTGTTTGAGATCTGGGAAGTTGTAAATCCTATGGGCTTATTGCTGGAAGAACTGACCAAGAGGAATATCTCTGCTCCAGAACCAAGAATTACCAGGCAGCTGGGAGTCAGCACAGTTCTGCCAGTCTACTTCGTTGGGTTGTACTGGTTAGTGCAATATTAATCTAAAGTTAAATGGCTTTAATTGGATGAGTGGGAAGGAGGGAAGATGGTTTTTACTTTTCTACTCATGCTTTTTGGTCAAGTTGTTCCAGAAAAGAAACGTGATAGTAAGTTCCATATAAAATGAGCCATTTAAGCATTGGCCATAGCTTGCTGTGGTGCTACATACACAGTCTCTGACTAAGAGCTCCAGAGGCTAAACAGGGTGCACCAAAGAGCCTGGGTGTGTTCTGAGTGACCTGACACAGGAACTTTGGGAACAGCCTAACTGCACAGCTTTGGAAGGGCCACAGCTGTAGCCAGGGCTTAGGCAAGCATAAAGAGACATCAAGGGAGTGAGATGGAAGAGAGATTCATTAAGTTCCAGAGAAGCTTTTAAGTTTGAAAATCAGGAGCACTGTAAACTGGGCCATAGGAGTGTCTGTGTCCAGGCAGGACTTAGGAAGTGCCAGTTGTCCCTGGTGCATTTGTGTCAGGTGTGGTCAGTGCCCAGCAGTGACAGTGCTCCTGTGGGCAGGACAGAATCCACGTCACTGCTGCTCTCCTAAAGGAGCTGCAGATGAACACATACCTTAACTTGCTCTGCTTTACCCTGCTTTGGTTTCTGTACCTTCTAAAATGTATCTGATAAAAAAGAAAGGAACTTCAATTGTTTCTCTTCAGGAATCCCTGGTGTCCCTTCATGAACTGCTCCTATTTAGTCTGTGTGCATAGGTGGTTTTTAAACAGACATGAGGATATAATTCATAACAGAGAGAGCTTCTCAGTCCTTTTGAAGCAGTTTGAAATGCTTCCTTACCAGGGGAGGAGAAAAGACAAAAGCACTTCAGTTCCTGTTTAAGCTAACCAGAGTAACAAATTTGCATTTTTTTTATCAGGGCTGACAAATTGAATGCTGTAAAGAATCAGTGCTGTGTTAGGAACCTAAATAAACAGAGTGGTGTTCTCCCAGGAAATGGACACATTTCTGATCTGAGTTTCCATTACTGAATATACAATTACTTATCTTTGCAGGAAAGACCAACAGAAATGTTTCCATTGTGTGTATATAAAAGTCAATGTTCACAGACACTGGAGAAAAACCAGTCTGTTTTATTGACAGTACACAGCAGCACTCAGGGTTTTATGATGGAAACTTTGGTTTTTCATGGTTGTAACTTTGGTTTTTTTCCCCAAGTGATAAGAAGATGTTGGCTGAAGGCCCTGGTGAAACACTGCTGGCTGCAGAGGAGGAGGCTGCACGAGTGGCACTGCGGAAGCTCTATGGGTACACAGAGAACAGGAGACCTTGGGATTACTCCAAACCCAAACAAGGATTGGCTGCTGAAAAGGCAATCAGCAGTAACTAGATGCTAAAAGACATTTCTGGTGTATCTTAAAAATCAATGGCTTCCATGCTGAATATAGGTGTATTTGGAAAGGCAAAATACAGTTTGGTTTTCTGGTTTTCAGTGCTTGAAACTTCTGAATCATATTTGGTGTTAAATAAAGTCTTTTCCTTTTGCACAATGTTTAATGTTTGCTCATTTTCCTAAATGTAAAAGAAGTGCCCTTAATCTGAATTTTTGCCTTTTGGCTCAGAAGTTTTTCTGTGCATCGCAGGAGACCATCTTTAGTGATATTTAATAAGATGTGACAAAGTCTCACTGTACAGAAACAGCTTTCATGAATGCTTCCTCAGAGATTGTTTGGAGAGGATTGTTAATAAGCTGAGGTGAATTAACATATGTTATGTCAGCCTTTGGATTACATCTGGATCAATTTGTCCTTCACCTTGTGAAAGCATCAGGTATGATGATGATCCTGACACTGTTGGGGATTCAAACTCTGAGGTCTCACTGCTTTCATCCAAATTTTATTTGCCATGCACATTGGTTTTTATTGTTGGAGCATGCTCTGAAAGATTTTTAAAACTTGTAAAAATGCCTCTGCTGCAAAATGAGAAATAGTGAAAATAGGATCATGAAGGCCTGAACCTAAAGAAATTGGAGAACATGATTTCATTATAGGCTATGAGATAAGCTTTTTCTTTTTTTCTCTTTTTTTTTTCTTTTTGGTACTTTTTCTGCTTAGTCCATGTTCTTTCATTTAAGCAGTCCCATGACAGAAGTATTGGATTCAGTGAAATCAGTGTTTGTCTTGTTTGCAACATCTGTAGCTGTTTTAGCTCCAAAATAATGGAAAAACACTTAGGAATAATTCAGGTACCTGCATGATATTTCTGTTAAATGTCATAGAAACTCAGCATGTCTACCAGAGGGCAACAGATGTGTGAGAACTGCAGCTATTTTGGAATACTTTTCTTAAAAAAAAGAGTGAGCATCTATTACAAACTTGTCTGAGGCCTGCAAGGAAGAAGCTGATGTAGGACCAAGAAGCTGGATGTTCAGAAGTGTTTGCTGCTTTATCCCACTGTGAGCACTGATTGCACAGGAAGACACCAGGTACATGAATGTGCCTTCACTAAGAGGAGGGGGAGAATCAGGCCGATGGCCATTGATCCATGTTTGATAGTGCTGTCCATTGCAGCACATCCTTTGCCTTTGGCCCACAAGATGGATTTAGGGAAGGACACTTGGCAGCCAAAGGTCCTGGCTGCAGCTGCTGGGCAGGTGTGTGCTGTGACAGTGAGTGCTGGCTGAATCAAGCCAGTGGAAAGAGATTTCTTGGTGTTCTGAGCAGGAGGAGTCAGTGTGTGACCCTGGGTGTCTCCAGCACTCAGTGCCCTGCATCTGCCCGCTGTGGAACGCGGCTGTGGCTGCAGAGCAGCGAGAGCTTCTGCTGCCCCTGGCTGAGAGGGCACAGCAGGGAGGGCTGCAATGCAAAAAGGAGGGCAGGAAGATCAGCCCAGCAGAAAATATGCACAAAATTGCTTGTGTTAAATGAAAAATTCCAGCTAGGCAATCTATTACCACTTACATAAGCAAAGCCAATAAGGTCACTATATTCCAGGGGAATAAGAGCAAAATGTGAAAAGATGGTAAAATTACTCATGCTATTTTTAGTTTCTGGATGAGGTTATTGCTCTTTACCTATTTTAAAAGGACAATAGTGAAGGAGGATTTTTTACAGCCCAAGTTACCTACTGCTTTTATATACATATTTATGTATTTTGAAATGGAGAAGCAAATTTCAGTTTATCTTTAAAAACAATTAGGATCTGCTTCCTTTGGCTTTATAGTTTGGAATGTGGGCATAAGTCCTAGGAGAAGTGGAATACTGTGCTGGTAAAAGATGAGTGATGCAAGATAAATCAGTTTACTGTGTGGCACATGAAGGGAATGTATTAAGACCAAATGAAAAGACAATTTGGGGATGTGGAAAGAAAGGACTGGGTTTTTACAGGGCTATTGACTGAAACAAGAGTTTTTATAAGAAAATGTGTCCCATTTTCAAGTTTCTAAAGGTCTGAAAAGCATTTTATGTGGTATCTGTGCCTTAATTTCTGACACTCAACATATATTTCAGGATCTACAGCTGTGCTAGTGGGATCATTTATATACTTCAAGTTACTAACCTTTTTCCTTGTTTTTTGAATCAGTAGCCATAAACCATAGCACAGTTAAAAGATTTGTCAGACCTACAGAAATCACTAGCTATAAAGTATGGTGAAAATGGCAGCTGAGAAACATTGTTCATGAAATTCCATGGCAGTTTTGTCTGAAAAGTGCTCTGTGAGCTGCTTGCATTGGTGCTGAGTACAAGTGCATTTATGTCCCCCTGTGGTTGTTCCTTTCACAGTCACATTTTATTTATCTATCAGAGAGACAACAGATTGAGCAGACTGTCCACAGTGACTGACAGAAAGGAATCAGGACATTTTATTCTTGCAACCCATTGAAGAGCCAGATTATTGTTACAAAAATTACATTTGTAAACTCACTAAACAGTAGGAAACACTAGTAACCTAGACTTTTTCTCCAAATGTTAGGTAAATCCAGTGTGTGAATGGTCTTGGATTGCTCTGTTTCTGTCATCTACATCCTTTGTCTTTAAGTGTTGAAAAAGTAATTTTATTTTGAGAAAGGTAAGAGAAGTTCTATTCTATTGGTAGCAGCTAAGTAATTGGAGAAAAAATTCTTAATATGCTTTCATGCACTGTTGTTGCTTCTGATCTCAGCAACAGAAGCTGCTCTGTTGCTTCTCTGTGCCTTTGCTCCTGTGTCTCAGCAGTTCAGTGATGTGACTGAGAACTCAGTTCTAGCTCCTTGCTTTCAACTGGAGCTTCTGGTTACAATAACCAGATGTTTTGCTTCAAGTTTTTCTTAACAAAAAAAAAAAAAAATCCAGGAATAATTCTTGTGCGAATTGTTTCTGTGACTTAAAGACAGGAGATGAAAACAATCATTTCACAGTTATCGCTGTGTTAATTCAGAGTTTGAAGTTGCTGGTGAAAAGTTAAAGCTTTTACTGGTTTATAGCATTTATTTTTTACTTTTTATAACAATCTCTTGGGTTTTATGACAAATCAAAAATTTAAATGAGGTGCTCTGGTGTTATGCTGCTATACAAAGCCATGAAGAATTCAAAACATCAAAAGATGTGTTGTCATTGTGTTCTGCAGGGCAGAGGGAGGGGATGATGCAGCACAGGAACATAAGAAGAGCCCTACTTTTCCTTGTCCTTAACTTTACTGAGTGCTGTGGCAACTTTAAAGAGGCTCTGAACTATCTGGGTTCTGTTACATCAGAACTTTGAAGTTTAATATTGAGAGATGCATTTAGTGTTGAGAAGCAAACACTTCTCAACAAGGACAGATTGGTTTTTTCTTTCTAAATCAATTCCCCAGATGTAATTGCACTTTTTTGCATTTTTCCCTTTTCAGCTTGCCTAAGAAACTAAAGATCCAGTGCTCACCAGTTGGTCAGCAAATAGCCCCTGCTGTAGTTTGAGGCTGCAGAGTGGGAACAGCTGCTCTGTGTGACAGAATCAGAGCATTATTGAAGGCACTTGGTGATTCCTAAATCACAGGCACACTGCAATGCAGCTCTTCGTGGTGCACATAAAAACTAGGCTGCTCTTCTGTGAGTAAAGGGTAGCTCTAGGGAGAAGGTAAACATCATCATCTCTCTCTATTTCTGTGTAATAAGTGTAATGTTTCTGCCAGTCTGTGGCAGCTGTGCTGGGGACTGTGCTCTTGAACTTACAGGTTTATAATCAAACATGTTAATTTTGGACACAGTAAATATTTTGCTCCTGTTGCTCCAGCTGGGAACAATTATAGAACCTCATTTTTCTGATATGGAAATTAAAATTTATTCTTTACCTCTGGAACTGTTCATTGCCAGTTGTGCTCACTTATTCTTATACCAATGTTCTTTATCAGAAGAAATCTTGATTTTATTGTTGTTGGAGGAATTTTACATTTAATTGCAATGAGGTTAAAATTTCATTGAGTTTTGAACATGCTTCAGGGCTCCCCTTTAAGGAGCATCTCAATAGTTCTGCAATCCTGTGTTTTCCCTTATTCTGGGATGCTTATATAAATCAGAGCAACATTTGTATTTCTAACATTTTCAGATAACTTGTTACCTGACTTTTTTAGTTTCCTACTCTTTGTCCTGAAGGCACCATTTTGGTTTAAAGCACCCGATTTTGTTACTTTATATAGGACACCAAAATAAATTGCATCAGTAAGTAGGCATTTCTATTAAGAATGGTTTTTTCAGTAGTAATTTAAATTACCTGGCCAATGTTTATGTAGCATTTCTGAATACTGAAAATATAGGCCAATTACAAAAAAAAGTTCTGAAACAATATTTTTATATCTGCCTTCAAAGAAACTTAACACTATTTAATGCAAGTTGTTTGAGTAGACAATGGTGAGCTGTAGTCCTTTGCTCCTGACAAGAGGTTCCAGAGTTTCATGATTCCCACATATTTGACCAAGTATTGAATCAAATCTTCATTTTGTCAATGCCAGTGTGTGTGTGGCTTTTTGTAGGCTGTACTGTGCACTTGGGTGGGGAGGAGAAGTGCTGCTGGCAATTTTTCAACCTTAGAGAAGGGAGAAATGAAATACTCGTGACTGGTGCAGGATATCAGTTTCTGAAATCATGAAGTTTGGAAGTTTTAAAATGTTCTGCTCTCACTTATTTGACCATTTCTAGAGAATGGTGGCACATAGCAGGTAGTAAGTGAGGAGAGACCCACTGCCATGCTGAGACAGCAGATTTGTGGGGATGGATCCAGATTTGGGATGAATATCTCTGAGGTAATGCAGGGGATAGTGCCAGGTCAAACAATGAAGCCAAGTGGAATGAAAAATCCTGAAGGATTCATTCCTTCCTGTGCCTGAAGGAAACACACAGGAGGAACTCCACTGCCTACACTAGACCTAAACCTATGAGAGAAAATTCTGAGTACTTGGAGTTCAAAGATAGCATTCTGATACTCTTGTGGAGTATCTCCTCCACAGTGGCAGTTCTGCAAAATGAAGAAAATACTGTTGAAACTAAGGAAGTGTCACAGAATTAGTCATGTTAGAGCAGGATTAACCAGGGGAAGCATTCCCACCACCAGAGGGCAAGGATTTCTCTAAAAGTTCTGATGGTTAAATAAAGAAATCCACTTACTTTAGTGGTTATTTCAGTAGCACTAGGAGGTACAGCTTTATTCTCCAAGTTACTGTCAAGAAGGTGAGTGTTTAGGATGACAACAGAACAAAACAATTTGTGAAAATCAGAGAATGAGAAACATCAGAGAATGTTTAAGAAGGAAAAAAGTCCAGAGAGAAAATAGTTGAAAATAGGCTTCAATAGTTGAGCTAGTTGAAAGTTAATTATTAATTATTATTATTAATTATTAATTAAAATTATTATAATTATTAATTATTATTAAACAAGTAAATTATTCTGTTTAATTTCAAGTGATGGGAAGTAGAAATGTTTATAATAGTCCATCAGGAAAAACACAGTTGCCTAATCTAAAAGCGTGTCAGAAGGTTTCCTATTTTATACAGACCTTCTGATTGAGCAACAACTGTGACAATGAGCTTGGGAAGAGCTACTTTTATAATTTGATGAGGTTTTCATTACTAGGGAGGTGATGGGTTTAGATTTGAATTTTTCCCCTGTCATTTTCTGTTCATAATATCAGAGCACAGTTCAGTTTTCTTTCATGTTTCTTTTGCAGTAAAAATATATGTTAAATATTTAATTCCTACCTCAAATATCATGTGATGCTATTTCAGCATCTTTTCAGTCAGGCAGTTTTCAACAACCTGTGGCCATCAGGCAATGAGACAACAATTGGAGAAGGAAAAAAAAGGATGACATTAATATTGACACTTAGAAGATCCCCCCATGGCAATTCGTTATTGCTTCTACTGCTGCTCTGATTACTTTAGAAGGAACTTAGATGCCCACACCCACCCAGTTTCACTTCAGCCCCACAGCATTGCACATTTTTTTCCCAGCTGCTGGGAATCTGCTCTGGCAGTGTCCTGTGACTGCAGGCACGATGTCCATGTGAGCTTTGTGAGGGTTTCTTTGATTCGGGCTCTGTGCTGCATGGCCAGCAGGCAGATTGCTGAAGTTCATGGAAATCTAGACCAGAGGCAAACTGTTGATTATTCCCAGGTTTCAGAATTAGGTCATTTCATAGTTTATTTCTTTGAAAGTCTCCTTTCAAGCCAATTAGTTCCTAATTGGTTATTTCAACTGCCCACTGCAAGCTCAGCTGTAAGATCAAGTGTTTAAGAGATGATCATGGATGAGGTTGAATTTGGTTGATCTCATATGTAAAAACATACTATTTAAAAAGAAGTTTGAACATTTTTTTCTTGATTGGAGTACTATACTCATCATTTCCTAGTAACCAAAAACATCAGGGATTAAATGATAACAACAAAAATAATAAAGTTTGATAAAATTTTGAATAAGTTTTGAAATTTTCCTTTAGAGAAAACTCCCCCTGTTGCAGAAAGAATTTGTTGCTAGTGACAGTACACACTGCTGAGCTATCTGACTCTTACTAGCTAATTTTTGAAACCTGCAAGGAATAATTTTATGCTTCAAGATAATTTCCAGTTTTGAAGCATAACAATACATCATTTAACATGAAGATGTTATTGCAAGGAGCTGTGACAAGTGGTTTTTTGGATTTTATTATATAAGGGGATGACACTGGTTGTCTGGAGCACCGAGGGCAATTGTGGGCATTGCCTGGCAATGCTGAGAGGCTGCAGCAAAAAAACAAACCACAAGTGCCCTGAACATTCACTGACTGTTTCTAATGAGAAAATACAGGAAGTGCTAAGCCTTTTGGCAGGTGGGTTTGAACAGTGTTCTCTGTCCAGGAGTGTAAAATGAGTTTACCCTGGCAAATGCCTAGGTCAGTATGAATGAAAACGTTTCAATAATTACTGTGAAACCTTTCTCTGTTAATTGTTGCTTTGCTTAAATTGGTTCTGTTTTGAGTGTTTGCACACCTAATCAGCAAAGTTGTAGTGCAGCAATGCACAAAGCTGCTCCATGCCCTCTATCTCCTGCCTGCACGTGTCCCCATGGCAGCTGGGCAGATATCTGTGCCACTGAGGGACGTGCAGGGAGGGACAGGGACCTGGAGCTTTCAGAGCAGTATTTCCAAGCTGGCTATGAATACATCAAACTGCAACAATTGCAAAGCTGGACCTTTATTCCTAAAGCCCTGGGGTCTGAAACAACCACTTGCAAAAAGGAGAGGCAGGATGTGAAACCTATGTGTATTCATAAAGTGGATCTTGATAGTTTAGGAAAGTCAGGGTAAACTGAGAAGAGAGATCTAAAAAGTTACACTAACAGGGTAAGAAACTCTGACAATTACAAGAGATTTGATCAAAAGTCCTACTTTGTAAGACATACTATGCTTTCCTAACAGCTTCTGTAATATTTTTGTTTCCATATTTGTGATGATTTATCAACTGTCATGTTCCTTCTCCCCACCAATTTTCCTCATCCATGGTAGCCCAGAGGACCTTGCTGATGAGGTTTTTTCCCATTTGTATAAAATCTCTTGGACATCAGGGGTGTAATTCTAAAATTACTCTGTTTATGTCAGTAAGACACTGCTATTTCTTCTGCTGTTATCCTAAATTTTTCACTCACTGTGCTGCTTCAGAGTATTTATTAATTCTCTTGCTGCCCACAAACCAAACCAAGGTTTTGTTCTGTTAAGGCTGTGATAATGTTCTGAACACTTACTCTTTGCCCATTTCTGAAATCCAGTTCATGGAATGTTACTGTGCACAACATACCATTGATTATTCATTTGTTTCTGGTGCTTGTTTCATTGTTGGGGTTTTGTTCTGTTGTTTTTCAGATTTTTAAAAATTTATTTAAACATGTAACTAGTAAATATTAAATATTCCAGTCACATAATGAAAAACGCTTCTTTTTCATTTTGGTTAAGTCACGTGAAGATAAGCATTTTTCCTTTTGGTCTCCTGGTTAAAAAAGAGTTTTTCTAATTGACAAATGCTTTCAAAACCAACCTTCTCAGCTGAAATTCCCACACGTTGTTTCCAAGAGACATGTCTGTCATTGCCACTTCAGCAGAGAATGCATTCTTGAAAGAAATCTTAATTTTTTCACAGCTGTTTATAACTACAAGTATGGCTTGCAGTGTTAAACACAGTTCAAGGCAAGACACTGCAGGTGCTCTTGCTGTACAGGATAAGGTACAAGAGGCCTGAGTGTCAGGGGATTAACTTTTCTTGTTAAACCAGTTATTCTAAACAACAATTTGAAGGTTTGTTTATGTACTTCTGAAGAAAATTACATGGAGAGAAAATGCTAAGCCATTACCTGATTTAGTATTCTTTTTCCTATGTATGGATTGAGATTAGGCTTCTCCTGCAGAAAACCTCCCCTAAGAGGGTATTTGCAGCTACCAGGGATTATCCATATCCACTCAGTGCAGCTGCAGGAGCCTGTGCTACATTCTCTGGAGGATCTTTTTGTCTGTTGTGCATCTTGTTAGTGCTTTTACTTTTATCTTGTATTGCTACCAGTCATAAAGCCCTTCTCTCTGCAGTTTGAATGAGACAAATTCTCAAAGATTAATGGAAAAAGATCTTGGTGACAGCATCTCAGATTTTAAAATTACAGTAGTGAGAAACATTACATTACAGTTCATAGAATCAGTTTTCTTTTTGTAGTTGTCCTCTAAAATATTTTCTTTCAGAAATGGGGTGACTGAAAAACTTAATTTTCCCATATTCACACGACATAGATTATGTTCTGTATTCTTCTAGTTGAATGTCTGACATCAAAAAGCTGTGTTTCCTCTATTTCCCTCTTTTGTTATGTCCATCTCCATTTTTTTACTCAAAGATACTGTTCTTTTTCATCCCATTTTGAGTCCAAATGGATATTTCCATGATGTTTAGCTATTCTGACACTTGTTATATTCATTGCTTTGTGCAGTGGAGTGTACAAAACTTTGTTTATCAGGCAAGACTCAAACATTGCTCCATTGGAGTCACTGATTTACAATCTCAGTGTTTCAGATCATGCAGTGCATGACAGGTATTTCATGACTTGTCTTGGGAACAGTGACTGCACCTTTTTTCTTTATTTTTGTGCTTTTTCATTCTTTATATAATCAGGTTGCTTAGAGAATTAGAAAGTTATGGTCCTGTTTTCTAGATTCCAGTTTTAGACACTGATCAGAGTTACCATGAGCACTGAAAGATGTTTGTTCAGAACAGTTAATTCTACTCTAGTGTTCCCCAAATCAGCCTTCAAGTAATGTTTGTTAAAATAAATAAAATTCTAGGGAAGTATGAAGGAGAATATGTTAGTTTTGTAAAGTGTGGGCAAATAAAAGGACACTGGCTGAATATGCCATTTCTCCTATTTTAATAGTCTTTCCCTCACTGAAGATCTGTGTGAAATTATTTCTTTTTGCCTAATCTAAGGCACTTCTAAGACAGCACTAACCAATAGCAGTTTCCACAAATTAGACTGACTAATCAATAATTTAGATTCATTAGTGGAAAGCAACAAAGGCCTCTCTTCACTCCCATGGGAGTTTTGCAGAAAACAGGCAGGAAATGCTCATCATCAAGTGGAAATGGTACTGAAGAACTAAACTTCAACATATGTTGGGCTTTAAATACAAATCTCATTTATAGGTCAAGAAATAACTTAAGTCTTTAAACTTTAATGTGAAAATTAAGTTCTTCCTGCTCAGAGAGCTGGGAGAGCATTTCCTGGTTCAGTACTTCATGTAGCCAAAACTACAGAAGCTGTTGGTGTTTAGATGTCTGTTTAAATTCTGTCTCTCCCTCTTCTAATTTAGAACCAAAGGAATTGAAGAGTTGAACTATCTTACCACTATTGTGTTCTGTCTTTCACACTCATGTTCTAAATATGGGGTTTTTGCATCCTTGTTGTTTTGTTCATATCAGTTCCATAACTTGTTTCTTCTACCCATAGACTCTGGGCTGCCTTGTGCATTGCCAACATTCCTGTGGGATGTTCCAGCAAATGTAAAATGTTATATGACTCACCATTGTATTTCTATTGCTGTAACAGGATCAAGTATGAATGTACTCTGTGGTTTAAAGGGTTCCACTCTCCTCTGGCATGTTCCTCTGAAAGGATGCATGAAACAATCATTTTACCAAAACTTCTGTTACAGCTTACAAAGCATCATTCAACTACAGGGTTTTATAGATTAATGATAAACCAATACAAAACAAAAAACAGTAATAGAAACATTGGCACATTCTCTAAAAATGTACTGTAAAGATGATCATAAAAATTAAATGCATTTGCTTTGCATACAAGATATGCATTCCTATGACAGATATTTTTCCTTCACTGCAACTGTACATAGGCATGTTCTTTCCACTGCCTAGTCTGTGATTACAAACTGGAATATGATCTTGTGCACTTAAGGCACGATGGAAATTCAAGAACTGTGTCAAATAAAGGGGCAAGGCTGAAATATTGATAACCTTTCAACATCACTGGCCAATCTAAAAAGCAGGAAGAGAATCATATGGTGACTGAAACCATCTCCTACCCCATATTACTCCAAATGAATTAGTGTATTTCACACAAATAAAAGATGACATTAAAAAATACAGACCCCTAACTTGTTCATTACAAAAATCCCAAGCTGATGAGACTGTGCCTTTCTCTTTATTGTGAGGTCAGTTTCTTATTCACAGCTGTTAAGGGTAAAGGCAGGGCTTTCTATCATTTACCTTTTCTTACTGTGCTAATGTCATAGCAGTGGGTGGGAAACGTCCAAGGGAAATGGCATTGCAAGTAAAGATAAGGTTGTAATTCAATCATATTTGTCTGACCATTTTCTTGCATTGAATTGTCCAGATTTAAATAACTGTCAACAGGCAGTATGATTTCTATAACCATTACTATGACTTTCTCTTGTTCTGATCTCTTACCAAAATGTATCTATTCATTAACAAAAAGCTATTGCTTGAATAAGGCCAGGCACAGACACACTAATTTATGCTCAGTGGACTGAACCTTGAGTAGAGCACATCAGTGAATGTTCTGGCTGTGTTCTCTCCTAGCATTTTCAGGAAACCCTTCACATACAAATATGAAGTGAGGTAGCAGTTTACCCCGATCCGATGTACCTAATCCCAGGATTAATTCTGTGTGCCCATCAGTGGTGAACAAGATGGATTTAATAGCCCATTAGCCCTTCAGCATGATAATTTTCACGTCACTTATCCTGCTGGGTTAATTGCTTTAAAGTGGATATTATTGACCTTAATCCTAGTGGCAAACAGAGAATGTCTTATTCATCTCCCAAATGTACATTCTTAGAGTCTTGTTTCTTTTGGTCTTGACAATAAATCCACTAGATTATGTGTTTGTATATTATAATTTATACCCTATTGGCCCATATTTAAGAGCTTACTGAAGGAACATCTTTCAGATATTATTACCCACGACTGGAATATTAAATTCTGTTTCTTATGTAAAGAGAAATGTTGCAAGCATAAAAAATAATTGTTTTACCTCTTGTTAAGAAATTAATTTTAATGCTAAAAGCTGTAGCAGGTGCAGCAGGGATTAAGCACTTTTGGCATAAACAGCTGGACAGTATATTTCCAACTGCAGAAGTCTGGTCATTAGAAGGAGAGAATGAAGAACAAATTTGGACAGAGAAGCTGCAGGAAAGGAAATTCGGGTTCTAGCACAGAGAAACGGAAAAATATGTAATGAAAAAGAAAATCCAGGAGTAAAACTGAAGAGAAGCGGTTTTATTCATGTGTATTGTTTGTGGATATTTTCCTTTAGTGATTTACAGAAAACACAGACCAGCTGCTTTGAGGGAATTAATGCTAGCTGTGAGCAGTAAAAAATAGAAAAAACGGCAGTGGAAGAGGAGTGCAAGTCACAATATTGCTTGTGGGGAGGTGAAACAGAGCTGGAAGTTACTGCAGCCAGTTTTTAGCTCTGTATGTGTCAACAGTGCTACACACAGATATACTTAGGGCCTTGCATTCCTTAGGTTCCTCCGGGAAACAGGAGGGTAAGGTTTAGATTCTTGATTGTAGGAACCCCAGGTGTGCCCACAGACTCTTGAAGAACCCGAGTCCCACAGATCTCATTTGTAACACAGGGTATCCTCACACACCCCTGAAGTCTCATTCTGTAGTTTCCTGGGGTAAATTTACTCTGTAAGATACAGAATAGAGAAGCTTGGTATTTACAAAAAGTAGTTTCTAAACCACATAAATGTTAACATAGGTAATTAATCACTAGTGTAAGCCTATCTTGGCTCAAAAGGCTTATCAAACAGCAGAATAATGGCAGGACTGTTTCTTCACAAAGCAAACTGGAGCCACAAGATTCCTACTGAACTTTCTGATTGACTTAAACAGTGCTAGGATTTTCCCTGGGACCTCAGATCCACATTTTACTGACAATGACAGTGTCAATGACAGTGATGTCGTTTTGATTAGCAGCTGTTCCTGTGTGACATTGACGTGAGTTCAGTCGTGACACGAGCAGTGGAAGCTGCTTGCTCCCGCTTCAGTTACAAACCACCTTTGGCTCTGGTTGAAACTAAACCTGGCTGCATGTAGCAACTCTCTGCTGCAGCAGGTGTGCGGCCAATCACTGCGCTCCAAAGGATTTTCCAGGAAAAAACAACAACTTGTTTTTTAACCTTCAATTTTTTTTTTTTTTTCTAAATTTAGGTCATCTGCTTTAGGTCATTTAGGTCATTGGAAAAGGTAAAATGCTAGCATGTTTCATAAAAGGCAAAATAAATGAAACTTTCTGAATTACAAGAATATCAGCATTTCATAGAGAAGTGAAAAATTAAAGGAAGCAGTGAGAATTTGGTCCTTATAAACTGGAAATATTTCCTGTTTATTCTTAAGAATGCTATTTAAGCATTGGTGATTATTTAGTGATGTTTATTTTTCACTTTGAACAGCTCCTGCCATCCATACTAGGAAAAAAATTAGAGCATTGCCTTCTGTGTTTAAAACTTAGAACTGGTTGATCAGCTCATGTAAATTAGCACATCCAGAGGAATCAGAAGAGGAAGGACAGATTACTGATGCTGAACTCCTAGATTTTTTTAACTTAAACTATGAGGAAAATACAGTGGATCAGATCTTGCTCCTATGTGTACTGACGTCAGGGGCACAAAACTTGACCCTAAATACATTGTATTGGGTCATTAAACATGAAAAGATTTTAATCATACATAGCGTTGCTAGGGTGAAATCACTGAATTAGGAAGTGCATTTACTTTTTTTTCTAACATTGATTTCGCACACTGTTAGGCACCTTTGTGTGGAACAAACACGTATTTTGTGGATCAGGGGCTGGCTGGGCTTTCCTCTCGGGTACCAGAAGTACGTGACTGCTGGCTCTGCTCTCTCCCCTGCTGGGGCAACGGCCAGCCGGGCACCGAATTCCCAAAGGAAAATTGTGCATTTCTCACCTCCGTCCCAAGAAAGCCAGAACCCGTGGGGGTGTTCTCCCCACAAATCCGCTGCAATCCGCCCTGACGATCCTCACGGAACCTGGGCCACCAGCCCGTCCCCCGGGCCATCCCCGCCACCCGCGGGCACCCGAGCTGGGACCGGGAGCGCCTCCGCTCTCGCCACGCTCCGAGACTGAATTTCCAGACTTTTGGGACACAGAGGGACACCGGCAGCGCTGGGGTGGGGACGCACGTGGCCATTCGTTCACGGAGCACCTCCCGCTCTCCCCAGCCGGCCTGAGCCCACTGCCCACGAGGGGCTGAGGGACGGCGGAGACTGCCTGGCGCTCACCCCGCGGTGTGAGGGGAACAGCCCGCCCCGAGCACCCCGCTGAGCGGGAAGGCGATCCCCTCCTCCCCGAGTAAAGTCTAACACTTTTTATTGATATTTTTCCATCGGGATTCTCCAAAGGACTGACCCCCGGCCCGCCCCGCCGGGTCACGCGGGGTGACTCGGTCCCGCCGGAGGCGCCGCCCCGGGCCGGGGTCGCGGCGTGAGGGGACGGAGGGGGTGTAGTGCGCCCTCCCACGCGACAGGGGGCGCTGCAGCCGGCGGGCGCGCAGGGCTCCGCCGCCGCCGCCATCTCCTCGCTGAGCTCATAAAGGTGTCGCGCAGGTTCCGCCCGGGCTCGTCATTCCGCCGCCCCGGGCCCGGTGCCGCTGCCGTCGCCGCTGCTTCCCCTGAGCCGCGGCCCCCGCCCGCTCCCTCCCTCGTGGGGCTGCCGGTCCGCGTCAGCGGCCACCCCCCTCCCGCACCGGCCCGCCGGCAGGCGCCGGTTGTGCCCTCCCCGCCCCTTCCTCCCCTGTCTTCCCCTCACCCCCCCTCCCGCCCGGCCCCTCTCCCGCCGGCCGAGCCCCGGAGCGCCGCCGCCGCCGGGGTGTGAGCGGGGCCCGGCGCCGTGCCGGGCCGTCCCTCGCCGGCGGGGCCATGGCCGCGAGCGCCAAGCGGAAGCAGGAGGAGAAGCACCTGAAGCTGCTGCGGGAGATGAGCAGCCTCCCGCCCAACCGCAAGTGCTTCGACTGCGACCAGCGGGGCCCCACCTACACCGACATGACCGTGGGCAGCTTCGTGTGCACCTCCTGCTCCGGCATCCTGTGAGTGAGTGCGGGAGGGGACCGCCGGCTCCATCCCCCCGGCAGCGGTGACCTCCGCCCCCGGCCGCCGGGGCACGCGTCCGCAGGGCGGCGGCGGCGGCCGGGCGGTGCAGCCCCGCCGCGGGTCTCGCAGCGCCGCCGCTCCCCCCGCGCTCGCCCTTCCTGTTGCCGGCTTGGCCACGTCGGAGGACAGCGGGCAGGGGGCTCTCCCGGGGAAGGGGGGGAGGCCGTCGGGAGACTTTCCCGGGCGCGTTCGCTGGAAATCCCCGTCGGAGCCCCCGGTGCGGAGGTGGCCGCCTCTGGCAGGGTGTGCGGCGCTGGGGCGCACGGCAGCCCCGCGGCCCCGAGATGGTCCTGGGGAGGCTTCTCCGGCACGCAGGGGGAGCGCGCACGGGCAGCCCGAGCACCACCGCCCCACGGAAGTGTCGGAGGGGTGGTTCATTAAGCAAGTGTACGATAATACTTGTGGAAAGGGAAGGGGCACGTGGCCTAGCAGTTCACTGTCATGATAGCCTTGAAGATGCGAGGATACTAACCCTGTCGTGAATGCGTTTACAGATACTACTTTAACGTTAAGTTAAACCACCAGCATGGCTTTATGTGCATCGAGTTCTGCTTGGTGGTAGTTTTTAAGACAACCCTTTAAGCTCTGTCTCAGTCTATAAACTCCAGGCCCAATGGTTTAAGAGACTTGATCAGAAAAGTAGAAGCTGGCTGGGATTTTTTGACTTTACATCGACTATTTCCGACAAACTATATATATAAACCTGGGAAAGGGATTGGCTCTGATAAAGTGATTGCATTTTTCCTGTTCCTCATTCCTGTATGGGCCTTTCTACTACTCCTCCCTTTTCCACCCATCCTTCCCAGAGATAGTGTGTATGAAACTAAGAGATGAGGTCAGTCAGTTGTGAATTTCATCACATATTCATAATTTGGGAGAAAGACACCGCTGTCTTCAGTGCTGCTGTTTCCTTGGCTATATCTGTTTGCTTTTATATGATTCTGTAGCATTGTGACAATGGAATGGAGCAGAATCAGAGTAACCAAAGAAGTAATAAATAGTATGTCAGAGGATATGGATTGGTGTTTCTAAAAGGCATTCAGGAGCCTGAACTAATTTCTGTCCCCTTACTACCCCAAACAGCCCTTCCAAGTAAGGTCTTGTGTTTTAGAACAAAGTAGGTAATTATGTTGAAATGTAAAGTAAATATATTAGTTCTTTGCTTAATTTTCATGGAACAAACCGCCTTTTATACTAATAGACAGCTGATTAGACTTGGAGTTCTTCTACGTTATCTAGGCTTCTGAACAGACTTGATGCAAATACAGAAAATACATTTAGGTTGTGAAATTGAAAAGAGACTCTAGGTTTTCACACAAACATGCCACTCAATCAGCCAGCTCTGGCTATTGTTTGCTCTCTTAGCAAACTGTTATTTGTGCTGGCATGTGAAACTATTTTAAGCTACTGTACTGAGCTTATTTAATGGTTGCACATGTTCTTACTGGGTTAAACTGAAAGGGTGGTAAAGCTGCACCATGAGAGTGTTTGTCTTTATTTTTCAGGCTTCTTAACCTTAATAGACAAGTATATTGTGAATGCTGCTGAGATGCTTAGCGTGGGTTCAGAAGAGTCTGTTCCTTTTATCTGTTGGCTGGGAGGTAGGGACTACTAACACAGTCCAATTTACAGCAACCAAGAGGATGTACAGGCAGTGAAACAGCTCGTAAACAGGGGACAGCTGCCACTTGGTGTTGGCCATCATTTGGATGTTACCATGCTTAAAGGAGGAAGACTATCTGCAAAAACATGGTTAATGTATTGGTATTCCAATGAAACTCAAATGGCTTTTTCATTCTAAATATGCAGTGGTTTTGTCTTGCTGCAAAAAAGCAACTACAAACTATATGTTTGGTTCTTACAGCTAGTAACACCTACACTTACAGCTGGAGTAAATGACTATTAAGAGGACTGAGTTTCCCTCTAAAATAAATTTGGACTCATTCTTTCGTATCCACTTGGAAAAACTTCCATAAGTTGTGTGTGCAGGATCATATATATTGGTTAACACCTTATGACCTAGCCAGTGGCATGTTTATTTGTTAGTGATGAGACTTGGTGTAGGTCATGTCTGTTTCATAACTAGAAACTTATCTTTAACACTTCCATCAGAACAGTTCTTCAAACAACTTGTTTATTTCCAAATGCTTTTCACTGTAGAATTTCACGGTGTAGGGAAATGACTTGGGAACAAACAACATAATAGCAAATATAAAAGTACTGCTGCTTTTGTAGTTCTTAATGGCTGTTTGTGTTCTGCCTCATAGTACTTGCTTTACTGTAAGGTTTTAATAATCTTAGTACTTTATCTTGTTTATATGCTATGTGAATGACTTGCATTGCTTCTTGTTTTAATTATTTTTTTCTAATCTGGTACAGGAAGTATTCTTGAAGTCAAGTAGACCAGTTTTTTCAAGTATGAAGTGCTCAATGCAAGATTAAAATACTAGATTATTTTAGATTAAAAGAGATTAAAAAGTCTCTTTCAGAAAGGTTTCTCAATTAACTAAAAGTGATTGCTAACATCGGTATCATCTTAAATAAGCATGTTATTCTAGATACAGTTAACTCCAAGCTCTTTAAAACTGTAGTGTAACTTTTTTTACTAGTTTTCTGAAGTGTTTGTTCATTGTCCTGGCAAGGACTGTCTAGTCACATTCAAAATCTTAATTCTGGATCCATCCTGAATTTCCTTAAAGTATTTCATGTGTATCAAAAGAGCGATGCTATGTATTACTAGATTTAGCTTTAAAAACCTACTATTCCCTCTACTGTTTCCCAAAATAGTATGTCTACTTTTTCATATGCTGCTAAAAACAGTGACACAACTAGTGACTTTGCTAAAAAGATTCTTTCTGACTTAATGTTGAAGGTGAGTCTTGTCAAGTCAGAGGTGTGGGTGACAGGAGGTTTTTTCCATAGTACCTGGGCTTTAAGTGACCGGGTCAGATCAGGCTTACCAGAGCAGAAGTTTTGCTGTGCAAAATGGTGCATACAGGAGAAAGTTCATGCACAGTGGTGTGAATTTGCTTCCTCTTAAAATAGTTCCACTTGTCCCATGTTTAAATTCTTCGTGTGGGCAAAAAAAGTGTGCTAGCATCACACAAGGTAACTCAAGTTGTTGGTGTTGTACAAGAATCTAGGATATCTGGAATGACACACAATTTCTGCCCTGAGAGTGGGAGGAGGTGCTCTGGAGGAGCAGTGTGCTCAGGTCAAGATTACAGTCATACACCACAGGAAGATTTCTCTTTATTACAGCAAACCTGCATCTTGGGAAATGTTGGCAGGGAGATTATTTTGGTTTGACAGAAGTTCTTTGATTCAAAGGATTGTGTTGGTAGCTATGACTATTGTTTTCCTGGATGCTCCCATGTGGCCTGCTGACAGTGACATCCTTCCCTTTGTCTTATCAAATGCCTCTCTGCCTTGTATCTCAGCTGTCTGTGCATCTCTGCTTTCAAGTACTTCTGTAGCACTCGCAGTCAGCACGCTCCCAACTTTGGTAAAAAGAATATTTTTTTTAGTTCACCAACGGAAAATATCCCTGTTTAACAGTCTGCTTGCACATGCTTTGTATTATAGAATTTTTTTAATTTAATCTTGACTCTTTTTTGTATCTGCAGATGTGATAATTAAGGTACTCCTATCCTTTCTCTCACTGCTCTCTTAACTCCCTCTCAACTTATTTAGGAAGTCTCTTGTTCAGCAACAAGGAATGTTTAGAGCATAACAGGTACTTTGAGAAATGCTAAAGCCCTTTTATGCTAATTTTTTACAACTGTTGGCCTTCTTCTGGCTACTTGTAATGCTCCTAGTTGAAATTTTAAATTTAAAATTTTCATGGGTAGGAGACTTCTCTATCAGCCAGATAGAAGTATTTGATGGCTGATAGAATAGTAACAAACAATAACATCTCTGTGCAGTGGTGATAAATTATTGTTCTTTACCTAGAATCAGTTTAGCAGAAATTAAAAATGTTTAAATAAATAGTGCTAGAGTGAAGGTGATTGAGTTAGCATGACTTTTCAGTCCTTTTTTTCTTTTGGAGCATGTTTGGAAAATGACTCCATGTGTTCTGGGCCTCTGTGTATGTGTAAATATATTTTTTAAGGGTATTTTCTGTGTTACTATATTTCTTGTTTTCAGTTGCAAGGCAGGAGAGCAAAGGAAATGTGTCTATACCACATTGAACAGTGTGCAATTCAGAAGGAATGTTTGGTTATTTTTTAAGAAAAAACCAAAATTAACCTTAACTCTGCTTCAAAATGTGTGTATGAGTCGTCTGCTATTAAAAATAAATGAGCTTGTGAGATGGCGGAGGGTCTCCAGGGAGGTCTACAAGTATCAGGAATGGCCAGTGCTGCTCATATTCCTTTTTGCTAATTACACTAACCCAGAAATAATAATGAATGCTGTCACACTGGGTTTTCTGGTGCTTGTTTTCTGGACATCTGGGTGTGTGGGGTGCTCTGTGATGGCTCAGTATTGGACTTGCCTCATTAACTTCCTGCATTTTAGGGGATTTTGCTGGCTTAGGTTTGAGGTGTTGTTAAAATCTGATCCAGGGGACATGAGCAGCGTTGGGCAGCCGTCTGCCCACCATTCCTCCTCCGAGAGGGACCCTCTGTTCTGCCAGAGCTCACTCTTCACATTTTTCTCCCCTCCCAGCCCTAGCCTTTGCAGTCGGCTGCTCTGCCAACAATCACAAGTTCAACTATAATTTGCCGCTAAATTATGTTAGAAACAAATATCCACTGCTTGTTGACTGTGTTTTGAATGTTTAATGTTTCAACTGCCAGACTGCAGAATCCTGTGTCAGTGGCCTTAAAGCTTCCTTTGTTTGTGAGAGCACCAGTTTAACAATGCCCTCTGGAGAACAGAGGTCTCATGTTCTCTGAAGCTGCCCCTACGCTGAGCTGTGACTCAGTGAGGGTCAGTGGAGGAGACTCTCTGGGCTGGAATCTCTGGTCACAGTGCTCTTCCACAGAAATAATCGTTGCTGAGCGTGAAGAAGTTGGCAGTGATGAGTGGGATTCTCTGTGTGGGATGTTCTAGCTCTGGTGTGCTGGATAAGTGCAGATGGCAGAATTGTCTTACTCTGTCATCCTTCCCCAGGGCCTCTTGGGAGGAGAGAGCTGCAGTCTGCTTTAAGTGCTGAGGTGACGTTTGGTTGCTGCCTTCCCCAGGAGCTCTGTTGTAGGGAAGGGAGTAACTGGTACTGCTGCACAGGGGCAGCTTGCAAATACTTGTTCAGGGTCAATTTAAATTTAGGCATGGATAATTTGCACTAAGGGACTGCAATCCATTCGTCCCCTGTTAAATAGGGAGTATACTGTAAAGCATTATAATTGTGTGAAACACTTGTCAAATACAAGGAAAGAAACATTTTTCCTATGAAGAAGGAGATTTGGTAATTCCTCATAAGGGATAATTGTACTTGGCTGTCTACCAGTAAGCTTCCCCCATATGTAGATGAGGTGTTTGTGAATCATTTCGGTCATTAAATAGTCTCTGTAAGGTAAGGAAGGGTTCGTCCTTGAATCCTGTTTCAAAAATTGCACAACTGCTCTGTTTTAGGGAAATTCCAGGCAATTCATGGATGTCAGAAATCATAAAAAAAATAGTTAGCTGTTCTAATGGTAGAATCAAAGTAATTTATCTAAGGAAGATAATGCTTGGGCTGTGTTTGTGTGCAGCTTCTTGTCTTGAATTCCTTGTTTTGGGCTGACTTCTTAGGCTGCTTTAGCATAAGAGGAAGCTTTACATAGGTTCCCTGCATCCTTTGCCATATTCAATGGACATAAATACTTGAATGTACAGTATTGCAGCTTTATAGTTTGCTTTAGATTATGGCTGTTAAAGTTTTGTTCAGAATTTCCAATACCCCTGGACCAGACATGGTTCTGTGCTCTCTTTCCTCCTGCCAGACATCTGACACCTCTGTGGTGATCTGATCTTTAGGGGGGATGTCTTCCTTCTTTTAGCAGGATGGTGTAAGAGAAATGTGAATTCCTCTTATCCCATGTGGATATAGTGTGTATACCAGGAAACCTTATATGTCTGAACTCTTCACTGGAGAGAGAGGCATGGGGAAGTCTCTGGCGAGATTTAACAAAATGTTATCTAGGCCTCAACCACATTTAATATTGCTGCTTAATAGAGCTGAAGATACTGAAGATGTCAGTGTTTGCTGCTGTAAATGCTCTAAAGAGCCCTGGTTAGATCAGTGTAGAGTAGGTGAGTCTTAGAGAACTTGTGCAGTGCCTTGAAATTGCAAACACAGGTAAGACAGAGCACTTAAACTGTACTTACTGCAAAAAGGAATTTCCAGCAGGAGCTAGTGGGAAAGTTGAGATATACTGCCTGTGCTGAGAAACATGTGAATGTGTTAGTGAATAGCTCTGGCTTTTAAATACCCATTAAATAGTTTACAACTACCTAACTGTGCTGCTATTGTAATTACTAGGAGGAGAGTAAATTGAACAGACTAAGGTAGACAGAACTGCTTTTATGCTTACTGTAAAAGCAAGGGACAGTAATTGTCATATAACATTTGATGGAGCAGATAGATCTGTGTGAAGTGCCAAGTGGATGCCAGCTTTGTTTCTATGCTGTCACTCAATATGTGATGCTACAAGTGCCATTTAGTGAAATGTAATTACTTGCATGCACAGACTGAGAAGGTGTTTCTTTTAAAAGCCAAAAATAAGCAAAACCTAATCCTAGCACCAGCTCTGAAACAATGAATTTTAACTGCATAGAACTCCTACGGGTTTCTTTTAAATTACATCATCTTAAAATGAGAACTTACTTAAAAAAAACCTTAGATAATATTATAGTATTTTAATAAATGTAATTTATTTGTGATGTAGATGATACAGCTAGATGAAAGGTGTTAAATTAGTAACTTTAATTTACCAAGAAATTTAAATATTTTGAGAAGATAGTTTAATCAACTATCATAAAACCTCTCTCACCAACTTCAGTGAAACTTCTACTTGTCAACGTGCTGAACTGTGGAGTCAAATGTCAGCTGCTCTGATTTCAAAAGTTTGCTGAAGCAAATGGTATTCTGTAAAACAATTTTTCATATGCCTCTAGGTTTGGAAATGACTTCAGCTTTTAAGGTAGTCAAAATGACTGCATTTCTTAGCAAAATACAATTAATTGTTTATCCAAGTGTTTCAAACAGTGATTATCTCAAATTTGTTTTCTCATGAAACTTAGGCTAAAATGTTACTGCTTAGTGTTCTAACCCATATTCAACTTCTGATTAAAAATGTGGAATTCTTTAACACGGGATCAGAATTGTC
Source organism: Agelaius tricolor (assembly GCF_023055355.1). Classification (NCBI taxonomy): domain Eukaryota; kingdom Metazoa; phylum Chordata; class Aves; order Passeriformes; family Icteridae; genus Agelaius; species Agelaius tricolor. Next base: position 10,881,206 of record NW_027269272.1, read on the forward strand.
TTACAGGTACACTTAAATTTAGGTGTGAAGGTGAATTTCCAAGCTAAATGCACAACAGTATTTTTCCCATTAGACTTACTTGGAAAACTTGAAGTGCTAAAATTTTTCTGCCAAAGTTGAATTTAATGTTAATATTTGGAATATCAGATTTTTGTCATAGGCTGTTCTGATGGGTAGCAATTTAATTTATAGCTAATGTTCTTGGGATAATCACAGAGTTTAAAGAAATCTACTGGCTGTCCTAAATTAGATGTCAGTGTTGTTTTGTTGTGGTTTTTTTCTTAAAAGCAATCTGAACCAAATTTAGAATTAAAAGTGTAGGGACAAATACAAGCAATACAATTGATTTCCTCAGCGATTTGTTAGGCCTGCATTGCATCCCTGGAAAGCTTTTTGTGTGCTCTGGTATCTCATGGTTAATGTATATGAATTGGTTTTTTAAGATGGTATTTCAGAAATCCAGGCCTGATTGACCTGAGTGTTAAACTGGCCCCTGGTATTGCCTGGGTGAGTGTCTCCAGTGCTTGGCACATGTGGGCTGGGATATTCTTGCATCCACTGGGCAAAGCACAGCTTGGCTTTGGTTGGAAGCAGTTGTGGGCAAAAGCAGTAGGTAGCGTGTGTTTAAAGGAGGAATTGGGAAAGAAAGCAAGCTTTTCTTGCCCTGGTGCTGTTGCTCAGCATGTTTTCTCTCTGTGCTCGCAGGCTGTGGCTGAGCTGGGTTTGACAGTGTCAGGCTGTGGCAGCACAAATGCCCGGTGTGCTGCTGGCCCTGCTGTGGCAGCCTGGCATGGGTGTGAGAGTGCTGCCAGTCTGGGCTTCAGGCAGAGCTGCTCACCTTTGCAGCTGTGGCATTAGCAATGCTATCTCTCATGTGAGAACATGCTAAAACCAGTGTCTTTTTGCTTTTGTTCTGGTTACTTCTGTAGTGTTCAGGAAGAGGAGTAAGCCCCTGTGAATTCTCAGGGGCGAAAAGTAAACTATAAAAATATGCTGTGAGAAGACAGGAAATGTAGGTGAAAGCAAGAGAAAAATACTGAGCTGGGCAGTTTAGCTTGAGGAAATCTAGTTACTGTGTAGAAGTAATAAGAGATCAAAGTATGGAAAGATTTGGAGGAAAAGGAAGCTACAACCAAGAAACCCAAGAGTGAGAGACAAAAGGTGGAGGCAAGGGTGAAGCAGATTAGGATTTAAAAAAAGTCTAATTTTGTTTTCCTAAATTTGCATAGAAGGTGCCTGAGTGACTTTGTTTGGGCAATTGTGCGTATTGGTCTCCCCAGAAGTTTTGTTACTCAGCTTTGTTGTATACTAAGTGTTACTTGAGGAGAGCTTACACAGCCTTAAGTTGTATGGCAGTACCAAGAATGAGTGTGCTTTACAGAGATGGCTCCTGATTTTAAAACTGTCTGACTTCTAACTGCAGTGTTAAACGTGGTTGTATGATGACAAATTTCCCAAGGGCTGAACACCTCTTTCTTCTTTCAGGCGGGGCTTGAATCCACCCCACAGAGTGAAGTCGATTTCAATGACTACGTTCACACAACAGGAAATAGAATTTCTGCAGAAACATGGAAATGAAGTAAGTATTACTTGGAGAATAAAGTGGGTTTGGCACTTTAGTATTAAAGTTGAAAACACTACTTAAGGAAAACTTAGGGTTTTTTGTTTGGGTTTTTTTTTTGGCAAAAGCTAGGCAGGAGTCTTTTGAAGCCAACATTATTTGAAATGAGGCCTCTGAAGAGCTTGTTTCATTGGGTAGCTGATCATCATCAATGTTATTGCCCAACCCAGACAATCCAGATTCACATGATCAGTATTTCTGAATTGGGTTTTCTTTTGATTTTGCATAAGGCAATAGGCAGCCACCTTTTTTTTCCCTGTAAGCTCAGAACTTGAAACTGACCACAGCAGTATTTCCTGAAAGAGTGTACTGTGCCAAAAATAAATACAAAAGTACAGCTTGTAGCTGTATTTCTTCACACTTGGTGTCAGAAAGTCTTCTAGTAGTTTTAATACTTAATAAAATAATAATAAAGAATTAATTTATAATTAATAATAAATAATTTAAATACTTAATAAAAGTATATCCATATATTTGTGTATGTGTGTTAAAGTATATCCATATTGAATGTTCTTGGACAGAGGAAGGAAAGGGAGAAATTGTTATCTGGTGAGTAGTTTGTGGCAGCTTTGAAGGAGACAAGTTCTAGCATACTGACTTTTTGTTCCTTTTAATAGAAGAAAAAATCTGAGGTAAATGTTGGATTGACTCTGTGGGAATACATGGAGGTGTTGAGCCCTGGATGTGGCTATTGCTGACTTCAGTTTGAGGGTGAAGTTTGTGTTTTAATAACATGCTGTAGACTTGAGGATTTTAGAGGCAGATTTTGCCTCTGTTCAAACTAGATAAGGTTCTGCTTCACATTGATTGCATCTGTACCCTGTTTAGTAGAACTATTGATTGTAGGCTAGAGTGTGTTTTATTAGTGAGCTTTTGTGAACCTTTGTGAGGATAAATCCCATCATTCAGTAAAATGCTGATACTTAACTTTCTTAAAGTTGGTCCATTCATAACTGTCAGGTTGAAGAATGAAAACAGAAGTAGTAATTTCTTTTTCTGCCCTGGTAAACATGTGTTATTTGTTGAAATGACTGTTAGTGGCTGATTCCTTTAGACAGAGCTAGAACAAGGCCTGAACTCTCCCAGACTTTATAAATACTCTTGATGGCTTGGTTGGGCTTTTTAAAACTGTAGAGCATTGCATATGTGTGTGTATATGTATACAGCATATATTAGTCAGTACTACTGACTTTTTGCATAAGGAAATTTAATAAAGAATCATCTGTGGATTCACATAGAATGTGTTGGAGGCTCTTTCCATAAGATTAGATTGTAAGCTTCAGCTTTGCTTTAAGCTTCACAAAGTGTAAAGGAAAACATGTGTTTGTAGCTCCCTCCCTGTATTTGTTTTAATTTCATTTCTTACTAAACTTGCTATGTCTAGAGATTGCTATGAGTTTGTTTTCACTGATCTGGAACCTTAAGTGATCCCTTCTCAACTGATTAGTGTGGCTGTCCTTCTCATAGCCATGACTAGTCTGCTAATCATAATGATTTAGTAGATATATAGTTTATTATTGACATAAAAAAATCACAGACCTCTGCAGTGCTACTCTGTTGTGAAAGCAGAGGTCTTTGCACTTGTAGTACTCTACTTAAAGAATTGTAATGATTTAAATGAGCTGCCTCCTAAATGAAGATGTCCTTCTGAGTTTAGTTTTAGGTTGTTGATAATTGTTTTAATTCTTAAGTAAAGCTGAATAGACACACTGTAAGTGCCAATGGACATTTTTAGGAGTACTCAAATATTGAACAGAAATGATTATTGTTTTAAACACTGTTAGAAGTTTAAAACCTAGTTAAACATGTTGTTGTACTTTATGTTGCAGTAGTTAAATAGGCATTTTGTTTTCTCTTGTTAGTATTGGACTTTGGAATACTTATCTGCAGATAAGATACTGTATTGGACAGAGGAAATTCATCTGACAAAAACCCTCCATTTTTCTGCTTAGCTTACTGTTCAGTGTAGGAGGCTTTTGGAAGAAAGGAAATTGCCTGAAATAAGACTTTTCAAACATGGAATTGTCCAATGTTGCAATATGAACAGTTAGAATAATTTTACAGTGATACATTTTAAAAGAAGCCCAACTTTTTTTGGCAATCGATCATGCTTAACTTCCATTTTTCTGTAACTTCTAATATACTTTCATTCCAACTTTCTTGTTCTAGTCTTTCTCCAGCATGGCCCAGGCCTCTGTGATAACCTTTCTTGCTTCCAGATGAGTGGGTCATGGTTGTACAATAGGGATCTTGTTCTGAATACAAAGTAAAATAGCAAGAAAACTTCCATGAGATAAAGTAGTTAAGGTGCTGAGTTGTTCTTAAAGGAAGTAATTTTCCATTCTCATTTAAAGGGTATTTATAAGGTCAGTGTATTGTATGAGGTTGAAGTCCTCTAAAACAACCCACCACCCAAACTAAACAAAGAAAAAACCCCAAAATGCTTCATAATATTTTAAATACCAACTTTTCCCCAGTTGTTGTAAATGACCCTCTTTGTGGCACACGTGGGTGAAACATTCAGTTACTGAAAGGCTTCTGCAAAGCAGCTGCTTCAGGGAGAGATTATGCAGAGCAGTTCTTCCTTAGGTGAGGCACCATCTTCTTCCCCATATATGCACATTCTAAGAAATTTCTGGCACAGGTAGCTTGAAAATTATTAAATTATTTTTAATGAGTTTTTAGTGCTTCAAAGAAAGTCTTAAATCCTTATACTGTATTAGAAGACACCTATATTTTGGTGTTGCTGACTCATCTGGAGGTATAAACAGCTGACCAGTCTCCAGTTTTGCTTATGTTGGGATTAGGTCACTGTAGCAAGAATGGAGGCATCTTCCAGCTGACATTCCTGAAGTGCCTTCTGAAATCCTTTTGAAGGATAAAGGCAGTTCTGACTCACTGGGTAAGGTTTTTTGTCTCCTTGCTGTCCTCATGAAGAGCAGTGTGAGGTATTTTCACATTTTCTCATTAGGAATAACGAGGAGAGAGTGAAATGGAGATGTGTCTGTTTGAATACTCATCCTCAAATGATGCTGGTGCTGATTTGGCCTCTGATTCAGTTGTGCAGTGGTAGTAGGAAGTGAACTTGCTCTTTGAAGAAAGTGGAGGTGGTGCTAATCTCCTGTTGCCATTAGAGCTGTGAATATTTATTCAGAAACTTTTCTCCTAAGATGAAGAATAGTATTATGAGGCAAACCAGTTACAGAGTTAATTTTTCTCCTACCCTTTTGAAAGATGACAGGTATTTTATAACCTTTCCAAATAACCCATTCTAATATGCATGTGGTTGAAGAAAAAGATCTTGATGGTCTTGGATTTAGAAAATCTCTGTTACTCTGGGGCAAAGACCATGTTTACCTGAGCAGAATACATGAAGGTATGCTCAGCTGCTTGCAGTTATTTTAATAGTGCTGAATTTTGGTGCCAATTTTCCTGACTCTCAATAGCACCTGTGCAAGTCCCTGTTTCCTGCACTCTTGCAGAACTGGCAGCAGTCTGAGCCTGGTTCAGAGCTGATGTTAGGTCAGACCAGAATGCTTCCCTAGAATCTCCTTTACTATGGAATGTGGCCTGGACACCCTGGAGATAAAGGAGCAGTCCTAAGCTGGAGCTGATGAGTGCTGACAGCACGAGCTGTGCAGTCAGGTGTCCTTGGAGTACATTGCTGGTTCTGCTAATACGATACAGAGATCCATGAGCTGATTGTGTGCAGAACAATGTCTTTGTTAGCTGGATTTACTGGCTTCACTCTGCTTATGAAGCCACTATAACTTCTGGACCCAAACTGCCTTTGAAATTAGTACTCTGGCAATATAAAATTCTTTTAACCTACTGAGATTAATGAATAATATTGACATCAGAAATGCAGGATTACTAAACAAAGCTATAACTTCCTTACATAAAGAAACTGTTTCCAAATCTTTCTTCCTGTAGGGTGTTATATTTTGGAACATAGGTTTGTTGTGTGGTAATGTGCAGTTCTTTGCACTGCCAGCATTATATTTGGTACATAACTGAGGATATTTTATTGGCAGGGATGGGGAGAAGAAGAAATCTAATTTGGAATTTACCAGCCTCCTGAAAGGTATTATCTTGTTAGAGCTTTTTAAACTAGACTGACATATGTAATCTTCCTATGCAGTGGTATGTCTGGGTCTCCAGAAGTGTTGTAGGTCAAGTAGTGTGCTTTTTCCTACATTGAAGTGCAGCTCCTATCAACACAAGGATGTGTCTTGTGAGAGCTTTTCCTTGCCTTGCTGCCTTCATCACATACAGGAGCAGGAGGCTTAATGAGCAAGAACTTAACTTTGCTGGCCTGACAGAATTTTTACTCTTCCTGACTAGCCCAGCTGTGCTAAGAGGAGTTTCTGAAGTGTGGTGGCTCAATGTGTTGTGTAAGCAGAAGGCCTTTGTCTCTCCCGTATCCGCCTTTCCCCACACACTGGAGATCTCTATCAGTGAAATAGTTAGAACGTGGCAAAGCTTTGTTTCATACTTGAAATACAAAGCACTGGACTAGAAATAACTGAAGTCTCAGATTCTCAGTGTTTCTGCAAAATTTAGTGGATAGTGCTGATTCTTTTCTTAAGTAGCAGTTTTTTAGTAGGCCTATTCTTTCCTACTTGCCCAACTCTAAAAGCACACAGGAAAAATCCCCAAAACATGTGAACAAATATAAAGCAAAACAAAAGCTAAACTTTTGTGGAAATCAGGTACATGTATTTCCTTTTAGTCTTTGAGCCCTTCTTGGAACTCCTGAAAGCATGAAATGTTACTGGAGGCTGGGTTTTAAACCAGAAACCTTTCTGATTAACTTTGTGGTGTGCCAGATGTGCACTGAATGGGATGTGTTCTTTATTGCTTTCTGTCAAAGCTGAAAACAAAGGTAATTTCTCAAAGCATAGGACTGCAAATGTAAATGACGTATGGAAAACCTGATGTATGGTAAATATAATTACCATGGGAAAAACAGTTCTCCCTCAGATGGAATAGCTGTGGAGTGCATATTCAGGGAAACCAATGCAATGAAGAGAAATATAGGTAAAGGCTTTATTATAACATACAATATGCACTTGGCCCAATTTCTCCTTTCAATGATATATTTAAGTTACAGAAACTCACAGTTTCTGCCTTGCTACCTCCTGGGTTTTTATCTAGGTCAGGGTGAGTAGGTTGATGCTGGTTGTGATTCTCTTTCCCTCTTTACCTCATGCTGTACTTGCTGATCTAATTCTGAACGTCCCAGTATCTGGTTGCCAAGTGTCTGATGACATCCCTTGCAGGACTGGAGCTTGTTGGCAGAGGACAGGTACTATCCTTCCCAAAGCAGTTGTAAAGGGATTCTCATGAACTCTTAAATTCCATGAAGACAACTGCTGAATCTTGGTATCTACTTATTGTTATCTGACAAGGTAAAACTTTGCTTTGTCTTGATTTTTGCAGCCCCCAGAGTGTAGTAGGGGCAAAACTTCAAAGTATTGCTTCTGTCAAGCCTTCAACAAAAGTAGACTTTCAAATGCTGCATACGCTTAGTCATTCTGACTTCAATGCTCTCCTTTTTTTTTCCCCTGCTCTGTTGGTGAACCAGTGGGACATGGACTAATTATACTTTTCAGGGACAGTGGACAATGATTATGGATTGTTGGATAAGTTCCACTGTTTCCAGGGGCTTCCACATAACTTGAATGTTTACTCTTGGCTTCAGCTTGTCAGGCTCTTCTCTAAGTAGAGCATTTTATTTGATAGAGCTGTGGTTATCAAAAGGAGGGGTATAGCAAAGCTTTCAGCAAATAAACAGAGCTTTTGAGCACAGGCTTATTGGTGCTGCTGTTGCAGAAAGAACAATATTAATATTAAATGGCTGAACCAGAGTATTCCCAAGGAGATGGTGCAATGTAGAAGGATTTCAGAAAGTCATAGAATTTTTAGGCCCACTACCTTAATAGTAGTGTTGTGTAATTGTGTGGTGAGTTGGGATGATGGTTCATATATTATCTGTAAAAGCAAAGGAATGAGTAATTTTGTTAAAATGGGACTGAAGATGTGTCATACAACTTCAGCAGTAGCATTTTCTGAATGAGCTCTGCAAGTGTGACTTATATATAGAGCTGTTAGAGGGGTGGTTTGGAATACATGCTCCTTGGGATATCAAATTCAAATTTCTCAAACATATGTTTTCAAAATTACTTAAAATTGAGAACAATTACATCCTTGGATTTTTTTTTCAGATAGTGAATTTGTATTAAATAAGAAGAAAACTGTATTTAGTATTGCTGGCTTAAGGCCTGGGTTTGTGCAGGTTTACCTTTGCTTTAATGTCGTTTTGCAGTTTCTCCCTGCTCCCATGTCCTGCAAGTAATGCCCTGCAAGAGTCAGCACATGCTGTGGATAGCTGTGCTGAGTAACTGTGTGAGTAACTGTGCTGTTGGGGTGTCCTGCCTGGGCAGCTCTTGGGCCAGACAGAACATAGCACTGAAGCTTATGATGAGGTATTGGCAACTAAAGTTGCCAGTCTCATCTTTCTATAGTTGTTTTTTTATAGCTATTTTTTTTTTATTGTTGTAATGAATCTTATGGAATATTAATCCCAATATTTCCGGGTGGGATGTGCCTGGCCTCGTCTGACCCTTGCTGCTGGGCCAAAGGTGGCAGCTGTGGTGTTTCACCTCAGAGACACCTTTGGCCAGCTGGGTGCTGCAGCTGGGCACTCAGAACAAATCCAGGCATGGTAGGAACTCAGTTTACCTCTGGTGGAAAAGGTTCAGGCGACGGTGAAGAGAAACCGGAGAGGATTCTATCGCAGAGTTTTAATCCAGAGTTTTATTCCAGGATGACAGACCTCTGAATGTGCTAACAGCTCCCAACAGAATCCAGACCACATGGTCTCGTCTCCCTTTAAGCCCCGGGGACAGGGGGAGGGGAAGGGACAGGTGAGGCTCAAGGGATGAAGGCACTTGGACAGGCCAATGAGCCCGGACCTGACGGCATCTTTTGCACTTCTGCCAACCACACGACACCCTTGCTGGAATGTTAAGATTGATGGACAGCTCTTAGCAGGAGGGCAAAGGGGAAAGGAGAGGTTGACACACCTGAGGGGTTGGGATAGGTGAAACAGGAAATGGCATCACACTGCAACAGAATCTTTTGGTATCTATCCAATTCAGATGGTGATTAGTAGGGAGTAATCTGGCTACCAAAGGTATAAATGCTGAGTAATCTTCCCCCATCATAAACAGCAAGTTGTATGGCATAAGTTTTCCTGATATTTATCACAAGAGTAACTTTTGAATAGCTTTGAAGCAAAAAATGTGATGACCTGATCAATAAAAATTAAGCAAAAAAAAAAATTTCTCACAGCAAACTCCTTTCTTTGCACAAGATTCAGGACTGTTGGTGACTTACCTTAAAATGACTATGGACAGATAGCCACTTCAAGAAAACACAATTACGTGATGTGACTTCTGTCTCTGTCAACACTATTTTTTAAATTTTATTTTTCAATTTCATTTCATCCTGTGGTATTGCACAGCTCTCTGCCATTTGTGTTTTTTTAGATGGCTGAAAATTGTTCTGTGGTTCACTTGAAGCATAATCAATGCAGTGTTGTGGATCCCTGTCAAGTCAGATGATGGTAGCAGAAGTATAGCTAGACAGAGCACCCAGGTCACCAGCAAACAAGTGAAGACAATGAGCCTTTATTGGGCTCTGAATGGCTGCTGATGTTCAAAGCATTGTGTGCTGCTTCAGACAGAAATATGTGCCTTTCCCTGGTTTCTGGTGTGATTCTAAAACTTCATAAGATACGGCTTTCCAAAGGACTTAAGTCAGAATTGTGTAGGTTGGAAAAAACCTTTAAGATCATCAAGCCCAACTGTAGTAGGAAGACAAAACAGCCTTTTTTGGCATAAGCATGGTCTGAAATGCCCTTAGGAGGATGTGATTTACCCTTGGTATTCCAGTCATGTTGTACAGCCACTTACAATCTTATGGTTTCTTTCCATCATTCCCACTAATCCAAACTACTCTTATCTATTGTGGGTGGCCGATTTTGGTTTAAGACTGGTCCATTTTAAGAACATTTAAGAAATTGTACTTCCTCTGATAACTCTTTAGGTTAAGAAATCTAGGTGGAATTTAATTTGCATTTGGTGTGGTAAATGTTTTACCCTGCGTTGGTACAGCTCCTGCAGTCAGACTCTGGTACAATGAGAATGTCTTGCTGAAGTGTGTGTGACTAAGTAGGTTCTTTGGCTTAGTGGTTCTCCATTAATAAAACTGGTAGTAGAATTGGTTGCCCATTAGTAAAACTGTTGTCTGTGCTACCAGCAACAGAAGAACACAGAGTGCCTGGCAGTTTGTTTAAATTAATTATAGTAGTGACTTAAGGCATATTTCACTTGTTACTTCCTTTTGTGGTTAGGTATTTAGAAGGAATTAGTTGCTCCAGGAAACACTTTTGGAAGCCTGAAAGGTTTTCTGAAGGCTTGCAGAAATTGCAGTGCAAGGGCAAGAGCTGATGCCTTTAAGAAGCTTGCATCATTTTAAAGGAACAGGTGTTTGTTCAGCACAGTCCTCCTCCGTTCCTGTTTGCATATTCATAGAACTGGATCTACTATGGCTCTGTAGCTGCTAATGATCTGAAGTCACACAGCCCCTTGTTTTCTGAGTCCTCACAGAAATTGCCTGTTGTGGTCATGATGGGCTGAGACATTGACACGGAGCTGTGGTGGTTTTAGTTTGTTTGTTTCAGGGTTTTTTGTTTGGTTTTCTTCCCCCCCTACTCCAAATGCTTAGGTACTTCAGGGGAAGATGAAGCAGAAAACTGGGAGGGAGAAACATGAAAAACTGGGTTGTGGTTTGTTGCTGTGAGTTGATCTCTAGATCTCAATGGTAGCAGTGACATGGTAATTGTGATGAGTTTCTTTGGTCTGACTTGTTTTGGATGGCAGGAGAAGGAGAATGGATGGTCTGGTATGGCTGGGGAAGAGGCCCTCCTCTGTCATTTGCCAGCACATCTCAGGCTGGATGCAAACTGATTATCATGGTAGAGCCCCAAGTGTTACAGGGCTGTGTGCAGAATCAAGTGGGGGCTGTTGTAACATTTGTCTTTCTGTTTGTTTGAAATTAAGTCCAATTTTTCTTCAGTGTTTCCTGATGTTCTTTCCAATATTGAAGTTGGGGTTGGGGAGGGACTGTGTAGATTTGAGCACCACCAACTCCTGCTGCTAGAGATTCTGTAAATAGCCGCAAGCAGGACTTCTCTTCCTCCTAGCAATCATATGACTGCTGCTTGTATAGTTATACTCACAAATCTAAGTATGGAAATACTACTGCTGGCTCACTTCAGGCTATTCACTGCAAGTTTAAAGCTACACACATAAATATTCTGACTTTATATATTTTGTCACCAAAAAGTAGTGAAAGATTGATACTGTTAAAACAGTGATTCTTGATTTTAGCTTTTACTTTAGAACAGACTTGTGACTTTTTTGACTAAGTTTGTCTTCTAATTTCGTATGAAGATGTATTAAACAAAAAATTAAGCTTCATTTTATCTATTACTATACTGTAAATGACTGTTTAATTTTGAGAACTCAAATCAGTGCATTGAACTTGATCCTGTTGTGGAGTACAATTGCAGAATGAATGCAAAGTTGCTGAGTTTGAGGTGGTAACTACTGATCTTAGCTCTAAATTAGCTCTATAAATACTCATTTAAAAATATCTTTTGATCATTAGATCTGTTTCCTGTTGTTGTTTGTCTCTATCCAGTAGATGATGATAATGTTGGTAATAAGGACTGTTAGGTGTTGAATATGTAATTGGACTATTTAGAGCTGAAACATCAAATATGAAATACATAGTTAGGATGTCTGCCTAATCTCTCTAATGCTGAGCAATCTTGGAAATGACCTATAAGATTTATCATGTTTGCCAAGTAGTTTGGGGAAGATGCTGAAGTGGGAGTATCACAGCTTCTACCTCGATTTGCCAACTTTCAGAGCAATCAGTTTTGCAGCTCTTGGTTGTTAGAGCCTGAAGGTCACTGGGGACAATGTTGAAAACCTGACACTTGCAGGGATAGAGGGCATGTTTGTAGTAGGCAGGTAGGAGGCATGGTCAGGGCTATTTCAGAAAGGGTGTGGGAAGAAAAGGTATGCACCATAAAAACAAAGCCTTTTTGACTCTGCTTCTCTGGAAGAAACCTGTTCTAAAAGGGCACTGTGATTTTTGAGGGCAGCTAATGTTTGGTGTTATTGTTTGGGTGCATATTCAGGTTACTTGCAGAATAGTCTGAAGGTCTTAAAACATTTCAAGTTAAAACTCCTACATCTTCTTTAGTTTTGAGAACACCTTCCCTCTTGTTTTGCTCAGGAATTAAAGCTTGAACATACTGAGAATTTTGCAAGTGGTTAAACTTTTGCTCACTCACAACTACAATTAGAAAACGAAATTGGAGCAAAAGTATTTTTACCCCTTATCTCATACCATCACTCAAATGTGTATGGTATTGTAGAAACTGCATCATGGTAACAAAGGCTGTTGAAAAAACAGTTCTTGTACTCAAATAGTAATTAAAAGTATAAATACTGACCCTTGGATTCTTTAAAATCTACCATTTGAGGCTTAAGGCATATGGAATCTGTTGAAACAGTTTAAGCCCTGAAGTATGGTAAGGGAATGGGTAGAATTAGGTGAAGGAGAAGAATCTTAAAGATTGCAAGTAGAAATCAGGTGCTTTGCATTTCATGAGCACATTCTGCAAATACTTTGTAAAAGGAGTGTTGAATGGTGAAACTGGATGCTGGGATCTGCTTGCCCTGCTGTGACAGGCAACTTTAGCTATTTAGACCAGTACATGATTGGTCTAAATACATCTCAGTTGTTACTGCTGTAACAACTGACAGCACCAGTCCATTGTTACAGCAGCTCAGTCTGGAATATAAATTATGCAGCCACACACTTTAATGGTTTAATGTACTAACAATAGTAAACTTATTTAAGTTTTGAATTAAGGGATTTTCTCTGATTAATCTGTGTTGTTGTGGTGGTTTTTTTTTTTAATTAAGGTGTGCAAACAGATTTGGCTCGGCCTATTTGATGATAGATCATCAGCAATTCCAGACTTCAGGGATCCACAGAAAGTAAAGGAATTTCTACAGGAAAAATATGAAAAGAAAAGATGGTAAGATACCTTTACTATTATAAAGATTGCCCCTATGATGAGAAATGAGGATGGACTGTTTGCTCTCATTTTGAATGTTATTTCCTTCTTTGAATCTGCTCTTCACACTAGATTACACACTCTGTAAAGTGAAATGATTTCTGAACTTTATGTAGAGCTCCTATAGGAAGCAGAGAAGACAAACTAAACAAGTTTCTCAGTGTTCATATTGATGGAACAAAAATGGCTTAAGAGAATGTCAACAACAGTGTAAAGGAACAGTTTTGCAAACTGTTATTTCCCATCCGATTTATTTGTATGGGAAAGACATGTTTTGTATTGAATAAGTGCTAAAAATATTGATGACTTTAACTTCTAGTCCATTAAAAAAAACAACTCTGTCATATTTAAAGAATAGGTACTTTGCAAACTACTGATACAGTCTATTGCAGGATCAGGGTTTCAGTAGCAAAGCTGACATCTGCCAGTTCTCAACTTCAGACTCAAGAACTTCCATGTGAAACTTGTAAAAACCATTGCTCTTCTTGCATGTAGGTATGTTCCTCCAGAGCAAGCAAAGGTGGTGGCATCAGTCCATGCATCCATCTCGGGCTCCTCTGCCAGTAGTACAAGCAGCACACCTGAGGTGAAGCCACTCAAGTCTCTCTTGGGAGAAGCTGCACCCGCACTGCACTTAAACAAGGGCACACCTAGCCAAGTGAGTAATGATTGCTGAGGGGCACAGGACTGTTTGCAGTCCTTGTAACTCTTTCAGTGGCACAAAAACCCTTGCAGTAACAGCTGCTGTGATCTGTAGGAACTGATATGATCACTGTATGTTGTATATTTTTCTGAAGTATATACATGTTAGCAGATCAGGTACTAAATGAAGTTTGTTTCTATTGACCAAACTGATTTTTAATGGTTATTTTCAGTAAATAGAGTTCTCCATTGTGATAGGATTAATTAATTGTCTTTTGCATAAATACCTCTAAAGTTTAGACCTAATGTGTTATATTTTAATTTTTGCATTTTCTCTCTGAAAACAAGAAAACGACTGCTGTTGTTAACTGTGAGATTAGTAGTGACTATGTGGATGAAAGCATGTCGTATTTATTATGACTTCCTGTGCATTCTGAAACTGTCTTATGCTGTAATGTAAAGTCAAACAACACTGTGTACTTAGATTTTTGGAGGGAAGACAGTTTGTTTGAAAACTACCCTCAAGATACAGGCAGCTCTTAAATGGACCTCTTTTAACTCAAACAGTAGAAAATTGCAACTTCAAGCCTTGCTATTAAGTTCTTCAATTTTTCTCTCTTATACTGAATTCTAATGATTTTTTCAGAATGTAGTGAATAAATATTTTCTGTCTTGTAAAATTAAGTTTTAGTGCTTGTATTTGTACAGTATTTACAGTTTCAAATGCAAACTCTGAAGTTGCTAATAATATCTTGCTACTTTAGTCTTCTGGATGCTATTAAACCATGTAAATCTGCAAGAGTTCCTTTAAGAGCCAGAGTAATAGCATATAAATAGTCTTCCTCATACTGTGGGAGGAGGGTGTATACTACATACAGCATCTTAAACTTCAGGAATAAATGTCTTGTTCAAGAAATAAGCTTAGTCTAGCCGTCTAATATTTTGTAAATGTCAGTTGGGTAAAATACCACCTTTTTGTACTAGCTAATTGAAATCTTGTTTGTAGTCTCCTGTTGTAGTTCGATCTCAAGGACAGCAGCAACAAGAAAAGAAACAATTTGACCTCCTCAGTGACCTTGGCTCAGATATCTTTGCTGCTGCCCCTCCTCAATCAACTGCTACAGCGAATTTTGCTAATTTTGCACACTTCAACAGTCATACAGGTAGGTATTTGGACCACTGTACCCTTTTTAATTGTATAAAATGTAGTTTTAATTTTGATGGCTTTTGACTAAACTTCATGAGATGTATGTGATCTCTGTGCCTTAGGAATGTTGTATTGTTGAAAGTTTCTTTCAGGTCTTTATAAAGAAAGGTTAAAAACATAAAGACTGACAATTCTGCTTTGGGAATTGGGGGTTGCTATAGCTATTCTCTAGGATATGTATGATTACACTGTTTCTGCCTACTACTAAACTTTAGGTTCTTTGGGGGAGAGAGTGAGAGGATGAGTAATAAATTGTTGAGAGAAGCTGATATTAGACCTTCAATTTTCTTTCTGAAAATTATTAGGAAGACCATTCATGAAAAGCAAGCAGATACAGAGACTTTAAAGGGGTTCAAATGTATTGATAATAACTGCCAATTTGTCAAAGGAAAAACCAAGGTTTGCCCAGTTTAAAGAGTGATCTCATCTTTTGTGTGTGTGTCTGTTTGAAAGCTGAGTACTGCCCATGTGAGCAGTATTCTGTAGTTTCAGGAAGGATAAACAAGCCTTGAGCATATGTATTGACTGAGGAAAGAGGATAGGCCTTGAATTCTTAGAGGATGACTTCAGTAAAATATATTGAACCCTCAGGGGTTTCTTTTCCCAGCCAAAGACCAAGAGCCACAGAAGTGTATCCTAAAGACAAAGTCAATTCTGTGGTCACTGAAGTTTCTTGTTGCTAGCTTGCCTTGTAGTTGTGGGAAAGTACCTTTGTCTGCCTGCTCTGAATGGGCTTTTCATCTAGTTGTTCTGAGAGAAATTGTGATGCTGCTAAGCTACTCAGAATAAGAGAGATTTCTTGCAAATCAGTCCTGAAACTGTTAACAGCCAAGATAAACTATCACAGGCTGGACTTAGGGTTCACACCTGAGGAGCTGAGCAAAATACCAAGATTTATCCAAATTAATGTGGAATAAATGTCTGAATTCCGTAACACTGCAGCAGCAATTGTTATTCTGTGTGTTCTGTAAAATCCTTAAAATTAGATTTCATGTTAATCGTAATTTCGGGGGTGTTTTTAACTGGGAGAACTTCTGCTGGCCACTGCTGCATAGTGTTACTGAAAAGGCTGCAGATGCTTAATTTTTTCTAATAATTTCTTTCCAAACTTGTTGCTGAATGATTCTTTATTTATATACCCTTTATTATTCCTTGTGCTTTTTAGGAGATGAAAATTCCATTAAAGCAGTATTTCAATACTGTGTTCCAAATCTAGGTAAAATTCCATTGCGTCTCTGCTGGGTAATTTTTAGAAGGATAGAAAGCTATAGGAACACTCCAGAATAAATAAAATCTGAGGAGAGAGTCTGTTAATTTCTGGTCACAAACTAACCATTGTGGTCATTCCCATGACTTCTTACCATAAGTTTTAGAGCCCCAAGCAGTATCAGGGCTAGTAAATCAGTTTCTAAAAGGCAGAAACCTGATTCTGAGTGTGTGATAGCTGAACATGCATTGCAGACTTGCTACCTGAGGGTATTTTCTGACTTGCTGTAGTACAATGCTTGTAAGGCATGTCTTGTGTGCAGTAAGTACAGGGTAGTGTTAGTGAAATGAATAACAAAATGTTACAGACTCTTCCTTTGGAACACAAGGAGGGTTGATCAGTCTGCCAGCTTTGGCAAAAATGAGTTTGAAATGCTCATTAAGGAGCTGTATAAACATGTAATTTTTGTTAGCAATTACACACTGCTAAGGAGGATGGGAGAATTTGCACTTAGCCCAGCACTACTTTCTTGAAGTTTACGGTCTGGTCTTCTTGTTTTAGGGCTTGGTTTTAGCTGTGTGTATAAAGGATGGAGTTTTTTCCCTTCCTGTGCACAATACCAACTAAATCACTGAAGAGACCAGCAAACTTAAGATCCCTCAGTATAAGTTACTGAGTGTGGCAGCTGATAGGAAAATATTAACAAACTTGTGCTGTAATCTGTGAAGTGTAGGTGTAAATCTTGAAAATTATGCAGGAACTACAATTTGTGATATGTTTCTGCTTTCCAAGTTCTTTAATGTATTAAGCTGGTTCAGGATGTTGTTGCTTATTGAAGGGGAAACATACTAACCTTATGTTTGCTATCAGTATTTAATTTACAAAGTTCTGTAATTTCTGCAAAATCGAGATTTTGATTTGTCTGTGGTTTATAGATTGGTAATCACAACAAGGATCAAAAATTTTGGCATGTAAATTTCTTAAAAACTGATGGAATAGATGACCTGCACAAAAGATTTTATAAAGGTGTAGTGACACAACACAACTCTATTACAGATAACATGGAAGAAGAGGCATTATCTAGAAAAACAAAATAGTATAAGAGTTATTTTGTAGAGCTGTTTTTTTTACTTTAGGTATATGTAGATTTTATTTTAGCTTTTTTTTCTGTTTTGCAGTGTTTCATGCCTTTATTACATAGGAGGTAGTACAAAGCTCACAGAGGAAACTGCAGAGATTGTAGGAGCAGCTGGCATTGCCATGACTGGTGTTGTCATCCCTGGCTGTAGCCAACTGGCTTTTGTACTGCCTTGTTGGTCTGCAGTGTGAAGATCAGCTGTAAATCCATTGCAGTCTGCAACCCCCTGCAGTTCCTGAGCTTACTTAGGATTGTTCTGGGGTTTTTGTGTGGAGAACTGGATTTTGGAATTGGCAATTTATGTATTGTCCAGGTGCAGGAGAGTACAAGTCTTGCCTGGTCTTTACTTTTGTGTCACATTCACAAAGGTTGACATTTTACTGCATAAAGTAAAACAAGATTAATATCAGAATACTCTGCTGAAGAGGCTTTACAGCAGTACTATTTGAACATGGGCTCACTTGAAGGTCATCCTTTCTGTGTCAGCTGATACAGTAAAATGAAGTGTTTTGTAATGTAATGCACTCCAGTTTTTAATTTGGGCCCAAAAGATATTTCATTTAAGATGCTTGACATAGTTTTCTGTTTGTGTGAGTGGTTAAAATGAGTTATCTTGCCCTTATTCTAGAAGTGACATTTACATATTTAATCCTCTTTGGTCAACTAAACATCAGTCTCTTGTCTCCCCAATTGATGCATTAGGATGAAAGTATCACTTTCATTTTTAAAGTAAATTCTTAATCTATTCCTATTAAAAAACTACTGGTTTAAACACCAAAACCTGCTCAAACTTTGGGATTTGGAGTCTGTAAAATGCTGTTTGAACCAATACAGAGGATATCATAGAAGTAATTTTTTCTGTTTGTGCCAACTTTTTGCGCACTTCAATAACTTCCCCATGATCTTGCTTTCACTTTGATATTTTCTTTCTCCTTGCTGACTCTCATGCTGTGGTGGGTTCCAGGTGCCCAGGGGACTGTGTGTTCACTCTCCCATCAGCAGGGTTGGGGGAGACACCAAAAAGCTGCTGAGTCAAGAGAAAGTAACTGGGCAAACCAGACTTGACTTATTTATTGACAGTAATAGAGTAGGATAGTAAAAGAATAAAATGAAACCCACCTTCATCCCTTCTTGTGAGGTGTAATTTCACTCCTGACCATTTTAGCTCCTCCCCATGAGGGGGTTGAGGAATGGGCATTGCAGTTAAATCATAAGATTTTCTCTCTGTTGCTACTTCTTCCTCATGCTGTTCCCTGCTCCAGTGTGGGTCCTTTCCATGGGGTGCTGTCCTTCAGGCAGGGTCACAGCTCCTGCCAGAAAACTGCTCCAGCAGCAGCTTTCCATGAGCTCCAGCCTCCTCATGCCCTCCCTGCCTGCTCTGGCATGGCTCCTCCAGGGCTGCAGTGTGAGTGTATTACACCATGGTCCTTCATGGGCTGCAGTGGGGGACAGCCTTCCTTACCATGGTCTTCTCCATGGGCCTGGAGCCTGTCCTTCCCTCCCTCTTAGCTGACCTTGGTAACTGCAGTGATTTCTCTTGCATTTTCTTCACTCCTCTCTGCCACAGCTGCTGCACACTGGTTTTTAACCTTTTCAAACACAGTGCCCCAGCCAGCACTGCTGGTATCCTTAGCTTTGGGCAATGGTGGGGCAGTCTTGGAGCTGCAGCAGCTGTGCAGCAATGGGGGCAGTTTCTGTTCTCTCCTCACAGGGACCACCCTGGCTGCTCCCTGCTGCCAAAACCATGCTCTGTAACCTAATGCTTATGCACATGGTTTGTTAAATGTGGTATTGAGTCCAGCCAAACCTCACCCTCTCCCAGGGTACTCTGGGAAGAAAAGTGCAGGCACTTTCCTGCTAATTTATATTAGCAGCATTGTGGAGTACAGTAGTTTGTATTAAAATGTCCTTTTAGTTTCTAAGTTTGTAGTACAGATATTTTTTTAATAGAAATTAATTTAAATAATACAGCTTTTAATTAGCACTATCAGATTATTAAGTTACAGTACTTCAGCAATCAGCATAATTTATTCTCTTTGTATATACTTAATCTGCAAAATCTCTCCAGAATAAACAAATTCTAACCTAAAAATATAATGTATTGCCATCTGTTATTCCAGAAGGTGTTGTGTGAGCTTTCTTTAGATAGTAATTCAAGTTATCTTTATAAAAAGGTTTGGTTTGCATTTGATTAAAAACATTTTTTCCTGTCTTGCTTATAATAGAGTTTAAGGGCTTCTGTGGAGCTTACCAGCTAGGTGTGCAATTCCTGTTGAGTCTATAGATGCTTGCATGTCCAGCTGGTCAAAATTAGATTAGTGTTAACTTTTATTTTCTCCTAGAGTATGGAACAAAAGGAAGGCAAAAACTGAAATTTTATTTGAAATTTCCTTGGATTTAATTTTGTGGATACACTATGAATGCTATCTTCTTGCCACTGGCATTGATTTTCCATATTTCTGTACTCTGATTAAGTTTTTTTAAAGGCTGAATTTTTCAGTTAAATGAATGTATAAACCTAGCCCAAACTATTCAAGCTGTGCCAACCAAAATTCACCTGAGGAAGAAGCACTTGGTGTATGAGGAATTTGAATTGCCAATATGTTACAAGAATACCTTCTGATTTTTATGCACAAAGAAATGTTCAGTTAGCCCACAAGTTCTAGTTTTGGAAACTAGGTATTCTGTACTTTATGGCTGCTTTTTCCTGAGCAGCCAGCACTGCAAGCACTGAGGGTTAAGCTGGAGTGGATTCCATTGGGTCATGCAGTTGTGAGCAGCAGCTTGTGTGGGAAGGACAGAAGTAGCATTAACTGATACAGCTCTGTGAAGGTGATTTGTGAGAGCTTGTTCAAAGACAACTTTCAATTGTAGAATAATGTGTAATTTTCTTCATGTCAAAAGCAGCACATGGTAGGACATAACCCTTGAAGGCTGTCATGACCATGAATTCAGTTAAAACATCTGTTTTTGTGTTTATTTCCCATATCCATTAACATGTTTTGTTCCTTTGCGATTTACAGCGCAGAACTCTGCCAATGCAGGTTTTGCAAACTTTGATGCATTTGGACAGTCTAGTGGCTCGAGTAATTTTGGAGGTTTCCCCACAGCAAGTCAGTCTCCTTTTCAGCCCCAAAATACAGGTAGAAGTCCTAGCACTTTTGATTAATCCTTAATTGAAATAATCCTTACCTTTATGTTGAAAGGTACCGAAGTTGAGTTTTTCTTGCATCTGCCTGCTTTAATGTGATCAAGCCATCTGAAGCTCTGGGGAAACTCAAAATGAATTCCTTGTGTTTGGTGTTGATTTTTTTTTTTCCCCTAATGCTACTCAGAAGTCTGATTTATGGCACTGTGTTTGTTAGCTCTACACTTGAAATAACTATGAAAAGAATAAACTCTACTGCTTTTAATAAGTATTGAATTGACTCTGTCTTCTAAGAGAATCACTTCAGTAGATCCAAAAGGATGTCACAGTACCAAACAAGTGTGTGCCTATGCATATATATATATAGCATATGCACACACTTCAATATGTTTGACTTCATGTGTAGAGCCTATTGCTAAGATTTATTTTGCTTTCCTTTAATTTGATCATGCTTTAGAACTTCTGCTTGAGTTTACACTTGCTGTTTGTCTAGATCTTTGGCTGACTGACTTTCTTTTCCTTTTTTTTTTCTTTTGAGTGTGGTGTTGTTTTAAACTTTTTTTTCAAATTTTCTTTCTCCCTTCTTATGTTAACTTTAACCCACACACAATTTCTGGCTGTCCAGCGTTCAGAACGCTTTCATCTAGCTGCAGTTTTGGTGAATTTACTTCAGCTTTTCCTCTCCAGGCTGTACACAGTAAGTTCCACGCAGTGGAAAACTCAGCTTGCTTCATTTTATGCCATTGTAGTATAGCACTTCCATTCCTACTGTTGCATATGTTTCAACTTGTTGCTTATGCTTTTAGAAAGTTGTGTTTCTGTTTTAGAAAGTTCTGTAGTATGAGTGGAATCATCAACCAACTGTTATAAAATGTGATGCACTTAATGGAACAACTCATTTAAATTTAAATATGTGACCTGCCTAGATTAAATTGTCTGGACAATGAAGAGATGGAAGCTTGTGGTGTCATACTTGATCTGAAGTTCAGTTGTATGGACTCATATCAAATTTATAAAATTGATTTATGTATCTCTGACTTCAGTGGATATTTGTTATAAAAGAGCTGTGTTGTGTCTTTCTCCTAACCTCTTTTCTGATTGGATGCAGTCTAAAATTCTTGAGAACAGAGAACAAAACTCTTTAAACCTGGGCATTAAATCGTATAACTTTTGGACTTCCAGGCACTTTTTTTTTTTTTGCTTAGGATTATAGCTGACATCTGAAATGACTAAACATTGAACCACTAAGCAAATGTAAATAGTTATTTGTTAGCCACATATGGTAGGGAAATGAAGCTTCTGTATTTTGAGTATTAAAGATTAAGACAAATAAATCTTTTTCCAGGAAGCTTTTATTATTGAAAATACTTTTAACAGCTAAAAATAGCATATAGTTTTCAGGATCAAATTATGATTGTGATTTAAAGTGTTGAAGTTTGGGGTGTTTATCCCTGATATGCAGTCAAAACACTGCAATATAATTTTTTTCTGATGGCCCACTGAACTCTGAAGGAAATGGGAAAGAGCCTTAAAGGGGTAGGATGGGGCAGGCAAACACATTGCCTCACATAACCACCAAGGGAGGGTTATTGTGCCATCAGTTACAGTTGGAGAGACTTTCTAACTTCGGAGCATTGATCATGTTTAACTTAATTTGTTACAGGTGGAAGTGCTGGATCAGTGAATGCTAATTTTGCTCACTTTGATAACTTCCCCAAATCCTCCAGTGCTGATTTTGGATCCTTCAATGCTTCTCAGAGCAACGCCACAGCAACTGCAGCCAGTAAAGCTGCAGTGAATAAACTGAATCTTCAGTCAGCTGACAAATATGCAGCTCTTGCTAATTTAGATAATATCTTCAGTGCAGGGCAAGGTATTAAACTTTATTGTTTGCCATGGTTATTCTATATGTGTATAGTTACCACAAGGATGGCTGTCCTTGTCAAAGTACTGTAACAGTATTTCAAAATTTCCCTCCTCTAAGTGATCAGCAGAATTTTGTGTTAACGTACCCTTAAATGTGCAAGATATGAGTTTTAAGACATCATTCCAAAAGGATGTCATTAGAAGACTGCTTTTTGCGAACCTATTTCCCATTGAGATGAATAATTCAAAATTAAAATATCTAAATAATCATTACTTCAATAATGAAAACATAAAATACATATTTTATATTTGTACTACAACCTGTAGTGGATGCTCTGGAATGGAGAGCTGCAGTTATTGCAAAGAGCTACCAGAGCAGCTTTCTTACCTCTCTGCCACAAAAACAATAAAATAGTAGCAGTGATATTTGGATTTAGTTGATAGTAAATTGAGGAGAAAAAACTAGTTACTCTGTTACTCAAATGTAGTTCTTCTCGAATGCTGTGTTAAAACTTATGTTCATTTGTACTCCAGAGGTTTGTTCTGAAATGGATTATTTTGAGGTTAGGTGTTCTGTTCATTTTCTAGTTGAAGATGAATGGATTATTTTTCTAGGAAAACAAAAGCTCTTTGGGGTTGCAGAGTACCTATAGAGGCAAGACGTTTTGCTAACAGCTAATGGCTTGTTAAATACTTTTTCCTCTATGGCCTAGTGCATATTTAATTTTTAAGTCTGCAACCATCTGTGAACTTTCATTTAGTTCTCAATGTCAGCAGGGCAGGAAGTGAAACCATCTCCAGTATGCTTCATCTGCTTGCTTTCCTTCTAGGTGGGAGTGAGCAGGGAAGTGGCTTCAGCACAGCAGTGTCCTCAGCAGGCCCTGCCCTGTCAGCCCCCAACCAGTCAAGTGCATCTTCAGACAAGTACGCGGCGCTGGCGGAGCTGGACAGCGTCTTCAGCTCCACGGCCACCTCCAGCAATGCCTACACTGCCACCAGTAACGTCAGCAGGTACGCTGCCGGGCTGCTCACTGCCTGCAGCAGCGCTCAACAGCTGGAAGGCGTTTCTCAAATCTGGTAGTTCTTATCTAAATGAGGAAGCACTGAATGAGTTTAAGGTAGTGCTGAAACTGCATCTCTTGTTTTCAATAACGGCTGGACGGAGGGATGGCTGACTCTAGGAATACTGTCAGCGGAATGTTCTCTGCACCTTTCTAGTCATGACATGCTAAACCTGTTAGATGGTGGCACTTTGCTCTGCAGAGCACTGGCACGCATACTCAAAATCAGAGGATCATCCCTGAAAAAATAATTCAGATATTTTTAATGTAAATAGTGCCACCCATTTCTGGATCACTGAAGTAACAAATACCAAATGCCTGTTAGGGGCTTGGCAGTGCAAGTGCCCCTAAGGCTTTTGCTTTGCAACCCTTATGCTGTTGGCCTTAGCTCTATATTCCTTCTCCTGCTGTTGGTGGAGATGACTTTCTATTGCTCAGCACTAGTGAGTGTGTCTGACCTTGGCATCAGGGACGTACATTGCAGTCTGCAAACTGCACATAAGCCTTCATCCCCTTTCTTTTACATGCCAGCAGTAACTGTAAATTGTATTTAATTATTAAACAAGCAATTCTGACTTCACTGAATGAATTGTATAAATTATTTCCAGCAATGCTTTTGGAACAGTACCTGTAGCTGCTACAGCACAGACACAGCCTGCATCTTCAAGCGTGCCTGCTCCATTTGGAGGTATGGAAGTGTTACTAACACCCTTTGGGGACTGTAAGCAAGCAATCAACTAATTTTTACTTGATAATGCTCTGCTTTGATACCACTAGTATTGAAGCTAATAAAAGTACTATTAACAAAAAAGTATTTCTTTCAAAATAACTATATTTTGAATGTATCTTATAAATTCCTGATTTTTGGCCTAATTTTAGCTATTTATATGTCTTTGTATAAAGGCTGTACAGACTTCATGTGAGTGAGATTTGCTGTTAGAGAAATGCTGACTTAGTAAAATGTCTTTAATCTTGCAGCAACACCTTCCACAAATCCATTTGTAGCTGCCCCTGTTGCACCAGTGGCACCTTCAACAAATCCATTCCAGACCAATAGCCGAGGAGCAACAGGTTAGGAAAAAATACACTGAGTGTTTGAGAAACTTTCTTTAAAGAATTGCATTGATTCTTTTTTCCTGTATCTGTGTAATATGTGTCTTAAAGATTTTCTGTATTATCTGTCCCTAGTCTGTTTGACATGTTTTGTGTTTGCTCAGTGTTGAGGTGCAATTCTAGGATTTCAAATGGTGGCGATGAAAAATGTCGAAATGATCTGTTTGAGCTCTGCCTGTTTGTAGTGTATGTATCACCAGCTGGCTTCCTTCCAAGACTATAACCTTGGCTTTAGAGCATGCTTTATAGAAGGTAGCCCTGAAATCAGGCATCTTGAAAGCCCTTCTTTTTAATTTCTTTCTTTATTTCCAAGTGTTGAAAGGTCTCAAAACCAAAGAGCTGGAACCAGAGCCATCACAAGGCTCTTGGGATGCTAGCTCCTCACCAGTCCACTTAATTAGTACATTAGCGTCTCTTTTTAAGGCATATGTTTAATCTTTACACTCATTTTTTATATTAATTTTCTGTGGGATGATTCTGTAGAATCATAATTCTGTGGGCAAAACGTAATCACTTTTTAAGAAAGCAAACTTCTACTTCTTTAGAACTATGAACTTGGATTAGATGGCTGCTAGGTTATGCCGATTTTCCTCTCCAGAGCAACTGCTAAATTTTGACACTTTTATCTGTCAGCTGGACTTCAACAGAAGTCTGCTGATGTGTGCATTTTGACATTTGAGATGTGGTTTGCTCAATGATTTAGGTAAGCAGAGTTAAACACTGATTTGATAAATTTTTGTCCTCTGCTGAAGTTATTTCTGTTTTCAGTCCATTTTGAGATACTACGCAGCTAAATTTGTTCAGATATTTAGTGCCCAAAATACCCTTTTTCTTTATTTTAATCCCATTCCTAAATGGGCTAGTTTGGATCATCGTTAAGAATTTGTAGCCTCTTCAGATAAATTTCTTTGAGTATGGCACCTCTATCCTTCCACCTTCTATGCAGCTGTCCCTGGCTTGCTGAGGTTCCAAGCCTTTGGCAGCATCCTGATGTTCCACACTAGGTAATAGAGATAATGTCTATAAGTAAAGATAATGTTCATCCCCTTTCAGTGTAAGGTGTAAACTTATGGCTTGTCCTTTTATGTGTTCTTCCTGCATGAACTTTGCTATTTAGTACATGGGAGATCTGTTTTGTAGAGCTTATTTCTGATGGTTTTCTAATACTAATCTATTGCTGGTCATGCTATTGATGAACTGTTTGGTACATATATGTGTATCTATTTCTCTCTATATATATAAAACTAAGAAATGACTGTTCAAGAGTGTATAAATGATTTGACATTGTCTGGTCTCTTTGTGGCTTCCATAAGGCCTCTCGGGAGCAATGCACTCTCACATATTTCCTCAGGCTCATTTTGGTAGGTGGCCACATTCGGTATCAAGTTTCTTGTGGCTAATTGTTCTTGCTTGTAAAAGCTTATTGACAGCTATCTGGTTCTCTGCACAAAGAATTGTGGAAGACTTCTTAAAAATGGAGTGGGTGTGGGTGTTTGGCAACTGGGCAGAGGGAGAGAAGAACATACATAGACATCCTATCAAGCAACCAAAACAAAACCATTATTGGTATCATCCATGGTCACCATATAGTGCTTATGAATGACTGTTGAAGTTTCTGCCAACAGTAGTTTGATGCCTTTTGGGATATCCCAAGTCCCCTGCTGATTTTGTTGTGCTTCCTTTTGCTGTTTTAGCCAAGTTTGCTGTGGAGTAGCTGCTCTGCTCACTGTAACTTGAGAACAGTGTTAGTACAATAGTTTTGTGTGCACTTGTCTACGCTTTGTCTGTACAATGTCTTGCCCTAGAACACTTTTGGGGTAAATACTTCAACTGATAATTAAGCTATATTCATTAAATTTATTTTATTAGCTTTTTTAAACAGTTGAACTTGCATAAAAGGTTGCTTGTAACATTTCAAAAGAGAAGTCCTTTTTAACTAGCATAGAATACCTGGTGTCTGTATTTGTACCAAAAATCTTCCTATGCACTTCTCTTTCCAAGAACAACTCCCAAAAGACTGAATAATGGTTTTGTTACTATACTTTTGCACCTCATGTGCTCATGTTTATTTGCTGAAGGCATGGGGAAATGCGCATGAGCTGTTTGTTCTTTACTCAAAATCTTCAGCAGAGAATCAGATGAAAAGTTTTGGGCTCTTTTTGTTTTAAGTTCTACCTCAACAGTAAGAGAGTTTGCAACAGAAACTTTGTGTTCAAATAATGTGCATGGTGAGAATCTCCTTAAAGACATTAAAGATGGGATGATAAAAGGGGATGCATGTATCCCTTTGTTTTTTGGTTTTTTTAATTTATAACCTCCTGTAGTGCAGCTTGAAGTAGGAAAATTCTTTCATGCTTTTCTCTGGAGAAAAACAGAGGGGCTTAGGCTGCCTGAACCTGCTTGCTTCTTATGTGTACAGACTTCTACCAGAAAAACTGTGGGGGAAATATATGATAACACTCGGAAGAAAAAATCATTTCCTCTTCAGAAAGTATATCTGAATGTGCTGGATCTACTAAATTTTAAATAACACCATTCATTTTTAAAGTGTAAAGGCAAATTATGCACCCAGTTGGTGGTGATGGAAGGGAACAAATCAGTTCAGTGGCTGTGGAAGTTGAACCAAACTTTTGTCCAGTCACAGAGGGCATTAGAAGACTTTTAACATGGCCTTATAGTAATTTGTTTCATGAAAAAAAAAGATTTCTTACAAATAATTGCATGTTATTTTTTGCCTACCAGCAGCAACATTTGGTACTGCATCCATGAGCATGCCGGCAGGATTTGGAACTCCTGCCTCCTACAGTCTTCCTACTAGTTATAGTGGCAACTTCCAGCAGCCCACGTTCCCAACCCAGGCAGCTTTCCCTCAACAGACTGCTTTTGCTCAGCAGCCAAATGGTAGGTGTGCATGTTTTAGATAACCTTGTCTAAACCAGAAACATGGAGAAAATGCTCTGTCTATAAGTTGGCAGTAATGGGTAGATACTTATTTCTGCATGAACTCGATAGTAATGTTGATAAAGGGTTCCCACACTGTTCTGGCTCTGTAGATTAGCCTTCTGACTTGGCTGTGTGCAATTGCCTAATTACCAAGCTGAAATTTTACCAAAATCTCATACTAAAATGGTAAGTATTCCCAGGCTTAAAGGGGTTTTAGGCAAGAAGGGCTCTTTGGGAATGTCTGCAACACACTATTACACTTTCTCTAACTTCATAGAACACAGGCAAGAGAAAATTGGAAAGTATTTTCTCCCTGAATTTATATGATATAACATTGAAAAAAGTGCATATGTAGAAATTGGAGATTGATGAGGTGTGAGCAGTTGAAAACAAAAAGCTCAGCCACAGTGTTTTACACTTACATTCCTGATCATGTTTAAGTAGGATCAGTCCTGCTGATTCTGCAGTTCAAACTTACACTTAGTTTTGGCTGGGAGCTGCAGCAAAGAACTCTTTGAACATTGTTTACTAGTATTAATATTCTTTTGCTTTTCTTTCCAAGGAGCAGGTTTTGCTACATTTGGGCAAGCAAAGCCTGTAGTAACTCCTTTTGGACAAGTTGCAGCTGTTGGAGTATCTAGTAACCCTTTTATGGTGAGTTGTTGCATGTCAGTGACTTCTGTATGTCCAAAGAAGAATAGTCTGTAACACTTAATTTAGAGATACACAAAGATTAGGGGGTTTTCTTGCTTTTAATAATGGAAGGAAGCATGTGACTCTCCTAACTGCAGCTCACTATTTGGATTTATGCCATTTGTAAGGATGGTCAGATCAAAGCAGAGGTACTTTCATACATGTTCCCAGAGTAGTGTAATTCCAGAGAAGCAGTAGAAAGCAGATTGCAATGTAAAACAGAAGTACTCCCCAGCAGGTTATTTTTTAAAAATATATTCTGCATTTATTATTTACAATACGGAAAAAAAAAAAATTAAAATACTTGCCTTATTTTTCTTTGTTCCTTTTCCCCCAGGCTGGTGCACCAACAGGACAATTTCCAACAGGAAGCTCATCAACCAATCCTTTCTTATAGCCTTATAGACACTTTACCCAAAAGAACTCTTATGTGGTCACATAACATCTCTGCGCCTCTTGCACTGTTGTCTTGTTTCACTGATATTAGCTTTAAACACAAAAGAAGTCTTTAAGAAGTAAAAATAAAAGCCTGCATTGTGTACCTTTAAAAAGTTTCAAAAAGGAAAAAAAAAAACACCTGACACAAAAAGCAAGAAAACCAACCCCCCACCAGGTAATAACGTGCAAAACAGAGGGCTGTGGGAACATCCTTGAACCTGTGAAGTGGCAGGTACAAAGTAGCGGTATCATGTGTATTAAAATTGGCTAATAAGTTATTGCAGATACCACACTCATTATGCTGCAGTACTGTACATATTTTTCTTAGAAAATAGCTATTTGTGCATATCAGTATTTGTAACTTTAACACATTGTTATGTGAAAAATGTTACTGGGGAATAATCAGCCACTTTAAGGTGCTGTTGTATCTCTTGGAATGAATGAGCTGCATCATTTTAACCATTGGTATTGGAAGTCACGAAGTTAAATTGAAGGTTTGTTCATTTCTCAAAATGTTTTCCTTTCCTAAGAGCTCTTCTATTTATACATGCCTAAATCTCTAATGTTAGAGGGATACCTGTCTGCATAATAAAGCTGATCATGTTTTGCTACAGTTTGCAGGTGAAAAAATAAATATTAGAAAAAAACCCCTGTGTAGCATTATTTCTATGCAGTAACATGTACTGGATGAAAATGTACACACTGTGTCCTGTACACAGATGAGGTGTCCAAAGCAATGTGCTTAAAGGTGAGCTAAGCTTAAAATTTTCACATGCCTCACTTGGATGTGTTTCTTTTTGCCCTTGTGATGAAGCTCGCTGTTCTACCTCAAGTGAAGTGACTTGTCACACAGGAGAGTGTTAGGTGAGGTTTGGATTGTTTGGATAGAGTATGTCATGAAGGACACTGGAAGCACTGGGAAGGGTAGTTATTGGAGAGAAGGTTTGCAGTAAAAGACACCTTATTATGAATAACTAATGACAGGCTCTGAACAAGCCTTAGTTGTGGTCTGAACAGAGTGTGTAACAGCAGGCCAAGGGACCACAGATGTAATAGCCCTCTCTTTATTAAAAACTGATACATATCAGTAAGAGCTCCTGTGGAATATTAATTTTTTTTTTAATTTACAGAAATATTTCCTGCCATACTACAGTGAAACTTATAGAGAGAAAAATGTCTGGCTTGTCTTCCTCTGTAACATTGATAAGATTCAAGGAAAGTATAACTGCATTAAAGTAGTTGGTGTTTTAAGCAGAAATAAATTTGGCTACAGTTCAAGTGTAATACTGGAACTAAGCAAATAATGTAAGTACATTGTATATATAAACTGCAAGCTTAAAGGTTTCTGACCAGCTGGAGAAGAAAATTCTAACAGCTTTCAAGATAACAGGAATAAATACGGTGAGATTGACTTTCTTTAAAAAGGACAGACGAATCCATTTGAGATAAACACAAAAATTCTTCAAGGTAAGACATTTCACTTATAATTGACTGCCTGAATGTTGTCTAGGTTTTTCTAGGGCATCTGAAAGGTTTGACCTCTGCTTGTAAAAACATTTGTGCTAATGCTTTTGACGTGTGTTGCCTGCCTATGGGGGTTGTAATTTCTTTTTGTTTCTGTTTTTTAAACGTTGGAGATACCAAGCTGGAGACAGGCAACTTATAAAACATGCTGCAAGTTTTCTGTACTTAAATGTCTGGTTTTGTCCTGTTGCTATATTTAAAACAGGCTTGAAGGCTCCCTTTTTTTTTCATGGAGACTGCTCAACAGAGTGTGGTGTTGAGTTCAGTTCCCAACATTCTCATGGGAATTCACTGAAGAAATCCCCAGCAACTGGAGGTCTGCAGGGTATTAGTAACACCCTTACTCTCACCACTGTATTTTAGCACAGTGTAAATAGCTGTAACTCTCCCTGTTCCCCAACCTTGGCTTTTTGGATAGTACGAGGTAAATGCAGTAGAGAATGGAGAACTGCAGGGGTTCAGCAGGGCTTGTGGAGTACTTAAAAATGCTTAGTGCTGAGAACTGGTCCAAATCAAAGAGATGTCTTGTCAATGAGATGAGAAGTGTTATGAAAGAGCAACAATTCTGTGCCCTCTTCACTTACAGTGGTGTAAATTAGGCTTTGGACAAGGGCTAATGAGATCAGCATCTATAGAGATTGTTCTAATCCAAATATTATTGCTGATACACTGAAACTGATTGAAGTATGCAAGGCATGTAGTGTAGAATATGCTGTAGAAGTAGTGGAATGCTTTATTTTTCATAACTGAATTATGACAGATAAAAGGTTTGCAACTTTTAACTACACACAAGCACACCTCTTTAGTCTGTGTTCACGGATTTTAGATTTGTCCAATTCCAGGTAAGCTGAAGATCTTGTATAGTTTGAGTTTTCTCTATATTGAGCATAAACTGACACCATTGGTGTTTCGTTGATTAGGTTTTAAAATAGCTTTATTTACAAAATGAATTTTTCAGCCCTGATTTTAAATGTTTTATCATGCAGATCTCTGCAGTTATTCCCTCAATTGTTCATGCAAATAGCATAGTTGCCTAAAAGCTGTATTTTTGTGTTTTAGCATCAAAGCACTTCACTTGATAACTTTAGGCCCCTTATACAGAAATCATTATGGAGACCTCCTAGATTAGGCTTCAGTCCTAAACATCAGCTGTTACAAGTGTAAGAAGATGCTACACTTGCAGGACCATCCTGAGCTCTGTAAGGCAGATGTGATGTCCAGTTGAAAAAGTCTTAAATTTTCCAAAGGCCTCTGTGACAAATTTTCTGACAGGTCATTGTATGGTTCAGCTGCTTTAGATTGCCTGGGCATGTCTGTGAGTTCTTCTGATGCAAGGTTCAGGCATTTGTATGTCCTTGTGCTCACTGAGCCTTAATAAAGTTTATATGTCAGATCACTAAACTTGAATTAGAAGACTGTTTGAGGAATGTTTGTATTAAACTGTTGGTGAAGAAATTGGAGGAAATGCATTGTCCTGTTGACAAAGCTCTCTGTGCAGTAGGCTCATAAGCAGCTTGCTTCAACCTAGACCAGTTTTCCTTGATTGAACGTTATATTTCTCTTGATTCCTTGTCCAGATGACGGAGCCTTCTGCATTGTTCCTTGTAACCATTGCTTTTTTCTTGGTTGTTAAGGGGCAGTGCTTTCAGCAGCCACACTTGTATTTCTGCATTTGATGGAAATTATGGTGTACATGCTTCTGATCAGGAAAATTGCAGTTATGACTGTGAAGTAGCTGCCATAAATGAGAAACTGGGAAATGGAGGTAGGAGGGAGAAAAGTAGTTATCTAACAGGAGCAACAGTTTTTGACTCTAAGGGGTGTCTCTCCATTGCTGCCTTCCCTTCCCTGTCACATGTGCCCAGAATGACCCCATTTTGAGAGGATTCAAAAGTCTGGACTGTTTGACTTTACACTATAGAAATTCTGTGGTTATAAAAGGGGGAGACAATGTTCTGATATGTCCTTCCCCACCTCAGTAAGGGAGGACAGCTGTCTTGCACTTTGTCTTTTTTCTGGAAACATGAAAGCTAGAGTCTTAGACTCATTAAGTGTCTCCGTTTAAACTAATTTCAGCAATTTAATGTGAATTGCCAGGAGTTAATTTTCACAATTACAGTAACTTTAAAGGTGTGTCCACTGGAACTATGTAACTTAGAATTACCCTAGTAGTTGACCCATAGGTTGTCTTCCAACTGGCTTCCTGCTTCTGGTTAGGGTATTTTGATTATAAACTTGTGAATAGTAAGCCTTTAATTGAAAGAATACCCAAAGTAATAGGTGGTCACCTTTGCCCTCTGTTTTGTGAACACAGAATATTTTCCAGTCATCCCAGTATTGAAAGGCTTAGAGGACAAGCAGGTTGTAGTAGTTCAAGCCAGTTCATTTTAAATGAGTCATTTTCCAGGTGAGTAACTGTCCTGAGCTTGCACATTACCACAGGCTAATCTTGGAGTAGAACCTGCTTTTGAAGGAGAGTAGGGGAACTAAGCAGTGGGACTCAGTGGCTTACCTGAGTGCTGATATCCAGTCCCAGACCGCTTGAATCTACTACAACAACAGTTAAAATCGTCTGAATCACCAGTGCAACAAAGTTGTTGAAGCCAAACATCAAAGCATAGCGCTCCATGCTGAGGTTGACAGCAATCTGAAACCTGATAATGAATGCACAGGTTCACAAAACCGTGGAGAGCAAGGATGGCTGGATGCACTTATGGGAACAGTTTAATGGGCACTGCACTCTTCAAAGGACAAGACCACTTCAGTCTTGGCTATTTACCAGCTTCATTTTGACAGAAATTTTTTTTGTTTTTTCTGGCTTTGTGACTTTTGTGCATCTTATTTACCCTTAAGTGAATATTTTTGCTAAATACCTGTGTATATTCATTGGATTATTTTAAGAATACTCATGTATTGGTCATTGAACGGCCAAGTGCAGAAACAACCTTGTTCTGACTTGGACTGTGCTATGGTAATGGTTAGGTCATATAATTTTACCCAGTTTTATACAGGCTAGAAACAATATATGCTGCTGTCATAACCTATTTGTATTTATATCTAGGGAAACATCCAGTAAAATTTTGATAAATATAGGAATTTGACAGTGATTTAAATCAATTTAGTTAGAACAGTTGTGTGTTGTACTTACGTGGCTATTGTTATGAGGAGCATATAGCAAGCTTTAAATGCAAGGTAACCAGCATAACATGCCCAGATGTTGTCAGTGAAGTGCATAAGAAGCAGAGAACCACTATCCAGTGCAGAGAAAATTCCCAAAGCCAGTTCTCCAGAGACATCCCAGTTTATTTTGACATATCCAACTGCCATGGATGTTGCCGAACCTGAAAATTGAAAAGTAGTAATTAAAACTTTGAAACATTATCATTGAGAGCCATTGCATAACTGTCATTGGATCATGCCAGGAGCTCTTCAGTCTTGCTCACAGTGGACTTTGGTAATGGTGTGGATCATATTTCTTGTTAGGGGTGTGGGAGTCTTCTGTTAGTTTGGATGTTTTCCTCCTTGCTTAGACCTTCACTGCCTGAAGTGCTCTGGGAAAGTGCCTCATGCCTAAGGCTGGAGGCAGCAGTGCACTATCTATTGTTGCTCCGTTTTTAGACAACTGTGAGCAAAGAGAAGAACAACCCCACCAAGCATTTTCTGTCAAAATATGTATAATGAGTTTAATTACTTCATGTGAAGTTCTTTAAGGAACGAAAACCTTAGCACTTTCTGCTTTTTTTTACTGAAAGTGTATTTTCAGTTTCTAGTGAAAAGCCTTATGAAACTGCATTTGTCAATGTCTTATTGGCCATCACATGTTAAAACCCTTACTTGAGTCTATTACAGTGTAGCAAACCCCATGTTCTCAGGTGGGCTAGCACAATAACTGGACTTTGTTTGCTGGTTGTATGTGTTCTTCATCAGAATTCCAAAAATTGGAGCAAACCAACCCCTTTGGTCCATCCCTGCCATGAGCAGTGGTTCCCAGTGCTGAGAGTGCCTTCTGTATTCTGAAGTTGTGTCAAGTGCCACAGGGTGTAAGTGCAAGAAAGACTTTGGGAACTCTGTTCAAAGCAGTAGTCAGAAGTTCTGGAGTAGCTTCAGTAAAATGGATTTTCAGGCTGATTGCAGGGAGGAAAAGTAACCTGAAAATTCCCTGTAGCAGTGTGGGATACAGCTCCTGGAATATAGGGAGAGACAGCTGTGTAAATAGGAGCTCCAAAAGGAGGCTGTATTGGTGCTGCACAGCCATGTAAATGAAGTTTCACTTTACCCATATCCTTCTGTGGCTAAAGAGAAATGGAATTTGGGAGGACCAGGTGTAACTAATGAGAAGCAGAATGGCTGAGGTTGGAGGAGATGGAGGTCACATGGCCCTGTTAAAAGCTGCCAGCTAAAGGAAGCTGCTCGGGATGGTGCCTAGGTTTTGACTCTAGGATGGAGTGTCCACACCTCTGGCCAACCTGTTCCTGTTTAAAATCACCCTTGGAATAAAAATGTTCCTCTGTGTTTAAATGGAACTTTACTTGATTTTGTACCCCTTGACTCTTGTCCTGGCACTGGCAACCACTGGGAAGAGCATGGTTCCATCCTCTTTGCTCCTTCCCTTCAAGTCTCTATGCACATTAACAAGATTTCTTGGTTTTCAAAGGTAAACAATTACAGTGCTCTCAGCCTTGTCACATCACAGAAATGGTTTCACAAAATATTCTAACTTGTAAGGGACCCACAAGGACCATCAAGTTGAGCTCTGAAGTGAATTGCCCATACAGGGGTTGAGCACACAACCTTTGTTATGGCAAACATGCCAATCAGGACACAGATGTATTCAGAATATTTGTTGAGGATCACTTAGACTGGAAGGATTTTTAATCCAGTGTCTAAATAGACATTTTCACAATATGCTCTGAGTAATATTTAGAGCAGTGTACCTCCTAACATGTTCTTTTAATTCTTAAAGCAGCCAGCTTAAGGTGTATTTGAAGGAGGAATATGGAAGATATCATTGCACAGTTTTGATATGCTTACTTGAGGTTAAAGACATGGTCTAAACAGAGCAGTAAACTTAAAATATTTTGGCAGGATGAGTCTCCTCTAAGAAGGAAAAGCTTATTTATATATGTTTTAAGACTAATTCTGAAGAGCCCACTGTAAAAGTTTATAGTAAAGTCATGCTTTGCACACTGTTTATCTCTGTCTGTTTACTCAGTCCTCAAAGGAGATGGAAAGGTACCAAACCCATTGCTGAAGAGTCCCTCAGCACAGGATGTGTTCCAAGCTAATGATTGCTTACCCAAGAAAGTTGCTATGGCTTCCACAGCTCCGTTGTACACTGCGGAGCTGTGCGAGGGGGCTCGGAAGTCCCACAGCACCTGGACGTAATTCACCACCTGGTTGAAGCCGGCCGTGGCCAGAGCCCACCACAGGGACCAGCAGAGGAGCTTGCGGGAGCCGTAGCAGTGCCTCAGGTCCCTGCCCAGCTGCAGCAGCACGCTCAGCAGGTGCCTGTGGGGCCCGGCACTGCCAGCCTGGCGCTGGGGGCTCAGGGCCCTGGCAGCAGCATCAGGGCTCCTTTCCTCTTGGCAGCTCTGGGGCCTGGGGGCAGTGGCCACAGGCAGCTCTTTGCCAGGCCCTGGCACAGGCTCAGGGGCATCTTTCCTGTGGAAGAACATGCTCCTCTGGGGCATGGGCAGGAAGAGCGCGCACACGAATGCCAGGGACACGGAAGCCAAGCTGATGGCGTTGAGGTGGAAGTAGGAGACGCCTGCTAAGGACACCAGCAGCTGGCCCAGCACGGCGGCCACGGTGGCTGCCACCAGAGTGACGCTCCTGCAGTAGCTGGTGACCCTCTGGTAGTGTTGGCTGCTGACCACGCTGTAGATGTAGGCGTAATAGGCCACCTCGGTGGCTGTGACCATGCCATAGAAGAATTCCACCAGCTGCATGGCCACCACTCCATGTGCAAAGAGCAGCAGGAGCCACGTGACGATGAGGCTGATGCCCTGCAGGAGGACAACGGGCTTGTAGCGCACGTAGTCTGTGAGCAGGAACACTGGGAAAAGGAGAGCCAGGTAGGAGTATGTCCAGACTGGAAAAATCTGGTTGGTAACCTAGAACAGAATGAAAGAGGAGATGTTAAACAAACAAAACAGCCCCAACCCCTCCATATGTTTAAAATACCCCCTTGCATGGTTTTTGATGGTGTTACTGCTCAAATGACATAGTTTGATGATATGAAACATTGAAATGTCTGAACAGTGCAGGTTTAAACTGCTTTTAGTTACAAGACTGTGACTTCACTATGTAAGGGCTAAAGACAGTGATGCTGTGCTCCACTACAGAAACAGATAGATTGGCTTAAAAAGTTATTCCAATAAAGGCCTATGAAGAAGACAGGTTTTGATGTGCAGCTGTTTAAAGCAATTTTAACTTTGTGTCTGATGTAAGTCTCTCTAGTTTCAAATCCTATTCCCTACAGTATCTGACAATGAAGGCCTGTTTTAACTTAATGTGAGTCATTGTATACCTTTGGTCACGTCTTTCCCTTGTTAGGTGTAGATAAAGGCATGTGCTTCTTACAAAGGGGAACTGGAGCTGCACAGAGTGTGTAGCTGCTACTGGGGTACTGCACCTTCTATGTTTTTTTCTGATTTAAAGTAAATTTGAAGTAAAGAAGTCTTTCAGTAAGTTTAAGTTGGACTTCAATACATAGATGCCCTGTGAAGAACTTCTTTCTCTTTTTTCTAAAACTTGTCTGATTTTGGGTTGGAAGGTGCTGTTTGTGGTTGCCACTCAAGCTCAGTGCTTGCCTGGACAGTTAGGGCAGACCTGGGGCAGGTATCCTTAGAGATGCACATCACAAAGTAACCTTCATCTCTGACTCTATTGCCTGTTTTGGACAGGTCTTGCCCAGTAATTGTGGGGCCTGCTGAGGTGTTGATTCCTATCTCTTGTTCTCTGCTTAAGCAATTAGACTAGAAAGGAACTGTATCAAATGCTGGAGGAATGCTTTTTACTTCTGAACAGGTACTGGAATGATTTTGCATAGTGAGCAGCAGGTTCACTGTATCTTTCTGTGTGACTTCTTTTGTTTCCCTGAACTTAGAATTACCTCATTGAATTAACTCGAGGTGAGTTTGGCTGAAAGAGACAATATCTGTACTCTGCTTGATTTTGAGTTAAGGATTCTTGCTGAAATCAGACTTAAGGCATTCTCTGATGCTATCTGTGTGATTTATATAAGAAATAATGCTTTCTTCTGTGGTTAAAAAAATAATTTAAAAGGGGGAGAAAAAAACTCCCTGACAACCTAAACCACAAATACCTTTTTTCAGCAGAAACCTTGGGTTCACAGTGTGCTGGTAGATTCTGCCTTAACATTTGCTACTGCACATCAGGAATGACTGTTCTTCATATTAGCTGTATGTGGGTGTAGCAAGCCTGTGTTTTCTAATTATACCGTTAGCTCCATGACTCAGCCACGTGTTAACCATGTCCCCTTTTGTTGGGAGGTGTACTCCTGAAGCAGCCAGTGCTGAACACAGCACATAGCAAGGAAGCTTGCAGTGCATGTTTTTGTCAAAGACCCCCAATTTTTCTGAATGTGAACTTAAACTCCACAGGTTAATGAATGCATGAAATATAGGGAATATAGGAAATAAGCTTACAACTCATAAGGGGAAGGCTGCTTAGCTGTGAAGGCTGCTTAGCTTTCTTGTGTTTTGAAATCAATTCTGTCAGTGTAATCAATTCCATGGTAAGTATAAATAAATGTCTCCTCTGGGGTGGAGAGAGGAACTAGCTGACCTGATTTTGCCAAAAATATCAACCACCAAAGGGGTTTCAAAGCCCTGAGAATGTAGGGACTTTAAAGTTTGGACCTCCTGCCAAAGAGGTGACTCCTGACTCTTTTCCAGAAGCATCTTAAATATGGGTCTTTAGATAAAATATTCACACTTATCTTCCCTGTAGTTACTGCTGTAAGGCCTAATGCTTTAAGCATTTTAGTTACTGCTTAAGAGAATAGTTACATACCTCTTCAGCCGTTAGGTTTTTGTCTGGTCCTGTTAGATAGGGGGTGAGAAAAGATTCTGATGGCCTCATTGTGGTGAAAAATCCATTTGCACAGATGATCACTGTGGGATAAATCCAGCTGTGGCTTACGGCTCCCTTACAGCAATCCATAATCTACCTAAACAAAAAAAAAAAAAAGGTGGCAAAGGAAGAATAGATGCTCTTCACAGTTGGTAAAAATTAATTTTCAAGTTTACATTTTAACTAAACCTACAGTCACTCCCCTGCAGCCATAACCACCAGTGAGGGCTGTGGTGGTGGCATCTAGTGTAACTGGACTTAGGGGGACAGGTGGCAGTATGACAGCCAAGGGCTGCCTGCAGAGGTGACTCAGTTGTCTGGCTGGTGTGCAGATGGAACCAAACCATTGATCTCAAGCTCTCCTGCACTGAGCTGCACTCCTGGATCTCCTCTTGGGCAGGGACACCTCTGGCACACTCCTGAGGCTGAGATTCTTTGCTGCAACACATTCTTAGTAAGTGACTAACAGCGTGCTCAGCCTTGAAACCTTGGCTAAGTCATATAAAGAACTTATTGCATATATTGCATAATCCTTTAGATGGAAGCAGTTGACCAAATCTGGGACTAAGAGTGGGTCTAAGCTGCACCCAGGCTCCTCTCTGAGAGGAGTTTAGAACTCAGTGACTTAGCAGGAGAGTCTCTCTGACAGTTTAACCTGATCTTCCCATCTCTGCACTAAATCAAGCACACTTTCCTGTTGAGTCTTGTTAAACCACTGTCACATTTACCACTGAACTTTGTTATATTGATAAAGGGCATTGTCACTTCTGTCTCACGAGTGAAGTGCATGGCTCCAGCTGTGCCACATGCCTAAGCCAATGTTCCCTCACTGAACCTGCCTGGCATCACAGCTGCAGTTTGGAAATGAGCAACTGGATCAAGGTGCACCAGCCCTGGTAAACTCTGTATTGTCTGTCAAAGGTTGTTCGTGGTGACGTGCTTAGGGCTCAGTGGCTGTGCTGTAGCAGAAGAATAAAGTTCCATTATAGTCTCATTTCTGAATAAATAGGTGGGATCAAAGCTCATTCTGTGTGCTCAAGGAGGTTTTTTTTCTGTTGACTTGCAAATCTGTTTGATTTTTTTGTTGACTTTTTTGATTTGACACAATGACCATGCAAAAGTTCTTGATGGCAATAAAACCATCAGGTAGCTCAACCCATTGTGATCTCAGCTTCTTAAAAATGCTTTAACATTCATCATGTTTCTTGCATTCCAGTCATTGGAGAGGGTAAAAAAAGACCCAGAAACTATCTGCTCAGTGGTACCTGCTGAGACTTAGAATAGAGAACTATTAACTTCATTTTTGAAAGTGATGACCAAAAGGAAAAGGAGGCTTGTTTCTTCAGTGTAGCTGGCAGCAAAAAGAAGTCTAGAAAGATTTGGTTTTTAAGTTTATTTTACTTCTTTTGTGTTAAAAAGTCAATTTCACTGATCCTGAAATAACTGAAATAGTGTTTTCAATCATAAGCAAATGAAAGCAAAGCACTAGCTGATGTCTAATCATGCTGCTACAAGCTGTGTATCTTAAATTGCTGAATTCCACTCTATAGCAGGCACTTTTTCAAAAGTGCTTCTGCTTGCACTGTGAGATGATATCCATTAAAACTTAGTATAGATTGTATGTTATAAAGACAATATTTCTGTGACCTCAGAGGAATAGAAAAAGCAGCCCTAACCTTGTAACTTGATTTTTAAAAATGTCCTTTGTCATCTTTCTCTTACAAATAATTGTAAATAAAATATAGCTTCTAGTATCTTTAACTCAAGACCTTGTTTGAAATGTGATAAAAATATAAAAAATTAAGCCTGGGCTGATCAGTAACATCTCCATAAATCTTGCATCACCTCCAAATGCACTGAGCAAGTGCGTAGCCAGCACACTCCCAAATAATGATGAATTACCTGTCAAGGCTCTGGCTGTGGAGGATTTCCTGTGGATTCAGGTGCAGTTCTTCCTTGGATGACTTTGTCTTGCAGAGAAGTGAGAAACCACCCTTTCAAGCTGGTGGTAGTCAGATATTTCTGTAACTTTTTTCCAAAATGTTATTTCTAAACTTGAAAATATTATCAGAATTGAAATAATAATAATAACAACTTGTCATAGCTGTTCTTTCTTGCAGAACTTGTCCATGAAGATTGTAGGGAAAGTGTTCTTTATGGGTTTTGTCAGCAAACTGAGTTCTATTTTTAAGATAAAACTAGAAGACTTAGTGTAGCTAATGATTAATAAAACCTGTTGTAACAAGAAAGCAATGATTGCATTCTTTCTGTTAATAAATACCATTAAAAGCTCTGGTCTCTGATTTATGGAAAGACAGATAACCAGTTTTACAATTTGGACTAACTCTCCCTGTCCCGTGCATAGCACAGAGGCCTCTGGGCTTGTGGGGCTGCTCTGACTGTCCTGGCTCTGCTGGGGCTATGGGAGGTGGGACAGCAAATGCTTCCTACTGTTAGTTGGCTTGGAATTACTTCTGTATAGGAACAGATCTGACATTTAAGGACAAAGGGATGAAATTCAACTGCTAAATCTAGGTTCTTAGCTAAAAAATTAACAGGCTTGTTTCAGAGAAATGCTGCTGCTTTGCTTTCCTTTACCCATATTTTTCAGACTGTACTGCCTGCATGTTCCAAGGTTCATCAGAGGCTGGAGTTCACCCCGAAGCCTGTTGGTAGGACGTGTGTTGACCCTGGGAGCAGAAGCTGAGGCCCTGGCAGGAGAGGCCCTTTGGGAGCTTGACAGAGCCTGGTCTGGTCCTGCAGGTATGGGAGGTTCCCTCAGGGCTGAAGTGGTGCAAGCAGGCAGGAAATGCTCAGGAGAGCTGGGCCTGCCTCTGCCCTTCATCCTCCTCCCTGGCCAAGGGCTTTGAGGCAGGGAAAGGACCTTGGAAGGGAAGGTGCTGCTGGGCAGGGGCTCAAAGGGCTGCTGGCTTGTGTTTCTCTGGTAGTGCTCGGGCAGTACCTGCATGTTTTGAATACAAACACACATTTGTTCCTTGTTTGCTCAAACTGGCCTTACCAGCTTGTTGGACAGAAGGTTTGTGCCCAAACCCACTAAAGTTTCAAAGGTAATTAGTGGTGTATTTAGAGGGGGTTGCAGCTATGGGGAGGAATGTGCCCAAGGAGTTCATGTTTGCATGGAAACCTTTAACATGCTGGAAGAAAGACAAGCAGCACTAAAAGTTGCTAGGAGAGGTGGATGTTGAGAATTTCCTTTTCCCACAGAACTAGACAGCCTGTGGTTCCAGCCTTCCTTGTAACCTGCCAAGTCTCAATTATCTCCTCTCCAGAGTGTCTGTGTGCAGGTACACAAACACACAGGTGCAAGTGTACATCTTATTCTTTTAGAAACCTCTGACTGCTGGGTGAGTTCTGATTTGCAGCTGAAAACCCAGGATAACAGAAGGCCTTGTCTTTCTCCTCCTAACACTCCTAAGAGCTGCCTTAATGCTTCCTGTCAGCTTCCAACCTCAGAATCATTATTTTGGAGATTAGAGAGAATAGGAATGGATTTTTTCTTTAAAGTCTTATCTGTTTTCTGAAGATAGTTTTCTCTAAAGCTGCAAGCCAAATACACTGTGTCTGCTCAGTCCTTTGCTCCTCAGTGGCATCCTACAGACACAGAGAGCAGTTAGCTCTAGCCAGAATGGAGCTGAAAATATGAAGTTCCTCTTCTTAATTTAAACACAAGCTCTTGTTAACTTCTAGACTGGTACTGGCATCTAGTTCTAAACTGAGTGCCTTACAAGAAGATTACGACTCACAAGGAAGAATAGAAAAATAGTCTTTACTCTCCTGGATTCTATCCCTGTTTCTTCAGGCAGGAGCATCATGCCCTCAGTTCTGCAGTAAGAAAAGAACTGTCACTGGAGACTAAGTGCATCTCCTATTTTTATGACTGTAATGGTTAAACTGTTCTGCTTAGAGCCAGTTTACAACAGACAATGTCCCCACAATGCACAGTAGTAAACAAAAGGCCTAAAAAATTAGCCAGGTTCATTTTGTCAGATCCTCCTGATTCTTCTTGTGACTTGAAACAAATTGCTTCTGTCCTGCCTGCCCTTGCCTCTGGGCACTTTGTCTAGTTGCAGTGTGTGACAGCGGTATGAAAAGCTGGTATGGCTGAACAAATGATAGCTTGTGCCTCTACAGGAAAAATATTCTGTAAATGCTAAGTGGTTTTTATTAGTTAGATGTAGATATTGGAAGCTAGAAGCAAACAGCAGTACAGAAATAACTTCAGCATATGGATATGGTTCATATTAAATTAGACATTCACTATGCAAACTCTTTTCTAGTGTCTTTTTTCTTCTCCTGGACTGTCTTTTGGACAAAATTAGCTGTAGGACTTGGAGCTTCTTGACATGAGTTCGGCTGATCCTGCCAAAT
The DNA here is from genome assembly GCF_023055355.1 of Agelaius tricolor. Classification (NCBI taxonomy): domain Eukaryota; kingdom Metazoa; phylum Chordata; class Aves; order Passeriformes; family Icteridae; genus Agelaius; species Agelaius tricolor. Next base: position 10,923,517 of record NW_027269272.1, read on the forward strand.
TCTTGGCCAAGATCAGTGGACCTCCCTCACTTGGCACTCAAAAACACACATGATGCACACTGTTTGTTTCAGTTATAAGTCTTGGATATTCCTGTTAATCTGGAATTTTCCTCTGTGGAATCAGCTAAATTTCTCTGCAATGTCCTTCTCTGATTTTAGTCTGTGTGACTTAAGCTCTTTCATATTATTTTTTTCCTGCTGAAAGAGGAAGATAGTCAGTCCTGAGTTTAATTTTACTGGCAGCACAAAGGAGTAGTGCTCTTGCATTTTGCTTGGATTCTGGAGTTTTTCCCTTCTCAGCAGAGGTTGCTGTGAAGTCAGCACAGTGTTTGTAGCTCTCAAATGTGGGCCAAGCAACAACTGTGATGTTGCAGTGTAGCTCCCAGGACAGGTTGTGCAAGCCCAGCTTTTTGCAGCCTGTGTGCACTGAGCTGTAGGATGAGACAGGAGGAGCCTGTCCCCCATCTGCCTGTACTGGGTATGAAAGAATAGCATGATGCAAACATGATCTTTTCTTCCTTGAATCAGAACAAGGGCTGTGCAAAGGGGAGTCACACCCTCAGCCACTGCACCAGCAAATGTGGCAGAAGCAGCTTTGCTAGCACCACATTCAGGAGCTACAATGAGCAAGGCAGGGTGAACTCTGCTCTCTGCCATCGTGCACAGGGGGAATGCAAAGGTGGTTGCTCTGATTCTGTGTATAACTTACTGCCCTTAAGCTATTTATATGCATGTAAATAAGAATCTAAAGCAACTTATCTTTTATTCTTGGCACAGTGCCATTCTGGTGAGCTCTCTGCTGGCATATGTTGTGCTGAAGTGCTGGAATGATTCAGCGTAGCTTTTCAGGGCTGAGTTGAATGTTCTTCTTGCACTGCTGTTCCCTGCATGCTGCTCTTCTTCCCTGCTGGGAGCCCTTCTCCCAGGAGAAGCCCTTCTCCAGGGTGCCTGCCTCCTATAGCCGTGTCATGCAGCTTGTGACAATCTGCTCTCTTGACTCATGCTCAGCCTGGTTCAGCTGCTCTGTGCAAGATCTCACTATTTTCCTTTGGCATTTGCATGAGATGAGCACACAAATGCTTCTGATCATGAAAATCCCATGTATGACTGCGAAGTAGCTGCCATAAATTAAAAACTGGGAGAGGAGGAGAAAAAGGCAGAACAATTAATGAAAAACACATTAGAGAAATGCTGCTTCTTCTGAAGATGACAGTCACTCTGATTTTCTTGTGTTCTGGCAGTTCTCTACACTTGAGTTTTTGCTTTGTGATTAAGCAAAATCTCAGCTTTTCAAGTATTCAGCAGATAACTGTGAAATAAAGAACTGCCCTTTTCTTCCATTCCTTATGCCTCTTAACAAACGTCAGACAGGGAGAGGGATAAGAACAGGATATTTTTTTCTATTAGTGCCAAATGTAGAAGTACCTTCATTACCCACATGGTCATGAATAATCTGCATGAAGACCCTGAGCTCATCCTTGTTTTGCTTTTACACATTTCAGTAAATGTCACCACAATGGTTTCAGTAAATACCCGGTGATTTTATATCAGCATTTCCAGCAACAGTGGCAAGGCTATTTAAATCTTTAAAATTAAGGACAGGAATATGTAGGACTTCATAATATTTGATTCAATCTTTACTCTTTGAAAGCCACTTTTGCCTTCTCTGTGCAGAGCGTCAATAGCTTTAATCTTCTTCAGACCCATTAGAGTGGAAAGCTGCCCCAGCTGAGAGCCCATCTGAGGAAATGCAGAAGTCAGTAGGTTTCAGTTGACTTCATCTGAATGACATTGGGTTGAATTTAGGGACACTGTTGTGACATAGGGTGTCCCATCCCAAATGAAGTGCCCAAGCTGTGGGCAGAAGACTCTATTGCACATGTTGAGATACAGACCAGGTTTGCTCCTGAGCTGGAATCAGAAGTTACTTGAGCTGAAATAACTCAAATAATCCAGACTGTGACTCATAGTCTTGAACCCCCATTCTGCATCTGACAAAACCAGTCTGAGCTTTTGGGAAGAGAGGATGGTGTCCTATCAATTAGTAAAACTGGTTGGATAGCAGGGCCTGGTTAGTTATGTTCTGGTGTATGTATCTCCCTTTGAAAAGTAACAGACCAGCATCTGTAATCCTAAATGCATTAAAAGGCAAAAGGGAAGAATGATGTCTGGATTTCTATAGAGGAAAGATAATTAAGTTGGCCTTTGGCATAGGAATTTTGAAGATGACTTGGCTGAGCAGTAAATAGGAAGTAAGGTAACTGCACTTACTTGAGTCACTATGTCCAGTCCCAGGCCTCTTGAATCTACAACAACTATTGTGAGAATGGTCTGGATCAGCAGGGCAATGAAGTTGTTGAATCCAAACATCAGGGCATAGCGCTCCATGCTTAGATTGACGGCGATCTGGAACCTAACAGGAAACTGGCAGGTCAGTCACTTCCCCTGGGAGAGCTATTGCTGTCTAGCGGTCGATGAAGAGAAAGTGATTCATGCAGATGGTGCATCAAGGACAGAGGAAATGGTGCTTCATTTGTTTGTTTGCTTCATTGCTTTCTCTAAAAAAAAAATAAATTCTGGGGTACTATAGTGTATTTTAATGGGTTTTTTTCAACTGCATGGGCTGCTTTTCTAAACCCTGCTTTCAGATGATCAGGTAGAATGTCAGCTCTCTGTACCCTTCCCCTTTGTTCCTTCTCTGCCTGCACAGTCTGTGCCAGACAGGCTGTAAAGAGTCCATGGCTGGAAGCTTTCAGAGACCTGGCCAGGCAAAGCTGTGACTTGCTCTGGCACTGGAAGCAGTTCTGCCCTGGCTGGGAGGTCACTCTGGGTATCTTCTAACCAAGCTTTCTATGGTAATAAGTCACGTTTTGCTTTGTGATTTGACAGTGGAGGTAACTTGCTGTTTATTTCTGTCAAGAGCCCATAGATTTTTACTTGCAATATCTTTTTTGACAATAATCAAAACATCTTTCTTTGCAATACATACCTGCAAAGTTTCTATACAAACAAAAGGGTGTTATTCCTTCAGGACTCATTTCAATAATTTTAGCTTGGGAGTTTTTTGTGAGATTTTACTTTGTTGGGGTTTTTTTTAGAATATATTGAAATAGTCCAGGTGTAATTAACTATAATGTAGTAGCAATCTACCAAAATGACAATTAAGAGCTCACTTGGCTTCCTTCAAGACAGGCATAACCTTGCCATGCATTATAATGTTAGCAATTTTTAAAAAATGGTATCTGATTAATTTTGGAGTTTGACACAAAATGCATCCAGTATTTTTGTTAATGAAATAGTGTGGTATATCTAAAGACATTCCAAGCAAGAAAATGACTGGAGAATTTTATATTTAATAAATATATATTTAATATATTTATTATTATATATTTATAATATATTTTATGTGTTGTTTTTATATTTAAACATTTTGTATTTATTACACAGGATGAAATATTTGTTGTTAATATTATTTATACATTTCTATTTCTGACAACAGAATAGCTTGGTCTCCTATGAGATCTCATCTGAGTTTATATGTCCTATGCTCCCTTTTATTCCTTCTTTACCTCTTATTATCATTAATGATTATATGTATAAAATTATGTTGGGGAACACTTTATGTGGAGTCTTTCCCTGCATTCATGCAGGTCATGACATGCTAAAAGGTTTATCAGTAGGGGGTCTAGGCATATGGTGATCCTAAAGGATGGCTGTCAAGGTATGCTTGTCCCTATTGCTCACTTTGCATCTTTCACACCAGGAAGGAGGAAAGTGGCTCCTACATTTTGCAGTTATCATTGCCTTTAGTAATAACATTACCTTGTGCCTTATTTAATTGCTGCTTAGGTAAATGTTCAAATGTCCTTTTGACAATTTTTTTCCTGGTTGTTTGGAAGAATGAAAACAACATAACCAGACATTTAAGTGTTTTTGGCCTTACCTAAAAACAGTTATGTCAAGCATTAGGTCAGCTACCTCTGAGGAAAAGGATGCCCAAAGCAAACTCAAAGTAGGGTTAGTATTCTGTGTATGATGATGATGCGTTGTGATGTTTTGTACTTACGTTGCTATTGTCAGGAGGAGCACATAGCATGCCTTGAAAATGAGATATCCAGCATAGCATGCCCAGATGCTGCTAGAGAAGTGCATGAGAAACAGACAACCAGCATCTATTGCAGAGAAGATCCCTAAAGCCAGTTCTCCAAAATGGTCCCAGTTAATCTGCATATATTGTACTAGGAAAGATGTTACTGAGCCTAGAAAAAGAAAAAAAAATAACGTGTAAATATTGTATCTGCTCCATAGCCTGTATGACCAAATCCTGCCACACTCACATGCTGAAAGGCAATGCTGAATAATGAAGCAGAGTAGTCTGAAGTTGAAAGCATTTCTGATGCCTTCTGCAGCTGTGCAGATGACTGGTCATTTTAAGACAGCTGCATATATCAAGTCTCTGCCATTCCATTCTTAGTGTTTTATTCCACTTCACGGGATAAACTGTAATGTAGGAGGATTCATTATTTAGGTGTCTGTACACAGCATGGCTCTCTGGGGACAGAATTGGGAACATGGTTTGGAGTTCAAGAAGGAAATTCTTCCACCTTCTCCTAGTTAGGCTAGTAAACCTTCTATTGAACAGTTTAGCTCTGTGTACCTCATAGAGGGGATAAACTGTCAAAAAAGTGAGTTTTGAGGCATCAAGGAAGTATATCCAAAGAACGAGAAAGGATAGGTTTGCTTTTTGTAGGCCTCCTAGAAGATGCATCTGTTGCAAAGTTAAGCCACCTGACTGCCCTCTTAGGCATCCCAGACCCTTTTAAAAACTTCTATAAATTATATTTAAAAACTTCTATACTTATACACTGAGAACTAGTCAAGTCCATGAGAGAGAGAAATTCATCAAGGAGTAGTTACTACAGGAGGTCTTCAACTTCATGATTCATGTGGTCTATTTAGTTGCCTGCTGCAAGAATGGTGAAGACTGTAAAGGTGACCTGAATGACTAGGTGTGGTGCAGATGTGTTTATTTTTCCTGATAAAACACACCCCCATGTCTTGTGCAAGTTCTTTACAACAGCACAATGTGAGCCAAGGCAGGGTGGTATCCTCTGATGTTACCTTTTGATAACCTCACTTTGCATGTGTGATGTGAGCATCTACTCCTGGTACAAAAATTGAATGGTTCAGATCAGTAAAGATTCATAGGGTCTTTTTTCCCCTGAAAATCTTTGTATCATGCAATTACTACTTTTTTTCTTTTTGTCTGGTTGCATGAGGGTATTTCACTAGAAAAAAAAGAATAAATGAGAGGATTATGTTCTTTTTGTGTAAAATTTTTACAGAAAACTTCTCCCATCTGTGTAAACTAATTGCATTGTTATGGGGAACAATGCAATATTTGTTTTGGGGGAAAAAATACTAACACCCAATAGCCTCATCCAAAGAAACAGGGGTGCTTCTGAATGGATTTACCAGCTAGATGCAATGTCTGTGTGACTTGCACACTTTCTGCATACTGGTAAAATACAGTTATTTGTCTGCTAGAAAAGAAAAACCAACATAACTCACATTTGAACTGTTGTACATCAAAGACCTAGGTCTGGAATGCACAGGGTGTGCACTGGCTCCCTGGAGCGCCTGCAATGGAATGGCACTTTGAAAGTTTACTAAAGTGGAACTTCAGAGGCTGTCATTGTGATCAATATTTAAACATTGACTTACTCAGAAAAGTTGCTATGGCTTCCACAGCTCCGTTGTACACTGCGGAGCTGTGCGAGGGGGCTCGGAAGTCCCACAGCACCTGGACGTAATTCACCACCTGGTTGAAGCCGGCCGTGGCCAGAGCCCACCACAGGGACCAGCAGAGGAGCTTGCGGGAGCCGTAGCAGTGCCTCAGGTCCCTGCCCAGCTGCAGCAGCACGCTCAGCAGGTGCCTGTGGGGCCCGGCACTGCCAGCCTGGCGCTGGGGGCTCAGGGCCCTGGCAGCAGCATCAGGGCTCCTTTCCTCTTGGCAGCTCTGGGGCCTGGGGGCAGTGGCCACAGGCAGCTCTTTGCCAGGCCCTGGCACAGGCTCAGGGGCATCTTTCCTGTGGAAGAACATGCTCCTCTGGGGCATGGGCAGGAAGAGCGCGCACACGAATGCCAGGGACACGGAAGCCAAGCTGATGGCGTTGAGGTGGAAGTAGGAGACGCCTGCTAAGGACACCAGCAGCTGGCCCAGCACGGCGGCCACGGTGGCTGCCACCAGAGTGACGCTCCTGCAGTAGCTGGTGACCCTCTGGTAGTGTTGGCTGCTGACCACGCTGTAGATGTAGGCGTAATAGGCCACCTCGGTGGCTGTGACCATGCCATAGAAGAATTCCACCAGCTGCATGGCCACCACTCCATGTGCAAAGAGCAGCAGGAGCCACGTGACGATGAGGCTGATGCCCTGCAGGAGGACAACGGGCTTGTAGCGCACGTAGTCTGTGAGCAGGAACACTGGGAAAAGGAGAGCCAGGTAGGAGTATGTCCAGACTGGAAAAATCTGGTTGGTAACCTAGAACAGAAGAGAAAATGTCAGTGTTCTTGTTGTTGAGGAAAGGAAGTTCATGTATTTTAAATGGTGTTGTAGAGGGAAGTTTTTTCTCTGAAGGAATTCATAAAATATATAACCACATTGAATCAGCATGGGACTGTTGGGCAGGCAAATGGATCTTGGGTCTGTTAAATGGATCTTTTATTTATGCAGTCTGCTGCAAATTGTAACCTGCCAGAGCTAGTTAAATTTGTGCTTTTATTTTTCTTTTCATATTTTTAAAAAACTTTAAACAGTGTTTTCCCTTTCTATTTTCACTACTTCAGTTAAAAGAAATCATAGAATAAAACCATACCTCATCTGTGGTCAGGTTTTTATCTGGTCCTGTTAGATAGGGTGTTAGGAAAGGTTCTGATGGTTTCATCATGTAGAAGAATCCATAGAGGCAGAGGATCAGGGTGGGAAAAGCCCAGGTGCTGATTTTCTCTTGCTTCCAGCAGCCCATGGCCTCTGCAGCAAAGCTGAGGATAAAATTTGTTAGAATAATGACACTGCCCATGCAAATGCAAAGAGATCTTGTAATTGATTTTCATTTTGTGGTTTCTAATGCCAAGGAGTGCTCTTTAGAGGTTGACAGTTCAAAATAATTTTTATTTATAATGTTATAGTGGATAGCTATTCCTTACATTTGTCTGCTGCTCTCTTTGTAGAAAGTTTATAAAAAATGAATTGGAAGATCCTTAACTGGGAAACAAACTCCCTTGTCATTCTATCTGCACTGACCAAGATAAACACAGGAAAAGCCTTTCTAGATTGAAGTGGCTGAAGACAGCTGAGCACTGAGATTTCCCTCGACACCTTGACTGATCACAGCCAAGCACCTTGCTGAATGACATAGATAACTCTGGAGCCTAGCAGATGGAGCTGCTCAGAAATACAGAAAGGATATCAAGCCAGACTCTAATCTGGAATTATCTGCATAAGAAATCCATTTTGGATACAAGCATCATATTTTCCATTTATAAAAGTGGCCACAGAAGGTTACCAGTTCATGCTGAAATGAAATGAGGCAGGTATTTTTGTTCTTGTCACTAGGTGAGGTGGTGGAATACATTAAAATTTGTATCTCTGCTGGACAGAGCCTAAACAGAAGTCAAAATGGGTGTAATGGGGACATGCAAAGGAAGTTAATATCCATATTCATGTTAGTATAGGCAATGTCAAGAATCTTAATGTGTGCAGTTTATCTTTTGGAGCCCTTTGGACTTTGCATATTAGCAGGTGGGATTTCTATCACTCTACTTTTGACTTTTATCTACTTCCCTACTGATAACTCTTTCTTTTTTGGGCAAAAAACTAATCTTATAAAAATCTTGAAAATGAAGTAGTGTTTTTTTCACACATTTTTTTTGTAAAAGCTGAAGTAAAGTCTATTCAGCACAAAGCATCCAGGTTGGATGGGCAGAGGATCCTTTTATTTAGGATGTGATATGTACAAGGCAGTAGGCATTATGCATCTTCTTTTCTAACTTCATGCTATGACAGCACTTTTTACTGACAGCCTGACACACTAAGAAATGGGTACAGATCCGAGGGAATTTGAATCACTTCCTCTGGTGCATAAAGGCCAACAGCACGGGCATTACAGGATTCCAGCAGGAAGGAGCCCAGCTCTGTGTCAGCTCTGCAGTGTGAACCACTAGATGGCAAGGTGGCCCCAGCAAGGCAAATGAGCTGGGGAGGACTGAGACACTGAGCGCTCCAGGAAGGAAGCATTTCTGCCCCTCCTTCCTCACAGCTGTTGGAACATCAGCCTGCTGCAAACGTGGCTGTGGCAGGACCAGTTTGGGCCCTGCCCAGGATCATGCTCACTGAGTCACCATAACATCCCTGGCTCTCCTCCCACATGGTAATCATTAAAGCCATACAGCACCCAGTGCCATGGGAATGCTTTGTGTGATTCTGAGAGAATCACACCAGAGAGTAGGGTGGAGACCATTTCTAACACTGTAATGAGAAACATTTGTACAAGTCAGCTTTGGGACGTAGCCAGGGCATATTTTTCCCTTTCCAGCCTAGATTCTCTGCTCTGTTTCAGGTCTTGACCTGTTTGCTCACCCCCAGCAGGCTGTGTGACACAAGGGCAGCCAGCCTCATGTAGCCTGTCAAAATGTCACACACACCTTGGGAAGTGAGCGGGCCGCTGCTGCCTCTGCAGGGCTTGCAGGGTGCTTGTGCTGCCCCTGGGATGCTGCCCATGGGTGGCAGGGCTTTTCCCTCCTGTGCAGGAATTCATGGTTTCTGCTGTACACAGAAGAACTTAAGGTGTGTCCTGGTCACTGCATCCCTACAGTGCCAGCTGTGCACTGTTCAGGGTTTGGGGCTAGACCTTGCCTCTAATCTGCACTTCTGCTCTTTGAGCTGCCAGGGTTAGGCTGGTAGGTGAAGTGAGAAGTTTCCCACTTGATACAAGGAGCTGTGCAGAAAACAACTGTCACTGGTGCTGGGCTGGGAGGGGCAGGGGGCTGAGGGCTCTCAGGGGCAGCCCACTCTGCCCTTGAAGAGTGGGAGAGGGTGTCACCTCACCTGCCCTGGGGTTTGTGTTCCACTCACACCCCAGCCCTTAGTGAAGCCCCCTCCAGCTCTGCAGCTTCTGTACAAGCCCTCCTTTCTGCATTCCTAACCACAAACCTCTGACAACCAGAGCTCTGCCTTGCTGCTTGAGGGGCAAGGATCCAAGTTGTTCCTGGTTCAGTCATCCTATGTGGTCAATTTGTCTTTCATAAATCCAGGGTTTGTTCAGTTTTGAAGAGATTTTAGGATGCCTTGGTGGTGTTTTGCAACAAAAAGATCTGTTTCTTTTTTCCTTCAGCAGTTCTTGCTGCCTGAGCTGTCAGCTCTTCTACACACAGCGTAACACAGCCCCCCAGCTCCCCACTGGATTGCTCTCTTCTTTCCTCCCACTTTCCCTTGTCATTGCAGGATTTCATATTTCCAAAGTTCATATATAATCATACCTTCTGTGCTGGAGCTCTTCCTTTCTTACTTCCAAGGGAAAAGCTTCCTTTTAGTATTCCCAGTCTTACTTCTGGTTGTCCCGTGTGTATTGCAGCTACTGGACTCTGTTTGGGTTTTGTGCTTTTCCTGTTCTTCTAGTGTTACAGCTTGCTCTGACACCTCCTTTGGAAAGGCCTCCAGCTGGCTTTCTTTCAGCACCCTTAAAGGAACAGCTAAAAATCCTGGCCTGACTTTGCCCCAAGGCAGCAGTGAATCAAGACCCAAACTACAGTTTAGTGCCTGACTGGCACAAAATCAATAGAGGAAGTTCTGTTCCCAAAGAATTTTGGGTCTATTTGACAGAATATGTGGCTTGGGAGCCATCTGTGCCTCAAACTGACCTATATTAAAGAGGGAGCAGTAGCTGTGCGTGGGTAGTTACAGAGGTGAGGGTGAGCAAATACTACTGCTGTAAGATTGGAAGGTATCCACATCACTTACATGGGGTTTCAAACTATTCAGAAGAACTTAAAAGGTAAAAAGTAAAGCACACTGCTCTGCTTCCTCTTCACTTATTTGCTGGCAAATTTGTCAGATTTTTTGCTTTGACAGGTTCTTACAGTGCTGCTGAAGATGGGGATAGCTGCCCTACAGCCAGCTTCAGAAGATTCTGTGGGACTCACAACAGCAGAGTACACTATGTGAAATGTACAGACTTTCACCAAAAGTATTTACACAAATTTAGATCCACTCCCACCCTGGTCTCACAGCATGTACGTTTGGGTGATGTAATAATTATTTAGGAATAAGACTGATACAGTAGGAAAATGTGTAAATATTTGTAAATAACAGTGAATTATCCAACCAGAGGAAGGCAGCACCTTGGTTCACACACAGTAAAATGGAACAGTAGTTTTATGGACACATACATGAATATGAAAAAGGTATGACATTCCTTGCTGGGTCAGACAAGTGTCTCAGCTCAGCCACCTTTGCCTTCACTCTTGGCCAGGTTTTGCAGCCTTTGCCTTCTATCCCTCAACAATCCAGGATTAGTGATGTTAGAGGGGCCATCCCTGCCTCTTGCCTTTATAACTTGTTTGTTGGCCTTTGTCATGAAACCATCTCCTCCTGCCTGGGACAGTGCTGTGCACTTCTGGAGTCATGAAACACCTAGAGCTGGGAGGGAGCCATGTGACCGTGTTCACAGGGGTTCTTGGATGAGGCAAGAGATGAGAATGTTGACTCCATGTTCAGAAGGCTTGATTTATTATTTTATGATATATATATTACATTATAACTATACTAAAAAGAAATAGAAGGAAAGGTTTCATCTCTCAGAAGGCTAGCTAAGACTAGCATAGAAAAGAATGATAACAAAAGCAGCTGGCTCAGACAGAGCACGAGCGCGAGCTCTGCCGTGACTGGTCAGTAAATCCAAACATCCACAGGAGACCAATCAGGGATCCACCTGTTGCATTCCACAGCAGCAGATAAACATTGTTTACATTTTGTTTCTGAGGCTTCAACTTCTCAGAAGGGAAAAATCCTATAGAAAAGGATTTTCACAAAAGATGTCTGCAACAGAGCCATAGGGATCATCATGTTCCACTTCCTGCTCCTCACAGGACTTTCTCCATCTGAACCATGTGACTCATGGTGCATCATCAGACACTCCTCATATGCTGGCAGCCTCTGTAATGCATGTGAAACTAACCTGTGGAAGGAATGTAATAATTCCTTTGGGCTCTTTCCCAGCCATCCGTCACTGCTGACACTGATCCCAGAGTTATCTTGGTTCTCCTGTTCCACTGACCCTGTGGCTATAGGAGGTGACAGCCCCTCTGAGAGAACACTGAGAATACCTGCATTTGGTTTTATTCTCACAATCTCTTGCTAAAATGCAGAGAACACTTGAGGGAAACAGTATTACTTGGGGTTTGCATTGACTTACTGATGAATCCAACTAAAATTTCTTGACACTGAGAAAAACTGCAAAATTCTGTTTTTCCTGTAGTGCAATAATTAGAAATAATTATTTAAGTAACTTCCAGGTACTGATGATTGGTTTCTCTGCTTTCAGATCCTCTTTTATCCTTTATTATCTCTTCTTTCCCATAGTCTTCAATCCATCTTGTTTGTAGTTAAAATTTCATGCTTTTTCACTGATTCACTTCTGAATGCCAAATAGAAGACTGTGAACTTATGCAAGTTTTTGGTCAACTTGAGCCCTATGCCATAAGGTGCCTGCAGCAGAGCTTAGCTGCTGGGTTTGAAGGGAACTACACTCTTTTTTACCAAGTCTAGTCAGATGCAGAAGTGTTGTTCTGCTTGGTGGGAGGGCTGGCCAATCTGTTTCTAGCTAACATCCCAATTCTGTTCACTTGGGAAAGGGAAGATTCTGTAAGAGTGGAGGAAAGGTGAGTTTTATGGTAGTAGTATATCCTGAAGAGTTACTCTAATATGGTCTCCAATGAATCAAGGAGATAGGAAAATTCTGAGAGGGGAAGAAAGGCAGTAAAAGAACAAGACTGAAAACCTTTGTCATCCTGATACTGTCTCCTGCCTCTGCTGCCCCTTGGACTCAATCCTGATATTATGTCTGGTGCTTCACAGGATGGCATCAAGGCTGAAAGGCTCATGGTGGCAGCAGGAGGTGTCTCTCTGTCTGGTTGGGCACTGAACATCAGCTCACAAATCACTTCTGCTTATTGACGCCTGCCCAACTCAGACAAAGAGGCTTCTTCAATCAAACTGATGGCTTATTCTATTTGGACAATGTGTACTTTGTTCTCTAAAGGAAGTGATAGCAAAGAAAATTTTCTGTGGCTATCACTTCCTTTAGAAAAAGACTTTCTTTCCAGAAAAATACTGAAGATTTTTCTCCATTTGTGGTCAAATACAGCCTATGCACAGAAAGGTTCCGATGGCAGCTAGAATAAAGTGTGTTTTTGTCAGATACTCATGACCCAGGAGTATTCACAGGACAAGTTCACTTTCTGACATACGGATCAGCTGATCTTTATCTTTTCTCATGTACTGCATGCTCACTTAGGGAACGAGCTGCTCTCTGCAGTCTGGCCCTGAATCCCACAGTGTGTGGGTGAGTCTTTCCATGACTTGTGTGTCAGCTGAATCTTGCCCCAGGTTCCTAACACATAGCAAGACATTCACATCCTGGGCTCAGGTGATTTTTATCTGAGACACAAAAATGAATATGCAAAGTTTGGTGTGGAATATTTAGATAGAAGGTACTAAGGGCAATACTCCAAGGGGTAGGTTAGGAAATACATTCAACCAAATTAACGTCACGGGTACTTGGTTTATATGTACACTTACAGCTGCTTCCTTAAAAAGTAATGCTGTAAGGTTATTTTTTACTATGCTGTACCTTACCTAAGGATAATGCCTACCCTTTTTATCTATTCACTCTTCTTAACTCTTGTCACTGGAGTGCCCATTGCCACTGGCAACATGCCAGGGGAGTGGCTGCTGGTAGCAGTGCAGGAGCTGGAACAAACAGCTGTGCCATTAATCATCACCCTAAGACATTTTGAGGGGGTTTAATTCTTTTTTGTTATAGGCAGCATTTTTGTGTTGGCACACTTGGGCACAAACAAGACCTGGATCTCTTGTTATAATGTGCTACCAACATGGTATGGAGCACATAGAAGTCCTGTGATGGGTTTATAAAGACTGGTTGAACCTACTTTGGCCATGTTTTATGTCCCTTTTGTAAACAAAGAAGTCTGAGCTGGTTTGAAGGGATTTAGCCTCTTAATCTCCTCTATTGGCCAGGGAAAGTTAGGTTGCATTACCTTTCTGCAATATAGGTCACTGGCTGGTATGTCTCCTTTTGGTTACAGGTTAGATGCTGAATTCACTGTAGGTGAGAGATCACTGATGTAGTTGTGAGAGGCTGAGCAAGGAGCATCTATTAACAGTGGGTGTCCCTTTGGAAGCATTGCCAAGGCTTTACAGGCATCCTTATTTGCATGGCAGTGCCCTGCATTGCAGCTCTCTCATTTGCTCTGTGCCTCTTGCAAAAATCTCACACAGATCTTGGGAGGTTTCCAAATAAAGGTGTTTCTCACTCTCTGAGGACTGGGTTGATTGAACAAGTTTTACTTTCTCCCTCTTACTGGCACAAAGCACACTCTGCTCTCCCAGCTGAGGCATGCAAAGCAGTGAGGTGTTGGAAGGAGGAGAAAACTTTTGTGTTGCATTCAGTGACAGCAGAACAGAAAGATCTACAGAAGAACAGGTTATACCTTAAGTAGGTCATTTCATTTTCCTTATATTTTTCTTCTGGATCATCAGTGGAGGACAGGAACCACTCTTTTGTCAGTGGAACTCTCTAAGGATTTTCCTTTCTAATCAAATATTATGAGGTCACTGCTGTAGGTTTGCAGCTGACTTTTGTGCTAGTTCTGACTGTGGCTGAGTGCACTGGGCTCTGGTGTCCCTCTGCCCCCTACACTGTCTGTCAGCTCTTCTAATGGCATAGAAGCCATCAGGATTTAAAGGAAGAACAGCAGTTTTTTTGTTTCTCAATGAAGTAGGGAAAGATGATTCTGGTGAGAAAAAAGTGACACATGGTAACAAACAATGAGCAAAAAAGTATTGCTTTTAAGAGATGAAGAAGAAAATGAAGGACTCTATTAAGCTTCATGTTTAGAATTTCTAACCACAGTTAGAAATAGATGTATGTAGGATGCTTATCCCAGCACCAAAAAACCTTCCCTATCTCCAAGTTTGCTATTTGATGATTTGGCCTGGTGACTTTAACATCTTATTTGTAGTTTTTGTAACGATGCTATACAATCCAATTCAATACCTGTGCTTCCGTCTTTCTTGGATTGCATATTTTCAAAATCTCCAGTTAATTAACAAAAGGGAAGTGATATATACGTCAAAGAAATCTCATTTGAAATGGTTAATACTTGTAGTGACTAATGCTAATGCTCCCTCACTGTGGTTTGCCAAAGAGAAATGAGAGGAAAAACCTGAAGGGATTTCTAAGGCACTTTCCATGTTGAAAGAGCACTTTCAAGGGTGTGTTCGCCTGCAGACTTATTCCACAGGCCTCCCACTAGTGGCAGATATTGTCCTGCTGTCACAGACGGATATCTCATTTCAGAGATGCAAATTCATGTTTGCACAACCTCTGTGTGTAGGAAGTTTCATTCAGCTCAGCATATCCTCTCTTTTTTTTTTTAACCTCAAGGTTCATCTCATTACAGACACCATGGGAGACTCTGAATCATTGCAACAGCCCAAGTAGTGTAAAGTCCTGCTGGAAGAGCATTTGTCACATTTTCATAAGTGGTCATAACAAGCTGGCTGCTTCATTTAATGCTAAACCTCTAATGACAACTGAAACCATCTTAAAATAAGTCCATTATGCTGCTAGTGTTTGCTTAAATGTAAGAATTCTTGCACTTAAAATGTCCCGAGTTCTTCTAATACCTTGATTTCTTGCCAACTCCAAAGAGTTTTGATCATAAAGTTATTAAAGTTTTTAGGGGTTTTGTTTTTGTTTGTTGTTTGGTTTTTTTCATCAACAGTGTATAAGGTTTTATCCCTTCCATGAAGAATTTTTTTTTCTAATGTGGTCCAAGTTTTTCTTCATGTGCCTTCGCCTTCCTGTGAGTTCTTTCAAAGGCAAAGCAGTTACAGTGTATGTTATACCCTGGAGCTCTGGCCCTGGTTGCCATATGCCTCAATGTTTTAGGTCAGGTACAAGCACAAATAGAAAAAGGACCAGTCTTTGATCTGAGGAAGGCTGAGCCTACTTACTTGAGGAGATGTTCTTGTAAAACACAGGTCACTTTGGAATAGCACATTTCTGTCAAGCCCGGATTGCTTGACTTAAAACATCTTTTCTGGCTTAAAACAGTTTTTCTGTCTCTGGTTCTTGCCTTGCTTACAGGAGCCCTGATGACTGTGAGCAGGCTTGAGTGGTTGGACACAGCACCCTCCTCAAAGCCCTAGCCAAGAGCCTGACCAACAGGGCACTTCTGGGGCTGGCTGCAGTTGTCTGGACTAGCAGTAAGCAAGAAAGACTCTGAAAATGGGGACAAGCAAGGGAATGCTTGAAACAGCCAAGCAAACTCTGCAGAAAGAGAGGAAAAATTACCCTGGCAAATGGCTTTCTTCACAAGAGCTAGGGCAAGGCTGCTCTTTCTAGGGCCTCCAAATGCCTCTTGCAGAAATCAAGGGGTGATAACCAAGGTCCAGAAAAGGGGTATAGGAGGGTGAGAGAGTCAGTGATATCAGTTGTGTTATGCAAATAACCTGTAACAGTCAGGATGGAAGGGATGTGGTGGTGTGGTTTCCTTGGGAAAAGAGCAGGCCTCTTGGAAAGAGGGAAGTCCAAGGAATTTGGTTTGGGCAACTGTGGTTTAAAGCTCCTCACAGGAAAGTCCCTATAACGTAACCCTGTAGAGGTGAAAAGCTGCAGTGATTGCAGCACTTGTCTTGAGAGGGCCTGTGTCCACAGCTGCTCTGCCAGCCCTCATGACACAGCCACTCCAGTGTTAACTAACAGCTATTCAAAACAATCTTGATTGGTTTTTGTTTGGCAATCCTAAATAAGCAGGAATTGCTGGGTATTTTTAAGCTGGTCTTCCAGTAAGACATGACAAAACGCTGGCTGTGTTCACAATGTACTGAGTAGTCCAAGTAATCACATATTCTGTATGTCAAGTATGACTTGGTAAAAACTTCATGATTTCTCTTGGTCAACTTAAAACATTACCACTTCGTGTTGTTTAGTTCTTTATTCTCTTTTCTTTATAAGGTTTGGATTATTTGTCTTAGGTCTTCCTGAGGAAGCAAACTCAACACAAAAAAGCAGCTTCCTATTTTCTTAATAGTTCTCTCCTAATTTTATACAAAACCATGTTTCAATTGAATTAATGAACAGTTTCAGCCAACCTAAAACTGCATTTTAATGAAAAATTTAAGTCACAGATTTTCTTCCTCCCTACTTCTGTTCTTGTATTTTACTTTCAAGATTCAGAAAATGTCACATATTTCTCTTTCATAATTGCCAAGGCATAGTATCTTTTTCTCCTCTTTCTGTATTAAACATTTTTAAAGTGCAAGCCCTCATTTTATCAGTACCAGAAGGCATTTTCATGTTCAGGCTGTGGATTTTGGCTCCACCTGGCATGGTCCTGCCCCTCCTTCTGCACTGAATTTGGGGTATGGAGAGTGTTTTCATACATCCATCCTCCATGTACTCATTCTTCTCTCTGGCTGCAGTTGCACAGGGTTTTTTCCCCTTCCTAAATACATTATCCCAGAGATGATACCACTGTCAGTGATGGGCTCGGCCTTGTCCACTGAGTCCTTCCTTGGAGCCAGCTGGCATTGGCTCTGCCAGACATGGGAGAAGATTCTAGCAGAGAATCCACCACCAGTGCCTATCCAAAACCCTGCCACACAAATCCAATGAAGACTTTTTCTCATTCTTCTTTCCAGTTATAGGCTTTACCATCACATTTGAGAGGTCCCTTTCTGTGAAAAGGTGATTGGCTACCCCAAGGGACTGTAGACAGAGTAGAGTTAACTTTGCAGAGAGAAATCTTCCTTCAGAACATTAGATATTTAGTTTCTGTATGTAGGTAGCAGGAAGCAATCAGCAGTGCTGAGATGCTGCCGGGATGCTCATGGCAGGTGCACCAGGTCTCCTCATAACCTGCACTTTCCATAGATGGGGAGTTAATTTCTCCCAACAGGCACAGATCTTGTCCATAATTGCTTCAAAGCAATGTCATTCAATGGTATTTCTAGATCTGTAACGTATGAAGTGCAACCTCTAATTAGTGAAAATTGGCTTCTTCCTCAGATAACAACTTTTGTCAGTCATGCAAGTACTGAATTGCCTGAAATCACTGGATTGCATCACAGCCTCTACAGCTCCAGAGATATTGAGCAAGTTACCTCTGGAACTTTTGTGCTTGGTACTTATTATGCATTTACTCATCAGAGATTATGCAATGATTAAATCCCCGTATTTAGCCATATTCCTTCCGGCTACTGCCTTCTCATGCACTTTGCTTTATCAAAGGAGTCCTAAACCTCTGGAAATTACAGAAGGGAATTTCCCCCATCTGGTTTTGTGTTTCCTGGATGATCAGCAGTATTGCTGTACAGTTTTATTTACATCAATTCAGAAAAGGTACTAGTAAGCAATAAAACAATATCTCTTTGTGAGGATGAAAAACATGGAAACTTGTTATCTGCTAGTTCATTAACAACTGGCAGTATGTTTCTCATCTTATTGTGGGGCACAGGTAAAGATACTAATAGTGGCTGACATTCAAGTACTTTATTCTAGTCTTTCATCTTTAATGGTAGACCTAAGCCCATAAAGTGACAATAATCAAATGGTTAATGATTATAAAGTTCCTTCTCTGTCTTTCTCTTCAAAAGTCCATGAAGTATTTTAACCCTTGCATGAAAACTAGGTAGACTGCTCCTGTGCTTTTCTGTGATGGGGAGAATGATGTGGTAAGACCATGCCCTCCCCTGCAAATTTTTTTACTCTGTATGGAGGTGTTTATCAAGGTTGAACTATTAAGTCCTCTTCAGCACTTCAGACTTTCAGCAAATATTTCTGTGAGTAAAAGTCCTTTGGGATATAAAAGAGGAAGCATATTATCAGGATGCAGCAGCTTGGTGACCAGAGAAAGTTGCCCCTGGCTGTAGCTTTGCAGTTGGTGTCTGAGAGCAGTTTGACTCCCCAGCTCTCCTCTTTAACATCCCCAAGCTGTTCAGCACCATCAGTTCCCCAGTATTGCTTGGGGAAAGGCTCAGTTTTCCCTAATGCATTTCTTCCACAGGTCTGACTGCATTGCTCTGCAGCACTGGCACCTAGGCTGTCTTTGCTGTTATACCCACAGGAGGGGTTTGAGCCTGTTTTCTCTGGCCCCTGGAACAACAGGAGGAAGCTTAGGAGAGGATGAATGCTTTGTCAGTCTGTGTTTTGCTGCTCTGCCTTACTGTGTCTGCAGTTATTGTGAGGGGATCTGAGGAGGGACAACAGGAGGGAGGGAAGCTGAGAAGCTTACAGCAAAGTCAAGTCAGGAAGACAAATAAATCAGGGAACTAAAATAAGAAACAAACAGCTAAATGTGAAGAACCCAGAAAAAATAATTTAGGGTTGACTGTGGCTTGGGAAGGAGCCCAAGTTTAAGATCATGTTCAGGGAAAGACCACATCCAGCTTGAGTATCTGCAAGGCTGTTCAAGCTAGGCTTTCCCATCCTGTGCAACCTGTCCCAGTGCCTCACCCACCTGCTATGGCTGCTCTGTGCCTGGTGGGAGTTTCTCTTTTCACAGCTTGTGGCTGATACCTGTCATGCTTTTGCTGTACCCTCTGAGGAGACTCTGGACACAGCCCTCCCTACACAGGCCCCAGGGCAGGGAAATGATGGCTTCCCTTGACCTGGTGTAGCTTTTGAAATGCAGTAGTGTTAAGACACTGAACACATTTATATGGCACCTGCAACTGAGCCAGGAACAGGTTTGGAGGTGCCACTGCCACTGGCCACCCTGGGGCCTGGCAGCCTCATCTCTTGGCTGTGTGGCAGTCCCTGGCCAGCCCACACGGCCCCACTTGGTGACACAGGTGCCAAAGGAAACCAGGTTGAAAGTTTGGTTGGGTCAGGGTGGACAACAGTCACTGTCCCCTCACTCCCAGGGAATAAAGAAAAACACTTCTCTGGGACATATAAGCACCTCCTTGTTTTTATATATTTTTTGCCTTCTGTTTCCACTAGGGGTTTGTGAAGGTAAAGAATGATAAGATACAGTTATGTGTCATATCACAACTAGCAGAGCTTTCTTCAGCTGTTTGCATTAAACCTTTTTGGATTGTTTTAACTACTTTGTGCAAATAAACTGAAGGCACTCTGTATACACCAAGTACAAACAAAATGACAGTGCTCCTGAAGTTGGGGCCATCCTTGTGGCTGTTGTTCCAAATCTAAATCTTAACTTAATTTCCTAAAACTAACAAAAAATGAGATAAAAGGAACACCTTTTAAAATGAGCACGTGTCCAGCTGTGACAAGGTACATGGCCAGCCACGGTCAGTTGTGGGAACCACAGCTGTGATGGAACTGCCTGAGGGCAGGACTGGACAGTTGTGGGAACCACAGCTGTGATGGAACTGCCTGAGGGCAGGACTACAGGGTTAGGGCTGCCTGAGGAGTGTCATTTCCCTGGTATCCAAACTGCTGGGGCTTAGGTAGAAGTGTCAAAGCTCAGATGAGAAGATTCTGTCCAAGAAGCACTCAGTGGAAAAGAAATAGAGCTGTAGAGTCACAAGGAAGGCATGAGGTGCAAGGCCACCTCCATATGGATAAGGAAATGGCATATGAAATGCCAAAGCTGGGTATAGGTATAATAGGTTTGGGATCCATGAAACCTGTATGTAAAAGAAAAAAACTACCATTCTAGTCAGCTAGTTTCAGGCATTGCCTAATGCTGACAGTCTTTAAAGCAGTGCAGACATAGCTGCATACAGAGAGCATTGATCTTTTTGAACTTTTGTGGTATTTCACTATGATCCATAAGACAGTTACAAAAAGCTGCATTCATTAGGGTATGGGTTCTTTGTTGCCTCCTCCCCATCCTCTGGCCAGTTGCTGTGGCTCTGCAGAGAAGCATATCCAGTATATGTGATGCCATGCACACTGCAAGGCTGCTCATGTATATGAAATTTCATATGAAATTCCCTCAATTCTCATTATTACATAGAGAAATTAGTTTCTCTGAATAACAGTCTGTTCTAGAGTTCAAGCTGTTTCCATTTCTGCAAATCACCCTTTGAGAGAGGTACTAGCACCCTGTGAAGCATAGAAGACCTGTAATTATGCACTGCCTATGACTGTCCATTGACTCTACCTTAAGAGAAAGCTTGAACACTTAAAGCTCAGGTTACTCTATAAGCACCTGGAGCTGGCAGCAGCTCCTGTGAGCACTGGCTGGCCGGGACATGGCCTGCAGCCATCACAGTAGTTTCACAAAGATCCCTAAACAGCATGGGAAAGTTCCATCCTTGAGTAGCAGCTCAAACAATGTACTTGGAGTGGTGACAGAGCCTCTCCCTGGTGGTTTCTCTAGAGCTGTGCGTGGCAATTTTAAGATTGTTTGTAATTTTGTTGAATGTTCACAAGTTACAATACTCTGGTACAGTTTGGGAAAGCAACAAACTAGAGCTATTGTTTATGAAGCACATTAATGCATTCTAGAAAGCACAGATTTGGAGAATATAGGCCCCATTTCAAGTTTCTTTTAAGCTCACTCTGTTGCAGATGAAATAGTTCAGACATGTAATGAGCTGCAGGAAGTCATGGCAAGGAATATATGGTTAAGGAAACGAAAACCCCATTTCCATGGATACTCAATCCTGCTCATGTGTCCCTGCCAATACTACAGTCCAGAGCTCAGAAACAGTAATCTGGAAAGTCCAATGTTACGGTGTTGGCCAACCAGGAAATATTAATGTAGCACTTTGGTGTTGGTGCAGCTTGTGACCCAGCTCCTTGCCACACTGAAATGAATCTGGCTGGCTCAGCCCACCTGCCTCTGCTCTCAGGCTGGGTTCATTAAACTAGAGCACAGCAGACACACAGTTTCTGTAGGTAATATTTAAAGTTACCTACATTGACTTTCCTCATTTCACAACCCACACTCCTACCCCCAAAACTACACACGCTTCACCCACAGAACCATTACCTCACAGCCTTTTATTTCCTTTTCTTTCAGACTGAATCTTTTAAGCAACTTTAAAAACATTAGAATATTCCCCAGCACACTGTTATCTCCGTTCGTAGTACCCGGAAGGAGAGCCGAGGCCGGGGCGAGATGGAATGTGCCATGGGGAAACCTGCTGATGACATGGAACCGCCCAGGTGGTGAATTCCCGGGCTCCTGCCACCCCTTTATAAGCAGGTGGAGGTGCGGCAGGGCTGGCAGGAGCAGCAGGCACAGCCAGGCACTCACTGGAGCACAGCTGTGTGTACAGAGGGAATGACTGGCTGCAGCAGCAAGAGCATGGTCCTGGTCTCCCTGCTGGGGCTCCTGGCGCTGCTCCTGTGCGGCACCTCGGAAGGTGAGTGACCTCAGGTGCTCTGCTCTGGGAAGGGCTCCTGCTGCTGCTCACAGCTGGCAGCAGTGAGGGGCTGAGCTGGAAGGGAATGGTTTCAGCAAAGTGTGCTGTCTCCTGTCTCATCCCCCTCTTCTGTCATGGGTGAGCTGGATGGCTGGGGTTGAGCAGAGAGTGCCTTAGACAGCAGGGCCAAATGGAGTTTATTTACCTTCTTGTTGTCCTTCATTCCAGCACAAAGTAACCAGGACTGCTGCCTGTCCTACACCAAAGTGCGTCTGCCTAAGTGGGCCCTGAAGGGTTACACGGAACAGCTCCCCAGCGAGGTCTGCGACATCCCTGCCATCATGTAAGTTACTTTCTGAACCTCTGCAGTTTTTTCTGACATGTATTAACTTTAGGATGTCTGTTTGGGCTAAACCAAGGATTTGAATGTTATAAGAGAGATTTTTCCTGCCTTTTCAAAAAATTGAATTAACTGAAGAAATTGTATATCACACCTGTAAACAAAACACACAACCTCTAGCTGATAGGGACTGCTAACCCAAGGGACAGTCATACAATGTAAATAATAAATCTGATTCTTTAGCAATCAGCTGTGCAAACAAGGTTCTGTCTCCAGCTAAGGGCCATTCTGGCCAACACAGAGTGCTCCCTTGCCAAAACCTGTAAACAGATACATAAGTGACAAGATTTCTTCTAATTCACAGGGATCAGATGTTTTACTTACAAGGTTTTGGCCTAGATGTTGATCTGTCACCTTAGCTTGACAGCACCTATTCTCAATTTTACAAATTGTTTCTAGCATCCAGCAAAGGTCTTTGCCTAAACAGATCAAATAAATTGAACAACATTTTATGGTGCAAAAAATGATCCCTGAGACTGAAGTAGCTATTGCATTTAACTTTCTTTTTCTTCATATAATATTGGAGGGATTTGGAGCATCCATATCTAGCTACTGTTTACAAAAGCAGTTTCTATTGGTCATTATATAGAGTAACTGTACTCCACACAGCAGTTATTGGCAGGGATTTCTGATTTCTTTACCATTATTTCTTTTCCAGTTTCCACACTGCCAGTGGGCTGAATGCCTGTGTAAATCCTAAGGAAGGCTGGGTGAAGAAACATCTCCTTTTCCTGAGGTAGGAATCCATCTCTTTCCATCTTCTGTCAGACTCAGCTACTCCTTTCTGGAGTCTTCTCAGAGACAGTCATGTCACATGCCCCCTTTTCCACCTGAGCTATTCTCTCAGGGGAGAAGAGAAAACTATAATTGAGGTCATTATTTATGTGTGTTCTCTCTTCCTTTTAACAGCCACAGGCTCAGGAGGATGTCAGCCTGACGCAGTTTCCAGCAAGGAGCTGAACGCAGACGTGGCTGAAGAAGCACTTGAGGCTCCTAGCTGAGGTGGTTTGTACACTGCTGTGTGCTCACTCACCTCCAACTCTGGCTTCTTTGGAACCATGAACTTCTTGAGTTGATTCATATTGCATCGCTGTTTTGCTTGAGTTAAGCATTTTGTTACAGTTTCTATTTTTACTAATATGTTTATGTTACTGATAGGACATGAGTACTGTTTAGTAAGGTCTACCTTGAGCTGTTGTACAGAGTGTGAATTTTATTAAGTTTATTGCATGTTGGTTTTGTTTTCTTCAGCATATGTAAAGCAGGTTATTTATTCTGTTTATTTTGTTATTGTCTTGTGCCAAAATGTTTCCTTTAAGCTGTAGTTAGCATTATAATACCTCTTGAATTATTGTTAAACAAAGTCTGTTTGTAGAAAAAAAATGGTAACTGGAGATTTTAAAAAATTAAATGTTAAAATCAGCACTCTCTGTGATGTGTTTATTTCTTTTTAATTGGAAACATGACGTGCCCTTGAAATTAATTGCTTTGTTAAGAGCTTCCAGCTGAAACAATTGCACAGGTGTGTTGACACCTGTTACAACCACTTTCCACCTTACTCACTTTGCTTGCCCTAGGGGTAGCCATGACCTCCACAGGATATAATTCCTTTCTCACCCCCAGCCAGCTCCTATATATCAAGTTTTGTTTACCATGAAGATTTAGCTTCATCTTAACCAGATGTGAGAGAATTCCTTTTGCCAGTTTCTCTATTTATTCAGGAGAAGCCTTACACATTGTTACTGGGCAAGCTTCTTTAGCATATCCACCAGGAGGATTCATTGTGGTAACAGTCTTCTCTCAACCTAAAGGGCTTTCTCTAGTGGAGAAACTTGCAGTGCTTTCCTCTGCTTTTTGTGTCTGCCTATGGTATCCTATGGCTTTTGGCATAATGAGGTTTTCCTGATGCAAGAGCCCTTGATGGAGGTCAGGGATGCCTGATAAAAAAATAATGAGACCTTATGGAAGAGATGGGTGCAGTCAGGCTGGGGAAGGCTGTTCAGCTTTTTATCCTCTATTACATGGCCCATGTGGACTTCAGGGATGTGACCAGATAGGGTGGGCAAGTGAAATCCTCCCACTGTCAGCATCAGAGTCTTATGGATAAATTTACATCTTACCTTTTACTGTCTATTAGTCATAGAAATACAAGCACTAATTTTAATTTAATTTTTAAACTTAAAGGCAAAGTATTTTTGGTGCCCTTGAGAGAGGAGCTGAGAGATACTGGGTTTTTAAAATGGTGTTCATGAGTGTAAGCCTGTTATTTTCTGGTTTCAACACCTGCTAGAGCTTAAAAATTCTGCTTGTGGCTCTACAAATCTGGGACTTGTCAGTTCCCTGTGCGTGAAGCTCTCAAGGAGCAAGGAATCTAAAGGAGCAAAATTAATTAGCTTTAATTTCCTTTAGGTGGATTCCTGATATTGCAAACATAAGGTATTCTCCAGGGAGAAGTAATTACCCGGCTTGTTCCCTGGGCATTCCCCTAACTTCTGGGCAGAATTGTGGAGCTCTGTCTCATACCTGCTAGTACTGGTATGGGCTGTTTGGGCTCAAAGAGTTCACAGGTTAAATCAGGTACCAAAAAGTGGTGCAGACATGATGAATGGGTTTGTGTTAAAAGTGCTGGAAGCTGAGGTTCCCCAAGCCTACCCTGGGAATGGCTGTTAGGAACCAGAGCTGTAAAGAACTTGGTGCAGAAAAGCCTGGAGTGCAAAGGTTGAATTTAAAGCAGGGGAGCAAAATAAGGAAGTAAAGACCAGTGTGTGGAATTCTATGGGTGGCTCTTAATTCCCAGTTCAGGCTTCTTTAAAGTTTTGTAGTGCTTCTGTAACTCGCTCTTCCTCTGCTCATCCATGCTGCCATTGCTACAAAACCCCACATGCTCCATCCACAGAGCTATGACTTGAGGGATTTCTTTTTAGTTCCTCCTATTCTGGGCAAATTTTTTTTATAACCAACCTCCTGGGAAGAGGAAAGATATTGAAAATATTGGTTTCCATGCTCAATATCAGAAATTGCTAAGGTTGTTATGTTACTGCTAGGAAAGTCTGTGTAGAAATAGCATGTCCCTCCATGCCTTCCTGAGGATACAAACAGGTTTTATAACTGAGTGCTGGGACTCCAAAATCATCAGATCAGAGGCACATTTCTGTATGTAACCTTAAGTGGTCAGTTAGAAATTCTGACAGCTCTGGAAATCATGACCCTTTCTAGGAAAACCTGAATCCTGATTACTTTGGTGGGACTGTTCTGCATGTGAGTAGGTGAGTTTCTGTCTCCTCTCTATCTCTGGCCTTCAGCTCCTAATTCAGCCTGTGCAATTTGGTTGAATAATTTGAGATGGAGAATTAAATAATGGTCATTTGGAGACCTTTTCTCTCCCATTTGCATAATGTTTAAAAAACAATTTTTTTTTCTTGCAAAATGCTTTTTATTATTGCTTAGATATTTGGGAAGTGGATGTGAGAGCTTTCCTTTCAAATTCTGAGCACTTTATACTTCAGTTTCAAAGTGTCTTGCTTTCTCTGTATTGAAACCAGTCCTCAGTGATTCTTTTGCTAGCTGCAGTATTGCTCTTGAATCCTATTTGTTTCTATTCTTTCTGTGGTTTTTTAAAAATAATTTTTCTGCTTCTTTTTTAATTCCTTTTTTAATTCCTTTTTTTACCATAAAACAATTTCACACCTTTCCAAATCAGGAATTGCAGCCTTTTGTTGTGTTAGGACCTTTGACAGAAAAATTTCTGTTCACATATGGAATCATAATTAGATTTACTCATTTCTAAATTTTTTTTATCACACTCCGGCACAAAGCAACAAAATAACTAGCATTGCAGGGTCAGGAATTTTTGTAGAGAATAGCAAATCTGATTATTTAGTTTTGCTGTTAAAATATAAAACCTGCCACATTTCTTCTGCTGGAGAAGTACTGACAAGTTATTTATCATTTCTTTTCAGCTGATGGCAGCTTCCATAAGTTGAAGGCTGTTTTATTCCTTCCTTGTCTCCTGATTTTTCCACCAAAAGGGGAAAAACACAAAGAGGGGTTGTAAAGCCCCTGCAAATCCAAGAGACAGATGGGTGAATGGCCTTGTCCTGCAGTCAGGTATATCTGGGTGTGCTTAGTGACAGTGACACTTTCAGCCCCCCACAGGGATGGGGACAATTGATCCATTCTTTTCAATTACCAACCAGCCCATGTGCAGCCTGACTTCACTCCTGATGAACTGGAGTGCACTACTCAGCTGCAATTTGTTGAGAATTGAATTGGGGAACTCCAGAAGTGCAAAGGGCTTTAAGCTCATGACACTGTCACTTGATTCTAATGGCACCCACCCAGCTGGAAAAACATCAAAACAACAGAAATGGATCAATTGTAACAGACCTTCTGTACACTGAGTTCAGCTGTGCTACACCCTGGCAGTCTTGCTCCAAATATCAGGCTACAGGCAATATCCCTTGCCAAAAAATGAATCATAAAAGAAGCTTTTAGTCTTCAGAACAAGCCCACTGCATTGTGCATGCTAAGTATACTAAGCAATTACAGCTGTATGACTTTACATCAATGAAAACTATGATTTATGTTCCCATGATCTTGTGGTTGCTCTATTCTGGGAGGTGTCAGCCTTAACTGAGCACTGTTGCAGTCCTGAGTCTGTAAAGGCTTTTGAATTGCTGTGTTTATTCTTTCTGTGCTGTCAGGTGCAGACAGCTTCCAGCCAAAGCCCTCCTAGAGCTGCTGGTGTTAGAACATTTAAATGTGATGTACAATAGCTGCAGTCCTGTGGCTGCTCTTGTACATTAGCCATAGAGTATTGCTCAGAGACCTACCACTGCAAATAAACCCAGGCACTCATTTAATAGTGTTTTAGCTTTCTTGAACTTCTAGTGTTATTCAAAGATTATGCAATACAAAACACATGTTAAATATAAAAGCAGCAGATGAAATTTAGAATACTGCATGGGTAAAAAGCAAATATGCCACAAGAAAAGTAGAAACTAAAATAATATGTTTGATTTTTGTTTTTAAATTCACAACAGCATTTCTATAGTTTTGCTTCCATGACTTCATTTATACCCCCAAAATAAGGTAATAATTTTACTTGTAAGCCCCTGCATTTAAATTTCCATGTTCCTGAAATTTTCCTGCTCCCTAACTTTAAACTGAAATCAACTGAGGTTCATTAAATATATAATTAATTACCATATATATAAATTTAAAACCCCCAACCCCTTGATTAATTTCTTTTGTATCCAACACATTTCAGTGTATCAGGTTCTCCTGAAGTATCTTGATTTACCTAAAAATCTAAGCCTCATAATGATTATTTTTTCTAGCCCTCAAAATTAACCCAGACAAAACTCTGGAAAACAAATTATGAAGAACATCTCAACAGCTTTTTGCACCCAAGCTAGTTGCATGATATTTCAACACCCAACTCATGTTTTGGTGTAGCAGCTGCAGTAGTGAAATTTAACAGGAAGGTCATTGCCATGTTTCTTCCAGTGAACACTACTTCCAGTTATCAGAAATTATGATCTTGAGCCCCTTTTTCAGTGAAAACAATGGCTGTTCTAGCTGAGGCTGAAGATGCCCATGTTCTTTCTATCTGTTTGGTTTATAGGGTTTTTTCTCCTTTATGTCTTTACTGCTGGAGAGGGAAGGAATGGCCTCTAGAGACAATTCAGGACACCCAGGCTATCATTAGCTGTCTCTGTGTCACAGTGCAGCAGAGGACACACACAGGTAGCTGTAATATCAGATTAGTTTTCTGTTAGACACTTGGTTAAGAGATGTACCCATGATAAGAAGGGAGAGAGAAACAAACAAAACATACAAACCAGCTTATGGAAATGGGAGCAGGGAGGCCCATCTGGGCCCACTTGGGCTTCCTGATGAGAAAACCTGAATGATAGGATCCATTTAATAGATAGCAACTCAGGAAACATGAAACATGGAAATAGAGCAGTTGGGGATCCATGGTTAGTGTAGGCATGTACCAAAGTATTTAAAACAGAGCACAAAATATTTTTAATTTCTTAGCCAAACTTCAGGTACAGTGATTATCCTATGTCTTTCACATAATAAAATTTAATCAAAACATACATTATTTTTGAATGAGCTTGACTTGTAAGTAGATAAACTCTGTACCAAGAATTGATTTACACAATATGGAGGTGCCAGCAGATAGCATTATTAGATTCCAAGGGCAGAGAAACATTGCAAATCTTTTAGGAGCTACAGCCTCAGACCTGTGGGGGAGCAGACAGCTATGCACTGACTGATCACGCCATCTGATCAGAGTGTGCCAGTGGAAATGGGTTCAGGTAAGTGGTCCAGTTGGCAGTGAAATTGTCAATTACAGTGTCAAGATTAAACCAGTAGTTCAATATCCTTGCAGCATCATTAGTCAGGCACAGAGCCAGTGATAACTCTATAAACATTAAAAGTAGGCAAATGGGAAATTGAGAATGGCAAATTTAATGTGGCAAGTAAATCAGAGATGTAGAGTGGTCAGTGTATAGAGTGACTTCAGTTGTTCACTCACGTATGAATTGTATCTCATCTATGAATAAAAATTGTTATACAGCTGTGTTTAGGGAATGCAAATCAAAATGCTCACATAAAAGTTTGTCATGCATATCTGAAAAATAATAATGTTTTGGTTATATATCCTACTACAGTGATTTCTTTATTTTCAAATGTACATTTAATAGAGTTGTTTCAAAGAGATGATTGTGTGTTCCTGTGAGCATCTGAATATTTCATGTTGTTATAACTAGGAATAAATGGTCAAAATGTCTTTCAGAGATGAGGCAAATCTCAGATATCTGAGATATCTGCAAATCTCAAAGACTTGCTCACTCTATAGCATTCCCCAAATTGGTACAAGAATAGGTAAAATGTTTCATGACTATGAAAGTGGGTAGTGGTGTATTACTGCTAATTACAATTAATGGTTGATATACATGCACCTTGTTTTGCACATCCATATGAAGAACATCAAAATGATGGTAAAGAGAAAGCAATGTAGTAGGACTACCACACTTAATGAAGGAATATAGAATCATAGAATGGTTTGGGTTAGAAGGGACCTTAAAGATCATCCAGTTTCAACCCCCTGACATGGGCAGGGACACCTTCCACTAGACCAGGTTGCTTAAGGACCCATCCAACCCCAACCAACCTGGCCTTGAAACAGATATGGAAAAAAGAACTGCTTAAGTGAAATGCTTAATAGATTTCAGAATTATAGATAACAAATATGAAATCACAAGTTAGTTATTTTGGCTATTTTTTTAAATTATAAACAATGGTGAGATGAACACACTTCTACGTCAGCAAAGTCATATTTTCTAAAACCAAGTGGCTTTAACTACTTATATTTTCCAGTTCTATTGTAGACTTACTAGAAATCTTGTTATTTGTCAGGAGTTTTTGCTGCCTCCTGACTCATGGTTTGACCCAATTGTGCATTATGTATATGTAGAAGAGCTCCTCTCTTTTCCTCACGGGGTGCATCTGAGAACTCACCAACCGCAGAACACTTGTGTTATTACCCAGCACCGTCAGCTTCGCCGTCTTGATGGGATGATGCAGAGCTCAGCCTAAAGGTCTTCATCTCCCATGGGCCATGGAAAAAAAGATTAAAGCATCTCTGAGTTCTTTTCAGAAATGGTAAGATAAATATATCTCACTGGGGTTTCTGTACTGAGGATTTTTTTGTTGTCAGGTCAACTCATAAACTTGGCAAGGTTAAGAAGAAAGTCATAAAAAGTGGACAGGAAGGAAAAATTTCTTTCAGCTAAGTGAAAATTTAACTGAAGCAAGTAAGGATGTATGGAATTCCCTGACTGCATGAGATATGCCAGCAGTTTGTCAGAGATGGAAAATGGAAGAGTAAGGAAGAGAACTACTGTTCCTTTCTGCTACTTGTTATTATCTCACTGCAGGTGAACATTACAAGCAACTATTTGTGAACAGAAATTTGTGGGTGACACACTTTCTTGGCAAATTGCAACCAGTGATTTTTTTTTTTTTAAATTTTAGATTTTTAAATTAATGAAAACAGCTATGCAAAGAGGAAAAACAATCCTTGGGAAAGAGAACACTGTTCTACAATGCACTGTCACTTCTTTCTCCTAGAACAACTCTTACCTAGCAAAGGGAAAACTCCCAGAACATAAAGCCCTTTATATAAGTAATAGTTTTAACTAATTTTTCAAGGCTGTGGTGTCATGATTAGCATTGAAAATAACAGAGTAGAAGTGAGAAGGAGCTTTAGCGATGCACTGAGAATTTTTGGGTAAGAGGAAGCAGAATAGGCCAGAACAAAACAACCCTGGGAAAAAACAAAGTAAATCTGTTTAATTAATTCACCAAGCAGAAACAAGGAACTATCAGAGAACTGTTCTGCATTCTGCAGACCTGAAAATTATGAGAAAGGACAGCACACAAAAACTCCCCTTAGTAAAAATTCACTTCACCCACTACTGGCATAACAAAAATAGGAAGTGGCTTTCTACACCTTCCCCTCTACTCAGACTACTCTTGGGCTGGCCTTTCTAACAGAGTTCAGCATACCACAGGCTGACCTACTTCAGAACAAGTGGGTCATGATGCAGCTTTAAACCAGGAAGCCTAAACCCCACTCTTCTCTGCAAACAAGTGTATTTGAGTCAGAAACACTTCTTTTATCTTATCCTTAGGATGGTACATTGGCTCAAGAGAGGGTTTTCAGAACCGGTGTTGGCAGAAAGAACCCAAGGTTCTCCAAAGGAAGTTCTTCATAGTAACTGCACTGATTGTGCTTCAAGTTGTCTGACAGAGTTCCCTTCAGCACTGTAGATAAATCTACACTGAAGCCTTTCAAAGCCTCTTGAATACAACCAATGAGTTTTATACTATCTCAACTTTCTGCCTCTCCTGGAAGCTGCTGACATAAGCAAAAATGCACAGGGAGCAACTGCTATATCAATTATCTTTCCAGGCTGATATCATCAATAATTTTGATCTCTGTATATAAAAGATGTATGTCTCAGCATTTAATTTTTATTTCCAGTATAGATATTTTTGAACTCCCTACATGGTGCATTCTTTGAAGTCAGCCTTTCATGACTCAGTAGTTGTGTGCACTCTTTAGACACTGAAAAAATAGCAGGGCAACAATTTTTCCCCAGCAGTCTGAAAATACTCCTTCTAAAAGAATGCACTAGTTGCTTCTTTCCACGAACTTGAAGGAAAGTTGCATTTCTCCTTAACAGTCAATGGTATGGACAGGAGCTCAGTCTGCTGTATCGTCAGAATCCCTCTTATCTAGTCTCCAAGTAAAAATGAAATAGCAAGACCTTCCATTCACTCCCTCCCCATAGTTTTCCCCTTTTTGCCAAAGTCCTCCTCAGATAATCCTGCTGGTGCCACAGCTCTGTTCTGTTTTGTCAGAAGGACACACTGTGGTCATTGCACATTTATTTTGCACTCAGTCCTCTCCTGAGTAGCACTGTGGGAAAAGCTGTGTCTCAGCACAGAGTTAGCTCCTTGTCCCCTCTCAGCAGTGTTTTCTAGTGACTGTACAGTGGAGCAAACAAGGCCATCACATCAGAGCCTCCCTGGGTCAGCCTGGAGAGCAGGCTCAGGGCTCAGAGCGGTTAACTTCTGCCATGACTCCACTGCTTCCTTATCTTATGCTTACAGAAGCAAGGAAAGAGGTGACAGCTGAGGCCTGATTCATCATCTTGAGTCATTATTGCATCCTAATAACTGATAATTGTTCCTAAGGACAAACTGTGTGGTGTCCATGTTCAGATGAAGATTTGGAGCAAGAAAGTGAGGGGAACACGTACTGATCAACAGGTATTGACGTCATGGAGCTTTGCAGTCCTTCCACTTCCCTCCCCTGTTTTGACTGTTTTGTTTAAGTATGACTAAAACAATTAAATGTAGTACTTCCAGCTGGTGTTAAGTAATACTGAAGGTACCAGAAAGGCTGCATGAATCTGTTTTTATGATGAACAAATAATGTTTTAAGGTAAGAAGCAGTGTCATTGCCACAGTTGTTTGTTCACATCATTTAAGTTAAAGAAGAGAAAAATATTTTTATTCTGAATTTATAATCTGGGTGACTAAATATTATGCTAAACAAATACAAAAGTTGTTAAGAAATTGGAGACCACAAAGATTTGAGGTTGTTCAAAAAGTTATTTTTGAAAAGGGTTGGTCCAAGTAAGTCAATTTAGTCGGAAAGCTGTTCAGATTGTTTTCAATAAAAATATTTCTTATCTGCCTCAAGACTTTCCATATACAAACAAGATAAAAGACTTAAAACAACAAATGGAAATGAAAAACTCAGAGACCACTTTGTCCCCCAGCTGTGTCCTGAAGTAAATCTGGAATTGGCCATTGTACTTTATTTCCTGGCTTTCAAAAAACCAAAGGACTGTCTTCAAAGTGAAGCTGTAGGGAGCCATATGGGTGTTTCTGGAAAAGTCACGTATTGTTAAACACTGAGAGAAACTGTCTTGTATTGATCCATTGTCAACAACACGGGCTACGAGATCGGCCAAATGAGAATGTGTTTACTGCTTCCCCCTATTGATGCTCTACAGCCATTTCAGCATAAAGCTTGACTCAAATTTTTCATACTATTAATGGATTATCTCTTTTCAGTGATGTTTTTTCTTCTCTTTTTGATGAAATGCACATCCAAAGAAAGGCCGTGGAACTGAAGCAGGGTCTGGAGGCCAGCCTGTGAGGAGCAGCTGAGGGAGCAGGGGATGTTTAGCTGGGGAGAAGGCGACTGGGGGTGACACGATCACTTCCCCAGCTCCCTGAAGGGAGGCTGCAGCGAGCGGGGTGGGTCTCTTCTCCCCGGGAACAGGTGACAGGATGAGAGGAAATGGCCTCAAGTTGTGCCAGGGCGTGGTTTAGGTTGGATATTGAGAACTGCTCAGGGAATTGGTGGAATCACCGTTCCTGGCAGTGTTCTACAGGCGTGTGGCCCTTGGGGACATGGTTCAGTGGTGAACATGGTGGTGCAGGGTTAATGGCTGGTCTCTATTGCAAGGCCTTCTCCAGCCTTAATGATTCTGTGATTCTAAACTGTATTTTCATAGTTGTGCTTCAGTCTTCACTATCTCTTAAAAAAAATATATATTTTTTTAAAAATTAATTGTTGCCCTCTTTCCTAAGTAACTATTCACTTTCCAAAAAGCTTTCACACATTTGCTACGCCGTTACTAGCGGCTCTTCGGCACTCCAAATTTTATACGTGTATTTTAGCGCACTCCTTCCTAGATCCGCTCCTTCCCTCTCAGTAGCGCAGCCCCGAAGCCCTCGCAGCCTCATACGGATGATCGAGTGCCCAGTGCCTGGTGCCAGCACCGGGGCGGCAGCGCTGACCGGGCTGCACGGCCACAGCGGCGCTCCCGCCATGGCGGGCCCGGCGCCTCAGCCCCGCGCATGCGCCCCGGGCCGTTGCCATGGCTGCGGGTGGACGCGCGGGCCGGGCCGGCGGTGGCGGCGATGGCGCTGAGGCGGCTCCTGCTGCGCTACTTCCCGCCGGGTGCGGAGCGAGCGGGGCCGGGGGGCTCCGGGCGCTGCCGGCGGCTGTGCCGGGGCCGGGGGGCGCGGGCCTGCGGGTGTGGGGCGTGCGGCGGGGTGTGCGGGCCGCCCGTCATGGCGGGGCCCCTGAGCCCGCAGGGGCTGGGCACGGCCGGGCGGGGCCGTGGCACACCCGCAGCCCGGCGGAGCGGAGCGCGGTTGCCGCTGCTCTGTCCCGGTGCCTCCCTGGGAGGCTGCAGCGGGGAGTGGCTCATCGCCCGTCGGGAGTGTAATTAGTGACTTACTGCGAAGTCAAGGCGGCCTTACTCGCATCACAGTAAGGAGTTTAAAAAGTCGACGGTGACTGTAGATGGCACGGAAAAAAAAAAAAAAAAAAAGTATTTGTATTTTTAGATGGCTATTTGGCAAAAAAAGTTGTCACTCTCTACAGCTACCTGAAGGGAGGTTGGAGCCAGGTGAGGGTCGGTCTCTTCTGCCAGGCAGCCAGTGAGAGGATGAGAGGATAATCTTTAGCTGTGCCAAGGGAGGTTTAAATTGGATATTCAGAAGAAAGTCTACACAGAAAAAGTGATCAGACGTTGGAAAGAGCTGCCCAGGGAGGTGGTGGAGTCACCATCACTGAGGTGTTTAAGGACTGGCACTCAGTGCCAGGGTTTGGTTGACAAGGTGGTTTTTGGTCCTGGGTTACTTTTAATGATCTCAGAGGCCTTTTCCAGCTGAGCTGATACTAATTCCTATTTTTTGTCCTTCATTTATGAGTTTTCTGAGCGGAGCCATGCTTTGAAAAGTAGTGCTGCCATACTGGCATGGTGTATCCTGTACTCAGGGGACTCAGTGAAGTTTCAGAAGTGAAACAAGCTGGAGATGGCCAGCTCAGGAAGCGTATTGGAAAAAAGGATCTTCTTTTCAAATTCCTTTCAAATTCAAAAACTCACCCACTATCTGCCAATAGTTTGTGGCACTGACTTTGTCTCCAGCTTGACAGAAATATCTACGAGCAATAATCTTACATTACATGGATGATTTACTTATTGCAGTCCCAACACATAAAGAAATGGAAGAAGCTCGTGGCAGTGTAGTCACAGAAGTGTGACTTTTCCTATGAACTTTGTGAAATGCAGAATGACACAGAAGTTCATCTAAATTGTCTTTTCCCACAGAAAGTCAAGGAGCAGCTGAGCCCTTTATTAGCTATTTCAAAACAGGAAGCCAAGTGGTTAAACATTTTAATACTCCAGTTCAGTGGAAGTTGCAGAGGTGCCAGAGCAAACCTGGGAATGTAAAGTGTTTTAATGATTTTTGATACATTACTGCACTCAAGCCTTTGCAAACACTAGAATAAATATGAATAATAAGTTTTGTAAAACGTTTTCGCGACTTCTTGGAACACTGAACTACAGCAAGTATCTTGAAGACAGCTTCTTTGAAATTAATGCTGATGAAATGATATAAAAAGGTGTTGGAAAAAAGAGCTTGTTCATTTCTAGAATAGAAAATAGCTCAGAAATAATATTATTTAATATCTTTTTTCAAATAAGCATATCAGAGTTGTTCATCCCCATGCTTACTGTCAGCAATAACAGCTCCAAGAACAGGAATTGAGTCTCCTGCAGTCAGTGGAGCTGTGAAAGTGGAAGGGCTGCTGTCTACAGCTCATGTTATAAAACTCTGGAAGTCTAATTATGACCTGTTTATCACTTGTTTTTAAAGGAATTATTTTGGAATACATAGAAGGTGGTGAGTCAAAGACCAGATCAATAGATCTGCTTGATCTCAGACCTGAGTAAGTATGATATTCCTTCAGATAACAGCACTCTCTATGTTTTTGTAGAATGTTCATGTACACCTGTATTTGACTGTGTTACACATAACTGAGATCAGCTATTAGGAAGAGCCTACGTGCTCTACTCAGCTAGCTCTGGTAGGAAGGGCTTCAGAAAAATAACAAAGTGCCACCATTAAATAAAGTTACCCAAATCCATGGAGTTTATTAGGCAGAAAGACATGAAGTAATATGATTGTCTTAATACCAGCATTGATATGGAAGAGGCCTTGCATGTAAGCCTGTGAGTAGACAGTGTAAACTGGATATGCAGGATGAAAAATCCCAATTTAAAAATTATTAAGTTTTGCCTACTTAGGACTGTCCAGTATAGTGCTGTGGGTAAAACCTATCAAGTCTCTTTGTAAAAGAAATAAGTTGTCTGGTATTCCTGAACAGGAGTGTAAACACTGAGAGGATACTCTTTTATGATGTAGTGGCTCCCATTTCGGAGTCTGATGCAGAAAATCCCCTTAGACTTGAATAATTCCCATACTAACAGAAATGCTTGGCTTTCTTGCTAAGCTGGTTTTAAGAGTGTATTGTGATTTGACTGCTGGGTATTGTCAACCCTTAGTCTCCCACAGAAAGCCAGAAATCAGTGGTTATCTGATGGAATGGGAAGAGGATCCAGTTCCACAGAGCAGCTGTAGCCCCCTCGCTGGGGGCTCCAGGGACATCACTACACTGCACCATGTGTAGTTACTGTCAAAACTAAGAGCTGCAGAAACAGCCATGGATTTCTAAAGCCACAGACAGAGATAAATTTAAGACTTTGCATACATAATTTATCTTGTTACTACTTCACGGCCAATGTGTTTGGAATTTATGAAATTCCAGTGTAATTCAGATATTTAAACTGACAGTTTGGGACACACATCTTCCATGCCTGACCTCCATGGAAATCATTTGAAAAGATAAATTTCTTGCCAAGCTACAATTTTTAAAAGTTGAATTTTACTGTACAACTTCAGTAAGAGAGGGAACAAAATATAAAAACCAAGAAAGATTTATTCTTATTTCTTTAGGCCTTTATTCTTATTTCTTTAGGCCTCTTCAGTTTCTCAGCAAGTAAATAATATTCTTGGGGTTAAATTCATAATTGTTTCCAGAGGATGGCATGTGGTGGGTGTGGGGTATTTATTGAGTTTGTTTTTGTTCTTTTCTCATAATTAGCACAGATGTTACAGCCTTAGTAGAAGATATCCAAAAAAGAGAACCTCTCATCACATCTTCCTGCTTGGAACACATCATACATCTAGTGCAAAGATTGCAGGAGAAGCTAGGGGAAAAACAGAATCACAAATTCTCTCTTTTTAAGGTCAGAGGCATCTTTAAAATAATTTTGGGCATTTGTGGGGGTCTAAGTTGTGATACTGTGAGTATGTTTTTACTGCTATGTATTGTGCTGTATGACTGGTTCCTTGGCACTTTTCAATCCTCTCTGCAATTGTAGAGCAACTGTGTCTGGTCTGGTTTTTCTGCCAGGAATTCCCCTAATAAAGTGAGAGGTATAACTGTTCATAGATATTGTTTATCCAGGCTTAATCACTAGGGTGTGTTTTAGATGGAGAAAAATCAATCTTTTATTTGTTGAGAAAGAGTTTGTGGGCCAGCAACACCCATAGTTACATTTAAACAAAACCTGTAAATCGACCCCACGTAAATGAGCTGTTGGGAAAGGACCAAAATGTATTCATACATGTCTCTACTTGTTCTTCATTTCGTGAAGATTGTGGGATTTATACTATAATTTTATGGGGTTTTATGCTACATGCAGTTGGCATTACAAATCCTGGTTTTCATTGCTTTCTGTCATTACTATTATCTTTAAATATTGATAAATTGATTTTCAGCTTCCAGACACCACACTTGAAATATTTTTTCAAACAAATAGGAATTTTAAGAACAATGATTACAGAGACCTTTCAGAGCTTCAAATCCAGGATTGTGTCAGAAGAGAATAGGTTTAATTGTATTTAATTGTGGAAATGTAACTTTCTTCATGCTGCAATCTGACATAGTTAAACGTTGTATCTTTATTGTGTCAGCAGATGGCAATGTGTAGCTATTAAACAATGTTGGTCAGTGCTATGGTGTTTATTGTTACCTTAAATTAGAAGAGAAAAAGAAATTTTGTGTTGGTTTGTTGGGCTATAAAATCCCTTACATGTTCCGAGGTATAACTTTGGTTCTTTTGACCAACAATACTCATCTGGGTGAATTCTGCAAGGAAATATGTGTTTAACCTTGGAAAAAGAGCCATGTAACAAGGCATCTTGAATTTAAAAAGTTTCTCTTCCAAGTTATCCTCTCAACTGAGATGCCTTGCTTTTCAAAAGCTTTAGAAATTGTTTGTTCATCACAGACACTGACAAATCTTCAAATGCTTGTTCCAACTTGAGTGTAAATAATGTATTTGTTCATTGTTGGATGTAGTGCTGTGTCTGAGCTTCTGTATTTGGAAATAATAGAAGCAGGCAAATCCAATCAGTGCTGGTTTATTTCCTTCACTCAAGAGTGGTTAGAAGTGTGGGAAAATAACTTTTTTGATGTTCAGTTTCATTTAAAGCTTCTAAATGAAATATGAGTTCCAGGTCCTTCTGAAATACTAATAAGATATAAGAGATGAGTGGGAGTGACATTTGTTTTTCTTTTCCCTGAAAAAATGTTCCATGTGTGCATTGTTTGGAAATGAATGGTTTTTATTCCTGTTGCACTGGAGTCTAATCTGAAACAAGTGTATAAGCTCACCTTTTTGTTATTTCCAGTAATTGTGGTGATGGTGGTGTGTTAGGCACCCTGCAGAGAAATGAGGATTTATAGCAATTTCTCGGGTTTTAAACTATTCCATGGCATGGGATGCTATAGTAATTTGCAGATTTTTATCTTAGGTACAGCTGTAGCAGATTTTGCAGAACTGAGGTATATTTTTTCTAATATTGCCTTAGGGTTTGATTATTGTATCATTTGCACAGGCAATTCTTGCTGGCTCAGAGTTCTGTGGATGAAGCAACTGCAGCACTGGGCATTGGAAGAACAGAATTAGTCTCATAATCTGAAATTACATAAAAACCCATCTCATTTTCCTCCCTTTTTTCATAATTTCAAAATACCTTTGTTGTTCAGAGCTGCCTGCATGTAGTCCTAAAATGTTATGGGTGAGATTTCCATAAATTTCCATAATTACTGATTCTCATATGCAGACGGATATTGTGGCTCTTTTTAAAAAACACAATATTTTTGTCATTTCCACATCTTGATTCTGTAGCTGAAAGTACAACTTGTGTTGCTTTCTCTAGAGAGCAGAAATTGCTGTTTCTGTAACATAATATGCATTTTCTGTTTCTCTCTCCCTCTCAATCCTTCACTTATCAACTGTTATTTCCATTTTGATGAATCCCTACTCTTCTGAGTAGAAGATCTAGGAGCCTTTCTCATTTTCCTTTTGGAGACAGGCAGCTTGGAAAACTTGAGATAAGCAAAAAAAGTTGAAGCTCTGGTAATATGTCAGTGATAAAATCTCACTGTTCATAAACAGTTTCTTCATTCTACAGAAAAGACCTAGTGAACCACTGGGGTATTTCAATGTCCCTTTACTTCACTGTCAGCAATTGTGGTGATTTCCCAGTTTATGATTTTATTATAGTTTAGACTTGAGGAGAGGGCAGCTTCTCATAGGTGAAAATTATTCAAGTGCAAGCCATGTTTTACAGCAGCCAGTTTATTCAAACACCAAGCCAGATTTGGCTTTTTTTTTTTTGGTTCTTTTTAAAGTATCATGGCATGGTGACTTCCATTGCAGTATCTGCAACTATTTTCACCTCTGCTTAATAAATCTTAGTGTGTGTTACTATGGCTATGGGCTCGTTCACGTGGATGATCCTGTGTGTCTGATTAAAGCACTGTTAGAAAACAACCTCCACAACCTACACAATCTGTGCAGACATTAAAGTTGAAATTCTTCTTTTGGAATTTTGTCTTGCTGAGTATTTTTGTTGTGGTTTTGCACACCTTGTCATGACCTCATAAGACAGTGCTGTAACTTATATTTCTTATAAGCTGTAGCTTATATTTCTTTTTTTCTTCCTGTTTTGTAGAACAAAGTCAAGTGCCAGATGGAAGCATCTCACACCCTAAAAGTCTCAAATTTAACTGGATTTCTTGGTTCACTGGCTAAAGCTTAATATTAGTTGGGATTTTTTTCATCAGTGATCTTATAGTCATTGTGGTCTCCTCTTTTGTTTTGCCCATTAAACTCTGGTCTAGGGTTGTTTTGCTGGTCTTGGAAAAGGTGAAGAAAATGCAAACATTGGAAAAAACCAGTTCATTGAAATTAAGTATAAATTGAAATCAGTACTATATGACATCTTCTGTGGTAACCTGATGATTAATGTGGGATTTCTTCTCCTCTAACGGGAGGAGGAGAAAAAATTAATCTGTTGAATATTTTGAGCAATTTTGTTTATTTTTTAGCTTCAAATGTTTTTCCTCTCAGTGCCCCTGCTTCTATTTCAGGTGCTTAGAACACACATATTGCCTCTGACTAATGTTGCATTTAACAAATCTGGTTCTCGGTAAGTTGTTTTTCAAAGTCAAAAATACCTAATCATTAATTGAAGTTTTGTACTTATAAATTAAATGGTAAGGAAACTTCAGTGCTCTTATCTTGCTGCAGAAAGAATGCAGCTCTGCTGCTTATAAGCAGCTTCAGGCATAATTGGGGATTATATTTCAGGCCTCTGTGGAAAACCCATGGGAGATGCAAAAAAATAGCAGGTGAGATTCAATTTAGGTAATTTTTTTCTTCCACAGTCATAGTCTGTTGACAATTGCCATATTACAGAAAGAAGCACCTTTATGGCCATTAACTAAATATTGCTAAAAGTTAAATGAGTCTTTGACATAAACCCATTTGGGAGTTTCACTGTAGTGAAAGTGTAACTTTCATGTTAATTGATTTCACTGTGGACATATGTCTTATCATTTTTTCCTTCATGTCTTAAAAGCAGCAGCATGCTTTCTAGTTAAAATAGATTAAAGATTAGAGAAAATGTGGTTTTGACTAAGATGTTAAAAAGAAAGAAGAAAAGGAACCTCTATGGTCATAAATCTGTATTTTCGAATACAGATTTAGGGTCTGAGACAATGCTAACTAAAATCTGTGGAAATAAATAATTTGGCAGTGCATTGAGACCAGTAAGATATTTGCTGTATTCAGAAATAACTTTCTCTTTGCTTTAGCTTTATCACTGGAAGCTATGATAGAACCTGCAAACTGTGGGATACAGCATCGGGAGAAGAGCTGCATTCACTGGAGGGACACAGAAATGTTGTCTATGCCATAGCTTTCAATAACCCCTATGGGTAAATAAATTTCCTCTGAGATTCTTCATAATTGCTAGTACTGTTATTTTTGCAAATATTCTAACAAAGAATAGACTATTTTAAATTGAAAGAGTTCAGCTTCTGAGTTTGCAGAGTTCAGCTATAGCTAATCACTGTAGGATGACACTGTCATGATTTGTACAAGAGATGCATTCAAACATACTTTCTGCTATCATGTTTTAAAATTAAATGTAGAAATTCGAATCAAAAATTTAATTAGGTATTCAATCTTGAAAAAAAATATAAATGAGTTAGTTGAATGTATTGAAACATTCAAGTTTATTTCAGTAATATCTACATGACCAGATTGTGTTCTGAAGTCGATCATTCTCTTCTGCCTCCATGTGGTTGTGTGTGATGTGACAATCTGTGTTGCTTCAGTTAAGGAGGAAGAAGTGGATTTCTCCATTTAACATTACAAATTCAATATTATTTAGGACATGATTTAGAAATGTCACAGCTTTTGAGTAATTTTTGTAAAATCCACAAGGTGCTGCTGTGTGAACATCAGATATTAATTTTTGCACCTTTTGTATTCTTCAGTAATTTTTTGCCCTAGGTTGGAATTGCCACCTGTTAGGTGAATTACATGTTAGCTACTGAAGTTTCATTGTCATTTGCTTCCTGAGGAAACTGTCATGTGTGAGAAAACCATTTTTTCTGTAAAGTAAGATAAATTAATTCCTATTTTTCCATTGAATCACATTCAAGAGAAATGTTGGATGTCCTATTTATCAGTTGGACAATACACAATTACCATCAGGAAATTTTAGATTTGTTCTTACACTATTTGAAACTTCATCTCTTTCTTCTATATGCAAAGGAAACCTTAGACCCTGCTGTGTCAATGTCTTATATTCTGATATTATTCTTTACTTTATAAAACCATTTAATGAAGTTCATTTTTATGGCTTGGTGAAACTAATTATGAAAATCTGTGCAAAGATCAATAACTGGACTGTAACATAAAAGTGGAGAAGGAACATACAGTGAGACAAAACCTGATGAGAACTTTGAACTACTTTTGTATTAAAATTTTGATAACACCCCCTTTTTTTTCTGCTAATCTTTAGGTTTTGGTACATTTTGGTACCCCTTGGTACATTTTCTGGATAGTTCACTTTAGTCTTGCTCTAACTGCAGATGGTCACAACACTTCCACTGACTTCAGTGGGAGTAGAGTTCAACTTCTGAAATTTGGGTGAACTGCATTTATAATTGTTAGTAAACAGATGTTATCTGATGAAATGATATAACTCCTTAATAAATCTGTAAGTACAGCACAACATCATCCCTAAAGTAGGTCAGTCATCAGTTATGAACACTCCTGTGCTAATAGATAGGCACAGTAGCTCTCTTAGAAACTCACTGTGTCTGCTAATTTTTTGCCTTGCTGGAACTTTGTGTTTGTGAAATCTTGCTGCAGGATTTTGTAGTGTGGCAGCAAGCACCAAAGTGCATGGGAGCTTCCAAGGCTGGGTGTTGTTTCTCTGGATTCTGAGGGCTTTCCTACATAAAAATAATAGGATTTTTTTTTTTCCTATTTAGTGACAAGATTGCCACTGGATCTTTTGATAAAACCTGCAAAGTGTGGAGTACAGAAACAGGAAAATGTTATCATACCTTCAGAGGACATAGTGCAGAAATAGTGAGTAGTGA
The DNA here is from genome assembly GCF_023055355.1 of Agelaius tricolor. NCBI lineage: Eukaryota > Metazoa > Chordata > Aves > Passeriformes > Icteridae > Agelaius > Agelaius tricolor. The sequence goes on from NW_027269272.1 coordinate 10,965,994, forward strand.
TGGATATTTATTATTCCTTTGTGTTTCCTACCACTATCATTGATGACTGTGAGCTCTGACTGTCTGTGAGCTCCCACTGGAAGGCACAGTTATTGTGACACATCTATTCATACATCCAGGTCTTGTTAACATTTCTGCACTGCAAGGGAGGATAGTCTGACAGTTCTTGAGATAGAATAAGCCCCCATACAAAGTTTGAAATTATATTGTTATTTTTACTTTGTTCTGATTTCCCTTGTTTGCTAAATGTTAAAACATGGAAAAATACCATAGCAACTGGAATTTTTATACTTTTTGTTTGATTACATATCACATGTTTTTCTAGCTATCTTGCATTGCCTCTCATATTTGCAGGACTAAATATACAAGAACATCATTGCTTGTGTTGTCTTTCACACAGAGATCTGTACTTTGTGTACAGAACCAATTGGAGCTGTAGGGGAACGAATTTCTGAAATTTAAAGTGTGTTAACTGGGAATATGTGGGATGCTGAAATGTCAAAGATCTATGAAATTAAAAGAGTTTAAGCTTAAAAATGCTTGGTTTCCTCTCCCATGCACTAGGACCCCTATCAGCAGCAAATGCCTTGATGCACAAATTTCAGTTTGAAAGATCAGGGCAAAACACTTAAACTCTGAATTTCAATGATGAATGGGGTTTTTTGTTTGTTTTGTTGTTTTTTTTTTAATAGCCATACAATCACTATTCAATGAAATATTGCTGAAAATTGTTTCTGAAAAAACAATTTGAATTTAATTGTAGATTGAGAGGCTTTAACTAGAAAGAGGTGAGAAAATGGTGTTTTACTATATTGGAATTTGGGGTTTGTTTCAGTGTGTTTTTGATTCTCTGGATGCTCTGAGTTACCCCTTACAATGGAGAGCATGTTTGCTTATTGAGAAAGGCTGCAGTGGTTTTACTATTACAGATCAGGCAGGTAAATGTTTAAAGGTCTCTCCATTTTTTCTGACTTCTTAGGGGTTAGATTAGACCTGAAGTGTTATGAGTTGTGCTGACAAGTAATTAGAAGGTGATAATTGCCAGCAGGAAATGATGTGTTTCTCTGAATCAGACCTGTTTCTGAAAGGCCATTATTGCATCTGATACATTGCTGGCAAGGGCATGCCCATAGTTACCCAGGATGAAAAAACTGAGCTGCTGCTTTCCTTTTTTTCATGGCACCTGCAATTTTTTATTTGTAGAGCAATCACACTGAATAATTACAGAAAATGGGAGGGTGAATACATGGTTTTTTAATGTGAGAAATTAATTAAAGTAGTTGTTCAGCTTTTATTCTTGCTTTTTCTTAAATATGGTGTTGTGGCAATGCCCTTGGCAAATGACATTGATAATGACACCTGGTAGGGTAGGAGTGCACAGAGTGTGTTTGTGGGTACACAGAACTGCTGGGATGATCTTTGCCCCAGTCTCATCAAGTAACAGAGAAAACCTACCAAACAATAGTGCTAGGGACCACTGTCAGACTGGACAGTAATTGGAGGATTTCAAAGAGAGTTTTGAAATAGAAAACAAAGCATGTGCTTGCAAGGAGTCCACTTGGTTTGAGTACTTATCCAGAATTATGTGGTAAGGATTTGTTGCTGTAGGAAGAATTTTGCAAGTTTTCTGTATGTCATAAAATGTTATCAGACCTTTGTCTTATTTAGAGATATTAATCCTGAGCCTTGTTTAGTTTATTTAGAAAATATTTATAAATTGACCCTTTAAATGTTTTCTATCCAATGTTTCTCGCTACAGGTATGTTTGTCATTTAATCCTCAGAGCACACTGTTGGCAACTGGAAGCATGGACACCACTGCCAAATTATGGGATCTAGAGAAAGGAGAAGAAGTAGCCACTTTAAATGTATGTTTGCATTCCTTATGTTTTCAGAGGTGTTCCTTGCTTAGTTTTCTAGCTGAGATAAATAACAGTGTAACCATTCCAACTGTTTCAGACCTTGCAGTTTCTTTTACCATGTGATCCCATAGTGACTGACTACAGTTCCAAAACAGAATAAGAAAACTTGAAGGGAATGAGAAAGTTGTGGTGTTTTATGAGTCCTATTTATCAAAAGACAGATTTTCTCCTTGCAATGACATTACTGCTATAGATTAGAATCCCTTCCTTTCATTGTTAAAACCTGCTGCTCTACAGTCAGCGGTGAGCTCCTCTGTATGGAGGAGGTGAACATGGCAGAGGACAGCCATCCAGGTACCTCTAGATTTTCATCTCTCTTTGCTCTGCATGGCCTGCTGGCATTCCCCAGGGTCAGACTGGCCTCTGCTGCTTCAGTGCATTTCTCTCACAGAAATCCTGAGCCATTAATAGGGAATAAGCTTCCTGCTTAAGTGGTGTGCCTGAGTTTCTGCAGTTGCTGGGATATTGACAATTCTGAAGTCAGGCAGATCTTTCTGTCAAAATTGTGGTATACTGGACAAGACAGTAAATAAAATAGTGATGAGTTATGGAAGGATTATGCTGCTGAAAAAAGACTACATATTAAACTATATTAATGGAAAAGTAATAATTTGTATTCTCATACTCCTTTTTAAAAATTCTCTCAGGGGCACTCAGCAGAAATTATTGCTCTGTCTTTCAATACCACTGGAGACAGGATCATCACTGGCTCCTTTGACCATACAGTGGCAGTATGGGATGTTGGCACTGGCAGGTACTACAGCACTAATAAATATAATTTTACTTTGCATGATTTCAGGACAAATTAAATAGAAAATGTTGAGCTACACCTTACAGAGCTTGTATTTCATTTAGAATATATGTTCTTTGGTCTTGTAATTTGTTACTACTGTTCTCTTTGTTCTTTTGAAAAGGAATGCTGCTCGTAAAATGCTTTTGTATGTATTCTTTGTTTCAAATTTCTATCTTATAAGTACTAAAGAGGTGGAAAGACTGGACTGATGCTGTGCTTCTTCCTAGTGAATTCTCCAAAGAGGAATATATTTTATCAACATGGAAACTCATGACTTGCAAGGTGTCTAGGATTTCTAGACTGTTTAAGTAGAAAGTATATTTTATGTTATAGAAGATTATTCTGGTTATGTTAACTTTAAAAACTACAGAGGGTGTATTTTTTCCTTCTCACCATCCTTTGTCAATATAAATTTAAAATGTGTTCTCCTTTGACTGTAGAGAACAAAATCTCTTCAATAAGATGCCAACAAATAATAATGCAACAGGTAAATATTAACTGGTATAATACTAACAAATTCACTTGTTTTTTCAGTGGGAAACTCAGTGCAAGTAAAATAATAAAATGATCACCCTGATTATTGACAAAGTCATTTATGAAAATAACCATTCTATTTTGTTTACGGGGTTGTGCCTTTTTTTTGAGACCAAGGGGAATATCTCTGAAATTTATATATAAAAGGAAGGTGTGTGTATAGTGATATCTTGGGATAATAGACAATATATATAAAAGTGGGACTAAGTGTGTGATTTATAAGTAGTGTACACGCAGTGTATCATTTAAGGCTTGATCCTATAATCTTTGAGTTTATTCGACACCAACACTCATTCAGCAAATCAACCTTTGAATTCAATTTCTTTCAGCCTGATGTTCTTGCAAGTATTTTTGTGTGAATACAACTTTTTCCAGCTTATTGTCTGAGCCTACTGTGAAATCAAAGTCTGGGGATTTTCATGTTGCTTTTTTTCTATGAAATCAATATGGACTTCACATCAGGGCCAATACCAGCAATATAAAGGAGCAGATTCTCACTGGCAGCTCTGGTGATTAGCTAGTGGGCAATAGAATTGTACCATGGCCATCAGTCAGCCTTTCAGATGGCACCCAGAAAGACTGTTGGCAAATCACAATTTGCTGTTGACAGATTCAGGTAGATTTGCAGAAATCTTGTAGGTGAGGTTTTGTGTGCTTGTTTTTTACCATGTGAGTCACATGAGGTGGACAGCTTTCCAAATTTGAGTTTCTTCTGATTTTGCTGACCTCATTTGTTCCTGAGTTTTATTCTGGGTAGGTACCCTGGACTGCCATGAGGGAAATTAATGTAGGGACAGGAAATCTGGACAAAGTTTGAGATTCTCTTCATAAAATACTATGATTTAAAAGAAAAAAAGGGTGAAGGGGGAAATGCACTTCTGTAATCCAGGTCTGTATTTCCATGGCAGATACAGCCCATTGTAGTTCAGTTGCAGGTGTCTGCAGAGCTTAATTTGGCAAATCAGCAGCCTGGTCCTGTATCTTGGGTCAGGGGTGCTGGACCAGTGTGTGAGAAAGAAGCAATTTCTCATTTGCAGTTATAGTCAAATACTAGAGCATCCATAGATCAAATTTCACTTGGAAACTGAAGGCTAAGCAAATACTGTCATGACTAAAGTTGATTGCTTTTAATAAAGAACTTAAATGGAATTTTTTATTGCACTTCATAAGTCTTTCTTCTGTGTTCTTTCTATCTGATAATGGCTTCTGTGAGAAGTTCTCCACATTGCTATTTATTCTGTTTATTGATCAGATTTTTATGTCAAAGCTTGAAGGCCCCACTGCCTTTTAGAAAATTGGAAGTTTAAGTTTTCGGCTTTTAAATTAAAACTTTTTTCTAGGTATTACTAGGTATTTTGTGCATTAGGTATTACAGTAACAGCAGTCTTGATGACCAAATAATATGTTTATAAAATTAAGTTTTCCTCTGTTATCTGCTTGTTGATTTTTTGTTTTACTGTAAAAAATCTACACAATTACAACAGTGTAGACCTCACAGTGTTAGAAAGCAAAAGGAGTAATTCTGTAAAATGCTAAGAACGTAATCAAGTTTTTGTTATTATAAACAAATAGCAAATTCAAATGCTCAGGAAATTTTCTTTACTGTTCATTTAGCACATATATTAATTTAGCTACTCTTATATATCTTGTGCAATGAATAAAAACATTTTAGTCACTTAAACTAATTTAGTTGTTTTTCTAGTCATTAGTTTATCTGTTATTTACAGTCTGCTTCTGTTAATGATGCAGTGATACTGGCATTGTGATAATAACCCAATTTGCTAATCCTTTAATAGATGTTTATCTCAATTAATCTTTTTTAGGCTTTGTTGCCTTACAGGCCATTAAATAGGAAGCAGTATTGGCTAATTGTAACCTCTCTACTCAGATAAAGCTGAAGAATATAATACTTATATTGCTGGTCTTGTGCAGCAAGAAGATGAGGATTAATGAGGATTAGAAATCATATTTCAGTTGGGCTGTCATTTGCTGTTATTTGGGAACATGCTCGCATTAAGTACCTGATTAACTTCCATTTGATCTTCAGTGGATTTTATAAAAGGTTTAGATTATATGGAGTTTTAAAGATGTACTGTTTTTACAGTTCATTGAAGTAGGATAATGGGAGAGTAATGTGGAAAAACTTGCTGTACTTGCTTAGCATGCAGATGAATACAAGGAATCTGTTGCTGGTACTGAAAATCATCACATTTTACTGGAAATGCATTCACTAAAATATTTTTGAAAGAGAAGGGAGGAAATTTCCATTTTATTTTTTACTGCCTCTTTTTGCCAAAAATAGAAAATGGAATTGATGTAGTATTAGAACTAGAATCCTAAATGAGCTGCACCACTCCATTTAATTGCTTTAATGGTGAAGACTTGACACCTTAACTATACCATTTTCTAAACTTATAATTTATATGTGTATATAAAAATACACACTATAAATGTAAATGATAATTAAAACAATTTTTTTTTGGTAGGTTGCTACATACTTTAATAGGTCACCGAGGAGAGATTAGCAGTGCCCAGTTCAACTGGGACTGTTCTCTCATTGTCTCTGGATCAATGGACAAAACGTGCATGGTAAGCTGGTTGAGTAGGTAGTGATTACAGCTACTTGACATATAAAATGTACTTTTTTTAAATTGAGGAGCATCATTTTAAAGTAGTACATATAATGAATTAGAGAATTTGTAACTAAATGTAAAACCTATACTCTTACTAATTTCAGTGAAGTCTAGTTAAGTCTTGTTTAATCAATACACTGAACTAAAAAAGGTATAGAGCTTCATTATACTAACTAAAGAATGACTCATTATCGATTTGTATTCAGCTTTCTTGTTATTACATGTCAAACATCAGAAAAAGCCTCTACAAATTGCTTTATCAATCAACTAGATATCTATAAAGTAAATAAGTAAATTCCAAAGCAGCAATGCAGCGTGTCCCTGTTTGTGTGTGCAGCTGTGGGATGCAGTGACAGGGACACACATAGCGACGCTGGCAGGGCACAGCAAGGAGGTGCTGGACGTGTGCTTTGACTACGCTGGGCAGCGCATTGCAACGGCCTCTGCTGATGGTGAGTGAGGGAACTGCTGGGGAGCTGAACCCCCAAAACTCTGTCCTGCCTCAGGGAGGGGAACTGCAGCACCAAACACTCTGTCCTGCATCAGGGAGGGGAACTGCAGCACCAAACACTCTGTCCTGCATCAGGGAGGGGAGCTGCAGCACCAAACACTCTGTCCTGCATCAGGGAGGGGCCTTCCTCTGTTGGGAAGCTGCAGCACCAAACACCTCTGTCCTTTCCCTTTGGCTCTGCTTTGAATGTAGTGATTGATTAAAAATATGGATATTGATCCAGTACCAATATCCAGCTGTGACAGACAAAGACTCTCTAACAGTTTAAAGTTAGAAAGTGTATGTTTATTGTGGGATAACTCCCAAATACACACTGCAATTTACTGGTGATTACAGAGTCCTTTTATCTATACAAGTATTGAATACCCAAAATACAAATGCATATTCATAACTTTGGTACATCCCATTCCTTGCTTCGTATGGTAATTGGTTCAAAAGCCATTAAGCATGCATAGTTTGTTCCTTGAAATGGGTCAGTGGTCCCTTTCATGGGGAAGGGTCCCAACATGAGAAGTAAATGAAGTCTTCCTCATTCTGACCTTTCTACCTTTTCAATGCAAATATGACAAATGAACCCTTGGTAGAACTCCCATTCCCGTCTTCAACTGGTTTCAGAAGAGAGGAGGCCAACAATTGTCTTATGTTCCTAAAAGCCATTTATCAGTTTCTATATTCTTCATTATAAACCCAGCTAACCAAACATTGTGTTGACAAGCAATCAATTATTAGTTAACTACTAACTCTTAACTTCATCAAGGCCTACCCATTTATTTTGATTAACTCCAATAAAGCTTATCACTAACTAAAACCTCAGCTCCTCTAAAATCCCCAAATTCTTTAAAGTTTATGTCTCATTAACTTGATGAAGAGGAGGGCGTGATTCAAAACCGTTGATTGAGCAATGTTTGTTGCATTACAGAAACTGGGCGTTAAACTTTAAAAGTTTTCCCCAATGACGAAGTTCTTATTTTCATACCTCAATCAACTCAATGTGTCTTTCCCCCTTAACTTCAAACTTGGAAGGAAATATTTCACTTGTGGCTGGAAATACATTTTAAATGTGTAGGTAAATAGCTTTTGAGGGAGTTGATTTGGGGGTTCAGATTTAGGCTTAAATAAAAATTGTAGTTGGAATTTTTCTGGTGGATTTACTAGCAGGCCTTTCTAATGCACAGCAAAAGAATACACAAAAAAGAGGTAGTGAAAGAAGCAATTTTGTTTTGTTATTGGCATGCAGAAGTTTTGCATGCTTATTATTTCTCTAGCAATCACAATACATAGTTTTCTGTATTCACCTGCTCAGTTATTTATATCATACTGCATAATATTTATGCAGTATAATATAAATAACTGCAAATAACAGTTATTTATATTATACTACATAAAACTAATATGATACTATATTAGTTTTAGATACACTATTCCAGAAACGAGGGTACCAGCCTGGATGGGGAAGACTATTTGGATCTATTTTCCTGTCCTTGCTATATTAAAGCAAAGGCCAATGTAAAAAGTTTCCTGATATTTAATAAATATCTTATTAAATATAATCAATGGATTATTAAATATGATTAATAGATTATTAAATAATGAAATGTAATGAAAGCTTTATAAATATATTGTACATGCATTCTGAAATAACAGGCTTCAGTAAGCTGTGTTCTATGTAGACCTTTGTATTTGTATGTTAGGAATTTTCCAGGAGAATCCATTTCTGGTCAGGAAAGGAAGACAATCTTTTCCACACAGATTACAGATTCTTTTTAACATACTTTACCCTTGGAGGAAACTCTGTGAAGTTTGCCTTCTATTTCTTCCAAAATTAAACCTGAGGATGAGTTCCTTCTGACCTTATTCAAATGTTCTTACTGGAATGTGTGCTTAAGCATAACAATCACATATGGCTCCTACTGCAACAGGGTCAGCAAGAGTCTACAATGCAGGAACAAAACAGTGCATTGCAAAGCTAGAAGGGCATGAAGATGAAATTTCAAAGGTAAGTTGTGTGTGGTTTGCACCTTTTTAATTTGATTGTGTGTGACATCCAATCCAGCAGTTATTCCATGATGCAGGAATAATGTTAATCCACCACATTCTTTAATATTTAAGATTGATAGGTCTGGCTAAGAAGTTATCTTTACTAAAAGAACATTCCTTTTAGCTGAAAGCTATCAGACTGTGATTGTTTACCAATTCCCCACTTCTGAGCTAAGACAATACTGGGTGTGCTACACCTTCAGCAATTTTGAATTGTATGATAAACTGGTATTATCCAGTTAGTGCTCAAAAAATGTACCTGATTATCTGGAAATCCATGCAGTTATGGCAGTGAATGTTTAACAAATATGGAGACTTACTATAAAATTTTTTCCAGTGCAGATTATGATACTACAGAGATGTATGTTATTTAATGTAGAACTCTATAAAATATGTATAAATTTTACATTGGAATAATGATAACATCTAAATAAAGTTGCTATTTGGAAGTTATGATCCTGCAGTAAGGTCATGGTATATAATGCCTCTGTAAATAAACAAAGTTTTCAGCTACAGAAGTTTGCCAGCATGACTCTAGTGGAATACTACCCTTGATTTTAGCTAAAAAACTGAATGTAAGATTGCTGCTTTCTATTTCCATCTTTCAATCACTTTGATATGCTTCTTTCTCTAGGCATACTGACTTGCTGAGTAACATAACTCATTTCTGTATTTTTAAAGGTGTGTTTCAACCCTAAAGGCAATTGCATACTAACAGCCAGCTCTGATAAAACAGCTCGGCTCTGGGATGCTGCTACTGGGCACTGCCTTCAGATATTAGAGGGTCATGCTGATGAGATCTTCTCCTGTGCCTTTAACTACAAAGGTGATACAATCATTACAGGTAACTAATATATTCTATTTTTCTTTCCTCTTTTTTTTAAAGACATCTGCAATCTTGCTATGGCAAAACAAAAACAGTCTGAAAACTTTCCTGGGGCCAAATGCAGGTACCAGCAGTGACTTACAATATAGTCAAGAAAATCTAGAACTTCACTTTAGAACTGAGATTTGAGAATATGGCCATGAACAAATGTGTGCAAAGGCATGGACATGCCCTCCCGTCTCTCCAGTGAGCACATACCAGCACCAGAGCAGTGACTAAGCCATTTTCTCACAATGCATTGCTATGAGGGAGGTGTGGATGAAGAAAAGGCAAAGGAGCATGCCTTTGGTGTATTTGGTACTGAACTCTGATCAGGTGTCCTTCATTTCTGTCGTGGGATGCAGGATGATCTAAGCTGAAAGTATTGCCCTAGATTTTGTGCTCTGTTGTTAGTTGTTGAGAAAAAAATATTTATGTGTCTCCTGGGTACATTGTTGATGTAGGTATCAACAAAAATGGATAGAACGTGCACTAAGTGATCCTTCCCAATGTGTGTTCATTACTAGGGAGCAAGGATAACTCCTGTAGAATCTGGCACTGACTGAAGAAAAGGATCCAGTTTGATGTATGCCTGCCTACTTTGTGAGTTTCAGAGTCAATAAACTCAGCCTTTCAGATCTGTTTTCTTTCACTCTCTGTTCACCTTCTGTTGAAGTAGAGCAGTTATCTAGATTTGATAGGTTTGACTTAGATATGGCATCACAGAACTGCAGAGGTTGGAAGGGACCACTGGAGGTCATCTAGCACAACAGCCTGCCCTGCTCAGAACCCTGTCATCCAAGCAGGCTGCCCAGGACTGATGTGGGTTTGAATATCTCCAAGGATGAAGACTCCACAGTTTCTCTACACAACCTGCTTAGTATTTGATTACTTGCATAGTAAAGAAGAAAAGTAGGGGGTTTTTCCCTCTTATGTTTAAATGGAATAGTTCCTTATTTTCAATTAGTGCATGTTGCCTCTTCACTGAGTAGCACTGAGACGAATCTAGTCTGTTATTTCAGTCACCAGAGAGAAATCATGATCAGTGAGAATGAATGCATAGGATAGCTTAGTTTCTTTATGGGTGATTTTTAACTTGTAACCTTTTTAATAAGAAAAAAAAAATAGAGCATTATAGTAATCTCAGTTGTGGAAGGAGTGTTGGTACACACTTGTTTTGAGGAGTTTTGTATTACTTTTTTGTGTGTGTAATAAAATATTGAATTAAAATGCCAGTTTTGCTTTTTGTAATGCAATGCCTCATTCTTATTCCTGACAAAAGTCAGCAGCCATTTATGAACTGCCTTGCTATTGCACGTATGCTGCAGTTAAACTCCCCTCTCATACTTGCCCACATCTTTCCAGTCAATCTATTCCTTTCTGCTCAGTCCTTATTCTCCTAGTTTGAACTGAGGTAAAAAAAAATTAATATTATTGGTGACTTAAACTTGGAATCCTGGCCCTGTGTTTAAGTCTAGCATGAAGAAACTCTGCTTGCCAAAGATTGGAAGCCAAGGAAACTGACATAAACAGAGAAGTGGATGAGAAACACCTGCAAGTCATTTACTAGCCTGCCATGAGCTTTTAGCCAGGCTCTCCTCTGCCACAAATTGCCAATAGGTTTCACCTGTGCAGAGCTTGCTCCACTTCTTGAGAGCACCTGGAAGTGCAGTTGCCCCTTGCAGGCACAGTGAAGGGGCAGAACTGGCTGGTCTCCTCCAGCAGACTTGAAAGAAGGATGAAGAGGCCAAGAGGGAGAAAGGAAGAATACAGCAGAAAATGAACTTGGAGGTATTTTGTTTATATTCTGTATCTCCAGCTAATTGTGGACTTCTAAATGTTATTAAATGTAGTAGGAAGTTACTAAAGCTGATGTGTTGGGACTACCTCAGTGCTTGCCAGCACCCTTGTGTGTAAATGAAGACACAGAAGTGCCTGTCATCACTTGGCAGATTTCCTGGTTATTTCAAGTAGTGCTGTGCTGTGAGAGACGTGAGCAGAGAGCTGCAGATCATTTAAAATGAAACTTTCACCAGTAGGCAAAGTGGCTGACACAAATGTCTCTGTAATGCCTGTGGTGCTTCCTAGGTTTTTGTGCAAAACCTTTGGAAGTCAAAAATGTGTCTCAGTAAGTTGGAATGGAAAGAGCCAAAAAGGGCAGTGCTGTTCTGTGTTGTTTAGAATTGTTCAATGTGCCTAGATTGATGGGCACCTGTGTCCTGGGAGATTTCCAGCTGACAAAATTGGAGGAAAATTACTATGGTGAGATGTATGCAATTACTGCTACATAGTTAAAAACTGAAATTTGATTTGCTGTGAACTATCACGAAGTAGAAAATATTATTTGGACTGTGATTAGAAACTAAATTCTCCCCCCACCCCCTCTTAATCTTTTAGTTTGGTTTTTTCCTGTTGTGTTTTCCTTCATGATTTTTTTCCTTGTACTATGCTAGTGAGTCAGACGTCTGTAATAGCTTTGGCTTCTAGCTCTTGTCCTATTTTTGCAAGAAATTGAGTTGAGGTTTAATACAGTAAGCATTAGACTGGCAGGCTATCTGGGTTCTATTTCTTATTTTTCCTTGATTCTTGAGTGTGTAGAACTGCTTTTCAGGCTGAATTATCTAAGTTTCCTGCTCATATGTGAAATATTTTCCCATCTGGTGTGATTCACAGCACTGCTGGAAAGGATGCTGGCTTGGTACCTTGTAGGAGCTTCAGTATTACTCTGGATACTCTCTGTGAATGCTTTGGTGTTAGGTTCTCTGCACCTTGGTTTACCCACATGTGGATTTTGTAAATTATGGATATAGACATTAGGAATGCATTGCATAAAGGTAACTTGCTGGCACCATTCTGGGGTCTGGCAGCAGCTTTATCCCTTTTTTTGATTCCACTTTAGTCCCTCAGCCAAAATGGTGAATGTGTATGTTCAAGCTCTATTACCTGGCACTTTTTTAATCTGCATACTTTATACTATCCAAGCACTACTTTAATCACTGTGTGGTTGGACGTGTAACTTTGAACATTACCCTGAAATGCTGACAAACTTGGCTCCTTGTGACCTTATTGAAAAGAATAACCTCAGGAGAGCCCTGAAGTGCTTAGGCTTGTCACTGTAGAAATCATATTTGCTGTATTCTTTCTGTCCTTTAGACCTTTGAAATCTTTTCAGGATGAACCTCTGTGAATATGCAATTCTGTTTTTCTGGGAAAGAAGTTTGTGTCATGTAACTGCTCTAGGACAGAACGTACCCTCCACAAGGATGGGGATTTCCATGTAAGCACATGATGTGTTCTTGGACTTGTGACGTGGGAGAGCCTAATTCTTTCTGAATAGGTGATCACAGTAATCCTCACACCCACTCATGTTTTAAAAGTGGCATTTTGTGTAAATTTCTTTTTTTGTCCCCTTCAGTGGGATCACTCACATTTCCTGGGTAGTTAGTAAAAGGATGTGGAAGTATCTCCTGCTTCTCTTTTCCAGTTTGCTGCACTTTACTGTCTAATTCTCAGCTGAAGCTGGGTGGGGGATGCAGTACCCATCACCCAGCCCTTTCTTCACTGCAAATTGTTTCAATTAGTTTGATAGTTCAGCTGTCTAATAGTGCTGTCTGTCCTGCTAAATGCTGCACAGCTGCAAGTTACCTTCTGAGGGCCTGTTCCTTGTGATGACTGGGTTCAGAGTGGGTTGGGAAAACTGAAATACTGGTGTTATAGGCTTGCTTATACATGGCAAAGGCTTAGGAAGGGCTCTGACTCAGGTTCTTAAATTGGCTAGTATGGATGTGCTTTCCTTCTGAGCTGCAATTTGTTTTATTAAAGTAGGTCATGTGGGTTCTTTATTTCAATGGACTGGTGGGCTTTTTCCCTCTGTCATTTTGAAATGTAGACTTCAGGATTCACAGTGGCATTTCTGTGCTTGTCTGTCATGCAGCTCTGCATGAAACAGAGCAAGAGCAGGTGTCAAACTGGCCTCTTCAGAAAAGTTATCTACTGAATTTAGCAGGTGACTGTTTTTATCACAGACTATAAATGGTTACTTTACTTGAAGACAATAAAAATCTCAAGAGGTATGAACAAAATTGAGGTAGATTATAGTTTTTCAGCTTCTAGTAACCTCAACATTAAAAGAACCCTAAACACAAAAACATAAAAAATGAAGTTTTTAAATATCTAATTCAAATACAGTAGAATTGCTTTTTGAAGAGTAGCAGATCTACAGGCCAAATGTTGCTGTTCACTATGTGGGTGGTAGAATCAAGGCTGGGGTGGCAATGCACCCTCCCTGACGCCACCTCCAGGAAGGGGAGCACTGCAGCCGTGGCTGCTGCTCCCAAGGGGCCTCTGATGGCCAGGGCATCCCTGAGACATCCCCTGCAAGAACTGCTCCAGCTCCCACCCAAACCTGTGTACAGTTCTTTGCATCCTCTCATTTGATCACTTCTCATCTCTTTTTGTTTGCTTTGAATCTGGCTTATATGATTTTAATTTGTTGTATTCTAGTTTTTAGAAAGATAAAGATATTGAGCAACCACCCCCAATGTTAAAAACATGCATCATGCTCATGCAGAGGGAGATTTTTACCTAAGGCTGTATGTTGTTCTCATTTGGGTGTATTTAATACCCGTTTTTTTAAAAGCTGAAAAAAAAAGAAGAATGGACAAGTGCTTTTCTGATTTATTCAGTGAAGTGATGGTTTCCTTTTATGTGTAGCAGTAGAAATAACTGTGGTACCTAGACAATATTGCAGTAAATGCCCCTGTGAACTTACACGAGGAGAGGAAAGTCCTGAACTTCTGTCTCCCCATCCTCCTGCTCACTTTTGCAGGTACTGAAAGCAGCCAGAGTGAGCACTGATAGAGGCTTGCACACTGGGAATTATGCTGGGCACTCAGGGTATCATTTATCTTTATTGTGATACTAAGAATCTTATGTTTAGCCTTTTATCTCTTGAATGACTTGTGGAACCCGAGTAGCTCTGTCACTGAGGGAAGACCTGGACCTTGCTCTGTCTTGTTTTGGTCAGAACCATGCATCAGATTTGTCATTGAGAAGCAGAGTTTGAGATGCTCCAGGGATGGCAGGCAAATATTTAATAGGTCAAAAAAATCCATAGCTCATTTGTGAACATTTTAGGAAGGCAAAGAGGACACACATTATAACATAAATTTATTTCTGAATAAATTGCAACATTAAGAACAACTGTACAGAGAAACTGCATCACACTGTTACAACTCTGTCATGATATTTGTGCTTTGTAAACATTTATTCTATCACAACAAAAAATTGTATACTGACAACTAACTGTATTTGGTTTAAAAATAAATACACTTTCCCATTTATTAACTCAAAGCACTTTATAATTCTTGGTGCTTTTCATTAGCTCTCAGCCTCAGAAATGCTGAGCATTTGGAGTTGCCACTCATGTTAGTGGGAGTTAGAGATGCTCAGCAGTTCTTAGGGGCTGGCCCAGTGACTCCAGTTATGTTCAGTGTTTGCAATTAATTCACTTTTATTTTGACTGTAAAGCGACCTCTCCTGTTCTGTTTATACTGCAGAGTAGATTGAGAATTACTCATGATATTTAATGTTCCTCATTAGATTTTGATTCACTAACAATTTGTATTTTGTAACAAATGAGTGATGCAATCATGCAAGTTTTGTAATGGTTTTAAAGATAAAACTGAGAATATGGCTCTTTTTCATAAATTATTTAAAACTACTTCAAAATTTTCAAAAATATTTAGTGCAAAAGGATAGTTTTTTTTTTTTCAAGAAATATTACAGAAGCATATACTGTTATATGGAAAATAAAACTTCTCTTAAATACTTTTTTGGGAAAAGCAGGCAGGTAT
Organism: Agelaius tricolor; assembly: GCF_023055355.1. Lineage (NCBI taxonomy): Eukaryota > Metazoa > Chordata > Aves > Passeriformes > Icteridae > Agelaius > Agelaius tricolor. The sequence goes on from NW_027269272.1 coordinate 10,981,143, forward strand.
TCTATTCCACCATTTAAGTAAGAGAGATGAAAAGTATTTTCAAAAAAACAAATTGCAAAAGAGCTGTGATGTTGTAAGTCATGTTTACCTTTAAATTCACACCCAGTCTCTTTGGCAGAGTTGAGAGAATGTATTACTAAGTGCATGATATCAACAGATCATCTCAACAGGACAATAGCAGAGTATATCTTATCAAACAATTATAGAAATGTTATAGGAATGTGAACTCTCACATATAGTCCAAACAGTTATCTTCAAAATGAACACATATGTTTGCTGAAATTTTAACAAACATTTTGCTTTTTTCTAAGTTACAAAAATTAACCTTGAGAATTTTAGGACAAGATGGTGCTCTTTTAAGATATGCATTTCTTCACCTCATTGACAATTTATTCAATTACACTAAATTAAAATAGTTATTTTTTCACTGCTTGTAATTGATATGTAAAATGTTACATAGTGCTTTCAACAGAAGCACTTTAGGTAACAGCTGTACTATCATGATTCCCTTTTGCCAGGCAGGGACACTGAGGCACAGAGGTGAAATGACTCGCCCAAGGTCGCGGGGCTGGGGCAGGACAGGGCTTGAGAACTGCTGCCCTGGCTCACAGAGCTGTGTGCAGGAATCTGCCAGGTGTAGCTTTACTGAACTGCACTGCTTCCCAGGGAAAAGGAACCAGTCTTTTAAGGATAGTAACAAGGAGACTGGATTTTATTTCTTTGGGAAGGTTGCAGGAGTCAGGAATAGCTATGGAAGAGAAATAAACACATGGGAAGAAACTAAAATGTGTTTTCAGCAGCTTTTTATTGTGTTGTCTAACTGCAAAGGTGCTAAGTGTTCAAAAGCTTTTACCCCTTAGCAGATTATGGGGATTTCAGAAACCCATAAATATTATCTAGTGACAAGGGTGCCTCCAGGCATTCTGAAACACACTCTGCTTCTAACAGTTAAACTGTACAAATATCAGTGTGGTTTTAAAACTGAATGGTAGGCTACTATCCCATTTTACCTGACTGATTTAATTAAATTGATGAAAATTGAATATATTAGATAATTAAGCCTTTACTGTGTAGTTCATTAATTCAGGAGGCTAAAAATCCATCCCCTCATAGTACAGTGCATCCTACAGCACAACATGTCAAGAGTCCCTCGTGACACAGAATGACACAATAAATTCGGATCCACTTTGCTCCTGGGTCGGTTGTGGCACGGACTTGTGCTCTTCCTGTAGAGTTTGTACATTTTGCACATTTTATTCAGTGATGTTCAGAAATCAGAGCATTACACAAACCACTGCTTATTTAAACTGGAATAAAACAGGAGAGCTGAGCCAGGAGCTGTGTTAGCCCAGCTCAAGCAGCCAGTCAAACAGGCTGGGTGTGCTCTCTCTGCCCTCCTCGCTGAGCTTGCAGTACTGCACCACGGCTTGGAAGATATCCCCCACCTTCCAGGACTTGCGCTGCACCAACTGCACCACGTCTAGAAACTAAATAAGAACAACACCATGAAATACACTTGGGATTTGGTGAACATTTTCTACGGTTTTGTGGAATGCATAGACACAAACTCTTGTTAGCTCACCCTTTGTAAATGTACAGCTGTATGAGGGAGTGGACACCATTCAGTGCACAGCAACATCAACCTTCTTGCTATTTATAAAAACTTAATTTTTCTAGTTCCATAGCTCTCCAAAGACTGATGGGCTCTCATGACATTTTCTAAATTAACTGCTTCTGTCAATTATTTATTTATTGCAATGAAAGTAAAAACAGACAAAGTCAGTTCGATAAAGATCGCTATTTGCCATGTTATCAACAACTCATTGTCAAAATAATGGAAGTGTGATTATCCATCTTGAAAATTTTTTTCTTCATTACCACTAGCTATATTTTACTTTATGTTGAATTTTCTGTACTTCCGTATATACATATATATATGCTGTAGTATTTTAAATATTCAAATAGCACTGGTGAGAGGGAACTCTGTGTAAAATTTTGTCACATGAAGACATTTATCACAGGTGTGTTTTAAACACAGACAGTATCTGTATTTGACTTTTTTTAAAAATTTCCCAAGAAACCAGAGGTTAAATATATGTTCTTAAGCAGCTGTAAAAAAAATCCTGAGTTTTGTCCACTTGGTACTTAACAAAGGGCTTCACAGGGTCATCCATCTGGTCCCTTTTTCTTCTGAAGCACATAAATGAAAATCAAAACTTTTCAATTCTTTGAATTTCACAATAATTAGTTTGCTCCTTCTGTTTTTACTTTTAGAGCACAAAAGAAAAGATTGTGTCTCTAGTTAGTGTAGCTGTTTGCTATTTACATACTGCAGCCTAAACTTTTAATATGTATTTTAATGATATTTAATAGGCACGTGATTTCCAAGAATGCTGTTGTAGGCAGGATGTGCTTCATTATTCTCTAGTGTATTTTTGCAATTGAATTAACTGTTTGCCAAAGCACATGGGTAAAGCTGACAGCTGTTTCTTTAATTAGATGCAATTTGGACTGTTGCTGTTGAATGCATTTTAAATTATGTTTATGATTCCCAAACGCATGTAGTCAAGAAAATCAAACAATATCTCTGCTACTCCAAATGATCTTCCCATAAGAGACCAAAATACTGATTTGTAATACTTTTTTCATTAATTGACTTAAATACTAACATGTTGTTAAGTCTTAAAGCTTAAGCTTTCTTGCTGATCTTGGAAATGGGTCTTTTTTTTGGTCTTTCCTGAATTGCTGTGGTTGGTATTTGGTGGGGTCTACAAAGGAGCCCCAGCTGATAATTCAGAAATAGAAAGAGTTTGCATTTCTTGTGGCTATTTTGGACTTCAGTGTTGCTCCTGGCTCTGGCTTGGGCTAACACCTCAGGAGGTTTCTCAGTCATCTGTCTCTCCACTCTCTCTGGAAAGAGACTTCTGCTTTTAAAAGCTGTACCCTCAGCTGGAGCAGTTTTTGAACAGCCAGGCACAAGCCCAGACCGACCTGAGGCTGCTGTAGTTGGTGTTACAGGCCAGGCAGAACCAGCATAAGGAATGAAATTCTTATGTCCAAACAATGTCTCACATTAGTAGAGCCAAGTAGGCAAACACTGTACATGGGATGTCTACACAAAAATGTTTTTTATTTTTATTTTTTTAAACCTTTGCACTTAAACTCCATGTAAGCCACGTGCAGCCTTTCAAATGCAGCCACATAAAGGACTCTGTTAATTCTGCCTTGGGAATTAGTATCTAATGTATCATTGATATGAAAAGGTGAACAGATTCATCAAAGTATCAATCTGGACATTGGACAAAGTATCATGGTGACATTTCCTTATGCTATAGACAATCTGCTACATATTTCACATCCTTTAAGTTCTGACACACCTGTCCTCTCATTCCTTTCTCTCATAAATAGTAGTGTTGCCATCTTGCAGTAATGAAGATGTTTTTGCATCTGCTTTTAAGCTCAATAACTTCAATAAATCATAGCTCTTATGGTTATGTAGACATTAATAGTATGCCCAATTCTGTAAACATTACCTTTTCAATTCTGTTTTCCTGAGATTTCTTAAAATAGATAGTTGGAATTCCAAGTTCGGAAGCAGCAATCCACTGCAGGGTGGCTCGCAGTTCCACATCAGGGCACTCTGGCTCCAGATCAAAGTTGATCACCAGGAGGTCCTTTTGACAGTTGGCTGTTCCCACTGAAAGCTCAGAAGTACTTTCTGGAAAAATAATCCCACTAGTTACTGTGCAATTGCTTGTGTTATCTTCAAACTGTATGTTTTAATTGATATAGTTCAACTTACCCTCAGTGTTTTCTGTCTGTTCTTTAAGGAAAACCTTTTCTTCTACTAATTCACTTAGAAACAAACAACAACAAAGCTTATTAGTCATACTTAGGAACAGTCTACAACATTGCTTCATGATGAATAAACTTCTCCCTCAATGCAAGACCTAGAAAACTGCAAGAAAAAGGTTACATAGGATGAAACAATAAAATGGTGAATATATTTAATTATTTAATCTGTGAATCAGGAAAAACTGAATTGCAGCATTTTTCTGTAGCAGGATGAAGTACTTGTATTAGTTATGTCATGTGTTACATTTCATCAGGATCTGTGCATCTTTACAGTTCACAAAATGACAAGCAAATGACATTATGGTAAGACACAGCAAGTCTCATAACCTGGGTGGAAATGCTGAATTTCCAATGTCTGTGTTTTACTGTGACAATTTTCTGATGTCACTGACTTCAGAAGTTCCCATGTTCAGTATGTGATGTCCAGTCTGTAGGTTTGTGCAGTGGGTGTGCCCTGGCTGCATAATGACATTCACCAGCTGGCAGGTTGTACCAGGATCTTTAGGCAGGATGTACTCACACATCTCTTGATAACTGAACTGCGTGTTCAGTAGAAACATTCCCAGAAACAATAGGTAAAATTACTGTGGGCCAAATTATTATTGTTATCATTATTGGAAAGAAGGCTATTGGGTTTTTTAAAGATTATTTTTAATTGACCCTTATTTGCTTGACTTTCCTTGGTATTACACTAGAGTTTTGATAATATCTGAAGTTATTCAGAGAAGAAGGTTTGATGACAGAAAAGTGATACCACAGAGAACTGTGTTTTAGACAGGGTGGTTGATGGATCTGTGTTCTCAAGAGATCCACCTGACTGGGTTTTCCTGTAATTTTTCACTGTCTGGTGCCCTCACTCTGCACAGACACCTGCATGTGCTTTTTTCTGAAACCATGGGCAGGCACAGCAGCAGGTGCAAAGCAGGGCTTGGCACGGTTTCGGCGGCGTAAATGATTTGCTGTTAAAATTGGACTAAACATCAAGTCTCACTTCAGTGACTACTTACTTAATCATAGGAGAAGATGGCACGTTCTCCTGATAAATTTCCAGGTCCATAATGCCAAGACTGCTAGTTGTACTGCTGTTGCCATTGCTGACAAAGCAAAAGTTTAAGTATTAGTGCCAAGCTGTGCTGAACATGTCTCCATACATCTTCTAAAAATTTATTTCTGTACAAAGCAAAGTGGGGAGGAGCTCTGTTCCATAAAATCAATTGTGCTCAGCAAGTGGTTCCCTGAATAAAGCACACTAGTCTGCTTAAAGTAATGAGGCTTTTATTAAAATAGTTCTAGATCAAGCATGTATCAGGTGCATCAAGTGATGCTGTAAATTGCAGGAAAAAAAGTGGACTGTCTTCTTATGAATGGCTTATGCAATGAACACTTGGCCTCAAAAAAAAACTGAGTCTGCCTGAATCCTTGAAAAGAAGGATTAGCAGGTACAGAGATGTCCTGAGAGAAACCTGCAAAGATTCAGCTCCCTCTGAACATGGGGAGTTCAGGAGCAAGGCACTGGCTGCCCATCACGTACTTACCTGTAGGGTGAGTCCACACTGGTAACCAGCAGCAGTTTCAGTGGATTACATCATACCCCAAATACTATTTGGGGTCTGATGGAACCCACAGGTACAGAGATGGCCCCTCATGTTTCTGACTACTCTGAAAGACTGAGATTTTAATCAAAGCCAATTGCTCATTGGGACCACAAATACACAGAAGTATTCTCTTTGGCTTCTTCACAAGGATGAAGTAGCACACTTGAGGATATTCGGAAAAAATATTACCAGTTCACTTTATAGCATCATTATAAATGTGACAGTGAATGTTTATGCAGATACTGTGATAGTCTCATGGACAGGTTGTGAATTTGCTGGCTGCAAGTCAATTACCATGAACAAATTCTGTGTGGCAAGTCATGGTGCACCACTTAATTTTTACTGAAAAAGCAACTAATAGTATTTTCCCCTACATTAGAGGGATTGATCAGACAGTCCCTTTCCCCATCAGTGTGTTGAGACAATCTGAGACATTGTCAGCATGCCATGCATTCAGACTTGCTGTAGCAATTTCTGTTCCAGTGCAGAGCTGAAAGGCACAATACTTCAGCTCTCTCAGACCAAGGACTTTGTTAAAGGTTGATACTGTAATAACAGGATGAATGTTCAGCTGCACTGACAGCCATGTTTTGTTCAGTAATTTCAGCCAGCCAACTGTGCTCTCTGACAGAGACTCTTTCTTTTCCCTGCTTCATTACCATAATGTCTTCCCTCCTTGTCATCTTAATACTCAAGAGAAAGATGTAATTACTTGATAATATTTTAAAGCATAGTCTAAGAGCATGTGAAGGAAAAACCTTACTCAATTTGATGCTATGAAAGGGCTGAAGTCAAACTACCACCACTCTATATAAACTCCAAGGGCTAAATAACATTTTCAAACATTTGTCCTGACTTGAACTGGAACAAAATTAGGTCATAGTAGTAGGAGGTCTTGAATTTACATCTACTCAGGGAAAAGTTGGTCATCCTCTATTAGTTGGCACCCCTGTGCCAGTCTAATCAGATCAGGGCTCAATCTTTGTTCTCAGTGCAGGGATTTCTGCTGGGAATGGCAGTCTTGTCAATCTTGGCTAAGGGGGTGCCAAAATCAACATTAAGAAAACAACAGCAAATAAATTAAAAGAAAAACTATAGCAATTAACTTGTCCAATGGCCTTTTTTGCTGTAGGACTGAGAGACTTTAGTGCTGCCAGGAGGTTTTTTCTTTGTCTGAATCGAGCTACTCACCAACAGCAAAAAGACCTGGCTGAGAATCAGAACATGGGTAATTTTTTCCCCTTATTAAAAAATAAAGAAATAAATTCAGCCATTAGACATTCTTTACAGTATTCTGAGTAAACCTCGAGCTGTTGCCTCTCACTGCTGATGCAGGGTAGGCCTGGTGGGCAGAGCACAGAGTGCAGTGGGAAGAGACAACGTGGGTACCTCAGGGAGCGCTCGCTGAGCTGCAGGTAGCTGCTGGTGTCATCAGGATTGTCCTCATCGTTGGCCAGCTGGGACCAGCTGCCAGTGCTCTCTTCACTGCTGCTGAGATGGGCTGGAAATTCTTCAGCTGTTTTGGTCTCTCCTATGATTTCAGCATCCGATCTGCTATGAGGGCTGCTGCTGGCAGGGTGATAGGGAAGGCACATTGATATTGTAATACAGGCAAACAAACTGGTGCCACCAATCTTCAGGCAATGCTGCTCATTAAAGTCAACCAAGCTGCAGAATTATAGACATGCAAAAGATTGGACAAGCTTATAATTTATACATAGAGTCCAGCAGAACACTTGGCCTGAGATGCTCCTAAAAAAGGACTTTCTTATGACTGCTATAAATAAACACAAACCCTAGATTTTAAATATGCATAGCTTGTAAAGAAAGATTTAGCATGTATAAAAAACCTGATCACTGTAAAGGTTTATTGCTCAATGCGCTTCAGTCAATCAGTGATTGAAATATGTGGTATATGTTACTGCAGAATGACAGAATTTCTTGGAAATATATATTGCTGCTAAATCCCTGTTGTGCAATGGGTGGATAAAGTTCTTGACAGGGTTTTCTACTTTATTAAAATTGTAGATCTGAAAGTGAAAGTAGGAAAGTATTGTGAGTTGTGAATCCGTAATGACTCTGAGTCTGCCGTGTCCTTAGGATCTTCACTGCTTAGGCTGGGGAAGGACAAAATATTGCAATAGTCAGAAACCTGACTGAAGATGGAGCCCAGACTGAGTTTAGAAAGTACAGGGTTAAGGGAAAAAGGCTTTAATTCTGCACACTTGACATATGTCACACATGTGTGTATGCAATATATATGTACACATGCTCCCAACAAACACAGAAACAAAAAAGAAACTATATTTTTGCTCAGTTTTTACAGCTAAGCTGGGCTTTTGATTAAAAGAAAAATAATCAATCCCTCCAATAATTATATCACTGTAGTGCCAGAATAACAAGTAAAGCAAAACTGTAGTTTTGTTATGGATAGTCTGCATTTGCAATTTAGGGATTAAAGCGATGTTATGTGATGTTCTGTACTGATAACCCTCTGCAGGATCCCTCTAGAGAAGTTCTTGCCTTCAGACCTTTATCTGTAGTTGTGGTTAAGGCATCTGCCTTCAGGTAAAGCAGAAGATCACACCAGAAATCTACTGCTCCTGAGTAATCACCTTGATTAGGCATATACTGAGACAGTAACATTGTGGATATCTCTTTCTGCCAGCCCTCACTCTCAGAGGTTGCTGCATTAACGCTGGATGACAGAGATGCAGCCTGAGCAGGACTTGCCTGCCTAGGGCTCTGCTCCCCCTGGCAGTCAGCTCTGCCAACCCCTGTGCCTGCCAAGCCTTGGGCCCAGGACTGTGCCCCTGCCCTCTCTGACACGCGGGCACTGAGCAGCCACAGGGCAGGGCTGTTACTCAGCTTCTTAGCACAGGACAGGCAGCTCCTGATACCTGGTCCAAAACACAAGAGATTTGTGTGGGTCATGTTTCTTGGCATTTTGGGTTTTGTTTGATTTGTTATGCAATTACATCTCACACCAGTGATGCTTTGAACTGACAGTTCCCCACTTGTGAACAGTCACTTGGAACAGTTTCTGTGCAACTGTGGCTCTATTGCACTGCCTACATACAAGAAACTGATTTTTTTCATTGCTGAAGGTCTTAAAGGCTTTTTTTCCCCCTAATTGACTCTATGTCTGCTTGATATTTTGCCTGGAGTCCTATGTGCCTGTATCTGAACTAGCAAGTAATTTCATGCAGTAGGAGTGGATCAGAGCAATTTCTACTGATGCTTTTATAGCTACATTTATATTTATTTTTAGGTTTTCACTTCAGCCTAGACTTAGTCCAGACAGCCATGCCAGAAATAGTTCAGATCTGTGTGAAGAACCACTGGAGGCTTTGCCTTCCCAGCAAGGATAGGAGCACATCTGGAGAGCACTTGGGCAGCTTCTATTTGAGATTGCTTTGGAAGAACTCTGCATTTCATGCTGCAAATGAGGCCAATGGACAGAAATGGAGGCAAGCTGAACCAGAACTGCACAGCATTGCTGAGCCAAGCTGCTCAGGCAGATGTAGCCTCTGCTTAGCAATTCTGCCCTACCAATCCTATTGCTTTAACCATGCCATAGCCATGTTGGGAACTCTGCTGCAAAGGCAGAGGAAAAGATGAAAGGGCTTGTAAACTGCAAAAATAACTTGATTTTCAAGCAGTCAAGGTTCCAAATAGGTGGATTTCTAAATTTATCTTACTAAAAGCAGGTTGCATTTTAAGGAGGAGGAAGGTTAGTGCAGGAGAGTCAGTAGGAAAGACTAGTGACACCATGGTAATTATCCACCCAATTGCTGCCATACACAGGCAAGTGCTTACAATCTATCTACTTTCTCACTTCAAGCAGAGCTTTGCCAAATGCTGCAACACAGCACTGCCTAGAATAAAATGAGCTACAAAATGGTTTCTAACACCAGGACCTGCACTTTTTCTGCCACTCTGAGATAATGAGGTGCTGTAGTGCTCCAAGACTGGCAGTTTAGAGACCGCTAAAGTAACAGATACAATGAAGTACTGTGATAAAGAGACAAGGCCCTGAGAGAGAGCATTCCCTTCACCTCAGAGCACCCACAGCAATACTCTGCATTTGCACTGCACTCTCATGATGGCTCACATTTTACCTTAACAAAAGGAAGCTGCAGACTTCCTTACAAAAGGAGTACAGCTGTAAGGAGAGGGTGGTAAGCTGTGATGTAAACTCCATGAAATGACATTAAAATAAAATGCTCTCTTCCCTATCTAAATTCTACCAGAGAAGTCTTGAACTAAGAGGTGAGAGCTACTTTTATTCTTAGTAAAAATTCTTTAGTGAAGGAAAACTTCTTGTAGCTCCAGGCTGTAAACACAAAGTTAAACCTCAAGCTCTCAGAAGTCAGGTCTTGTTTCCAGGTACACAAAACGTTACTTGCAGCAAGCATAGCAGAGAACTACAGGTCACATCCTGCTTTCTTCTATTATATACTAGCACTGTTTTTTATTTATCTATTTTTTAGTTCAGATATCAGCCTGTGCTAAATAAAGGTTTAAACTTGGTCCATCTTTCCTGCCTTATGGGAAACATAAATGTCTGTAGAGAGAGAACTTGTCTGTGCAGTATAAGATTTAAATTTTAATACCATAATGTCATAGTCAATATAAGTTTTCTCCAGAAAGTATCACTGTGACACAAGAATAGGTGATTTTATCCTAAAAGAAGCCTGTAGTCAAAACTTTTCCGCTTATTTCTTTAAAAGTACCACTCTTATCTTCTTCCTTTATCAAAATAACTTTTACTGGAAAAATAAACCAAAGACCAAAGCAATGTGCTGATTTGCTGTTTTGTCACTTACCTACTTACTGGGGAACTGGAAACCATGTGTTTCCCATCCAAAGCTTCTGGAGGCTTTTCTTTGCTTTGATGCCCCTTTCCAGATGGGCCACATGAAGTTAAGGACTCTGAGTCTTTATCTGGCTCATCTCGTTGATCAGTTTCTATCTGAATTAAAGGCACTTCCCTGAGCTGTCCTGCAGGGAGGCTTCCAGGGCTCTTCACGTGCTCTTTTTTCTCATCCAAATTTACTTCCTCCGTTTTGGGTTTGGGCTGTATCTGGGTTGTGCTCTGGGGATGTTTGCTTTCCAGCACGTCTTCTCGGCTTGTATAATCAAAGGAATCCTGCTGGATGACAATTAGACTTTTACCACTTTCAACAATATTTGCAGCCAGTCTTTTTGCATACTGTTCCACATGTGGAGGAGAATCACTGTAAAACTGGTCTGCCTCTGTAGCCTCTGCCTCATCTGCAATGATTTTGTTCTTGCGCATCAGGGACTCGATGGAGCTGGCCCAGGTCTCGTGGATCAGCATGTCTGTGATCTGGTCAGTCTTGCCTCTCTGGTACAGGCACGAGTCAGACTTGCAGAGCCCTGCAGAAGCCACGGTACTGACAGGCTGGACACTTAAGGAATCTTGGTGGTGGTGGGCAAACCCATCCAAGGAATTTGCTTTAATTGGGACGTTCACTGTCAGCCTGGAGCCTGAGGATCGACTGTCGGGCATTGACGACTGCCTGAAGCAGAAAGGTGACCGCAGAGAGGGTGCCAGCAAACTGCCACACCAGTCCTTTGAGTTCCGGGAGCATGATGCATTGTCTTTATTTTCCTTTTCGATTTCTCTTAGCATATACCTATAAAACTCTTCTGTTATACTTTCTGTGCTGGACTGTTTGGATGGGCAGCTTGGTCTTACATTAAGATGGCCATTTTTCTTGGCTACCTGTTGCAAGGCAGAAGTTAAGATATTGTTTGCATTTTTTCCTGCGTAATAATCCAGTAATAAGTCAAAACCTCTTCCTTCATTTTCCATCTGGTTCACCATAAATCTTGAAAATTCATCTGTAATGCTTTCACAACTAGACTGCTTTGAGACAGAACTTGTCTGGCTCAGAGAGTGACCAAAGCTGTTCATGAGGCCTAGGGTATTGAAAGAGGCTTTGGCATCTGAGTCCTCCTCTGGTATGCTCTCACAGCTTGAGGCCTTGGCTCGGCTCCACCTTTCACAGTGCAGTCTGTTCCTGGGGTGGTTTGGACCTTGCCAGATGCTATCAACCATGGAGAGTTCAGTGAGGTTCATGATCTTGGCAGCCACTTCATTCGCAAAGAGATTGACTGAATCTGGTGTGTCCTCAAGGTTTATAGATTCATCTACTACCCGATTCATCAATTTTTCCTTTAGCTCAGGATGCTCATCCGTTTTTCTTTTGATCTCACTAAGCCGAGGCGCCCTGTGCTTACGAACTACAGAACCATTGGTATGGGTTTCCTTCTTCCTTTTCATGGTTCTGCATGATAAACTCTGGGTCACCAGATATTCGTTGCCTCTCTTCCATGCACAGAACCAGGGTTGCTTGCCATTTGAATTTTCTAGACAAATGGCAGCTATTTCTGTTGCCATAGAGACAACTGTTTCTGCCAATTCTTCTGCAAAGTCTGTTATACAATATTTGTCCCTTGAATTTTTCACCTGTAGCACAGGCTGAGAAGGAAGCAACACATGGTTTCCTAACAAAGACAAGCTAAGTTGAACATCATTATTTAGCACAGAATCACACTTAATCTTGGCTTGGTTCTCTGTATTTATGGTGGCACTGGAAGACAGCTGTTCTTGAACACCGTGCCTGCATTCACTGTTTGCAAGGGTATTTTCTCTGTCTGAAAATGATCTGTAGTCTTTCTTCTGATGATGATTGTTACTCTGATTTGGGGATTTGTAACAGTCTCGCGTGGTTCTTTTCAGGTATCTCTTCTTGGGAGATGTTTTTGCACCAAGTATGTTATGCCCTGTATCTCCATTTGGTTCTGAATTCAGCGTGGAACCTTCATTGCTATTTACATCTTTGATATCACTCTCGCAAGTGCTTGTGACCTTTTCAAGATCTTTACTAGTACTGGTGCTGTAGGATGTACCAAATGGCTTAGCAGCAGAGTGATCAAGGGGGCTGCGTGAAGTTTCACATGCTGTTACCAGTGTTGGCCATCCTTCTGCTCTTGTTACTTTCTCTGCTTTTGTGCCTTCAGAAAAGAGAGGAGAACACTCTTCAAGTTGCCTTATGTCATTCATTTTCTTGCAAGTGAAATATATTATATTAAAAAGCAACTCGTTTGCAGTCTCTGTGAAAATGTCTTGTGTACTTGAGCCATCCTCTGAATGGACTTGTAGCTGTCTCTTCTTCCTAACCTCTTCCATAGAATGTCGCAGAATAATATTGGATAAGTTTTGTGCAAGTTCGTCCCTGATTACTCCATCAGCACGTGGAACACGTGGTCTTGCTGCTGTTTCAACAATTTTCCTGTTCATGGATTCCATAAAATGCCCTACATTTTTGTATGTGTTGGGTTTTGTCAGAATTACGGATGCCTCTTTGAGAAGAGCCTCTGCAATGCTCTCATTCAGCTTCTCCATGCTGCTTCCTACAGCTAAGCTGCAATGCAGAGTGATGGCTGCAGAGGCCTGAGCAGCGGACAGAAGTCCACTGGAAGTTGCAGGGTACTTGTCCTCCTTTGTTTCCCCCAGGCCACAGATGGCTACAGCACTTGCCACCTGAGTCATGCCACAGAGTGCAGATGGGAAGGAGTATTCCGTGCCAGCACAGTCAAGGAGCTGTGAGGGTGCTGCGTGCACCTCTTCATCAGCAGCCACTCCACTTCTCGCGTCTGTGGCTTCCTGCTCCCGGCGGAACTTTTCTGCAGCCTGGGGACTGGAAATGGTTCCAATGACAGTGGCTGCACAAGCCAGAGCCACTTCCAGTGCACTTTGGGCATGTCCATTTGAGTGCTCTTCCTCAAAGTAATCTGAAACTTCAGCAGAGCTTTCTGCCTCAGCCCAGTGGCTCAGGCTGGGGAAGGCAGACCCTGGCCAGTCAGGTACATTCTCAGAGCTGTCTGGGCTTTGCACTATGACAATCTTTGGGAGTTCATTCCATGATCGGGAAGCAGATGCATCTTCTGACTTACAGGAGCTTCCCACAGAGATGCTGACTGCAGCCTCCTCACTGAAACTGGGTCGAGACTGTGACAGTCTAATGAATGCATCCTGCAGAACAGATTCTGCTAAATTTGTGGCATACTGGCCTGTGGTCGCCTGCTTATTCTGGGAGGGAGGATCACTTTTCCTGATCCCTGCACGATCTTCCCCGTCTGCCTTGCTGCTGTGTTTCGCTGTGGGGTCACCCTGAGGCTCCAACTCCTCTTTTGCCATTTTGGTTACAGATACATCTTCTAACATAAGTGCTGAGTTTTCAACCCCACTAGTCAAATTAGTAGTACTAAATGATGAAGTACCTTTTTCAGCTAATTCCTTCTGCCACAGTATTTCCTGATCTGACTTATCTTCAGGTTGTGAGATGCCATCTTCAGCCACAACATTCACAGTTTCAGAGATCTGAGCAGCTGCATTATCTTTGTTAATGCAGTTCCCTTCAAGAATGAATGGCAGCCTGGCTTTTCTATAATGAATGTTTTCAAATCCCTTTCCTTTATTTTTTTTGACATCTGAAGATGCTTCTGAAACATTTAATTTTTCATGACCTGTTGAGAAAAATTAAAAATTAGTTTTTGGAGAGTAACTTGTGACTTCTAAGAGAAAAGAACTGTACAACTTTGTAGTCCATTACTGCTCTGTAAAAGTACTGCACAGCCATGAACCTTGTCTTTGAACAAAACTTAAAAAATATGAATGGCTGTCCATTTTCTAAATTACATATGCATGAATTAACATCAAGTGCAATTTCTGTGAGCACTGCTATAGCTGTTTTGCAGTATGAGCAACAGCATAATTATGCTCAGTCCCCCTGCTTTTACCAGCTTTATATTCATCAGCCTCGTTGTCATCCTCGAGGTGTTCGGAGGCCGTGAGGAAATCTTCTTCTATTGAGGACACAGAGCAGTTTGTGTCATCCTCAGGCTTTAGGACACGAGTTTCTGTCTGCAGCTGCCTCTCCTGAACGAGCTCAAGTCCAATCAGAAACTTGTTTATTTCAAAAATGATGCAGCTTGCGCTGTTCCTCCTGTCCCCCCTTGCACACTGAACCAAGCAGACATCTGCCAGCCAAGGACACTAGAGGGGAAAAGAATCTCAGTTATTCAATTAAAAAATAACACTTATTTTAAGCTTCCCTCTCTATAAATATCTCAGGAATGTTCTGTTGCAAGGATGCCATACGATTTGTCATTTCAATGTTAGTAACAGCGTGCAGTTACACGTATGCCAAAATAAGATTCCTTGGACTGACAGCTTTCACTATACAAGTGTTTTAGTAGAGAACCCAGCTGTATCACAGGGGATTGTTTGTTTTCAATCAACTTGTTGTTTTAATGACAGATAATTATTTGATGTTAGTCATCTGACATCCTGTTATTAATGGCCTCACACTACCTGTATTACCTCTCTGGAGGGAGAGGGAATTGTTTGTGGGCATGAATTCCTTTTCAGGGTCACTTCTGTTGCAATGCTTGTTTGAAGACAGCCCTGTAAATACTGGCTGATAAGACTGTGAAGAGCAGGTCACCTTTAGATGTTCCAACAGACCATTTTTAAAGAGTGTTTTATTTTGCTTCTTTGCTGCTCTCCCTCTTTATCCAAAGCCCCATTATTTCAGGCCAATACAACCTACTACTGGAAATGGGGATTCAGTGCACAATGTGCTCAGCCTTCATATAAAACTGCCTTCTCAAGAGAAGCTGTACAATTAAGTTGAATGCTGGACAGAAACTGAGAGGAAGGAACTCTTGTTATCCTCATTTTACTGATATGAAAACAGTTGGACATTTATACAACAGAGCTGAGTCAATGTCTCTGCATGGGACCATGCTTGTTGTATGGATGTATCCTGAACCAGAGCCAAGCTTTGCAGCTTGTGATGCTTTGAATTCAGGCTCCCAGGAAAGAGCCAGCTTGGGTGGCACCAAATTTGGACAGGATTGAGGCAGAAGTTTTAGGCTGTGCAATTATGCCCTGGACCCCCTGGGCATTTGCACAGTAGCTAACATAGGAAGGTGACCCCATCCTGGACCTTTTGTCTTTGACTGTGAATGCAAACCAATCATCTACTAATAAAGAGAGTGGGATGAGTGTTATGCTAAATTAACATGTTTATTAGCTTGCTCTTCCTTTCCACCTCAAAAACGTGTCTGAAAAGAAAACTAGATAACTTAGTGTGTTAAAACAGAAAAGATAAATTAGATAGCTGCTATGAAATTGAATCAGGCTTGAGCATGCACTGTATTGTGAAAAATGCTATGAAAAAGAGATGCAGCTTTAGATCAGACATTCCCCTGCTTTTTCCCCAGCCCAAATGTTGTGGGGTTGTACTTGTGAAAACGGCTTGAGGGGGAGTAGCATAAAAATCCTTTTAAAAAGCTCTGCCAGTCACCTTACAAATGAATTTCTCTGAAAGCCAAGCAATAGGATGACTGTGGCATATTTGGCCAATAAATCTCATCCAGTCTCAATGCAAAGCTTTATTTGACAGAAATTTATTTAGTTCCTGTTTGTCTCTTGACTCCGCTCTCTGTGAGAGGCCTACACTCAGTGTCTGTAGGCTTGTGGAGACGGGGTGACTTGGTATTTCAGTTACCTTGTTTGGGTCTCAGACCACCCCTGTGTGGATTGCAACATCTTGGGATGTGGGGCTCCATTGCTCCCACCAGAGCCTGTGCCTCTATTTGTTAAGCATTTCTAAACTCAGCCATTAGTCATGAGTGGCAAGAAAGCTCAATAACCAGGTAATTGCTCTCTTTAATGATCAGCTTATTGGTAAACTATAAAATTCAGTGATCTTTGCAATACAGCTGTCACAGGGTCTGCTTCAGGAAGGCTTTTGTACACAAGGTAATTTCGGTGAAAGAAAGTTCCCTTATTTTCTTATCTGCGGCAGACAAACCTGGCAATACCTGTTCACATTTTAAATTGGTGAGAGAGTTTCGTACTCCAGGGTAACACTGCAGTTATAATGAAGCTGAGAGGTGAAGATGGATTGGGAATGAAAGTGGTAAGTGGCAAGGCCACTGGAAAGGCAGTGCCCTGGCCCAGCTCTATGCACAGAAGTGTTACTTCTTTCCCTCTCTGCTGCCCTTCTGCTATTCTTGAAATCTGGCCTTATAAATCAGTCATCTCTGCCACCAGTTCCTGTCTCCCCTTGAAGGATCAAGTGCTAATGTGGCTTAAAGCATTAGCAGCTGCAACCCAGATCTGCAGGATCCAGGGGGAATAGCAGGATCTCTCAGCTCTCTTTGTGTACATGGTGTGTGTCCCCCTGCTGTGCACCACACTTAAATCTGTCTGACAGAGGCTGTTTGTTTGTTGTATGTTCGCAAACTTCCACTCATCTCAAACTGATCTCAGGTCTTTGCTTTCAGGTTTCTTTTTCCCATTTTCCAAATTCCACCCTTCACAGATGTGATGTGATCTTAAAGCTGAGTTTGGCTCCTACCTGGGGAACCTCATAATCGGCCTGGAGGTTTCCTGCTGTCAACCCACTGAGCAGGACAATTTCATTTTCCTTCGGTGGCTGTACGTTCATCGAACTGATCAGTTTGGGGAGACTGGGTGAGACACTGATCAGCTTCTGTAGAATGAAACAGAGAGCTTGCTTTCAGGTAATGAGGTCTGAGTTGCACAGTTATAAATATTAAAATGAAATATCACTTAGAGGAATCCTTTTAGAAAGCTCACTTGGAAGTATTGCTTCAAGTAGATGAAGAATAGAACTGGCAGCATTAAAATGCACATTCTTTCTTTTGAGACACCAGACAAGACAAGGATGATAGTATAAACTTTTGCTCAAGTGTCCAGCAGGACAATCTGCCATCCCTCACATTGTCACACGCTAAACAGCTTGATTGGATTGGTGCATCTAAATACTTCCTGTTCCATGTGAGTTCCTTAGACTGTGAAAGCAGAGTCTCTCTCATGGTCTGAAACACAAAAGCTTCAGTATGGTAACGAGGAGAGGGCAAATCTTCCTGTTTTCCTCCAGGCATATGACTAGCAAGAAACCAGAGGAAGTTACTTGGAAATTGCCAACCAAATTGATGCAATGCTAAATGTGGAACAGCAAAAATACTGGAGATACATGAAATGAGCCTTTCTTTGCTATTACACTGCATACCTTCATGTCCTTCCATTTGTAATGATACAGTCACTCCCTATGTGTTATGTATTAGAGGCAAAAGCAGGAACAGTCACAACATCAGTAATGCTATACAGGAGCTCTGTATTGCCCCCAGCACGAGCAGGAGACATTTGTGCTCCTTTGTGTACGAAGGGCAGGGTAAAAAGGCAATACCTGCTCTGAGGGTGCAGTTCTCTCTGCCAAGGACCTTGGTGTCCTTGTTCTGTGAGCAGAGAACCAAGGCTGACCCCTTAGAGCAGGAGCAGAGTAAACACCACCTCCATTTTCTGCACCACCATGGCCCATGTGTTAGTGCAGAATATGTGGCAAAGCCCTTCAGGGAGTGCAGATTTGGGCACCCAGCCATCTGCTTTAGTTACTAACCAAGGCAACAATACTTCATTTTTTTTTCCTTTTCATCCTCAAAATATTAAGCTTGCAGTACTGTTATTTCTCCTTGGATTGAATTAGATATAAGAAAACATTCTGGCTTAGAAAAGTGAAATCAATATTGGGAAACATTTCACTTTTCAGGGGAATGATCTTCCGATGAGACTAAGTATTTTTATGTGACATAACTGAATTCAGTGCTTCAATTCAGACTGATGTTTCACTGTAGCATAAAAAACTTCTCATTGTTTATTTTTTTCTTTAAAATTATAACCTTTCTGTTATCACAAACCCTTCCTGAAGTATCTCTGTTTTTCTGCCTAAATTGCCACATTTTATCAGATTTCTTAGGTAGGAAATTATCGCATTTTATATATCTTCACTTCTTTACCTTTTCTTCAGAAAAAAAAAGAAAGGAAGTCTGGAAGCATAATTATTTTACACAAAAACCCCCAATTTAACCCATTCCAAAGTTCCAGTGATACAAAATCCTAACAGTACCTATTAGTAAATCAAGTACCTGCTAGTAAATAGTTACTTATTTCATATGCACAACAGCTGTGCTAACATCTTCAGAAGTCTTCTCAGAAATGCTTTCACCACACCACTGTATTGCATAAAATTCCATGCCACTCAATGCTAATTTACAAAACCTGCTTGTTACACACAGAAATGGGGACGAGGGAGTTTCCTCTTGGAAAAGAATGCATAGTACCTGTGCTAGCAGGGGATTTTTATTAGCTACACTGAAAACTGAGAACAGATGTCTAATTCTAAGATTGAGGGAGAAACTTTTTTTATTTCCTCTCATAGCTTTTGTTCCTCAACAAACACTGTAAACAGCAATAAAACCACCACATTTTAGAAAACAATCAGTGCTTCTGTGGCTTCAGTAAAGTAAAACCTCTCAAGCTGTTCTGCACAGTTAACCTGCTGATTCAATAGAAAAATCATTCTGCTGCAAGATGCCATATTTATTTTTGACAATGAATTTTCACAGATCCAGGATGCAGAACACAGCATAGAAAAACTGTTCCTGCTAACAAAGGACTTGCAGGAGGCATCGAGGTGCCAGTACTGGTTGTTCTATGAGCTAGAAGTGTTTCCAGCAAATTAACTGTAAAGGTTTAACCAGGGAACTCCCTGGGTACTGTCAGGAGACCCTACCTGAGTTCACTCACTATTGATATTGCTTCTCTATTGGTGTGCCAAACATGGGCACCAAGCCAGGATGATAAAAGGAACTGATAAAGGAAGATGTAAGCACGAAAGTGACACCAAGTCCTTTCTTTAAAATGTGACTTCTGCAGATTTAATGCTTTTTTTTTTTCCTGGAATGGTAAGTTTTAAATATCATATCATGATGTAGTTTGCCTCAGTGCTTGTAAAAGAACCAGGGTTTTTTACTGCTTTTTAAAAATGTCTTTTTTCCTACCCTTGTAAATTTTAGTTAAACAGATCAAACACACCTTTAGTTCTGTTTTATCTAGACCCCCTCCTCAGGAGCACATAATCTTCCTATGTGGAGTTTGAGTAAGACAGCTCAGCTGAACAAGACCTAGATGAGTGGAAGATTTTCAGGGGCTTTTTGGCTGTAGGACAAAAGAGAAATCACAAACTTGTGCCAGAGCTGGACACCAGAAACTCTTTTCATGTAGTATTATGCCAAATTAAAAGAAAATGGATGCATGTGAACATGTCCATGTTCACTTCTCTCATAAAAGTAAGAAATCTACTCATATAACTGCTGTGAATTCAGACTGCAATGATTATGACAAACTTCTGGGATGGGAATAAGAAATACTATGTAGTATAGTCCAGTGTTGAGACAATTTCTGATTCCTTATGCATTGCTCTCTGTAGCACTTAAAAATCTCATAGAATTTTAATCTGTATTTTTACTGGAGAGTCCTGGTAGGTCTGCATAGATCCGTTGTGCATGTTTTTGAGACCTAAGTAGTTACCTGTTTCACTTGCTCATCACTGCAATCATCTCTGTTGGCATCTAAATTCACAAAACAAACCTGTAATGAGAGAGAAAGAAAAAGCACTTTATAAAGTTGTATCGGAGTGGCAGCAACCCTTTTAAAGTCACTGTATTTTCATTTTCTAGCCTTGTAGCTGAAGCCTTTCACTGTGAAGCCTTTTCCTGGAACAAAAAAGGTAGAAAGGTTAGAAAAGAGAACAGCAGAATAGATGTTAAGAAAAGAGGAACAAAAGGAGTAAGAGTCTATCTGTGACTTTGACATGACTTTATCTGTGCTGACAATTGGCTTGTCTGATGAATGAGCAAATGTTGCAAATAAACTGTAATACAGAGGATGTCAGTAAAGGTAGAGGAAATGTTAAAAATACATTTGATCATGTATCTGATAAATTCTTCATGTCTTGCTTTTCCAATGACTTCTTCTGTTCAGGCATTTCTTGCTAAATGTGTTGTAAGTAAGAGCAAATGTGAGTTGCTTTGAGGGTTTTCTGCACACCACATATCTATTGGAGTATTCTCCTAACCTTCCAGAATGTCTATGAGAAGTTTAACACTCTATGAAAGCAATTTTTTAAACTTGGTTCATGAGGCAATATTCCACAGGAAGTTTTCAGCACTGCTAACTGGGCACCACAGGTGCAGAAAAGCTGAACTGCCTGGGAGCACCTGCTTCACCTGAAAGTTCTACTTCTGATGACAGGGGCTTTTGCCACTTTGATTCTTATCAGTTTCAGTGACTATTTAATGGTAGTGAGATTGACTTAAACACAAACTTCAGGCCTAAAGACCATTTCATTTGTGAAGACTTCTATTTTATTATATGCTTACTGGAAGGCCATTTTCTAGTAAGAAAATCCCTCCTCCAGCTCTGAGTTAGAAGCAGGGACTCCAAAACCAGACTGGCTGTGAGGTTTATGAGAATTTGGTGTTGTCCTCATTTAACCCAAAACCTAACACAAATTCAAGTCACAGCTGAAGCCAACACCTGACTCCAAATAAATTGCAGGCCCAAAATTTAACATAAAAGAGCTGAGTGATTTTTTTTCATACTTCTTTTTCAGTGAAGAGGAAATACTTTCCCTAATTCCATGTAAAGATCCCATAGAAAATGAAATTGCTCTAAATTATCCCCTTCACCAACACTGTTGTGTTAGGCACCCAAGCTCCTGTTGTGTGCCTGCTTTTACACCAAGACAACCCTGATTTCAGTTTATATATGCACATGCCATATGTACAGATTATGACCATCTGCAGGAACAGCCAGCACAGCAGATGGAAAGATCCAGCCAGTGCTCCCACTATAAACCACAAAAAAAACCAGTGAAGAAGAAAGCTTTTTGCCCTTTTAATTAGTTTAATGTCATCTTTACATGAACTTTCAAACATATTTTCCAGCCCTTTTACAATTTTTAGCAAAAATATTTCTGTGTCTGATAATGACAACAATCAGGATCTGCCACTATCATCTGCTGAACTTTTAAGAAATAGTAATAAAAATGTCTAAGCTACAAAATAGTAAAAATATCCTCTAGCAACATAGTATGGTGGTTATGTAATGTCCTAAACATGCTGCAGTTAATTAGACAAACATTTCTCTTACTTTCTACTGAGTTTTCAAGGTAGGCATTGCACATACCAACAATAGGTAGTTACCAAAAAGCATTAGAAAATGACACTCTTGTTTTGCCCTGAACTTGCCCATGACAGTGTGAGATATGAATTTATCATGAGTGAGTCAGCAGGTGCATGGAGGTGTTTTTGCTTAGGGAACCACCAGTTTGGCCAGGGAAGGAGTGGGGGAAGGTGTGGGGCTGGTTCCAAGTCCTCCCCAGCAGGGTCAGCCCATGTTGAAGGTTGGGCTGTTACTGAGGAGAGCTGTGAAAAAGCTGCACAGGAGCAGTTGTGTCTTCAGCCAAACACCAGATTCTCTGATAAGCCTTGGTTTGCCCTTTGCTGCTCCATGGGATGATGGCTGTTGACTTTGCTGTGATGAACAGTGCACTGCCACCAGTGGCACTGACTGCCACCCCAAAGCCAGGCCCTCTCCAAGCAGCCAAAACAATCATCATCTCTGGTTCAGGTGTGCATGGCACATCACTCACTAATGCCTCAGCACAAGAAACCTCAGTACAAGCAGGAATATCTAGTGTTTTAGGTCACATTATCTTTCTTTCTTTTTTTATTTTTTAATTGATTTTCAGAACCTAATGAACTTGCACTATAAAACCTGTGGCAGAACTGAATCCAGTTTCCAGATACACCTGTCAAGTTCAATTGACATTGATTTGTTACACTGCCAAAGCAGTCTTTCAGCATTTCCTGTTCTGTGGATTTTGCAGTTTTAATTACAGGCAACTTTGAAAAAAAGCCAGTTTCACAGTGGTGAAAGACACTGATGAGCTCATTTACTTTTCCCATTTGCTGGGAGCAGGAGGCAGGACTAGATGGGGAGGTACTGTAACCATAAATCACCTCTAGAACCCCATCCTGGCCTGCTCTGCACTACTGCTTCCTTCTAAGAAGTTCACTGTGAGGATATTTTTGTTGGAGATATTTCACCAGTGGTGCTGAAAGAGAAAATTATCTATTATGAAAAATCTCTCCCTGTTTTCTGCTTACATAATACAAGTTTTAAGCTCTCATTAGCTTGCCTTGCTTGATTAACTTCTAGTAATTATCAGGGACACCTCCACTGAAACAAGGCAAAACAACACTACAGAACAATTAATAATCTTTAGAATGGAAACACTGCATAAATTATGAAGGAAGAGCCAAGGTCAGGTCAGGATTTGCTAACCTCAATTTAATTCTGATTTTTTTTCTTTGTATCAGATGCAGCTTAGTTTAGCTGCAACCCAACCTTCTCCTCATCATGGTATCTTTAAATGGTTGTCCTTTCCCAGCCACTCCTTCACTTCTTCGTGTCCTTGACTTCCCACAAACACCTTTTCAGTTCCAAAGTGTGTCTGCTTTCTACTAACACTGACTTTCTGTCTGGAAACCACACAGAAATGTCAAGATATTGCCTTTTTTTCTGTCTTAGGAAATACTTATTTTGGAGGGAGAAAACAACAAAATTTAAATTATGTTGCATAACACAAAAAGGAAATTCAGGCTTTACACAGTGAGAGAGTCACCCACAACTTCCCGGGCAGGTGCCAGTGTCTGCTTTTGGTTCAGCAGTTTTTCCAAGTGTAGAAATCCCATTTGCTCAAGAAAGAGCTGTTCTTTTGGTGAACATGTACCAGTGCACTGAAATGTAGCACAAAGCAGGATGCTACATGTCCCTAAACCATTTAATGCACTGGCACACTGTGAATAGCAGCTCTTGCACTATGCAGAGTTTTGTACAGCAATAGCACAGGTTTGGGTCTGAACCCCAGCCTTCCTCTCATCAAACATTTCTACTAGGATAGCTCCAGCCAGGTTATGATCACTAACTTGCTGAGCTCTTGAAGAAGTCTGTACTTTCCACAATCATATAAAGAGCAAATAGAGAAACTATTTTTTTTCTTCTGTATTTTGCATGTTAATTTCTATGACTGGTAAGAGATGCATAGGGTATCCTGAAATCTGCTCTTGAGTTGGTGCAGATATTATGTAGACACCTCACTTCTTAAAAGAACTATATATTAAGGAATTATTTTTATAAAGGTTTTAAGGATGTAATGTAAACACAGTGTATTTTCCTCACTGGCAAATGGCTTCAGGATATAGTTAGCCTGGTAAGCAAAGTGAGCCACAGTCCTGTGTTCTGTGCTGTGAAGGACTGTGGTCAACACTTGCTTGAAGGGCTGCAGGAGGTGGGCTTTTTCCCCCCCCCCATAAAATCAAATAAATCTGCATTATACCACCCTCCCAAAAATTTCAATATCTATTTTAAAAGAAAGGAAGAGACAAGACTTGAAAATGAGAACTCTATACAGATGGCTTGTGCAACCTGAATTTTACCTCATATGCCCACATTTATGCAATGCAGTATTGCTGCCTGACTCAGTGAACAAGAAGCCTGCAAAAAGGGGAAAATTATGTAGAATCAGAGCACTGTGTATCTGCCATTTTCTAACATTTGAGCCTAGGACTCTGTAACCTAAAGGACACCCCCAAGCAGAGTTTCTTAGTTTCTAATCCATCAGTAGCTGGACTAGGACAACACAGTTAAATAGACTATCAGAGTGGTAGCAGGAGTGTATGCAGGTGACACAAAGTGTTTCATCCCTGTCACTCCACCACTGCCCCATCCACCTGATCCCCAGCTTTGGCCTAGGTGTCCCCAGCAGGTTGGGTTTGGTGCCCCACACCTCAGCACAGGCTAAATGTCTGTGCAGATGTCTGGATTTGCACCAGAACTGTGTAGAACTCTCCATGTTCTGTGCTGTCCTGGTTGGTATTTCAGGGTGTAAATGCTGTCTTGAAAATGAGTTTATAGAGTTTTAATCTCCCAGGTCTGTGCTGTTCTGCCTTTCCCATCCTCTTCCTGACACATCACTGAGCCAACTCATGCCAGGTGCCAATTCAGACACCCCATGAGACACTCAGAGAGAACAACTGGTTTGGGACTGCTCTTTTATCTGCCCATAAAACTCATGTCTAATTTCCTACAAACAGAAGTGAAAAAGGTAATTAGCCCCAGGAGAGATCTCAAGAGAAAGTGGCTCTGAGCAGGCAGTTCCTGGGTGCCAAGTTAAAGCAGTATAAATGCCTAAATCTGAGGATGTGCAGGACACAACTGTGGGATATGAGAAGGTGAGCAACTGCTGAGGCCAGGACTGAAGGTAGTTTTCTGGAAAAAACCAGGTGAAGTGCTGGTGGAATGCAGTGCTCATGGCAGAGAGCTGCAGTGCAGCTCCAGAGCAGGGAAGGCAGGATCAGACTGTGCTGCCCCTCACAGTTAGAGCTTCCCCCATGACTTTGTTCCCTTTAAATGTCACCATCTGCTGAGCAGAGTGCAGTGGCAGGAGCAGAAGGCAGCTGTGTGTCAGGACAGCCAGCTGGGTTCTCTCTGTCCTGGTTTGGGTCACCAGATATGCAGCTCCCCAGTGTCACTTTTAAATTACCCTGCTGTGCTTCTTTGCATCTTGCCTGGCTGCTTGGGAGTGACCTGCACCCTACACCAGTGCAGTGATTTCTGATTATTATTTAGCATTACCCTTTGAAATACTAAAGGCTTGGCATTTTACTTCCATGTGGTTTCCCCTCCATATTTTGGGCAGGTATTGTTTATTCTCAGGGTGTGTGCTGTTCCTTATACACTATTATCCTAAACACTTTATCCCTTTTTAAATGTAGAACTGTGAAAGTGCAGTTTGTGAAGAGGGTGATTGAATTTTACATCAACTGTGATTGCTGTGACAGTTGTTTTAAGGATTTAATGGAATCTTTGACCACAATAATTTTTGCTCTTAGCAATAACTCTGTGATAGGATGGCAGATTTGAAATTCTGAACCTACTCTCATCCTAATTTCATCTCTGAAAAGTAGAAAAAAATACAGTTGCTCTAAACTTCTATTAGACTTAAGTCTGAGTCTCCTGGCTTTAGAAAGATTAAATCACTGTAATTTCCCCTCAGCACAATAAAGAATAGAGCTGCTCCAAGGCATTGCTCATTGGAGTGGTGACTATTTCTGAGGACCTACAGCTGCATGATGGGCTCCCTCAGGAGCTGAAGTCAGTGAAAGCCCCAGGAAAAAATATTGTTTTACTCTGTACTTGTGAGCCAAAGTAAACTGTAATCCACAGAAAGTATCAAAGGAGTGGCAACAGGCCAGATTTTGACCAGAAACTCGCTGTGAGCTTTGTCTCTTTGAAAATGACCAGAATCACTCATGTATTTCTGACTTATATTAGGAGGGCATAAAATGCCTTTTCCAGCAGATTGTATCCATACAGCCAGTTTGTGTGACAGGAGCATTTGTTTTGATGTTCATCTGCAAAGCTCCCAAATAGAACTTTGCATTTATTTTCACTTGTCTTATTTATGCTAATGTGATGGCTAAATAAAGCCTCCTGGACTTCTTGTGATCTATAGATAGAAATGTGTGTGTAGATATATATGTGTACTGTCTGGAAGGTCCCCTAATCACTGACCTCTCTGTTCTTTAAAATTGCAATTTCCTAAATCTTGTGATCCCAATAGAGTTTCAAGTACCGTTTTTTTAGAAAGATAAAAAAACCAAATAGCTGTGAAATGATGGTTTCTAAATAAATATTCTAAAATGTCACATAAGATCATCCATTAGCTATCAAGGAAACAGAAAAATAGTTTTGAAGACACTATTAATTTTTTAACCATCTAGGTGTGGTAGGACTTGTGTGAAAGGAGGCTGATTGCAAACTCTTTGGAAGCTTGTGGCTTTGGTCACTTCACCACAATTATTTACTAAAAGAAAACTTTCATAATTGATACTTGAGGTCTCTATGGCTCCAACTCTCAATATAAATGCTACAATATAGTTCTGATTCATGTGCTGAAAAGCTGCTGTCAGGTTCTCCCTGTGACTCGGGCTTTGGAGAGTAGAAGTCTCCCTGCATTGCATCTTCAGACATCCCAAATATCTGAAGATTCATTGCCCAAATGAATCTGGGCAAATTCACTGCATTTGATGGGAATCTTGTTATCAACCACTCTGTGACTGCTCAAATGAATATGCACATGTTGGGTGTAAAACTTCCTTCACAGAAATGACTTTGCACCCATCAAGGCCAGGAGCAATAGACAGCCTGAAATTTCTACCCTTTGCTTCTCTCTCATTACCTTTAAAAAGTTAATTTTTTTTTTTCTGTCACCACTTTTATTTATAGAGTGGCATCAAAAGGAGTTTTTACTGCAGAATGAATAGAAAGTATTACTGCTTGTGCAAGATTAAAGAGTCAATGCAGATTTCTGTAAAACCTTATATGCCTGCATTAATCTTCTTCATTTTTTTGATAGGTCTTATTATGCTTATTTCTTTTCTTTCTTTCTGTATCCATTTAAATGTTAAATAGAATCTCAGAGGACTAGATAGTATAACTGTGACAGTTAACAGATCTGATTTGAAGGCCAGTCCAAATAGAAAAATGATAAATATAAACCAATAAACCATAATTGATACCATCATTTAGCTTTGCTCACGTTATCTTGACTTTTTCCATTTCCTGTATTTGAAAATTGTTGGTATGGAAAAATTATGGTTCCATCAGACTGTTGCAGGAAGTGGTATTTTAAAGGAAAATTTGTTCATGAGCAGAATAATAACCTGAAATCAGTTTGGGGTTGCTCAGGAGCCAGTCCTGCACCTTTATTCTTTTCCTGCCTCCTCTGAGCTCCTGCTCAGCAGGGTGGGCCTGATACTGAAATACAGCAATGCATCAGTGACCAGGCTGCTCCAGAAAGAAAAAGACAAAAGCTCATAAACCAGTACTTTTGAATTTTAGACACTTCCAGGGAAAAGATTTCATAGAAACAGTTGAAACTTTAAATTGCCAAAATTCAAAGATGCAATAAAGTTTTAACTGTTGTGGTTAATTATAGGCCAGACTCTGCTAAATAACTCAGCAGAAACAGAGGTCAGTCCCAAAAGGTTTTGTGTAAAATTACTGAAACCATCACTGACTAAGAACACTGTCCCAAATGCACCGATGAATATAAAATATTTAATGGTTTCTAAAACCAAGCTATTTAACAATGAAACCAAGGTGAGGGACTGACTCCCTCTAGCCCCAAACTCTGATTGTCTTGGCAGTCTCTGCCCAGGCTGGTTTGGGTAAGCCAAGAAATACAACTGCCTGCAGTCTCCAAAGCCAAACAGTTGCTTAATCCTATAAGCAACTGACGTAAAGGAAATTATGATGATGTTTGATTTACAGAAAAGAGAACATTGATGGTACATTACTAAATGAATGCTCAGATTTCTGGGACAGTTGAGTATTGCTTAATGTTTTCTTTAACACACCTAGATACCTTTATTTGGTACAGCATTGCTCTAAACTACTATAAAAATCAATTATTTTTCTCAAAGACATTTGTATGACACATAGAAGCACAAAACGAGATTAAAGCATTATAAGTACTTAAATCCATTCTGCTTATCTGTGCACAGCAATCCATTCTGTGGTGCTCTACAGGATTTTTCAGTGCTTGAGAAAGATGAGGAAGTCAATGTGGCTAAGCCTAATTAAATAATGCAAATGGTTTTGCTAAACAAAGATGTCAAGTGAAAATACTCCAGAGCAGTGACTGTGATTGGACTCAAATTCCACTGCCCTGGGTCTCTGGGGTGTCAGGATGAGCAGGTATTATTACCAAGGTGTGAGTGGAGCTATCAGCAGACAGAAAGAGTCAATTGTGCATTACACTCCTAGACACAGGCTGTCAGATCAGCAGCTAAACCACCAGTGCCTGCAGCAGTCTATTTGGGTTTGAGTTTTTAAACTAAGCTAGTTCTTCCTTACTTGCCCCCACTACTCTAGTTATATTTATAATTAGAGTACATTATTAGAGTAACTTTATAATACATAATATGGTCCCTCCCATCTTTTAAAGTAAAATGTTAGCAGGCATCATAGTTCAGACCATGTGTGTCATTTTTGCTCTGTTTTTCACACAGTGGGGCAGGACTGCTGTATTTATTTTGCAGTCTCCCAGGCTTAGGTGCTTTTTGTTCTGGACTATGCTGGGGGAAGAAGGAATGGGGAGATGGCATTTTGCAGGGCAGCTGGGAAAACCAGCAGCTCCATAGTTCTCACACCTTATGAAACTCTTCCTGATAAATCTCCACTCAAAGCTTTCTGTGAAGGGATTTCAGGACTGTATCCAGTAGATGAGAAACTGTTGTCTCTAGATGAAAAACAGGCCCTGTGTCTTCTCTGATTAAAAAATTATTTACTAAAAGCAGATCATTCTGTAAGTTCTCAGCTTTTCAGAGGATGGGATGAGAAAGAAGGAAGCATACAGGTCTGATGACAGCTTTTGATTGAGCTCAGTTGTTTGATAAATATGCACCATAAGAAATTAGGACTGTAAAATCTAACTTCTCTGGATCATTTCCTCAGCTCTTCCTTTTCTTCACCAGGCCCATCCTGGCCCCAGTCCTTCTTCTTATTTCCTGCCTCATAAAATTACATTTTTAAACCAAGACCTCGTGTTCTCTCCCCTTAAAAAGGATTGTTTCACCCTTCCATTAAGAGAATTTACATTCAGCATACAAAATATCCAGCTACTGCTGACCACTGTTACAAGCAACAGAAATTACAGCTTTGTGATGGATCCAGTTTGGTGAGAGTGATGGTTTCTGTCATTTTATAACCCAACCTTTTGGGACTGACCCCAGTTTCTGCTGCAGTAGACGTGCACATCATCTGTCTGCTCGTGCATGCTCTACACACTGCAGGGCAGCTCTGCCCCAGCTCTTGGACAGGTTATAAATTGGTAGAGCTCTGAGGCAGCAAGATTACTTGAAAAAGAAGGAATAGCACAGGTTCCTGTGCTTATGAATCAGTCTGGAAAACAGCTGGCAGTCTGACTGCTGAGATTAGAAAAGTCTGCTTATCTCTGTATTAGCATCTTAAGGTTAACTTTTCAGCATGTTGACATGTAAGCTCTGCCACTTTCCTCTCAGTAGACTTTATTAAAGTGCAGCTCTGTCTGGCTTCTCTGTGGTAAAAGGAAGGTTTGAGTTCACACCCTTACAATTTCTCAGTTTCATCTGTATTCATGAAACCTGTAGGAACTCTGGCTCTGGAACCTCTGCCTATTGTCAAATTAGACAGATATCATCCAGTGAGCTCAAAAGTGACTATTTCACTTGAGCCTGAAATTATTTCTCTTGGTAAACAGGCAACCAGAAACTCTAATAATGCATTTTTACTGAGGCTGTAATCCTAGGTGTTCTCTTGATTCTTTAAAAGTATTTAATCAAACTAATTTAAATATAATTCAACTAGTTTGTCAAATTATTTTTATTTACACAACCCATAGCTGCTTTGGGAGAATGTTTTGCCTAAACACATGTATTTTTGGACAGATTTAGGTGATTCCCCAGTTGAGATCTGTTTTACTGAGTTCCCATATTCAGTATGAAATAGCAAAGCTAAATAATTTCCTCTCACAGAATTCTTCAAGCACTTTGAGGGAACTAAAAAACAAAAAGGGTGCAGGGTAGATGTGTAGCTTTGGAAGGACTTTGCTTACTCAAATACACTTTTCAAGAAGCAAATGGGGAAATTCTTTACACTCTCACAGTAAATAAAGTCATTTTAACTGGGAAAATTACTTTTGGTGGATTTGATACTAATTCTTCCCGTATACCTAGAAAAATTACTTTAAATATATGAGTACCCACATTTGCATAATATCAGTTAAAAAGAACATGGAATATCTCAAACATCTGCTGCAATCTGGAGGAGGTGGCCATAACATCAGATTTATTGAATCCATCCCCAATCCCTGTGTGTCAGACAGAAGTACCTGCACTTCTGCACACTCATCCATTCTCACAAGCTCTGTATTCCCAGAGCCAGACCATGGAGCTGCTGTAATCACAGATGTTTTTCTACTAAATTACATAGAGGCTGGCAGAAATAAAGATCTGTCCATGAGTCAGATTATTAACTTTATCTTTACCATTTTAAGCTCTGCAATTAAAAAAAAAAAGTTATTTGTTCTATATACTTAGTTGCATACACAGTTGGAGAAAAAAATATCTGAATAACACTTCTGAGGGGTTTAGAGCAAACTTCCAGCTTTTGATTTCTTGTATCTGAAATAGCAAAGCTGGGAATCAGAAAGGTGTTCTGGTCTAAACTTCTTTCCCTAAACAAGTTTCTACCAGGAAAACATCTGCCTTCTTCATGGTCACCTTAAATCTGCAGGTCTAGACTCATTCTGCAGAAAGGAAACTCCTACAGTGGTGATTAAAGGCTGGGCTTCTGTAGTTCCCAGTCTCTTTGCAGAAGACCAAAGAGATGAGAAGTCTGTGCATCTACTTGAGGATTGAATTGGATCTTTTTGGAAAAGGAGCTGGAAATCTCAGCCTGTGCTAGATTCCTGCAGTACTGTAAGGAGTGGTGTTTGTGGTCATTTCAGTGACACTGCAATGTGTGGTGATTTCTGTTTGTTCTTGAACTTAGAGCTGTTGTATGGACAGCTGCAGAGCATCTTTCAGGGCACATGGACACAGCCTTTGTCTATACAAGGTCCTGACAGAAGTTCTTTGGAGAACACCTTTGGCAAAACACTCAGCTGCAGTTAGGTGCAACCCACAGTGCAAGCTGAGGCTCATGCTAAGAGCACAAAGCTGTGCAGAAGAACATCCAGCCTGGTATGTTCTTCAAGTTCTCACACTGCCATGGGGCCTCCGTGTTTATCTGTGTGATAAACAAGTGTCCTTTCTTTCACTCAGGAGGAGCTCTGCTGCCACAGCCAGCACAGCTGCAGCAGAGCACCCAGACACCCTGCCTGGGGGCACACAGCTCCTGCACCCACTCAGCACACTCACAGATTCCTCAGCTATTTAAATACATAACTGTGCAGTCACACACAGACACTAATGAAGAGCCAATGAGGATTATCTGAAGCAGGAATGTGCACGTGACTTTCTTTTGCATATGGTTTCATAATGCCCAACTGTCATCTTCATTCATCTTCCTTCTGGTTTTATGGGAGGCTTTAAAATGCCTTCATGCAGAGCAGTGAGGCGTGTGACACTGCCATTATAAAGCATGTCATGGAAAAGACACTTTCCTATAATTTCTGGGAAAGAGAGATCTCAACCATTAACAAACTACTAGCTGAAATGTGTGGGTTTCAGGTAATATTCTTCAGAATGTTCCTTCAGAGTGTTCTCCCACTTTTTTAATCATTACTATTATTTTGCCTCCTATTACTCCACCTCAGAGCAGTTTTGGGAAGCAGGAAGGATTTTGTTTCATTTCCTGCTATTAAATTGGTGTGCTGTCCTGTGTGCTCTATTCACCTCTAAAAAGTGTCTCCTTCTCCTGAGCATACAGACAAGTATCTACTGAAGAAGTGTATATAAAATGTATATAGTATATAGTGCTTTAAGGACTTATATAATTTTGTGAAGATCTACGATATTGTAAGAAATAAGGAAACTAAAAATTACCACTTGTTGCTTTTCTGTTGTGGGTATTTGTTTTTAGATTACAATTTCCTTTCCTCCACTGAACAAATTCTGGTGACTTGTTTTCACTGCCATTGGCTCTCATCACTTCTTTTTGGGGTCATTAGCAGTTATCACTAATATGCAGAATGCACAGTTTTAGTAAATAGGAGACTGGGAATGGTATAAGAGATGTAGCTCTCTCCTCTGTGCACAGTAAAATTTGACCTTTTATATTTAAATGGTTAAAGAGGGTCTTGAGCTGGAATATGTCTTGTATGAGGTGTTTGAAATATCCTGATAGTGACTCAGAATTAAAAAAAAAAGTTTCTGGAAGACAGAGCTAATCATCCATTAGCATTTGGATGCAATGCTTGTCTCACATTAATTTCCATGCTTGCCAAAATGATTCTGGCAGAGGAACCAGCTGTGAAATGTAGAAATTAAAATATTAGTTTGGAAGTACTAGATATGCCCTGTAGCTACTTGCAAAAGGATTTGCATGAATGAAAATATGAGGTAGCAGTATTACACAGGTGTGAGAATTTCTGTCTCCCCTTTTCTCCTTGTGCCCCCTGCTTTCTGTGCTGAGCACGGTGTCACATCTATGGAACATCCCTTGGGCCAGCTGGGGTCTGCTGTCCCAGCCTGCTGTGCACCCCACTGAACTCACTGTGGGGACAGTACACAAGCCCTGCTCAGGAATAGCAAAAGCATTTCTGTATTCATTCCCTGTGTTCAGCAGAAATACAGAACATAGCCCCACACCAGCCACTGGGAAGGAAATTACCTCCAGCCCAGCACACAGCGGTAACCTCAGAGTATGAAGCAGCTCAGGCCCATCTTCTGTACTACAAATAACTCCAAAGGCTTCATGGCAGGTATCCCTCAGTGGGATACAGCAGTACCTTCCTTATCTCACCAAAGTCAGATCAGGCTACCATAAAAAAATCCATTTGTGTCAAAGTAGGACCATGGTGCTCTCCTGACAGTTTCTCTGCCCAAAATTACAACAGGCAGTTGGGAAAACATCAACTTGAAATGAGGTCTGAGCCTTCCTTCTCTTGTGTGGTCCTTTGCATGATTAGAGAGAGGCAATTTCTCTAGCTGTGAATGGAGGAAGTCTTTCTCCCATTGTTGCCCTATATTTTCATTGGGATGGTCACAAAAGCCACATTACTCCCTTCAGTTTCCATGTAAAAACCTCTCCTGTGAGCTGCACAACTGCTATCTAACATGACATGAGGTTTCCAACCACTCTCCTTGCAGGCCCTAATAGAATGTTTCCAAAAGCAGACAGCTCAGTGCATCTCCTGTGAGTCACTCAAATTCACCTAAATAAGGCCCTGACATGACTCTCCCTTGTCTCCCCAGCCCAGCCACAATTCTCTTTCTGGTACACCTTGTATGTTGTCAGAAGGATGTGTTATACTGCTCTCCTTCCAGCATTTTTAGCAGTAATGAATATGAAATTTAGTCCAAATTATTCTTCAGAAGGTGCTTATCTCAAATGACTTGGTGGATTTATGGTTCCTGATATTTTAGAGCCTATCCCTACTTTAATGGCTGGACTGCATTAATGAATCTTCCTGTGTTATCTCTTCATAAGCCACTGCTTCAAAAACAGCTGTGAATATTTTCTTCCCATTAAAGCTTATTCCTTTGGGTTTGATGTAATTAATTGCCACTTAAGACTTAGAGAAAATATTCCAATAAATATTTATGCCACATGCACCATCTCCTCTCTCCAGTGCTCTGTATACTTAATGTTTAACAAATTCCTGCAAACCTCAGCCTGCAATTCATGTTAGAGAGAGAGACTGTGGTTGTAACAGCAGCACAGTCACAGATGTCCACTCTGGAGGTAGCACAAGAATCTCATTTCTTGATAAAGCAGGTCGTGGAGGCACCGAGAATATGCCAGAGTGGAATGCTGGAGAGGATACAGCTGCAATACCATGCCTGATCCTCCCAGTGCCTATTTATAGCTTTGTCAGAGTAAGGTTAAGCATCTGCTTCTCTTAAGGACAGACAGAAAACCACTGCAGTGTGAGACTGTCACAGAGGGACAGGAAAGAAGATGGCAGATCTAGACAGATGATTAAAGAGTGTCCCAAGTCTGAAGTTACAGGAAAGAGAAGAAAATCTATTGTCAGTCTTTCACACTCTGAAATTCATGAGGCTGTGAATTTGACTGCTGTATGATACATGTGTGGTACTGCAAATGTGGAAATGCAACCCTTTAAGAGCATATTTGAATTCTGTCTTAACATTAGCTCATATGTGAAGATATATTTTTCAGAGCCAAGTATGTACAAGAGCAGAAAGTGAAGCATATTTTACAGATTATACAAGTAATCTTTTCAGTGGTCTTTGAAGCGAGTGCTCAGTCTGCCTGCACTGTGCTCCATAAGGCAGAGAGCAATTGGTGAAGAGGAGGGGTTTTGTTTCCCTGTGCAAGCCAGAGAGGGGCTCTCTGGAAGGTTCAGCTCCTTACCACAGCAGCATGAACACCCACACATGCCTGAGAAAGGACTCCAAGTCAATGCCAGAATTTAGCCTGCTCCTGTTGGTTCCTGCACCTTGTCAGGATGTAATTAAGGTATCGTCAAGCTGAATAGGAAGATGAGACTTAAACCTAAAAATATCTCCAGTAATTATGGTTTAGATCTGGAAAGCAATGGATGGATTTTGATTTCTGAAAGAGACAATGCTGTTCCTGAAGATGGTTGAGTAATCATGGAGTGAATGGTAAAATAAACAGCCTTGTAATTCCCTGTCTATGACATAGTGCTGAGGTGTGCAAGCAATCTCATGAGGGAGGAAAAAGGTCTCAGTACGTAGATCTGGTGGTTTTAGGCAGAAAAATAGGGCTTTGCTATGTTTGCTAGCAAGTGTAAAACTTCATTCAAACACAATAGAACAAAGCACCAGTTTCAGCTGTGCATGGTCACTATTCAGGAACACACATGGCTTTGTTTTAAAACAAGCCAACAAACAAAAATCTCCTTTGGGATTCAAGATTGTACTTCTGTATCTGCCTGTGTAAAAAGCCTTGCTGACTACTCCTAGCCTGGGGAATAATCCTTCTTTCTGAGCTCCTGTAGGGCTACACCATCACTCTTCAGTGAGGGCATGCTCTCATTCTCTGGACACTCTGAATAATGTATTGGATAAATGGGCCCTGACTAAGGGATAGAAAACGTCCCTGACACAGTGTCTCCAGTATTGTTAGCAAGTTACCTAGAAGTAATCTAGTATCAAAGACTGATGAAAAAAAAATCTTTGTATTTCTACCTAAACATGCAAAGATACGTAGTGCCATATCTTTAAAAAGACTTGGGTGAAGTAAAGAATGAAACCACTCATAATATACTTTATTTCAAGTGAAAACTGCTGTACTTTATTTAATCAAAATACACCTTGCCAAAGATTTTTCCTTCCTGCATATGTTATCATTCAGTTTGAATTAATTTGTGGTAGCTGTTTCCTGGATGTTTTTGTTCCATCCCTTGAGTGAGCAATGGCATTTATCTAACAATATGGTGAGATGATTCAAGGAAGACTTGGCTAGAAAAACTAATTTCTTAATTTCATAGTTACTTTTCTCTCTGAATTGATTTACTGCACATTTGTACAAATGCCAGGGCAGTAAATGAGATGAAGCAGGAGCTGGAGGAGGAGGTGAGACCTAAGAAGCCCTGATTTCACCAGCTCAAATTAGTGCATAAGGGCATCCTTAACCTCCTCCTGAAGTTATTTGAAAGCTTGATGGCTAAACTGCAATGGAAGTGAAAATGCTGAAATACCTGGTTAGGACAGCAAAGCCATGTGGTTGCAAGGCAAGCAGCCAGCTCTGAAAATCCAGCCATTGTGATAGTAAAAGGACATTCCTCACTATGTCAGATAACAGAGACACCACAGGCCATGTGCTCCATCATCACATCACCTGTTTGCTTTAGTAACAATCTGGTTTCTCTCTCACTTGTCACTCACTAAGGTAAGCGTTGCTTCCCCTCTTTGCAAAGCTCAAGTTTGTCTCCTAGGCTGGGTATGTTCTCCTGCACTAAACTAAGCATTTAACTAACCCTAAACTGGAATTCTTTCTCCTTCTGTGCTGCAGATGGATTAGGGTTTTTCCATGTGGCATTACCCCACTCAGTGGCTGCTGCTGCCTCCACTGTCCCACTCCCCCAGTCATGCTGTCCTCCACTTTGTGCTTCCACCATCATCATCAGACCACTCTGCAAAAAGTGCCAATGGCACAGGGGCACAGAAGAGCAGCCAACAATTAGACAAGAGGGTGTGTAACCATGGCTGAATTTGACTGAAGTTTGGGCTGCTGTCCTTGTCCTTTCCCTCTGCTCTGACCATGTGGGCTGGATCTAACCCACATCCAACTGCCTGTGTCTATGCAAACAGCCTGCTTTACTTACATCCCTGTGAGGAGCATTCTGGAGTGAGCATTTTTGTAGTTACAGAGTAGGAGCACTTGCAAATGGAAAAGCTGCTGGACTATTTCAAGAATGTTTCAAAACCTTTAACACCTTATTGAAACTGCTGTCTCATCCATCTGCCTGCAAATCCAGTTTTTTCCTGAGCTTTAAGGAGACATAAAACAATTTAAAATGAGCCCTTGTCACATCCTGACTCTTTAAAAAAATATTATCTAGCTAAAGTAAGAAATGAGCACTGCTTCTAGGTGATTTGTTTTAATTGAAAGGCAGGTATTTCCCACCTTCCATACTGCCATTTAGGGGTGTAGTTTCTGCTTTTCCAAGATATTTGCCAGGAAGTTTACAGGATTTCTGCCAGTCTGGAAATCCACTGCCCCTCTCACAAAGGCACACTGCTTGGGAAGGAGAGGTTCCTCCTGCCTGCACCAGTGCTTCTCAAGGACAGTTCTCTGCTAGGCTCTGTGGAGTGGGGGTGTCTTTGTCCCAGCCTGTCTGTGTTGGGACAGGATGGGCGTGCAAAGAGCAGTGGGGTGTGATGATTTTGTGGGGAGATCATTGCAGCCTGGCTTGTTTTGAGAGAATTTTTTTTTTTCAGTGTAAATATATTTTCTAATGGCTTTTTGCTGGCCTGGAGCATGAAAGGTCAGAGAATACCTTGAAAATTCACTTATAAGCATCTTGAACCAAATGAATGCCAAATATCTTGTAGGACTATACCACCATTTTTTTTCTTCATTTAGTTTTGTTTCCTGCTCTTTTCCTAAATAATAGTTTAATGACTATGTTCATGAAGAATTCCTAAAAGAAAATTAAGATACATCTTTAGCAGGGTGGCAATACCCCCTTAAACATGGAGACACTGTAGAAGCATTGCAAAGAAAAGTGTTAAATCTTAGCAACTGCTAAGATAAAGTCATCATTGACATTTCTGTGTGCAAGATAAAGAGACTGTACTTTAGGAAAGTCCAATGCTAGAAGAGAACTATAAGTCATCTAATTAAGCAAGAATTTAGATTTCTTAACTTGTACTAACATAAGCCAACCACAAATATTCAGCACTGGTAATTAATCTAGTTCTAGATATTTGGAGAGAAATCAAGGACAAAGTATCTATTAGTTTTCTCTTTTCCAATAAGGTCTTCATCAAAGCATGTCAAAAGCAGGAAACATTTGTTATAGGTCCAGAGAAAGAAAGCTGGCAATACTGGAGTAAGAAAAAGTATCCATTTTTATGTGAAACTACTTTTATGAGGTCACTCCACAGGGTAAGAAGAATGTCACATTACAGAAATTTTAATTGCATTTATACATCACTATGTGGATCTTATGCCTTTTATGTCTCACAAATTCATGTATTTTATCCTATTAGGTGGATTTTGATTATGTTCTCATTCAGTAGAAACAAACAAAACAAGACATCCACAATTAAACTACTTGCAAAATACTACCTGATTATATTAACAGGAAGCTATGCATCCTAATCTCAGTGGTAAACTGCTGCTAAAAAGTACCACTGTTAACTGAAGTAAGTTTAATGAAATGTTAACCAATTAGACAAATATCCTCCAAAGAGAAAAAAAACCACTTATAATATTAGTGTAGAGGAAAAAGCTCTTTAAGGTACTTTAACCTTTTAAAGCAGACAGCATGGCAAAATCAGAAAATGCTGCCTGAAATAAGGAGGGTAGCATGGCATAATCTTTCTACAACAACTTATCTTTGCTTGGTATGCCCAGCCTATCAGAGATAAATATAAGATTCTATTAAAAATTAAGCAAAAAGTCAAAGCTCAACAGGTAAAAAAGCAAGCCAGAATTAATTCTTATATTATTATTTGAGGTAGTAATTTCCTCTGAGAAAATAAGCCTAATTTTTAGGATATTAAATACTAAATAGTAAAATTAAGTGCCTGTAGTCAATATGTTTTACATTAAAAGTAATCCCTTCCTATATGAAAAAACGAGGATACCACTGGTTATCTGCCTGAGGAGCCTGCTCTGGTTAAGGATGTGTTCAGGTTCTCACCTTGTAGGGTTGCTCACTTGGGACTAGGTGCTGTATTTTGCTCACTTTGTCTTGTGGAAACTGATAGAGCAGTGCTGGGTGTGACTGAATTAAGCCCAATAACCTCTGGCCATATTCCTAAATCTCAGGGCTGCAGTGACACTGCTGTGTCCCTCCTGTGGCTCTCAGGCACTCTGTGTCACCCCGGGCAGGACATGAAGGCTCCATGGATGGAGATTGAATTTCCTGGCAGCTCCAGCCTGGGCTCATCAGCTGGAGCTGAATTCCCTGTCCCTGAGGGAATCCCAGCAGGCTCCATGAGAGCCCTCAGCTGGTCTTTAGGCTGTGTGCAGCACAAGCAGTGCTGGAAACCTTCTACCTGAGATAAAGCTGATCTTTCCTAAAGCCCTTCTTTGCTCACTGAGACCAGGGAATAGCATTCCAATAGGATTCTGGGGAAAGATCTGCTCTTCTCAGTCCTCCACCAAGTAAAAAACTATTAAAAACATAGCCATGTATTTCCATCTAGTTTCATGTAGATAGTTTATAAAGCAACATAACTCGTATTTCTTCATGCACATTGTTAAACAAAAGCTGATCTTAATCGCATTATAACCCACAATAATGAGATTGAAATTTAATTTCAAGTGCAAAATAATTCTGTATGAGCTCTTCAGCAGCTTCCTTTCATCTAACATGGAAAGAGCTTTTTCTCTTTAATTGTGTCTCTCTGCCTTCAGGAACATTGAGCAGCCTTTTAAACATCTGCTCTTTCCAACCTGCCACTTAACAAGTTATGGTTCAGAATAATTTTCTCTTTGGCTTATTTTTCTCTCTTGTGAGTTGCAGATTATGAACATAAAAAAATACAGAGAGCCACCAAAGTCTGAAAGCCAAATATGGGGAAACCTCTGCAGCAGTCCTTATTAATGTGCTCTGCATAGAAATCTGTATTTTTAGTTTGTAAGTTTGCTTTTAAAAGAAAGCCGGAAATTACAGACTATTTTTGGTTTCACATGCACTGTTGTCAGCTCCACAGCCTATCCAAATAACTCCCAAGGAGGAGATGGCAGTGAGTACTTACTGAGGCACAGTTGCTTTCCGACTTGTCTTCTAGAAAGCCAATTTGGCATGGTGTCCTCTGATTCTGCAGCCAGTAGTCTGTTGATTCGAGCAAACTGTTACTGCAGAGAATCTGTTAAAACAGTTAAAAACAGTTAAAATAATTACAAATTTTTCTGAACCCTATTGTACTTTGGGAGCTGGAACCCTATTGTTGTAACTCAATGGAAATTTTGTTGACAAATTTGGGGGAAGTAGGTTGGGTGGGAAAGATGGACAAGACAGACCTATTTGGTTTGGACCTGTC
This sequence comes from Agelaius tricolor, assembly GCF_023055355.1. NCBI lineage: Eukaryota > Metazoa > Chordata > Aves > Passeriformes > Icteridae > Agelaius > Agelaius tricolor. Next base: position 11,021,048 of record NW_027269272.1, read on the forward strand.
CAGTTACTGCACCTTTAGTCAAATCACTTATATATCCCCTGAAGTGTGAACCTATTTTCTTCCAGAACTGAGAGTCCTTGGGGGCAGACACTTGAAGGAAATGCCCAAACCCAGTATTTTTATTGAAAAATATTGCTATTAGTTTTGTTCTGCATTAAAGTGATAAACAGACATACTAGGAAAACGAATTATTCGATTACACCAGAGTACACCAACTTGCAGCCTTTATGACTGACTGTATCTCTCCCCACAGTAGATCAGTACTACTCATTCTGCCAGCAGCCTCATTTCTGGGACTTCCAAGGCTCCAAACTCCTTCTTCTTAAACAAGTTTTTCTGTTTTCTGAGAAGCTGAATATTTTGCACCTTCTGTAATGAGTCCTGAGGTCAGTCAGCACCCTGAGACCAAAACCTTGTGTTTAATTTCTGCGTTGACTCAGCCCTACAGCTTAGATTAAACGGAATTCTTTACTTTCTGCCTCTCTACTAATATTCTACCATGAAAAAGAGGGACCATAAGTATCTTTAAAACAGCTAGGGAACAGCAGGAAGAATATTGCTGCACTATTGGTGCTACTTACAGAACATTTCCTATGGCTTATCATCTTCACTAGGCAGCAATGTTAAGAGGTGTGTTTGTGAAATAGATGTATATTTTATTTGTAATTCTTGCAATTCTTGACTACCTGGAAATAGCCTCTACGCTAATTTTTGGACTTTAAGTAATTATATTTAAAAATAGAAATTTGTTGCTATACCTAGGGAAAGAAAATCTATCTACAGTACTTTCCTTTACCTGACTGCATGTTTTGTATTGACACACATTTGTCCTACTTCAAGAACACTTGATCTCTAAGCCTAGATACCTTCTTTAGGAAGGGAAATGGGAATAACTTGTGAGTCCTTCTCATTTCTCAGGGAAGATGAATGACTGTGGAAAGCTCATCTGGCCAGTTGACACAGTTTTCTAATCCTTGGGGGCATCCACAAGTAAGCTTATTACCACCCACAGAATAACTCCCACTCTAATTTTTATCTTTCTGGTAGAAAGTGAGTTGCACAGTTAATATTTCACTCCCTGTATTATACTTTTATTGATTTCTGAATAAAAGTCAGCAGGAGAGCGATGAGGAGGTAATGGGGAACACCACAGGCCTGAGCTTGGCCTGCTTCATTCCCCTTTTTTGGTGCCCTCCATGGAGACTTCCCACCTTTGTGGTTGTTTCTCAGTACACCAGCCCTGCTATGCGTTTTCTTCCAATGAGCTTTAAAATAAAAATTCAAGGTTCACTAAATACTCATGGGAAGTGACTTTCTTCTGAGAATGCCAAAGGCTCATGAATACTTCACAAGCTTCTTCTTGGGGGCTGCTAGCTAATCTTGTTTACCAGTGCAACCACTCTGCACTCAATAAATTTTATAACCTCCCATCTCAGTGCAAAAAGATTCCTGCCATCATAACTAACTCCAAGACTAGACAGGGAAAATAATACTCTCCATATCCCACAGAAACAATTTCCTGTTAGTGTAATCAACTGTTGTGTGGGTTTGGGTTTTTGGTTGGTTTTTTTTTTTTTTTTTTTGAGGAAATCTTGAAGCATTATGAACTGGTTGGTAAAATGTAGAATTAAGCATTGTTTTCCTCTTTCTGAAAAATTACCATTCTCTGAGGCTTTGTGAAGACAACATAGAATAGAACATACAAAACCACACATAAACATATATATATATATATATATATATATATATATATATATATATATATGATTTCAGATTTAATTAGTCTCTAGACATTCTCATCCTCAAGGGCTGAAGTTCTAATAACCTGTTAAAACATTATTTTGCATACATAGGAAACTTAAAGCTCAAACAGCTTTTGCTGCAACAAGCAATCTTGTTTAATTCCCTTAAAGGTCACAGTGAATTTTTCTTCAACCTTAATCACTTTAGATCTTTCTTTCCCAAAACTCAGTTTCTGAGAAACTGTGATAGGCAGAAATTTATCATGCCAAAACAAGCTGCAGATATCTTTGGTGCTGCTCATCTTTGTCTCAGAAGGACTTTGTCTCATTTCAGACCAGCTCAATCATAGCAGATGTATATTGTACATGACAAACCCATGAAATGAGCTGGGCAGTCCACACTTCACCTACTTTGTCTCCTGTGGGATGTTAAATGACCCTTGGTACCTTTAATTTTCTTTCAGAGACTTTTTATCAGGAAGCAAATACTGGTAAAGACAAATGTTTTGGTCTGGTCAGGTCATGGTTGCCAAGCTTGAGTCAGTCCAGGGTGGTTTATGAGTTCCAAGGCTTTATATTGCATTTAATTTTTTGTATGCAGCTTTTCATAACAGACTGCAAAGTCAAGGGTACAAATTCCTACATGGAAGTTTTGGACAGCACGTGATTTCTAAGTAACCTCAAGTAGAGAAGTTGGCAGAGGTCAGCTGGTCAGATCTAAGGAACAGAGGTTGGCTCAAAGTAATTTGGAAAGGCTCCAGAAACACTCCAAAAAGACAGTGCTGTGTGGATGGGGGAATGCAGGAACGTGTGCCAGAGGTGTCCTTGCCCATGGTCTGGTTTTACACAGGTCTGAGTGGTGTCAGGAGAGGGAGATGACATTTGAGCCATGGTGGCTGGAGTGAAGGGTAAACCTTGGATCAGTTTAAACTCCATCTTATGAAACAAATTCTTGCATTAGGACCAGATAGACATGATATGGCTCAGAGCTTTCCCCTTGGTACTTCTGTGGAGGAAGGATAATTTGGGCTACCCTGCAATGCTGAAAACAGGTAGGGTTACACACATCTGCTGTGCAAAAATGTATCTCTAGAAGTCATGTGAACTTTTGGGCATATTTCTTTGGTAACAGACAGTAGTGTTGTCATCAAAGGCACACATATGGTAAGAATAAATGAAATATATCCTACAGCCTCTTGCTATTGTAAGGCACTTCTCCCTGTGAAATAGGTTCATGTGTTTAGACAAAGTGGGAGTTTGCACATGCATGAAAACTTGATTGGATATTCATGCTTTTAAAAGAACATACGAAATCCTTATAGTAAAATAATATATGACTGCAATGATCAAAAGTGTATAAGCTTGAAGGAGTTGATCTAAATTAACAGAGCTAGTTAATTAATCAAAAGCAATGTGAGAATGGGTACTCTTTGTATCTCTACCAGCATATTACCACTGCCATTCTTGCATTTAAGCATTTTTTTTCAAAATATACTGAGGTGACCTGTACCAAAGGACAAGAAAATGAACCCTCTTGTCCTTCAGCTGGCAGTCTGCAGTCGTGCTCTTTAAGGCAAACAGTATCAAAATTTCATCCTCCTGTCTTGTACTTATCTTCATTCTTATCTAATTAAGACAAGTGCAGGGCCAATCCCACTGACACATTGTTAGAATTTTTCCTATCAGCTGAAAACTGAAAGCAGAATTTGATTCATTGACCACACTCATGTGACAGCTGCACACACTATACTGCTGTATATCTGGTTTGGAGCAGGATCATCACACTCAGAAAATAATTCAGGATGAATCTGCATCATGCACTAAATGTGAAATCAGCAGTAATTCATGGTTCTAAAAAAAAGTTTTCCACTCTCATCTAGAGACTCAGCCGTCAGCATTACTCAGTGTGTTGTGAATCAATGAACTAAATCAGCCTCTAGCAGAGTGTGGATTAGAAAAGTCACTCTTTCCCAGAGGAAAATATGAGTTTAGTGTAACAGCTTCCTGCTCCCTGATTTAGATCAGAAGACATTAAAATACAGTAAATATCTAAAACCGAGACAGCATTAAAAAGGCTCTGCTCCACAAATGAAACATCTGCGTCTTCGTGACTGAACATCTTAATTGCTTTGCTTAATTACTACTCATCAAAAAAGATAGGAAAGTGGGATATACAGAATAAAATGAGATATCAAGGGGCACATCTCCTGCATTCATTTAGGTTGGTCTGTGTAGTAACAGGCTACATCTCATATGGTTCCTGACAGGAGCCATTCATGCCAAATATAACTACTCAAACCTGCAGGTCAACTGTTTAAACTGTTCCCTTGCAGCAGGAGCCCACAGTGTTTCACTCCACCACCAATTACTGCAAAATCACTTCACACAGGCTGAAAGAGAACTCTTCATCCTTTTCCACACACACACACAAAAGGTAAACTTTCTGTGACAATAGTGTAAAGAAGCCAAAAACATCCTGCTGTTTGTCAGAACCGTTGTCAGAAGTTAATAACTTTTCTTTTAGTGTGCTGACAGTCATAAAATTGACTTGTTTTACAATGAACAACTCATGTGATACAGGCTACCCTTTATAAGAGACTGATATTTGTGAAAGTGACCAAGCAGGAACCCTTTTTGTAAAGGTAGTGGTGGCACTTAGTGTTGTGCCACTCTCCTTCACTCTTATATAAAGTAAACAACTCTGAGATTAAATGAAAATTTAAAATGTTTTCCCACACTGTAGATTTTCTGTCTATATGAGGATTCCAATTACAGTCAGCAGTATTTTTAAAAACTAAGTGTTATTTTGCAAATGAACCCTTTTATCAAATGAAATATTGACATTTTATCTTTTAGCCATGTTGGGGTGAGGAAGAAAAGCCTAGTCCCAGCATACACATCTGTCTTATCAAGTTCTCTTTTTATATCAATGATATTATATCTAACAAATTTTCTGTGCAAGGTTTTCAGTATAAGGAAAAATCTTTAGCATCTACATGTTTTATCCTTCACTCTTCTTACAGAAAACAAACAAAAAACTCCAAGCCCAAAATGAAAGCATTATTAAAAGACAGAATTATGAGAAGCCTGAATGAACTGTGAAAGTTTAAAATGAATGCTATCTTTTCAGCTCTTGAATTATGCCTGTGGGAGACAGTAGAGCTCTGAGGTTTATTGCAGAGTGAGAGGTGAAAGGAAGCCTGTCCTCAATAGTCTCTGGTAGTGCCCCCTTCCCTCAGACTGTGCTGCCAAAACAAGCTCCTAGGAAGGAGGAATAAAAGGTCTTCACCTTTTATTAACAGTTGTTCTGAAATTAGCTACATGCATAAAATGACATTCAACCCCTCCTAATGACATACATGTGCACTTCCCCCCCCCCCCCCCCACATGCTCTAACTTAAATTAATAATAGCATATAAATCTGGTTTTAGGAAACAATAATAGCAGCCTATACCACCTCTTGTTGTAAAACCATTCCAATCAAAGTTTTTTCATGAAGGACCCTCTATTGCATTGATCTGAAGAAGCAAAGCTCTATCTGGGTCCCAGAAACTTGTCATTTATTGAAGAGCAGTCCTGAAGGTATTCATGCTATGCATGGCTTTTATTTCATATCATGAAATGTCAGATAATGAGGTAAATTAGAAATTTTCAATGGGAGTTTACCTCCCATATATGTATAAGGTATTTTGGGACCAGACAAGTATAGACCAGGCAGACAAAACTTGCAGGATACCATAAGAGAACCACTAAGTTACTTCTCTGTATCAAACCTTTTCTCAGTATCACTTAAATTTTGTATTCCTCACTAAAGCTGAAAGCTAAAAAGCAAAGCTATATATATACTGGACTTTGAATACAGCATAAACTTAAAAGTTACCTTCTTACATGCTGTGACAGAGCTTCCCAAACTGCTTGCAGAACTGTCTGTGCTGCTGCCTTGGCGCTCTGGGACTTCATGCATCAGTGGAGATTCAAAGTTGCTGAAGAACAAAAAAGAAACAAGCCCCCAAAAACCTTTCCAGTGACTCAGCCACATAAATAACTCAAGTAATACCAAGACACAGGTCAGTAAAGAGATGTAACTTAGAATACTAGATGCTGTCTGTACTGATGTTACTTACTAGTCTGTTTATTGCTAATTTTCCCTTTTTGGAAGACTATCCTGAGCTACACACTTTGGATACAAAATAGCAGAGTGATGTCTCTTGAAGACTAGAGGAAAGCATAAACTGCCTACAACCAGACCTGTCTGTCTTGAATGCCACTGTAAAGAGTGGTACTAGCTTGTTTTCAGAAGCAGGCAGCTTGGAGCAGCAAATGAAATACTTGCTGCAATAATTCCGCTTGGTAAACAACAGAAATATTTGCTGCATTTTTACCTGCCAGGATGGAAGAAAAGGGATAGTGATTACAAAGTAAAAAACACAACAGGAGAGGCAGAATTCTGTAATCCAGAGAGGACTGCTCAGTACACTGTAGGTTTGGGGCTAAGCTAAGTCATGCACATATTCTGTTTTGTGATTCAGTGGTACACAATAAACATGTTTACTTTGGAACTGTGCAGATGTGAAGTACAAAACCATAAAACCAAGTTCCCCCAGCCAAATTATTTGCATACACAGCAAGCATCAATCCTCATACTTTTCTTTTGGAATAGTTTAGGCCAGGCTTCAAATATTTTCCATTGTTTAATAATCACATTGGTCCAAGATTAATGAAGCTTCTCCTTCTGGTCATGACACGATCACAGTTAAAGGCCACATGTGCTACAGGACTATTTATACAGGAACATACTAGGGCAAAAGTATCCTACATGATCATGTTCTGCTTCCCAGACTGGCTCTTTGGAGTGCTTTTAATCATTGCAAGTCACCTGTGAGAATATGTGGAACATGTTGTGATGGACCATGAAGAGTGACCAGGTTGCCATGGCTTGAGTGATAATCCCTCATTGGTTCCCATGGGATAACAGACTGTCCTGCAATGCTCAAACCTAAAGTGCATTTTCCCCAGTCACCTTTACTGGAGTGTAAACCAGTAGGTTAAGAGGAGGCCACTCACTTTTCCTGAAATCCAGAGCCAAGCATGACTAAAGCTACCTTTCCCTCAGATTCATGTACCTTTCACCTGATACTGCTTAGGACTAGCCATGAATATATGCATTCCCACTGGTAAGAAACTTTGTCAATGAGAATTCTGCTGACGTGTGTGGTGCTATTCCATAATAATTTTAAAAAGTATCTAGATGTGCTGGAATTAGAAGAGTGAATAAAAAAATATAATACTAATTTAGGACTTGTTAATTGCTAGCTGGGGGGAAGTTTCATGAATCACATGGGAGGACTGAATATAGATGCACAAGAGAGACCAGAGGGTTAATTGACTTCACTTGGAAAGTGTGTTACCACTTAATAATCTGGAAGCATCATTTGTATTTAGAAAGAAGACTTTTGCCTGTTTACAAAACGCTGCTTCATTGTTCAGATGATACAGATACACAGTAATATTTCTGAGCAGTAATTTCTCTGGCATTTGACACAGCAAAATAGCATTTTATAGTTCTTATACTGAGTTCTTTAACAGAATGAGGGAAATTAAACACATGAATTCTGGCTTTCTATCTCCATCTAAAGTATGAACCTCATATTCAGAGGGTCAAATCTTATATAAGTTAAGTATCCTCCATGATAAGTCCACATTGAGATGCAGCTTTTGGATGAGGTAAAACTCACCACTCCTAGCAGAAGCTGTGCATTGCCTCTTTTTATAAAATGCACCACCTCTGCAATCTAACAGAAAATTGCAGCTCAAGGCTGCCCTCCAGGCTGAACTACAAGGCCTGTTGTACTCTTTTCTCCTGCTCTTCACTGAGAGGAAGGCTGAGGGCCCTGCCACAGGGAGCTGAGGGCTCCTGATGACTATTGGCTCTCAGCTCCACTGTGTGCAGGGAATTGAACTTCAGTGCCTGAAGTGTTGTTGAGTCTAACATCAACAAAGATAACAATTTGACAACTACCTGAAAGCCTTCTTTGGAACTTAATTAAACAGTACAAATAGAATATCGCATTAAAGCATAGCTGAAAAATGTAGTTGAAGAGTTGTATTCTGGAGTATAAACAAATCTGTGCTATCTCTAGACAGTATTTCAGCAAGGGGTAGCACATGACATGGCCCATACAAAGTAAAGCTCTCCTCCAAGTCATGTGGAAAGTGAAATGATCTGTAAAAGCTTCTTAATCCCGTAAAATCTGTGTTCTTTTCAAAATAAGCCCACTTTTCCTTTGAAAATGTAGAAAACCCTGTCAAAAGCACATTATGATTGAAATAAATGTAAAATGCCATTAAATATTTTAAAAGAGACTAGGCTCCCACTCATACTAAAGTTCAGACAGGAAACCCAATTGCCTTTGGTGTTCCCAAGATTTGGTCAACCTAAATCCTCTTGTCACCTATCCCAGTCCTCAGAGCTGTGTTTCACATCCAGCTGATAACTTGGAGCACAGGAAGAATCAGCAACTGTGTTTCACAGGACAAGGGACGATGCATTTACAAGTATCTCTAACACTTTCAGAGCTTCTTTTTTAGGTTCACATCTCTTGTTCTGTAACTGCTGAGCAGAACCCCTGTTCTCAGGCTGCACTGCAGTCCAACTCCTGAATTGTGCCAGGGACAGGAGCTCTGGGCTCCCACTGCTTGCAAACAGCTTCAACCAGTCAGGGTTCAGTCACTGAAATGCAGAAAATTTTTAACAAAGAAGTGTCGAAATAGGAGAGCTACATTCAGTTTTAGACTCCACAGCCTTTTCCTTATTGAGTTTATGGCTACACAATTTCTAGAAGAAGCACAGGGAAACCCCCCTGGCCGCTCTTGCTGGTCAGTCAGGTACATGACTAGGTGTGACACAAAGGAGATTGGCAGCAATGCATGCCAACTGATGGGAAAATGAGCACCCAGCTGTGCTGCTGCAGGCTGGGAATTCAGCACCACAAAAGTGACTCTTCTGTAACTCAGGAAGTGCAGTGTATGAGGTCCTGCATAGATACTTGCAGGGGCACAGGTCTTTCTTCCAACACTGAACAGGGATTTGGCTTTTCAATGTCTCTTTTTCAATTATCTCAACTCTCAGCACCTTTTCTAAGCTTTCATTTTAAACAGGTGTTTTCTCAAGAGACCCTCCTCAGGCCATACAGCTCTGCCACCCTCGCTCTGTAGCAAAGGCAGTAATATAAACCTATTTTTCACTAACTCTCCAGGGAAAAAATATTCTGGCTTTGAAAAGCTTCTGCTCTCATTAGTTCCTCAATAGCAGGAAGCAGAATGAAACTCTTGCAGAGCTGCAGCCAGCTCATCATCAAGTGATAGCTCTGCATTCACAAACTATGCTGGTTACTTCATATTAAGAGCTTACACCAAGTGCTGGACTTTCAAGACATCTGGCACAGATTGGAGCCTTTTCACTACAAGATAAAGAAAGCTGTTAGAGTTTTTAGGTCTCAGTTCTCAAGTTTTCTTGGCTCCCTTGTTTATTATGTGATGGAGAATGCTGATCTGTGTTAGATGTGCTCATCTGACTTGCAGGTACCCCAAAAAGCCACAGGCAAAGCAATAAATCTCCGCTAAGGAATGGCTCATTTTGAGAGTTTTCTTTTGATGTGAAAGATCCTAACCTATAATTCAGCTTTTGAAACTGAAGTTGGGAACCTGGACCTAAGACTTGGTGTTAAGTGCATAATTTTCACTTTGGTATTTACATTAACAGAGAAGTCTCCACACTCATTTGCCACCAGGTGCTGTCTTACTGATTCATGAATTGTAACTGATAACTTTTTTTTTCCTACAAGCTATATGCACTCACAAAGAATATAAACAAATTTCCTGGAAATTAGAGGTCTGTAGTAAATGGCTATGAGGTTTGTATCATTGACTGCAATAATAACACATGGTGTATTACTGTCCAAAATGCAAACGAATTGCTTCATCTTTCCTATGTTAAATAATTCAAAAACACTGACCTCAATGACTCAAGACTTAATCAAAGAACCCACAGCTGCTCCTAAAAATAATTATCTCCTTTGCAGATGTGGCAGATGGTGCTACATCAACTAAGATGAGGTAATTTAAAGAATTCCCCAGGTTATCACTAAAGAAAATTAATCTTGTGAAACAGTATCAGAAACTTCAATTTCCTACCATCTTGAACAAGCATAAACAGCTTCCCAAAACTTGCTGTTCAATAATCATTCCTAAGAAGCAATCTCAATAAATAGTGACCATTACTTATATATTTTTTGAATCAATCATATTACAGCCTGCTGCTTTTTCACTTTTCATTATGACTCCTAATCTTGGAATTTTGAACATAGAAAACATAATGAACCATGAAAAAAATAATCTTGAAGGAAGCAAACTGAATGAACACAGGGAGGTTTCTCAGTGCAATTAATGCCAAGCTATAGTGAGCCACATTTCTGTTGTTCTGCTAATATCTGTAGTGTACATCATGAACAACAAAAAAGGGATTAATCTCATTTTGAACTAAAAATATGAGAGAAGTGAAAACAGAGCAAAGTACCTTAGCATCTTCTTGCTTCTACCCTTCCAAATAAACCTGAAAGGTACTAAGCAACTGAGGAAGGCAGCCAGCTTAATCCAGACCCTAAGCAAGAAGCAGTTTTGAAAGGCATGCAGTGTTCAATCAGCATCTCTTAACTTCAAAGCCTTTTGAAGTGGACAGACTAGTCATACATTTTCCTCATTCTACCTTTCAAATTTTACAGTTTTAAAATTTACCTTTGCAAGTAAACAGGTCAGCAAAGTCACTAGGAGCAAAATCTTTAGATGTAACAGTGTCAAAGTTACTATTCCAATCTATAGAAATGGTTTTTATTCAGTCTGGACAATGTGTATACTTCAATCAGAGCACAGATGGTTAGTCAAACAGATGCTCTATAAATATCTCAAACAAATGTCTTTCTGATTTTGTTATGGATTTGGAACTCAAGAACAGAATATAATCACTGTCAATATCAGGATTGCATCTTTTAAGGTATTAATACACTTTTTTCAGTCTCCCATGGCTGGTATTGGCTTCATGGGAAACAAAAATACTGAATATTTCCCTTCACTGACTGTGCACTCTGACAGGTACAGGACTCAGTTTTACAGATGAGCACACTAAAAAGACTAGAAGTTTAAATGCTTTATACTCTGATTTCTCATTTCATAGTGTCTACTGGGTACTCTTGATTTACATTTCATTTTTATCAGTGATACAGCTGCCAAAAGACCAAGTCTTTAGCTACATGCTGATGAAAAACAGATGCAGAGAAAGGATAATCCATGCTGGGGTACACTTCACAATGCCCAAAGAGCCCTGAATGACCTCCAAATTAAACCAGTAAATAAATCTGTAAGTCTCCGTAAGCAGTAGCAATCATCAGCCTTCTTTCAAATCATGTTTTTAAAATATTATCAAAGAACTGACAACAGTTTTACTGAAGAACAAATGTAAACAAAACTAACTACATTTTTTTATGATCTACTTAGAAATATTCCTCCTTTCCTGAGTTTACTGATTGAATTACTAAGGCTAAAATAACTTTATTTACAAGTCTGACAAACTCCTCCACATTCAATAGCTATGGCAGGATATATTCAGTTCAGAGAGCTGACAATCAAATCAAAGAGTTGGCACTCAGGAGCTGAACAACAGATGATTGGGCTGGTGGCTTTTGATGGTCAGTAATTTACTGACAGTGTCAGCCCAATATAAAACTGATGGGCATCCTGCCTTTTCCCCACCTACCCCTGGATTTGACATGCCTTTGAGCCAATTCTAGACAGACCTTTGTTGGTAGAATGGCTACTTAATAAGGAAAACTTCCAGAAAGTAGTTCTGGAAGTTTTCCTTATTATTTCCTTACTTCCAGCCTTGGACCCTAGTCAGAGGAAGCTACAGGAAAGAACAGGAGGAACTGTGAGATCTCTTCTAGTGGGAAATGCCCACAACAATTCACAGGTTACTGGAACTGCTGCTGAGTTCCTGAGGAGGAAGGTGTTTTAGAAGGTACAAAAAGATGACCTGGATCAACAGCTGGGGACCAGCAAGGTCTGCTGAAGAAGAAGGACTGACTTGGAGAAGATTGAGGACAGACCCTTAAATGCAGGGAAGGCTAAAGGACTTTACCTTATGGAGATGGACTGAAAGACAACTCAGACTGCTTTTCTGCCCCAAAAGCAAGGAGTTTGTACTCAGGTCTGGAGTGCCAGCCAGTGGGAAACTAAGGCTCTGCTGAGGGTTTGACTGCAGGAAAGATAAGAAATCTTGTTAAAGGAAGGATTCTTTGAGCAATTAGTCTGTACACACATAAATGAGCAGTGCTGATTGGGAAGATGATTTTAGAGAGATACAGGCATAGGTATCACAGAAACATCAGAACAAGGCAGTTTCATTTCCTCTACAGCAAAGCAATAGAATTGCTACTATTTAAGCCTACTAAGTCAGCAAAAACCAATATAAAATCTGAAAAATTCTTAAAAAGATGTCCCACAAAAAAATCCCTTATTCACCTAGCATGTGTAGGTGTACTGTACAACATTACTGGTCCTTGTGCTGTGGAAAGGAGAACAAAAGAGGAAATAACTATTTTTCCATTCTAGCAAAAAATGTTCATGACCGTGTATTTATTAAGAAATTTATACTATTTCTGCATGTTTGATGGCAATGCCTATTCTTAATATAGGATGTGTTGTTAGTGCAACACAATGTAATAGTTCAAATGTATGATGTTATCTGATCCTCCTTTAAAAAGAATGGAAAAAACATTGTGACACAGCTGGAAAGTGGTGAAATGTGGTCCAATTTAAATACATAACAAATGTGCAAGCAGCTCCCACAGATTTCATGTAGAAATAGAAATTCACAGCACTTTTCAGGATGAAATCAAAGACATTGAAAATTAGGCTGTCATGCCATAAACCACTGGGTAATTTTTCACAGCCTGTTTTATTTGCTCCTTGTATCTAACAAACAACTTGAGTTCCCTGGCTGCTCCTCTCATCCTTTTGCTGTGCACAAACTGTCAGCTGGGAGTCTCAGGACAAGCAGTGCAACACCACACAGGAAGACACCAGTGTTTTTATGTGGAGGATGTAAATCTCACCTTAACTCATTCTTTAAGTATTTTTGGCATCCTATTTATATTACATAGCCAAACATCACAGACAAGCTTCTCAACCAGCTTTTGTCATGAACAAGTGTGTGATTCTCATTTGGGGAATCAGAGCAACAACAGTAAAATACTGACAAAACAAGCCTCAAAGCACAGCATATGCAAACAAGTATTTCACTATCCGACAATTTTTTTAAAGGCCATCCTCTAAAGACCTCATATTTAATTTATGAAAGCTTTTCAGTGATTATATTCAAGACAGATATTAAATATTTCTGAAGGGAAGAGTAATGTGACGAAGATGTTCATAACTTAGAAGTAAATGCACATGTCACGATTTTATTTGAATAGAAAATGTGTGTAGCTAATCAAACCTTGCTAGCTGTTCGTGTGTTTTCCTTTTTAGATTGATTACAAATCAAATAGACTGTACAAGCATAATTGAAATGTGGTAGGTAGTCAGGATTATGTGCATGATCAGAAGGTGAACATCACTTTCATCTTTTGAATGGCATTTTCCTAATAATTAGCAGACTTTCTGAAATTCTTTGTACCACCTCTCCACAGAAATAATAAATGTGGCTTTGGAATTATGAGATTAAGGAAGGAGTCCTGTCTGTACCTTAATACAGATATTTAAGATAGGAGCTTGGGAATTTCACCCTGTTGCAGCATCACTTTCAGCTACTTTTAAAAACATAAAGGGCAAAACTGGTAGTGAGAATGGACTACTGACACTGGAAAACCAGATTTTTCGTAACAGAATTTGAATTATGGAACAACCTGGGGCCTTGGAAACAAAAAAGTAGGCATATGACAAGCCAAGTGGTTATAGTATCATGATGTACAGTGTTCTTTACTACAAAGCATGAGAATTGACTTCAGTGTAGTGAAGATGCACCTGTCCATACCACAGAAGTTAATATCTCTGAATACCACAGGAAATGATAACAAAACATTTATTCCAAATGCCTGAAGACTCCTCAGCCACCAGTAAGCTGCAGAACTTATCAGTAAAACATGACAACTTCTTTTTTCTTTACCTTTTCTTCCCCCTGTTTTTTGGGCGGGAGGTGGAGGAGAGAAGAATTTCTGTGATCTAAGTCAATCAGAGCAGAGGGAGAAAAATATGATGAGGTGATCAGGAATTCCTATAATCAGGAATCTGTCAGGCATGCACTAGGTGAACCAGTGTCACACATAGAGTGACACTGCAGAGTGACCCTTCCCACCAGCAAATAAATAACCGGGTCAGCCTGTGTGGATGCTCTCAGTTGTGCAGGAGGGAGTGCTTCAAGTCAAACAGGCAGATTGGCCTCACCCTCAACACAATGGTGGCCTGCAGGTATTTTGGGAGCCACCAAAGACATTTTGAACTCCTCTTTGGCAGAACAGATTTTAGCAGGTGTTTTGAACCCATATGCTTGAATTCATCCCTTCTACTCAACAAGAGAACCAAGATTTTGCTGCTGTGAGCAAGGCTAGGAGATCTGGTTGATACTCTTCTAAGGAGAGTCTGCTCTTCTTCCTCTGTTCTCAGTAACCACACTGCCCAATTGTAACATCATTTCTACAGCTGTAAAATGAAGGCAATTTGTAGCCTATTGTAATTAGTTCCTTTGGTCAGGCACCTATACCAACATATCTATGCATTAAAAATAAAACTGGTCAAAATGACACCTTATAGTTGGGATATTGGTCCCTACTAAACTCAATTTGCTTATGGGAAATATTTTACCTTAACAATATCTAAGTACTTTCAAAAGTACCTATCCAGCAAATGTATTCTTTCTAGTGAATGCATATATTTCTTCAACTTCATTGTTTTTCCCAGCCCTTTCAATTTGCAAGAAAGCCAAGTTGGTTTAGATTCCTGCTAAACCTTCCAAAATATTGTCTAGGATTATAATAGAGTTCAGAAAGCAATATGTTTTTACCTTGACTAATGATACTAGAAAAGTAAAACAATAGTCTAAAAATAAGTGTTTTCATCTGAAATATTCACAGAAATTTCCTATTCTCTTTAATCCAGTATTGTTTCTTTGACCACCTGCAGTTACATTTGTATACTAGTTAAAATGTCAGGGTACATTCTGCTTATTTTAATGCCAAAGAATACATTTTGTCATGGTTTATTCACAACAGATCTTATTTTAACATATTTTACATGCCTGAAATATTCGTGAACAATTCTGATTTGCTACTAATATCCCAAAGAAACAAAAATCTTACCAATTTTGATGCTGTGTGAATATGTCAATGAGTACAGTCTGTGATTAGAGAGAAAAAAAATCTCAAAACTCATTAGCTTAAAAGTATGTTTTTTTAAAAAAGCATGATAACATTGTAAGAGATGTGAACAAAATGAAGCTGCCTCTAATCACCTTGGCTTTTAATATGATAAAACATGGTTTTGTGCCATTCTGTCAAGATACTGCAAACATTATATTTGGTTTAACTTGCTTCAATTTGTGAATTTTTTTTTCCATGGACTGTAATGTGATTAACAGGTTTGTGTGGTAAGTGAAGGCAACATTCACAATTTTTTCCTCACTTATACCAGCTTAAAAAAAGCATGAGATTTCAGTCCAAGAAACTTGAGCTTTTTTGGCAATATGAGTGCTTATTTCTACTCTAAAATCTACAGCCTTTCATACTCTGTAATGATGATGGGACATTATCTCTGGGAGTCTAACAGTGAATCAGGTCAATGTCTTGTTAATTTAATTAATTCCTTGGTAGCATGATGTAGATAAACTGCCACTGCTTTGCAATGAACTTCAGACTAATTATGAAATGTTGTGATCCCTGGGTTTGACGTGGTTAACTTGCTCCCACTGGGATGCACAAGGTGCAGCAGGACCATCTGCCCCACAGCCTGAGCTCAGGTTCAGCTCTCAGACAACTTTATCACTGCCTGCAGGGTGATTCTGTGAGTACCTGCCAAATGAGTATTCTTACACTCACAACTAATGAAAAAAAAATATAAACCAGCTCTTCCTATTAACTTCATTCAGATCAGAGGTTGCCACTTGTTTCATGCCTTTGGGTGTGTTTGAATTTTACTCTGATCAACATTAAGCTCTTTCAATTCAGATGAACAAAAAAAGAAGTATGCACTTAAATCCAGGTTTCACCAAATTCCTTCCTGTTGTTTCATTAGTGGGAGTCACTGTAACAATTGCAGCTACAGAAAGACACAGGTAACACGGAGGTCTGGTTCTGTGTATGCAAAAGCAATTCATGCAAAGTAAATCCAGTCCTACAGCCTCTTTGTTTGTTTCATTATTGGACTTGGACTAGTATTTGTATTTATATTACTTGTTTATGATCTCTTGCTATTTTTTCAGTAGTCAATTATTTTGCTTATACATGATGCCTTAAAAGCCTTGCCTTCTGAATCAGAAAATCACCTGTTGCACTCAACAAATACGTACTTAACTATGAAATAATTTTTCTTGTATGAAATAAACATCTGCTACTATTGCTAGTACCAAGAGCCACCTCTCTCTTATAGTCATATACACTGTTCCATAATGCACAGATTTCCAAGATCTCAGAAGTATGGGTATATTTGTAAAAGTACCAAAACTCTGTGTTTGGTAGCTATACTAACCTTAAATAACATCATGCAAACACTGATACAGGTCACATATGCTACCTTTGGGAATGTGGATAAAGTGACCATTGGATTTCACTGAATTTGTGACATGTATTATGTTTAGGATTGAAGGTCTTAGCAGATACAATGTGATCTATAACTAAGCTCCCTAAGAGCTGTGCTATTACTTCTGTATTTTTAAATGTTCAAGAAGCATTTTGTTTTATTCCAGTTGAGGGGAAGGCCTTATTCCAGAGTTTATGTGAGGATAACGGGTTTTCATTTCAACACCACAGCACGCAAATCTTTTCCTTTTAAAAATAAATGACCTGTTCATTTTTATTAGATGTCTACAATGGTAATACACATTTTTCACTGAGAAGGAGGACATTGCCCTGACAACATAGAAGAGGAACAATCTATAAGTATGTTGTTGAAACATTACCCTGCTGATTTGATTTCTTCTCTTTTCAAATTGAAATAGCACAGATGGTTATAAATGCATCTTGGGGGAAAAGGATTGGGACCTGATTTAAACACGGTTCTGAAAACTAAGAGTCGTTTCTTTCTCCCTTTAATATTCTGAGGAGCCACTGCATGTAATGAGCAGCTCCACGGCTGATGGAATGCCTGTACATGAAATTCTGATAACTGTGCAATCTCACAGAGACTACACGAGGGCCACAGATATTTTTCACTGCTAAAAGAAAATACAAGTAAGTCCTATGAAATTCTGTGCATCTTTCTGTATAGAAAGTTTTAACTACACCACAACAATGTACTTGTTCAATGTATTTCAATTTCCCAGCAATTCATGTAATAGATCAAAACTTTTCCAGAAAATAAAAAAG
Organism: Agelaius tricolor; assembly: GCF_023055355.1. Taxonomy (NCBI): domain Eukaryota; kingdom Metazoa; phylum Chordata; class Aves; order Passeriformes; family Icteridae; genus Agelaius; species Agelaius tricolor. The sequence goes on from NW_027269272.1 coordinate 11,038,416, forward strand.
CTCCCATAATACTTGGAAGATAGTTACTGCAAGTGCATGGAGCCAGCTCAGGACAGTGCATAAAGGGTAAATTTCAGTCTTAAAAGTCACTCCCTAGGGTTATACAGGGCTTGCTGACCAGTTCTGAATTTCACTAGCAGTGAAATATGTACTCCAGCATCAAGTTCTGTGTTAGCAGTTTTAGAAAATAACTTTTTCTTTCAGTGATAAATAAATTTAATTAAGACTTACAAATGATACTTTCTTACATAGCAGTCAAGAATAATTAGATGTAAAAGAAATTGTGATGCCACAACCAAGAGGAAACCTAACTTTGATAACTACTCATTGTGTGTCGTGGGCACTTGCAGTAGCCAGATATTTAATAATAACCAGGCAAGTCTTGAAGTGAAGAAAATTACTGAGGGAAACCCCAGAGATTAATGACAACAATCCAAAGGTTGACAAGACTGAAAAAAGAAGTTTTAAAATTCATTCTGGGCAGCAAATTAATCCCAGATACTGTAGTATTAATCTGCACATGCTAACTTTGTAGTTCTGGTTAAAAGACAACCAGAAATATGCAGTATGGGTTTTTTCTCTCTTTCAGTGAAGCTGTACTGCACATGCTGTCTGAAGCACTATCGAATCCACCGATATGCAAAGAGGTGGTTAAAAAATTGGGAAACAACAGCTACCAATTTCTGGCACTGAGATAGTGAGAGATATGAAGTTTTTCAAAGCCCTCATCCCCTGAGTGCCAGGCAGGCTTCCCCTTTCTGCTTCTCCCCAGAGAGCACAGGCAAGAGCCTGTTCAACACATCAGGAGAAGAGGAGCTGCTGCTGCATTTTATCCAGTGAGTTGGTAATTAAAACCATTGTTTTGATGTAGAAGTTTAATTAGTTTTCCTTCTTCTGAGTTAATGCTCAAAACTACATGGCTATTAGTGCTTGCAGGAAGGAGGAGAAGGGTTGGTGTGCATAGGCAGAGTGTGAACAGAGTGAGTGACACTGCTGCAACTACTGCAGCCACAAAGGGGAGAAGGGATGCACAGGATTAGAGCTGGAGCTGAAAGAGGAGATTAATGGATATTTTCAGGAAAACAGTGAGAAATTCATGTGGGAGGCTAGGGTAGGCAGGATTAGAGAATTCAAACCAGATGGGATTGATTAAATAAGGAAGAAATGGAGATGCCAAGCCTGGACATAAGCAGCGTGGTTTGGTCACTGTAGTGTACAAGTGGGTTAGTGAAACAAAGCATGGAAATTCTATAGTTAACTTCTTTACTACTTCCATGAATCTCCCTCCTCCCTTCACCCACAGTCCCATTCCTCAATGGATCAGATCCCTCGTGCACAGACTTATGACCTTTGACAATTTAGGTTCCTTCTGGCTTTAGCTGATTTTTTATTCTCCACTGACCTCACTGAAGGAAAGCATCTCTGAGAATTTTGTCTATGTTTAACAACACAGGTTAGCCAGGTTAGTGAACTGCTTAAAGTAATTGCCCATGAAAACAGGGCACAGCCTGTAATTTCAGGAATTCCCACCAGTGGGATTGAAACTAACATTGGAAGAAGTTAGTGAGTATTGAAGCTTATCAGATAATGTTTCTGGCTGCTACACTCATAATATCTGGTACATTCATCTGCTAATTTGCAAATAAAAAGCATACCCAGCAAATATTAAACTGATTCTTCTGGTTGGGCTGCAGTACTGGTTCTGCATGAGTGCAGAAAAATAAATTTCATCCTCATATGTGACGCCAGCTGCTGCTCTAATGCATGTAGTTTCCTGATAATGGGAGTTCTGACATTATTCACTCGTTCAGGGGATTTATTTGCTCTCTCTAATTTAAATAAGATTTGTAATACATTCGGTTTTCCTTTACTCACAGAGGTGGAAAAATATGGAGAACAGACCTGTAAGTTGTGGTCTATGTGGTCAGTCCCACCAAACACTACCCATTGCTCTTTTTCACTTGTACCATTTCACTCATCACTGGTAATTTTTCAGAATAAATGTTTAGTATTTATTTCTGTTTATTTGTTGCTTTTGTTTATGTGTTTATTTTTGTTGGCATTTTCTTTTTCTTTAGTGATTTATTCCAATGAATTGTTATCTGTAGCTTATTCCCATGGCTGTTGTGGAGTCTTTGCCTGCAATCTTGTCTCCTTAAAGGATCAAAGTTTTATTTCAGTCATTCCTAAAAGCACCTTAGTTCAAAGCCACCAAATGTGTTTTCTCTGCTATACAAGATGCAGGCTGCTTTGCTGGAGCACAGGAGCAGCTGTCAGCTCTGCCTGTGACAGTGTTAGACTGTAAATTCCAGAGGCACTCCATGTGTGCCACATGCCTGCTGCCTGTAAGGAAGCTCTGACACAGCCACGGCTTTTGGATCTCTTCTCAGCTTTAAATATCTTAACTTACCTCCTTTCATCTGTGGTCAGCCCTAGCATGTTCATCAAATGTAAACAGTGCTTGGTTTCCAGCAGGATCCTGTAAAATCAGAAAGGCTTTTCCTAGCCATTCTTTGGGCACTATGTGCCACACCAGGTATCTCTGAGATGTAGCAAAGATCATTTTGTGCTGGTGATTCAACACGTTTTTATTACATGCAAGGCAAGTTCTCAGAAATAGAAAGAACTTGTCTATTCTTGGGCTTGTCTTTTCACTTTTTAAAACTTAAAACCTGCTACTTCTCATCTCTGTTCAATGTACAGGCATTTTAATTTTTCCAAATTACTATTCAGTCTAATGTTGCTTCTAAGCTCCACTGCTGTTTCCAATTCTGAATTGAAGAACACTTTTAATTCCTCCATTTCTTTCTAATATTTACACAAAAGGTGTGTTGAAAGCAGGTTCCAGTCCAAAAGATGTGTTGAAAGACTTTTATTTGCAGCCAATATTTCTTTCAGATACATAAAACTGCATATGTTTATAGGTTTGGTTTCATAAGCTTGAGCAGAAAAACTGCAGTTTTATTGAAGGGGGTGGCTGTATGTCCTTAAGCAGCAGCATCCCAGATAGTCACTAACACAGGGGCCAGAAACAAGGAAGTTCCTGCCTCATATGTAAAAAGTTCATGCATTTTTCTTCCTGTCTCTCACCTGATGAGGCAAATTGCAAGCTGGCATATTTTTTTAATGGGGGGATGTTTTTCCTCCACCATAAAAAACCCCAACAAACCAAAACCAGCCACAACAAACAAACAAAAACCCCCAAAAATAAATCCTTATAGATTACATTTCCAGCTCCCCAAGTGCAACATGCATCAAAAATCCTGTTTGAAGGGATAATGGCAGCTACCCTTTCTGTGCAGTTCTCTGCAGCTGCTCATCTGACCCCCAGGCTAAGTGTTCACTGCAAGAAGCTGCTGCTTGAAATGCTTAATTATCAGAAGCCTTAAGGCCACTTGCCTGCACTGCTCTGCAGTGACTCTGCCAGCCCAGGGCTTATGGTTTTGCCTCCAGCTATGGAAGCCAAAGGAAGGGAAGGTACTGAGCAGGAATTGATGTGCAGCTGAGTTTTTGCTGAACTCTGGGAGTGATGGTGATGTGTGACAGTCAGCAAGTGGGCAGAGCTGTGGCCTGGACTGAGGAAGGGATGTGTAGGTGACTGAGATAAGGTGTAAACAGGCACAGAAAGAGGTTAATGCCTGAAGGGATTCTGTAAGGAAAATGAAAAATACCCTTCATTTCTAACAGTTTGACAGTGGAAACTTTCTTTGGTGAGGTCAGTAAAGCTAACTCCTAAATGCTGACATTCAAAGTTTGTATTTTGCAACAGCTGTTGTAACTACATCTCAGTTAAAAGTTGCCTAAGTATTGTATGGTGGGCATAATGAGCTGCAGGTGTATGAAGACAAGTTATCTGTCCCATGGCTTCCCAGATGTGCTTTTTTTTTTTTTTTCCCCTCAGGGTTTCCTGATGAAGGCAGGAATGACCTGAATAAACTACTTGCTGTTCTGGTCACCCTTCCTGGAGTCCTGGGATCCTTACTCCTAGACAGAAAGCTTGCAATTAAAGCTTCAGCAAGCAAAGGGTTACCTTGATTAACAATTAACAAGCAGCTGTCAACAGTGAGCCTCAGGAGATAAAAGAGAACGGTAGTTGTTGGTGTAGGGACGTCTGACCTGCTTAAGCTCTGGGAAGAGAATCACTCTTCAGGAAGATGAAAGAGGTACCTTGCTCACATGAATAAGATTAGCCTTGGCCTTGCTACAGAAATAGGCAATTCTATCTGGGTTAATAGGCCTACAGGAGAGGTGAAGAGATGACCAGATGGCAGAGCTCTGGAATGGACTGGGACTGGTTTCCTCAGTTTCTAAACACAGTGATGAAAAGCTTAGCAACAATTGTGGAGTTGGAAAATGACTGCAGGCCTGTGAGGAGGTAAATTTGTAACAATGAGAACAAGACCATAGGCAAGGAAAGCAGCAGCTTGTCCAATTCTTGATACCTTCAAAACTGTCTTGCTGGAATATCTGTTTATCTTGGGGTCAAGATTGCATTCTACCCAATTTTTGTAGAGTGTGAAATACTAGATGTCATGTCAGATAACCTAAAAGCCTCTCTTGCCTTAAAGTCTGCATCCCTCTCTCTTTCAGATACTGACTTCCCATAAAATACTAAAGTTACTATAATCTCTTTGCTATTCATAGTGTAAAAATATATTAAAATTGCTTGCCACGATCAATAACAAAAATTAAAAAGCTAAATAATTTTCTCTTCACCATGATATGTCAAGGGAAAAATTGGCAAGGACTATTTCTAGATCAGGCAATTCAGATGGAAGTGCAAAAGCATTATTAAGGATTGGTCAGTAAACGTTATTGATATGAAACACTATTCCATCAGTCTCTCTAAGGGATTGCTTTAAAGCTTTTTGTTTCTTTCAAGTAAATAGAAGCAATTTCTCCTCCAAGTAATTATCACCCACTGAGGTGTCGTTGTCCCTCCCTCCCCCAAGTAGTTCCTCTTGTGTGTTTAGGTAGTTACACATCGTTTCACCATCTTCCTTTTTAGGTTGTGCATTCTCCAAACTTTATTTCTATCGGTTTTTTACGACTCATTTAGACATTGCACTGGGAGCAACTAAACCAAAACGAATTGTAATAACTGGCAACATATGCTTTTTATCTATGATAGTTTTAAATGGTACAATTTCTATACTACTTCTGTCTGCCGGCTACTATCAAAATGCAATTTACTTGTGATTGTTGAAAATTATACTTAACCACATCTTGCATCTCCGGCAGGCTCCTGCTATCCGTACATCAATTTCCGTCTTGCAGGAAGTTTTGCGCTAATCGGTTCTTCATGACCGCTGTAAATGCGCGTTTGGTGGAGCCAGGGTAACAGAACTACAGTGATTTCTAGCTTTTTTTTTCATCGTTAAGCAATCTGATTAACTAGGTAGCGGACACGCGTCGAAGTGATTTAAGCACAACATCCTAAAGGTATCATTAAGCACTAATTAACTTACCGACTCTCTCGAGATGCTACGGCATGAGAACCAGCTGTTAGAGCGAATTTAGACGACAATGGCTATATTTTCTTTCTATTGTAATAAAAGCCCTCTAGTTCCTGCCTTAGGCGTAGGGGCAAAGCCGCGGCGGGTGACCGAGCACCTCCCGGCAGGTGCGGCGCGGAGCCCGCCCTTCCGCGGCCGCACGCGAATTCCCGGAGCCCCTCCGCGCCCGGCAGCGGCTCCGCTCCGCCGCGGCCACCGCGGAACCCAAGCGCGGCTCCTCAGGCCGGGGACCCCCGTCCGTCCCGCGGGCTGCCGCGGCGTGGAGAGCGCGGTCGGGGTGCCCGGCAGCGTGCGGCGCCCAGCGCCGATACTCACCCGGCGGCACCGGCGGCTCCGCGGCCGCCCTCGCGCGGCGCGGCCCCGAGCGGCGCGGCCGGGAGCGCGCAGGCGGCGGCGCGCGGGGAGGGGCGCGGGCCCTACCTGGGGGCGGCGGGCGGGGGGCGCCCGGCCATGGCGGCGGCGAAGGCAGCGGGACCCTCCGCTCCGGCCGTGTCGGGGCAGTGACGGCGCGTCCCCGGCGCTGCGGCGCCTCCCGGCCCTGCCCTCCGCCTCACTCCTCCCCCGCCCGCCCCGCCGCCTCCGCCCGCCCTCCCTCGCGGCCGGGCCCCGCGGGGCCCTGCGCTCCCGGCGGGTGCGGGCTGCGGCGGGGCCGAGCGCGGCACCACGGACACCGCAGGGAGCCCCGGCGAGCGCCGTGCCCCCGCAGGGCAGCGCCGTGCCCCGCACTCCTCGCACCTGCGGACCGCTGCCTGGCGGCCGGTGCCCGGCCGGGACATGCGGGAGGCGGCAGCCGGTCGGAGCTGTTCGCTGGAGCGGTGAAGGTGGCGGCTGCGGGAGTTCAGGACGGCTGCAGAAGTTGCTGGCGTGGTGCTCCGGCTGCAGTGTGCGAACGAGGATGTGACAGCGAGGTGCTCGTTGGCTCCAGAGAGAAACGGGCGATCCTTGCCGAGTCCTCGTTACGAATGTCATGATGTTCCTGGAGCCCCAGCCCCGTAAACCATGTGATTTAAATGACGGGGATTGCTTTCTGTCTGTCTCAGATGTGACACACAAGCATTTAGAGAAGGAGCCTAGAGTTAACTACAACTTACGTCTTGTTTTGAGCTTATTCAGACTATTTTATTTGTTTACTTTCAGCAAACTTTTCCTGGTTTGTTTGCTTTTTCTTTTCAGGAAAATACCAAGTGTTTAGGTTTAGCTCTATCATGTTTGCATAACCATGTCAGAGAATCTGTGCAATGCAAATGGTTAGAACTGGTCTCTAGTCATGAAGGGAGAGATTAAAAGCACTTGACTCACAAGAGTTGGATGCGTGGTGCAAACATTGTTTTGAACCCAGAACCTCCTGGGTTCAGCAGGAGTCCTGTTGCCTCAGGTGTGAAATTTGGAGGGCTGGAGACAACTGGTATTGCCTTGTAGTTCCTGGCAAGATTCCACTTCTGCTGAGATTTGTTTTCTGTAAGTTTAGTCCTAAGGTCAAAGCCCAAGATGTGCCCTGTCCAGTTTCTTGATGAGTGTTATGCTTCTGTTAGTTGCATAGCAAACACTCAACGGGAATCCAGCTGTGAAACCATGGCAAGAACTTACACAAATCTACAAATGCTGCTGAAAGCTTGACTCCTGTATGGTGAGCCCTGCTCTTTAGTCAGTGCTCTGTTCAGAGATTTGTTGAGTGAATTCAAAGAGGAAGGGCAGGGGGTCAAGGGCAGTAAACCCATGTTTGGACAACCTTTTTTTTTCTGCAATATAGATTCAGTGTTTCTCTTCTTTCAATACATCATTCCTTTGTCTTTTCTACACCTTGCTATTCCCTTTAGTCGCCACATCATTATTAAATCGTGAAGTTTAGTGAGTTTTGGAAGGGCCTGGGGCATTTGGAGAGAATTATTTTGTATATTAAATCAGGTTTTGTTCTCTGCTCCAATTTACAGTGTGGAAATTTCTTAACCAACTTTGGCCAGAGGCACAGTATAATTTAACTACTGAATCAACACTTTTTGTTGTTAAGAAAGGCTACCTGAAACCTGAAGGGTTTGTTATTGGTGACTCGCACATAACCAAGAGGAAGTTTCATCTTAATTTTTAAATATCTCAAGATTTTGTGCTAAGGATATGGATTACACCTTCTCTCAGTATGTGAAGTGAGATTAGAGACAGAAATGCTAACAGCTACGTCATGATCACTGAAGTTAAAGGTCAATCAAAGAGATTGGGTTTTAAATGTAAAGTGGAGAAGCTGAGGAAATAGAGACACAGCAGCCTAGCAGGGGTGTTGGACTAGATGGTCTCCAGAGGTCTCTCCCTGATTTCTGTGATGCTACCTAGGTGTCTCTTAGGCTGCATTTAAGCTACTGATTAAACCCAGTCAAGCATTTTTTGCTTTACAGATGTGGTTTTCACATTCGGATGCCTGGGTTCACTGAACAGCTTCTTCAGAGTTGTTAAAATCTTTTGCTTCTCTTGTGGAGGGGAAGGCCAAGCAGACCTTCAGTTAGGGACTGAAAAAGGAAATTACCATTTTCTCTCAGTGATATTGGCACTCCAGAAGTTCATAACAGGTTTTCTACTCTCTAATTTCAGATTTTTTGCTCTGAGACAGAAAAAGATAGGAGAGGTTTTTCCCTCTTTAGGGGTGGGACTATATGTTGCTCAGTCTCACCTTTATGTTTGATTTTTGTTCCCTGATGTGATAAGGCTCTGAACCCTGTTTTTTCTATCGTAAACACTGCCATTCATCAGTCCCTCACTGCAGTAGATAGCACTGACACTACCAATGTACTGGTTTTGTTTGATTTTTATCATATCCTTGTACATGATGTGAAGCCCCATGATTCTGCCTATGTAATTTGATTTCTTCTCTTTTTTCCCCTTTGCATTAGTAAATCTTTATTTTCTGTTTCTGTCATCCTGCAAAAATTTCACAAACCTGTTGCACAGACATGTCCTCTTCTATTGCTTCTTCTCACTATTTCGGAGTCCTTCTTTGAGCCAGCGATTACAGTTTGAGTTCTCTGCAATCTACCAGAATTATCCTTTTCTCAGGTAGCCAGCAGCCCTTTTCACTGAAAGCCCATGGTCTTTATTTCTGAGGGGTTTAGCCAAGTACTACTTTGTGGCTTTGTTCTTATTCCTTGACAATGTTGGCACAGAGCCTAAAAAGAACTATTCTTTTTCTGGAATCCAACTTGACAGAAGAGAACTGATTACTGTCACACATTCACTTGTTTCAAAGCTGTCACCAGGAGTGTATTTTTCTCTCAGCTTTTAGATATGAATTGGCACCAGGAAGAGAATACTGTGGCATTTTAGTTAGCTGTCTTTTATGTGTCAGCCTAGGACTCTGTTCCCATACTGGATGACAGAAGGTTATGGCCAGAGAATACAATATTCTTATGTTTTAAGGGTACAGACTATTCCAGTTGTTAAGATTTTGCTGATTTCAGCTTTTATAAAAAATGACTGCTTAAAAATAATTAGTCAGTCCTTCTGTTGGGAAAAGAAGCAGAAGAAACTGCTGCAGAGCTGTTAGTTTGAACTGACAGAAACTGAAACAATAGCACCAAACCAAGCCGACTGTCTCCTAAGAAAATATGTCAGTCATTCCTGAAAATCAGAGGGAGCCAACCTTACACTAGGACTTTGATTAGACTTCAGCCATTCTTTGAGCAATTCCATACTCCATCTGGTCATGGTCCTGCACAATGTGCTGTAGCTGACCCTGCTAGGCTGTGGGGTTGGACTAAGTGCTCTCAGGAGATCTTTCAACCCAGAAGATTCTGTGCTTTGATTATGATGTATGATTCTGTGTTTCATTATATTTCAAGTTTTGTTTACTGCAATGAAAAACTCTCCCTAAAAACTGTGCTTATGCATGACTTGGTTTGTCTCAGGAACTCTACAACTCAGTACTGACCCTGTAGCTGGATGGTATTTTCAGGTATAGATCAATGTTGTAGGGGACTGGAGGAAACAGAATTTTTCTTTCCACTTCTCTTTGCTTGTCCTTTAGCTGTCTTGTACAAAACTCTCCTAATTAAAAGTACAGAGGTGGAAAGCTTAGCATATTGCAAAAGCAGGATCAAAAAACTGTCAGCATTTTGGTGTTTTTTGGACATAGGCATAATATTTCCAGAGTAAATACAATATTGTCAAATCCCAAGTACAGGGACCGTCTCTCTTACATAATAAAAAAAATTGGACACAGTTAGGACAAGCAGCACCTAATCCTAATAGGGGCCTTTGGACACTAGTGAGAATCAAGAAGTATTTTAGGATGAACCTCTCTTATCCTCCTCACCCATGTTTGCTGTGCCATTGGTATGCACACAACTATTTTGATGGATATTTAGTTAGTCCTTTACAACTAAACTTTATCCCTTTCCCAATGAATATTAAAGGGGTTCTACATGGTTGCCCTGTAGTTACTAAAAAGTTTTCTAAATATAAGCCATCTAGCAGGGTTTATATTTGTCTACTAGATGTTTGCTTACCAAGATGGATATTACAGCTGGCTGTATTACCATGTCTTTGATTATTGTGCATAAGCAATGACTTTGTGCAGTCAGGTTATCGATGAGGTTGCATAATTCTCTTTGTGTTGTTCAGTAGATTGATTGAGTACTGACACAGTAGAGGGACGCCTCTTTTACCCAAAATACCAGGTGCATTTTGCTTGTAGAGTTGCATTGGTTAAATTGTTTGCGCTGAAGATTAGGTTGTTACCTTTTGTATGTTAATATGTTTCAGACAAAGTTTATTGTCCAGTAGCCTGTTTGTTTGTTTTGTTTGTTGCTTTGATTTGATTTAGGTTTGGAGTTTTTTACAGTGACAAAGTTTTGTTCTGCCTATCAAAGTTCTGTTCCCTTTGAGGTGAGTACTTGGGCTGTCACTGGATCACCCTCAGTCAACAAACCAGAACTGAAGAGGCATCATAATATTGCAACAGGTAAGTAGCATGACTTAGTTTAATCTATATCAGAACAGATCTGGCTGACAAGATTCTTGCTGGCAATGGCCAGGAGCTTTAGAGAAAGTTGGTCTGGCCAAGATAGTTGTTGAATGTAGTCTAAAGAGAATGATCAGTTGTTTGTTGCTGCACTCCAGACTGGTGACACAGCTCCCTGTTTAATAAATGCAGCTCATTGCCATAGGGCATGGGTGCTGGATGATTTATTTTTCATCTATGTACATATCTGCAACTACAAAGAGAATTTTTTCTAACATAACCTCATTTTTTCTGAGTTAATAGGCAAGTTTAAATATTAAACCTACTCTGTCTGTCTGCTTGTCTCTCTCTAGCTCCCAAGCCTTTACTCTATTTTCAGCCTACCTGTATCCCTGGATAAGATGAGGGAAGAAAAAGGGCAAAGAGATTGCATTTAAATTCTGAAAGATAAATCAAGAATAATAGGCTGGTCCCAGATTTTTGAAATTCTGAATAGTTTGTTGTTACGATCACTCCATTAAACTGGAGAGCTCCTATGACTGAGGGTTCCAGCTGATCTCAGCTGTATTATTCCACAGGGAAAGGAGCTGGTGTTTGCAATAAGCTCAAACTGAGCCATACAGTTCCTCTTAGGTCAAAAGTAATGCACTCATTTTATTCAGAACTGGGCTAGAAGCTGATGATAATAACCAGCTGGTGGGCAATGAGCCTTCATGTGTAGCATTAGCTGAAATCTTTTAGGCATCTGAAGGTGATGATGCATGTAGAGTAGACAGAAGGTGACACATTCCCAAACACGCTCTTTGAGTTCATCTATGCTGCCCTGGGTTTTTTGATAAAGATGAAAAAATGCTTTTGGCTTCCCCTGTTCTCTGAGCATCCAAACCTAATGTGCCATAAGCTGTGAGAATGTAGTATACAACTGCTGTGTGCTTGCTCTTGCCCTTTCCTGCAACTCCAGAGGTTGTCCAGAATGCTGCTGCTTACTTAAAAGGCTGTAGTGATGAGGGTCAGCTCTGTTTTCAGAATGCATGTAGAATTTTTAGATTATTCTGAAGAATTAATGAAAATAAGACCTGGAATTCTGAGTCTTCCTGACCATCACCAGCATTTTTCATTGCTAAACTATTTTTGGAAATTTTATCTAAATTCTAGCTGCCATCCTCCAGTGCAGTGTTTCCCTCAGGCTTCATATTTTTGGCTGTTCTCCTGGGTGAAATTTTCAAGTGCTGGGAGCAGTTAGACTTTAAATAGGTAGTATATTTTGTATGTCCCTAGAAAAAGAGGTTAAGTCAAGAGACTTACTAAACATGTTTCATAGTAGCTATCAATAACAACTCTCCATTTTCCCTTCATGTCAGTAGGCAGGTAGAAAACAAGAAAATATGAAAGAGGTCAAAAAAGAGGCTGAAAAGAAAATTCAAATACCAGTGTAACTGATAATGCAGAATGTTTGATTTGATAAGGTTGTCTGTAGCTCTAGTGTTCTGTGCCTTGTAAGATTGCTATTGAAGCATAAAAATTGCATAGGTGGTATGAATATACAATTAAAATGTGAAGGAAAAAAAAAGCTTTACTTTTTTGGTAGATTTTTCATCTAAGAGTATACCAACTGCTGTGTGCTAATTTTCTGTGTGGATTATATATTCATGAGATGCAATGTGAGAAATTGCTCATGCAGTATATTTGAATAAATGACAGGATATGCTGACAATAAAATGCAGGTGTATGAAAAGAGCAGGACAGTTATTACTAGTTAAAAAAAAAAAAAAGAATATATCTTCAGCCCTTCAATCTCATTTTAAACATCTCTGGCTGAACTTAACTTGCAAGAGAATAACAAAAAGTTAGCAAGCTTTTTACAAACAAGAAGGACTTAAATAAGTGTGAAAACCTGACCTTTCATGTTTTTCATACTTTAGGCTGCTAAATTACCATGTACAGTTGTTTAAATAGCTGCAGGAGGGGAGACTGTAAACAGATGCCTACAGTCACATACAAAATCCTATGGAGTTAAAAGTTTCAAAATTACCATGAAATCAATTTTCATCACCATAGTAGCTAATGGTGTTTCTAGAATCATAAATACCAGTTGTTAAACTGAAATGTGTATTTCCACTGTAACAGGTACACAGGCATGAAAGCCCCTCTGCACAGCCCTTTTATCATAGTTCAGACCTCAGGAAATTTAAGTAACACAGCCCTTGCACCTGTAATCCTCCATATTTTCTTAGTAAGCTTGTTACAGGATACATTTTTGAGATATCCATGAGACCCAGGATTGCATCAGAGCCTAAATTTGTAAGGGCTGAAACACTTTTGAATGAAATTTTGTTTGTAGGGAAACAGGGATAAGGCAGATAGATAACTAGCAATAAGGCACCTTTTGGTAGGGTTTCAAGCAGGCAAAGGCAGTTTCATTTGTAGTTCTGAACAGAAGAGCTTATCTAGATTTAGGGAGAAGATGGGAGTGTTTAGAGCTTGATGACATCCTGAAATAATTTTCTGATTTATGAGAAAAAAATTGAAATTAAGATCCTATAACTGCATATGAAGGCAGGCATTTCATTCCACAAATCTCTGTTTATCACTATATGCTTTTTGACTTCTGTCAGTGAATTTGCACTTCAGTGTTTACGTTATTTAAAGTTTGATATAGAAACAGTAATAAAAACAAAGCAAGCTACAAGTACTTCTGCTATGTGTCTAAGCTCTAATTCCTAAAAGCACAATTAGCTGGAGTCAGAGGGATGCCTCATTTAAAAAGGTAATTGCAGATTCATCTAGGGAATGGTATATTTGAGAAATAAGTGAGTATTCCATGTGGATGTGCAATGCAACTTCACTTGAATTGGATGAATTGCTCATCATTAGAAGAGGAATGGGTAAAATAAAAACATTTTCCTTTCAGTGAAAAATTTCAAAACGTATGATTCCCACCCCCCCCTACTTTTTGGAGGGCTTTTAGAAGAAAAGTTGTAATAGTTTGAGAGACATTTTGGTCATGGTGTATGCTGGGAATTTGTGGAGGACAAAATTCCAAATATTTCTGGCATGGTGAAGCATACACAGAATGGGCAAACATGCAGTAAATATTTCATGAGTCCTAGTTTGGTGATGGCTAGGGGTTTTCTAGGTCTAATTTAATGTTTTCATATTTTTATTTGTGGTTACATTTAAAGCATTATGAAGGTCTGCTTTCCTGGCAGACCACAGTACTTAGAGGTTCTCAGAGTCTTAAGAAATATGGTTTAGACAGCAACTGGAGAGTTACAGACAGTCAGACACTGAAAATGACTGTGGGATCACAGGATGCTCGTGGGAGTGGCTGGGAAGCCATCAGTAAGGATTGAGTTTAGCTACACCGAATGAGTGTGTTAGTTTCACTGACACTACAATATGGACTTGCTGACTTCTTTAGGTTCTTGCTAGTATCAGTTTCTGTATGAAACATGGCAAAAATGGGAATTAATTTTGTTTGTTTGAAGAAGAATATGAACAAATCCACAGCAAAAAAAACCCCAGCTATATTAGCAGAATAACAGATCACACTTCAGTGAGCTCTCCCATGAGATTATCTTCTCATGCTGCTATAAAAGAAGAGTTTGGTTCTGACAATGTACAGTAAACTAATGTGAAGGAATGATTGGGCCTTTACTGTGTAGGTGTTATGTTAAAAATTGGTCCAGGTGAGTAATGCTATTAAATTTTAATTCTGGCAAAAGGATCTCTTCTACTAAACTATTAAATTATGCAAATATATTTCTTACACTATTTTGATTATGATATTCTGATGTGAAAATCAGGAGATGGAAATAAATGTAGCTTTTTCTACTGTAAACCAAAGTTCATATTTTGTGGTGTAGTAAAATTTTATCTGCAAGTTATATGGTTTCATACAGAAAACTGCTCTGCAAAACTCTAATATTTACAGGTTGTTTTACATTTGGAGTATGTTTGTGTGCATATTTTGTGTAGTGCTCAATTTAAATCTTGATGAACAAAATTTAATTGAAAATTCATTATTTAGCCTAACAGATTTATAACTGTAGGCTCAAAGATACAATATATATATAGAAACATTCTTTGAATAAAATGCGTAATTAGCTTGGGAGGATGGAGTGCAGTAATGCTAATAACATTGCTAATGCTGAAACCCTCCCTGATGCAAATGTTAGAACTTGGTGAGTCTGCACTGGCAGATCCTGGTTAGTGTTTTCTGTTGCTGTAGAAGGGGCTCTGTCGTGGTTTTGGAGAGACTAGTTTGCTCTAGTATGAACAGATAGGATAAGGCACACAACTGGAGAACACTCTTCTAAATGTTGTGGTGTTTTACTGCACTTTGAGATTCCTGTAGTGCAATAGGAATAGCTTGTGCAAGAAAGGCTGAAGAAATGGAACTCTGAAACATGAAGCTCTTGAAAGCCCTCTTCAGAAATTCTGGCTAGAGATCTATACTTCTTAAGTAATTGTTTGTTTGGGCATTCTTTTTTAAGCTCTGTGGGGCAGCCTCCTGAGCAATATGTGAGTAACATCACAGGCTCAGGCTGTACTTGCTGCACTGTGTGTCATTAGAGAAGGCAGTGCTGATCTGAAACTGGACAGCTACTGCTTTTATGTACTTTTAGCACTTCTGCTCTCTTTGAAACAAATAGATCTGTCAGCTCGTGGTAGTCTCTAGAGACTCATCAGCAGAGTAGCCATGTCATTAAACTTTAATCAGGCCACAGTAATTCAGGGACAATGAAGATGTGTATAAGGATAACCTTTCAGTCTAAACAAATGGAGACTGCCTCTTTTTAAGGACCTAGAGATAATGTGAAAATCATTATTCAGAATCTTCTTATTGCATGTTGGTATTCTGACCATGAAAGTACATAATATGACAAAGAGTGTGACAAAATGGAATTTTTTTAATGCTGATAGGGATTTCTTGTAAAGCTTAGATTTCATGGTGCTACTAACCTTTCAATTTTCCAAAGTTGAGCCATATTTACTTACAAATAGATAAGTAATGGCTAGTTATTTATTTTATTTTGGAACAGGAAGGATTAGAGTTTAGATTGTTTTAAAAAAAACCCTAAGCATTAATTACTAGGTATTTGTTCTTGAAATGAAAGAATGTTGCAGAATTAACAGAAGTCAAGACCAGAAATGATAGGATGAATTTGTAAAAAATATCTGTCATGGGCATCTCATTTTAAGTCTCATAATACAGTGCAGAGGTTTTGCTAATCTTTGGTTGGCATGTAGAACGTTGCAGTGTTGCTACTTACTGAATGTTGTAGCAAGTTACTGCCCAATTGATTTGCAAGTTATGACAAAATTTAAAAACCACTGCAAAGTCCAGTTTGTTCAGTTTAATGTCTCAGAAGAGTTGTATGAAGATCCTATGCAGACCCATGGAATTCTCCCACACTCACACTTTGCACTGAGCATTTATTACTTGCACCTTTGGCTTTTACTGGCATGCCTAATGACACTTCCTACATTTCCTGCATTACATTTTCAACTGGCAGTATTTTTCGAAACCAGTCAGCGTTATCCACACTATCCATACTGAATGTCATGCTGCACCAGTGGGATTTTTTGGAGCCCCACTGTCAGTCAGTAATTGAAATTCAGTAAACTTAAGGACTGCTTCATCTTTCTTCATAGATTTTTCTTTGCCATTCTGTCATATTTCCTCTCTTGATCACCTAAAAGCAAGAAAAATGTTGTGCCAGCTCCACTACTTTTTGCAGAATGAAGCTAGTCTTTAATTATAACCTTCAGTATTGGAATTGCCAACTAGTTTGGAATCTGGAAAATGTTATATTCTGTGCAAGCCTTTTCATAGGCACAGCAGACCTAATTTTGGTTCTCCACAGGATTAACATTTTTCTCCTTCATAAATTGTACCTGTTCTCTCTTCTGACTGAATCTCCAGCACCATGAGTTCTCTGTGTATGTGTACGTGCTCTGAATCTCTACAAGAGCACAGGGCATGCATGAGAAATGTAACTTTTTCCAAATTTTGAATTTATTCCTTATGTGTTCTGCTACACTCATGCCAGCAAATCCTTTTGCACTCTGCATTTCCCCAAGAAAGAGGAGTTTGGGAATGTTGTTGTTTTTTTTAAGGAGACATATTACCAATGTAACAAATGCAGTCTACATCTTCCATGAGTGCTCTTGAGATGTGCTTAGGAAAGAACTGATAAAAAACAGTCTCCTTTCTCATTGCCTTCTCATTGCACTTTATACCCATCTTCATAACAGCCTCAGTCTGGGTTTGTGTGCATAGTACAGACTACAATTAGTGCATAGATGTCCTAATACTGATTTAGGGCTTTTTGTGCTTAGTGACCATGTCATCTGCTGGGGATATTTTGGCCAAAGTACAAATTCCTTGAATAGCTCTTGACATTAATTATTGTGTATGATTTTTGAGATTTCAGTTGTGATGGTATTGCAGAAAATTTTGCTCTAACACCTCTGGTCTCTGAGGCATCTGTAGTCATTCTAAAGGCATCTGTTGCTGGGGGTGGCTGAGCAGGGACAGTGCACTGATACAGGGCCTGTTCCTTTCTTCTGATCTTCAGTGCCATTCACAACTCCTGGAAAGAGCTGCCATATACAGCAGGACTGACCTTCTAGTTGACTTTTACACTTTTTTGGCTTGCCAAAATGTTTGTACTTCATAAATGAATGGCCTATTTCACTGTGCCTTTACAGGAGCCCAAATTTCAGTTCACTGGTTGGAGAGGGAAATGTAGAAAGCCTGTACAGGATTGTAAGAAATGCAGTGTGAGTAGTGGTCTGAATTTAGGCTGGGCACCTCTACTGATCCCTGATCTCTCAGGTTGCATGTCCTCTCTTCTCATTGAAGTCAGTGGCAGTTTCTTCTGTTCCTGTTCAAGTTGCAGTGTACCACCTGCTTTCAGATTCCTAAAAGTCATACCCGATTTTAAGCTTTAAATTTACTGCCAAACACACCAGAGATTCCACTCATGCAACTCTGATATCTGCCATGTCAACAGCTCAGCATATTCCTGGATGCAATTCAGAAAATCTGAGCACCCACCAAGCAGCTCAGACCTCTAGTAAGCAGCAGTGGAGCCCAAGTGAGAGTAGGCTCAAACTGGGCTTCAAGTTTCTGATTTAGGGATCTTTTGTTTCCTTTTTAATGTTTAAGCAGCTATTTAATCAGCCTTCATCAAGATGTTATACTGCATGTACAGACCTCTTTAAGGGCAGTCCATTCTAACAACAGAAGTATATTTAAATAATTTCCTGAATGTAAGCCTTGCATTTCAATTTTGGTTTTGGTAATAAAAGTTAAAATGGAATAAAAGTAGAGCCATACTAAAGCAGCTTTGTCAAACTGAGTTTGTAGTTCAGTTATTTAAGTAAAGCCTGACAAAATTAGACCTACTTTGATGGGGAATTCTCACAGCTCTCAATTACAGGTTCTTAAACCTTAGGGAGAGGCAAAGCTGATGGTAATGGTATTGTGACTTGCTTCTCTGAATGCCTTACTTTATTTTATGCTATACTGAATTGGTATAACTTTGGTTGAGCTTTATGTATGCATAAAATAAAATATTTGGAGTGGACTCGGGAGTATGCAATCACTCACTGCTCCATGGTACATGCTCAAATTTCTTCACTGAGAGTCTTCCATGCTGAAATCCCTGCAACCATTCCCCTACTCTTATATAAATCTGAACATTGCATAATGTTACCAAGCCCTGCACTTTTTAGGATTATTTTTCTGTTGTTAAATCCACTTTAATATCCAGTCTTGCTCTCTACAGCAATGATGGCAGCACTCCCTTGCATTTCCCTTGCACAGTTTGAATCTTATCAGTAAACACTCCCTGCTTGGATATATGGGACTGCTTTATGAGGTATTTGGGACAGCTGTGCTATTCATACTCCATAGGCTGAATTTAAACACGTGCTGGGTAAGGAGGGAGTGGACAAGTAGGGTAATGGGTGTCATTCCCCTTCCTTCAAATACCATTAAGATTGCACATTAATATGCAGTACTTAAAATGAACGTCACACATTTGTATGTGTGTAAGATTCTGGATAAAATGTAAATATTTGAAAGTAAACTAATATATCCACTATCTGATATCTTGTGTAGTTATCAAATTCAGTATTTATGCTAGGACCTTATCATCCTTCTTGGAGCTAATATTTCAGCTTGGTTGCAGTTTATTGATCTTGTTTCTCATTGGAACATCAAAATGTCTTGTGTGTTGCCTAAACCCTTTTAAGTTTCAAAATCCTTGTGTTGAGGGGCTCTCACTAAATATTTATGCAGACAAGGGCTTGATCTTCACCTTTGATATGATGTTAAAGGGTGAGATATTGCTCACAGCATATTTGCTTGGGTTTTGTTTTTTTTTTTCCCATCTAAAGGACAACAGGGAGAAAATAAAGGTCCTCCTCATATTCTAGGTGTAAGCCAATGGCTTTACTCAATGTTGCATCAGAAAATGCCTGATATATATATATATATATATGTTTTTAATTATCTTATTTAGGGGACTGTGAGACTTTTTTGTTTGTTTTTAATTTATTTTGGTTTGGTTTATTTCTATTTTTATTTAAGAAATCTAAAGTCAAGCTCATTCTTAATTTCTGGTTGATTTACAGGAAAACATCAGGAAATAAACATAAGACTAAGGTTAAGTTTTATACTGTGTGGACTTAGTTGATTTGGTATTGGAATACAAAGGCTACTGATGCCATGGGATTTAGAGGGAACTCCTCTCCTCCTTGGCTTGTATGAACAAAGTCAGGTCATGTGAACCTCTTAAACTTGACAGAGTTCTGTTTTGTATGAAGCATGGGCTTTTGCATGGTTTTCGTATCTCAACTCAATTCTCAGCATCTACAAATTCTTCTTAAACTAAGGAGTAAGAAAACAGAAATAATAATAATAATGAGGAAAAAATATGGCTTTGGAATATTAGCTATGTAGTCCTTAAGTTTAAGGGGGAAAAAAAATAGACTAACTTTACAGTTTAATGGTGTTTTGGACATAGCTTGTTTTTAGCTGTCACCAAAATCTTCAAATATTCTTGTTCTTATGGAGCCATGAAGATGTTTTCTTGTAAGAAAACACTTGCTAAGAAGCAAATTCTAGAGAAATAAAATTATTGTGTGGGTTTATAGCACACTATAAATACATGTAAATTGCACCATGGATCAAAAGCTCATTTATACTAGCTGGTAATGACGATAGTTATACTGAAGATTGAACTCAAGAACTTTGAATTTTTTTCTAAGGTGATAATGTGTTGGGACTTGTTTCTTTATTTCTATGTTGAGATCTTAGGGCTGACTCAATGTATTACGTACTTCTAATCCATTGTATATAGGGAAAAGTGTTCACTGCCTCACAAAGTTAGTTACATAAAAGTTTATTGTTGTAGCAGCCAAGTTGTTACTTCTATTGCAAATTAAAATCTGAACAAGTTCTTATTTCATTGTTGTGTATATTCATCTGTAATTACAGTTCAGTCAGATGTGAATATCTTTATGAATGGTAAAACACTTTGGACAAATTCTAAACATGTAGAAATGTTCACCAAAATCTTCAAAATATGGTGCTTTCCAGAGGAAAAGAGAACAGCTGAGAGAAATAGAAAGGGAGTACCAACAGATCAGAATATATGTGCACAAACCAAGATAAAGGACAAGAAATGTGCAGTACAAGAACCGTGGTTATATGTAGGCATGTATGTCAGCAACCTCATGTATAAATTTCCACATTTGATGCTTTGACCTCTAAAATCACAGTGGGGCACAGAAGAGAACAGTGGATCCATGGCAATCTAAACAGCTACCCAGGGAATTGGGATAAATTGGGCTGGAAGGAACTTCAGAAGACCACCCAGTCATGCCACATTCCAAGAAATGTGAACTGTTGCATTTTTACAAATTTGTAATGTGATTTTAATGCTGGTATGCCATGGAACTCTACAAAACAGGTCTGGGAAAGCCCGTGAAGTATAATCCCCTTTTCTGAAAGTAATGTCAACTACGCTTAAGCAACTGTCAGAAGCAGTTAGTCCAACATGTCCTTAAAAATTCCCTCTGCTAGACATTTCTATAAGCACTGTAGGTAATCTGTTCCTGTGCCTCAGCATTATTGCAGTCTCAGGTGCTCCTGTACTACAGGTCACAAGCACAGAGAACTCACTGAGTTAAAACAGCAGGAGACAAATGGGCTCAACTTCATTTATCTAACTATCAGATTCAAGATACTGTCTCACTTTTGGGCTCCCAAACAGATAAATTCTGCTACATTTATGCTGGGCTTTGAACTGTCAATTGGCGTGGTAGTCACAAGAATATTTATCTTGGGATGTTTCAGCTGGAAGCACTTCAACTGAGCCTAATTGAGAGAGACTGAAAAAAAACTGTAATAAGAGGACTGATCTGAAAACAATTAAGAATATACTTGGATAATTATGAGCCTACATCAATTCAAGGATTTTAGAAGAGGAATTGAGTGGAATTGTCTGGAGCATTTGCTGGGTTGTGATACAAATGTTGTTATGCTTGTGAAAGTTAGGTAACCATTAGTTGAAGTAGTTTGTACAGCTGTGAAAAAAAGCTAAGCTATGCAATTTATATTTCATCAGAAGAACACAAGGCAAAGGCTGCTGAATGATACAAAAACTTGGAGAATGTCTGCATGGAGGCTTGGATTTTGGGAATAGAGTTGCAGAATTTAGACCATTAACCCCTGTGTAAATGAGCCCCTCCAGGCTTTCCAGAGTAGTTAAGCTAACACCAGCATTTTGCTGAAGGAAGGTTGCTCTATTATGCTGAAAAATGCCAACTGATTTCTCCAGAGCAGCAGTGTAATGATGTCAGTAATGCTGCAAAAGCCTCCATGTGAAGGTCTCATCTTTAGTCCTTGTTGCTGCTAGAGGTTATCACGACTTGCTACTTTCATGATGTTCTAGGAAAAAATAAGTACTACTAGATTATCTGTTATCACTGTCACAGCCCAGCCCTCTCTGCTGCTAACATAAAATGGAATTATAAGCATCAAAGGGAAATGAAAAATCAAATCCAATTGCCTACTGAGTGACTCAATTGCATTTTCTGTTTATTAGATATGATGACAAGATAAAATACCATCATTCCTGGGCAGTTCAAAAGCAATCACTGGCAATTTATTTGATAGTTATCTCTTTAGGCTCTGCCTTTATTTCCAATCTGCACAAGAAGAAGTATTTATCTGCCTAAATTTAGCCATTTTCCTTGGATGTCTGTGTTTGCTGCCTTGTCTTCTAGTCTGCCTAGGAGAGATGGAAACACCTTCAGAGGATTTTTGAGTAGGTGTAGAACTCTGAATCACTGTCTGGGAGAGCCCACTGAAGCCTCTTTTTCCGTATTTTCTTGGGCAAGTTGCCTCCTTTATATAACAGTTGCAAGCTGGCAGTGACTAATGTGACCCCTCTGGGTGTCAGCTGAGATAAACTCCCTGCTGTGCTTCCCCTTCTTCCTTGTGCTTGGGACTAGGGTGGGTACTCAAGGAGAAAAGTCAGTACAGGCTGGCCTTTGGGAAGAATAAAACATGATACAAAAAGGAACCCCATTAGATGTGCTCTAGGATCTGTCTGCTTGAGGTCTTTTTAAAATCTGTGGGACTTCACAAACAGACATATTACTTGTTCTTTGTGCCTTATAGTTACTAGAGAGATAACAGCATGGAAATAGCTGGTTTTAAGTTTTAATTTTTTTTAATAAAAACCCTATATCCCAAGGCCCTGCCTGCCACAAAAATCAAAAGCAAATATCTAGGATTGAGAATGAGAACAGGACAAACATATATATATGTCCACCATCCTCTAATCCTTTCCATAGCCCCAAGTATTTTTAATACAGAAACATGTTCAAATAATATTATGTAAAGAGTAACTGCCAGCATATATCTCTTCCACAAATTTGTCTGGTTTCTCTTTAATTGAAAAGAAAAGAAAAAGTATAAAATTTAACTGTTATATCCACAGCTTTACTAGTTTTTTTAATGAAAAAACTACCCTTTTTGTTTGTTTTGAGTTTGGTTTTTAGTGGCCTCATTTGAGGCTACTTGCTTCTTCACTTGCATGGAAAGAGATGTTGAATGGGCATCTAATCTTACAATCTCTAGGACAGTTTTGAAGATCTGTTTGCTTTTCTAGATTTCAAATCTTAGACATTAATGACAAGCATTCTCCTAGCTTTTAGACAACTTTGTTTCCTCTCTGAGTTCTGTCTGACCCTACTTTTTGAGGGGAGACCAGAACTTTCCACAAGATTTCCCACTGCTCCCTCACACTTTTACCTTGTCTGATATGTCCGAGGGTTCATTTTTTCAAAGTTGCAGTATTTGTTCAGATTTGGAACAGCACAGAACATATGCACAAACATGCTATTCTAAATTTGAAGTTCCTGTTCTAGATAGTTTTATTTTAATAACTATTAGACATGTTTCATCTTAGGAAAAACCTTGAGAATGGTTGAAACAGAAAATGGAAAATTTCAGCCATGTGCAGAGTTTAACAAATTTCTGTGTAGCTGAATGGAGGTTGTGCACTGAAGTGTGCTACCAGAGGCTTTGCTCAGTGCTCAGACAGGGAGCTGTGTGTAGAGATGAGTTCCCAAATGCAGGTCTCCTGCTTTCTTTGTCCAACTTCTTGACTGCTGTCTTTTTTGTTCAGTGGGTCAGGAAGCTGGTGAGGCAGTTTCCATGCTCTCCCTCTTTCATGTTCCTGCAATGCAATTTGAATTTGCTACAACATGTGTGCTTTTTAGAGGAACAATAATCATGTTGACCTCATGCAAATCAATGCTGAACCTGGCTAGTCTTCATGCCTTTGCACATGTATTTGAAGTGTACTGCAGTGAAATGATACACCACCTCATTTTCCTTCAGTAAAAGCCCTCTGGGCTGAATTTACAGGGCTCCTATGCAAGCTGCAGCAGAGAGTAAATCCTATTATGGGATTTCTGAAGACAAACGGAAGAGCTGACCAAAAGATGGGTCAGTTCAACTAATCAGCTTTGTAAATGCATTAACATTTCATTCAGCAGAGATGACCTAGAATGGTCAGCTGCCTGCAGTGTCCACAGGACTGAGAGGACCAAGCTGCAGAGCCTGTCTTTGAGGAGTGTGGTGTTGCTCTGTGCAGACAAGCTGCCTGTTCACATCTTTGGGTGAGGGACATGAGAAATGAGCACAGTGACTTCACCATTCAGTTGCACTCACATATCTTGCTTTATGCCATGATTAATCTGAACAAGCATCCCCCAAAGGATTTTACCCAGTGATCATCCTGCAGAGGGTCTATGCGAAAAATATCTAATACTTGACAGATGTGTAGCTGATGTTGCTAATTGTAACATAGCTGCAGCACAAAGCAGGCAGCAGCTATTGTATTCACAAGAAAAAAATTAGCGTAATGTGGCTACAAGTATTCTAATGGCTCTGTTGATCAGACCTTTGCTGGTGAGGTAGCAGAGGCTCTGATCAGGTAAATTTTGGTGGTAATTACCTGTGTCAAAACCAGTTTCATTGAAGTCAGAACAACCACTGTTTGGAATGAATGTGTTTATGCAGAGCTGGGAATCAAGTGATTAAATAACTACAGGTTTCTCTTTATTGTACTTCACTGTCTTTCCAGGCTACTGTCTATGCATTTGAACAGTCATTTATTAGGTTATAGTGGCTATACAAGCTGCAGAAATGCTTGCAAAAGAGCCTTGATCCTGTGATTTAGAAAATGGGAGTGCCAAGGGTTGATGAAACAGGGTTGCTTTCTAGAAGCAGTAGGTGATATGCAAGAGGCAAGTCCTGAGCAGCAATTCCCAGGTGAGTAAAATTGTTCTGGTGCCTGCAGTGATGATGTGGCTCAGAGGAAGCAGGAGCTACTGCTGCTAGTGTAAATAGAGATGTCAGTGTTTGAGTATACAGAGCATTTGTTGGACTATTATCTGTCTAACAGTGAGGAGGTGCTGGATTTCCACAGCCATGTCATTGTCCTTTTATTTAGACTAATACAAAGCCAAAGGGAAGTATGAATTATATGAACAATGACTAATCCTGATCAAGAACAATGTCTCTGACTTTGGTCTTTTTGGTTTCTTTTTTTCTTTTTCTTTTTTTGGGGGGGGTGGGGGGGAGGGGATTAGGTATCAAGTGTTGTGTAGCCAGACATTTATATAAGTATGTTGAATCACTGTTTTTGATGCACTGAGTGTTCTTTCCAAATGCATGGAGAGGATCAAGGTATATTATGTGGCAAATAGAAGTTACAGTGAATGAGGTGAAGAGTGGCTCTGTAGAGTTCACTGGTCTTGGGAGAAATAAGGAGCTGTGGCAAAATACAGATAGCTTCAAAGCTGTTCCTATGAGCAGAAGGAAGAACTGGTTTATAATTTAGGCTGAGTCTAGTTATAGCTCATATTAAAAATCTGCTGCTTCAATCATAAATGTTCACATCAGTCTTGTTAGTTAGATACCTGGGGTGAATGTGCATTTCCAATGGGTTGTTGATGCCAAGATCTAAAAGGGATTTCAGTGCAGAAGTACTATTCCATTCTTGATTCATCATATGCCCATGTACTATCCCAAATAATAGGAAGCCATTTCACATCTGCTAACATCACAGCTATACCGCAGAAGATGGTTACAACTAGAAAGAAGTTCTATTAGGGATACTTGAACTAGCATTGTTTTTATGTTTTTTACTTTATAGTGAAAGATTCTCTTGAGCAAGAACGTGAAACATGATTTTTTTAGAACTGAGAATGCTGCAGATTCCTACCTATGTGGAGTTTTGTACATGTTCACAGTAGCAGATGAAGACATGATTATGCAAATACTTGTCTGTTAAGTCAAACAATACACAGATAAATACAGACTGAGAAAAGAAGTCTAGTAAAACATTTGACTTCATAAAACAAAAGCTATGTAGGGGCACAGCAAGGTTATAAACTTAGCAGTCAAAGACAACAGAAACAAAACCCAAATATTTACTATGTGCTTTTGGTCTTCCACCAGCAGCTTTCTTGTTTCTGGCTGTGCTTTTTTTCCAGTCTCATCCTGGCTCTTGTCCTACCTGCCCGACTGTTTTCCTTGCTGTATCACCTGGGTGAGAGGAGCTGAAGCATTGAAACCCAGGGGTGAGTGTTTCTGCTTGTGTTTCTCTGCCTATTGCCTCAACAGCCTGGGCTCTCCTGCTGGTGCCAGGAGATTGAGCATTTGTGAACTGCATGGGAACAGCTAAGTAGTATCTTTCATAGAAATGGTGAAGAGTACATTCCTAGTGACAAGGAACACACATACATAGCAAGATGTTTAAAAAAAAAAGTTGTGGATATTGTTAATGGGAGAAAAAGAGAAGTTTCTACTAATGCAAAGTTTTACAAATAACTGAAGTGCTTCTGAGACAATGTCCAAAAAAAAAAAAAAAAAGACCTAGTAAACCCAGCATGGAACAGATAATGTGTGAAATCTTCAGTTCCATTTCTTGGAATGTGAGAAAATTCTAAAACTGACTAATATTTCCATTATAACAGTTATACATTATAATGGTAGACACTGTAATGATACCTGTAGGCAACATTGCTTCCTCTGATTATTTTCATTTACATGTCTCTTATGATTTACCTCATCAGCTTTCCCTAAGTTTTTCAATTGCATGAATAGACTCTGTCTCATCTCGCTATTCCCAGGCTGCCCTGTTATTTCCTGTTGAATTGTCTCTACCGGGGAAAATTTCAGTGGCACTGCAGTTTGTTGCATCGGTCTGAGCATTGCTTGAGAAAATCATGTGTTACAGTATTACAAGTAAGGCCTTAGAATAAATTAAATAGGTTCTTATTAGGAATTATTTGTTTACCGCTTTTTACTGACTTGTTTATAATCAAGAATTTTGGTACTGGAAAATGAATATGATCATGGTTATGTCTCTTTTGGAGTGTTTAAGAAGATAGATTACTCTGTATGTGTGACTGTATCAATCTATTTGTTGAAACAAAGCAAGGTTTATTTGCTAACATTCTCATGACCAACAAGACAAAAATAGCCAATATGTTATTGGTGTAGAGTCTTGTTTTGTTTGTTTTTAGTGTCAAGCTGTTGCTTTTGGCAGTTTAAACTACTCTATAAACCTTCATTTGGGTAACTGTTAGAGAATTCTGTATTTGTAACATAAAGAGCAGTGCAAAATAACAAAACTCTTAAATTTCTCTGATAGGGTTGTCTGCACTGACCAGTGGATTGATCTGTATTCATATTAGTTCTTCTGCAATAAAATTGCCAAGTAAAAATTTCAGTATTAGTTACTCCAAGGATTAAAAACCCCCACATAAGTAAACCATGTGTAAACAATGGCAGGTTAAGAAAAAATGAGTTTTTTTCTCATTATATTTACTTCAAGATTTTCTTTGTCTTTGACATTTACTTTTTTGTCTCAGTCATGAATATTACAATGGTTTTTGTTTTTAATGGGAACTAAACTTCTCAATTAATGCCTCATGTCAGAAGTTGACCCTTTCAGAAAAAAACTAAATAGCAGAAAACTTGAAGCAGAATAGAGAATAAACAATGCTGTCTTGACATTGCACAGAAATGTTTATTAAACAACTCCATCAATATCAAGCTTCCAGGCTTGCTCTATACTCCTGAGTTACTGGTATTGTTTGAGACCTGGAGTTTTGAGCAGTTCAGCTGTATTTATGTTTACTTTGCATAGAAATAGAACAATCTTGCTTGTATTAAGTGATTGCAGTATGAGTTGAGGTTTGCAACAACAGACGTTAAGGAAAAAAGATATTTAAGCAAAGGTTGTTTTCCCTGTGTTACCTCCAACCGAGGCTTGTCTCTCTAAGTGCAGAATTCCATTCTAACAAATGACAATTAAAATTCAAAGTTTTATGTTTAGATAACTGGCTACCTCCACGGAATACCCTCATACACAGGATTTAGTTTACTATTTAGGTTGGTTTTACAGACATCCAAATCCTGTCAGGCTGAGCTCCAGTCTCCTCCAGCTTTATGGAAGATTTCCAGAGGAAGCATTGAAATGGATAGATTTCATGTCTGTGTTGCTTCCACCATTACCTGGTCTCAGTGCTCAGTCATAAATTGACTTGGCACTTTTACATATTTAGATATTTCTTCTCTGATCCTATTCTGAATTCTTGATCTAGTATTTTCATGGTCTTTTTGGGTATGTAAACTTACAGATTCAGAACTAGCATCTGCTACAGCCAACAGTAAGTTCCTTGCAAACAGCCAGAAAAATAGCTGCAGATCTCTTTGAAGCAAAGTAATACAGTGAATAATGTGACTTTAAAACTAAGATGATGAGTCTGGGAGCTGAGTGAGTCTCATCTGTAGTAAGATGGGCCACCCAACCAACAGGGCAGTAGAGGCAGTAGGATTGAAATTGTAGGTAGGTTTTGTTTGCTGAGGACTCCTGAAGCTACTTTGACAGTGCTAGCACATAGGTTTTAATTTTTTTAATGTTACCATGACATCTGAGTTAATAAACATTTAAAAACTACTCTAGAAGTGTTCAGCTCTTAACTGTCATTGTTGTGTGGTGCTTTTCAGAGTGATCAAGATCCCAGCATCCATCTGGGGTTATGTAACCTAGAGAGTCAGGATTTTTGCTGCTGTGCTAAACTCCCCTGACTACATCCCTGGCTGGCTTAGAGCTGGGATGTGGCAAATGAAAGTACTCCACAGAAACCTCTCCCAGCCCCTTAACCCCCAACATAAATGTATGTGAAACATACATATGCTCCTTACTCCCACAGCAGTCTGATGGCTGCCCTACTATGAAGCAGTTCCTGACATGGATGAACTAAAAAATTTGGGTTGAAAAGGGCTTCATTAAACTATTTGTTTCAGAACCTCCTGCTGACTGGAGCCCTGTAGTGCTAAAGATGGACTATACTGAAAAAGCTTTTGGTTGTAGTGGAAAAACCCCTATGGTTTGCTGTGGAGGAATAGAATGTAAGAAAATAGTGCAGAAGGTAGTCTCACACCTGAGGAGTTGCAGCTGTACTAATTACCAAAGATTAGGAACAGGCCTGCCCTTAATAGGCCACAGCTGTGTCCAATAAGATGAGTGCCACAAAAGAGTGGGTGAGGAGAGAGTTGGAGTTTGTTGGTTGTGCTGTGAAGAAGGAGTCAGTGCTGTGAGGAGATGCCCATGAGAGATCACCCAGAAGGTATGGAAGATTTACAATAAGGTGACAACAGTTTGCAGTCTATGATAGATCTGGTGTGTGTTAATGTTAAATATGGTATAAAATAAATGAATTTAAGGTACAGTGTTCTTACTAACAGGAAAAGTCTAACTGACCTAATTAGAATGTTTGAAAGTGCATATGTCAGTTTATTTTCTCAGCAATTTCTAGCAGGAGTGACTATTTAAAATGCATCTCAATCCAGTTTTCATTTAAGCTTTGGTGGTAAGGTTATTTTATTGTTTATTTTTTTAATCTCTTATTTTCACACGAGCTGGGCCATAAAACAAAACTTTATTATTTGCATGGCCTTCTCCTCCTTGCCCACTACCCTCGTGCCAGAGGCCGTGCCCTCAGCAGGGCCTCACGGTGCCGCCATGGTGTGAGTGCAGGCCGGCACGGGGTTGGAGTCGCACTGCGTGCCCTCAGGCTGGGAGCAGCACTTTCCATACCCCCAACTCCCTGGGATAGAGGGCAAAGACTGACTGTGGTTGACCATGCTGGAAAGGGCACCTTCCTCAGAAACCATCACAGAGGTTGTTTTTAATTCATGACCAAAGTTAAGGTACTAAACTGGGGCCCCTCAGTTCCTCCCAGGGCTGTGTGGGGCCTGAGCGCCGTCCCTTGCTGTGGGCCTGTAGATTGTGCCTCATACATCCCAGTTTATACATTTATTTCTGGAATATGAGCCTTTCTTTTCCCCAGAAGTGAGTCCCTGATTGCTTTCTTTGAAACAAAATGATGTTTCTTTTAAAAATCCAACTTAGAATTGCCTACCTATTTTCATGGAAACCTGTGAGGAAGCCTACTTTCCCTGAGCCACCAAATTCAGTGTGTGGGTGAAAGGCATTATTTAGGCTCTTGTAAAACAACAGGAGAAAAACCATGTAACAACATTATCAGAAAAGGCTTAAAATCTGTGGGGTTTTATTGCAACTGAAGGAAACGTGGCTGAATGTAATGACAGAAAAAGCATTAAAATGCTTTTCATGAAGGAGCTATTTCTTCTTTGCCTTTCCTCTTTGTTGTATAAAGCTTGCAAATATCAAGCAGTTGTGTCCTGGCAAGGGAGCAGCTGCCTCTGGGCAGAGGCTGTGGCTGCAGAGCCAGCAGGAAAACATCATGGCACACAGCTAAGGGGTGGGATCCAGGCTGCAGAACACCTGCCAAGGACTGCAGCTTGTACAAAACTTCTCTCAGGTGATTTCAAGGGGTGGAAAGGCAGAGGACTAATATTGCAATGAGGTAAAAATTCTGCCTTTCCACTTCAGAAGACCCCAGAGATTCGGCTATCTCCTGGCAGGTGTCAAGACTAAGCTGATGACTTAAAGCTAACTTTAACCCAAAAATATTGCAGACTCCATTCCCTTAAAGCTTAAGGGAGATTTTTCTCTCTCATATTGGTCCCCTAATCAGTAAGTCTTTTTACTGGAAGTCTTTCATTTGGAGGCAGAAGTTACCTGATACAGGTCATATGCTGAGGCATCCCTCAGGCCCAGCAGTCACCAGCCTTGGTGCCTGTGGCAAGTGTTGTCTGTAGAATATTGACTTTTATTTTAAGTTCTATAAAATACTTTTTTTTTTCTTAAATGTGTTAGGGTCTTATCAGAGGAAATAGTCTTAAAGACAAAATAGTTGTTGTTTTCTTTGTTTTTTTTAATGGTAGGTTTTGGCACAAAGTTACACAATTTTACAGCCTCAAAAAGAGCTCAGTAGGCAGACTTTAATTTTTTTTAATGCAATTTTGTTGCTGTTGCTGCAATAGGCGAATCTGTTGTGTTCCACACCTAGAGCAGTACTACACTTACCCAAAGTATGGCCTCAAGCTAGCAACTGAAACAATGTCAGTTTGGAATTTCAAACCTGACTTCTTGTTCAGTGTCTGGAATTACTTTATGGAAAAATAACTTACCCATACATTCAGCATTCATCTGTGAGACCACTCAGTCCTTTATTCCTCATTATGCAGAAAACCACTCTTTAATAGAGACATTTATGACTTTTTATTACTGTAAATGATAGACCTGTCTCTGTGTTCAGAATATATCTCAGCTGAAATTATTCTAGCCAGCTGCTCTAAGAATACTTACCCTTTAAACTGTCTAGATAAAACCACAATTTCTTTATTTTGTTGCAGCCCATACTTTTCATGAAGGAAACTTATGCTTTTTTGGGACCAGAAAGGGCAGCCAGAAAAAGTTAAGGGAATAAAAAAGCAGTTCTTTTTTACTGAAGGGCCTTCAGGTACATTTAGGGCAGACGAAGTCCCCCCAGGGGCTACACCCAAAAAATGGATGATGGGTTTTCACACTTTTATGAGTTTGCTCCATTTGCATATTGGGGGTTAAATTTCCAATTACAGCTTCAGGGAATGAAGTCATTTATCCCAAGTTTTCTCCTCCCCAACTTGCTTTTGCTTACATCTCTCAGGGCCTGAGAGACAAAGGACTGTAAGGTGTCCTTCATTCCCAGGCCTAGAGAGGAATTGTTTTGCCTGACCAAAATGGGAAAGCAGCAGCTAACACTGTATATGGAGTTTAGAGTTATACACTAAAAAACTGCAGGATTACAAAGATAAGGAAAATGTAAAAGCTAACATCCTATGGCATTAACTAACTATATTCCATAATTACTGAAATGTTTTTATACCAGTTTGTTGCTTATTTTGGGGCAGCATCTCAGGCAATGTTTGTCGTACTTGCATATTCAGTTCTCATCAGGCACTTACTGGATATGGAGGATGATCTTCAACAGGCAAGTGAAAGAGTTCAGACACAATAAAGATTTTTCATGCTCTTTAACAAGAAACTGCTTTAGTAGAACCCCTAACAATGAAACAAAATGTGAGAATATATAATGAATACAGGGTTTGTCCAGAAAAACCCAACATTTTTCTTCAGAGGTTGGACACTGATGGATTGAGGAAATAGTGACAGTGATGAGGATGTGTGATTTCTGACATAAAGGAAGGAATAGCCTCAATATGAAGCTCTCTAGCTTTATGCAATGCATGCCAGTGAGATCAAAAGACATCTTACTGCTTTATCATAGAAGAATTGGATTTTGGCATGCACTAAAGAAATTAGTTTAGCTGCATCAAAAAACCTTGTAGTTTTATGGGTCTAAAAAGAGTTTTGTGTATTCAAAGAGAAGTACTATTAGAAAAGCAGAAAAAGAGAACTGGGGAAAAAATCTCTTACCAACTGGCTGAAGCCATGGTCTTGGGCCATCTAGGCAGGATGGGAAGGAATCTTGGTAAAATTCTTCATGGCAGTCAGGCATCCCGTATTTTTACTTCTTTGCTCAGATGTGGTCAATTTGGTCCTTTGTCAGCAAGGCCCCTAAGTGTCTTAAGAGCACTCTGACACTGAATGGAGGAAGTGCTTGAAAGGATCTCACAAGCAGGCTTGGAGATTAATTCCATAATGCACCTCTCTTTTTTTTGGAGTGGTTGGATGGTGAGATGAGGAGGATATAGTTAGTGCTTCTCCTGCAGAAGCAGGTTTAAATACCTGCAATGGTTTGTGTGACTCCAGGAGGAGGACCTGTGTTTTAGGATACTTCTCTGTTTTTCCATTCCAGCCTTTAAGAATGCGGTGCAGAGGGAAGTGACCTGCTAAGCATGTCCCAGCTTCCTATGCTATCCTGCTGGGAGCTGCTGAAGAACTGCATCAAAAGGAAAGTGATACCTTTAGTCCATAACTGCTGTGGAGCCATCATTAAGTATCAATTGCTTTTCCATATTGAAAGTTCTACTTTTTTCCTAATTTAGTTAATTTACACATTTTATACTTGGTTTAACTGCACTTACAGGTGCATTTCCAGTGTCTTTCTGTGCCTAATGACTGCAGGAGAATTTATATGGTTCTTATTGCTTCAAAGAAGCAGAATAATGCAAGTTGATTTCAATGAAAATATTAATGCACTAGAGATTTGCCTGTGCAGAATTTGCTGTGACTTCTGTAATCCCTGTATTTATTTTTTCATACATCCACTTGCACATCATTTATCAGCATGTTCAATATAATCCTCAAGGGCTATAGTACTTGGATTTTTGGTTGTGAGCATGACTTGTGTTTCTGCTATTACTTGGAAATCAGACTGTACATAATTTCTTCAAATTTCTTTCAGAATTGAATGTATCATTTTAAAGGAACAAGCCCACAGGGCTTCCATATTTTGTCAATGTGCAGCAAGAAACTTCATGAGAAATGTTTTTAATATCAAATCTCTGCACTGGTATTTTAATAGCCTCAAATTTTACTGTATGACACAATAATGTTTCTGACAAGAGTGATTACATCTTTGGCATTAGGACAGAAAGGGACAGGTTATATTTTCTGCATTATTTATCTGTTATTTCCAGCTCAAGAAGGACTTTAACATGCTCTGTAAGACCACTTAGGAATTTATTAATTTACTTATGATTTTTAATATGTAAGAATGTTAAACAAGTACATCTCTTCCATGAAGACATCTGACTTCTGCTGGGAATTTCTGCAGCAAATACTGCAGATACTCCTTCTGAATCTTTTTCTACAGCAGATCCAAATGGATCCCATCTGTCACAGCTTGCATGATAAAGATTTGATTTTTACTTTGACTATTCCAAAAAAGAGGTTGCAAAAAAAATAAAAATTAAGACTAATTAGTTGAAACATGCATGTTTGCACCTAAAGGCACTCAAATTTAGACTGTGGGTCTTTGGTTTTATTTTTAGAAAGTATACAGTCCCTTGTGGATGTCTTTGGAAGATAGGACTCAACAGCTTTTAGGTCCTGAACTCCCTTCTTTCTTTTTGAGATGTTAACCATATGCTAATGGTTATAATATTGATTCTAGACATTTACCTACCATTTTTCCAGCATCCAGTTTGCAAAATATGTTTCAATTCATGCAGAAAACTACTTGTTAAGCCAACTAGAAACTTAGGGCTTCCTTGTGTGGTGTCTTACCACCATTGAGACAAAGAGAACTGCTGCTCTGCTCCACTTGCAAAATGTTATATTGAGGATTAAGACCTTATATGAGCAGAGGAAAGTAGAAAATTTGCAAGAGTCACCAGCATGCAGCAATCTAAGCCAAGCTGTGGGAGAGTCTTGTCAACAAAATGCTGTTTGAATTAATCACTATCACAGGAGAACTCAGGTAGAAATGCTGACAAGACCATGTATATCTGAAGTACTTAAATGCTTCAAACTCTCCTATAATGACTTTGCACATACAAGGTAAACTTAATAAATATGTTTAATAATTATGAGACCAAGCTCACCATTTGGCACTTGTAATATTAGTAGAAAAGACTGTCTTTTATATATTGACAATGTTATAGAAGATTCCTATAAAAGATTCTTTCCTTTTCCTGCAATATTTGAGGAACTCAGTGTAGGGCAGATGGCATGAAGGAAGTTGCAGTTATTTTTCTACAAAAAAGGTAGAAATATGTTCAGTATGTAGCACAACAAGCTGCTTCCCTACTAGATCATGTGCCTCCAGCCACATGAGCCTGGTGTTTCCTGTACTAATATTCCAATCAAGTGCCCACTTTAGCCCTTAAGGACAGAGCAGGTCATGTATAATTGTAATGTTTCCTTGAATCACAAAACACTGAGCACAAACTTTTTTTTTAAAAATTTGCATTTGTCTTTGTCTATCTGTTGACTCCCTCATGAATTTTGTTGGCATTTTTCCTCTCTTCCATGCTGCAGGTAGGAGTGTTATAAAAGTTGCACAAAGCTGGGTGCCGTGCTAACTTTGATGGCTAGCTCTGTTACAACCTTCTTTTCTTCTTAACAAAAGGAAAGCAATTGCCTTGAGTAATGCATGAAAATTGGCAGAAGTTACAGATGGCACTGTCAAATAGTGAAAGAAAAAATAATGTCCCATCTACTGTGATTTGCCTGGCAGAATTGAGGATGCTTCTGTCATTTCCCTGACACGATGCTATACTTATCCATGGCACACGGACAAGACTTGTCATTTAGATAAGAGCTGAAGTGAACAGAGAAAGCAGAGCCCCAGTAGATTTATTAGTTTGGGTTGAATTCAGAAGAAAAACTGCTGTTGAGAATTTTGCTACTCATTTCATGTGATTCTGCACTTGCTGTAAACTATAGCAGCTTGACCCAGTAAAGATGTTCTTGTTTTTTAAACATACCATTGTCTTAAGCTAAAGTGCAATATCTCTCTGCATATCTTGTAAATGGCTCATCTATGCTGGTGATAAAACTTATGCAAAACTGTGGTATCAACCTTGTGTCATTTTTGTTTTTAAGAGCCACCCAAATAAATAGAGCAATCCTAGCAATCTGTATTGTTACATGCACAGAGTCAGTCCCCCAGCTTCAAGCCTTTTAATGTTCTACACTGTTCTGTACAGAAGCCATATGTAATTTGAAACAGTGTGTTGCCTTTTCAGGTGTAATTTGGTTTACAACATGTTTATTCTCAGCAGGCTTTTCTCTGGTCTGTGTGTGACTGAAACCACTTCAAGATGACTTGCACAGTGTGATAAACTTCAATAGCAATAATAAAAACAACTTTAAAAACCCCCTAAAACCACAAAAAACCAACAAACCAAACTAAATCAAACAGAAAAATCCCCCACCCACCTAACAGAGAGTAAAGTAAAAGTTTGCCTTATTTACATTGGAACAGATCCAGGATGTGTCGGTGGAGGGAAGTATTGAAAGAACTTGTGAAAAAGGTGTAGTTTTGGTGAAGGAAATGGGAACAGGAAATCCCAGAGACAGGTTGTTACCACAGGTCTGAGGATCCACCCCTCTGGATTCTGTGTAGTCCAAGCTACCTTAAGGGAGCTCAGTTGTTCTCTGTGCCTTTTGCTGCCTGCCCTCTGTGCTCGCTGTGCATCCAGCCTGGCTGTTCAGATGTCCCCACGGTGAGAGGTCCTGGTGGCGCTGCTGCTCTGCTTGCAGCAGGCTGGGAGGAGCTGTGCGTGTCCTGCAGGGCTCTGCTGCTGCAAAGCTCTTCCTCAGTACCTGTATGACAGGAGAGGAAAGGATGTGGCAGTGCCCAGAAAATGGGTTGGTTTGGTGTAAAACCTGGCAGCAAGTCTTTAACATTGGTCACATGTTTGTGACCAAAGTCTGTTATGTAGTACCTTCATGTTCTGCACCCAGGATGTTGACAGGTGTGTTGATTTAGAGGCTAAGTTCTGTAGAGATGAGAACTGTATCTTCACAGGCATACTTCAGAAAATTGATTAAGTCATAAAGCCTTGATTCCTCAGCCTTAAATGGCTGGGAAAAAATGTTTTGGGGAGGAAATAGTTTGGTTAGTAGTGGAATATACTGAATTATTGCACAATATTTCTTCCTTTCCTGTTGTAAAAGTTTTCTTGGTACTGACCCAATGGCAGTGTCTCTCCTAGGAGGTACTGCTTAGAGACAATAACCTTGGATGCCATCTTTTAAGAACCATGTATTTAAAAGGAATAAATCACTTTGAAAGAGTTCTGAAGGCTCTACTGGCTGTAGGCTGTTTATGCTGTCCTGGAATAGTGAAGGGGGGAATTCCCAGGGCATGAGAGGGGCCTGGATTGGTGCAGAGTGGTGTGGCATCTCTTCCATGTCTGTATCCCTCCATAAGGAGGAGGCAGTCACTGATGGCTTCCAACATCATCTTAGGACCTTTCTAATGTGTGTTAGAGGATGTGGGAGGATAAGGGCACTGGTGTTCTTCACCAGTGTAAAGAAGCAATTGAAACCTTTTGTGCCTCCCCATTGTACATGAATGCAACTGTAACTGGTATTTTCCTATTTTCTAAAGAACTTGCAGACTCTCTTAATGTCTTCCTTACTTTTAAATTTGTTTTTAAGTTTGTAAAATACTAACTTTCCTACAGCTAAAAACTAGTATGTATTGGTAGATTTGGTCATAACAAAGATAGGACCTTGGGGAAATTGTGTATTGGGGGAGGAATTCAGTCACTATAGTTCAATATTGCAAACAATAAAGGGAGTAAATATGTAATGGGAAATAGCTTGAGAGCACACCATTAGTAGGAACAGATGTAAAATGATGAGGATGCAAATGCAAAAACTCTGAGAAAGCAGAAAGGAGGTATAAATCAAGCAACTTAGTTGCTGGATGTGATACTATTTTTTTTTTCTACTGCACTCTAAAGGACGATGAACGTAGTAAGGAGCTGATGTGGGGCTGTATCTTTCTTTAGAGTGCTCTCTCTGGAGCCAGTTAGAAGTAAAATGTAAAGGCAGAATTTGAGATAGAATTCATAAACTTTTATTTAGATTCATTAAAACATACCCATGCAACTAGAATAAGTGACTCAAATCAATGACCAGACCTTTGGAACAACCTCAGCTTATCTACATTTGTCCCACATAAAATCCAGTACTTCCATACAAATATCAGGATTCTAATTAGACCTGATGGGGAAGGACACACCACCAAATGGAAGTATGTGAACATTATGTTTCAGCCACGTGCTTGGTAGTAAGAATGACATAACTGCAATTCTCTATTGCTCTTCAGAGCTGAAGAATTAGCTAAACAAAGGGGTGGCATCAGCTCTAACTGATACAGTCTGTTTTGAGTCCTATCTCATGGGCAAATTTGCCAGCTCCCCTTTGTGTGTTGGGGCATCCAACAGACTGATCCTAAAAGTGGATAGTGTGTGACCTAAACTGTTGTGTTGCCTAATAAAAAGCCACTGCCTGTAAGTCTCCACTGCCAGCAAGAAACACTTCCCCCACTGGAAAACATCAATACTTTTATCTTCCTTCTCCACCTTGGAAGACATTATTTTGTTTACCAGAATGTTATAGTACCTTGAGAAAACAAAAAAACCCAAAACAAACCAAAAACCAGGAACAATTTTACCATGTCAGACCAAAATTCTGTTTAGCCATTTTTAGTTTTCAGCTATGGCAGTAATGAACAGATGTCAAAGCAGGATGAGTGTGGAGTGATCCACTTCCATAGGCTGTGGAAATCTGCAGTCAGAGCACTACCCAAGTGCAAGACTGCATGAATTGTGTTAGTGTCCATCAATGGATCTATTGTCCGCAAATTGTTTAGTTCCTTTTTGAACTTGCTTGTTTTCCTGATCACCCCAGTCTTCTGTGGCAAAATAATCAATGGAGTATGTAAAAATATTTATTCTTCTATGCTTTTAGGAGTAGCATTAAATAGCATGACATGGGTAATTGTGGTGTTCCGAGAAACAGTCGATAATCACTTCCTATTCATTTTCTCCACATTGATAGAGATGCATGAAATAAGCATACTTCATCTTTATTGTCAGGTTTCCACTCTGAAGAGTCCTTTTCCATTCAGTCTCTATTTTTAGAACATCATTTTGTCTCTAATCATCCTTTGTTGCCCCTTTCTGCTATGTGTGTTATGAGGTTACTAAAATTGCACTCATGATTCAAACTGTGGGCACCCAAAGGATGTATATAAAAACATAATGATGTTTCATGTTTTGTCCTCTGTTGTTTCCCTAACAATTTCTTATTTACATTTAGACTATTGGAACTGAAATGATATTTTTATCAAAGTAGCTGGTTTTTTTTATCAATATCAGAGATACTACATTACTTTTTGAGTAGGAAAAGATAATTTCAATCATGTAATTTTTTACTTTTGTTTTCCTGATGGACATTTCTTCACTTATTGATGATGAATTTCATCTGCCTTTTAATGACTCATTCCGCATTGTTAGGTCTTTCTGGAATTAATCTGTATTTGTATGGTCTTTATTACCATGACTAAATTATCATCAACAAGAGAATTGTTTATTCTTATAATTTGCCTTCTGTCTTTTAGCAAATTATCAGTCTGCCAGGGGATGTTCCTTCTCACCCAATGACATTTTATTTTTCTTAAAGGTCATTGAGAGACTTTTCTAAATTAATTTTTTAAAGAAGATCTAGGATCCTCTATGGCTGGACTATGCTAGCTTGTTTTTGCAAGGTCAGAAACGTAATAAATTTGAAATATTATTTTTATTGAAAAAGGAGAAAAGTTGATTTACTTTCCATTC
The DNA here is from genome assembly GCF_023055355.1 of Agelaius tricolor. Taxonomy (NCBI): domain Eukaryota; kingdom Metazoa; phylum Chordata; class Aves; order Passeriformes; family Icteridae; genus Agelaius; species Agelaius tricolor. The sequence continues at coordinate 11,077,162 of NW_027269272.1, forward strand.
TGCCATGTTGTTGAAAGTACCCAGCAAATTTATTATTTATTTACTTTCAACTTCTCTACCCATGTTAAAAGCTTTTGTCAAGGTTTGTAGTTGCTTGGATCAACCTTGCCAACATTCATTTATTTCATATGGAAGTCAGTTTCAGTGATAGGGCTTTATAGTGTAGCAGGTAGTAAACAGACATTTAATTAAGAAATTCTTTTAAACTCTCGGCTGAATATTATCAGGCATATTGTTCAGGTGGTGATTTGGCTTGATTAATTTGATTTCAATAATTAAGCCTTCTACAAGCACTGCAGATTTTAATGGATTCTTAGATGTGACCTGGTGAATCTTAGGAATGCTCTGGGGTGAGAAGGTCCCCACAGCTCTTCCTGTCCTGTGAAACATCAGCACAGAGAGATCATTGAGCTTTTTCCTATGGTTTCAGCTTCACTGAATGCTTTGCCTGCCCTTCAAGCACTATCCAGAATGCATCCTGGCTTTTATGTCTTTAGCAATTATTTTCTTTAAAATCTCTGCCTGGCCTTGATACTTTCACATTAAACTCTAGGGTGTTATGTTTTGTTCTGTTTTAGTTTTTTTTCCAATTTGTTGTGTCTTCTATTTTCTTAAGAATTTCAACTCTCTGCTCAGTGAAGAACCATCGCTTTAAACTGACAGGGTAGGTTTAGATTAGATATTAGGAAGAAATTCCTTACTCTGAGGGGGATGAGGCCCTCAGGTTGCTGAGAATCAAGGATGCCCCATCCCTGGGAGCATTCAGGCAAGGCCAGGTGTGTCAGTCTGGTCCAGTGGAAGGTGTCCCTGCCCATGGCAGGTGGGTTGGAGCTGGATGATCTTTCAAGTCCCTTCCTACCCAGACCCTTCTGTGATTCTGGGCTAGCCTGCTGCCCCATGAGGACTGAGAGCTTACATCAGCTGAGCGTGGAAGAAGTTCCAATGGAAAAGGGGGCATTGGCAGAGCTCTTTTATTGCCACACCTTATTAGATCACCTTTCAGGGAAGAAATAATCTGTCTTTTCCAGCAAGAGCCTTTTTTCATGTAGCCTATGATGAAGATTCACAGTTCAGTCAGTCACTAAAATACAATTAGGGTGAAAGAAAAAAATTACATATCACTTCAATAAACTGTTCATTCCTAACAGATTCAGTGTGGTTAGATTTCTCACAAGAGAAAGCCCCTGAAGACAAAAATTAGGCAAATTACCTGGGCCAGTGCTGAGTGCCTGAGAACTGGGAACTTTTAATTAAGTTGATATAAAACATTTATATGTTAAATGTTCTTTACTTAATATTGGCTGCATAAATAATTCAGCTGAGAAAAAAGATGAAAATTCTTAGACTAGTAGATTTGACAAGCTTGATTGTGCTCATGAAAGTGTAGACAGAGCTTAAAAATTATATGCTCAGAACAGGGATCCTAATGTCACCATTATCACAAGTTACTGAAATGGAAGAAGAGCAGCCTATTAGCTTTTATTTGCTAATAAAATTTGGCTAGTAATAGCAGCAGCAACAAAACCAGCAGGTGCTCTGTGCCCATTAGTCAAATTTATTATATAACAACAGTATTTGATTACCAGACTGATGACTTGTGAAGCGCTTCTGTATGTCTGTGTGCACAATCCAGAGCCTGACTGCAAATACCTGATTGCCAGACAAATCATGTTGGGTTCTTTGGGTTTCATTCCTAATTGGATGAAGCACTTGTGCAAATAGCTGATTGCAGTAAAAGTCCATTGGAAAGTCTTCCTGGTGGAACCAGAAAATACATTTGGTAGCCTTTGCCTGTCTTATCACAGGGGCCGGACATAAACTCTCTGAAATCACAGAAAACTTGTATTTATCAACAGTTCTTAAAAAAAAAATCCTTTCTTTATTTTTTTCCCATTTATTGTATTTTTTAAATGTTTTCAACTGTAAATTGTGCTACTGGAGTTTATGAGAAAGGTTAATCCACATCAGAAGTCTGGGGCCACAGAGTTTTGCCTTCTGCAAAATGGTCCCAAGTGTGTGCTAAAAATGTATCTGTGTAGTTTGTGTCCTAAAACAAGGACAAAAATAATGATTTCTGCATTTTTTTATCTGGCATATGCATGTTTTTGCTTCATACACATATGGTTAATTTCCATTTTATTGAGTGTGCGGATGGGCTTCACCTGCTAAGCACAGCTTCAAGAGGGAGCAGCCAGGTGTTGGTACTGCTGCACAGAGTTGAAGGGTGGGCAAGAGGGAGATGGGAAATGCATCCTGCAAGTCACAGCTTCTATTCCTCACTCCTGCCCAAGGAGGTAGGAGGGCTGCTGTGGCAAACATGAAGCTAAGCACTGCACATTAATTTCAGACAGTTGTTCTAAAAAAGCAGAACATTTTGATTTACTTGGGTTGGGTTTGATATAGGCATCAAGGGAACTATTTGGGTTTCCCCAGTATGAGGAGAGGAAAATACAATTTTTATCATTTTTTCACTGATGTTTGGCTGCAGTCTGGCTCCCTTTATTGTACTGGAATAGCAGTGGCTATTAGTATTTTAGTCCTTCCCTCTCCCCATCAGAACTCTACAGCCCATCTGGAATAGCAGGAACAAAGAGCAGACTTTTAGCCCCAGGTCTGTCAGAGAGGACTCAGTTGAACAGAAGCTGTTAAAGTAACACCAACGTGCTGAACCTGTATTTGTGTCCTCACCTGACCTCTCTGTATGCACTTTGTTTTGCAACCACCTGTGTCGTCTCTTTCCTGGGGTCTTCACTACAGGTTTGTGGCCAGGGTAGGGCTGGCACATGGGCTGCCTTGGGGCTCACATCCTCTCACCACACGTGTGGGGACATGTGTGTGCAGCAGGAGGAGGACAGGAGGCCTGACCTCCTGCCTGCGAATGACTAACTGGATCTTCCCCTCAATTACTTCAAAATGTTAGAGAAAATTTGTTCAGCTTTTCAGAGCAATTACCTGAGATGAAGGCAGCACAGAAATCATGTAAACTTTCTCTATTAGTGAAAAATACAGTTGAGTATGTTTATTGCTATCATACACAAAAACATACTGGAAATCGTTTCACTGCAAAGTGAAATAAGAGGTAAAACATTAGAAACACTCATTACAGCCTAAAGTGTTAAGAAATGAAGTGTTTAATAACACAAACAACTGAAAAGAGATTTAAGTATTTGTATTTAAGTCTCTAAGATCTCCTCAAAGAGGGTAACACATGATGGGGAACCTTCCTACATTATCTTAAAGCATCAGAGTTTTTCAGAGGTCTTGAGTATATGTGTATGAAGTTACATTGCAAGCGAAGGAGGAAAGAATATATAAGATCAATTTAATTATCTATTAATTTATCTAAATATTAATATAATAATGTATTTATTAATAATTTGATTTCCCACTAACAACCTATTTCCACAGCACATTCTTTGCTCACAGACTGGACTGGAAGGGACAATGTGGTACTGCTGAGTGGTACTTCACTCTGGTGAAGACCAGCTTCTGTGCAGCACAGTGTGCTGTTTGCAGACAGTTCAGCTTTTAAACAAAAATTAAATATGGTGGTTGAGAAATTGTGCTTTGAATGTGAAATGCACTGAAATAGCATTAAAAGTTTTATTATCCTGAAAAGGGAACTCCTTTTGTGCCCTGCCTGCTATTGGACTCTTTAGTGCCCTGGGTGCTGCAGGTTGAGTCTGTGTGGGCAGAGTTATTTGTGGTGCAGAAAACACTGAATTCCTTGTTGGGAATCCTACTGAGCCCACACTGCTCATATGCAGCAGGTGTCCTAGCAGGGCAGCTGTGCCTGTGTGTTGCTTTGATACGCATGACTGCCTGCAGGTTTTAAAAAATTCTTTTTATTTGTTTCTTTGGTTTTGTTCACATGTTTTTCATTTGGATGATTATGTTTTGAAGAGAGGACACATTCTTCAAGCCTTGTCTTTTACTTCTCCTGTAGCTGTCTGTGAATACTGAAGAATACTTCAGTTGTAAATGGACAGAATGTGTTATGAAATTCATCAAGAGGCAATAAACATAAACTTGATAATATAATTAAATGTGCTTCTGCAATAGACATTTTCTGGCTGTGAGTGCAGTTCAGCTCTGAACCTTTATGCAGTGACCTCATTAGTGGTGCTGGTAGAGAATGCAGTAGGACTAGCAACAAGTCTTCAAACAGAGCAAATTAAAACAAATTCCACACCCAAGTAATTGAAGCCTCTGTAAGCTGAGAATTCTAGAAAATTACTTCTAAGTTTCATCCTTTCAAAAGTTGATTTTTTTTTTCCTCTTCTGGTGATTTTTTTGTTGTCCATTTGGAAAATTTTGACTCTTTTCTTCCTTAGGTTTTTAATGGAAGTTGAAGTTGCAGGATATTTTCTGTCATCTTGTGAGGGGATAGAATGTAAGAGAATAGAGATAGTGCAGAAGGCAATCTCACCCCTGAGGAGTTGCAGCTGTACTAATCACCAAAGATTAGGAGCAGGCCTGCCCTTAATAGGCCACAGCTGTGTCCAATAAGGATCAGTGCTATAAAAGAGTGGGTGAGCTGGGTGAGGAGGGAGTTGGAGTTTGTTGGCTGTGCTGTGAAGAGCTGCCCATGAGAAATCACTGAGAAGGTATGGAAGTTTTACAATAAGATGAAAATATCATCTGACTTTTTTCTTTGGTAATTCTTCTGCAGAGAGAGTTCTCCAATACTAAAGACAAGTCCACCATGGGAGGAAAGGCTTTGAAGGGAGTCTCTGCCAAATTTTGGTGTCTTTCTGCTCAGTACCTCTCTCAATTCATTCAATTTATGAATGAGCAGTCATTTTAGGCTATTGATCAAAATGTGTGGCAACATTGACCAAAATGAGAGGTATGGCTTGGCTACTATTAATTTAGGAATTTAAGTTTAGTTTTTACTCCAGTATCTCTGAAATACATATTGTCTATAAAATCCCATGTAAACAAATCTTTGAAAGTTAGAGGGCCCTGTTCCTTCTTGTGGGTAGTGCCCCAGCCCCTTGTGGTCAGGTGCCTGGAGGACTCAAGGATGCCACTGAAGAAATTCTGACTTTGTTCTCTGCTAGCATTGCATTATTTGCTTTAAAGTATTTGAGTCCTCTTGTTCAACAGTGATACACAGGCTTTGTGATGTGGCTGAGGGGAAAAAAAAGTCAGTATCACAAACTGCTCTAAAATAATTCAGCAAAAGAGGAAATGAAGCAATTCCAGCTCTGGGATGAGTATACTGACACTTAAAAGCTTCTGGTTTTGCATTAAAAATGATAAATAGCAAAATGCAGATTTTCAGCACCTTGATGTTATAGAGGATTTGGAATATGCTTATCTGTTTGCTGATTAAAGCTTGTAAAGCAGTGGGGACCTGTGCTTTAGTTGAAGAAAACATTTAGATCTCCTTTCACTTCCAACAGGTGAATAGTTTAGCTGAGGTGTGGCTTTAAACCTGAACATGCAGAAATATCATGCTGACATCTTTAGTCTTCCTCTGTTTCTTCCAAGTTCATTGGTCAAAGTTCATTGGGCCTTATGCAGGAGATGGGATTAGTTCAATGGCAGAGGCTGTGGTTAAGTCCCTTGGGACAAGCCAAGATGAAGAGCCAGTGGTTTTTCTGCAAGTTGTTCTGCACACCACAGCAGTGCTGCAAGCAGGCCCAGACCACAAAAGTGTTTTGGGTAAAATACAGCGCAAAGGAACGAGAGCCTGGGGGCTTCTCCATGTGAGATTGTGATTGCCTTACCTTGACTGAGGTGAGCCAGGTTTGAGGTCACTTGGAAATGGCCAAGTGCCCTTAAACCTGACTCAGCTTTGTCAAGGTAATGCAGTCATGATCATGGCTGTGGCTCATAGTAGGAGAACAAACAGTAAGAGGTGGAGGGAAGGAGTTTGGAAGTAGCTGATTGCTCTGCATTCTTACCTGCAGCAAGGTTGTAGGGTTTTTCTTCCCAATCCTTTTTCAGTTTTTCCTGGGCATTTTGTGAAATGTGAAGGGAAATGTCCACAGCAAATTAATCCTGGGAATGAATCTGTGGTGTTGGCATAATTAATTTTCTTATGCTGCATTACCTGGGCTAAAAACAATAGCACAAGCAGCTGGTAAATGATCCAGTTTCTCTTGCACATAAGAAAGGTGGAGACAGCAATTTTCCTGTTTTTTTTGTTCCTCCTTCTTCCCTGTACTTAAGTGGTGTTAAAGGGTTTCTGCAGGTCAAGTATGGCTCTGTGGATTTTTCACACTTTCCCCCAAGTAAGTAGAAGTTCATTGAAACAAATCTTTCAGTGTTGATGGGTCTGTTTTGGCAAAGCTTCTATCAAAAGGATGTTTTAAATTCTAGCATGTAACTCCTACCCATTCATCCCTCTTCCCTATCCCTGTAGTGTCTGTATTGTTCTATATTTATAGTTTTTACCTGGTATTCAAGAGTGTTTTCTGTACTGCATCTGAGTGCTGTGGAGGAGCCTTTTGTTTTGGTGCAAATGGAAAACAAATGCCAAAAGTTTGCTAAATAGAGGTCCAGTTTTGCAGGAAACTTTAGTAAGGACAACTGCAGGAGAAACCTTCCTACTAATTCGAGACTCTCACTCATCCTTTCATCTTATTACATTGTCAGAATCTGTAGGTGGAAGGGCTGATACTCTGTAAGATGTGGCACACCTGAGCTATTAGGAGAAATCTGCTGTAATTGGGTGTATCAATGGTAAGTTGATACAGTGCTGGTTGTAAGATAATATTTCTGTTCTAACTGTGTTTTCTTCTGCCATTCCCCCTCACTGAAATGAAGCCTAAGTACCTTTGACTTCTAGGTATTGACTTCTGTATACATGTATTTGTGGATAGAGCTTATTTGTGGAAAAACATGCCTACAGTTGTAAAGCATCAGCATTACCCTCTTCTCTTCCCTTACATTTCTGTGAAGCAGAACTGCCCTCCTGCAGAGTTCTGTCACATTCAGTTACAATGCCTCACTACAGACCACAAAATGGAATGGCAAATTCACATCTACATTTGTAAAAGAGCATCCCTGCATCATTTTTAATTCCAGCTCTTTGATCCTGCTCTCCTGGTGCCCTGAATTGGGAGGGATGGTTGGAAGCTCTGTATTGCACAGTCCTTGATGTAAGAGCCTGTGCCAGCAGGCTGACAAGGAAAAAGCTAGGGCATCTGAGATTTCATGGTTTAACTCTGAATTCAAAGCCTATTAATGATTTGTTACAGATAATTGCAATCCCCATCTTTTAGTTGTATTTATATAGTGTCACAGTCTCATTTTATTTGTCCTCTGTAATATATTTTTATCTATGAAAAATTGTTAACTAACAGATATGAAGATTTTGTGTTCTTTGGATTTTTTTAAATATGTATGAAAAGGTATGCATGTTTGTTTATGTCATGTTTCTTACACTGTTTGTGTGGTTTGAGCTTAGAAAATGTTTTGGGATATTATTAGTCTTGCAGCAGCATACAGGATGGTCATGGAGGAGTGTTTAACCTCTCATGGGGCTCTGTGTTGTTTGAAAAGTCATGGAGAGAAGATTTTGAGAAGAAGGCGTAGAGAGGAATTTTATAAGCAATATTGCAATTTTACTGTGATTTTTAGATTAGATTTTAATATACATAGAAGTAAACTATGTTCAAGGCCATATCCTGTGAATTGTAAAAGATCTGGAAAATGAAGTCAAATCTTGTATCTTCACCTATGACTTTTTCTGAAGATCACCTCAGTTAATCACTTCTAAAACTGTTTTCCTTACTCTTACAAGTTGCAGTGGAAGATGAATGGGCATCTTTGCATTTCAGTATTCTCAGTCTTACATTAGTACTATGCTAAATGCTGTCTTTTTGCAGGTTCAGTTTCACAATTTTTTTTTTCTTTTTGGTTCCTTTCCTGATCTGTGTCACAGAATATTATTCTTGGCAATGAAGATAGCATTGAAAAATCATAAAATACCCAGCCACTTACAGTAGGAAAGTAAAAAAAAAGCCCAATTCTAACAAAAATAATGCTTAACTAGTGCTCATTCAAAAGATGTTAATTTATTGGTATATTTGGATATTCTGTGTGAAAGTAAATACATAAGTACATAAAGGAATTAAATGTATAGGTTGTATTTATAAAGCTGTTAAATTTAATGACATAAACTTAAAATGGAGATGCTACAGGAGATGGAACCCTATAGGGAAAAGCTACTGTAGAAATACTTGTATCAGCCCCACCAGCTGTCAATATGCTTTTGGATCAATTTATGAAGTAACTTATCCCTTTTGGTTAAGAATAAATAAATCATTAAGCAGACTAAAAGTCTTACTAAAAAAACCCCAAAACCAAATCAACCCACAATAAAATAAACCAACCCTCCAAAAAACCCTCCACAAACTAAACTAAAAAAAAAATCAACAAAATTTAACTTAATCAAGTTGAAGCAAGTTCTGTGGCCATCTTATACAGGGATTATGCTTTATTCTTTTTATGCTTTGTCTTTTGTTATATCCTTCCAATACTATAATCAAGTTCATGCCACTTTGCTTTATGAGAGTAGAGCTAATATTTTCAGTCTGGGGCTCCTCTGGAATTTTCAAGTAAAATTGAATAGCTGCCCAGTCAGGGGTGTCTTTAACTTCCTTGGTGGCGAATCCAAATACAGTGGGACTGAAAGCAAATTCGTGAGAAGTTCTTGATGCTGGTGCTTTCCATCAGTCTCTTTCCATGCTGGTGTCCAGTCCTAGAGCTAAAGGAGATGAACCCTATCAGGAATTATTTCCTGGCCCCTTTGGCAAGGTACAGTGCATTACCTGAAGCAGGAAAATCCCTGTTGTCCCAGGCTCCCTCTCCTTTCAGTCTGTTCTAAAGAAAGATGTATTGATTTTTTTCCCCCCCTCCTTCCTTATGTGGGGCTAAAAAGAGGTGATATGTCATCAGTATAGATACTAAAACTACCGGAATTCACATCATACAATGAGCTAGAGTTCATTAACAAACTCACATCACAAAGTTTTAAGAGGGCTGCCTGAGGAGCTGTGCAGGCTATTGACTATTGATCTGTTTAGCTCATTTCAGAACACTGGAAGAATTGCCTGAAAGTGAAGGAAGCTAAATCTGTTTTTGTGATGGCTGAAGGTAGAGAGGAACAATCAGTCATTGATTCCTTGTATAGTTTTTGAGTAGTTGCTATAGGATTCAATAACAAAGTATTAAAAGGTTACAGTAAAAGAAGGAATAAGTGTATTGCCAAACAACCAGAAGATCATTGCTTGAAAGGATCTGTCTCTTCTCTCTGGGTTACAAGTTTAACTGATGCCAGGCAATACTGTTGATATAACTATTTTTGCAGAAAATGTGAGCTGCTGATGGTCAGAATTTTGCCTATGAAATGAGAATGATAAAAACGCACCATAACATAGAGAAGGGATTAAAACTCAGATAATTGTCAAGTAGCAATCACTGTCAGGAACCTGCTTTTTTTGGTTTGTGCCGGCTGTGACATTTGACATTGTTATTTTCATAGTTATTAGAACTGCTAAAATAATGATTAAAACTTGCATATGATACACAGGTGAGCAATCAAACCATGTGAGAGGACAATGGGAAGTTCTGTGTCTAGATCTGAAGCCCTTAGTGGGCTTCAGTGAAGGAGTAGTTTGTTTTGGTGCAAATGGGAAACAAATGCCAAATCCTTGGCTGTAGGAACAAAGGGCCTGTCCAGTAGGAAGAGAGGGAATCCTTCACAATTAGCAATTGTCTCTGTTTCTGGAGCACAGTATCAAACCCTGGGGTGGTGGTTCCAGGAGGATATCAGTAGGGAATGCTCATCTCATTGGGGCAGAGGACTAAAGTGATTTCACAAAATCAGCTGTTGTAGTTTAGCATATCGCTCCTAAACATTTTCCATAACAATTTCCAGTCCCCTCCCCACCCACCCTGTTGGGGGGTGTATTTATTTTCCTTTTTTTTTCCTTTTTAACAGAGAAAATATATTGTATCACTGTGACAGTGTCTGGGTTGAGGTTGATTTCCATTGCTAGCAATTTGTAAACAGGTATCCTTCGCCCTTTTCTGATATTTTTTTTCTGAAGATGAATGTTAAATTCCATTTGAAAATTAGTTTTAATGTCTTCAAACTGTGTTTCTATGTTCAGGCGTTCATCTGTGTTATTTGGGAGAGCAATAATATTTGTTAACAGTGGTACCCTATACTTTTATACCAATGTGAGCCTTCCCGACCTCAAAAACAACAACTCATTTCTTCTGAACAAAATAAGGATCCAAAATATGCCTAAAGGTGAAATCCCATAAATAATAAACTACTGGCTTCTGTCCTTTTGTCAACAAAATATATAAAGATGCCCTTTATTTTGATTTTATAAAGTCAAGTTATTACAATTCTGTTTGTGCTCTCTTGTTTCCATGGAAACAGTCAGTCTAATTTTAGGGGATGCTCTTCACTCCTGCCATTCAGTTAAGTGTGACAGAAATGCATGTAGTACCTCTGCTGTTTCTTGCACTGTCATCAAGAAAACTCAAAATGCAGCTGGAGACAGTGTACACATAAGATAAGCAAAATACAAGTGAAAGTTTCCTAAATGAAGAAAAAAAACCCAAAACCAAACAAATGCAAGCTAACAAAAACTGAAAAAAAAACCCCAAAACTCCCAGAAATCTACACTGTTTCAGCTTTGTGTGGTACCTCTGCGTTAGATTAAACATATTGTCACTGGATTTGTCTGAACTAATATTAAAGGAAAAAAGAGTCTAGCAAGAAGTGGTTTATATTTAACTCAGACATATGTAGCAGACCTCTTCCTTCTGAATACTTTTAAATTTTGAAATAATTAAATAATGCACTGTGATATCCACAGGTAAAAATGAAGTAGAAAAGCAAATTAGAAGAGAGGTGGAGAGACAATGCTCTTTGATTTCTAATGACTGGATAACTTCATCTGTGTTTATTATAAAGATGAAGCTACCTAATAATATAACTGATGAAATGTCACCTACAAGGGCCAGGGTCTCTGTATTAAATCAATAGTGCCAGTGCGTTGCATACACACTAAGGAGTAAAAATGAGGTGAAATCTCATATTTCAGCTGTCATAGTATCAGCAATGGAACAGAGCCATCTAAGCCATGGTCACACCCAGGAGCAAGAGCTTTGCTTCTGCTCACACTCAAATGGGGACTGTCAGAGCATCAGGAGCTCTCAGGAAAATTGTGCTTCCAAAGATTAGGGGGACATGAGCAAGGTTTAAGAATTCCAGCTTTAAGAATGGCTGTGTCTCATGATTTAAACCAAATAAGGCTTCTAGAAATATATCTGTGATTTAGCACAACCAATGATATCCAGGACATTGCACTAGGAAGTGCATAGAATATGTCTAAAGTTCTTAGCATTGAACTGTATTGAGAGCAAAATAATCCATATTGATGAATGTAAAAGGAACAGATGTCATCTGCACAAAATTTTATTCAAGGAGCTTTAGTGCCATAAAGAGGCAATTATTGACTCTGGTAATTGTAGGAGGCCTGAAGAAATTAGTGTGTGCATAGTGCTTGTTGGTTTTGGTTCATGGCTGAGCCTCAAAACATTCCTGGAGCCCTGAGTGTATTTACTGAGGGTGCCTTACCTCAGGCAGTGAACAAATGTTCATCTATTGTGAGCCTACCTGTGTGCAATCATACGAACCAGGCTCTGTCATTACTTCTCTAACAACAATAAACTACTGTAGAAATAAAATCACAGACAATGGATTGTTAATTGTCATGTCCTTAACCTAATAACATTATTGTGGAGCTAGCAATGTTTGCCTTCCCTCTTGTTCTCTTATTTTTAATTATATTATGACCTAAGAGGAATTTTAATGAATTGAATGTTTGTGTTTTCTTTTATACTGCATCTATAAATATGAATGAGAAACCTATAATATAAAAAGTAGCATCATAGAACATTCAGATGGAAAAGGATCTTCACAGAAAAAGTAATGCTGCTTAATTTAAATTTGCTAATAAGGAATCTGGGATATCTTTCACAATATGATTTGGAGAGTTAACATGGATCCCAAAACACATGTAATAAATGATTCTTTTCCTTGAATTGATGTGAACTAAGCAGCTCATTTAGACTTACACTCAATAACTGAGTAGTTTTAAGATATTTTAGCTAGAGATTAATTTTCTGTTAATATTAAAGATATTAAACTTCCCAGTTGTAGAAGTAACTTAAGCACTCCAAAAAGAGTAGTTCCCATTTAATGGGAGTCTGGTATGTTTGAAATATTTCACCATGTTTTTATAAAATGTGGCAAAATATTTTGAGAGCAACGTGACTCAAAGTAATTAGGCATAGTGATTGCTCTGGTTTGCAGAGGCATGAAGTAGCATGTGTGCCATGACCATTGCATTGTCTTCACTTCTATATTAAGGTCATCTCTTTGACATTTCTTCTAGACCTCACACATAACTGGGTTTTAAAATCAATTTTAAGCAGTAATTCTGTTTCTAGTTATATATGTCTGGTGGCAATGAATCTCTTCCTCCTTTGTGCTCATGTTCCAGCAAGCACAATTTTTCTGTTCATGTCAGGAGACCTGTTGCGGTGCTTTAATTTGTGATTTGTGAAATACATCTTGTTAGAATCAGAAAAGGCTACCCCCAGAAGAGTACAGTTGGTGACAGTGCAAGCAAGACAAAGAAATTGGCAGCAGAACAACACACTGCTGGGAAAGCATCTGTGCTGTGCTTTCAAAAGTAGTGTGGGGAGGGAAGCAAGAACAGTGTGAGAGGTAGAAGCTGCAGCTCCTGGCTTATACCTCATACTGGCTCCAAATAAAAAAAATTAAAACACTGCTAATAGTTTCAATTAATTTATTCAGCTTTATTATTTTCCTATTTCAACAGGGTTAGGAGGAACTGATTCTTTCTGAGGGCTGCCAGAGATGTACTCAGGTTCAGGTGCTCATTGAAGTCTTTAGACCACCTGCTAACAAGCCTTGCTTGTGTCCTGACCCACCCTGTGTTGCCTTCTGTTGCTCTTCTGACCAGCCATACCCCTCTCTGAAGTGTATATATAACTCTCAGCAAGACATAGCTGGATGTTTGATCTATTCTGGTGCCTTCATTCCTTTTGTTGCTTCCTGACAACAGTAATAGAAGCTGCTTCCCCTAAATTGATGTGTTAGCTGAAAGAGGCAGGGCTGTTTTCTTTTTGTCTAAAACCTCTGTGTGTGGTGGGTCACACTGGAAGAGGGCTGATGTGGCTTTGAAAACTCCTGGCTTCCCAAAGAGCACTGTGTCAGATGGAGCTCAGAGAGAGCCTTGGTCTCTGTGATAGCACAGCACACTCAAAGAAATGCTCCTTTAGTATCCCAAATACTTATGAGAAGTCCAGCATGGAGTGGCCCCATTTGTGCTGTCAGCTTTACATGTGAAAGGCAGGAGTGGAGACCATAATGGAAACCAGAAAACAGCCCTGTGGCTTTTGGCTGTCATACAGAGGCATCCTATGGAAGGACTATTTTACAGCCTCCACCCACCTTCCTCAGCCTGCTACTTTGGCTTCTGCAAAAGATGGCAAAAAACCCCAGCCTAACCATTCCCCCAATCCCCACAAATTTAGGTGAAACCAAGCTGTAAATATTTTTCAGAGAAGAAAAATTGGTGAATCCCGGTGGTAATTTAAATTTGTGGGCTTTTCTTGGCTTTATTTAACATAAAATGATGTATGGTCAGAGCTTCATCTGGAAGATGTTCCTCTTATAAAAAAATATAAAATAGCCATTTAATTTAAAACCCCCAAATTTCTTTTCAAAGTTGACAATGGAAAAACCCAGATTTGCTGCAAGTTCTTATAGCTAACAATAACAAATTGAGAGCAAAATTAAAAGCTCAATAATACATCATAAAGACAATATTGTATTTTTTAACAAGTATATGGTTAAATCCAAGGTTACCTGTCATTTATGTGTAAAATGCTAGACCATTTACTATATTTTTTTCTTAGTAAGTTGCACTGCAGTTTTTGACATATTTTAATGTTTCCAGTGGAATAATGCAATCAATTTTACAAAAAGAAGCCTTGTGCATCAAGCTCAAAAAGCGTGAAATGGAATAGTAGTAGACTAGGCAAGAATGCCTGGCATCAAGTGCTGTTATCATTCTCTTCAGGGCATAGCTCACAGTCACTCTTGCCTGGTTTACAGACCTAAAAGTGTTTCTGTGTTAAGCTGGAGAAGTTTCTTAGCAAATTCTGTTAAGGATCAGAGAACCTGTTTGAAGAACAAGGATCTTACAGTGTTTGCAATATCACCCTGGTAAATTTTTTTGTTGCCATCAAAGAAAAAGCCAGTAGTTCCTCTGGAGCTCTCACTGTCACTAAGCACTCGTGATGTTCAGGGAGCTCATGAGCTGATGCTGAGATGGTGCAAACCCTCAGCTCCTCCACAAGGCTCCCAGCCTTGGTGCCAAAGAGGATGTAAATATCTCCAGCTGTGACATTTTATGCTGAAGGAATGCAGCTCAGCAGACATCAGTCTGATTCTGCTGGAGGGGTTAAGAAGATATATGTTTCTGGTAGATATTTAAGGTGATTTTGTTATACCTGTACACGGGCTGGTATTTGGAAACATTAAGTGTTGCTGTCTGTGCTGACCTTGCCCTGTACATGCTAAGATAAATAATACATGCAAAATGTCATCATTATTTGAAAGGCTCTTCTTTAAATACCAAGTGCTGTTGGATTCTTTCTTCCAAGCTATCAAATATCTACAAAAACACAAAGATTTTAATATGTGTATTTCTTGTCTTTGCAAGTAAACAAACACATACTTTTAAATTATGCTTCAGAAGTGTTATGGTTGTGTAACAAATTAATAGTGAGGCGTGTGATAAACAAAGACAGTCATGGTAACTGTGGTGCCCCTTACAGCTAATTTCCCAACAAGATTTGTTTTCAGCTGGAAGGTTGGCATTCAGCTTTCATCACAGTTGTCCTATTGCTACAGGATGTTTTATGAGAGCTGACACGTAGGGAAGCCAGCTTCTACTTTGCCTTTCAGCAATCTTCTTAATCTGTAGGGGAAACAGATGCAGTTTTAGTCCTTTTTATCTATTCAATGCATAGTGACAGTGCATATTATGTAGGTAAAAGGGAGAACAAAGTCCTAATGTATTTATTTAGCTTTTTGCATGTGGTTGTTTTTTCTTTTTGTTTGTTTGTTTGGTTTGGTTTTTTAATAACTCCAAAAGGACTACTGAAAAAGACTACTGGATTCAGGGTTTGTGCATGTATATGTTTCAGAGACAAACATTAATGGGTTTTAAATATGTTTTAATATTTCTCTTTGATTATAATTGAAAATAAGGATAACACTAGCCTAGGATTCTATATACTTCTTTAAACTAGTGTTAAGCTGCTTTTTGCAAATCATGACATTTATTAATTTCTATTTGTATAGCTACAAACAACTAAAATATGCAAAAAGTATTTTTCCTGTTCATGTATTCCTTTTAATTCAAAACAACATACAGGCATGGTTACATAGCTAGAAAACCCAAAACAAAAACAAAAAAACCCACAAAAACAAAACAACATTTACTTGCCACAATAGTAGTATAATTTTGTCTGGTGCAAGATGAATATCACAATTTCCTGTTGCCAGATTGTTAAGACATGGAAATCCCAAATTGCAGATTTTGTATTTGTATTATATAAGGAAACTTCACATTCTCTACAACAGACATGAGATGGGAAAACTTTCCTAATTTTAGAATACTATGGTGTAAATAACTTTTCTCCAAAGGGTCAAGTCCACAAAAAGAGGAAGAAAGCTGCATTCCTATCTCTTTGATGGATGTGAGGAAAATGATGGAGCACTGACTCTACAAATTTATAGAGGAGCAAAACCAGAAGAATGCTTTAGTATAATTTCTGAAAGCTTGAGAAGAGCCAAATGGGATTTTCAACTACTTTTTGTTATGTCAAAGGTCCTAAGCTATCCCAGGTGACCTAGAAAGAGAAATATAGTTTGTCACTGGCTGGTAATAAATAAAGAAAAAATGGGAGAAGAATCTTTGCTTGTGTGTGTGGGTGAAGTGAATCCTGCTGTTCATCTTCTCAGCAGGGCATAGGATAGATACCCTTAGCATCCTTCTCATCAGCCAGTGGATTTTTAGGTGAAGAACAGTTTTTTTCTTTTCTCTCAAAAACATGGATGAGCAAAAAACTAAAACACAAGAATCTTATTTTGGTTTGGTAATGCAAACAAAAAAGAAAAGGAGAGGGGCGAGCCAGAACTGAAGATAAGAGTCAGCATTTTAAATTAAATTATTCTCCCTCTGCTTAACTCCCCCAGTCTTCTGGCACCACAGCTGACAATAAGCATTTTCTAGTTAGATTATCAAAACTCCTGATATCTGCAACGGCACTGTTGGTGCTGGAATGCATCTGTGCAGTGGGGATTAAGGAAAACAACACATTTCAGCCCTGTGGAGCCACAAGCTGCAGCCAGCTCCAGTGTGGATCTGTTCAGGTGCTCCAGGAGATCACCAGCACGGGGGCCCTGCTGTTCTGAAATGGGAGGAACAAAGAGAAAACGCTGAAGGACTCCCTGAGCTATCCCAAAGTCAGGTACTTTGGGTTTCCTCACCAATGAGTGGCAGAGGATAGCTTGGGGCTCTGGGGTGCTAGATGAGGCTGGCAGTGCTTGTTCTGCAATTTAGGCAGCAACATCCCTGTATGGGTTTACCTGAGTTGGAAAAAGCATATTCTGTGCCAGTTGTACCTCTGCTGCTCTGTGTGCTTTGTTTATTATTCAAAATAATTGTGCAGTGTGTTGTACTTCAAATACAGACCTAAAGTCAGAGCTGTGAAATGCATTTGTTCCATGGGAGAAGCAGTAGATCTTGTCTCAAAATGTTTGTTTTCTTTCTATACAAGTGATAAAATGAATTAAAAAAGGGCATATGTGCTAATTTGAAAGCCACACGTGATATTTGAAGAAAGGAAGCCTAGGGGGTTTCTCCACATAGTAACCTTTTATGAAAGTCAATGCAGATTTATCTGGAAAAGACGTGAATAGGAAAGTTAGAGTTGGACCAAAACAGTGTTATTAATAATGCTATTATTGATAATCTTATTAATCCTAGAAAGCTTTTAATAATGCAGTATTTAAGTGAACGTCCAATAACTAGTTTTGAATTTCTATTGTGCATTTCCTATGCTTGGTAATAATTTTCTACATGTGGGATAGCTACCTGCAGTCATTTGCCTTAAAATGAACAGATTAGGTAAGTGGAGGTCATGCAAGAGAGACACAGTCTCAAAAGAGAGTACTGGTGTGTTTTGTCTTCTCCTTTACTCATTCTGGTGAAACAGAGGAAGCCTGTGTTCTGTCACAGAAATACATCTTTCTTTCATAAGTACTATATAGGCATAAGGAAGACATGAGAATTGTCTCAATAACTCATAATTTGTGTCTTAGAAGAATTTAACATCTTACTGCAAACATCAGCATTTGGGAAAAATAGCAAGCCTTTGCTTTCCTTTCCCCCTTCCCCTCCCCCCCACTTTTTTTTTTTTTCCTTTATCTATTTCAAACATTCATCCTTCATCTCATTCATTAAAGCTCTTTGGGAAATGCCCTGTATTTGCTCCCTGGCAGAAACATCATCAGAGTGTGTTCATGTTATATGAAGATTAGAATTTTGCAGCTGACTGAACATGAGAGCAAATTCACTATTCATATTAATTAGTTATAATTTTCCCAAAATAATTTCACAGAAATTGATCCTAAACCTACACAATAATGTGCAGCTCTCCGTGGAGTTATACTGATAAATATTTTAGAAGGAAAATCCTAAAAGGTGTCAAACATCAACATTAACAGCTTTCTTGCATGCATAATAGAAAAAGCAATACATTCCAAGGTAATTCTGTGAGTTAGGTTGAAGATATTTGTTGCACAGATTTTAGGAGAAAAAGAATTATCCACTATTCTCTTAATTGTGCTCCAGCTGAAGTCAGTGAATCTAAGTGAGCTGCCAGTGCAATTAGGGGAGTTGAATTAAGCCTGTCTGCTGCCAGCCCTAGCTGGAAAGGGAAATGTGCATAAGCAGAGTAAGAAGTCAAAGTCCTTTCTTTGATAGTCTTTTCAGAGTCTGTGGTCTGCTGTTTCAATAGTGGGAGAGAGAGATCACTTCTAAAGGGTGGCAGAGTATATCTTAGTAAATGGGCAAGACCCTGTAATTGTACACACCATCAAAGCCAGCAGCTAATGCAGCTGAAGCACCCTGTACCTGCTGATGTGGACAGCGAGAAATGGAGAGTTTCAGGATAAGAGCAAGGCTAGCAGGCTGTGTAAAGACTGTTATTTTTGTGCTGGCTGGTGTATTTGCCATGGGGAAAGCTGACTGTCTGGGCTTAGTGTTAGAATCTGTTTGCCTGTTGCAACGAGGGGGCACATTCAGTCTGACCTTGGACAATAGAGTTTGTGTCATTGTACTTATTTTATCAATGCCCTTCTTTCTTGAGGCTTTTTGTGAGACTTGATTTCTTCTTGCTGTTTTTTCCTTGCTATTTAATGCTCTCATTAATATTGGCTACCAGTCTAAGAGAAGCAATACCCAAATGAGCTGTGCTGGGGAAGGGCTTGGCTGTTTCTGTGCTTTCACTTCCTAGACCTTTTTGTTGCATGTTTCTTCATCTCAGATTATTGAAAATTTTCAGAAACATGTTTAAAATTCTCTTTTTCACTATCATTGATGGATTCCTTCAGCTTGAGAGAGAAATAAATTTTAAAACCCCTAACCCAACAAAACAATGCAGGTGTTTATGGCTGGTTTCTCTTGATTGTAACATTAAAGAACATTCAAAGCAACAGCAATAAATGATGAGGCATTACAATTATCTCACAGTTTTTTGTATTTTTAGTCCTAAAACAGTCTCTGTATCTCTGTAAATCAGCCAATTGCTGAAAGCCCTGGAGAAAGAGAGTGATAGAACTTCAGAGCAATTGCATGCTAGAGCATCAGTGTATTCCTAATTATTTTTCTAAATCACAAAAGACTAGACATTTCAGGTAGTCAAAGAATACATGCCATTTATTTTCTTTCCTTTTTTTTTTGCTTTCCCCCATATTTTTGTCTTGCCTTTCTGCTGCTACTAAGTCAATTACAGGAGCTGAAATGCAGTTTTCCTGAATACTACTCTTCTTTCCAGTGGAGAGTCCCTTATTTCAAACAGAAGGGCTGTGCTCCCACATTACTGTGGCAGAATCCTTGTGCATGGCTTTTTCATTTTTTTTTTAGCCATTAGCTTTGTCATATTCTGACTCATAAATCAACCATGAGGTAGAGGAGAAAGGAACAGGTTGTAAGTTGTCCTTACATGGTGCACTGTGAATCTGGATTCTGATGCTGGGAAAAAAAAATTCCTGGGAATTGTTCTGTTCTTTAGTAGGATTTGGTCATCTCCAGTTATAAAGACATCATTTCTGTGCTTTGGACCTGGTGTGTTCTGGTGGCCTGAATCATGTTCCTCTGCTGATGCTCATTGTTATGGCTGAGGGAATGAGCAGTGCTGTCATCCCAGTTAGCTGGGGAAGAAGCTTAGGTCTGATATTCAGCTTCTGACACCTGATCAGATAAATCAGTTCAGAACAACTGAGATGCTGCCTGCTGGGCCAGGGCTGCAGAGGCTGCTGCTATTTTAAGAAGACACACGGTACATTTAGCATACTGATGGCAGAACTGCAACTGGCAGGAAGTCAAGTGATCTCTTCTAGGAAAAGCAGTTTCAGGTACTGAAACCAGCACATCTACATTCTTTGTAGCCTTTATTGTGCACAAAATGATATTGAAAACTTTCACTGAAGTCTTAAATTTAAGGCAGGTCACGGGATCCATGGTGTGTGTGGGGGGGTGTGTGTGAGCCGAACACTGATCCCTTAATGGTATTAATTAGACCTGAGCAGATATGATATTCAGGCTGTGTTGGCATTTAGTACCACACCTGCTGTAAAAGACTACAAAGTGGTGTTAATTGGTACCACTTTTTCAGACTCAGTTTGCTTCTCTGTAATGTTAGCAGATTTGTTAGGCAGATAAATTCATCCTTTTAGCTAAGACAGTGTTTGCTGATTTGGGAAAATACAAAAAAATAACTTCTATGGGTAGATTTTCTTGGATTTTGCTTTAATTACTTTTTTCCCTGATGGAGAATAAGAATGTTGTGGGTCTTACAGCATGCTACCTAATGTCCCTAACAAACAGACTGAGACTGTTAATGAACATTGATAGAAACAATTGATTATTCTACTGTTAATTAGACTTCCACTTTCTCACATGATCACTGCAGAATCAAATCACGTAATTCAGTTGCCTGAATCTCTCATTTGCAGGAGATTTGCAGGATTTTGTACAACCTAGGTTTAATTAGCTAAATGACAGCACCTGTAGTTGCAGATAGCCTTAGCAGAAGAAGGTAACCATTATATAGAAATAATGAGCGTGCACAGTAAACCTTCCTATAACCAACATTCAGAGTAGCCCCCAAGGTGAAGGGGAGGATATGCTTTGCAACTTGCATCTACTTTTTAATTTCTTGAAAAAACCAAATGTCCAAACAGCAACCAATTATGGTAGAATAGGAGAAAGGCAGATAAAAGCCCCCACCAGTGTTGCAGGGAATAATTATGGCTGTTTTACCTTCATACAAGAGTAGCTACAGAAAATCTATTTATTCTGATCTTCTTTTTGAAGGCCAAGCCATTCTATGTAAAAGAAAAAGTTGCACAACTTTTAGAAATCTTTCTGTCTTGAGATGCTTTGAGGGAGAGGCCATTATAATTTTTTTAATCTACTTTGGAAGCAAAAATTATAAATTTATCTGTAGGTAGGAAAACATTGTTCCATTCATCTCTTGGCACATGCCTTCAGAGCGTGTAGTACTTGACTGTTTGAAGAGCTCTGCTGTTAAAAATATGTTAAAAACAGGCTCCAGGTAGAATCAGAACTATTTTTGAGTGTAGTAGGGGCAGCAGTATCAAAGAGCCTTTGCCTTAAGTCCAAGAGAGTGGTGCAAGAGCAGATGTGGTATCTGGTACAAACCTCACTGCTTCTAGACCCTAATCTGTTCTCTAATGCATACAATTAGGAAGACAGAGGTATAGGAGAATTGGCATATGTGAGGAAGCACAGAAGATGGGAGGGAAAGAAATAGGATAAATTCTTTGTGGGAACCAGACCTTGGATATAGCAGTAGATGTTTTACTCATTCAAAAGAGGAACAAAAGTTATGGCAGTAGAGAGGTCAGCTGTGGGAAGGGAAAGCAAGAAAGCAAGAGATGCTTTCTATCCCTGCTGCTCTCTCCTATATCCCAGAAGCATTATTTGCTCATCTTCCCAAGCCTCCCTCTGCTCCCCATGAGATCTTCTTCTGCAGAGCATTCTTGAGGCAGGAGAAACCAGTTCTGCTGCCAAGTAAAGGACTTCTGAGTGGGCTCAAAGAAACCCTGCTCTCCCCCTTCATCCCAGCTCATGTCCAGAGAGAACTATTTGTTTCCCAGTCTTGCTGCTTCTAGCAAAATTCTGCATGTGCTCATGTCTGAGAGTAAGAAAGGTTGTTCAACATAGCTCTCGTGGCAAAATCAGAGTTTTGTGCCATATATATCATGTATGTAACTTTGAACTCCTGCAAAATGTAATAATCAAATCATAATTCAGCAAATAATTTGCAAATTCAAGGACCATCTTAATTCTCTGCTTGCTGAATCTGTTAAATGGGTGTTGCAGATCTTCTTGAAACTCCATGTGCTGTTTTTCATTCAAGGCAGAGCAGAAGTAAAACTCAGGCCTAAATAAGGTAAATCATCACTGTTTAGGTTTTATGCAGCATTGTAGGTCTGCTTTAATGTTAAGTTATATGCTTACAAACGACTTCTCCAATACCCAAGGACTCAAGTAATTATGCATATGTTTTCAGAGTAGTGTCTTAGGCAAACTGACATTTTATGTGCTTAAAATGGTATGTCAGCTAATAAAAGTAGAAGAAAAATGGTTGTTAACTATTCCAATAGTAAAAAACTTGTAAAAATCATCTTTCATCGTTTACCAGGCAGAAACTGAGGTAAAAATACAAAGCCAAGGTCTTGCTACTAAGAATTTTTATATACACATATGCTTCAACTATGATTATTGTCCTCTTAAAGTGAATTAAAACTCTTTGTCCCTAGAGTGAATTAATAAGTGTCCCTAGAGTCATTTAATATGAGTGCTGTCACATTAGTGTTTCTGTTCAGTAATTTTTGTGGAATTTCTTGACAATATGATGGGTTTTGTTGAAAGTGAAGTGAATCTACCAAAATAATATATACTAAAATAATATTGTAAATGTAACTAGTTCAGACTAATGATGAATTAGTAAAGTTTATGAATTGATGGTCTTTAATTTGGTTATATCACATTTTAATAAATTTATAACTCTTTTAATTAATTTCACTGTAAGTATCAATATAGATAGAAATACATAGAAATCTAGAAAAGTATCAGCAGGAAGATGTTGCAACCAGCACTAATCTCAAAAGTTTAGACAATTTATCTGGGGGATTGTTATGGTCTGAGGCACTGCAGGATGGAGTTGTTCTTGCTTCAGTGCTCTCAAAGATTAATGAAGGAAATCCCACTGCTTTAGAATTCTTGCTGTTTTCCTCTTCCTATGATGGCACTTCCTTGAGAGCATGTAATAGGAGATAGGTTTGAATCACAGATCTGAACTTCAAAAATCTTTATCTGGCTCAAAATTTAGTTCTACTTCTGCTGCACAAAAGAAGAGTGAACGTAATAGTGGCTTTCAGTTTTGTCATAAAGGTGAAAAAGCTGAGTTTATGGAGGAGATTTCTTTTGAATGTGCCTGGAGTAATTTTTATTAACTTAAGAAGATTATTCTTATTTAATTTAAGTTTTTTAAGGTAAAGGAAAAATTACTTTTTACATTACATTACTTCTCTCATTGAAGTATAATTCTCATTTTTGAAGAACCTTGTCCTTGTTTAATTATTTTAAAATTAATCCTTTTTTTTGAATTTATGCAGGCCTTACTGAATCACAGCAAGGAGCTGTACAGGATGTATCCCATGCTTCTTTACTAGGCTGCCATGATGCCCTTGTGGTTGTGTTGGTATTTTGGTCTTGTCTGTACAAACTCACACCTGATGCTGTGCCATTCCAGCATGGCAGCTTATGTTTTTTGTCATCCTTTACTGTTTAGGTAAATGTAGAAGTTTTTAGGATGTCCACAGGGTTTCATTGCTGCTTATTACTATGAGGTAATCCTGCAGCACATTCCAGCTTTTTTGTGGCAATTTTTTTCTGAAGAGAATAAAATTCATCAGATCAAATGAGATGTTGCAAGAGTGTGTGTTCTCAAAATGCCTGCTGGGATTAAGGGCTTAACTTGGATGTACAAGGTCTCTGTACTCAAATGCTGGTACAAATGAATCCTAAACTCCTTATTCTACTGGTTTTTTCAAAGCTGAAGGCGCTTGCTCCCATGGGCATCCATTTAATTTGAGCTACTTTGGAACAGAAACTTAAATACAAATAAACACACAAATTTTAATAAATATATTGTAGAAATATATCTGTTGCAAAGAAAGTGGAGTCCTGCAATTAATGGAACAACAGGATGTTTGATTGCTGTATCTTCTTTTATTGGTACACTCAAGAGTGTGTTAAAATTACAGTAAAGGTGCAAGAACTTTTCACTCCTAAGTACTCATGTTTATGTAAACCAAATGACAGTTAAACCATATTTATTATTTCATTTCTAATCTATGAAGAAAAATGTAATGCCATTTGGAGATCATTGATGTTTTCTCACCTTAGTCAGCAAATAGTTGTTAGTGTATAAAGGGAATACTTGACAATGAGGAAAACATTTCTTGGTACTCTTGATTTTCTCTTCAGTATTTGAGGATAACACAGATCAGGGATTTTGAATAAAACATGTGTGTTTCACATGCATTACTCTGTAGGTTAGCAGTGTGAAAAATTGAATGTTGTTCAGTATTCTATATCACAAGAGTAAAAGCATATCCTGTGCAGTATTTTCTATAAAAGCTGGATGAAATGTCCATAGATGACTTACCACATTGTGAAGCATGTTTGAAACTTCTGTTCCTTGATGATTGCCTCCATAATGGGGTCAAACAACTCCAGCTTTGCTGAGCAGTGATTTTTGGTAAGCAGTGATTCTTCTAAGTAACACATTGTCTAGTGATAAGTAGCTGCTTACAGGAGCTGTAGTTTTTTTGCAGAGGAAACCATATAACCTTAGGAGTGGTGGAGGCTGAAACAGTAGTGATGTCTGAGAGGATATGGCACTATAGAGACTTGACTTTACAGGCTGTGGATTAAAAAAACCCAGCAGCAGCAGAACAGGTTGAAATTTGAGAAGGAACAAAAATCTTATGGGTTTCAAAATTAAAATCTTTATATGAAGTTTTTTGCATGTGGTACACCACAGATCAAACTTTTACCATTTTTATTCTGCAGTTGAACAAATTTGGTCTCTGTTTGGGGACTAGAGTTCTCTCTAAGGTTTCACTTCTCTCATCCTGTGCAAATACTGATCAGATTAAGTCTTTTTGGAAGAACATCCTCTCTCATTCAAAAAGCAAGTATAAAGGAGTAGTTACATCTTTATCATGCCCAAGTGGAGGAATGAAGAATAAAAGTGCATGTCATGGGCAAACTGAAGCTCTTTGACACATTTTAGAAGCCTAAATGTACTATTTTCAAGCAGGGTTTCAAGGACATTTCCAGGAACAGCTATTTGGATAAAGGTAGAGTCATAAGAAGAGTTCAGAGTTGTTGATAATGCTCATATAAGGCCATAGTACTTGTATCTTTTCTTAAACATTTTTTCCATCCAGTGGCAAGCTTTGGATTATACTGGTACTTAAGCAGTTGAACTGGAGAATAGGAGAAAAATAACTGCGCTATTTAATTTGACAAATATTGAAAACCAGAAAATTTGAGATGGATCTTTGCTTCTAATAAAAAAATAACAAAATCAAATAAATTTGCTGCATTAACAGTAAGGAGGAGGAGCAAAAGGAAAAACCTCAAGTCAAAATAATTTGATTGTGATGGTCAACTTCTATTTTCCCATGCTGTTTCCATTGCTGATTCCGTTATTAGTCCTTGCAAATGTTCAGCCCAATGAGCAGTGCGCATCTCAGCCCATTTTTGGAGCTGCAATCTGTACTGATTTTAAAAGTGAGAAGCAAGAAACCCAAACAGTAGACTGGGGAGCAGCTGCTGTTGTAAAGGGAAAGATGGGGGAAGTTGGAAGAGAGCAAATGAATAATGAAGTGGAAAACAATTATACACATGTATTAAAATGTTTTAGTCGTGGCCTTCTCAGGAACTGGGTGTTTTCTGAGCAGAAAGAAAATGATGGATTAGATGACAAATCCTACCTAGGTCTAGGAGTCACCCCCATGTGCAGGGATAACGGAGCTGTTATCCCTGACTGGGGACATTTCTACTCTGTCATGATTGTACAGAGAGGCAATGTTGCTGACCTAGAATGAATTATTTTCCCCTTTTTTCTTTTGGCCAAAGGGCTGAAAAGACAGTTATTTCCACAGCTTTAACTACAATCCACAGAATGTATATTTTTCCGAGAGTGAAGTTATTGCCTTAGCCTCCAATTCCCTTTCAGGCTTAACCTTTCAAAGCAAAATTGCCACTTGTTTGTTCTCTCAAAGCTTTTAACTTGTTCAACAAAGTATGAAATTACTGCAAAGTAGTAATGAATAAGTGATCCTTTTGGCTTTTACTCAATCTACTGGCATAAAGAAATTTTGGTTCCTGTGTAATTGGTGTACATAATTAAAAATATGAGGGTTTACTGCTTTGTTCAGTTTCTCTGCTTTCCTTGATGTGGCTGTACTGTGGACTGGATGCTTTGCTTGATGGGGCTTGGATGCTGCTGGGATTGTTGGAATAACTTGTTTTCTGAAGTAGACAGTAAATCTAATTCTCTAATGTCTGTGTTGTGAGATCAGCCAATCCTTGGTGCAAGTTAGCCCAAACTCAGTTTTCCTTGCAGTCAGTAAAGCTGTCAGCAGAACAAAGGGGCATTTTGTGTTTGTTTCCTGGGCTGAGCACTGAGGAGGAGGCAGGAATAGAGACCAGTGTGGTGACTTTGCTTTGCACAGGCATTTGTGGCTAAAAAAGTCCTTGTTGGGCCAGAGAGGCAGCTGTGGCAGGTATAGCATTTCAGCACACTACAGCTGTTTCCTTTAAGAACTCTATTCTTCCTGTTTTAATTATTCTAGAACACTGTCAGAAATAATTAGTATTAAAAGGTCAGTAGCAGTTTCCACTTAATTAGTTCTGAAAACATTTTTTGTTTAGAGAGAGTCCCACAGGGATATTTTTCCACACACAAATAGGAATAAGAAGTGGCTCCAGTGTGGAGTGAAGCTCCCTTGCAGAGAACTGGAAGCAAGGCAGGGCTGGCTGAGCCCGCTGCTACCCTGGGCCCACAGCTGAGCTGGGGCTGAGCACCAGGCTCTGCCTCTGGGCACTGCTGCAGCCTCACCATGCTCAACCAGAGCTCCCCAGTCACTGCACAGTGCTGGGGCCTTCAGCAGTCCCTGTGGCTCCTGGAGCTCCCAGAGCAGTTACAGCACAGCTCTGTGCCTCAGGTAGCACAACTCATCGTGTGTGTAAGGGCAGGGCTCAGGTACTGTTGGTATTTAACTAAGTCAAACATCAGCAGATTTAAACCACATTGGGGGAAGAGTAGGAATTGATTCTGTCCACAACACAGCTGACTTTGTATGTGACAATGAGCTAACGCTGAATTCATATTTTCAACAACACATATCCACATAAATTCCTTAAGAAAAATATTTTAAAAGAAATTTGAGGATTTCACTGCATCACCTGCAGCCTTCTTCCTATTGTGTTTTTGTGGTGTATCTGCTCAATCAAAGAGCATTCAATTAGAGAACATTCTTATTAATGTTTTTTTACTTTTCTTCTGCCATGTGTTTGAGATATTGTGATATATCTAGCTACAGAGCAATAATTAATTTAAATGAGTCTAAATCTTCTCTGTTCTTTACTTATACTTTGATGCAGAGAAGTATTACAATAACCTTTCTGTTATTGTGAACACCCTGATCATACCCTCAAAATCAGAGTTGGCACTTAAAAAAAAGTCCTTAATTGCATTGTAGATTACAATAAACTTTCTGCTGAATACTGAGAAGTAAACTCTGTGTTCTCAGTTATTTCAAGTTGGCCTAGCTAGGAGGGAGTGACTTTAAAATGGAGCAAAGAAATTCAGCAAAATTTATGCAAAATTATTAAGAAAATAATTATCATTGTATATACACAGGTAAATGCTGATGCAATTTTTTTTTCTGTAAAACTTCTATAAATATTCTTTGGCTGTTTTTTTGGTTTCCTACTATAGTATTTTGATGAGCTTTACTGAGTAATGTATTGAGGCTGTAGTTAATTAAAGCATTCCCGCTGATCTAGTGTGTTTGCATTTATCCAGGCTTCCAATTTGGCTACCTCAGACAATCTCATGGGCATTAATAAATTAACATCCATAACCCTGAAACTAGTAAGAGGGATTAGTACTCCTGTTTATAATTGTAGGCTGAAATTAGAGTAAAGAGAGAAATGTGTGTTGCAGGTCAAAATCAAGAATTGTGGTTTTGGAAGGTATTTTCAGACTTTGATATTAATGTATATATACACACACAGAGAAATATATATACACACATATATACATACCATGGAGTGCTGAATTGTAGTTGCTTAATAATGACCAAGGATTAAGATGGTTACAGTGTCAGGGTTAGAGTTCAGAATCCTGTCTCTCAGGTGAGCACTTGAACGAGCAGAGTGCTGTTTTTCATTGGTTTGGGGTGTTATTCTGACTAGTAGCTCGGGAGGTAAGTGTTTGAAATGGAGAAATCTTTTTCATCCCTTTGAGTAAAATCCACTAGGGAGGATGGTTGGAGGGGCTTGTAGAAAGTTCTTTTAATGCTGGATTTTTTTCAATGCATAAGAGGAAAAAAAGGCAACTGAAACTTTGAATGGGTATTGAAATGGTTTGGATCCCTAAGTGGAATTGATATGTTTTACCTTAATTTCTGTGGCACTGTATCTGTCAATGCTATTAATACCCCTCTGTATAGACTGGCATTTTTGTATAATTTTGGTGCAAATTTGTCTTGCATGTAATTTGGATGAGGCATATTGAAACCAGAAATTTATGGATAAGTAAATGGGCTGTTTTTTCTGATAACAGATGCTAACTTCTGCCAAGTTATTAGCACTGACATGCCTTCCACTGTGGAAATGCTCAGCTCTGTTTAAACATGGGGCTACTGAAGTGCAACTCCCTTATCTGAGTAGTGCAGATTTAGCCAGAAGAACAGGGATATGCTTCTTGGTCAAGCAGGCCTTTTCCTTTTCTCTTTTCCTTTAGAAAGATCTTTCTTTTTGAAATTTAGGAGGTTTATTTTGTTAACATTGCTAACCAGAGAAGGTTTGCTCCATCAGTTATGTGCAGACATGGGATGGGTTGCTGTACTTTCATGGAACAGCTCTTTGCAATCCATGATTCTGCACTCATTGCAAAATCTAGGACTCAGATCTAGAGAGACAGTAGGCGTGCTGATATCTTAAATACCGTGGTTCAGCTGAATCCAAGTCCTGAATTCTGTGATTCAGTTGCTCCTGTCTGCTGTGGTCTCTTTACTGCCTTCCTGTATCTCCCTTGGGAACTGCCACCCCTCCCAGTGTGACCCATGAATGGCCAGACAGCTATTTTCAGCAAGTTGGTGCCTGTATTCCTGCACAGATCCTACTTGAATTTCCTGCCTGTCTTTAGTGTGCTGTATTCTCCAAGCCAAACCATGGAGTTGGTTTACTGTTGAGGACATGCAATACCATAGCAGTTTTTCACCCAGAGAGTGGGCACTGGAACAGACTCCCCAGGGTGCTCACAGCACCAAGGCTGACAGAGTTTAGGAAGTGTTTAGACAATGCTCTCAGGCCCATGGTGTGACTTTTAGGTTTCCCTGCTTAGGGCCAGGAGTTGGGCTTGATGGCCCTGGTGTGTCCCTTCCAACTCAGCATATTCTATGATTGCATGATCTGATTTGCAACCTGTGTGCTGGTGCTCATCTCCTGTGTGCCATGGTGGTGAGGAGCTTGGCTCAGAGCTCTTACCAAAAGCAAAGGGAGCACAGAGAGCTAAATGCCATTTCTGTGGCCAGCCCTAAATAGCTTAGCTTGATATGGAGAAGGATTTCAGAGCTGAGGGTCAGGGAACCAGTTCTAAATGCAGTGGAGCTCATCTTTTGCACTCACTGTGGCAGTAACAGCTCCTTCTGTGTGCTCTGCTGCATCTGAACATTGCTAGGAAAGGGAGCAGTTTTGCATGCCTTACCCCTCACCTGCTCCTTCTCCTGTCTGCTACACCACAGGTGCACCCATACGTGCAGAGCTCCTATGTTCCTGGAAAATGCCAGTCACACAGAACCTCTGAATATTCCATCTATTTTACCAGCAGAACCATGCTCTGCCTGCAATCTGGAAAATGTCAGAAGAGTTCAGGAGTATCATAAAATATTATTTCCTCAGTAATAAATGGATACTTTGGATCATCCAGGCAGACAAAGCTCAGCAACAGAGGCTTTTAAAACTTCCCTTACAGTCATATAAAAGAAAAATGCAGAACCATTTACATTTAAAAAAAAGAAAAGAATAATGGACACTTAAATACATATCTGCTAAATACTGCACTACTCCTATAATTTAAATGGTTAAAAGGTATCTGAGCTGCTTAGATGGTTTAGCAGCCTTTAGTTATCTCTCCATTTTTGCATGTCAGGCCCTCAGTCAGCCACCTCATTGCCCATTCCATTTCTAGTTTCTTAGAAACAGATATAATAGCCTTTCTGTGCCTAAAGAGAAGCTGTAAGAAAAAATGCATAAAAATCTTGTGCTGTTATTCTTCACAACTTCACAAGCATTTTACTCTCTCAGTATTTTTTGGAGCCTAACAATTATTAGTTGTACTGTGGTGCTCTTTGTTGGTTTTATTGAAAGCTAAAAGTTCCTAATAATATGCCATGAACAGAAACTATTACAACTTTTTTTGACACAAACAGCACACCATCCCACCCCATTGCCAGATCTAGCATCAAGCTGTTGCTGTTCATATTTATTGTTGTGCTGACAAAGGACGTACTGTACTTTGAAGGCATTCTTGTTTTCAGTTTTTCATGGTAGGATGCACTTCTGTATAAAAATCATGGTATTTATACTGTTATCCTCCATTGCTTATGTGTGATGGATGATAAAGCTCTGCAAATCCAGTGCTGTTTGTTTTGGTTTTGATATGAAACTGCAATTTGCTTGCAAAAATTGCTCCTATTTCTGTGTTTTTAATTACATCTGTGATGTCAAAAGAGAATCCTGTCAAATGTCTCTCAACCTGCTTTGCAGACCAAAAGCTAGTGGAAAACTGTTTATGTACTTGAAAAATAAGATGTAAAATATACTTGAAAGGTGATAAATTCTTGGGTTGCCTAAACAGACATTCCTGAACTTTTGCCATTTGATCCTTCCACATAACAAACTGTTGTAATTCTTTCTTCAAAAATATTTTTCAAAGATTTCCAAGAGTGGCTCTGTTCAAAGAAGTAACATGTAAAGTTCATTTTAGGTATTGGATATTAAGAAAAACCAAACAAGGAAGGAAACAAACAAATTTTCCATCACCCAAATCCCCAAATTAACTTTTCTTAATATTCAAACAAGATAGCTGACTGGTATTTTTCTGTCTATTTCACCTGGCACTCTCTCATAACCATGAAGAGGAAATACTTTTTTTTATCAGTGGAACAGTCAGCCCTCCAGAAGATATAATCAATTGAGAGGGAAACAATTACCTACAAAGTTAATAACATTATAAATTATGCAATAATTCTGCAAGACAGAGTGATACATAGATCTTGCTAAAGAAATTATTTACTTAGGTATGCAAAATCTGGTTGTTTCAGAAGCTCACCTCCAACTCTGAGAATTACAATATTCTTCATATCAAACTTATCTGGAAAGTAGTGCTTGGGACCAAAGATTTTCTTCCCAAAAAAAATGAAAATAATTATCTCTACTCTGTGTAAAGCATTAAGTAAATGTAAAATCATAGGGAGTTAGGAAAATTTTAAGTTCCTATTTGTCTGGATTTATTGGCTTAGATCAAATGTACAGCAGAACTGTTGAGAACAGAATCAAATACACTTGTACACAGTATTAAGGAATGTGCATTTTGTTTATTACTGCAGCTATCTGTTTATTACTGCAAGTTACAGTCTGATTTTGCCAGGTGCTGAAGAATGCTCTGTGTTGCCTCTGTTGGAAGCTGTTCACTTCTGTAGTTCAACCCAAAAAGATATGTCAAGGCTTCTAATTAAATGAATTAATGTATAATGCCAGGTGAGTAATGCAGAAGACTTTCAGAAAAAGTTCCATTTGTGAAATGGAGTGTTTGTTTGTTCTGTTTTTTTAATTAGTTTTTCAGTGTATGAGTGGGTTTCAGTCCTCTAGTCTTGACAAGAGAAGCTTCATGGGACCTGACTACCAAAATGCTCTGTCTTGTGAGGCTAAATAGGCGCTCTCAAGCCATGATGTAAATTAATAGAAGGGGCACAAAGGTCAAGTCTACACACTTGAAAATTATCTGTAATCTGTCTACATCAAGTGGCCAAAGAAACTGCTGGAATTTTCCCGTTGAAGAAAGCTCTGAGGAAGCATCTGTGGGTTTTATGTTTGTTGCTGTGTAACTGATGAAAGTGTTCCATTTTACTTTCTACTCGTGCAGTCATTGCCAGCTGTAATGAGTAATAAAAAAATGACAAATGCCACTGACTTACATACAAATATTTGTGGTTTTAAGATAAAGTACAACCCAGAGTAATTATAAAATCAAGGCTGCTTTATAGAAATATATATATTTATTTATACACACACACAAAAATCACAAATATCCCAAAACCAAAACTGAGATTTCCCTAGTAGTCTGAACTACTTACAAGCTGATCAAATATCCTGGGAACAGTCTTGAAAACAGTCAAGGATGCTGTTTGCTGCTTATGTAAATCACGTTGCCTATCTAGGGGGAAAAATAACCCAACATGCCTCTTGAGATTTTGTTTTATTGCTAAAATTGTCCTGAGTGGTGTTCTGACAAATGAAAATTGCTATGCAGGGAAGACTTCACACGCATCAGCATTAGCCTCTTGGTAAAACTTTTAAGCACTACTAACTCTTACTTACATATAATTCTTTTCCATCTTTCTTGAAACTTCTCTGCACTAATATTGAAATGTGTTCTGTCCTGTTGAACTGGGCCTAATCTATTTGCCCCCTTGAAATTTGTACCAGTTGCCCAGATGTGAAGAAACTGGTGAACTGCACAGCATGAAGCCAATGATATCAATGAGACAAAATTCCATTTTTCATCAGAAGGATTAATGAATAAATTTATTGCCTGGCCCCTCCCTCTTGTGCAGAGATGCAGTAAAAGAAATGTCCCAATAGTTGTAAGTCGTAAGGCAGAAAATCACAACCTGCTGAAATGTGCAGGTATAGGTGTGTGTAGGGAATACAAGGGCAGCCAGTCCCTTTGTGTGTCTCTACTGGGCTCCACTCATCTCCAAGTTGGAGGAGGTCAGTGTTGTGAAAAAACCCTGTGTTTAGTATTTTTTAATCCCTGCTATGCTTCTGGGAATATTTTATTGCACTAGCTTGAAATACCTCCTCTGACAGTAGTATATACGTTGTACAAGGGATTTGTTTTTGTTTACTGCAAGGATAGTTAGTGAAATGTTTCTGGGGTCTTTTAAATACTGTGTAATGATGAGGATCATATAAACCACTGCTGCTGATATTCTCTTGATAGAGTCAATACAGAGAGGTTCCTTTGTGTCTGCTGACAGCCTTATAAACTCTGGTAAGCTGTTCTCTCTAAAGCTGAAATGGAGCTGCCAGAAACATAGATATACACAGGAGGCAGTTGCAGGTTTGCACAATGTGCTGAGACTCATTAGGAGACTTGTTTGTAGCTCTTTGTTTTTAATGTGAGTCTGTTTTTACTCTGTTGAATAAAATATATATCTTCATTATATCTACACTGAATTTATTGTTTAAATATGATAATTAGATGTCATATCTTTTGCAGAATTTCTGATTCAAAACAGTTTAGTGAATAAAAAGAAGATGGTAAAGATGTTTTCTCAGTTGCCAAGTTATGTTGATACCAACGCCAGAAAACCCTCAAAAATCTAGTTTTTCTGCCAGATGTGATATGAATTGCAATTTCACCTATTTGTGTGTATATAGCATGTCCTCTAGCTGCTGACAGGAAAATTTAAATGTAAATTTAAATGTAAATGCATGATGAAGAAATACATGAAATTGGAAATTGTGTACATAGTTTTCAGAGCAATTGCTCTCCCACCAGCAATGAATTGGATGCTGAGCTCCTTAATTATAAAAAAAAAAGCACTGGCTGTACTGAGTTGTTAAATTAGCATTCCCCACATCGATCCTTTCACTGATGTAAAGAATGTATTATGAAAAAAGCCTGAGGGATTTAATCACACATATTTTAAAGTCAATGGTGGTGTGACTGTATTGACCTTGACATGGGGACATGTTGCCATGAGTTTCAGGACAGAGGGACCATAGCAAACATGCAGAGATGGAACTTGGTTTCAAGTCAAAGTCCTAGAACGGCAGTATATTAACTTCCATGAAAAATATAGTGCTTGGCCTTGCTTCAGAGGAAACAACCTTTCTGCAGTGGAATATTCTTGTGGCATGTCAGAATGAGTTTGTCATATTGAGACATCCTGGATCATAATTCACTGATTTACTACACTTCCTACTTATTTATGCATGTTGTGGTTACCATCTGCAGCACATTCATTAGTTCTTTGCTTAGATTACACTGAACGACAAGGTCCTTCATTTTAAGGTTTTAGCTATTGGTTATTGGAATATCTGCAGCAAATCCACATGGTGAAGGAGAAAGAAATGCATTGCTTTGGTAGGTTATGTGGCAGCCTTCCTTGTCTTTAAACTTAACAGATGTGAAAAAAGGGAGTGTGAACTCTAGGACACGGCATTATGTTGGTTTCTTGAAAGTAGTGGGTGTTTATTTAGGAGTTGATTTTTTTTTTTATTTTTTTTTTTTATCTGAAGATAAATGAGACAGTGTGGCAGTTATTGCTATCAGGAGGGTGAGTTTAAAATTTGCTTACTTGTAATGACAGGATCAGCAGTTTTGCTTGTTTTGGGTAAGTAACTAATTTAATAGTAGGTAGGGAGCTGGCACATGCAGCTACATGTTCATTTTAATTGCAATGCCAAATTAATTATGGTAAGAAAAACTTGCATGTGACTGAAAAGCATACTGCATATTGATGGTGCTTAGAGAATTTTCCCTATGAGAATAAATGAGCACAGCAACTAGTATATCATATTGTAAATAATTTAAGGTATATTTATTAAATACGTTCACATAAGTGGTTCTTTTAAATTAACATGTGTGCAAAGCAGTAACTTTGCTATCTATGAGGGAAAAATATGCAAAAATATGATATTTGATATTTTTTGTATATATTGAATCTTCATTTTTTTATCTCTCAGATTTTTATATATATTGAGGAACTTATAGTATTTATATTATAATAAAGGAAAACCCATTCTTTAAAATAAACAACTGTGTGTCAACTTTCATAATATCTATTATAATGCTGCTTCGTTTGTTGTTGGTTCTGGCCATTTGTCAGGATTGGCTTGCTTTTGTCGATGTATGGGATGGATTTAGGTGTTTTATTATTTGGCCAATAATAGTATGTAGCAGGCAATCTTTTATTCTTTCAAAATTCATGTTATTTTCTTGAAGGTTTTTTTTCATGGGCTAAAAAAAGGATGCATATTTTAGAATAAGCATATTGATGTATGGTGAAGTGTTTGTATGCAACTTCTGCAAACTGTCCCCACTGGCCACATTTGATTAAATCACACTAACTTGACCTTTTGGCAGACACTGTAATTCACATGACCTACTTAGAAGTTGTTTTGAAACTAAACCTAGAAAATACTCAATCTTCTCTCATCCTAATTGCATTGGTTAAAATGATACATTGTCAGGGAAGACACTAGCAAAAAGAATAGGTGCTGCTTTCTGAAACTACAGCTGATGCAATTATGTGCTTAAATGGAATGTGGAATTGTTATTTCTCAGGAAACACATAATTTAGAATCTAACTTATGCTTAAAATAAGTGAAATCTGAATTTCTACCTGCTGTTAGCATCCAATCTGATACTCATTGAAATCTTTCTACTGAATGGTTAGATTTAGACCCTTGGGTCCCTAGCAAATGCCCCATTGCTTGGGACACAAAACATATCCAAGAGGCCCCTTTCCACAAGTAAAAATATGTACTTCCTTTTTTGCCTTTATTCCTCATTTTTGTTGAAACTTTGGTCCTCTTCTGATCCTTTTTCCCCTTGACACTGCTCTCCTCCTCTTACCCCTCTGGGCCCCCAGATTTCCTGGGTTGGCTTCAGCCATCTGTTATCTCTACCATTTACTGCTCTGTTCATAATAGTTCTAGTCAGGACTTGAAATATATGTGGTAAATCTGAAAAAAAAGGACAAACTAGTCTCTAGGGTGAACATTCAAGAAAAGTTCATCCCCAAAACTGCTGAATAGGATCTCAGCACCCAGAAGTTAAGGCTCAACCTTTCATCATTACAGCTTTTTTGTTTGGGCAAAGGGTTAAAGATGCCACCTCCCCACAGTGCAAATTTCGTGGATTAACTTCCATTTTGAATGGAAAGCCCTGGAATATCCTCTCTGCAAGACCTACAAAGTTCTCAGGAAGCTGAGTTGATGATGGTGAGATCCCTGGCATCATTGCTAATCCACACATATCTGAACATGCTGCAGGCTGTAGTTCTACCTGGGAAAATCAGAAAGGGTTGCAAAGAACTGGATGTCTGTGCTCTTGGGAAAGGTAGGGCTTTCTTTCACATTAGGAAGGCTCACATTAGAAAGATTGACTGTGAAACATGGAGCAATGCCACATAGGTTTTTTTTGTTTGAGTTTTTTATCTTACTGTGACAGTAAGATAAAAAACCAATTTTTTCATTTTTCTCCGTGTTTTTCTGTGCTGATGAGGGAAGTTTCCTACAGTCTGCAGGCAGATGTAGGCTTATTTGGGATCCCACCTTGATCCCAGCCTTCGTTGTTCACTGGCATTTCACTTCATTTCACAAACAGGCATCTGTTTGTGCTTAGAATGTCTATGTGTATGGAGTAATGCATGCACAGATCTCTTATTCTTTCACTGCACCCTTTGGATGCTCTGTGGTTTTTTGTGTGACATTTAAATCTAAAATTTCTGCAAATAAAATTTAGCTCTTGGGTCAAAGCTTCAGCTAGTATGAAATAATTTGAATTTGGCATAGATTTCCCTGGGCTACAGTCTGGGCCACTCTTTTTCCTGAAGGGTAATATAAATTGGTAGAAAGAAGTTCCTGTCTTAAATCATTGCTAGATTAGCATGAAATCTCTCACCTTTTAGACATTACAGTGAAATTGTGGTGGTGGTCAAAGACCTGCCATAGATTGACATTCTTGCATGATCTAACTGCTGATCCTGCCCCAGCTAGAACTGGCCACACAATTGGCTCAGCTGAAGTCCCTGTGGGGAGGCTTTATCTTAATGTGGGGAAAAAATTAGTCTTATACAGCCAGGAGTATGTAAATGCTGTTGCTATGTTGTGTGATTTTTTGGTTACTCTGAATGTAGCAGTCACTGTAGTTATTAAAAAAATAAAAATATATATATAAAGCCAATTTGGCAGCAGGCTTCAGATGTTCTCTGGTTGAATCAGCGGACAGCCTCTGATATTGGCTTCATTTCACCTACCATTACTGTGGGGACTTTCATTTACAATCACCAGTGTGCATCAGATATTTCTCACAGCAGGAAACTGAATCTGAGAGACAGCAAGAACAAGTATCAACCATAATCACATTAATACCCAGCTAAATGCAACATCTAAAACAGCCAGGACAAATTTTCTGTTGGGCTGTCTTGTTGATCCTTCAATAAATTCAGTGGAACCACATTAATTTGTACAAACTGAAGTTCATGTGCAGCTTTATTTTTGAATGGGCTACCAAGTCACTGAAAATAAAGAGTTAAGTGGCCAGTGGAAGGTGGAATAATAAATTCTGCCTACAGCACCAAATGAAGCCATTCTTCTACCTTAAAAAAGAAACAGACCTAACAAATTTCTGTAGCTCAGCTCTAGGCTAGAGTTACCCAATATTTCAGTGGGTGGTGAGGGATGTGAACTTTTACATATTTTGTCATGTCAATTCCTGCTGTGAGCAGGGTTTTCTGATCAAAAAATGAGAAGGGTTTGCAAATGAAGTAAGTCTTTTGAGAAAACAGAATCAACTCTCCTGTGTTTTTCTCTGAGTTAAGATGTTGATTCTTCAAAGGACACTGCTTGTGTGGGCCATGGCTCTGAAAATGCCATCACACAGAACCAACTGAAGGGGATTTGTTGACTTCAGTGTTAGGAAGTTTGAGGTAAGTCCTGGCTTCTACTGTGTCCAAGAGCCGAAGCTGAAGCAAAGGAAAAAAACAAAGTAATCATACTCAGAAGTTTTCAAGATAGTTGTTAGTAAAAAAGGGGCTGAAGAAATTAGAGCCTGCTTCTGAAAAGATAGGAGTTGGTTCTGGCTTCAAGGGCCAGCTTCTAGAATCTGCCAGTGGGAATTAATTTTTTGAATGGAAACTTTGAGCTTTTTGTGTTGATGGTAACATTTCTGTGAATATCAGTGGAGCCAAGAATTTCACTCTATATTTTCTGGTGCATCTTTAATGCAAATGTCACAATATCATTGGTGTATTTTAGGACCTTATTCACTTTACCACACTGAAATAAAGAGAACGCTTTTTCATAACTGAGATGCATTAAGATCAAGTTTGGCACAAAAATGCCATGTTTTTACAACAGAATGTCCTTCTTTGAGATTTAGAGTATTGCTGACTGCAGAGGTCTCTGTGCAACACTTATTTTAGCAAATATTCTATTTTTAGATCCTGTTTGTTTCAAAATCTAGGTCAGCTTGCTTGGCAAAGCAAGGAAAGAAGGATATGCTGTAAGACTAGAAGATGTAGTTCTGAAAGACAGTAAAGACATTGCCTTTTTCACACTGGTTGATATCAATTTTATTTCTTGATTAGAAACTTCTGAAAGCTTTTAGGATTTAGAAGTTATTACTAGAAAGTAGTGGTGGTGATATGCCTCCATTGCAAATACTTTTTTTGTTATGTAAATTACCAACGTTTTTTTTTTTTACACCAGAAAATATTGAAAAAATATTTCCAGAGGAATTTACTTCTATAAAAAAATTGAGTAAGTGAAAAAATAATTGAAAAAACACACCTGATTCTCAAAGAAATTTATGACTGTTCATGCAGACACCATATGTGGAACAGAAAAATCATTGTATTTCATAATATTCAAGAAACTTTCATCTTTCTTTTTGTACTTTCTTTCATCTTTACTTTTTTTTACTCTTACTGTATTTAAGGTACACAATAAACAGCAGTAAGAAAAGGGAAAGCCTTTTTTTGTAAAACTGGTAGCCAAGCTTACCCTAAGACTTTCTAAATGCTCTGAAAAGTTTTGCAGATCGGGAAGGACTGTTTTGCTCAGTAGTCTTAATTTCTACCTGCTAATTTGAAGGGATCAGAGCTATTTTGCTCTTATTCAAATTACACAGTTCAATGTAATGTTGGGCTATACTTCCCAAGAAGGAATATTTTTTCCCTTGAGCTTAGAATTTTCTCTCATATGAGCAAACATTTTAGCAAGTATTTGCTTTAGGCGAACCTATGTCAATGGGCACAATGCAAA
Organism: Agelaius tricolor; assembly: GCF_023055355.1. Lineage (NCBI taxonomy): Eukaryota > Metazoa > Chordata > Aves > Passeriformes > Icteridae > Agelaius > Agelaius tricolor. The sequence goes on from NW_027269272.1 coordinate 11,116,206, forward strand.
AGCATTTGCAAAGAGATTTCTCTGGGGAGGCAAGATTTATTCTAATCCCATCTCTTAATTGGATCCTACATTTTTTTGGGTTGAAAGAGACATTTAAGGATCACCTTGTTGAGCCCCCCTACCATGATCAGGGACATCTATAACTTTTCAGGTCCCTCAGAACCCTGTCTAACTTGACTTTGAGCACTTCCAGTGATGAGGCATCCATGTTTTCTGTGTGTAACCTGTTCTACTGTCCCACCACCCTCATGGTAAAAAAAATTCTTCCTTAGATCCAAACGAAATCTTTCTTCTTCCAGTTTCAAATCTTTGTTCCTTGTCACTACAGGCCTTCATAAAAAGTCTTTTTCCATCTTTCTGATAAATTCTCTTTTGAAAGATGGGTGGTTCAGGTGCTTTTGCCTTATGGAAAGGTTCTTATTTGACTGCAGGATTTTTTTTTCAGTTGTATTTTCCTTTACTCTTTCTTTTCGAGTTTTTATGGACAAACAGATGTTCAGGGGAAAAAAATAATATTTCTTTCTAAGTATCCTCTCTCCTCCTGTAACTTTTTTCTGCTTGAACTCAACATAATCTCTCTGTAGCATAACAGTTATTTGCAGACTGTGGCTTCAAATGAGACATAATCAGGAAGAGCAGATGAGTGAGTGGTGAAGAAGCATAGATCACATTTTCATGCAAATATGCTACTAATAAGCTGAGGGAACAGCCCTGCTCTTGAAAATAAAGATGCTAGTTGGTGGAATTAGCATGTAAATTAAACCTTCTAATCTTTCTAGAAGGTTGTAATTTATTTATTGTTTTTTTCAGTTCTGCCCTGTTACATAAAATTTCATTCGTTATATGTACTGCAGCCTAAGTAGTGATGTATTTTTAATTTTTTTTTTTTTTTTGCAACATATTATTAATTTTGACATATAAACCTGCCTAAAAATTGTAGGCATTTTAGGTAATTCAGGTTGAAAGAGACCATAGGAGATCTCTTATCCAACCTCCTGCTGAGACAGCTACAAGATCAGATCAGATTACTCGTGGATTTATTCAGTCTGGTCATGAAGACCTACAAGCTTGGAGACCACATAGCTTTCTTTGGCAATCTGTTCCACTGTTTGACCGTCCTTGAGGTTTTCCCTCTCATTATATTTAGTCCAAAATGCTCTTGTTTCAATTTATGGCTGCTTCATGCTTCCATCATGCACTCTTGTGAAGAGCCTGCTTGTTGTTGTTGATAAGGTTGTGTGGACAGATGCTCTTAAGTCCTGCTTAAAGCCTTGTCCAGTTTTGACAAGCCAGGTTCCTTCAGCTTCTCCTCATAGGGAAAATGTTCCAGCCCTGAACATCTCAGCTTGCTGAAGTCTGGCACTGGTGGGCCCAAAAGTTTCTCACTATCTACAGTTCTTGGTTTACAGAAACAACTCTGTACTCTCAGTGTTTTTGAGGCATTTAACTCAGAATTCAGCTACTTTAAGAACTAATATTACAGGTATCACCGTGGAGATAAATTTTCATATTGGATGGTAACTTAAGATGTGAAAATCATAACTTTGCTGAGTTCTAATCTAAGCAGCAAATCCAATTCTGAGAAATAGGCAAAAGCCCTAGTGAGTTTTTTATCTATCAAGATAATACAACTGGGACATGATAATTGTTCTGTCCAGATGTATCTTGAGGAGAAATGCAACACATCTGCTTTCATGATTTCATTTCACCAAGAAAGCTGGCTATTTTCTGTTCCAAAATTATTTTTTTTTCAATTCTGTTACCGAGTTTGAGTCATATTGATAGGTCCTTATCAAGTCTAACTGAACTCAATAGAAGGACTTGATTCTGACTCTAAATCTGCTATCCAGAAACTTACTTGCTGAACTGACCAGAAAAGAAGCAATTGAACAGGAAAACAGGAAAGTTCACTGGTTTTGTTTTTCTTTCTCCTCTTTCTGGTCCTTTTCTCCTACAGTTAGGGCTGATCATCCTGAGAGCTGCTGGAGCTGTGGGAGCATTAAGCAGAGTGCAGTGAGGCAGTTCAAAGAATGGCAGCCTCTGGGCATTTCTTGTACTGTGCATCCTATTTCCACTGCCTGCAGCTTTTAACGTCCTATGTGCACAAGCAGCTAGTTGTGTTTTGTCTTTGTGTCTGCGACATATTTTGAAAGTGAATATCCCAAACTGATTAGAGCATGCTACAATAATGCTTAACTTCTCTTAGTTTGTCGGTCTCAGTCTTTTTCAATCTCTGTCCAAAATACTAGAAATGAAACAGCGAGTTGAATTTCTGCTTTGATTTTAAAAAGCCTCTGAAGAAATAGCGAGCTAGAAATCCTTGCTAGTTCCTCAGATGCTGTATTACACCTTTGCTAATCAGACATACATGAAAGTCTTTCCAAATAGTCTTTGAAGACAGAACTGAAGCAGCTGATGTATTCATTCTCCCCTGGGAAAATGACCTTTTCCAAAGGCTGAGATATTTTCATGGGTGGATATTTTCCCCAGTAAACTGCTTCTTCTTTCAGGTGTGGTTTTTTTTGGTTTTTGCCTTTTTTTTTTTTTTTGTAGTTGTTGGGTTTGAGTTGTTTGCGTTTGAGGGGGGTTTTTTTGGTAGTTGTTGGGTTTGTTTTTAATTATTTTTAAAGGCTAACATTTCATGTACTTTGAAGTTCAGGTGGAAATGAAAGCAACTCTTTAGTGTCTCTTAAATCCTTCAAAATCCTGGAAGTAAAATGTACCTAATGATCTTGTCTATTTAAACCTATCCAGCCTCTTCTACAAGACAATGTTTAAGTTATTTCAATATTTCCTTACTGTAAGGATGTGTTTTCTTTTTTTCTTGTTAACTCTCCCCTGGTGAAGGCAGAATGCAGTATTACTAGAGGAAATTGTATTTTGCTCATTACAATCTGACTAATGAACACACATGATTACTTCTCATCATGGCAATTCTGCAAACTGCTTTCAAATTAAAGCAAAGTGTCACTGACAAAGTTTTTGTTTTTAACTTTTACAGTATGAAACGATGCTCTTCTGCTCCTGGCAGAGTTACTGGGCAAAGTCTTGTGTGTACCAGTAAACAGCGTGGAACCATTTCTGATGTTCTCTCATCCCAAGACATGGTTTATTTCAGTCAGATATCTCTGCATGTGTGTGTGTAACTGAACCATTTCAGTGTATTTCTGTAGGTATTTTATTATGTAAAATCATTTTTTCAGACAGTTAAAGGATATATGGCATGCTCAAGGCCATAAGTAATCTGTAGAAGAGGTATTTGGAGTAGTGTGCTAATGCAAGTAGCAGATCAAAAGTAGCCATCACCTTTTTCAGTGAAAGCAAACCTTTTTTTCTTCATCTCACAGGAGGGGGAATCAGGTGTGGAAAGCTTCCAAAGAAGGTTTTCAACTCTTAGAGGAGTTCCCTTAAAAGTTGGTGGGGTTTTTTCCACAAAAAGTATATAGACATTTTAGAAAACCATTTCTTGATTATCATTGTCTGCATTGTATTGACAGGACTGGAACAAACAGTAAGTATTCATATATAGACTTTGTCGGCTGCAGTTTCTTGTTCACAGCCATTAACTGAGTACCAAAGGACTGATGCCAACTCCCACCAGCCTGAGCTGTCAAACATCAGTTCAGGCATATGAACTAAACCTCTGCTTTAACAGTAAGAAATGAACTTTGGAATGCAGGGTTCAGCACTGTAGAAATGCCATCCTTCTGTTAAAAAAACATGTTTCAGTACTAGACGAGACATCATGTTACTCACCTACCATGAGTCAGTCAGACTTTTGCATAGATGAAGGACAGGTTGTGATGTTGAAGGATGTGCCTCTCAGATATACTGTCAGAAGAATATTGACTTTTAGACAATTTTTCCTTGCTGTGTTCAGAAGGCAAGTTTGATCAATGTATTGTAAGAAAGATAGTTTAAAATATTCATTTGGTTCAAATCAAGAGAGATGGCTGCTTAAAATGATGCTGCTTTATATGGCTTCCTGAGCATTATTTTCCAGCCATAAACCTGTCATTCTTTTTAAGTGATAATGCTTATTTGTTCAAGAGCCAAGATCATAATTTGGTAAGGAAGTTATATTTGGGTGTTTTGGTTTTGCTATAGAAAGTTAATGGGATTTATGCAAAAATTTCTTGATTGCTTCAATGAATATTCTCCCAGGGAAATAAACTTTGATCTTAATCGTAATGTTTAGATTTGTAATGCCCTTGGCAATATGCATTTACATGAATTTTTCATTCATTGCTTTATAATTGGAAGTTTCATTGAGCATTCTGAGTCTGCAATGCATTCCTTTCAGGTGTAACTTGCAAAGCTTGCCTCCTCAATTTCATAGTTACTCAAAGGCTATCAATTTCTACCTGCAGCAAAGTAAAAAGAGAGTTATGGATATTTGCCTTATTCATCTTTATTGATAACTTATATATAGGAACCATAGGAACTACTTACTTTTAGGCTGCTAATAGCATGGCCTTACTGAAGCACAGCTACTGTGTTCCCAAGTCATGTGTGTGACCTCTTAACTCCAGTGGTAGCAGAGGTTCCCAAAAGCCGATCATGTGTGAGAACTCTGCACAGTATAATGTAAGAAACAAATAGTGAAGGGGAGCTACACTGTTCATGCCAGTGTTGGAATAATGTGTTTACATCCCTGTCTTGTTTGCCTTTTATGTTTTGTCAACCAAGTTAGAAAAAAAAGTGCTCTTTTAAAAGATCCTTAGAGAGAGATCTCAGTGCAGGTATTTTAAGATGTATTTAAGTTGTATTTACACTTGACATTTGTTCCACCAGCATTCTGGGGAGAACTCCAGTGTCTCTTTCCCTTCCCCCCTAAAGGAACTGTCTCTAAGGTGTTTATTAGACCCCACGTGTTTTGTTAATTAACATCTCTTGATTTTCTTGCAGAGCTTGTGACAGTAGCCACTGAAGTGTAAATACATCTTAAATATATCTCCACTTCCAGTGAAGTGTAAATACATCCTAAATAGATCTTCACTTCAGTGAAGTGGAGTCAGTGGCTGCAGTGTTGAGTGTTGAAATGTGCTTCTCTTGTAGGGTGCACTGGTAAAGAGTAGGGCTGTGTCCCGCTCTTCTCCTCACTGTCTTCAGCCTCTCTGCCTCTGCTAGGTAGGTTTTACACACACATAGTAGTTTTTATTTTCTGCTGATGGTGTGCAGATGTGCTTATGCTGTGTGTTGGGTGAAATGACACCCAGCATTACAGGAACCTGATTGGTCCCTGCCAGGAGAGAGAAGTCTTTGCCTTCCTGTTCAGTGTGGCCTCAGAACTTGTGCAGAATGGCTTGGGACTCAAAGGGGCAGGAGCACAGCCTGTAGGAGGGTAAGAAGTGTTTGAGGCTGCAGGACTTGCTGGGATGCTGATGGAATAGTGTGTAGAGCAAATGGTGTTCAATGTTCAACTTTTGCATGCTCTGTATACAGAATAGCTCTTGGAACAAACTATCCCCGGACGAACTACAGCACTGGAAAGAAACTGGTTCATCCAACCTAAAAATAGGATTAAGCACGGATTAATATACATAAAATGTACATGATCAGACTGGATCAGGGCATGGAATGAATTGAAGAAAGTAGCTGTGACAAAGTTGCTGTACCTTTTATCTTCAAGGACATGGTGTTTGTGCCTCCAACAACAGATAAAAAAAATCCTTTCCTTTGTCTCAGTGGCTTAAAGTTTGTATCTAATTTCTGGGTTTGCTTTGTTTGTATTGCAGGTACTGCTTTTTGTGATGATGCTTCCTGCTGCAGTAGAGAACCCTTTTGTATCTAGTATTTCCTGCCGGAGCGAGCTCTGCTCATTGTCGTGGTAACTTGATTTCCTCTTTTTTTTTTTTTTTTTTTTTTTTTTTTTTTTTTTTTTTTTAATACCTCTTTAGGTTACCAGGACACATTTGCTGTAATCCTGGGATTATATCTTTGATTGGTTTTTTTCTTCTTGTCCAATTAATTAACATCCTTGTAATGGCATGAGTTGAGGGCTGTTTCCCTGTACCTGCTTACGTGCCTGTATTATGTACAGGGCAGCAGTGGCTGCTGGCTGGAAGGAGACATCAGGAAGGTTTCTGAGGGTGTAGATGAGCACCAGGTTGACCACGAGCCAGCAATGTGTTATTATGGTAACAAAACAGCCTGCTGTATTAGGAAGAGCATTTCCACAGTTAAGAGGTGATCCTTGTCCTTCCATGCAGCAGTGCTGAGACACATCTGGAAATTTGGGTTCAGTTCTAGGTTTTCCAGTCTAAGAGACACAGACCTACAAAAGCAAGCCACATGAAGGACCATGAGGGTGAGTGAGGGCTTGGTTCATCTCTCAAACATGGAAAGGCTGAGAGAACTAAGCCTTGTTTAGTCTGGAGAAGAGAAGCTTTGTGAGGAGTGTCTTATCAATGTGTATAACGAGGGCCCAAAAGCAATGGGGCCAAACTCTTATTAGGGATATCTGAAGAAAGGACAAAAAAGCAATGGGCTGAAACTGAAATACAAGAAATCCCATTTAAGCATAAAAACCTTCCTGGACCTCTTTGTGCAAAGAAGACCACTTAAAAGTCCCAGGTTTTTGACAAACTTTACAGAAAAAGTTAATTTTTGATACTGAGATCCAAAGGAGAGTTTTCAAATATCAGAGCTGACTGAATACAACTTAACAGCTTTTTTATACAAATTAGTATTTGTTACGGAGTGCAGGCACACAACAGTAAATCTCTTCTGAAGGAATCTGGCAGTGGAGAGTGCAAAGCAAGAAGATATTTAGGTTGTCTTTTTCTTGCTTATGTTATTTGACAAGTACCCTGGAAAGGAGTGGTCAGATTCTGTTCACAGTAACTCTGTAAGTGGAGGAGAAGAGCTTCCCCTGAAGTCCTCTGCCCAGCTGAGAACAGAACTTGCCTCTCTGTCTCCAGTCTAAGGAGTTTGCCTTCTGGTTCCATTCCTGCCTTCACATGGCTATCTCTGTCATAGAAAATACACTGCAGTTAGGCTTGCTATGTCTAATTGTGCCTGCTTGCTAAAATAGCTCAGCAAGAACATGGGACTCACTGTACTCTGCCTGTGCATATTTACTTAGGGGTTGGAAGGTGATAGAGCTTTAATCCTTTCACTAAAACAGGAAAGTGAAGGCTTCACACTCATTTAGTACCTCCTTAGGCAGAGTCCACCCTTCAAAATATTTAGTACTTTTAAATCTTTAAGGAATAGAATGTCTGTGGTTGCATAGTGTTCCTGGTAATTCTGGGATATTCCATACAAGGTACAGGCCAAGGATTTCAATTTGCACCTGAAACTTCCCTCGCACCACAGATAGGTTTTCAAATTTTTTTAGTATGAACTTGCCTGAAAAATTGTCTCTGCTACTAGTTCTAACTTTTGCATAAATTTCCATAGGTGGTGCAGAAGATTAAAGTTCTGCTTAGTTGTTCATTTTTGTGCATCTCTCTCCTGACAAACAAAGCTGGAGTAATGAGAACCATAGAGCAGAGTTTGGTCAATTAGATGCTCTTTTCCATAAATAAAAAGGTGAAAAGCACAGAGAGCTGGAACTGTTCAATGGACTGAACACACAGTGGAGTGATGTAAATGACTAAGCACGGGAAGGTTAAGCTTTCTAAGCACTCCTGAAGATCAATTTGCCAGGCACCTGCTGTTTGCTTTCTATTTTATGGATCTAGGTCAGGAAGAAACTAATGGACATCTCACATGCTTGACATTTATTATTTTTTAGTCATTTTTTGTTCCTTTTATTGATGGCTTTTACACACTGATCATGTTGAAAGCTGCCCTGAAGATATTTGCATTTGAATCAAAGTCTGGCTATTCAGGGAGAAAGCCAGGTCACATATAAGTCAAGATGTCCCCTCCCAATGAGACAGCTCCCTCTCTGAAATAAGCCAATATCCCATTCACTTGACACATTAAAATGACAGATAAAATGCCTGAGGCACAGTCTTATTATGTGAGTTCAACTGAGTGAAGACATAAACGACTTTCCTTTATACCTACATTTGCCCCCAGGATGCTTTGATTTTCTTAAGCTGTGAAGGTAGAAATGATGATATTTACGTATCATTAGTTCAGAGGTAAAGGTGAGAACTCCAGGAAAGGTCCTCAGGCACAGTGTTAGAGTGTCAGTGTCACTGCCTAACTGGTGCTTTTCAGAACTTTACAGATTGGTTGAACATGCACAGGAGACAAGCAAACAGAGAGGGGGGAGAAATGGTCTGGAAATAGACCTACACGAGTGCAACATTCTAGATGCCATTACAGGGCAAAAATTGATGGGAAATTGGAATATCAGCTAGATCTTGAGGATCACACAATCTCCTTGCTTATGCCAGGAATCTGTGTTGTGGCACTTCTCTGCTACAAGCATGAGGTAGATAGAGGCCCTAATTGGTGATGTGCCAGTGCCTGTAGAGAATCTGTCTCTTGATGAGAGCTCTTGACTTCCCTTCAAAGCATTGGCAAAAGCTGACATTTTTAAACTTACATAAGTAGACAATTAGATCTTTTATATTTAGCTCATTCTCAAGGAGTACCTCTGGGATGTAGCAATGCCATTTCTTCTTATCTCCACTAGAGTATGTTAGCCCTTATTTGGTATGGATGAAACAATTTTCCCAACATTTAGCAGACTGAAGACTGAAGAAAAATATTTTAAAATTCCCCCTGAAAATCCATAAAGAAACAAATTCAGCACACCTAAACCAGGCCTTTTTTCATATTTTTACTGTGTTGATAAGAGAAGTGCCATGAGATACTTTATCAATCTCTTAACTTTTAATAGTGTAAGCTAGAGTGTTTAGGTAGGTAAATTTGTTGGGTTTAAGGGTATTCATGTGGTTGATGAATGGAATTGCTCTGTGAGCGTTGCTACATCTGAATGTGGAATTAAAGGGCATTGTGTCCAGGCTGGTTTCTGAACAGGAGTTTTACAACTCTGCTCTGAAGTAATCTCAGCTGGGGCCAGATGAATGTAAAGCTTCCCGACTGATCTCTGTCCTGCAGGCACTATTTCAGTTCTGGCAGGACAGTGTACTTCACAGGGAGTCTATACTAGCATTCTTTCTGCTTTTATTTTAATGTCAGGGGTAAAAAAAATCAATGCATCAGGAGCTCTTTGAAGCAATTTTGATGTTTTGAAAGGATTATATTCCTTTTCTGTGTCAAGGATATTAACATTTCCAATTATGCTTTCTGTCAGTGGGGACAAAGAAACACTTTTTACCTAAGAATTTCTGCTTGCTGTTGCAGAAGAGACTTGTATGTTGTTCCCTGCCATGGGGATTCTTTTTTCCGTGTCATTTCTGCCAGAACTGAGTAGAAGTCAAGCTAGAAGTAGATTTCAATCTGCATCAGCTCCATTTTGGGTGCACAGCTATCTCATTGTTAACCCTTCTACTTCTCAGAATAGCCAATAATAATATTATACTGTTTAATAAAACAGCCATGGATTTTAAACGACGAAGATCTAGGTTTCTGATATGTAATAGATAATTGTTGTAATAATTAACTGATACAGATGTGTGCCATATGTTATCAAGTAATCCTAGTTAACAGTACTTGTTTTACACAGTTCTGACTCATGAAACGTTGATAAATAATTAAAGATCAATCTTGACTACATGAGCACATGATAATGAATTTGTATTTTTGATTTGGACAGCCTATATCATGGCAATTGCATAATGCTAGCAAAGGGCATAATCAGAATTAAATACCTTTAGGCAACAATAGGAGCTCTGCCATGAGCTTTGTATAAATTGCTCTTCAAGGGAAAATGTGACCTTTGTGGAAAACAAGCTGTTTGTTCATTTATAGTCAAACAAAAGCACAGAGGAAGGGAGTTGAACAGGTTTACAGAAAATGAAGAGTGAAGATAAAAATAGCTTAGTTGAAAAGACACTTTCCAAATCTAAAAAGAGTGATGGTTGAGGAATAAGGGTGATTTAAAAATATATGAATTCTTCTGGAGTGCCTTGGCTTGCATATGTTTACTCCCAGCTTGAAGGTGGCACCTTCTTCAGGCAGAAACAGAAGTCGCGTTTATTGCCGTCCTGTGCGCAGATGGCTGCATGTCCTGGGCTGGCTTTGGACCTGTCAAAAGGGATAAGGGGCATTTCATTTGAAAAAGTACACCAGGTGAGATACCATTGTGGTTTCTTATGGCCTATCTCATGATTTAAGTTTTATAGCAAGGCAGTATTTTAGCTGTCATATAACTATTATTGACCATATTTGAGATTTTATGTAGCACATACCTATGTGCTGCTTTAACAAAGGTAGTGCTTTAAAGATTTACAGAGGGGGTAGATAATAATAAAGAATATGATAAAGAGATATAACAAGAATATAGAGATTAATATAACAAGAATAAAAGATGATAACAAGACAGAAGTTATGTGTTCTGTCTGGACAGTGTGTCAAAGCATGCCACGTAAACCTTTGGTAAAAGCAGGCACTGGAGCTCCTTTGCCTGTATGGCAGAGGGCAAGCAGTTTGCAGAGATTAATTGCAGAGGCAGGTAGCTGGTTATGGCTTCTTGCTTCATATTTGAGTAGATTCAAGCAGCTCCTGGGAATTACTTTAGCAGCCTGAAGCTCCCTGGCTGCTTCTGAAAAGTGAGATTTTATGAACCCTTGAGAGGAAGAATGGAATGAAAACCATTCTGATCCTTCCCTGGGTTACTCCTGGAAGGGCCTAGTCATTTCTCAAGGCATCAAATCTTTTGCATAGATTATGATCCAGTTTTCCAGAGCTTTTTCTGACACCATTCTCAGTCCCCACAAACATGTACCCTCCAGCAGGCCAGCTGGAGCATTTGGTGGAGTCTGCACTGGAGACGTTGCTTTTCAAAAGTGGCTTGGATAGACTCAGGATGTTAAAGCTGTGAAGTGCCACACCTGCTGGTGTGCTGTCTTCTGTCCCATGGGTGCTCTGCTGCTGGGCTGGGGCTCATTGCTGTATGGCTGTGGGAAGGGAAAGCACAGAGTCATAAATGACAGGGCTGTGCTCAGTTCCTTCAGTTTATGGGGAACGACTTGCTGGGAAAGAATTGCCCAGAGAGTTTTAAGGGTATTGCCTTTCTGGGCTGAAAGCAAGGCTTTTTCTTTGAATAATATGCAACTGGTAACTCAGTCTTTCAGGAGGCAGTTTAATGAATACTTCTTGTCCACCCAAGAGGGTACAGCATTGTAGTCAACTCAGGTCTTTCTCTAAGTTGTTACAAGCATTTACTTTCTGCTAAGGAGAAAAAGCCCTGAACAAAAACCAATCAAAAATCACTGAAAACTGGCAAATTATATGCATTTTATGAGTCTAGAATAATCATATTTTAATAAAATATATATTGTTTCCTACAGTGTGTTATAATACCTCTTTTTGTTATGGAAGGAAAGCTGCTACAGGAATGCATTCTGAGTAATGATCTTAATATTAGGATAGAAACAGTCGCCATTTTCTTACTCTCGTTTTGAATGTGTGCTTAAATAAACAAGTTCCTTTTTGTCAGTTAAATCATATTTTATTCTTATTAAGATACTGGTTCTGTGGAGGCCCATGTTCCTGCAGATTCTTTAGCAGTTGCAACAGTGTTGCCTTCACCACATTAGGAGCACTCCTCCCTGCCTAGCAGGATCAAGTCCTTTACCTTTGAAGACTTCTTTCTCTTTTTTTCTTTTTATTTTCTTTGAGTTTAAGGGTAGCTTAGAAGTTTAGAAAGGCTTTGGCTGATTCTATACAGGACATTGAGATAAGAGTCTGTGTGAAATCAGAAGGAAAACAAAAGAGAAATGAAGCCCTGGAAATTGAAGATACCTTCTCTTAAAATCCAATTATCTGCTGGGAAACAAGAAACAAGAGGAGAATAATTGAATGGGACAGTACAGAAAGTCTATCTTTGTAGTGCATTGAGCAGGACGTGTTTCAGCTGTCTGGCTGTTACATGAGCATCATTATTTATCTGTTGGCAGCTTGCTTCTGACATTAACACTAAATTGGTCCCACAGTCTGTTGTCCATCATCTACAATAATTCAAAGATGTAGCATCTCCTACTTGGTCTTTTTTACTTCAAGAGCACAACAAACCAAACAACTGTATGCTGTCTAGTAAAATAACTCCCAGAAATTAAATATGTGTTTGCAAAAGCTGTTTAATCATTTAGTTTTTGCCTTAGAACAAAACACCTCTCAAATGAATTGCTTATAAATGCCAATTTTATTTATGACAGAATGGTCATGGGTGAAAATAAAAGAGCATCTTGGTGCTAGTCTGCCTTTGTGAAGGGTGTTTTGAGGAAGGAGTTCAGTGAGTCTCAGAGTCCTAGTGCATGGATCACTGTGAGAAAGTGGCAGGAACGTGGTGAAATCACCCAGTGGAGTGAGCAGCCCTCAGCTTACAGAGCTTCTGCACTAAGTCACAGTCAAGCTTTGGTCTTGTTACCTCTCTAACAGTTGCTTTTTGTGGTTTTTTTTTTTGGTCTCATCATGTTTGTCAAAGAGCTATCAGGTACATTTGCTATGATTTAGACTGTCAGCAGTGTTTTCATGTATGTTAAATGGTAGCAAAATGGAAACAACATGGAAAGATGGAGTAAATGGGTCTCTTTGAAAGCTGTAAGGATCAGGAACAACAAGATTTGGATTTGACAAGGCCAGTCTTTAATAAGATGGATTACAGGTTTTTCATGCCTGAGATCCAGCACACTGAATACATTAGTGCAGCTGCCAGGGCTCTAGAAGCAGCAGCACAGTCATGTCATGGTGCAGAGGCTGGCTCATCAGCCCTGCTGATGGATGCAGATATGCTGAGATAGCTCCATTGTGCTGGTGGGGCTGAGCACAAGCATATTCTCAATGCTCCAGATGGGTCTATTAGCCCAGTAACAGTGGTTGGAGCCCTGAGACTTGTAAGGCACAAGAGCAGGAGGGACAGAAACATTTATTAACTGATGTGCAGAGCGGTGCCAACCCATGAGGAGCACTAATAATGCTGCTGAGCCGGAGCTAGGTGGTCTGTTCAGCTGTGGTTGGTGTGCAGTGCAGTGAGCTGGCTGCAGCTGCCCCAGCACAGTCTCACTGAGCTCTCTGTACCCACCCACAGGCTGTGGCTCCTTGGAGCTGTGCAGGTTTCTGCAGCACGGGGCAGGCACAGAGGGTGGGCAGGATGGTACCATTCCTCTGGCTTTGAGGATGTGAGAAGGCATTGGAAAATCAGGCCAGATGTCCCTCTAATGTGGTGTCCTGCCTCCTACAGCAGCTACTCCCAGCTGGTCCAGGAGGCTTGGGAGGAGCAGAACAGGGTCTGTTTGGTGACTCATCCCTGCAAAACTCCATCAACTGAACCTGCAGAGAAGATGCAGTGATCTATATTTACTGTATCCTAATTTGGGTGGCTTATTCACAAAGACGTGCAGAATTTGAGGCCAGAATTTGATCTGCTATCACTGCCCCAAATCTGCTTAGGGAGCAAAGCAAGGATAAACTTCTCTTTTCTTCCCCATTGCCCCAGCTCCTTAGACATTACAGGTGCCTGAGTATTTCAGAAATGAGTTTTCTGTGGTTTGTGAAGTTTACATCAAAATATACTGCACAAAACTTTATTTTATTGTTGTCGATTCAGAACAGCCACTTGTTTATATAGATACTAAAACGTGACATTTAAATGTGAAACAAAATATCACTGCATAGTATGGTTGGCACTGCTAAATTTTTAATAGAATAATACATAAACCTATTGCTGTCATCTTCCTGCTGGCAACTGGAAAATGGAGGAGTGGCAATTTTCAAAATTTTCATCAATGTTGTTATTTTCATTGAATTGTTGTGCTTGTTCTGACCTGTGGTCCAGATGCATGTACCTGTCTAATCCAAATGATAAGGAAGATTTGATACTGACAGGGGTGGGGGGAGAGACGAATATCAAGTGGGTATATTTGCTCAGTAAAAAAAGAACATTAAAGATGAAACATAAAGTAGTTGACCAAAAAACTGGTAACAAATCTTCAGTCTGAGAACAGATTTAGGATAAATAGTACATAAATCTTTGCACTACTAGTAATACCATGTTTCTGAAAATATATACTGTCAAAGGAAGCACTATGAGCCTTGAATTGATTTGATGACACACAGATTTCCTGTCCCCTTCTCTGTTTAATTTAATGGATTTGACTGTAAAGAATAGTTTTGCTTTGAAGAGTGCTTTAAAACAAAATCTAGTGAGCAGCATTTAGTTAATCTGAAGTATCCGGTTCTGAATAAAAGCCATTCATTTCTTAACCAGATTTAACTTTTTAGAATACATCTTTGGTATACTTGTTAAAACAGACTCTGATGTGCTCAAGGATTAAACAACAGTGTTAAGTATGCATTATAAAGGTCATAAAGAAAAGTGCTAAGAGCAGGGTTACAAACCCTCAAACTGCAGGTGATTATCTAAATTTTTGTGGTTGAAGTTTGTCTCTCTTCCTTTTGATCTGATGATTTGGAAAGTGAAGAATAATTTTAGTGGCTGACCACAATGAGCACTGCCCAACCCAGCCCTCGGGAGAGCTTTTAGGGAGGTGTAAAATAAGGACCCACAGTGGCTCCAAAGCTCCAGAAAAGAAACACTTTCTCTTTTGCAGAATAACCAGTCACTATCAAAGCTGCATTTAAGATTTCAAGTGTTTCTCTCTTTTTTTCTCTTTTTAAATAAGAAATGGAAGAGCAGAAGAGGGAGAGCCACAGGATATATAGTGGTCTTTTTTTTCTAAGACTATAAATTATCATTTGCTTACATAAATGCAAATAGTAAATAAGCACTACCTTTCCATGTTTAATAAAACAGTATCTTGTTTTGGCAAACACCCAGTGACACGTTACTGGGCAATGAAATCATGCTTTTTAAAATCTCTTGGGGGAGTAAGAGTCTGCAAAATATGGCACTCAATCTTTATGCATAATCTCAAATCATCAAAGATAAAATGATTTCATGAAGGACAGAAAAACAGTTGGGGTTTGCTGCTGTATTTGCATCTCCATTTGGAATACAAATGATGCTGAAGTGTGTGTTTGCTCAGTTCTTTATGGAGCTGCCAACCCTGAGCTCCTGTCGGGCCAAGCAGCAGTTGACTCATCTGATCCTGGAGGAAAAATTGCTTAGAGATTCATGTACTTTTAATGCTCAGCCAGGGATTACATCTGTGCCAGCTCTTGGCTTACTTATCAAAGGTGGAGATGCTGTGGACACTTTCTTTTGGTAGATTTTCCTGTTAAAGGTGTTTTTTATAAAGATCCTTGTATCACATTGACAGAAGGAACAAGACTGCTCGAAATGGAAAACACTGAAGGGGGCATGTTTCTTTTTGGGATGATGTCTACATAATTTGATATTTTTACTGAAGGGACAGCGTATGTGACTCAGGTGGAAAGAAAGAAAACTAGTTTTAATGATACCAGAAATAATAAGATTTAATAAACTCTAAGATATTATTTTGTAAAACCATAGTACAAACTAACGTGGCAATGTTTTTATAGATATGTCATTGCAAACACAGGAACCATCAAGCTGACTTTCATGGAGAGCACAGTTTTAATTTTGCTCCTTGACAGTCAGATAATTCATTCTAATATGTAAAATGAGGGAAGAACAACTCTCAGGGGTGATTAGAAGATTGGGCTACATTGTAAAAATAGTTGCTGTAATGTGACCACATGAATATACATCTGTAATTCCACATAGAGGCAAATGGAAATTATGAATTGAGAATTTAAAAAAAGCTGGATTTTAAAAAAACAGTCTTTAGTAAAGTCTGGAAGTCTGGGCAGGGAAATAGGTGCAGGTAGGAAAATGCCTGGCCACACTGTCTACAAATGTTTAAGCTCAGGCTGAAAAGGAGAGTGGTGGGAATGGCACACATTTTGATGCTCATAGGGGAGAAAACTCCCTGTGTTAAAATTAGTAGCCTTAACTTGCAAGTTGTTGAGTATAATTGGAAATATAAGCAAGGGCAGTGTGGGCTTGGAGCTTTTCCATGCATGCATTTTTGGGCATGTTAAGAAGAAGATTGGGATTTCCCTAATATAGCAAAAATTCTCTGTGATACAGCTTGATAGCCCACTCTGGAACCACAGCACTGTGGCTAGGGTAGCCAGCTGCATTATTCCATTTGAATTGATTTTCTAACTTGTCTCTACTCCTAGATATCTTAAAAGAGAAATTGTGATTTTTCTATGGATAAATTTTCTGCTATTCACATAAATTCACAAAATTACTTTTGAACATTTTTGTCAATTCACATTTGGATAATAGCGATTGTAACTTGTATTGCTTGATAGCTCCTAACTGGGACATTTGTGGAAATTGTAAGCAGTAGATAACTGAAAGTGAAAAGTGTGATAGTAGTAGTTCATTTCTACTTGGAATTGATATGGTGGTGGCATTCCTGCTAAAACACGGGCATTTTTATTGTTCCATTCAGTATCCCTTTTGAAGAAATACTATCTTAATGCAATAGCTGCACAAAAGAGGACCTCAAATGTGAAAACAGAGCTGTGTTCTCTTTTGATTCCATGGAGCTTCTCTTCATGTCTGCAGTTGTGGCATAATTCTGAACCACTTGGCAACGAACCCATTCTCAGAGTCTCCTATTGCTGGTGTTTCTGAGCAGCTGTGTGTTGGCTGCAAAGGACAAGTGTGTACACTCCTCTTTACAACCAACACACAGTTTTGCTTAAGCAATGAGGCATTTGTCTGCTTAGTATTTGAACACTGCTGGCAGCTTAAGGAATTCTGTGTGCTCCTGTGCATCTGCTGGGAGGGATGTGTAATGCCCCACGAGTGCTGATGTTGCCTCACAGTAACAGATTTCTCATAGTGGTACGAAGGACAAAGTTCTTAGCTTCACTTTTCATCTTTTTTTTCCCTTTAAATCTTACAGTAGAATAGCTCTAAAGTCCATTTGGTGGGATTTTACATTGCAGCTGAATTTCCTAACATTTTTGCCATTCTTGTGTTTCCTTCATGGGCATCAATTACATTTCATCCTGTTCTGTTGGGTTGCTTTTCCCCTGCAAATACTTGAAGACTGAAGATTGAGTTTGTTTCTCTGTCAGAATTCCATGATTAATCTGTTTTGATTTGATTTATTATTCTGTTTTAATTTGGAGATATGGACAAAAGGTTTTACTGTACCTTGTTAGATAAAAAGTCTCTTATGGTGGTAACAGTTTTTATGCTACATGTGTGGCAGATAGGATGAGGACTCTTCATGCTTAATGGGAGAACTAAAATTCAGCTTCTTCAGAGTATTTGAAAGCTATTTCAGTATTTGTGGTTTCTCCTAACTGTGTGAACTAATAAAAATGAACAGTTGAGTTTGTTGATGTCCATTCCAGGACAAAGGGGTTCCATATATGATGAATCTGTGCAGTTACTGTCACCTAATGAATTCAAATGTGCAGTATTCACAGAGAATTTCAAGCATCACCAGCTCTAATTGCCTTCTTAATCTTATTAATTATCTCCTTTTCTAACTTTTGTTTAGAGTCAGCATAAAAATATTCTTCCTGCTGAAATAACTTCATAGGCAAAGTTCAAGTGAGCAATTAGTGATTGCATCTGGTTTTGAGTTATTTTCCCAGCTTGTGGTAGCTCAGTTAATAACCTTTTAAAATTCTCATGTATATCCCCAGGCAGCTGTAGGTCTGTTTCCCAAATCTACTGCAATGTTTGAAGTGCTTGTCTTTCTGGGACCATCTGCTTCTCTTCTCCAAAGACCATAAAATCCTTGGCAACCCCTTGAATGAACCTCCTAACATGCAGAAGTAGATGGAACACATAAATAGAAAAACCATGGCAAGATTTTAATTCTGATATTAAAGCTGGGTTGCATTCAATGACCATTACAAGAATAGATTTTATGCCTGAAAGCACCTTAGTGAACCATTATGTGTATCTGCAGTGCACATATAATTCCATTCCAGGAATACCAGCAAACTTCTTAAAATAGGCATTTCGTTATTCAGTATCCATCATAATCCTGATTTTTTCACTCACCAAAGATACATAGACTCTACATGTTTCTTAAATTATTCCATGGACAAATCATTCAAAATAATTCTCTTTCTTCCAGCATCCCTCTGCTAGCTCTTGGATGTAAATCCTTGTTGCACGCCACTTGCCTAAATGCTGAGGTTTTCCCTAGATGTTGGTTTCTTACTTATGATGGTATTATCCATCATAGCATTCTGATTATATAATTTTAAAGTTGAAAATATGCTAAATCAAAACAATATTTGAACATACAAACATAAACTTATGCAATAGAAACCCAGGTTTTGGTTAAAGGAAATTAGGTACCTATTTAAGCCTTTGAAAATAGTGTTATTTTTGCAAACACACACACACAGAAAGTTGGTTTGAATCTAAGGGTTTTCACTGTGCACTATAATTTTAGTATGAGTTTCAGGTCAAGGGAGTTAACTGTGAATTGTCTGTTTAACTGAAGCATTTAAAGTACTTGAGTTGCCCAGGTTCTTTCCTCTCTGTGTTCCAGAAAGATGATAAGCTCCTGTTTTCCCTGAGGCGGTCAGTTAGCCACACAAGTTATGTCTATACAAATAGAGTAACTCAACGTTTTCTGGTTCTAAAAATATGCTGCCTTGTCTATCCCCATCTTCAATTCTTTTTGGATAAATGAGCTTTAAGATCAGCTGTTTGGGTTTGGTGTTTTTTCCCTTTTCCTAGAGATTATCAAACTTCTGCTATGCACTCACTAAGCTATGCCAGTAGTTTCCTCTCTCTCTAAGTAAACCTTGCTGAAAACTGTTCCTGAACACCACTTCCTATTCTTAGGAATCCAGTTAATTTCAGATGGTAGAATCATGTAATTTGATGGTTTTCTCTTGTTACTTCTTGTCTAAATCCACAATGAACATGTAAAAGAACATGTAAAAGAACAGTTTCCTGTTGAGTTTATTATAAATTCATGCTGATTATTTGTTGCCAGCACATCCCCTTACCATGCTGAGTCCATGAAACCTGAGGGTAGGATAGGTATTTGCATCCTTTGCACATTTATTTGTCTGGAGTACCAAGTGCTAGGCACCCAAGCTGCAGACAAGGCTGATACCTCTGGCTCTCCAGCTTCATTTGTGCCTTCTCCAACGAAGCCAACACAAGTAATTCAAGTGGGTTTGATCCAAACTCTTACCTGAATGAGTTTTTCCCTCTTTGTTTTTCCAGGGAAACTAAGGAGACTAGAACCCTAATTCAGCCCCAGACAGTGCAATTATTTCTTTTATACAATTAGGGTGGAACATGATGGAAACTCTCACACCTCTGTCTGTGCTTTTTAACTCAGGGATGTGTTTGCAGTCTCTGTAGATATTCCCAAGGTGGCCCAAAACTGGCCATTCCAGCAGTCTGAATCCTGACCTTGACAATGCATCCTGAATCAGAATGGCCTTTGTCACTGGCTGACTTAGGGACATTTTCCTCTTGTTATGTGGCTATTTGAAGATGCAAAGCAGGTTGTTTGGATTGATATTTGTAATTCAAATGCTATTGGTCATTCAATCATAGACTTTTGCTACCACTGGTAGCATAAGTCTATGATTGAATAAACTTGGTTTATATACTTCCACGCTGTGTTTTTATACATATATGAACACAGCGTGGAAGTATATAGAGTTGTTAAGTTTGTAATTTATGGCTGGTTTGCTCCTGCAGCATCATCTATGAACATATTCTTATAAGTCTAACAGTATATTCTAACAATTCAGTTGTATTACCAGGGGTCAGTTATGCAGTCAATGTCCTGGCTTGGGCCCATAGCTCCATATGTTAAGGCACTTCTTCTCAGAAAAGCTCTGCTTCCCAGTCAGGACTGTAGCCAGATCCTTTGTATTGCAATGTCCATCTCTGACTGCACACCCTGTGGTGAGCCTTGCACAGGTGTGCTTTGAGATGCATTTCCACTGATGATATAATTTGGCTTTGAATTTGTGCAAGCAGCCATTTGTACTTCCTGTTCCTGCTCAGTCAGGTGTGAGATTGCTACATACCTCTCAGGGAGTCTGCTTTTATTTTAGTAACAGCCTACATTTCCTTATCATCAGCACTCTGTATGTGGCACAACTCAGAAGTAGCTCTTCCACTGAAAAACAGACTTGTAGCTTTACAGATAAAACAGTGACATTGATGATTGGAAAAGCTGCTTCAAGCACAGACTCACAAGGCTGCCTCTAGCTCATAGCCATCCTTCCATTGTCAGCCAGTGTGACCCTATTCTTTCATTCTCTGCAATCTCTCTTTTTCAGTTTTGGGAGAAATATTGCCTTATTAAAATATTTTAAAAATAACGTATCATAAGAAATGTACAAGATGAAGAAGGACTCCTTGGCACTTACCACATGCCTTAAAGGTCTGCCATCATCCCCACTTCATACTTGCTTCTCTCAGAAGCTTCTCTGAGTCTGTGATTTGTGTCCCTTGTATTGTGAGTGGGATATGCCTCCTCCCCCTCACTTCTGTTCTTGATCCTTTTGTCCTTTATCCAACAGTAGAGTGATTTTATGAAAAGAGGTTGTTTTTTTCAAATACTGTCTCAATGGTCACTCTCCCCTCACTCAACTAATTTACTCAATAAATTTGTTAAAAAATGCAAATGTACCTAAGGGGGTACATTCTGGAGACTTCTCTAAGGAATTACAAGATTTTGTAAGCACTTCATCCTAAGAAGTGCTCACTGCACCTTTATCTTGTGAGCCTTGCAGGTTTCCCAGATCAGAGATGACAGCTCTGGTATTTGCCATGCTTTTTCCAGTCATCTCCTTTCTGCTTGTTCCTGTTTGGCAGCCCAGGGGGTTAACATACTTGTCCATGTTCATTTGGGAGAGAGAAGACTTGGTAAAATGACAACCCTAGTAGGCTAACCTGCCTGTGTTTTCAATTATATTGTTTGTCTAATAATGAAAAACCTGGAATTATTGTAAAGAATACTTTGCACTTTTTTGTCTGCTCACCAGGCAAGAGAGAAACAAAGATCTGTAAATGTCTTCATCCCTTGAATATTGTCTGTGAATTGATATCCTGCTTCAAGAGACTGAGGAGTTTCCCACTCTAGGCTGCTAACATGCCATTGCATTCATGAAAATGAATGCCCAGTGACACAGGCATGTCCTCTGGAATCAGCCCACTCTGATAAGCAACACTCATTTCCATAACAGAATAGGCAGTGTGGGAGCCTTGGGAAGGAAATGTGACTTAAAAACAAAGTCACATTTTTTTCAGTCTTCTATTTCAGGTCTGACATAACTTTGCTTTTCAAAAAACAGGCTTACTCATTTCTTTGATTTATCTGTATAATTCAGTCTCTAGACCTTGTTTGTGGTTTCTTATACAAAATTCAACACTGTTGCTAAATTTGTGGCTCTTATGTTTGCATTTAATTTTTGATCAAATACTTTTTTTGCATCAGTCATATAAAATATTCTCAAAGGGCAGAATTAATATTTCATTAGTATGTTTAACTACAGTTAATATTAGTGATCAGGAAAGTATTTTTTTAATAGGAACTGTTTAATTATGGTCAGTGTAGTTTTTATCCAAAGCCTGTTGAGTCCAAAATTCCCAAGGATTTCAGCAGTCTTCAACTCAGACTTTTAGGAGAACATTTCTATGTCTGGCAATCAAGCCTCTTGGTGGTGTCGTTCTCATGACAGACTAGAGTATGCACACTTTCAGGGAAAAAGGGAAGGTAGGATTAAGGAAAAAACAATGAGGCCAAACCCATGCTGATTGTATATAATATTTGCAGTGAAACAAAGAAACAAACAAAAAAAAAGGTACTAGTCATCTTCCTCAACCTACTGTTAGATTTAAAATAGTATCATCTAGGTAGTTTTGCAATTTTGATAAAGCAAAATAGCTGTTTTCAACTAAGCTGAATTTATTTGAAAACTAGGATTTTTTCAGATTTCTCCTACAACACTCCAACTCATTTCTGGAGAGTGTGAAAATTACCCAAGACACATCTTAAAACTTGCATTAACCCCCTGTGCTATAGGTTACATTGCTGTACAGAAAACTCAATTTTTTTCTTTGAAAATTAGTATGATTAGCTAAGATAACTGGCTGGGAAGCTCCAAGGACAAAGTGATCTCCAAAATCTAATGTAGAAAATGGGAATCATAAGGATGATCCCGAATGGAGAGAGGATGTGAGAAGGCAGAAAAGTAGAAAGGTAGCTGTTGATAAACAAATCTGAGATGAGACCCTTACTTAGATAAAAGGTCTGAACTTTGAGGACAAAGGCAGCTCAGGTGAACAAAGAAGTTGTAATTACAGAAGTGAGTGTATAGAGTAATTAACAAGGGATGAAGGAAGCCCAACCAAAATGGACTTAGTCTCAAAAGCTGCAGTTGTTTCAGTATTTATGGATACTTTTTCAGGCTTATGGTGTGCTTTTTTCCTAATGATGAATAAAAATAATCTCACATTTTTCTGCTGAATATTGAAAAACTTCCAGCTGTGGACACACTCAAAGCTCAATGGTTCTGGACAGGTGGTGGTTGGAAAGTTTTATAACGATGAATTATTTTCAGTTCAGTAGCTTTCTTGGTAGAGCACACTTTTTACCCTTAAAAATTCATTGTCATTGGAGATCTTAGTGACTTCCAGTGATAACATGGGGGTCTGCTTCAGAACATATCTTTTCTCTGTGGTCCTTATAATAAGCAGCCATCTGCTCCTTGCTGCAAAAGTCTTTTCATGGAGTAATTAGCACTGGCTAGACATGTATATCCTGCAAATAAATATGTGTTCTTATCTTGAGTCCTCATGATTTCAGAAGATCAGCATGAGCAGCAGGGTTAGATCCTTGAAGAATGAACTTGTTTCATATTTTAAGTAAGTTCTAATCTTTTTCCTTCAGCCAAAAATCTCTTCAATTTTAAGCTGTGCTGGATGGTTTTTGATTCAAAGAATCTTAGGAAATGTGGACATCAAAAGGAAAAGCAAACCAAAATATAACATACAAATAGAGCAGTGTTGCTTGATTAACATTTTGAAATCTTCTGTATTTTGCAGTTTTAGAAAATCCTAACCAATGGCAACTCTGAAGACTTTCTGAAGAATTTTCCTGACTAGTAGTGCCCAAATTTGTCTTCACTGTCTAGCAGGCATCAGTGCTGCCCAAAGATTCTTTGAGTGTAAAGAAAGAAAATGTCAACTTACAAAAACAATTAAAAAAAAATTAAATTCTTCATCAGAAAAGCCAAACTCCCACTCAGAAGAGCATGGTTAATTTTAAAGAAAGTAAAAAAACCGGAATTGGTTTCTCTGAACTAGAATTGCTATACAAAAAAGTTTCCTCTCTCAGGGATTTTCCTTTCCTATTAAGGACACTGGCAGTTTGTCTCCCAGTGAATGCATTAGGCCTCATGTTCCTGTGCCTCTCTTTTCTTATTTTGGTGTGCAGTGAAGCTGGTTCCAGTACAGCCTGGAACTCATCCCACGGTGACTGTGCACGGATGGCAGCAGGATCAGGCACTCTTTCCCGACACACACACACAATCCAGGCTCATCTTGGTGACTCACTCAACAAGAGATACTACCAGCTCATCTCAGGGATGGAAGATTGTAATTATGCTAAAATTTATTAAATCAAGCTCTGAAGATCCTAGAAGAGCAGCTGAACTGCATCAAGGGCTTTGGTTGAATAGTGTTCATCACGGAGTCACTGAGCTCCTCTAGCCTTGGAGTACTTGGAGCATCTGGCTCGTGTACTCAAGAACCACCTTCCATGTCTCACCCATAAGGATCTTTACTGAGGTCTTGTGTACCTCTTTTGGCCCAGTTCAGACATGCTGCTACTGATTTATACCAGATTTATCTGACGTATAAGTGCAGCCAGGATGGAAGGAGCCACTGCTGTGTGTCATATCATAGTTTTCTCTAAGGAAGGAAGTTTGTCATCTGTGTCACTGCTGTGTGTCATTTGTGTTCAAAATGTATTTTATAATGTGCTGAGATACTCAGGTGTATTTCTGAGGATTTTCTTCCCACTAGGTTTGATGGGGCTTTTCATGTTAGAAAAGATCTCTACAGAACTGACTCTGCAGCAGCTATTAATTTTCCATCAAGGCTCCTCCTATGGCATTATCCTATCATTTTTTGGACTGGTTGTATAATTGATTGTGTTCCCCTTTGCTTACATTAAGTGCAATCTTCCCAGAAAATCTGTTACATAGGAGGCATTATCATTGGGAAATACTTGGAGATTTTATTTAGTACAGTCAAAAGTGTCAAAACAGCTAATTGAACACTTTCATCTCCATGACTAATGAAAGATTAGGTTATTGCAAAAATATGTCACAGTAATCTACAAATTTTAATGAAAAATAGCAACCTCATTAAATCTGAAGGCAGTTAAATGCTTCTGTGGGAAGTGTCTCACTGCAGAGACCTTTGCAAATGCATAAGGAGAGCACCATCACTGTACATTTTGGTGCCTTGAAATCATACACATTGTTCCTAGGTAAATTCCTCAGGGACCTGGGACCTCAGCCTGTTTGTCTGCAGGTATCCAGGTGGATTTCTGGTAGGAACAAAGAAGTGGTTAGAGAGTAAGAGGTTTTATCCAAGAAAGACAATTTAGTGCATGTCAGTGGTAGTGCAATGGTAGTGAGTGCTGTTTAAGAGGTAGCATCTACTCTGCTGTTCTACATTTCTATGTCCCTAGTATTTCTTTCTCAGAACCCACAAGGTTTAATAAAACTCAAGCCAGACTCTGGATGTTGTAGGACTCCTTGGAGAAATTGTGCACTAATTACAAATCTGTGGTGCATTGGCAGCTATGTAAGCAAGGAAATAATCAGCCTTGCAAGCAAGCTCACTTCTTTCATCCTGTCTGGAAATCTGTCCCCTTACTACTAGTAAATCTCATCACCTTACCCTAATACACTGCTGAGCTCTTCTCTCTTTCATGTTCCTCTTTGTCTTCATTTTGCCAGCTCTTTTCCTTTGTTTCCTCTCCTATCTGTGGTGCCCAAAATTTGTAAACCATATGTGATTCTTTCCTAGAAACATGTCTCTGCCATATTTTCTTCTTTTCCTGGTGTGTCTTGTTAAAATACTGAAGAACCTTGATTTTTGTATCAGAACTGAGTTCCCATCCTTTGCCACCAAATGACAGAATAATGAAGGCTTTTATCTTTCTTGTTTATATGGGAAAAACTGATGTGGATTGTAACATTGTTTAGCTAGGTTCAGCTTTCATGAGAATGAGTGGTGGGTTTGGAGGCAGAAGATGGTTTAGAGTTTCAAAGAGAGAATGAAACTGGTACAGATAGTGCTATGTGTACTCCTTCCAGACTGACAGAAAACACATAATTCATCCAAATGCTGTAGAAACAGAGTGGAAATTTTGAGCTTTTGAAAGAAGTGTGCCCATACATGTGAACCAAATAGAAAATCTATGGCATAAGCCTATTTGCTTAGCTGCTGCCTTAGTCTGTGATCCTAAGCCATGCTTGAATAGAGCAATTTCCCATGGCAAGATGAAATTTGGTAAGCTGTTTATTCTTTTTAGCTGCCTCTTGGAAAGTCACATTGTGATAATCAAGACACTGGCATGGATTTTAAGTGGAATTCCATTGTTTTCAGTAGGCTTTAAATCAAGACCATTTTGAGAGGAAAACTTGAATGACATGGAAGATACAAAAAAGGGTCAGAGGTAGAGATAAAAGGGAACTCTTCTCCATTTCAAAGCTATACAACTTTTCATAAATTACAGAGGGTAGAGACTTCTGATAGATTTCCTTTGTGCTGTTCTTCCTTAGAAAAGATAAAGGGTGAAAAGTTTGAAAACAATTGTCTAAAAGTAACTCTTCTAGCTACTGTTTGCTTGCAATAAGGGTATGAGCTTAATTTTCGTTTCTCAGATGTTATTTACTTAATTCTTCTTACTTTTCATCCAGGTCATTTGTTCAGCTACTGTGGGATGTATGACAAATACTTTTAATTCTTTTATCTTACAAAAATATTTTTCCCCCATGAAGTCACCTCTAATTTTAGATGTATGTTTGATTCCTTTTTATTTGTCATTCTGTGTCTAATTTAGTTGCCTGCCAGCTCAGATGTGACATTTCTGGATTATGCTAATGTATACTGATTTTCTCAAATCCACCCACAGCCAGTTTTGCTTCCTCTGATTGACAAAGATGCCTTCAGATCTGCTGATCTGGCAGAACTGAACTCAGGTCATCAAGCAGTTTGGGACCAATGTTATTCGCTCCCCACCTTACAGCAGAGATGAGTTGCAGAATGGCAACGCTGTAACTTCACCAGGTTACAAAATGGGAAGAAGAAATAAGATTAATAGTTGATCTGAGGTAACAAAAGCTTTTTGATAACCTCATTGCCTACTTGTCTAAGGACATGAGTGCAATGCACTTACTCTTGTAAATATGACACTCTGAGAAGAAAATGGAAACAAGTATTTTCAATCTTCTGTGGAGTGAGATATTCACCATCATTCATTCCAAAGTTCCTTCCTCTTTCTTAGAAGATATCTTATTTGCCAGAGTAAATTATTAAAAATATAACATATTTGTTGCCATGTAGGAAGAAACTGTTAATTTTATTCCTATATAAAACTGCAATGTGTTGGTATAATCTCTGAGAATAGATTGATAGGAATTTCTTGTGGGAATTGCTTTAATTTCTGAGTAGAAATCAGAGGTGTGATCTGTGTGCGTGCACACAAATGTGTGTGCATATATATTTCCAAAAAGCAGGTTGCTTCCTAATTTTAAATGAGCTCTGGGTTTTGGTTTGATGGGTTTTAAAGATTTAATAGATCAAAGTGTTCAGTGTTTGCTGTAAGGAAATAATCATATTTAGGTCACAGATAATAGAGGACGGCTGTTAGATGTCCTAAAAGCCAGCAGATTTCCTGCTCCAGTGACAGCAGATCCACTGGCAGGAGCTGCAATGTGACAGCTGATGGCAGGAAAGCCTGAGAGTGAGAGGTGTCCTTCTTTCCCAGGCTCTTACATCTCTGGCCTGTGGTTTGCTAACACAGAGTTTATAAGCTGCTCTTGAAAATTAGATTTATTTCTAATTCAAGAAGAAAATCCACAGGAAATTATTGAGCGCACTTTAGATGAAATTTTGCTCAGATTTAGTTGTTTTGCAGACAACCTTCTAAAAATCTATAATATTGTCTGTAGTCAGGAATAAATTTTGCCCTTCATAATCTCACTTGAACCAGTAGCCCATCAGCATGGCAAATTCTCCACATAGCTGTACCCTAAGGTAGAAATTAGATTTGTGCTTTCATTTGAACTAATTAGGAGTAAAGAATTTTGCTTTTGCAGAATGCAATTTTGCTTACTGCCCTGAGGTCCAAGCAAAATAAGAGCATTTGTATTAGTGCCCTTTTAATGGTATCTTACATAATACTGATTTATTTGGTCTGAACATCACTGTGCAGACAATTGACAAAAAAACATCCCTTTTTAAAATAATTTGTAATCTATGGAGAATAAGAATGAGGTCTTGAATATCACATTAAACATTTAAATGAAGAATAATCAAGAAAGAAGATTCCAAAACATAGTCTTGATGGTAGCTAGATATTTTTTGCTTCATTACTTCCATGCTGGGTTCTTATTAAACCCAAATCTCTGAGATTTCTGAGATTTTTCAGAAAATTATAATTACTGTTAATATGAGTAACTTCTTCTTCACCTATACCTTCTTCACCTAGACATAGTAGCCAAACCCACTTGTGAGTGGCCCAAGGTTGCAAGGAATGTTGCAGTATTCCTGAAAGCCATGTGCCAGAGATACAGATCTAAGCCATCAAACAAATGGATAATGGATTAGAAAACCATGATTCCTTCTGGAAACCTTGATTATATTTTATTTTCTTGCACTTCATTCATGCAGTCTTGTTCTACTTCTTTAATTGAGAATCACTTCTCGGTTTCCCTAGAGTTTTTGTGATGGGTATGATCAAGATTAAATTCCTCTCAAATTCTCTAGTTAAATATAAACAAGCTAATGAAAAATGGTTTAAAAACCTGATGGTTGAATTTCTGTCTTCAGGCTCTGAGTGAGGCTCTTGGGACCCTCTGTGAGTGATACAAATGTGGCTGTCCTCAGAAATGGCTTTATGGGTTTTTCTGTGTCTGCCCAGCTTCACAGGCTTCACAATGAGGTACAGAACAACATTTCTTTCAGGGGCTAACATCAGAGTAACACAAGATCTATCTGACAACTAATACCAGAATTTATTGTTTTGCTTAAAGTTTTAATTTCATTTTTAGTAGGTATTAATTTTTTTTTGTCATCTTGATATAGTAGTATCTCTGAATGGCATCCACTGAAAAAAATCATCTGCTGTTCCCAGCTGTAATCATTTGCTATAATGTAGGTGGCTTTCAGACTCACATGCCACCTCTAGCCCTCACCCAAATTTTATATACTTCTTCTACTTAAATGAAATAAAAGAAGTTACTCGAAATGTTGTCTGTTGCTGTAACCTCCTCTGTGTTGGTCCACTTTGAGCAGTGGGTCAGTCCAGACTTTTGACCCATATTATGGTGGTTTTGTGACTTCAAGGTAACCAGTGCTCCTAAAACCCCATTTTACCATGCAACTGATTGAATTATGTTTAATTTCGCTTATTCTGACCTGTTAGTTAATTACACTCTGCTAAAAGCCCACCACATGCTACCATGAGACTCAGTTCAGCCTTGAGAAGTCCACAAAACCAGGTGTTATAGACTATGTATTTATTCTTTTATTTTATTATGTGGTTCAGAAAAGAGAGGTCAGTAGTCAAACTGCTTCTGGATCCCAATAAAAGGCATTAAAACTATTGCACAATGAAACGTTCCCACCAATAATAATTCCAACTGGAAACAGCTGCTCTCTTGCTTGCCCTCCAATTTGCTTTTTGCACCTACTAGGCACATCATTTGTTCAGTGCTTAGGGTAAATGGAAAAAATTCCAATCAATATGGTTCTGACAAGTGCTTGTGCTTTGTTAATAGAGGAGCTCTTGTGTGTGTTCTAAATGGAAATAACTTTTTATTGAAATTATAATGCATGAAATTTTCTCTGAGTGAGAAACACCCTTTAGTTTTTTCAATGCTCATCCCAATAATATAGTTTATTTCATTTGCTGTGAATGATACTTTGGGCATATGTAAGCAGTGGAACAGTACAGGCCCAAGGGAATACCATATTTCCCATCATTATGTATGGCTTGCACTTGGGCTGAACTCTGTATTTTGCTAGTTGCAAACTCCCAAGGATATAGAGATGCAAATTTTAAGATGTTTTTCTAGTATTTTATGTCAACAATCAACTCTGGGTGTGCATGCCTGTTAGGAGACTGGAATTTGTGTCTCTTGGGACTTTTGATTGTTATTTTTGGCAGTCTCCCTGGCTTGTTTTCCTGCTGCTTCTGAGACAACAGGGATTTGCACCTGCTATTGAAAGAGCATATTTATATCTTTCAGTCTGAGCTGACTACAGACCCCGTGACACCTTTGTCAGCTACCTAATGGAGCAATTCTCTTTGCAGTTTGTTCTCAGTTCAGGATACAGAGTGGTTCTCTTTGATGTCTTCACTCAGATGCTCTGGGTATTTTTGAACAGTTGTGCACTGCAGGACAAATGTGCTGAGAACACAGTGAGTGCTGTGGGAGGGGAAAGTGACTTTATTTGTATTTTTCCTGTCATTCACTCTTCTGCAGCTCTAATGTTAGACCAGTGGCAGGTAGGCCATTTGCAGACCTGGTTTCTCCCAGGGTTAATCAGGATATCAAATGGCTGCACATAAAGTTAACAGTGAACCCAAGCCATGTCTTAATCTTTCCATAAACCACTGATCAGAGGCTCTTAAAAAAGACTGTAGCATGCTGGAGAGACCATGCCTTGGGTAACATGATATAGTATCCTGATGGTGGAAGCAATGATATTTTAATTGCTAGTCTGTCACAAAGTCAATGAAAATTATCTTGGAAGCTAAGAAAAAAACCTGCTTGATGCTAACATTTTATCCAGAAAGGGTGAAAGGGGGGAGCTCCTTTACATTCATTCCTCAAAGGAGCAGTCTAAATTAAGGGCACACACCCTGAACACCCAAAACTAGAATGTCACTGAGACTGCACACTTGGGCAGGTGCTCTTTGCTGGGCAGAGGTGAGCATCCAAGTGGAAATTGGTGAAACTGGAATAAGGTGAATGGCAGTTTGAAATAGCAGCCAGGTGGAAACAAGGCTGTGGACCTTACCAACACAGCTGCCTTGGTGAGCTCTCTGTTGTACAGAGGAGCAACCCATTTTCCAGGAGCAGCAGAGGCAGATATCATTCCAGGATGCTTAGGAGCAGAATTTTTAACATGATGAGTGTCTGTTTTGCATATGTTGTAGTTGTCAGAAGATTAGCTTATAGATGATGGGGTCCTTAATACTTTTAACCCACATAGTTTTAAGTGTTTCTCTAATTTAAAAAAGTATTTGGATACCAATTCAATGCTATTCCCCAGGCTACAGAGAGGAAAGGACTAAGGTACTATGCTAAACACTTCCTAAAAATTAAATATGATTTAAGTGCTTTGCTCTTCTTGACTAAGGATAGATTATTCAGAAAAGCCTGCCTATATCTCAATGTCTCATAAGCTGCTTTTGCTATGAAATATTTGATAACTCTATCCATTAATGGTATGTGATTTCTGGTTGGGAGTTGTCTTGCTGTAAGAGGTTAGGATAATAATTCAGTTCATCCTTAAAAGCCATTGTTGATACCCAAGTTTGCCCTGCTTGTTGTCTTCTGGACTATTTTTACCTGAAGGGCCTAGAGGCCCAGCAGGAGCAGGATGTATTGGAAAGCTGTTGAACCTGAGGTACCTGCTCTGCAGACCCAAAGGAGGACTCATTTCCTATTGACTACTGCTAACATCTCTCTTTTTTAAGTTACAACTCTTGCTGTTATGCCTTATATTTCATGAGGCATTAAATATGCCTCGTTCTTACAAGAGGAAGTATATCTGAAATTCTAGAACAATGTAAAAAATTGAAAAAAATATATTTGAACATCACATTGTTTGCTGTATTTGAAAAAGTAAACTTCTTATATAGCACATCTTCCTGCAATGTGCTACTATTCCCTTTCCTGTTTTCCAGAAAAATTCAGAGAGAGCTCTTGAAATAAATTCAAGAGAAATGTCACAAGCATGCTTTTCACATTTCTGCTTTGTAGTTCCTGGATGTTTGTCTGGCTTTTAAATTTCCTATGGAAAAAATAATCCACCTCTTCTATAAGCACCATTTTTCTATTAATAATTAATTGGAGTTCAGGGAGGTTCACTCAGAATTTTCAATGGGATGTCTAGTCAGAGCTATAAAATCTTATAGCCAGGGGATGTAAAGCAAGCATACAATGAGAGTGGAAGATCAGAGTGACGTGATTTATTCTGATAATTTTCTTTTTTTCTGTTAAGACCTGTTAGCCTGCCATATAGGTTTACTCTAGATCTCTGTCTCTCTATATAATACTATTTAAAATACATATATATGAGGTCAGCTGATAAAAAATACTAAAACTGATGAAAGGTTTTTGTAAAGATTTTTATGGAGTTACCTTTGAAGATTGTAACCCACAGCTGCTTTTTCTTGTGTGTGCTGTTTTATATTGCTATGATTTTGGACTTTGATGACTAATGTAATGTGAGTCTTGAAAATACAGGTTTATTCTTTAAGAACATACTGCACCTCAAGCCTGAGAAGGGGTGTAAATTACCATATTTAGAAGCATTGCCATCAGCATGCAGAAGTTTTACATCTCCAAAGTAATAGCAGCCCTTTCTCCCCAGAAAGCTTTCACCTTTTTCAGAAAAAGCATTGCCATGGTGTAGTCATATA
This sequence comes from Agelaius tricolor, assembly GCF_023055355.1. NCBI lineage: Eukaryota > Metazoa > Chordata > Aves > Passeriformes > Icteridae > Agelaius > Agelaius tricolor. Next base: position 11,148,143 of record NW_027269272.1, read on the forward strand.
AGATGTAAGCAAAACAGGGCTCTGTGGTGAGATAGATAGTATCCTCTATTATATGCAGTTGGAAAAATGAAAAAAATACAAGATTTTTGACACAATAAGTACCAAAAACATCAGAGAAATGTCTTCTATGTGATAAACAAGCTGTTTCTGAATTTCATAGATTGTCAAGTGCTTGGCTCTTTCATGATGGAAATTTTCTTCAGCACTTAATTAAAACTTTTTTCCAGACAGTTTTGAATAATAATATATTTGGGGAAGGAGTTCCAAGAACCTAATTTTTAATTCTTGCCAACCTGTAGATTGGCTGGTGACACAAGAGATCAAAATCAACTACTCAGGATCAGGGGAATGCCTGAGAAGTCCCTGTCTGTAGCAGGGACCAGATGGATGGTACCAGGTGGACAAGAAAGCCAGAAAGGCACATCTGGCAATCAGTTGACTTAGAGGGCAGCTGCTAGAGCAGTTTAATGAGACATTTCCCTGGATAGGACCTTTTGTGTTCCTGCAGTCGTGTTTGAGACTCAGCATGCGTGGTGGGGCCAAGGTTTCTAATTTGAACAGAGGAGCAGACGGCACAAGTAGAAGGCAGAGTTTTTGTGTTGCTGAGTTTGTGATGTTTCATGCATTCCTCACCAAGCTTTAGCCTTTCCTCCTGCAGCATCCCAGAGCAGTAATTATTGTTCTGAAGTTGAGTTCTCAGCTCTATTTTAAATTTCTCACTGTAAACCATTGCTAAAGGCAGGAGAAATAGCTTGGAAAAGATCCTTCTCCTACTTTTAGAAGCCTTCATGTGAGAGCATTCCCCAGCCTGTTCACTCAGGTGTTTTCTCCCTATTGCTTTGCTTTAATCTCTGCCAGCACCTTGGCTGTCAGTGAGTCACCAGAGGCCGCACTGTTTGCCAGGTGTCTAAATGAGTGCTTCTGACTGCCCAGAGAGTGGACCCACAGCTGTAGGCTGAAAGCACTTCCTCTTCTGTGCCAAATAAATGCAATAGGCTTTGATAAAACATGTAGGCAACTCCTTCCCATCCCCACACACTGGAAGAAACTTTGCCAAGCATCGTGCACAAAAGGCAAAGTGGAGAAATTGGTTACCAGCTAAAGAGCCCTGTATAAGGGGGTAATCTTGGTTGTGAGAAAGCTTTGGGATGAAGCAGAAATAATGGTTTCTTAGGGGCTCACTTTTCATTTGTTTCTTTGGAAAAATGAAAAGATTTTGTTCACAAAATTGTGGTTTTCTAATCCACTGGTTTTAAAATTATTCATAGGTCTTGAGTATATAGAAATCAATGAATCCAATAGTGCCTCTATCCTGATATTTGTATTAGGTTATCTGAAAATGGGCAGCAAAATGCCTTGTCTAATTACAGTTAAGACTATTGTAATAAAAAGAAATGGGACCTTTTAGACAGTTGGAAATGTATCTCATTTTTCCTTTTTTTCACCCAGACAATCAGAGATATATTCAAATAATCCAGATTTCTTCTTATTAAAGTTTATCAGCCTTCATTTTCCTGTGCAAAACTAATTTTTTATTCTGATTAGATAACTTTCAGTTTTATGCTTGGTGTGCCAGAGCAGAGGAGCATCAATGACCAGTAATATTACAAGAACTGTGTCTCTCCCAACCAATGACAGTCCCTGATTTCCTGCAGCTGGAAGGGATCTGCTCCTGGGACAATGCTGCACTTCTCAATAGGTTTTATTGGGTGTACTTTTCAAAGAGAACTTTGGGGATGAGTCATGCATAGATTGTGCACCGTTTATCCTTCACTAACTCATCTGGAATGCCACAGGGAGTAATTGGGATTTTAAGAGGTTTATGATGCTGATATTCAGTGCAATGTGAAAAAGCTTAATTGTTTTTAATTGAGCAGTAGTATAATAACCATTTTCTTTCAATTAAAAATCCTTTTGGGGCAAAGGCACTCACAAATCCAAAATGCTTTTTTATGGCTCATTTTCCTCAGTTTATTTCAGTTTTGACAGTTGTGCCTTTCTCTGACGATAGGTTCCAAACCAAAGAATTTTGTTGGTTCTCCTGTGATTTATATTTCTGAACTCAAAGAGGACCTATGGTTCTGTCATGATATTTACAGAACTAAATAACTGAGGCAATACTTTCTAATATATCATTTTAAGCACATGTTGTTAAAGCTTTGCACAGTCAAATGAGCTAGCAGAAAAATCAATACAAACAGTGGAAAACCTTTTTTGCCTGTATTACAATGTTGGGTAACAGGTAAACAGCTTATAGCTCTTGTAGGAACACCAGCATAAAATCCTGAGAAGCAGAAGAGCAGTTTTATTTTTAGCAAGGTAGCCTGTGCATCAAAGACAAGTATATATCAATTCTGAAGCTTCTGTAAAGAGCTTGCTAAAGGTGGGAAAGAGCATCAGCTTCAAAACCAAATAGTTTGCAGGTTGCCCATCCAAGAACAGGATGCTGGTATTTCACATTTAAGAAGTGTACTTCTGTCTTAAGGGACAATTTTCAAAATTAATGTTTTCTGTCTTGATTTCTATGCCTTTAGTTTCTTCTTTTAAGGAGCTTCCCCTTTATAAGTGAGAATTATCAACTTCTCTTTACACATTTCTCTTAGAAACTGAGTTTCTCTTCAGAGAAGTGCAATTGCTATCTGGTTTCAATCTAGCCATTGAAAGTGAAAAATTTATTACTAAATTGTAGTGAAAGCTGTTTGAAAAAGGAGCACTGACTCAGTTGTCATTTGAACATAGCATTCAGGAGAACTTCTCATTCCTTCAATCATGTCTGACAGTTGATGTTATTTTAATACAATTACTCCTCTTTAAAGTTTGCTCATATAATGAAGACTGCTTCCAGTTTTATTGTGATGTAAATATTCCAAGACTTATACTTGGGTTTTTGAAATCAGGTCTGTTTTGATGACTTTTTTATGCTATTCAAGAGATGTGCAGATCTGAAGAATAATTCATTTTACATTTCAACACATGACAGTCATTTGAGTTAAGCCTTTTCCCATGAGCAAGGAAGGTGTTTTGTATTTTAAACTAATTTTTTTTTAGAAAATGTTAATGGGTCTGACAGCAGAGAAAAATACAAACTGCAACCAAATTAAATTTGTTTTACACTGAGAGGAAGATGGAAGTTGTTACCATGGACACAGGTGGAGCACATGAGACAAAAGGTGGTTGTGTGCAAAAATACCTGCAAAAATATTCAGCTCTGTTCTTGGGCTTAGCATTGGGATGTCAAGGAACTGAATTAAGACAAAAACACAAGGAAGCAGAGCAAATGTCAAAGAGGCATGAGGCTGTGGACATGAACTGATCCAGCTGGAGGCTGATGGGGTGAAGAAGTTGATCTCCCCTTGGTGCCTGGTTGCTGGAGATACAGGCTCTCAGGGCATCATGCTCCCTTGTAATCCATTTTAAACAAAACTGTGGGTCTAATTCAAGCAGGCTGATTAAATTGTTTATATTGTTACACTAATTTATACTATTACACTAATTGCTGCTGGCTGCTTTGCCCGAGAGGCGCCAGGAGAGAGCACACAGCTGCTCATCTGGGCAGGCTGGTGACCTCTCACTGGAGCAGCACAGACCCATCACAGGCAGAAATGTCTCATCTCATGCCAGCACACAGCTTTAGGCAACAGGAAAAGAATCAATCACTAATATAAAATTATTAATCATTATTGTTGTAGGACGCAAAGGTGTTTTGGAAGGAGCTCCCTCTCCACTGGCCACTGATCCAAACAGAGAAGTAGCCAATTGCTCCCATAACCTGGAAGCCTCAGAGGAAGCATGGGCACAAACAGGTATAATGAACTTCAAATAAGATATTTATCTGTAATCCTTGTTTCAGAGAGTTGTAGGTGTCTGCAGAGATCAATCTGTGTAACACACTTGCATGAGCAAGATAAGGGGCTGGGCAATTTATAAAGGGTGGTTTCTTTATGTTGATTATTGAACCTACCTCTATTTTAGTGAGGAGAACTTTGACTTTACGGGAGGTATAAAAGAGTTTATTTATGAAAATAAAAGTTACTGGTTAGGATCAGATCAAAGATTTTTGGCTCCAGATAGCTTCCTCAGCATAAGCATTTTGTTCCAGGACATCCATCAATCCATCCAATGCAAAACATCCAGATATGGACCAAATGAGTGGAAGGATATACTGGCACAGACAGCTTAATGGTAGTTCTCAGTTCAGAGGGAAGACACAAAAATATTGCAGCCTTTGCTTGCATTACAGTATAAATCAAATTTGCCATATTTGAAAACCAGGAAGATTAGGTATTATTTTGGATGAAGGTTATATCATTTGATAATGAAATCAATTGATATTAGAGGATCAGAGAAATTATAAAGGACACTATTTATGTGAACTTGTCATGGACAGTGCCATCTCCCTGGGCACGAAAGGATGATGAGGCATCAGGTGTTGTGGAGCACTTTGGCAGATGGGGTCTTCTTTCACAGCTACAAGCAGCTTTATGTTCCTTCAGTTTCTCAGCCTAAGAAGGATTGTGAGATGTGAGGTTTTCACTATGGCTTTCTCAGACTTTTTCATAGCTTTGAGAGATTGTCTCAGATCTCTTATTTGTCAGACATTTTCTTCACGTGCTATTGCAGTTGCCCTGGTGAAGTAGCTTCTGTAGTCAGTTCTGCTGGGTCAGACAATATGGCTTAAATTTTTTTGTCTCTTTTTCAAATAACCAAGTAAGCAAACTGTAACAGATGAGTTTATTGCTGCGTCTGAATATTAAAGAGGACGGTGACTTCGGAAAATCCTGTTCATGGAATGTATTGGCAGAGATTTCAGAGGCAGAATATCTGGGTTTGTTGCTTCCCAGACCTTGCTATGCTCCCAGTGTTAAGAAGGCTTCAGGCTTAGGCTTTTGTGGGTTTCTGTGCAAAGAAACATGAGGAACATGGAATAAATCAATTTAATATGATCAAATTCAAAGACAAATTTTTCAGGACAGTCTCAACCTTCTGAGTAGCTCTGATGGGCACAAACCTGGGAAGAACATTTAGGATTTCAGGTGAGAAAGTCATGCCACAGTTTCTCATAAAATCCCTGCTGCTGCAGAGTCCCCCTTCACTGAAGAGAACCTGCCAAATCCTTAGTCTGCCCATACAGGACACAGAAAACAGAGCAGTGTTTCCTTCCCAGGTTGTTTTTGTTCATATTCTGTTTATTGTGATGGCCAAATCACAACATTTGTCCTGACAGAATGATGTTGCTGTGCAAGCCAAGTGCCAATCCATGTTTTCAGCTTTCTCTAAAGACTAACAACAGAATGCTGTCAGGAGGGCACAGTGGGGCAGGGGGTGGCACAGGGCAATTTCATTTCATACCACTTGTTTCTCTGAAAAACATATTTCAGCTAGAAAATGGATATATTTGATGCTCTGAGAATCATCAGAAAGGAGAAAATTGTTTTGTAAGAAAATGAGCAAAAACTGTTCTGAGCCCCATTTGTTATGGGCAGAAGTTGATGTAATATCCAATATCATCAGCAACAGTGCTGTACATGCTCACAAACTGGCAATGATCAGTACTAAGCAAATAGAAAAAAATTTTGCAGGGAAAAGAAGCACAAGGAAAAAACCTTCTATTTTAACTATGCAAAATTAGTTTGAAAAATTCATCTATTTTGCAGGAGAAGCTAAATAATTTCTACACCATATAGTGGATGTCTTTCTTCCTAAAACTTGGGGAATAAAGCTTTTTTTTTTTTCTCTTGAACAAATTAGCTTACACAAGTTTCTGCATATTTTCTTCAACTGCCTTAGAACTGTATATTTTATTCACAGGAAGGACTAGAGCAGGATCTCAGGTAATTTCCTCACTAATGTAGTTAAAAGATGCTTCAGAGTTATAATAAGGAAAAGCAGGACAGAAATCTCAGGAGTCTGGCACAATCTTACACCAGCTAGGATGCAAGATTTTTCAAAAGTCAGATGCCTCATTTATTCTTCATTAATTATTCCTTCTGTTGGTAGAACCCAGAGAACTGTAGCAGGTTCTGTGCACTATTACATAAAAGCTCCACAAATGCAAATGTGTAGATGAGGAGTGAGGGAAGGCCCATGTGGGTTGATATCCATACTGGAACACAGTACAGAAGGCACTGCCTGGGCCATGTCATATATTTGCATAGAAATATCCATGGAAGAACCCAAGTAGAAGAAAAACAGTCCCAGAAAATTAGTTTTCCTTTTTTCTCTCTCTCTCATTTTAGGAAGAGAGGAAGTTATAGGGCTGCAGAGAAGTTTTGGTCCAATTTCTCTACCCAGAGGTCTCTGGGTTTCCAGAAACACAGTCACTCACCTCTGTCACTTTTCCTCCAAAAGTTCCACGTTCACTTCAGCAGGATTCATATGTCAGTATGTCCATGGGTCTCCCTTTTCTCATAGAGAGGAAGGAATATATATGGATTTTAAGGCCCAAATAAATTACATTACATTATTAGGGTACTAAACCCAAGTTCCCCGAAGTCAAGCCATTTGCATGAAACTGAATTGTTGCTCCTTTGTGTATAATGTGTTATATTATTCATTATTATAATCAAGAAAAATTGTACTATGCTTTATAGGTCTCCTGCTTCATTAAGTCATAAAATCAACAAAGCTATTAGTACTTTATCTCTTCATTTTTCAATTTGTGGCCCATTTACAAGAAATGATTCCAATCCTAATGTGAAGGAAAAATTGCTACTAATTATCAGTCCTTCTGTGGTGCTGCTAGTAGTTCTGGATACAGATTCCTTTTCAGAAACTTGGGTAAAGAAGTGTTGCATGAACTTTTACAAATACAGAACCTATACAAAGAATGAGTAAAGGAAATGTGTGCTTTCATGAAATCTGAGATTTACAGGGCTCATTGCTGATTTAGGCTTTCAAATGAGTGAACTGCAGAGTACACTGATACCAGTCAGACAAGGAGATTCAGACTTAGACAACACAAAAAACAAGATAAACTCCCTCTGTTTCAAATCAGACTTTCTGTGCCATAATGAGAAACACACAGTTAATGACTAATTAGGAAAAGAAAGTGGTTTCAGTGGCTTAGCAAGTGGAATTGACCCTGTTATGAGATATGGCAGCTGCAAGACCAGCGCCCAGGGTTTTATCCACAGTAGTGGACAAAAAACCCAAATGTATAAAAGGCTCAGGGGAGCAGAGAAGGAGCTGAGATTTGTGATCCTGAGGAAGCTATGAACCACTTCCAGATATTAATTTTGTAAGCAAGAATCATTTACATCTTATTGTCACAAAGGGTTAGAGGAGGGACTCAGACCAAGGGTAAACACTCTGGAAATGGGCCTGGGGCAGCAGTCCCCTGAAGTAATATAAGGCAGGCTGGAAAAACAGCACCCAGATAAGTACTAAAGTGCACATAACCAACAGTTTACCCTTAGATTTAAAAGGAGTGTGTTTAAAAACTGTCTTCTCTTCCTAGATTTTATCATGATACCAGGCTTGCTGGACTAAGGAAGAACTCCTTTTTCCTTTCTTTGTCACACATGACTTGGCGGGGCTGAAATGCTGTAGCATTGCATGCAGCATCCTAACAGACTATACTGACTTGCAAAAAAAGACATATACTGTTTTTATCCTTAAGAAATTAAATTAATTAAATCTACACTCTTTGAATTTTGCTACTGAGTGTATTATTAGATTACTTTCAAATATTGAGGCTGAAACAAGCATAGAAGTCTTGAAAGATTTCAGGGTGTGTCTAGAATTTCAGGGAATTTTTCAGTCAGATTAAAGGCAACAGCTTGGTGTTTACCATTGTGAACACAATATTAATCCTTTGCCTTTTTGTGATTGTCTCTGAACTCAGTGTGTTTGAACTGTAGCAGCTCAACACTAATTCATGCCATTGAACAAAAAATATGTAGTTCTTTTTTGAAAAAGAACAGTTCTCCCATCACCGGTTTTCTAGTGATGAAGTGTCTCTATTCTTTATTCTCCTTTATGTGAACTCAGCTAGAAGGTAACAGTTTTATGGCTTCAGATTTATTCTCCCTTTATTTTTAGTAGTGAGACAAGGGAAGTGACTGTCTGAGTCATAACATACGAAAAGGAAGTGTAAGGGGAATTCAAAAATCCAAGATTTTTCTGTGCTGTGAATTTAATGATTTAAGTGTGAAAAACAAATTGCAGCTTTTTATCAAAAAGAAATTATACTTTCCTAATGATTTTTCTTCCTATTCACCCACATTTTACTGTTCAAGTATAGACATTCTTAATTAATTATGGATTATTGTATTTACATGTTAAATTTATTGTATTACTTAAGTCTGTAGCAGTTTGCTATTAAATCGAACATGAAGTGATATATGGACAAGCAATTCCATTAAATTCCTCCAGTGGAGATGTTATATTATGAAATGGAAATTGTTTCTTCAGTTGATGACATTAAGTCTGGTGGTACAGATGAACATAATAGACATTTCTTCATTTTCCAGATATATCTAAACTTAAATGTAAAAAAGTAATCTTATCCATGAAGAAAAACAGCAACTATACAGCATAAGGCAGCAGCAAGAAGCTAGGGAGCTGATAGGGGTATCTGGAGAAGATGAGAAGGTAGCAATATGTGCAGGATTGCATTTCCTCTAGAGAACAGCGCAGAACAGCCTCTGCTGGGCAGTGCTTTCCCAGGTGGGGCTGAGCCTGCCTTCTGCTGCAGTGAAGGAAAACTTCAGCAGCAGGTGGGTCCAGACTCATGTAATTCCCAGCTCCACTGATACTGCTCTTTCTTCCCTCTGCTGGTGGGTCTGGCCCCCAGAGACGGAGCTTTTCCTGGATGCACACTTGTGTAAAACCTCCGTGTGGCTCCTTTTTCAGGGTAAGTAACCCTGAACTGGTGTGGAGACAGAGGTAAGTCCCAGCAGCCTTGGCTTTGCCTGCTGTTTGATGGACACAGTTTGTATCAATATTCTGCCATACACTGGAATAATGAACTCTCTTCAGCAAACTAAATTTTAACAAAGATTTTTAAAGTTCAGTTGTTGTTTCCCAATCTTTAAAGGCACAAATATTAGTAAAGCTATTACCTAGTTTCTTGGCACCATCTTCCCTGATGATTAATGTATGCAACGTTTCTGCCACAGGCCCAGCACAGCTTTCCAAGTAGCAGCAGGAGGTTGAAGCGAGATGCTAAAGAACATTTATGCATGCAGCATTTAGTGACTATTTAGAAAAAAATCCATTTTTTTATAATGCAGCAAGTCCACTAAGGAGGAGACCAGGAAATAAATGAAAGTAAAGATCGATCAATCTTTGATTGAGCTGGAGTACAATTATTCATTCCTCTGACAGGATCTCTACTGTGCATTTACAGGACTGTGTTTTAGGATGGTAGGCATGCATTAAACATGAAAAAAAACCCCACCTACTTAATTCTTTGTATAAAGCATTCCGTTCAGGAAAATATTAACTGTAATATTGTTTTTAACAAAAGAGAGGCTGCAATGTGAATGTGAGAGGGAGTGAGAGAGTTGGGAAGCAAGATGTGGCCTATAGCTGGGAAAGGGGAGACAGAAGGTCAGGGCAGCAGTTTGGGAAGAGGTAGAAAAACCCTGCTACAGCCTCAGGACAGGAGCTGGAGACTGGTCTAATCACCTAATCTCTGCTGGACTCCTCATGTTTGCATTCTTCTTGCTGAGCAAGCAGTGAACAGTAAATAAGGAGGGACTGCAGGCAGCTGCTTGTGGCAAATCCTCACTGATACAGGCATTGAGGGAGTACAGTGTGAATTTAGAACAATACACTGAAAATACTAACAGTGCATTAACAGTATTTTTTTCTGTTTCTAGACACACTACTGAAGAAATATGTGTACTCTAAAACATGGTAACAAAAAGAGCTTTCATACACAAGTACACGTGCTCCAAAACAACAAGGCTCTGTAATAGGTGCCTGGCTAGGTAATATAAAGGCACTCAAAGATATATTTTACTCAAGCCTTAAATGTGACATTGCAGAGGAGCAAGAGCTTCATGATGCACACAGGCCTGAGGAAATTCATTGCTATAGAACACCAACCCATAACATCACCATTTTATTTATTTGTTATTATTTACCTCCTTTCAACCTAAAAATGCAGCTCAAAAAAACCTGCCAACAATGTGGTGGTAACAAAAACAAAAGGAATTCATAAAAATAAATCTTTAACCACATCAGGCGCAGGAAGCCTGCCAGTCTGTATGACCAAGAGATGATCATGGCAGAAAGGCAGTATTCAGAGGAGCTAAAGCCACTGCAGAGAACCTAAATGAATCCTCTATTTTTTTATGTAGCAGCCAGCTTCAGAACACCTGGAAAGGTCTGAGTCTCCCTGAACTCCTCCTCCCAAAATAACCCTACAGAAATGTAGCCACTGAGGGTTGCTTAGTAAGAAAGGCACTGCAAGTGTAAAGCATCCTGCAGAAAAAATTAAGCTGGGAAGAGCTTTATCATAAATGTATAGTTCCTGTACTCTGGGTTAAGCATGTGTTCATAACATGCTTACAACCACACAAAAAGATTCTCATGGACAGGACCATGCTGTGGCCCAGTTTAACTGATCATAAAAGCTGTGTTAATACAAACATGCTAGGAATTAACACATCAGCTTTTTCCCTGTATGTGCATGAGTTACCAATGTAATCAAATGTTACTCAGTGGCTACCTGAACTAGCTTGGTGTCATGGTCTAAGTGTCAGGTACACAAAGTTTGCTGTTTGTGTTGTTTTTCACCTGTGATCCCTCTTCTTTCTGGGCACCCTGTTTGCAGGCTGACCTGGGGTAGAAGCCACACTCCACCTGCAAGGTGCATCCCTTGAACACATCTGCAGCACATGAGGGGCTTCAGACAGAACTGGAGATTTCTGTTAGCATTTCATGCTTGGAGGCTTCTCTGTGCAGGTTTCTTACTTCCCTTCTAAAGCAGGAGTGTTACATTTGGGGTCAGACAGTACAAAATGAGCTGGAAGTGTTTGAAGTGAGTCAGGTCCTTGTTGGCATGTTTGGATAGCTGTGTCTCCTGCTGGAAGTGGTTTCAGCTAGGCTTGGACTAGGAAAAACGTAAAACTGCTTCAACCACAAGGAAAGCTATTCATCAGTAATTCTATGATATTTTCTCTCCAGATGGCTTCTGCTTCAGGTCAGATAAGAGTGGAGCTACAGTTCTGTGCCCCAGGAGGAGAGGGTGGTTTTGGGAGCTGTATTTTCGTGCAGGCCAGAGGCTGAGGGGTGTTCAAGGCTGCTGTCCAGCTCTGTAGGAACCTGCCTTTATTGAGTGAAGAGCTGCAAGCTCCAAGCCTCCAGCACACCCATGATACAAACAAGGGGTTTTAGCTGCCGTCATGGGGAGCTATGAGGGCATTCCACACCAACAGCGCCTTGTTTTTTATTTCTGTTTGTTCACAGCCTGTTAAAAGTGCCTGTGCTGGCAGACCTTTGGCTGCAGAGCCTTAGGGAGCTGTGAAGTGTGGCGGCAGTGCCAGCACCACGGCTCTGCCCTTGGCAGCACTGCTGCCCTGCAGCTGCCAGGACACCTGTAAAGCCCAAGGCAGCTGTGTCCAGAGGAGATGGTGCTGAAGGCTTTTGGCTGCTCTCAGTGCCACATAACAAAGAATGTGCTGGATAGAATCAGGCAGAGCTTGTTTATGTCTTCACAAGGAAAAGAAAACAACGTGTCTGAAATTCAGTGCAGCTAATGCACATTTGTGGGAGCAGTTTTAAAATCATGATTCTGAGCAGTATAAAATTAAATGTATTACAATGAAATAACATATTTTACTCTTCAAATTATAGTGTTTGCCCTTAATAAGCATTTCATTAAAAGCATGTTTAAAATGAGTATTTTCATGTAAATTGCTCTGCTCCTTTAGAATTAGTCAATTGAAAATGAGTTAATAGCAGATTTTTAGTCATAAAAAATTCAGGTTTGTAAAAAGACTTGATGAATGACAAATTTGTAGATCCCCTTTCTGTTACTCTACACTGTTTGAGAGCATTGAGTTGAAGTTAGCAAATTCATTTCAAATTGGAGATAAGCCTTGCCATACCCTTTCATTCCTCCTTAATGATTAAGCTTGTGCAGTATTATTAAAGGATTTCTCACTGATATGAGCATTTCTTTTATGTTAAGTTGGTGTTACCTTTGATATGCATTAATGCTTCTTTAGCTCACTCATACCCATATCAAGATTATTTTAATAGCTAAAGGTCATTCATCAATGTGTAGATGTGAATAAATGATGAATTTTTAATAGCAAGAAAAAATCCCATAAATTCAATGGCATTCAATATCCTTCTGTGGGTCCTTGTAAAAACACCATCCTCAGCAAACATCTCATATTAGAAACTTTTTTGCTCAGAGATATTTGGGGTTCCTTTGGCAGAAAAGTTTTCCATTAATATTTAAAAATCTGATAGCAGAGAGAGATTGTGTTTTGCAGAGCTAATACAAACTTTTCTATAAGCTTTTTATGGCATTATCTTCAATATAAAATAGCACTATAAAATCAGCAATGAAGGAGCTTTTTTGCTTTACCAGTCAGACTGTTTCAAGAAGATGACACAAAGGAACTGAATATCAATTCTAAATGTTTTCATATGATGGAGGATCCAGTTTGCTTTCTTGTCTAGAACTATTGTGACTGATTCAGGTCATGCCTTCAGTTTTTCTCATTTTAAATAATGAAAACAGCAGTATTTTCAACCTAGCTCAAAATTTAACTCTTTCCAAAAATCTGTTTAAAAGGTCAATGCTGGGACTTTCTGAACTCTCACAGTAAAAACAATTGAAAAGTTTCAGGAGAGTAAAGTGGACCATGAAGGTACTGCACAAATGGAAACCACTGTTACAGGGCCTCCAGGACAAACATCTTGGCTTTGTTCTTACACACATAGATAAGTCCAACATTTGGCTTTACTCAGACTCTCAAAATGAACGGAGCAGCTAAATTTGATTGTATTTTATTTTCAGCCTAAATTGTACAATGCCATTAGAAAAGGGATTTCTACCTATATGAAAAAAACCCAAGCCTAAAATAAATTACTTGAAGTGAGACCAGAAAATGGATATATTTAAGAACTTTAGCAAAATGAGTCAGAGATGAATCAGCCACAATTCACTGATGTAGTTGTAAGAAAGATCTGCTGTTCCAGCTATGACACAGAAACACAAAAGTGCCACACTAAAACTAAGCTATTAAAAGTGAAAATTATAAGGATTTAAAAAGTGGAATGCAAAGTACTTTCCATAGAAAATTATACTAGAATTTATTTCCAGAAGCAGTTTCCAAATGCAGCTACTGAATTCTTGAGACAATTTTGTATCCTAAAATAAAGTTTAAATTCATACAGTTTCTGATGGCCACAGAAAAGCTGAAGATATAGGACAAACCTATTCTTTGTGTAGTCTGGGATGCAGGGATGGCAGCTCCACTTTCTGTATCTGTGCCATTTCAGATGTGCAAGTGCAAGGCCTGAATGCTTCACATCCAAAGAAAAGTATGGAAATAACTCTTATCATTGGCACACACATACTTGCTAGAGCACAACTGTCTTGTGGAAACATATTATTGCTGGAGGCTGTTTATTATTTCTTAATAAAATTGAAATGCCGGTACATTCCAGAGGCTCTCTTGCAGAATCATCTTGATTTATCATCAATCTTTTCAAATTTTCTTGTCTGAGGTTGAAAATAATCTAGGTCTGGTCATTGATTCTCTTTCTATGATGTTGGTTGACATCAGCAGTTGGGTAGTCAAAACAATGCCATAAATAAACTTGAATTATTTTTAGATATGAAAATAACAGTAGTTAGGGCTGATGCTGCAAATGAACTTGAGTTATTTTAATGCACACTGGAAATAGATACAGAAAATGGAAACAGAGCTAGGGAGGATGCTGTGACAAGAGCCCTGCTCAGCAGCAGCTCTGGTTTATATCTGAGCTGTAAAGTACAGAGGGAAAATAAACACAGCTCATCTGAATAATAACTAAGCCATTTGGTGTGAGCCTGCCTCTCTCATTTCCCTTTCTGGATTCAGAGGTTCCCATGTGTCTGATGCTCACTAAGAATGAAACACAGCTAATAGGTTTGGTCCAGGGGGCTGTGAGCTTATTCTAGTTAGGGAGCTCATACAGAGATTTGTGATGGCAACCCACTGTTCCAACTTGTCTGCTCCTCTTCCATTGAAATAAAATACTTCTATCTGTCATTTCTCTAGGATTTTTTATTTTTTAAGTCTTTAGTGTATCTTGCTTAACAGTTTCTACTGGATTTTAAACTACTGGAGCAGGATGGTCAGCAATCACTCATGCTCTGGGACAGAAGGGTTTTTCACTCAACCCAGCCAACTGGTCAGCTGCTCACCACGTCAGTACATGTCTGCAGAGCCTATCTCATTTATCTCAATAGCTGTGGAAGTCAGTGGCCCTTAATGTTGTGGTTACTATTTCACTGCTGGCTATATTTGAAATTACACCTTTGGCTAGGTTGTTCCTCATGCTCTGGAACTGAGGAGGTGGATAAGTGGGGACATCAGGGACATTAGTGGCAACAGGCCATGAGCTCCAGGCTGCCACACAGCTGACCCTGACAGCTCTGCAGCTGCACAACCTGGCACCAGGGCTTGGGTCTGCTGGCTGCAGAGCTGGGGGCAGCCCTGAGCCCAGGGCAGCCCTGGAAGAGCTCCCAACAGAAGCTCAGTCCCAGGTTATAAAGTAGCTTTCATACAGGTATTTCTCTAACTCTGCTGGCAGTCTAGATTTTCCAATAATGTTAGTATATTTAGCATAACCTTCTGATTTATTTCATTAAGCACAGGCTGTATGATATTAGACTCTTTAAAATATAACAATACTGTTTATTTAGGAAATGCTGATAAATAGCTCCAATTATGCCAATGCAAGTCATGAAAACCCTTCTGGGAATGAAATCTCTGTAAACACATGCAGCAGTGTATGGCTCTTGTCTCAGTGTTGGCTTCAAAAGATTTAATAAAAGGTAGGTGCTGAACCTCATGTCCTCATAGGAAAAGTTTGGCGATACTTTACTTTGAAAAGACAGATAATAGGAAGGAACAAAGATACAGTTTATTTTGGTGATATCTAAAGGAAGATTGTTCATACTAAATACTTTTTGCAGAGCATTGTGTATTTTTACCACAATTATGTGAATTCCTAAAATTAAACCCCTGCTTTGAGTATTGTCTGTTCTAAATGGTTTGAAACCTTTTCTGTTTCCATAGGAAATAGCAGTCTTTTCTACTTACTTTAATTTTCAAGCCATAAAGAAAATTACTAAAATGCCTTTTGATTTGTAAAATTTGTAATGGCTCACACTGACATTTTACAGCAAAATGCCAAGAGAGTACCCAGCTATTAGAATTCTGGCCTTTGTTTTGGATTTTATTTTGGGCTTGGTTTTTTTTACACTAGGTGAACGGAAATAAGTAAGTAAAAGGGAGAAGTAAGGATTACATTCTTACCTACTGAGAAGCAAGCTTGCAATATTGGGAACCACAGCAGATGCTACTTTCAAAATACTGTCATACCTCCCCGTAGTTGTGGCAAATTCACATTTAATGATCTCATTACAGTCTTGCTCACTGAGGCAAGGGAACTTCAAAACCCAGAATTTTTTCTTGTCTTTAAATATCAGATCAGTTTATTTCTTTTTTACAGATAGCTATTGAAGGAAAAGCTAAAACTAAATTTGCAATAAAACTTAAGTTTTAGAAGCTGGCCACTCTCATTGTCTTAGTTCTGTGAGGTTCATATTTAGTTACAGTTTTTCTTGTCTTTTTTCTTTCCCATTTCATCTGGGGATGAAAAGTCAGAGAATTTGTTCAGTTTTGATGACCATTATTGTTGATGAAAATAAAATATAATAAAAAGTAGGAACATTGGTGACTGGACAGATGTACTGAACTGTAATATTCGATATTCAAGGGATTTTTTTGTCAGCTTTCTCTGAAGGTAAAATGATCAAGTTAAAAGAGATGTAATCTCCAGTAATAAGGAAAAAAGTCTTCAGAGCTTGTAGCGCTGCTGCTTTTCATATAAGGACTTTTCTTAAATTAAATTATGGTTTTAAACATTTTTACTATGTTTGTAGCTATCTACTCATCTCATACCTGTAAATTGTAGATAAATTCTGAAAAGGTTGGACCACAACATAGTTCCACTCTTACTTTCAGTGAGTGGAAAATGTTTTCTTTAAAGTGGCAGTTGATTGTGTAGGAGACGTGTGGAATATAGTAAGTGTTCTCTGAAGATTTACAATCCAGCACTGCCTCACTCAAGTTTCTCATTATACAAATTTTTCCTGTATAAAAATAGTTTCACTAAAAAAAAAAATAGGAGAAATCACTGGGTGGTTTTGGGTGTGTGTTTGAACTGGAACCCATGAAAGGTTTTTGTAAGACCCACTCAGCATATAACAACAGGTGCCCGTAGGGAATGGAAGGGAATGGAGTGTGGAAGTGAGCTGGTCTGGATGGAGCTGTTTAATAGCAAGAGAGATTTAGCTGATACTATTTTTAAAATGCCTGTGTATGTTGAAGGCTGGAGGAAAGGTGATGGGCATGTCATGCAAATCTTTGAATTTCACAAGAAAGAAATGTTACTCATTGTATTTGAACTCAATCCCACCTGCCTGAGAGCTGAAATAAATGGAGAGTCCATTTCTGGTTTTGGTTTGATTTATGTTATCCATGGTAATGCTAAGGATGGGGATGAAGTGAAAATTGTGAATTGTCACATAAAAGCTGATTGTGTAGTAACTCTGGCACAACTAAAAGACAGAAAAGCTAGAGGATGAGGTTTTAAAAATTGTCCCCCCCATCTTTTCAGAACATAATTTGTCTCTTATTCCACTGCAGTTTAGTCTCACAGTTTAGCACATAATGCCACCTTCCCAAGCAGCAGGTCAGGCTGAGGGGGCTGAGGCGCTGTCAGAAGGATTGTACTAAAATAAAAGGTCTACTTAAAAAATGAAAAAATAAATAAAATAAATCTCTAACATTTCTCCAAGTTTCTGTATGATAGCAGTAAGACAGATTGTTTAATTGAGACGTCCTAGATAGTTTTCTCCCCAAAGGGCTTTTGATACAGAGCTTCTGGATGAGAAATGGAATAAATAAATGGCCGAATTTTATCCATCACTCTCTGTAGAAGTTTTAATGTGCAACAGTCACTGGTGAAGTACTTGCTGAATCCCAGTAACTGTTTAATCTATAGTTTTATAACTGGACCTGGAGGTTAATTTTATTTTGCGATTTTATTTTTGATTAGAGTTTCAGTCATCCAAACTTTGATCTGTTCAGGTTAACTGTTGGGTAGAAAGTCAAGGAAGGGAATGGTTCCCTATGAGCTCATTGCCTGAGACTTCTTCAAATAAATAGCTTGGTGATTATTTATGAGTTAGTTATTCATTTCCAAGAAAGGTCAAAATCACCAACACTTTATTTGAGAGTCTAAAGTGAACAGGAATCATATTTAGGAATCTAAAGAAGAAAGAAAGTATGTGCAGTTACAGGGAACGATCATTTAATTTCTGTCTTGGTTTTTTGACAAGCATGGACCTTCAATTCTTCATTCCTATGAACATTAAAGATAAGATCTTTTTCTAAGAGCTTAAAGTGAATGTCTAAAACTTTTAAGAATGTATAATGATCTCCAAAGTATTTATATTCATTATTAGCAAAGGAACGTGCTTCGTGCCTTTGTGATTGCAAGTAGGGATTTGAATATAAAATTTTTCTGAGTTTCCAGGCTTCTTTTATACCATAATATGTTTAGTAATTTTGGCTAATTCTTTAATTCCCTTGAAATTAGCTTCTTAAATGAGGATATTTTCCAGATTCTTAACTTCTAGTTTACAGTACTAAAAGACAATGGAAAATTTGACTTTTATCGCTTTGACACACAAAAACTTAATTGACAGAGTGTTTTAGACCGTTCAAAATTTATTAAGGAGATTAAATTATTGCCTCCAGTAACTGCTGAGGATAACAATACTCTTTTGACCCAGCAGTTCCAAAAGCACATATTCGAGTCTCCTTGGGCACTGTGAAAGTGCTCAGGGCTGTCTTTTAATTGTATTTTTGGAATAATTACACTATAGGGTGATCATTCTGTGCAATTTTACTTGTCTACTAGGTCTACTAGGAATCTTTAAATCTTCCAAAGCTCTCATTTCACTTCAATAAACCTTTTCTCATTATATTATTACAAGAAAAGAAGGATAATGTACAAAATTTAGCAAACCAGCATTTTTACTTTTAACACTGAAATAATTCATTTTTAGTTGTGAAATACTATCTGCATTATTGATGCTTCAGGCAAAGCATGTAACAATTGTATATGTTTTATAAACAAAAAAGGAGTATTAAATTTGTAATAGAGACTTCAATTACACTGACCCCATTGCTAATCCCAGTGGGTTGTAGTGGGATCTGACAGAGACTGGGTATTAGATGAGTAAAAGGTGGGCAGAAGGCTCACTGAATGTGCTCTCCTAGTCATTCTTTGTAAATTAATTTCTAATGCTTATTCTCTGGCAACACTCTTTTGCAGAATGGAACAGTTGAAGATAGGAGACAATTCTGTGAAAAATGTTTCTGACCTAATCCAAAACATGAGGTAACCAGTTTTATATCCCAAAAGTTATATTAATAATTTTAATAATTTATTTAAAACTAAAAATTGGGGGGGGGGGGGGGGGGGGTGTATTGAGTTGAAAAAAAAAATTGATTTGATGGAAGCCAAGGAGCAGAAAAAGTTTAGAGCCTGCATTTGGTTCATATAAAACATGACAGCACTAATGCCAGTGCAAACTACTGCAGTTTGCAGGCGAGTCATTTGAGGTCTTACAGCAGTTACTGGGTAGAAGGTAATGTTTACATCTAACTGAATGCTCTGCTTCCATTTCCCTATCTGTAAGGTGAAGCTTCCTACAAAAGTTGTTTTTTTAACTTCTGAAATTGGCAGAATCTTTTTGTTGGTCTTTCTTTGCCTGCTTTTCTGTTGTTCTGTTGTCTCTGTCTCAGAAATTTGTGCCATTGGCCAACTGATCAGGAATATGATAGAAACACGTGGCTGTAGTTGGTAAAAGCAGAGGTCCCAGAGTCACAAAGGCACAGACTAGCTCCAAAGGGAGCTCTGGAGCTCTAGTCCAGTCCCCTACTAAAGCAGGTTCAGCTAGAGCAGTTTACATAGAACCACATCTGGGCAGGTTTGGAGTATCTCCAGAGAAGGAGACTCCACAGTCCCTCTGGGCACCTGTTCTAGTGCTCTGCCACCCACTAAGTAAAGAGGTTTTTCCTCATATTCAGATGGAACTTCCTGTGTTCAGTTTGTGTCCATTGCCCCTCCTTTCTCTTGCTGGGATGCTTTAACCCTACTTGGTCACTCTCAGAAAAAAGTCATTCATAGTGACTCTCAGAGAATAATTTTTTTTCTGCAGATAAAAGATTTCATTTCCCCCATTATGTCATTTGTCTGTAATCATTAGAGATTGGCTTATGGGTGAGAAATAGAACTTAATATCCCTATCAAAGTTGCTATTATTCATTATATTTTTTTTCTATGACATCCAGACTGAGAGGCAAGAAAGACACAGCGTGGAAACAGATCTTACTCTGAAAAAAGAAATCTCAAGGCTACTGAAGAATGATACTGCTATATATATATATACATCAGGCTAGAAAACAAGGTGAGCTAGAAGAGTTTAAAGTTTCCTTGCCTTTCTGCAACAAGATTAGTATTTCTTATAACCAATCTTTCCTTAATTTACAGCTGCCCTCTGCAGAAAATGAGATGTGGATTTATTTCGACATATTGATCCTGTTTAGTTTACTACAGTAAATAAGAGAAAAAGCATATGATGAATTCTGATAATAATGGAGATTTAGGTAAAAAAAAACTACTTACATTAACACCAACACAATATTCCAGTAGAGTATTACATTCTATTTTTCCATTAAAAAGGGACACTTTCTTCATATCAAGACATTTACAGCATGCTTTGTCATTTCCAAATGCTACAGTTTGTGTAGCTGAATTCCTTGGTGTGCCATTACTGCACCCATACCATCTTCTTTTTCAGCCATAGCCTCCTGTGACAGATTTTAATAGAGATTTCATCTGTGCCTCCATCAACAGACATAAATATTTACCTTTAATATCAAGTCTAAATTAAGAATACATTTCTCCTTTCACTCTGAATTCAGCAGGGTAAAAATAACAGGCTGATATTTCCTCTAGAATTTGTTGGTTTGTAACACCTTTCCTCAGAGGTTTGGTGGCCCTTCTCGACACAGTTTTTGCCTACCTGTGTGCCAGGCTCCTGCTGTGATAAGGACCTTGCAGATTTTGAAGAAAAGCAGCCACCATGGCCCAAAACATCTGATAAGCAATTGCAGTGCTGAGAGAGACCAGCTAACTCCCCCAAAATGCCAAATAAATTAGTGAGGAGTAACCCAGCTGCTTTTAAAGAGTGGCTGGGGATTTTCAGTGTGCTTCTGCCTCATGGGCATTAAATTTACAGCATGAAAGGGGGAGTCTGGGGGAGCCTTTCAGTGGTGTCAGCAGGGTCTGATGGGGCTGGGATGAGACTCTCAAGCACTTAGACCTCTCTGCTTGATGGTTTCTGTCTAAGGAGCAGTGAGAAATGGCCCCAAATCTTTAAAGAATATGTTTGAAGAGAAGTAGCAGCAAGTGGCATGTGAGGGTCCCTGCTGTTGGGGAAGTGGATGAAGCAAGGGGGGAAAGGTCCCTGTTATACTCCTTGCCAGCTCCTGTCTTTTCTGCTCAAACTTCTTTTATAGAGAGAGGATGCTGGGACATTACACACAGCAAATTTTGCAGGGCTATTGAAAATATCAGTCCACTAAATTCTCCTGCTTGTCAGTGGGGAAAAATGGGTAAATGAGAAGAAAAGTTCTTTCTCTCAAGTAATAAATGTTTGATAAAAGCTGGGGCAATGATCAAATACTTCCAACCCAGTCAAACATTTCTAGTAAGTGCTACTCATTCCAAAATCTTTAAGGGAGAAAGCATGTCTCTGGTATTTTATCTGAAGTATTTCTCAAAGGCTTGCAGGTCTCAAAGACAACTTTTGCCTTTCTCTTGCACTGGTTGTTATTAAAAACAAAATTTCATTTGACTCCAGTGGTGTAAAATTAGTTATTAAAATTCCCTTCATCAAAACATTCAAGATTCATATATTACAAATTGCTGCAGTGATTCCTCAGCAAATTGATAAAAAAAAAATTCACAGTACTGAAGAAAGAGAAAAGCAGGTAACAAATAAGGGTAAATATTGCAGTCTTTAGTATATAGCCTTCTCATTGAGATAAACACAAATTCATAATTCAAAACAGCAGAATTTGGCCTAGTGAGACAAACTGTTTTCTGACTCTTCTGAGAGAGCAGTGAAATGAGAAATCCAGTTTATAGCTGCTATCTGCCATTTTTGCCAATCTTGGGAGCACAAACCATTTTTTAAAGTGGACTGCAATTGCCCTTGGCTATACAGATTAGTGCTCAAAACCAGAAAAAAGGCCTGTGTCCCACTTTCAAATTGTTGACATCTTGTACTGGCAAAGAAAAAAGGTCTGAAAGGAGACCCAAAATAAAGTAGAGGCTTGGAGGAAGAGGCAAGGCCAGGAAATATGTACCAGTTGAAAGGGGTGGCAGGCTGAAAGTTTGTGTGAGGCTAGAAAAAGTAGAGATTAAAGGGTTTGGTAGACCCAAAGGTCATTGGAGTCCCAGAATAAAATTGAGTTTAAACGGAGGTGGGGGACAATAATGGACCAGAGACAGGGATAAAAGTAGAGGGCAAAAGTGGCCTCAAAAGGTCAGGATGCTGGAAATAAACCAGTGATCCAAAAGTTGGAGGGTGTCAGTAGAGGCTAAAGGGGGTAGAAGGACAAAAAATGGGGGTTCCTGTGATTGCACAAATCTGTGTGTGCAAAATCTTTCCCCCTGGAAGTCTCCTGCTGTGGGATAGCAGCTTGTCTTCTTTATTTCATTTTTTTTTTCTAAAAACTGCAGGAAACTAATCTACATTAGTTCATCCAGCTGCAACTATTGCTAACTTTATCCTTCACACTCATGCTGTGGAAGATGTTCTGGGGAAGCCTCTGCTTATAAACTATTAATATTTTTATGTCCCTAGAGAAAATTAACTCCACTTACTCTTTAGCTTTGAAATTGAGCAATAGCAGTGGTCTGTATTTATTGAAAATAATATACATATATATATATATATATAGCAATAGCAGAAGAAGTGATTCTGACCTTCCTCTAAATAGAGAAATGGCTGAGCAGCCCTTATAAAAACCACACAGTTTGAGTGTACTGAGAGTGGTTGGGGTCGAGTTCTTTTTCCATTATGGCCTGTGATGGTTCTGGATTTGTCATTAGAAGTGGTGACAAAAGCCCAATGTTTTGTGTAGAACAGGGCTAGCACAGTGTCAAGGCTTTTTCTGCACCAGCTGGGATATCACTGTAGAGATTTGCATGCAGTGCCTCAGAACAAGAGGATTCTAGGTAGAGCATTTGACAACTGTGACACTTAGCACATGTTGATGGTGGCAGTGCCTTGGGCAGAGGCTGCAGCAGCACTAACCAGCACTCAGTGCAGTACCTCTGAGTTATTTCACATCCAGGTTTTAGATTTTGTGGATAACCACTTTTCTGTGCAGCAGGAGGGGAAGGGATGGGAATGAGGATGATTCAAGGCCCTGTATCTTGCAGCAGATGTACAGAAATGGACATTGCCCCTGCAGAAATGACATGCCCAGCATTTAGCAGTGAAGGACATCACACTGTTAATTCCACCCAAAGAATGAATATTTTTACTAATCTGCTGTTGCTGCCATTTCAAAGCCCACTGATCCCTGTCTATTAAATGAGTAATAGGCTCTTGAGAGTCCAGAGGAGATGGAATGCCACACAAACATGAGGGTTTCTCAGGTAGGTGGGGGATTAGAATGCCCCAAGTATGTGTGAAGAGGATGAGAGAACGGGTTGTTTCAGGAGAGCATGCAGAGTTGTCACGATACCTTCCTCTCTGAATTAGTAAAACTCAGAGCCCTGTGCTGTGCTGAAGGAAGGATGCATATTTTCCAAATTTAGAAGTCTGTATAGAGCACATTTTCTACTTGATGCTTTCCTGTGACAGTCAATTCTAGCTGACAGCAGGAAGAAAAGATGTGTGCTGAATAAACCTTTTTATATTAGAAGTTTTATCTTTTAATGTGCAATGCCTGCATTCCTGGGTAAAAAAACCCAAATAGCAAAGATCCAAGAAACCAAATCAACCAAGTTTATAATAAACTGTAAAATTGTAATGTTTTGCAAGAAATAATGTCATACAAAAGCATTCAGAACCTTCTGTGTTACAAATAAAAGTGCAGGAATTTATTTTATTTTAGAGAATTAAAGATGGAATAATCAGCTTCTGGTTATATTACACTGCTTTTGTTTTTAAATTCTTATTTTCCACTATTGATAGGACACACAAAATGGGGGTTTTTTTTATATTTTAAAGGAATGTGTACTGAGCCCCTCAACTTGACCAGAACTGCCACTTATACTTAAAAAAAATACAGCTGAAAAAGGGAATAAAAGAATAATAGTGACAATTTAAAATCATTTCCAAACCATCTTGTGTGTCAAATCAAAAGTGGATCAGTATTTCTGTGTTTAAAATGTGTTAATAATATGGCAGACTGCAAGTAAAAATAGTCCTTATCCTATGCCCAATGTGTATTTGTATCCTATTAACCTATTTCCTTAGCCTCAGGAAACCAAGGGATAGAAATGTAGCTCATTGTCTGCTTTAAACACATAAGCTGTCCACTTGGGCAAAAATAGCTGTACATCCACCTAAGCCCATGAAAGTAACAACACAGGCCACTTAGCCAACCATCTGAAGAGTGGCTGGACAAACACTCAGCAAACTGAAAACTCCTTAAATTATTTTTCTGGGGCAATTGTGAACAACAATTGCATTTATGGAGACTTTTAAGCAATTTGTAAAAAGAATAAAGGATCAAGTTTTCAACACAGGTCAGTGCTGAGCTGTTTTGACTGGCCCAGTCCTTGAAGTGCTAGCCAGACCGGTGCAGAGAAAGCTGCTGTGAGATATGCAAAGCAACCTTGAAATGCAGGAGTGAATAGAGGGTTGAGGCATATTCCTTCACATCCTGGAAGCACATCTCTAATGTTTCTGATGTTGAAGGATTTCTTTTCATGACAGCAATTTCACTTGACTAGTCAAGAGGCTTGAGTACTGAGGGGCACAGGGGCACTTTGAAAACTGGCTGTGTTTTATAAAAAACTTGAGGACTATAAACAACTTTTCAAATAGTGTCATGGTTATTGAACTCACAGTCAGGGGCTGTGCTCATTATTGTCTTAATAAATCTCAGCTGTGCAGAGCTCAGATCGAGATTGAGTACCATGTTTCCATGTATTTTAACTGGAATAGAAAAGCAGTGAAGGGGAAAAAAGACTCATTGGAACCATCAGATTTCTCTTTAATATATGCTGTCTTGGCACTATTCTATAAAAACCTCACAGAGGGCTGACTGGCTCTAAACCACCTTGGATTAGCAGTATATCTTTACAAGCTTCTCTACTCTTCAAACTTAGAGGTTCTCCTCCTGAAGCTGTTACTTCTCCAGTCAAATCTTATTGCAGCTAAAGAAAAGATTGCAGTGCTTTTTTTATTGCAAAAGTATTCTTCATTACACACATGGCTGCCAACTGCTACTGGAAATTATTGCCCCAACAGTAAATATTTACCTCTATTTTATCTCACTTAGATTTTACTCATTAAGATTCCACACCAATGTTAGCAAAAGTCAACAATTGCTTATGTTTGGTAGTTTACATAATTGTAGGGAATAGAGATGGATGGAGCTTATTTTTATTTGTTTTTTCTTTTCCACTATTTTGAAGAGATCAAGTTTCAATGTGCTGCTGTAGATCCATTGTTCCTGAGTTGTGATAAAATACAACTGCCTCAAATGGAACATTTTCATGAGAAATTGATGAAAACCATGCAGCAGATGTACCAATAACAAAATCAAATTATTAGAATACTGCAGGTATTGGAGGTACCTTTGGAGATACAAAATTATAGTAGTTTTGTTTGTTAGCATGAATTTCTCTTTACCACCAGGTTACCTTGAGTGATGTTTCAGAGCCTCCTAAGTGAGGTCTTTCTGGCTCAAAAGCCATTCATGTGAGTGCTTTGGTGACATTTTCCATGTGAACTGGCTGCTGTGGGGAAGCTGGATCCTGAATCAGCACCATCAGCTGTTCCCATGACCAGCCAGAGACAGACACTGACTGAATGACTCTAACCCTCCCCTGTCTCCTACAGCTCCTCTTCTATCCTTTCTGTAAAGCACTGGCCATTTCTCTCATGATTAAATGGTATGTAATAGCAATTTTACTAGAGGATAAAGAGAGATGTAGCAGCTGAATTGTCACAAGAGGCATAAATAACTGCCATGAGACCACTGACCTTCATGTTACTTTACTGTATGGCCTTTGACTGAAGTTAACCTTACTGAAGAGAAATAACATGAGTACCTGGCTTCAGTTAATTGTCTAGTGAAAAGAAGTGCTAATCAATTGTCCGGTTTCAAAGGCCAGGCATTGCAAGGAAATCTTGAAATGTTCAGTTAGCAGAAGTGTTGTCCTTGACCTTAAACAGATATCCAGCCTTAGAAAATTGTGCTAAAAAACATATGTAATGGCAAAGCTTGCAAACAAGGAAAGATGGATTACATTGGACATTTGCTGATAGAATACCTTATTTTGGTAGCTGTCTTTCCCTTGAATTCAGTCAAAAGATGTTGATCATATTAAATAGCTGTAATTACATCCTTGATGCTCTATTCAACTCTATGCCAGATGTATATTTCTATGCAGCTCAAAGATCTGTAATAGTTTGCAGACCTGAATGTAGTTCTGCAGTTCATTTCTTTATGAGTTTTCTTCTTTTGGGAAAATGAAACCCAGTAGGAGATAGCATACCAAAAATAATTAGCTTTTCCCATTTTGGTCCTAAGACATGGATTTTATTTCATAGCAATTTTAAATGCTGCAGTTCGAACCATTCATTTGCTTTTCCTACTATTCTGACTCTCTTAAAATAAGTCTAATAGAGATGAGCCTAAAACACAACTACACAATATATTAAAGCCGAGAATAATGGAAACTGAAGCTGAAGCACATTTCTAGCTATCATTCTTCAGTCAAATATTAATATGGCAATCTATAATTTGATAATGCAGGTCTTTTTTTTTTTTTTAAAGTAACTGGTCTTTTTCTGAATTAATTCATTCAAAAACATTAATATTCCACCTGCAGAGATACTATTAAGCCATACAGCTTCAGAAAAGTATTCAGGGTTCTGTTACAGATTTCTGAATAAGAATTTCTAAATTCTTGCCTATATATTTAACACATTCTCTACTGAAAAGTAGCGCTAAGAAAATACAGAGCAAGAAACACATGGAGCTATACACAGAAGGAATATATAATGTTGTGGTGTAATCTTCAGGCATTCACTATAAACAATTTCTTTTGAAGATGTGTATATGTCTCTCTATTGTCCAGCTGTTATATTTCCATGCAATTCAATGAAAATCAGATGAGGAATAGGAATTTCCAGCAGGATCTATCTCATTTTAATGAAGTATCATTGCTGCTATTGGTTTGTTGGTTTGGGGTTTTTTTTTAGCAGGTAACACTGTTAGAACTCTGCACTG
Source organism: Agelaius tricolor (assembly GCF_023055355.1). Taxonomy (NCBI): domain Eukaryota; kingdom Metazoa; phylum Chordata; class Aves; order Passeriformes; family Icteridae; genus Agelaius; species Agelaius tricolor. The sequence continues at coordinate 11,174,947 of NW_027269272.1, forward strand.
GAGAGAGTGGGGTAAATCTGGATCTTTGTGAAACATCGTGCTGAACTCACCTCATTTAATTCCTGCAGCAGGAAATAGTCCAAGGTTGGTGCTGTGTTCTCTGTGTCTGCTCCTGAGCCTTATTATCCAAGTGACTTCCCCAGCAAAGTCAGGTTAATTTGGGGTGAGCAGTTTCCATTGCAGGGCTGACAGAAATGGCACCTGGGAGCTCTGCCTTTATCCAGACACAGGGCGTGCTCAGGGCCTGGATTGCAGCAATGCATTTGTGCCCTTCTGCACACAGGGAAAATATATCATTTACTGAGCATCTAGACACTCTGATAAGGACATGACACCAAAACCAAAGGAAACCTTTGAGTTCAGATGTAAACACCGCTTCCTTGCCTCTTACTCTGCTAAGTTATTAAAAAATAAAATAATAATAATAAATTATTCCAGGTTTCAAAACTCAGTGATGATAAGAAAACTGTGAAATTTATAAACAGGACTTAAGTGAACCTGTAATGTTCATGGAGTTTTGACAAGCCCAAGAGTAAATTCCTTTGATTTAGAACAACTTTTTTCAGCTTTTAGGGAGTAAATTGAGTTTCTTCAGCTACAATATGTGTAATAATTGTCACAGTTTCTTTTCAAGGGACTGAAATAAGGGGGACTATGTAAAGCTGAACAAAAACATGACTATGTTCTCACTCTTTCTTGGGCCAAGGCTCTTTTAAAATGGAACAATTTTTCTAAAACTAAACTGTCCTCACTGAGATCAGATAAAAATTATTCTAGGACTTCCATGAATAACTTTTTGTCCCATACTACAGACAGATGAAATGTATAGCTTCCAGATTAACAATGTAGCCAAACCCTGCAATTCATGGCAGGCTGCAGACAATGAAGTCTAAAAAAAAATTTTAAAAAAAATGCTAAAAGTCTGCACAATGTCTGCTTGCACACTGACAAAGGTCTTTTGTAAACAGTGTCAGTTCATTAAAACTAATTTTTTCTGGTGATGTAAAATGCTGCAAAATTATTTATGCAGATATCAGTTTCAAATTTACAGGAACATTAAAGATGCCTAAGATTATATTGATAAATAATATTTTAGCACTCTTATTCCAGCTTACTATCATATTTGCAGTTTAAATTAACTTCTGTTGCTCTATGAAGCTCTGTTTTTCACAGGTTTTAAGCTGGGGGTATTATTGACATTGAGTTAACTCAAATATTTCCACAAGATATAATAGTAGAAGTCCTGAGAGTTTCCTTATACATAATGCAATTTGTTTAATATGGGCAGATTAAGGAGCTGATTCATCGAGGGATTTAAACACAGGAGTAGACTCATTTGAAGCCAGCAAGACTATCTAAATTGAGAAAACAAAGCAAAGTACTTTATATCTGGCATTGAGACCTAAAATAGGAATCCAGAAATAGATCTGTAACTGCAGTTCTCTAAAACTGTCAGCTAGATCATCAAAATTTGTCTTAATTAGGAACTAACATGTTCTTTGAAGCTGAGGATTTGCCTTTTTTTTCTTTTTTGTAGTTTGTGGAGTTTTTGATATACATATTTTAAAAAGCAAATCAAAATCAAGTTTTAGGTAGAGGAAATGCCAGCTCAGCATCTGTGCCCCTGTGCCAACTGCCCAGAGCCCAGGGTAAGGGCAAAGTGAAGACCACAGAGAAGAATCTGAGCCGCAGAATGTACATTTATTTCCTTTTTATACAAAATTACAGATTACATTCAGGGGTAAATTATTTATATATTATTCATTCTTTTTCTTCAGATTCCCTAGAATTGACAAGCTATCAAACAAGAAGGATCACGCTTGCTAAAAAATGGTATATTTGTAAAAACAGATGCCATAATAGTAGAATAGATTTAGAGCATTTAATGTCTTGATTTTATTCTGATAAAATTTAAAAAAACCAAACAAACACTTTCCCCACCCCACAAGTCTACCTGAAGCACTACTAGAGTGAGTTAAGTAACAAGGCAGAGTTACTTTTAAGCTTTCCTTTTTTCACAGCCTCACTGGGAGTGTGTCTGTCCTGGGGAATCAGGGAGCAGCAGCACGGACCCCCAGTGTTTGCACAATGCAGCTCAAGCTCTCATGGACATGGATGAACCCATTTGGACACCTGGGAGCCTTCATGAAAGACAAATGAAGCTGCTCATGGGATCCATGCAGCATACCTGGTGTGTGCTTTTTATTCAATTCACAGTTTATTTACATTTCTTATCCTTTATCACAATGCTTGTCTGTGTGCATCAACAGTTCCCATGATGGTACGGTGGGAGGCATAATTCCCATCTGTTTGAGTTGTGGATTTCTTTTCAGAAAATCACAAACACAGGACAATGAAAAAGACCTACTCCTTCCAGCACATCATGAGGGAATAGAGCAGAATCTGATGGAATATTCAACACAACAGTGTGAATGCCCAGTGAACGTATGCAGCTCTCAAAACCCCTTGAAAACAAGTTCCACACTGGAGGAATATTTTTTGTGGCTGGGGAGGCTCAGCATGTGGTAAGTCACTCAAGCTGGTTTTCCTTGGTCAAGTTCCTATGTTGCAACTATTTTTCCCTTTCCCAAAGTGTCTCATGTAAGGACCAGATTTTGGTGGATAAGTCAATGTTCTTTTAATCATTATTAGAGTCACTCTAAGGGTGCAGCTGTCAGGATGCATTGATACTAATTTTCTAGGGCTTTAAAACTTTATTGTCATTGATACAGCACCAAAGCAACGTGCAAATTCACTAAGTGGCAGAGTTTATCAGTAAAGCCACATGAAGGCTTTCAACATCTTCTCTGCATCCTCCAATTTCTTCCAAGGCTCTCTGTTAATTTCAATTATTGCTGTGTCTTCCTCTGCCTTGAGGAAGCAGTTCTGGAATTGTCATTGACTTTCTAGAGAAAGCTGGTTGTTTCCAAGACACAATATCTCTTTTAAAAGCTGTGAACCACCCTCTGATACAATGAGTGTTAGTAAAATTTCACAGAATTTTTACTGTATGAAATGCTAAACAACTGCACAGATAGTTCAAAGTCAAACAGAGATCACAGAGGAACTGAACAAACATTTAAAGTCTCTCAGGCATTCAGGAACCATCAAGTGAATATTCTATTTCTGTGACACCTGTGAATTCCTTTTTAGGTATATTTGAATATTTGTAAGTACACTGAAATTCAGTGATCTCACATGTATACGGTTGTGCAAATACTGCTATTTTATTCTTTAGATTTACTGGTAGATTTGGAAGAAAATTATCCAGGAGCTGAAAATAGCAGGGAGGCAGATCAGCCAACCCACTGATCAAATCTGTAGATATAGCAAAGTATCCCTTTAATTTTTCATGAATTTACTAAGGAAATTTACGAGCAGTATTAAAGCCTATGGTGGAACATGTGGCCATCAGGCCCCACCATATGGCTCAGTTGCCCTGTTAGCCATCTATGCAGAGGCTAACTCAGGGCTGGAGGAACTCACCCTGCTCCCTGTTGGGGGTTTCCAGGCCAGACCAGAACTCTGCTTAAGTTTCTCTCCTGCCCCAGATGTGCTGCAATTATCAGCTGTTCTAGGAGGGAGCACTGCTGGTTAGGGGAGAAACAGAACTCTGTCTATCCTCATGTGTAGAGGTTGCCAGGAAACAGAATTTCTTCTGAAATTTCTGAAAGAAACATAGTTTTGGTTTCTAGAGATTACTTAGGGAAGATATTTGAACTTTTCTGACGCAAATGAGAGGGTTGAATCAGCTCAGGTTTAAAAACAGTTGAAACTCATGAACACGTAAACAAAGGTAATGGTTCTGGTTAATTTGCACAACTGTTCTTGTAAAAGTTAAATGTGCACAGACTGATCCTCCCCAAAAACAAATAGGCTGGAGCTGAGACATTTATCTTCAACCCAGCTGATTTATCTCATCTATGTGTAAATGAGAAATAGTTGTTGGGGCATCTTTAAAAAGCAGTATATTCACTTATCTCAAACTCATCAGGTGGGTCTTAGACATTGAAGGCATTTGCAAGGGAGAGTAATTGCTCACAGCTGAGGAATCTAGACTTTTTTCTGCAGTCATAATATTCCACAATATGTGTGCTCAGGGTACTGATTTGTCCTGGTTAAAGAAGAAAGTGAACCTATTCAAACATTACTACTACTGTAACAAGAAAAAGAACAGCCACCATTCCTATCCCAAGTGTTAAATCCTCATTCTGTATTTCCTAAAAACCTTTTCTGTTCATATACAGAGGGAAACAGGATAGAAAATTAAGCGGAAACTTTTTTATTTGGTGAATATATAACAAGAACTAAAAAAGGAAGTATAAGTGAAGCAAAAGAAAAGAAAGCATTCCTTGAGTTCAGGCTGTTAAACACCTTTTGTTGGCTTGTAAATGAAAGCTTATTCAGCTATTTTTTCTCCAATTAAATATTTGAGGTCTCCATAGTAACAGCCATTTTGCAAGATGCTTGTACTTCACAATCTGGATATTGAGCCACTGAATAAAGTGGAACGGGAAATGCTATATCCATAACACTTTTTAGAATACTTTCTAGGGAGAGAAGCAGTACCTGCTGCCACAGAGCAACAGTTTTCTGGACATAATGCTAATTTTAAAAGTTTGGATTTTTTTCTAAAGAAATTATGCATTTCCTTTTCTGTTCTTGTTGGCTTGTGTTGTGTGACATGTGCATTTAAAAAATAGTTTTACATAAAAATTAAAATAAAACTTAATTTTAGATTTTAAGTCATGATGTTACAAATCAGCTTTTCAGCAGGTCAAAGTGCTTTACAAATCACTGAGGTCACTGCAGAGATTATAGGGGCTGAGGCTCTGCAGTCAATCTGTTAGACACATTGGTAAAAGAAATTTAAAAATACTGTTTCTCTAGCATGGCTATTGGTCACAGCTCAGTAGGTGCTGTGCAGTGGTGCTGGTACCATTATTTCTCTGTGGGTGAAATTGCCTTACAAGTGAATAGTCCAATGTCCACACCCTTGGGATAAGGAGCAGTGCTCAGACACTGTTGGACACTTTCTCCCTAGCGGGTCTGCAAACAAGGACTTTACTCTGAGCTGAATTTCTCCTCCTCTTTTTTATTCCTACAGAATCAACCATGAGGTCCTGCATACTCTTTTCCCCCCCATACTATTAAATTTTCTCAGAGGTCTCTCAGGTAGCAGCCTTGAATGCTCAGTTGGAATAGCTGATGGCTCAGCATGTTTGTGAGCTATATGGTTGATATTTGTTTCAGATCTGTGGTACATTGTGTCCTCCATAACAGCATTACCTCCTTTTCTTTCTCCTGTGTGAACAACTGGTCATCTTCTGCCTTATTTTGACTACAGTGTCAACAACAAATTGGAGCCAGAGGCAGAGCTGTTAAGCCCTGATAAGATAACTGAAGCATGACTTAGATATGAAGCAAATGTTTCTACCCTAGAGGAGATCTGTTATTTTATTTTTCCTTAAGCTAACTGGAGGTTTGTTTTGCATTGTCTCAGCATGGCAGTTTAGGCACTAATCCTGACACACAGGTCCCACAGACTTTAACAGGAGCATACCACACCTGAAAATGCTCAGTTCTGGGAGGGATGTTCCTGTTGGAATTCATGCTTACCACAGCCAACTAGCTAAATACAGGGGATTCAAGGAGAGGATCAAAATGTCTTGTCTGGCAGGAATTGCTACCGGCACTTGTATTAACTGGATTATTAATCTCCATAAAGTACTTAATAGATAAATAGTGTTTTTTATATTTTCAGAGATAGTATTCTTAAAGATGTCTGATTTTCCAAAGGGAACAAAAAATGTCACTGAAGCATTTCCATTAGGGAGAAGATAGGATCCCCGGGGTGTTAATCCAGCTCTTTGAGAGGCTGAAAATCTCAGGAAGCAAGCAGAGCACAAGCCATTGTCCAAGTTCTGGCAATTAATTTTCTTTGCTCTCCCTCACTGCATTTTATTAACTAGGCTATTGATGATATGTATGTTATTTTAATGGTCATGTCCAACACAACAAAACAACCATTAACTATATTGGAGTTAGTATTTCCTATGTATGAGTAAGTTCTACAAGTCTTACCTTTAAAAAATATAAGATCTTTGGGCTACCCTGATTCTGGGCAGCTACATCTGTTTCTGTAATATAAAAAAAGAGTGGCACCAGCTGATGAATTGACATCTAGACAAGGACAGCTTTTTATGAAGAGTTGCTACAGTGTTCATCATCATGAAGGACCCCTCAGTTCTGAGCTGTTTGACCTACCTCTGCAATGCTTCCTCAGCCAGGTTTTCTTATGGAATGTGTTTACTCATTGATTATAAAGATTTGGCTGAATAAGGATTGTATAATCTATATATTTAACCATAGAAACTGCCTTATTTATAATATTGTTGCTTATTCAGATTGTCAGAAGTGTAGGTAACGTGACAAGTATTCCTACTCTGTAACTATTAACACTTGGGTTAAAGAAAGCATCTTGCAAAAACACCTGTACAGGAGCTGTTGAGATAAACTGAAGCCTAGATCAGCAGAATGTTGCTACAGGTAATGTCAGCTTTAATGTGAATGTGATTTGGAGAGATTTGCACAGTGTGGCCAGCATTTGACCGAATTTCCAGTTACAGAGCAGCATCTACCTGGTAATCTCAGTGCCTTACAGCACACAGGCAGTTTTCTGCTCCTGGAGGTCACAACAGTAGAGTGACTTGTGTGGGAGATCAGAGCTCCCAAAGTCAGGACAGCAGAACCTTTTTTTATAAATAAAAAGCAATACATTTTCATTGATTTTACTTTATCAGCAATTATTTTGGAGCAAGTACATGATCCTCTATCCCAATGCTTTAGTTCTGCTCAGACACTATGAAAAAGAACAAGGGAACATTATCAAGCTGATACTTTAAGCAGAAAGTAAACAATGGCAGTGACAGGCAAAGAAAAGTGCAGCAGTGGAGTTGCAGCTTCACTTCCAAGGGCATGGCAAGCAAGGTAATTGAGAGTATGAATGGACACAGAACAGCTCAGTCAAATTAGATTAGAGCAAAACCTGTCAATAAACAAGATCTTAATACAGGAAAATGAGAATTAACAAAAGAAAACAAAATATTCTTTTAAAAACCCAAAAATGTATGATATTGTGAGCAAAATGAAACAATAATCAAGTCCATGCTTTTTGAAAAAGTTCTAGTGCTTTTTAGCTATGCAGCACAGATCCCATATGAGAGCACGTCTGGACCTACAATCTCTGCTACAACTTCTCATTAGTATCATCTTAGATTCTTTATTTCCCCAGTAATATTATTAGAAATAACCATAAAAGCAATAACATGTGTGCTCAGGGTTGGTACAGGCTTCAGACATTCAACAATATACTTTTTTGGACCATTTTGAATTCCTATCCTAGTATTCACAATCCTTTTAGGTAATCAAAGCTATGAGAATATTGCTTTTTCTTTTCTAGGTAAGGTTTGGTCATCTCCTGACAGATCCAGTGTCTAGTAGACAATGTAAAGAAGTTTTGATCACTCCATCTCCTGCTCCATCATTCCACCTCTCTGGGCTAAAACTCCAAGCATTGCATGCCTTATAAAAGAGATGACTCTGCCTATATGTTACCTCCCTGCTGCTTTTCCTTGTTTATAACTTGCCAGATTCCAAGTTGTCCATTACAACTCCAATTTGTCAGTACAAATGCACTCAGGAAGCTGCATCAATGTGAAGCCAGCTTGATACCATATTTAAGTCTAGGCATAATTAATATCTAGGCAAATCCTAGAGCAGGATTTTAATGCAACACATTGGGAGTATGAACGTCCAGGACTCTGACTTAATTAAGGAAAAGAAAATAAAAGGTTATCTATTGTTTCACTATCTTAAATCTCTGCAGGACAGACCTCCTACAGAGCTACTGGTGACTGGCTCTGGGTCAGCTCTTAGTTCCACCCAAGGAATGTCCCAGAGATCAGTGCAGCCAGGACTATCAAAGCCAGGAAACCAGAAGGAAACAGTTCAGACTGCTGTGTTTGTCCTCAACATTTTGTGACTGCAGTCTCATGTTTTGTCACTAAATTTTATTTTTGCATAAACATTCCCCTTGGGCACCTGGACTTCACAGCAATGGGATCTTTTCAAAGTAAATCATCCAAAGATGTCATGCTTGCTTCAAACTGCTTGTAGATGAAACAACAGCTGGATGAGAAGTACAATGAACAGGTAAACAGAATAATGGGTAGATTGTCTTTCATGCAATAAACAGCAGCCACAGTAAAGCAAGTGCTTTGTTAAAGGAAGGGTAACAGTACTTTACAATAAATTATTCTTTATTTTAAAAACTCCAGCCACTCCTCTGTGTCAACAAATCCTATTTGCCCTTCTCAAGGTGCCTGGGGACAGAATATGAATGACATGTGGGCTAGAAGATAAATGGGATAAGCCATGGTTCTCTCTTTTATTTTGCTCTGACTTTGATTTTAAGCAATATTTTTGCCTGGGTCAGTGCATATATTCTCTAATATATTGTTGAACCTCAATGCTTTCTCTTCTGCAGTAAGTTGCAGTTGGACCTGTTAGCTTCTCCTTTCAATAGATGTTTATGTGAAAACCTCAAAACATCAGCTGCACAGCACTCCAAGATAAAATATCCCTTGATGAGAGAGACATGTAGCAATTATGCCTCATAAAGTATATGTTTCAATCCCTGAAACATCAGCATGTGTATACATTCTATTCTCTGTGAGGCCATCTCCTCATCTAGGTTTTGCTATCTGCTTGCAGACTGATCTCATTTTGGTTTTGAAGTGTAAAGAAGGAAAAGGGAGTAAAGTATTTGTGACAGTGATAATTTGCAACCCATGCAGCATAAGCCAGTCCTCTGTTGCTTTTGTGGTAGGTGAGGGAGAAGGCTGTAGGTGATGAAGCAGGGTTTCTGCTCCTGTAGGTTTTTGTTCATTTGGTGCCAGTTGAATGTTGGTCCCTTCATGCCATCAGTCTCTCTACACCCTGTCTGTTTGAGTGGGGAACAATGACAGTGCAAAACCCTGAGTCTATATATCTCTATTTTGTAATTCATTAAAGGTGAGAAATGAGGCTTCTGTGAATTGAATTACTCTGATGCAGAATGCTTTCCAGCAGTTTATAAACCTGTACCCTTGGGTTTCAGTGTTAGCCAAAAGAGGACATGCAGGTTTTTTTTATCTTGGTTTTCTAGATCCCAGAAAATAAAAACAACAATTATATTCTTTATTTCTGCACCATGGCATTTCAACAAAATATTCATGTCATTTGCATCGACGTATAGAAAGTTATCTGCTTGCCTGTTGAGGTGGGATGATATTTAGTAATATTCCTTGTCTCCATGCTGCTGAGTAATTAAAATTATGTTTCTTTATGGATGGATCATGTGAAGGCCTAAGAAAAATACCACTGTGCTGCACCTGAATTTTTTATAAATAAATAACAGAAATTGGGTTGATGATATTGTTTCTTACAGTAATTGCATCAATTAAAATAATGAAACACTGTAGGAGCTTCATTTCTAAAGTTCTTATTTAAAACCTAAAGAAATTCACTGTGGGCCTAGGGCTCTCTCCCATGTGGTATACATAAATTTGGAACATGGGAGGGTTTCAAAGCACTTATGCAACAGCAATTAGCTATTTAATTACTCCCTTCTCTTAGATCCTGTTGTTAAACCCAGTTCATAATGCATGAACATTCTGGGCTATCAAGGCAGGAGCTTCAAACCATGCCAGACCAAACAACTTGCTGAGGCAGTGGTCATTAGCTGGAGTAGCAACCCTTGTGGTATTTCCATATATGTAATATATAAACTCCCGTAATGGTGTGCTGAGGGCAGATGGGGTGTTGGTGGCTCTGCAGTCCTAGGAGCAGTTCCAGCCCCACCAGGCCCTGCAGCTGATCAGTTCTTACATGCACTGAGCTTTGAGTCCATGACAGTCAGGCAAGTGGCACTCCCAGGCTCACAGAAAGGGCTGCATAAATGGACTGTGCAACCTCTCATAAAAAAAACCTCTGGCTTTGCAGAGTCCACCCCAAACACATCACCTTTCCTTCTGTGAGATGAAATACTTATCTTTAGCAAGCTCTAACACAGTTTTCACCCGAGGCCACTAACAACATAGGACTCAGAAGTCGATATACTGACCAGTACCACAAACTAAATTTTTAACTGAGTATTAACTGGAACACGGTAAGCTCTTTTCAGTAAATTAGGTTTGTATTGAATAAAATGGCTGGCATGGAAGTAGCATGAATTTCTTAGTGAGTTTGCTTTAAATGTGCTTTATGAGCTCAGTAACATAAATCATAGGACTTCCATTATTTAATTTTTAATCTCAGCTTTTAATAGCTTCATAATTCACTGTTGTTTTTAATTACCATTCATATCTTCACCAACAACAAAAAAATGGGCTCAAAGAAAAAGAAATCAAGCATCAGAACATGGTTTTGATTTAGAAACATTCACAGTATTAAAATAGAATTGTTGCTCCTAGCTAAACTGTTTGAATTATACATTAATTCATTTCATCTGGTTTCTCTGGTACTATTTTGGAATATTTTTTCAACCACTGATTTACATTTTATGTTAAAGCTAAAATTCCACTTTTATATTCGTAGATATTAGGTCAGCTATATAATTTATTAATTCATCAAAGTAAATACCATATTCTACCACAAGTGTCTGATGTTGGCTGCTCACCAACCAGCAAGTGCCACAGGGACAATGAATCAGAACATTTCTGGGGCATCTGCAGAAATCTAAGATTCAGGAAAGCAAATGTAAACCCCAGTGTGCTGTGGGTGAGAGCCAGCCAGGAGGCATGTCAAATTCCAAATGGCATCCTGAGGCACATATGCATGCTGCTAACTGTGCCACTTTGGTTTATGGGAAGAAGTAAGCTCATGATAACAATGCTTTGTCATTCATTTTTCCAAATCTAAACTGCAGCTGATGTAACTTACAGTGCTATGGAAGCTAAAATGCAGTGGAAAAATTCCTGATCCACTTCAGTGTGAGTACAGCCAAGACAAACTGTACACTGCAAAAGAATAACTTGATTTAAATTTTGCATTTCCTTGAGTCCAGTAGTGCTACACCTGCTTTCAGCTCACACGTTTATATTTTACAAGTAGCAAGATGCAAAGAGAAGTCTCCTTTTAATTTTTTGTCCCGGCCAGATTTCCCTTTAGCCTATCTCCCTGCTTTCCTGCTATGGAGCTGGGCAGAAACCAGCATGGAGAAGGGTGAGGGCAGGTGCCACCCTGCACATCTAGAGGAGTCCCCACTGCCAAAACACTGGGACCCCATCTCCACTGGAGCACCCAGTTTGGGTTCATTCTCCCTTGCAACACTGACTGCGGCTGTCTTTGGATCAGACACTCAACAGAGACTAAATGCAACTGCTGCAATGTCAGGTGTTAATCACGATGGATTAATTGATTAGAAATTAAACTGCTGTCATCCCTCTTTGCTCCTTCTCATGAGGACACCTTCCTCCTTCATCTGCATCAGAGTTCAGCTGAGGCAGAGCAGAATGCAGACACGGAGCTTGCACAGCTACAGTGGGAAGTAGATGTGGGTACATCTATGTATATACATAAAGACATATGTTTTAAATAGATGTACATACATAGATATATATATACACACACACTGAATGGTTGTCACTATAAATAAATAGTGTAAAAAATGCAATATTTACAGATAAATTTAAATCATAAGCTCTCGCTGCCCAGAATCTAAGCAGCTTTTCTCTCAAATTCAGAGATTAAAAAAAAAAAAAAAGGGGGGGGAAAATATGGCTGTATTGCCACCTGGAGGATCTGCGTGTCCTTACCCGTGTGTCATGACTGGCTCCCCAGGACAGGATGCGTGTGGTGTCTCTGAGCACAGGGGTTGAACTGTAAAGGGAAGAAGTTCCTGGCATTGAGGTTATCATTAGGGGTAATTTGAATCAGCTAATTGTGTAGTTACACCTCTCATCAGTATTTGTACCAGAATAAATAGCTTGGACACTCAATTTATTTTTGTGCTCTTGAGATGACGTGTCTGTGCTTTCAAAATAAACTCCTGGGTGTCTCCTCTTGCTTAAAGGAAGAGGCAGGAGGGACGATGTTGGCAATGGTCAGAATTCAATGCTTCCTTTCAGCTTTTTTTCCTTTGATTTTGACTTGCAGTTTTAGGTCCCTTCTAAATTTTAAAGTTAGTAAAATGTGAAGAAAGCTCTCTTTTAAAACCCAAGATTAATTCTAAAGTTGAACCTATTTCATTCATGCCAAGGAGATCTAAAAGCCTGAAATAAAATCCTGCCAAAGTCATTAAGTATTCTTGTGCAGGCTCTTCCCCCTTCTCCTGCTGTCTGGCACTGCCAAAGGGAAGAAATGGCTCCTTTAGTGAAAATGATCCAAGTATGAGACATAAAATCCCTTGGAGTGCAGAAAACATGATCATCCCAGCACAGGCTGCACCAAGTGGACTCATGTTCCGTTTATATATTTACAGGGACCTGGCCAGTGCTGTCCTGAGCGCACTGAGGGTTCTGCAGCCACAGTATTGCTGCAGTCTCCAGGGTGTCAGGCAGGGACAGAGCCCTCATCACACCGTCCTCCTCACCTGACTGAAACACCTTGGCCATTTCTTTGACACCCCATGAAGATCTGCCCCGAGGATGGTTTCAGTGTGTACCAAGGATGAGTAGTGGGGACCTGTGGATATCTTCTCCCTACCAGGTGTGGAATGTGTGTTCTGACTCCAGGAGCCTGACTAATGGAGGGAGGCTGTACCCACAGAGCTGGTAAATGGGGCACTGAGCCTTTCCCGGGCAGGGAAAGAGATGACTGCCATTTCCCAGGGCAGGCACGAGGCTTTGCAGGCCTGCCAGAGCAGTCCCAGAGCGCCACCAACGCAGCAGGGAACGCCTCAGCAGAAGCACCCGGCCAGGGAACCCGGCCCTGCCCTGCGCTGCGCTGCTCGGCCGGGGCTCGGCAGCCGGGGCAGAGTGTGCCACAAGCAGTGCAGCCTTCCAGCTCCGCGCACAGGGACCGCAGCAGAGACAGGGAGCGCAGCGCTTTGCCCCGCTCTGCTCCTGCCCCTGTCGCTGTCCCTGCCCCTGTCCCTTCTCCTGTCCCTGCCCTGCCGCTGCCGCTGGCGGCGCGCCCCGCTCCTTGGGGCAGGGACAGGGACAGGGACAGGGACAGTCTCCGCGGGCTGCCGTGTCACCACCCCGGCCTCTCGGGCACCTGGCACTCACCTGTCACCCTGCCAGCCTCGCACCTGAGCAGTTCCTGCCTCTCACTCACCCCGTTCTGCAGATTCCTGGTCTCCTGTGCCGCTGCATGGCCGCACGCAGAAATGCAGCTCTGGGGAGGAACTTCTGTGCTCTTTCCCTGTGATAAGAACGAGGAGAAAAAGAAATAAAGTTAAGAAGACTGTAACAGTGACAGCAAAATGATGAGCAGGCACCACTTGGAATTTAATAAATTCCTGAAGCCACACATAGACAAATGTGCTCACGTGTCGGTTTTTCCATCATATTTTTTGTTGTATTTTATGTTCTTGCTTAGGGCAATTAGCCTTTTAACAACCTCTCTTTCAGAAGAAGAAGTAACTTTAGTTCCTGATCATTAGTGAAACACATATTTTCTGTATTGTTATGTCTGGACAGATGGCAGCCATTCCTAAATATGTCTTTATAGGACTAAATATTTTAAAAATAATGTTAGCTAAAGATAATGCTAAGTAAAGCAATATCACCTACCATTATATTCTAATTCCCCAGAAAAGAGTTGCCAGCAGCTGCAGCACAGTAGCTGAAGCTTAGCATTTCTCCTTGTGTTAACCTAGACATTGTGAGGGGGCAGCCAGCCACAAAAGATGCTTCCCTCCAATTATTGTACTTATGTAGGAAATAATCTGAAAAGGGCCATCTGACAGGCAGGATGCCATCTTTCTATTGCTAAGCAACCCCTGATATCTCTTTTCAGGAGGAGTGATCCGCTTCCTGAAGAGTACACAGCTGAATTTAAAGAAGCCTTTTTTCCTTCTATATTTCTTTTATTCTCTCTCTCATTTTTTTCAATTTTTTTAACTACACAAAACGACTACTGATGATCCTATAATGACAAAAAAAAAAGGACTGGGAAGAGCTTACTAGGCAAAAGACAAGCAAAATCTGAGCTGCAGACTGCAGTCAGTAAGACAAAGTTGATAATGATGGCACAAATAACCTTCCACCATAGCTAACAAAGATACTAAAGAAAATTAAATACACCACTCTATGCAGAAAATTTGGCTTGGAGAGAAAAAGTGAGAGAACAGTGGGAGGTAGACTGCATTTTTTTTTATGCTTTCCTGTTCCTTCCATTTGGTTCTACTTTCTTTCTTCCAGCTTTTATTTGGCAACAATTCAGCAGCATATGTGTTGAGATGGAACACGTACTTTTACCCACTTTTGTTGCTTGCTAATGCCCTTAGTGCTACCTTTTTGCTGGTTCCCTGTTTTCCTTTCTCCTTGTCTCTGGGGTCACAGGTTTCTGCCATTTACTGCTCTTCCAGCAGCTCTTACTTAACTAAACAAGTATATTTCCAGCTGACAGTATATCTATAGTGGTGTCTTGAAGCCAGTTGTTTACACAGTGGTGCTTTTAGTGGGATAAACATATCCACAAGTGCTCTGTCTCATGTTGGCTGTTTTCTCCTTGAACCTTTGTGTTACAACATGCAGAAAGTGGTTTCTTGTGCATGCAGGGGTTGCTTTATTCTTTTTTTTTCCTAACCAGAGAAAAATTATGAGTGCCCACACTGTTTCAGTTGATGCAGATAGCAAAGGACTCGGTCAAAATTTTCTCCAGACAGGTCCAGATCTTAGATCAAGTTCTCCCACCAGTGAACAGAGGGCATAGCACAAGATCTTCCTTTTCCAGCTTGCCCTCTGCCTTCTCTGTCTGGATACTCTGAGGTCAATCCATGATCAAGAAGCTCAGTTTAACCTCTTAAACTCAATGGCCACTCAGCAGACATCATGCTATAAATAAGGATATTCTTTCCCAATCTCCCAATCTCAAGCATGTACTGAAGATACAATCCAGCTTGAACATACTAGTGCTCTATTAAATCCATTGTCTCACATTTATCAGTAGCAATACAGAAATTTTCAGATACCCATACAGATGCTGAGTAGAAACAATATCACTGAACAAGGTCAGAGCTGGAACGATAAAATGCCCACGCAGGATGTATTTGCAGTTATCTTTCCAGTTGCAATGAGTACCTGGAGTGACTATGGCTTGAGTTTTTCTGCTCTTTTTTTATGAATGATGGTAGCAAAAGCACCCATCAGTATAAGGGTGAATACCAGTGTGGTGGGCAAAGCAACTGCTGAAATTATGTTCAGTTTAAGGACAGTTTGAAAGTATGTAACTGAGATAAATTCGTCAGGTCAATTAGGCAAAGAAATAATTAACACATCAGAGAATGATTCAAGGGAAAATTCCTGGTGGGGAAGAATTTGTAAGGAACCAGAGAGTTTTGTGGTGCAGGGTTATCCCCTGTAGTGAATTGCCTTTATGGGACCACAATTTTTTCAACAAGGATCTCCCACAGGGGATAAAGAAATCTTCCTTTTGTAAAAGACCTCAAAATAATTCAAGCTGTCTGCCAGTAATTAAATCCATTAAACTAGTAACAGGTGGTAAAGCTGTATTTTTTTCACATCTGTTATCATTTTCATGAATCAGTATGTATTCATTGCAAGAGCTGGGTAAACCACAGAGCAGAGAGGGCTGGGTTGATGGCTGTCATCCAGGCAGCTGCTGTGCTCACTCCTGTAGTTATCTGAAGAGCAAAGCAGAGGGAATGTGAGAATATCTGGTAGGCAGGAGGGGGTTTTGGCAGGATTCCAAAGGATAGGAAGGCAGGGATTTAAAAGGTAGTGAAAATATTTCATAGGCTCTTTATAGAGAAGAGTAAAAAAGAAAAAGGGAACCTTGGTTGTGTTTAGAGCATTACCTTGATATACCTTCCCTAACACAGATTTTCTGTGTGGCCTGGAGTATATTCCTTGGTTGGTCTAGCTTAGTAAATTTAAAAACGAAAATCCCTGGGAAATTTCATAGTTGGTGAGGACAACAGGCATAGGACAGCTCCCAGGTATGTAAGTGAATTGACCTTAGTCTCCAAATCTCAATGCATTTGTGCAAACTGGCTGCTGGGAATAGTGTGCCATGATGAAGAGGTCTGGGTATGTTGCAAGAAGAATTCTATTGAAGAGCTTACTAAGACTGAAAACTGCTTTTAATGCAAAGAACTCATGGAATGGCCACAGCTCTGGGTTGCTCTGTAATGCAGCAGGGTGTACAGGTCACTCCTATATAAGAGCAGGAGAGAATCCTGCTACTGGGATGTGCAGTGTCCTCACTGCTCTGGAGAGCAGCTGCAGCTTTTTGCTGTACTTTTGGATTCTTGACTTCCCAAGAACATTTTCCATGTCTGGTGGCCTTTTCCACCTTCCTCCAAACAACACTCCTTCTTTAACTCAGAGGGGAAAGGCTCTGTAATTTCAGCTGTTTTTTCCTTTACTGAATACTGGCAATAAGTATTTATGGAAAGGTGAGAGAAGTTCACAATCAATTTACATCCAACAACAGTGACACAAAGTTTCAGGTTTTGTTTAGGACATGCTGCCTTTACACTTCTCCTCAGTCAAAGACTGTTTTCTTCTCCAGTAGTGCTTTGCATGGCAGTATTAAGGATACTTATTATTGCATTGAGCTACAGTTTTGTAGTGAGTAAATAATTGTCCACTTAAAGAAACTTTTAAGAGCCAGTTTAGAACAAAAATATATGTAATTGAGTTATTGCTGTAGGAATTTCTTTAATTATATCTTGTTCCATGGCAATGAGTAGATTACTGTAATTCTTTTTAAAGAATCATCATTTAACTCTACTGGAATTTTGCAGGTTGTTTAATGTTAATAGCTATCCTTAAGCTGAGGCTGCTTGGCTGAGGCTACTTGGCTGAGATCCATGGCAAGAGACAGGGTTTATCCAGCAGATATTTGCTTTTCTGGAAGCTCTCCCATGGGCAGAGCCACAGATCACTCAATTCCTAACCACATCCTCATGGAACTGTGTTACTGTGAACTCCCATGTGGCCAAAAGACCATCAGGGACCACATATTTTCTTAATTAATAAAATTAGACACAGGAAATTAATAACCCTTAAACTGTCTAAACCTCAAAATAAGTATTGTGGAGTTCTGGATAGAGATAGAAATGGGTGCAGACCAAGTCAGTCCAGGCATCCTTCCCACCCTCTTCTTCCTCCCTTTTATATCCTTGACTTTGGAACTGGGCCCTTGCTGTCAGTGCAGGCTGCTCCCCAGCTCAGCCATTCTTGCCCAAAGGCATCCCAGAAGTGTTCAAGGTCCACAGACACCAGAGCATCACCACAGATCCTGGTGTCAGTGCCCTTTCCAGCTGTGGGTGCCTGACACCTCTGCCAAGGCAGCAGCAGGGCCTCCAAGCAGCCTCTTCTCATTATTCCAAGAGGAAAATAAGCAGCAGAAAGGAGGGACTCCCTGATGCCCAGTTCCCCCATTCTCAAAACCTGGATAACTAACCCTTATTTTGTAGAAGAGTATTTGCCCACAGAACAACAAAATCATGATTCAAGTGTGATTCTTCACTGAAACAATTAACTTCAGCTTCATGTGATGGCACTGATTGATACAGGAAGTCTCCAGGTTTGTAAAGGAATGAACCAAAGCAGATTTAACAGGTTTTGGGGAAGGGTACGCTCATATGATGGATTTAGTCTTCCTGAGAAATCATTGAATGTTGCTCAGTGATTCACTGACTGTTGGCCAGAGCACTCTTTGTAAGTGATTTATCTGAATCCTTTTCAAATCCTTCCCTTCATTAACATTTCAGCAGTTCCTTTCCTATGTGAATTCATGGCAGTTCTGTGTTTTTCAGGAAGATTGCAGGAAAATGGTTTCAAGCAGGATGATTACATATTGAGCAGATGAGCTGTCTCAGGTTTATGTCAGAGCCCATCTGCCTGTTTGAAGCAGGCTTCCTGCACTGTGCCATTTCCTCTCCAGCGGGCAGGCAGGGAAAAAGACTGCTCATGCTGCATCTTCATTCTGTTTGACCTTTCTAGAGTGTTATTTCACACACACTCTTGAAAGTTTGCATTTCCTTCTGTAAATGTAATTTTAATCTCATTCTATTTTGGCAGCAGATACGATTGCTACAAAATCTGTTCATTTTTTATCCCATTATCTTCATTGTGGAAGCTGAAATACAACATGTCAGCTTTAGAAGGGCAGTCTGAGGGAAGCTTGGGGCACACACTTCAAGGCTGGATCCCACAAAGATCTGAATTGTACTGAAAATCAGAAATGTATAGGTCTTGGTTCAGCACTGAAGAATATACATACTTGCATTTGGGCTGGGATCAGGCTGAGATTTAAAGTGGAGCTTGATCAATCCCCTTCATCAGGCTCCCATTCACTGTGAGTATTCAAAATTAAAATATTTTCCCCACAGGTTTTACATTTTACTCACTCTTATTCCTGCTAGTCTGGGTGAATACTTTGCATTATGATGAACCAGCCACAAGGTGTCAATGTAGTGTAGCAGATTATCAGTAAGGGTTTGTTACTACAGCATCCTTTGACTTTCAATACAATTAAAATCTGCCTTCTGAGAGGATATTTGTATCACTAATTGCAAAAATTCTGGTCAGATCACATTTTCTGTACCTGATTCATTTAATCAGTGAAGTCTTCTCATGTTATGATTGCCGGGGTGTGAGGAGAAAAATCAGTATAAATGACTGAAGTTAATAATGTGATAAGTCACCAACTGCTGCAGCACTGTGTTTTAGAAGGAAAGGCTGACAAAGTGAGATGTAGACTGGTAGAGATGAATTAATTCTTGTCAAAATATCAGAAGTGACTATAAGCAAAAAAACACAATATAGGAATTCACTTTTCCCAGTAAGGAGTCAAAATATCTGGGTGAACTGGTGTGTATTTATAAAGCCCCAGTTACACGCATTATAAGAGGTGTAATGACAGATGAGACCAGATAGTGATGGAAAAGCAATAGCACAGAATCCCATTTTGTGTCTTCTAGACACAAACTATTGTGTGTCATTAAATATAAAAACAAATGCCTCAAAAGAACCAGAGCTAAAGCTGAGGTCTGAATTACAAGAGACATGGAAGCAATTTGGTTTTGTACCTCAACGGGGGGCTTGGATCTAGGGAGGAAGGGCCTGTCAGAAATGAGAATAAAAGGCTGTTAGGAAAATTACTCCTGGAATTGTGAATATTATCTCTTTGAAGTATGCTTAATGGATTTGGACTAAGAATTTTCAAAGAGGTTAAGGACTTAGCTCCCATTGAATGTCAGTGGCTTTTGGACACTTTACTGCCATAGTCTGCTTTGAAAACCCCAGCTTAGAATATTAATTTTAATGTACCCTTTTCACTACAGTAGGAGGGAGCAGATCCATGACAGAGAAAAGAACAGAGAAACTACAAAAGAAAGTAAGTTTCTTTGTATAAAATTCTTTCTTTATAAATTATTGTACTTTACCTAATCTATTCAGACAAGTAGAAAGGTACATAAAATAGGTAGCTGAGCAGAGGATATTACATTATGTGATGCCCTTCACTTGTGTCAATGACCCTCTGATTGTGCTTTGCACAAAGTGGAGGGCACTGCTTAGCAGATAATACCATGAAAATATATCCTTGGCTACATTTCCTAAAAGGACAAAGGGAAGATGGAGCCTGTTTATGCAAAGAGCTGGTTTTCTCAGGTTCTAAACCAGCTGTGACACCATGCTGTCCTTTGAGAGATATTTTATTGGGCAACAGTTCAGTGTCAGAGGACAAAAGAGCAGCAGCAATAGATGCATCATATTCCCTGGAGCTCCCTGGGGGCAGGCTGGGACAATGGTTAGAAAAACTGCAAAGTCTGTGGGAATAGAACTCTTGCTGTTCTTGTGCTTTTCTCTTTTGCATTTTCTTTTCATATCATATATCTTAATGAGAGGAAAGACCCCCTCACAATACTGGTGTGATGGTAAATAAAATGCTACAGGGAAGCTTTAAGTTCTTCAGAATGAAAGTATGTTGAAAAGATGGGTTTGCATATTAAGGGTGGCAACTAAATATGATGAAAAAGCCAGCAGAGAAATCCCTGCTAGCCCCACTTTACTGTCAAAGACTTGATATTCAAGTGGAGACAAGAGAATATCCTGGCTCCCCTTTGGTGGTATAGTGACAGCAGCTGAAAGAATCAGAAAAAACTAGGTCTGCAATCCATGAGGGGTGTTTGTGCTTTGCTGCCTCAGGACTCAGGTCTGTAGCATCTTGAAAGAACAGACTTTCCATTGAAATGACATGAAGTGGAGAATTTCCCAACTTGCATTTCCTCTGCTACTTCACACACTAGCTTTGTGCCTTTTAGCATTTAACAGGAGTCAGCAATTATTTAACTTCCACTTTGGAAGTGGAAATTATTTAACTTCCACTTTAGCTACCTACTCCAGACTTTGAGTTGTCCTAGGCTTCCCCCAGCTTGGAGTGTTTGGTCTAAGAACAGCTCTCTCAAAGCAGGACACCCACTTTAAATTCAGCAGGATGCTTTCTTCACAGATTTTAATGTTTTGGCAGTTCAGCCAAACACAGATCAGATGTGGGTGGCACTATTCACTGTCTGAATCATCTAAGGAGGTTTAGGAGCACATTGTCTTCTGCTGAATAGTGTTACTCAAATTGTGACCTTAAGATCTCAGAGATCTCCTTGCAGCATTCAGCATCTGTAGACAAAGTTCACAAGAAAGGGGCTGTTTACAATTTCTTTCTATTCATATTCTTTCAGACATTTTCTACAATACCTGACTTACAGCATCTTTTATAGTTTTAATGTGGAGTAGTCCTTAGAGAGACCAGGAAATCATTCCTGTGGTTATGTTGTAAAGATAACTAAATATGCAACGAAAACTAGGAAATGAGTACTTGCTGTTTGTTGGATCTCAGCACAGCCTTTGATACCTCTGGGTATAGCCTAATTCCTCTCAAATTGGCAAAAGGGCTGTGAAGATAACTCAAAGACTTCTTTAATTTCGCTATATTATGAATAGTTAGTTCACTTTCTTCCTCTTCACTTCAGTTTCCTCCAAGGCATATTCTGAGTAAGCACAGTTGCAGCTGATTATTCTTCAATCTCCTTCCTTAAAAATACCATTTTTCTTGGTTTTCATTTCTTCTTCCTGTTAGAAAAACCAGCTTTAAGAAGCTTGGATCCCCAGTGCCTCATGCTAGTGCAGCCACTGCTAGCTGTGCAGCACACATCTGAGACATTGCCATTTGGCTTCTCTTGCACTTCCTGCCAGGCACACAGTCCTGGAGCATGTAGGGATATAGGCCAGCCTAGCAAGGAATGATACCTACACCAGGATGCTGGTGCTAACATTTGGGGAGTCTAAGTGGTGCCTCTCTGCTGATATGAACCCTGAGAAGCAGAGGAGACAGAGGGATAAAAAGAATTTTTACTGTTATGTGCAACAATATATACAGAGTAGCACACATGCCATATTTTGAGGGTACCTCATTTTGAAATTCTTGCTATAGTGTGGAACTACTACTGAGAGTTCGGGTGAATAGCTCTTTGCAAGTGCTTTGGAAACACAGCCCTTCCTTGGCAACACACTGGTTGTCTGCAGCAACAGAGCTCTGTGACCCAGTGCACACCATCTTCACCCCCTGACCACAAGAAAAATGATCAAAAACTGTTGTTCCTGAAGGCATCATTCAGAACCCTGCCAGACTCTGTGTCATTAACCATGAGTCACAAAATCTGATAATGCAATTTAAGATATTGAATCATATCCTCAACTTGTGATTCATTACGGGATTTAAATGCCAGAAGTGGCATCTTGGACTCTATCCCAATATATATGAGTTCAGATATCCTTCCAAAATAAGCAAGTGACTATGAGCCACAAATTCAGTCCACCTCAACCACTAATAGTGCCCAGAAAGGTTATCCTGTAGCTTTTCTGGCAAGGACAAGGTAATAAACATTCCCCAAGCTCTCCCCCTGCCCTTCCCCCACCTCCCCTACCCCATTTCACTCCCTATTTCACTTCAAGGATGCCAAAATTAAATTTTCAGCATCTCCAGGAGTGTTAATTCTTTTTCAGACAAAGAGAAGTAAAGTGACCTTACAGATTTCATTACCCAGTGTTGTAAGACTCCATGTCTGGAGGCAAAACCTGTGGATAATAATGGCAAAGGATGTGGGAGCATGGAAGTGATCTGCCCCTCATCTGCTCTGGAGGGAACATGAGCACTGAGGAAAGTGCTTTTCCAGAGCAGATCTGACAGAGCACAGTGTATGTGCATGGTCAAAGTACTTCCTTCATCTTAGGGATAAAATACTATTTGCTGGAAAGCAACCATTGCCCATTGGATGCAATGTCTCCTTCAGAGCAATATTCCTGAGTTTCGTTTATTGGTAAACACCAACACGCTCTTGTCCCTCAGAAAGAAAAGTCATCCATCCTTTGGAACTGGTCCTTTGGTGCTGTTTTGAATGGATGGTCTGTTACCACAGCTACAGCATACTACAACAGTGTTTGGGCCTGTGTTCAACAATAGATAAACTAAAAATCACACTCCTTGTGTCTGAGTTGATATAGAGCCAAATAGCCAAATGCACTGGATGTCAATATGATTAAAGACTCAACCTTGAAGCTGCAGTTACTCTTTCTCTTACAACTCAGTGTAACTAAAGTCCCATTGGCTTTACAGCAGTTACTCTGAATTTACACATGTGAATGTGAACAGACAGTAAAGCATAGCAAGTGTTGCACACAACTTAAATAAAACTAAATAAACCTAACAGACTTTTCCAAAACACCATATGAAATTAACAGGGAGAACTGTTTGAATCAAAGCAAAATTTCATTTCTGCCCAGCTGACACCCTTCATGTTATCAAACTGCAAATAGCTTCTGATTATTATAAAGCAAGAAGTAAAGATAAAATGCAAGTTCATAGGATGTATTAACAAGAAGAAAGCAAATTCATAGTGTCAGCATCAAAGCAGCATAGAAAGACTAACTTGAATACCTCTGCCTTTGCACTACTTCAGACAGAACAGTGAAGCTGTTCTGAAATGCCCTGGTTTGGTGTTCAGCAGGTGTTGGGGCTCAGACCCAATACTGTGTTTGTGGAACACTGCAGAGGGAAGGGAATTGCCAGATCTGGGTGACAAGAGGCTTCAGCACAAAGGGGGAGGATTAATTGCCACATCATTTGAAGGACCTGGATGGATCATAATCCACTCTCAAGAAGTTAGCATCAGTACCAAGAGGAATTTGTGGACTAGAGAAGGTATTGCTAATGAGCTTGCATTAACTGAGCTTAGCCCCAGAGGGCACAGCAATGTCAGGTAAAAGTGCCATTCAGGGTCTGACTGGTATAAAATAGGTGAACCTGTGTAAGGTGTCAATGCTCATAGGAAAACTCCCTGAAAAGGAAGGGAGATTAAGGCACTTCTATTTTGGAATAAAGTTTTGAAAGCACAGCAGGAGGATAGTAATATCACCCCCAATTTAATGAGAGATGGAGACATTCACCAAGAGTTCTGACAAAGCAGCCCTTCCCCCAAGCCAAGTGCAGCAGTGCTGGTTCAAAATGTCCAAGAGTAGCACATTAATGAGATTTGGTAATTCACAAAATCATTTCTCCTCACAGCATGAGCAATAACTGTTTAGTTACCTTTCCAGGGGTCCTGCCTGCAATTAGCTCACCCAAATGTTGACCTATAAATAACTGCCAGAAGGAGCTTTCTGACAAAGGATCTCAAAGCACTGGTCAGCAGGTGAGTGAAGCCTGGTTTAGACAGGCACTGCTGACAGGTGACAGATTGCAGAAGGACAAAGATTATGCACTGAGATGGAGGCTCCTAAAGGCTTGAGCTAGAGTTACACCCATTAATCAGGTTATTTATACAATGTTATCAGCTCTTAAAATACAGAGCCCATACATCAGATAAAAACAGTAAAATTAACCAAGTGAGTGACCTGGAAGAGCAGTGGCTTGTGACTTGCCTCCCACTGCTCTCCCCTTCTTCCATGAAGTACATGGCCCAGGTGTGCTGCTTATTGCTTTCCACTAATGGCAGCTGGCACCCAGCAGTGCCCTGCACACTGTGGGGTTCCTTTCCCTTTCTTCGTAATTAATTTCCTTTTCTACCTAGTTAACGTCTTTTTTTTTTTTCTGATAGGAAAGTCTAGGGAAAATGCCTTGTGCTAAATTGCATATTTTCTTAGATTTCACCCAAATTTTGTATCAGCATACCAAAGGTATTTCTTTATCCTTGCAACTCTCAGTGAGAATTCCCTGTTTTCAGTGAGTGCAACAGGATTTCAGTCTGTTTGCATTGCATCTAGAAACTTTTCTGTGCTTTCCCGAAACTATTGGGAATAGAGCAGAATCTCCAGATCACTATTTTCAGTATTTACAAGGTGTTTTGGTGTAAAGCATGTATATAAAGCCTAGCTAAGCTTTGTCCTCTGGCAAATGCCCAGTTTTAAACAGAGAATTCAGCTCAGGCTCTTGAGTCAAGCAAACACCAACATTTGGCTCAGGTGGATTGGAGAAATACCAGTGTGCAAAAGGGAAAAGTGAACTGCAAAATTCCATACACAAACCTGGGCCACACTCTCATGGCTTTTGAAGTTAGAAGCTAGCAGGATATCACTTGTCTCTTGTACTTCTAAACATTTCGCTTAGCTTACTTTCAGATCAGCAATTTCATTTTGAAAGGATACACGGCTTCAATTACAAATTAGATTTTCCTGCGCCTTTAACTTGACAGAGAAATTCTTAGTTTCAGCACTGACAAGCTTTTCTGCCTAACAAAACACTTCATTGCAAATTACTTAATATGACCTGAGGAAAGTTGTAAGTAAGTAAAAATACTGCCTTAAAAAATACAGTATAGCATTCTCTCTCCCAAAAGATTACAACAGGATGTGTTTGACAGCTTTGGTTTATAAAATCATTCTGGTAACACTTACATGTACAAGAATTGTCAAACTTGGTGTTACTAGAGGTCAATTGTCACATTCTCACTTAATACAAGTGTAAAATAGAGGTGACAAATTTCATTGTAGCCTGACAGTTTTACATGTGCAGTAGATATAATATCAAAAGTATGTCTTACATCAGAAGTGGCATTTTTAACATTTCTCAACTGAATACACATCCTTCACAATGTTTTGATCTTTTTGTAGCAGGACATGAAAAATGCACATGAGAAAGCTGCCTCCTGCTCTAGCAAGCTCTTTCCTATGAGCCAAATATTTTAAAAGTGTTGCATTCGTTGTTATTTTGGATCAGTGCAGTGGCAGGAACAAGCCTCAAGAGAGTTCTGGCAGATTCTAGGACAAAGAAATTTTCAAGAAACTATCAAAGTACATGGTTTCCTAGTTAGTATCACTCCTTTTTTCTATTTTTTCCCTCTTGCATTATGCTGTAGACCTCTTCAATGGTCACATGGTTCCAATTTCTTATTCTGATCCTAACAGCTGGCAAGGATGAGCTCAACTCTACCTGTATTCATTTTCATTTTCATTTTGATGGTGCTCTAGTTACCTAAAGAATCATGAAATCCAATAAATTCTCAGACAAGAGTGATCTGAATAGTTGGCCAAGTGGAGTCCTTGCATGCTGTATCTGCATAAGCTCCCCAAGAACTGTGACAATACCAATGATAAATAGATATCTTCCTTTTGAGGTTTTTTCAAGGCAACACCATTCTGTGAGTCTAAGGGAAACTGCAGAGCTGGTAGCAGTGGCTTACAGATAAGATTCTGTAACTTAATTTCTACTGTATATTAGATAAGATGCACATGTGTGTCTATATGTATATATACATATTTATATATATTTACACACATTAAAGATTCTAGAGTTATTGACACAATTAATTACTTGTTGTATTCTGAGTGATTATGCCTTGGACAATAATGTTGTTTCTCAGAAACTTAATACAGGAATGAGCAATGTATTTCCAGGAATAGTTAAAGAAAAAGGTTTGATATTTCACCTCATGGATACATGGAATTCATGCTGGTGCCAAATCTCAAAATCTTTTAAAAGTTATAAAGGGACAGAAATGTAAATACGTTGTACAGCAGCATGATATTCTGTTTTATCTCACATATTTTATTTTTACTAGCAAACTGTGAATTTGCTAGTGAATCTTGTCTAGATTATTGCTGGATATCAAGAAAGCATCACTCAGGATGAATTATTTCAGTCTAGAATCCAGGAAGGATTATTTTTTTAAAACTACAGGTTTTTTAGCTAATGTTGCCCATTAAAATTTCCAGCGTTGGTATTAATTACAGTAAGTCTTTGCTGCTAATTGCTGCATGTGGCAGCAATTTACACTGTGTTACACATATTTTTCAGAGAGGAAAAGAAGCCAGATGATCCAGCAGAGCAGTGCAGTCACGTCCCCAGCAAGCACCACTGCCTCCAGATCATCTGCCTTGATGAGTGTAAGGGACCATCATTCAAGAGTGAGACAGTGGCTAAGAAAAATCTTTTAAGCTTGTAAAACCGAAGCAAACTTTTCAAGCTAATATTTGAAATGACTTTACAGATAAGGAAGAGGATTCAACAAGAACATATTAGCATTTATTTGATATATATTTGCCAAATGAATGATTTATCTTCATGTTTCTTTAAAAAGGACAGTGATTACCACATCCCATTTTCACATTCAAAAAAAGTGAAGCATAGAAACTTCCCTTTGGAGCACTGAAATGATCCACTAATACTTACAAGACTGTTTTCCTCATTTTCTGGAAAATTATTTATAATACTTTGCAGTTTTTCTCAAAAGAAAAGAAGTTCCTTGGCCATTCACTGAGAAATAATCACACCAAGGAGAGTCTTTTTGCAAGCAAACTTTCCCCCTCAGCCACTGAAGCAGCTAAAACCTGCACCCCTTTTCAGCAGCCCAGCTCTCTGGTTCCTCCCAGCTGAGGAAAGCTGTGTGCACTGGACAAAGCAGTTCCATGTATTTTTCAGTGTGAGCATTTATTTTCTGGTCTGTGCAGTTCTAACCTGTCTGCTCTCACGAACATTATGGGACTCTGACAATTTCTAATGATGACAAAGTAATTCAGCACTGTCTGTGTTTATTCCTCCAGGAATACACTGCTTTAGCAGAAGCATATTTGCAATGTGCATGACCCCTGCTCTCCTTCATAAATCTTTCTGACAAAACAAAGAGATGTGGTAGCATTTGGAATGGGAGCTGTATTAACTGCTGCATCTTCCTGCTCTAGAAACTGGTAAAAAAAAAAGTCTCAGATATATTTAATTCAGTATAAAAGACATTACTTCTATTTTTAAAAAATAGACGTATTATTTAATACAGTCTAAAATGCATTATTTTATAAAGCTACCAAGCAAATCAGAAAAGCCCAAGAGAGCCAGTTCGTTCAGGAGGAGAAAGCTAAAGACAGAGCTGATTTCAGATGGAATTCTGGGTCTGAGGGGGTCTCAGAAGGAGCACAATCACTGGTACAAAACTGATACTTCCAGAAGCATTCACTCAGGTCCATGGGGCCACTGTGTC
This sequence comes from Agelaius tricolor, assembly GCF_023055355.1. Classification (NCBI taxonomy): domain Eukaryota; kingdom Metazoa; phylum Chordata; class Aves; order Passeriformes; family Icteridae; genus Agelaius; species Agelaius tricolor. Next base: position 11,202,653 of record NW_027269272.1, read on the forward strand.
TGCAGCAGGAGGGGAAGAAAAGTTTCCTTACCATTATATGTCTTTCTTTCAGAACTTCTGGGGTGGGGCATTTCATTACTGAATGAAATGAAATGTAGAAGGGCCCCAGGACAGTTCTGCCTCTCCATGGTCCTTTTAGACTTTATGAGCAGCCAAGAACAGCTGAGGGACTGAATAACAACCAGTAGTAACAGCAAAATAAAGTTGGATAATGTAGGTAAAAACTTTATACTAGTGAGTGGTACATGCCAGGAAATAATGATTTTTAATAATGGCCCCCTGCCATGAAGATCCAGTCTGGGTCAACTTTTACACACCCACCTCTGCCACAGCAGGACAGGGATTCAGCTGCTGCCAAGAATGCTGCAGGCAGCTTCTGTGATCTCCTGCACAGAACTTCAGCACCATTCCCTGAAGGTTTCTGACTTCATTCTAAAAATTTTCTTTAGTATTTTCCTATTAAAAAACTGAAAGGCTGAAAAGTAAATGTACTTTTTTTTCTTATTTCTGCATTTCTGAATTTTGTAAGCATGTCTTTTCCCTGCTCCTGATGGAGCATGGGCTGGAAGTCCTTTCATCTGTTTATTCATCTGAGCAGAAGCAGCTTTCATTCTTGGAGCACGAACCCAGCCTCCTGCACTAAAGCAATACAATTGCTTTTCTTTGCATCACAGAGAGATTAATATTTATTCAAATTCATACTTATTTATTTATTTGGCTGGCAGAATTAAACTGAGAGAATAAAATACAAATACAAATCTAGAGCCTGCAAAACACCTCTTATCTGAGGAGAACCTCCATTTGTGTTTACACAGCATTTTAAAAAATATTTGTTATTGGTTTTAAAAAGTGCTATTGATAAAAATTGCAAACTAAAAAAATTAGACCTGAGCACATTTCTGATTTTAGGGAAGCTTTGACTGATAATGCAAGATGTTGTAGCCTGTCAGACCCTGTTTCCTTAAAACATTCTGAGAAGACTGAAGTATAAAAGCACTATCAAGTTTGGAGTCTTACATATTGAATTCTGAGCTGAATTTTCTAGTCTGGATTTATCACTAATTACTATCCTGGTGGGAGGTTTTGGGGAAAAAAGGGGGGAAATCCCCATACATATTCTGAAAAGCCAAATGCTTTTGTGTAGAAAAAGAGCTGCAGTTTTTTAGCAACTCCTGCTCTTACAGAAGTATGGGCTAATAGTGGAAATAATGTCTACACTGTGGTTACAAAACCAAGCTATTTTAATTGTTGCTATTAAGAGACAAGTATCAGCATACTGCATCTTAAATCATCTGGAAAAATATATTTCTTGGCTATTTTTCCATTGAATGAAATGTTGTTTAAAACAGAGAAAACAGTTCTACTTCCTGATATGTTTTTAGTGTGTCTTCAGGGCATTGCTATTTATTTTGCAAGGTCAGAGTAATTGAATGCTTTTCATTTCCCTGAATTTTTGAAATAGGGCCTAGCATCTATCAATTAAAGTGACAGATGGACTTTTGTCTATTGTAAGCTACCATCACTGATATTTCAGAACTATTTGCTTTGACATCAGTTCTCTACTTGGCTATTTTTCTTAATTATGGCTTTAGAGATAGAAACTTGTTTAACAAATTTTAAAATTAAAAAAAAAAAAAAAGAAAAGGTCCACATTAAAGAGTAACAGTTGAGTAAGAATAATTATAAAAATAAATAATGAAAATGAGTAAAAGCTAAAAAGCAACATTCTGGTTCACTCTAACAGCCAAATAGCACTAAGAAAAGTGGATTTCTCAGTTAAAACATCTCCAGGTTTTTGATGCCTGAGCAAAGTCTTGATGGCTGCCCATTGAAAAATGTATTTAGTTTGTTTTCTGCCCAGGTTGTGTGCATATTGGAGAATTACTGAGCAAATGTTTGATGGACAAAGGCTGAGAAGTTCATGAAATCTTCATTGCATTTTTTTAACCTTTGCTCTTGCTATGATTGCCATCACAGATATATTCAAATTGTTCATCCAAACCTGCATCCCAGTTACTATATTCAGGTTCCCTCTCTCAGAGTTATGACTAAGAGAGGACAAGTCAGAAGAGAGTAACTTGCTGGGGCATTTCTGGGAAAGCAGACTCAGCAGAATTGCACTGTGCACATTTGGAGGATGTGGTCACTGCCTGCCCTGTGGCAAGTTCCCCTTTCACATCCTCTGATGTGCATAGTTTGAACCATTTTTGTCAGGCCTGTTTCAACGTCTCTTCCCCATCCCCAGTGCCAAGAGCCTCCCCAGTCTTTAGTGTCTGACAAGTCCATGCCATTCTGTGTCCTGTGTGAGTGTGTGCAAATCTGCACAGGAGCAGAGGTGTGGGGGGGTCTCATGGTCAGCACTGCTGTGCTGTGCTTCCTCTGGGTAACAGCAGCCACAGCTCTGCCCTAGAGCCAAGAGCAGGGGATTCCAGTGGCCCTGGAGTGCTCTGATCACAGCCCATATCACCACCCCAAGAGGGGTAGGGCTGCACATTGCTGGGCCTTACAGGCCATGTGTACCCATAAAACTGGATAATGTGTGACACCCTCACTGCTGCCTCAGTTAGCGCTGCCCTGAACAACAGATGCAATGGCCCAGGTCTGCACTTCCAGCTCCTCCTCTGTACAGACACTGTGTTTTCAAGCTTAACTCTGGGAAAAGATGAAACAGAGCACATTTGGAATAACACTTCTATCAAAAAAATGAAATTTCTTAGCACAACAAACTCTGTCCAATATCTGGAAACTCCCTTTCCTGCAGTGTGGTGAAGGACAGCAGGGAGTGTTAACTGGATGAAATGGGAGGCTAGGCTCATACAGATTAAAGATTCTTGAATTGTGAAGCCTTGCACAAGTTCTGCCTTCTCCTGAGAACTTCAGCCCAGTTAGGATCTTTGAAAGTTATATCTAGTGTAAAGATAATTTTAGAATGGTTTAACCACCTGTGGTTTAAGCTCTGCTAGCCAGTCTAATAACTAATAGTGCTATCACTGATCCTGAACATTTAATTAAGAGCAATTTCCAATTACTTACTAAAGTATTTGGGACCAAGAAGGAGGAATGTGCCTGTATTCCAACACAATACTTTTGGCTGTTTGGAAGCTGTGGGACACATCTTCCAATTACACAAAGCAGGCAGGGTGTGAGAGCACAATCCCCAAACTTGGCTTACATAGATCATGGGTAAAGGATTGCCAAACAATCAAATAGATAAAGAGACAGAAGAGACAGCAGGAGAGCTGGAAACATCCAGGAGCAGACAGATGCTGCAAAATCCATATTTTAGTGTGAATAATAAATGGAGAAAGAGACACACTGTTAGGAATAGAACAATATAAGGAAGATGGTACCAAGCAAATAAGGTAATAAAAATCCATACCAAAAACCAAACTAAGTCCTTCTAAAAGATGCTCTGTATCTGACAGCTACTTAAATGCCACATGATATGGGAAGCATCTATGTGCAACTGTTGGGATTAATCCCTGCATCTAATGTTAAAAAAGATTTTTTGAGTGTGCATTGCTTTTGTACCAAGGTTGCCACTGCATGACTAAATAAGTATTCACATGTTATTTAAAAATAATTCTCTCTTGTGTAGTTCTATTCTGCATTACCATATGAATGTAAACCAGCTGACATTGTGATGGGTTGGAAGAGGTTTCATAGATATTTATTAGGTATTTAGTTACATTTCCTATTTGAAAATATTTTCAGTGTTGTGTTGGGTTTCTAGATAGCCAAATAGGTAGCAAACAAGTCTGAAAAACCCAGTCCACAATAACCTGCAGAATCTAAATTACTGCAACCTATCAAAAAACCCTACAGAATTCAGATGCAAAAGAAAGTAATTTTTTTTGATGCTCAGGCTTTCACAAAACCAGCCACTTTAGCCTGCCTAGGGAGGAAATGATGCCCTTAATGACATTAACATTTCATAAATGGTATCAGTGGACTCTGCAAGGGAGGCAGGACATTTGTAATACTTTTCCTTAGCGCAATATTGAAATTGAGAATTACTACAAAAAACACTGCTGGACTGGCAATTGTGCAGTGTTTTGATGGATTTAGATGAGATTTAGATTTAGACAGAGCAAACTGGGAAAAGATGCCTGTGTAATTTAAACTGTGTTTGCTAAGCAGAACAACATCCCAGCTATAAAGCTCTAAAAGGAAAAACAAAGGTTCGAGTTTTTGCCTCACTAGAAATATGAGTAGCATGGGACTGAGGCAAGGAAAGAAACTAAACAATCAATTCAATATTTACACAAAGAACAAACAAAAAGTATTCTTTTCATGACACTGAGCAAAATTTCATGGCAAACATGCTTTTATCATCTTGAAGTGATTTGAAGTCATAAGATTGATGTAGATGAAGATGAAAGACAGCAATAAAATCAGTTATCACTAAGAAACTCTGCCCAGAGCAGGGAATGACTTGTGCTGTCCTCCCTCCCAGCTCCAGTCTAGCACAACCAGCCTGGCCAGAGTGCCTGCATGCAAAGGTGGGAAGAACAAAAGCCAGCTCAGAATGAGGAATTTTGCAGGTTACAGGGATGTGTCAGCAGCCTAAGCACATAACAACTGTTGTTGCTCGCTGTCCTGAGAACAATAAATCACTGTCTAGCTCTACACTCCTTCCTCAACACTATACAAGGCCATTGCTTGCCTTGATTATCAGATCCACCAGCAGTTCCCATGAGGAGCATCCTCTGTTCCAGGAGAGGTGAACACACATGCCTGAGCTGGTGTTCCAGCAACAGTGGAGGTGGTGGTACAGCAATACAGAGCAGACTGAAGAACAATAAAATGCTCTTTATTTCAGCCCCATGCAGTGCCCCAGGCTCTGATCCACAGCAGTCACCCTTTGCAGCAGGGCTCATAAAAGAGCACACATTTTTGGCCTGTGTACTGTACACTTGCAGTCCCAATTAGATTTTTTTTTTTCTCTGATTGCACCCAGATAAAACATCCAAGATGCAAACCACCTCCACAACAGCAAAATTTCCCTAACTCAGCAAATGGTATCATAACATGGCCAGAAAAAATAAAGAAATAAAGTGAATTACTGCAAACCTTCCTTGCCCAAAGACTGGGGTAAAAGTGCAGCTTACCAGTCTGCCATGGATCCCAGGTTTTCCCTTGGTAAATTGGAAAGAGGCTTGCTGGCACACATGCCATGCCAGGGACTGGCTATATGCAGGCACCCAAGCTATTAAAGGAAATTCTCATACACAAAAATCAACAGCCCCAAGCAGTTGGGACTAGTCACATTTTGAGTGTGTGCTGCTGGACAATGAGAGCTGTGCAACAGCGAATTCTACTTCCATGTCTCTTTCATTAAATAACTTATTTTGTCATTATTTCTAGCAAGCAAAGTAAGGCAAGATCAAGTTAAATGACTTCTGAGGCAAAAATTTGAACAAAATTGGGGTTTTTTGTTAACTCTGGAAATGTCCACTGAAAAATAACTGTTTGTCTGTCCAGCACCTTCTGAAGAAGACCCACTTTCCTGCACATGCCAAACCAGCTAAGACAGTGAGGAATCTGATGAACCCTAAAAGAACAGAATGTCTTGTTCATTTACATACAGTAAACACATGTTTCATCCAAACACAATTGTGAAATAGTTTTGAAATCCTTCTTTCATTGCCGTTTGGAGACTGTTGGCTAACAAGACTCCCAGAAGGTTTTATTGTCTCTTGTTTACATGAGAGGATCAAATTACAATAAAAAATGTTTTGGAAATATAATTTGTGTTTTGTTTCCTGAGTGCTTTATTTCCGTTGAGCTAGTATTTCTAAGATTAAGCATCAGGCACCTCCAGGATCCTTCCAGCATAAACTTATGCTTTAAAGAAAGACATGCATAAAATCTGGCACACATAATGATAGTCTGTCTTTATCACCACAGTTGAGATAAAATTTAGAAGCTGGAAACACGGCTGTCTAGCAGTCATAATTCTGTCTGCATTTATCTGGCACCAGCTTCCCTTACTCTTTATTATGATTCATTCTGTATTTTATTCTCCAAATATTTTCTTAGATTGAGTACCTTTAGTACATGCTGAGTAATTCTAATTCTGGCCACTTATGAGAGTAGGTGTGGAGGCTGTGCAAGACTTCACGGAATCAAATCCAAATGACAAAACTGGCACGGATTGTAAAGTCATCATGGCAGCAGCAAAATGAATTTCCATGAAAAGATGTCTTGGAGAAAAGTCTGTGTACATCAGGAAACAAAATCTCAAAGTTTTCCACCAATGGATGCTGCAGAGCATTCAAGGAATCAAGGCATGCCCAAAGGAAAACCAAAATAAACCAAAACTAATCAGGCTAGATAGTAAGCTTTTACTTAAAATACAGAGTTTATTTTGAAATAGATGTAAGTGTAACAAACTTGGTGGTCTCTCCTGGATGCCTGAGAGTCAGGGAAACCCACACCATCAGGACCTGGTCTGACAGAGGCCAACCCTCGTATACTCTGCCGAGAGTATTTCAGCACAAAGAGAGTGAAACTGGGAAGGAGGCAGGAGAGGAAAACAGCAGGAGATGCAGCAAGGCACAACATTTTTCATCTTCAGAAGTAATGCTTTGTAATTCCTGTAATGAGTTTCACTGATGAGCTTGAAGAGATCTGTTAATGAATTCCTTAACTCACATAATGTCCTTCTGTCATAGCTGTATTAAATTGATGCACAAACAAGTAAACTGAGAAGCTGAGGAAACCCATTCCTGGCCAAACATCAACAGCCCAACAGGATGAGGGAAGAAGCAGCATCTCCCATCCCACAGCACAACCTCAGGAATCTGCACAACAGTGCCACCAGGAGAAAGACAGCTGGGCCAATGCTCCCCTTTCTCCTTCCATACCTCTCCTGCTCTTCTGTTCCCTTCAGATCCTGCAAATTCCAGCTTTTGCTTTTGGTTGGTTGTAAACCAGAGTAGGTCAGAGCACCCACAATACAGTTTAGTGAGCATGGCACCAAACTATAGTAGAGGAAATGTATTTGAATATGTGTATAGAGGCTTTGCCCCAGAGGTCCCTGTTGCCCTCGACGGGCTGCAGCTGTGATGTCCTTAATTGGGCTGCAGCTGTAACCAATGAAGATGACCGGGATAAAAGGGGGTGGGTTGGCCAGTCAGGGAGAGCCTTGGAGGAGTCCTGACTTGAGAGAGAACAGCATGCAGAAGAAGGAGTCTGTGCAGTGATGATCTGCAGCCATGAGAATACATCAGAGAGGTATGGACTTTAGAAATCTAATAACAACAATATGGGACTCTAGAAATAATAGAAGAACAACACCAAACCTTTGAGCATCAATGGTCCCTGAAGTATGTGTGTGACTGGGAGAAAATCTACCCCAGTCTAGCTCATGTCCACACCAGCCAATTATCGTAATCAGCAATCATCCAAAAATCCAAAACTAGAACAATAACAGTGGGTAAAAGAAATAATTTTATTATTTGCCTTTACCCAGAGAATATGTCATAAAATCCACACCAAAAATCATTTGTTTCTACTTAAATTTTACTCCTGTGTTTCCTTTTTTTTGTGAATAAAACATCCATTGAGTATTTAGGGAACACCATGAGGCAGAGGAAGCTTGTGTGGGACTCGCAGTGTGCAGTGCTATTGTTTTAAAGTCATCAGCTTGGGAAGGCTATCACCACATCAGGAATGACTTCCAAAGCCACAAAAAGTAGAATTTAGCCATGACTAGCCCTTTCTAGCCACTAAAAAGAATTGCAAGACAGAATTTTTTTATTCTAATAGTAATCAGGAACCAAAGAAATGATGGAAGCAATAGCACAGTTACGGTGTATGCAGTCATTGGTGGATCAGATACAAAAATTATTCTGATAATTCAAGACAAGTGGGAGCCAAGCAAATCAAAAAGAAATAGGAATTTTCAATACTTGGTCCCTATGTGCAAGTCCTTACAGAAGAATAGCAATTTAAAAATGTGTTACTGTCTGCTACAATTTCAATCTGGAGAAATTGGTGTCTTTTTTTTTTTTCTGGAAAGAACCCTGTCTTGTGAGTCAGTATTTGATTCAAACTGTACTTAATTAGAGTAAATCATTGCTGCAAATTTCAATGAGTTTTAATTCAGATAGAAATAATGGAACTTAAAAGTATTTTGATTTACAGCTCATGATCACCTTCAGAGATGCTTTCTAGAAGAGGCCATTCCAGGAAGTCCTTAAGGGAGTACTGGGGTTAAAGATAGTCTGAGAATTTCTAAAGGGGTTTTTTATTGGCAAGAGGTAGAAAGGTCAAATCAAAGAGGCTCTTTTTGTCATAGAAATATTCTCAGTACAAAAGGTTCACTCAGAGAAAACAGTGTGGCCATGTACTCATTCCCTAGCAGATCAGATGTGTGGAACTGGCCCAGTTGTTAATAAAAATCCAGTTTCATGACAATGGCTGCAATTTACTACTTCTCACAGCCAAGAAGCCAGAGGGACCACTATGGGCAGATGGAGCTTCTGTCTACATACTTCCAAATTATTATTTTACTGCACCTATATTAAACAACTCCAAAATTTCAACCCTGTTTGTAGTAATATTCAACAGATAAAGTTTAGGCCCTAAATCCAAAATTGTTTTCAAAGAAAATAAAAGCTGGGAGGTTTTCTTTATACCTCTCTTGCTTTACTTTTTAGGCAGTGTTAACACTGTGCAACCACTTCACCATGGACTTACTGAACCATGGACTTATCTGCAATGCAGCAGCTCAGCAGCAATTAATTTCTGCTTTACTTAAAGTCTAGTTTTTAATTTTTTTTTTAGCCTGGCAGGACAGAAATAGAGCCCCATTCTATTTTAGAGACATAACAGAAAAGGCCATTTATTGCACATGCCTCAAAAACTGGCTAGTTTTGACTGACACCATATTATTGTGCAGATCTAGGCATTTTATCTCCCCTACTGGAGTAATTTCAGATTTACCTTTAGTTGATCTACCACTCTTGGAGCCTTAGCTCTGCAGATAATTGTAGCATGTGAGCAAAAATATAAAACAAGGTAAATCTACATAGAATGCCAACCGTAATATGAAAGGAAGCCTTCAACTTAACTTATTTCTGTGGCACATGAGAATACCTTGTCCCTGAAGGGGGTGTGACACACACCATGTACATCAAAGCCAAAGATGGATCACCCAGTAGGTCCTGAAATGAAAGAGGCACCATATCACTGCTGATTGCTCATGGTAACTCCACAAAAATCTCTGCTCAGTATTATCACTTTTATTGTAAGAAAAAGAGAACACCAAAGAGGCAGCACTTGCAATGTCCTATGTCTGAGCCTTTCCAAGTAACCCCTGCCACAAGATCTCCCAACCCTGTTTTATACAGAAATGTTCAGGTCTTTCCCTTCTTTTTAAGCTTCTGTTTTGTTTGGTTTAACAGCTGAGAACCCTAACCTAACCCAGCTGTGTTTCACAGCACAGAGAGGGCACAGAACAGCTGGGTGACAGCACCATGCAGAGCCAGGCCAGAGCAGAGGTGCAGGATTGCTCTGTGCCTGTGCCAGGCAGACAGGGCACAGAGGCAGGCTCTGCTCTGGCCTAACAGCTGGCCCATGTCTAAGAGTGGTCCAAAGCTCTCACACTAAAAAATTCATGTCAAGGTCCACTGGGAATTGTTTTTCTTTGTACATGATGCTTGGTTCTTGTGGTTTTTGGGTTCAATACCTACTAATAATCTCTTCAGTAATTTGTTAGAGTAGCCTCTGAATTCTCTAGTTTTTTGTGGTTTTATTTGTTTTTCCTCTTACTCACATTGCCTTTTCTCTTTGCCTGTTTTTCAGTGTTTGTTATGGTATCTCAGGCGTCACCCAGAGATCAGTGTCTCACTCAGGCGTTACATAACAGTTACACCAGATAATGCTGAGGTTTCCCACTGTTTACAAAGCAAACTCGGTTTGCTCTTCATGTTTTCCAGTACACAATTGTCAGTTTACAAATGAGAACTGAGTCATTTTTGCCAAGCCATCATCTTTCCACTCACTGTATCCTAGTCCCAAGTGACAGGGAGCACACAGCAAGAACAGCCTTACCAGAAAGGGCAGAAATCTGCTGCTGTCAAAGGGAGAAGTTGTTTTAACTTGATGTAAGTGGTTATGAGGTTATTTCAAGGCTACTAATAAGTCTTTCAACTTAGCACTGTTGATCCAGGGTTATTTTTTTAACTGGTTATTTTCCTTTTAATTTCCAACATTCATTACTAAGACCTAAATCTTTGGCCACAGTAAACTCTATCTTCTCTGACTTCCCTAAAATTATACTGAATTACACATCCTGTGGCCTCCATCCCAAATCTACAGCCATGCATTTATAAGTGGTGCTTGCAATTAAAGTTTAAAAATGAAAAAAAATCAGTTTGCTTTTGCCTCCTGCATCCTAACCTGAAGGTGTGACAGAGCAGTTGGGTGGCAATCCTGAGCAAGACAGAGCTGACTTCTGGGCCAAATCCCATCTCTTTCCTGAAGATTTACCTCTCCTACTCTGTCCTTTGCCAGCCCTAGCATGGTCTTTCTATGTGCATGTGCTTTGGGAAAGGGGCCAGCTGACATACAGGGGAACAAATGTGGGCTATGCAAAGCATTATTCTTGTGCTGTCAGTATTTCCCAGTGTATGCTGTAGACCCATTTCTCACATATCACAGCTCTCCCTCTAAAAATTTAAAGCCATGAGCAATAATTTTCTTACTCAATACTTTTCCAGGCCACAGTAGAAGAGTCAGTCCAAAGAGCCAGTGTGTGAATCTGCCCTCAGCCACCTCTTCATTCCACTCCTGTGTGTTTCCAATGGGGGCAGAAATGATGCAGCACCAGCACCACTACCCTGCCCTTTGGGTGATGGATGTTAGCAGTCATAAGTAATCACCGAAACCATGAGCACTAAGAGGAGCTCATTCCTTTGCAGTCCCAATAGTCTGTCACACCATGATCCATTGCTGTGTCTCATAGAAATGAATTGGCCTTTTTCTTTTTGTTCCTCCACATTACCAGCCATTAGCATTTCTCTGCAAGGGATTTTATAACCAGGTTAGGTGACTATTCTTCCCAGAACAGGTTTCAGACCTTCCAAGGCACAGTGGAGGAGGAAGGCTGTTGCACAGAGAGCTTCACTATTGCTGTAATGCCTTCTGGGCTGCAGTGAACTGAAATGTTTTCATTTTAAAGGCTTTGCTTTGAAAGAGTGATTTCACCTTCCGAGTTGCTAATGAAATAACTACAATCATGCCAAACTGAGATTGGTACTGCACTCTAAAAAGAAACAAGGAGCAGCTGTGTTTGACATTTTGGCTTCCACTTACAAAAGAGTTTCCTTCTCAGCTCCCAGATCTTTGCATGAATAAGCAAAGCTGCAATTGCACAGCTTTGAGACCCCCAGCATCCTTGTGTGTTGTGAATTTTTCTCAGGGTTTGCCCTGAGGCTGCAATGGAGTAAAGGTAAAGTGACAGATAAAAATAGATCTCTTGATACTGTTTTTTAAGCTGATGACCAGATGTTTCAAGTTAATGTGACCAGTCCAGGCACACTGAACGTCCACTCCACCTGAGTGCTTTGTTTGGTTAAGGGTTTGATTTGTTTTCTTTATTTTCCAAGAAGCCTTGGATGACTTCATAGGAGCTTACAAAAAAAAGTAAATAAACAGCTCCAGTTTACACCCACACAATGATAACTGTATTAATGAAATTGTTCCTTTTTCTACTGTGGTAAAACCATTCAGCATCATCCTTATCAATTTCCATGTTGTACAAAACTACTGCACAGAGGAAAAATTAATTGCTCCAAGTATCTTGACATTAAAAGTAACCAAATGGGGCTTTAGGTCACATCAGTGTTTTATCTGAGTGACTCATTTCAATCTTCCTGACACACACACTTCACTCTCTTCTCTGTTGTGCCTGAGCAAAACTGTTAATGGGTCTTTGCAAAAGGCCTTTAACATTTCCTAATGTATTTTCTCTGCTCCTCACCTCATTACTGTCCATTTTATTCCATTTCAAATTATTTCTTCTCATGCATACTCAGAACATCCTGCGAATTTTTGGTTTCTGGGTTCATCAGTGACACACATGACTGAAATGCATTCATTTGACACTGCCCTGACCACTGACATCCAATGGGAAGCCATACCCTGCTGCATGCAAGTGTTGGAAGATGATTAAAATGCATTGCCTAATCTTTTCTCATGATCCATGTTGCAATTTTCTTTGAGGCACAGCCTCTCCTCCAGCAGCATCACTTCTGTAGCAATGCACTTTGCACTGCCCCCAAACTGCAGCCATAGCAAAGTTTGATTGTTGCCCGAGGTAATACCTTGGGCAATGAAAATTGAGCCTGTCCTGAGCACTTTGGCCTCAGTGTCAGCAGCATGTCAAAAATATTCACCTTTATGGCTTCATCTAACAGCAGGTGTCTTGTACTGAGAAATGGTCCCAGTGTTCTCACATGGTCCTCAGGATTTCCGCTGACATGATGCCAGCCCTTCCCTGCTCCCAGGTAGTGCCACCCCCCATTTGCAGAAGCTCAAGGAAAGGCCCAGCCCTGGTACCCAACTGTGTCACAAACAGCTGCTACACAGTGTTGGAGGAGGCAACAGAAATTGTTTTCATGTTTCACAAAGCATGTTCAAGCTGTTTGCTAGATGGAAATGGAGAGCCAATGCTGGGCAGTCTCTTTAGGAATATCCAGGAACCTGAATACACTTGAGTTAGAGGGTGGTTTGGGTTATGTGACAGTCATGTGGGCACTCACTGCAGTCCACCACCCATAACTGAGTCTGTGATCTCACAGCCAATGACTTTCAACTTAGTCTTCTCCTTAATACTTCAAAATCATTCACTGATTGTTTCCAGTGTTTCCTGAAGATGAAGTAGTTCAGTCTAACAGAGCACACACTTTAGGGAGGGAAAAATATACTACTCTTTTTGCAGTGGGTTATTCATCCCTTTACCTGCCTTCTTTAGGTACAATGGTGGGCTGCAGAGCTGGGAGTGACAACCCCAGGTTTGGCAGAGAAATATAACCCACGGTTCCCTTAGAAAAACCCCATTGGGATTTGGGCATCAAAGCTGGCTGTCCATTCAGGCTTGCAGGCAGAGCCACCCCCAGACTGTTCACTGCATTGAGCCCATGTGGAGCAGCTATTTGATGTACACAAAATGGAAGCTCTTTTCTGAGTTCTGAGTTCTGTGCAGTTAAGTATCTTTCTTTTACAAACAAAGGAAATTTTTCCTGAAGTTTGCTGGATTTGCTTCATAGTAAAGTGCTTTTCATTTAAGATGTCTTTGGGTGTTGACAACCTTGTCTGAAGGTTATTTCATTGTACTCTCCTTGATCAAGTGCTGTTCACAATACAGTGAATGTCATGACCCAGTAATCCCATTTAATAAAATTCAATGTCTCCTGACTAGCTAGCAAAAGGAGGTCCTACTCAAATAATTATCAGACCTTAGCATTGGACTTGTGACTAATATCAAATTAGAAATGGCTTTTATTTTTCCCCTTCTTCTCACCTTGAGTGAATTTGGGTTTGATTAATAGATCTAGATATCATCAAAGTCCTGACAATTTGCACACACACTATAATAAAGGCAAAAAATAATTTCTGATGGGTACATTAATTCACCTCAAGGCATCCTGTTAATTCCCTTGTCTCTTGAGCTATCTAAAGCTGATGATGCTGCACATTTGTCTCCCTAAAATAACTAACTCTTATCAAAATCCACTATGCTTCATTTACTCAAGCATAACAAACTTGTTGCTCACAACACACAGTTTGTCTTTGATATCAGAAACATGAAAATAATATGAAAGAGACTCTAGATCCATAAAGGACATGGGTGTTTGGACTGGTACCTCCTATTTCCCAAGGGAATTACTTCATCTTGTCAATTTGTCCAAGAGCTTGAGTGCTGAAACTCCTTACTATGGCTTGTTCAGGCCTAATCTGACTATACTGGGAAAAGTGGAGCAGTTTCTGTGGAAGAATGAGTACCACAAGATTACCTGTAAGGAAACATTCTTCTCTTGAAGCTGCTACACTTTTCTGAATATTAAATGCTTATGGAGTTGTGTTGAAAAATACAATGATACATGAGCTGGTAGGAGCTCTGCAAGGTGGGAGATGGGGGAAACTACCTGATCAGCAGAATACTCTCTGAACTTCAGCAATAACATGTCCGGTGTACATGAGAGATTAAGATGCCCAGACACCCCTTTTTTGATGGGAATTTGAGCATTCCAACAGAGCAGAGTTTTCATGTGAGTTTCATACTTACCCAGTGAAGATGTGATGTGGGTGAACCATCTAAGGACTAGAAGGGATGACCAACTCTTTGCCATCACCACAGCAAGAAAGCCTAGATGTTGCTCATGCCGCAGGCTCTGAAATGAGCAAAGGCTGCTGACTTTTCAACAAAGGCTCCGAGCATTCCTGGACAGGGAAGATTAGAAATGATGACAGCATATTTGTAATGTAATGCAGCCTGCCTTAAATGCCCTGAAAAGTCAAAAGAAAAGGCATCTTGCACTTCCCTGTCTCAAGGATGACATACAGCTGCTGTGTGTCTCCAAACAGCTGCAGCATTTGTCTGAGGAAGATGCAGGAACCTGTTCAGTGTCTGCATATTTGTCTGAAGAGTGCTTAACAAACCATGGGGATGATCAGCACTTTAAAAACTTGCTACAGGCCAATTCCTCCATGTCACACACTACAGAGACCCCAAACCCACATCCAATGTGATTTAAACCTAAATATGCATTAAGGATAACATATACAAATATCCAGCAATACCCAGAAATACAATCACCACTGTGGTAAAAGGTGTTAACCAATAAGGTCACCATGGGTTTCAATGTACATAGGTCACAAATATCAGCACAATAAAACATTATTTTAAAATTTAAATAAATCTAAATGCAAGAGAACTGAATATTTAAATGAAGACTTCCAATCACTTGCTGTTTTACCCTTTGGGTTATGTAACTGACATCTACATTTTACCGCTAACAAGCCTTATAATGTTCTGGTAGTACATAAACGCAGCACATAACATAGATGAAGAAATAATTGTCCATGTATGTTGCAAACTACCGAAAACAGCTAAAACTAAAGCAAGTAATAAAGATATTTAAGATAGACACGTCCAAAACAAACAAAAAAATAAGGTTATTTATAGACATTAAGAGTTAGCAATGGTTTGATACAAGTTCCAAACCACTTAGTTGGAAAGTCAGCCTGTAGATTTATTGTCAGCCTCCTTCCTTCAGCATCACCAGAGAATTAACAGACATTTGCCTGATACATATATCTGAATCAAACAGTTCCATCCATAAGCCTGGTACAATGAATTTATATTGACAAGACAGCTGCAGCGTGACTTTATGTTTCAATAGTTCTCAAGCTGTTACAGATCCATGCCTCCAAAAGAAAGTGAAATAACCCCAAAATGTGGATGATAAGCATATGTGTTGCAGCATATGCCACAGTTGAGATGGCCACAATACACAGAGTATTGTCACACAATTTCAGAAGGCTTTAAGCATTTGCCCATACACAGTAACACCTTACCACTTCAGAATGCTTCAGGTGTCTGCCTGTACACAGTAACATCAGGCCATGTCAGAAGGCTGCAAGTAACTGCTCTTCTTGTTCTTTAGCCCAGCCTTTTATCCCCTCCTGTTGATGCCCTGCACCTGTGTGCCCTCTGCTCCCTTTGGTGGTTGGTCAGTGCCCCTGGGCACTCCATGGCTCATTGCTGTCAGTGCTGCTCACAGCTGTGCCCATTGGGGATGAGGCTCAGCTCAGCCCCATCCCAATCACCACAAACTCTGTGCCTACAAGACTGTTTTGTTTTCTTCTGCAGCCAGCAGCAGAAAATAACCTCATACAAAGTTTAACCTTTGTTTTGGGATGGGAAGGATATGAATATCATGGCACCATGAAGAGAAAGGAAGAAAACAACAGCGGGCATTAGCACATCTTTGGATGCGTAATCACAGCCTTAAGTCTGAGTTGCAATAATTAAAAAAACAGGATTTCAATATGAGAATTTGTTGTGGAGTCATGCTTCTACCTTAACCCTAAAGACAATGGGGTGGCTGGGGTGGGGTGGTGGTGGTGTTTCTAATGGGTTCATAAAGGACCTCAGTGCCACAAAGCAGCTTATTAGTTTTGCTATTTAGCGAAACATTCTAGGAGAATTGAATATTCCTTTGGGCCTCTTCCCTTACCTAGCATCACATCCTCAGCAGCTGACTGGAAGCTGCAGCCAGCACTCCCATTGGACACCAGCAGTAGTGGTCACCATCTGACTGGTACTCAAGGCCTTGATCCTTCCAGAGCTCCCTGGAGAAAGACACTGCTGACACACAATCACAGAATGGTTTGGGTTGGAGGAGACCTTAAAGATCACCTCATTGCAAGCCCCTGCCATGGGCAGGGACACCTGCCACGGGCAGGGACACCTGCCACTAGACCACGTTGCTCAAAGCTTCATTCAACCTGACCTTGAACACTTCCAGGCATGGGGCATCCACAGCTTCTGAGAGCAATCTGTTCCAGGGTCTCACCACCCTCGCAGTAAAGGATTTTTTTCTATCTCATCTAAACCTACTCTCAGTTTGAAACTGTTCTGCCTCATCCTGTCACTACAGGCTCCTGTAAGGAGTCCCTCTCCATCTTTCTTGTCAGCTCCCTTTATGTACTGGAAGGCCACAATCAAATCACCCCAAAGCCTTCTCTTCTCCAGGCTGAACAATCCCAATTCTCCCAGCCTCTCCTGTTAGCAGAAGTGCTCCATCCCTCTACTCAACTTGGTGCCCTTCTCTGGGCTTGCTCCAACAGGTCAATATCAGTTTAACATGGCTGAATTCTGGAGGCTGCTGTTGGCCTGGGGAGGAAGGGGTGGGACAAACTGTGGTGTGGAAACCAAGGGAGTCCGTCAGAACCAAGCCACTCCTGTCAGCTCTGAGCTGAGGGAGCTGCGCAGCACACGGGAGCCCATGGCACAACCATCACCACCATTTAAGGGTGTGCTGAGAGCTCAGCTGGGCAGGAAGCAGGGAAAAGCCAGGAGTGAGCATTTGTCCAGGCCAGCAAACTGTTCCTTGAGCAGCTCTAACCAAAGCCAACCCCACAGACAGAGGAAAGCATCCCAACTATCCCAGCTGGCAAACATTACTTTATTCCTTTTGAGGAAAAGTAAAATATCATCAATTAAAGCATATTTAAAATATCATTCAGCATTTGTTTGGGTTCATTGTTATAGCAGCAGTGTGTGGCTGATGGATCCTGGAGTAAATGAGTTCTTGCTGCTGTAGAAAGGTATTTCTGCCCAGCCATGACTTCCTGCTCTCCTGAGTGTGCTGACAGATCTAATCAGATATTTAATTGTGTTCTTTCTAAAGTGAACAGGAAAGGCATTCAATGACCAGTGAAGACATTTCCAGAGGAAAACACTCACTTTCTCCTGAAAAAAATACAAAGGATTAGCTCTCCTTGGAACTATGTTATTGAGAATGAATGGCTAAACGTGGATTGCAGATGATTTATTCTATATCCGAGGATTTGGAGGATGAGTCATATTACTGTACCAGACAACGGCTGGACAAATTAAAAAAAAATCTGCTTCTATTAGGAGGAAGAAATATATAGTGGGGGAAAAAAAAGTGTTCTCCAACACAATGATAAAAATAAATACATATTCAAAAGAATTGTAGGACTGCATTTATTTATAGCAGAAAAAGTTAAAAAAAAAGAAAACGCTTTCAGATCTGGATTTTTCATAATTGTTTCTGTAGCAGCCACATAAACATATACATGTTTTGTTTGCATTTTATTTGTCTGTATGCATATATAAAAACAGTACAATTTTGAAAACTTATGTATTTCCTGGCATGTCTTCAAGCCCTGGATCACTTCTGGACAGAAAGAAGGCAAAACCCTAGAAATCTGCTTACTTTTGATCTGGCCTTTGACACTCTTTGATGGATAACAGATAAGAGTGTCATTTTTAAGAGGCCTTCAGATGAGATAAAAACCTGTATATTAACTGCAATCTTTCTGTGCTAGATCAGAGAATATAAGAGACAGGGTTTGGCTGGGAAAAAAATATAAAAAGACCCCCTTGGCATGTGCTGATATCAAGTAATATTAAGTATTTTCTGCCAGCTCACTGAGCCTTCCCAGATTTAAGGCAGAGCAGTGTAGCTGTTCACAGCAAGGTAATGCATAGTAGAGCCCTTTCTGGAAGGGGTCAGGGAGACAGCCAGCCTGAGGAAAAATGCCGAGCTAAATTCAACACAATATTACTGCTCATTTCTCTGCTCATTGAAACAGACTTGGAAAGGAAAGTGAATTTAAGCTCTACAGTGTGTGAAGTGTATGTTAAATAAGAATTTGAGTCAAGTGACTATTTATTACAAAGTACAGAAGGTTTTGAGTAATACTATGTATCCTAAAACCAGTCTGAGTTGTAGAAAGGCCAGTTCAGACAGCCACTAAAAGCAAAACCTGGAACCTGCGTTTCAAAATGTGAAATTTGGCAGAAAAAAAGAGAGATTGTGATGCTTATAAAAGTGGGGTCCTTAGTATGCAACTGCTTGAATTATTCTTCCCCAGTGTGAAAATTGACATTTCATTAGAAGTAATAAAGATTTGTGAACAACTGCCAGCCATGCATGCTTTGCTCAGGGTAAAGAAAAGCAATGCAGAATCCTCCTCCATCTTTCACCAGAGTGCTTCAGTTCTTTTACTTAACTAGAAGCCCATCAAAATATTACCAAATACTTTTAAAATGTTCTGTAATTAGTTTCCAGGAATAAATTAGCTAACAGCGAATGAAAGATTTTTTTTTTCCTGCACACACCAGGCTGATCAATCCTGAGAGATACTTGAACATGGAAAAGTCACAGCTGAAGGCAGTGTTATAGCCTTGTCAGCCCTGTACAACTGTCAGGCCCTGGCTTTCATCCCTTTTCTAGCTGTCTCCAAAGAGATACACTCCCACTGCTATGATACTTGTCTTGTTTTTCAGGAGTGATGTGGAAGTAGAGCAGAGTTGTGCATGGCTGAACTGAGCTTCCAGCTTCCTTTGAAGTCAAGGAATGACAGACTGTATGTTATTTCTTTTATTGCATTTCCCAAACCAGTGCTGCTCATGAGCTTGCCAACACTAAGCAGTTGTTAGCTTCCATACAGGAGAGCAGCAGCTGCTGGGCACATGCCAATTCTTTTTAATATCCACAGCACTGCCACCAGAAACCACCAAAAACACAGCAGAGCTAAGGAGGAAAATGCCACAAACTCATCTATACATTTATATCCTGTGCTGCTGTGGGCAGGCTGCAATAATCACATACTCAGGCCTTCCAAACAGAGCTGACATTTTCCTGTCTTTACAAAGGCCTGTTAATAAAAGGAATATTTTAAACAGTGAAATATACTACAACCTAAATAATATTCCGCCTCCCTCAAAAAAAAAAAAAAAAAAGTGTTTCAAACTTACAGACAGGCACTTACAGGTGAGGTTGATTTTATGTGTGGATGTCATAATGGTACAAAAGCAATGCTATACAGGATGGGTGACCCATAGGTTAAGTGGGCCATTCCTCAAGGGGGATTAAAAATTGAAATGGAATTGAAAAAGATCTAGGAAATAAAAAGGGCAATAGGGGGTAGAAATGCCATAAGTGAGGGAAGCAAAGCAATAAGAACAGACCATTGATACCCTGTGCACTGTTGACAGCAGCAGGGACAGAGGACTGAAGTCCTGACCTGGGGCATATCTGTCATGCAGGACTCTGTGGTGGGAGGGAGGAGTTGGGCCAATAACAATTACAATGAAGTTTAAGACAACAAAGAGCCTTTGGACAGGTGGGTACAAGGGTCCATCCATGGTGTGTGTCCATCCATGGCTGCACCCCCTTCTTCCAGTCCCCATCAGAAGCGTGAGTGGGTGCTCTGTGCCCCCAGCCACTGCCCCAGCATGCACAGACACAGCTGCTCACCCAGCCAACATGCTCCTGTCCTTCCCAGATGGGCAGCTAAAGCCTTCATGGAGTCACTAACCCAGGAGAAAGAAGGTAAAGATGTGATTGCCTCTCATCCCCCAGCATTTTTCATCCTGTTCTAGGTAATTTCCAGCCATGAATGTTCAGCTAATTAAGAAAAAACAAGACCTGATTTGAATTCCCAAGCTGAGACTGCAGCCTTGTCAGATTTCTTTTGCTGTCAGTAATTTTTGTTTTCTTTTGGGTTGTTTTATTCCTTTATCTGGATTGGGCTGTCTGCAGGAGGCAAAGCAAGTCTACTTGGAGGCCATGTCTGAGGTGTTGCCTCTGATAGTCCTGGTTCAAGCCTGTTTACACTAAAAGGCACCTGATCTCATTAAGAAGGATGACACCTGCTGCAGGTAAAATCCTAAAGCCCTTAACTTTTTGAAAGTTTATCTACTGTGGTGTTGAATTGACTGTGAATTGTCTGAGGTGTGCTGCCAATGATGGATTCAGGTTGTAATCTCACCAGGAGAAGTAGCTGAGCTTTTTCCTGTATGCTAATTGCTGACAATGTTAATGGCCATCAGCAAGGAACAAATAATCTTACTCATAATGCCAATGCCAGTTTCCTGTCTTTATCATAACCCATTCTTACAGCTGTAAACTAAATAAAACAGCCTCTTCTCCTCCCACTCCCATTTATGTAGAAACATTCCTCTTGAAGGCTTTACTCCAATTAAAAGCTTTTTTTCCCCTCTTTGCAGAGAAAAGATGTTCTACCTAGGGATGCATGTGTATTATCAGACTTGTGTATTTGCATGTCTTTGTTCTTCTTTGATTTAAAAAAAAAGTTTTTACAAAGTTACTCCATTAGAATAAGAATTTTAGGCACTAAAAATACAATTTTTACATAGAGTTGAACTCCAGAAACATTGGCCATGTGGTCAGATACACAGCTGGACAAATTTTTGTCTCACAGCACTCACCCTGCTCACTAGCTGGGAATGCCTAAATCCCTGCCCATCACTAACACTCCCCAGCTTGTGTCACTGATCTGTTGTAATACAAAGGCTCACTGTCTCTCTTCATGGTCCATCAAGTTTGAAGGTACCACGCTGATACTACAGGAAATTCACACCTTGCACTAATCCTGCTCACTTAGAGAAGGTCCCTCTCTGAGAGAGAGACTATTGCCATTGGGATTATGCAACTAAGTAAACGTATCTGCTGCCATTAAGATGGTAATATTTACAATAAATAATTGCATCAAAAAAAAATTAAATGTCCAAAATTTGATACATCTTACTGTATTTTCTATGCAATGTTCACAAATAATGCCTGTTTCAGGTAATTAGTAGTGATTTGCTGAGAAATTGATTGCAAAGGTTATGTTTTATGGCAACTGAGGCTGATTTGAGCTGATCTGATTTCTATGTGTGCATTTCAGCACTGCAGCAGCAGCTGAAGGGTAGAGTGAAATTTTAGGTGGCAGTTTTGGTACCAGCAGCAAGGTAAAATTTATTTCTTGCTGTCATCCATTAAACCACACACATTTAAATAATAGAAAGTACCTGAAGATAATTAGCAGAGTAAATTACCTCAAGTAACATAGTTGAAATAGTTCTGCAGTAGCTCTACAGCGTGTCAGTGTCACTGAGGAGAGTGTTATGAAGTGGAGTTAATGAAATGCCACTTCACTGTCAAGAGCAGAAGCACCACGGGAGGAAGACTTGTCAGCACAACCTGTGGTGGTGAATGGGGAACAGATGGAATGGCACTGGCACACAGGGACCCAGCTCTGATGCCACTGCAGCTTCTTGTGGTGGCCTTCAGCACATTCAGCAAAGCACCCCAGGTGACTCTCAAAGCCCTTTTTGGCACCAGTGGTAGCCAGAAAACAGGGCTAAGCATGGGAAAAGAGTCATCCATGTCTGCAGTGGGCTTCTCTCTCCCTGGCAGAGTTTTTGGCCAGGATTTCTGGCCATATGGGCCCCATGGACTCCCTCAGGCTCCTGTCTGCATGTTTGGCAGTATCATTTTTTTAGTACTATTTGCATAGGCTACTTTGTGAAATAAAGTCCATGAAATCATGTTTCTGGGGTTATGTTGTCAGCAAAACACTGAATAATGACACAAACATCTCCCTGTGTTAAAATCTTAGGCTCCTCCAACCCAGCAGTGACTTCTGCTCAAAGCTGACTTGCTTGTCTGGCAGGTAGCAGAAAACTCCCAGTGTGATAAAGAATGATTTCTGTGCTACCCCCAAAGGGCTCTCTGAGATTCAGAGAAAACAACACAACCAGACCTCTGAAGGTGTTGGACCACATTATCACAGATCCCAGGAAGGGCTCAAAAATCCCTCAAGGAATCTCCCTGTTTAAGCATCTAAAAATATTTTGACAGCCTGTCCTCTACTGTTCCAGAATAAAAATCTTCATCAATTAATTTTTGGGTACACACTTAGGAAATGTGCAACACATCCCATCAGGGAGCTGACAAAAACCTTTTTTTTTTTTTTAGCATGAGAAAATTATTTATATTAACCCAGAGTGGCACAGCACCAGCAAGGAGAACAATGAGTTCTGCAGGCTGGGAAGGAACCTTCTGGGCTGAGCTTCAGCAGATCATTCATTCTACAGATCATTTA
Organism: Agelaius tricolor; assembly: GCF_023055355.1. Classification (NCBI taxonomy): domain Eukaryota; kingdom Metazoa; phylum Chordata; class Aves; order Passeriformes; family Icteridae; genus Agelaius; species Agelaius tricolor. The sequence continues at coordinate 11,225,318 of NW_027269272.1, forward strand.
AATATTAAGTTATCACAGATTCTAACACTGGCTGTGTCACATAGTCTCAGAATGGTGTCACTTAAAGACATAACACTGCATAATTATGTAGTTACTGTCCTAGCTGCCACATTGACAAAGTGTTATATTTAATCTCCAAAGAAAATTGAAAAGTGAATGAGGTGTTCATAAATGACCCCCTCAAATGAGGTAATGAGCAGCAGGAGACAAGGCAAAGTGTCTATTTTATGTACAGTATTGGAGGAAAAGCCAGAATTCCCATGACCAGCCAAATGCCACTGATGATGAATGCAGGTAACTCTGGGGCAGGTACACAACAAACCAGGCACAGGGACTAAAAGGGCATTCCAAGACAATGAATGTAGTGTTTCATTTCCACCTTATATAATTTTTCTTCACCTTTCAGTCTTTTAAAATTTTTCCCCTTTTTTTCATTTTATTTTGAGGCTTTCTATTCTTTCTACACCTTGGACTGCTGAGAGTGTGAAAAGTGACCACCTTGAAAAACTCACATTATTTCAGTAAATTATGTGCATCTATTCTGTATAGAGTCTAGGGACTTCCTGCTCACTCTAAAAAGCATTTCTTACTTTATTCCTGCAAAGCTTTACTATGCCTATAAGCAGGAATGCTTTTGTTGTACAAGAGCAAAGCCACTCCTTGAGAAGTTGTTTGCAAACAGTAATATTAAACAGCAAACCAAACAACACATTGCCTTCCTATGTTTAATGAGATCTTCATTTTTCTTACTTTTCCAAGCCTGGAAAAATGCTTTCAAAATTAAATGTCATTCCTGAGCCCTAGGGGACATTCAGGTTGGGTTAGAGCCAGACCTAATTGAATACGAAATTAAAATATTTATTGAGTTGTAGAATTAGAAGTATAAATATACAAATTATTCCAAAACCAGCAAAAGTCTTTCCAAAGAGAGCATCACACTGTAGTAGTCAGAGGCAGAATATGGCCAGAGTGTATTTAAACAAAATGCAGAAAAAGCCATAGAGGAAAAAAAAAAAAAAATCAAAGCTTTCCTTGAAATAGACCTTGTTTGATTAAATGCACAGCATGGTTATTTTGGCTTTAATTCACTGTGATGTTGAGATCTGAGTGGTTTAAATCTTAGTGCAGGCTTTCCACTGCTTTGTGTTTACAGAGTTATTCACACCTCTGAGAAGTATTTTCAGGGAGATGGCAAAGTGGCCCCAAATTAAAAATGTTTTTGTTTTTTCACCTACTCTGTTAGCAAGTAGTGATCACAGAATCATAGAATGGATTGGCCTGGAAGATCAACTAGTTCCATGCCCTTTCCACTACACCAGGATACTCTGAGCCCCTCCAGCCTGGCCTGGAACCCTCCCAGGGATGGGGCAGCCACAGCTTCTCTGAGCAACCTGTTTCACCACCCTAAGTGTAAAGAATGATTTCCTGCTATCTAACCTAAAGCTCCTCTGTTTCAGTGAAAGCCATTCCCCCTGTCCTACCCCAAGGTGATGAGCAGGTGCAGCCTCTCTGGGCTTTGCTGACAGGGCCTGGTGGGAGCACACCCCAGAGATCAATGTCCCCTTCCTGTCCCTGCTGCAGGACAGGGTCAGGATCAGGTGTGCTCAGGGTGCATCTCCCCAGACAGGAGAGGAACCAGTCAGCACCTTCTCTGTGGAGGAGCAGAATGAGCAGCAGCCGGAAATAAAAAATATATGGAGGGCAGAAGCAACTGAGAACACTCATCTTTGCTCACGTCTTTTCACTGCACTGTGAGCAAAAGCCCTGCTCCAAGAGAAGGCAAAGCTCACCAACGAGACACAAAAACATTGATGTTTTCTGAAGGCAAAACCACTTCTAAAATCATCTGGAGTCCTGCAGAGGACCCTGTTAGCACTGGCACATGGCACAGTGGCTCTGTGGGGGCTGCTGCCAGGCCAGGGACTGGCACCCCAGAGTTTCCTTGGTTAGAAATACTTTGGAGGCTTTCATCTCATATCTGTCCCTGCTTGAGCTGAAATAATTTTACAAGTTTTGAAAGCCTCTGTATAACCTTTATCCACAAATTTCCTCAAGTCCAGCAAACCTATCTATTATTCCCCTTAATATTTGGCAGCAGCCAGCTGGAGGCCCTGTCCCTACTCTCTGCTGTGCAGGCTGCTCAGTGCCCTCAGCACCACACAGCTTCTTGACACTGCCCTGCACAGCAATACAAATCCTTGTGCCTTGCTTGAAAGACAAATATAGAGAGAAAAGAGACATTATTGAACACCATGGGAGTGCAGTAGTTTTAACTCTCTGTTCTCACACCCCACATCTTCCAGGCTGTCCTGATTCTGTGGCAGCACTTGAGGAACAACAGTCTCCAGCAGCTGCAAAACATCAGCAGATATGGAGCTGCCAGGGCTCTTTGCCCTTTCTGTTTTATGGAGGGATACATAGCTGTGCAGTGAGAAAGCAGGACATTGATCCAGCTACTTTTGCAGAAGAGTGAAGACATCTCTCAGACAAACACTAACATTTAAATATTAGCAACCACCACATAACCACTAATCAGGCATGTCTCAGAAATACTGGTTTAACAGCAATGTTTTAAAAGAAAAGCTGAGGGTCTTTCTGTCACAGAAAGAACATTTTTCAGAAGCATGCCAGAAAGGTGCACTGGAACACAGAGTGGGGGTCCCCAGTGCTGCTGGCCATAGCTGGAGGGTGCTCAAGCTCTGCTGAGTTATGCATAACACTAACACTTTAAATTCACCAGGTTCAAGGCAGTGCTCAAAGGCCCCAGGTGAAATCAAGAGCCAGTGCACCAGGCATAATGCAAGCCAAGATTAGGTAGCAGTGGAAGCATCACTGTCCTTGACCAGCCCCCCAAGGAAGAAGGGGATTGCAAACTCTATTTTCCTATGTGGAAAATCAAAGCAGAGTGAGTTACTGAGGCTTACAGGGGAGAGATCTGTGAAAGAGCTCAAAATTTCCAGCCCATCTCTGGCCTCTCCATCCTGATTCTGAAGCAGACAGCCACAAGGTCTGACTGTCACACAAGCACACAGGGACAGAAACCACTGCTCTCCTTCAGTGTTGCCAACTGGTTTGATACAACACTTCATTTCTTTTCAGAAACTGAATTTCCTAGGAAGAAATTAGCTATTAAATAGAGAGGAAATATGTTCCTTCCAATACCTTCTGGAATCTGGAGAACACTTTCTGTTTTAGTTCCCTTTTGTTTTTTAATTACTGTCATTGTAGCTCCTTGAAGACTTATTGCTAAGTATTCAAAAATCAAGATCTGATCCTTAGACCAGACTCAAATATCTTGTTTGTGCAAGACTGTGAGTTACGTTGGCCAAATTCCCTCTTTCTGATATAATTCAGCTGGCTTAGAGAGAGTTACTCACACTTTATGGCAACATGACTGAGAGGAGATTCAGGATCAATGCTTTATTTTCCATCTCCATCAGAAGTTAACTACCAGCTTTATTCCCTGATCCTGCTGAAAGAGCCGATGATGGTGGGACATAAAGAAAGGCACCTTGACATGCAAAGAGTTGGGTATGTTGTTGCTAAACAAACTTGCCCATGTTAACTTCAGCCTCATTAAAAATAAGACAAACATTCATCCTGGGATCCCAGACAGGCAATTGGTAATAAAGGATGTGTTCTAAGCATCAAAAAACATACAAAACACTCCAAAACAAACAGGAAAATAATCCACTGTAAATCCATGGTAGGTAAACACTCAAAATTATAAACCCTAACAAAGAAAACATCTTTTCTATGTCCTGTCTAGCATGTCTTGAATCTTGGATAAGAAGATTTAACATTCTTTTCACTCTATCCACTTTTAATAGCAAAATCCAGGTGCAGATGTGGGCTTGATTCCAGTGCCAAGATCCCTGCTCTCTTCAACAAAGAGTTTAATGCAATTTAATCTAGAGAAGCAAAGAGCCCTAAGATTCTAGCAGTAGAGATTCAGAATCCTGATTAATTTTCTGTTGGTCAGTTCTCACAGAAATTCCGTCAGTTTAAAAAAATATTAGATCTAATGAACTGTGGATAAATCAGTTGCAATTCTTGATGAAATAATTAGTATTTATACAAGAAAATAGACTATAAGCAAGCAAAATCATGCTGTTATCTCCTCCCTCCCTTCACTTCATCCCTGGCCATGAGATTTTTCTATCATTAATAAAGGGATAATCATAAATGTATGGAAACACCACTGGCTGAGTCTGCCTCATCACACACTGGTGTTTAGGAACAGAAAGCAGAAGCTGATGTTCTCACCCTGCCAACAAATCCACAGGGACCTTTCCACCACAGGAGGAAATACAATTTTGGGTGACTTATGAAGATGAGCAGTTTATTTGAATTTCATAGAATCACAGAATGGCCTGGGTTGGAAAGGATCTTAAAGAGTATCCAGTTTCAACCCTCCTTCCATGGGCAGGGACACCTTCCACTAGACCAGGTTGCTTAGAGCCCCATTCAACCTGGCCTTGAACACTTCCTGGGATGAGCTAGCAACATTATTTTACAGGAAGCAAGTGCAAGCTATGCTCCCCTTGGCCTGGAAGGAATAATTGGCAGAGAAGCCACTGATCACTGCACATGCAGCTACCCAGGGTCTAAGGTAAGCAGCAGCAAAATGGCCTCAGTGGGATATGCAGTGAAGGCACCAAGAAATTCAGCAGCCCAAGATGAGGAAGAGTTAACTGGCACATTGTAGCTGGCAGGAGGTCTGGGGGTTTTATAGCCCAATTCTGTACATAGGGAGAAAGAGCCTTTTGTGGGTGGCTGTGCAAGAGGCTGTCCTGTCACAGCATATGCCACAGTTGAGATGGCCACAACAGACAGAGTGTCACCATACAGTATCAGAAAGCTTCAACCCATACACAGTAACACCTTACCATTTCAGAATGCTTCAGGTTTCTGCCCATACACAGTTACATCAGAGCACTTCAGAAGGCTGCAAGTAACTGCCCTCCTTGTCCTTTAGCCCAGCCTTTTATCCCCTCCTGTTGATGCCCTGCACCTGTGTGCCCTCTGCTCCCTTTGGTGGTTGGTCAGTGCCCCTGGGCACTCCATGGCTCATTTGTGTCAATGTTGCTCACCTGCTGCTCACAGCTGAAACCAATTGGGGATGAGGCTGCAGCCCCACTCCCAATCACCACAAACTGAGTGCCTACACTGTCCCAAAGTGATGAACACATCTGTAGTCCCTACTGCTCATGTCTCTCACCCATTTGGGGCCAGCAGGAGCTGCCTGCCTTGATGAGACTCAAAGCAGGGTCCCAGAGCGGGCAGGAGCTGGCCACATGTTCAGCACACCCACAGCAGCTCGAGTGTCCTGGACCTACCCATGGGGATATCAACATTTTCAGAAGCCCTTTGTTTGTACGAGCACAGACCACACATTGATTGCATTTCCTCCTGGACTAGGGTGAAATTCTGATTGAGAAAAGCACTGACAGGAACTCAGATAATGCATCACAAATTCAATATGTTCAATACAAATGAATAAACACCAGAATTTCTGACCTCTAGCCACCATATCACTTTTGTGATATGATGACACCATACCAAGCTATTTCCTCCTGGTTCAAGAGCCAAATGCTATTTGCTGAAAGCCAGTTCAGTTTGTCTGAACTTAATAAAATATCCTTCTGCAACAAAGCAGAAGGATTTTCTTCTGAAAGAAATTAATAAACATTTGACAAGTTAAACAAACTGAACCCTGCTGAAACTGTTGAGGCTCAAACATATTGCTTTTTTTTAAAATTCCCCCCAAATCACACATTTTAATAAATGGCAGGAACGGACCATGTTATACAAGGGATTGTTATTAAGTAGATTTGGGAAAATACTAAATGTCCAGTGTCTGCCTGCTCACTAAAACTGTTGCATTGCATTGATTGGTTCCACCGATATAATTTTCACTCCCATTTAAAGATACCTGAGACAAAATGAGTTCTAGTGAAGGTACAAGCAGTGATACTGATGAGATGGTATCCCAAGCCATAAGCAAAACAAAAGCAAGAGAATTTATGCACAGGATGCCTCCAGAGATGGGGAAAACAGCTGAGACAGTGGTGGTCCCATGGCCCATGGCTGCAGCCATTCTCTGCCATGAGGATTTGGATCTTCAGATGATCTTTATTTGAAAATGTTCAGCTCTTGAATTTGCTCCATCCTCTGCTCTCTATCTTCCTCAGAAGGCTGAAGAGAAAGTTTTTGCAAAGATCAAGAGACTACCAAGAGTGTCATAATTAATTTGGCAATAATATTAAAACTATTGTGATGTGGTTTTCAAAGAAGTTTTTTATAACAGTTTTCTATGTGAAAACAGAGCAAGTAGCCAAGCAAAAGGCAATTATTATACAAGCTGCTTTCCACTACTGCAGCAAAGAAGCTTAGCAAAAGAGATCTTCTCCTTATTTATGTACAGTAAATGACACAGTCAAAAATAATAATTAAAAATCAAAAAGCCCATTAGCTAACTGATTTCAAGAATGATGCTGGTCTGTGAGGGTTTTTTTTTAATAATGCAGTCTTTCACAAAGATGAATTTTAACCCAGCCACATGTAAATGCTGAGCTGGTTTTTAATGACCACAGTAGTGGGGCAGCCCCTGAGTGAGGTGACACCTGAGTGCAGTTGGGCTACCCAGGAGTTACTGTAATCACTTAGAAAAGTGCCTTTGAAACCTCCTTTTCCCAAAAAGAATGGTACCTCTGCAGACAATGAACTTCATTTCTCTGTCAAAGGGAAGAATTATTCTGTTGCTGACAGAAATAAATGTTTTCAGATTACTGAAACGATTATACGCAAGGAGAAAATAATTCATTTTGAGGTTTTACTTAAGAGACAAAACCCATTAAAATATGGTCTTTTCCCCGCTGATGTCTGCAGCCCTCTGCCAGAGTGTTCAATGTCAGCAGGACTGTGCCTCTCTTTCTTGTAAGGAAAGACTCACTCTGCGATGATTACAAATGGAAAGACTGAATAACACATGCTGCTGAGCAAGTCCCGTGACTGGGAAAAATTCCTGCCATGCCCTGCTGCTGCTTTCCCCATCATCACCCTCGGGGCTGTCTGATGCTGCCGCGGCACTCGCAGGGCAGCCAATGCTGCAGGGCCAGCGCTCCTGCTGCCAGCTCCAGGGCCAGCACTGTGACTGGGAGGAGAAGAGCAGGTTAACACAGACACATCAGAATGGAGGGCTGAAGGCAGCAAGAGACAAACCCTTGTGGTGATGGGGTTATCACAGCTTGGCTCTTTCCCGGCTGTAATTTCCTGCAGACCTCCAAGGACAGCGCAAAAAAATCAACTTGTGTGTCTTCCAGTTCAAACCACTGGCGTGGTCTTTATGCCTTTCAAACTGAAAAAGTAAGCCTCAGAGAATCAGTATCAGTATCCAGGAATGCATTTTTCTCCTAATTGCACAAGACCTCCAGAGCTGCAATTACTCCTGAGAGTGTCTGTGTTTTCTTGGTCCCACCTAAGGATCCAGCAGCATTCACAGCACACTGAGCACCTCACCATGTTCTGTCTGGGCTTGGTGACAGCAGGCCCCCAGATGCTGGGGGGAGCTGGGACAGGCTCTCAAAGGAGTTATGAATCTCTGTTAAGCCAACTTCCTTCTCTACAGAGTTTTCAAACAATCACTGTTTTAAACACAATATTTCACCAAGAATTCTTTGTAGCAATCTAGTGCTCTAAGACATATCATTAGATGAGAATTATCAGCAAAATGCACTAAAGTGTAAGAACCAGCCCACTGAGTTGCTTTGAGAGCTGACAGGGAAGGAAAGTGAAGATGCAGATGAGCGAGTTACTTGTCAGGCTCTCAGGGTCCAGAGGTTAAACCATAAGAAATCAGGTGCTGGGGGGATAAAAGAATGAAGTGAAAATTCCACTGCCTTGACACGTGGGCGAGGATGAGTGAAATGTCTCCTTTCATTTTGATGTCACTTTTCTGGGCAACTGATGTTTACATGTTTAGGAAGAGTCACAAGAGATAAGATACTGGCTTTTTGCCGGAGGAAACAAGTCTAACCCACAACAGAAATCTTTCTCTGTGTTTTCACCATAGTGACAAAGTGAGTCCTCTCTTTTCATTAACAATATTGTACCTGTCAAACAAAAGTCAACAACTAAGAGCTTCTTGAAACATAAGATCTTGACATGTGAGGTCTTTGCTTTCAGTTAATGGAAATAGGACATCATAAGAAAACTTGACTGTATCCTCCTGGTGACCCTCACCTCAGAAACTGCTGAAAGACACCAATCTGTGTGAGTGGGAGCTCTGTATGGCAGGCTGGAGCAGGCTTGGTCCCTGTGGGCTTGCAGGATAGAATACAGTACATTCTTGCAAATTTATTTTTGCCTGCTCCCTATAAATTTACTTTTGTTCATTCATGCTTACCCACTAGCAGCTAAAATTTATCACCAAGGCTTATGTAAAGGTTTGATGTAAAAAACTAAAGGTATGCATGAAAAAGGGGTAAAAAGATATTTTGCCATTGGTACAGATATTCCATTCCAGTGCTTCCTAACAAGAGCCACTTTCAGGCTTATCAAAATGGGATAGAAATGGTTTCATCAGTGTGCTAGTGCTCCCTCAGTCACACTCTGACCTTGGGCAGGTAATTTATCTGCTCTGTGCATCAGTTTTTCCTTCTACAGAAAGGAGGAATTGAATTTTACCTTATAGGGGCATGCTGTGAAGCTACAGAGTTTTAAGGATGACAGAAGCAGACCTAATAAAGGGAGAAGATACAAGACCCTGAGACAGATCCAGCTCTTGGGTTCATTTCCCAGGACTTAGCCCTTACAGTGCAAGGCCAAAAGAATTTATTTTAAAAAATAACAATAGATAAGTCCTCATGAAAGTTAAACATTATATTAGCTGCCTCTCAAAGTCATAACATTAAACTTAAAACTTCTAAATTACAAGAGCTTTCAGATCAAAGTGCTACACAGTAGCTCAAATGGAACAGAAATAAAAAGGCATTTATATCCAACTGCCCTCCTGCCAGCCACTCCTGTCAGGCTGGGCTCAGCTTCCAGTCGGCAGCTGCAGAGAACACAATGATTTTCTAAGCTACTACAAACTCTGCTCAGGAACCTCCCAGCAGCTGAGGAGGTCCCTGTGCTGTCACCCCACGCTGCAGTTGCCATCCCAGCAGAGCTGCAGTCCCTGCCCCGCTGTGGCACATCCAGAGCACTCACACCAGCAGGGACAACAGCTGGGGACTGCCAGCACACAAAAACCCAACTGCACTGCTCTGGCCAGCCTGGTGTCAGCTCACTGATGGACAAGGCAGATCAATGCACTCCCCACAGCAAAGGAGAGAAGCAGGAAACCTGAACTAGGTTCAATTCAGAGAGACTCCCTGATTTGGGTCCATACCTCCATCAGGAGCACGTGCATATGTGCACTCTCCCACTCTGCAGCAGGGAAACAAAATTACTCCAGGACAGCTATCAAATCCCTGCCCTCCTCACTGGTTTCCTGGAGGATTTTTGTTTCTAGATTTTATTTTTCATTTGTTTGGGGTTTTTGTGGGTTTTTTTAAAATTTCATTGATAAAAGTTTAAAATTATTAAATAACCTCTTTACTTTCTCTCTAAACACAGCTCTAGTTCTCAAAACTGCATTTTAGAAGGCAAGAGGCCCTGGAGATGGGTCCTGCAGGAGTGGGACACATTGTCTGACAAGGGCAAAGGGCAGCTCTGTGGCCCAGAGCTGCCAGTGGCACGGCTCAGTTTCCCTGCAGGGGAGGCTCCTGCAGGGCCCCCCAGCAGCACTGCTGGGACACGCAGAGCCACAAATCCCAGCTCTTTGCTGCTCCTCTTGCCATCCCTCTCCCCTCAGCGCTCCAGGTGACCAAGTGGACCCTCTGAAACACCTTGTCCCAAAAGATTCATTCATGGCAGTTTCTCAAGCAGAATTGCTTGTGAGGTATTCATTCTGTTAATTAGACCTTTTGGCTACTTGATATGCTAGAAAGTTCATATTTTTCTACTCTTTTTCTCCTGCTTTTGAGTTGTTGTATTTATTCAAGATGAAAGCCAGATGTTATATTAATAAGAGAACTGCCTTTCCTAAAGGGAAACATTCATCAGGGCAGAAGCAGACGTTGTAGCTTTGCTGTGAATTATTTAAATTCCTCTTTTTTTTTTTTTTCTTCTGAACAGGAAATCCAAGAAGATGTATTTGAAAGCAATAGTATTGTGACTGCACAATAAAAGCCATTTATCCTAATCCCCTTAAAAACTGGTAATAGGGATTTAAAAGTACTGAAGCTTAAAAATGTTTAAATTTGAAGGAAAGACAAATATAAACCCAAAATATTGGGGAAAGAAAAGGAATGTTTGGATAATTTATACAGCAAATACTTTATAAATCCAAAAACAGATAATTACTATCAAACCAGCTGGATTTTTTTTTATACCCAGTGGCAATTGTTTTTCCTGCAGAGGCTCTTCTCCCAAAGGGTTTTAGCAAAAATGGACCTAAATGACATTTTTCTTTATGCTCAAAAAAAGATACATTCTACAGAACATCTTCTCTGATATTGTGCTGGATGGGTACACTGTGATTATTTTCACAGGGAGGGTGGGATGGAAGGACTGGGGAACAAATAATTTGTGCAGATAATCTTCCCCATGGTACTGCCCAGGTGGTTCTGGGGCTGTTTCTGACACCTGGGTTTGGCACTTGAGGAGCTGTGCTGGCTGTGACTCCTGGTCCAGTGCCAGAGGTGGGAAATGCTCACTCAGTGCCTATTCTTCCCTCTCCTTGAATTTCTTTTCACAGTGGCTGGAATGACACCCATAGGAAGAACCGTGGAGAAGGAAAGCGCAGTATTTTCTCCATATTTAAAATTCAACAGCAAATAAATAATACTTTTCATGGAAAAAAATAGACTTTACAACTGACTGGTGCCCAAGTATTTCCCTGTGAGTGGGACAAGAACAGCCTCAGGCATTGCCCCACCCCCTGACCCTGCTGTTGGGGGTGTGTTGCTCACACTTAACTTGTGATCTGAGTCCTTTCTAGTGCCAGACGTGGCTTAGAAATCTAACTTTAGCAACATAACTTTTTAAACAAAGATCCAAGCTTCTCACACATCCAAATGAACACTTTGAGAGCATCCCTCCCATGTATTAGCTATCACTTTAATATTTAAATAAATGATATATATATATATATATCAGAGATTTCTAATACCATATATTTATCAAAATAATTATAATCTTGAAACTTCATTTATTGAGTCTTGGAAAACTTTTCAAAGTTATAGTGAAATTATCTACTCATATAGAATGTTGTATCTTTATTATTATATATTTCCATTGTGCCATTTCTGGAATATTTTTAGAATTAATATAATCTGTTGTAATAAAAAGAAGAGTGCTGGCATAGCTATTTGACAGAATGTGTTCCAGTTGAATGAGCTAATTAGCTTTTAATAATGAGATCCAGCCCATGGACTTACAAAGCAAGCTACTAGAGCCTAATGATTTCAAAAGCTATCACATTTACAAGTTAATGTAGTATAAATTATTCATGAGCATCTTATAAATAAGTGTAATAAGTTATTTGCAGGGCTAGTGTTGCCTTAAAATGAGGTTCTTCTGAAAAGTGCCTTTAGAAACAGAGCTTTCGTGTGACCCCATATCCACACTGGTTTTTGGTACTTTCACATGAAGTTGCAGAAGTTTGGATATTAATGGTCATTCACCAGCTCAGATTTCCTTCAGCCCATGTCTCTGCTAAGCCCTGACAGTCCCCATGGTTTAGGAGGAGCAGAGGCATCAGAGGCACTGGGGCAGTACCCAACTTTTCTGATTCCCTCTCTTGATGGCAGATAGTTACTGCCCATGGCTCCCTTGGTACAGAAACCAGTTCCAGGGAAATTTCCCAGTGCTGAAGCCAGGAGAGCTGCACAGAGGCACCAGCAACACTCTTCTTCTTTGTCACCCAACCCTTTCATTTATGGACAGGTTTTGACTCATCCAGCAGATTGAGATACCCTCCCCTGGGTGCCAAGCACCTGTGAAAAGTCAGTAAATTTTACAAATTGAAGAAATTCTTTCCAACCCAATCTTTGTCACTCTCACCCTGAAAAACAGGCAGAGTTTCAGTAGCAGAAGGTGAATAAAGTTTACAAAGCATTTTAAAACATAGGAGTGGTTCAGGGGATATTCTACAGGTATTTAAGAGTTTTGAGCCTAAAGGAGGAATGCTAATTTAGAGGGTCCGGGAACTAAGGGCAAGAGGAGGGAAGGGTTGGCTTGGTTTTAAAGTATTTAGATATTTATTCTTTTACTATGCTCCTATTGCCTTTCTTGGCCTGGCTTAATGAATTCCAATTATCAACTGAAACAGGGCTTCAGCTGCAGCTGCTCAGGTCAGGGCTTCAGTTTGTATCACCTGGGGATGCTTTGCTTTGGGGTTTAGAATAGTAAAACTGGCTCATCAAGAAATTGCTTTGATTTGTGAGAATATTTGAAAGTCAAATCTTCTAGTGCACAATCATCTCTGCCAAACATCACTTTTTATGCAAAAAGAATCCCTCTTCTAGGAGGGATTTTTTATTTATTTTATATACAGGTCATAAATCTACAAGTTCTAATCCTAGTATAAGACCAAAAAACACAGTAAGATTAAGGCAGGAATGCTTTCCCTGTTTAATTGCCTGAGTTATATCTTGGCAAAGTTCTCTATGATTTGTTTGTTTTCTAATGGATGGTACTCTAGGCATTTTCTCCATTTTGTAATTTTGCTTACCACTGGGGAATCTTGGATGACTAAGAAACATCAATTCCTAAAGAACTTCAGACTTTCAGAACAATTCTTGCCATTCCATTCAGCTGTCATCATTTATGATTGTTTTGGGTTTGATTTTACCAAGTTTTTGAGCCACAACACAATCTCTTTAGGCCTCAGAAGGAAGTATGTGGTCCTCCTCCTACTTCTTACTTGATTAGCTAAAACTGGTATTTTTAAAGAACAGAGGAAACAGTTTATTTCACAATTGCTCATTGAAAGCCAGAAGATTGTATTTTCTCTTGAAAAAATAACTTGGCGATGTTTATGTATCTTATCAGGAAATAGGATTAGGGAAGAGACTTGAACTCTGTTCCTCTTACTCACTGGTTACACGAAGATGTTCAGTACAAATTTGAAGGAGCAGAGGTTCATTAGATGCGTCAAACTTGAAAACCACAACTGTTTCATTATCAAAGTTCGTTTGCACAACCAAAGCAGAGAAGCTTGACTCAGAGGATTTCTAGCAAAGTGTTCTATTTACCTTACTTGTGGTCAGCTCAGGAACATGGAGTCACTCCTCAAGAGATGGTAATTATTACCACCAGGCCCTCCAGCTTCCTGTATCCCTTCAAACAGCATTTTAGCCCTGCTTTCTCCATCAGGAGTATTTAGCAACCTTAGTAAACTGTGATAAAAGGCAGATATGTAAGCACAAATATCCACATGTGCATGACTTGCCCCCCAACACACAAAATGTTATAGGAGTCCAAAATGTCGCCCCACAGGGAAAGGAAATAAGAGCAAACATCAGCCCACTATTATTTAAGAAAATGGTACCATTTTTTAACGGGAACAAAACAGCACATGAATCTGTGAGGTGATGTCTTCCACTTGGGTATCTTCCCTCAGCTCACCTCAAAGTTCATTCATGAAGTTCAATCCCAGTTTTTCAGCAATAGCAAACGAAGCTGATGGGTCAGATGGTCTGCAGGAGGCTAAGAGGGATGACAGCAATTAAAATACTTTTCTATATTTGTGTAAGAGGTATGAAAATATATTCAAACCATATTCATCAAAAAAACCATTATGGATAATCAGTACTTCATGAACACTGTATCTGCTGTTAGCTGGGCTTTTCAAGGGCACCCCCATGAAGCTCTAGTTCAAAAACAGGTTGGTGTGATTCACTTGCAGGTTAGAGAACTCCTATCTGCACAAGCTATGACGAGGTCCTTGAGGAACAGACAAGGAGCATTGTCAGTATTTGGGCATGCCCAAATCAAAGTAGTTTCCACAAACATCCCACATTGGAAAAAGAAAAAGAAAAGGAAACAGTTTTCATCAATCAATTTAAATTACTTAATTTACAAAATGTTGAAAAAAAATAATGCGCCTGTTTGCAGACATTTCTGAGCTGAATTTTTTCTCCTCCTTTAATTAGTAATTTATTAAACCTTTTAAAACTATCAGGGTTTGCCAAGCAGTTCCATCAAGCTGCATTCTTCAATGAGTTTATGAGTCTTCAGTCGAGTGAAGAACAAATGAGCAGTGTCAGCAAGACCTTCAGCTAACAGGAACCAGGTGGAGTTTGACACAGGATTTTCAAGTTGTGCGTCATCGTGTTGCATTCTTGAGCCTGGTGTGACTTCCTAGGAGCAGTGCCAAGGTCAGGCAAATCATTTACAACTAATGATATCTTGAATATCACATATGCTTAAATTTATCTTGTCCTTGTTTCTTTTGAACTGCCTCTGTCTTCTTTTATTCTGACTGCAAGCTCTTTGGAATAAGGATTTCCAACAATTTGCAGTGTTTGGGAAAAGGCTGGAGTCTCCAGAGATCAGCCACCAAAGCTGCACCCATCAGGAGACAAGTGCTGGTTTCACAGGCTCATGGAACTGCACTTTCCCCTCCCCAGGGAGTGGTTTGCTGTCCCAAGCTGTCACCCAGTATAAGGTCACAGAGTGAATGGGGGACTCCTCACCTCCTCACTCTGCAGCCCAAACGTGAGAGATTCATTCCTAGAGCACAACTCAGCTCCCTCCTGCCTTTCTGTTGTTCCCCAGCTGTTGTGATTTTGCCCAAATTCAACTCTCAGCCACTGGGGCAGTTCCTGGTACCTTCTCCTCACTACAGACAAAGTCCTGCCTTGCAGAGCCCTAGACCTCCTTCCAGCCCCTTTCCAAACCTCCCTTAGCTGCTTCAGCCTCCATTGCAACCAGCATGGTCCCCTCAGGCAGACAGAGCCAGGACCTGAGCACAGTCTCCATCTCCCTTCTCCAGCATCAGGGCATGGCTGCATTTTGCAGATTCTATCTGCATGATATCTGTAAGATGCAATTTTCTTATATATTGAGCCATTAAAAATTTTCACTAGCACCACATCTCCCATCTGATAAAGTCTTACCTCAAAAACTCAACCTTGTAGCTCATCCCCTTTCAGAGACCCTTCAGTGGATCTCTGCATGGCAGGTCCCTGCCACCAGCAAACCCAAACCCTACCTCATCACTCACTGATTCCCAGCTCCAGGCAGATATTTTGCAGCTTCACAGACAGAAACCTCTGTAATTTTTCCCCTTCACCTCCTTTGTTGATTTAACATCTTATAACAGATAACTTTAAGAGCCTTTTGGACTGAAAGGCTTCCCAGGTGCCTGCACCAATATCCATTCCCTATGTTTACTCCGAGCATCCAAAACCATCAACAAATTCGACTCTTAATTACTGCAACAAGAAAATGAGCTTTACTATTAAAATCACAATGATCTCCTGCTGGAATAAAATTAAAGAAACATGCAGAACTAGGAAAAGCACCAAGTGGACACAGAATCATAAAATTTTTTGGGTTGGAAAGCACCTTAAAAATCATCTAGTTCTTAACCCCCCTGCCATGGGCAAGGACACATTTCACTAGACCAGATTGCTCAGAGCTCCCTCCAACCTAGCCTTGAACACTTCCAAGATGCTTTGGTATAATTTCCCTAATGTATCTGGTCAAAGATGGACTGTTGATACATGTTTTCCTTATAAAAAGCACCTCTTAAAAAATTTCTCCTTATCCTTCTTCCCTAAAGTCTCCAACTTTGTTTGGCAGACAAAAGTTTGCCATTTTGTAATTATTTTGTTATCTCCTGCATTTGTAGTTCATCAAATCTCTCATTAGTTGCTTATCCACCAGGAATTGGAGATGATTATCTCTCTGCTGCTTTGAATTTATACTTTGATATGATAATTTGCTGTCTGGATTTTATCAATAAGAGCCAGAGGAAGCAGCATGAACACCCTGGCTGTAATTTGATGAAGGATTTGTAGCCCTACTTGGCAGTTCTTTAACCATCGATCTTCCTCTGCAGGGACTTTGCCTTATGCCCCCGTCACTGCCATGCAATGAATCAGGTTGTGGTGCAGGGGGACCAGTGATTATTCCAATATATTATTTCCAAGTCAGAGTGTCTAAACACAGTTTACAGCCTGTATGGGAAGGGATGGTTATAAAGGACTTGTTTACAGCCCTGAATGCACACTTCTCCTAGAATTTATTAAGTAGGTAAATACCCCAAGTGGTAGTCAGAGCTTGTGTTTTGTGTCCAGTTGTAATTCAGTTGTAACTCCATTAAAAAGACTGTCAGTGACCTTTGCTAGTTCATTGTGCATATTTGAGGGAAGAAAATGGAACTTGTTCTTCACTACCTTTTATTCAGTTATTTATGTAATAAAAAGCTAATGCCACACAGGCCTCCCTGCTAGCACTAGAACTACATCTGAGCAGAGCAGTAGCACCAGTTTGCTGGTTGCCCAGTCTTTGAGAAGACAGCCACATTTATTTTCACAGAAAACACGAGCAAAATTCAGCCATTCATCTGAAGAAACGTTCACCCCAGGGTGATGGTCTCTGCAGGGACCCTGGAGATCATTTTGGTTTAGGAACAAAGGCAGTGTGGGATGTCCCTCTGCTCAGCCCATCCCTGCCAGCCGTGGCCTTGGGCACAACCTCGCGGTGACCCGGCACCGCTGCCAGAGACACCGTGCCCAGCCAGCACTGCAGTCACAGGGGGAGGGCTCTGGGCTCAGTGCGAGCCTAGGCTAAAACAATTAAAGTCCCTTGTCAGCTGCATGGACAGAATGTCAGTGTCACCAAAGCCAAATTCCCATAGTTTTACAGCTCCCAAAACAGGCTGCCAGCCTGCACCTGAGGCAACATTTCTATGACCCTTCCCCAACAATGACTAAATAAACTCAGAAGGAAGATGATGACAAATGCAAAAATTGGAAGCAACTATAAAATTCTGTCCATTTGTGTTTTTCAAGACAATTCATGTTTGTAAAAGTTCCCAGTTCTTGGACTCCTTGGCTCAGCAGCTGCTTCCCTGGTTGCATAGCAACTTTCTCTCTGCTTCTGCTTGCCAGAATCAAAGGGCCACATGTTGCATAAAATAATTAGACTATTTCTTGGCTCAGAGGGACTGAAGTTCAAGCAGGCTGACTGGCACATTGCTGCCTCCACTGGTCTCTGACTCCAAACTCCCATCTTGGCAATAAGTGATATTCATAGGTCTGAAATCACAGACCTATCATTTGCCTTTTTTTTTTAAAGGGCACAGTATGGTCTCTCCTGTCACTGGCCATCTCCTGCTCTAAAAATAAAGATGAAAGGGGTCTCTGTACAAGAAGATTATCCAGCATCCTTGTAAGAAAACCTGGGTTTAGTACTATCTGGATTAGAAGACCCAACACTCTCTTGGTCTTCCCCAGTGAGATGTAGGATGGCTATTTAATACTTCATAAAGATGCATGACCTGACTCTGACAGCATCTCTGGGTGCCAGTCATGAAAGTGATGGCAGTCATCTCTGGAAACTCAGTCAGAGCCATGAAACACACACCAGCCCTGGCTACAGCCTGGCATGGCCACAGGCAATGCCAGCCCGTTGAAATATTATTGAGAAAGTCTTAGGTTATTGGGTTGGCTTTAGGACAACACCAGTTGCATTTTAGCACGAGGCTGAAGCATCGTGAGCTCTCAGGGTGCTTCACTAGCTCCTTGCAGGACTGTGCTCAGGGAGGTTGCTGAGGGGACAGTTTTGGTGGCATTTCATGTATTTCTGTGTACCTGTGCATTTCCTTCAGGGCTGTACCCCAACAGAAAACATGGCCTTTCTGAAACAGAGACCCAAGCTGTGCCCCACATCACTGCTCTGTTTTATGCTCCATAAAATCAGTGAGATAGGCAATTACCCCAAATTCTTTCCAGCTGCCACAAGCATAACCATCTTCAGGAGCAGTCCAACTTTCAACATAAAAAAAAAAAAAAAATCACTCTAAAAAGAGACATTTTACAGGATTTTTAGGGCAAAAACCTGCTCAAGCTTAAAATGACAAATGACTGCCTTTAATGGAAATATGCAGATAGACACATTCAAGAATCCAGCCCTGCTATCCTGCATTGCTACTGTTTCTGGGAAATGAGTGTATGGATTTAACAAAGTCCTTTACCTGACCCTAAAACTTCCCAGCATTTTTTTTCTTTACATCTCATAATTTGCAGAGAACAATGTCAGCAGGAAAGAAATCACAGTGAACAGTCACTCCATCCCTGTGCAGCAGCTCTAGATCACACAGACAATCCAACATGGTCCTGGCTGTGCTTTTGGGCCAGGCCACCCATCAGCAGTGCCAGGGTTTGCTGACAAGAAACAGAAAAAGGCTCTGCCTTGGCAAGCAACCATAAGAGCTCACAGCAGCCACAGGCAATGCCCACCCTCTGTGGGTCAGCTGGCAAACACGGCCTCCTGAGCTGTGCACACGAGCAACACACAAAACCTCAGTGGCTCAGCCAAAGTGCCCAGCAAGCAGCTTCTGAGCATCCTGCCACTCCCTAACAGCTGAGACAGAATTATCTCCTTTGTTCCTCTTTCCAAAACCCCACACTCCTCAGTTCTTCCCTGTGAGTCCAAAGTGGTGGCTCAGATAGAAACCACGGGAGGAGAATTAGCCCTATCTTGCATCTACCCATATCCTCTGGTGCTGGTCCTGCTCCCCAGCTTCAGAGTCACACTTTATCTACATCACCCTGAAGGAAAGGAGAAAATCTGACTATTTTCATCATCCATCCCCTTTCCTAGCACATGAAAAGCAGCTTACCTTGGTGGAATTACATTGAAATCTCAGATTTAATAGATCTAGGAACTTCCAAAGATAAGACCAGTGCTGGATTTGATCTGAAATGTGCAACGAAGAAAAAAAAGGGCAGAAGCTCAGATCTTTCTTCTTAGTCTCTGTTCAACATGAAAATACACATTTTTGAAGATGCTGTTTGCATTAGTTTCACCCTAATTCTGATGCCTTTTCCCCTTAATCACCACAATTTCCAGTGAAAAAAACACTCTCAATTTCCCCAATCCCATAAATGTCTTCAACCTTCCAAAGGTTAAATTTGAATAGAGTAAGGGCAGAGACAGGTCACCTACTCACCTTACTGCAGGGTCAAACTTCCACAAGGAAAATCCCAGCTACGTCTGGACCTAGACCAACTGGTATCCAAGAGCACTAATTTGGGATGCTAATTGATCTGCAGGCAGGTACCTCCTCAACTCCTCTAATTTCTAAATAATGTCTGGAGACCATGTATGTTTGATGTATACTTGTGCAGGGCATCAGAAATAGGCAAATTATGTATATGTGTGTGAAGATAAAAACTGCTAATTAGCAAATACTGGTTTTAGGGAGAATGAGGTATCTAAGCATTTTTTAAACTTTGGCCTCAGCTGCAGGAAGTAGTAATACTGTGCTTCAAATATTTAGCAATGCATAAAAAGCTGGTTCCTGATCTTCCTAAGGACACAGAAATTATTTGAGATTACCCCAGAAAGACTTTGTTTTATTATAAGCCAATATACTCCACAAGATTCTTTCCACCCACATTTCTTCCCAGCTGTGTGATGACTGTAGAGTGTAAGTGCACACACAGAGTGGGCAGGAGGCTGGCTGCAGCTTCTTGAGAGCTCAACATTTGGATGAAACATTTCTAAAATTCTTCAGTCATCTTTCCAATTTAAAAAAAAACACAATTATCTTTCCTCTCACTATAAAGCTACCCCTCCTGAAGAATGTCCTAATGCTCAAGTGCTGTTGTGCCTGTCACATGGCTGCAGAGTGACCTGCCATCCCCATGTGCTCCCAGGCTTCCTGAGCCCTCCGGCCCCTGTGGGTGCCAGAGCTCTGAAGGAGGAGCACACTGCCAGTCTGCTCTCAGTCACTGTCCTGGAAGGTGCAAGGATCTATCCTGCATTCCTTTGGAAACCACATGCCATCTGATGGGGACTTACCCATAGCCAGGATGCTTCACTCATGCTGTGATTTTACCTTAAATCCCCCTTCATTCCTGTAAACACCAACGTGATCCAGCTGAAAGGTGTGCTGCAGCTCCTGCTGGCCCAGCAGTGATGCCCAAAGCAGGCAACAGCAGACAGAGGTGAGAAGACAGCTTAAACAACCCTAAATTTTGGCTCTTTCACTGGGACAAAAACAACCACTGAGCAATTTGTTGTGCAGGTGAGGAACTCCTCTCTTCACCCTGTCCATCTAAGGGAGAAAAAGGGTTTTTATTCTGAGGAAAAGACATTGTATTTTCTGTCTCACCATCCCCCCAGGCTCACACTGACACACTCCTCAGGATCCACAGCCATACTCTGGGCACAAGTTGGGGCTCTGGGCAGCGAGTGGAGCTCCACCCCTGCTGCTGCCTATTTGCAATCTAAAATCCTGTCAGGGAGCACCCAGCTTTGCCATTCCAACACATGCAGCAGTTAAATGGGGAGTATCACCTTTGTGCTGCTGAGGCCACCCAGTGCCATGGGCAGCTCTGGGGTTTTCATGTCCCTGCCTGACTCTGAGATCCCAGGGTGTGTGGGATCCATCATCAGAAATGAAGCACTGCCTGAGCAATATAATTTCCCTCCTTTTTTCTTCTTTAATGAATGCAACAATGACAGCACAGTTATGATAAAAGGTTCCCTCTGGCAACAGAATCATAAAATAAGAATATGATAGACCGTCTATCTGCTCTGAGCTGTATATTGGCTCTGGCATTTTTATTTCTTTAAAATTCAACTCCAAAGTACATAAACTTGGGCTAAAGCTTTTGGAAGTTGGTTTAGTGATCTGGAATAGGATTTGCTCCCATGAAAAGTTTGTTGCAGCTCCTCCTACTTTAAGTTGTAGAAATGGACAGGAAAATAGCCATTCAAAAACATAGATGCTGGGAATTCTTCCTACAAACCTCCCCTTGGTGACAAACATTGTTGTCCTTCAGGTTTTTTACATTACCTTTAAAAAATCAAGCAGTCCAAAGTTCAAGAATGTCAAACCTAAGGCTATTTGGACCACTTATACCACTGAATGGAAGACATTGGCTACAGACGTGTTTGGTGATATTAGCACCAAAAGTGTTTGAACATCACCTCAGTACTTCAAGAGAAAACACCTCATTAAAATCCCTATGACAGTGGGAATGGGGAGCCTTTTATCCTCTATGTGGAGTCCTCTGTAGTGGCAGCTTTTGGCACACTGGCAAGTACAGCTGAGCTCATGGAGCCTTTGACTGCACCCAGCTCTGAGGATGGTGTGACCGGCTCCCTAGAATATGTCATGGAGAGGGTGCAGGTGAGCATTATCGCCTTTCCATCATGTCAGGTTATGATGGAAATGACTTTTTAAAGCAAAAGTCCTTCCAGGAAAATATAAGAGCAGCTGTACCCATGGTTTTTCTAGTCTTGGTGTTTTCTTCACCAGCTGGATCCTTTCAGACAGAAATGTCTCATCTTTGGCTTCCACCCAGCTGTGTGGGACCTCATCAAAGCCATCAGTATTACCTCAGTCCCTGAACTGGACCTGAAGAGGAAATGAAAACCCCTCCACCCACAGACCTCAGGAAGTTAGGATTTGCAAATAGGTATTTTGTATTTTCTTTAGGACTGTGGAAAAACCTCCATTTACCACGAACAAACCTGGGTACACCTGAGAAACTCATCCCAAAAGCAATACTTGAGCCCTGGTCCTAACTGATGGAAATAATGAATATATGATGGAAATAATAAATATATGATTTACTGATGAATCTTGTCTATGGCGCAGTAAATCTGTCCAAAATTTTGTAGTGAACTATTTGGCAATAAATTCTTTCAAGTCATAGAAACAGGACAAAGCAATGAAGATGCTGTCACTGAAATGCAAAGAAACTAATTTCCAGCAAGTATTAATTATATGAAATAGGTATGCATAGTGCATATAAAAATACATGTAAAATATACATTTATATAAAATCTCATTAGACGGTATGCCAGGCACATAGGTTTATGTGTAGAGTACACATTTACAAAATTACAAAATGTTACACAGTGATTTGCTGCTTCTAGCAGGTCTGCTCTTAAAACCACCGTTCATAACCAATTCCACATTTTGAACTGTAATGTTTATAGCAGGTTTTTTATACGGTAGTTTTCTCGCTTATAAAACTATCTGTATGTTTAACATACCTATGAAAAAAAAATTTCTTCCATTCAATTGAAAATGGGTATTATTTCACTAATTGGGAAGAGCTATTTTTCTGAAATATGTTAAGTTAATTGGTTTGGCAATTGTTTGTGACTTTGCACTCTGACAGAATATGTAATTTGCATAAACCTCTGTCAACTTGGCTGACATAAGTATTCTCCCTTTTTTAATCTTAAATTGCAGCATTTGCATTAAAATGGACAAGCTTGATACAAACAAGCCATGAAGAGATAAAATTGCCTTGGAAAAGAAATATGGAATTCACTTAAGCAATTTCTTTGTGTCCAAAACACTCTTCGCAGGGTCTTGTGTCACTTTGGCAGGTTGGGTCGCTGGTATGTGCAGGAGAGTTTGACAAGCACAGGGGTACCAGAGAGAAAGATCTGGATTCTCAGTATCACAGAAGCATTGTCATGTCATACCTGCTAAGCAAACAAATACATTTGCAGTGAAATCCAAATGAGAATTATTTGGAAGATTTGAAAACCTGACAAAAGATTAGCAATAGTGCTAATACAGGCCTTAACCTTCTGTTAGGGTTTCCAGTCAATGTCAAATGGGGCATTTGGAATGTGAACTCCGGTGTGAGAGAGTGGAAACTTTCCACTCCTTTCTTAGCTCTGTCCTGGGTTGTGCAAAGCATTGAGAAAGAGCAGGTTTGCTGTCAGGGACAGGCCCCCAGCTGTGAGTGAAGAAAGCCCTCCCTTTCTCTGTGAGTTAACAGAGAGCAATGACATCCCAGATGGGCCACCTGGGCTTGGTGGGCAGCTGCTCAGCTGGACAGGGCACTGACCACCAGGATCCTTAGCCCAGTGACCCCTTCATTGCTGCTGCTCCCCCAGCATAAGCATTTGCCATTTATAATCTATTAATTATAAATTGAAAGCATCCATATACTCAGGATAGCTGCAACATTTTCCCCAGGAATGTGGGAGATATTTGACATTACCAGCTTCAAAGAGGGGGAGAGGGAAAGAAGGAATTTAATCCTGCTTTTGTATGAGGTAACAGCAATTCCTTGCAGTCAGGAGACTGGGGCTTAATTGATATCATATGGCTAACAAATGTACTCCAAAGCCACGCTCATCTGATTGCTTTTTAATAACTAATAACTCTCGCTGGGAGTCCAAAATATGTATGTATGAAAAAGAGTGCTGGAGCTGCCTCTGTTGTCTGCCAAGATCACTGTTACTGAAGCAAATTTGTACCTTTTGCAGTCCTGGAATAGATACCATCAGTGGCTGGACACGTACTCTCTCAGCCTGCCCCAGCCAGGAGTGTCTGGAAGAGCTGCAGAGCAGTTGGAGGACCTGTCCCTGGCTGTGGCAGTGGTTGTCCACCCTCCCTGGGGTGGGTGTCAAGCCATGGCTGGGGGAAGGGCTGAACCCCTCCAGGGGTTCTCCCTTGCCTGCCCAGACCAGCTCCACACAGACACACTTGCCTATGGCTGCAGGGCACATAAAGTTGTTGCCAGTGAGCAATAATTCTGTCAGAAATAATTTTTCCCATGGGGTTCATTGCCTTGCCAAGTCACAGATCCCAAAGCAAGGAACTGTCCTCTATGATGGGGCAGGAGAATCATCCAGGGTTGGGCTGTTCTGTCCCCTTTGGTAGCGCCACATCACCTCCCCTGGTGCTCAGAGTCTCCCTACTCACTCCCCAGCCCAGGTAGAGTCAGCAGGCCACCAGCAGTGTCCCTCAGTGTCCCTCAGCCCAGGAACAGCACAGAAATCAGCTGGATTTCTCTGAACAGCTGATTATAAAAAAGCTCTGCTGGAACAGCAGGGTCCAGGTGCAAGCAGATTTTTACAGAGCAGAGTATATGCAAAAAAATCTGGTCTACTGACTAGCACTAGCTGACAAAACCAGAAGCTGAGTCCTTCTTTCCTCCCTTCTCTCCCTGCCCCAGCAGGGTGGCTGAAGAGCAACAAAAGGATATGACACTGCTGTGTCACAGAGTGCCGTGTGCCTCCCTCCAGCCCTCAATTAGTGGGTGGGTGGCCAGGGCTGGGCCATGTAGGGCCAGAGTCAGGATCATTGGCTGGCTCCCCAGGGCTTCTCAGCCACTGGAAGCAGATCATGAAGTGGCCCCTTCTAACCCTTGGCAACTGAAATATGTGCTGGGGGTTTCCTGAATTATCCCTCACTGTGGCAGCCTGTGGGAGCAGGGCAGCTGCAAAGGTGAGGCACTGCTCCTCACCTTTATATGTTGGAGGGGAAGCTCCAACACCGGACATCTGAACTTCTGCTTTATGGCATTGGTCAACCTTCACAGGGTTCTTGTCTGGACTTGGTTTTATTTGGGGTTTTATGATTTTGGTTCTGTTGGGGTTTGGGTTTTGTGGCCTTTTTTTGGTTGTTTTTGGTTGGGTTTTTTTGGGGTTTTTTTTGTCCAAGGGACCAAATCTTGAAAAAATGCTGATCCTGTGTGTCTTTCATTCCACCCATGGTTAAAAGCTCTCCTTGCTGTGGTTGCATCTGGGTTAGTGTCAAAAGGAATTCAGATGGCTTATGTCCATAACCAGATGTAAAACTGGGCAAATTATACTTGGGATAATTCACATGTATTTGATTTCTTTTGCTTAACAAGAGGATGCAGGACAAAGCTTATTTAAAATGAGTTTGCAGAAGGGCATTGAAGTCCATATACTGAGAACAATTAATAAAGGATCTCTCCTGAGATTATTAGAAAGACTACTAGGAAGACAGCAAATTATGGAAAATTGAAGACACTTGATGCAGACCAGAAAGAGGAAAACAAAACCCAGGCTGGATAATTAATGATGAAAACAAAATTATATCCTACTTGGGAAGAAAACAAACACATTCAAAGAGTCCAGGGGTTCTTCTTTGAATAGAGACTGATGATTGAAGCATTACCACTGTTTCTGTGAAGCACTGGCAATGAATCAAAATTAGTAGAAAAAATGAGCTTTAAAACAATTCCTCAGAAAAGCACAGGTGAAATGCTAAAAATGGCTATTTTGTGTTGAAAAGGGGAAAAAAAATACTGCAGTGTCCATTGCCCTGTTATTCCTCCACTAAGCCTCTGTTTCCAAACCAGCAGAGATAACAGACACATCAGAGCACACCTGCCCGCCCCACTTCCTACAGAGACACAATGGGACCAGTTTATAAATGTCATTAATGTAAGTGGTGTCAGGAAAAATTGTGGACTCTTACCATTACAGTGGCTGATGGCTTTGTTTTATACATGTGCACACTGATTTTACTTCATCTCTAACAAGCTGCCATTGATTAGATTTTCATTAGGACTCACTAAATTGCACAATAGTTTGAGTGAAGGTCTTTCCTTTGGCTTTCTACTTTCCCTGTTTCTCTTTGTCCATCATAGCTCAAAATGATAATATTTTTCATTCTGGAGTGTTAGATAATCAAAAGACACTGTTATTTCATAAATGTCCAATAAAAAAAGCAAAACCAAATCAACCCGAACAACAGAAAGCAACACCTATTGCAATGAAATTGCAATATTTTGTTCTGAAAAAAGGTAGTTTGGATTTCAGCTTCAGTAAACAGAGTTCATCAAGGCCCACAAGAACTAGCTTACAACTCTTAAAAATAAGAGTGGTCTTATTCAAGTTAATAATGAAGCCACATGGTTGGTATTTGTAGCAGATGATTTTGGGCTGCTTCTAAACAGCAATACAGTAAGATTTGCTATACCTTTATACAGTATATGACAGACTTACAAAATAACCCTAAAAACCCCAAATCTAAACCAAATAAACCAACATTGGTCCCCTGCTATAGGAATGGTGCTGCTGTAGGAAAGAATTACAAGAAACAGGATTGATGTTCAGGACTTTTGTTGAAGACTGCAGGTGCTCAGCACTGTGTGTGACAAGTTCCTCAGGCCATTTAAAATGTACATCTCTTGACTTCTCTTCCTGATATGAGTGAGTTGCTTAACCTCTATAATTTTATTCTTTGTCACTTGGCCATGATATTAGTAATAGGAATAGCTTACAGCCCCATGGGGATATAAAGAATCAATTCTTAGGGTTTATGCAATTAGAGGTTGCATCCTTCTCTATTTATTGTTACCTTTCATCCCAAAGGAGCAGCAAATTCTGGTAATTTACTTTTTCCTGTCCTTTCTTTGCACTTCCTTAACATCACCATTAATACTGTAGTGCCAGATCCTACCCTTGGAAAATGGAGGTGGTTCCTTGGCCAGTGCCTTGCACCAGCTATGGAGCTGCTCCATTAGAGCAGCTAAAGCTGCTCCATGGGCAGCTAAAGCCACCTTTATCTCTGGTGAAAGCCACCTTCACCTTCAGTGCAATATTTTCCTGGCTCCAAGTTCTGATCATAGGGATCCAAGTCAGAGCCATGGGGAGTTCCCTGCTACAGCTCTGTCCTCAGTGAGACACAGCAAGTGTACTGTTGTAGCACCACAACCATCACTTAATTGTTTCCATTTCAAAATAAGATGATACAAAAATTCTGGCATCTGAGCATGCAAAGGTGCTCATTAAAAAGTCTGTTAATTTTTATGCCTCATAAATGTAAAACACTCTTTAAGTTTGCGGTGAAAACATTCCTTTTAAAATCTGAGATATGGGCCACGGAACAAATAGGATTTCAGAATGAAGCCTGGTTTCTATTATCTCAAGAATTCTGTTATTGTTAATTAATAATTCTGCTTTGCCTTTCTTTGTTTCCAAATCTTTTCAAGGCATGTATTTCTGAAGATCTGCTGTTTTACTGCTCTCCTTTGATGAATATTTTATCATATAGTAATGAACATCTTGTAAGGCAATTTTACAGTTTACAACTGTTACACAGTGAAACATAAAGCAAGTGGAGGAAGCAAGAGCAGAATGCTATTAAACATTTAAACTTCTAGAAAAGCAGGAGTGACATAATATTAATTTATTCTAATGCCAGGCAGCATTTTGCCATTCTGCTCCTGCCTGCCACTTCCCTGAGTGGTGAGATTTGGCTGCTAGTGTGTGATCAGGTTGTTGATCACCCTTTTGGAAGCATAGGCACAGGGAGCTGTGGTGCCAGCGAGGCCACAGCCACTGCCTGAGCTGGGGCACAGAGCTCTGGCAGCCCCCACACCTGCCTATGCCTCTCTTGCTGGCACTGCAAACTTCTCCCTGCATGACAGTCATGGCAGCTAATGCAGCACTGGATTTCATTTATGTCTGTGGTGAAAAGCTATTTGGAAACCTCGTGGTGAGCTTCTGGTCTGAGCACAAGGCCATTGCCCCTCCGTGGCTGTGCTGGGCACATCCCACAGACACCCTCCTGATGCAGAACATCACCACTGGGGGAAAGCATTTTCAACAGACATGATTTATTTCCAGGCTAACAAAATGTAGGCCTTAGGGCTGAATATTAATGTAATAACCCTAACTGTAATAAACCAGCTGCTTCTCAGAAGTCCTGATCTCCCACAGCTTTCAGTGTCCCTAATTTTTCCCCCCATATTCTTTACTGTTCTAAAAATAAGACTGCTTTCATTTCCCTCTAAAAACAACAATCTTGTGTCAAGCAGCCTTTGGTGTTACTGTTTTGTTTTTGGATTGATTCTTGTGTTCTGCTAAAGTCAGAGGCTTGCAAACTGTTTGCGAGACTCTTTTGAAGTTTTTGGGATTTTTTAAACATTCATAAGAACAGCATTACATGCAGCATCCCCCTGAACAGTGTGCAGGAACCACAGATTTCTTGTCACCATTACGTGACATCCCCAGGGAAGCTTCACACAGTTCAAATGCAGGAATTCTTTCTGGTGGAGGAGCCCTGGCATGTTTTTGTGGTGTGTGCTACATGGATGCATTTAGACCATTACTGACATTTGCATTTCATGTTATGAGGTGTAGATAAAGTGCTAGGAAAGGTTGTGCCCACCTTGACAGAAAAGGTTCCTCTTCTCTTGACTCTCTCCTTCAGCCCCAGTTCCAGGCTGTATGGACAGTCCCAACCTTCACCATCCCTCCTCAGTTCACAAGCTGATTTTTAATTGTTTTTCTTGTCTGAGAAATGGATGGAAAACCAGGGGTTGCTCTGTGCTGGGGGAAGCACCCTTCAGAGAGGAGGCTGAGACCAGTGGTCACAGTGCAGATGTCAGGCCTGAAACAGCACAGGGTGAGGTCTGCAGACTTGGCTTCACTGCTCTACTGTTCCTTAGGCTTTATTAAAAAAAAAACATTAAGCCTGTGAGAGCTGATGGACTTGTATAGATACCTCTCAAAACAATGATCCTTGTACACCAAAGCTCTGTCACACCTTCCTGTTCTCTTGCAGTCTTGGGTTGCTGATACACTGCTCAGAAGGAAGTAGAGGGCCTAAAACCAATACTTGTTGTGGAAATGTCTCACAGAAGGTGAGTAGGATTGTTTCTTGCCCTTAGGAGATGACAGGAGGTAGTGGCATGAGAAATCTTTTCTCAGCCAGCCTCAGGAACCAGTCCTGCCCCCAAACATGATGTCACCAGTTTCCAGCTGCTTGAGGCTGTGATTCTTCTACAGATGCTCCTTATGCTCCTTGAGCATAAGAAACTGCTGACCAACCAGAGGTTCAAATGCTCTGGATGAATTTTGGTGTTTGTACTGGTGCAAGTCTATAGAATCCTTGTCAGTAGCAAGGCAGAAGATCTGCCCATAACTCAAATACCATTCTGTGGGAAATACTGAGAGTTTTATTTCAACACGGATTAAGTGGTTGGCCCCTATTACAGACAGTACAGAGCAGTGCTTGGAGACCTACAGGAAGGAAGCAAAAATCAGCTATGATATGCTAAGTTTTCCATTTGGGGCAGACACAAGCACAAGTATACATATTCAGCTGTATAATACTGCCAAAACAGGAAAGAACAGGGTGATTTTATCCATTATCACTGTACTAGACTAAAGAATTTTGCATGGGGGAGTAAACAGATTTTAAACAGCTTTAAGGATTTACTACTGATTTTAAAAAAAGTTGCACAGCATGTGCATAACCTATTAGCTTTGCCATGTTATCTTTGCATTCAATTGTTTGATAGGGTTCACATACAAATTGGGCAGAGGAAAAATGAGAATATCAGATGGCTCTAATGAATTAGATAGGTTTAAAAAGACGTAAACACTCAGATTTCCTTGGAGCAAAAGCCACTTCCAAAGACACAACAATGCACAGAATGGAGCACTGCTCTGCCTGCTATGGTAATTCCCAGTTCCTGAAGAGCCTCATAGTATATTTTACTGTGTCCTCTTACACACTACATTTACAGCTGAGCAAAAATAGTACTTGCTATCCTTGAAGTGCACACAAGAATTTTTAGCTGCATACCCTTATAAATGTAGAACTGCCTTGGGTTTTCTCCTGGCATTATTCTGCCTTGCCTGGCACCTCTGAGGGGCTTCCAGATCAGTATTCCTGAGCCACTGGAGTGAGCTGTCGGTGAAGCTCAGCACACCGAGCCTTGAAGCTGTGTGAACACAGGAACGGTTTAGGAAATTGCTATCACTATCTCAGCATTTCAAGTGGCATTAATCTTGAGCCCAGCACTATTGCTATTACCTTATGTCTGGAAACATCCAAAATCCAGTGCCTTGAAGCCCTGTTTTTTCATAGGCTTTCAGTGGGGCCCACAGGCTATCAACCTGAGCACTGAAAATCAGAGGTGGGGTTAACTAAATTAAACTTTTCTCTTGACCTCCTTTGCAAGTATCCTTTGACACTTGTGTGGCCACCAGCCTATCCAAAGGCAGGCAAGACAGGAGCCAGCTCAGCACTGTTTTTGCCTTTGGCTGTTGCAAACACTGTTGGAACGTGCCTGGCCACCAGGTTCACCACTCAGGGAAGCACCAAGTAAGATGAAGGTGCAAAGAGGAGAGGGGAAAGGGAAAGAAACATCTATTTTTGGACCTTAAAAGAAAATATTTTAAAAACCAGTGTTGGCAAGGAAAAATATTTGATTTGAGGTTTGCATGTGAGCAACTTTATTTCTAAAGCTGGCATGAAGTCTGCCCTTTGTCTACAGGATTTAGTCCAACACCAGCTGAAATCACTTGCCCATGGACTTGCACTTGGACTTTCATGTAAGTTAATACTTTACATAAAAACTTACAGCTCAAAATTACCCAATAGAAATGTTTGCAATAACTACCTTTCTATAAAAATAAGCCTCCATATTTTTAGAAGCATTTTAAGTGTTTACTATAAAATTTTATTATATATTAAATCTAATTACCCAAATTAAATTCTCAATTATTGTACCTGTGCATGCTGTTTTATTCTTTGCTTCAGTAATGCCAGACAGTATAGTGATTCAATTGTTTTTTGAAATTTGGATTGCATTTATTCAGGTATTTCAAGCTGGTAGTGAACCAATAATAGAATCTGGTTAAGATTTAGTATTACTGACAGCAACCACACAGGCTCTGTACTGTCAATCATGGCTGGCAACACACCCTGGGATTTTTTTGGAAGAAAGATAGCAGTGATCGAACAAATGGGACTGTCCGCTAGGTCCTAATGTTGAATCAAAAGCAGATTTCCATTTTGAAGCCAAATCTTTCTCAAAACCAGGTTTTCATAGATGAAACATTACATCACCTTGGGGGGAAAGGGAAAGGATACAATAACAAATTTTAAGGCAAATAAGCCTTATAGTTTGCCAAGTATATGACTGCCGACAATTAATTTCATTTATGCACTCGTAGAACATCTTTTACATTCTTATATGCAGCATAATAACCTCCTCCCCCCACACCTTGAGTCTCTACAGTACTAAACCATCAAAATAAGAAGTTACATTCTTATTATTTTGATTTGAAATCAGAGTTGCCTGTTACTCTAAATGTTGTAGCAGGCATATATTTTCTGGTAAGCTCAGAGATGAGCTCTGCTAGCCATACAAACAATACAAACATAATTCATTGCAAAGATATGCCCCTTTCAGAGACCACTTCATTTATTCCTTGCAGTAGCTGAAAAATCCAGGCATGAAATCATGTTTTCCAGCTATGCTTTTTGTCATATTTATGGTCTCTTTGGTAAAATCAAAGGAATGCACTTCTGTGTAATGGGGCATAGTTTGAATGGGGCACAGTAACCATCACACCATAAAATTTAGAGTCGGGCTGCCTGATTACAAAAGCATGTCCTCACTCCAGCCTTTGCACAATGCAGCTGTTTAAATCACTGGGAGTTTAAAATTGGAGTCACTTGAGAACTAAAATTGCATGTGATGGCAAAATGGAAGAAGATATTAAGTTTGGGCTGCCAATTTCAGAGCAATTTCTAGAAGTCTGAGAGCTTAGTGATAAAATTATGAGATGAAGAACATGCAGCAGTCATTAAGCTCCTTCCCTTTTGCTTGCATCATGAGATTTCTTATCCCAACACTTTACTGTGGGACTCCTTGGATTTAGAAACAGGTACCAACAAACGAGAACAGGATAATGAGATTTTTGATGGATGGAGCCTTTAACTCCTGCTGGTTTTCTCCTGAGACATGCCTTCTGCTACTGCTCACTGGAACATTAATAAATGTTCATCTATTACTGTGTTGGAAAAAACCTTGCAATCCCTACTTGGTTTAAAAATGTTCATGATGTGACAATCCCATGTAAATTTCCAAGTACAACATGCTGGTGCAATGACCACCCTCCTTTTCCTTAAGGAGATGAGCCTGGAGAGTGCTCCTGGGAGACCTCACTTCAGTCTTCCAGTACTTGAAGGGAGCTTATAAAAAACATAGAGAAACTTTTTACACAGGCAGAGAGTGCTGGGAATGCTTTTTAACTAAAAGAGGAGAGATTTAGATTTGATATTCAGAAGAAATTCTTCTCTGGGAGGGTGGTGAGCACTGGCAGACTCCTTGGAGAAGCTGTGAATGCCCCATCCCTGGAAGTGTCCAGGGCCAGGTTGGATGGGGCCCTGAGCAACCTGGTCTAGTGGAAAGTGTCCCTGTCCATGGCAGGAAGTTGGAACTAAATGATATTTAAGGTCTCTCCAACCAAGTAATTTTTGAGTTGATGCTGACAAAGATTTGTGCCATGGCTTAGTTTGGGCAGTGGAGCCACCTCTGATCATACCATCCCTGGCAGGTGGATGGGAGCTGGCCAATCCTCACAATGTTTCTCCCCTCTGGGAGCATGAGACAGAAAGAGGGGGAGTGACATCTCATTGTCACTTAGACACTCTAAATTACAATAATTGCATTGTTATAAGAAACTACAGGGGCTTTTTTTTCCCCTTGTATTTTCCATACTCCTCCACAGAAGCACCCAAACCATGTGAGCTGCCAAGGATGCTCAGGATGACATGTGACTCATTAAAACTCAATAAATGCAGGTTTAATAGCATGCTTTTGCTGCTTTTCCTAATTTCAAATGCTAAACAGCCCTATATCTTTTTCTCAAGGTATTTCCCAGTTTTCCAAAAAAGAGAGAAGACCACACTTCCCCACCCAAATATTACATACTGAAAACTCAATCATTTATTTTTATCAGAAATAAGTAAGAAAAATAATGTGATTATCAGAGCTAATTCCAAATCACTGTCTCCTCAGGATGACATCTCCAGATCTCATGTCAAAGCACCAGTTATCTCCCATGTAGGGCAGTTTCTGCAAGGCAAAGGCTAGGGCAGAATCTCTCCTCCACTGTTTCCTGAAGCTACTCACACACTTTCCACAGGAAATGCAGTTTAAGGATTACCAGACACCATTGCAAGTCTGCTCCTTCTGGTTTTCCTATACTAATAAACCCTCAGCCCTGTTGCCAACAAAATGTCAGTAAATTCAATCGCTTCCAAAACCGTGTGTTAACTGTGGGGCATCTGCAACAGCACAGGGATGAGCAGAGCAATCCTCCTTCTTTACAACCTCAAAACTGTTTTCTTTGGAAATTAGTGGAAAGCCATTGCTGAACCAGAGCATCACAGGGAAATAAGGGTACAACACTTCTTTCTGTTTAGCTGTTAAGTAATTGGAGAATTTTTTCCATGTTTGCAGCTATTGTTTTTCTCCTTTCTATTAAATCTGGGTGTATAGTACTTCAGATAATTTTGATTTCCACATGTATGAAATTTACATGCATCTTGACATGACTTAATCTGCAAGAACAGAGTTAATTCTCTGTTTTACCTGATTAACTCCACTGAACTGATCACACTTGCTTCTCTCTCTGGCTAAGATGTACACAGCTGCTCATCTAAAGCATACAAATTATCTCATAGCCTAGTTATGCTGCTGACACAAGGTCATGAAAAATGTGCCAACAAAACAGAATCCCCAGTGCTCCAGCAGACAACAACGAACCTCATATTTCACTATAACTTGGCAATTAAGTTGGAAGAAATACCTCAGGAGAGGAGCCATTCTCCAGGATTTCAAGCAGAACAAACCACTGCTGCTGAATTAGCTGAGACCCACTGCAGCGTGCAAGCAGAATGTGAACCATGCTGAAATGCTCTCTTCTTAAACTTTATAACAGCATAAATTAGATTCCTGTAAGTAAGGCACAGGGAATGCTGAGATCTGCTGCAAAAAACTGTGTTCAGGACAGCCCAGCATCACCTCCCCCTGCAAGCAGCTGCAGTGCCATGGCCTGCCAGGCACCCCAGCCTACAGCCTGGCTGGGCTGTGGGGACACCCCAGAGCCAGGGGTGACAGGATTGGGCTGTGGGGCACCCCACAGTCAGCAGTGACAGGGCTGTCCTGGGGAGCACCCCACAGCCAGGGGTGACAGGGCTGTCCTGGGGAGCACCCCACAGCCAGGAGTGACAGGGCTGGCCTGAGGGGGCTCCCAGGGGTGACAGGGCTGGCCTGTGGGAGCACCCCACAGCCAGGAGTGACAGGGCTGGCCTGAGGGGGCTCCCAGGGGTGACAGGGCTGTCCTGGGGAGCACCCCACAGCCAGGGGTGACAGGGCCGTCCTGAGGGGGCTCCCAGGGGTGACAGGGCTGGCCTGTGGGAGCACCCCACAGCCAGGAGTGACAGGGCTGGCCTGAGGGGGCTCCCAGGGGTGACAGGGCTGGCCTGTGGGAGCACCCCACAGCCAGGGGTGACAGGGCCGTCCTGAGGGGGCTCCCCACAGCCAGGGGTGACAGGGCCGTCCTGAGGGGGCTCCCCACAGCCAGGGGTGACAGGGCTGGCCTGTGGGAGCACCCCACAGCCAGGGGGTGATAGAGCTGGCCTGTGGGAGCGGCCCACAGCCTGACAGGGCTGGCCTAAGGGGGCTCCCCACAGCTAGCAGTGACAGGGCTGGCCTGTGGGAGCACCCCACAGCCAGGGGGTGACACGGCTGGCCTGTGGGAGCGGCCCACAGCCTGACAAGGCTGTCCTATGGGAGCACCCCACAGCCAGGGGGTGACAGGGCTGGCCTGTGGGAGCGGCCCACAGCCAGGGGTGACACGGCTGGCCTGTGGGGGCACCAAACAACCAGGTGTGACAGGGCTGTCCTGGCCCCACGATGTTCCTGCGTGCCCGCTCCTGCTCCTGGCTGGTGCCCCAGACACACGTGAGCCCACTGGGACCATCACCCTGACACCAAGGCATGAATGACCTGAGACAGGAAAGAGGTGGATGCAGCCCAGCAGAGCCCTATAATGAGCCAATTATCAAACACTGGGCAATTCCTGGCAGTTAAACTTTTGCAGACTGCAGGAAGGAGCCTTTCCCTCTCTGCTCAGCACAGCCCAGTGCATTACCATCCACACACTTCCACAGCACTGGTAAGGAACAATGTATTTTTCTGACAGGCCACACAAATTTAATCAGAGCACGCTACCTGCAGAAGACACTGCAATGGCCCAGGGAGCAGAGCAGGGCTCATTGGAAGTGACAGCCACCTCCCCACAGGGACACCAGGGACAGGCAGAGCAGGACAGCCAGGCTGGGGCAGAGCAGTGGGTACAGGGATCCCGCAGCTCCTCGCACACAGACCTGCCTCCAGCTCATCCCAGGTCATTCCTCTGCTACCCAACAGCAAGGACTGTTAGAAAAAGGGAAGGGAGGCACAAGTGCTGCTATTCTGTGTGGCCAGAGCTGACTTGAAAAGATATAAAGGAACTTACCTGGAAACCCCAGAGAAAATCAGGTCCCAGCCCATTTAGGAGAGCCCGGGCAGATATGAAGCATGGTCTATTAGTCAACCACAGTTTCAGATTTCACCTGTTCCTGCATTGGAAGAGGTCTGACATATTTTATGGACACAAAAATATCTTGCAGTTGACTATCATCATTTAACCTCATTTTTCCTTTCTAGAAGAGTTTCCTTTGAAGTTCCTCTGTGTATTTCATTATCGTCTTGGGATCTGGAAAAGCTGTTGTTACTTGAAACCATGAGATCTGGAATCCATTAAAGATGAGACTGAGCCAGGGAGTGCTGGCATGGTACTGAGCACTCAACCACAACAATTTAACCCAACTGTGCAAGAAAACCTTGATTAATTATATCCTCAGTAATTATGTCTAAAACTATTTCTACTCTCTAAATGAGAGGTAACTAAATTGAAATAACAAATTTGAAATAGGAATAACACACTTTTTCACATTCACATGACCTATTATAAACTGTATAAAATTACAATTCACTAAGAATGAAATCTACTCCTGTCCATCATTCTCAGAAAATCTATACTGCCCGCAGGAAAACATACCAGCCACATGATGCATTATTCATATTATAATGTCTCCTCTCTTTCTGTAGAGCAAGATTTGCAGGAAAATAACAGAGTATGTAAAGCACAATGCAAATCAAAGCCTAACAGGTAAAAGTTACCAGTTAGTGCTATCTTCCCACTCCAATGGTGGAAGTTGGGAAGGAGAGAGATGCTCCAGTCTGCACAGTAACTGCCCCCTGAGGAAGGGAGGTTCTAGGGAAGGGTGATTCTGCATCATGTGACAGGTACAGCAATTAAGAGTCACTCCTTTGCCATCAGAGCTGGGACTTTTCTGTGCCCTCCCACCCTCTCCCTCAGGATTACCAGCCCATTGCCAGTTCATCCCATTTGCAGCACAGTCAGCATGTGCAGCATCCCACCTGTGCTTCCAACACATCTCATAACCCTTTTTCAGAGAAGGCATTGCAGTACACACGGTAACATACAATTATTTTCAGTAAATCATTGTATCTGCTTTAACAGCTCTGATCAAAATTAATTACAATCCTAACTGCAGAAATTCTCACAGCACTTACAATGAACTGCAGCCACACAAGAGAGGTCTTCCCAAACTTCAAGGAAATCAAAGCAGACACTCTGCACTGCAGCACAGGGGCACAGTAGGGGCACAGTACCAGCGTCTGTGTCCTGCTGGGGTGGGAGGGACCACCCCCCTGACAACCTGGCCTTTCCCCAGCCAACCATGATCAATGGCACATTGAGAGAGAGGAAGCATTTTAATGGAGTTCAACAAAAAAGGAACTTTAAAAAACACCCTGTATCTGTTTAAAATTACATTAGAAGAAAGGTATAATGGTATAATGAGTATTTCTACTTTCACTAAAGGATATATTCTTTTACTGTAAACTCCGGTCTACAGGACAACAATCATACATTTAAGTTATCACTTCAAATTATGTACAAATTATTAACTCACTGCCACAGGGAAAAATGAGCCTAACCACGTATGATTCTTAGAGCAGCTAATTGGGCATGGAGTGGGATAGCTCTGGTGGTAAGTGGTAAATAATCTATATGGAACATCAAATTTTGCATGTAGGTAGACAATTTAATTTGCTTCCTACTGTAAAAGGGAAAACCTTTTAATAAGTAAAACATTCATCTCGAGACTAACATGCAAGACTGCCTTCACACATCCACCTGCTGTTACATATGTCCATCATACACAGAATATTTAACAAGGATCATGTTTCAAGGTGTGTATGGATATGTATGAACAGATATATCCATACATGTGTATAGAGACACACAGAGAACCCTACAATTAAAATAAAATTCTGTCAATTCACTGATACAGAAGTCTCAAAACTTCCTTGAATAACACATTTAAAGTTTTCTAAGAGATTGATAAGGGGTTGCCACTGTATCAAAGGCTTCTCAATCACATACCATTTATCTGTATGTTTTAGGAAAACTGAATGAAAGTCATTGGCAAAATCCAACTGCTTTTTCATGTAAAACTGAAGTCATTCCCTACAGAAAAGCTAAGGAGTGGAACCAGCTGCAGAGGGTTTTGTTTTGTGGAGGTTTTTTGTTGTGTTTTTGGTTATTTCTTTTTTTTTTTTTTTAACAAAACAAAACATTCAGCTGTTCTTCGGAGCCTTTGAGTTTAAACATGAAAGAAATTGCTCTCTGCCTTTCTCCATCCCCCTGGGCTAGAAGCCCCATGCACATCTAAGCAATTCTCATGCAATGTATGCTCACTAGTGCAGAGTGTTGCTCTCCCCTTGGCACAACCACCATTCACTCACAGCTCCACAGAAGACTTGGTGGGAACAGAAGACATTTAGACTTCAGAGCTTGAAAACTGAACAAATTCACTCTATACAGAGTTACAATTTCTCTTTCTTAAGGTAGTTAGAAAAATGGCGAAAATCACCTTGGCATAACTGTGGTGATGTTACGTAGTGGCATTGAGGCGTAACGACCTAAATGCTTTTTCCACACTCCTAATAACGCACAGACACTCGGACCCTTTCCACTCTCCCCTAGAAGCACAAGAGGGAAATAAATCCTTCGCATGTTTTCCTGGCTGACACTGAAAGAACTCATCAACCCACAGCGGGATGCAGTGAGATCCAAAACTGGACTCTTTGTAGTTGAACAGGAACAACTTAAGCCAACTGGAAATTACTCTTGATGGAAACTTTGTGATTTTTCTTTTCCAGCAGATTAATTGAAGTAAAAGTTTAACTTGATATTTCATTCCAGTATCTACTGGCAACTGATAATCAGTGATAACTGCTATGCTAGCAATTCACAATTGAAAGCATTTCTCCTTCTTGCAAATGGCATCACACATTTGGAATTGATAATGCAGAGAGATTTGGCCTGAATTCCAAATTATCTAAGGATCCAAACTCATGATACTGATTATTTTTCAAATCTCATGTTTTCAAAGACAAACTGCAGTTCACATTCTCTAATATTCTCTTGCATGTTTGAACTATTAGAAAATAGCTGGTTCATGTTTCAAAGGGTCTGATTTTCTAATAAAAAGACTAGAATTTTCTCCTTTATATTTTATTTTTTCATGCAAAATTCTCAGCTAATCCACCGCCTCAATGTCATATAGTGAGGGACCCAAAATTGGACAAAACACTCTCAAGGTGCCGCCTCACCAGGGCCCAGCACTGGGGGACAGTTGCTGCCCTGGTGCTGCTGCCACAACACTGCTGACCAGATTTCTGTGTAGTTGCACTCTGGCCTGGACTGGAGGGTGAAAAGGGCAGACTGTGTCAGCCTGAAAGATCACACCCACCCCATGACAGGAAGACATACCACTCTCCTAATTATTTACTCCAGAAATGGAAATGCCAAACTCAAACCACCCACTGCGGTTCTCCGTACGGCTGGCAGGAGACACCTCAGCTCCCGTGTGAGGTGGGCTGGCAATCTCCTGCCCCTTCCACACTCCAACAGCCCTTGGCCAAGACCTGGGGCTCACACACAA
The DNA here is from genome assembly GCF_023055355.1 of Agelaius tricolor. NCBI lineage: Eukaryota > Metazoa > Chordata > Aves > Passeriformes > Icteridae > Agelaius > Agelaius tricolor. The sequence continues at coordinate 11,264,235 of NW_027269272.1, forward strand.
ATCCCTCTGCTGTCAGCAGGGACATCTGGGTGAGAGGACGGAATGAGGGATTCCACACACCCATTCATAGCAGCTTTGGTGGCAGAGCATCCAAACAAGTCAGGAAACTAACATATAAATACAGCTCTGAGCAAAAGAAAATAATTTGTTAAAAGTTGAAGGAAATTTGGCTAATTCTGCCTTTGATCAAAAAAGCAACTATATACACAGCAGGACACAGATTTTTTTTTTTTTTTTGACCAGCATTTAGTCCATACATGATTCCCCACTTCCCAGTACACATTGTGGGAAGAAAAGGAGAAATCATTTTTTAGATCTGTATTTGGAAACACTGAGTCATCCAAAAATTCAGAGAAAAATTAGAAGCTGCCAGCATTGTGGTATATTCCCCATCCTGCCATCAAATGCCCTATTTGAACCATGCTGTTATTTCTGTAAGGAAGGCAATACTGCTCCCACTCAGCAGAGCCCATTTCAACTGGTCAAGTTGGGAGTGGGGGTATCTCTGCCACCTCCTGCTAAGCAAAAGTTATAAATCATGTCCCCACTCCACAAAGTAAAAAAAAAAAAACAAAACCAACCCCAACTGACCAAACAAAAAAGCCCAAAAAATCCAAAATAATCAACAAAACCAGCCAACCAACCAACAAAAACCACAAAAAACCCAACAAACAAACAACCAAAACACAAAACTCCCTCATAACCAAAATAAAACCTCACAGAAATAAATAAGCTAAATATTGAAAAGAAAATAATATTAAAATGTTAACAGCAATTCTCATGAAGACTGATGCAATAATTAAATGGAAATAAATTAACATTTCCATTCCACTAAATGAAATAAACACAGAACCCACACACACAAAACCACAGAGTTTATATACCACAGAGTTCATATTGGAAAGACAGCTTAAAACTAACAAGGTTTAACTCAAAACTTTTTTTTTATTAAAGTATGAATGCATTTATGCTGAAGAACAGTTTACATACATTGTAAAGCAACAAGCATATTTTCAAGAGGTGTGGGCCCTCCTCAATACATCTCCATGCTCAATCTACATGCTTTACCACTGGACTCACACATACACTCTCACATACAAACACAGAGACACAAAACGCAGACACAGAGCTATCTGCTTGGATTAGCTTTCTTTTAAGGCTTCTGTAAGGTGCCCTAGTGCCCCTAACATTACCATAATTACAAACGAAATTGTACAAAGGAGCAGCATTACTTGCAAACTATTGATCTGCTCTCAGCCTTAAAAAATATCAAGTGAAACAAGTTTTTCCTTTATTTGAGTTTTATTAAACATCTGCATTTAAGAAAGGCATGACTGTGTATCTGTGAACAAGGAAAGATACGGGAATCTTAATATGAGGTTCGCAACCAGAACAGATGTTCAAACCTGACTCCTAAGGGACCATTTCCTTAGATCTTTACAGTGAGGCAGCCCTGTGTGGTGAGACACTGCCAGCTCCATCCCACCAGGGTTGCTCGACCAGCAATGCGGAAAGGGGGACACAGAGCGGTGCCCACCGTGCTCGGATCTCGTCACACCTGAGGTTGATGAGAAGTCACAGTTCTAACACTGACACACCCAAGCGTCCCTCAACTCTTCCCAGCGGGCCCCCTCCTGCGGAGCACATCAGGGTAGGATAATGCACAGACAGCAGGGCTGACTTGCTGAACCCCCAGCCACCAGGGAGTATTTCTGCCCACCCCTTTTTGGTATCCTGCAGTGAATAGTCTGAAACTGCATCTACTAGTGTTGGGTGAAAGACGTGGCAGCCAGTACATTAAGAAAATAGGTACAATGAATAAAATAAAGGATAGCATATGATATAATGTGTACATACAAGCATCTTTCATTTTTTATCTGTGAAATGTGAATAAACTGCAGAATGCCAGGCCATTAGTCTAAAAGGCTGTGTATGGCTGTCTTAGCCTACATATGGTCAAAGGATCTGTGTGGTGTATCATAGGGAAAGATTCTTCGGGAACCATTAGGGCTTTCCAGGCCTACTTGCTCTTGTGCATCAGCATCAGCCTGCAGCTAGGAATGCCAGAGAAGCAACTAATAAAATTGCCCGACCAGTCTTGTAAAACAAACAGGAATGACTGCACTTCATGGTATGCACCTGAACTACAGAGACAAGAAAGGGACAGTGATGGGAGGGTGACAGAGGTGGGGGAGGGAGATCTTCTTCTCACTTTTACAACAGCAGCAGATTTCAATGCAACGTAATTACTTTAATGACGCATATCTGTAGGTACCAAATTGCTCTTCTGATTTAAAAAGCTGGTAAGACAAGTGTTTGGCAGTCCTTTCATTACCCAGTTTCAATTGTTGCTTATTCATCTATCAGCTCTCATTCCCTAAGCCATTTCTGCCTTTGCTGAACTGTGAATGACCTCAGTCAGCCATCGTCAGATTCAAATTCATGAGACACTTCCTCCGATGAGCTGTTCCTGTGGATCCGGCCGTCGCTTTTCATGCTGTGAAAAGTCTTCTTAAAGGCCTCCATCATGGCATGGGCCAGCTTCTTGGCCTCCAGCTTGCTCTCACACTCCACAGCGTGGCAGTCCATCTGGTAGGACAGGTCATCGTTGATCTCCCGATAGACCCAAGCGAAGATGTTTGGGCTGACGTTGTGGTCAGCAGTGCAGTAGGCTATACGTGCTACCTGAAAGGTATCCATGTGCACTGTCGCCTCACCTTTGAGGTCCAGATGATGCAGCCAGACTTGGAAAGGGCGAATTTCCAGAAGGGCATTAGCTGGGTAAACATCCTCCCTGGTGAGCGTGTGCTTCTTCCACAATTCAATAACTGGTTTTTCTGTGCAGCCTGACAAAAATTGCATCCCTGTTGTGGAAACCTTACCCAAATATGTAACCTGCAAAGAAGAACAAAGATAGGTGAAAACACAGAGAGCAGACTCTGGTGGTACTTTCTGCCATCCCGGGGAGTTTCATTGGGGAAATAAAAGCACACACCTGCCCTCACAAGCTCCCTGATTTCAGCATCATTTTCAGTAAAACAGTTTTCAAACTGCGTTCCAAATATTTGCTTTTGCAAATGCTGACTTCACCATTCCAACCCAGAGATTAAAAATGCCCAAGTGTCTGAGTTTCAAGGCATTCCACTTTCTTCACCTCCCCTAGAAAGCTCAGCTTTAGAGCCCATGACTACCCCTAAGCTCATCTTAGCAAGTGCAAGTGCCACTGGAGCAGGTCCCAGGTAGCTGTGATGCAAACCATGTCTTTTTTTTTCTTCATATTTTCTTCAGATGATTTATCTGTATCATATTTCAAACATTAGTATTAGGGAGATGGAGACAATCTCAGTTTGATAATGCAAGGTTGCAGGGGGTCAGCAAAGCATGATCACAGTAGAGGATTTTAAACTGAATGTTTCTTTCCAAAATGATCTTGTTTTTCCACCACTTCGGCTACTTCTACTTAAGTATTAAGCCAGGAACAGCTCAAAGCCATTCAAAACTTTATCTTTGGGCAGGGCTGAGATATTTATTACATCAATTTAAGAAAATATGCTGTTAAAAAAATCTAGTAATAAATCTACCTAAGTTTAATCACATCATCTCTCTGCTTTCCTGTCTAGTCCTTTTGAGTAAATACCCTGTTAGGCAATCAGCACAGGAAAGCAAGGTGGTTTTAGGGCCTTTACAGAAATTTGTTCACCAAATGTCAAATTCACTAGGAGGTCCACATGAAAATTCTGTATTAAGCCTGTGCAGAAACATTCCCCTAAATCTGTGCAGCTACTAATGAGGCTTCCTTCCACTTACAGCTGAATGGGAGATTATTTTATCTGGGAAAAGGGATTTTCTCTAGGAAAGACAGGTCAATGCCACATAAATGCAATTATGTAGATTATTCTATTTATTGCTGTTGTCAGGATGGTGCATTTAAGAACAACTATGTGAAAGCAAAATTGTTCCTCATTTATCTCTTGCAGCAGTAACTGCTTGAGATAGAATCTTTTACCCCTTGCTTGATGTCTTAGAACCTCTACATTTTACTCAAGGCATTTGGAGGAAAAAATAATCACATGCACTTTTCAAACTAATTTCTTCAAAATTCTGCATTAAACACACAGTATAGGTTATTTTTATGTTGTAAATGTGTTAAGAAATGTATAGAAAACACAAGGAATGTCCACATTTAAGCACATTAAAAAATCATACCCACAAGAAATACGGGATTTGTAATCCATGCAAACAGTTTTCCACAAGAAAAATATTTTGCTGCAAGTTTCACACGTTTTGTTAAACTCAGAGGCCTAAATTAAGCCATAATTAAGGAAAAAGCTTACAAAACTTTATTGGAAGTCTGTGTGGCTTAATCATGCTTGCCAAAAAAGCAATTTCCTAGCACTGACATTTCAAGATGGGAAGTCTTATTCTTTGCCTATAAATATTCATGATTTGCACTGGGAATACATTGAATCTTATAAAGCTTTGTATTTTTTTTGGAACAGTGGGAAACACAACAGCTAGAACAGTTAACAAGGCAAGACCTACCAGTGTTTTGCCTTATTTTATTTTATTAGTGATGAGAGTTGAGTTCCCTAAAGTACTGTAGAAAAACTTAAAAGAAAACCTCAGTTCACAGTGCCAACTAAACACATACAAACAGCACATCCAGGACCAAAGAGGAATGTGTCTACAGCATACTGGGGGGTATTTCAACATATATCCAAAGTCAGATTGCTTTGAATGGAGCAAGATCATTGTGCAAATTTGCACATTCAATATATTTTCCAAAGGTTTGCTCAGCACTGCTTCATACTCACAAGCCAGCTAACAAAAGACAAACACTGTAACCTGACACTTGGAGTCAAATTCAAAGCCCATTTCAGCGTCAGAAGTCCTTCACTAACTACAAAGAGATTTGCACAAAGCCTTTAAACCCCGAGGAACAGTGAAATTGCCTCTTGCTCGTGCACTTTGTCACTGCCCAAATACAGCTTTGAATCCCTGGCTGCAGGGGAGAGCTGCCACCACGGCAACATTTTATCCCCCCAGCTGCTGTTTGGAGAAGCCCAGTGTCACCTGGAGACCACAGAAATCAGCACCTCTCAGGAGTGCACAAGAGGGGATGCAGGGAATTGTTTCACTGCTGGCTTGTCCTAAAGAGGAAGCTGTTCCCAGCTTGTGAGCTGCCCTGAGCAGCAGCACGAGGATGAGGAGAGGGGAGGAAAGCAAAGCCAACTCCATCCAAGGCAGTCAGTGTTGCTGAGCTCTGTGCTGCCAATTCACCCCAACACACAGCATCAGCTTCTGAGCATGGACGACTCCCAGGTGATGCTCGGACTCCTTCAGCAGCCAAGGAGCAAAATCAGAGCAAGTTGTCACACAGCGGCATAAATTGAATTTAATATTCTCCTCTGTTCCTCTGCAGCAGCTAACTGCAACCTCCTGTTGGCCATCAATCAGTGTGTGTGGCCTGCTTAAGAGTGGAGCTGCAAAAAATAATGGACTTCCCTAAAATAAAGCAGTTGTATTTTAAGAAAAAAAAAAAAAAAGCAGTGAATTACTCTGTAAGCAGCCAATGCAAAAGTAACTAATAATAAGGATGGAATTCTGGCTTGTTTACCAAAATGGGATGTACTGGTCTGATTCACTGTCCCAGTTCTGTCACGGTATAACTGTGTAGGAACCTTTGGTAAGTTGCTTCTTTTAACATCACTTTGAACCTCCATTATATAAATCTGCTTTTCCTTTGAGGACACATCCATAAATATTTATAAGGTGCTTAGACATTACAATAAGGAGCTCACAGGAAAGAATAAACAAAACCTCAACTTTAAAGTTTCTCCTGTGTTGTGTCTTATATAGAAACATCTACACCTACTAGTGCTGTTACTTTTTGGTTTTTAAAATGAATTATCCTTTTTTTTCCTAGTTGAGATACAAGCATTTGACAAGAGTAGCATCACTGAAGCTCTTGGTGAAGACAGATGTCTAACATTTCATCACAGCATGGCCCCCTGCTAAAACAGAACAGGGATACAGGGGCTGGGGAGACACCTCCACTCTTTGACCCACAGAAAGGTACTTCTCCCTGAGCTCAGAGTTACAAGGTTATTCCACAAGCAGTGCTCCCTGCATTTTGGCTCCTGCCTTGACACATCTCACAGCATATCCACCTTGGTTTAAATGCTCAGAAACCTCTGACCACACCATTGCAGTGAAGCTAGTACGGTACAACCATCTTCCTTTTCAATTTCCAAGTCTGCCAACCAAAGGTCAAAGACCAGATAATTCCTTTCATTATCAGTTGGAAAAGAAAGCTATTTTGAGGCAAAAATTCCCACTGGTGGCGTTTCCCATTAAAATCATTGATATCTCATCAGTGTGAAGCCAGCAGGTATTATAAAAAAAGACCCCAAAAAACCCCTGAATTTCATCTTTAAGAATCGTAAGAATGAGATGCGAAGGGCACAGAAAGACATTAGTAGTAGCAGCAGTAGTGATGTTGTTACAGTTGTCATTGCACATACAGAAACACACTGAAGTGCCTGAACAGCATCAACTCCACAGCTTTACTGACCAGAGAGTGATCATTGACAAAGACAGGCAAGGCCACGGTGCAGGCTGAAAGCCACATCTGTGATAATACAGCTCTGACCACCAGCAAAAGTTCACCAGGACTGAATAATGCTTTTTCTTCCTCAGAAACTCTGCAACTCACTTGGCAGCAAACATCAGTCCAGAAAATTACTTATTTGTGCAAGTGTGGCATGTCCTATAGCAAGTGTCATCCTATACACAGTGAGGCCAGGACCTTTATTCCCTCCCCTCTAGGGTTGTTAAGCGCTGGAATGAGCTGCCTGGGGAAATGGCGGAGTCACCATCCCTGGAAGTGTTCAAGAAACAACTGCTCGTGGCACAAAATGCCATGGTTTTTAGTTGACAAGGTGGTGTTTGGTCAAAGTTGGATCTGATGATATTGGAAGTCTTTTCCAATCTTAATGATTCTCATGATTCTGTGATTCTAGCCTCGGTGCAAGGCAGAGTAGCTACAGGTTGGTTGCAACAAGTAAATTATGATCAAGCTGTTTCAGCTTTTACTTGTTTTGGATACTATTTTAAGGGAGAAAAGGAATGCAAATTCAGTTCAATGCAACTGTGTTAACCTTAAGCAGTGAAGGCATATCCTATCATATCTTCTACCAGGGATAAGAGAATATTTCTTTATGGCCCTTTTAGTCCTTTGTGTGTTCCATCTGTTCCACAAATTTCTGGAAGATACATACATCTCACAAAAACTTCTTGTGCATGTTAAAAATTATCCACATCCTTTCCAGCCATACTATGGCAAATTTCATCCTCTGGCAAGCCACTGTCACCAAGCATGACATAAAATAGTCTTGAGGCTTCAACACCTCTATGCTTGCAAGCATCCAAACATTTTGTAAAAGCCAAAATGTTCTGAAGAGATCCTTATTTCACCCTAGAGATTTGCCAACACCAGTGTCAGTATCTGGAAAAACTGTCCTCAACTGAAAAATGCTGTGCCTTTGCCCTTTTGTAATGCAGCTACACACCCATGTGACACATAGAGATGTCTCATGTCAAAGGACATGAAGAATAATTGATGTCATTTTTCATGCACTCTCCTGGAAAGACAGAAATATCTGAGTATTTTGACATTGTTGTTTTCAGCCCCTTCAATCCAATAACATGGGGAAAATATCTTTTAATAACTATGTTTAAGAGCTTACCAACTTTGAAAAGACCAGTAGAGCAGCTGCCATGGACATTTAAAATTCTAGCACACTATGATTTGTCAGAATTAATAAGGGTTTTTTTCTTTTCATACCCTTTTCATACTCTTTCATCATTGATCTCACATTTTTCACTTGCAATTCATTGCAGATAAAGAGTAGCTCAGCTCCTGCATGTGTCGCTCTGACCTCAGATGTGACTCCCCAGTGGATCATATATCCATACTGCCCCTACCTTACAAGCCTCACTTGGACACCTGAAGTTAGGCAGTCATTTGACTTTTTCTCCTTCTGTTCCCTATCCTCAGCCCATAGACATCAGTGCTCCAAGAAATCAGATCCAAGCTCTAAAGACCCATAATTACTGCATTACAGGAGGACAAATGCTCTCTTGGCACAGGAGCTTGGCACAGGGACACATACCACACAGGGTTCTCGGCTCTCTCACTATTCAAGACCATGATCAAAAGACTATATGTAAAATTAACTCCTTGTTTATTTATTTAATATAAGTATTTCTTCCATACTAGATAAGGAGGGTCTTTGTCAGCAAAATCAACACAGAAAATGAAAAGAAAAAAAAACATTGAGCACTGACCTTCAGCTAGCAGGTATTTATTTACTCTGCATATTTGCAGTCACTAGAGGATCTTGACTCTTGTGCAATCTTAGTAGTAGGTGACTGTCTCTTTTGTTTATCAGTGTTTTAAAATAAATATTCCTTTAGCCTCAAATTTGGTCTAGTTGCTACTGATTATGTTTGATCAAGACAGTTTGCCTCACTTAAATGCGAGGCAAGCAGAGGTAATGAGACATTTTCTTCCTGAAAACAGAACTGCTCCTGTGGCACCTTCAGGATACGTGGCAATGAAGAAAGTGACTGTATGGGTCTGTGTTAAGATGCACAGGTACAGACCCTCCAGTCAGCAAGCAAACCATCACAGAATCATGGAGACATCAGGGTTGGGAGAGACCTTTAAGATCACACAGTCTGACAATCCACTCAGCACCACCAGTGCAACCCCTACACCACTGAACCACATCACCCAGCACCAGATCCAGACACACCTTAAACACCTCCAGGGATGGCAACTCCACCTTCTCCCTTGAAACCTGTTCCAATGGCTGAAGCTTGTCAGTTCATCCCAGCCAAGCCAAGAAACACCAGCCCAAAGATCAGGTAAACCTGCAGAAGTTTTAAAGAAGAATGCAGAGGAGATTGGAAGAACAGCAGCCAAAAGCTGGTTTAGAAGGATGTATGCATGTCTTGTTGAAAATTGCTGCAAGAACACATAGATGGAGATGCTCCCTGGGTTTGCAGCGCAAAAGCAGATGCAGGATGAGAAAGTTCAGGCACATATGGTCACAGCCAGGACACAGCAAGCTTCATCTCCACATCATTACAAGATCTGGAAACCTCTGAAAGAAGTTGCTACCTCAGTTGTGCTCAACTTCACTGCAATGACAGTGTGCCCAAAGCCCCCAGCAGCACCTCCAAGCTGAGTGGCTGGGGAGAATCAGGGCTCACCAAAGAGTCACAGATTTGATGGCTGAAACTAGCTTTTCTTTTATCCTCAGTGGAGCTGGGATACAAGTGGGACAGGCCTGCAGCATGCTGTCCAACAGCTTGGTAAGTCCTGGCACAGCTTTCATGTCAATAAAAGCAGATTTAGCTGTAGAGTCATTTTCAACATCTTTAATTAACACATCCAGCTCCAGACACAGCAGGAGTGCTCTGTGCTGGACAGGGTACCTGTCTCACCACACCAGCTCAGCTCTCCTCAGCCTAAAGCACAGTGACTCAGCCTCAGGCTGGCAGCTTGGGATTTAGAGCCAAAAGCTGCTTTTTGGCTCTGAAGGAAAAACAAAAATATCCCAGACATTCCACTGGATCACTGAGCAAATACCACAAACTGCATTCAAGCAACGTTTGCTTAAGACCTAAAAAATAACTCAGTCAAGTCAAAAGGCTGCACAGTTTCCCTCTGCCTGTCACTGATTCCTCACCCACACTGCCTGTGTCCAGCCAAAGCCTTGCAGCACTAACACAAGGGTCTTTGTGGGAATGGCAGGGCTCCTCAGCACAAAGAAATACACAGTAAATGCAATAATGTCACTTACAGAAATATGTGAAGAACTGTTTTATTTTTGAGACAAAATTCAGAGGGAGAACAGACAGAGCTAGGCAACTATTTAGTGGAAAATAACCATCAACTCTTAGGGCTGCCCACTGGATTAGGAGAGGAAAAAAAATACATCAGTGGTTAATGTCTGATTTATTCCAAGGAATCAAAGGATAGCTCCAGAAAAAGCTGGAAGCATCAGCCCCTCTTCAGCAGTTAAGTCAACAGCATCTGAGTCCTTTTTGTGGGACCAAGGCTGAACTCAAGTCTTACAGTCATGCTACAATTCCCCCTTGAAAACAAAAATAATAAACAAGCCCAGCAAGAAATGCATTTGGCTCTTTACATCTTCAGAACTCCTAAGGAAAAACAACTGCTGGGCAGCAGCTGCTCCAGTTGCCATCTGTCCCCACAGCCACGCTCACAGCAGCCCTTTGCAGGTGCTTTTATTTTCCCATGTGTTTCTCAGCTGTGACCGTGCAGCAGATCCTGCCTTAGATGCCCCCCAGGAAGGGGTCACCACACAAGTAAGGGATAGCACAGAATAGTCACTTTGGATATAGTTCCCCAACTAAATGCCTTTGAAGGACAGAAGAGCTTTCATTTTTAGTCCATCATTGTTCTTTCAGGTTTTACAGCCCCCATGCTTCTCAGAAGCTGCAGCAAGCACAGGAGAAGGGAGGGCTGGGGCACTGTGAAAATACCTTTTCTTGAAAAATGCTCTTCCCCAGTAGAAAGAAAAACATAATACCAATTTCAGTGCTGCTGCTTCTGAAGTTGCCTAGGAAAGCCCTTTAACATGGCAGCAGGCAGAACAGGTGAGTTACTGTGATCCAGAGTGGGTGTCCCAACGTCCAGGCCAGGGCAGCATCTCGGGAATGGGGCTTCTCTGAGGGCAGAGCTCACCCAAGAAGAGCTACTCATTTCTCAAGCACTATGCAGGACAAACGCTCCAGGAGCTGCAGATGACTGGCATCAAAGTGCAGGGCACATCTGAGATAATGTCCCAACTCTGAGTAAGACACCAAAAGCACACAGACATCTCAGAGCCCCTCTTCATAGCTAAATAAACCTCTCATCTTCCCAGAGGAGAGCTCTGCCAGGCCTCCCACTGATGGCAGTTGAGGAGAGGAACAGAAGACAAAATATAGAATGCCCACAGGAGGGAACCCTCCTTACCCTATATGATCAGCCCCATCAGCAACACTACCCCACACTGCTCTAGGAGGACATGGGAAAACACATCAGCATTTGGCAATTTTAAGATTTATTAAATAAATAAATGTACTGGAAGAGAAAAAATTTACCCTTGATGGCTTAATTTATAAGCTCTGAGAGGAAAAAAAGCCAACAAGAAAAAGCCCACTGAGTCCACAGGCCAAACAGCCAGTGTGGGGTAAATAAAGCAGAGAGCCAAACTCTCCTGGAATAGAATCCTGAGAAGCACAACCATCCAAGCTTTTCACCTTTCATTACATCAGGCTGCTGCTCAGCAAGTCTTTTTATAAACTACCCCAGGTATTAGAATACTGCCTTCAGTTAGATCTAAGAGCATCTAACTTATACCCAGTGACCAGGAGTCTCTGCCTCACCAGCAAAATAGTTAACCAAGCCCAAATACAACCTCTGCAAGAGCCAGCTTTGCTCCCTGCAGCCTCCCATTAGCAACAAAAGGATCGCCTCTTGCATTTCATTCTCCACTGGACAGGAAGCTCTTTTTGTGGTTTGGCTTGCAGGGATGAATCTGAAATGAAATCAAGTGGAACTGGCAAACTGCAGTGAGCTTGCAGTCAGAGACTCTTTGGTCCTGGTGTGAGTGGAAGATTTACACTGCACTATTTAAAACTCAAGAAATCAATTTCATTCTAGCAGCAATTTAAAAATGTTGTTGTTCAAGACATAACTGAATGAACAAATACATCCATCACACATAACCTCAGCAGGGCTGCTGGACACCCTATTGTACAAGTCAATGATTACTTTTATTCCCAAATATTTTCTTTATGTTGCTATTTAGATCACTTTCCTCCTTTGTCTCCTTTCATTGCCTCATGTAACTCCCTCTCTTTCTACTCAGTTACTGCTGGGTTGAAATTAATATTTGAATAAGCCAGTTCATTTCCCATTGTCCTTCAGGAGTCTTCACAGGCAAGGAGAGAGGTGGATGCAGCCAGGAAGGTGCCATTATTGCAATTTCTTAAGTTCCTTCACACAAAGTCCTTCCAAAACCTTTCCTCTGCTACCTCAAAACCTTCTCACCTCCTTCTGCCAGGAGAATGTGGCATAAATTTGCATGACCACAATTGCCCTGCAAATAGACACCTACCTTGATGTTTATGTTCAAAGTACACACAAACCTCTTTCACTACACGTTCTTTATTCACATGAGGTTGAAACTGAACATGGAAATCTGATTAAGCACCTCATCATGTTCCAGAAAGCTTTTTAGTCCTGGGCTCCTCACAGCTGTTGTCTCATATAGAGGGAAGGAGCCCATGGACACAGAGAGGAGCAGACTGTTCGCTTTTACTTTGTTCCCCTTCCTTTCCAACCCACAGAAAATTCACTTTGGCACCAGTCCTACAAAAACTTTTGTACCTCATGGAGCACACAAAGAGGGAGTACAAGAACAGTTACTACTTCAGCCACCTTTTCCATTGAGGCATGTATATTTTACACACTCTCCAAGACTTTTGGGCACTGAAGCACTCCCAGAAAGCCACACAGAATTCATGTTTTTCACTATCTTTTGTAGGTAAGAGATCTGTCCTCAAGGTTCCCTTCTTTGTGCATTCCCCAGGAGATCCTTGTGTTTCTCCTTTAGTTCTTGCCTTCAAAAGAGGATGCCAAGTAATAAAATTGAACAAAACCTCTGTTACTAAGAAATTCAGTTCTGGAGACCAAAAATCTCAACTGCACTCGATTCCTGGCACAACTTGACAACACCTGTAATTAAGAACAAAAGGGAAGGGAGCCAACTTCAGGAATCACCAAAGATGACTACAAATTTGGATTGTATATCAAAGGAAGTGTCAGTTCTACATTGCAGGAAAAACAGAAGTAATTTTCATAAAATTATTTCAGTTCTTCCTCCCCCAAGTGCTATAAGACCAGTACCATTCAAAAAAAGAGAAAAAATTACAAAACAAACCACAGAGACTCCCAGAAACAGCAGTATTTGGTCCTTCTCCTATCATTCACACACTGCAAATGAAACACATTCCCTGAGGAGTACAGGGAACACAGAAATATCAACCCCATATAAATGTAATTGTACCCACATCCCGCAAAGTCTCCAATTAAAATACTCTGTCATTACTTTTGCATCTCCTTCATGAATCATTATGGGAAATGAGTTCCATGACTTAACAAAACTCTGAGATTCTTCCCACTCTCAAAAATTTTAGCATCTCCAGGAAAAGTCTTATTTGAAGGCTGGAGAAGAAGAAATACAGTGCCTACACTGGGATGGAGCACTTACACTGCAGCAATGAAAACCAGACCTTGCATACTTCAACTTAATAAAAAGTACTAAACACATTATGAAGAAGAAAATATAGTTAAACAACTCTTTTTATTGCCAAATGAGTCCTTAGATAAATATGCCTGATTTATCACTTGTTTGTGTTATCAAATTCTGGATCTAGGCCACAGCAATACAGGCTCTACACAAACAAGAAAGAATACAACCTCACTGCCTCTAAGGTTTATGACACTGTATTACAATTAAACCAGAAATTTCCCACTCAACAATGCAACAGTATGTTAGCAGACTAAACAGAAGACTTTAAAGGAATAAATATGTCCCAAAGACCATAATGATGGAAGACAATAGTGCCATACAGTTTTTAATTCATTTCCAAAGCCATGGTTCACAGTGCCTCCAAGGTCCTGTTTTCACAATGGATTAAGTGCTTGCCTGTGTCTTCAGTGCAGTCACTTTGCATTTAGATAACGTTTTTCCAACCAGCACAGAAGGACCTGAAAATGATCCTTAGGCCCTGTGAGTGAATTGGGTATTCATCAGGCTCTCTGGGCTCCAGAGATGCTCATCTCCTGCAAATTTCTCTCTGCATCAGGAGGCTTTTCACAGTGTCACAGAGGAAGCCTCCTTCCTTTTCTGATTAATTTAACCACAGTACCACCCAAGCACCTCTCCCAGAAAGGGTACGTTGCATCCAACCCATTCTCTTGGCTGTATTTCACCTTTAAGGTGACAAGCCTGCAAAGCAGCCAGAAATGCAGTCCTTAACCACCTGCAGCAAAACTGAGACATGGACATTTCTATAGTGCTAATTTCAGCCAAGATGAAAGGAAACACTGAACCTAGGATGGGAGAGCCTTGAAAGCAGCATTCCAAAGTGAAGGACTGTCTGGAGGAAAGAAGGGGCCAAAGGTCCTCCTCTCTGGGGACAGCTCTGCTTATCACTGCTGCAATTTATGTCATCTATTACAGCAGCTTGCCCCAGTAGCATTCAGATGGTTGCAGGTCAGACTGATCACTATTCACACCAGTTGTACAGCAAGCTCCTAGAAGCTCCCTTCATATCCACAGTTCATTTCTCTGTATTGCAGAGGTCATGGCTTTTACAAAGGGCAGAAAATTCATTTTCATAGATTCCACTGGCCCTGAAGTTGACTTTGCAAAGACAAAATCTATAGTGAGTAGCCCTGCTGTTGATCTGTTTGATAAAGGACAATCTGGTGCAAATTTTAGAGCTCTATGGCAAAAAGATACTTATGAAAATAAAGAAATCCTTCACTGTTTTTTCACAGTTACCATCTTCATGCAGTAATGAATACCAGCAGCTAAAAACATCGTAATTCTATTTTCTTCCAGTTTTCAGTCTGGCAGTCACTGAGCCTTCCAGTTTTCAGTCTGGCAGTCACTGAGCCATGACCAAGCCTTAGGGAGTGGAGAGCCCATGAGGGACTTTGCCACTGACACTCAGACACCTTTACCCAGCTGCTGCTTGGCCTAACCAGGGACAGAGGGCCAGCCCTGGGTAAAGCAACACTGACTCTGAAATGGCTCTTCAGCATGATAACAGAATGCAACTTCCTAAAGAATTTAACATTACAGGATGCCTATAACATTCTCTTGAAGCAAAATGCATCATTTGAAGCACAGGCCATTGTGTAGCAAAATAAGCTCAAGGAGGTCTCACCACCTAAAAATCAACATATGGCTATGACTCCAATATATAGATGGTAAAAATCTCAGAACTCTTGTGATTTTTTTCTATATAAGCAATTATTCAACATTTTCCATTAACGAGGCGTTTCACAGCTCTGTAACAAGCAGAATTTATCAATCACGTTTATCATCATCCTAGAGTTACAATTTTCAATATAGTTTTTAAAATTATTTAATAGAATAAGCAAACCTTTTAAGAGCTTAATAGTCCTTGATCATATCAAACAAAGAGTACAACTAGTGCATAATATTTTCTCCAGCACTTTCAGGATCAGACAGAAAGGAAGAATAAAGAAGAAGAATAAAGAAGTAATGTCTGACTGACAAAGCAGTGGCCAAGATAGGAATAACTGCTTGGAAGGTTTCTCTTCCCCAGAGACAAGGAACCAAATACTTCCAGGCATTTCAAGAAAGCCCATGGGTTTGGAATGCTCTCCCCCTTTGCTTTGACATATTGACAGAGAGATTTTCAAAAGAGCATGGACAGCAACATGTGTCAAGCATTTTAAGAAAAGCTGACCATTCTCCCAGTATCTAAAAATGCAGGCAGAAATTTGACAAGAGAAATTAGTGTGTGCATTAACAAATAAAGAATCACTCATCCTGTAAAGTTCTGTAGCTTTCCCCATGTAGCCCAAAGAAGCAAAGTGTTCCTGTTCCCAGGGAGCCTGATCCAGCACTGGTAGGAGACACTGAGACATAGCTGTGGTTGTACTTTTACACAAGGATTAGAGCCTCTACTAAGCCTCTCCTAAAACTCATTTCCCACCAAAGCTGTTATTATTCTGGTTAAATGGTTTTAAATAGAAAATGCCATATATTTTAGGTTATTTATGCATGAGCTTAAACATGACAGCACAATAGAAAGCAAACAGCATTTTGGGTAAGAAAGAATTTACTTTATGTGAAAATACAGATATTTACAGTACAAGCACAGACTATATTATTTGTTTCCTATTATCTGCCTCTAGCCTTCCACTCTTTTCCTCTGCTGCCTCCTCATCAAAACAAATTGGTATCTCTTGTTGGGCCAAAACCAAGCAGAAGATCCTTTAATTACAGTGCAAATCCACAAACAGCATTAGAGTTCAAGCCGTGTATGCAAAAATCAAATCTGAAGAGACCAACCTAGCTATTCCTGGGAAGAAATCTTATTTACAAGAAAGCATACTGCATCTACAACAAATTCATGGGGGGGGGGACAAAACCCACAACAACAACAACAAAAAAAACCCTGCACTGTTTCTTACTCCAGGCAAGAGCAGACAGCACATGATGTTTCTTTGTAGGATCTTGTTTACCTTTTGTTTTTCAAGGAGAAAAAGCTGAAATAAAGGTTAGTCCCCTCCTGAAAAACCAATTACTGTGGCAGACAATATAGATGTAATTTTTCTTCATGTTTTGTCGTTAGCAAGGTCAGATATTTAATTTTTTAAAGTAGTTATAAAACAACAGCCTCTCCCTTTCTCACAAAAGCACCAGAGAATTATAAAAATCTCCACATTAAAATCGACTACAGCAAAAACAAGGCAGCCCCTCCCATGGCAGCAAGATCATGCAACTGCAGCACAGCCCCTCTGGGGATGAACTCGTAACACCCAGAAATGGCATTAATGCATCATATCGTAATGCCTGTCACAGCCTTGGTTCCTATGGCCTCAAATTGTTCAGCAGTACAAACAGACAGCTTCCTCTCTGCATCCTTAAAGTGACACTCTGCCATTCTAACAGGCTATGACAGACATATATATGTACTGCAAAATAACTCTACTGAATTATTTATAACACTTTTCTTCTTAAAGAAGCATTTAGCAAGCTGTATCATTAAAATATAACCAGCAGCTGCCTACATGGCCCTGTATATGCCAAATTCAGAGTTTAAAAGAGGTGATGAATGGCATCACTGAGGGAAACTGCAAGGGCAATTTATGAGGGAGCGGTGCAATTAACAGAACAGAAATTGGGCTCCAGCAGCCACACTCGGAGTGCTATTCCTGCAAAAAGAGACACAGCTTTCCAATGATTGCTGTACTTGGGACACTGCCTCATGCACAGCACAGTGTCATTAGAGAGGTGTCTCCCAACACGGCAGGGGACAGGGGGAGCAGTGGCCTTGCACCACCTCCACACCCAGACTCTTGGCAGAGCAGGTTCTGGCTACATAAACAGTCAAGAATAAACAAATACAGAGGACAGGCACATATGAAGCAAGATAACTCCACTACCTTCTTGCATCTGCTTTCCTTCCTGCCTGCCATTTGCTCTACTTCCAGCCTTTGCTCCCAGCAAAGTGCAATCCTGGCAACGGACAAGTGCACCCTCTCACGCCCCCAGCACTGCCTGCACTGGAGGCTGATGGAAGGAGCTGTGAGCAGCACCTGCCTGGGACACAGCCCAGGCAGAGTGTGGAACCTTTAGAACTACAACTTCATCAAGGGAAGACTGGAAATGTGTGCAACAGATAAAGGAACCACAAGATGACCTGGAGAAAGCTCTTGGGAGATATGCAGCTGTTTCGAGGGCGGATTGCAAACCAGAGCACACCTGTCACAGGGAAGTGCATGGGTGTCCCTGGATAATCCATAAAGATACTCCTGTGCTCCTTACATCAGTCAAATGTAGCCCATGTGATCAGGAACCAATGACTAGAACGAACACTGTAAGGTTTACCCAGACATTTTTAATTTAAGATACTGGGATGAAATTTTAGAAGGTGAGGAGAAGAAATTCCATGGAGTGATCCAAAAAGTGCATCTCAAGGGTGGGTCATACAGTAGAGGATACCAGCCAGAAAGGCTAATAAAAACAGAGAAGCTGTGAGATCCCAGCAGAACTGCCACCTGTGCTCTCTTGGAGGGGGTCCAAAATGATGACGGCACGGTACCACAGGCCAAAGCAAAATCTACTCTCCATTATATCAGGCTGCTGCCCTTTGGAAAAACACATAACCAGCACAGCTAGGTTTAGCTAGAGAGAACTTTAGAGAAGGCAAAAATCACTTTGGCTACTACTTATAGATTGGGTTTGGACTTGCATTAAGAACTGTCTGGAAGACATCATGAAACCAAATATTGCTCTTTGATGTTGAGTCCAAACAGCTCTGGAGTTTCTTGTTAAAATGAAAACCTTTTTTTCCTTTTATGCTTTAGGCAAAGGAGACATAATGTCCTTCACACTTTCCAGCTAATGCTTAAAACTCTTACACAACTCTATGTCAGGTATAACTAAAATCTAATTAAATCAAGGATGCAATGGCAAGAGCAGGCTTCATCTTGCTAGCATTTTTCTCCAATTCCAGCAACTAAGCTGCCACCTTCAGGCACCTACTTCTTTTCTGAAAGGAAAATTAAGTAAGTACACACTGTAAAAGAACAGAAGAGAAATTTTTATCCAAGAGTGTTCAGCAAGCGTAGAAAAGGAGATAGAGCTCCGGACTTTGCTAAATGGCACAATCATCTAAAGCCTGGAAAAATTCTGAAAGAATCAACAAAAGACTAACACAAATGCTTCCATGTAAATGGCTAAAGACACATGGAGCAGCTTTCATAACACTCAAACACCTTCACTTAGGTACATGTACAGTCATTCTCCTTTTTCACTACCTAACCTGATAAGGAATGCATACTCTTGGAATCACAGTTTCTTCCACTTACATGTGCACTTCTCAGCAGATGATTCTCAGATGAACAAAACCCTAATCACTCCTGAAGGATATTATCACGTGCACAGCACTGCCAAATCACCCAACACGTCATATTCTGAAATCACAGTGAATTCCCAGTTGAAAGGAGCTATAGCTCATCACAACAGATGATCAGCTTGAAGTTATTAAGAAAATGGTGGGGTTTGTGGTGGGGTTTTTTTAACTAAAAAAAGATAGACTGGTGTTAACCCTTTAACAGCAAAGCAGTAGAGAACAGGAATCTAGCAAGATCACAGAGCAGAACTGACCTTGGGGTTCCCAGTGCTCCCTGTCAGCCCATTTGAATTTACTGGATGCTCTGGCAGCAGAGCACAGCACTGGTCTTCCCTGCCCCCTCTGAGTGACTTCATGCAAAACAACAACATCTTAAAAAGAGAACAGAATTCTGACACCCTTGAACAAGAGACAGCATAAAAGCTGGCCAGAAGAAAACCAAGGCCAGAGCTGGGGGCTGGCCCTGGTAACTCTCATGAGGTAAAACACACATTCCTGCTAGCAAATGAAAGAGGGAAACAAAATATCTTCTCAGCAAAAGCAGTAGTAATACCTTTCCAAAAACTGAGTCCTGTCATATGGTCTTGTCAGATCTATCATACCAAGATAAGCCAGCTGATAAAATGACTTGAAGCAACTGCAAAAACCTGGCTCTGGTTCATGAC
This sequence comes from Agelaius tricolor, assembly GCF_023055355.1. NCBI lineage: Eukaryota > Metazoa > Chordata > Aves > Passeriformes > Icteridae > Agelaius > Agelaius tricolor. The sequence goes on from NW_027269272.1 coordinate 11,283,668, forward strand.
TCAGATACCAAATAATTATATGGACGTGTATCTGAGGAATTTCATCCTACCCCAGGTTATTCCTAGCCACTGCCTAAGAGGAAGGTTGTTTCAAGTTTGACCCACTCTGCACTTGGTCACCAGCATTTGTGATGTGGAAGAAACAAACACGATTTTAACCTCTGGCACAGAGCACAGGAAGCAGAAATATAGTGGCCAGCACAGTCTCCTGGGCACTGATGCCTGTCATTTGAAGCAATCCCATTTAAAACCAAAAGCATTGGTTTTAAATGATGAAGCCTTTCAGATGTTTACTCCCTCACCTCTGTCTTCAGCAGCACAGTCCATGGTCACACATCAAATGTCTCTGACTGAAATGGAAATCTGGAAAGCTCACAGATTCCTGACAAAAACCTAAAAAAGGCTTTATAAACTGTGTTTTCAGCGAGGAAATCTGTGTTTAGCACATAGAACTAGACACTGATACACCAGGTTTATGCAGAGCACAGTATATATTGAGGTCACATGGGAAAACGTGGGGGTACTACTACAGCATCTCCCTAAAGAGACGAAAGCAAAGTTGTACTGCCACAGTGTGAGTAAGAGCCAGTAGCCAAGATAAATATTCTGCTTGTCCCTAATGTGGCTCAGGCACTATTGTAATAGGTGTAATTGCACCAAAACTGAACAGAATAAAAATTCATTCTGCTGGCTCATAAAGTCTTCCAGCATGATCAAGCCTCTTGGAAAGGAAATCTCATGGTCACAAAGACATGACACACTTGATTGGGCAAGCTAGATTAGTGAATTGAGTTCAGAGAAGTTATTGTGCAAGGCATGAGAACACTCTAAGATGACAGAGGAGGCAAAAAAAGGGAAAAAGACATTGTATACTAATACAGCAAACAACAATATCTGGAATCCCAAGAAGTCAGAGAAAGTGCCTACCATCACCAGTGCATTTAACATAACTTAAAAAGAATCGAAGATTCCTGAAAATATCAAATCAACAGAAAATAGAACTGACATTTGTAGGCAAAAATAAAAAAAACAACACCAAAAAAGTAAGAAAGCTGAAGCTGAAATTTCAGTCCTGGTCTGATGTGGCCTCCCATCACAGGAAGGGGACATTTAAAAGATTGTTTTGAAAAAGCTGGATGATGTCTGTACCCAATGCCAATCTGTAGCCACACAATGTGACTGAAGCCTCAGTCATTTGTCCTTCCTGGGGCTGTGTGATCACTACTAGACACCATGTGAAACAAGGAAACAACCAGCAGTGCATGGGACCAACTTTTCCTGCTTTTTCAAACACAGTCATTAAACTTAACAATGCTCTGTGACACACACAGCTCCACAGGGAATCGTAATTCTTTCTTAGCTGCAGAGATGTCTTATCTTCACTAGGAACGAGAACTCTATCAAGAGCATTTATTCAGAAATATTGCTAAAGTTCCAACAGCTGCCTTCACAGTCACATATGCAAAGCAGTAGGCTGGAATTACCCATTAATCTCACAAGAGAGAATTAGGTTGATGTCACGTAGTTTGAATAGTAATTATAGCATGAACTAGAAACTGTTCACAGTAATAAAAATTGTTATAAACAGTTCTAGAGTCACAGAGTATGATGGATGACTTGTTATGACACTGAATAATGTTTTAAATATTGCATTGCTTAAATTCCAGTACAAAGCACCATATTCAAATTTAGGGTGACTCAAATTTGATTCACACCAAAGGTTTGCTTGACCTATAGTATCTTAATTTAGAAATATGGGTACAGCCAGTTGTCCATAAATGGTTTTGCCAAGAAGGTCAACATGATGTTTTATTTGAATACTGCATAATGAAAAAATGAATCTTAGTCAAACTACTGGGAGCTTTTGATCCTGTAAACACAGTGAAAGTCTCAGTCTTGAAATGAATCTTGGAAGCATCACTAAAGCTGGATGAAAAAGCTACCACTGCCCAAACCAAACTAGGTTATATCCAGCAATGGATGCAGCAGCTTGAACATCTGCCTTCAACACCAACACTCTTCGTAATGGCACCTTCTGGGGGCAAAAATATTCTAGCTACCCAGCCAAATACCACTTTCAATTGATGTTTTTAAAATTTGATCTGCCTTTGGCAACCCACTATTTATAATGATATCCCCTACTATTTTTCTGGAGTAAAAATGATGGCAATATTTTGGTTTATTTTTCTTGCTGCTTGACAGCTAATCAAATTTGATATTTATATTGTACTGGGATAATGAAATGTCAAGATAGATATTATAACAACATTTCTGAAGATAGTAATTTAACCTTCAGCAGTCCAATTTGATTCGATGGTGTCTACATGCTTGCAATAATTGTATTTTAGAGCCCTGAACCCTGATGGCAGAAATAAACCCTTCCCCTCTTAGATTGCTGGGTCTGGAGTGCCACTCGGTGGCCAAATACAAACACTTTTCTGCTAGCAGACACCTCCCTAACACCAGTCAAGTCATGTGGCAGAGTCTAAGTTTGGGATATACGGGATTTGGAAACATTCTGCCTTTACTTACGTGACAGCCTAACACAATGAGGAACATTTTTATTCCTCATATAAACTGGGGTCATGAAACCCTGGTGACAGTCAACACATCCTCAGTGAGGCAGAGAGCCTCCAACTCAACAAGCTGAATCTCACCTCTCACTTCAGAAAAAATCCAGCTGCAACAAATACGTCCCCTGTGCACAACACACAGAGAGGGACCTGCAGCCCATCCTTACCAGTGCATAACTTTGAACCCTTCGCACTGTGAAACTTATTTAATTTTAAACCTAAATAATCAACTTTCTCTACATAAACAAATGTGCCTACTCTAAATTAAGAAGGAATCAGAAAGTAGGGTGGGGCAGGCAGACAGAACTTTATAAAGGTGGGAGCATCTGCACCACTTGTACACTACCATCACAGGAGAATAAATTACTATTTATTTATTCACAATATCTCATAACTCCAGGATATTGCTGAATTTGCATCACTCTGACCTGGCCAGTTTCAAGGGCAAAGCATTTCCTGTACCATCAGAAAATTTCCACTTCCTCTTACTCAACTGCCTCCCAGATACTGAAATGCAACAGGGATTTTTGTGTTCCTACTTGTTTTTATTACAACTGCAACAGCAGCCAGCAACAGCATAAACACCACTCAGGCAGCAGGTGGTTAAGAAAAGATGGAGAAAATTAGTTTGTGCATGACTAATATCTTTCATCATTCAGAGAAGAAGAAAAAATTCACTCCTAAATTTAAAAAGTTCCTCACAATCAAGTTAGTTGCACTGTTGCTTTTCCAGTTGGATAGTACAGTATATAGGACTGGAGAGCAGGAGTAATTATCTTGCATGTAGAACTGTAACTATAGAAATGAGATTTCATTATATCAAAAATATCAATCATCCTTTATTATTAATACCTTTACTGTAAGCTTTCCAAATTGCTAGCCAGCTTCCAGAACTTTTTTCTTTTTCTTTTTTTTTTTTTTTTTTTTTTTGCCTCTTGTTTTCTCTCAAGAGTAAATGGCTCAAACTGCATTTAAGAACTTTAAGCATTTTTATATTGCTATCTGAATAAATTCCAATTAGGTCAAATTAATATTCAGTGTTCTTCAATAACCCATCCACAATGGTTTAAAGAGAGGAAAAATACTATCTGGTTATAACTTGATATCAGACCGGAAACAACTGTCAAATATAACACGAGGCAGAAAAGACAATGTATTCTTAATTCAACAAGACATTAACTCATCCTGCATCAATCCACACCACTGGGCAAGGCTCCTGCTGGGACATGACTCATACATGGGCATCAGTCTGTGGGAACAAGAAACTGCCTGTAAAGCCAAAAGTTGCTGCATGGGAGACTTGTACCCATTTGGGCAAACCTCAGAGGCTCAGGGGCTGCTGGAAGGTGTGTTTGTATTGCTCACTTCAGCAGAGCCTGGGATGCTGGAAATATTCATACAAAGTAAGGTCACCACAACTGTGCCTGTATTGTGGTACCAAAAACATCATTCTTTCAAAAGAGGAAAAAGGAAAAGGAGCAATGTGAAGTCATCACAAAAAAAAAAAGAAAAACCCTACATGATTTTTGTACAAAATCTGTGAGCTCACTGTTCCCTATGATTTCATCGCAAGAGGTGCCATGAGAAGCAGCTCTGGCATGCAGAAGGTTCTTTGTAGCATCGTTTTCTTAAACCAGAAGGTGACAAACAAACAGTGACAATGTGCTGAAACCACATCATCCTTACACAGAGGAGGTGCTAGCAGGGCCCTAAAGGATGCCAAAATTTTCCATCAAATCAACTACAAAGCCATCACCTGGTTTTGACCTCAAAGTTATCAAAACCAGTACATTCCAAGTACCTTTAAATCCCTGTGTTCTAATTAAAAATGTGGTCCAACCACTGAACAACTGCAGGCAGATGCATTCTCTGTTATTCAGCACTTGAAAATGAGAAAAAGTGATATGATTTGCTGAGAGTAGGTGAGCTACACACCTGAGATATGAATTACACACCTGAGATACATGTCACAACCACATTTCAGGGCAGCTGACATCCAGCCTTTCCAAGCTGGAAGAGGCCAGTGGTGGGCTGGGATGATCCCACAGAGCTCCCTGCCATGGGAACAAAAAGCTGAGCCAAACTGGTCAAGTGCCCAGTGAGGAGCACCAAGCTGAGCTCACCATCTCCTTACACTTTTCATACAACTTCAGTTAAGTGCTTAAGCACAGGAACCTACCCCACACTCTCTGTATAATAGGAAACACTGACTTTTGTGAATGATTATAAACAGAAGGCTCTTGAAAGGGCTTTACTCCCCAACAGAACCCCTTAAATATTTACATTCTGAGCGCTGATGTACAGTAAGGACTGTTCACTGCTCTCTGAGCTGCCACATGCATGCTGCATGCCCACAGCTCCTTTACCACAGCAGCAGAAGCTCAGCTTGGAAAAACAGGATGCCACAGTCAAACTGCTGCCTAATCTGCCCCTCAAGTTCATCTGCAAATAAGCCACCTATATTCTTCCCTTCCAGGACACAGCTCAGTCATCCTCTCAAATGTCTCTGAGTAGAACCCCCAGAGGATGCAGCTCTGCCCTCCACACCACAGCCTTCTGGAAGAAGCAGAAATAATTCACTGCAACAGACAGACCTTAAGCGGGGTTTTGTGTTCTTTTTTTTTTCCTTGGGAGCTAAAAATAGTAGTCAAAAGAAGCTGCTAATACAGCCCTTACACCCCTCCAAAATACAATTCGTATCTTGGTAAGCAAGAAACCCAAGACAAATGGAATGAAAAGGTGGAAGGAATAAGATAGGGACATTTGAGTAACTTCTGTGACATGACCAAAGCTTTTACTAATTGCAAAACTGTGCTATGTCTATTCAGCAGCCCATTTTTCAGCCTTTCATTTAGGTACAGAGGCCAACATTTAACATAAGCAAACAAAAATCCTGAAAATTCACAATAGGTGGTTCCTATTCTGAGACAGCTCTAGTTTATCACTTTTTTCTTTATTGCTATTTAATGACTCATATCATGCAACTCTTTCCTCATTCCTAATGTCTGCTGCTGAAGTCTCCTCTAGAAAGATAATACTTGAATGCCTGAGGGAAAGTCAGAGAGAAAGATAACTGCAAAAAAATCATGGGAGTCATCATTTCCTAAGTCTGCATTGAAACAGATAAAGCTTCCATTGCCAAGATTAGTTCATATGGTACAATATATGGGGAGATGGACAGATCTCTTTACATGGGATGATAGGATGAATCTTTCCATCAGATATATATGCAGACATATATGAAATAGCTTCTTTGAAATCAGCTGAGTTACTTTTGATTCACAGCCAGAAATATAAGGTCTGAAATGAGTTTGCTCTGTGACTTGGCAGCTGGAAAATCCAACTGATTGTCATAGAGAAGGTGCATATTCTTTCACAATACAGCCAGGAATACTAAGCTGAAAAACATAAACCAGATGTTATCTTAGCATATCATTGCATACAGACCCATTAGTTACTAACTAATTTCATGCACAATAACCTGCTAGCTAAACTAAAGCTGTAACTGTCACAAATGGTGCTGTCCCCATTTCATCATTACAGGTGATTTGATTCACCTTGGCTAAATATGAACCATACTGCAATTACTGAACAAAGTCACTAACCTAGATCTTCACTTCTATACATTCCCTAAAGAATGCACAGCAGTCCTAAACATTTTGATATGGTTTCTATCATAGCAATATAGTCACCTCCTGCTCTCAAAATTTTAAGTAATAAATCTGTTTCCACAAGTGTGTATTATCTCATTGCTGGCCAACATCCCTGACAGCACAGGTAAGTGAAGATGTTTTATACTGCACATAATGGGAAATCAGAGATCTATACTGTGAAAATCAATAAACCCCACGTGATTTCACAACTAGGCTTGCAGAGATTCCTCAGGGATTTCCCTGGAGAATCATAGCTAAGGAAACTGAGGATATTGTAAAACCAATACTAGAGTGTTTTCCAAGTGGGCAGATGACTTAATTTAGACCATAACATTGCTATGACTTAGTAAAACATACACTGAAGTTAAGCAAAAATAGAAACTCTTTTTCAAATGAGCCTGCACCAGCTCTGCACAACTTTTGACACCAGCCACAAACACTGCTATGACCAGGTGACATCCTCCCCTCATGTCCCCAGCCCCGCTGTCCTCCCACACAAGCCCTGCAGCAGCACAGCATCCACCTGCACTGGCTGCAGAGCCACGAGTCTGGCTGTAAGGCACTCACTGGTGGGGCACAGGGGACACAGCCTCAATCCTCTAACCCTGTGCCAGGGCAGAAGGGGATTGCCCAGATAGCAACCTGCAGGAAAACTGGAAAGCAACTGCACAATGAAAGAAACTCTGCAGAATGTAGAAAATATTTTCCATGCTTTCTATCCTCAGGAGACTGCAGAAGTCATGCACAGAAACCTCTGGCTCCTACTGAGAGAAACTAACTGTGCTCAGTAGATAATGCCTTTAGAAAGAATTGCAGGGAAATAGGAATACATTCTGCCATGGGCTGTGGCTGCAGTAGTTCATACTGAGGCTCGAGGAGCTGCCACAGGAAATGCATTGCAGAGGTGAGCCCCAGGCTTCCCCCCTCTTCTTCCTGGGAAGAGTCAGCATGCAAGGACCACAGACCACATGATCTGCATTGCTGATGCTCCATTCACAACCTGCTCCCTATGCAGTACGGAAGGCAGCACAGAAACCTGCCAGGACCAAGGGTTTTCCTACAGTCTACTACCCCACATTTTAAAATCCTGCCTGGTTTGATTGTAGTACCTACTTCCCCACCGCCTGCTGTGACTCCCTGTCCAGAGCAGTGCCTGCCTAGATATGGACAGAGAAGAAAGAGCATCCCTCCCTCCTCCCAAGCACCAGCTGAGGCTGTCTGTCCTGAGCAGACAGCTGAAGCTCTACCCATGCAAAGCCTCCAACAGCATAATTAAAGGATTCCTCAGCTAAGCAGGAAAGCAATTTATCCTTGCCATTATCAGAATGCCTCACAAATCTTCCAAGGGCCCTTCAAAGAGCGCTGGATCCGCACTGACAGAAAGAGCAATTGATTCCACGCTGGCAGAGGTGGGAATTCAGGGACACTTCAGACTGCAGTTAATACAGCACACACAGGGTTGCCCTCAGCAACACCCGTGGTCCTCTCTAGCTCCAGGGACAAAACCATCAATGCTTCCAAGCTAAGCTGCTGCAGATGAGCTCCTTGAAGTGCAGGTCTTTCATCATGGATGCCTATTTGATAACTGCCAGCCCCTAAGGTAAATAATGGATTTCCATTTCAATTGATAAGCATCATTTACTGTGCATCAAAAGGACCTCTGTCAGTAGAAGGGATTAGAAAACCAGGAGGTGCCTCGAGAAGGCCTTAAAGCTTTCCCCAGATGAATTTCTTCTCTCAAATCTCCATCTTTTCTCATTTTCATCTCCATAAACAATATTATTTTATCCACCAGGTTCTGCAAATCCAGGTAACTGATAGCAACTCTTCTTAGGTGGGGGAACCTTGGTCCAGGGTTAAATAACGTTTTGCCAGTTTTGTAATGTCATTAAAAACCAAGGAAAACATTTGTGTTTGCTATGACTTTGATGTGAAATGAATTTAAATTAAGTCATTTAGGCTGAGCTTGGGGCAAAATTAAAAACCGCACAAGGGACACAACCACATAGGAAAGTAAATTCACTGAGCTTTGCAGAAATCATTATAGAGATCCAAGCAGAAAACCCATTGTTAACTTACTGTAAGAATGGCTAAATTACAAAGACAACACTGAAACATTATAGTCAAAACACGTAATCTTGAAAGAATTTAGGATTTTTCCTTGAGGCCACTGCAGCCCAGGCCCCCAGTGGGTCTGTGCACAGAATTTCTATTGTCTTCAGCAGGAGACTTTTGTATGGAAGAATCACTAACCAACAGATTATTTCATGCCATTGAAACAGGTTTTAAATGTTTATATTATATACAGACATATACACAAATGCACAACTTTTCAAAAAATCTTAAAAATCGGGCATTATCACAAATTTTCTCAATCATGAGAATTGGAAAGGGTTCCCTGAATTGCTATCAAAAGAAAAAGTAATTTTCTAGAAATACAAAATAAGTAAATCTATTTTTTTAATTACTTAAAGACTTCTTCCAGAATTCAGCTCATTTCTTAAATACTCCTACTTTTCTTTTTTCTAAATCCTTTGAAAGAAAGATAGCCTACCTTCTTTCTAAGCCAGTGAGCCAGTAAACCATCTGTGGCATATGAGACAACGCCTATCCTGATATTAGAAACCATATTCCTCTTCATCTTGAAATACAACCATAGAAATATAGGTTGCCATATAATTTACCACAGCCCTACTGTTTACTGCAGGACACCTCCTCAGACAGTGCTCCCCTCCAGCAGTGCTGGCAGCAGCAGCCAGTGGGCTGAGCACAGTTACTTGTCACCTTAGAAAAAGAGTGACCCAAAGGAGGGACTCACCTGCCTTCCCCAGCACTGCAGAGACCCCAGGAATTAGGGCTCATCTCAGCCTGCACTGAGCAAAGAAATTCTGCCATTCTAGTTACAGTAGTTTTAGAGCTGTGGAGGGGTTTTAATACTTTCTGAGACTAAGAGAATGTTAAAATTAGATACTAGTTACTCTCAGTATTTTGTTTAGGATCTGCTCCTTAAATAAGGCAAAATTACAGCCAAGCCGACCAGAGTTTGTTCTGTTGGATAACCTAATGGCATCATCCCAGTGATTTGGCATGAAGCAATTACACCATTGCAATTCATAGCAATGCTTAAACCACAGCTTGGGGAAATAAAACAAGAACAAAGGAAAGAAAAGGGGGGAAAAAATGCAAAAAGGACAGTTCTAAAGGTGGTTGCAATTGGTTAGTTACCATGATCCAAAACTGAATGCCAAAGAACATAGAGAACTGTAACCTGCATCTTGCAGCAGCCAGAACATGTTGAAACAGAAACAGTACAAGGTACTCTAAAAAAAGGTATTCTGCAGGTTTGCATCACCTCAGATTCACAAAGCCTGCTAACACTACCTCTTCTGGGTATATGATGGCCACTTATCCTGCAAAGCAAAAATCCAGAGCAAAAGAAAATGGAACAAAATGCCCAAGAACAGGCAGAAATGCTCTGTCTGTGGGCAGCTCTCACCATGGGCACAGTGCCATGTCCATACTCCTGTCCTTGGCTATATACAGGTGTAGCATGGAGAAAGTACTACATATGTAACACAGACCCAGATGCAAAAATAGTTAGTCAAAGTAATATTTTTTCTTAAAATATTCACAATAAAAACAAATCTGTTTTATTATGGGCATTGTTAAAACATAACACAGTGCAAGATAAAGCAAATTAGAACAGAATCATGAAAAGAATCTAGAAATAGCAGTGTAATTCCATTTCAGATTTTGATTCAGTTACTGTGCTGGAACAACTCCAGGTTTCTACCATCCTGTCAGACTATAATTTGCTACCACATATATAAAATCTTCCTCTGAGTCAGTGCAAAGAAACTCTACAAAAACCTGAAGAAGTCCAAGAATGTCAGTACAACAAGAGAGGTTCAAAGGGGAGTCCAAGAATCCTAAGTAAAAATATTTTGCTTTTTCCAAGTATGCACATGTGGAAAAAGTGCCTCTGAAACAAAGGCAGTTTGCAAAACATCAGCACACAGAAGTGCTGAAATTACCTCTCCACCCGGCAGCGAAGTGTTCGCAGCTGCCATACCATACTCTGATCGGGTGGAAACCTGTGTGCTGCATTCCCTCTTCCTCCCCTGAACCTGGAGAGGAGGGAGAAGACAGTCATGAGCCTTCTTTTGGTTTTCCAGAGCACAGTACACAAGTCTTACTTTAAAAAAAAAAATAAAAGCTGCACGTTAAGAAGCAAAACCTCTTATTCTTGACAAACAATTGCTTCCACTGAGCGACACTAAGACTCCCTCCTCCTTACTAAGGTAGCTCCATAAAACAAGCTGTATTTTAATCAGCATTTCCTGCCCAGACAGTACTTTTCACTGAGCACTTCTCTCCCCTAAAAGGCTGCCCAGCAAGAACTACCAAAAATTTAGTGTTTTTAAAAGAAGCTTTCAGGACCATGAGACATGATCTTAAAAACCTCCTGCTTCTGCCCCCGCAGTCTGTTTGGGTGCCAACCTTGGCAAATGCAGTATTCAGCAGGGACAGGCATGGAGACAAACAGCTCAGCCCTCCTGGCTGGTGCAAGCCAGGAAGAAATACCATAAAGTTCTCTGTGAAGCCCACACCAACAGCCGCCCTCAGCTATGGACTAGGCAGGCAGCCCCAGCTCTCCAAGCTGTGTCACTGCAAGATGCTCTCACCCCTGGTACCACAGGGCTGCAATTCTGCACCAAATGAGAAACCTTTAAAACAAATTTGGAAGGTCATGATGTTCCTCCTGCTTCTAGTATCCATGTCCAGAAGCAGTAAAGGGCACTTTTCATACCTCTGCTCTCAATCTGAAAGCAAAATAGACAATCTTCAAAGGAGAGGTGGAAGGAATGACCGAGCAGCCATTTTAATCAAGCAAGAGTTTGTTAGAATACAGGAGTCAAGCAAAACTCAGGAGGCATGTCAGATGTAAAGGGCATATTCTGCTCACCTCCAGCCCCCCAGGCCTTACCCAACTCAATACTATGAAAGCCAACTCAGGAAAGAAAATGAAGCAATGTGACAGCATGGGTGCCGTTGCTGTCCATCCCTTGTTATTCCATTCACGAAAGCCATCTATAATTCAATGCACCCAGATGACAGCAAATCAAGAAACAAAGCACAAGAGAAAAGCAAAGGACATTTTCTCAAATGAGACAGATGTGTGCAATAATAGCAGTAACAAGAAGAGACTGTGTATATGTGCTCCAGGTTAACAGACTTCTCTGTGAACTCCTTCCTGCCACTATTTATATTCCGTAAGACAGGAATATGAAATTATCCTGAAGTAAACAGTCATCTCAAAATGACAATGTCCTGTCAGTCGTCACGTAGCTGCAGAGCCCTTTCCCTCCATGTGGGCACTCAATAGCTACACTCCTGTTCTGCATTGTATCTAAAGCCCTTGCACAACAGGTTCACACTTAAGTAGAAAAGATTGGGTTTTGCTTCTATAAATCCTACATGTTTTACAGCTTCTGTTGTTCTTTCACCCTTCATCATCAGCTTGATTCCTTCCTGTGCTGCTTCAGCTAAGGGGCAGGGAAGAGAGAGAAGAAGAAGGGTCTGGGTTTGGCTCCAATTCACCCTTTGCAGAGAAAAGAACCTGAAAATAGTTTGGGTCCTGCTGCAATAGGTGCTATGGAGCTGATGTTGTAGGACTCCTAGGAAAAAAAAGTTCTTTCCAGACCAGCCTGGCAACTTAGCAGCAACACCCATCATTAAAATCTCCACAGTTTTCCACTTAGCAGAGATGTGTACCTGTAAGATGGACCTCTGGGGTCTCATGTCAGAAGTGTATTACTGTACAAGGGACCAGGAGCAAAAACATGCTCTCATCTGGACTGCTTATTTAAAACTCCTGCTGCAACTGCTTATTCCTGCTGCAACCCACTCAAATGCACTGACTGCAAAAGTGAATAAATTACACAGTGGTGTCCCTCATTCACAAGCCTTACACACTGAAGTCTACAGCCAACATCCACCAAGGATCATCTTCCCTTGCCTGATTCCCGCAGACCTCCTGAAACCGCATTACTGAACTCATACACCAGACAAAAAAGCTATGCCTGCATGTGCATGTACAAAATAAAATCTGATTAAATCATTAGTCATACCGAGCCTTAAGACAGGGCAGAACAACACAACTTTTTGTAGCTGTTTCATAATTGGACCCTGCCTGCAATCCAGAGATGACACTTTGGGTCAGTGCTGGGTTGGCCAGTGTCTTCCATGCACAGCACAGGAGCCACCACGATGCTGAACACAGCCCATGGCAGAGCAGAACCAGCCCACCATGTTCCCATCATGGGGCTGAGACAGCACCCCCTAACACACCTGCCCATGAGACAGGGACTGGGGTAAAAGCTACAAGGACTGTTTTTAAATGTACTTGTTATTAGTGGTCAGTGTATCTTTACTTCTCTCATCTGCATGGAATTATTGCCCCTTTCAAAATTGAAACTTGGTACAGTTTATTTCAAGATGACTTTACAAGGCCTTCTATGTGATATTCATTTCCACAGCTCTCAAATATTGCACAACAGTCATATGATCCAGTGTGTGTGTTTTATGAGACAGACATGACACATGAAAATTAAAAACAGGTTCCTTGTCTGGAATACAGAGAGGGACTGGAGGGGAAAAAGGAAAAAAACAATGAGAGTGTGCGCCCAGAGATCAGGGTGGAGGGAAAAGGGGAGGAAAAAACAGGATGAGACGTCAGAGTCATGTCATCCTGCCCAGAGTGAAAACAGCTTTCATCAGTATGAAAGACAATTAATTTGCATAAATTTACTGCACAATACAATTGAACTGTGCTGCTGTATTTCAGAACTGGCAGTAAGGATTGGTGTGTCTATAGCCTATATGCCTACAGTCATTTATCAATAATTTACAATATTCCCTTCTGCAAGCATGACTTTGTAATTGCCCTTGCATTTCACATGACACTTTCTGTAGGTATTACATTCAAGGAGAGACACAGAGAATCAGGTTTTAAATGCACAGGATTTAAAGTTTATTTTGTAATCCATAATCTAAGCCCTCAATAAGAACAAGGAGTTATTTCCTATGGTCAAGAGTATCCTTCTACATGTTCTGCTAATCACAGAGGATTCAGAGGTATTTCAAATATCTCAGTGCTGATTTGAGTGCATCTCTTATTCAGACTCACCCTCCAGACTGCACAACTGAACAATTTACAAGATCACCAGAAGTTGCAGTCATTTTGGTCTGTTTAACTTTGAATATATTTTTATTGCCATGTATGCATCATATACTATGCTGGGAACAGCACAGGCAGAGCAGAACACCTCTGCCTCAGGAAGAATGCATAGCAGATGTAGTCTCTGAGCTTTTGCAGAGGTCACAGCAGGAAAAATCACTTTTACTTTGTCTGGCCTGACGTTATGGGCTGAGACAAAGAGGCTCTCTGTTTTAACCAAGAGTACTTCCTTGGTCAAAGGGTTATAAAATGGGTAATTTTACAAAGTTAGGTAACACAGCAGGTGTTATATTTACAGCTATGTGAGCATGAACAGAAAGACCTGAGGTAATCAAATCTCATGCTTGAAGGATAAGAGGATTCATAAGATGATCACCAGCTGAGATCAGGATTTATCCCACACCCCTAGACACCGAGCAATCAGCCAGGTGCAAATGTCTTTTTATCTACTTTTCAGTTTCTCCTTCTTCAAGGCATCTGCTGCTGGAGGTCAAACAGAGAACAAGATGATGATCAAGGTCCATCTGTTTTACCCCATGTAAGCAAAGTGCAGATGAGACAAATACCTCAGCACACACAAGTACTGGGGAGGCAAGCCTGGACTAGCCAAAATGCTTGTACTTCTCCATGTACCTCAAACACATACCACAGGCTTACACGAAACCCAAAGCACTCCTCCAGACATGTGCATGATTCACTTTTGCTGCCTCTATCATTGGTAATATCCCCAGAGTTAGCAAGATTCTTGAAGTAAACATATGTTCCATTGTATGGAGATAGATTATTTCTCAAACGAGTTCACCTCTGTGGGATCTTTTGGAACATATAATTTTAAATTAATACCATCACAACCATATGCATTTTATGACAACCTCTCAAGAAAAATATTTTTAAACATAGTTGTTGATTTTATAGGGAACTGAGTGCCAAGAAGCAAATAAGTATAAAAATATACAACAAAAGAACAAAAACATTTGCTTTGATTGAGAAGATCCATTGGAAAGGAACACCTAAATGTCATTTTATAACTTCTGTTGCACAGCCTACTCAGGATAAGCAATACACAAACATCAATTTGCTCTGCCTGTATATGCAGTTATCCCAAGTGTGATTGCAAGTGAGTATTTCCACCAGTAAACAACCACTACTGCGCCTGTTGAGCCTCTCTGCACACTCAAATATCAAAAAATAAACAAGTATCACAAGAAGTATCCAATCATAGTGAATTTTTAAACTCCCTTTCTCTGCTTTGCAGCTTCTTCTTTTAACAGCTTTATTGCACTATTTATATTTTTTTCTTTTAGTATTAAAAAAATGTCAAGGTCAGCAATCTGCTTGTCAAAGGTATGCTATTTAAAGGATAAAAAAGGAAAAAATTAAACAAGAGTCATAATATGCAATAGTACCCTTCAACCAAATCCAACTACTACCAAATTCAAAGGAATTGTCATGAACTTTAAACTGGACTAAAAATCATATCTAAAACTATGGATAAAAAAGCAGCCTTCAGACAACAAGAGAGCAGGGGAACTGACTGTATGAACAGGAAAAAATATAAATAAATTTACTAAATTTAATCTGCATTCATTGACAACCAAGATCAGGAGTAAACTGATTGCTTCATACTCTCCACTGCTGGTAGTGCAGAATATCACAGAGGAGCAATCAATCTCAGCTCAATGTAGAGTAACTGACAGTGAAATAAAGGCAGGAACGGATTTTCTTCATGGTATTCTGAAAAGAGTAACAAAAGGGCCCCAAGATAATATTAATTCTGTGGGCTTTAAAAAAAATCCTTTTAAGGTTTGGAATTTATTTCGGTTTTTTTAAAACAAAATAATTTGGAAAATTGTTTGTTTGAGCCAATCTTTTAAAGAATTTGTTAAAGAACTTGCAAGTAACATTTCCAGCCAATGCTACTTGCATTCCATGCTCACATCCCTGCAAAAACACTCTTGATTTGCTTTGAGACAGGATCCCATTTTATTTGTCTTGAAGGACGCTAAAAATATCACCTAGTAAATTGGACTTGTTCTTGTGTGCATACAACCTTTCATGTTTATATCTGACCCCCAGAAAAAAACATGAAACCTGATTAAACTTTGTGCTTAAATGTAGGCAAGGGTAAATATAATGTTGTCTGTCTTACCAAAAAAATTAAAAAGGGCTGAGAGGGATGGACAGTGTCCACTTTTGTCACCCCTACATGTTACCAGGTAAATCCATTCCAGTTCACCAAAACCTTGGTAAAATGAATAACTTCATTTCTCACCACAGGGAAACCATGAGGATTTACTCATGGTATCAATACCAGCATGTTCTGCTATCTGTCCAGTAGACCCATGAACAATCACACTCCTAGTTTTTCTGTACAGTGCTACAAAATAATTCAGAGATGGCCAGGGTCTGTGTCCTCAATCTAAAATCTGAAATCTAAACATTGGTGGCACAGAAGATTTGTAGAGACACACTTTTAACACTGAAACCTTCAACCACCCTCACACCCATTTCCTCCCCAAATTACTGATGGGTGTGCAAGGTAACCAGACCCAGGGGAAAGTCAAGGATATAGGCATTATTCACACTTTATGAGATCAGAACAACAGTGGCCAATGCTATCTTACCTTTATTTTATGTTTAGAAGGGAGAGAATGAAACACTGGATAAAGTTAATATATATTAACTGTGAGGAATGCATGCTGGTTTGGGAGGTTTCATTTTCTACCAAGATCTCTGAATTTTACAGCTGGGAATAGCAGCCTGAGCCATAGCTTTTTTATATGCTGAACAAGCATCTTAAGTATCTTATATACATTTTGATTATGTCAAACTGTTCCAGACATGAAAAGACCATGGCTTGCTTTTTGCTATACAGCAAAGACCACAATCATTTATATGATCTGGACCCTCAGCAAAAGAAATCCAAAACAGATTTCACTTGGTAGAATATGAACAATATGTTTCCTATATTACACAAAATGTAGTTGGCTTTATACTCAACACTCCTCTCATCTTGGAGGAACTTACAACTGTGCTTTATATTGCAGTGGGGGGATGGCAGAGCAACCCTGCATGTTCAGTGCAGTTGCTGTGCAGTTATACTGCTCTAAAATGAATAGGGAATTTGCTTATGAATATACAGCACTCTATTAAAAATATCTTTTAATATCTGTATAATCAGGCAGCACTTTCACCATTACCTGGCACATGCCCCCTAATACATTTCACGTTATTCAGCTCATCAGCTCTGGAAGAATTAATTGAAAAGATAGCCCTGAGATGTGAACCAACACACCAGCTTAACCAAATGCAGGGCTAAACCACAGGGCATCTCTGGCTCATTCACAGTGATGATCCTCATTTATACCTTCTGTCAGCTGGAAATAAAGAAACACTTCATATCTTCAGGCTACAGTCAGGCATGACTACAGGATAATTTGTCTATTTACTGTCTGATTTCCACAGCAGCATGAGATACTAGGGAACCAGGCAGCTTTTTTTCTATTTATTCCCTGCTTCCTTTTTAACAACCTTCGTGTGGTAGGGTAAAAAAAAAAAATAAATTAAACTCCTCATCACCCTGCAAACTCATAGAAAAAGACCCAGTGCTTTAGGGATGACATTTGTGACACCTTCCTCTCAACTACAGCCTGGAATCTCACGCTTCCTGCCCTCCCCCAGCATGTGACAGGGACCAACAACCCACACACAATAATAATAAAGAAAGGTACCAAGCTCTCATCCAAGGCTCCAATCATGCCACCAAGAACTATTGGGTTAACCACATATTTGCATGTTTTAATTGCACTTTCTTGGCCTTTAAAGACTACAGTGGAAAACAGGCAGCAGCTTGTTTTAAGTGGATGCAAGGTTCAGAGAAAGTAGTGAAGGACATTTGCTCATTTCACACCCTGGGTCAAATTCAGCACGCCTGCATTTTTGCACAGTCATGCTCTTAGAAGAAGAAAGCATTTATTTTTAAAAAAACTAGGCTCTCTTTCTTGAAAAAACAGCAAGGCTTTCTCTCATGTACTGGGAAATGTCATTCTTTGTCTATGCAGTTTTACAAAAACATAAACAATAAACAATGAACTTGAAGGAGAGAAGTCAATTATTGTACAAATGACTTAATCCTTTGTAGTTGTCCTTCATGCAAAAAACAAATTGTATTTCTATCCTATACACTGTTTAAAGGCAGTGCCTTAGACAGGATATTCTAAAACACACCACATAACCATTGCTGTACCTTTTATGTTGTTTTTTTGTTTCCTTTCTGAGAAAAGGTAGTGCTGCTTTGCAAAGACAGATAAGATGGGACAGAACTGATTCACTCTGCAGCTACAGATTAGTCACTTAAACCTCCCCAATTTCCAGTCTGCCCATGAGTATAATGGGGCAGCTCTGGCCAGGATTGTTAGGAGGATTAACTAAGTGGCACTGAAAGGCTTTGAAATCTGCTCAGTAAAAATTATTTCTATAAAAGTGCATGTGCATAAAGTGCTAATTGATGCCAGCTGGCCTCTCATCCTGGGCAGCAAAAACAGCTTCTTACCACACACATTTCCTTTAGTGGGCACCAGAGGCATATTTTTTTTATTTCTAAATTCCTGGGGTTTGCCTTAAAACATACAAACCATTTGATTTTCAGGAATTCTCCATTAGGAGATTGATACAGCAATGTATTTCAAAAATTACCTTGATTAACCTTGCACAGGCAATAAGTGTAAACACTTTAACACCTTTCAAACTGAGAAATGAGCCCTATTTGCAGTGCTCAATTGTAGATTCAGCAATTTGCATCTTAGAGTCTGCAGTGCCCTGTTCATTTCCTAGAAAAACCTGACAGTCAATTTACAATGGCCCCTGAAATGAAGCAGAAAGCCGCTGTTCCTGAACTGGCCTTTTCTGACAAATGAAGATACATAAGTAATTATTTTTCATTTCATTTCCCCTCTGTGCTGCAAACAACCGTTTTTTCTGGAGCCCCTCCCTCAGCTGCAGAAACTTGGAAATGCTCCACCTGCTTATGTTTGCTGATAGACGCCAGAGGAATTTTCACTTCATCTGTTTCACAGATGCTCAGACTCTTTTCTCAAGACACATCATACAAAAATGTCTCCAAAATAATTAGCAGGATTTTAGTCGGCATGACCGCGTGGCTGCACGTAAAGCAAAGCTCAGACAGCCCTTAAGAAATTGAAGCTCTGCAATGAGTGTCTGGGACCTTAACAGCACTTATTTAAATCTTCCTGCTTGACACATTTATAGTTTTTCATGTAATCAAAAGGGCAAAGGGGTTGGTATGCAGAAAGCTGCTACAATGTGAGAAACATCATGAACTTCTGTAACCTCTTGTACTTATACTGACATGAAAGTAATGGCCAGCAGAGAACAAATATGCAATCTAATTCAAAGAGGGGGGAAAATTATGCAAAGATCTCTGTAATCATTGTCTCTGTCTCACTTCAAAATAAATTCACTACCTTACTGAAGAGCTACCTGAACAAAAATAATCCCATTAAATATTTTGCAATAATATCATATTTAATTGAAAGATGCCCCTCGTTTGGCCACTTGCCTGGCAGTGCAATCATCAAGCAGGGCTCTTGACCATCCCAAGCCTGCTCCTCCCTCCCTGCTCTTCACCATGCCCCATCAGGCAGCTGAGCCACAAGCAGCACATGAGGACTCACTGCAAAATGAGGGCACAGTAACAAATCCAAAGAGACAGCAAGAGTGCCTTGTGATAGTTCACAAGACTCACGCTACCAAGTCCAGGGGATAAATCACCTGAGCATCTCTGGTTGCACACTAGACTCCCTGAGAGTCCCCTAGTGCCACAGTGAAGGACTCAAATTGCAACCCTTTTGTCCAAAACAACAGGAATTTAATTCCCACTGCATAAATTCTTGTTGAGAATATTTCAAAGGGCCACAAGCCATGGGTGTCTGATTTCAAGCCTATTGTGAAATGCAAGTGTCCTTAAAAAGGACAGGAAGGGGGGGTCTAAGGAATGGGATGGCTGGGATGGCCAACCCTCCACCCAAAGCCACACCAGAGAGTTTTTGCTTTCTTCTGTTTGTCTTTGGATGTAGGAAAGGCTTATTCCTGTTGGCTTAGGTTACCAACATGACAAGGACTCAAAAAATCCGCAAGTGTTCACCCCATAGCCTGCAGGCACAGGTGGGTTGCCCATTTCAGGGAGGTGAGACACCTGGGAGCACACACTGGAACCTTGGGACTCATCCTATAATGGCCCTGGCCCCTGGCTGGGGGCACTGCCAGGGCCAGGGTCAGAGCCCTGAGTCAGAGAGCAGTGGCCAGGAAAGGCCAGGACAAAACCTGACATGTCCTAACTCTCCTCTGTACCCAGACAGCAGCAGGGGCCACCTGGCCCTAAAGGATGGAGTCACCTGAAGGCAGAGGACACAAAAACCATTCCTACTCTGCTGAAAATGGCCAGCAACCACCAAGGAACAGCAGATACCCTCACTACAGCCCTGAACCTGAGCCCAGGGAATGGCTCTGGGAGGTGACAGCCATGCTGGGCCTGGAGCAGCCCTGTGACCAACAGGTGCAGTCAGCATCCCAGGGAGGTACACAATATCCCAAATCTCTGGCCTGATCAATTCCAATTTATTTATTCATTTATTTACCTATTTAACCCAGGCTCACTTGCTTATGGCAGTACCATACACAGAACCTGAAAAGTTGACACAACTGCAGCTGCTGAGCAGGACCAGGACACAGAAAACCCACCATGTGTCTTCCTTTTATTTAGTGGCCCACAAACAAAACAATTTTTTAAAATGCCACATTTGCACCTCAGATAAACATGCCCAGGAGCACCCAGTGGAGCACCACAGCAGCAAAAGGCAGCAGCAGCTGTGCCTGGGGAGTCAGGGCTGGGCAGGCCAGCGAGGTCCTGGGGGCTGCAGCCATTCCATGAAGCTCCATGAGAGGCACCACCCTGCCAAATAATGCTGAGTGCCTGCTGGGGTGCCATTCAGGGCCCTGCAGAGCACTGGTGGCAGGGCTGGGATGCACAGACATGCACAGGCACCACAGCATGGGGCTGCCTCCAGAGATGTGCCTCCTGCTCCAGCCAGCATCCCTGTGAAACCTCTTCAGGGCACTGCCACAGCAACAGCCAAGCCAGTCCCTTGCTTTGGGGACCTGAAGACACATGCTGTCTGCATAAAACTGATAACAGTGCATAAAACCCTATATACAGATAAGGAAAGTCATGCAGAACAAAAACCTTACAGCAGTCCATCAGTAAGTCACTGGTAATTAAAGTCATTCAGTTTATCCTCACTATAAGGAAGTCCTGTAAACAGTTCCAAACTTAAATTACATATACAATATATTTCTTAGATGTATATAATTCTCCCATTTGGGAATGCAGAGTGACATAATTTATTTGGCCTTGTATGAAGGCCTGCAAATGTAACTCAAGGCAAAGCTCTGGGGTGAAAACACACCTTTCTTTAAATTACTATTACACTGCTTCATAAAAATCATTTCAAGAATTACTTAATATTTTTAACATTTATGCCTAATAACAAATGACAAACAGCACTGGTTCCCATAGGCTGTATTCAATTACTTTGATTTTATTAACAGACTGCTTTCAATCAATAGGAACTCCAAGCCACATGTCAAACTAGAACACCAGATTCTTCAATGCTATAACTTAGCATGGCACTTCAGTCAAAGGAAGTATGCCAATTTATACCATAGCAAAGCCAACCCAAAAACTGCATCCCATTAATGATAATTCCTATGGGGATTCTGGCCACTGTGGTTACAAACAGCTGACAAAGCTGAAGTGTATTATCGTACTATTTGTAAGAATGAGTCAGACATCAGCACAGGGGAATTACTCCCTGCCTACAGATAATTCAGTCAAAAAAGCAGCTTTCATAAAGAACTAAAACTAGTTTGGTTTTCTGTTCATCCTGTTCCAGAGAACACTCAGAATCCATTTCAATGATAGTCTCAAAATAATCATAACACACATATATTATTTTATTTTGTTTTCTATTTTCCTCATCATCTCTCCCAGCTTACTACTCAACTGTACCAGTCTTTAGAAAGATCTTTCTCTAATCTTGGAGATATTAATTTAAATCTCTTTCTGACTTGAAGGTGCTTTCCACCCTTTTGAAAAATAAATTGGGGGATGGGGGTATCCACAACAAACACTGAAATAAAACAAGTCCCCAAGGATGAAAAAAATTCCATCAAATAACTACTCATTGACAAATCTTTCTCAGCAAACAGTTCAATGAATCTTCAGTGAACTTTAGAAAATACACTTATAAAGACTCCTTCAACTTGTTAGTCTTCCAAAATTTGCTCATTTAAGTTAGCTTCCTTCTACTTCAAATGTTTGTGTATGGACATCTATTAAATATAAGGTTATCTACAACTGAAGTTTGGGATTATAAAGTGCAGGTCACTGCCATGCCATTTAAACCTAGAGAGCACTTTAATCAAAATATCATCATGCCCTAGATGATTAATTCAGTAACTCTTTTTCCTCAGTGTGCTATGCTCTAGCACTCAGAAAGCAACCCTAATATCTACCAGGCAAAAAAACATCAGCTTCCAAAAGGGATGGACCACAACCTCAGTGGGTATTCTGTTTCATCAAAGTTAACAGGGTACTACCAATCCAACATTTTTCATTCACTGATAAAACACGATAAACTTAATTCTAAATTTACATTGCTGTGAAATTCAGTATTTTGCTTCTGTGGCAATATGTATCATTTAATAGGATCTTGCTGTGAAAGGACTATAGGTGAATATCAGAGATTCCTGGGTTAGCAATACAAGGGAAGTTCTTAACTTAGAAGTACTTACTCATTTTCCAAACTAGACTGTAAATTTTAAACTTGATCTGTATCCTTTCTTAGAGAAAAAAAAAAAACCACCAAAATTCTGTTGCACCTGTTATGCCTATACAACTTAGAATCCCAGGGAAGAAAGCTTACCACCAGCCT
Source organism: Agelaius tricolor (assembly GCF_023055355.1). Classification (NCBI taxonomy): domain Eukaryota; kingdom Metazoa; phylum Chordata; class Aves; order Passeriformes; family Icteridae; genus Agelaius; species Agelaius tricolor. The sequence continues at coordinate 11,306,145 of NW_027269272.1, forward strand.
CAAGTCAAATATTCACAACAGCTTACAATAAAGGTAATTGATCAGCAATAGATAGCATGCATCAGGCCTTCAACTTGCCCAGAAGATTGTGATGGTTATTGTTATGAACTTTTAATTAACTATGCAAAGAAAATAATATTTCAATGAAATAAATAAAAGAAGTTATTAGTCTCAGAAACTGACATGCAAGTTCTGGAATGGAAAAATTTCTTTCTCTTCTGAGCTAACTTATTTGTACATCACACTGCATTGCAGAATATATTGCAATAGTACAAGGAGAAGAGGATTACTTCTGGAACTACCAGAAACAGAGGTGGCACAAAGGACCCTCCTTTCTCTTATGACATAAAGCATTTTGAATTGCAACATTAATCTGCTTTCCAGCAGCCCATGCACTACAGACACAGCCACTGGTACCTCATCTGCAGGAGAATGGATCTGCAATCCAATTTCAGCTGCTTGCTTGCCAGGGTCGTTTGCTCCAGTGGGAAGCTTTCAGCACTCGGGACTGGCCCCAAAATAAGTACTGCTGAGTTTGGGCATAGTACAGCTGTAACCAGAGATTACAAATTCCCAAGAAGGCTCGTGTTGGCTCAAACTAGCCTGAGCAGTGGGTACCCAGTGCCAAATGCAAATTTTGCAGTATTCTAATGGAAATCAAAGAAACAATATCCATGGCTTCAGGGGAAGAGCCACACAGAATACCTTCACAGAATAAGCACACATGCCTTTGTTGTGAAAAAGCACATCTGAAAAGATCTGCCAACACCTCTCCCAGCACATTTCACGCTGGTGAGTGGGGAGGGGCCCATTGCAACAATACCAGGGAGCAACAGCCGAAGAACCAGAAGTTTTTTTGATTCTGTTGAAGAAGAACTTCATGTGCTATGAAGGAAGGGTGCCTCCTCCTCCTTCTCCTGAGAGCCAGCTCACAGCAGGGTCCCTAATGCCCCGAGGGCCATGGAAAAGCAGCAGCTTCCTGTGTTCTCCAGCAACACAACCACAGCTCCATCCTTACCTTGCAACAGCCACACGAAGATGGAAACATTTCTCAAGGACACGCTAGAACAAAACAATTGACAGTGACTGCAGCATCTGCTCAGCCTAGCCAACATAATAAATTTCAATCTCATTTTAATTTTTATATGTCTAAAGCTATTAGGTCTTAGATACTTGAACTTTAATTATTATGGAAGCAATTAGCTCCTATGACCAGAAGGCTTTGCCTGAACAATTGCAATGAGCACAATATTTTCTGCAGCATAAAAAATAAATACCCTGACACATCTGTAGCTATCTAGGACCTTGCAACTGCCACTGTGCTTCACACTGGTGTCCTGGCTTTGTGCCAGACTGCAAAAACTGGAAATTACTGGCATAAGCTGTATGACGTTGTATATATGTATAATTGAAGATTATCTCCTGAGGTATTCTGTAAGTTTAGAATTTCAAAACTTAAATATTTCCTGCTGTAGAGAGATTAAATTGGTTTTGAAATTTAAATATTCTTTCATAGAAAACTATTTTGGTACGTCATCTACTTAGAAGACAGGTATAATTAAACAACAGCTCCAAGTACCCTGAAAAGTGGTATTTCTATAACTGACAAAACAGCTCACATTTGTGTTTCAAGATACAGAAGTATTCTGTGGAGCTTTGTGCATCAAAAGAATTCCATTAGTACTTATTGCTTTTTAGTACCTTCATTCAATGCATTACTACTTAATAGAAGTATGCATTTTAATTCTCATCATGTTTTTCAGTTTTCCCCTTGTGTATTTTGTCCACAGTACAGTGTGCCCACACAGCTTTCCCCTGAGCTCTGGTGAGCTGATCTGACCTCTGCAAGCAGGGCTGCTGGCAGAGAACAGCAGCCAAACAGCAGGGGACAACAAAGCGGTGTTAGAAGGGGCTGGGGGATCTTTCTGGTTCAGAAATACTACAGATGTACAAATCACCCTCAGTGAAGAGTGACTGGGCATTCACCTGCACACAGTGCCTGGCCTCCTCAGTACCTCCCAAGCTTCCCTTTGCTTTTACAAGCAAGAGTGGGAACTCAGGAACAGACAGGGCTTGTTCTTAACCAAGTCACAGAGAGCAATTTTAATTCCCGTATGTTGGCATTTTACACAGCGCTCTTTGCATGCCAATCACTCTCTCTTCCATAACTGAATGAAATATAAACTGTTTATATTTGTTTTACACTAAAAGGCTTCATTTAGATGACCTCTGCTGATAAATACCATTTGCTAACAAAATCAAGGGCCAATGACTTCCCATTCAAGCTTTTGTTGAATCAAAGGCAACTAATAATGTCAAAGCTCTGAAGCCAGAGGAAGTGCTAGATTCCAACCAAAGGGATTTCTGTTTAACTTAAAAACAGTTTCCCAGGCTCCATATCATGCATTGTCACCCACTTTCTTCACTGAGACCCAATGCATCCACTATAAGGGCAGAACTACAGCAGTAAGAAGAAATGCAATGTACACAATTGTTGTGCAAATGATGAAATACATGCACCAAGGGGAGGAGCAAAGCACAAGATGCCAATGGATGCTGTGACTTTGTATACCCTTGCATTTTCAGGGGGATTTTATTGTTTAGGGGTTATTTTCTACAGTCTACTGCCAAAGAAAATGGGCTCAGACATGCATATATCTGATCGAAGTCTGGCTTACCCAGTGCAACCTTTCTGCTCTTACTTACTCATGCAAGATAAAGCAGTGCTGGGAACAGCTCTGGGACCCTGAGCCGAGCTCTGAGGAACTGAGGAGATCTCCTCAACACAAATTGGCTGCACTGGGGCAGGGGGACCTCTCTTCCCAGGTGCCTGGTGTGTCTGCAGGATCCACAGCAATTGGAAACCTTCCCATGAAGCCCAGCAAGTAGGGACCCCAGTTCTCCTGGGAGTGTGCCCACACAGCTATTTTCAGCATATTTTCACACATTTCTATGAAATTCAACTCACGCCTGATCTTCCTGACAACATCCAGCCTTGAGCTCCCTCCCTCTGGAAGCAAACCCAAGGGGAACCACAGGAAGAAGGCCGTGCAATCAGGGTATTTCCAGCCCTTTGCTGGCCACAAACATGCAGGGCAGCTCCCAGAAATTCTCCCTGTCACCAGTGCTCTCCCTGTCACCAGTGCTCTCCTCAAGGTGATGGTCTTATTCTTTTCATGGACCTCTTTAAAATTATTTGAGACACACTTTCTCAGGGAAAATCCAAAAGGAAACAGAAATAGGCAAAACTGATTTCCTTAATTAATATACATATATTCAGAGCAGGGTTGCTCCACTATATGCAGAAAACAGACACATACTTTTTGCTATGAAGGTAGTTAAAGCAGAAACATGAAGCTGACTGCAATATATGACCATTTTTAGATGGGATGTAAGAACTTCCTCAATAACAAGATGCCCTTTACTTGAACCATGCCTTGAAAAATGTCACCAGTGCAAATGCTAAGAAAAAAACAAATACCACCAACATATCTGACAGGACATAAGACATAACTTCCACCACTCTCAGTATACATTATTCTTACAATGCCACTTTAGCAGTAAGCAAATAAAGTTATGCCAAAATACATCCAACACAGCAAAACTGAACACTGCAGAAGATACTATTTAAAGCAGGCTCAGTTAAAGATTAATTCAATTGCTTTACCCAATTTATATTCTCCAACTAAGACTCCTGGACATCAGGAAATGAAGCATTACAATGCTTTAACAACCTCCTGCACTTGCATCTACCCTTCATGTTTCTATTAGATCTTCTGCACTCATTTAAAGTATAAATTCTCACAGACACAAATGGGTTTTCCATGCATGTAATTAAAAAAATCATATGCAAGAGAGACTCTTTCCTAAGCTGAGAGCAGCCAGTGTCAAACACCCTGCAGTGAGTGCTGCCTGAGGGCTGCTGCCACCCTGCACAGCTCATCCCACCTTGCTCACAGCAGAGCCCACAGCAAAACTCAGCAGTTTCAAGGTACAAGGCAGGACCTTGCCATAGAGGCATGTTTTGAAACAGAAATGAGCACATGCAACTCTCCATTTTCAATGTTAGAACAAGATTCAGCCAATAAAGTCATGTTTCAAGGTTTCTGCAAGCAGTTTACTCTTCCACAACTTCAGGATTCATATTTTTCTCTTTTTTTCCTCTTATTTCTATAACACTAAACAAAATATATATATATATACACTTCATCTTTATATAACATACTTGTTGGGTTATTAGTTTATTTGATGCACTTCACCTTTGGAAAACACATCATCACAGACTCTGAATCTCTCACCAACAAGCACTATATCTATATCTAAATACAGTGAAGCTACTAAGTTTTGCCCTATGCAAGAAGTCACTTTTGGTGTGTCCTTTTGGTTCATTTTATGAGGGGAGAAAGAAGCAGAAAAACAATCTCTCAGTTCACAATGCAAAAGAAGTAATGCTTAAGGATAACAGTAGAAGGCCTTTATTAAAGCAAGAAGAAAAAAACCCTCTGTGCTTCTGACTCAGATGAAAGATGAAGGAAAACAGCAGGCTAGGGAGTGATGGTACAATTAGCTTTTCTCACTTGCTTAATTTGTTTCTTTAATAAAGTTAATGGTCATCTTAATATTACATGCCTACAAATTGGTAATGAAGACCAGGCAGCTAGTGGGACTTATATTTACAGCTGCACTCAAAACAATCATCCTTGACCATTCTACAGATGCAAAGAGAACACTTTCATTAAGTTTCATAAGAATAAAGTGAGGTGGTTTTAAGAATATGTGCAGCTTCCAATTCATTATGGTTTCAGTAGCCAAAAGAGCAATAAACATTCAAGAGGAGTAGGCTTTTTAAATTATTTGTGGAAATTTAAGTAAAACACAAGATTTTTAACTACCCATTTATGTCATCTGGATTTTACCATCCCAGAGAAACTATGGATGCATTTTCAGCCAATTTGAGTCAACAGGACATAAAAGCAGTAAAGGGCACCTTGGTCTCTGGGTGCTGACATGACGGACAGTGTTCTTGCTGCGTTTTGTCTGATTCAGGATGAAGACACAAAACCAACCCATAACAGTAACACAATTACAGGGCAGCAGAGGGAAGCCATTTGCCCATGCTCCAGTGACCCAGAGCTAAAACTCAGGCATTGGGGACCAATGAAGGGGAACAGGAATGAGGCTGAAATTGCCACCACTATAACCATAGGCTGAAACTGGGAGGATGGCTCATCAATTTAAACATTTTCTGGATGCTGAAGGGGCTCCAGGCCCAGCAGATGCTGTACCCCTGAATGCTCAAGTGGTAACAGATTTGGGCACCACAAGCTGAGCTGATTAGGATGGGACACCAGTGGAAGAGCTTGCATAGGCCAGAAATGCTGGAGAAAACAGCTTGGGAAAGTCTGGTCTACAGGGGAAAAAGTAACAACATTTTAAAGTTTTAAAAATGCGAAGACCAATAAAAGCAACAACACAACAGTACTAAATTTGCTACAGAGGCACATAGGGTAGAGTAGAAATGGGGTATTTTGCAAGTGTGTGGTAAGAGACAGTCCTGCTGCAAGGCCTTTGCAATCAAAATTAACAAGGCAGAAAACCAAAAATAGGCAGTAATATCTGAGAAGACATTATTCCTAAATGACTGCCTTACGCAAGGAATTAGAATCAGACCAAGGAGGGCAATTTTAAGACAATGTTTCAGGGGTTTTTTAATATGTATCCCAATGAGAAACATTGTAATTCTAAAGATCACAATTAAATCATGCTCAATCTTACTCTCTATTCATCCTATGAGATTATTATGAGCTTTCCCCTATGTCCTAGGGTAACTTTATGATGCTGAATTGTGTCCCCATTCATCTGTTTAGCCCTTGCAGGCCAAACTTCCAGTCTCTGCTGTACATCCTGCTGCTCGAAGCACATGAGACAATTTCATGTGTACGGCTACAGGTGATGGAATTGTCTCTAATGGTTAAAGCTAGTTTTGAGAGAAAAAGAAGAAAAATGGGAGAAAGACAGAGAGACAAAGGGAAAACGAAAATTGTTGGCAGTAGCCAGAAAAGCCAGGAGAAAAGCAGGAACAAGGGCAACAAGCTGTGGTTTTGCTGAAGGGGCCAGAGCTGCTACTGGAGGGCAGGGACAGGTCAGGGCATCTCAGGCACTGCCCAGCTGTCCCAGAAAACATCCCAAACCCAGTTCATAGGTTAACAAACATGTAACAGCATCAGAGTTCCACCAGTCAAGCTTGGTGTCTAACTGCTGACACTACACTGGTGCCACAGAAGCCCAGCTGGGGCCTTGGCCCCACTGTCATCACCAGCCTGCAGCCAGCTCAGTACAAGAAACACTTCCTTTTTGCTTTGGGAGTGAAGCTATTAAGCTATTCTGAGAAACCAAACTCTATTTATTTATCTTACTTCTTGTCTACTTTTAAATCTCTATCAGTAAATGCAAGACTTGTTTTTAAAACACTATTACCTCACAAATGCCATTTATACAAATTGTTAAACAAGACTCCATCCATCTTAATTTAAGATACACCATCACAGAGGTCTCCACATCATACCTTCCACAAAGCCTGAATTAATAAGCTCACAAAATCAATCCAATAAGACAGGCAAGTAACAAGTATCATTCCTGTAAGTACGATATCACTAAAATATATTATTCTATTTCATTAAAGCATACTCTTGAAAATACAACTATTTGCACTGTTTATGCTCTTCTCAGCCTCTGAGGCTGCTGAGAAAAGCTTGTCCACTGGTGGGAACTGGAGGAATAAGATTGCCTGTCCCAGTGATGATTATTCAGCACTGACTTCCCTTTGAAGAGTCTTTCAATAAAAAGGGAAAAAAAATGAAACCTACTACACCACTTTAAAAACTGCAGACAGCATTTTTAACCTCTGTCCTTTTGCATTACTGCACCAGTGCCTGGAAAAGCTACAGCAAGAGAGAGAAAGTCATTTAGGCAGCTCCCTTCGTGCCACCACCATGGCTCAAAGGGACAGGAATCAAGAAATATTAGAATCAATATAAGCCGATTAGGACATTAAGGAAGAACAAACCATGCAGACCTTGAACAAAATCATTTAAAAGGCATGGAGAAAGCAGGCATTTCTGAGTAGAGAATAACTTATTTTCTGGAGATACTCCAGATTTTGCATTTCTATCTGGTGGTACTTAGTGCTGGGATAAGCAACAAGCAGGTTTCCAGCTGAAACACAGGAGTGCCCATTTGACAGGAAATACCTACAGGCGGGACTGCCACAGCCTAATTGAAATCCTTAGGATCTGAAGAAGAATCTATGCTTTTTTCTATACACACATCTAAATCATACTCATACCTGAATGGAAAACATGATCTACTAAAATAAAATAAAATCAGAACCTGGGACTGAAAGCGTGGTCCAGTTACCAACAAAAGACTTATTCTCACTCTTTTTTGCATTCTTCAGGAAAGGGTGGTTTACCTTAAGCTGAGACTTGCCATTTCCAGGTATACAATAAGCCAGTTAGGTGTTCTCATTCTTTGGAGCAGCTGCTGACCTTAGCCCTTGGTGATCCAGCATTCATAAATGCCCCTCCCATTGCAGGGAAGAGGCAGGGTGCACACAGGTCCCCAGCTGTGTGTCCCAGAGAAAGGGCAGCTCTCTGGACACTGCATCCCAGTGCACTGCCCTGGCATCCTCAGCTGAAGGAGGACGAGAAGCTGCAGCTCCTAAGGCCAGAGACCTGCCTGCAGTGACTGTACACTGCAGTTCAAATAAAGCAAATGATCCCCAGGAGAAAGCACAGGCTGAGTCCTTTATTGTACCCAGAAATCCTGCTCTGGTTTAGGCTGTCTGCTGCATGGGGCTGCACCACTCTGATCCCAGGGCTGTCACTCCCCACTTGCAAACAGAGCTGGTGGGCAAAGGAGGGAAAGAAGGTGCCCTTTGGGAGCTACAGCCTCCAGTCAACCCACCTGACTGAGCAACCAGCACCACAAACTCCCAAATGTGTGCACCTAAAGCTCTGTGCTGCAAATCAGTGCTAACACTATCCATTTCCCCTGCTTGGGGAAACCATGTCCATGAGTCTAGAAGGGTGGGAAGGACAACAAGCATATCAGACCCAAGCAGGCAGGTGTAGACATGCAGTTACAGAAGGAATGAGTCTTAAGCCTTCTGTCATAAGTAAAAAAAAATATAGTTCAGAAACTACAATGGTGACAAAGCTGCATCAGATGTGGAACTGGACAAGAAAGAAAAGCTCTCTGAATTTGTTCAACTCTAACTTTCCAGCTTTGATGGGGGTTCCCCTAGATTACTTCAAACTAGACATTTCCCTGCTATTCTTCAAACCACCCCACTGAATTAGTAAATGAGATTACATCTCAGCAAAAAAAAGGTTTTTTTCTTCAAGATTCAGCAGCTAACTGCAAATGAAAGCAAAAAGAAAAGCCTGCCTTGTGATGAAAGGACAAGTAAAAGAGCAATCACATCAGAAAACCAATGCCCAGACCTCTAAACAGCAAAGCAATTGCATGTGTCAAGTTCCCATAACAAGATGGTGCCCGCTGAGGCTTATGTTAAAACTGTGCAATACAATTAGATGTCTGGAGCCTCTGTCAGACAAATGATGCTATCTCATTAATGGGATTACACAGAAAAATTGGAGGGATTTCAGTCAAGAGGAATAAAATGATTAAGGATCAAAAAAGTGTGACTCATGAAAGCAAGTAGAAACTGGATGCTGTGCTCTTGCCTGAAAAGCCCAAGTCTCAGAACCAGACAAGCCTGGTGGTACCAGCAACACCACAGCATCTCCTGCCTTACAACCAGAATAACAGGAATTGCTCAGACCAGCCAGGGCAAAGAATCAAATTAAAAAATTCTAGCTCTTTAATGGCAATGCTACTGTTGTATTAGTCAGAAAAAAACTAATAATTGGAGGGGAAAGAGGACAGGGAAGTTAATTACCTATTAACAGCTGTCAGGAAGAACACATTTAGTCAGGAAACAAGAGGGGGAAAAGAAAGAGGTTGTGACTACAGAGACTGGGTAAAATTGAAGCCTTTCAGTTATTAACAGGAGAGGATTTCTCAGCCACAGGAAGAACATACACATGGCAGGTACTGAAAATCACAACAGCTGAATCACCTGAAGACAGCTTGGCCACTACACCAAGACCATCATCATGAAACTCCAGCACTGACAGGAGGCAAACTAGCCATAGGGGAAGGGGAGAAGGAGAAACAATGCAAGAAGGAAAACAGGAGTGTTGTGGTAGATGTTCCCTAGTCAGCACTACTATGCTATACTGCAGGAAAAATAAGAGATCTAAATATAGAGTGAGATTCTCTTCACAGAAGGTTTCAACATCTCTTAGCAATTCTTTTCCAATTGAAGGACTGCAAGTTGAATAAAAAGCTTCATTTAAATTCTATACACATTCACAAAGATAAACTGATTTCAGAAAGCATTATTATGCCTGACCTCTCTCACTGGGGGTGAAAGCCAGATACTTTGTGAACCATTTTGATCATACTAATATTCTATAAAAATTCATAAGATGTCAACATAAAGGACAAAAGCACCACCATGGGAAGAGCAGATGCTGTGAGCTACCATACAAAGCATATTAGGGCTTCTTCTCCTGCATTCCTCTGCATCAGCACAGGGCAGCTCTGCTTCAACACTCAGCAGCAGAGTCTTGTTCCTGGCTATTGTGACAGGGAGAATCAAACACTTCGGAAGTGACACTTCCCAAGAAGAAATTTTGCTGAGCAAGTGCCAGGCCTGGGGGTGCCCAAGTACAGAATGCCAAGAGAAGCAGGGGAAAGCAATTTCTTCCAACCCCACTTCACTCACATCTGATCCTCCTGCAAGGAAGAGTGTGTGTGTGTGCACGTGTTTGTGTACACACTGTGGCAGGGAACATTGAATTGCACTTTGGATCTTATCCAGCACACACAGCACCCAGCAACAGCTCTCCTGGAGTTAACACTTTACAGAGCAGGGGAGTCTGAAGCCCAGTTCTCTCCTTTTTCACCAAGACCCTCGAGGGCAGGTGGACATTCCCTACAACTGGCAGCCAGACTGGGTGAAGGGAATCAGTTGCCAAGCCCCAGCTGGCAGCACAGGCCAGACTGGTACCCAGCTCAGTCTGCAAGGCTGCCCATGGCTCTGCAAGGCCAGGCGAGCTCTGTGATCAAGGAAAATGACTCCAAGAAAAGATGCAAACAGAGCAGATTTGTTTCCTATTTTTATATGGTTTCTTACCACAGAAGAACATGAGGCTCTTAAGCCATCAAACTTTATAAAGAGGAACAGCCTTTGCAGAAGTTCTGCTTTGATGTAATGGGGCAGATTGATCTTGTTGCTTAACCAAATCAAGAAGTAAGTCTCTTGGCCCATTTTTTTCATTTTTTTCCCAAACCAACTAAGAAAAGAAAAAACCCCACTAGCCCTTAGAGAAATAGTGTCAGTGTTTACAACCAGCAGTTGATCACAGCCTATTAGAAATCCTCCATAATTTGCATCATGACTTGTAACCCAAATCTTTTCCTCCTGAAACCCAAAATTTCTGGTCAGAAATGCTCAATGACTTTTTTTGATTCAGAAACTTTATAGTAAGAGTAGCAGTTAATGGAATTTCCAGAATGCTGTTGGTTACTTTGGGCTCTTTAGAGTTCTCACAATCACATGGGACACCTCCACAGTGGTGTGACCCCTCAGTTTATACTTCTGAGTACCTTGCATCCAGTGTGAGTCCGGGTCTTCATGAGGGGAGTTGTGGTGCACAGCTCAATGGCCTCTGGTTCATGGAAGATCACTGTCGGGAGAGGCTCTTTACGAAGAGTTAGGACATTCAACTTAGTCTTTAACATGGTCTGAAAGTGCTAAACAGAAAAAGAAAAGAAATTACCTCCAGTTCTAGTGCAGAAAAATGAGAGTTAAAATTGGATGTGTCTGCATGTTTCACTTGCTGTTCAATGCCTACAAGCTTTCCTGGGGAGAGTTAACAAGTTCTATGACTTAAGAGCATTCATTACTATCAGCAATATGAAGGCTATTTTTAATTAAAAAAGACATACACACACAAAGTGAAAGAATTCATTACAATTCACATATGCTCCACAAAGGGTCTAAATTCAACTTCTGATCAATTGCAAGTATATAATAAAGCAGGTTATGGACCCAGTTCCTCTACTAATGTCCACAGCGAAGAAGAACAGGGGATCAAAGACCATTAAAAGAACTTGTTCTCCTTCCTCTGTACTTAAATCTCATCCCATTGACCTTTGTAGATGTTACCACTCCCACTGAGCTGAATCCCTCATCAGTTTGCCTTTTTCATGTGAATTTTATATTCTCTTCCTTTGCAAGCAATAGTTCCTGTAGCTTCCAATGTAAATGTCACTCTTGGTACCGATGAATAGATGTCACTCAAAACTTGTCACTTTCTTGAACAGACTCCCCAGGCTTAGGTGAAGAACTATCCAAGTCGACAGTAAAATCACCAAATTAAAAGTTTCTCAGCAATTGCTTAGAGTGAGTAAAGTCAATCCTCAAAAGACTTCCAAAGCAATTTTGTGGAATCAGGAAAGTCAAGAGAAATTTTTTTACATTTCGATGTTTCTTTGAATGGACCTCTATTTGAAAAACTGAACACTTTCACATGCTACTACTTATCTAAGGGAGAAAAAAATGCAGATATGAACCAAATCAAGATAGTAATATGCCACAGCACTGTCCAGTGAAATATGACTTTATCAAAACTTCAGAAGCTGACCCTTATCAAGCAGCAGTTATTAGACATATGTGCAATGGTTTCCAGATTACCTCCATCAAAACTAAACTATTTGCACTGACTTTTGATAGGAGATTCTTAACTTGCTTTGCAGACACCCCTTTTCTCAGCCTCCATTTTACCTTTGCATGGCAGACAAGCATTACAGAGTCTGACTTGCAGAAAAAGAGATGCTAAGTTGTTTCCCAGAACCATGCAAGAAATCTCTATCAGAGCTAGAAATCAACACAGGTCCTTGTTGTTCAGTCCTGTACTTTAGATGAAGAGAGTGCCTATTCAACATTTTATTTATACACAGGGGATGAATCAACTATTTAGATACTATGCTGGTTTTCTGTGGATTTTTGTGGATATGAATTTCCTTTGAAAATAAACTTGCTACCAGATCATAAATACTTTATCATGTGCCAACTGAAAACCTGTTGATACACTTTTGTAACAGTTCAGTACTTATTTTGTCAGTGTTCAGGTCTAATAATTGTTATGCTACTGGAAGTACAGCACTTCAAACACTCTTAGAAATATGTTCAAGGCATATACACTAAGAGTCTGTGAAAATAGTACTTTTTTACCTATTTCACACATGAAGTTAGACCTTGTTAACAGCAATCCTTTAGGGCCTCTGTGCTGTTTGTGCAAGCATTCAAGTTTTCATCCCAGTGAAGCACTCATACCATTTTTTATCTGCTCATCTCCTCATATTACACATTACCCCGTTCACTCCCCCAAACACAGCTCCAGCAAAAAAGTACTCCATTTAAGATGATTATACATTAAAGAATATTCTCTGACATGTTTCTGAAGATAACACACCTCTTTGACAGCTAGGATTACTAAACTAACTGAGAAAACCTACTTCATTTTACCTTTAGGTTGCAATTGACAGCACAAAGCAAGTGGAAGGTCTGAGATGCTGTGTTTGAAGGAGCATCATTGGTTACCAGCAGGGCTGGTCCCACTGACTCACTGCTGTCTCCTACAGCTTGACTTGCTTCTACCTATAGGCTCTAGGTCTGCTAACCAGCTGCTGAGGTTGTATTTCTGGAAGAGAAAAAATGCAGAAGGCAAAGGGTGCTGGAGCTCAGGCCCAGCCATGCACAGGTCACAGGGATTTCCCCTGCAAAGGATCCCTTTTCAAGCCTGGGGAAATGCTGCCTCCAGGGCTTTCTGCTGATGTCTTGTGCATGCAAGGCAATGGGACAGGTAGGCAGAGATGGAGAAAATGTACTATTAAGGTTAAGTCATACTATTTTCCAAGTGAGAGAATTCTGGATCAACAGAGATAATGGCTGTGAAACAATCAGGTTAAGAACCTGTCCTAGCATTTAACTTTTCCCTCCCTTGAGTGCTGAAAGAGCTCTATTTCCAAAAATGATCAGTTTACAGTGCTTCTCCAGTAAAGAACGGTGCTTCCATTAGACAACAGATGTAAAAAACTCCATTTAGCCCTCCTGAGCAGTGAGCTTGGACCTGCAAAATAGTTGTTCTACTCTGCTGACATCTCTATAAACTTCAATGGGGCTACTGACAGAAAGGGCACAATTTGACCAAAATGAAGAAAACTACAGCAATGATCTTTTTTTTTCATGTCGTAACAACCATATATACAATCTTAAACAAGGAAAAGCCTACTCTGTGCCTTACAAAGGCAATTCAAAACTTGCATGAGCAGCAAGTTGGAGCAGTTGGGTGCCAGAAACACGAGAGCACAATTGGCAGCAAAGAGCTGATCAGCTGCCAGAGAAGTGCAGAAAGGACTGGGGGTGGATGCAGAAATAGCCTTTGCTTTGGCCCACAGGGCTAACGCAGACCACGCTGTGCTTCTGCACAGGTCATGTGATGGCTGCCATGAGAAAATCAAATCTCTGCCAGCAGACATCATGCAGGGAACCTCCAGATAAACAGGTTATTTAAACACGTGCCTGACTTCCACTGTGTGAGCAGTCACAGTAAAGCACACGTGGGTAGTCAATGGGATTATTCATGTGCTTTAAGCCAAGAACAGGATAAAGTGCTTTACTGAACCCATTTCTTGGGTTTCCACTCCAAACTGGCATCTCCTGCAGAAACTGTTGGCAAAAGCTGATCTATAACAGTAGCCAAGGTATTTTTTGAGAAAAGGCATTCACTCTCCACTGCTGTGAACTCTAAATATTTCTTTAAAGTGCTTTAAGTTCACTAAGTTCTTGAAAAGCATGGCTTTGGCAATCCAGTGAATAAAGTTTCAGGGAACATTTTACCATTCACGTTTCATATGCCAGAACCACTAGGTTCATTTGGTGGCTCTTATACTGAAATTCATCATCAGAGGACATTCTTAGCTGGCATGATTGTACCAACAGCTCAAAACTACACATGGCTCATTCTGTATCCATTTAGATTGTGCTACTGATAAGACTTCATATTTGAAAGAAATACAAGGAGTAACATAACAAATGAAAATACCTTAAATGCCAAAGAAAGCATTAGTCCTATAATTAGCATTGTATTTTACTAGTTGCTGAACATAACATCATTCAGAGCAAAATTTAAGTAATGCTGACAATAACACTGGAAAATTATCTTAATTCAAAACCATAGTTTTCCTTGTTCAAGGATTCAAGTTCCATCAGTTTATTGTGCTTAGTTTATCCATCTTAATGGCATCCTTTGCCCCTGCAGAAGAAAACCAAATGGTGCATAACTGGCAGCCCAAACCCATATCTGGCTAAGACTTACTACAGAGGTACTGCCTCTTGCCTCCTTGGTGACCCTCAAAGAGCTCCCTATTTCAATGAAAACCCTGCCATCACTAACACACTTAGCTACCAGTTAACTGAACATAAGAATCAAGAACTTCTATGTTGTTTAACATATATTCTGCTATCAGCTTAACAGTCACACATTAGCTCTAGAATAACTAGCTCAGAACATTCAACTTGCAATTTTACGTGCTGCATATTTAGTTCAGGCACAATTTCTGTTGTAGATAAAACTAAAAATTACCAGCATTTGGGGTTTAGTTTAGTTTGTCAGCAAAAATACAGTCACTACCAGAACTCAGGCCAACTATCTTGGAGAAAATAACTATGATTCCATGCAAGGAAACATGACTTGGAGGAGAAAATTATGCACTGAAATTTGTAATAATAATACTCTTCATCTTCAGGTCTTGACAAAACAGTCACTGCTGTTCACAACATTGAGTATTCAGCAGCCAAGCCTAGTGGATCTTTTAATTTTCCTGATGGAAATAAAGGCCCAAACTCAAAAATCTAAGAAAGGGTTATATATTGGATAGGAATATAAAAATAAATGTCAAGAAAGAGGGAACTGTAACTCACTGTAATCTGTAATCCAGCAACAGGAGTTAAGCAAAATAAATAAATGCATTTTACAGGTTGACTTCATTGCAACATGGGGATTGAAAGAAAAGTCTTCAGCACCTTAACCCTCATCCCCAGTCTCAACATCAGCATTACAATCAACACATGACTGCCTAAACTGGCATCACATTTCCAGATGACCTGTACTTGGCCAATTTTGCCAAAGATGCACACGGAACCCAAACCCAAAAATGATAGGATGTTAACTTATGAAAAAGTAATTCTAAAAGTTCAGACTGAAAGAAGGATCTGCCAGAACAAGAAGCAGTCCTCTGGGTAATTCATCCTTCTACAGCACCTACAAAGGAATTCCCAGATGAAATCCATGTTAGTGCATCAGCAAACATGAAGGGAAATTTAAAAATAATATCTATAATTTACTATTTCAGCAGAAGTACCTTTCTACTTCTGAAACCCATTTCGTCTTGAATGAACCCAGAACTTTTCAACAGCATCCTACAGCAAAGAAAAAGCAGCCTAGGAAAGACACAACTAAGTGAATTGAACTGCAAGAGAATTTTCAAAAGTACAAAGGTTCCTTTTTGCCTGTTCCCAGTGAAATTTGACTACCAGTATGTCCGGTCTGTAGGTACAAGAGGAAATGACAATACAACAGACCTTTAGCACTAGGGTTACCCCATGAGTTACACGAGTACAGCTGTGAGCTGAGGGCCACCCAACCCTAAGCCTCCAGCTTTTCAGCAAGGAAAGAAGAATTCTGATCTATATGAAAACTGATCCATTTCAAGGCTTTGTTTTGATTAAAGCCAATCTGTCCAGTACAGATAAATGTCATCTCTGATCCATTTCTTGTTAAACAAATACTGCTAATACAATATAAATGCTTTCCCTCCCCCATATTAAACTATATTATGCTTTATTTGTTTATCCTTTAGTCTCAGTTCATATAAACATTGTACTGAACACTGCAATAAAACCCACTACAGAAGGGATGGAAGCAATTTTTCATTATAAAGTCAGAAATCATCCCATCAGCAGCCTGGTCTGTAACACAAAACTGGCATGCCCAAACCCAAGACCATGTTACAACTATACTCAAGGTGTCCATCCCAAGAAACCTCCTTGAAACCAATCCAGAAATCTGGTTATTAAAACTTATCTCATCTAGCATCTCAAGACTTATATTTTTCCAGCCTATCAAAACAAATCCATTCAATCTCTTTCAGGTAACAGATGCTATTTATGTGAAAAATCATATCATTATGTCTGAATTTTCACCTTTCAATCACAAAGAAGTGGCAACATGTGGAAACGGTAAGACAGGCTTGCCTGCAGGCACCCTGTGATACAATTTGTAAGTAGAGGAGCTTGGACAGGCCCATGGCACAACTTGGCATGACTTAAGTGGGCTGAGGGCAGGGCACCCCCAAGAATCTTGGGACAAAGTATCTGGGAAATGTTCCACAAAACAAAAACAAAAAAACAGCCAAGCAAACTTTTTCCCCCTCTCCACACGTCCAGCGACCATGCATGGTTGCACATAAGAGACTCAACCAGTGCCTGCCACCACTTCCCCTCTCATGTCCCCATGCTCCTTCCACCCTCCCCAGCAGACAGCACAGGAGAGAGATGGGGTGGCAGAGGGAGCTTGGGCACAGGAAGGAGTAATCTGCATTTGACAGGATAAGCTCTAATCCTGTGACAGGAGAGCAAGAGGAAGATGGCATCAAAGCAAGCAGGGCATGAGACTCAGGAAAGGAAAGCACCAGGAGAGGCAGCACTACAAGCAAAGCTGCCAGGCAGGGCCCCTCCTGGACTTCACCTGCCATTACTAAGGGTCATAAGGGAGTCAAGGATAAAGCTCTGATGGAAAAACCTGTAGTACACAGAAACAACAGATAATGAAAGGAAAGGGACACAAGACTGCAGGCAGAAAAGCATGACAAAGTACAAAGGAAACCTAAATCAGCTGAGTGTCAAAAAGCCTTCCAGTGAAGATGCTACTGGATCTTTGCATGCAAGTACTGAGAATTATTCCATCTCACTCTGACAGCAACTTCTTGGGAATATTCTTTTTCCTGTGGTGGCAAGACACATCTCTTAAAAACACAAAATTATCAAGATTTCATAACTAGAACCAGCACTCCCTATCAATAGCTGTGATCACACAGCTGCCTGTGTGATGGTGCTCACATTGCCTTGTTTTCTTACAAGTTTAAAGAATTTCTGTTTCCTCACAATTTAATTCATGTGAAACGTTTTGTTCTCAGACCCTGTGTACTTCAAGTTTGCTCTGGCTGAATGCCCCCATTCTGTTGCCAAGCTTATGTGATTCCAATCAGCAGGATCGCTGCCCAAACAAAACAGTCCCAGATACAAACACCCTCCAAACTGCAGGGAACTTCAGAGCCAGATGAGAATTTCATGACTGATCCTCTAACATCTCTCTATCATCAGTCAAACTAAAGCCCAACCTAAACAAATCTAAGCATACAAGATATTCAGAGACCAAGTTCCCAGTTCAGTCACAATTGCTCAGAACATGAAGCCTCACCACAGAGATCCACATCAGAGTAGGAAGGAAGGAGTCAATATTTCAGGACACACAAAATCATGAAAATAAAATAAGACATCCCTAAGACATGAGTGGAGGAGGGAAAAAAAGTCACAGTACCACAGTAAAATGTTCTTTCATCAGTCTCTATGTTATACTGCTTAAATTCCCAGGTTAAATTTCAGTGGAAATTAGGCATGTTGGATAGAACACAAGCATCTAAATATACCTGTTTGGATTTGGGCTTTTACAGTCTTTTACCTACTGATGACTGTAAAATATATTTTAAAATAAGCTGTAGCTTCCAGTGCCTGGTGTTCATGGCATATATATTTTATAACAGAACATTTTTTTAGCATCAATAGAAATAAAGCGTAAAAAAAGCTTGACCAATATATCAACAGAGCTGCTCTCGTAAATAACTACTACCAAAATTTCAGCCCCAGAAATTACTGTTAACTCTCAAAATCTAATAACTTTGTCACAACTGAACTAGTTCTGGAATTTTAAACTAGATTACAGTTTCAAAGATACCAGAATTTCTCAGTGGAAGCAGAAGAATTTAGCAGCTCCAGCAATTTTCAGGACAAATGCCAGTCAAAATACAAGTCCAAGACAAGGCAAATGGTTTAAAAAAAAAGAAAATAAAAGAAAAAGAAAAAGTAGAAATAAATTAAGAAATAGGAGCTGACAAGAAAAGAAAGAACAAAATAGAACATGTAGCAGCATAGATATGTCAAGTTCATTCACTTTGATTTTGAGCTGACCCCTAAGCTGCTTTCCAACATATTTTTCTCCCAACATGAGTTTCCAGTACGTGTATTATTTGGTATAGTTGGCCCAATATTAAAACAATGGAATCCTGCAGCATAAAGGCAGCTTTTGCTTTTTCAATTTGCCCTTGGAGGCTTTCCAATAATGTCTGTGTCAGAGGATGCTTTAAAAAGTTTTTTATCCTCACTCTGTGCCTGGCACAACAAGCCCATCTCAGACAATACCTGCCAGACAGCCACTGCATTCTGCAATGCAGCCCTTTCAAAACCAGTGTTTCACTCTGCCACTCTTCTCCTGCATTTTTTGCAATAAAGCACTAACTTGCTAGGCATTTATGTAGTTCAGTGACACCTCTCTTGCCTTGCTAACTTATTTTCTGAGACAGGGATAGGGACTGGGTGACAAAGGCATGTGCTACAAACAAGGAATCTGCTCTGATTATTTGCTACAAGTAACACTGTTTAATACAGTGGAGAAACAAAGTGTACAAATTCTTGACAAAAAGGGTTACATATTGCTAAATGTAAATCAAATTAATTTCTGGTCTAATTAATTATTGTATTTACAGCTACAAAATAAGGAGAATCCACTTCTTCCTCTAAAGCTATTTTATCACTGAGTCCTTTGATGCTAAGGTACAGCAGTGCCTTTTCCAGGTCAGAACCACCCCCAAGATTTAAACCTGGCACTCCTGAGGGTCTCTGAGAAGGGCTCCTCCTATTTCCCATGGACACAAGCCACTTCCAAGGGAATGGACCTGCATCTTTAGCAAGTCAGCCTTTTTGGGAAGTCTTCCCCAGGGTGTACCTCCTGAGCCCTTGCAAGGGATGAAGAAGAAACCTGGTGGCTTTAGCCTTTTTCCTGCCACACATGCCCATGAGCACCATCAGTGCCTGCCCCAGAGCATCCCCAGGGAGCTGTGTATGGCCAGCACAACTGTCCCATCTGAAGGAACCTCCCTAGCCCTGACTACACTCAGGCATTTCATTTCCTGCAACACTACTCCTTTCCCACCTCCAACAGCAAATTATTCATCGTGGGGGAACTCTGCCAGGATTATAGCTATACAAACCTTTGAGTAGACAATGCAGAATATGGACAAAAATTAGCTCCCACTGCAGTGCAGATGCATAACCACTACCCCAGGGCAACTTCACACAGTAGGTCTTTCCACTTCTTTAAGCCATGAAAAAAAGTAGTACAGTAGAGAGCCTACATCAGAAATAAGGGATTCTACAGAAAGTGATCAAAAATACCTTTCGACAAAGTGTCTCATTAATTCAGCAAAACTTTAGAGTTGGATAATTGACAGGATTTGCACCAAGAAACCTTTACAAAAGAAAAATCAGACCAACTCATTTACATTCCTGTTTCTCCTGCAACTACCTTCCTTGTTAAATTGAGCCAAAACAGCCAGATGCAAAATTACTCTGCTTTGTACACTTCAGAAAGAGTCAAGTAAAAGGGCTGAGGCTGGTGCTCCCCTTTGTTAAGGCCAACAGGGCCCATGGGTAGGACAGCCTTCCAATACCCACATCCTCCAGATATAAAGGTTAAATCTGCATCGTGTTTTCAAGGTTTTTCCAAAAGTAATTAATCTTTTCTGATGCTTCCATTTCTCTGGTTTTCAAAGAACAATTCATTAGCACTTGACAAGATGGAGATTAAGCTTCTGACTTCTTGCAATTTAGTCATTCAAACTCAGAGATACTCAGACACTCCAGCTTCTCAATAAAACCTCAGTTTCTTCCTCTTTACTTGTCAGCAAAGTTCAGATAATTTTGCAGAAGCTTAACTAATCCCTCAGCTGAGTATTAAGTTTCAAAATGCTAGTGGTTATACATATATATACATATCTACAGTTCTAAGAACAAAGAGGGGGGAAAAGAACCACGGAAAAAAAAGCAAATCCCTCCAGAAAAGAAATAAAATATGCACCATGAGATTCAACCAGATGCCCTTATCCCCTCCAGGCATGGTTAATATACTATCTGCCAGTACATATGGGACCAATTAAAAAGAGCTAACTCCTCACACAGGCGCTGCAGCGTCACTCTGGAGGAACCCACAATCCATTAAACAAACTCATTCCAAGTAATTCCATTCTGGAAACACGTGCTCATTCATAACCAAATCCCAGCCCTTAGGAATCTCATATGCCATGAAAAAAAACAACCCTGCTTCCACAGAAATCTCTGGCAAAACAATCTGAAGTTCAACAGGAACAGAACTACCCTCATCTTCACTGCTGCTTTACGTGTGCTCCTACCTGCACCTACATGAAGAATTACTACCACTCCTTAGAGAAGTTACTGTCTTGTTCTTACACTTCAACATTGCCAATGAAATTAAGTGTGCTGAATGATGGAAATCATGAATTGTTTAACTAAAAGAAACAGAAAAGTTTGAAACTATCCAAGTGTTCCCTTCCAGTAAGACCAGAATTGGAAGACTTCAGGCATGTACAAGGATCATCATTCAACCTCTTTATATTGTGAAAGCTACTTCCTCTGTCTCCAGTAATTATACTCTCACTTTTGTCCAGTCTGCTCCAAACTTTGTTCAACACGGCAATGACTTACAAGTTTCTACATACAAAATACCTACAGAATAAAGAATTCCACTCAGCAACAAAGAGGAACATCCTTACTCTCAGTACAGTCTCAACTTTCTTCCCCCCCTCCACTCATTGCTCACCACCACTCAGCCACTTTACAACCTAAATAGTTCTGCATAGAAAAAAAAAACTGTGTTTTCAAGTTTGGGCTCAACTTTGAGAAATGAAGCTGCAAAAGAAACAGGAATGTAGATGAGAGGGTTGTTTGGCGGGGGGGGAGAGGAGTTATTATTATCAAGTGTTTGTTCATGCAAACCCTGTCAATTATTGCAAGCAGTGTTTTAACATATTTTAAGCTTAGAACAAATGAAGTAATAAAGAACATCAAGTTCCAAGGAAAGGGACCCGTGATGTTACAGCCCTAAGCTTCTCTAGATAAAGTTCTAAAATATATTCCTATAGTACAAGATGGAAATATTCTGAATACCCACTACAGATCCCTGTCTGCCTGTGTCAGGCAGCTAGTTAAACAGATGTGAAAGAACCAACAAAATTAAAATAAGTGCCTGCCCAGCATTTCCCAACTGTCTTCCTCCTCTGCCCCATTCAATTTAACTTTGAAGCATTAGTTGATGCAATTATTCCAGCAACCCTCAAAGAGCACAGAGCTGTAGCTCTGCAGATGTTAACAGGGTGGCTTTTATCAAATTTGATGCAGCTGAAATCTAAATTATTTACCCTGAAAGAGAAGGGAATAAAAGAATTTAGGGGCCTCTGATAAAATATTAAAGTATTGAATCCTGTGAATACCTATTAGTCATTCCTCTGAGGAAAAAAGTATCAATATATATATATTTCTTTTAATAAAGAAAAGGCATATATTTGGCTGAAAGAAAATACTCAACTCTGATGCAAAATGTTTGAGCAGCTTTACAAATTCAGACCTCTATAATTATACTGAGACTGCTAAAAATTCCACTTTCATAACCACCACCACCACAAATAAATAAGTGCCAAAATAAATCCAGCAGATTATCATGCAAAAATGCATCCTCTATAGCTTAATCTTGAGATAATGCTTTTTATAGCATGTCTTTCTGCCCAGATTTGCAGCTCTTGTTACTTGCATTCTGACCACTAGGCACAAGGGTCATCAATCTCATAATTCATTTTTTTCATTAAATTCTTCATGCTGCAGCCCAGCTGATGGCTTCTCACCCCTGCTTATCTAAGGTATTTGCATATAGAATGGCCATACAGTTCTTTGAAAGATCTCCAAGCCATACTCAGTGATGTCAAGGACAGTAATTTTGCGAAAAGAAAAGGAAAAAAATAACCATTTAAAGGTAAACTGTAAATACAAGGCAGATGGATGAATATACACAGGGATTCAATATGAATCTCCAGTGACATTTCTCTATTGGTCAGCCCCAATTTTGCAGTGAAAAACTCACAGAAGACTTTTCAAGGGCATCTCTGAAGTCTCCTTCCACAAATACTTTTCCTAAAAGTAACTCTCTAGCTCCAAGCGTTTAATGCAGTTTCTTATGTTTGGAAAGCAAGGATCACTTAGAAAGCAATTAAAGTGAATACCAGTCCATTGCTGGGACGATCAAGACCAACCAGTCTGATGGAACACCATCCTCAGAAGGGAACCACTGTGGTGAGCATTTATCAGCTGAGCCACCCAGCAGCCAGGGCACAACGTGACAGCTCCACAGGACTTGTGCCTCACCACCACACACTTCCCCCAGAGCTTCATTACAGCTGCTGAGATCCCAAACACTGCCCACTGCAAAGCTGCTCTGCCTACGCCCTTACCAGGAACATTCAGCACAAAACATTCCACGTGGGCACAAAATAAGGCTTTGCCTCTTGGTCTCCACTTGGGAAGTCAAAAGGTAGTCAGAGCTGAACACTCAAAATGAACATTCCTCTCGCTGAGGGGTAATTCTGAGCTCGATGACAGATGGCTGTTTTCCTGCCTTCCAAGTATTACCATTATTTAGAGGAAAGTCTGTAAAAATGTTTGCACTGTTGGTGAGTTACTTGGGAGACCACCACAAGTAAAATATTTTCATTTTTAAAGAAAGTATGTCATTTCAGTCCAGAAGCAAAGCTTGAAACAGATAACCTCAAAAGTGGAAAGTCTTGGGCAAGTTGTTAACTGAAGTCGCAGATTTTTCAGAGGGGACTTTAACTCCACATCAATTAATCACCACTAGTTCCCCTCCTACAGACCAACCTTTAATCCAACTACACTATTTTTAGTGTCAGATGGCTTGAGGAACAGAAGGTATCCTTGTTTGATTTTTTTCAATTTTGGATCCCAGGTTGTCTGACTGGAACAGATTTTCAGATGACATTAGAAAAGCCTCTGAAATAACATCAGTCGAGTTTTGCATGCACAGCTATTTGCACAAGCCAATTCTACAGTTTTACAAGACAATCGGCTACATAAACATCTGGCTGCTCCATTCCCAGCAGCTGATGAGCGAGGGGGACCTTTGATCATTCAACAAAGCCAGTTCCCTCCTGGGTACAATCCAGCAACCACCACGATTCAAGGGTTCCAAGTATTGCTGTTTCCCTGTCCTGAAGCACTCACTGGCTGTCATATGCATCTCAGTGTCATCCACAGCACAGCAGAGAAAATCAGAGGCTGAAGCCACAGTGACCCCCTGCAGAAACAGGAACCCAAACTAACACCACTGTCTGCTGTTCAAGCCAGGGGAGTGTATGCCGTAGTTATCCACACAGGGTGACCGTGGGTTTTGACTGACACACAATGAAAAAATGTATGACAAGGGCATCTGCTAAAACACAGATTTTTTTTAAAAAGTAACTTGTTTTAAATACATGTTAGAAATCCTTTGAAAACCATGATATTATACAAGGTGCTCCTTCCCTTCTATAAAGATTAAAAGAGGAACAGCTTCAACCAGCACATGAAACAGGGCTATGTGTTATGATCTATTTTCCCTGTAGCATCTGTAGGAAGTTGATTAGTTCCAACTCATGCTCAACAACATGAGCACTTCCACTTTCATGTTTTATCACCATTATAGTCAGAAATTAAAAGACTCTGGTGGCTTCACTGATGTTCCCAACCTGGCAGAGTCAAGCCATTCCTGAAGGAGATTTGGGATTGCCTTTTCTGCTTACACAGTAGAGAAATCACAAATGCAGTTTACTGTGAAGCTGCCAATATTTAATAGTGTTTAATGGTGTGGTATCTGAGTGGAAAAAGGGCACAAGTGTCTATGTAGAGAACAAATCAGTTCATCAGCTTCCACCGAGTTTCCCTCTTTGCCTTCATCCCTGAATGTGTGCTGCTGGGTTGGAGTTGGGGGACTATTTATTTGCTGAAACATCATCTCAGAGATGATTCTGGGGAAGAAACAGGAAGTAATTCTGAAAACAGAGGCAGCAAGATGCTCACCATTGAAGAAATAACGCAGGCAGGACAGGGGTAAATCTCAGTGATAACTTGGCAGAGCTACCTATGGCAAGGCCTCTGACCTGCCTCAGGCTGCATAAAACACCCTGGGCTGTTGCTGCCCTGTAGCAGGTTAGGTTGCAGCCAGCCTGACCGACCCCCACAGCTGCTTCCTCATCAATTCCCACAGAGGAGGGCTACCTTTCCATTTCTTTATCTCTAAGTGTGCATGCACAGCAGAAGGAATCAGAAATGCAAGGTTCATTTTGGCCCAGCCCATTTGGTTTGGAAGACATTCTCCTCCAGTTCGGCACATGACGTGCTCTGGCTTCAGCCTCTTTTCTGTTTGGCACATGATCAAACCATATTTAGAGGAAATCCAATTCATCTATAAAAGTTTAATCTGAATATATTGTGACCTACCTCTTTTCCCTATTCCCATTCAAAGGGAGAGAGCACTGCACAGCTTTCAAAGCTATTCCCATTTAAACATTATTTTCCATCTGTACATTTTTCAACTTCCAAAACTGTATCTGGTATGAAAAAAGAACAGCAAAGAAGGAAGGCTGTCTTACTGTATTATATTCACTTAATAATCATAAGCAATTTCTCAGAGAAGTCCTCCAGGCAGAGTTTTAATGTTAAAGCAATTCTTGCTTCATTTTAACTATCCACTGATGCAGAGCTGATAGCCCAGCTCATTAAAAAGTACAGGGCAGTATTTCAAGAAATGTCATAATTTATCAGGCAGAATTAAGTCACCCTGCACACGGCAGCCTGGATGCACAACACCAGTGCCTCTGACACTTTCTGAATCCTGCTCTGAAGTCCCTCTGCTTTGGGCTCAGCTGCCCATGTTGCATGAAGTCACACAGCAAAGCTTCCTGCTACAGCATCATCTTTTTCAAGAGGCTTAGCAACATTTAAAAATGCATGAGTCTCACTTGAGTGACAACCCATATAACCAGCTATAAAACTCTTTAGAGGAAGGATAGTTGGAGAGAAGATAAATATTGCAATCATTTTTTTTAACTTTAGCATGGAAAGTCCCACATTAGGTTGACTAAGGAGTCCAAAACAGTGACAGAGTTCTCACTTTGTCCTGTTGGATGCGAGTTGTTGGTCAATAGATTTGTCATATCAGTGATAAGATCCAACACCTTCACTTTGCAAATTGTAACAGGCAAAGGAACCATTACCTGGGATGAGGTTCAATTTAGCCCCCATATTATTATTTTGAGGGACTGTGGTTCTATTCTCTCAAGTACTACCAACACACAGGAGATAATTATTGATCTTTGGACTCATGTAAGATGGTAATGAACCACCTCCCCTGCCCATCAGAAGGTATTCTTCCAAGAAAATGGGCATTAGAAGAAAGCAGTAAACCCATCCCAAGCCTCTGTCAGGAAGGTGTGTATTTGGGACTGTACAACATACTGGAAACCAAGTGGTGACTTTATCAGTAAATTCAAGTGGCTCTCTTGAACTAGGTGCTACACTCAAGTGAGACACTGCAAAATCAAAGTACCTTGCTGATCCACTCTGACTCTGCAAACATCACAGTGCTCTGCTTAAGGAGTTGTGTTGCTTTCTGCAAGAAAACCTGATTTTTAAACTAAAGCCCACTAAAAGAAGATTAACTGCTCTTAAAAGTACTTAACCACCTCTTTGCTTATTATCAAGTGGCCCATACATATCTGTCAGATGAGCACCATTGATAATAATGCATTAAATAAACACTTCTGCTTAAAATACATAAGTTTACTTATGAGTAGTTTGAGACACACAAATATCTACAGTTTATTCAGTGGAAGAATCCTCTGCTCTCAAAATGTCCATTCAGCAGCCCTGCCAGATAATGTTTCACAATACTACAGGCTCACTTATTCATAAACAAATCATTAACATTCTTGACATAAATCCATAGTGTATAACAAATCCCAGCTATGATAGTGTTTTACTACATTTGCTGTGCCCATCATGAATGGGAGTTCTGTTTTCACTAAAAAAACCATTCTCAACAAATAAAAGGCAAATTATTCTCTGCAAGAAAACCACCAGGACGAAATGCCTATACACGGATTACAAACTAATTATCAAGTTCATACTGCAATAAACCTGGTATTCAGTTAGTGAAAAGGGCTGCCAAAATGCATGCAAGAAATGTTCTTCCTAGAACTCTAGTAACTAAGAAACTCTGAAGGTAAAACACACCATTTGAGGCTTTTATATTTTCCTCAGCTACTCAAGAAACCTTTCATACATCCCTATTACTCCACACATGGGCACAAGAATCATCTGAGAAGACCCTTCAAAAGCCTTTCAGCTTTTTTTTATACCTCACTGCCAGGGGTATATTTATAGCCTTGGATCAGAGGGTTTCAGCCAAGCCCAAAATGACCAAGGCCATTTTTACATACCTCCACCACAACTTAAATTAGACTAATTAACATGAATGGAATAGTTTCATGAATGCATCGGGACCAGGCTTCTTGTTCTCTCTGAATATACTCCACATGGACGACAGCACAGGGCAGTATTTCCCAAAAAAAGTCCACAAGTGAATCTTCAGCAGGTACCCCAAAATGGCTCTATCACACTGGTGGCATCTCACTGTGCTGAGGGGCATGGAGAGCATGGCAAGGTGGGATTCCCTGCTCAGAGCTGGTCCACACAAGGCCTCCCTTGGCACCGTGTGGTGCCACTCCTGCAGCACCTCCCAGAACAAATCACACAGCACGCAGCAATCAGCACTGGCCAACCGTCAGCAAAGCTTTGGATGCCACAAGGTTAAACCCTCTACCCTCAATTCATTAATACCTTCCTCACCACATTTAAAGAATTAAATGCTTCCCTGAATGGCCACATTTAAGTAATTAAAAAAAAAAAAAAAGAGGG
Organism: Agelaius tricolor; assembly: GCF_023055355.1. Classification (NCBI taxonomy): domain Eukaryota; kingdom Metazoa; phylum Chordata; class Aves; order Passeriformes; family Icteridae; genus Agelaius; species Agelaius tricolor. The sequence goes on from NW_027269272.1 coordinate 11,333,491, forward strand.
TGGAAGATAGTGAAGTTACCATTGGTGTTCTCGGCAGATGAGATGTACGCTCACAAGAAGTGGGCTTCTCCCCGGCCTGATAAACATAAAGCAGACTGCCTCCTGTGCCAGTGCCAGCTCAGCCCGGGGAATAAAAGATGTTTTCAACTCCAGAAAAGATCCACATGCATTGAAACACTGAGCACTCAGCAAGGCCTCAGTCCCTTACTCACAGTGCACAGGCCTGTGGGCGCCAGGGGCTGCTCAGAGTGCATAAAAATACGCATATGGCAAAGTGTTGCAGAAATGAGACCTTTGTCATTGTAAATACGTGCAGATTTTCATAGCAATTACATTGCAGCATTTTTAGGGGCATGACTCCTCTTTTTATTATTTCCATTGGCATGGCTTTTCCATTTCAGCTTGCTTTAGTTCCAGTTCTGTGATAATTTCATGGCAGTACACTCATGTGTGAGTATATGCAGCATGAAGGGCTGACTGTTTTTAGGTGCAACTACTGAGGATTGTTCTGCAGTTCAGGAGAGCAGGATCTATTTATGGGTCTCACTCTGTATCCAGCCTTTGAAAACATTTCAGATTTATTTTTGCCAGAGAACACAGCTACTGAAAAAACACTGGGGTTGTCTAATCTGGCTTTTGGTATCAAAACAGAGCTCACCAACCCTAAAGTTCTTGCTTTCACCCCTGATCACCTAAAGTTGTAACATATCTGTTAGTGTGGAAACCATCACAGCTGAAGAAGTTCAAGGGATGAATAAATTTAGGAATCTTCTCATTTGCCTCCAAGTTTTCTGAGCACCTCAATCACAATTTTAGATGTTGTCTGGAACAGTAACAGATAAAACCTAACTGTTAAAAAAGCAACAATTTAAGACAGAAAATCACATGTAATCACCCATCTATAGTAAATGAGGCACTACAGAAATGCCAGACTATGGAGGAGGTCAGACTAAAGTGATATATGATTTGAAAGAAGGCAAACAGCTCTGCCGGGAATCAGCAAGGAAACCAGACAAGTTAATCACTCATTTGCAGTATGATACAACAGCCAAATGACACTGAAACCTCAGTGTCAAGTCACCCAAGGAAACCACCATGCTGCAGAGCAGCCCAGGAAGCCCCTGCTTAGGAAACACACACCACACAACCTTGCTGAGCAGTGCTGGGAAACAGCAGGACTGGAAACAACTAAGGAGTACTGTAAAACTCAGAAGATACTCATGACCTGAAATGATTTCATCCTCCTGAGTTACAGGTAGATCAGAGAGTTTGCAGGGCAGCTTGCTAAGAGGGACTGGTGCCAGTGAAATGCCACCTGCAGAGTGTCCAAAGCCCCTGTGCTGGCCCGTGGAGAACTGCAACAGGAAAAGCCAGCAGCCAACAGCAGAAAAACCTGAATTAACAGGGAGGCTGAGCAGAAATCCTGAGGACATAAGTGTTTGCCAGCCTTGATTGTCCATTTTCTGGAAATATCAGTATCTCCAACCCCACCTTTCCTTTGCTGACCAGTAACCAGCATAAAAAACAAAGCTCTGCAAACAAACAGCTGTACAGCACCTGGTACTGCTAACACCTCTTCACTAACCTGGTTTAGAAGCTGAAATAAACACTACAGTTTTGTTTCTAAAGGCAAAAGCTGGTCATCAGAACCCATCTGTCACTGGCTGTGCTCCGAAACATCTCATGCTGAACTCCAGCTTGCAATTGCACAAAGCACACCCCACTCACAGAGCTCCAACAGGCACACTGACCAACCACTTGTCTCCCTCAATAAACTAGGGCTGTATTTTGCCCACTGATCTAGTTCTTGGAAAAGAAAAGGGGAAAAAAAGAGGCATGACCCCCTGGCTTCTGATCCAGCAGTAAAATTTTCAATATTTTAACAGTGATTTCAAACAGGAGCAAAGCCAAGCCTGAATCCTCAGTTTATCCTTTGCCAAACCCCAGCATCAGCATTAGCAAATGAAAAGATCAAGTCAGTTTGCTCAGACAGACTAATTTCTGTACCTATATTTATTAACAGTAGGTACATAAAACTGAGGAAAAGAAGTGCTAGAAAAACACACAGTGATGTTAACCACAATGGCAAACTGCATGTACTGATCCTTTCCTCCAGCCAGGAAACATTTTCAAGCTGTTTCTTTCAAACTAGTCACTGGGTAGGAAATGCTTTTAAGACAGAAAAATATTTTCTTTTCCAGAAGACACCATAAAACCCAGGCACAGAGCACAGTATATGTTTTGATGAGAAATAATTACTTGTTTACTGTGGTAGTTCATTACACAGCTAATCCCCACACATTGTCTAAACAACTTATTTCCTATGGTGAGAGAGGAAAGGTCAACATAAACAAAACAGTCTGATTGTTTTGTAAAGAAGATGCAGATCACCGGCAACACATCTGCAGGGTGTAAAAAGCTGGAGAGCAACATTAGAGGATGTTCTTTGAGCACCTTCCAGTTTTTTTCTAAGCCAAGGTATTTCAGAATGAAATGTTACCAAATATAATGGAATTGAGATGTTCCACTATACAAAAATATTGTTCTAAACCAAGAGCTATTAATTCTTCAGAGCTGTGGGCTGTAGTTTATCATTAGCATCTAGAAGTGAAGGATGGTTATAACATTCAATTCCATTTCTCCACAGTGACTAAATGATGTACTAGCTAAATCATTTATGAATGTCAAAGGGTGACAGTTTTCAATTAAGATAATGAGATTCTAGAGGCTCTGGCCATCTGAACCCTGTTTGTGGATTCTCTTGCCAATTAAAAAAAAAAACCAACCCTAAACAACAAAACACAAAAGGAAGCAGTCTGACAACCTGATTTTACTTAAACTGGATGCTAACAATTTAGCATTAATCCTACCAAATATCTGCTAGCTACATACCAAGAATAAATATTTATACTAGTCACCACATGCTGTTAGGCATTAATACAGGGTTAAGAAGATGTAAATTCAATCATCTATGTTGGAAACTGAAATAATTTTGCTCTTCTTGTACTCTTCAGCTCCTCAGGCAAAGACCCAGCCTTTGTCCATAGAGCATCTCAGCAAATGGACACACAGCATCCAAGGCCTGGCTGCTCTAGGAGAGGAGGGCAAAGTCAAGGGAGAAAATCAAGAAACTGCTCACTCACACAGCAGGAGTGGGCAGCCTCCCCAACAGCCAAGTGCCTGTGGATCCTGGATCAGGTCCAAATGAGGACACATCCCTCCAGTAGCAAACACAGCCACTGTGGAGATATATATTCCAGATCTCTGTAACTATGACCCCTGTAAGTGAGCATCCTACCCATTAGACCCTTTACTGTTAACTTCCATGGAGTATCTATAATATAAGTGCTGGTAGCAACAACCATTATTCGTTTTAGCCATCTCACACCCATGTTTCCAAGTAATTCTTTATAGTGACCCACTACTTTTCGGGAAAAAAAATAACAAACAAACAAAAAAAAAATATCAAAAGAAACCCTAAAGAACAACAACTACACAGTGAAAGTGAAGATAAGCTTCTCAGGGTAAAACTTCAAACTCCCACAGAAGTTCAATAAAGTCAGAAAAGCAACACCACATTAGACTTGTTGGTTCAGACTTAGGTTGGTTACTAAGCACTGGCCAGACTCCATGCTTTCCCTTTTTATTTTACTTACAATTAGCTGGCAAGAGATGATGATTAGCTAGAAAAACCACACTCCCTTTTGACCTCCAGGTGTACAAAGCAGACCAGCAGTGTTTCCTAAAGCAAACCCAGGATCTTTAGGCAGTGTGCAGTAAGGCTTCAAGCAGCCACAGCAGCAAGTCACCACACAGTGTTTATGGCACAAATTCTATGGAGCCCTCAGCTCCTGCTCAGATCTCTCAAGGCAGGCTCTGAGTGTCATGGCACTGTCAGGCAGGCACCTGCCTCCAGACTCTTTTTTCCAAAGCCTTTTTCCAAGGCTGGACCTGTACAAACTTCTGCACACATGAGAACTTAAAGAGGACAAGATTACAGCATAGTTCTGTACAATGGTGAGCACTGCCAGCTCAGCTTCCTGTTCTACTGGAGATCTGGACTTTACCATCTCTGTTCCCAGTTCATACCCATACTCAGGAAGAATTAGAAGGGCCAAAGAGTGCAACAACAATGCCAAGTATTGTAAATTACCCAGGCAAAGCAAGGGGAGTTACTCTGGTGTAGGCAGCTCTGCTCACCAGGGCAATGTCACCATACAGCACACAGAACCCAGTCACCTTGGCACTGCCAGCACTGAAACCATCTTCTTCCCAGTGGTAAAACTGATTACATTTAGGAGGTGATGATATGCTTGAAAGTCATTCCTCCCCACCTCCAATAGATGGACAAACTGTGCTGTGTCAGTTTGTTCCTGTTATAAAATAGTCCCCAATTCTCCTGGAAAGCTCCCAACAGCTCTGTTCCCTCCCTGGCCAGTCCATCCCACTGGCATTGCAAAGGAAGCCTTTACCTGCTCCTTTAGCCACAGAGTTCCAACTCAAGGGTTTAATAAAATTCTACCTTAAATAAAACTATTGCTGCCTATGAGACCTACTAACTGGGATACTACAAAGAGTAACTTTTCTGGAAACTGTGTTGCACAGCCAACACCACTCTGGACTGAGGGCTCTGCAGCACAGCTGCAATTGTTAGCAGTGACTAACATTGTTATCTAGAACTCCTCAAACTTACATTACTTTACAACCAGCATGGGAAGTCACATATGGTGCTGGCACAGCAGTGTAAGCTCATTTTAAAGCAAACCAAGTTATAGAGCTCAGTGGAGAGCAAATTTAAAAACCTCCCAGAAAAGTGTTTAAAAATCAAGAAAAAAATTTAAAAACTGACAGATTTTTGGGGAATGAGGAAGAATATGACTGCACATGAATGGATTTGAGAATAAGAACATGTTGGAGACAATGCTTTCTTTTCCCAGGATGAGGCAGACTGCTCTTTAACTTCAGTTTTGTACTGATGGCTGCTGGATAAGAAACATTTGTTTGTTCCTGAGAAACATAGGAAAGAAAAAAGCAAAGTGAGCATTTTTCACCCTTTAAGAAACAGATACATGACAATTTCACAAGAAAATGTGAACAGAAGAAGAGATCTCAGAAACAAACTGGATCCACAAATAAGCAATACAGGTTTTGGCTGAAAACAGAAAATATTTCTTGAGGCTCTGGAGGTGTGTCAGGCTCCTGGCTGTGCCAGGCAGCAGCTGCAGCCACCGTGGAGCACCAGGGCTGGTGATGCTCTGAGCCCACTGCCAGGCAGCTGCCATGGCCCTGCTCCCACCCTTCTGTGACACAGTCCCTTTTTCCCCCCCCCAGAGGGGAGCAACTGGGTGACTGTGAGGGTTATTAACACTTCCCTAGGTGCTCTGTAAAGCAGTTTTCCCCAGCCCCAAGTGAGCGGGCGGCGCGCTCACTGCGTGACAGACGCTCCTCTGGCAGATACTGAGCAGCCCCTTATCCAAACAGCATCAGGGCCTGCTCCAGGATGACCTCAACAGCACACACTTTCCAAAAAGAGAGTACAGAAACATTTAATTCAGCTCTCTTAGACATTAAGTCTTGTCTCATAAAGCTACTCTTAAAAAAAAAAAAATCAAGTAACATTTGGACTTTTAAAAAACACGTGAAGTTTCTTCTCAGTCATAGTAAAAGAAACATGGTGTAACTCCATTGGCATTAGTATTGGCACTTAGATTTATGCCAACACTCTCATAATCTGAATTTGGACCAAAACCAAAACCCACATATAGGTAGGGGCAAAGTTTATCCCCAAGTGAACAAAATAACATCTCTTGTAGACATTAATGGCTTCTGAAACTCTCTAGCTTGATACGACATCAGTGATTTAAATGCCAAACCACATTCACTCTGTTTATCTTGGGAAGCTCCACATCCATGTAAGAACACCCTCAGACCATAACAGAGGAATGAAAGGTCAGGCTGTAACTTTCAGAACCAGTGCAGAAAACTGAAACAAGGTATGGGCACTTCCCTGGTCAGTGCCACACACTGCAGCTGGCTATTTTTCAAATATCATGTAAGCAGCATGAATAACTTCTGATACAGAGAAATAAAAACTCAACTTAAAAAAAAAGCAGTACAAATACACTCTGAAAGTAATTTAAACTAACTAGAAGTGAGCTATTTCAGTGCAAGATTTCTGCAGATGTGGCTCCTGGGCCATGCCAGGCTGCTCATGGACCTCTAAAGTCCCCAGCTAGTGACTTGCTCCTCCCACACTCAGAAGTTCTACATCAATGTACAGCACTCAACTTCATCCAAAGCCTCCTCAGATTCTGTCTTTCTGACAAACATACATAAATATCTTAATCTATAGAGACGTCACTGCCCCACACAGCTGGACCCTGCTCTGCCCTGCTGGAGCACAGTCCCAGGCTCAGAAAACCTCTCAAGCTTGTCCAGTCACAGGGGTGAAAACCCTAAGCTGCAGCTCTGATTGTCTCCTTCCAGGTGCAGATCTGTCCATGACTCATTTCAGCTCACACTTGCAGCTCAGCATCTCTTCAAATGTGACTTTTCCTTAGGGGAGATGAGCTCCACCACTTCTGCAGCCTGAAACTTGTCAGCATTTTAAATGTGAGCAGGATGGGGGAGAATGGCTTCAGGAAAGGAATTATAAGCACTAACTAGAATTTATCACTAGAATAAGTGAGTATTTTTCACTATCTTGAAGTGCCAGGGCTTTTCACTACCCTTGATTACAAAAGGCAGTCATCTCATTCATTTAGAGATGGCTTTCAGGCTGGCCATAATGCCCAGACAGGCTGCCCTGTGTCTTGGCAGACCCTGCAGCAAGACTGATACTTCTGACAGGGCTATTTCTCACACCAGGTCGCCCCACTTCCAATTGGACACCCCCAAGGAAATGATCTGAGCTCTGTGCATGATGGACATTGAGGAAAACAAAATCCCAAGACTTCAGAGGGGGTTAAGCCCTGGGAACTCTGGGTCCTGTTCCCAAGCCAGAAGCTGCAGGACTGTGAAGGGCAGGTACAAGGAGTCACACATGACCTCAACAGCTACAAGAAAAAAACCTGAGTATTGCAACACCCACCTGTGGGAAAAAGGCAACAGCAGATCCTACCTGTGCTCCTGCAACCTTTCAAATTGTTCAACTCCTCCTTCCATAGCAACTCTGTATTTTAGAGGTACAAGACTGAAACATTGCCCTTTGAAAATGTTACATGTCCCAGCACCAAGCTTCAGGCTCTTTAATGAAAAAAGAGCCTCTAAACACCAGATCAAAACAAGTCAGACACAAACAAATGCTTCCTAACATTCCTTATAAACCACAGAAAAGTTACATTGCCATCTCAAATGGCAAGATAAAAGTTAATGGATTCAAAGGCCTATCCCTATGCACTGAGATGAGGCTGCATGCCTAAATCTGAGTGATTTAACACTCGTTTATCAAAGTGAACTGTCCAATCCCAGAAAGTAACATCCCTTCTGCAGCCTTCAGCACTGATGCTCCATCAACAAGAGTGACACAGAGAGGGTTCCACCTCCCTCATTATCCCAACAGGAGCACTGCTGATGGCAGCATAGCACAGCCTGAGCAGAGCAAGGGCCACAAACCCACAGTTCCAGGGCAGCCCAGCTCAGTAAGGGTGAACCTGAACCCAGCTCAAGGCCTGGCCAGTGCCTATGCCTTGTCCTTGGCTGGAGGATCTCGGGGCTTTGGGTGTCTCAGAAATCAGTGATGGGTTTTTTCTTTGTTACCTACAGAAAAGGCAAGCACCCAGCACTCCTCAGCAGCACTGCACATCCCTCCAGCACTCTGTTCTAGCAGGAGGCACCAAAGCTGTCTTTACTATCAGGATTTTCTAAACACACAGTACCAAGCTCAATAGGGCCTTTCAGCCACACTATCAAGAGGCCAACATAAAATTTTCAAAATATCCTTCCTCCTAATTCTAATCCAAACAACAGAGCACAGCTGTGAAAACTGAAGCCTGTACAGATCTGCACTGTATGGGCTCCTTCTTAAAAGCACTGGGACAGGATTCAAGCTTCTACATTTTCTGATTCAAATTTATAGTCAGGCACAGAAAATTCCCATGGACTAGGGAAAAAAGAAAAATGCTTAAGCTGACAAGTTTTTGAAAGATCAAAAAAATTCACTGCTGTCTTCTGCTGACACACTGTGCAGCGAGCTGGGACAGAGGTCCACACTATCCCCTGACAACCAGGCAGCTCAGGGAGCTGCCAACTGGTGTTTGCTTAAGTTCCAAAAGGTACTTTTCTGGTCAAAAACCAGAAAAAATATAATAAATGCCACATGGAAAAGCTAAAATTTGCAAAAGGTTTGGTTAGATAAATAGCCTCAAATGAGAGGAAAAGGGATTAAAACACTGTTTTCAAAGTCTGATGTATTTTTTTTCTAACAATTTTGCTGCTTGCCTTTTCACTCTCCAGTTAGAGCCAAAGCCAGAATAACCAGCACACCATAACACAATTCCCAGTGCTCCTCTCCCCAGCAGAAGGGAATACTAGAAAACCAAGGACAAAATTCCTTAACACAACACTAGAAACCAAGTTTATCATACTAATTTGGATGGGACAGTTTTGATAAATAATAGCAGAAATTTTCTTTGCCTGTTTTTCTTAAGCAGAATGACAGGGAATGAGGGAAGGGTGATTTCTCTCCCCAAGAAACTACCATTTTCTGGTCAGTGTCATCATGACCAGTTCAGAAAGCACAGATTAATCCTGACAGCAGGAAAGCTGGTCCCCAGCTTTTGAGGAAAGCCACAGAGCAGCTGAGACTCACTCTGGAGAGCCTCTCCCTGTAGCCATTCAGAGAAGGAATGTTGCATCCAAGCCTCCCACCTGTCCCTCAACACCCAGACTCAGGGAGGGAAAGGAGAGATAGAAATTTGCAGGTTCAGATTATGTATTTGATGTTGCCACCATCACAATGTCTTGGCCCCTCACAGACCCCAAACTCCTCTTATCCTGTCTTCCAGCCAACAGAATTACTCAGGAAGCTCCATAGCAGAGAGAATTTTTCATTTTAAATGAGACTATACAAACCCTCTGGATCTCATGGAACAGTCCAATGGACGGGTTTTCTGCCCTGCTCTTGAGGCTCAAGGTTGGTACTGACCCCAGTGAAGTTTGGATCACCTCCCACTGCAAGAGCTTCAAAGCAGTTACCTCACCAGTGGGACCAGACTGAACATCAGCTCTCCTCTCCAGACACTCAGTGAGTGGGTAAGATTTCACAAGAGCACAGTCCACCAGGTAAAACACTCTCTGGAAAAGCCTGGCCTTGAACAAAGCTGAATACAGCCAGCTGAAGACTTTTAAACTTGCTCTGGGGTCATCCTGCAAGCTTCATGTGAGATGTATGGAACAACCATCTCTCAAACCAGAGGGAGCTTGGCATGGGAAGAAAGAGGTGGCCACAAATCTGAGCTTCAGGACACTTAATTACATTTCTATCTGCTCTCAATGTTCTTGGCAGCTCCCATCAAATATATCTGGAGAAAGTGTTTTCATGTGAGGAGACATTTGAAAATTGTCGGCTTAACACAGGCCCAAGGCACAAATCACAAAGGGTGATGGTGCAAGGACTCTGACAGCCCTGGTGCTGCCCCAAACCCAGCAGCACTGTGCTCACAGCACAGCTCCGTCAGTAAAACTCACCAGCAGCAACTCAGGTTAGAAACGCTCCTGCCCACGTTGCCTGGAAGCAAAACCAGCCATTTTTAATCTGTGAAAGGGACATTTATTTAAATGGTCCCAATAAAAACACTTATGGAGGTTTTTCAAAGACCAACACTCCTGAAGTCGTCACCAACTGCCAAGGCATCAGTGCTACAAGACCAACTTAGTCATTCTGAGGCTTTGTGTAATTTTGTAGAAGCAATATCATTAAAAGAATATTAAATACTGGCAATACACAACTTTTTTTTTCCCTTCAGATTCTGTGCAAAGATTTATACTTGCCACTCCATATTTTCCAGGTGTCAGCAGGAAAAACAAATAATGAAATATTATATTAGGTCTTCTCAGGACACTTGTACAATCACCCACATTTAACATCTTTGGTCAAAGAGTTCTGATGCACTTATTCAGAAACAGCTCAGAAGACTTAACACTGTCACCTGTAACTCTTCCAGCTATTATATGAAATGCAAATAAGTTCAATTCCTAGACATGAAAGCACTACAGGAAAAAAAAAATATTGTAAGTACTAAACATTGCTTAAAGGGCCTTTTCAGCTACACACTTACCTGTCTCTGGGTAATCAGACTCTCCTCTTGCCTGCACAAAGCCACATCAAAAACACAGAAGTGCTGTAAGGGTGAGGACACCTGGCCCAACACCTCAGCACCAACCCAAGGCATGTCTGCAGAAAACACAGCCATGCCTGGAAGGAAATGTCTGGGACACCACTGCTGACTGCCCTGTCCTGCTGGATGACACCAGGGACACACAAAATCTAAAACAGGCACTTAAAATTCTGAACTAGACTGAATGCTTTAGCTTGCCTTTCTTCAAGGAAATCACTGCTTAATTTTTTTGTCTTGGTCATCAAACAGGCTGGCACTTTCATAAACAGAAACTAGTATTAAACTATAAATGAACCCTGAAGATCATTTCCCAGGGGGCTTTCCACAAGGCTCTCACTGATTTTGATTTTCTTTTGGTCATAGAATGCTTCCCAAAATTAACATTTTTCCAGAGACATTCATTTTCTACAAAGAATAAATAATGTAGAAAGAAAGGAACTGCCTGAGCTAAGTGGTGCCAGATGAGCCTCCTGGAATCACAGAGTTTTGTTTTAAAGATTCCTGACTGCTGTAAAGTCATAGCAGCAAACGAGTGCAAAACTCTGATGCCTTGAAAGATATCCTGAAGCCATTCAGTGCCAAAACACCGGGCTGTAAGACTTCAGACGTTTGCAGCCACATGACTCACGCTTAAATTTCAAATACTTACCATTTTTTCCTTCTGACATAATATTTAATGAAACCAGAGTTCAGTAGTAGTATCAGTCCTGCTATATATGTCTTGCAGGAGTTTCTGCCTAGACAGCTGTTTGTGTGCTTACAACTAGCTCGTGTTTGGCTTAGAAAGGCTTTCCATATGCTTTAAAAATTGGAAAACTATTGTTTTAACTGACTTTATGCTGTTATTTTTAACACACATATGCATGTGAACACTGAAAATGATTAGAAGATTCATTTTGAAAGCACCAATAGCACCTAAAAACACATTACAGCTGAACACATGCAAACATGTCACCAAACCACAGGGCTGTGATCACCTAGAAACCATCACACATGTGTAAGTCTACCCAGAGCTCACTTCTCTTTAGTGAAAAATCTTTTCAATGCTCCTGATACATGAAAGGCAATTGATGTGTATAGTAGTGGTAGTGGATGCATGTAATATACATGAAATTAGCAACAGTCTACAATCACAAAATTTAAAAGTAGATTGAAGGTGCAAGGCTACAGGTACATTAACAAATTCCTGTAATAAAAGCAATATGTTTATGAGGCCTTGGATAACAGTGCTCACAGCCCAGCCTGAAGGTGAGCAGCAGCACCCCAATGCTGCTGCTTTCACTTTTTTCACTTCCATTAACAGCTACACTGTTGTTTTACTGCTGTACTGTAACAACGTGGAAGCACACTACAGCAGCCACTCAAAGACTGTGGTAAAGTAACCTTACACAATCTTATTTCTCATGGATTTCAGAGGACCTGCACAAGTTATATGATGGCAGAATTAAGCCCTGGGGTTAAGGAAATCCAACTTGCCCCAGTAAAGGACTTGAAACTCCCTGCCCTTCATCACCCACTTCATCTCATCTTGCCCACCCACAGCTCTCCTGCACAGTATTGCACAACACATTAGGAGAGATGTGGAACTTTATGAAAGAAATAAATTCTAACAATACACTATAGCCATCCATTATTAAATCCTTGCCAAAAAATGGCCTCAAACTGTGGGTTTCAATCAGAATACTGAACTTCCAGACGAGCAGACAGAGAATCACTGAAGTCCTACTGTGAACACTTGGCCATCTGCATGCCTGTATGAAGCCAAGCAGTGTCCAGCCCAAAGCTCTGTGACACAGCACCCCTGTCTGTCCCCCTCTTCCCCTCCTCACTCATCTGAGCCCACTGCCTGTATCACCCACAGAAACAGAGTGAGATCTTCTCCAAAAAGATGGCTCATGAGCCTGGCTCAGTTCAGGGACATCCAGCAACACAGCCCGAGGATGGGCAGCACCAGCACTGCTGCTCTGGGGGAAAAGCTGTTTGAACATGGTGATCCCTGTTACCCACACGTGTCAAGAGAAGCAGGGAAACTTGTAAGCAGGGCTTATAAACAGCACAGCCTTGGAAACTATGCACCCACTGGGATTTATTATCTAGAAACAATGTCTGGCATCAAGCTTCCAGGAAAAATTAAGTTACAAAGCAAATAGCAGCCACCTCTCAGGCTGTGAGAACACCTTGCTTGTTTTCAAACACCATTTCAGAGTCCTCGCGGGAGCATCACTGAGACCATCAGCTCCAAAACCCCAGCTGTGCTGCCAAGGGCTGCTGAACCAGGCACAGAGGTACATTTGGAAATAGTTTTAAAGAAAGATTTCACCATATTTTTGGCATCATTTCAACAAGTGCCAATGCCACAAACATCAAGCCACAAATCAGTGCCCACTGCTTATAACCATTGATAAGGTCTGCTGCAAACACGGCAAGGCAATCAGATCAGGCAGGTACAGTGAGCTCCAGACTGGAGTCTCTGCATTCCCAGCAGAGGGAATGACCTCTAAATACCTCAAGCAACCTTGGTGGCTGCTCCAGAGAAGACTGGGAGGTACACACATGTTCCATATGCTCACCTGCACTTTACCAAACACAAGCCAGGAATGCCACCACAGAAATTAGAAGCAAAAAAGTCTCACAAACAGATACAGTCCCAGATCATCTCTCTTAAATGTGAAAAATGCTAATCCTGTATTACCTGAAAAATCATCATCTTCTTACCACATCAGAGACTCGCTGATCCCTGTGGTATATTCCTGCAACATCCCAGATGAATGATTTCACATGTAACTGCCTGTCCCACTAACTTTGGAGAAAACAGACGAAACTTCAATGTTGCTATAGGTGAAAGAATCATAAAAAGTGAACAGAAAGAAAAAGCAAAAGCAGGCTTTGCTGTATTATATTTTCAAGAAGAAACCTCAATATCTACATTTTCTAGGTTATTCTTCTAATCAATTTAATTCAATTCTACATATCTTCCAGAAACAGAGAGGCTTCTTCATTAAACGGCAGCATAACAGGAAAAGCTTCCATCAGAGGGAAATAGAGACAGGCTGACAAAAACAAAATAAAACAAAAAACAAACCCAAATTAAAAAACAAGCTTATTCCAGCAAAGCCAGAAACCAAAGCTCTGGGAAGGGGCGCACATTTCAGCAGCAGATGAAGCTTTCAGCAGCAAATGGCCACAACAGCAGTGGGGACAAGTCCAGCTCATGCCCCAGCTCACTGTGTTCTGTAACCCAGCTGCTGATGACACTTCATTCCTATTGCATATACGTGAGCTTTGCTGCTGACCTCACTACTGGAATTGTACCATCCAGTCAATGCCAAAAACTTCAGCACAAACTATGAAACTTGACAGGACTGAGCACATTTGGAACAGGAGATTTTGCATGAACGGCGGCAGACCAGGAATACACAGTCTTGTCATCCTTTGAGGGGGACTGGGAAAGGAGGCCCAAGAGCAATTGAGGACCATGGCACAGTTGGTCAGAACATGACAGGAGCCTTCACACTGCGATGGCCACTGCCATTTCAGTTAAACACACACAGCTTGCCTTAGCTCTGAGGGCAGGACTCACCCGTACCAACAGGCATCCACTTCCAAAGGCAGTTCATACTTTCCCTTACTGAACCAGGCCAAAAGAAATATTCTGAGAGATGAAAATATTTTCTTTGCCGTTTTACTTAGTACAGAGCTACACCACGGACTAACAACAGACCTGCACTTCCCCACAGCTGGGTATTGACACAAGATACATCTGTGTCAAAACTAAGTCACATACCATGCACACATTAGAACGTCAAGAAAGCTGGGCCAGCTCCACACTTCCTGCACCCATACATCACCCTGATGTAAAAGACAGGGCTGTATCTGCCATTATACATCTCCTAAATATCCTGCAGTAGTGACTTGCCATAACTGTAATCCTAGAATACATTAACAGAGACCATAAGACGTCATCTACTCTACCCAGTGACCACAAACCACCCTGCTACAACCAAAATCCCACACCCAGAGCCTCACAACACTTGCTTGTCAGCCAGAGAGAGTTAGTGATGCCAAGGACAAGCAGAGGGCCCCCCTTCAACACCCCCACAGCACCAACATTTGTTTCACAGCAGTTACGTGCTGGGAGGGAGGGAGCCTGGGACAAAGAGAGCAACATGGGACACCTGAAACTAAATTAAGATGTTGAACGGGAGGAAGAAGGGGGAAAAGATGCATTTATAGTGTGTACAAGCTCTCCTCGGGGGGCCAGGCAGCGCTGCCAGCAGTTCTGGCCAGGCTGATGATTCACAACATGTCAAGGGGAGATCAGACTACTCGAAAGAACCAGGCCTCAAGGGTTTTCTGGACGAAAAAAAAAAATCAGAGGGGTTGGGGTTATTAGATAGTTTATTGCTCATGTAACTCTAGCTCATATATATATGGATTAGGATTAAGCTTTCAGTTCCGGATCTCATCCTAGTTACACCAGCATCCTTCCCCTCACTGCTTTCATTTTGTCCACAAATCACTACATTGTTATTTAGCCCCTTGTATGAACACAGAATTATTATGGGCTTCCTATGACTTTTCCAAGGCTTTCTCCCCATTTCAGAAGCTGGCACAAATCCAAAGCATCCTTTAATTCTGCAATTTTGAGTCCCCCTGATTTCTTTATTTTTTAGAGCATCTACAGTTATTCACGTACTTCCCCAGAAACTCCTGTTGGCAAAAAGTGCATTTCCAGGCACTCAGCATTTTGATCAACTCAGGATGCCTGGAGACTCCAGCCAGAGGCAACCAAAGTAGATTTGCACAAAGTTAGTGGCCACAGCTGAGAACTTCGGTGCTTGTGGCTCCCTTTCAAGAGCAGGGAGGAGCACAGGCTCCCCTTGCTACAGGCTTGGGTTCTGCTGCAACAGGTAAGTGAGAAGCCCAGTGATCAATCACTTCCCCTCCTTACAGCCCTGGTTCCCCAGAGCACAGAGCCGCTCCCTAAGGCCAGACCCCTAACAGTGCACAGGATACAGCTAAACAAGGCTAAACAAGGTTACAAGCTTATTTTGCAAAACACAAACATTTGGTTTTCTTTAGCCTCGCATGCTCTTGTAGGCAGTATCAGATATTTGTCATAATAGCACCTTGTTATTTTAACAGTTCCACAAGGGGACACAAAGCCATTCTGTACAATCCAGACCAGCACAACGCTACTAACCTAGGCTTTCCTTTTCTCCTTCTCTTCCCTCACCTTCTCCTTTGTCACCAGCCACCGGGTGGAGCCTCACCTGAGGTCTGCCCCCTGCATCAGCATCTCCCCAGGGAACACCCCTCCCTCCACAGAACCCAAGACCATTAATTCCTTCACTCAGGGCATCCTGCCACTTGTGTCTAGCTCAGAGGTTTCTGACTAACACAGGGAAAGAAATAACTAATAATATGCACACATAGTTTTACCCTGGAATCCATCAACTACGTAAGTGGTACCCCATTTCTATCCACTAAAAATCAAGCTTTTCATTGTAGAGAAAAGTACAGCTTTTTCAGACGGGGAATTATTCCCATTACTGGCTGGTGAAGATTAAAGCTCACGGATCTCTCAGCTTGGCTCTACTACCAACTCAAATCAAACTGCTGAATTTTCTGCTTGATGATCTCAAAGTAAATTCTCATTTTGAATTGCAAAAGTAGTAATAACCTTTTCTTGTCATCTGCTGTGCCCATTGATTCTTATCCGAGATATCCAATTCTCTCTCACTCGACACTTGCCCTGGAAAACTACATGAAACTGACGCAGTGGAACTAAAAAGTGAGTTTTATTTCATCTCACTCTCTGCCTGTCTCGCTTTTCCCCGGACTATGCAACACGCATACAAGCCACACGAACAACGGCAGAGCCGGCACCGCACACCCGACCGCCGCCGGAGGGTGCGTCAAGGGGGTACCCCGGCGACCCTGACACATCCCGACCTCTGCTCGTGGGGGTGCCAAAGGACTCCCACAGGGCTCCGCATCCCCCGCGCCGCTCCGAGGGACCCTCCCGCTGCCGCGGGTCAGGCGGGGCCGGCCCGGGGGTGCCCCTCACCCGAGGCGGCGCCGGAGAAGCCCCCGAGCGCCGCGTCCCCCGCCGCCGCCCGCGGTCGGCACCGAACTCCGCTGGGAGCGCCGGAGCCGCCGAGCAGCGACACGCGGGATGCCGCCGGGGCAGCGGCCCCGCACTGCGTGTGCGTGCGTGTCCCGTGTCCCCGCACACCCGCCCTCCGCGCCGGCGGGGGGAGAAGTTGCCGCGAACTCCCGGTACGGGGGTGATGCTCCGCCGGTCCCGCCGCCCCCCGAGGCTCGGAGCCCGGCCGGCCCCCCTACCTGCAGCCGCTCCGTGGCCGGCTGCCACATGGTGCCGCGGCCGGGAAGCGCTGCCGAGCGGGGCCGCGCGCGGCTCTCTGCGGGCGCGCGCCCCGCCCCGCCCCGCCCCGTCCCGCCCACGCGTGGGGGCCACGCGCGGACCCGCCCGGCAGCGCCGGTCCTCGGGCACGGCACCCCCGGGCTCGGCAACCACCCCCCGGGCATGGCATCTAGCCTACCTGGGCCCGGCAGCCATCCCTCGGGCACGGCATCCATCCCACCTGGGCACGGCATCCGTCCCACCTGGGCACGGCATCCATCCCACCTGGGCACGGCATCCGTCCTACCTGGGTAGGGCACCACCCGGGCACGGCATCCATTCCCTGGGCACGGCATCTCCGGGCACGGCAAACATCCCACCTGGATGCCTGTGGTGACCGGGACAGCGCCTCGCCCCAGCTGCTGCCACAGCCCGGCGTGTCCCGGCCCCTCACGGCCTCTCGGGCAGCGGTGCCGGTCTCCCCGTGGCGTTCGCCGTGCGCTGCCTGGGAGGGTGCGCCTCCTCAGAGGAGCCTTCCCCATGGGACACTGCCTCACCACAGCTGAAACTTTTTCCTCCGGTTCTGCAGGTGGCTCAAGCTGCTACCAAGCACGTAGGACGTGTAAGGGCTCTGTAAGGCCGCAGCTGCTGGCAGTGCGGCGTCACAGGGAGCCGCCAACTGGGGACAGGATCCCCCCCTGCCCGGTCAGTGCCGGGGTGGTCCCCGAGGAGCCAGCACCAAACCAGCATCAAGGCCACATTCAGCTGTTTCATGGTGTTGGGCATCCCAGCTGTGCCTCAGCACCCACAAGGACAGACACACACACTCTCTAGAGGTCTGCAGGCACTGCTCTTCCCCGAGGAGGCCAGAAATGCCAGAGAAAAGCAAAGTCTCTGCAGGTTCCAAAGCTGCACCAAGGAACATTTTTTTCCAGACACAAAAGCTGCCGCTGGCCCTCTCTGCTCACCTGAGGTTGCCTGGGTAATGCCTCATGCTTGGATGCAGGAGGATTTGTTAAAAACCCAGAGGAGCCCATGTCATACTTGTCCTGAGCATTGACCACCACATCTCACAGGCTGCAAGCCAGGCTCCAACACAATGTGGGTGTGTGACCCCGGGGACACAGGGTATCCTTTCTGTGTCAGTGTTATGAATAGCAAGGAAAAGCAATACTGAAGGGAATTTTCTCAAAACAACAGGCAGCAGGCTCACCTGTGGACAAACCATGACCTTTGGCAGGGCAGCTCTGCCACAGGATCCATCTCAAGGACCAACACCTTGCAGGATCTGGGCGAGGCTGGATGTGATCAGAGTAAGACTCAATGAACAGGAACTTTACATGAACTTTTAGATTGTTTCTGGAAAGATTCCACCAGTTCATCCCTGGGCAGTGATGGCCTGATTAAAGCAATTCAAGTGTTGCAGCTCCATTTACTGATGCATCATCCCCTTCCTTCCCCTCCAGGAAGGGAAGCATTAATTCTGCACCAGCCTCTGGCTGAGATGCCCACTAGAACTCTTTCGAAACACCACGTCCCTGTCACACCATTGTTTGCTTCAACTGGTGCCTACACCCTGCACGAGTGCCTACAGTCCAGCCTTTTCTAAAAGCCTCGCTCTTCCTCAAGTGAGCTCTGGAGCAGTTTCATCGACCCTTGCCATATGGATAAATCCACCCAGCACCATTTCCTGAACCAGCTAGGAGCTGGCACAACCCAGGCTGTCAGCAGCAGGGCACACAAAGGAAGTTCAGGATCTGAAATTAGCAGGAAACCAACCCTGGGGCTGGAGGCTGCTTCTCTCTTGGTTTACATGACTTTTATACAAACTAAAACAATTGGGGAGGGAAATTTGCATTTGCTACGAAATGGATGGCACGTTATGAGAACAAATGAATTACTTAATTTCAAAAAAGGATATGAAAACAAGAGAAAATGAATGCTGTAAGCTTCAGGCTTTAGTTGTATGAGAAGGCAGGAATATGCTCACATGGGGAGAAGCTCAGCTGCAAATTTTTCAAATCCAACTGTTGATTAGAAAGCAATCTGTGAACCCCTGAGCCCCACCAGCATCCTCCACAAGCCTCACCAAGACAGCAAAGTGGCACTATGGGGACGAGAGAGCTACTGAGCCCTTCTGCTCATGTTGGTTTAGTCTCCAGGTGTGCTCTGCACCATGGGCTGTCTCAGGAAACTCAGCTGGTTTGCCTTTTTGGTCATGCCCCATGACACCTCTGCAGGAAACTTGGTTTTCAGCTGGACCAGGTGCTGCTGGGGTGGTCAGGCACCAGCCAGAGCCCAGCTCAGGCAATGACTCATTAAACCTGGGTGAGTTCATGTCACAATCTTGCTAAGATTAGGTCATTTCTACCTAGACTTTCTAATATTTTAATCCAAGCATCATTCTTTATTTGGTATTTAAGCTGTTCTGCATTAGGTAAGGTCCTGCTCCAAGCCAGTCAGAGATCTTTGACTTAAATAAATAGTGTGAATTCCTATTTCCAGGATGTACTGTGTTCCAGAATGTGCCTGTAAGAAGATACAGGGACATTTTCTATTAATTTTCCTTTTACTGTGCCAAATTGTGGAGTTTCTCTTCTCAGAATGAGTTAAGACAATTCTTTTCAAAGACTGCAATACATTAGACAGGTTGGTCCCACTTCTCTCACTCTCCTTCCTTTCAGTGCTCACAGGACAGAAATACTGGAGCCAGGGGAGATCTTGCATTTCAAAAGGGAGTATTGGATGCATTAGGACCAATTTCACTTTTATTCAGATAGTAAATCTGAAGCATTTCCTGTGACTCCAGGATATCTTTTGTCTTTTAATGGCTTCTAGTTATTGGGTTTGTCTTCCTTTTGCACCATCTCATCCACTAATAAGGATTATTTTATTTAAGGTTTTTATAGCAACATAGCTCCTCTGCATTTGAAAAGAAAAATAAATTCTTTTGGTTTTAACTATAGCACTGCCTTTTTAATTAACTAAACTCATCCAATTGCTGATCCCATTGAATTATTTGACTTCAAAAGCTCAATTTAACTTCAGGAGCACTTATTTCTCACTGAAACACAACTAGAAGAGTCATTCAGTTATTTAAATGTTGCTTCCCCAAATATTTTGCAGACTTCGCAAGTCCTGTTTCCAAGATCCTCTTTTTGATTATGCAAGTTTACAAAGCATACAGAACTCATTAAACACATCCCTTTTTTATTATTAATTCATTTTACCTTGTATTTGCTTTTGTAGAGTAAGTTTGCCTAATTAGCAAATTTAATGTTCTGTAAAGTGCTGTAATTAATAGCATACTTCCAAAATCTAAATATACTTGTTACTCTTAAACACTTTGTCAAATCACCTGAAGCAAACGTGGCTGCCCTGCATAGATGGCACCAGACACCTCAGCTGAGCTTTCCAATATTTCTCTGAAAAAATTTTTAGTGCCTAAGCAACCCAAAATACACTATCCAAGTAATTCAAACTGGTTTTTCTGACAACTATTACATTTCAACATTCAAGGTAACAATAAATTTATTTTTATGTAGAACTTCATCTCATGTAGATGACAAAGCTGGATAGGATGGCATGGCTTCAACTTTATGTCATATAAATATGGCAAAGGGAACACCCAAGCTGGAGATTTCCAGTTCCCATGGCAGGGTGCACACTTTGGAGTCTGGGCCTGGGGGAGCTGCAGTGAGGCATTACCTGGGGAGGACACAGTCAGGCTGGGGCTCCAGCACCACAGCCAGCCATGGGATGCAGGCAAGGGCAGCCAGGGGCAGCATCAGAGCACTGGCAGTTTGCAAACAAACACTGACAGCAGAAAGCTGGGGTTTGAGGGGTCTCAATCATTTGCAGAGTTCAGAGGCTATTGAGAAACAACCTCAATGTACATGTGGTGACAGATACACCCTCTGCTGGGAGCAGCAGCATCTAAAGGTCTGGTTCTGATTCCTTGCCAGGGATCTCCTCAGGCATGGTCACTGTTAAACTAGTGGCAATTCACAGTAAGAATGTTTCATTAAAATACTGGCAAAGTACAGACCACATTATCTTCAAAGGCCCTTGATTTCCTTTCAGTATTGTGTTTTGGTATTTTGAAAGGGAAATTTATTTACATCCCTGCTTACTGTATAATCCCTAATGTTATTTAGTAATCATTTTCATTTTGATTGTATAGGTGCATAGAGATGATTATGCAGATGTGGGAGTGCAGCTCCACCAAAGGTGGTTCAGCAGAGGGCACTTCTGCTCCCAATGCATCTGCTTCATATCCCCTTTACAGGTATTTTTAAATGGTATCAGGAGACACTATAACCTGAAGCAGTGTGGTGTTAATGATTTGTGAAATTGAGGCCGCAGTAAGTATCCCAGTCAAGGGAGATAATTCAGGTGTGGATATACCTACCATATTCTCCCACCCATCCCCATGTGCTTCCCAGGGAAAATGAGGTCCTGATTTCCAATTTGCTGGGGAAGCTCTTGCTGGTGTTCCCATAGCAACCAGGTGTCTTTAATTACCTGTGTGCTGCAGTGTTTCTGATTCCCCCTTCAGCTTTAACCACCCCACCACCTTCCCCAAGTACCAGGACAGCTACTTCCCTTCCTCTTCCAAAAGTTCAGTTTTGGAGATGGATGGACTAAATAAAAGCATGGAATGCATAGGTAGTGATGTATTTGGCCATGTTTATGTGATATCCCCTTTTTCTTATCACCTCTAGAGGTCTTATTTTTAAAAAGGCAGAGAGACATTTGATCTTACGTTTCCTTCATGCTGGCACTGTACTGGTCCTGCTCACAGCAGCAGAGAAAATAAAGCACCAAAGCCATGGCAGGTCAATGAGTGAGTGCAGAAGGAAGGTTGCTGCAAAGGTCTTGCGTACATTTAAAGGGGCACAACACTTCTGTGAAGGACAAAATACACGGTACTGAAAGGGGGAGCAAATTTTATTCTGCCTCTGCCAGGCAGCCCCTCCGCTGTCCCCTCAGGAGCCGGGGTGAGCGAGGGAAGCAGGGTTGTCAGCCTCGCAGCAAACACAGAGTTGATCTTTTGGGGATGCCAAGTCCCTCGGGCCAGCAGCACCGAGGCTGTTTTTCCCTGGCCAGCCCCGGGGACGAAAGGCCGAGTCTGTGGGCGCTGGCAGCGGCCGCGCTGCGGGGCCGCGGCCTCTGGGCTCCGTGCCTGGCGGCCCCGCGCCAGCGGGCAGCGCCAGCCGGCCTGGGGGAATTCAGGCCGTGGAATCTGGGCCGCACAGGCGGCGAGAAAAGCGTGTGCAGAGAGCGGAGAGGCGGATGTGATCGGCTGCCCCCCGGCTGAGGGCACTGCAGCCATCCGGGAGCGGGGATGGGAGAGGCGGCGCGCACGGGGAGAAGCCCCGGCCGTGCCCAGTCCGGCTGTGGGGCCCGCTGAGGGCAGCAGGCCGGGCCAAGGGCAGCGTCCCAGAGAGGAAGGGGCACTCCGAGCAGAGAGGCAGCAAGGGTGCACAAGGGGAAAGTCCCGAGAATTTCCTGCTTCCTGCAGAACCCCACCCAGGGTGTGGGGGCAGTGATGGCACGCAGGGCAGAGGAGAGGACAGGAACACGGGACAGGAGGATCAGTCGTCAGCTCCCCAGGGAACGCTCTCAACCGCGTCACCGCTGGCACAGCTGCTGGCCAGACACCTCCTTGCAGGAACACTGATATTTCCCAGGCAGCCTCCAACAGCAAATCTTGCATGAACAATCTAAAGAAGCTCAAGTCCAGCTCTTAATGCACCAATTAATCTTGTAAGCAGCAGAAAATGAACGCCAGAAAATCTTTGGGTTGACACATGCCAGATGCTTACACATTTGTTCTCTCTTAGTCCAGAAAAACTTGAAACAAGACCTGTTAAGACCCCTGTCCACCTTGTGCACCTTTGACTGTATTGTCTTTATTTGTTAATTACCCATAATGATTATTTAGTACTTATTTATCTGTGACAAAAAGAAATATGTACCTCCACAAACCTGTACAGAGATCCTGATGACCCTTACACCAATTTTACAGTGGGTTAAATCCATGGTATCTGCATAACTCCTAATCATGACACTTTTCTGAGTTGCACAGATGTGATTCAGTGAATTAAATTCAAATTACTTCTAATTTTTAACAACATAAGAGAGACAAGAATCATGTCTATATAGATAAGCTGGTTTTGTGACTGAAGAGAATGAAATTATAAAAATGCATGAAGAATGATAAATGATAAATAATACTGTGGGCAATTTTACATGCACTGGATATTCCCTCAGAATAAGAAAACTTAACAAGGAAAGAGACTTTTGACAGTCTCAAATCGCAACTTTTGTTTGCAGAGCATCATTATAGCAAGAAGATTTGGCAATCTGTCATCTAGATTTCACCATCCCAGTACCCAATTTTATCCATTAAAATAGGAAGTTACCAGAAGCCACACTTCCTATTTCAGTGACACATCCCCAGCAGTTATTCATAGGCTTAGGGAGACTGGTCAGCTGTGTGGCAATCCAGGAGATGTTTCTCCTTCCCCCCCTTGAGCATGGCAACGTAGAGCCCTGCTGCAACAATCCAAATTCCCTGGAAATTACTGTGCCCACAAGCATTGTTTAAGAGCTAAACCCAGGTAATTTTCAAATTACACAGCTGAGCTGTTCATGGCAGAGTGTGCAACAGCCCTGGTGTCATTTGTTTAGTGCACTCACTGTCCCCCACAGCCAACAATTGGTACCAGTAACACCCTAATGGCTGAGTATGGCCAAGCACAGAAAGGGGCAGAAAACCCAGACCACTGTAGGACAAGGGGGATGTATCCCCTGTTCTGCAGTGATCACAGACTGTAAAATGGGTGAGACAGGAAACAGAGCAGAGTTTGAGGGTGAAACTATACTTCAATTCACCCCAGTCTCAAGTAAGGAAAGGCAGACAGGTAAGCTGGAAAGGGCTGCCCTCTTTGTCCCTAACCTGGGCACTGCACTCATTACCAGGAAGAATTTCAACATGTGCTGCTGCGTGGATGTGAACTGATTTTCTGGCAAATACACGTAAAGATTGTAAATAGAGATTTATAAATCATCCAGAAAAGCACAAGAATCACCCTCTTATGTACAATAATTTAGTGGACTTGAGTCCTTTCTAAGTTTTTGAGAACCAGTGAATATAGACGCCTCACGAGAGTATAAGGCTGATACCATCAACATTTCACATAAGATTTTATTAAGTCTTGCAACTCAAAGAGCTCTATAAATGCAAAAATACTTCAACCCTAGAATAGACAAAATGCATAACAGAAAGTTAACAAACCTCCAAAGTCCTTCATTAATCTTATGCTTAAATTTCATCACGAACAGTGCCCAGCACAGCAATGCAGCTGGTCTCCCAGGCTTTGCTCAGCACCATGCAGAGCTTGTTCCAAGCAAAGAGCAAGAGATTGGTTACAGAGCTGGACCCAAGACAGTCAGAGGGACTCCCAGTGGATCCATCACATGAAAATGCCAATTCCATGTGGTCAGAGCATTTTTTTTACATATAACATATCTATAAGTAATTATGAGTTATTATGAGATGGGATTTGCATTTTTCCTTTCAAAAAGAATTATCTTTTTTAAGAGATTCAAGGGTTGTGTGTCTCTTTGGTGTCTGACAAAGAAGAATACATCCTCTTGCTGAGGGAAGGGATTTGCCAACTATTGCTACATAATATTACACAGAAAATTGCACTCATAAATCACCCTTAACACTAGAGTTTGAAGGAGAGAGATCTAAGTCAGAGACATAAACAAAAAAGAGAGAGACAATGAATTCTCAGAAAACTCAAGGCTGAGTTGTTTTTGAATGAAGACCACATTTAACTGCTAATTTAAAGTCTGATAATTCTCTGCCCACAATTTCTGCCCTCTTTGAGAGGTACTGCCTTATGGGGAAAGAGAATATGGCTTTATTCCTCGTGCAAAATCAGAGCTTCTTGAAAAATGAATGGAAAAACATGGATACTGCCAGGCCAAATGCCAGGGTAGGGTAATAGTTTTGTTGTGAATTTTGGTTTTTCTCTACAGATGGCAGTCCCCTAAGGTGAGGGTAAATTAGATAGCATTAACCAGTTTCTACAGAAATTTTGTAGTTTATTGCATGAAACTCCAAAACGTTATTAAAGTATCACCATATTTACCGTTCCATAATCTAAACCATTGAATAGTGTATTCCAAATGAAATCTTCCAAAATTCAGCAACATATATCACTAAGTAAATCACAGCTGTGAGACATTTTGATTTAAACCTGACATGTCTGTCAATACTGCTAGCTTATCACCTCATTTTAAATCTCACATGCATTAAAGAAAAATAACCCTTCAAATCTTTCAAGGATTAAGGCATCTCCATGGAATTGTAAAATATTCTCTCCATGGAAGTGAAGTGAACAAAAGACAGAGGAAAACTGATAAACTCCACACCTAATTCAGCCCTCTAAAAATCTCCTCCTGTCTTTGTCCTTATTGCACACAGGCAAGACAGGGTACCAGGAAAGGGGGGAGCAATGTGATGAGTACTGGAGATAAAAATTATCTTTATCATTATCTTTCATATGTAGTACAACCTCAAGTCCAAATTCATGGCAAGACGAAAGTGAAATGGCATAAAAGGCACATGGGAAAGCAGATCTGTCCTTAGTTACACGACATTCTGTCAGCTTTGTTATGACAGACCTTTCTAGCAAATGCCATACAAAGGCATAACAACTGAAATAAATGTTCAAATTAAATTAATAGGAGGAACTGGTGTCATGTACAGACCACAAATAAGACACTGTGGACAGCACATTTTAGGTACAAAATCCTTGAATTAAATTATTCTGCATTATGACAAGTTAACTGGCCGGTTGCCTTATTCACATGACAGATGCAACATAGCAAATCAAACAACCTCAGACTGATCTGTAGAATAAATATCAAGGCCATACACTGGGATCTACAAACAGCCTTTTCAGCAAGCTGATGCTGCTTTCTGCTCTCTGTAACCCATCCAAATATCCCTCTGTTCTCACTGAGAAAGAACCATAACTGTAACATGAGTTTGCGCTCTCTCTGTCCCAATACCATATAGAAAATAAGCTTCTAGGAGGCCAAATTGCACCCACAGTGATCACATATCCAACAATTACAAATGGGGGCGAGAACAAAATACTCTGCTGACAAACTAATTGGTAATGCAGCTCCTACATGCCAAAATAACCTCCATTGCATTAGGCTGTTTGCTTTTCCACAGAAGCTACATGCATTTTTGTTACCTTGTGCATCTTGTATTTGGCTTATAGGCTCAGATTCCAGGCAGATTTACGTCAGATTACTTCAAATCCATAAGTCAATAAAATACCATGGTGAAAATTGGAACAGTCACACTCATTTCCTTGAGTGGTGTTGGACTGAGGTCCATGCAGAGTCACATGCAAACTTTCTCATAAGGACACATGAATGGAGTCCAAAGTTTAAGACCCTGTAGATCCAGACTGTTGTCCGTGTGTGTTCTACTCCCAGGAGATGGAAGAGAAGCCACAGCTGACCTCAGAAGAGATCTCTGTCCTGTTGTGAGGAGCTGCCTCTGACAGGAAGTAGACCAGTCCACAGGAAAAGAAACAAATCAAAAATTTATGCTGAAGGACATCTCCTTGACAAGACAGCACTGCTGCCAGAGTGATAAACAGGATCTCTCATGGTCTGTGGGATGCTAGCAAAAAGTCCAGGCTCAGCGAGATAGAGCAGATTGTTTTCCTTACACTGGTCTATTATTGAAGAAAGCACAGCAGTCCAGCTTATTTTCCTAAATTATTAACTTTGCTGCCTTTTCTGCTCAGCACATCAGATAAAGAAGTTTATTCAGTTAGCTTATTTATTTACATTCCTTTGCCAAAGATCTCACCAAACAAAGCCTATTTGATGATTTATTCTTTGCTAAAGGGGAAGCTTATTTACAATAATCATCTTATGATAAACGTCTTAAAAGCAGGATTTGAAAGTGGAATTCATAATAACACAGAAATCTGACTTTTCCAGAGAGGTCATATTTGTTATCCATTTTGCACTGCAGAAGAAAAGAAGCCAGCTGAGCCCAGATGAAGCTGGATGTGGCATAGCTGCTTTGAAGTTTTGTTTGTTTTCACTGGTTGACCCATGTCCTGTTGGAAGGAATCACCTTCACCTACTTGGAGCCATTCCAAAACACGAGGGGGGGAAATGATAGAAAGGGTTCATATGCTGGGTCCTACAAGAGGGATTCTGCAGCACAGAAGTTGCACCAGAGGGATCAGCTCTAGTGCAAACAGCAGAGAGTCAAGAAGTGCAAAGATGATTTCTGAGGGTCACCTCTCCAGCGACCAGCGCATCAGACTGAGCAGGAGCTGACACATCTCACTCTGCCAGTCTTGGCAGCAATCTCCAGCATTCTCAGGTAGCAGCAGCATCTGATTGCTCAGATGCCACTCTCTGGCTGCTCTCATCTCCCTGATGAGATTTTTAAGATGGACATAAAAGTGTCTCAAATCTGCTTTATGCCACCCCTCCTGACCCCACACAACTACAGGGTTTTGGCAGATGCTCAGCCAAAGTCTCAAGGGACAGAAGACAAACTTGCAGGGAGCAGATAGAGCAGATCAGCTCCATGTCTCATTTGGCACAAGCTCTCTTCTTTGCCCTTCCCTCACTGCTCCCCTGCTCATGCAGAGCATTTCCTAAGGGTAATGGATGCTGAGAGAGAAAACAATTTTTAAACAAGAATTTTGTTCATATTTTGTTTTAAAATAAAGGGTGCCTCAAAGCTGTAAGTCAGTGCACATCTCTCTCAGCAGGGTGGAAGAGAAGGTTTAAGCACACACTGGACTGCCCTGACTCCCATTTTTTATTTGGGGAACATGTCTGAACTCATTAGCTCTTGATAATACACTCATTATTTTAACTATTCATAGCAGAGCATAGCATGAGAGACTAAACTCTTCCCTGAATTTATCTGGTTTTCAGCTGCCCTTCATGACCCATGGGAGGACTATAGTTCTGCACCCCCTGTGAGGTCAGGAATACAAGAGCAGAGTTCTATACAAACAGCAATTCCAGCCCAGCTGCCCTGAGCAGCACATGAACCTCAAAAACATGGCAGCAGTGAAAAAAAACTTCCCAAAGCTGGTAACACAGCAAATGCCTCCCACAGAAACGAGGCTGGAGGCACCCAAAGGGAGGACAGGCTGGATGTGCATCAGTCTGATGCAATGTGCCTGTCTGCTCTGCTGGGTGGTTGTGTGCAACATGAGAAGGGAATCTCTGAGAAATTTTGGATGCAGAAGGATTTAGCCACATGAAGGGGAAAAGAAGTTCCCTCTGGCAACACAAGTGAGGAGTGGCTCTTCAATTCCTCTCAGTCATTCATACAGAATAATTTTCAGAGGTGTTGAGTTTATTCCTCATCAGGTGTCTATTGCTATCAAAGAAGAAACTACATATCTTCAGGAATGTCATAACTGCTCAGGCATTTCTCAGCAAAGCCCTGCTGGAGAAAAGCCATGCTGTTCCCAGAAATGAGGTTGAGACAAGATGAAAACATCAGTTCTGTGACAGAAGTGTCACAACACAAGACTTCACTAAAACAAACACTGTTTACTCCTATGGTCAGATCTTGTGTATTTTTAGATGCCCAGGGACACCAAGCCACTTTCCCCCAAAACATCACACACATTGTCTTTAAAATCCCATTGTTTTCAAAGGTATTAACCACACTGAGACTTTCACTGTTTGAGGATGCACTTATTGAACTGAAGTCTCTTTTCAGCTCTCATTCCCCTCACACCAGTGTAGCATTTGGCCACAGCTGCAGTGAAGGAAGAGCAGCAAAATGAGGTTGATGGGTTTGGAACAGGGTGTTTCCCTGCCCTGACTGACAATGCACAGGGCTATGCAGGAGCCTCAGGTCTCCTTGCAACCTCTCACCTCTTATGTGCCTTCCCACAATCCCATCCCCAGCCATGAGTGTCCCTCCAAGTTCATTGTTTAATATACTAACAAGAACAGGATTACAGAGCTGAAAACAGTTCCTCAGCTGAGTCAGGACTGCATCTCCAGGCCTTTCACCCTCTGCCTACTTGCCCACATGAGGGATGGGGCTGGCAGTGCCCCCTTGTGACTCACAGCAGGGCCGCTGCTGCCACTGCTGGTCCCACCTGGCACAGGGACACAGAGGGGCTCTCAGAACCCCAGGAGGGAGGGATGGTCTGCACTCAGCTGCAGAGAGGCCAGGCCCCTCACCCAGAGAGTGACTGGCACTGCCCCTGCAGTGAGAGTGGGCTGGGGACACAGCAGGCCTGGCTGGTGTGGAGACCTCATCTCCTTCCCAAGCCCATACTCAGTAACACCTTACCACTTCAGAAGGCTTCAGGTGTCCGCCCATACACAGTAACATCAGATCACTTCTGAAGGCTGCAAGCAACTGCCCTTCTTGTTCTTTAGCCCAGCCTTTTATCCCCTCCTGTTGATGCCCTGCACCTGTGTGCCCTCTGCTCCCTTTGGTGTTGGTCAGTGCCCCTGGGCACTCCATGGCTCATTGCTGTCAGTGCTGCTCACCTGCTGCTCACAGCTGAAACCAACTGGGGATGGGGCTCAGCTCAGCCCCATCCCAATCACCACAAACTGTGTGCCTACACACAAGTTTTAGAAGTTAATGTCAAGCCCAGAGACTTGTGCAGGAGGAGCTGGAGGCTGTTAGCCCATTGCTAGGGGAAGACGACATACAATCAGCCCTTTCTGCAACTGGATTATTTACAGGGGCAAAAGAAAAGGAAAAAAAAAAGAAAGAGAAAAAGAAAAATTGTAGCATATTAACAGCAAGTGGTATTTGCTATACACATTTGTATTTGCTCCCTGTACAGAGCAAACCTCATATGGTTGGGGAAAAGGATATGAAATAACCAGTGTCCCTTGCCCACATTCATGTATGTTCTCAGGACACAATCTGGTGTACAAAGACAGTAACCAACTTGTTCTTGCAGATTCAGAGCTGGGATACAAACACAAGATGGGTCTGTTCCCTCCAGGTCTTAGGACAGCTCCCTCTGGCAGGCAGTGCAGTGCCTCACAAATATCTCACAAGTGCATGCATAACATGCCATCAGAGTTCAATAAAATAAATTGGAAGGAGACAAAGTAATTTTCAGAGTACAATTCACAGGATGCACAGGATGATTTACAGCAGCTAGAGGCTTCAAGCTGACAGGAAAATAGCTCCTCACAAATTACTTATCATCCAGGTCAGTCAATTGAGAGAAATATAGGTTGGTCAAGAATTGCTGCCAAGGTGTGATTTGTATGCAGAAAGGCTGCTGCTCATTGCAACAACTCTCTTGTAAAATATGGACCATGAATATGGATGTTCCCTAAAACAACAGAGTTGCTTGTTTCCCTACTTTATATAGATTTACAAGCCAATATTTTACTGACTGAAAAGGCAAAAAATTCTGAAGAATTAATATTTCCTTTCCTTTGATTAACAAATCAATTACAACAGTGCCCCTTTTCTGCTCAAGTTACCAAAAATGGTACAGGATATAGCTTGTTCTCGATTTTTCTTCCTTAAGCATTCTCAAAAGACTCCTAGAGGTCACAGTAAACAAAAGTTTCAATATATTGGTACAGCAGAAAGCTACCAATAAAAAAAACATCATCTGCCAGCCACCAGATGCAAATTTAATACTTCTGTTATAGAAAACCATGCCTGAAGAATTAATCTAGTTTAAACTTGCATCTGAGCTCCTCAGTCCTCTTTTTAATAATTACTGTCTTGGGCCACCATTGTTGAAAGCCCATAGTAGCAGATACAGGACATCAGGAAACGTACTCTGGATTTCTGAGGAGCATTTGACATTTCTGTAATTCAGACACAGAATGGTGTTACTAACCTGCACATGCACCATTCAGGACTGTGCCTTTGCTCTGGACCTACATTTATCTCACTTTTGAGAGATTACCTTGATAAAACAAACCCTTTTCCCCTTTTCAGATTAACTGCTGGAACGTCATATTTTAGCATTATTTATAGTGCATCATATGCTCACGTCCTTTCAAATTTATAGACAACACTTCAGTTTGAAATTAAGAAAAACAAAGAAACAGCTGCAATCTTCACTGGTTAACTTTTATTCAGTATTTTCTGAAATAAGCAAGAATTTAAGACGCCCATAAGCGATCAAATACAGCCACAAAAACCCCATACTGATCCTAAATAAGAAGCACTATGAGAAATACACAATATTTCATGAAACAATACTGTACATCAACAACCTTTAGGAAACAAACAATTCAAACCATATGCTTAGTTTACTCACAATATAAAAAAACTTTAACCTTTAAAGAAAAATATAGATTCAGTCCAATTGTAGGATCCAATCCCATATCCAGTGAATTCAATGGAAGTTCTCTCATTGATTTCAATGTTTAAAGGATCATGCCCTTACTTTGCCTCAAGAGGCACTTTAATTATTATACAAGGCCTAGCCTGAATAACTATTACAAAAATGTCAAACATCAACTCAAGAGTATGTTTTAGCAACTTTCAGGAAATAATGGAGGAATAGGTTATCTATCCATGCATGGAATAAGGCAAAAGCTAATTCATTCAGATTAGGAATAATAATTTTTACTAGTTTCTTTTTCACAACACAAACATTTTAGACTTTTTTAATTAATGGATATATTATATATCATATTATGCTTCACATTTTTCCTACCTCTACTGAGAAAGCTGGCACTGACATTTCATAAAGAACTCCTCATTAATTATTGTTTTCTGTTCTGTAACAACCACAAGAAACTCATCTGGGTTTAGTAATAGTGTCTACCAAGAAAAAAGCACACACTATCATAAGCTTATAATTTATAGAGCTCAAGGTACATTAAAATGTAAATCATGAAGTTCACAAATTCTGTTTTAAAATATTTTTCCAAACTAAAAGCTGCAGAAAATTGGTTCTTAAATATTCTACAGAAAATTCTGAAGCATCTAATGATTTAAATTACTTATGCTTTCTTCTTAAAAATATTTAAATTAGGTTAGTAGCCCATCCTTTTGAAAAATAATCCAAAAAAGATACACTAGATTACAAATCTTTTGTCTTAATCAGTGTAACCAAAGGTTTGTCATCTGGGCTGTAATCTTCATAAGCAATGGGGGTTGCATCATACATTGCAGGTCGGGATTTCTTGCCAAACCTGGAAACAAAAGAAAACTTTCAGTGACAAACAGAAACATGAATGAGTCCAAAGCAACAACGCAGTGAGTTATGGCCTGAGATCAGAAACAAAGTCAGACAGCTTAGATAAACTCTATATAACAAAAGAAATCACAGGAAAATGAGGCAAAAATGGTCAAGTATTTTTTCTTATTGACCTGATGCAGAGAAAACAGTACAGTACAGAAATCACAGAAACAGAATTATTTATTTAGTCATCAAGACTAAGGATTTTTATGCACTTATAACTATATTAAGCATATATTAATTTACATTGTGTACACTGGAAAGTAAAATCCAGAAAATTCAGATTTTGAGGATAATATTTAGCCCAAACCAAAATTAACTTGATTTTCTTCCAAGACTCTTATGCAGGTTCATGATTTTCAATTTCATTCTTGCCTGTTTTCAGTGATTTAGAATTGCAGACAAAACTGAAATGGCTGAAAACATTATGATATATATGGTGAAAATTTCATTTTTCAAAGTACTTCAGTTGTCCATAAGGCTACACTAGATTCATTCCCATGCATGAATGTCTGCCTTCTTCTATAGGTTATTTTAATACATACAGACAGGTCACATTTGCTCATCTCCATCATGATGGATAAACCTGATTTTCTACAAATGAGATAAAATTTCAAGATCTGAATGAAGGAATAAATTCATGGCATCTTACTAAAGCAGAGGCAGCATTGAATTCTGAATCACCCATTTTCACCATCACTCTCAAGGGTTTAAAGGAAATAGAGCTCTGCAGAGATACTAATGATGGTGAACATTCTCCAGAGATTTCAGTCAGTCTACCTGCCCTTTCTGACAGTACAGAGCACATGGCTTGTTGCATACATGGAAGCAGGACAAAATCTGTTTTCTCCTTTAGGTCAGGGTTGACATGTGCCCCTAATTAGAGAAGGCTGAGAAGAGAGCACAGCACATGTTGTTTATGGTCTGGTGAGCCACAGAGCTGCTCAGCCCCAGTGCTTTGATCAGGTGGTTCAGAAGTCAGCCCCTGCCCAAGGCAGCAAACCAACAGAGCTATCACCAACCTCAGGTTTATGTTAAAGACAGAAGTGTTAAATGGGAGCTCTGTTCAATGGGTGTGTATCTGCTGGGATGCACAGCAGGGCTAGGCTGTCTAATTGATGGCATAAAGGAACACACAAAGCAATTATCAATACAAGCTGCAGGAGGCAATGATTCGAGGACTAATCAATAGTGAAAAGCTGAGGGTTCTTGCTACAGTGTGTTCTGGATCAATTAACTGCCTGCTTACAACAAAAGCATATACAAACAAGAGAATAAAGATTCTTTCCAGGCCAACCAAATACAAGATTATTCCTCTAACAAAGAGTATAGACTGTGTGGGGAAATCTTGATCCTGGGAAGCAGCGAGTGTAGAAAAATACTGGAGGGACACAATGGATAATAATTTTTACATTAGCTTCAA
Organism: Agelaius tricolor; assembly: GCF_023055355.1. Lineage (NCBI taxonomy): Eukaryota > Metazoa > Chordata > Aves > Passeriformes > Icteridae > Agelaius > Agelaius tricolor. The sequence goes on from NW_027269272.1 coordinate 11,366,902, forward strand.
TGCCATACTGTGAACAATTACATGTTTGGGTTGGTTAACAGTGTAGCAGAAGCACTGGGGAAGTTCTTCAGGATCAACATTTAGCTTTAGCATGTCCATTCATGGGTGATGATGGTGATATTCCAATGTGTACATCAGACATGCTTACCAGTATATAATATTACACATCACAAAGATAATCACAAAGTAAAGTATATGAAATAACAGTCAGAAAATATATTTTACAGTGAAGCATTGAACAAGAGAGACCTGTGTATCTTGAGAGAAACTAAGGGTTCCATGACAATTCTGAGGACAGTACACATTCATTGTAGCAATTCTTGGCAATGGCAGCTCCATGTGTGTATATGTGACAGACACTGCAAATCAGCTTCACATTTGGAATGGCCCTGCTCCTCCACTTCCTCAGCACAACATTTCAAGAGATGGCTAACTATAGTTATTAACCTCACCATATCCACACAAATTTTTGAGAACTTTGGACAGCTGAATCCTGAGGAAATGGTAACTTCCGACTTCTGTGGGACAGACAGAAGTTCAGAGTTTACCCAGAAACAGAATAAAGAAACCAACCACATGTTGCTACTCTGCTCAAAACCAGCAACTGACAAACTGAGTCCACAAATAAAATTTAAACAAGAGCAGTAAAAGACAGAGAGTAGAAGTTAAAAAAGGAATAAAGCACATTGAGAGAAGGAAGGGATTCTTTTGGATTCCACAGGAGGAGAATGAGAAGATTTATTTCCTCTGCATTATTCAGAGAAAAGGTCAGATGTGCAAGTGGTATTGTGCCTTGCTTAGAGAAATTGAGCTGTAATCCCAGAAAATTAACCCCGGCAGAGGATGTATATTAAGCAATTGGTAGGTGATGTGGAGACCAGAGAAATGTGCACGTGATCACACTTCTACAAGAAGGCAGCTGACAGATCTATGCCAGTAAGAAATGAGTGCATGCTGATGCTCATCCAATTCAGAAAGCTTAGAACAGCACAGTGGGACACAGGCAGCTCCACAGCAATGGGGAGAATATGCAGTGGAGAGAAGCTGACCCTGCTGTGACAAGAGAACTTAATCATACTCTGATGAACCAGACTCTTCAACTGACACAGAGACAGGACAGATCAGCACGTGAAAATAGGAATTAAATAAACTACATTGTAAGTGGTGCATGAAGGCTACTGATATCTGGGCACACACAGAACTAACTGCAGCATAGTCTGTCACCAGATAATTCATGAACTCAGTGTGAATGCTTTTCTAAAGTGAACAATTTTGTTTCAATAACAGATCTTGGTTCCATTTCAATGACATCTTATGGCTGCCATAGCCAGCAGCCTATTAGCCAACTATTTCATTACACTACTCTCTTCCAGCTTTAGAATGTATACATTTTAACATAAAAGGACTTTTTTTGTCTGCAAAAGAATTTTTTTGTCTTTACTTTCTGTATAATGGATGCTAAAGACAACTGTGCTTTTTCTGCTCAGAAAACTACCTAGTTCTGATCTGCTAATCTTAGAAACATTCCCTAGAAGTAGACATTTATTAGTAATGATCCACAAGCACAATGGTTTTGTCTTACAGCAAATACCTTGATTAGTAAAGATAAAATTACTAAAAAAAATTAGGGAAAAAAATGCTGAGAAACACGAACAAGTAATTTTAAAATAATTTACTGATGGTTTAACAGGCATCCACACCCCCATACACCTGCTGACTTTATCAGAAACCTTCCCTTTAAAGAAAATAATCTACTAACTTTTCCCTTGGCCTCCATTTTCCAATATTACTAGTAAGTTTTGGTGTCTAACTGTGAAAGGGAATTATTTTCAGAAAAGGCTGAACTTCCTGTTATTTGAAAGTAGATTTCTTAGATTCAGCAATTCTGAAAATTCAGACCTTTAAATATGTAGATATAAGAATTTATGAAAAAAAAACCTATAAAAGTTTTGCTCCTTTTCCCGGATTGAAATGACCAAAACAGTTTATATCTTTCTGAACCCAAAATATACACAACAATCTCCACAAAAAACCTCCATGAATTACCTTACTTGGCAGCTCTATCTTGGATTTTTATAAGGCATCACATTGTTGGAGGCACTGAAAATTATTTGGAATTAAAACATTTCATTTGCTTTAAGTAGAAATACATTTTCCAAGATAGATAAACCCTCAATGGACAATAACGTCATTTCTAACTACATAATATGGATTTGAAAAACCATCATTAATCCATCCCAGTCTAAGAACTTTTTTGAAGTTGGAACACTTTGAAGAGCTACTACTCAAAGCTGTGATGTGATTAACTGAGCCTGGGGGAACGCCTCACCCATTTCACATAATTTTGATGACTTCAGCAGTGGTACAATTTAACCTGTTTCATCTTCATTGAAACAGAACTGGAGCACTCAGAAAATGAATTACCAGCAATCACCAACCAATATGCACATATTTCTCCATGTTAGTGCACAGGAACATGTCTCCCTCAGTTGTTTTAGGAGCATTTTAATGGTAACACACATGAATACTCTGTTGGAATTTGAAGTGATCCTGACAAATTGAAGAAATGGGGAAAAAGAAACACCAAAAATGAAAGTTCCACCCTATTAAGAGAGGTGTCAAACACAGAAGAAACCATACTGGCTAGGAAGCAAAATGACACAGTGGATCTTGGGGTGAGGAAAAGGTCTCAGAGGTCACAAAAGTATGTCATTTGTCACTAGAAAGGAAAAGAAAAGAAAACCAAAAACCAGCAAGTTTCTTTTTCAGATGCCTGAACAGGAATGCCATATATAAGATGCAGGAGGTGATTACTCAGTTTATTTGGTGCACCTAAATCTTCAGAGAGAGAACTACTTCCTGCTTTAGGGACTCCCCTTCAAAAAAGAAAAAGAAGATAAATATTATCTGGAGTGTGTCCCAGGGAGGCAATAAGAAAGCTGACATGATCTGGGAGGGGATACTGAAAGAATGGGCTAGTTAAACCTAGGAAAGAAAAAAAGTTGTTTTGCTTTGTTTGTTTTCATCATATAAGAGAAGTGGGGAGGGCTCAGCAACTGATATACAAGTGATAAGAATATGATACATTATCCTTCATGACAGCCTGAAGAGCAGTAAGAAAGAAGCAGCCAGGTTAATAGCAAAGAAAATCCAGGTTAAATTTTAGGAAAGCCCTTTCTAAATCTACTCAACTCCTTTGGAAGTTTTTAAACACAATTGTTGGCAGGGAGCTAGGTATATTTAATGCCATATTAGTGCCATGGCTTACACTTGAGCTCTCAAATCCTTTCCACTTCTGCTTTTGGATTATTCTGACACTCAATGCCCTGCCTTGCAAGTGCTCCATTAAATTTCAAAGTTAAAAAACTACTGTCTCTAGGAAAGCAAGTAAGAAAGGCAAATAGGAGCACAAAAATGAGCGATGTGAAGAGATTCTCACTGAATAATCTGGTAAATCAGTCACAAAAATCAATGTGCCTTGCCTGTCTGATCCTATTACATGTGCGTAGCAGTTAAAGAATCTTTACATTCCTAACAGATCTGACAGGCTAAGAACTCTGCATCTGTCCCACTTTACCAGTTACACCAAATAAAGTCAGAATAACTGTTTTCAAGGAGTTTTGCTGTATTGTCACACATTGTCACAGACATATTTTATGAAAAATCCTTTTGTTAGGATTTTTTCTCCTGAGAAGCTGAGAGGCCTCAAATGAAATGTAAGCAATAATTATCTGCTGCTGTGGAATGCAATAGGTGCATCTTTGATTTGCCTCATGCAGTTGTTTTTAATTAATGGCCAATCACAGTCCAGCTGTATCAGACTCTCTGGTCAGTCACAAGATTTTATTTCCATTCCATTCCTTTCTATTCCTTGCTAGCCTTCTGATGAAATCTTTTCTTCTATTCTTTAGTGTAGTTTTAGTATAGAGTTTTCTTTTAATATATATTATATCATAAAGTACTAAATCAGCCTTCTGAAACATGAAGTCCAGATTCTCATCTCTTCCCTCGCCCCTGTGAGCACACCCACATGGCCTCAGGTGAGAGCAGCGAGCAGTGCTGGTGCTTTCCCAGCAGAGTAGCGCACTGGCTCTGCCAACAGCACTTGGGGGCACCGTGCACGGACTGAGCGGCACCTGATACAGCTCCCAGGACATCAGCATCCCCAGCACGAACCTGGCGTGTCGGATGGAGGCGATGGCACTGCTGAACTCGCTGTCAATGCTCCTGCAGTTGTAGAACTCCTCGTAGGCTGGCCTGGAGGAGCCCTGGTACTCGATGCGGCTGATGCGGCAGATGCCCACGATGAGGATGATCAGCATCAGCACAAAGGCCACGCACAGCGCCCCGATGATGATGTACAGGGAGTGACGAGGCATGTTGGTCAGGCTCTCTGCCATATGCCCAGACTTCCACTGCAGATCTGCCAGTAAGAAATATAAGGTTATCATTAATTAATAATTTATATCCGTCCTGCTGAATAGAACTACTTTAAGATATGCATTTTCAATAGCTAAGACTTTTGAAACTATGGAGAGAGGTAATTTGAACTTTCCCAGGCTCTGTTACCAATACACCACCAGGCCTGACATGCAACAATTTTGTATAGTACTATGTTGAACCTTCACCCACTTTTTTCTGTTGATTTTTAAGGTCATATAGGAACACCTATCTAGCTTGATCTCCTGTGTAACCCAAGTAACAGAAAATCAAGTTATTCTTGCATTATGTTATTTTTATATTACAGGCTCTCTAAAGGCAGGTAGGTTTTATGCAAAAGCTTCTAGGAAACAACCAGTTCTCTTGTGCAGTTTGTTCCAATATTGAAGTCTTCCACTAAAATGTGTTATTTAAGATGTACTAAACACACTTGCTCTGTAATTTGAAACGCAGACTTTCTTATGCCTATCTCCACCAAACTGCAGAGACTTCAGCATTTCAAGGACAAAAAGGATACCTACAGTAGGGAGCCCATTGGAGTCTTTTCCCAAGCATAATTTCCCTGAGATTCTCAAAGCAGACCTTAAAGTAAAGCCAATCTGGAAGAGGCTTCCTGTATTTATGTATTCCAGATCTTCTATATAAATATTCTTGATCCCCAAACTTTATCTATGCCAAACAGATTTTTCTATCAATTGCCTATGTCCTCAGATCTGTTTCTCTCTAGCATGGGTCAGAATATTTCTAATTAACCTGTACTTCCCTCCAGGGTTCATTTTTGGCAGCCTATGGTCTCATATTATTTCAAAACAGGAACAGACTTGAATCATCCTGACTACAGAAATGTAGCACTCTGCAAAAGTTATTTCTAGTTGGTGCCTGTTCCTTTTTCAAATGTACTTCTGCTTTGCACTGATTTAGAATCTCCCTTTCCTCAATCACAAACAGGCTGGGAACAGGGCTTCCAAGCACATGCTTTGGGAGGTTAAGATATTCTTAGAAGCCACCTCTCAAAGATGCTGATGATGGCAGATAATTCAAGCACCTGAGCTGAAATCTCCAGTTCAGCAGCAGTGGATAAAATCTGGATCTACAGTAGAAATACAGGGAATGTACAAGGACAGGAAAAAAAAAAAAAATCTGTTTTAGAGGCAGGTGGTGAGAAAGGCCAAAGCTGTAACATGTGGGATTCAGCTGGGCAGAGTTTGGGGAAATGGCTGCTCTTTGTCACAATAGTGAAAGCTGTCCTGGAGCACCTCCCAGCTCAGGGGTGCTCAGACTTTGTCCACAAATGGGAGCTGAGTTTAAGGACTGGCTGTTTGTTTCTCTTATCTTCTTCAGAGGTCAGTAAAGTTTTGATCAGCCTGAATCATTCAGTGATTTAATGTTTCTAAGGCTCTGTTACTGCAGTTTGCCCAGTGAGGATATGAGGGAGGGAATACAGCTGTGCTCTGGGCAGTTTAGGATGGGCTTCTATTTCTGTTCTGCAGCACATTTGTCACACACAGTGGTTTCTGTCAGGCTGTCAGACTAGGCTGAATTCAGATCTAATGTGTGCAGATATATTGCAAGACATCTCTGATTTAGATTCCATGTCTTCCATCTTTGGATGACAAAGATGAGAAAAATTTCTTCCCTTTTTCCTCACCGTATCAAAATATAAAGACTAACATCTTATACTCCAGAGATTAGAAATAGCATATGACAGCCCAAAATCACAGCATTTTCAGTTGTTATATTAAAATTCATAAAATTAATTAGGAATAAGATTTCAATGCACATCATGGTCAGTACTAGAAATTCTTCATAATGTCAGTTTTCAAGTAACCACATGGTTTGGCTTACCTCAGTAACTACATTAATAATTACTAATGTGGCAAAGGTAATGATATTAACAAATAACCAGCAGGCATTAGAGAATTCATATGAGACATTTGTAAGCATTTTTACAGTGAATGCTCCATTAACTTTTTAGGGAAATGCATTTCATTTTGAAAGAAAGAATATCCTCTTTATAATTAAGACCAATTTAATCCTATTTAATTGGAATTGCTAATACTGGTAAGGATCATAAGATGATATTAAAAAATATCACAATTCATCCAGACAACGTACATCTTATCTAGTTTGTTGTATATACAACACTTGGAAATTAAAAAGAACAGTCTGACAAGAAGATAACCCTGAAATCCTGTTAGTCACTTCAAGCAGCTAAACCAGCTGGTGAAAAAACTATAAATAGGGTGGTTCTACAAAAATGATTAAGCAGCAATAGCCTCCTTCATGGTCAGGAACAGAAAATCACAAAGGATAAAATGTGATCTACTTAGTCAAATGCCACCCAAACACCAGTTTCTTGATAAGTCTGGCTTTGTGTCTTTTTCTGGCATTCAGAGGGACAGTCCAATACAAAGTCAGTATGCCATGTTTAAATTTAATTTCCATCACATTATTACCATTATGTACAAACTGCTGAAATAAAATAAATATGACAAAGAGAACTGGAAAGATGAACAGAAGCACATTTACTGATAGATTCAAACTTTAGAGCTCAAAGGATTCCACTGCACCATTGTCTCAAGTCTCCATAGTCATTGTCTCCAGTGAGTTCAGAAGTGCTGCACCTGTTTATAAAAGAGCTGGATATGGCCTATCTAGAGATGATTAGAATTAAGTTCCCATCATCTTCTTAATTCACAACTCAGGGAAAGACAGTGAGTACAAAGATCTTCACATGGCTACTTCATCCTTTCTGCCTCTCCTGGACTCTCCACTGTGCCATAAGGATGCCCTTACAGTGAAGTTTCTCTCTAAAATGAGAAAGAAGACCACATTGAAGCTGTTCCTTCCAGTGGAACCTCTCTTAAGTCTTACTGAATGCTTTGGAAAGATTTGGTGTTGAACCCCTTCTTCTTTCTAACAAATTTGGTGGAAATTAGCCTATGTAGTTATTCCTGAAAAAGTTGTTAAATGCCTGCACACAAAAATTACAGAAGAATTACACCAGTTTCCTTAGGTAAGCAAGTTCCAAGTTGTTTTGCTGAGACATCACTAGAGCTGCAGGTGCTCAGAACTCAATACAAGCCTGTTAGGAATGTGCTTATACTGCTATGGAACACACTTGACCCAAAGTGTGCAGAGAGGCTGTGAAGCATGAGCACAATTAAAATGCAAACTGAGTGCCCAGCTCTGCGACAGCATCCCTGACAGTCTAGTCTGACACATCTCAAAGTAGGGTGCCCAGAAAAAGAAGTTTTTACCTTTCACAACCACTTTTGAAATGCTATGGCCAAAAATAAAATGAATTTACCATGATTTTGTTCATTTACATACGATTCAGAGTATTTGTGCAGATAGGTATTTAGAGATAAAGAAAAAGTTCCTTTAATATAACTTACAGTTTTTAGAAATGCTTAGAGAACTCCAAAACTTACGTATTTCACAGTTTGCACCGACCCATCCATGAGGACAATGGCAGGTGTAACCACCAGGCTGATCTATGCAAGTTCCAGCATGGTGACATGGGTTGCTGTCACAGTCATTTACATCAATTTCACAGTCTTCACCTTTCATAGGGAAAGAAACCCAAAACCAGAATTATGTATGACAGGTGCCTGATGTAGCAAGTACATCCTCAGTCATTGAACTTCTCTCTTGCTGCAAAATTCCTTATAGTGCAATACATCTTTATTCTCAGAACATCAAAAGAATTCCAAGAAGGAAGTATTATCCTTATTCAACAGGGTGAAAATAAAGCCTGAGGACTAAGGGACTTCACCAACCTCACACAGACTCTGTCTCATTTCTCTAAATATAATTTCCATCCCAAGAAACGTGGTATAACAGACGATCATGGATATTCTGATATGCTATGCAATTATGTAGATAATCAGTGCCTGAGAAACTGACAGGGTACAATGGAAAGCTAATTCTTTTCCAAAGAATGTCTTTAACTGGAAGAGATCAAAAAGTACAATTTGACCTATAAACCAGCTATGAATGAGTTTACCTACTACTCTCACATTGTATATTACCTTACATGACTAACAGAACATTACATTGTAAATTATCTTGACATCAGATATTTGGATGATGCCAATCACATCAGTCTAAGTACAAGGCCAAAAGATTAAATGAGTTTTTTACCAGTACTCTGAAAGTGTAAATTGATTCATAACAAGTACTTTAGGGCTTTCAGCAATTGCATATTAAGATAATTGAATAAGAGGTTTCTTGAGCACACAGAAACTAAGGTCACTGTTAAAAGATTTTTCATTTTCAACAGTGTCCAATTAGTATAGTGGGTTACCTGGAAATCTTCAAAACACTATTTTTAAAATGCAGCCTAGTCTCAAGTAGCAAGGTCATAAACCATGTTAAATAGCTGTTAGCTTTGTGAAGTCACTTTAGTAACAGGCCTTTTTTGCTACAAAGTTCAAAGCAGATGTAAGTAATATCAAAAGTTTTTCATTGTCACTAGACTGCTCACAATACAGCAAAGCCCACATTAATTCCTTTCTTGAAGGGACACAGTCTTACTTGGTATTGTCTTCCTATAGACACAGTGAACAATGACAGCTAGATGTTCTGTGTAACACACAAATCACTTGCCTGCATATCCAGGTGCACAAATGCACGTAGCATTCAGACCTTCACTGTCACAAGTGCCACCATTCTGGCAGTTGATGTTAACACAAGGATCTTTGTATAATTCACAGTGCCTTCCTGAAAAGGAAAAATCAGTAATTGCCATTGACATGACTGATACGGGCAGCATGGAATCAGTACATGTGATAACTTGACTTCACCAGGATGAGTGTGCAGACTCCAAACCTGTCCTTCTGGGCTAATGATGCCACTAAAGCCACATGGTTTATGCTGGCTAAACTTTTTACACATGTGCCTCCTCTCTGCTCTTCCCACAGCTTTGGGCTAGGAGAGGCAATTTCTGCTTAGAACTATTGGATGTCTACGAAAAGCCATGTAATGAAGCATAAACAGATCAGTTACCTAAAATTCTTCAGTAACATGTCAACAATAATTGTCTTGACTAAGAATTTTATGTAATAACTTATTTAATAACATAGATAAGCATTCAGATGCCTCTCATTACTTGTTGCTGGAAATGAGGAATATTACTAAGGTAATAAAAAAAATAATTTTCAAATGTATGGTTAAAAATACATAACTGGATGGCTCTACTTCATGCCACTACCTTCACTCTTTCACGCCCAGTGTAGGCCTTGTGAATCCAGCAGGTTTGCCCTGCAGAAGACAGTGCAAGCTGCACCTGGTATACAAAACATGTAACACAGCATATTCCCACCTAGGGACCAGGAGAGAGAATCTAATGCCACTGCTGCATGCATTATGCCTTGGGGTCTACTGTTCAGATAAAAGTTATATGGTGCCACTGAGCTCCCCAAATACTGCAATGATGGGAGCTCAGTGATCAGCAGAAGCTGCTTCCAGGACCAGATGCCCTCTGCTTTCATTTCCAGCACGATGTGCTGTGCACACAGTGCTTGCAGCTCCACCAGCAGGTCGGGTGAGAAGATGAATATTATGGTGAACATTATGATTAAGTGCTGCTTAAACTGTCATGAAAAGCTAAGGGTCATTTCCTCACCAGGCCTCTAAAATGATGAATTCTGTATCTATAGTTAAAGAGCAGTGCAATCACCAGCGTGAAACACATATTTAGCCTCAAGCAGCTGTTAAGTGAGCGTTACTTATCAGCACAGATAAGGATTGATATGCTTAATGAGAAAATGCTAGAGCAATGTTCCTTAAAACACAGTCATTCTGTTAGAAAATTTATTTCTTTATAATCCTAATAGCATGTAAAGTGACATTCAAAGTGTCCTCACAATTCAACACAGAATACACTAAAAAAGTGTCACTTTAGCCTTCCCCACAAGGACTTCTCACAGACCACTGATATGTGCTAATTTGTTTAGAGCTGAAATCTGCTGCGAGAGAAAAGATTTTGTATAGCCAAACAAATGCTATTCTCATCTATTTTATAAATTACTTCAAAAATGCCAAAGCTAGATTCCATTTGAACACAGATCTAAGAATAGCTGCAGTTAACATGGAAATGCAGTCACAGACCTACTACCCTCTCTGGGCTTTACAGTCCTCTAAATGAACAGTCAAGATAAAGCTTTTATTTTTACTCCTTTGTGCTAATCTATTTCAAATACTAATCTTTCATTGTTATGTTTTAGCTCACTTCATTGGAGAAAATAAAAAATAATTTGAAAGCTCTCTGTGTAAAGGCTCCAACAACAACTGATGAAAAAGTCTATTTAACGTTATGGGTTTTTTTAAATCTCATCACTTTCTAACATATCATAAAAACAGCAGAAAAAACTACACCTGAGAAAAACAGAGAAAAATCCATTTGTGCCCAGACCAGGACATGCATTATTCACAGAGGAGCTAAATCTTAACTATTAATTTGAATAAAGATTAAGGGATCAGGATCAATACTGAGGTTTGTCTCTGTTAATTTTACATGAGGGATATATTTCTGCTCAGGATATGGTATCTCTGTAACAGAACCTGCCACAAAAACTGCAGAGAACAATTGCAAAGCCCAGCCTACCTTCATATTCAGCAAGGCAGACGCACTCGTAGCTGTTGACGAGGTCTCTGCAGGTGGCTCCGTTCTGGCAGGGTGCAGAGAGGCATTCATTATATTCCTCCTCACAGTAAAGGCCATGGTAACCTAAATCACATGAAGGGGAAACAAAAATAGTTATGAAACACTTTGCAGTAAAAATTAACAATTAGGCAACTATAGACCGTGGGCAGATGCTTGTTTATTTAAATATACTGTGCAAACTGATATTTGTTCAGACATTGATTTTAAAGGCATCTGTTCCCCAGGTGAAAATTACCAAGAAAATACTGGAAGCACAGTATTCTGAGAGAATTCCCAGCTCCAGTGATAAACCACAATGAGGTGTAAGGATGGAGGCTGGTGGCAGAGGTCAGTTAAAAGAAATACAGGAATATTGACGATCTCCCAGCTCCTTTGGATCCTTGCATCAAAGCCACTGTTCATCAAAGAGACGATAATTGTATAACAGGAGTTCGAACGATTACGTGTTTTAGCATTAATGCTGTACAATGTCAAAGCACTGCAGAAGCATTAAGGTACTTTCATCTTTACAGTAGTTCCAAGCCATAGGTAGGTACTATGGGCTGATTAGGTAAACAGAAAGCAGAAGCAGAGAAAAGCTACATGGCCTGTTAACAGCCACTGAGTAATTTGTATTATGAGATAAGAAAGAAGGAGTTAATTCACATGAAAACAGCACCTTTTTCATGATTTAATGTGCCACACAATCAATAGTCTTAACAGTAGTTGAAATTACAGACTTAGAGTAGTCTATGATATAATACCAGGCACTGGAACTGTGTTCATGTGCTTATAAAAGCTTGATTTCCTCATTACATTAAAAAAAATAAAAATTAAATGAATGGACATACAATGAATAAATATGCAATGGGCATGAATATAGATGCCAAGAAAAAGGCCTAAAATACAAAGTGTAGATTCTTCAGTGTGATTTTACTTCTTAAAGTAATCTCTAGTTAGTAGCAAAATTCAGATATGAAAGGAGGGTATCTTTCATGAACACAGAACCAAAGAGAGGGGCATATTCTCTTAGTAAGTCGCAATCAATCTATATTTAGCATCCTGGTCTAAATATTCCCCAAAATTCTCATAGAATAATAGAAAATAGGATAAATGCTGCCTCTTCAGACAATATTTGCATTTACCCTCTCCCTCCATACTATGGATAATTCAAAACAAAATTTTTTGAAGATACAACTGTTAGTACTAGTCAAGATATATAGACAATACCATCCATTATGATTCTCAAAAAATCCCCCTTTCATAGGAAATAGTTGGGCTAGAAAGGTATTAAGAAACATTTCAGAACCACTTTCTCCAAAGCTGTCAGCCAGGCAATAAAGAATTAATTATGCTAAATGTTATGGATTTTCTTGCTAGCCTAGAATGAGGTTTATCTAGTTTATGAGTATATGAAATATTCTTATATAGTGAGATCTGTAGCCAACACATAAAAACCACCAAAATCAGATGGGAGAATCAGTAAGAAAAACAGATGGGAATTCCCAGTGTTTAACACCAATGTAAAGAGATACTCTCAGAAAAAATGTTTCCCACTTCTCACCTTTCCAAGAGAACGAAGGGAATTTGTGACTAAATAGCTGTCTGGTTTCCAAAATCAATATGAACGATGGTATCACCTCCTCAGGCTGCAGCCAGCCCACGCTGTCAGGCGCTGCACGCAGCCAGGGAGAGATGTTTCCTCTCTCCACGAGAGGGCAGGTCTCACCCACACACAATTTCACCCTCACATCCTCACCCTGGGGCCAGCAGCCTCCTTCTGCTGGAGCTGCTGGCATGGAGAACATTCCCGTGTGGGACCACCTGAGGGAAAGGCAGGCTTCTCCTCAGGGAGATAAGAGCTACCTTGTCATTCTTAATGAGCATTTCTCCTGGTATTACTGCTTTTAAATTATACTGATACATAAACCCTGTAGTACACTGAATTCATACAGATAACTTCAAAAAGACTACATAAATAATTGATACATTTTTGTTGAAGAATTGAGATTGAAACAGGAGCATTTTTCATAAATCACTTCAGAGTAATGGATTCTAGTGTAGCTGCTTCCTCTCCTTCTAGCAGTGTTACGATTCTGCTGCTTTTTATGTTCCCAGCCAATGCCAAATGCAGCTCCTTGCCTCTTTTGTGGTGTGCAATATTTCTGTGGATGCATTCAGAAAGAAAGAAAATATACCTACTTTAACAACACTTCTCCATATACTGTGTCCTGAACAGGATAAAAAAAAAAACCCACAGGAGGCATTGCAGCTTCAAAAAAGGGCATCTTTTCCAGGCCACATGAAACTGGAAAAACCTTTAGTACTAGAATCTTCATGAAATCAAGCAGAACCTGAAAATGAAGGTTCAATTCTTATGTGTTCTCTTCAGAGGCTGAGGAATGCATAGGGAACCTAAAAAAACCCTAAAATAGAGATGTCCCTATGTAACCCCTTTTCCCTCTATGTGGCCATCCCACTGCTACTGGACTTTACAAAAGCAGAAACAGATCTGTTGCCATTCTCCTCTTGGTCCCCAAACTCTTCTTCCCCTTTCTTGAGCAACTGGAAGGGTGCCTCAAAGAGAGCAGGTTATTTTCCTGATAGAATTAAAATCTCATCACTTTCTAACATATAAAAACAGCAGAAAAAACTACACCTGAGAACAGAGAAAATCCCATTGTGCCCAGGCATGGCCTTCAGTTACGTGCTGAACTGCACTGTCTTCATACATAGCTGTTAAAAACTGCAGAGAAAATAGGAAAGGGAGCCCACAATCTGTGTCACACAGGCTGATGAGAAGAAGACATGGGGTTTGTCAAAGCCTTCAAGAGCAAAAGATACAGCAGAATAATCTCTCAAGAATATCTGCACTATCAGGTTAACAAAAGAAAGAGGCAAAAGCTTACTCTCCCTTTAGAAATCAATAAAGAACAAAGCTGAAATCTTTTTAGCCTTTTTAGACATTAACCCCTCAATAGTGACTCCCTGAGCTTATCCATACTTAACATTTCACCCAATCAAGGCAGCAGAACATAAATCCCATCTTTATGGGAAGGCCTGATGGGGTACAATGCAAGCCAGCTCTATTGTGCAGGGAACAGCATCAGTTCATACTTATGGCTGTTCACTAACACAGTTGCATGTCATATAGCCAGGAAATAAATGTGTACACTTAAATCTGAGCTTCTACAGCAATTAAATAAGAGAGAAGAATACTCCAGATGGCAGGAAGGTAGGAAGCCATGCTCACCAGCCATGGTCAGATTGCATGAAAGGCTGTCTTAATGTAGAAGTGGAAACAAGATGAGGAAACAGAAACAATAAAGGGCTCAGAGACAGTCAGGAACTAGAATTAACCTGAAGTCACTTCTTTCAGAGCTCACATACCCTGCCCCAGTTACAAAATGTGGGAACGGAAAAGACAGAGAAAAGAAAAATTGCAACTGCGGCAGACAAATCTTGCTCTGGCCTCTGCAAAGGCACTAAAATTAACTTATGCTCCTAGAACTATCTATTAAGCTGCATGAGCAGTGAAATCAAGGGAACATACTCCATGGTACTACTTCTAAAGTTGCAGCCAATTTTATACCCTGCAGCACTTTTTATGAAACTCCTCTCTTCTTTCTTTTTCCCAAATGTTCTATATATGCCATCATATATATCTATATAGAGGGCAGGTGTTAATGTCTGTACATGTGCTGTGCAGTTTCAAAATCTGTGTCTTTAAAAAACCCAAATCCAAAATCTTACTGTGATTTTAAGCCATGCAATTTCTAGCTACATTTCTCTGCTACGGATCAGACAAAACTAAAAATACTATATTAAATATTTGCATTGGAAATTTATAAAACAATTGCATATAAAGAGTAAAAACGTTTATCAGGAGGAGGAAACTGGTTTGGGATCCAGGGAATAAATAAATATTCTACAAACAGACACAAAGGGTTCCCACTGGTTTCACCAACCAGATGAGAAGCCAGCAAATGAGCACAAGAACTTTTATTAGAATTAGTTCTTTAATATGAGGTAAGAAGTAAAACATGAAACAACCTCTGAATCTAATGTCCAAACATTAAGTATTTCTTTGTTACCTGTAAAGGGTGAGGTGATAAGTGCTAATAATTAGGGTGTGTAAGCATAGAAATACAGATTTAAGGTAAGGTTTCAAGTGCAATTGAAAAATCACACACACAGTACAAAGCAGGTATGGTTGCATACACTTGGGAGCTCCAGAGCTCCTCAGCAGACATTTATGTGCAACTTGGAAAGAACTTACACACTTTTCCTTCCACTCTGAAAGTAGGAACATTCAAAATATTAGACTGCTTTCCAAGTTAGCTTATACAAATTAGTTTTCCTCTACAAGCTATTAGATGAAAGCCCACAATGAAAGCCAGCACCACACACAAAAAAAAAATTAGTAGCAAATGTCTGGTTGTTCATGTTCTGCAAATTTTGTAGCTATGCAAGTATAACCACTATCATTTATCATTCTTCCAATCTGTACACTGGCCAAAGAAACAAAGAAGCCAAACTGCCTACCAAGCAAGGAGACTTGCACAGACCTTGGACTAATTGGAACAATTTAAAATTCCTCTTTTATTTAATTTTTGAGATGGAAGTACCACAGATGAAAATCCAAAATCCAACTGACACTGTAAAACAGTGCTTAAAGGAAGGACAGCGTTAGGTCACACGTATAAGCAAAACTCTTAGGCACTTTGTTTCTGTATTAGAAAATTATATCCTCTGTCAAATACTTAAAAAAAAAAAGACCATAGCATCCTAGAGCTGAACACAAAATTTAAGTGACAGATTCCAAACTTCATAAAACTGTTTTTCAGACATGTCAGATAATCAATACAGAAGAAAATTCTAAAATGTCATATAACAGCCTTTCCATTAAAATACCTAAAAAAAAAAAAAACGGGTAGGAATTCAGGGATATGTCTGAAAGCCTCTTGTACAAAGAAGCCAATGGTCTAGGAGCAGGCACAGATGCTGAGAGCCTGCAAGTCAGAAAGCCTCAAGGTCACAAGGCAGAGACCATTTCTTTCCTGGTAATATCTTTATTATTAACCCTTGATAATGCTTCTAAACTGTACCCAAATTTTATTCATTCACTTTACAAGTAATGTAACAGATACTGTCAAGGTCTCTTCAGGCAAAACTGTAAATAGAATCCAGTTTCTTAATATCCCAGAGACATAACTACATTACTCACCCCCTCTAGCAAACTGCTTTTTGATCGACATACCAAAAATGTATTGGGCTATGATTTGTAGTCATTACTTTCGTTTGGGCTTTTTTAGGAATTGCAACATAGGAATCCTCAAGTTTAATTGCTCCTACCTGCCTTACACTCAGTAATTACCCAAACCAGGGGCAAAGTGTAAATCACAGTGCCTCCTACGTGCTGATCTACACTGAAGTTGACTGCCACTTGTCCTTTATCCTTTATCCTTTTAAGTCATGGGAAAAATGAATGTCACAGCAGAGCTACTAACTATCAAATGTCACTCCTTAGTTTATCCCTTGTACACTGGAAATTTGCTTTATCCTTAATTTCTTCAGCTTTCAAGTTTATAGCTTCATAGGAACAGACTAAAAAAAAAGATGCCAAAATTATTCCAGTGAAAACAAAGATTGATGCTCACTCTGTAAGTGCTTAAGCAGCGGTGGATGTGTAGCACTGGTCATCAGACATTTTAACTGCTACTTCACCTACTAATCATCATTGCTAAAATGGATAAAGGGAGCTGTAAGCACCCAAATATCCTGGTTTATTGGTACAAGGATGAAAAAAATCTGGAGCTAACCAGTTGCTACACAGACTCCATGAATGTCAGGCTGTGCTGTCAAACAGTTCCCAGCTGAGTCTCCTCACTGGACTCACCTGGGCAGCCCTACTGGATCTTCTTAGAGAGACAATTTATGTAAACATGGACAGCAGAACTCAACCCTTTGGAATACCCAATATTTTTCCTTCTCTACCTTTGTTCAGCCACCTTGTCTGTTTTTCCCTAATGATCAGTGTCACATTTTCCATTCTCTCTACCAAGTTTTGTAATTCCAGCAGTGCTGATGCCTTGCCTGGGAAAGATTTATCCTGCAGACTACAGTTTTGTAATACAGCTGTAGAGTTCGCTCAAGCCATATGGATCTCAGTGGGTATTTCAGTGCTCACTCTGCAATTTTTGATTTTCCAAGTGCAATGTGTAGATTCCTATCATTGCTCTAAACAGATAGAACATCTGCTCAATCTGTTTTATGGACTGAGAAGAAAAGGAAGTCATTTTAAGCTATATATGGAACCTACATATAAAAATATTAGAAGATTTCCAGAGGATGTAAGTTGGTACAAACCAGGGATACAGAGGCATCTGTAGCTGGTTCCAACGCTGCGACAAATGCCGTGTGCACACGGGTTCAGAGCACAGAAATCGATCAGCTGAGCACATGTGGGTCCTGTAAACCCAGGACTGCAGCTGCAGGAGAAGGCAAGTCTGTCTGCATAGCAGGTTCCATTGTTCTGGCACGGAGATGATGCACAAGGGTCTATTTTGTCCTCGCATGTGGTTCCTAAAAACCCTAAAAGAAATAAATGGGTTTGATAAGTAAGCATCCTGATATGCATACAATTTTAAGAACTAAAGCAAGTCAAAAGTAAGCCACAGAGAGATCTATATTCCTTTCTTTTTTAATTCTATGAGTATTATAAAAATACAGACTTCTTACGCCATAAACTCTAATTTTGCCTATTAACATTCTCTGAAAAGAGATGCTTCAGCTAATATCATACTATAAATTTTTAAGGCAGTGAATTGCAAAAATATTTTCTGAAACTGACAGTGCTTATCTCCTTTCTGAGTGAATCTGGCTTGAAAAGTAGAGGAGATTTTCTAAAGATCAGGAGCTGGCTAGCCTAAAAGACAAGAAAAAAAGCCCAAACTGACCTATTTTCCTCTGTTAACGTGTATGTAAAATGTAACAACCTCTTAAACATAACACGCATTCATTGAGTTTCAATAACTGAAATATCTTTTAGAAGAACAAACTTCCCATTAGCAGGAGAGACAATGATTTATTAAAGCAACACCATGCCAAAAACAGATACAAGGAAAAGGATATTCTTGCAAGGGAACTTTTAATCAGATGTAGGGAAGAATTATGTTTTAATAAACTACAGTAACTGCAGCTTGTATCTATACATATACATGCATGATGTATGTAGTAACACAATGCATGGTTATTGTATCCTAAAGCAAGTCAGAAAAGCATATTCAAATTCTAGAACCCTTCCAAATAAAAGAACCAACTGTCCTTCCCATTCAATTATATTGCTTTTAATAAGTATTTGGTCCTTTTGTACAGACCAAAACTTTTCAGGCTTAAAATTCCCTGGAATATCTTACATTGTAAAAAAGCTCATAATATTACAGTAGAATAATAAACAAAGGTGAGTAACCCACACAGAGCATCCTACAGAGATGTACTTACAGAGTTAACAGAACTTATATCAATGGAACTAAGAAAACATGGGGAGGCCACAATTGCTCTGTGAATGCCAGAGTTTTTGGATTTTTTTGGTCACAACTGGCACCAGGATTTTAGGGGCATCTTCATAATATTAGGTTCTGGAAAAATGACTTTCAATGCTGCATCTCCCTTAGATATCCATAAGTCTTACATCAGAATTATGGAATGAAAAGTATGGGAAAAATAATCTCATTTACAAAAAAAAAAAAAAAAAAAAGGAGCTAGAAAGATGGAAAGAAAAGAAATAACCTAAAGATTGGACTTTTAAGTTTTGTCATACAAACTCTGCAACAGACCAGGAGGGAAAATCAGGTCTGGCAGGGCACAGATGAAGAACAGGCAAAAGCCTTCTGTCCTCCCCATGCTGCTGTCCTAAGGCTTCAGTTGCTTCATGGGCTTTGTCAGGAACACCTGCTCAGCAATGCTGAACAGAGAGAGCCTAAAAACAAACACTGTGGAATCCTGTACTAGAGGTCCCTCCTGTAGATGATAACTAAACCATCAGAAACTGCAAAGAACAGAAACCTCAAGAGCAAGGATGTAATTCCAGCAATGGTTCACTAGCAAATTAGCAAAGCCTGTACTGTTGTAATAAAATCTTGGTCAGATTTAAAAGAATCTGCAAGGACTTTTAACTATTACCAGGAGGAGATCAGCCAGTGAGTCCAGTGAAATCTCTCAAGTAACTCTGAAACCAGATTAACAAGGTTTAAGGAGATCTGAGGTCACACAATGACACTAATACAACCTTTGCAGTAATTCCTTGCACAGAGGAGGTTACTGGCAGATGGCTAATGTTTCAAGTGACAAAGCACTTCAAGAACATATGCAGGTTTAAAATACACCAAAACATGTTGCCCTTGTGCTATCTTTGACTGCACTGTGAAATGCGTTTAGGTGATTCTGGAAGTTCAATTCTCAAGCATGAGTCAAATATCTGAAAATACTCAAAGCAGAAAATACGGAAATCTATTATTCTGGCATTTCTGAATGTACACTTAAATCCACACTAGTTCAATTGTTGAAAGCAAATAATGCAAGTAATAACTATAAAAATCAAATTCATAGGTGTATTGACTGAAAACAGAACCAAATTCCAGAAGAAAAAAATCGTCATTGTTTATCTGCAGAAAAATATCCCCTGAACTGCTCTTCAACCAGCTAACATGGACCCAACCCTGCCTGAAGGTCATTGCTGGCATAAAAAGGACATGACTGAAATGCAAAGTCTCGTGGTAATTTGAATGAACTGAATACAAAATCTAGCTAGGAATAACATAGAAGGTAAAGGGGAAAGGCAATAATGGAAAATATTTATACTGGTAAAATGCACAGTACAATGCCTGTGCTTACATGGATAGTAATTTGGCTACTGTCAGGAAGTGTAACAGTCCTAAGTTAGGTGATATGCTTTATACATTGCTACAGACCTTCAGGGCAGTGACAGAAACTAGATCAGATTTCAGAGACAGAACAGCTCTGAATAAAAGCCCAATTTTTCACCACAGTGGGATTTTAATTATTTGGCTACTGAAAGCAAAAGAGCCATGTGCAAGTCAAGGAAGTCAAACATTTTCTGAAGACACCACAGAACTGCCTTTTATACAGCTTGTAGAACAACTAACTTGTCTGAATGTTACATTAAACCCAATTCCAAGAATTACAAGTATGTGAAAAATTAGGTCTGTGAATTGCAAGGGCTCAGAACTACAAAACTTTTAACTTTGAAATGCAGGGATAAGCACTAAAAGAAATACAAGCAATTTATTATTTTCCCTATAGAAATTTGTCTTGTAAGGAAATAGAAATAAATGGTATTTCATCACAATTCTGTAGAGAGAAAAAAGTTACTAATCAGAAGGATCAAGAAACCATTAAAACACTGTAAGATTTTGATTGAAATTCACTCTAGCTAAGTCTTTCTTGATGAAGATGAATAGAGGCTAAACCCATTCAAGCATTAAGGAGAAGTCTATTAAAAATAAGAGCAATTTGGGAAGGCGCCAGGTAAAAACATTAGATTAGTGGAAAGTACCAGAAACTAAACAGCCATAAAAAATTTTAATTAATGACAAAATGTTCTTCAGGTAAATTAAACTCTCTTATGGTAATATGAAAAATTCTGCATTCTGATCACCAGTAACCTTGGGAAATCTTCTATATGCAACAGCTGCGTGACCCAGTTTCCTGTGATCAAGACTGTAAATGGGTTTATTCTATGTAAACCTAAAGAAGTTAGAATGACATCTGCAAGATGTACTAGAGAAAAAGGCTTTTACATGAACAATGAAGCAGAGAAAATAGTGAAAACCTTGAAACTTAAACTATTTTAAGTCCCAGAAAATAATTTCTATTCTCCCAGTCAATTAAGACTGGTGACAATGGTGACAATGTGCATTTTCTAGCTGCTATTGCAAATCAACATGTATGAATCACAACTTAGCATCTTCTATAGCTGTCAAACTCTATTTTCTAAACCACAGAAGCCATTATAAGAGCATTCATAAATTTATTGCTTTCCAGTATTTTCAGAAATGCCTGCAGATATTTCAGGACACTTTTGCTCAGTGTGTTGCCAGCAGTAGTTACCTGCAGCTACTCAAATCAAACTGTCAAAAGTAAAATAAAATCAATGCTAAAATGTGAATTTCAAGTAATCTATATATGTTAAACTCCTTATCATAGCATTGTTGTCACTCTGTCTTCTTTTATTCTAGAGGATGACTGACATCCATTACTGTTGCCATTTTTCAAAAATATATTAAGCCAAATTAAAATATTTCTGCCCTGTTTGTCCAAGCTGGTGAGCTCCACATAAAGCATGTAGGAAGAGCCCAAGAACTCAGGCCAGTTTGATGGGGTTGGCCAGCTGAATGCAAGTTATTTTTATCAAAGATTAATGTTTTCCTATAACACTGAAGGCAGTTAATCTATACTTATCATCAGAACATTAAATTTGCATGGAACAGAACTTCAGAAATATCTTGCAACAGAAGTTTATTTCTTTATTATAATTGATCTGCACTTTGCCCATTACTGTCTGGCTTTGTTCTAAAACACAGCCCACGACTAAATCATTTTAATATTATCGTATGAGCAAAATTCACACAGGGTGAAGTACCTTCAAGTACCAAGTCTTTCATTCTATCTAATTTTACAAAATTTTGTCTGGAAGGAACACATTTCCTCACCACACAATCAGTTAATTTCCATACAATTGGGTTTTTTTATTTTAACGTTCAACAAAGGTTTCTGTGAATTTGATAACTACATAAATAAGGATCACCAGTTTCAACATCTCTAAAACTTATATTGATTTATTTAATAATATGTGTTTATTAATTTAACCTAATGACATTTATTTATACCAATCAGGGTTTTTTACATTTCCAATTATTATTTGTGTATTTAGTTCCACTTCAGGGTATTTTGGAAATACACATAATTTCTCAGAAGCTTAAAGAAAATGGAGTAACCAAATTTCCAAACTGATGATCAGTACCCCAAGCAGTTTAAATAAAATCTATTAATGTTACTGTCAATACAATAGTGTGTTATATACTACAATAAGTGGAAGAAAATGAGAGGAGATATTTAAGAGTGATAAGGATGGAATGATTCTGAATATAAATTTCAAATATTCATTTTCAGGTTGGCATGTTTGCTACATGTAGGGTTTTAGAATGTTCCTTTGCATGAATATTTGAAAGTAATACTTACTAAATGTATGTTTATTGACATAAAATTAATAAAATAATCAAAGACCCATATCCAATTGTAAGAAAATGCAAGATCCAAACATTATTCTGAAAGTAACAGTGTCAAAATTTTAAATAAATTCTTTGGTCTTTAGTATTGCTAAAGCTTCTTCGCCACAAATTCAAATACAAAATCCAATTTTCTCTTTACAAGTGATTCACCAACTTCATATAAGAGTTTATTTTCTGATGTATTTTGGGTATTAAAACCTACAGTGCATCCCACAGAAAATGGAATCTGTAAGCATAATGAAACTTTGTTTAGTAAGGACTCTTAAGACAATAAAATTGTTTAAAGAATCATCGAGAATTGTTCACATCTGAGATGGGCTGCTTTTTCAAGGCCTCAGATCTAGCTTTCTGTCAGTTATGTGCTTTTTTATGAACTACAGATATCGTTTGTAAAAGAAATGCACAATCTCAAGATCATTCTTCATCGTTTCCATCTGATTCCTTTATCTGCCATCTTTTTCTTTTCCTTTTGTGATAGTTGCTACATTTTCTTATCCTTTTCCAAGATGTATTATACCTGCAGACTGTAGTTCCTACACAAACATAAAGCTCCTTGGTTACCTTTCCCCACTGTGCTGAATTAGCAGTACAGAAAGAAAAGCCTTTTCTCAACAAGCGATCACTATTAAGCAGAGCAGAATAGCAGCAGAGCAAGAGACCTCACTTAAATTAGAAAATTGGGGGTTGGCAGGCAAATTTGCAAGTTATTGCACCTGCAATTTTCAATTAACTACTCTGTTGTATTTACAAAAATTACTGAATCTCTTCAGAGATTAAAACCCAAGCAAAAGATCCCAAATTATGCCTCTGTGAAAGGGTAACACCTCAAAAGATGTAAGAATGATCAAGGGACAGTCATTAGTAAACTTACGCAATACGTTTTGTTAAATCAACTCTTCCTTTCATTCCACAAGATATCTGAATTCTTCAGCTCATTGACATTAGACCTTCCAGAACAAAATGAAGAAGCAGCAGTGCCCAGCACTGCAGCCCTGCAGGGCCCTCAGCCCAGCAGTGACCCTGCCCCGTGGGCAGCAGGAGAGAAGCTGGGCTATGATCAGCATATTCATTAAAAGGGCAGCAGGAGAGAAGCTGGGCTATGATCAGCATATTCATTAACAGGCCATCAGGAGCAAGCAATTAATGAGCCACACACAGAAACATATATGGCAGCCATAAAACAACCAAAAATCCCAGGAGCTGCTCTTCCCAA
The DNA here is from genome assembly GCF_023055355.1 of Agelaius tricolor. Lineage (NCBI taxonomy): Eukaryota > Metazoa > Chordata > Aves > Passeriformes > Icteridae > Agelaius > Agelaius tricolor. The sequence continues at coordinate 11,390,516 of NW_027269272.1, forward strand.
CATTATTGGAAAGATCATTTGCTGCACTGCTTGCTTAAAGATTTTTGAACATTCCTTCCAGATTCTTGAATCTTCCTTAAAGATTTCTTAGGGAAATGCCAAGTAAATTATAGATCAAGTCTAACATCCAATATTTTTTCTCTTGAATTTCACTACTATTTATAAGGAAAACAATTTCCAAAAATTTTCCACATGCAGGATCTACATGGCAGTCAATATGTCAGTTTCAACATAGCAGTTAAATGTTAAAGCATAGCACTCTAGAAAAGCAAGGAATCAGCCTGAAGAAACTACAAATAATCTTCATTATTAAGCACATAGATATTACCAGAGCAGTTATCAAAGACTTGCACCCTTAGAGCAAGCATTAAAGTACTGGTAGAACAAAACCAACATCCACAGATCAAGGAAGGACAGAAGTATAATTAGTTCAAAGTTCCAATCTTAATTATAAATAACTAATAGGAGGCTTCATAATTGAAAACTTCCACTCATGATAATTTTTTCATGTGCAATTTAGGGATCTGTCATTGCAGTCAGCACAGTGTTACGAAAGCACACTCTGGCATTGGGGTGTCCTTGTTTCACATTTACAAGATTTACCAGTGAGAATCAGTGAGGAGCTTTCATGTCAGGAAAGGAATATGTCCAAATGGAAAGGAGAATTAATTAAAACTTTTTGGGATTTAAATAATTCCTTTAGTTATTACTTTTACACACATTTTAGCCAACTGGCCCATGTGCAGAAAAGTGCAAATACTGTAAGGGAGACATCTTTTTCTCACACATTTAGTGGTCAACATAAAAATCAGATCACGCCCTGAGTCTCCTCAAATTCACCATTCTCATCAGTGCTGGAGCCTGATTTCTATTCTAGAAATAAAGAACATTTACACGGAAACACAAAACTCCTACAACATTTTATATCCTGCTGCTGATTATCCAAAATTTCTCATCTCATTTTCTTTTCTGCCTACAATTACAAGCTAAGGCACAATTTAAAAAAAAATAAATATACATATCTACATGTCAATATAATTGAAAATTTAGAGTAAAACCAGCATTTTCTATGAGGTGCTAGAGAGGAGTTTGCTGGTTACCTTCAGGGCACTGACAGCTGAATCCATTGAGGTGGGATGAGCAGGTCCCCCCATTCTGGCATGGCTGCTGGATGCAATGATCAATTTCTGACTGGCACAGCTCTCCAGTGTAACCTACAAAACAGTTCACAATATTCAGAAAATGGAGCAAAAACAAGGGTTTACCACTAAACATACTGCTCAGCCAGCCAAGTAGTACCATTATTTTTCTTTAATCAAATTAACCAATATAAGCAATAGAATCCAGGACAGTCTCTCATTTCTTACAAAATGAGATTTCTAATTAAAATGTATACTTCATGAGAGAAGCATACAAAACCAGCAGAAGTCTAGAGACTACATCTGTGGTATTTTACCAACAGCAATATTCTGACATCACCAGTGAATTGGCAATAGATATTGGGTCCTCATTAGTACTCATCGAACCAAAAAAATAAAGTCATTTTGGTATGGTTTTCAAATGCAACTTGAATCCCAAGTCAATAATCTCTAGCAAGGCTTTAAACAGAACTTAACACTGTGAATTATTTGTGCATATGCTGAATGTCTGTCATTTGCTCCTACTTCTGGGCTTCAAGAAGAGTGTTTATTTTAAGTGGGAGCTGTGAAGAACTGCTCAGCACAGTTGCAAACTCTTCCAAATAAGCTTCTATAAGTTCACAAGCTACAGATTGTGTGTACTGTACTATTTGACCATAAGTTTGCTTTGTTCCATATGTCTGATGTCTGTAACACATCCCCCAAAAATGAACAAACTTAAAATACAATTTAAATTATTCTACACTCCATACCTAAATTTCATAACAAATACCACACATTCCCCTTCCCTAATTTTTAATTCCTTCCAAGAAAATATCTTGAATGCATGACTGAAGAAAAAACTACATGCTACACACAGACATGTCTTATTGTTTTAAAAGGAACCCTACAAAAATTATTAATAATCTTCCATCATGAGTTTATTTAACCAAATGGCTGGTGTTCAAGGCTAGTGAGGTATGATTATCACTGCTATGAACAGGTGTAGAAGAGAAAGACCCCAAGGGGATACAGAGGACATACATGGACAGCTGATGCAGGGGAGTAAAAGGAAAACAAAGGGGAACTACCCCCCACCCCCCAATTAAACAATTTGTGGGGGGGACACCCATGGTTTTATTAAATAATTATTTTTAATGCAATCATTTATAAAAATAAATATGTCCTATCTTTTTACCACCTGTAGTGCATGTTTTGTCCATCTGAAAGAGACTCTGATTCAGGAATAGCATCCCAAATATTTTGCAGGGACTAGAAATACAGAGGCACTAAACAATCACAAGAGAAGGGGGGGAAAGCAGTTTTTTGGTGAGATACACACTAAGAATCATTACATCTCTACATTTTGTGCTGACACTTAACTTCATAACATTTCCTTCTAACAGAATTTGGGAAGCATGATCATGTTCATATATAAATGTTTCTGAAACTTGCATATGGAGACACATAAGATAATTAAACTCTTACCTACAATTTTCTTCAATATTTTTCATATGGAATTAATTTTTTTTTGAAATTCAAAGTTAAATAGTAACAGTTAGTTTTCCAGACCGTTTTTTAGTGTGTGGACACAAATTTTGACGGATACAATAATTATGGGTAGAAGCACAAACCACTGAACTTAACAATGATTGAGCCATTTGAATGACATTAGACATTACATATTAAAAAAATTAAGAAGAATTATTGAAAAAAAAAAAACCAAAAAGGTAAACCTAAGCTTATGTGTGGTGGTCACAGAACACCTCTGAAAAAAAAACCCTGACAAAGAAAAGGCTGATGTAAACTAAATTTTGCTCCTGTGTTTTTAGCAGGTAAAATTCCACTAGTTAAGATTAATTCCCTCACAGGGCTAAGGTTCAGACATGTGCTTTCAGTGGCATTTTTCACCAGTGAAGAACCTTCCACTGCCCTTATGTTGTTGTTGCATTTTCTGTCTGTTCTGGCATCAGAAGTTTCACAGTTCACTGCTGTGCAAAAAGAGATGCACTGAATGTCAAGCAAAGCTGCATTATTCAAGAATTCAAAACCTACCAGGCAGGCAGCTGCAGGTGAAATTGTTCCTGTCGTGTTTCTGTGCTACATCAGTGCAGGTTGCATTGTTCTGGCAAGGCTGGCTCTGACAGGCATCAAATTCTTCACACAGGGAACCCTTATATGCATCTTCACACTCACAAAAAAATGTTGCCTAAAAAACAAAGAGGATATGTATTTCACAATAAATTTTCAAAGATGATGTTTTCATTTTATTCACTTCTGAACAAAGATGGTTTGGTTTTCATGTTCATAACAACAGTAGCTGCTATAAATACATAACTGAATAAAGTAACTCCTTGAAATACTAAACCTGCACCAATTCTTCAGCTTAAATTTTTAATGATGTTGGGTCATTTCATCTAGACAAGGAGTCTGGGATCAGATCCATAATATCTAAATCATTATACATTTTTTCTTCCATTCCAGAAATTAGATTTGTAGGCTGAAATAACTGTCAGAATCAATAATGTGCAGATTTACTGCAACAAAGTCCTGTTAGAGATATGCACTCTTTACATGACAAGCTCCCAGAGTGGTACTGCAGCAGTAACACCCCCTTTCAATTCTGTTAAAATACGTCTTCTTCTGAGTGTATTCACTACCTTAAACTTTGCTGTTTAATAAAAATCAAGACCACTACACCTCTTAAAGGCTTAAAGTACCTACAGGAGGCATGATATGGCACATTTTTGTTGGTAATAAAATAATTCAAATCAGATTTAAAAACTCTTTAGGTGACTAAGATTGTCAAGGAAGTCTCCAAGAAAAGCAGCAAGGAAAGCTCTCTCCTCTGTGGTATGCATTTAGGTGAGATCTGAATCTTTGTTCTTCAAACACTAGATGGCAACATCACTCACTCTCAGCCATTCCAAAGCCAGACCTTCAGTGCTGGAACGCAGCTGTCCCATGCACAAACACTGGAATGCAAAGTGCAGAGGACGCATGGAACTAGAAACAAAGAGATGGGGGCTTCTGGTTTTGCTTCATATGAATAATCAGCTGTGACTTAAGTAGAAAATAATCATCTTCACCTAAATAAAAAACTTCACTCAGTAAACTCCAGATTCCACTCTTCCTTACAACTATTACACTGGCAGAGTTATATAAGAATAAATATGATACATCTTCAAAACTCAAAACCATGACTATGCTATTTATCAGGAGTGCCAGAAGCCCTTCTTGAGTGTACAGTCTACACATGTTCTGGAATTCACCCCAGCCTCTTCACCCAACAGTGCTGAGTATCTCACACATCACCAACGACAGGTTTCCAAAAAAGGCTGCAGTTCAACAGCAAGGAAAGACAGTCAAGCAAAAGAGAGTCAAAGTTATTATACTCACATAGCACAGTAACTATCTTTAAAGTTTTATCCAAGAGTTTGATATAGGGATCAATTTACCATAAAGAGTACTTAACAAAATAGGGTTTGAAAGTTGCAAAAGAAAAGCATTTTAACACTTCAATCTGAAATATCTAATGATAGGTAACAGTTCTGAGATGCTGACAAGCTATTCTGTGGAGAAGATTAGGTTATTATCACTTACCCCAATTGATACTACTATTTTTTCCTGAATAGATAAAATGCACTAGCATATTTGAGCCAAACTGAGTCAAGAAGCTCCACACTGCCAATATGCTAGAATTAATGACAGTAAAAACTTCAAAATTATCTACTATCAACCAAAAGATCATTTATTTTACTTGATTAAGTGCAAATATATAGTATAATTTTGGATGGTAATAAAATAAATTTTTAAAATAATTTGCTATAATGCAACCTATACCATATCATAAATATAGCTGGAATATAGTACTTTTTTGCTAGTCTAATTAAGAGGGTAATAAATCCTTTTTTTACTATGGCAAAGAAGTTAAGATGGCCAGAACAAAACTAATGTCCACTCTCTCTTACTGAGAAAGACTTTCACTATTTAGTACAACTCAGAGTGAGTTACTGTAACATTTGAACAAAATATTGCATGATCATTACATACTTCAGAGCATACTGTACTTAGGAAAATGAGTCCATATGCAGGACAGCATAACTTCAGGTATATATGAGGGGTTTTATAATTTGACTTTTTACAGATTATTAGCAAATTGATCTATCCCAAAGATTCCAGCTTGCATAGAAGACACGGAAACAATTGCTATTCAGTTCAATGTACTATTTCTCTGTGCAGGCAGAGACCAGATATTTTTTGTGTAAAAGTTTTATGAAATGGGTTCTAAATCTAGCAATAAAAATTCATATTTACACAGTCAGCCCATCCATATTTTTTATGGGAGAGTCAAAGCTATGGAACAGAGCAATCTGTGAGAGAAACAACCTCTTTTGTAAGCAAAATTGTGGCACTCACAATCTATGGATGGCCCAAGTTCACTTCAAAATCTTACATGAAATCAGAAATTCACACGAGGCAAATCTCTCCCCTTTGGGTTAACATCAAAACTTGTCTCTTGCATTAACTGCTAACTGTTAACTCATCCTGGTGTAAAGGCAAGTAGATGAATGTGAGAGTGGTATTTATATTGTGACGATGCCAAGACCAGTGCTGTACTTCTGACCCATTCCTGTTTCTCTTGTGGACAAGTGGCAAGCATAGCAGCAAAACAGGCACAAAGTTCATACAAAGGAAGAAAGAGGCATCCCTTGAGCTCAGCATCACCTCACTGCGCACAACTTCACTCAAGGTGATGAGTTTTTATCTTCCGTTCAAAGGCAACAAGAATTGAAAACAAAACTTTGCATTAGAACTTCTTTTCATAACCACACTCTATAAAAAGCATCAAGCTGAGTAGAAGTCAAGTTATAGATCAGCAAGGAATGAGCAAAAACTGGCCAAGACTCCCAGGTTAGACCAGAATTCATTTGTTTATAGTTAAATGCACTCTATACATAACAGTAACCCCCGTGCTTGTATCACTGCAGATTGTTAACTACATTTAAATTTCCCAATAAGCAGATGTGTTCCTACATTCTTTTACATTCTACTCGATTTGAAATAAAACGATGAAGTACATAAAAGCTCAAAGACAACCATTCATCTTCTTGGCACTGGAAGCAATGACTACAGCCAGTAGAGCTCTGAACTTGCTCATGGCATTGGGCCTTTTATGCATTCTTCTAAGAAGCTGCTTTGCATCCTGCAAGACTAGATTGTGCAGAACCAGAATGAATTATGGATAAAAACAAACAGCAAATCACAAAGGGTGCATTTTAAATTTAAAGAAAATTAAAGTTTACGTTCTGCAAAAAGAAGTGCCTTGTGGGAAACAGACACAATGGTTGTCATGTCAAGCATGCAATTTTGGCAGCTGCTTGCTCCATCATTAGGGAAATCATCAAGACATTTTAGAGCACATCTCACATAATTTCAGTTAAACAATGGCAGAAACATTCTACTTAATGAAATATGCCCTTCTATTTTTATTTTATGCTGGGCACGAATCAGGGTCCTATCTGAAGTTCTCTGATGCACCAATATAGGCTAAAGAGCAAGGAAAGCTCATGGATTTAGAAACACAGGACAGGCAAAAAGACAACATGGCATTTTAATTCCCCCTGGAGTAGGAGACTGGATATAAATTAACTTCCTTTTGGTCACTGTATTTGATGTTCTGGTGAGCTACCCCAGCCCAGCAGGCACCTGGCACAGGTTTGATGGCATTTGAGAGGATCACTGGGAGCATTCCTCATTTATTCAAGTTCTAGAAAACTCAGGAGCAGTTTATGACAGCAAAAATAGAAGCAATTGCATTTCTGAAGTTAAAATTTTATTTGAAGATATTTATATATCATTAATGGTCATACATATATATTTACATAATTTTTATAAATTTTTTATATTTAGAAATATTGAGAACCCTGCTGATTCTTGATCTCTGACTGCCATTAATCACTAGATACTCTTCAGAAGTGGATTTTGACATGGTTTGTGCATCCCACAGCTTCAGCCACAGGTCAACTACAGCCTAGTGCATGTTATACCAAAAATACTGCCTTAATAAATTTTCTGGTTATTAGGTTCAGAGAAAGAATAGTGGAAAGATATGAACAATCCTAATTTTTTCTATTCACTTGCCAGGGAAAGCAGCAGCCTGCATGTGCACAAGGCAGGACTCTCTCATCACTCACTGTTCTGCTTTTAACATACAAAGCTTCCAATGTCAAGATTACAAGTAGGAACATACAGATACTGGTTTATCTTTGTTTTGAGTTAAATAATTGCTTCTCTTTCTTGCTGTGAAGCCAATCTGTCTTTTTTAAAGAAAAATTTATTTATTTGCTACATCTTAAAATAATAATAACACATGGATAATTATTAGATGCCATATATGCTTTTCCCTTAATACAGAAATGCATTAATTCTTCTGCATAGATATAGGAAACAATTTATTCTTATTTTGTAACATCACATGTAACAAGAGAAAGAAATTAGAGTCATAAATTTGGACAAAAAACATGAAAATATATGAAATGAGGCAATCTATCAAAAGATACAACACTCAAATTGACAAAAACTGGATAAAGACAATATTCTGATATGTTGTTATGCATAGTAAACTTGAACATATTATTTGTGAAAGCCAAATTCAAAATACTGAGTTTATAAAATAAAAATGATATATACATTAAAGCACAAAAACTAAACTGGACTATGAAATACAACACTGTATCTGAATGAATAATTTATTTGGATACCAGCCAGCTGGTATAGTAAAGCAGCATTTATTTCTAAATTTATCTTGCAATAATTATGTTCACACATTACCTCAAGCATTTTACAAATTCATTTTTGAGAACTAAAACAGATAATTATTCCAGATGTTAGTACTGCCACGTATGTATAGATTACTGTGGCAATTTAATTATTGTTGTTACAATTCAAAACACCATTTTCTATCAAACATGCTTATTGAGAATTTAAATCAGAAAATGGTAGCAGATGAACTACAAGTGAATTCAGTCAATATGCCAAATTTTTTGTGCTCACAGCAGGCTCACAGCTGTTAATATTTACTCAGCAGTTACTACTGCTTTTATCTCCCAAATGAATAATAATAAAACCAAAGATTAACTGCGCATATTTGTGCTGTAAATGACTTTTAATCCATGAAATAAAAAATAACAGGTATAGAAGGTAAAAGATTATACAGTATCTAAATCGCAAAAGCCCAGTCTGGTTTTGTAAAAGCAGAATAGACTGCAAATTTGACAGATTTGGTTCTTATTTTCTTGTTGCTAGATCACACAAAATCCCCAGTGTCCAGTGGAATTGCCATTGTAATCCCTAATGCAGTATTATGTAAAGGACAAAGCTGTACAGGAAACCTTGCAACCACTATCAAATTACTCTATTCTGCTTCTTCTCATAATTATGCTCAGGTAATTCCATTGCACCGGTGAGTCTACTCTGAGTAAGCAGTTATTAAGAGGTGGAGAGAGAAGCACTGGATTAAAGCTGACCTAAAACCTATGACAAGGTTGAGAACTTAACAAATCTGAGTACATTGGTCTGGAGAGTGGAGATCCCAAGTGCCCACACCACGGTCCTCCTTTAGGGAAACTTTCTTCAACAATGACTCTGAGATGCAGAACAAATTCCCTTACACCTGATTTGAACCATTGTTTTTATTGCTAGGGCAGGGTATGAATCTCTGCATCTCTTTTCTGTTATTTTCTTACTTCAAGTGCTTGATTTTCCGGTACAGCAGATAAATATTGTTATTTAGTAACCCCTGTGAGACGTCAATGTCTGTTCCACAGCTGCAAGGTATAAATACCAAGGACAATCTGCCCTGTGTTTCAATTACCATAGAATTGCCACATTACAGGAATGTTTTGGCGAGTTGACCTTACCTCATCTGGCCTGGTGATGCATTTCCCTTTGCCTGAGCAGGGGAAGTTGTCTGCATGGCTCCCCACGGGCATGCAGGTACTCGCTTTCACCACCACTGTCAAGCGTAGAGCCACAATGCACTTGGTAACTGAATCATTCAAAAAACCTTGAAAAAAAAAAGAAAATATTCTTGTTATATGACAAAATAGGCTGATACTGTTAATGCTCTGCAGCTAGACAAACAAAACTGATTTGAAATAAACTGTCAACTAAGAACAAAATTGCTCATACTTAATATACACCTCTATGATTGCAAGGCACTTAAATACAAATTAAAATACAATTCAGAGACAAACCTCATTATATTGATTAAAATAAAGGAAGACAGGATGGTGAAACAGATCTACTTCCAGAGCTCAAACCTAATTTTTTTAGGTTTCAAAATGAAATGCTTTTGCCAGCTACTTTTTGAAAAGTTAAAATATATATTTCTTTAATTTCTTTAATGACAAGGAACATGAAAATAAAATTTTGTGGAGAAATTAATTTAAATTAATTCATAAAAGTTACTTTCAGAGCTAAAAACACCCAGATTCCTTACATTGGTAAAAGATGGAGAATCCCTTTGGTTTTGTTTTCTATGAAGTTTGCAAGAATATACTTATACCACTTGACAGCACTTCTTTGTGTATTTGCAATACAAGTATTTTTGAATGTCTGATCTGATGTCTCTATGAGCTGATATGGAAGGTAAAGATGAACTAAACATGGAAATAGTAACACTGGACAAGGAACGGGAAGATTCATGAATCTCTGGCTAGCACCTGTAATTGCATGGAAGAAAAAAAATTGTGATTGGTAGCTATTAAAACACACTGAAAAATAACAACTTCACTATCACACACATTCCTAACAGATTTATCTGAAAAATAAAATAGGACAACAAGAAAGATAAAATGGAGCACACACACAGTCCATGACATATGGGATAAAGTCAGAGTTCATGTGAAAATACACAGCCCCTGCTCCTCTACTTGTGCTTGAACTGCCTCACTCCTGAGCTCTGATTAAACTCCTGCACCACAGCCCTTCCATGTGTGGCATCAATTAATTGTTTTGTTTGGGGAGAATAAATGTGCACTGACACAAAAATGTGGGTTTGGTACAGTGTATATACTGTATGCAGAATTTATGCATAAAACCCACCAAAGATCCTTCCATGAACTGCCAAACCTTGACCTCACTATCCTCCAAGTAGGCAGACTCCAAAGGTCTGTAGTACCAAAATGGAATGTTGCAGGCACAAGGCCATTCTATGATTCTCCTTTTCTTTAGAAAATATAGAAAGAATTTAAGCAAAAATTAATGGATTTTTTTAAAATAAATATCCTTAATTTTTAAAAGAACAACACTAAATAGATGCAGTGTATGACATAGAATGTTTTTTCTTAGATTTTCCTCTTTAAATTGCAAAATCCATTTACAGCCTAAACCTCTAAGGAGCTTCAAAGATGCAATTCAGCTTCTTGCATTATAGACTGGAGATAGCACAACATTTAGTCATGAGAAAAAAAATAAAACAAAATATTTTTAATGAACAGGAACAAACAAAAGTTTAATGAAACAGAACTTAAAGAGAATTCTCTTTCAGAACAGCTGCTAAGCATTACTTACATTTTGCATATGGAAGTGTCAAGCATGACTAATTCTACAAATTCCACACAAAATCATGTGGAAGACTTGAATTCTCTGTTCTTCATTTTTAGATTTCACTTTTTAAAATGCTTCATTCCTTCAGCTGTTAGTTGTCCATGATCCCTAAATCCTGCCTTCAAACAGGAAAATCTTATGTCCTACATAGACACCACTGGCTTGAGTACAGCCTCTACAAGTTAGCTGAATGTTCTAAAGGATCAGATTAAAAAAAAAAAAAAAAAAAAAAAAAAACAACACATGTATTGGGTATAGTTCCAAATGCCTAATGGTCTGTTTTGGCTAGTGAAGATTACTGTAATCTGATGACCTCTTCAAAGCAAGCCAATTTATTCTGGCCTCAATACATACCCCATTTTTACCCATCTGTTCAAAGATGCAGCCAGAATTTTTCTTTAACAATTGAATGCAATTGTCATTGGCAGTCATGCAATTATATGTGAATGCTTGGAAGAATGTGGTATTTAGAAAATGTCTTTGGGTTCACATTTCCTTATCTGAAGCAGATTGTTACATATTCTTCAGGACAGTTCCCTAAAGAAATATTAAATCAACCTTCTTTGTACTTTGAATCTTGTTACTATTTTGGTATCAAAAGCCCTTAGGCAAGCCACTGAAAAAAATCATTATTCTCCCTAGATTGCCACACATTTTCCTGCAAATTCTAATTATGTCACCTAATTTGTAAATACTAGAAACATACAAATATGGGTATTTATTTTCACTTTATAGAAGTTGCATATAATGTTCTGAGATCTCTAGGTTTTAAGGCTAAAAGAAGCTTGTCTGACCATCTAAATATAACACCCTGCTTAACTCAGGTCATAGCACTTCAATTAATTCTTTCCCCAATTCTCATAACAGCAACTGAACTACAGTGAGTTTTAAGTTCTATTTTTAACTTCTAGATGGGAGAATAATTTCAGAACCATATTTACAGCTCCTTTCATCTCAGGTCTGGCGAAAAATATTACAGCAGTTTATACCAAAAGGTAATTTTGTTCAGTTCAACCTTGCTGGTTTTCTAAAGCCAGTTAAAACATAATGGCATCAAAGCATTTTTAGTTGCAGAATTCAGGGTTGAGTTATTTACAGTAATATAACGGAAACAATTCTCAAGCCCAATAAATCATAATGTGATGTGAGTAGTCATAGATTGCAGAGGAGGCATTTTCAAGCTTTTTGCACACACATTTGATAGTCTGGGAAATGCCTGCACAATTTCCTTGGCAGAAAGCATGGTAAAATACACTACAGCTCCTTCCACCCTGGCAGTTCCACACACATATGTCTAGGAGCATGAGGTATGGGTGCTCCTGTTTCACTCACATCAAGAAAGTTAAGAATGAAAAAAAAGGAATAAAGTCCAACTAAAAGATGACAGGTGTCATCATTATGTCCAGATACTTTCAGAAGATCATATCATGCCATTCAGATTAACAGTGCTCAAACATTGAGTTCTAGACTAGACAAACTGAATTGCTTCCCCCACAAGCCCCATTTCTTAGCAGTACCTTCCTTCTAAACACAACAGTCTGAGCTCAGTGAGCTTGTCCACAGTGGACAGTCAAAATAGGGAAGACTGAAGCTAACAGACCACCAAGAAGGTTATCATATTGCATATAATGTTAGCAAAAGGCAAAACACTTCACTAGAAATCATTCACTAACTCTTGCTATGCCCCACATGCTCTGACACACACCAACGCCTTTTGCATTTGGCTCAAATGTATCTCTGTATTCTACACAGTGAATACATGCATTCCAAAGATATCCACCTTTGGTTCAAACAGTAGATTGTCCTTTTAGTTCCAGTTCAAAGAAGAGTAGATCTTGGAGTTCACCTAAAGGTTTCTTGGATGAGTGAGAATGACTGCCAAGGCAGGATTGGGCACTCACAACAAAGTATCAGTCCTCAAGTTTTCAACTTATTTTTAGCCTGGTTTCCCAAGGAAATGAGACAGCAGTGGGATGTCTATCAGTTTCCATCTGTTCTCTTTTTCTCTCTCAACACTTTCCCACACCAAAAGCTTTTGGGGTCAGTAGCCAACTTCAACATTTTGCAAAGCAGTGAAGTTCTCAAAGACACTAAGTGCCTACAGCTCCCCTGCACAGCAAGCAGCCCTTGCACCAAGGGCATTGGTAAGTCAAGATGGCAGAAAAACTAAAAAGGGCCCCAGAATAAGGTGATGTAGAGTCTCCACCCCATTTCCCATGTACAGTACAGTCAGCTATTCATTATTTGGAAAATGGGAAACTGAGATATAGTTAAGTGGAAGAAAAACAGATCATATCAGTCCTTCAGGATCAAAGCAGCAGTACTTGGTGTGCCTGCACCATATCTTCAGTTCTTGTCATGCAGTAACATAATGAAGCTGAGATACTTCCAGATCAGATTTCAGCTTCTAGAGAAAACACTGCTGTTATCAGAGCATAATGAGCATCCTTTATAAACCTTACTGGTCTAGGAGAGAAGATACCTAAGTATATCTGATAGTTCATCCACAGCTGATGGAAAGTCATAGAAATAACCTAAAGTGTAAAAGACTCCAGAGGAATTTTCTGTTTGAACACATCTCTCCCACCACAAAAGAAAACGTTATCCAGCAAGCTAAACAAGAGTGGTCAATATGCTCAACCTCTTTTTTTAATGGCCGTTGAACTTTGCAGACATAAGAATACTTGAAAAAAGGAAGCTAGGAAAGAAAGAGAACTATATTTTTATTACAGTACCCACCAGGAAAAAAAAAGGAATGAATTGTAGTTCTTCCTCCTAAAATGTTTGATGTCCAAATTTTATCCAAAGACTATTTCATGTCCATGTCATGTGATATAGCTAACATTCAATACCATGAAAATTACTATGAAAACAGAGGTCTGGACTAATCACCCACCATGCCTCAGTGCCTTCTTGGATCCAAGCATGAAGTTGGAAATTTAACTATATGAATTGACTTCCCTCTGTTATGGCACTGTATATCACAATCTCAAATAGTTTTCCATCTATCAAATCTAAGCAAGTTCAATCCTTCTCTTGTTCATACAAGCCATGTCCAACTCATTTTAGAGACCTAACAAATGAAAAAGCATGACAAGATGTTCTCATGATGCACTCAATTCTGAAAATTTACCTTTACATGTTAAAGTAATAGAAGCCTGCTTTTGATTTACAAGTGCACAAACATTTACCCCCCCTCTCCATGACACTGATACTCATGGTCATTAAAGCCTACCAATCCCCTCAGGACCCTGACACCAATACTGTTCTACAGAATATGAAAAATGGGTCAGGAATCCTTTCCTAGTTTGCCTCAGGATGATTATCATACATAAGAAAATGAGAAGTGAGGAAGAGGTAATCAATGCCATTTGCAATCTTTGATGCAGTACATCAGTGCCATCAGCACCATACAGAACATCTGAGATCACTCTCTAACGATGCTGCTAGGCAACACAGCATCTGGGGAAACAAAAATACAGCTGCAATAGCAAAACTGCTATTTTGTCCACAAATAGCACTATTTACAGGTGGCACAACTCTCCCAAATTCTATATAGATTAGCGTGCTTACTGTGCTTTAGTTACAAAAGCCTTGGTCAGATACTGCTTTTGAAAGTATATATAGATTCTAATGAGAATCAGTTCAAGAACTGTTTCAAACATTTTATTTTTCACAAGCTCACATGAAACAGCAATTTAAAGAATTTTTCCTGGGAGGTGACTGAAAACCTCATCACATTTGTTGTCTTCTCCAAATTGCATTCATAGCCACAGTCAGTTTTAGATGGATATGCTTTCTCCCTTTGCTACCAACAATAAAAACAGCCTTGGCTCCTACAATCAAACACTCTCTTCTCAAGTATAACCACTAAAAGGTAAGAGTGCTGCTGCTCAAGTTACATTTTCAGTAACAATCCTACAGTTCTACCAGAGGCAGACTGACAATGATAGAGTTATACTGGTGTAAGAGAAAGCAAAATTTGTCAGAAAATTATTACCAAAACTTTGGGAAGAAACAGCACACAGCTTGCCTTTCAAGTTGGAGCTCACTTTTGCAGGACTGGTAGTAAAAATATATTTATGAACTGAGCAAAACAGTTGAATTCACTTAGCATAGCAAAGTCTCTTGTTCCACAACATTTCCTCTATACAAATGTCAATTTCTGAATTTCACTGTTACTTAAACAATTATCTAACTTAATAACTTGGCTGGACCAAACCCCATGACAGAATTATGAAAGAGTCAGCTAGCAGGAGTACACTTACTCTTACAAAGCCACTTGCATTCAGCTTATTAAGGAGCTGTGGCAGTATCTTATTGTGACCTTCTCCCCCAGCTTCAAGGGCTCTGCCTACAGTACAAAGTAATGGTGAAAGCCCTGCAAAGGGTGACAAGACTATTCTTCTAAAAGATTTCCTGTATCACAATTTCCCAATGTATCTTTATTTGTCAGCACTTCAGCCCAGTTGCCAAGCTGGCACAGAACTATTTTGGGCCCAAATGTAGACCACTAGAAGCTCTGATTCCACACTTGGCAGATGTAGTTAAGTGTGGTGGAATACAAGTGGCACAGCTGGGACTGCACTAAGGGGAGCTGCAGAAGATGGGATGGCAAGGTTGGCTAGGATATATCCCTAGTGACTGCTTCAACTGAGAGGCTCTATTAGTGGCCACCCTACTTTTAAATACACGTTACAGCATATTACGCTACCAGCTGAAGATCTCATCACATTTTACAAGCATTATTAAAATGTGTCTCACACTGGTGAGACAATGCACCAGTTATGCACTGGTATCCATATTCCATGGATCAGGTTAAACAGTCTGTCCAAGATCTTCTCATACAAACAACTATGTGATCAACTTAAAATAAATGTCTTGATCTTGATTGTGAATTGGTCACAGAAGTCATATTTGCAGAAAGAGGAATCTTAAAATAAGAGAAACAACCAAAAGGTATCTTACCAAACATTACAAATTTGAGTAGATGAACTTCTAAAGACAGACTAGAAAAATAATTTCCCATTGTTACTTGCTAGAAATAAAAGTTAATAGAAATTAATTTTGATTAATTTGCTGATTAAAGATTATTCTAAAATTATTTAAATGCTAGCTTAAAACATAATACAATGTATGGAAATAGTAACTAGTCTGACGTTTACATCTACTTATATGTGAGACAAGGTACATGCAACTTGATCACAAAGGACAGAATATTTATTTTATCATACTTACCAAGATACCCTTTCTAATACAGGCCAACAACATTCTTCAGAATGGTTTGATTTCAGCTGAATGCTGAAAGGCCATCTTTTAAAATAAATCATTGAAATTAACACTTCACTACGCTTTTCTTGCAGTTCACACTTTGCTGCTGCTGCTATTTCTTACCAAAAGGCCATTTTCTGCAAGGTTAGCTCTTGTGCCCAGAACACCAGGGAAATGTTCTGTTGAGCACAATGCTCAAATCTGCAGACAATAGGGCCCTTCCAGGCAAATCACACGTTTAAAATTGAGAACCCCACTCACTGGAGCAGTTGTCAACAGCTCCCCCCAGCGAGGCTGCCTTGCACAAAAGGAGCAGAACAGTCACACACACGGGCAGGGGCTTTGCACATCCCCACAGCATGTGCGGGGCACAGAGATTTAATTAGGACCAGAGTGAAAGAGGGTTAAGTCAAATGACTGTAATATGCCCTGGACTGGGAGCTCACACAGATGCTCAGCTGAGACATGGCAACTTGTTAAAGCTAGAGTAACTTGATTACGTGGCTTTCAGTGAATTCAATTCACACATCTCCTATTGTGAAATAAAATTGTCCTATTTAATTTTTTGCTTAAGTGAAAACAATTTCAAGATGCAGTAAATGGCTTTCTTTAGACAGAAATGTGTGCATGTTTTAGAGGCCTGTAACAACAAAAACCACATCTCAAAACCCCAGCTACAATTTGCCTCCTAATCTAAAATCCTATTTCCAGACAAGACTTAGAAAAGACCAACTTGTTTCAAAATACCTCTCTATATTATTTTTATTTCACATAGTGTTTTTATACTGTTTCATTTTGCCTGTTCAATAAAACTGCCAAGTATTGGTGGTGACTACTCCTTAATGCATGTTAAGGTCTTGCAAGAAAATTCGTTGAATAATCAAAGAACAGAAGAGTAAATAACTGCTCAGGGCAGAGTTAGAATAGAAAATACTTTGTTGCATTTGAAAGGCAGGACAGCATTTTGGATTGGAAAATATTATCCTTCCTGACATAGAACCATATGGCTTCCACACTTATTAAAAAGCAGCTGATATTTTGTGCTTCAAAAGCCAAGCATTAATTTTCCTTTTTAAGCCAAACATCAAAAAGTTTTGTAGAATTCAAGCAAGCTGCCTTAGAGGTGTTGGCATTTGAATGGCATCAGTACTCTTCATCTCACCACAAAGATGCTAGAGCACCTATTTTCTAGTGAGTTTGTACAGCTACCAATTTTATTTAAGGAAACATTTTTTAAATACTTGATAATTATAGTTTAAAGCAGCTAATTATATTGTATTGATCTAAAAGGCTGGGCATCTTGGAGAACACCAGGTGACATGCCAAGCAATGTCAACTGACAAGTCTACGTCAGTTTCTGTTTGCTGTGATGAAAATAAACATTATAATTTAAGGTTGTGCTGCAGGACTTATTTTCTGTTCAGATAAAAATATTAATTCATATTAAATGTTAAACTTTCTACCTTATTATCTGCAAGGGCTTACCTGAGAAATAGCAATTTTGCTTATAAATGTCTTCCTTTGATTTTATAAGCAGACAATAAGCTAAAAAGCTAGTGTAGCAATATCTCATGAAAGCTGCTTTTTAAGCAGCTGCTTAAGCAGCAAAGTGAAAGTGCTAAATAAAGCACAAAGTCTAAAAGCAAGTCGTTTCAAGCTACTTACAAGCATTATTTTTACAATTATATAAAAATTTTCTATCATATTACCTATGGGAAAATGGAAGCAAAATACTAATGCTCAACTGTTTGTTTTACTATTTTTCTGAAGAAGCTCCCATCATTACTGATTCAGCTCTGGGCACACTGAGGCGGAAGATCAATTTTACCAACATTTTATCATGAAAGCTGATAAGATGATGATCTTTTTTCAACAGAAATAATATCCTAACAGCCATGAAAACAACCTGAAAACATAATTTCATTTTTTAATGTTGTTAGGAGAAAGAAAGGAAATAGGTTGCATGCACAGAGTCAGCAATGCCGGCTCCACCTTCTACATTACGCCCAAAACCTCCAGATCAACACTTCTTAAAACTAAGTAATAATCATACAATAATCTAATAATATGCAGCTTTGTATTGGTATGAAAAGGAAAATGGTATGAAGCTGTGTCAGGGGAGGCTTAGGTCAGATATAAATAATAATATTATTATTTATCATGCAGAGGGTGTTGGGCACAGAACAGGCTCTCCAGGGCAGTGGTCACAGCACCAAGGCTGACAGAGTTCAAGAAGTGCTTGGACAATGCTCTCAGGCACAGGGTGGGATTCTTCAGGTGCCTTGTGCAGGACCAGGAGTTGGATGACCCTGGTGAGTCCCTTCCAACTCAGCATATTCTGTGATTCCATGAATTATCACTCAATCTCCAAATTCATTAAAGAGAAGCTCTGGTTGTTTGTGTCCTAGCTGTTACCTGGACTGTGAAATATGTTCTGCTATCTGTACAGCCACACAGGTGTATATATCTGAGTTTTCCAAGCAGACTGGAAACTGTGTGAAATTAGCCCTGCCTGACTGCAAGTCTGCCAGACACAGGTGACCCTTTGGATACACCTGAAGCACAGAGCTGTTGCCTTAGTAAACAGGTATATTAATTTAGCACCAGGGTAAATTAACTGACTGATGAAGAAGCAGATGGTGTACAATCACTGTAAAACTTCTAAAATTTGAGCATTAAAAAAAAGGAAATGCTTTAATGCTTTTAGTCTACATTGGATTTGGTTTTTCCAGTATTTTGACAGCAACCTATGTTCTCAAAATTAATGTTCCAGTTCTCAGTCACAGCATGATAGCATGCTTGGATAAAAGAGATGCATGCAACAAATCATAAGGAATTTTTGTGGGAGATGCCACACAAGCTGAGAATGTCCTTCAAAGCCCTTTTTTATTTTTTAAAGAAAAATGTTTATGCATAATTTTTTCTCAAGACAGCTATTATTTAATCAATTCAGTAAATCTTCTGCGTTTGCAACAATCTAGTATAGAAAAATATATACATGTTCCAAAATCCAGTGTATTATTCCCTGAAAGAGAGGACTGTACAGTGCTGGGTAGATTAGATTTCCCCCAAAACATATAATAAGCAGCAATTTCAACTCACCCCAGAGATCCTTAGCTGTAACTTATTAGCATTCATGAGGACTTCTGAAAGACTCCTCCACCAGCTGATGGTGCATCAGAGACCTCTTATCTCACTTTTTCAGACTTGTAAAATGTATTTCATCTGATTTCAATTTTTCAAGATATATTGCAATGAAGAATAGGTGTATGACTCCAACAATGTGAAGTTTTGCAGTTAACTCATTTTCAAACATTCTAGTACCATTACTGCTAGCATAAATATATGAAGATCCAGAAATAAAACAAATACCGATAAGACATTTTGTAAATATCATAAATAGCTTATGCAGGAATCACTCATTAACTTCAAAGAACACTGGGACAAAGAGTACGAATCTCTAAGTCTAATTAATGGAAAGCCTGCCTTTTACTTCAATAATGTTTTTAATGTTGAACACTTAATTTCCATCTCTTATTTACAGACACTATTTAATCCCTCCTGCTTCTCTTTTTCACTACCTCTTTGGCCAATCTTGATGCCCACCCATAGCACTCCACAGAATAGATACTAAAAACATTTCCTGTTCAGAAATGCTCTTGATTAAACACCCTTTTTTTAAAATCTTGGTTTGAAAGGAAGCATTGTTGCTGCAAACCATGAGCAGAGAGGAACAGCTCACCTGGCCTGTCCTACAGACCAACCACCCCGTCACCACCTCTGTCTGGAGTCACCTGGCACTGAAAGCCACCAGAGCCCCAGCATGGGCCATGAGCTTCATCCTACTCTAATGCACACAACTCACCTGCTCACTTCAAAGCCTGAGCCATACTGGGGGGGTTCTTCCCCACTGACTAATAGGTACACTCTCTAATAAAACATAATAAATTATTTTAGAAGAATGGCACGTGTGTAGTAGCAAATCTTAGGGAAACTCGTTAAAAGTCCTCAGAGCAAAACATGGAAGGAATGTGTTACAGAATGTCCAAGCCAGCCTGCTGCTGGCCACAGCCAGGCCAATGCTGTAATTAATCCACATAATCCTGCTGCATAATCACAGCACCATCTCTCTGTCCTGCCCTGCAAGAGGCTGTGTGCAGATGCAGCAGCCATTTTATAAAGCCCATCAGAGAACACAGAGTGCTCTTTTTGGGTGAGTTGTGCTGTGCTCCCCCCTTCATTCTCACACAGTGCAGGTACTGTCTCTGGGGTGAACAGCTCTGTGCTGACAGGGTCTATTTTTAGATCTCAAAAACAGCATTCTTCCCAACCTCTAGACACTGTGCCCTGAACCACATGATCAGCAAATCAGCACATTACTGCTGACTTCTGAGTCTTTTCAATCCTGTACAAACAACTTTAAACTTGTGTCACCACAAGTCACACAAAACAAATAATATCTCCCTAAATGTTTTATCTTTGATATAAATAACTTATTCAGAAAGAATTGCAAGAGGCAATTAAAGTACCTTGCTGAGTAACAAAACTTGGAAGGAACACTGTGAGAAATGACTCAAAAAGGATGTAGATCAAAAAGAGACACACATAAAAAAGTCAAACCAAAAAACCCACTCATATCTTCCTCATTTTTCTTTTAAAGTTCCATTCAGAAATTTTTTACAAGATTAAAAAAGTGCCCTCATACAAAATTCACCAATTAAGAGAAGAAACCTTTAAAATTACACTTGAATAAACAGAAGAAGAGTTGGGGAAGGAGGAGGAAATTATATAAAGTAAATGTATCAACTGACATGGTCCACAGCCTTACTGTGTGACTGCTTACAGAAACCTACACCATCTTGTGGCCTCCTCATATCATTCTAGCTTAAATAACATCAACAAAAGCACTGGCAACATTATTGGTTTTTTAATATAAAATCACCCACTTCATCTTTTTGTACCTTAGAATAAGTTTTTCATGTCTATCAAGAAACGTGGAAATTTGTCTATAAGAAAAACTTTATTCAAGTGACTTATTGAAAGCTAAATGATTAAAAACTCACAAGGCATGTCAAATTGACAGACCTCTTCCACATATCTGGATCAAATCTGAAGTAAAGATCAAATTATTTTTCTATAAACCTTGGCAGAATTATGGATTTCAGTTGAGTGAAGATAAAATTCATTTTCACACCAAATAACTGAGTTACTTTTTAAGTAAATCACCCCAGACCTCCACTTCATTGGACAAAAGCTGATGATGGGAAGTAAGCAGAATATTTCCATACAGCTAAGGAGGAAATTCAAAGGCTCTTTCTTAAACTAAAAAATTCATGCCTTAGTTTCAGCAGCTGGAAAATTTTACAAAGAATTTCACTATCAGGAAATGAACAACCAAAGAAAGTATTGAAAACCACATGGAAGCAAGAGGTCTCAGAATACTTGCACTGCATGAAATAAGCCATTTTTGTGAATTCAACCTCGTGTAATAGTCATCCAGGAAAAGGTACATTTTCACCTCATGTCACTCAGCACACAATAAAAAATTCAAAGTAAGAATCCCAGCGACAGAAATTCAGCTATAGAGACGAGAGGACAAGAAAAGCTATGAAAGAGTAACACAATACATATTTTAGTATTTTAGTTATCTAAATCTATAACCTACGTTGTATGGCTTGTACAGCCAAGTGGAGCCTTCATAGAGCAAGCTGGGCCCTCTGCTTAGGAGCTTAGACCAAGCTGTGCCTTTAGGCATTTTCACCACTGCATAAAAGCTACCAATTATCCTGTCTTCAGGATACTTTTATCATACATTAACTACCAAAAAGCAAATTCAAAAATTTATTTCAGAGACATGAGAGGAAGGCTTTAACTCTGATAAATTAAATGCAAAACAAGATTAAAAGGGGGGAAAAAAAAGCCTAAAACTAAGTATCTTAGGAGGAATAATAATATTAAAAGAAAGTGGAAAATTGTTTGAAGGAAATAAACATCACTAATGGAAACCACTGATAATAAGAATTAAATTATTCTACTAACAACCTTCAAGCAGTATCTTTGGAAAGTGATAGCTGAAAAAGGAGAGAACAAGGTACTACTTCTGTATTTGGGGATTTTCTGGATTGGCTACGAACTTGGAAATTTTCCCCATGTTTCTACATCAGAATGTTTTTAATTTTACATTTATTAGCGTGGTAAGTTTTCAAATAACAATTGTAGCAGCTTATAGTTCCTTTAAAAATATGCAGCCTTTCAAGCAGATAACAATAAGTGCTTTTATTACAATGATTTTGGTTTCATGTCATTGGTATAATAAAACATCTGCCCAGAAATCTCAATTTAATTAAGCCTATTGTGTCTATGCAAAAATATAGCTTTAAATCTGTGTTATTTCCCATATCCTTAAAAATAATGTATCAGGCTATTTTCATTATCCTCCTTCCACAAAGATGCTAAACATTTAATTGCTGAGTGAAACAAATAGCATATTTCTAAGGCTCCATATTCACAGAGACAACACTAGAAGATAAAAAAGCAGTGCAATTAAACACTGTTAAAATATAATAGGAAATCTGATCTTGTAATGTATTTTTTCAATTTTCCTGTCTACAGGCTTAAGCTTCTTCGCAAAGCATCCCATGACACAATCCCTGACAAAGAAACACCTCAAGCCTTCAATTATATACTGCAGCATTTGCCAAAAGCTTACTCAATTAGAATATATAAAATAACTTGCATCATCTCAAGGTATCAGACAAAAATGACTATGTAGATTTTAAAGTGAGTGGTGCCAACTGTGTAAGAATTTAGAGTAGCTCTTGTCTGGTTTGAATGAACCAATGTCTGAAACATGGTCCCAATATCCCATTAGGATCTTTCAGCACTTAAAGGAATTAGTCCCTTGTTCTCCTAAATGCTGAATAAACCATCAGCTGTCACCTAGAGGTGACAGACAGGAAGTCAGCATGTTACTCACCAATAAAGTAGTTGTTGCCTAATGCAAGCATTTCTTCAGAAAGCACAAGTCCACCCAGTGCCTGGAGAAGAGTGACACTTCTGCCATCAATAAGTGAACACTGTTTAAATCCAGTGCTTGTGACCTTCCATAGCAGGATGAGAGAAGCAGTAGCATCTTGCCTTATTCTAAGAAAAGAAATTATGAGAATATTTACATTGAGGAAGTCGGTGTAATTAGGAAGTACATCACTGTAGAACTGAACCTTAACAAAGATGGGAAACTTAAATCTAGCAAGTATGGAATTAGGAAAAATCCTGAATGTCTTTAGCATGTCCACAAAACTTAAAAATGCTTCAACTGTAAGATGTGCATAATAGTTTATGTAATAGCAGATTAAAATCATACAGAGTCCCAATTTCTGATACTTGAAAGTCACCATCCTAATACCCAAGAAGAGTTTTAGATAAATACCACATAATAGTAAAGTATATCCTTATGAGGTATCCTTATTCAGTCTTTTTAATTATGCCTTTTTGAGTATTACCTCCATCCTACAGTGCCATTATTTTCTGCAGCTGAAGTACACCGAGCCCTGCTGTTTACTGAAGAACATTCAATGTTCACTCAATACCAGGAGACAGATCCTGGTAGAAATCCTCATTTGTCTGACACACCAGATCGAAGATTCAGGACAGTTTATTCTTGTAAATCAAATGAGTCATGTAATGCTCCCAAGGTCACTGAGCCCATGGTGCCTTCCTGAATATTGACAGATTGGATAGAAAGTCTACTGCTGCATCCACTCTGTCGGCTCCATTAGGGAGCTACATTATGCCAGTCTTTGTCCTCACAGGGCACTGCTTTTCCTACTCACCTCCATAATGAAACAATAAAAATCTGTCATATTTCTGGTAAGGTCCCAAGTATTTGCATTAATTTCCTATGAAGGAATCCAAAATGAGTTTGAACAAACCTCCAGAAATATAAACATAACTGCATCCAACTGCTAAAAACTGGTAATTCTCTCCTGCTGAAAACAGACCTCCAATTACCTAGAGATGAAGCTCTATTCCACAACATCCTGTACTGAAATTGTTTCAATCCTGCTAAAAACAAAGGCAGTTTATCCCTGGTCACTTTTATTTGACTTCAAAACAAGAAAACCAAAGTGCAACAGACATTGAAAAAATCTTGCAACTAGGTGTCATAAGAAGCAAAATTTTTACAGTGTTTGCACCCTCTTTAAGAACAACCCCAATTGCAATTAAAAAAGCTCAATGTCTCACTTTTAGAACAGGATAGCAACTGGTTTTACAGTTTAGGTCTCATATGACAATCAAAACAAAATCAACTTATTGAACTGAAATTATTCCCCTTTCACAGACAGCCATTGAATCAGGTAAGTTACTTGTACCTTTAAGATAGTAAATGAATAAAAATCAATCTTGACTTGCACTAATCTACTCAGGCATAAAACTCTATGAAATATATACAATGTAAAAATTATCAAAACCGACTGTGTACTCTGCAACCTCCTTTAAAACTGGGTTTCTCCATCAAGGCGCTTAAATACAACTTTAGAATCCACAAATGCTGGCTTTTTCCTGATTCCAAGAAAAGCCACTTGTTTGCTTTCAGATTGCAGCCAGCCAGGGCATCCACACTCCCAGACCTCCTCCTGCCTTAGGCTCATGAATGAGCCCAATTCAAAGCCCCGTGGGAAGGGTGGGATGGCCCCCACGTTTAACAGTTACTGCTCCAAACTGTCTGCAGCTTGTCTGCTTGCATCACTTTGTTTTTTCCTGTGAGCATGGCCTTTTTTAACAGAAACATGGGATTCTGAAAAATGAGATGACAGTATGAGAAAAGTAGGCTATTTTGGGAAAATGTAAGTCTAAAATTGCTGCAAAGCTGTGAGCCAGAGAACTACGTTGGCAGATTTTTTTTTTTTTAAACAAAATTTCCAATAAGAAAATGCCTCATCCCAGTGACAGAATCAGATCTTTCTAGGAAGTCAGGTTCTGTTAATTAAACATAACAAAACAAGCATTTTATCCAAAAAGCATGATTTTGAAAAGTGAGTCATAGAATAAATTCAAATTTTTTGAGAAACATGTTTTTTAGGACACAAAGATTTGGGGACACCCAAAGCAATAACCCAGAAACCAAATCCAAATGCACAATATATATGCACTTATACAGTCAACAATAAGACTTTCTATCAGCAAGTTAATCTTGAGATTAAAGAGGGAAAAAGTGTTCACTGCACTAAGTCATATCTTCTCCAAACTGACACCTTCAACACATCTGCCCTAATTTCTAATGCATTTTGATGGCCCAGAGACAGCTTACATGCTTACATCTTCTAAAACATTAAATATGTGGGAGAAATTATGCCAAGCAAGAGCTATCATGGCTCTGCTACATGCTTGGAGTCTGTCAGAATTCTTTCACCATCTTTTAGTCATTTGACAAATTTGCCTATCTGAAAACTTGTTGTCTAAAATATCCAGTCAAAAGAAAAGAAAAGTGCTTTTGTATTTCATCACATATAAGAATATTCTCACTTTATTGAGGTATTCTGTGGAACTTCAAAGGAGATAAGCCGGCCTCCAGCAGAAGTATTGGAACTGGCATTCCCACAAGCCACATCTGGGGTTATCTGAAAAGAAAAACACTTTATTTAACAATAAACCATAAAATCTGACTAAAGAAAACATGAAAGATTTTTTTTTTACAAATGACACTAGTAGTCCAGCAGTCATCTTCTAAAAATCCTCAGGAACATTCACTGAAACCTTTATGCTGCCAACAAAGGTGCTGAAAATTCACATAACCATCCTTTCAGGGTTTTGTTTTAATAAAAAGCTCCTGCAGAAAAGTGTGAACTTCTAAAGGCGTCTTCCTTTAAAAGTTAACCTATTTAGAAAAATAGGAATAGTTTTCTGGTCCTTTAGAATAATAAATGATGCTCTAACATTTGCTACATCCAATAAACAGTTCATCATTAATCTATGCAATACTGAAGGATTTATACTAACAAATACAGACATTGCCTTTCTACTACATTGAAATATGGGGTTTTTTTCCAAACACATTTTTCCTTTAAAAAACACTCTCCCACTGGCCCATTCCTATTCTTTCCAAGTAAAAATTGCTTGGACAAACAGTAGTTTCAGATAGAAAAAAAAATTATGATCACAGTGAGAGCAAAAGGACGCGTTTGCCAAATCCAATGATGCCTAGTAGGCCAAAAAATAATTTATTACTTTAACTACATCCAGACACCATACACAGTGTCATGCAACGCAGGAACCACTGAGACTCCTGAATTATTCAGATCTTCAGAGCAGTAATTTCCTAAAGACAGTCTGAAAATTATTAGAGTTTCCAAGCGTACATTTATTTCAAATAAGGAATACTTTATGTGGCATAATTGAGTCTATCACTTAATATCATCAGAAGTTTAAAATAACTTTTCATCTATCTTCATCAACTTGCCTATGAAATGTCACACTGGAAAAAAAAAAACAACAAATCACTTTAATCTTCAAATTTCTAGGCAGTTTGCAATGCTATTCTTTCAGCCACAGAGAATGTTTTCAAACTTTTTACATCAACCTTAATCTGAAAATACAAATATGCAACCTGACACACTTCCATGAATTAATCTTACATCAAAGCAAAAGCCAGAATAAAATTTGTAAATTTAAATACAATTGAAATTTTAAATATTACATGAATGTAATGAAACACATGTAAATAATACATGAACAGAAGTCCAGAATATGATGCAAGTAATAATTTTTAGGACACTCAGAGCTTATCTTGACTCAGGCAAGACAGATACTCAGTATTCACATTTCCCAAGTGAATGATTTCCCAGTGTCTAGATTACTCAATTCCTTGTTGAATTCCCTGATGTATAGAATACAAATATATATAGTTCATGAAAATAAAGCAAGATGCAATTTTATTGTATTTTTTCAAATTAATTTTGAAAAATTATATAACATCCATTACAACTTTTAAATCTCAGAAGTCAAAAGTATGGAACTAACAGTCAAAGTACAATGCATCCAAAATTAGTTTGACTAACACTCTTCCTTTTATATTTGCCAACATTTAAACTTTTTTTCTTTGAGAATCTGCATGCCTATTGGAACAAAGGGGAAAAAGAAATAAGTATCTTTATTCTCATACAGTCTTATACTACACCTATAACACACTCCTTTTTATAGTATTTCTATAGTTTTACAATTTCATCATTCCTAGTCTAAAGTAAAAAATACAGATAGAGTAAGTATCTAATGTTATTTAAAGACAATCAAAAGAAAACATAACTGCAATGACATCCAACACTTCTCCTGAAGCATTTAATAGCACAGAAACATCAGCACAGAGAGAAGGTTCTTGGGGAACAGACTTATAAACGTTTACACAAATGATGCAGCTACTTTAAAAATAGTCACCAAAGAAAATAAAACCTTCATGCACCCTCCAGAGTCTAAAGTATGTTTAGGAGCTGATTACAAAGATAAGCTCCTGTGTAAACAGAGAATACATCCAAGACTGTTCTTCAATACCTTATTTAGAGCTTAAAATTATCAAATACCAAATTGTTGACATTAAATACAGAATTCCTCTTTACATAAATGTTCCATAAGTTTGCATCTAAATCATGTTACATTTTTCTTAAAAGATCACATAATATATAAAAACTATATTTCTCCTTCAATTACTTTTAGACTTTATATAGGTAAAAGAGAAGCATCATTTGAGAAAGCAAGAGTGAAATCTTGAGAGTTCTCACTCCTACAATTTCCACCTGGGCCTTAACAAGCCAGCAGTGATTTTGTTAGATTTCCTTACCAGGTCATAGCAGTGGTATAGAAGAGATTGCAAAGACAATCAGGACTGGTGCCTAAGAGAGAAACAGACTGTTCTTCCATATTACAACTTTTCTGAAGAAATTAAATAGCACGAGTCAGGCAGATATTCTACTGCCTAACAAAACCAGAATAATGAGATATACACTTAATTCAACAAGTGCTGAAATGCATACATAAATCCCAAGGCAATATTTTTACATGAGTGAGTGCCTTTATTACTTTCCTAAGTGTACTAGACTTTAATTCAATAAGGCTGAGAAGAGAAGCATACAGACTAAGTCTACATTTATGCAGCCTCTCAGTGCTGAAATTAGTTCTCTAAAGATAGCTATTGTATATGAAATTTCATAGTAGATTTCTTAAAAAGTTGAGCAGACATTTGTGATTCTACAAGGCCTTATCAACACAGGCAGACTAATCCTGACAGTGCAAAATCCAGCCATTCTGCTGCCATGATACGTTTGCATTTCTTTTGTATCTCAGCCCCAAGTTGATAGAATGGCAGAAGGCTTTTACTTCTTGCAAAATGCACCACACTTTCCTCAAATTTAAAAGTAGTTTGTAAGTAGGATAGCCAAATTCATATGTGCCTTGGAATGCCCTCACTACCCTATCAACAAGGTATTAATAAATATTTCTGAAAACCAACAGATAGTTCCAATTAGTGGAGGAGGCTGCCCAGGTATCTTGTGGACCTTCCATCCTTTGAGTTTTTTAAGTCTCAGATGAATAAAGTGCTGGGCAACCTGCTCTAACTGACCCTGCTTGGAGCAAGGGTTTGGACTAGAAAAACATCCAGAGGTGCTTTGAACCTCACCTACACTGTGAGGCTGCCAGTGAAAAGTCACCCCATGAGCCAGCTGCCTATTGAGTATTTCCTGTTAATTGTCATTGTAACTTCAGTGACACCACAGCTTTCACTAAGTCCCACTCCAGCATACAGTGAAAGTGCTTCTTTTGAAAATGTCCCCAAATTAACCACAAATAAGTATGTGTGCATGTGTGTGCACATTCAGGCACACACAGCTACCTGTGACTCAGGTACATTCCTCCTATTCTGAGAATGTTCTCCTTCAAAATATTGCCTTGGGAATTTTCTCTCTGCTCAACCTCCTGTTTTTTCATCTCAAAAAGCTCTTCTCCTGTTTTTAATTCCTAGTGGGGCAACAGACAACTCTGCACAGACTTGCAGCCAGAGCAAAGTGAGGCAAATTAGCCTGGAATTAAACAGAATGTATGAATGCACACATATTTCTTGAACTAAATAAAAAAGATGGATACAAATTCATCCTACAGCAAAGATCAGTGCTTAAAAGTAAAAAAAAAAAAACAAAAAAAACCAAACTAAAATTTCATATTTGAAAAGACATTATGTTGTGGAAGGAGTGAGAAAATGAGTTTTTTGAGAAAAGCAAGGCTGTGTTGTGGGGTGGTACCCCATGAAAACTGGTATGGTCATTATGAAAGAAAACCTTTCAGTTCTTCAGTAGGACAGAAACTGTCATGACAAATGCAGTATGAGGGATGGTCTTGTAAATGATAGTTCTTTCAGATTTTCTTCCAAGGGATTTCATATTAAATTTCAGTTCAATAAAGCAAGTTTCATAACGTGCAATTTTGGCTTTTCTGAACATAAAGCTACTTTTTTTATCAGAATAGAGCCTGCAGGATTTATTCTCTTCTGACCCTGTAAGTGTGGCAAGAGGTATCCCTCATTTTTAAGACATAACATGTTTGGCAGTCTTCCTTATGTAAGGCAAAAATAATACATGAAAGAAATAAAACAGGTTAGATCCTAACTATAGATCTTGAACAACTGTTGGCAAATAAAAAGTGAAAAGAGAAGTAGGAAAATAAAAGGCAACAGAATAGAACCATAAGAGAGGGATCTAGTACTATCTACTTAATGTCAGGATGTCAAGCAACAAAGCAGGATCATTTCTAGCACAAATTGAACTCAGAACAAAATTGTTGAAGAAAAAAAAAAAAAAAGGCAGTTCCAGGACCCTTTGCCCTGTAGCACAGAAAAACTACTTCTTCTGAAAAATCTAGTGTCATTTATCTTAACCCCCACATCACTGCACTTGGTTCTACCCTCAGAGTTTCAGATGGGACAATACTTGAAAGAAAACCAGAACAGAAAGAAAATCAAGGTTTACTTCTAACATATCTCACCAGTGGGAGAGAAAAGCAAAAGTGTTTAGAGTAGGAGTAGTGCCTCTCTGAGGAACACCAGGGGGAGACTGACAGACTGCATCCAAAAACAGTATCAGATGAAGAAGGCTTACCAGTTAGCACAGCACTGAAACCTGGTGTAAGGGAGGCTGCACATCCACCCAGCAAATTCTGTTGCTGGCAGTCTGTTTCTTTGCTCATCTGAGCAAGAGTCACTTTGTAGAGTCAGCAACCACAGCATCAGGAGGATCCAGCACCTTCCAGTGCATGGCAATCCTCCAGATAACATTATTAAAACTTTGTTTTTCTGTCACAGACTATCAATGCCAACATCACACCAAGATG
Organism: Agelaius tricolor; assembly: GCF_023055355.1. Lineage (NCBI taxonomy): Eukaryota > Metazoa > Chordata > Aves > Passeriformes > Icteridae > Agelaius > Agelaius tricolor. Next base: position 11,420,887 of record NW_027269272.1, read on the forward strand.
CATTAGCAGGCACAGGAGGCTCCCTTACACAATGACAGATTACCTAGATTATCATACCAGCAAGCTGCCTTCTATCTCAAGCCATGCACCAAATTCAGTGTCAGCTTCATAAAATCTGACATTCAGTCTGTACTGGTTTTGGCTGGGATGGAGTTAATTTTCTCCACAATGGCTTGCACAGTGCTATGTTGCAATGCTTGCATGTTTTAGACTTGTGATGAACACAGGGCTGGTAACAGGGATATTTTGGTCATCACTGAAGTGTTCACACAGCATCAAGGCCTTTTCTTCAGAGTGCCCTGCCAGGGGCAGGCTGGGGGTGCTGAGGGAACACAGTGGGACAGCTGATCCCCCCTGACCAAAGGGACATCCCCAGCACAGGGGGCCATGCTCAGCAGTGAAACTGGGGCTGGGGGTGGAACTTGGCCAGAGCTGCTGCTGCTCAGAGACTGGCTGGGCATCAGTTACATAATGGTGGTAAGTAATTAGGGCTTTTTGCATTACTTGTTTTGTTCAGGTTTTTCCGTTCTTGTTCTCTATTTCTCCTTTTTCAAATTATTGAACTGTCTTCATCTTCCCATGAGTTTTCCCACTTTTACCCTTCCAATTTTCTCTCCCATCTCACTGGATAGGGCAGTGAGCAAGTGGCTGCGTGAGGCTTAGATGCCTATCCTCTACTTAGATCACAGCACAGTTATTCAACAAAGATTACTTCCATCAAGAATTAAGAGTCATTTATTATTCCAGAGTCTATGGAGCTATTCTGAAAAGAAAGATAAACACTGTGTAAACAAGTTCATTGAGCAAAAATTGCACATAGTCAAATCTTTGCATGCAGTGTATGAGCTCAGGTCATTGGGTTCCAGTGGATAAGCTGGGACATAAATTTCAACCTAAGACTGCCAAGTCAGCTGTAGATATTTCTACACCAAAACACTGAAAGGCAGTAAACACATCAGGTTTTGGGGATTTTTTTTTCCTCTTTTTCCCTCATACTCCCTAGGACTTCAAAACAGGATGATTCCTGAAGGAGCAGTTAAATGAATCCAGATACTTTTCAAAAACAGCTCTGGATAACCAAAAATTCTGAGCCCACCCACCAATATAGCTTCAGAAGAGAAGACCTTCAATATATCTTGACAGAATTGTACTTGCTAGAATTTCTGTCTCAAAGAGCTTAAATTTTAGGAAACCTAGTATTTATGACTGTATTAAGCATAATTTAGTAATGGAACATAATAAACTGAGGTTTGTATGAACTTCACACAAGTTTTTTTAAGCATATTGAGCTTTTAGAGACATTTAAGGTTTTATTTAGAAAATAAATAAAGAGTAGCCCCTATCCAGAGATGCTGACATCAAGTTGTCTATGAAAATGATGCTTCTATACAAACAAAAAGCTCCATAAATTAATATTGTAGGGGAGAGAGTTATTGAAGTTACAGATTTATCCTAGAAGGAAGCCATAATTATTCTACCAAAATCTGTGCTTCCTTCCTTCTCCTTATGAGTTTGTAGAATTTATTTTTCTCAGAGCATAAGAAAAATTATAGAAATTTCAAAAACAAATCTTATAAACAGTTAGAAAAGCTGTCCTAGGTCAAACCAAAATCACACACATTCCAGCACTTAACAGCAACAATAAGAGGGAATGTGAAGAAAATAGGGTAAGCAAAGGACAAGCATATATACTCCAACCTGCACCCATTGAAAGCTTTTCCTAAGATGTCATTTTTAAAGATCAAGTTTATATTCTGTATTTATCAGTCTCAAATGGATCTCCTCTGCTTTTATTCAGATTCTGTTTCTCCTTCTGCACCCATACCATACTTTGACCAAAAAAATGCACAAACATTTAGCAGCACATAAAAGTATCCAAGACTTAAAGGTTCCTGTTTCAAGAATATACTTAAGAAATAATTCCGCCATTGCTGCAGAGCAGGAACACTCTCAGGATTTTACACCTGATTCAGCCACACTCCTAAAGGCTTGCAATTTACTGACTTAGGACACATATAAAACAAATGCTGTCCCCACTGCAAGGGGAATTAGAAGTTTATTGTAGCCTCTAATCATTAGTTCCAAAGCCTTGAATCTGAGCACAAAATTGCAGTATAAATAGAAGGTTAGACTAGGACTCACATGCTCAGCATTCTAATTTCTGGCTGCACACCTGGCAAATCACTTCACTGCTCTGTGCTTCAGCATCTCAGTCTGTAAAATGGGAATAATACAGCTGATTTCCTTTGAAAAGAATTTCAGGTCTATTATGAAAAGCTGTATATAAGAGTATGGTACTGCTATTCTTACCATTGACTTTGTACATTGAAACCTTTATTAAATCCATTAATTGAGTAGGATTAATGAGATGGTTTCTTTTTCCCTCCATTACTGGCTAATAAATATCTCCTATACACTAACACAAAAGATGATTGAACTGGGGAAATGTGGATTGTTAGTTGGATCTCTCTTACAAGGGGAACCAATTGCCCCAAGTAGGAAAAAGAATTATCTTTCAATGGATGAGCACAAAGATAAAATCATATTATACTAAAGAAAATCAACTGAGAGAAAAAATTCTTGCTTATGATCTATGGTTTTAGTCCTTAATCTGCACATCAAGAAAAGATTAGTTTCTTATATGAAGACCACCAGAAATTAAACTGTATCCAAAGACACCTGTGTGTTACCTACTGATACAGACACTACTGAGACAGTTGATTCCAGAAAGCAGTGCTAAATGTATCCCTGCTATCCAGGGAATACAGAAAACATGTCCACCTGTAAGCACACATCATGCCTCTCCTAGACAGCTTACTTCTCTCAGGTGTTTGTTCTTTGAGTTCCCAAAACTTCCCAGAAAAGCTTTCATGGAAACTTCATCCTTGCAAGATAGTGAGAGCTTTCATTTGGAAAGAGTCTGGCAAAATTTCTCTCTGAGACAAAAGGGTCTGAAGAACATTAATTCACTTGCAGTATCAGTATAGAATAATTTGGAAAACAGCGTGTCTTGGAAGATTTAGAAAAAACAAACAAGAACATAATATCAGTATTTGTGGTCCTCTGAAACTCAAAGATCAAAAAAGCACATTTATGCAATGCAAAACTTACAGCTACTCTTCCTTTTAAGAGAATGAAGGATCAAGTTTTGCAAAGCTCTTACAGCTATGAAGAAAGGTAGTGTTTTTGTTATTAACACATTTGACTTTCGAAACCTCCACCAAGGAGGCTTTGGAGCACAGACCTCCAGGCAAATCAACTCTCCTCAGTTAATAGAGATCAGATACAATGTCTTGAATCAGCAACTGAAATCTCTTTGTTCCAGATAATCATCTCTCTCACTGTGAATTCCAGAGAACAAGGTAGAAGGTCATTATGCCACACTGGAGGGCTTGTCAAAAATACAAGACCCATCACAGTATATTAAAAGGTATCAACACAGGCAATTTTGTATAGGATAGCAAGCAATTGCCATGCTAGTGTTAGTCATGCAATAGCAACTGATGACCTATCTGCATTTCTTAGGTAACAGAAGACATGCAGAAGGGTGCATTTCAGCTATTGGAATAGTCACTTGTGAATTATCTGCTTGACTGAAATTCTTACTGAATCTACCTAAAATGCAAACCAGGCAGAAATGTTCCTTATACAACACCAGACCACAGATTGAGGAAGACACACCAGGGAAATCTGGTACAGGGAAGAGCATGCCCTTAATTGATCAGGACATATGGACTACCCATGCAGAGATGAGACTGCATTTAAACTAAGTAATAAGAGCAGATCATTGTTTGTTTCTGCTTCAGTGCTCTCTCCAAACTCCATCCTTGGTGCCTGACATATGTTCTACTGTAAAATAACAGATATGGGAGATGGAATTCCAGGAAATAAAGCTTTATGCTCCAGACATTGCCAACCAGCACTCCCACTGAAATGGAATACAGCCCTATAAACACTTCTACATTAACTAAAATCAGAGTTGTAACACACCAAACATATATTTTACATGGTCTGATTCTACTTTTATAAAATTGATTGAATAAATTTTACAGTGGAAACTTCAACAAATATGTTTGGGCTAGAAAAGAGTGATGAAAAATACACTTGTTCCATGATTAAACTCCTGCCTGCTCACTTTCTCATTATGCAGTATGTTAAAACACCTCAGGAGAATCAAACTCATTGACACATTTCAAAAAAAAAGACACAACTGACATTTTACCTATTTATTCCTGAATAACCTGAAATAAAATTATATTACAAGGCCTTTCTCAAAAAGAAAAAGATGTCACAAAGATTCTAATTCTTGGCCTACAGAAATTTAAGTATTTTTTCAGCAACAAGTTTCATTATTCCTAGCACTTGGTACTAAGCTGATCATTACTTTAACAATAACTTGGTTAAGCGTGATAGTTTTTTTAATTTTTGCGGATACTTTAGTCCATGCAAAACATTTAAGCATTACAAACAGCACAGAGGGCAACGCAGTGTAAAGGAAAGATCACATTTATTAAGGATCATATGTTGTGTGCTTTCCAGCTGTAGTTTTACCAGATATTGTTGCGTTTTGACAGAGATTTGTTTGTAGGAGTTATAAGAAATGTTTAAAATTTAAGCATTTAAAAGTTTCCACCACTGTCATTGCATCCCTAGAGCTGTGCCCTGTGTAACGTATTAGCTACCACTTTTAATCTTCAAGCAACTGTGTTGTCTCCATAATGCAGAAACATGTGGCAAAATGTGCTAATAATGGCAAATAGCAAAAAACATATTAAAGGAATTGCTTTAACTTTTAGCATTTCCTAAATTTATTTGATGTTTGGAGATAAGTTGTCACACAATTGACTGGAAGAACCAATATTACCCCGTTCCAAAGAAGTATCTAATACAACACATCAGCCAACTTAAATCCATTACTCATAACATGGATCAGATGTGGTTTGTTTTTTAATTTTATCAGCATATTAACTCAGGGCAGAGATCACATCTTCAGTCTTCTCATGAGGACATCATGAAACCACACAGAAATGACAACCCAAAAATAACACTCTAAAGTTTTTTTTGTCGGTGAATTTTCACTGTGACCAATTAGTCTCACCTCGATTTCATCCCATTTGAGATCCACGACTCTCTGTCCAGCCCTTGGCTGCCACGTGGGTAAGGTGACAGTGGCTCTGGAGCGGGGCAGGGCAATGTCAGGCTCCAGGGTGGACGAGGCCGGGCTGCTGTGCCGGGGTGCGGTGGCCTCTGTCCCCGGGGAGGCTGCAGGGCTGCGGGCCGGGCGCTCACAGTGCGCTCCCTCAAAGCCCGCGCTGCACACACAGAGGTAGCCATCCCCGCTGGTGCTGCAGTTACCATGGAGACAGGGGTTGCTGGCACAAGGATCTGAAACAAACTGGAAAAAACATATCATATAGGTCAATTACTGATTATAAAGGATTTATTTCTGGTTTTAAAAATACCATAAAACAGGATTCTTTTCCCCTACTGTATTCATCTTCTGAACATATTTATGAACCAAACTCATCTTTGATGTATCTTCAAGGAGGTAAATTCAAAGGATTAAAGAAGAATACAAATTATATTAACTACTTTCCTCTGACCATTTATGCTAATTCACTGTTGCCACATTCAAGCAAAGAGATAAACACAAAAAAGGAACATGACCGCCATTCACTATCAGGAATTTTCAAAAACAGACTTAAAAGAGTAACCTATTCAAAGAAAACATCAGATATGTTGGAATTTAAGGGAGTAACAGAAATAGGAAAGGGCACAGCACTTGTATAGATCAGCAGGTTACAAAGCAGCTCTGTGTGGTCAGAGCTAACCACATCACACAATCCTATTTGTGGACACAACTTCCTTTGTGAAAGAGCTGGGCCTTTTACCTACACTTCATTTTGTGGACAGCAGTTTCAGAGTCCAATTCATTTGGGTGCGGAAACCTTTCTAACAGGAGTTAGAAAGCAGGGGCAAAACTGTGCCTGTTTTTAAAACAGCATTTGTAATAGCACAGATGATGTAGGAAAAACACGGTCCGAGCCCTAAATTTCTATCTTGAATTTACCCACAGCTATTTTGTAGTTCCTTACGTCATCACTGACTTTCAAGTTAAAGGTGTTCCCTTTTCTCTTTGAATTTTACATTCATAATGCACTTAGAGATCTGTAGATATACATCTACAAACTCTTCAAGTTTCATCACCTGGAAAAATCAGCTGTACTTGCCCTGTTTCCTTGGGGAGGACAAGCCTCCAAGACACATGTTTATTTTTGCACCTGGGACTCCAAATTTTAGCATTGCCTTTTGCAAAAGCATCAATACTTTTGCTTGTCCTGGAAACAGCTTCCAAGATAATACTAAAGAAATGCTTGCCTTAATGAGAGCTAAATCACACTGCTGGCTTGCTGTCATCAACCAAGACCATCAGGCAACTCCCTTCACTTGTCTTCGCATCAAAGGGAAAACACATCACTGGAATATGACATTTCCTCATCTTTAAATGCAAATTTCTCCCAAGAGCTCCAGTCCTAAAGGCTACTCCATTCTTTCCTGTACAATATTCCTGCTCTTCTCTGCATAAGCAATGCTTCATGTTACATTTCTCAGTAAAGCAGCACAGTTATTTATTATTAAATATTTTTTATAATTACCTCAAGAATTACGTAAACCTTAAATATCATTAATGGAAAAAACAAGTATTGGGTCTACACTAGGAATTTTATCTTTCCAGTAATCCAAAGGTCTGGTGTCAGGGACACCAAATCCTAAAACCTCCTTATATAAAACAATACTATTATTGACCTCAGCTGGAATTCTTTCTTTGGCTCAAAGTTTTGTATACCCCAGACTCTGTAACATTTTTGGACAGAAAATAGAGGAAAGATTATTAGGAAAGTTAATTTTGGAGACAGTCAATGAAGAATGTCAGATTTTGTCCTGATACAAAAGGCTTAGAGGCCATAGAGGACAGTCCAAAATATATGGTCTATTAATTTATCTCATGGTTTGGTCACAGTTCAGAGTGTTTACTTTGCTTGGGGGCACAGATCATACATATAAGGTGATACATTAGACATCAGGGTCAAGCTCTGACTCTTCTTCATTTTTAACACTCAACTATATGGCAAGTTTACATATATACTTGACATAGCATGGAAATATGGGGTTTTATGTTCAGAAGGGCTTATCTCCTTAAAATCTCTTTCCCCTGCAAGTCAAAAGAATACCTAAGTTCTCAAAGAACAATTTCTACATCTCTTCTCCCCAAAATAACATTTAAGTGACAGAAAAGAACAATTTTCAGGAAGGAGCTAGTTCTGTTCTATGGTTTGTCAGTTACATTTTAAGCTTGCTCCACTGCCAAGTGCCAGAGATATTCATAGAAATTTTCTTTCCCTTTAAGAGTACTGAAGATAAAATGTGTTGACATGTGAACAAAGCACAGCTCACAAATTGCTTGCAATAGTTGTTTCATATTCTAGTTTCTTGGACTAGATCTGAGTTTCAAAGAACTGCAGATTTCCTATTGTAGGATAAGCTCTTTACTCATGCTTTCAAAATAAATCCAAATTCAAAATAAGCCTATTTTGTGTTAGTAATTCAATTGTTCTTGTCATACCGAAAACGTTAAGGTTATTACCTGCAAGCCTAGTAACAAGAAAGAAAAAAATAACACTTTCAATCACAAAGGGCACTTCCCCATTACTGAACGCATCCATTCACTTAACAAGCTCAATAATAAAAAATGCTGTGAGATGCATTCTATTTAATGCAATCTGATTTGAGCTTGTTTGACTGGAAACAGATGTGTTTAATTAATTATTAAGTCCTGCTCCGTGCTGCCCCTGTCATGCACTGAAGAGCCCCCTTGTGCTTTAGGAACCACCCACACCCTTTCAGACAGAGTGGAAGTGAAAATAATTAAAACAGTTTAGATTACATGAAAAATTAAAAAAGATGAATAGATTTGAACTTCAGCCATAGACTTCCTCAAAACTTAGTTTTATGAAGCACCTCACAGGATTTTATCATCATTCTCACTCCTTAGTTACTAGTAATTCAAAAGCTCATTTGTCTTCCAATAAGCCTATCAAAACAAATCAATGTCATTTGTGCATAGGTTTTCTGTTGAACTAAAGAGTCAATTTTAATTATCAGATAAAAAGAGATAAGCAAATAAAACTGACTAATTTGTGTTGGTTGCGATGTTTCTGTAGTTTCTCTGGTCCTCGCCAAGCAGCAATGGTTAGCCAAGTGATCTGAGAAATATTCTGACACAGTGAACAGCATGGCTACATCAGAATTAAAGCTAGCAAAATTTCAAGGCTTACCCTTCAATGAACTATTGAAGCTCACAAAAAAAAAACCACCTAAACCAAGACAAAAGAAAAAACCAAAACACCTTGGTCTCATAACTAAGAGCTGAACCTAAGTGTACTGCAAATACACAATTACAAACTCCTTTTTTAGCCACTCCTCGTGCAGTTCACAGTATCTTCAGAGACTTGCACAGAGAAAAGAAGGCAGCAAGTAACAAAAATCCATATAGCCCATGAATAAATACTAAATCAGTATGATCACCCATAAAAAATCCAGGGTTGTTTAGGTACAGAATTTCCACAGTCACTATTAAGAAAGTATATTTTGTATTTCGGCCTCTTGTTTTCATCCCGTTTTTTCATTTAATAGTCTGTTTTTATAATACATCCCTTGACTAAACAGGCACAGCCAGCCCTTGCAGCTGACAGAGCCAAGCTAAAAAGCATAAAATGTATTTGCATGCAATTACTATTCCATATGCCTGGACAATTGTAATCCCTGAAATATTTTTCCAGTAGAATCCTAAGACAGATGCATACCAAGGTGCCCTTCAGATCATAGTTAATTTTCCAAAGGCAGACTGAATACAGTATAACAGAAACTGAGCTTGTTTAAGAATCACACTCACAAACATGGATCCTTTGCCAGCCAGTCCAATTGTTTCCTAAGGTTTCAAGATGGAACACTGCAGGATGTAAATCTGCAAGATCTTTCTGCCAGTACTACTTGTGATGACACCAATTTGTCAGTTGATGCTCATTCACCTTCTCTTCAAAGTGGTTCTACTTGTTCCACCTGGAGATAGTCCAGGTAGATCCTCCAGAGAGCTTCAAAAAATAGAATGGCAAGTCTAAAGCCAAGGCTACAGATGAGCTCCTGAACACTGTGCCAAACCTCTCTTCCACCTGCAACTCTCCTCTTGGATGTGTTAGCACAAAACTAACTTTGAGATCAGTTTTTATTGCTGTTGCCTACAGCCACAGACAATATTACACCAGTTTGCAACTTCAGTAAAATATGGAAAATAAAGAAAACAGTAAATCCAGTCCTCATGTTAAGAATTCAGCAGATTGTTTAAATTCATTCTACATAGTGAATGTTAACCTGTTAACAAAGCCAAACTGCCACAATCATGTCAAAGGCCGATACTTGGCATATGCATCCAGAAGCACTCAGTACCTCAAACAGCCTGCAGATATTGAAACCAGCATAGCCCAAAGTTTTCAACTTTCCATGGCTCCCTGAGATAGTTTTTCCAGTTACAGGGTAAATTGCTGCGGTTCTCAAATATGTAGAGTTATTCAAGTGGCTGGGACTTAGACAAGTCTCTTCATGTGTTCTGGTAAAAAGATCTTAGGAGAAATTCAAATCAGTAAAAATAAAACTGGTTTTGCTCCTACATTGCTGAAGAAATTCCCCAATACAAAAGCAAACAACTTCTCTCCCAGATGAAATCATGGGAAGATCCACCACATTCACACACCAATTTCAAGATTTGCATGGTACATTAAAAGTTATCAATTTCTGAATACTTTAGAAAGAAAATAATTAAAATCTACAGTCTAAGTTATTATCTGCTTTAACAAAGTAGAGGAGGAAATATTTTTCCTTTTAAGCATCTGAAATATCATCTATTTTTGCATATGCATCAATTTATGAAAAAGAGATGGAACAGATTTAAATCTTTTACATAGCAATGACAATAAAGATTATCAAAAAATGTAATCTCTTTGAAAAAATTTGTTTAATTATGTTCAAACTATTATTAAAATTTATTCTAATGCAATCCTTCACACAGTGAAGCTGTAAATTCCATTCCATCCCACATTAAATATTAGTGCTAAATATGAAATCAAAAGCAAGAAAAAAGATTAATTTGAATTAAAAAAAAACCCAGATGTTCCAAATAGTATCTACAGGAAAAGCATTGAGATGAGTATATAAAATAAATGCATTTTCTTTAGTTTTGAGAAAAGACTGCCTTGAGACTCAGTAGGACTCAAGCAACATATCTGGGTTCAATTTCTGGCTCTCCCAGAGACATCCTGTGTGAGCTGAGAACAGCCAGACTCCATCTCTGCCTCTTTCCAACTGTAAAATGGGGATTACGCTTTCTTTCTCACACTGCCAGTGTTGGCTGGTTAGAAAGCAATTTTTTTTCAGGATGGGAACCACAGAGACAGTGGCAATAGAAACTCTCAAGCAGCACTGAAATACAAATAACTACAATCGAGAAATACATCCCTGTAGAGCAAGGCTAAATATATAACCTGCAGCTATTCAGGTTTGTTTCTTAGTCTTTTTCTTTTTTGCTTCTCCCTGTGGCCATTCTGGTTTCTTCTGAACACTTCTTTGCTCCAATGGACAGAATTATTCAGCAAACTTTAAAGTCAAGAAAAAATCCTAAGTTATATTAACTGTTCTAATTAACCCATAATAGACAGGAAAACCATCTTAATATTGCATCTTTAGACACTATTGTTCTTCAGATCAAGATCTGCTTCAAAAGAGATGCGCTGAAGAATACATTCATTTTCCAACTGTGACTGAACACAACAGAAATAAAAGTGGCTGAAACACCCTGATTAGGAGAGTCAGGGTGAATGAGAGCTTTTTGTCACATGAGGATGTAAAAATAGAACACGATCAGCACTGTGATCACACCGGTACTGCCGCCCTAAATGGCTGCTCCCTAAAAGCTGCCTGTGATGTCCTTTGTGTGAGAATTTAAGGACACTCTCCATAAGTAATTCTTCTGCCACATGCACCAGGACACAGTGACACACTGCCTGACAGAGTGTGGTGGCCACAGCGAGCAGAGCCAGGCCGTACAGGAATTGCCATGTCAGAGTCTGTCGGAAGGAAGGACGAGCCATCGTGGTGCTGCTCATACTGCGAGCTGCCCGTGGGCAGCAAACTACACCAGTCTGAGACATGACTATCAGGGGTTCAACAAAATGGGCAACAACAAGGTAATAAAAAGTGCTGTATACAGAGGTCCTGGAAGCCAGAGCAATCAGGGCTTTCCTCAAAAAAGTACAAACAGGAGATTTCGCTATTACATAAAACAAGAATTTGGCAGCTATGTCCACTTCAATCATTAGGAGCTAGCTACAAGACAAAACTGAGATTAATCAAGATTTAGAAGGCCAAGACCAAGAACTGTGTAATACTAAAAATAGAATATAAGCAACTTCTTTCTGAAAGCAAATACTTACTCTTTTCATTTAGCAACTCAACCCTATGCCCAACCCATGAGGGAAGCTATCAATAAATCTAATAAAGTGTAACCTTTATCAGATAATTCAGAATATGATTCTTTAAAACACCATTAGCAATGAGAACTTTGGATTTCTTCCAAGCTGAAATTCTCATTCCATGAGTTTTGAATATTCAGAGTAATGAAACTGCCAGTGAATGTAATAAATGGATATAAAACATTTTTCTTTACTTCAGTGAAGCAGAAAAAAAATGCCTAAAGAAATTGTCTGTTTAATTGCAAACCAAAGCATGGCTGCCCAAATCTATTTGAAAAACCAGCAAACATAACAGGGCAGAATTTGAACAGTGTGATAGATTTTCAAAACAGAACTCCAGCAAATGGCTGATTTACCCTTGTGTAATAAGTTACCAGACACCAACTGCTTTGCTCTACCTATCCTCAGGCACATTCTTACCTCAAGGTATCCTGAAATAACTGCAAAGTAAATTGAGATCACTTTCCCTCTCCCTCAATGAAAGGAAAATATCTGCTTCACACTAACCACTCAAAACTCTCAAATGTCAACATGTACATAAACAATTATGGAGAAGCACCTTACTTTTTTCTCTGCTTTTCTCAGATTATTTTCAATCCTTCTTTTAAATATATATTTGCCTTTCTCCTGTTGTGAAAGGACATTCAAATTGTTTGATATTTTTATAAATAAAACAGATTTAACATTACATTCCCAGTAGACAGGCTAAGCGAGTTTACTGCATTCTTCAGCAACACCCATATTCAGCAAAGACACTTTTTCAAAAAACCAAAATAAAGTCAGGATATCTATCCCAAAGATGGGTCAACTACTTAAGACAAAGGATCTAAGAAGTATCAATAAATCTCTGAAGATCAACATTGGTGTTTTTTACCACAAAATCATCTCATTTTACACTCAGTAAGGGCTGGCACCCTGCTCTAATTGTTAATTGAGATTAACTTTAGGGGTCACAGGCTAAATTAAGGTTACTAGTATAATTTCAAAATACTACAGTTCTGCCATGAATATTCTGAGTTATAGTGAGATCAAGACTAGCACAGGCAGAAATACACTCCACCTGTCTTAAGAGGGGAAAAACAATCCCAAACGATCTGCTACTTGAATTTTCAAAATTAATTAAGGAAATTACTTATCCTACTCAAAGTAAGATGATCCTAAATTCCTAAAGTTTTAGCTATTTTAGAAACAGTAGTGTGCTATAATCTCTACAGGAATGCTAAGTTTTACATGTTTGTCCACCCTTAAAAATATGGAATGAACAAATTTGAAAGTTTTCTAGAAAGCCAAAAAACAACTTAAAATTTTACCTTCATTGCATGAACAAGCACCAGGTCAAGGATCAAGCCTATGTAGGTGCTCTGAGTGACAAAAGGTGCACAGTGTAAGCTCACACTTAATTATTTACAAGACACAGCATGCTTCCAAAGTTCAACAACAGAACAGCAACAGCATTCTCATTTTCTTAAGCATCAACATCAATCAACCCCAAGACACAAATTCATACAAAATAGACTTCATTAGTTCAAGTACTCAGGGCATTTCTCGATTTCCAAGTCTGAGGCTTCACAATTTTCTAGGTGAGATACAGCAAAATAGACACGCAGCCCAGAATAGAGACAAGGTAGGACTAAATAACACAGTGAGTTGTGCATAAAACTACAGTTGAACCATCAATAGGGCATGAAATCCTGAAAAACTCAGCAGATGTGACAATTGGTTACTCTCATAGCTTTTTGCCCACAAGAGGCTGTGAAAACAGGAAAAGATGATAAACACATCCATAAGGTACCTAGGAGATGTGACATAACCAGCAGTTCATTGATGTCACATTTTCCAAATCAAGTATGAAAACGAAAATTTAAATTTGGGGACGTTGAGAAGAAGCAGTTGTTACTGTTTCAAGCCACAACACATCAAAAAGGAGACATTTTGTCAGCTGAGGCATTTGGCAATCAATAAAACAGCAAATGCTTATGCACCAAGTCAAGTAGATGAGCACGAGATGGGTCCTCCAGCGCTTTCAAACAACTAAAATTCCTACACTGCATCCAGTGCTACTGACAGCACAGGAAATCACAGCTATGTGCTCTGCTGACTCTTTGCTTATTTCTCATACTTAAACATCCTGTCAGATCCAAAGTTAAAATATTGTCTAGCTGGAGAAATACTGAAAGAAAGATGAAAAAACTTGCAAACCCATGAACCCATGCGCTCAGTACACACTTCTGGTTTTCTGTGTTGGATTATGTTACTCCCCATGATTTCTATTTTAAAAACTCTTTTCTTTATATAATACATACTTGTATTATATATATAATACATATAATACATACTTTAGTCCTCAGGTCTTGTGATTAGAATTCCAAGACCCAGCTACATTTTTATATGGTTATTGAGAGTTAAATTGACTACTAAATATACTTAATTAATGCACTTAATACACCTGAACAACATTGTGCATCTGACATTTGCAGCAATGTCAGATCTTATATCTACAGAGAGCAGGTGAAAAGAGATGACTTCAGCTCTGTTGTTGTTACAGTGGACAAGGACTCAAAGCCTTCCTTTCTGGATTAGGAACCTGACAGTTTTCTGGTCAAAAGTGATTTTTAATTTTAAGACAGGGCTGGAGGCATCTTTATCTCATAACAAAGCACCTGCCCACACATAAAGAGCAATGTCCAAAGAGTTTCAAATCAACATCCACTTCCTCATCCCTGAAGAATTTACCATTTTACTGCGAAAAGTAACTGGATTAAATATTTGAACAATGTTGGGATGGAGATAGAAACCCCAAATTTCTCTACTCTTACTTGCTAAACACCATCACTCACTCATGCTGGCACTCACTGCCATTGTCACCATCCCTCTCTGTGAAAGCACTTTCAACTACAACGTTGAATCTCACATTTTATGACAGCCTGGGTGAACTCAGTTACTTCACAGCACTTAGTTAAGGTATGAAAACAGCAGCATATGCCTGAACTTTGAGAATAAGCCAGTCTGCAGAGCCATAAAATAGGTCTTTATATTCAGTGGTGACAGGCAGCACTTCTTTTAGCCTCATCTGAAAGAGCAGTTTTGCCCAGTCAGTAGAACATCCTTTCTGGGGTTATTTTTTTAAAACAAATTAATCTCGAGATCCAAAATACCTTCTAAAATTGTATTAAAATAAAATGGATTATCAGTTTTCCTATGCCATCCAGTAACAATTGCTCAGGGTTTTGCCCTGCTAGTCTATGTCAGCACAATTCTTCTCATGCTAGGTTTTGATCACTTTCTTTCAATTTCAGCTACTCAATCACTCTCAGACCTTCTGGTTCTATACACAGACTTTTCTTCAGTGCAGAGGAATGTGCTTCCTGATAGAACAATTCAAGAATCTCCAGGTCCAGGGAAATAAAAATTTGGTGCATAGCCTCCCTCTCTGGGACAGCTGTATGCAATGCAGATGTCCTGAAGCAGCTGCAGGGAGCCTGTCATGATAAATAGGGCAATTGCCTCTCAGTGTGTTCACTGTCACATCAGAGATGTCAAGAGGAAACTTGTCTGTTATATGTTCTTGCTGTCTCCAAGATGCCATGCATGCTCATTGTTCACCATGATGAAAGACACATGGCAGAAATGGTAAAGTGAGTCAAGGTTCAGCCCAGCAACAAACTCATCTTCTATCATTTTAAATCTGCCCTAAAGATCCTAGCTTTTACCAAATGCATTACAATATTAATGAACAATTCCTGAAAGAAAGGACAGGATCTGTGCCCCTTCTAGATGAAATGGCACAGATGAAGGGGCCCTGCCCCTACAGGGCATAAATCATTGTAGGGCTGCTTCTGTCCAAGTCTCTCTTTCAGTTGGTCTGAACCCTGGAATCTGTGAAAACAGACACAAGACTGTTCAGCCATTTTCCTAGCACTGGAGAAAGCAGGGCTGTGACCCAAATAAGCTCTCCTATGAATTTTGTTCTGAGGTCGTACATCAAAAGACTTTATACCTCTCATCAAACTGCATTGTGTGCATGCAGTCATTTTGCTGTCCACTAGAAGCCCTAGAAAGAAGAGTGGGTTTTAAACAATACCATTCTACAACTTCTGTCACTTAAATTTCTCTTCTGATGGTTTACCCTTATGAATTAGTCTGTGTCCAGACAAGTTGAAACCTATGCCACAGATCAATCCCCATATTATTTATTTCTCTAAATGCATTATTATTCTCTTTGAATGACTTCAAATCTGCTTTAGTTAGTAATACCAAAACTAATTTCTCCCTTCATGATCTGATGCTATGAATTAGACTTTTAATTTTCTGATGCAATACTTCATAGCATCTAAAAAAATCTTAAGGGTAATAACTAAATATAGATCCATAGATCTAAATATCAATCCAAGTCATATATTTAGAAGCTGTTTCACACACTTTGTTTTCATTGAGTATCCCTTTAGGATGTGGAAAGTGTACCAGACATGCAGGTATAGCTTGGATTTATATAGTGGTATTGTGATATTCTTCTGTTCTTTTCTCTGGCCCTTTCATCCCAGTAATCAAAATATTAAAAGCAACATTTACACCAATTCTCATTTGTTTTGGCACTATACGTCGTCTCCTATCTATATGACCCATGACTCTCTACTCATTCTATTCAAGGCTGAAATTGTCCTGGCTGTTTTGGACACAGCCCCTGTGAGGTTCTGCATGTCCCCATTCCCCTGTACAATACCTGACAGCAATGACCCTCAGGATCTGTGAGGGCAAGGACCTCCAGCTCTGATCACAGCCATGCTGGGAAGCTTTGTATGGAACACAAAGGCAACAGCAGCAGAATTGTGTTTCCTGCAGATCACTCCAGCAGCCTTTCATCAGTTAGAGTCCTACATGTACACTTACATCATTAGTAGTTTTCTGTGTATTTTTTTTCAAGTTTCCATTAATTCCTATAACAAAACATTCATTTTTGGTGGCAAACATCAGGGCTTTTGAAAGGCACTCTCCTATATCTATTTATGATATAATAGCAAGACACATAAGAGTGTCTGAGAGTACTCCAGAGGCAACAAGAAGTGTTTATAGATATTATTTTCCCCCAGATTCTCAGGTTTTTAGGGGCTGAAGCACTTATCTCCTTTTGAAACAGCTACAAGCATTCAAGTGAGAATTTCCTGGCACAGTAAAAGAATTCTAGGTTATTTCTGAGGTTATCATCCAGCATATTGCCTCCACATCATGCATTAGTGAGGCACTTGGACACTGTCTCTCAGAATGCTTAGCTCTGATACAAGTGTTAGTCACAATATTAAAAATTCCACTTCTCCTGTTGTAACTGTGCTGAAAGATGGTGATTCAGGAAACATTTGGACAGGCAGCCAAACACCAAGTCTACAAATAGCAAAACAGTCAAGCACCTTTTGCACAATATCTCTGTCACTGGAGGCCCAATAAAGAATTCATTTTGTCCATTCCATGTATTTACATCACGAAATGAGATGGCATCTTTTGACAAATGCCAGGCTTTTTATAAATTATTGAAAATTGCACACACATCTTGCATCAGCAATTTGTCCTTGACCTTTAGCAAATACACTTATACTACAACAAACTTCTTTTAAAAGATAGGAAAAATAGAAAAAAAAAAAAAGTAACAATTTTAAACCACTCCTATGGGCATGTCTTGCAGGAAGTTTCTGATAATGGACAAAAAAAAGGCTCATTAAATCCCTGCTGTACCATATCCTACACATCTTATTCTGTCAGGTTACATGATATGTTAAGGCACTACACCACTGCCTTTCCCTCTGAGGATAGAAAGTGCAATGGAGTAGATTCTTAATGCTGTATTTGCAAAATTGAAAAACACAACAGAACTACTGAGACCTACATTTTGAAACAGAAACACTCTGAAAATAATACAGTCCCATTTCTCTCTTCTTCAGGAAAAAACTGGGCTGCTGCTCATCTTAGGAAAAAAAAAATCTTGTGAAATCCTTCATTACAATACTACTGCTTCTTGATCAAATTTTCTGTAAGTTTTCTGTAAATGCTAAAATATAACACAATTGAAGTACCATTATGGGAAATCTACTGCAATCACACCCTCAGAGGCTGGTCTTGATGATCAAACATATGTTGGAACTGAGCTTCTAATGAGCAATCAACATTTATGCGTATTGCATCCTTTAGTAAAGGGGTATAAGTTGCAAATTCAGAATAAGATTCAGAATTAGAAACTCAATAAATATCCCAGAAAATACCATTGTCCTGCCTAACAGGTATTAGGAATTAAGATGACAACAACTCTTGATACCTTCTGTGAGTTCTGATGGATATTTACAAGAAGATTGAACTTTTTACAAACTCTGGGTTTCTGTAGCATTTCATTTGCTCACTCGTTTTACTCTTTTCTCTCTGGGTTCAAATCCTTGAGCACCCTTTGACAAGCATCCCCAACATCTCTTTAATCTCCTGTTTGAAGGACACCACCATCCAAATCTCTGTGCACTTGTTTCAAGAGAAACCCTCTTTTAGTGGGTCCCTTCCAACTCAGAATAGTCTGTGATGTGTCCTCAAAGGGGATTTCATTGGGGACTACATTGGCTCATTGCTTACCTCTCACAATGAAGTCAGCTAACACCCAGATTCCGGACGTACACCCACTTTACTGGGTGAGAAGAAAAGGAGTACAGTGGGTGGAAAATCAACAGCAGGTGAACAAATCCCTCTTCCTTTGTGCAAGCTACACTAGGGTACTTGGATTACAAGTCAGCCCAAAAGCTTTCTTACATTTGGGCTTGCAAAATCCACTCTCCTCTCCAAAAATCACTTAAAAAAAGCATCCCTCTCTACAACATTAGAGTCTGCTTTGCTATTTTACCAAATCCATACAATTTTCCCTCCCTGCTCAAATGATCTGTTGCTGAATTACAAGCTCATGTGGAAGGATCAATATCGCTCAGCAGTAAACAATTCATTATCCTAAAATTCCTGCATTTGACTCAGAGAAGCTCCAGTCAATTTTTGATAATCCATCTTCAATACCTCCTTAAATTCCAGGCCAAATACACACTGGAAGAAAAAAATTAATAAAGAGACAGAAGAGACCACAATACATTTGTGGTCAAAAAGGAAAAAATCTTCTACATATTAAAGAAAAGATCAGATACATATTAAATCCTCATTGCCGCAGCACTTGCCACAGTTGAGACAGCCACAATACACAGAGTATCATCACACAACTTCAGAAAGCTCAACCCATACAGAGCAACATCACACCACTTCAGAAGGCTGCAAGAGTCAGCTCTTCTTGTTCTATAGCCCAGCCTTTTATCCCCTCCTGTTGATGCCCTGCACCTGTGTGCCCTCTGCTCCCTTTGGTGGTTGGTCAGTGCCCCTGGGCACTCCATGGCTCATTACTGTCAGTGCTGCTCACAGCTGTGCCCATTGGGGATGAGGCAGGGCCAGCCCCATCCCAATCACCACAAACTGTGTGCCTACAGCTCATGGTCCTAACCCCTGAGAGAAATAAGTACAGATTTATGAAGCACTACTGAAATTACGTTTGAAGTTGAAAGGGTGGAGAGATATAGTACATAAAAAGTGACTTCTATTCCTCTGGTCTTCTCTACCAAATCACTGGCTTCCTATGACAGCAGAAAGAAAGAAGAGTAAATGAAATATTAAATTCCCATTTAAATCAGATAATCAGATAAAAAAAATTGCTCATTAGGGCTTTCAGCAAGACTGAATTATATTTCACTATCTGCTTTTGCCATATCAAGTGGAACAAAGGGACAGACCTCTAGAAAGTCTAACATAACACATGCAGTAAAATGGACTGTTTCAGTCCCAGTGTCAACTTCTGGATGGATTAGCTGGCACACATGCATTTAAAACATAGGTAGAGACAAAATATCAAAAAAATATAAACATAATTATATCCAAAAGCTGTCCTTTGCCAATGGCTTCACTTCTATTCATTTTAAGTTCAAAAAACATCTTACCAGGAATGAACTATTGCCATGACAATTTTACTGGAATTTAGTGACTAGGTATATTCAGGTTAAATGTCAGTCCAGTTCTGGCAGTCACACTCTAGCCCTCAATAGATTCAGAGAGTAAAGTCTGCAAGCCAGAAAAGTTTCAAGGGATCTTCTTGGTCTTGTGATTTAGTATTGAATTTGGAAACAGATTGAAAGGTAAGATAAAAGCACATGGCCCATGCACAAGCTTTGTGACATTGCTTTGCCAATATATTTCCAGCTTGGTTTGTCACACTTCTGTTACTTTTTTATTATCCATTACTCAAACAGATTGCATATTTGATGAAGACATTCAGGAATCATTTCTTGCACACAAAAATGTCAAGTAAGAATAAAATAATGAGCAATTTCATTTTAATTTATGATCTCAAATAGAACTTGAATCTTGATAAAAAGCACAACCTCAATTATGACTTTCTTGCCTTGTGATTTTTGTCTTGTGTGGAACACAGTCTATGCTATTTATGTCTGAAGTGCAACTAAAAAAAATTGGCTATAGTAACTGAACAACCAACCACAGAAACCTCTCCCTCATAAGCCAGTAGATTGGCAGCAAGTAGTGCTGTAGGTGTGCCTGTAACTCCTTGCTGTGGTACCTAGCACATAAAAAATAAAGTCATTTTCCATCACAAACATGTAGAGATCTGCCAGATAAATATTTGGAAACTGAAAAGCTGGTATTACAAGCAGATTGAAGCATGGCACCATCCCATCCTAAATTTCTTTAGGGTATGTTCCTTCTGCTCACTCTGATTGCAAAGACAGAAAAATAAAAGCAAAGCAAAGCAATGCTGTTTTTAGATAACAAACCATCTGGTAAAATGCCTACAATAATTACTCTGTTTCCTTTACAATAACTTTCCATATGCTGGTAACTAGTCATATTTTCTTGTCCCACAATATAATCAGCTTGGAACTAAAAATGCACTCTAGAGTGCTGAAATTGGACTTACATTCACAATTTAGGATGTACCCTACTGCAACTGTACTTATTCTTTAAGTAGAAAATTATGCCTGTGATTTAGTATGGTTCTTCACCACCAATCCTTATTAGATTTCAAATTGCAATGATGCTGCAAAACAAAGCATTATCATACATTCTTTCTTATTCTCTCTCTTTTTTTTAGATAAAAGCCAGCATATCTATTTCACCTATTTACTTGCTCTGCTTATTATAGAAATATTGAAATATTTCCAAAAATAAAACTATCTTTTTATCTCCCTCCCAGTAGACACATACTGTATCTTCATCAGCCTTTCTGTGGCCAAGATTTACTACCCAAGACAAGCAAATGCACTGAACATTTTTTACACTAATCTTATCTAACCCCTTTTCTGCTCCCAGAGAACTTCAACGTTTTCTTCTTGTAATTTTTATTTCCCATAAAGAGCTCTTACCAAAAATGCATATGACTACACCACACAAACGATACAGTTTTTCCTTTGAATTCTAATAGACACAATTATTAGCTTGTTAACATTTTCCAACTATATCAAACTCACCTAGCAAAATGTGTCAGTTCTATTTACAAACTTACCCAACTAGTGTAATATATTTTTATGCTGAAAGAAAACTGAGTTTAACTCACTAGTTAAGAGCCATAAAAAACAATCAGGCCCTGAGACAGAACAAGCTACTTATTGACAAAGCAAGTAGTAAGATACTTAGTGACATGACAAGACAGCAGTATTTATATTCCATAAGAAATACTGACACCCTACCACTGAAGCAATGCATGACACCTACATTGTTAATATTCAAGTACTTGCATAGCTAAATGACAAAAATTCTCTTGATTTAGCATCAAGTCTTTCTCCATAACTTGTCAAAATATGACAAGTTACACCCCACAGCAGCCAGCAGTACAGAAATGACCTAACAATGCAAACAACACCCCTGAGGCTGAGGAAAGAAAACTGGTAAAAATATATCCCACAGTCTTTAAATACAGTCTCCCAAAATTGATATGAAAAAGTCAAGACACGTGGTAAATCACAGGAATATAAAATGTATGTTTGCACACTCCTTAATACTACAGATTCTCTGATCTCTGCAGCAGAAAACTGAACCAAACAGGACATCGACCTTAATTTTTCTTACAATCAATATTTACCCACAGGCCAAAAGCCAAGCACCAGATAGTGTGCACTGGCATCATGAAATTACATTAGGGATGGAAGGGTTGGGAGTAAATAAACTGAAAGACAACTAACTCCCTACTCTCCCCACTCCTCTATCACTCAAAGTTAAGTTCTTCAAATATGTCTTTGTGGAAATCCCCTTTCTGAACTCTTGCTAGAACTGCACACTTACATATCCACAAACTCTGATGATGTATAACAATATTTAGGCACAAATTTAATTTGCTTCTTGAAATGTAAAGCTTACATTTATCATTTTCTTTTAAAGAAAATGCAGCCTAACTTCTATAAGAATTTCACATAGATAAGATGGAACAATAGTAAATTCCACACTGGTTAAGAGAACTTTACACATAAAGCAAAAAACCAAAAAGTATACCTTTTTATCTATATCTGTCCCAGAAAGTATTCCAGTTTAAAATACCTCGAAACTTTTATTTTTTTTACTCAGAGTCCTCGAGTCTTTCGAGACACAGAAAATTATGGAAGACTTTTTATATTCACTTCTTTATAAACAGTAGCGGACTTAGATTTTGTTCCAGTAATTTGAAGATACAGTAATGTTTTGAGGATAAGCCAGAATCATACATAAATATTTTAGGTTACAACATATTCTTAAATAACAGGTTTAAAATAGAGTAAAATAAAAACTTGATAGTGGGCCCTGCATCCAACATTTACCTCAAAACCTGATATTTATTGGCACACATCCCCATCATTTCCTTTGTTGAAATCTTGCACTTTCTTCAGATCAGTTTGTTTTCAGTGAATAAAGACAAACAATTGTGATTTTTACTAACACAAGTACACATTAACCAGAATTCACCTCTTACTGTTGGTGCATCAGATGTTAATTACACCCGACTAAGTTTGTGGACTATGTACAAAATCTTTTTTTATATTCATGTAATGCTAAATCATAGTTTAATCCAATCCTGACTTGGCCTTTCAGTGCTACCATCAATACTTATTTTAATAATGACCTGCTGAATCTTATTTGGATCCTCTGCTCCATGGATCATCATAATTTTGCAATCTCTCAAAGATCAAAGAAAACTCTACAATTTGATGATAGTGCTGATCCACTTGCTAGGCAAAATCCCCTGGATTCTACAGAGATTTTTCATACACCCCAGGATATCCTTGGCTACTAAATACTACATCTCTAAACCAAAAAGAAGATGCTTAAAATGAGGGAGAGAAGGAGAAAACCTTTCCAATATTCAGTCTTCTGCACAGTGATTTTACCTGCAAAAATGTTAAATATTCACTAACACTTGTTCTACCTGGACTCCATGGAAAAACTTGGCAGGCAAAGTGTCTGAAACCTGCATTTTAAAGTGTCTGAATCCATGAACATCACAAAATGTCTTTCACCCAGAAAGGAAAGGCCATAAAGTATAATGTCTTAAATTCTAACCAAGGCTTTGCTAATCAAACTTCTGGATTAAAAGTTTTACCCAATTAGCTCCCTATTAAAAGATATGGTTACTGAATTTTCACATTTCCTTTCCAATTGCTTCCTCTTATCTGATTTCTGTCCTTGGGTCCTTGTGATGACCTACATAAAATGGCAAAGCCTCATTATCAGAATTCTGCAGCACCCAGACCTGGGTGAATTGATGAACCAAAGCCACAGCTGGAGCAAGAGACTGTAGATGTACAGTCAGGCAGGAAGGTGTTCCTTTGAAATAAGACAGAAATGGGCTGTTCTCACCAGGGCTTTGAAAACAGGTAAAAATGTGAAGTTCTATTATATAAAAATAAGAACCATTTAGGGGGGGGAAATCTCTACTTGATACTTTTATCCTCCTAATCTCTTTCTGCCCATCCAGGCAGTTATTCAGGAGCACTGTCCCTCACAGATTTCACGTGCTTACAAAGGAAGAAAAAAACAAACCTAACTTCTGTAGACATTGTGAGTACAGAAGGGGACATTTCATATACCCCATATAAAAATTAATGAGCAAGTCTGGTCATGGAAAAGCCATGGAATTCCTAGAACTCTAGAAAGGACATACACAGACATCATCCAAAAAATAGCTCATGAGTTATCCTAGATTAGCATTTCACCTGTCCTCTAACAAGTGGGCCAGCATTGTTCAGCAGAACAAGCAGAGCACACCACAGAACACTGGGAGTCTTTGAGAGCACATAAAATTACTGGGAGCATTACGCTCATCTTACTAACTGAAAGCAAAGTGGGAAGACAATTCTCTAATTCTCTTGAAATCTGGAGTACTCTTGGGACCCGCATTGTGCATGAACTATTTTCTCAGATGCATCAAACATGCTGATCTTCAAGTGTTTACAATGCCAAAACCATCCAGTCCTGCTGCTACATTTTCTCTCTATCGTGACTGAACTTCAGTATGAGGAGCTCTATTGTCAGCAGCCCCAAAGATGACTTTCATCCATGTGTGAAGGAAACTTCTGATGAAACCTCTCCAAACTCTTTCTGTTCTGATTCTAAAATTCTCCTTTTTTAGCTATAAGAGGTTTGTTTATTATGCTTAGAATTGGGTATTGCTGTTTCAAATTTTATGAACTCCTAGTACTGGCAATTCCAATGGATCTCCAGGGCTTTGACAGCAGCAAACAATTTGTCAGAATTTCTTAGATTACCTCCAGTATTTAAGTGTCTATAAACATGAGCCTCTGTATTTGTGCATGAATATATCTTGGCTACACCTGACAATAAAATCTCCAGTTATATGCACTTCCATTCAGAAGCCATCACAAAGTTCACCCATGTCAAAACATTTGGGGTTTTCAGTAAATAAAGTAAAATAGCAAGATTTTTGTCATCTAACATTGACTTAGACAGAACTCTTAGCCCTGTCTGTAATCTATGCTGAAGGGTCATAGCTGGGGTTAAAAGAAAAAAAAATTACTTTACAGATATTTTAATGTGTTCACTGTTTTGGAACAAAACAGTAGTGACACCAACAACCCAAAAGCATCAAACTTCAGCCAAAACAGGCACAACATGGATTTTGCTTCATAGCCTTTTACTGTACAATACAAATGTTATCTGCATGTCTGCTGTCATAGAACATTGAAAACCAAGCTCTTATGCCTCAAAAAGATATCAAATTAGATTAATATAATCAGCCTTATTTTATATTTTTCCACATACACGCTGCTTTGCTTATTAAGTGGGACTACAAAAAACATAATTCAGTTTAAATTGCATGTGTCATATGGAAGCAAAGGTTTCATAATACGTTCTATAGTTAATTTTGTTATAGAAAAAATCAGACAAATTGTTGTAGATACAGCTCCTGCTTGTAACTGACAGGTATAAAACACTGGGCCAGAAAAATGACCTTTCAAAACTTTCATTTAATAAAAGAACTTAATTTTTCCTCACTGTGACCAAGAAGTCATTTTTTCCTAATAATGTTCTAAGAAGTATGAAAACTCTTAAAAAGCGTGGACTACAACATTTTCAAAGTTCCTTTGGACAAAAGTAGGCTTAAATAAGACCGTGGTCTTTCTGCATCTCACACTGAAATTTATAATTGCCATAAATATTTTGAAAAACCCTATTAGAATCTACTTTGTCAGCATCTTAGACTGCAGCAATTAATCTCAGCTAACTCACTAAGTGGATCCAGAAATCTGTTTGTTTCTTCCTTTCGCTCCAATCACCACCAAAGCACCCTTCATAACTCTAGTAAGTTAAAATAAATAAAAAGAAAAAAACACATGGAAAAAAGTTTTTCCTTATCCCTTGCAGTAGACAAGGGCATTTATACACTTTTGAAAGTTATTATAAAGCATAGTACACATATTTTATAAACAAAGGTAGTTATAGCTGCAACCCTCCTGCACCTGTGTAATCCTCAGAAATACATCCCTTCTGAAAGATATTTACCAGGAAATTTATATGCCAATGCCTCCAAATACATCCTCAGACATAAGAGGATTATCTTATGTAATCTAAACAAATGCAGAAACAACTTTTTCAGGACTAAAGCATGGACCACCAACACCACCCTCTTTTCTTTCTTTTTTTTTTTTTTAATTAGAAATGTGCATACCTTTCAGGTATGTGCTCCAATTCCACTGATTCAACAGAAGTACATTCCCTAACAAGGCTGTTGCATCCTTAGGAGGCATTCAAACATATTTTTGTATATTCAAGATATAAACAACTCATTTCCATCTTGCCTTATAAAATTATATTGAGCATCATGCTGCATCTTATTATAAACAGGAACTACTTATTATAAATACATATAAGAAATGAACATTCCTAAAATTTAATGAACAAAACTGTGATCTGCATGCTGTGGTTCATTAGGTTCTCATATGAAAAGCAAAAACACCACAGCCTAAAATTAAAAACTGTGGTTTAAATTAGTTCTTTTAGGGCTCCTCATCTTTTAGCTGCAGTGGGAAATGGATATGAGAAGACAGATGCTGTAAGTTCAGTTCATTACTATCAGCTCTGCATTATTGCCCAACCTTCCTGATACTATGAAGATTGATTGCTACTTTATTCCTTTAGATGTATGTGGATTTAAATAAATGGTTTATTTTCTCTATCCTATTTCAAAAATTTTAGTATTTTTCTTTTTTTTTCTCCCCTTCCCTTACATTCATGGCACATTTTGAAGATCTCTTGTCTCAACATACTCTCACATAGCACTGGAACAGAAATCATTAGTAATCTTGGCTGAACTCTGCCATGGCTCCAAAGCAGCACAAGTATGTTTCACGTGGGGAGAGCAGTGCTGCACTTCCCAGAAAAGACATACATTAGCTCCAGAACAAAACAAAGATGCCATCATGATCCAAGAATGGGGATAATTTTCACCACTGATGTGTGTAAGTAAGGAAGAGAAGATAAAAGCATCGAGTAAAAAAACCCTCACAAACTACAGCTGACCTCTTCATCAAGCAGCTTATTTTCAGTACCATATGAAAGCTCAGGGTGTTTATCAAACTTTCTAGTAAAAAAGAATAAGATTACCAGTTAATAATACAATCTCTTGGATAAGAACAAAATTATTGTGTTCTGGGAGTTTTTTATTTTTAAAATCCACCTTATGCAGTAGAATAAAGTCTGCCTTGTCATATTCCAAGGCTGTGTAATTTGGTTTTTTATCTCATGTCACGTAAGATTTTATGTATCTCTGAATTGCCTTAACTCACCAAAGCAGTCACCCCTCTACACTCTGTAAAAGCAAAGAAAGAAAAAGCATGGGTATTTTTAATAAAACATAAAATTTAACTGACATCTTTTTGACATCTTTAACTGACTGACATCTTTCATCAGATACTTTCATGAGGTTTCATTTGAGGATACACACTGGAGGAAACAATGATTTGAATATGTAAATAATGGAAGAGGATACCCATTCACAGCAAAGTGCTCTGCACTTTGTAAAACATGTATTAGTCAAATGTGGATAATAATGCCAGGAATTACATTTATACAAAATCTTCTATGACTAGAAAATTATGTTTATACAGCAGCCATGAACCACTGATACAGGGTTAGCAGAATGTAGGCAATTCCCATGGAATCTGGTTACTGAAGTCATGCCAGGTTAACTGAATTGGTTTTGTTAAACTATACATTCTTTGTGCAGGGACTCCTCTATAATAGGCTTTCAAATAGTTATTTCAACTTAAATTGTGTCTGTGAAGTTGTGCTGTTCTCATTTTATGAGAATTTCATATAATCCTGCTAAAGAGAACTCTTGCTTCCAACTCCTACACTTTCATTGCTGCCGGCAGACATGGAGAGGGGAGATAGGGCAGGAGGATTATTAGACTGGAGACAGGCAGCCTTCCCATTTACTTCCAAAGACAGCCACAAATATTTCTTGTTCATGTCTTATTAATCAAGCCTTTAGCACTGCTTTTTCTGCACTGTCATGACAAACCAACCATGAAGCAAACACTGCTAGGTCTCCATGTCCCACCATCCATTTTCTTTTGTGACAAACTGGAAGCTCTTTCATATAGGAATGATCCCATCCCTCTGTGTTATGTACAGCAGGATTCTCATTCACTGGTAATTGTATAGATACTACAAACATATGTGAACTATTATACACAGAATTACAAGAAAATGATGGTCTTGGTTGATTACCATGGCTGCAAGGTCAGAATCTTCTATGGGAGGTTATTGCAGTCACCTCAAATGACCCAAATTTGACAGGCTATGAAAACTCCAGCCCTTCCCAAGCTAAATCAATGTGAACAGCTCTCAGCAGGAGCAGAAGAGCTCTCGAGTGTGTTTGACACTGTCTGCCTAAAAACATCTGACCCAGGAAGGAGACATCTCACTGATCAGTGTTATCAGAAGGGAGTCTACAGCCAGGGATAACAGGCTTGTAACTCAGAAGTTCTATCTGAAGGTAGCTTAGGAAAAAACACATTTTGCTTTTCAGCCATCATATCTGAGAATATCTACCATGAGAATGCCTGAATGCAAGAGCTTTGTATGTTACATTACAGTTACATTACATCCTTAAAGACTGCTAAAAATTTAACTAGTTGGAATCCAAAGCATGTGACCCTAAATTGAGAAGCTGTTAAATAAAACATGTAGGAAGCCACTCAAAGCTTTCATTTGGAATTCTGTTGTGGTCATTCTATATTTGGAGCTTGAATGTCTCAAGAATTACCTCAGGTAACCCATTAAAAAAAAATCTATGGGGGGGGGGGGGGGGTGGCAGGGAGAAGTCAGTGGTTCTAGGAGGAAAAATAAAAATAAATCCCCTTTTTAAACCTGCAGCCTACATGAAATGTAGAAGTAAACAATGAGTTTGAATCATATTTTCTCACAGCCAACATTTTACCTAATTAAGTTGGGGGTTCATTGTCATTTAGCATTGTTTCACTCTTAGGTGGATATCCAGAATAAACAGCCAGCTGTCAAAAAGTGACAAAGATTAATATTAATGCATGTTGGAGAAAAAAAAGTGCAGAATCTTTGCTGTCACATTAAGTTCTTAGATATAAAAACATATTCCCCCCTTTTGTGGGCTGAAAATTCACAAAATAATCCCTCATTTTACTACTTTTTAACTAGTATGTTAACTAATATGTGGTAACCATCACATCTCAGCCCAACATTAGGCAAGGATGGTGATTTTTTTTTTTTTTTTTTTGGGGGGGGGGGAGTGTCCCACTATTAGATCATTCAGTTAATTGATCCTGACATATGAACCCATACACGTAGGAGAAATCAAATCCTGATGGTCTGATAGAAGGGGTAACTGAAGACACACTTTCCCTGATAGAATCTGCATGCTCCAGGAGCAAGAACAAGGCAACATTGCATTTAACAGCCTCTGTCATGAGCTTACCAGCTTCAGAGGCTCCTCATTAACTTTTCCCCTGGATAGAACTTAGTTTTTCAGAAAATACACTGACAAGGTGCTTCTCTATTAAGTTTCAAAACAATTAAATTGTGCATACACCTGAAACAATAAGAACTACTGGTTCTGACAGCACATTACAAGATTTTGGAAAACAATTTCTTCTGAAGGTTTTTCTAATAATTTCTGGCAACTTCTTCAGTCCTGTCCCATATAATCTTCTACAATATCAATACTGTGTTGGACTGTTATTGAAATATTCCACATTTTTAGAGAGGGCAATGCTGATT
This sequence comes from Agelaius tricolor, assembly GCF_023055355.1. Taxonomy (NCBI): domain Eukaryota; kingdom Metazoa; phylum Chordata; class Aves; order Passeriformes; family Icteridae; genus Agelaius; species Agelaius tricolor. The sequence continues at coordinate 11,450,277 of NW_027269272.1, forward strand.
GGACTAACTTCTTCAATCAAATTTTCACCAGCCCAATATTAGTATATTATTTATAAGCTGTTTGCTGGTTTACAAGGTTGATCCATTAAACCAAGTAAGTCTTTTCAGTGACATTTGTTTGAACTGAGACCAGGACACTATTTAATATTCAACCTGACAAAAGGCTGCAGTAAAGGACAGTATTTGTTTTCACTCTCTGTCAAACAAAGCAAGTTTGAAGGTAGCTTCTTGGAATTCTTTATTAAAACTAGCATCCCATCCATTGATTTCTCCTAGAAATAAAAAGATTCAACACTAAAAATTCTAAAAACTATAAAAATTATGTAATACATTTTTTCTTTAAAATTCTCCAGTAGACCTAAGGGTGAATTCTTCCATCAGTGTAAACCCATGCATCATCCATACGATGATGGTCAAATCAAAGAACAAAAAATTAATCTAAATTTTCTTATTTGCAAGCTGATGACAAAATTATTTCTCTTTTCAGGGTATCACACAATTTTCTTTATCTAGCTGTTTTTATTTTATGCAAAGCAAGTGTTCATTGTTTTCTTAAGAGTACGAGAAAAGTATGCCATTGAAATTCTCCATATTTCAATGTGAAACAATGCACACATCTAAAAGGCAGTATTTTTATCAGCTCAAAGGTTTTGTTCAAAAATAAGTTCTCAAGCAGATTATGATGGAAAAGTAAGGATTTTTTTTTGGTTGGTTGTGGGGCTTTTTCTCTTAAGTACAAAATAATTAAGGGTATCCACTTACATTTTACTGAACCAAGTACAGAGTAGTCCTGACAGTCATACCTAAGGATCCAATTTCTTCATAATGCCAGACTTCCCCATTTCTATTCAAATTACAAGCCATAATTGAGAATTTACTACCTATTGGATGTGTAGGACCATTTACTTTTTAATGAAACCAAAACAAAACAACATAGTAGAAAATGTTCCCTAGTTACAAACATGCCTTCATTAAACCTCCTTTTTTAATTAAAAATATGATATTAAAGTCAGGTCTAATGTAAATTGTAAGATCTAAAACCCCAAGTAAATACTTTGATAAAAAGTTATTAATACTACCTCATTAACTTCTGTGCTTGTCAAACATGCCTATTAAAGAATGTTAAAATTTAATCTTATGTCTACCTATTAAAAAGCAGAAAGCAAAGAGAGAAATGAAAGAACAACACATTATAACTAAAAGCCTGGAGGAGTCAAGGCAGTGATAGTGACAGCAAGTTTTACCACCTCAAGAACATTGAGGTGTGTTATACGAAAAGGAGAGTCAGGTACATCTGGGGACAGAAAGACAGGAGTAAAATAATACACTTCTAGATTATTAGAAATACTATTTCTTTAATACTAAGCAAGGAATGTTTCTTACTATTTTTTACTTTCTATATAACACGGAGCAAGATTGAGAAGTATTATCAAAGGGGATAAACAAACCCATAAATTAACTGAGACCAATGAGGAATTGCCACCAAACACCATCTTTGATATGGAAGGAAAAAAATCTCAAAAATCATTCAAAGTAGGAGAAATTATAAGTGACATTATACTGTGCAACCCCACTGGCACAAAAGAAAAGAGACATCAAAATAAAAGAACACATTTCAGAATTAGAAAAACCTTGACACTAGGTTTCAAAGTCAGAAAATTTCCTTTCTGTAATTTAGGAAAAAAGAAACCCTGTTTCTTGTTTTTAACATAATCCTGTTCCAAATAGATGTAAATCCTTTAGATTTAATTTCTTATATATAAATCTGTCTCACATGAAATGCAATGGAATAGGAAGGGTGTTACTGCATATGCTGCTGGCAATATCAGTTATTATTTTTTTGCCTTACAATACTCTAATTTCAAGCTCACAAGTCATTAAATACTGGAGCTTTCAGACCAAAAACTTTGCTTACAACTGTCATAAAGCTTCAAAAGATTTCATATTTTTAGAAGTGCCTAGGAATACATGCTTGGTTTATTACATCAAAGGACCAGTTCACTGACATCCCTGCATCTGGACAAGACTAAGCATTCGTGACAGAAGTGCAAGCTAGAAAGCTTATTTTCCTGATAATGGACACTATAATTTGAAATGGTTGATGGTTTTGAAGAGAAACTATCACTATTCCCTGAAATTGTGCAATCCAGCAGAACAACTCACCCTTGCTGGCAGCACAGAATTCAGATAATGTGAAAAGGAAGTTGGACAGCATTCCAGCCCAAAGAAGAAATTTTGTATTTCATCTGATAAAAGTAAACCTGAATATAAAGTCACAAATAATTTTTACTCACTTTGAACACAGATGCAGAGACACATGCAAGGTATGTTGCAGAAATTAATCAATTATTTGAGTTCTAGCTGACAATATCATTTCTTAAACTAAAATTTCATCCTCATCCAACCTGAGTGCTACCATCCACTGCAGTAATACAGTAAGCAAAGCAAGCCCTTTCTCTAAGTGAACTTTCATCCTTCTTTCTCCTTTTTCATTCCCCCTCCCTCCCTTTCTTTACTGCAAGAGATCATCATGTAAATAGAAGACTGAAATAAACTATCTCTGCACAATGTCAAGCATATGCCAAAAATTTCTGTTGTTAAAATCAGCAGATTGAAAATTAAGTTGTTAAACGTTTTAAATCCCAATGATTCACCCATTTGTAACAGGAAAATAGTATCTTATTTCTTTCCTTGCCTGCAAAAATATCAGAATGACCTACTGGTAACATTTTTTCAGAATGACCTACTGGTAACAATTAAAGATACTTGGCAAAATACACTTGTTTCCTCCTACTCAGAAACAACACAGAAAACCTCCAGGCCTGACTCCGTAATTCCTAATTTTATAAACCTTTCTCTGCTTAATTTTAACATAAGAGGTGGCAATAAATTTACTTTACTGACTGTACACATCTCAAACAGCAATAAAACACAAACAATGAGGTGAGGATTCTGCAGGAGCAAGAAAGAAAGGATGCAGATGGCATTGCAGTGAGGGTTTGTGCTATGGATGGAAGCATTTCCCGGGCTGAAGGCTTTTGTCCATCACTGAATTGTGCCCCTGAGCGCGGGGCTTTTGTCCCACGGCTCCCCCGGCACAGCGGCTGAGCATCAGCAGGACAGGGACAGGGACAGGGACAGGGACAGCGCTGATGCCACCGAGCAACACCTGCCCTGCCTGGGCTGGAGGGCAGCTCGGCTGGGAGCCCACCCAGGCACCGGCCCTAGGCCCTGGGAATCCCATCCCATCCCATCCCATCCCATCCCATCCCATCCCATCCCATCCCACCCATCCCATCCCACCCCATCCCATCCCATCTCATCCCATCCCATCCCATCCCATCCCATCCCATCCCATCCCTGCTGGGGCAGCACCAAGGGCCACAGCCGGGCTGATCTTCGAATAAAGGCGTGGCTGCAAAAAGCCACAGCAGCCGCTCGAGATTGGTGTTCAGCAACCTTAGTACCTCAGGCACTGAGATAGTCTGTGTGCCCTCTGCAAAACCCTCTGCAGAAAGAATTGTTCCACACTATTAAGTCTTTCTATTATACATTCTCTATTATTAGATATTGCTATTTTAACTATTTCTCCAGGTCTTACAACAAAACTGTATAAACAGACTTCACACTGACAGCATTTAATTGCTTTGCATGTGCATTGTTTAATGCATGAATGATTTGAGCAATTAAGAGCCAGAGGTGCTGCTTAGTTTCCATCCTTTTAGAACCCAGGAAAATCTAGTGAAATAAAGCAATGATTCTCAACTGGACTCATGCAGTCTGAAACCATTCAGTGTGTCTTCTGAAAAAAGAAACCATGTCAAACATGCCTATGATCCTAGGGTTTAACAGGTATCACTTTTATACTTTTGGACTATCAATATGGCATTAATTTTCAAGCATATTTCAAAACAGCAAGAACACTTACTTTGTGGATGTCTATAGAACCAGAGCATTTATAAGCAATTCTTTCATATGATGGATTACAACTGAGAAATTTTATTTCATTCTTTAAAAAATCAACTAAGCATTCAACCATTCAGTTAAGACGGCACCAATAATTTCCCCTAAGTAACTTAGATAAGAATATATAGTATCCATTTATGTGTCTAGTGAAGAAGCATTTCTCTTGAGAAATCAAATTGGTTTTTTCACTTTTTACCATCATATGGTTCTATTTCCACCAACCAAAAAACTACTTTTACTTTAAGAATGACACGTACATGCAAAATGGAAACATAGATAAAACATTATACTTTTTACAGGAATAAGATATTTCTGAATTTCTAGGAAACAGAGTTGAATTATGGTACAAGAAAAACATAACAATGCTTATCACTCAGTGCTTTTCACTGTATTGCAACAACAATATTATTATATAAATTATATATAATATGAAAATATTAATTTTAGAAGCCAGATAAACATAAGTACTTGTAACTAATTAGTTACCCATATTCAGAATGAAACAGGATCTTTTTATATTAATTCTAAGAAGGCAAATTAATTAGGACACTTCAGCACTCATGGACACTTAAAGTTACTGAAATGTGAGGGTAATTTTGCTAGATAAATATCTAAAAGACTCTCAGGGCACCAGCCTCAAAACTGGTATCATTGAACACTTTTACTGGTCTTACCAGCTGGCCTGAACTGACACCAAGGGGAAACAGTTAAAGGACCTGACAGTGACTGGTGTATAAACCAAAACACATCAGTTGCAAAACTCTACGGTTTTCAAAACACTGATTTTAAAAATGTGCTGAATTGGATTTTTGACTTTTAGATTTCATATGCTTTCCTAAAGAAGAGATGACATTCTGATAACTACTGGAATATTTTTTTATTACTGCAGCTATTACATCAAGTTCAAAACATTTTGTTAAAAATGCCAACCCATTTTGCAAAGTTCTTTGTCTAAATAGTTACATCTTACATATACATATTCTGGTTCCTAAATTTTGCATATTTTGTTTAAAAGTTATGAGGTATTTCTCATTGTTAATTGAAAAACAGATGGAAGGATAAACTTTGTGAATCTATATGATAGTTCCTTTTTTCAGATGAACTATCTGATTTTGTCCTTCAGCATCCCAGACACCTGAATTTAAATTGCAGAGGAATGGAGATAAGAGCACAGACACCGTGTCTCTGATGCACCAACCATGAAGCTGGTAGAGCCAACATGCACCAAGCCTGGCTTCTTTCAGACAATGCACACTGTCCTGTGGGGAGAGTCTCCTGGAGAAGGCTCATTCTCTCCATCAGACCAAGTTACAGAAGGCTGTCTTTGCATGGGAGCCAGAGTAGCAAGGAGAAACAGCCATTATTACAAATAATAAACACAATTTCTTACTTCCAAGAAATGTCAATTATTACTTGTAAATAAATGATTATTTATACATATATTGTTTGTAAAAGAAAAAAATTCTTCACTTCAACCAAGTCCAGGAAAGGCAATTGGCTGACGATCAAATATTGATTTGCAATTTGTAGGCAAACAGCTGGGAGAAAGCTGGATGTGCATCAGCATTTATAGAGAGCTGACCTGGCAGCCAGGGAAAAATGAGCAGGAAAAGATTTCTGCATCTGTAGGTTACTGTAATTAGTAAAGAGCATTCTGTGAAAATTCTAAGACACAGAATCAGAACTGGCTCATTTTATTCACATAAAACAATAGAATTCCATGTGGACAATTTGATGACTACATTCAGCTTTCAGTTGTTAGCAGATTTTTTAGGGTGGAAAATAAGCAGACTACAGATGGGGAAAACATTGGAGCTGGCTCAGCAGGGTTAATTGTGGCATGATGCTGCATTACCAGTCAGCTGCAGTGCCTCAGCACCACACTCCAGGGACCAGGGTAATTGTGCATGGAGCTGGCAGGGAGTCAGGAGCTTTGTTAGCTCCTGATCAGCATTAACCATTCTAAATAAAGCTCAGCTCTACGCAGACAAATGTAGGTGACTCCACATGATCCTCATCAGTACCCTGGAGCTTTCTTCCATGTGGAGTATGCTATTTCCCCAATAACAGATAATGGAAAGTGACTACTAGCAGGAGAAAGATTTTGTCCAAAAGTGTTCCACTACAGTTTCAGCCTTCAGTTTTTCTGTACAGAACTTCCTCAAATTGTACAAGGGAAGGAGGAAGTTAGGAGAAGAAAGCAGACCTTTGCAGTTTCACAGATGCACAAACAAAAACCCTGCAATAAAGTGAAAAATAGAATTTGTATTTGGTGTGCTTATTACTACTGAGTAAAAAGGTTTCATCATAATAAGAGGAGTTTTAACCATTACTGAGAATTCCGTAAGGTTGTAGTCCACACAAAGGAACACTTTCAGGGATTCAGAACCACTCTACAGAAATTAAGACAAACTAAACAAATAATTCACCAGAATAACGTCCTGTAACAAGGTAAACTGGTAAAAGGAAAAATAAAAGGGGGACAAAATGAAGGCCTAAATACAAAGGGATACAAAATTAAGACTTTGGCACAACTAAACATAGCACCAAAATCACCAGATTGCTGGAGATTTATTACTAAAACACTTCTAGAATAAATCTGATAGGGACAATATGGAAAGTAAATTAGTATCAGCAAGTAAAAAGCTACAGTACCTATCAGCTCTGAAGAAGACCTCTATAAGCTCTAAAAGGTCACCATATTGTTAAATTGTACAAGAAAGTTGGCAATATTTGGAATGAAAAATACAGAGTCCATTTTGTAGTCTGAAGATCTATATTTTTCTTATATGATCAAGAGATTTCCAAAGTGAAACGTGAGTATATGTTATTCCAACATTATAGACATACAGAAACTTTTGATCCTGCAGAAAATTGTGAGAAAATTTCTAGGGGCAGATTATAAATCAAGCCTTGCAACATCACATTTCCAAACCTTTAGATCAAAAAACAACAATGTTAACAGATCAGACAGAAGACAAGGAAGAATAAGCAGGGTGAGGACAGGATTTTTTTCTTACATCTATTAATTATTTGTAGCCAGAATTATTTTATCTGAATTGACCAATAATGTGGTCTTGCAGATATTAATCCCTATTGCAGTCTATTGATCCGATGCACAATCAGCTGAGTGCAATGAAACAGTCTTTAATTAGGAATTTTAATATGCCTGCAAAACAGACTCTTATTTCTTTCTTTCTTCATTCATCTTGAATCATATCAAATATTTTATCTTCACACAGAATCCAACATAGAACTGACCCTATAGCGATACACAATGAAAACATTTTAAAAAAATTTTAAAAAGCACAAAACCCAAGGGCACCTAGAACAAACTGTGCGTACCACATCTATACAGCATAGCAAATGATTCAAGGTTTCAGAGCAAGGCCTCTGAGCTGCACTGCTCTATTCAAGCCATTTCAGAGTACCTGGGGAAATGAGCTTCTTGAAGACTGTCAGCAGCATCACAATCCACTGTGAAAAAATTAAACCACACTTGCCACACCACTGGGTATATCTGCATGTATATAAATGATGGGAGTCCAATTCAACTGCTAAGCTCAAATGCATCACGGTAGATGATTATTTTAAATGTTGCTAGAAAGAAGTTATTGTTACACAGCTTCAACAATAGATTATTCTAAATCTATTCCAAAACCCATACAAAAATGGAATCTCAGATTTTACTTACACTATCAATCTGCACTGAGTTATCACAAGTGTAGAAAAATAAGAAAGTTGCTATCTGGTCTAATTAGTTGAAACAAAACAGGAAGATGAATTGCAGCACTATTAAGAGTCCTTTTGTCATCTGATTTTCCAGAAAGCATTTTTAATTTCATAGTGAAATCTTGAAAACAAATTTGTTCAGAATGATGCCTCTGTGCTTCATAGGATTTTTAAATACAATTCCCATTCTCAGCTAGCTTGGTGGTAGGAGCCATCTACTTGCTCCAGAAACATCCTTCCAGAATAAACAGGAACAGTAAAACAATTGTGAAACTGTAATTACAACTGGAAAAACTCATTGAAGGACTTAGTCCCTCAGAAATTCAATCTTACAAATAAAATCAAAAATGATCAGCTGTGAAGAATTACAAAGACTGACTCCCAACACATTTCACAAAAAGGAATTTTAGAGAAACTTCTTTTCTAGAAGAATCCTCTGCTCGATCTGCAATAAGAAGGGATGCAATCCACTCACACTTCCAAACTGATGTAGATGACTATGCAATATGACAGCAAAAAGGCACATGACCTCCACATTAGTTATTGACCAAAGCAGAAATGAGATCTAAAAAGGCTAAAGACCTAAATACATTCTAAAATAACAGTATTACTTAATGTTCATAAGTGAAAGTCATAAGTGAAAGTCATAAGTGAAAGTCATGGTTAAGAAGATATTCAGAAACAGGGAAATCTACTAAATTTGTCAAACATTGAGCAAGTATCACTAAATTTTTCAGAACTAATATGTAGGGATTATTTCTAGCTGGTAAGTCACTGCTGAGGTTATTTATGCTGAGCAAAAATATTTTACCTATAAGTCCATAATTTGTTTAATAGGGGTTAGTGAAAACTAACTGGATCACTCTAGTTAATTCTCTAGAATTCACTATGGAAACGCAAATCAGATTTGCTACAAAAAAAAAGGTAATGAGAATAAATATTATTATATTTGGAAACTCATCAGCAACAAAACCTATTTTTTTCTCTAAATTATCTGCTTCTTGTATATCCCAATTCATACCGTAATGACAAAAATTAGTTCTTAATATTTCTATTCATGTGAAATCCTATGGCAGATGTCTAACTATGTCTGTTTCTGTACTAAAGGAGAATGCTGGCCTTCAAAGAAGCAAAATTCAAAAATCCATACAGATGGCTAAAAATAATGTGCGTTGCTGTATCCACATGAACAATGGTATATAGTATTATAATAGGACCAGAAAATTTCATAATCCTTTCATACCTGTGAGAGTGCTAAGGACACCTGGAACACTATGCAGCATCATTAATACATTTATTCAGACCTGGAATACAGGCAGGTGCTAGAGGAAAGGCCAGCAGTCAAATTCTCTGATATATTATGTGAATTCACCTGGCTGAGACACAGAAAATTCAAACCAACTATCCTTTTAGTTATACCTAAAGAACTGTCAGTACTAAAAGGCAAATCCCACAATGCCATTGAAATGCGAGTCAAGCAAGAAAATAAGCTATCAGACTTTTTCAGAATCTAAATCCTCTTTGTCTAAGAAGAAAATAAAAACTATTTTTGGCAGCTAACTTTATTTATGCAACTCACAGTTAAAAGACAGCACCAGAAGCTACAGAAATTACATTCCTGCAACTGCAGAGAACAGATGCCAAAGCATCAAACAAACTGGGAATCGAACAGATGTTATTCTGATAAAGGTAGAGGAAAACCAGAAAAACATACCTAGAGAATATTTCAAATAGATTGCCTTCTAATGGTCGTTTGAAGTACATATTTACTCATCTAGCTAGCATCCTCAAAAGTATTCCTCACCCTGTGAAAGTCAAAGGCAAGGGCAGCTTTGTGCTCAGGAGCAGCACTGCTGTGGGAGTGGATGCCAGAGCAGGGCCCCAGCCCAGCTCTCCCTTTCCAAACCATCCAACACAGCAATGCAAACTTCCCTTGCTCAGAGCAGATTCTGTACATGAAATCAAAGCTTCTGTAACTGTCAGACTCCAGAGCACAGACACAAGTGCTTTGTCATTAAGCCTGAATGTATTGATTTTCTCATTCTATGATGAATATTTACAGCAAATATTTCAGCTTATCTGTTATACAAGCTTAAAATTCATTCATAAAGTTTAACTTTTGTCCTTTTTTTTTTCCCCCAAAGCTTCCTGTATTTCATGTCTTAACTAAAGAAAGGCAAACACAGTATTATGTGTTTGCTCCACACTCATCTTCATCCCACTTACTCCATGAGGTTTAAAGGGACTATGAATGACTTGTTATTCTACTCATCCATAATTGGAGTAGAATGACTGCAAATTAGTTTCTGCACTTGGAACATCCCTACATACACTTTGGTTCCCTCTGGGTTGACATGATTGTCTTTAGAAAGAAAGCAAATTCTTCCAAAATGAGGGATACCAGTTTCATCAGCTCAGCTTGATCAGCAATCAACCTTACACCTTTACAATTCCCTTGAAAAACAGAAAACCTCATCTCTGTTATTTTAAAGAGACTGGGAAAAATAAACTGTGCAGATCAGCAACTGGTACTCAACAATTTTACAGTTATCTCCAAAATTGGATCAGGTAATGGCAAGTTTAGCATATAAATCAATACACCATTAAATACTCAAAAACTTTTCTCTCCAGACACCACAAGTGATAGAAACTTCTAGCTGAACATAGGGGTTATCAGAAAATGACAATTCATTGATTAAAATGGGTTTTGTGCTGGCACCTCTGATCAGAGGAGGCCAAATCACAGATGTGTTTCTGACAGACACTTTGCCTCCCTACTGCAGCACTAATGTTCTGCTCCAAGATCAGGGAATGCTGCCCCTTGAAGCCCTCAGCTGCAGCCCCACTCTCCGAATCAGAGAGGAGGATTTCAAAACCATAAGAGTGCCAGGGTAACTTGAAGTTCTCAAGACTTCACAGAACTGCCCTGCTCACTGCCAGAAGCCTCTGCCAGCCAGCAGCTCTCACAACTCAACAGCTGCTGGCAGGAAAGGCCCCACCTCCAAGTGGGGTGAACTTCCACACCGTAGGCAAGGAGCTTAGGAAATCTGAGAATACAGAATGCAGCTGGATGCAAATGTATCTTGGAAAAGAAAAATGTCCTCAGAACTAGAAATCTGAACCTGGAAGATGCTGCAGAACTCATTACAAAGTGAAAAGCACATACATCATGCAAAAATAACTAAGATGCTACATTTGCATTTGCTGTGTGTCACATACTAAGGTTTGTTAGCACAGCTGTCATTCCAGAGTATCCTTCAATTGATTAGTATGATGATTTACATTATGTCTCATGTAAACATAAAACATGGTTAAATCACTCACAAATATGTTACATTAACAGAAAAGCCTCCATGTTCCTAAATGAAAACCAGCAAGGTTTGGACCATACCCTGGTTTGCTACGAACTGCAGCCAGCAGGACTTGACAATCCGAGAGCAAACTAGCGGCAGATCTCTCCTGCTGTTCTTAAGCAGGCCTTTGTGAAAAGGTAGAATCACTGTAACTAATGATCCATCCTTTCTCACTCACCTACAGAAAATAAAATTATGACATTTGATGATTGCAGGGGAAGATGTTTAACTGGGGAGAAAGGTGTTTTGGAATCAAACAGCACAGCTGACCTTGTTCCTGCGTTCTTTCACCTTAGAGAATTTCTTTGGTACATTCCAAGAAACTAAAGCTCAAATGGTTACTGAAATAACAATTTCTAAACTTACAGTTAATATTTTCATAGACAAAAAAATTACTATGAGTTTACATCAGCTTTAAGTGATATCACAGTCAAGTCCCAAGCACCCTTCTAAAGATGTTCCATATTTTTAAAATCCTCTGTACAAGCCAGGTCCCCACAAATCCTCAGAAAGATTAACCAGAATTTCTGTAACATCAGCTCGGTACCTTTCCATTACTTTTAAAAGGCAATAATTAGACAAATTTTAACATTAGAATCTATTACAGTCATGTAAATTAAGTCAATTTGTCCTTCCTTCAATTAAACATGTTAATTTCCCAGGGGACTCAACACCATTTTCTTCAGTTGTCACATATGCCATCATCACACAGTACACTGTAGCCTTAAAAAGAATTAATCAAGTATCTGATCTTACAGACCCTGCCCATGTCAGTAAACCTCATGTAACCCAACTCCCTGAAATTCAAAGACATTCTCAAATGAGAAAGTTTCTCAGATCCCCACATACCAGAACACAACCTTGGTGTTCCATAATCACAATAAATGCCAGAAAACTCTCTTGTGACCAGACAGCAAAATTAGAAATCTCAACACAAAATGCATTTAGCTCATAAACTATTATTAGACTTTTACATAGCCTTCTTCTTTCTGTTTAATGTTCAGTTTGTCTGAAAACGGTTACATTTGCCTGAAAGTTAGATTACAATAGAAGTATAAGTATATAGTTAATCACAAGTTATTAATAGACTGCTAGGTGTGTAAGAAACCTAAAAAATTTGTTTTGGCTCACCATTACAGAAATTCATTCACTAATTTGATTTTGATAAAGGTATTTCACAATTTGCTTAATTTCTTCAGCAGAAGAAACCATACATCACCTTTAAAGCAAAAATAAAAATAAAATTTGCATTAATTTTTAAAGATTTGCTGAATTGAATGCACAAATCATTAAGGCTGAATAAGAAACTGAAGAATTGTCATTGTGGTTCTTGGTGATAGCTACTGTCCTTATGGACAAACACAACCAATAAATATTTCAAAGGGAGATCAAAGCAACATACCAAGTCTGGAAAATTACAAAAAATTGTCCATTTATATTCCTTAGCCACATGATTTAATTAATAGCTGAAGCCCAAAAGAATTTAACTGCCTCACTGATACTGGTTTTTTAAGGGATTGTCCTTGTCACAAGATTACCTTTGGACTCTTCCTGTTTGTGTAAAAGTGAACATGACGTCCATCCCACATTACACAAATCTTTCCATATCTGCTACTGATCTTTCTCAGGGTGCTCTCTTTCTGCCTTCTCTATCTTGTAAATAAAGTTACCCCAATGTGATTTCAGGGAACCAAGCACTATTTGTTCATAGAAGGGAACAACATTTTGCTCTCTTGTGACTTTATCTGCACACCTTTAAATTGCATGTTGAACACTCAGGTTCAGTGAAGATTCCACCACATACACCCACCAAAACTTATGGATATTCCTCCCAAAGAATCAGACTTTAGTTATTTATTCAGAATAGGCATGGTTGAGTGAAGTTATTCCTCCTCTTGTACACTTGTGTGAACAAGCTTCAGCTTTATTAGATGCAGCACAAAGGACCAGATAAGGGCTACCTGCCTGAAAGAGAGGCTTGTTGGAAAGAATAGGAACCCTATCTCGTTACTTTCTTTATAGCTATTGTTCCTACAGCTACCCCAAAGTCTTCTCAAACTGACAATACATGAGGTACAACAAAGTTCTCAAAATCACTAACAGTCAGTGGTCTTATCTCAGTAAAACAACCCCACTTTCACTGTCAATTGGAATTCTGTTCATACCTTATTCAAGAGCACCTTGTTCACAAACACCTTTGCTACAGAAGTCTTTGAAACACTGGTCATTGATATATTGCCCTGTTTCCAGTGGGAAAGAACATTATGAAACTAAATTCATCTGTAAACTGCTAGACTGAATATTTGCCAGATATAAAAATAGTCCAAGTGGTTGATTTTTTTTCTTTAATAAGAAGGTTTTTTTCATTAGAATTTAAATATATCCTGATAGGATCACTGATGTGTAATTCAGAATCTGGCATTTCAATACTATGCTTCCTTATAAAGTACTTCTCACTCAGCAGTCTTAGAGCCTTTATATTTATTCACAAATTAACCTTTTGAAAACCCAGGATTAACTGAATTTACAGAGGAGAAATGGAAGTAAGAAGGTTCTATGAGTTTTTGCCCAGTGTGACTCAGCAAGGCAGTGAGAATTGCAAGCACCAAATCCTGATATCCCCATTCCTAGCCACTATGTATCAATTCCAGACCTTTCTATAGAATTTACAGCTACTTTTTCAGGGTTTACACCAGAATATAATATTAAAAATACATTATATTTGTCACAGCCTGTATTATAATAAAGCATACGAAGGTCAACTTGAAAAATAATATAGGGCAGTGATATGTACTGCTTAGCTCAAATAGGATCCATATGCAGCACACAAATCAGCTTTTGAGTGCCTGAGTGCTTCTTTGTAAGAGACTACACTCAGCCAATGGAAAAATTAAAGAGTTTTCTGATCAAGCAAACATTACTTTCTCAATGTTTATTTTGATGTACCTTTCGCTTGTTACAAAACTGTTGGAAAATTACAACTGAATCACAGTTCAAGATTTTTTTCCTAATAACACAATTACAATTTATGTTTTGTGAATTCATATTGAAAAATGAATATTTTCGCTCCAGAGAATGTTTATTTTGGATTTTACATCATTCCAGTAATGTATAAATTGGAAAAACTATACAGAAACACAAAGCTGAATAAACTACTTCTTTTCCTTAAAAAACAATACAAGATTCTTAATTAACAATGCTCTACAGTGTCAAATGCACATAATAAACTGTTTTTACCTTCAGATTTTGACTTAAATGCCACTAAGAAATTTTAACACAATTAGCCCTACTTTTGCCAAAAAATGTGCTTTCAACTGATGCTGGTGCACTGGAAATTTGGGGATCACCATACCACTGGGCAGGCTGCTGAGCTCAGCTTACCACATCAACCAAAAGTATGTAAAAAAAATTTAATATTATTGAAGCCTTTCTTCTAGTACAGTTGTCAAGAGAACAGGTAACCTCCCAGCATACATAAAAATGGGATTTAGCATTGCACTAAACCTTTTTTAGATTAACCAACAAACAGGAATATCATTAACTGACTTACTCAGTTCAGAAAGAGCACTGCAAAAAGAAAAATATTCACTAAATGCACACAGAGGGAAGAGTGTAATAACTCATTTTTAAAGGGAAAAAATACAACAGGGGAATGCAATTACATTGAAAGACAGAAAATGAAAACTAGCAGAATTATTTTTTACCACTCAATTAAGATATGGGATTAACTGGAACACAAATGTAACACAAAATATCATGGGAGTTTGATATTTAACAAGTACAGAGTGAGCTGTGAGAACACCAAAAGCAACCGCAAAACCAAAAACCAACAAATATATGTTTGTGGTCAAGTGGACACTGTTTTCAGCAGACCCATATCTGCCTATTAAAACAGAATTTTAATTTTAATTAATCATCTTCTAAGATTTCTAGACTCATGACCCCATGATCAACCAAGATCCTGCAAAATGCCACTTCTGACATTACTGAAATTACTGCTACTCCTGTAACACTGAACCAAGGCATTCAACTCCTCTTCCACTGGGAACCTGCTCCACTAAAGATGAGTTCCAGAGCTCCATAATGTACACATGACAACATCAAGTTAGATTATTTCAAAGGAAAGTAAAACAATGATGGTTTTTAAGCAGATATGATTGCAAACAGATTCTCTTAGATCAAAGAGCATAAACTGCAATAAAATACAACATGTGAAAAGCTGAAGCACCTTAGCATAGCATATCTTCCACTATTATTCTATTATTTTACACCTGATCCAGCTTTTTGCAATCTTTAATCATAAAAAAATTATTGTATTGAAAGCAACACATGAAACTTTCATTTATATGATGGAATTTTTCAGAACTTAATAGCTTGCACTATATGTAATGACCTGACTAGCCTTTAAAATGAACTATTTTAATAAATTTAAAGAGAGCCTTTTGAGATATTGGAAAAGACAATACAAAGATTCCAAAGATCAGTGCATAGATGATACCTAAATAAAAACCTCTCATATAACTGTGATAGTTAGGGCTATTACATCATTCCAGTTTTATTCTACAGATATTTACAATAAATTTGTTTAGATCCCATCACAAAAATCACAGCACAACTTTTTATTGACTGCTTAGGAAACTGCTGAGTAGTCTCTTAGATATTTTCACATTATACGCTTCAAGGCAAGATGTTAATTTTAAAAGCTTAAATTTCTGACTGGAAATACATTTCTACTACACTCAGAGAAACCAGATGTTCTAACAACTAAAATAAATTGGGTGAAGAAACTAGTTCTCCTATTTATTTATTTATTTATTTATTTATATACCACACATTGCCACACTGCAGAACTTCACCAGCTCCACTGCCACCCTGGGGATCAGAGCTCATGAGGTGCCTGAACAACACTGCACGTGCAGACCACAGGAACTCACAGAAAACAAATTACACCCATAAGTTCCATGTGACACACAACTGTAAATTGACAAAAACCTCAGCAATGACTGTGCAATGTGAATATGGTCATTTCTGACTAAAGGAGATGTAAACTAAGTGTCCTGGAATTCATTTTTCAGATATCTAACAGTGACATTGCCTGCTTGCATGGCAAGAAGTTTGTCAGCATCCAGGTACAGTCTAAACTTGATAAACAAATATAACAACAGGGAAATAATTCAGATTTCCAGCAAAGGGGAGGCAGGAACAGGACAAGACTAATAGGCAAATGCAAAATCTAATGGGGAGAAAAAAAATACAGGGGTGTGTACATACAGACTGGTTTAGACTGGAAGGACCCTGAGGGAGTTCTCTGCTCCAAGCCCTGCTCAGGTCACAGTGCTTGGGGTTTTGGGCACTCAGGCCCAGAATCTCCAAGGATGAAGGTCCTACAGCTGTTCTAAATGCCTATTCCAGTGTTTGGCCACCATCATTGCAAGGAATTTTTTCCTTAGATTTCTGGGACTTCCCCTACTATAGCATGTGTGGTGTCCCCTCTCCTTTCACTGATTACATCTGGGAAAATTCTTGCTCCTGTTCTCTATGACCACCCATTATGTGGCTGAGAAGGGCACTTGGATCTCCCTTTGTGGCCTCCAAGTAAAACAACTGAGCTCTCACAGCCTCTTCTCCTACATAGTATATTCATCAGTGCAAATATTTAAATTCTGCTTCCTGAAAGTACTGCAAGAGTGAGCAGAGCTAGTAAGCAGGAAACAACATGGTACCTCAGAACTCAGGCTAAGGACAAACAAAAAAAGAAAATGTACAAATAAAAAAAGAAATTCGAGGCATTTGCTAACTCTACATGTTACCATTATTAAAGGTAAAAGAGCAAACACAGTGGTCACATCACAAAACATTTGAGTCACAATAACCACATAATCTAAGTATATAGCCTTCATTAATGAGTAGAGAATGGGAAAAATAGCATTTTAAATATATTAGAGAATTCATTATTAATTTAAGGACTAGAGACTGTTCACAAGGGATGTCAGCGCTTAATAGAAAACAGGATCATGTGAGGAATTAATCAGGATACTGACACCAAGGTGATTTAGCAGCTAGATTAAAGGATGTCCTTTTACACAGCACTGTCCAGTGCAACCTGAAATAACCTGGCCAATGAAATTCACACTGCTCATGCTGAAGTATTAGACCAGTGAGCCAAGAAACAACAACCCTTCTTCCTGCAGCAGATTGTTAAGTCTGGATTTCTGCATCCAGCACTAAACAGATTACTAGAAATCTACTGAGACAAAAAAAAATTCAAAGAATAAAGAAGCAAAAACCCAACACAAGATAAAAATACAAAAGCAGAGGTCAAAGGACAAAAAATCCTGAAATCCCTGCACTAAAGTCTACAAACATTCAAATACTATGATCAAAGACGAGAATAAATTCATGTGGCATTCAAAAGTACAAAACAAAAGAGAGGGAATGAAGAAGAACAATCAGGCAGAAATTCAGGAGGGAAATAAAAAATAACTTTAAAAATTCTAAAAATAATTATAAGAACAAAATTTAAAATGTAATCTATTGTCCAGTTTTTATAATATCAGTTCCTTCCTTGACTTTTTTAAACTCAGGCTATATCCTTCTCGAATTCCATTATAAAGAAAATGTCCACAGTTATGTCTAAAAATTATTTTCTGTTCTAGGTGTGGAAATACAACCAGTAGAGTAAACACAACAAATCATCCCCAAGACCAGAGAGATCTCTTCGCTACTAAAAGAGTAACTTGAATACCATCTCAAAAATGCCCTGCACCAGTGGCTACCACGCCACGGTCAAAGTGGAACAGTCAGTCATCACTAATCGGACTGGATGGAAGGGAACTGCTGCAAAGTCAGACTGCTGCTTCAGTGTGCTTGGACACCACTTGTTTTCTAGTTTTCATTACCGACAATCTATAAAATAACTAAAAATATATTAAAAAGCAGCAAAGTAAAAAGAACGTGAGAAAATTATCAGCCAAAAGAGAAGGGAAAGAATTAAATTAAAAATACAAGCAAGACAAGCAACTAAAAGCATGTATGACAGTATTTTAAAATACATTCATAATTTAATATTTCTTCATGTGATAGCCTTTTAACAAAATTAGCACTAGCATGGGATCAAATAAATATCATGCAACTCAATGCAATTAGCTAAGTTTCAATTCTGTATTTTTAAGCAAATTCTCAAGTTGATCATGAAGGTTTTTCATTTCCTATCTACTTACTTTGTGCCTTATGTCTCTAAAATTATTTCATGAGGCACTAAGAAAGAATAATTTTTACATACAACTTTCTGGGTCAAGAAAAACAATATTATTGGTTCTATACATCATTAAACATAACAGACTAGTGATTACCTTAGTCATTTAAAAATAAAGATTGTTTTTAAAAGTAAAACACAAAAATTTAGGGATTATAAAGTTAATGGAACTTTAGTATCTGTTCATTTCAGTTTATTTCATCAAATTCTCTCAGTGTAAACCTGAGAAATGGTCAATTTCAAATTCCCACAGAAAAAAGGCAGTTGAATTCACTATAATTTTTGTACAATTTCCTTGGGAATACATGTGATTTCCTTGCTCAGACCAAAGTTTAAGATACTTCAACACAGTAATTCTATGTCTCCCTTACAGACTAGAAGTATTGTAAAGACAAGTGGGGAAAAAATTCAGAACCATGAAAACAAATGGAGGTAAATTAGAGCAATGTCCCACAAAGGGGGAGCAGACAACCCATAATAAAAAAAACCTGAAGTTTCCAAAGCAAAGTATATTCAAACCATAAATAATGTGAGCTATATACAAATGCATAATTCATGGGATGGATGCACTAGAAGGACCTGTAATTTCTGTTGTTAAATAAATAATGAGTAATTATAAAGCAATTATAACATGAAATCATGGAATTGGCTTGCCCCAGTAAAATACAGCACCTGGTGATAGGAAAGCTCTAGACTTTTAGAAGTATCTCATGTGATGTCAGTTTTATTCTTTTCCCATGCCAGCACTAGCATCCACAGATGCATCAAAACCAGTTACAGTAAAATCTTCAGGGGTAAAATTGATGTGCAGTCTCCAGGTTTGACTCTCAGCAATCTTTCTGCATTATCAACTTCACCATGCCCAGCTGACTCACAGGCACATTGAGAACATTTTGTCTTCATTCTAAAATCTTGACACATCTGAGCAGAATCATTGAAATGCTGCCTTCACTACAAGAAGCAACATGAAAGTAATTCTATCCTTTTAGGGAAGCTGGAGTTCCCAAAGAACTCCAGCTCTACCATAAATTCCAAAAATCCAAACTTACTTTCCATGATCTGAGTATTTAAGGACAATAATTCCTATTCTTTCTTTCCTTCCTGGCATTTCCTTCTGTGAGTCCAACTGTTCAGTAACAACTGCAGCATTAAGACAAAAACCCATATCTAGATATATCCCAGTGATACCACCCTGATTTAGCCAATAGTTTTCTCATAACCTGTAATGGCACATGACAAAAAAAAATCCTTAGAGTTATTTTTAAATCATTATAGTTATTTGCTGTCACTGAATTAGAAAACATGACCTTTCTTTGTGGCAGTTTAAGCCATTAGGCATCTGTTAAGGTATCTGAATGAAACCTGATACATCTCTGAGGTATCTGAATGACAGAGCAACACAAGGCATTTATACAACATTTATTTATTCCCTATTTTGATAAAATGAACAAAACCTCAAAGATGGGTGTACTGTGTTTATATTACACCTTTAAAAAACCCTGCCTGGTCTCCAGTTAAAGTTACATTTCAAAACCATATTAACTTTCCAGAACTACCTGGTATCCGCACTTCTACTGCTGATGTGATAGCTAGAAGAGGCACTCGTTTCTTTATCAGTATTCCTTGCAGGGGTCATTACTCACTGTTTTATAAAAAGAAACAAAATGTGTAACACCATGAGCCTCCTGTTATTAGTTAATAGAATGCATAACTGCTCTGAAAACATTGCCTATGTCTTTTATTAGAAAAACAATTAAACCCAGTTCCCCAGGCACAACACTTCACAGGAGGTGTGATGGCAGCAAGTGTTACATTTTACTAGGTCTTCAAAAGGGTCATTAATCTTTCAGTCATCGATCTCAGACACTTAAGTCTAACAGCAACGTGCAGAAGCAAACACACAGCGCTCTCTTTCTCTCCTTGTAGAGATAGAAACAGTAAACTCCTAAGACAAGATCTAAAATAGCCAAAGAGAAATCTATTTAATCCACTTTCATCTCTCTGATTTTACAGAATCTCATTAGTGTAAATATTTTCACTTTCATTGTTACATTGAACCAGCTGAGGCATTTCAAGGGAAGCAGAGAACTCTGTGCATAGTGCTCCTGCTTTACAATGACTCTTACACTCCACTACACATTAAGTCTTCAGTAAACGCATTATCCCTTTTATCTATTCAGCAGTATGGTTCAGATACAACATGACAAAGGAACAAGAAAATAAAGACTAAAACGCTGACTGAAATTACTTGAAGTCATTTGCTTCTATGTCAAATGCACTTACAAGCAAGAGCACTGACAAATGGTCATCAATCCACAGAGCCTTTTGTGCACCACTGTCACAGAAAGTACCCTAGCATATACACATGCACGACACAAACCTCTGTGTACCTGCACCTGCTTGTCCTTATCTGGAAATAGACAGAACTGAGTGTTTGTGAATTTCTTAACATGATAGCAAAGATCCTTAATTGACTAGAGACAAAAGAAAAAAAAAAAAGAAAAAGTACTATTTCATGTTACAATAATTAAATTCAACTATTATATTAACTTAGGTCCCAATATGACCAAGCACATTAGAAAGATATTGCTTACTGCTTCTCTGTATTTTAGATCATTATCCCTACTTTGAGCATTCCAATCTTTCAGAATTCAAGATCAATTCAAAAGGCACCCGAAACGTGGGAGCGAGCACTCCTAGCCTATGAAAATGACTACTGGAGACACGATTTAAGGACTAGCATTCAATGCAATGGATCATCCGCTTCCAAGGACCATCCTTTTCACCTTCCAGTAAGTCAGTGTTAAATAACCTGCGAGGTCTGGGCGGCGGGGGGGCCGAAGTACAGACATTAACCTGGCAGGCACCGGCTGAGCTCAGCCCCATCCTCCCGCACCCCGACCGAGCCCGGAGCCCCAAGCGCTCCATCGGCCGCCCGTGGTCGCGGCTCGCAGCCCGCAGGGCCGGCAGCCCCTGAGGAAGCCCGGGAAGCGCCGGGACCGCCGCAGCCCCGGGTGCCCGCGGCGGCCGGGAACGGAGCCGGCGGGGGGAGCGGCCGAGCGGCGCGGGGGGGACGCGACACCGCCCGCCAGGGACCGGGACCGGCCAGGGCGGCAGGGCCGGCGCCGGGCAGCGGGAAGGGCGGGATGCGGAGCGGGGCAGGGGTGAGGCGGGAGCGGGGGGAACATTGGCTCTGTCCCCGCAGAGCGCGGGGACACCCAAGGGCAGGGACGGGCACAAGGACGCGCAGCGGGCGGGCGGCGCTGAGGCGCGTCCCTTACCTGGCAGGAGTCGCCGGTGACCCCCGGGGGGCAGGTGCAGCTGTAGCCGACCGGGGGCTGGGGCAGGATCAGCTGGAGGCGGCGGGGCGGCGGCAGCGGCGAGCAGGTGCCGTTGTTGCGGCAGGGCTGGCTGAGGCAGGGGTCCCGGCCGGGGGGCGCGGCGCTGGCCGGCGCGGGAAGGCAGGCGCGGCGCTCGGCCAGGGCGAGCAGCAGCAGCAGCAGGAGCGGGGAGGCTCGGGGCATGGCGGCGGGGCGTGCGGGTGCGGGCGCCGCTCCGCTGCTGGCGGCGGCAGGGAGGGAAGGAAGGAAGGAGGGATGGAGGGATGGAGGCAGCGGCCGCCCTGCTGCTCCCGGCCCGCGTTCCCCGGGCAACGGGCGGGCGGGGCCGGGCCGGGGCGGAGCCGCTGCCGCGCCGCCGCGTGACCGCCAGGGGGCGCCGCCCGCCCTCAGCGCGCGGGCCCGGCGGGACGGGCTGAGGGGGCGCGGCCGGGCCGGGACAGCGGGGCCGGGGCCGGGGCCGGGAGTGGGGTCGGGGCTGGAGCTGCAGCGACCCGCCGGGTCAGGCTGAGCCCCAGCCCCATCCCCCGGGCGGGGCGGCGGCGGCCGGGCTGTGCCGAGCTGCCGGGGCACGGGGAGCGGCGCTGCGCCCCGGCCGCTGGCGTGAAACGGGAGCAGCGCGTTACTGAAGTGCCCGAGGGGCGCTCCGGGGCTGCCGGGCCTCCCGCCCGCGCGGCCGGTGCCAGTGACGGGGCAGAGGAGCCCCGCGGGACCGAGCGCAGCCCCGGCTCGGGCAGACAGCCGGGAAGGGACAGTCCTGCGTAACATCAGCTCACTGTTTGCTGCTTGTTTACTGTTTCACAAGTGAAATTCGCAGATGATTACTTTAAAGTTCTGTTGAGACCGAAGCAGGGTCGGATGAAAAGCATAAACACTAATCCTATCATTTCCCATACTGCAAAGAACCTGTTTTCTCAAGTGGGATTACCTACGGCTGACTTTTAAAAATCGATTTTTATTTTACCAGTCGTCTGGGGAATTTTCTGCTATCTCTTACTAGAACTAAGGTACAAGATCTGTAAATCAGCTAACAGAGAGCAGATAGATAACCTCTGTTCTTTGGCCTTCTATTCATTTGCTTCTGCAAAAGTGAAGTATTTGAATTTCTCGTAACTAACAACTTCTCACATCGTCATCGGAGGGTACAGGAGGAATCCTGGCTACAATTTTCGTTAACTTTCACACTTCACGTATGGCCAAAAGCTCTATTACGAGCAGAAGTAACTGGTGATGCTAACTGAACTGAAAATTCGTCAGGGTCTCAAGCAGCTTGACCATGATATTCTGCCCCTGCATCCTGTCCGTGCTCCTTCATCCCCCCAGCCCCGTTCCTCAGGGCTGTCCGTGCCCCTCCATGCTCCCAGCCCTGTTCCTAAATCCTGTCCGTGCCCCTCCATGCCCCCAGCCCCGTTCCTAAATCCTGTCCGTGCTCCTCCATGCCCCCAGCCCCGTTCCTAAATCCTGTCCGTGCCCCTCCATGGCCCCCAGCCCCGTTCCCCTCCTGCAGCGCGTTCGGTGCCGCTCCGGCTCCCTCTGCTGCCTCCGCGCCGGCTGCGGCCCGGGCGCTGCGGTGACCGCTCCGCTCGAACCGACTCCATTTACATTTGACAGGATTTGTTCTTGATAAGTCCAGAGAGGCTGCTGCTTGTCTCCCTGTTATCTTCCCAGTGCTCTGAAATAACTTGTATATATCCCAGGTTGCTCTGGGATTTGCTGGTAAAGCAGCAGGGCTGTAATTCTCTCTGTCCTCCTCCTCAATAAGCTTTGTCCTTTTGCAGTCTCATAGGACTTCACCTTTCTGCACAGGCTGTCGAGGATACTTGTTAATAACAAGCTTTGGCCAGTTCTCTAAAAATTTTATAGAACAAATCATCAAAACCAGACAATCTGAATGTTCTCCTCCCGAACCTGACCCATCTTTCTGCTCAAGCTCTGCTCCTGTCTCATGCTAATTGTGCTGAGCTGCGGACTGATCTTCCCTAACAAAGAGGATGGCTGAACAGTCACTTATGTAGTGACCCTATTTCCAGTTGTTCCTGTACCCCCAAAAGGGTTTGATAATTCTGGTCTATATCTAAGGATTTTTAGGAGTAAGACATTTTAGATAAGCATTGGAAAATATGGTTTCAGGACTGACAGCTACACTAGACAATGAATTCGGTTGGTGGAGTAGCTTGGTATTTGCAGAAAATAACAACTTGAAAAATAAGCTAGTCAGTCAATGCAGCTGACCAAGCAGGACATAACACAGTGCTCTGAGTCAGGTTGTTCATACCTTCATCACAGTTTCCTTAGTTTTTTACAGAATATATAAACAATGTTTACATTACTTTCATATGGAAATACTTAACCTTACAACAGAGGATATTATGCTTACCTAATTAGTAATTTTTGAAATGCTAGTTCTTTTTATGCATATTAATGTTCCAATGTGCATAGTTTAAATAATTTTATAGTCAGGTTTCCATAAACAAATTAATAATCTTAGTATTC
The DNA here is from genome assembly GCF_023055355.1 of Agelaius tricolor. Classification (NCBI taxonomy): domain Eukaryota; kingdom Metazoa; phylum Chordata; class Aves; order Passeriformes; family Icteridae; genus Agelaius; species Agelaius tricolor. The sequence goes on from NW_027269272.1 coordinate 11,474,414, forward strand.
AATAAGGATTCAAGCTGTCTCCCTCATTTACACTTGCTAGGATTTGAATTGTATTACCAGCTTAATAGCTTATTAGTGTGGCTTAGATAAGCTACATTACAGCTTAACTATTTATTTTGATGGAGAAGTACTCATCCTCCAGTGGCTTGAAGGAGATTTTGCAGAGATTTTTTTATCTGTTCTGATTAAATATTTAGTAACCAAAAAACCCCTCTCTTATTTGCTAAAAGAAAGCCACATGCTTTAAATGTCTCCCCTGACAACAATGATCTATTTTCTAAATATTGATTATTTCCTTTAAAGCTATTAATTATTGCATTTTTCTTTACTAGCATAGGAGTTAATTTATATAAGAAAGTTACTGTGTTGAGCCTTTTCTGAACAGTGTCTGGACTGTGATTCTTTTGTTGCTTGTTTTGGATCAATTGACAAAGTAACATTTTCCTCAAGCCTCCCTCAGCTTGTGCCTGCTTTACAGCATCTCAGGAGTTCCAGTTCCAAATTGCACAAGGACTGGGACCTTAATAGCACTTTGGAAGTTTCATAAGGGCCTCACTTCAGGCAACTGAAGCCAAATTTTAAAAAAATACCCACTGTCCTCCCAATCCCATTCTGAATAGCAGGCAAAATTAAAGCTACATCCCCTTGAAAATAATTGTTGGAATCACAAATTTTTACTGTTAAAAGTTGTGTTGCATAAGCTTTAAATGCATTTATTAAAAATGTTTGCTGCATGGTTTTAACTTTCTTTTTCCAACCACATAGAGTTTACTGGAATAGAAACTATTAATTTAACTTTGAATGGCCCACACTTCAATTTATCAAAATACTGGAGTACAGATTTAAACACATAAGTAGCCCACAGAATTCAGTAAGAATACTCACCTTGGAAGGAACATGCTCAGGTGTTTCAAATTGGAACTTATTTTGTCTCTCCTTCCTGGGTTTGTGAGGGCAGTTTTTAACCATAGGAGAAAGTTTAAGGCTCTGAACAGAAACAGAATTCTTAAAATAGGTTATTTACTGCTGTAATTGGGTGAGGGAGAAATACTGCTTTATTTCTGTGTGCACCTGAATAATTGCTGGTTTTCTTCTCTCCTGGGACAGCCTGGCACAGACTGGCACACACCTTGCTCCCTGGCAATGTGTGGGGATTTATCTGCTTTTCTACCCAGCTGTTGCATTTATATTTTTTTAACTTGCTCCCCTTCATTAAGCTGTTTGAAAATTGCATGTTTTCTTCTTTTTGTTTGCTAACTCTGCAGTAAGAAGTGGTGATAATGCTGCACATTTGTTTGCACTGTGTGTGTTGTTATTTAATGTCTGCTGGGCAGGGGAGCTGTGATACACACAGGGAGGTGTTAACACAAGAAATATCAAGAGCTGCCAGTCCAGGTAGAGAAACATTCTTCATGGTGGGAATCATAAGTTCTTGGGAGTCATAAATTGTGCTTTAAGACAAAATCCATAGAGCAGAAGTAAAACTCTTCTATCAAGGAGCACAAAGCCACCATGCTATGAAAATTCATGATGTGTGTTTTATCAGTGGCAGAATTTCCCACATCTTCACCTGTTTGCTTGGTTCACAGCAACTTTTATCAGCCTGTGTGGGTTTTATTTATTTTTGGACCAATGAGATAAAATATACACAGTATAGTTATTTCCCAAACAGAACAACTCTCAGATATCTAAGAAAGCTCTTTCTCTAAGGGTTAACAGAGATTTTCTCAATGGCTCGCACACCTTTCACCAAAAAGCTGTACACATCCTTTGAACACAGGCACTCTTCAGTCAAAATGTGGTTTTTGTACTTTTATAGTGCTTTTTATCACCATTTTGTGTGACACCACAGCAAATAATACTGTATGTCATAAAATGAGAAATTTATCATAGGAAAAAACTGATCTGGACCTACCTCTAAGCAAACTGCATCAGGTAGAATTCTGCATATTTATACCAGGTTTGAATTCACCTGTTGGAAAAGTCTCTCACAAAACAGATGTTGCAACCAACACGGGTACTGCTTAAGGTCTTTAAATCCTATGATGTAGATATAACAAAGTAATTAGAATGTATAGGGTTTGCCATTTACAATCTTCTGCTCTATTCTTAAGCTGTGACCTAGACTTTCAAATAATGATCTGATGTAACTACAACTTCAGTAGAGATAAAGAAAATCATTCATAAGGTATCATTCATACAGACAGTAATTTTTAGTTAAAGAAAGGGAGCAAGTGCAAAGCATAGGATCAGAATTAATTAATGTCAGAATTACCTTAAATCTCCATCCCAGAATTTATAGAGATGTTTCAGTAATTCAAGTGTTGTGCTTAATATGGCAGCAATCAGAAGAAGTATTTGACCGTAAGAACTTCAAGGAAGTAATATATCTGAAGAAGAGCTATATTTATATCCAGCAATTAAATGACTTTTTATTTCTATGAATTTCAAGGTGTGCATGGCAGAGGATGTGACATCTGTGTTCTGGTTGACTAGAAACCTGACATATTAGAAGCTGTAAAAAGGAAAAATAAAATGCCAATAGACAGCTGACCCTACCACTTTGTTCTCCCCTCAAAAAATAAAAAAAAAAGCAACCAACCAACCAAAAAAAAAAAAAAAGATAATTTACTGACAGCTTTTAAGGCTTAATGCTTCTTTTGTTATTCTTCCTGAGCAGTTAACAAAAAGGTGATGCTTTAATTTGGTTGATAGACAAAAAAGAACAGTACCTGAGATTCTCAAGGGGCAGCCAGCAGTAATACCCCAAATAAAGAACTGCTTTTATTGCTTTAATTTCAGCACAAAATTTCCCAGAAAATACAAAATGGAGTTGCATTTTTTTCTTTCATGCAATTATTCTTTCAAACCATTTTCGGGTGTTCATTTGAAGTCTTTCAATTTATTATTGCTCCATAATATCAACCTCACTAGAGTTGAAACTCACAATAAAATATCACTTTTTTGTTACCTGTTCTTTTACATGACTTTATAATTAGTAGACTGTGGCTCAGTCCAGACTTGTCTTTTCAGTTTCTTTCTCTCCTTTAGCATTTATTTCAAAAAGAGATCACAGAATCACAATATGGTTTGGGTGGGAAGGGACCTTAAAGATCATTTAGTCCCAATCCCTGCCATGGGCAGGGACACCTTTCCCTAGACCAGAGCTCCATCCTGCCTGGCCTTGAACACTTCTGGGAATGGGACAGGCACAGCTTCTCTGGACAACCTGTTTCTGTGCCTCACCCCCATCACAGAGAAGAATTTCTGCCTAGTATCTAATCTGAACCTCTCTTCCAGTTGAATCCATTGCCCCTTGTCCTGTCCATGCATGTTCTTGTCAAAAATCCTTCTCCATCTTTCTTCTGGGCTCCTTCAGGTACCGGAATGCCACAATTAGGTCACACCAAAGTTTTCTCTTTTCAGGCGGAACAAAGCAAATTCTCTCAGCCTTTCCTTGTAACAGGAGTTGGTGACCTCTGGCCTTGCTCCATCAGGCCCCTGTCCCTCCTGTGCTGGGAGCCCAGCTCTGGATGCTCCAGGTTGGTGTCACCAGAGCAGAGCAGAGGGGCAGAGCCCCCTCCCTGCCCTGCTGCCCTCGGGGCTCTGCCTGCAGCCCAGGGCACGTTTGGCTCTCTGGGCTGGGACTGCTCACGGCTGGGCCATGTGCAGCCTCTCCCACACCAGCACCCCCCAGTCCTTCTCAGCAGGGCTGCTCTCAATCCCTCCATCCCTCAGCCTGGACTGATACCAGGATTTGCCCTGACCCAGCAGCACCTGGCACTTGCTCTTATTTAGGTATGAACCTATTTTAATAAATGTGGATCCACAAAATATCTTGACTCCTTTAAAGGCTGGATGCTCAGGGTCCCAGTTAGCTGAGTGCTGATCATGACCCACCACCTCCTCACCCCTCTGCTGAGGTCAGGAAGTGGCTTACCCCAATTTTACAGCTCAAGCTTCAGATCCTAAAAAATTTAAAGACTTAACCAACAAGCTGGATTCTTGCCTAACAGCTACAGAGAGGCTGTGGTAAGTACAAAACTCATCCTAAAGCTCTGAACTACTGGTTTACACAATGCTGAACCTTGCTAGAGAAAACAACCAGGCTCTAATTTTTGTAAAAATTAAGAATAAATATTATATGTAAAAATAATATTTATAATAATAAATATTAATAATAAATATTATATGTTTATGGGAAAACAATGAAGCCAGTATGACTTTATTGTCATGAAAAGGAGGGCCACTGTGCACAACATGGTCTTAACATCAACCCAAAATTAGGGAAAAGTAGACTGGACAGATGCAAGGTATCAGTGGCGTTAGCAGAGGCAGTGGATGTGTGCTGGCATTCCACACAGGCCACAGTCAGAGTTAATGACAGCCTGTTAGAAACTCTAGCCACTGTTTCTTAAAACCTTTTCAAAACAAATAGGTAATGTTGTAAGACAGTTCTGGGCCAGTTTTCATGAGGCCTCCCACATAAAGAACATCTCATTTATTTTATATTCAGACTAAAAATATGCATAAATTACAGTACCCAGTCTTTATTTGAAGACAAGTGATGAAGATTCAAGGTATATTTTTCTCAGGAATCATAATTTTAATCTGAATTATTCTAGTTTTCAGTCACCAGATCTAATTTTACTTTTTTTTCCTCACAGATTAAGGAGCTATTAAAATAATTAACATAGCATTTTTACTTTGTAGGTGATTCTACATTAAGATTAAGCCATTTTTAACATGTTTTTAGATGAGCTGAGCATTTTGTAATCAGTCTTTATTAAGATCAATGTGCTATAGCTTGTATGGACGTATCATGGCAGTAAAAGTTGAATCTTCACCATTTCTCCTTGTGTTAACCACTGCACGTGCAATTTCTTCTTGTAGTTGTAATCACAACAAGCCAGAGCATCCACAGCAGTTGTCATTTATCACGATCATTTCTGGGGCAAATATCATGACAAAGAAACTTTTTAAAGATTTTTTTTAATTGCCTGAGGCAGCCACGAGAATACATTCAAGTGTGAGGGGACAAACAGGAGAGGGAACAACAGTTCCTTCTCAGAGCACTGGAAGATAAGAACTTTATATTGAATGTGGTGGAGGAAAGGGAGCTAAGAAATACACATGGAGAAAAGAGACTAACACAGGCAAAGCTGCAGTCTGTGTATCCATCCCCTGAATGGGAATAAGCATCGTTTTCTTTAGCAGCAAAAAAAAGAAAAACAAAAATGTCAGTTACATAATGGACCTGGTACAACCACTGAATGATGTAAGTGGATAGGAGAGGACCTGCACAAACAAAGCATCACCACATTCAGAGCCAGTGTGGATGCAAGAATCTATTTTTGAAGCCAGGGTGACAGGGAGGATGGGTGTGTCAAAAAAAAAAAAAGTAAATCTCTTGGAATAATTATTAAAAGCCTTATTTTGGACTTAACAGATATGAAACATCTGGACATCAGTGCTATTACATTACATCAGGATTGCAGTTTAGTCAGAAATAGTCTGCTTCAGCATAGAAGGATAAAACCTTTAAATTATTAGTATGAAGGAAGCAGCTGAATGTGTTTTAGTGCAAGACTACTGAAAAAAAAAACCACGAGAGAAGAAAAAGAGGAAAGCAAGAGTGGGGACAGTAATTGCAACATATAATGTATGTAGCAAAAATAACAAGGATATGAGAAGATAAAAGTGACATAGAGCTGTACAATATCCAGCTGGTATTGCACAGCCTCTGGCCCTAACAGTGCTTCCACAATTCAGGAGCTGCAAAGCTTTGACTGCCTACCTAATGCAACTTGTACATCACTTCTGCTTTTACTTTTGGAAGAGGTGTGTAAGAGATCAGGGCTGCTAGGGCAGAGCAGGGGCTGCTGAGTTACAGGGTCACCTTTGCTAGCACAAAGCACCTGTGCTCCTCCTGTGATGTGCTGCCTGTACAGCCTTAAATCCCATCTCTGCTTTTTCACTGCTGTTCTTCAGACCAATGTTTTTCTATGAAACTTCATTAACAAAGATTGCTTAGTGGATCCATAAATGCCTCTCACCAAACAACTGATATACAAAATGAAACCCTACTTGATTTGAATTAATTGGTAGTTTCTGGATATATCTTTTTCTGTTTATCCTGTCATAGACAAGCAGAATCTATACCAATTCAAAATCAGGCCTCCTGTTGAATTCTGCCAACAGCTTTCAACAATATCAAATATTACTGACAGCTGGAATGTACAAGGGTCTCAACACTGGGCATAGGATCCTAAACAGCATCTTACTCTGTTCCTTTGCCCATACATTTCTTAGGGTCAAGGTTTAATTAATCTGTAACCTGCACAGTGAGCTTTTGGTAGAAAATGTATTTTGTAGGTCTGTATCACTAAAATTTTGCACTAACACAGTAAAGCAAGAGGTGAGTGATGGAACATGACCATAAACGTCTTGAGCATCTCCATGGACATCCACAGCACTGCTGGTCACTCACCTATCAGTACTCATTTTTCAAACTCTACATACAGGACTGAACTTTTTCCTATCTTGTCCCGTTCACATTCCTAATTCTTATCTTTCCATTTTCAGGATGCTATTTTTTGCTCATACCTGTGAAAACTGCTCTTTCTAGAAACTCCTCTGTATGCAATTATGGCATCTCTCCATAAGTGCTGTCAAATCATGTTAACTACTCACTCCAGAAGAAATTGGAAATGACCAGGTGCTTGCTGGGGCAGAGGTGAACATGGAGTCATAACAGTTTCTCATCACAGATGAGAAATTCATTCAATATTAAAAACAGATGAGGAAGCCAGAAAAGTTTTCAGAATTTAAACCATTTTGAAAGGTAGAAGTAATTAAGGCCTGTAATTTTCAGCCAAATGAAAAGAAGTGCTTTGATGTGGAGATTACCTATAATCTGCAGCTGAAGCTAAGACCCTTGTGTTTTCCACTAATTTTATCAGAAAATTTAGAAAATCTCTCTGCATATAAATTTCTCCCACTGAATTGATTTAAATTGATGGGACTGATGTAGCACAAACAGTGCAAGGGTAAAATGCATATCAATTTAGTTTGATGCTGTCGTACAGTTCTGACTTTAAATTCTAAAGAGAGCTCATTTTAGAATTGTGGTACATTTTAGTAAAACAAACACATACCCATTTGGGTCTTAAAAAACCCACGGGGACTGCAAAATCTGTCCTCTGGGATATAAAGGAAAGGAAATAATCCCTTCCCTTGATTCACCAGCTGTGCTCCCATCACTGCAGTGCGATGCTGCTGCCTTCCCTGGCTGCCAGGGCACAAAGCTGACCAGGGCTCAGCCTTTCCAGCAAGAGCTGCTCTCTTGCCAGTTTCTCCCTTTCCCTCCCACTGCTGGTACAGTAGAAGTGCCAGTACTGCCGGCCATAAATTGGAAATTACCACTCTTAGAACCCAGTGTTACTGAAGATAGAATAATTTTGCTGCTTGATTAAGTTTTTTAATGACTTTTCCCCTTTTGAATAGCATTTATAGTTTTAGTGGCCCAGAACAAGAGCTGGTCCTTTATCAAGAAATACCAAAACTCTGGGAAACCTTTCTGAATGGTTAATAACATCAGTACTTCCAGTAAATTAAGCATGCCAAGCTACCAAGTGAAGGCACAAGAATTTTTTTTTCCTGAGAAGCATGGCACAGAATATGGGAAACATTGTGGGGGAAAAAGGTAATCAGCTAGCAAATTTTCACTGTTTGGCCAATGTCCTGACAGTTTTGATACATTGAGGCAATAATCTGTAAAAAGGGCTGGAAGATGAGGCTGGGAAATAAAATACCACCTCTTAGATTGGCTAACTATTTCTGGATCAGTGCTTGCAGCACCTGCCTGTCAAAGAGGCTTCTGCATGCAGGAAGTCCCAAGAACAGCCGAGCTGCAGTCAGACCAGGCCTATATTTAGCCTAGAACACCACAGATAGCAGCTAAAGGAAGAGTAAAATATTTGGGAAATAGCTGGGAGATGTGAAAACTGCATTACATCTATTTCCAGAGCAAGAACCTGCCTTGGCTTTCAGTGTGGAAGTTTACATTTTGCAAAGGGAAACCTCCTCCTTCCACACCTCTTCCTGCTCTGAGGCAAGAGGGCAGGGTGGTTGCTGTCCCATACTGTCCCCCAGGTTTATCTGCTGCTGTCTTTTATGGGGGATTAGGAATCCTAATCCTGAAGTGAGGGGCAGGAGGGGAAACAGGACAGAGGCACAGTGCTCGTGCTGCTTTACCCCAGCATACTGCTTCCAGCCTGAACTGCTCAGTGCTCTCCCTACTACGGGGAAACATCACAGGACCGGGACTTCCTCCCCTCTTTGTGAAGGGTGGGTGGGAGGGGGGCTTTCATGTCAGCTGTTACACCTTTTAGGGTAGTTTGGGTATTTGAGTTTGTGTCTTGTTGTAGCATTTTGTTCTCCTTCCTTTTTTCTCTTTGAACCAGCTTTCCAGAAGCTGCTGCCAAACTAGATCCAGAGCTATCAGGAACTTCAATTTAGTGCCTTGGAAATACTGACTGTGTCTTAACTCTTCTCCCTCCACTTAGTTCTGCCTACAGCCCGAGATGTCACTAGCCCCAGATACACACAAAAAAGGAGGAGACCCAAGATCTGTTCCTCCCTCTGCCCCCAAAGCAGCTTCATACCTGATCAACACAGGCACCTTCCAGTGCCGGGAGACAAGAACATGGCATTCCTCTGGAGGCATCAGTCATTCCTTCAGCCATTTGCTGTCAGTCACAGGCAGCAGAGGATGGAATGTTCCCCCCATCTGCTGTACCAACAGGCACCAAGGTTCTGATCAAGCAGAATTTGAATTCTGGGCAGCCTCTGCTGCTGCACTGGGCTGGGGTGACCACTTCTACTCTTGGGGCAGCCACCTACACTCACCTGAGAAAAGCTCCTAAAAGCACACCACAGTGGGAGAGATATGGCACGCTGGGAACACAGGAGAGATCACATAGCACAGATGCTTTACAGTTCAAGCAATCAAGAGACCAGGAAAGGAAAGGAGGCAAAAACCAGGGCAAGCCCTGAAAAGGCTCACCTACCAGCAGATTACACCTCCCCTTTGAATTTCAGCATTCCCAGAATCCGTTTCTGCAAGGCTTTTCATTTTTCTCCATTCTGCCAACAACTTTAGCTATAGCTTGGGGGGAGGCAGGCTCATATTGAGACTATGGCATTCTCTCCCATGTCAGGTAGGCCCTTATTTCCTGCCTCTGCAGAGTACAGGCTGCTCAGAGCATGGGAACTGGCACTACTCATGTGAAGACAGGGGTAGCAAGGCCCAGAAACTCCACAGATGACAGACCTACCTCCATCAGGGGCCAGAAGAGAGGGCACAAGTGTTACAGGCACCTGGAATTCCACCAGTCCCTGCCCTCAGGCACCCACCTTCTCATCAGCTCAGTAAGGGAAAGGAGATAGAAGAAAATAAAACACATGGTTGAGGGGAAAGAAGAATCTGGACAATTCACTTATGCAAGCAGTCTGCATATGGAAATTTGAGTGTCTGATTAAGTCTGGCAGTGAGCATGGGGGAATTCACACATGATGGGAATTAATTTTTCTGCACCTTCCTAGAGAACATGAAGAACAACTGTAACTAATTCATGTCAGATGGGATGCTAAAGTGTTCCCTAAACCAGATATTTTGGTAAAAAGCCAACAACTAACAACAACAACAAAAAATATTGCACATGTTCAGTAGGAGCTATCAGTGTCTGTATGGCCCTTTCATCCATTATTTTTTGCTGCTCTTGTTAACACAGAAGGACATGAAACTCATCCAAAACAGTAACTGGTCATGTTAGCTAAAAACAGTTGAACTTACCATGCTAAAAAAAGCATCCATTTTCAAAGATAAGACTTCTGATTGCACCTTTTATTATACCTTATAAAGGTATACAAAGCAGTGCAGTACTACAATGACCACATATACCCATGGATTGATTTTAGTGAGCTTTTTCCGTTAATCCAAAACTCCTGAAAAGGAGAAATTCTTAAGATCTTGCACCACCCCTCCACTCATTCTGAACTACTTTTAGATATAGTTATTTGTTTGCAGGGCAATACTGCAGTCATGTAAAATGTGACTTTTCAGTTTATTCTTGTAATTCACTATCTTTACCTTTTAAGCCAGACCGCTCTTCTAATATGCTAAAAGCTGCCCTTGGTAGGAAAAAAGAAGTGTCACCCAAAAGGGTTTAATTCACTTTACAGGCAAACTAAAACCTTAGTCTGTGCTCAAAATGACAGCCAGAACATATCACCACAGGTACTTGTTTTTTCCTTCCTTTTTAAACAGGCAACAGCTTATTTTCCCACTGAAACAGTTACACAAACAGTTACACTATCAAATCTGAAAGCTCCTCAAAATTTCCAAGTCAATGAAAGCCAGATTCTAGAGGGAGACAACATGGGTAAAAAAAGTATCAATACACATGATATTTTAATACAAAATATTAGCTTTTTTCTTTTTTTTTTTTACACAAGTCAGTTTTTTTAAAATATAGAACCTTAAAAAAATGAACAAATTGCTATCCACACACTATAAACACTTGTTTGTGCTCAGTTTGATCAAGTTATCAGAACAATTTAACACCAGTCCATAGTTTAAACACTGCCTTGAAGTTGGATGCAAGCTATGCCGCACTGCGCGCTACCATTATTGTATGCACAGGGTGAAGCGCCTTCGGTCGGGTTTAATACGGTAATAAAAAACTGTTCAGTTATCAGGTTCTTTGTGCAAGGATTTCACATTCTACTCATGCTCATGACAGGTCTGTATTACATTTCAGTGGCACTGGTCTGAGCAAGCACAGGTAATTCTGTGAATGTTCACCAGAAGAATGTCCATTACATGTTCTGGAAGCACAGGTTCTTCAGCTGGATAAAAGAAAACTTGTTAGTTTAGGGGAAATAACTAGCCTGATTAGCCAGAATTTAACAATTTCTAAGCACTGAAAGGAATTTTGATTTCTCAAAGTTGAATAAAAGTAATTAACTATCACATTTTCATAAAGATTACCTATGTAGCAGGTACATCTCAGGAATATTTGTAATTGCCCGTTTTTTGAACGCATAGAAAGGAAAAAATTTCCCTCATAGTTGGAGGTCTTAAAAGGTCTTGTTTTAGTAGTAAATCATCCACAAGTTGCAGGTTGTTAGCCAAGTAGATTTAGGATGATTTACTTCCATTACAGTAATTTACACAATTGAACTTTAGGCATACAGTACAAAACTATGAACAAAAAGGTGAAGCAAACTTTTTTATTTATATTCAGGTAAAAACATTAACCTGATGAAGTAAATTATTGCAGATTTGAGAAATCAGCACATAAAACAGTTGGACAGAGCATTGCTTACAGGTGCTTTATCTGTGTCAAAAGACAAAGGCTGAACTGCTTGTTCCAAGCTAGCACTGGGGGGAAAGAAAAAAAGAAAAAAAAAAACCTACAAAATTAGCCAGGAACTTAGATCAAGAACAGGAAAACTGTTTACTCAAACAGGGAATGAAACTACTAATTTGTCTTTTAAAAAACTTTACATCAATTCAAAATGCTCTGGGCCTTACCACAATACACGCTGGCCAGCCCAAGCTGTTGGACTTCAACTACATGAAAGAAATAATTCTTCCTGGCCTCCCCTACGAGGCTTTTGCTGCCTGAATCACTGTGTAAACAGCTCTGGAGCACTCTGGTAACGACTGTCGCCATTATATCCTACCACTACAGTAAAACTATGCTATAAGAAAGGTTCTACCTAGTTACAAAGGCTGAATTATATTGACAATATATATTTGATTTCAGTAAAATTTAAATTATCTTAATCAGAGAAAGAGGCATGGAGCAGTTAAATGCCCATGCTAACCAAAACATAACAATTGTTGAATGTTGCACACAAAAAGAACCAAGTGAATTGCACATCAGACAATACATGAGGATGGGTAAAATTAGAGGCAGGTGAGGGTACACAGAACTAGTCTACTAAACTAGATTTGTCAAATACATGGTGTATTTTAATTTCTGTACTTATGTACAAAAGTTGTCTTTGGAGGAAAAACTTCAGACTTAGCTAGATGGATACACACAGCCCAGTATTAAACTGCACAGCGACATTTATTGTTCCAGCCTGGAAAAACATCCCTTTTTAAATTTCACACAGCAAAGCAAGTTAAAAACTTCACTCATCAAATAAATGATAATTTAAACAAGAACTTGCTAAAGAAACCTTGTCACAACAACTTTTAGGGCCTGATCACTTTAAGTCCATAGGGGCTTTTAATGAATATCAACGAAGTGTCTTTGCTTATAATCTGCAAGCCGTTTTTCTACAACAAGAAGGCGTAACACGTTTCCTTGACTCAGGTGATATATTTAGAAAAGAATCATGAGTTTCTCTTTTGCTGTAACAGGCAGACATTGCATTTTTCATTGTGATCAGGAAAGATGGAATGACTGCTGCCCTTCTCTTGCAGCTATCAAGAGTTTTTCACGCATTATCTCAATAGTTGAATAGTCCGGCAATTTGAGATAGTTCACACAAGTCATTACTGAGGGTAAGAAATCATCAGGGTTCTCTGTGGACTCAAATGTCTTCCGTACAATCGTCAGGGGAGGATTCAAACTTCGAAAACCTAGTAATGAGAAAAGACACTCAGAGTAAGACTGCTCCTCCTGAACACCCACAGCTGACTGCAGACATTCTGTCATGCAGACATGACAGAAGCACGCATCGCACACTGACCTCCTGGACACCTTCAGAAATTCAGAATATGACTTTATAAAGCTGCACAACAAGCTAAAAATACCTCAAATCCTGCCTGCAGATTCATCTTACAAGAATAATTTAAAATACAGGAATAAGCTGTATGAATCTCCTTTTAACTGTGTTCTGTATGTGTATAAAATACTTTTAAGTTGGTTGGCTTCATGCACATTTTTAACAGGAATCATCTATGACCCTAGTACCCGATTATTCTTACTGCAGCTATCATTTCTATACTCCTAACACGCAATTTGTGTCTGCACCATGTCTCCACAGAAGAGCTCCCAAAATAAACTAAGAAAGAAGAATAATCAAGTCTTTCCCCCAAATCCCAAAGAATGTAAATACTGGAACAGATGGATGAATTCTTTTTCGACCTGCAAAGCACTCAGCTGAGAATACAGTAAAATGTGTATTCTACAATAGTCCCTAGCAAAGACACTCAGCTGAGAATACAGTAAAATGTGTATTCTACAATAGTCCCTAGCAAAGACACTAAATTTCTCTGTTTAACTGCACTGTCTCTTACCTAAATGCTGAAATTCAAAAGGGGGAGAAATTAAATAAGATTAATACTATCCTAAGTATTGTCTCCTTTCTAGAACGGAGACTATTATCTTCAGGTTACAATGCATCATATTGTTGCCATAACTTAATGCACCTCTAGCCAAAAAATACAGTATTAGGAGCTTTCAGTTTTATTTAAATTTTGAACTCTCTTTTGCCCTCTGACAGATTTTCTGGCAACAATTTAAACCTGGACAGTCAACTGTAGGAAATGTCATGAGATTAACACAAAGGTTATGAGAATTATACCTGACTCCCCAGCCACTTCTTAAATTAGAAATGGGAAACCAGTATGAACCTCTTAAATACATAAGTTAAGGAATTTCTTCCTATACTGAAGTAAACATCTTATTCAGAAATACTTTAATAACAGCGATTTCATGCACAGTAATACGCAATAAGGAAAACCTACCTCCTACAGGCAGTCTGGGGCTGCCTGTCACAAACTGGAGAAACAGTCTTTGCTGCTCACTATCAAAACTACTGAGAATTTCAAAGAGATACTTCACTGCTCGACTGAGGAGGGAAAAGAACCAAGAAAATATTATTTTGTTTGTAACTAAAATAATTGCATCAGATTCATATTCAGAAGAGTATGAACATTTTCAAATCTATGCCATATAATTCCTTTAGCTTGAATAACAATGTATGAACATTATTTCAAGAAAGTATTTTCTACTGGTTTGATTTTTTGTTTAACAAGACCAACATGATGTTACCTGTCGTGCGTATAACCGTGATCAGGCCTGCAACATTCCATTAAAGTCTTTGCATCCCAAGTGTCTGTTTTGCTGCCACACAAGAGCTGCTCCAACTGTAAAATTAAACAACAAGGAGTAAATGTTCCATTTTGCCTTGCAAAGCACCAGAACACAGGAATACCACAAAGGCTTGGCTAACACTTTGTTCCAAAGTGTGCTTTAATTGTTTGTTCTTAAAGTCAGAGGTCTGAGTTTGTAAAGGTAAAAAAACCCCTCAAAGTACAGTCTTCAAACAGACTCCCTCAAAGAAGAATAAAACATTCTCTCTTCTCATCCAGAGAACCATAATTGTGACTCAATTCAGTCCACTTAAGAGTGTTGAGAATTTTACAAAGAAATTGATATGGTGGTGGTGGAACTAAAGCAAGACCAATTATTCTTATTCTTTACCCCTTCATCTGAATCTCTTCTTACTGCTGAAGCTTTGTTAAAGAGCTGACTACTTGTTTTATTGTTCTAACAGAAGATCCAGGTAGTGTCCACAACTATCTACAGCGATTCAGAGGTACTGCAATACAAGGAATTAGGGTACCCATACTCCATAGAGAAATGAAGTATGATACAGAAATTATAACACTTCTCAGAAAAGCTGGATACACACATTTTAAAGAACATGGAGCTGTTCATAATAAAAGCATTAAGTAAGTGACTACTGAACAGAGACATCTTTAAGAGTTAAGTGTAGAATTTCAGGGACACTCAGTTTCACTAAATTGATCAGAAATGCAATGTCAGACTGTCACAAATGCCCTGCACCCAGGCTAAGGCTGCCCATACATGCAGATAAAGGTTATAAAAGCAGCAGCAAGAACACTTTCACCAACCTCCTCAGGATAGAAGTACTGAAGATGACTAAGGGGGAACACCGACTCAAATCCATCTCTGAAGGAGTCGAACTGTCTGGCAACACCTTCATTTAGTGCCCAGAATATAACCAACTGCAGGGAAAGAAAAAAACAAAAATGAAAAAAGCCATTTGAACAAAGGAAGCATGCAGTGATCACTACTGTACAAAGAAGTACAACTGCAGAAGCCAAACTCCAGCAGCCCAGCCATATGCTCACTGGAGTTCCCACAGGGTGCACATTGATTCATGGAGCTGCTCTACAGCATTGCCTCATTCTGCCTTAATTCATCATTTACATTACCCTTAACATGAACTTTTGCAGAATTTAAACAACTTATTTGCCTTTGTTTTTAACAAAACAAACAGAACTCAGAATAGCTGGTTAAATGGAACCTATTTAACAGAATAATTTAAATTAAATCTGAACATTTGTTATCTTTAGAAGCCTTACCTAGGTGCTCTCTCTCTACACCTCTTAAAACGCAGCACCTGAAGCAGAAATCCGTAGGGCATCATTTGGCAGTATTATCTTAATTTCCCCCATGGAAATATATGGGTCCCTATTCTAATATTAAGTTTTTAAAAAGCAACTCTAGCCTGTTTGATATATCAAGTAGCTTATTCTTATTATAAGAATACATAGGAACAAAAGCAGTAACTTCATTTCAAGTTGCTGGAATATGGTTAAGAATCATAATGCAAAAGACAGTAACACACTAATCTAGGCCTTCTGAGCATAATTTTTCTGTTGGTTTTCTATCTGTAGTTACCCCCTCAACATTAAAGTAACTTCAAAAGTTGACAGCACATACTGAAACAACAATCAGTGGGGGGAAGGAAGGCCAAATGAGACCAGAGTTCTTTTAAATAAATCTCCTGCAGCCAGTATTTCTCCACTAAATTAAGATATTTTACAGAGCAGATTGCAGGCCAAGTTCAGATTCTTTTGTCACTCAGAGCTATTGTTGATTACACTTGCCCTGGATATCCTCAACCCCAGCAGGAAACAAAGGCTGGTCATAAAAGATGTGCTGTCAACACAGAACTACTAGTTTAAAATGTGTTAAAAGCTCTGGCCTGTGGTGCTGATTAAAGTCATCTATGGATGCATCTGAACAGGATTAAAGAGTTCATAGATCCTGCTGGAGTCCTAAAGCAAGTTTGTCACCCTATCCCAATAACTGAAGAGTTACTGCTTCCAGAAAGCTCTCAAGGTACAAAAGCTCATTAGGATCTGCTGATAAGTTTTCCAATAGAAGAGTCAGGCATTGAATTTCATGTGAGATACATTGCACTACTTCCACAAACCAGTTTTAATACTGAAGAGAAAGGTAGCAAGCACCAGCAGCACAAAAAACTCTTCTACAACACAGAATAGTCTATGCCTATTCTAACAGCAGAGCTGCTTACCTGCAACTGTGATTAGTTTTTATGGTCAAGAGAGCATGTGGCATAATTAAGCTGCACTGTATTCTTGCAGAGTCAAAGAGAAGATCAAATTGCTAGACAAAAATCTACACTACTGAAACTTTTTGTTCACAAATTTAGAACAAGCAAGGCGGCCCCTTTATAATTCAGGGAGAAGAGCAAAAAAAATGCCAAAAAAAAGGAGAAAAAAAGAGATAGATAATAAAGTCTTTCACTATACTGGTAATTGAAGCAGTTCTACTTTCTGATAAAGGCAGCTCCAGTGGGAACTGTCCTTGGGGGGGAAACAGGGAGGCAGAGGGAAGAGTGACAAGATGGCAGAAAAGACATGAAAAGCAACATTAGGATATCCCAGCTTTATAAACTACTTTTGATGTTAATCCTCACACAAGATTTTAATAAAAATGACATGTTCAAGAGCAGGGCAGCTGACCCACAGGATGCTATACAGGCCAGGTGAGCAATTAAACAGATGTTTCTAAAATGCAATTCATTGTACTTGTGATGGAGAGCACACTAATTTTCCCTCTGAAATATTTTCCATTTCTTTCACATCAAGTCCATAAAGCTATAAAGATAAAGACAGGAAAAACTGCACAGAGATCCTTTAAGAAAATAAAAGTTCCAAAAGTTTTTAGGAGGAGGAGAGAGTTTTCTGTTATAATCTTCTTTTCCTTTACAAAGACTGCCTGCCTGCAGCAGGACAACTACAGGACATCTGAGCCATGTGTAAGCCTTTCTCAGTGTATCAGATACCTGATACAAGTTACTTAGAGAAGAAAAAAAATACTGCAAACTACAGAAATCAGTCTAAAATGCTTGAATGTAACATTACTCAGTAAATGGAGACTACAAATTCTGTTTCTAAGAAACTGTGGAAGTTTGTATTGCTCCTCTGTTAGGTCTGCAAAGAGCTTCAAATCCAAATATATTTAATTCTGCAAGCGATTCTTGACTAGCAGAATTCACTTTTAACAAATAAACAGAAGTGGATGGGTAACAGTATGGAACTATAAGGTAAACAGAAACTGCTCAATATTCACTTGTAAGGATTACAGAACAGCTTTGCAAAATTTCTCAGCTGACAGGCAGGAATTAACATGACCCTTATTGAATTGTTTCTACCAAAACATCAGGTATTCCTTATCAGTGCTTCAGGACTTAGGAGCCCTCAGAGTGAAGCTGGCAGTACCCTAACCCGTCAGGAAATGCATTATTTAGCAACTAAGTACAGTGATCCTCCCCTCCATCCCACTCACAATTTCATGGGATAATATTGCATTCTTCTTGGCTGTCCTCATCTCTTTTCCAGGCTGTTTTTAACCAATTCCCTTTATCACTTCCTTCAACAGAAACAACTTCCTACTTTTGTTCAGCAATACCTACCTTCTGTTCTTCTACGTCCCTTTTGCCATGGAATAAATCAATACATAGGCATAGTCTCAATTTATTCTGGCAATATTTTGTTATCTTTTTCTTATTTATTCCTTTTAGGGTTTAGGGGTTTTTCCCATGTGTTTGGAGTTCTTTGGTTGACTGGTTCAGTTTTCCTTGGGATTTTTGTTGGTTTGGTTTTGGCTTTTTGGACAAAAAGCTAGTGCTTTATTTTTGACTCACAACTGCTGATGTTTTTGTAAGACTGAGCCCAAAAATATTACACTACTATTACAGCAGTTCAAAGGCCACTGAATGCCAGATCACTACTGCTAAATGATTTGCTAAATTACTATTCCTAAAAAATTCATTATCATAACCACTTACAATGAATCCACTTAAAATACTTTTTCTCCAAAAAGCCAAATTTCTGATGACTTCATTACATATAAACCAGACTTCTTGTACTACACAATTTTCAAGTCAGGTGCAATTAGGTTCTAGCAGTCTTACTGTAGTAATAAACTAGTACAGAAGAGAAGCAAGAAAATTACTGTTATTCCTAGTTTATGAGAATGAATTGAAATATACATGGAAACTACCTGGGAGCAAGAAAAAAGATAATTTTAGTCATAGGTTTGCTTTTACATACTCTGAGATACTCCTCTAAATTGTGGATGGTGACCGGTGTATCTTTTCCCCCCTTTTTCAGCTCTATGTTGGGAAACCCAGGGAGTGTGAAGTCCAGCCCTAGATCTTCCACTGAGCAGCCATTCATAGTCAGAGCCTCCAATGCATACTGTAGACTTTCTTTGGTCTAAAAAATTGGAAGTGAAAACCAATGAGAACAATTATTAATTCAAATAAACTTATTCCAAAGTTTTGACTTCTAAAGCAGCTTCGACTAATCAGACATTTCTGTAGAGCATGACCATTCAAACTGTTGCAGCTGTCCTTGCTCTCCTTCTGGAGTTTTCATACAGAACAGCAAACCAAGAGAAACCAGATAAACAAGCTTAATGGATAAACTGGAAAGATCACAGGAGTACACTTTGTTCTAGCAGTTTTAGAATTACTTAACATGCCAGAAGACAAACTAGCTAGAAAATACTACTGCAAGAAAAAGAAATGTGAAATATGCTATGGCTCAGAGGCTGTTTTTTCCTTAGAACAGTTAATGGCATTTATATTTGGCATGCATACTGACATTTTTCAGCTTTCATCCACCAGGTTTCAGGTTTTTTGAATTCTTGAGAAATTAAAAGCCATGACCAAGGAGAGAGAGTGAGACAATGAGGCAAAGAGGAACAAGGACCCACAAACTTGTACTACTTTCACTAGTAACAAACCAGACAGATCTATTAAGAATATAAATTAGGTTATTACTTCTTGCCATCTATTAACATTGGATGCTAGAAAAACCATGTGTGCCAAAGACCTTTTACCACTAGTGCCTGACTGAACTGTGGTATTTTCAGTTAGGAGTAGATATTCTTGAAAAATTAATCTATGTCTGAAAGAACCTGTATGCTTATGCATGATGACAGTTCACCTCAGTTCTGCATACAGCTCTTCAGTGAAAAAAAAATCCTACATAAAAGGCACTTATTATGAAATATGAAATTTTGATTAAACAAACTAGTAAAAAAGTGAGACTTCTGACTGTTCAAGAAGCAAGGATAGATATTTTTCCCACCGATATTAGAATTGGTTAGTCTTTTTAAAGTGAACCAAAAGAGAAGTCAGGCAAACATCTGACAGTTTTAGACATTGCTGGGACTGTGTTTAATCACACAGAAGAATCCCATAATGAATTTCTCATGCTAGACTTTACAAAAAGACTTTTATAATTATTAGCCACCAATCTAGTAACATTAAAACTACTCTGCATGAGAACAAAGTAATTATCACTAATACAATCAGTTTCAAGCCCTATGATACGTGCTGAATTACTGCTACTTCATAAAATCCAAATGAATAAAGATGCACTCTTTCATTCTTAGGGTTATTTTCCCACCTGAGTTTTATCCTGTTCAAGTCTTTTCTTTTGTCTTACAATATCTTCAAGGTGATATATTGATTTGGCTACTACTGGATCAATACTGAACAAGTCATGCGATGTCAAGGAAGTTTCCTGTCGTAGCATCCACTTATAAAAAGGAAGTCCAAGAGGAAGATCCACCTGAAAAGCAAAGCACTGAATTGTTTAGTATTGAACTGTCTTCCAAAAGTTCTTTTACTACTTCATCTCTTGACCAGATCTACAATACTATCTCATAGTTCTGGCACACACCAAAGCACCATGTCCTAGTGGTTTTGCCTCAGACATTTACAGTCAAAAAACCCAAGTGACTGCCTAGTGCATATACATTACAGCAATTGGAGTAACAATGAGCCCAAAACATTCTTGAAAGCCTGGAAAGATTGCAACACAGAGCAGGTAACGGATTTTCCTTTCTACTCCATGGTTTCAAAAGCCACTGTAAAGATCTTCAACACGTATTACCCTTTTCCCCCACAAAACTTCACTGCATGCTCGTCCTCCTCCCTGCCCCACCTCAGACTGCCCTTACTTCTGGAGCTGAAAGTAATAAATATCATGTAACTCCTAATGCTTTTATCCCTCAACAGTCAGAACCAGTATTTTTATGTGACCCCTTCAGAATAGATTTTCTACTCCATTCTCACCAGTCTGAAGTCCATGATTGCCTTGGCCATTAGTTTTCCCAGAAAGCGGAACTTCATTTTAACTTTTGCAATGTGAGCTGGCTTGGCTGTTCTACCAAAAGGAAGTGCAAAAAGGCCTTGAAGGTTATGAATGTACTTGGTACCTTCCTGGCTTCCTGTCGAGGAAGAAAGAAGGAAAAGAGTTCAGTACTTACTCTACTAGTTTCTTTCAAGATGCAAGTGGCATTCAGATAAGCTTAACCTAAGCTTCTCATTAAAAAAAAAAAAAATAAAACAAACAAACAAACAAAAAACCACAACAAAAAAAAAACCCCACAAAACAACCAAACAAAAAAAAGCCACACCAAACCAAACACACACAAAACCCCCAACAAAACTCACAAAGATCCACACACTATGATCAGGCATATTATCTGACCACAAACTGAGGTGCTCTTTACATAACTGAAGTCAATTTAGAATCAATTCAACATTAATCAATATTTATAGACTAGGTAGTAGAGCAATTACCTTTTGGATTGGCTAAAGTCACTTCTTCTCCCCTCCAAAGGCCCAAGTCTGCTCTCTGTAGTTCCTGAGATACAAGTGCATAGAACTCTAGTGTAGGGCCTAGGCCTGTGCCAACCTTCAGGGGATGGAGGGTGAGGGGAGAGGAGGGGGAAGGAGACAGAGAAGTCCATTAGGTCAGTTTGAATATAAAAACCTTACTTAGTCTGAGAAACATCATACATTATTTGCTATAAAAAAGACTACATGGCAAAAAGCATCTAGGGAACCTAACTACAGAAACATTCACAACATGACAGAGGCAACCTGGAAAGACCAGGTAACAGAGAAGAAACAGTGCAGTAAAAGCATTAATCACCTAATGCTCATATATTGAGGAAACATACACTGTTTGCTTAAGAGTTAGAAAAAAGGTGAGTTCTGCTGACTACAATTGATTATGAAATTTAGATCACAAAGAGCTTCTCCTAGCAACTAAAAATCACAACCAAGGATTAGGGATAATTAAAATAAAATTCTTTAGCACCAGCAACATGAAAGACAAAGGGTCTAACCAAGCCATTTTAAGAAAGCTGTAGCTATTTTGTATTAATCTTCAGTAAAAAGGGGATAAATTAGACTGCAGTGATATTACTTACTTCATTCTCATACTGGATTTCCAACATGGCTCTTGAACTGCCTAGATCCTGCATCACAGATTCTGCCTGTTTCAACAGCTCATCTCTGTTCACAGTGCGCTACAAATTAGAGAAGTTTTATGTAGTGAAATTATGGCTTCAAGTTCCAGCTCCCAAGGCAGTTACAACAGGTAAAAATCAGTTATGCACATTTTTCCACCCCGTGCCAATAGTTCTACAGTTTGGCTCAACAATATGTAAGGTATTGCTTTGATATAATAATTTTTGCTTCTATATGAAAACGGTTTAGAACACATGTGTTCAATATAAAATGAAAAAACAATGCCTTACACTTAACATTGGTATAATTAACAGGTACTATTCTTGCCAAGAGTATGGCAATAGGACTATGATACAGCAAAGTATTGTCATGTGACATTAAATACCTCAAACTAATGTGTAGGCAAGGAAATAGAGTAAAGATGCTAAAACCCAAACAAAAACCCCAACAGCACTGGGATTCCTACATGTGGGCAGCTATATTCTTTTTTAACTTGATTCTTGTGTCTCCTGCTGCTTTTCCCCACAGGTATTTGAGGTCATATAGTATGTATAGCAGATACCATTTTAAAATAATGTATCTCCAGATTCAAGACAGACATCCAAGACTCCCTCAAATTGAGCACAGTCAGAGTTTACTTTTATTATGTTACGACAGGTGATTTACCTTCCCCAAATACAAGGACAGTATTTTTGCTTATTAAGGGTCTAAATCTCATACTTGGATTCTTCTGAGAATCAAGCAAAACAGATCTACAAGCCAGTGTGTGGAAATGTCACTGATGCTGTCTCAAACTCTGTGTTCACTGCTGGAGTTTGGTTTCTGGAATTATGTCGGGTGCCCCTCCTGCCCTCATGCGGCCGGCATGGAGAAGACACTGCGCCCTCTGTTGGGGGACTGTAAGAACAAACCCACCTCCCCTTCCCGATCCCACCAAAACATCAACTTCCACAAATAAGCCTTGTTCCCAATGATATTCTTATAGACAACACAAAAACAAATAGATCCTTCGTTCCATTTTAAAGAAGATCTACTTACTTTTTTTCTGTCCAGCCTTGGTGCCACTCTGCTATCCTGAGAATCTGACTGATTGATTTCTGGGTTAGTGTCCAGCAGCCTTTGCATGGCTCGATCACGATCAAAGGCCGTTACATAAAACAGCATTTGGCGGGTGTCAAACGGAAAGAAAAAAGGGCTGTGAAGAGCATTAGATTAGTCAGCTGTGCTCCATGCAGCATTTCACACTAGCATTTGGTTTAAATCACAACAGAAATCTAGTATGTCCAAAATGAGTGATTTATTACACTCTCTGGTGAAAGCAGCCTCCAAAGCACACTTCAGTTTTAGTTATAATGCGTAGGAGCAGGAGTTTTGAGAAATGCAATATATGAAGGAGATAAAAAATTCCAGAAACTTTTGACTCCTCTTGAGAAGTAACTCAAAATACTTGAATGCCTTGGCTGTGCAAAGTTTACATCAGAAAATAAAATTCCTTGTTCACTACTGTTCTGCAATTAATAAATCAAACAGATCAAAGATTTAAGCTCAAGCTCCCATATTTGGCAGCAGAAAGACACAAGAACCTGCCTAGAGCAGCACCACTATTCTACCTTCCACCATTTACAAAAAATATGCTAAATAATCTGTGGAAGATTACCAGAGAAACTTCTTGTTTTAATTTATCACTCCCACTATTCTCAAAGGCATGTGTATGTTAACAGCTCAGTCCTCCATTGGCATTAAGTGGAAAGGCAGTTTTATTGAACAAATAATGCTACAGATGGTTAAGAATATACATTCATGCTCATCATCTTATCTGGAATGTTTATGAAGCAAGTTAGAGATGCTATTTTTAAACTTAAAAGCCAAAGAGTTTCTGAGTATGTATTTCCACAGTCATCAACAATATTGCTTTTATTAACATGCTTGAAAAACCCAAGAATGTCAACTCTGATTTCTCATTCTTTCAAGTGCAAGAACTTTACAGCTTGTATTCGGTAGAAGATACTACAAAGTACTATGTATATAGCTTCATAAAAATTATTTTTATTCTTTTATCAGTATTGTTTATAAATGTATGTTCCTTTGTATTGTACTGAACGTGCGAAGATAAATACTGTGATATGGTAAGAATGCTATTAAGCAGTTTAACAGGAGAAAAAATATCACCTGAATAATCAAAATTTCAGTGGAAAACCTTCAGATTGCTCAGCAATTCCTGTAAGAAGTGGTCCAAACTCTGCAATACTCTACCTCTCAGAATGTGATTTAAACTATGCAATATAGGTGTAAACATCCATGCCACTATGTAACATGGCAATACTTCTATGACTGCATTTTGCACTCTCAAGTCCTGTAAGGATGATGCACTGTGCTGCCCAGGCAAGATTCCTACTTAACTGGAATTAGAGACACTACACAGCAAATCACTCATACCATGTTTTTCCAAGTTCTGTCAGCCAAGTCGGGATGTTTCCTGTCATAATTACCAAAGGATCCTGAAGCTGCCTGTTGGCTTTTGCTGTCAGTTTACTGTTGATAAACTCCGAGGTTGGAATTATCTCCTTGCAGACTGCATTCTGTGTGAAATGAAAGCAATGTATTTCTAGTTAGAGAAATGCTGAAAGAAATCGCAAGTCATTGTTAAAAAAGATTTTTAATGCTTCTAACTTGCTTAGCATGGAAAGTAAAAAAAACTTTCACTGCCATTTTGTTCATCCACAGTTTCAGACATGAAAGAAGAACTGAGTAGATGTTAACTACCAATGTTCTTTTCAGGAATAGCATTGGTCTTGAACTTAAAGAAGGACAAAGCATGGGTATTGTGTTCAAAGTAGTATAAAGAAAATATGACTGACATTAAGAATATAAAGCCTTCATTTTTTCAGAAGTTGGACAAACATGAAGTGGAAGATGGCAGTACTTGCATTATTCTGTCTTCTTGAGGGGCAGTGGAGAGGGGGGAAAGGTTATTTAAAATGTTACAGATGGTTCTGTCCTGAATCAAGTATCAAAGTGATTTTAAAAGTGCTCTACTCACATCATACAAGTAATACCAGTATCGACTGATAGCATGTAAAACTCTCAAAAGAAGAATAACATCTAATGAGGGGTCTTCAAATGTTATATTTTCAGGTGGAGTAGATATGAGGTAAATTTCCAGTGGATTTAACACCGAAGGGCACACACCATCTAGCAGGAAAAAACAACATCTTAGCAAAACAATTCAATTAGAATTTTTCCCAAGATTTAATTATTAGGAGTCTAGGTAGTATTAGTCATGGCATTCACTTAACTGCAACAATTAGTTAAACAACTCAATAAATAGCTTACTTTTAGTTTTAATATACAGCTAAATATATATGCTTACTATTTTTATACTATGCCTGCTTTAAAAGAAACACTATAGTGGCAGTAAACATTGTGAAAGTTCTGAGAGGACTGACAGGAAATCTAACCTACAGCAAGGCATCACACTCACCATGCCACAATTCATCATGCTTTTTAGAATTCCTAGGGGAGGTTTTTGTGGGAGCAGTTTGTGCTCTTCCTCTTTTACCCCCAACACAGTCCTTATTACCATCTTCATCCTCTCGCACTGGTTTGTACCTAAAAACCAAACAAAAGTTAAAACTATGTTTTGAAATGCTAAATTACAGGGAAACAAAAGCACTTTTAAAGGTGTTAGCTCTCAGATTTCCAGAACTTTCTTTGAATGACAGTTAAAAGCAGAAAGACAAGAACACTGTACTGAGATATGATGCCTCTGAAGCAAAGTATTTTACAGGGGAGAAAAAACAGGGACCCTTCAGCTCCATGAACTGGAAGGAGAGAAGGTGAATGTATCAACAAAACCCCAAAGTGACGGAGGTTAGAGAGTTAGGGGTAGGTTAGGTTTTGGCATTTTTTGGTTGTTGTTTTATGGGTTTTTATTTGCTTGCTTTTTTCTTTAGCACATTTAAATGTTTAAAAAGAAAGCAACTGCTGAATATTAAGATGTTCAGCACAGTCGTATGTCAATGTTTCTGGCAAAGTATGGCCACAGAATACATTCATTTTCACAGCAATCAACTGGGAAAATTAGTGTGAAGTCAACCATTAGTTGTATACTGCACATTCTCTACTGTTTGTGGTTACTTATCTAACACTAAGAATGGTTCCCCCCCATCTAGCAGGTGTCATTAGAAATTCCCCATTTCTTGTTCACCAGCTTTACTCAGGAGCTAGAAAGAAGATCAGGAGCTAGCAATGAATTCTTCCTAAGTATCTCAAGCACATGAGGAAATTCAAAGCTCCACATTTTTCAAAGGGATAAAAAAGAAGACAGACAGCTATTTTCCAAACTTCTTGATGTATATACATTTATTAAACTGGAGAAGTTATTCCTGGGTTTCTGTAGGCAACTTACCAAATAGTGTGCGTTTTTGTCCAAATCCCAGCTCTCCCCAGTGGGTTACTTTCATCATCTGTAGACTCCCTCTCTTCCTCAGCTTGCAAACTGTACTGCCTGACTGCCTGGTACACAGTCATATTGTATGGCAGCAAGTGATCTCCAATGTAAAACTGCAATCTATGTCTCACATTCCCTGAATTTAAGAATTGAGCAGCCTGAACAAACAAAAAAAACAAAAACAACAGCCATTCAAGTGAGGAAACTTGTAGCATAGCTTTTCTTTAAGGCCCTCCTCACCCTCCCTGCACTCCCAGAGCAAAAGCTTACCAAAGATTCATCTATTTCTTCATCTGACCCATCATCATCACTATCTTCATCATCTTCTCTAACTCTTCCATAGCCTGAGGCAAGAGAGAAGACATCCTCATTTGCTTTTATTCATGAAAAGGTAACAATGCTTTGGTATGCTGTCTGTTATAACTACTAAAACTTTTAAAACAGTTCCAAAATGTATCAGTTAAAAACAGTAAGATTCAGAACTGCTAAAACAAATTTCCATGTCAACACCTGGCATCAAAATTGCCAAGCTACAGCCAGTGCGACAGTAAAGCAGTAATACTTCTGTTAGTATTTTGACTGAACTGTTTACCACAGGAAACAGTTTGTCCCAGAAAAGGAAGATTCTCTACAGCTTTTATCTCATCCCTTGTGAGCAAGGTTATCTTCATAGGTACCTTCCATTTGTCTTCAGCATAACCCTCACAGGTTTTTACAGACAGCAGGAACTATTCCAAAAAGGAAAATGCAAGTGACTGTGTAATAAATAAATACCTCTAACTACAAGGTATCTTTCAATGGCTTGTACCAAAGCCAGAGGATCAATCTTCACAGGTCCACCTTTCCACTGTTTCACATTAGCACAGTCTGGATGTCTTTGCAGTTGGCATTTTAACTGATGTGTATTGAAGAATTTTAAAGCTTGGGATCCTCTGTTAAGAGAAAAACTCAAAATAATTTGTGAAAAAAGTTGCTACACAAAGAATCTAATAACCACAATTGCATTAAAAATGCAGTAAAATAGGCTTACACATGCATTTACAATTTTACTTGTTCAGAGTATTATTTGTCAGACTGTTTCTCTAAAAATAAGCTAATATGGTTTGGATAAAAAGTTTTCATCTACAAGAACACCAGAATCCAAGTTGGACAAAATCTGGAAGAGAGGTTCTATGAATTAAGAGAAAGCCCAGCCTGAGGTCTGATTACAAGATGGCCTATATTGACCATCTTCAAAATCTGAAGCAGTTCAGTGGTCAGCATTTAAATGGCACAGATTTAAAGCTGTGCTTATGTGCAGTGCAACAAGGATCAGAAATGGGCATGGAAAATGCAAGTATTCATTTAAATGGATTTTTTTCAATAAGGACCCAAAGAGAAAACCTGAAAGCTCCTCTGTTTTTTTTCTTGCCAAGAATAGTTTATATATACATTCCACCTCACCAAACTACCAATACTCAAGCTAGCTGGTTTATACAACAAGCCTCTTATCTTGGGCTGCTTCTATTTCCAGGTGCTAGTAAAAGACTACCAAAACTTAATGCTTCAAAATCCTCACTGACATAATCCACAGTAAAACTTGCAGTCAAACAATGCTACAGCACTCTGGCTTCTTGTGTTTCATTTTCTATCAAAAAGAAGAGCAGGATTTTGCTTCTCTGATTAGCAGCTTTTTAATTTTGGTCGTTATCCCACTTTTTACCAAAATAATATACCTAAGGAAGCATTCTGAGATTACAGAGCACATACTATTTGCAAAAGCCAGTATAGAGACACTAATTTCTTCTAATAAGAAATCTGTGTACTGCATTAATTCCCACTGATTTTAAGTTTCACCAAAAAAGTACTGAATTTTCATGTTAGATTAATGCTATAGTGTGAGGTATAGAAAAGAAATTGTAGAAACAGGTCCTTATTCACTCAGATTTGTTACTTAAAACACAACTACTAAGCTGGATTCCAAGTTTATTCTGTATCTTAAGACTCAGGGTTGGCCTATAGCTATTTTAAACTCTATTCACAGCCAAGACTTATCACTTAATCCACTACCATCCTAGAGAACAGAACCTAGATGAATAATGAAGTTGAGCACTGTAATACACTCTCTGCAATTTAATTCCTCTGCTAAAAAGCATCAGTGTCCAAGCAATAGATTGTTTCTTTCCAGTGTTTGTTACTTGGGGACAAGGAAGACATTTGGATATTTAAAGGGTAAATTTAGAGATTAAATTTAAACTTAATCTACCACCCCCAATTTAAGTGAGACAAGTTTCAAGATGGTAAGCAAACATTTAGAAAAATATTCCATCTTCCACTGACTAAAAAAAACTGACCCAACTGTGTCATTGCTTCTGTCTTTAATAAGGCCAGAATTTTCCACTACCTCCTCTTGTAATTGTACTTCTACTTGTACTTGTCCTTTTAGTGTTGCTTGAAACAAGTTTTAGAAAACAAAAGCTTCCAACAAAACTGTTACCTGAGCATTAATCCTTACCTGCTCCCTGTTCCATTTCCACTAGGGAAGTCATGCACTTTAACAGGAAACTGTTCCATCTGACTGAGGCAGTTGTTCATTTTGTGGACTAATGCCAACAAAGGTGCGTTTTCTAATGGCTCTAATCTTCCAAGGGGCTCTTCTCCAGGAAGCTGAAATAGAGTCCAGTCTTTAGTTACCTGCTTGAATTAAAACATCCTAAACGATTTATACCATTAATTAAGAATCCCTGCTCTCACTGAAAGTAGCAGCAGTATGAGGATGAGTAAATGACACACGTTTATCAAAGAGCTGTTTCAAAGAATGGACTTTTCTCTCCTGGTTTCAACTGAATAGTCCAACAGATTGTAAGCATTCACCCTTAACCATGAACAACAAGCTTTTTGGAAGTTTTAGTTATCTGCTTTTCTCTCTTCCACTTCAAATTTCTTCCTTTAAAAACAGAACACTAGTATCTTGCAGTATTTAGTCATAAGTGATAATATTACTATCCAAACTCTTTCCATATCAACTTCTTAAAAGACAGAAACAACTTTTAAGTCGTTCAAGACTCAGACAATTGGCCATTTTGGCATTTTTTCCACTGCTGTGTGGAACTTTCTGTGATTACTCAAAATCACAGGTTGCTCAAAAAAGTTCATGACCTATAAAAATGCTGAACAATGTGAAAGTTGCAGTTTTATACAACTTAAACATGAACAAAACATTCTTTCTGTATTCCACCTTTAAGATAAGGTCAACACAAAACCTTTCAGATTTTTTTTGAGAAAGTTGTCTTTCTCTCAAATTTTCTAAGAATGAAAAAAAAAATAAAAAAGAAAACTTACTGGAGAAGAAAAAAATACATGAAGAAATCTTTTCAATCTGATATCCCTGCTAACAGCATCTTTTTCACTTTTAGATGTCAAATAGAGCAGCAGTTGTTTAACAAACCCACTATGCTGGATTTCAAATGAGGAGACGTCAGATTCCGAGACAATGCTACGGATTTCTACAAGGCACTCTGTTCCACCATCCACCTGAAAAATATGAGGAGTGTTTTACTACCCAGGTAGTACAGGCTTAAGAAATGCTAGCTTTCCTTCTACTGCATGGAACAGCTCTAAAGGGTGGGGGGAAAAAAGGAAAGTCTGGAATGTACAGTAACTCGATACAAGCAGCAACGCAGGGCAAATAATCTGAGGATAAGCACGTCTCTATTCAAGGGGAGACATTACTGGCAACATCTACATTTTCTCTACTTTGAGAGAAATACAAGGTGCCATTTCCATCTTATGCAAGGTAAAGATAGCCCCCCCTGCTTGGAGCTTTTCTGTTTGGGGGAAAAAAGCTACTAACAAAACCCTAACAACTCAGATTGCTCTATGTTTTATGTGACATCTGTGTGGGAGAGAGGAGGTGGGAAAGTTTCATATTTTAACGATTGCTCAGATCAAAGCACAGAACACAGCTCAGCTCATGTGCTGGTTCAGAAGTTACATGTTTGGACCACCTATCAAGGAGCACAACTGTCTGAAAAGTAAGGCTGAAGTTCTTGACATGCAACCACATTTACCTCAATCTGTATTATCTTCTACAATTTTAACAAAATGCTGCTTCCTTCTCCTTCTCCCTCCAGTCTCAAAGTTCTTACTACAACCAGTATTGTTCTTTAAGAATAAAGTTAATCCCTGACACTTAACTGTAGAACTTTTGAATGTGAAATGATATGCAAATGACACATTGCCAGGATAGGTCTTTTATCATAAAGTGGTGTGTGTCAGAGCGTACACACTCATTCTAAAAAATTACTCCAAGTCATAATGACTTGGAGGTCAAGGCAAGAAATGACTGCCCCCCATTCTAAGTAAGTTTGCCACTTCTAACCTGGAGGTTGAGTTGTTCAGTTGCAGTGCAAAGTCTCTGTAATACATTTAGTGCAGGATTGCTTCCATCCATGTTTTCAGAACTAAAGTAATGTTCGACAAATTTATGGGCTTGCTCCTTGATCCAGCCCTTAATTTTTTCTCTGTAAAGAAGCACACAAAAGGCATTTAGCCACACTTAGCATCTGCATACATCAATATTACAAGCAAATACAGCCTGAGTATAATTTTCACCATGTTAAACAGCAGTCACAAAAAACCCTTTACTTTCACTCCAAAATCATCAAGTACTTTTCTCTGCAGATCACTTCTTGCATAGTTTTTCCTCAGTTCTCCAATTTTCCCCCACCATGCAACTTTAAACTATTCAGATGTTATTCTCTCTACCTTAATTTCTTGATTCTTTTCCCAGAAATTTTTTAACTGTGGGTAAGCTCCAACCTCTTTGTAGGTGCTACCTAATCACCTGATCATAGTCAACATCATGC
Organism: Agelaius tricolor; assembly: GCF_023055355.1. NCBI lineage: Eukaryota > Metazoa > Chordata > Aves > Passeriformes > Icteridae > Agelaius > Agelaius tricolor. The sequence goes on from NW_027269272.1 coordinate 11,505,353, forward strand.
TACAAGTACTGTGATATTTTTTTGTGTGTGTACCTGTTATTGGAAATGGTATCCTTGGAAGCAGCCCTTGCAAGACCACTTACTCCTGCTGTTCGTGCTGGTTCAATATTATTACTGTTGGACTGTGTGCTTAATCTTCCCCATGTTTTAGGATTCAAACTTGCCAAGAAAGATGATTTAGGAGACTGTGTAGTTGTAGGGCTTTTAGCTGGAGGAAGTAAAGACAAAAATTAAGAGAATCAAGAGGTTTATCACAGCTAATTCTTTCTGCAGTTTATAAGCGTAGTTTAAAAGGAGATAAGAGTATCATATGTTCAGAATTATTTACCTTGATTGTCTACTTTGTCATCATCTCTTGGGGGGGAGTATTTTGGTCTCCTTGGCCCTCGTTTTGGCAGTCTTTTTCTCTTTAGAACATCACTCAGTCGTCTGCCCAAATTTAAAAATAAAGTTAAAGTTATTCATTTCCACCCACAAACACATACTCATGCACACACCCCTCTCTCAGTTTAAGATGCATCTGCCAACTACTTCCTTGAGAGTTAAAGAACAGGTTCCATCCCATAACCAGGATATTCACTAACTCCATCCAGTAAGAAAGAGTTTTGCTGCTTGTCATCTTTCTATTATGAGCAGCCAAATACAGCCAGAAGTGACACTAAATAGAGTTTTTTCATGATTTTCATGCTTTAATTTGTGTAACCATTTGTTTGTCCATTTATTTGAATACACTTAAAATGAAAAAAAAAATCCACAAATCTCTACTGAATAAAGACCAACCAACATTGGATATTTGACATGCCTCCTCTACAAAAGCACAGAAAACACTTCTTAAACAATTTGTGGCATTTCTACTTATCAATCACTACATTTCACAAGTTCACATATTTGAATTCTTGTTTAAAGTGACAAATATTTGACCTTTAAAATAAGAGCAAACTAGTAATTTATTCCTACACTGTATTTTAATTCTACAAGTGTTCAAAATTATTGCCTTTCAACAAAACTTAAGGACAATTTATTTTTTCTCTAGTCTCCAGAAGAAAGGAACCATGCTCCATAGCTCTCAAAGAATCACTGTCCTCAACAGTTAGATGTGAGACTGCAAGATGTTGCTCTTAACAGTCTCCCAAAACAGAAAATTATTTAATATAATTATGACCTAACTATTAGGTCACTTTTTTCCTCTTTTAAACATTTAATATAAAATATATCAAAACTACCCATTGAAAAATTCAACATCACTCCAATTTTGTTCTTTTGAGGAAAATACCACAGCAAAATGCAGATGATAATGTGGGCAGCCCATGTTACCCTAGACATTTTTTTAAAAAATAAGGTAAGAAAAACCCAAACCCCCACAAGAAAGCGCCAAAGCCAGAATGCAGATGACTCTTCAGGAAGTGCACTTACCCCTGTGGGCTCAGATCCAAGGAATCCTCCCGGCTGTGCTGCAAGCTGGGAGAGCCCAGATCTGCAGCTGCATTGCTGGCAGCAGTGGCTGTCCCAGTACTTATGGTTGTAGTGGTTCCCAGCGTCCCTGACCCATTGGTGCATACCTTCGGGGGGCTTGTTAGCAAAGCCTCAGACTCTGCCAAGTTTTTCACTTGGTGCATCACCCCTTAGAGAAAGAAGAGATCTTTGTTTGGTGGGTTGGTCTGGGGTCAGGGGAGAGGAGGAGGTGGGAGAGATGCGGTCATAGGAACAAGTGTGTTTGAAAATGTAGAACTAAATGTCACTTGAACTTCTGCTTTGACTATGGCAGTATTTGCTCACCCCACCCATTAATACCAAGCTTTAAAGGCAGTTCAATCTTTTCTTCAAAAAGTTAACCTACATAGTTTAAAAATAAAAAATTAGAGCAGTATGAACAGTAGCTAAAGGAACCCCAAGTGCAAAGACAAGTACAAAGCCTTCTTCAGCCTAAGTGAGTTCACCAGTATCCAGTAAGCCTGTATGAACTTGCTTCAGACTCTGAAAACACAAGCTTGTTTCCTCCAGAGTCTGGGCCAGCTCCTCCCTGCTAGTATGAAGTATCTTGCACAGGTCTGCCTTTATTATTCAAGAACAATATTCAATTTTTACAGCTTGGGAAAAGTGGACACACATTTTTAAAATACTACATAAACAGGTGAAGAGAAAAGAAAAAAAAAAAGAAACCACGATTTACCTTCTCTTCTGAAGTAAACACTAAAAATGTCAGGTAACTTTTGCATTAAAATCTCTGCCATCTGCAGGGCTCCAACTACTATCTTAAGGTCTTGACTCGACAGCATGGAGGCAATATGACTAAAACAGATAATTTATTAGAATTAGCTTTGTGAGGCTTTGGCTGATTTTTCTTTTTAAATCAAATCAGTTCATCTTGCATACATACGGCACTGGAGACTGAAAGCAAACAAATTTCACAATGCTTTTATAAAAGCTATCAATAAAAGGACTGAAACAGCTCTCTTCCTACCTATATCACTTTTACCAAGTTTTGACATAGCATAAAGGAGAGAGTCTTTTATAAACATGATGTTCTGGAACTCAGTACTGTCTCTGAAAATCTATTTGGTTTATTTTCCAGTTGCATCCTCAGATCCCCAACTTTACATGTAACGTGTAGGAGAGGTTTCATGAATAAAACTTACCAATTGAATGCTATTAGTGTCTGTTACTGTTCACATTGTATTACCTCAAAAGTTATCTTGCCCTCAGAATTTCATAGGCAAGTTTTAGAAATCAAAAAACCAATAAAGGGTAGTATTTGACACTTCTAGTACACACAGCCAGAGGCAACCTAAGTTTCTAGTAAGAATGTCTAGCATTGGCAACTACTGCAAAATCTATGATGCAAAAAACATCCTGCAGAGCTGGCAGCTTCAGCTTTTTAAAAATAAGTAAGACTTTTAAAGTGTCATTTTCCCCTGAAAAAGATGATTCAAAAAAAGTAATCAAAAGTTTGAGCTGTAAGCTCAAAATTAGTTTCATTTGCAGCAGTTGAAGAACCCACCTTGAAACAGCATGGTTTTTCAGCACATCCTTCAGAAGTTCAGCATCAGCAAAATAAATTATCCTAAGAATTGCTCTAAGGCACTTGTGTCTAACAGCAGGTCCAGCTGAAGAACTATATACTTCATAAAGAACGCCAAACAGTGTTTTGATAAAGGATTTTGCCAGTTCTGGGTCCTCTTTCATTAACTGTGCTCGAGCATCATCCTTCTTCAATTCCGAATGTCCACCTGTGAGAAAGTGCACAACAAATCACTGGACAGACCTTTGCATCTCTGCTCTGATAATTAATTTCTTTTGTTAAAACTGATTCAATTCAGCTCTCAAATTGAGAAAATTCAAGAACCAGAAGTCAAAGTGAGTAAGAAGGTACAAAACCTACTCTTTCAAGGAGTTTAATCTTTTTTTCTTCAGTTTTCTTAAGTATTTCTGTATAACAGTAAGAAGCCCTCACAGAGTCTTCCTTAAATAAAAGAGCTGTATGAATAGAAGTGTTTCAGAAATCCCAAGCCAGGAACACCCCCAGCTCCCTCCCAGTTCGAAACAGGTTCAGGTCCCAGGAGGAGCTTGCATGTTAAAAAGCACACATGTCAATAGTATAAGCTTTGTTATGAAATTTTCTACATTCATGTAAATCAGAATAGTTTGATGCTCCACAGAAGCCATAAGAAATTTATTCATTAAGAAGTAAATGGCTGCACAACCCAACATATATTAGCCACAGCTAGAGAGCACAGGTGTTTCCCGAGCTGTACTTACTAGTACACAGTACTTACTAGTGTTACTACCCACAGTACTTACTAGTGTTTGTACTGGCTAAAGGGTTTGGTTTTCGCTGAATGGCACGAGCTGTTCCAGTATCCTCATTTATTTGCTGCATAGAGTTAAAATCAATAGTATAGACACGCCCAAGCGTAGACAGGCTTATCTCATCCTCACCAACCTGATGAGCTGCCTAAAATCAAGGAAGAATATAAAGTTAAGAAACCCCTAATAAACAGAAGACTATATGAAAGGTGAGGAGAGGAGTAACAGAGTAAGAAAAACAGTGACAGAAATTCAGTAAGAACAGCAAGTAAGTGATTTTGTATGGCTGAACACCAAAATAGTGCAATATTACAAGCCAGGATGTTTAAGGAAACTTGCATTTCTTACTCAGAAAGATCAAGAGTGGTATTTATAAAGACAGAGAAAGCACCCAATTCCCTATACAACCGCACGCAGATTTGAAAAGCATCACCACACAGATGTGTGGAATTACTACCTCTATTATTCGACTATCAATCCTGTTATAGGGATGCCAGAGACCCCTGTCATCTCGCCATTGCCATATTGCACCATCTGTATTTTGTGCATTTCCTTTCTTTAGCATAGTATCAACAGCAAAGATCCCCTCTTTTGGCAGGCAAGGCATCAGTTCACTGTAAAGAACATTAAAACAGTATTTTACTAGAAGTATACAATCAAGTCCATCTAAGCTGAAAACTGTTTGCCTTATTTTAGTCAAGTTAAGGATTTTAACATACCAACCACACCCAAAACCTAGGCCTGCAAGACTTACCAGATAAGAGAAGTAAGTTCATAAAGTTCTTGAGGACTTCGTGGAACAAGGTCAATTTGTTCTTGACAACTCCCATTTGAGGCTCCACAAAGGAGGAAGTGAAGCGTTTCTGCAATATCTATAAAAATTATTATTCATGAGATGCCTGCATCAGATATGGATTCCATTTTCTGTTGAACACTACACAGAAGAGATAGTTACTACCCAAAGCAAACAGAGAGTGGACTATAGGACAAAAGTGTTTCTTTGAACACTAAGAAATGTGTTTCTTTTCTCAGGTCTGGAGTTTGTGGCTTTTTTAGGTTTGTGATTCTTTCCTTTAAGGGACAACTAGGGGAGAAATACCACTCAATATACAAGACACAGAAGAAAACAGGGAAAGATACAGGACAGTTGAAGGGGTCAGTCAAAATTTGTGAGATGGAACAAAGAAAACAAGTGACAACTAAGACAGCTCTACAGCAGTTACTTTCATTAGTGTTTTCACCTAGAAAAGTACTTAAAGCACATTGTTCCCCCACATGGTCACAACTAAGAAAAGAATTATTCAGCTTGTATTGGAATGAGAACAGCCTGTGCACCCAATACAGACTCAAAATTAAATGAGCACCGCAGTGACAACAGCTAGGAAAAAGGATAAAAACCCCTCTGGATAAAAGCTTTCAACAAGTTTAAATCAACTTTTTATCCCAGGGAAAACAGTAAGAGAGAAAAACTGAAAGAACAGAGTATTTATATAATCAAGTACATAGAGGTCCACACTGATTGTAAGCATTAACATGAACAGGCCCCCTGGAACACAGAAGAGTAAGAACTCACTTTGCTTCATAAGCTGGACAGCAAGTGTGGGGCAGTTGGAGCACATCAGGGAGAACATGCGCACCACCATGATGAACATTCCTGAGCTCAGGATAGGAGGTGTCACAACCAAGAGCTGCTGGATATTTGTCAACAAGTCCTTGGAAGCAACCTGCTGCAGCAAGTTCTTCAAGAAGGGAACAACAAAATGGGAAACATTAGTCCTTGAAAGGTGAGCCCTCAAGAGAAACAGGGTGGGTGGAGAAGAAAGCAGAAATGCACCCCCATCCACACTCTTACCTCTTCATGCTGGAAGTTGTCCACTAGCCGTGCAAAACACAGACAAGTGCTTTCAACAGACTTTTTGTCCTGTTATAAGAAAGTTTTGTTTAAATAGAAATATTTTAACTTGCATTAGAACATGCTGCCATTTTGAGGCATTCATAAAATTTCTCCAAAAGGGCCAGTCTAATCACAATTTACAGGACATGACCTCCTGATATAGCTGTGCTTCCTACATATTCCCTGGGAAACACCCCCTGCCTTGCAACACAAATACCTTTAGGGACCTTTAGAGATAAATAAATTGATCTCTAATAGTCCTTCTGGATTCTGAAAGGAGGAAACAATAGGGAAAAACTAAAGTAACAGGAGTTATAGATAATAAGCAGGAGTGAACACTACTATTCTACAGACTACACGAAGCCTGATTTTGATATTATGCAGCACATACAACACAGCAAATTCGAAGACACAAGTAAAGACTGCCTTGAAAATAGCTCTGGTTAAAAGTTCAATGAAATGTTCAGAAAACTTCACCTGAACATAATAAAACACTAACTGTGTAAAGGTAGCTGAGCACTGGAAGAGGTTAGCCTGAGAGATTAAGTCTCCATCCTTGGAGATACTTAAAAATGGAAAAAAAACTCATCTGGACATGCTCCTGGCAATCTGCTCTAGCTCAACTTGCAGGGGAACTAGGACTAGGTAACGGGGATCTCTTCCAACCTCAACTATTTTGTTAAGAGCTAATGCAAGATTCTTTTCCAGAAAATTTCCACTTCAAAATTTCTTGAAATCTTACTTTGGTGGGTTGCAGCTTCTCTTCAGAGATCAGGATCAGTACTTGTCCCTACTACTGGTGAGAATGATGCTTCCTGTTTCTAGAGTACAATCTAAAGCTGTCATTTGGCTTCTTAGAAGCTGCCTCAAAGATTCAAGCAGTCTTTCAGCAAGACGATGTAGGCAAAATTAAGAACAGCACAAGAATACATAAAACCATTACCTGGAAGCTTCCAATTATTTGCATTTGTTAACAAACAAAATATTTCTCCTTTTTCATCTTTTTAACAGGGATCTGCCAACCAAGCAGATCACCAAAAATCTCTTTTGGAGCAGCAGTTATTGCAGGTGCTCATTTATAAACACAGCAGCACTGCATGATATGTAGCCCTTAGGAGCCCCTTGATTTCAGATTCATCACTTCAAACTATTATACAAAATCAGGAACTTTTCAAAAATGCCGTAAAATCCCCCAAAAAGCTAAAGCACAAAAAACGCACAAAAACTGAAACAGAGGGTGTTGTGATTTAAAGTGGGAGAGAACCTTGCAACCCATCTGTTAAGAAAAAATAAAACCAGCAATGCTACTGGACTTTGTCTTACTGATCTCCTTGTTCTTACAAGGACTACAAAACCATTACTCATGCTTTGAGTTAAAGTATCTTATTTGTCTTGTTTTATAAAATGTCACAGTTACAGAACCACAGAAGGTCCATATTGGTATATCACAACCTGACAGTATAGAAACTTGAACTCAATCATCACCTTGCAAAGGCAAACAATACACAGCAAAGAAACAGGTATCTGGAGACATCTTTAAACTGCTTTCAGATCAAAATCAAGATGTTCCATTTTTTTAACAACTTCTTACCTGATGGGTTAACCTTTGTGTTAGCAGTGGCAAAGAGTCTGCCACAAAGTGAAACTCATCAGGTGTTATACTCTGGCAGCAGTTGGCAGCAATAGCTAGTGCATTCCTTTGTGCATTTATACTGAAGAATTCCAGATACAGCAAACAGTCTGCCAACCCACCCTGTAACAAAACAAACAAACATTTTCACTCTCAGTACTGCTGAAGTCACAGAAAGTTGTTTTCTTATTTCATCTTCACAGACGATCCCCAAGATGTAGAGCTGGCAGAGGCAAAGCTGCCTTGTTTTGGTTTTACTTACTGCCTGCAGAATGGCTTTACTGTGCCTGCGTGACAACATCTCCAGGGCTGTGAGCGCCTGCTCTGCCACATCAATGCACTGGATAACTTGCAGCTACAAGAAAACAAAAAAGCTGGTATATCAACTTCTAAACAGATTTTCAAAAATAATCATCTTGATTAACACTCAGACACACAGCCTCTACCAAGACACATATGCTAATGAGGCCAGCTCTGACTAAGCCTGACAGTCTAAGGCTACCCCAGCCATGGAGCTATTCCAAGGGCTAACAGCTCATTTATTTACACATTTTGTATGTTTGTAACACCAATCCAACAAAAAGTTCTCAGTGAAGGAGAGAGCACTTTTCAGTAAGGGTGAGAGCAAAGATTAAGCCTGGCTTTAGAAGCTTATCATGCACTTTGTATTATCTTGCAAGCCAGGAAAAGAAGCCACTATCTTAATGGCATTTTCTAAAGTTAAAACTAACTATATAATCCCCTCATGCTGTTTTATCACTGTTTTGATTTCATTTTACCTTTTCCAAGAAGACAGGAATTGCATCTACCACTACAGCAGATGATCTGGGAAGTGCTTCCATCATGTATGTTAAGGCCCGACATGCATGATTCATCTATTAAATACACAGATATTTGATTTTAAGTTCAGATAACATTTTAATATTTCAAAAGCTTCTTAAATATTACAAACTACTTACAATGTCGAAGTTGTGCTCCATCTGCAGCAGTGTTATCTGTTTAAAAAAAAAAGTATTGTTTGTTTAAAAAAATGTATCTAGATATCATCATAAAAACTGTACAAATCACTACTGTAGCTTTTGACTCAGGATTTTGGACGTTAGTAAGAATTCCAAAAGAACCACTGCCTATTCTTGAGCTATTAAAAAATTAATAGAACTATAAAATTTAGCAAAACATCCTCTCAAAACCAAATAATAAGATAGATACACACACACATTAAGAAGACAATATAAATAGTGATGATTTAATTTAATCAAGACATTGAGTGAAACATTATATCCTCCGACAGAAATCTGAGATTAAATCTTTACCAAAGCTGGTACAACACTCTTGACTGGAAATCCTCCTAATGTTTCTTCATTTCCCATAACCAACAGCTGGCACATCTCAATCACTGCCTGTAGTTGCTGACTTTCATCAGTGGCTTGGAGACCTTGTAAAAGCTGTTGAGCTTTAGAACCTAGATATCCAGAAAAAAATTTAGGAAAAAAGGTATTAGAAAGTGTACAAGGGAACTGTTATGCTATACTTCTGCCAGAGTGGAAGACCAGAGATAGTTTGTTTTCCTCTGTATTTGTAGTTTCATTTCCTTTCCCTGTCATAAAAAGGGGGAATAGGGAAGGGAGACAAAAATCTCACTCTTGGCTGCCTTTCCAGTGCAGGCTGGTCAGCACAGGGAGTCCGCCACACTGCTCAGCACAGCCATCTTGCCAACCTACAGCAGGAACCCAAACCATCCCACCTTTGTGCAGCACCCCCCAGTTAATCCAGCCATGGAGCACCCATGAGACCCCATCCTCTTCTTGGCATGCAGTGTAACAGGCTGCCTCTGGCTCTCCTGGGAAGCCAGACTTGGACTGGAAGGTGCACATCTCATCCAGCTGCATAGCGCAGACCTGGTGCAACAAGTCTGACCCACATTCTCACTAACACAACGTCTGAAGGAAATCCATTCTGTCCAAAACCGAAGACACTTTTGAAACTAAAATCAACATAACTTAGAACTGACATTTACTAATTGTTTTAAAGCTAGCTTAAGCATTTGTTTAAAGCTAGCAAAAAACCCAAAGGGGTTGGAGAGGTCTTTTGTTAAGCAGCCCATCATGCAAAAGAAAAAGATAAGGAAGGGGTGAAAAGGTAAGAACCCTCCCTTCCCCACCTAGAAGGGAACATTAAGATGCCCCAAAAAAGAAAAGCAAAGAAATACAGCTAAGGCAAATTTTTCTTCCTTAAAGGAAGACAAGCAAATTAGAATTGCTGACAAGTGGTCCAGCACTATCATGACATACAAGTCTCCAACATGTAAAATACTATATTAAACTATGAAGCTAATACAAATATTAGATTTACTACTGGCTGAATTCTACTAGTCTGGAAGTGGAAAGAATTAAGTCAAATTAGACAAACTTTGCTTACTAGCTCCACTTCCAATTGTCCTGTGGAAGAGCTGCGACATCCGAGGACCAAGAGGGCCAAACAGGTGAGGAGGAAGACCCCTAGCCTCTAATAGAGCTAAAAGCAAACAGAGGATAACAGCCATTGTCAAAGCTTCTATGTATATTTTTAAAAGCTTAAATTCCGTGATGTTATCATTTAAGACTACTAGAATGTTGATATTTAAAGAGTTAGGATTAGATGATTGCAGCTACCTCGATTTTGAAAAAAACATCAAAAAGATGACCTTAAAGGAACATGTAACTAATTTTTGCTTGTGTCAGAGCAGTAAGGTCCTTTACAAAGTCACCTGCTGAGTTTGCACAGCTGTGTATTTCACAAAAGTAACCTCATCTATATTAAACTGTTATAAGCCTAGAGCTAGAGCAGCAAATACATCAGGCTGCAATTTCAAAGCTGAACTCAAACAACACAGGATAGGTTAAGCTTATCATCATGTTTTCAGGACCTGCAGGCACTACTACTCTGAAAAAAATGGCACTGAAAAACAGGTTCAACAGCTTTATTTGCTGATGAGCAGGAGAAGGAAGAACTCTGGTAAGTATTAGCGGGTTTCTCTTCTGATTAGTTTTCAACACTTTGTTACAGTACTGTTACTTAAGCTAAACTAAGTGGGTGATTCTGATTTTTATTGTAAGCAACCATCACTACTGCTGATCATTAATAGTGAAAACCAATTTAGCCCAATATTTCTAATGCATACCTATACTTACTGAGAACTGTAAGCAAGTGAACTGATACTGACAGCACTCCCACATTAAATATACAGATTAACAAAAACCTGTCATTTGCAAGGGAGATGATGATCTCAGGACTCCCTGCAATGTAGTAGCAAAATCATTAGACCAGTTGCAGGACATGCATACTGAGTTTATACCTGTCATACTCTCTGGTTTTGAGGGACCAGGCTCCTTTAGCCCAAGCACAAAAGCAAGCATTTTAAGAACATTCAGACTTTTTTTGGTCAAAGCTTACAGCAACATGGGTACCAATGACAAGCACAAAAAAAAATGTTATCCAGAAGCAGGCAGAGTATAGTAGGCCTAACCTACCCTCTAAATTTAAAACATGCTTGCAAAGAATATTTTCATATTTGAGCTTACACACTTAATAGGACTGAGTTCTCAGTTCTCTCCCCCCCACCTCCTTTTAGAAAATCATCAGAAGTAGGGTATTACACACCATTTAAATGAATAAAGACACTATCCCACCCCCTCTCCAGACATCCTTGCATCTTTCATGAAAAGAAATCCCTACTTCAGAATTACTGTGAGCAGAAACACATTCACAGACAATGAAACAAAATAGAGCCTTCTCACTTGAATGTCATACAGAATTTGTGTAGGTATGGTTATTTATAGGCTAACAACCAAAAAGGTAAATTAGTGACAACTTTTATACCTTGTAGTCTTCCCATCTCAGAATCATCTGACTCACTTTCTCCAGAAGTTGTCATACCTACAGCTCCAGCAACAGAACTAGAAGCTAAAGGAACAGTAAGAGATTAATTAATACAAGTTACAGTGTTTTTAAAGCCATAAAACTCACATCCAAAAAAGGCTCCAACATCAAAAGCACACTCTGCATTTAGTGCTGCCACCAGCAAACTCCTGTCAAACTTCTAATTTAAAACAGAGCAGTCAAGAGGACTAGTACTTTCCAAAAGCTGTAGAAAATGGCTTTATCAACACAAGATAATGAAAAAGAAATACAGCTAAGTCCATAAAATTAAGTTTCATACAGATTTACCTGTATCCTTAATAAATGTATACCCTTCTTAATTGAGTATTATGCTATACTTCATTTCCATTACTACTTTCTGTACTGATGTAGCCACCTTTAAGCATAGAATGTTTAGTATTTTCTACCATTCAGTATAATTACTGCACAGTTCCTTTGAACTCACTAACTAGGACCAACTGATAAAATTATCATCTAACAGAACTGTGCAAGTGACCGTATTCAACTGGTCACAAATTTCTCCAGTACACACATGCTTGCAATTTCAACAGAAAAGCTGTAGAATATTTGAGTAGTTTCAACAGTGCTTTTACAGGTAATGCATGCCTTCTCTACTCTGAACATTTTTGTCTTTTCAGTTGATGATATTTATGCAGCATCAGCTGAAGTTACTTTTAAAAAAAGTAGCAGAAGCTTAAAAGCTAACATCTGGATTACTGGATATAGTTTGGATACTACAAAAAGGCATAATTGAAACATGTACCAAATAGCCAAAAAATCATACTCAAATGTAAGGATTCCTCTGACTCAAAAACCTTCCAGCATTATTTACCAGCTTAAACAATTACTCTTCAGAACTTAATCCATTTAACTATTTTTAAATGCTAAGAATTTTATACTAGCAACTATGCTAAAAATTCTTCAGCTGAAATTCCTTTTTACCTGCAGCTCCCTGGGGAGGCTCATCTGTCCGTGCAGCTGAAGAGTTAACTCCATCCTGGTTGTTGTCAGGATCAGCCATCTTCTCCTGTCGGCGAGCTTCAGCTGCTCCTCTTTTGCCCAGGCCAGAGCCTCGCCGACTAAAGGTTCAAAAAACAAAGTTTCAGGCCTTGTGAACTAAGATAAGAGATTTATTAATGTAAGCCTACTAAAGACTACATAATCTTTATGTACATCACTGCCACAACATTGCACAAATGAGCAATTTGTGGAAGAATCAATCTTCATAAAATTATCGAACCTCTCTGTACACTCCCTGCCCTGCACCATGGCAGTGATTTGTTTACACTAAGGCATTACAGATATTAAAGATTTCAATACCAGGCATTCTACTAAAATATAACAGAGAAAATGAGCAAGGTTAAAGTGACTGTGAATTATAAGTCATACACACATTTGAGAAGGCTGATGATTGAGGCCAATGAACATCTTTAGAGGAAGTTCTGAACTCCTGAAAGCAAGAAGAGGACTCTGACATTCAACTTGGTTTTCAGAGTCAGAACAAGCTTGAGAGGATAAGTCTATTTAGATTTGCAGTTTTAAACACTACAGTCTTCATCACTACAAATACATCTGCCTTCAAAGTAAACAGTCAAATTCAAATACACACTTGACAACAAAATCAAGACTTCAGAAGTGGTTTTTTAATGGTATGGAAGAGGGAAAAGAGGATGTGCTAGAAGTACTAATCTAGGCATAAGAACAAAAATAAAGCTTGTTAAGGCTTCCTACATTTAGTCCCACAATATATGCAACTACAGAAGTTTATTGCATCACAGGATACATAAACTCTCTCCTCCCATTTAATCTACCAGCTGTTTAAAATTACTAATTCAGGACTACTCCTCCTCCTACTTCTACTACCAAGAAGTACATTAAGTACTTAGATGCAGTTCAGACGAAACTGCTGACAAGCTGAGTCAGCTTAACAGTGCACCCTATAAAAACTGACTCCCGTGTGGTACCATGAAGTCGTCTTTTTCAAAACAATTATCTATTTCACTATTCATGACAGACAGTAGTTCAGCACTACTGTCTCTCTTCTTAAACACCTTTCTAAGGACAGGATTACTTAAGTTTGTGATGCTGGCTTTGGTTGTTTCTCTTCCTCCACCTCCACAGCTGGGGGATTTACTGGAAGTCTGATGGTGACAAACTCTATGTGCTATCCATGACACCAGTGTACAGAGTAAACCAGCAGGCCTGAAAAGCTACAGCTACTTTTACAACAGCCAAGTCAGAGACAGCCAAGGCCAATTGTCATGTGTGGAAATGACATGAATACCAACTCACTGTAGTAACAAGCTTCATTTCTCCAAGTTTTACCTGGTGCTAGCACAGGAGCCCGTGGTCTTTTGCCGTGTGCTCCGCCGCAAACTGGGGAGCTCAGCAGGTGGTGATTCACTGCGCTTCTTTGTGGATTTCCTTAGACCTATGCAATATGTAAAGAATTGAGACTAAATCAGTCTTTAAATACACAGCAGTTCTACAAACAAATTAAAACTTTTGTGCACAGGAAACCTCCATGTAGAAGGACAGCTTCTACATAAGAACCACGATAAGCCCACATCAATTTTAGTCAGACTACACTGAACTGCTATACCAGTAAAAGTTCAGACATTTGCTTTTACTCATTTACTTAAGTAATACTAAACTCCAAGTTTTTATGTAAGCACCTTTTACTAAACTATATATCACAGCTATAAAGCATTTTTCTCATGCTAAACAGGTATCACATTATGGGATACAAGTGTATTATTTCTACGTTCCAACAATTAAAAGAAGATGCTTTAGCCTTAAACAGAAAAAAAAGAAACTATATTTTAAGAGGGAAGGCAGTAGTGGTTGCAATCTCAAATTTTAGTCAGTTTTATTCACACTTATATGGCTTTAAAATAACTGTCTTCAATCAGAACCATGCTCTCCTCCAGGAGTCAAGCACTGCCAGTGCTGAGATCTATCCCATGTATTATTTGTGTTCCTATTTCAACTACAGCCCTTCAGCCCCTCTTACTGTCACAAAGCAAACCTTGATGTAAATAAGCAAGCACATCCTCATGGCTTTGGAAAAGGAGTTTCAGTGTTTAATTTACAGGCATTTTCACTGCTGAAAACTGACCCAATTGAAAATAACTTGCTCTAGGTGACAAAGTCATTGTTCTGGTAACATCCCACCAGAGAACCAGGTTAAACACACAAAAAACCCCATGCAATATAACATTCTCAGATGATTCCCAGCAGGCTTAGTATCAGGTTGAAATATCCAATGGCAGCTTCCAAAGCACAAAACTGATAATTTAGGGTAAAAATCAAAACTTTTAACAGGCCCAGTTTGACATTGCAGTGACCCCATCCACACATCTCCACAATAAATAAACATAATAGAAGAGAACATCGTAACATTGAATTCAGACATTTTATTACTAGAACAGATGTAAACAATTTTGAAAATTAAGTTAGATCACTGCTCCCTCTTCTGGCAACAAAGCAGAAATAAAACATACTTAAACATGCAATGTATTTGAGTTCAGAAGTTATCAAACTAGCTCCTATTACCTTAATCCTAAAACATTCCAGGAATGCAGAGTTGTGGTACTGAAGGATGAAATGATAACTATGCAGCCTCTGACTGGATTTTCAACAGAAAAGTGATCTACAAAACTATGACTGATCTGGCCAACAGTGTGACCTTTCAAACACCACAGCATATCTGACCCAGAAACACAACACTGTGTGCAGGTAAGGTCCATGCAGATGAAGGTTAACCTGATATTCATGTATTTACCACACACTTGGCTTAGCAACTCAAGAAATTTGGCAACCTTAAGGAAACAATGTTCTGTAATTAAAAGTCACCAGGCACTGAACTGAAGCAGGCCAGTCACTTGAATTGCCACATGGTCTGTACATATAGAACAAATGTAACGTTTTTGAATATTCAAAAAGTAGTGGCATTTTTACTAGGTATGCTTTGCAACCAAAACTGTAAGTTGAAGTTACCACTACACAATGACTCAAACCTTACTTACATATAGTATATGTAATACTGGGGGTGAGAACAGGACAAAATACGTCATAAGGTAGAGATACAAGACAAAACTCATTTGAAATGGTTGCAGCAGGATCCCATGCCATAGCTACACTTCACAAGTACTCAGAAGTACAGTGATACATCAACATTTCCCTCAGAGCTGGTTGTATTTTACACTAGAAAATGCATTTTTCAACTGGCACTAGGTATAGCACTGTACTACTCCACAGGTAAAATGTGTTGGCCCCACTGAGTTCAGAGATACACTTTCTCATATATAACACACATGGAAAACGAGGTTACTCAGTACCTGTAACCCTATGGTGAAATTCTAAGTGAAATGCACTTTTGCTTTACATTAGAAGAATAAAATAAATCACCTTGATACAGGAGAGTTCACTGGGGAAAAAAGGCACATTTTCATCCTTTATGTCACCACACCATTTACTCCAAATTACCATTTACCCCAAATCTGTGGGTAGTCATTTTCAAGTAATCAAACTTAAGTTAGGTAACTTCTTATTAGCTTAGGACAGGCTATTGATGAGACACCACACATCCACTGTAAGTGAAGGTTGACTTAGCTTGTATCAAAACTGGATTTCTGCTAAGGGCAAGAATCTCACAAAGCAGCAGAGCCAGCTTAACAGCTTACCGCTGTTTAAAAGTATGACCCATCCATCTCTTATTTTCCCCAAATCAATCCCAAGATGTATGAAGTACACATCTGACACACACTTTCTTGTTTCAGTATTCTGCCAGTTTGGTGAGCTGAGCTTGCTTAAGGGTCAGATGAGCACATACAGCATCAAGCAGCAGGGCAAAGATGTAATAAAATAGGTTGTCCTTTTCCATAAGTGGCATTAAAAAAATTAGCTGAGCCATCTTTTTAAACTGAGCTACTTCAGAAGGTTGTAGAGAATGTACAGTTACCCACTTACTGCTTGGTGGCTGAGCTGCAGAATACATCACACCTTGAGCATCCAGAAACACTGAGCACATTTTTTCCCACTGTTCAAGAATGTTCTACTTGGCAGAAGATCTTTCTTTTCCCAAGTCTTTACTTTTCTGTCTCTGAGCATCTACCAGGATACAACTGAGCTTCTACCTCCCCCTATTTATTTTAAAGGCTAAAAGAGAAAGCAAAGAAAGTCTTCTCACAGCATGTTCCCTTCCTGCTGTTCAATGCCACTCTGCCCTTAAGAAGCCTTCTTAATCAACTTTAAGTCAAATCTTACTCTCACCACCTGCATCTTCTGCAAATCCTTTGAGTCTTCCCAATACCATAACTTCAGGACTGCTAATCTCTTCAGACTGAGCCTTCCTCCCTTCACTCACATAGTCATTAAAATTTGGGATAGCCAGCACAGCCTCCAAATTGAAGGTTAGTCCTGTGTCTTTAGGAGTTGCAGGAGGCTGAAAGTGGCAAGTATTCACCAGTAAACAGAGCACAAGCAGTGTTCAGGAAAATGAGATTAAGGATGCCCTGTGTATGCCTGATGGAGGAAAGCTCCCGTCACATTGTCATGGACAGACAGCAAGGGCTCCCAGAGGAATTGGTTTGATGTTCATCTCCAGAAGTTGTTTACTCAGCACTATTTCTGTAATACATACAGCAATTGTCACAGACCCACAGGAACAACCTTCAGAGACCATCCAGCCCCACTGCTACAGCAGGTTCACCGGTCACATCCAGGCACATTTTGAGTATCTCCAGAAAAGCAGACTCCATTGTCTCTCTGGGCAGCCGGTTCTACTGCTCTGCCACCCTCAAACAGGCTTTTCCTCTTAGTGGAACTTCCTGTATTCAGTTTGTGTCCTCTGCTGTTTGTCCTGGTGCTGGGCATCACTGAAAAAAGAGTCTGGCCTAATCTCTTGACAACCACCCCTGAAGTGTTTGTATGCACTGGTAAGTCATCTTTTCTCCAGGCTAAACAGGCACAGGTATCTCAGCCTGTCCTCACCAGAGATGCTCCAGTCCCCTCATTACCTTCATTGCCCTCCACAGGACCTTTTCAGTAGTTCCTTGTCTTCCTTGATCTGGGGAGACCAGAACTGGACACAGCACTCCAGCTGAGGCCTCACCAAGGCAGAGTAGAGGAGCAGGATCAATTTCATAGACCTGTTAGAAGTGCTCTTCCTAATGCATCCCAGAATTTTGTTTGCCTTCTCAGCCACAAGAGCTCACTGCTGGCTCGTGCACCACCTGCTCTCCACCAGGGCCCCCAGGTCCTTCTCTGCAGAGCTGCTTTTCAGCAGGTCAGCTCCTAACCTGCACTGATGTGTGACCCTGCACTTGCCTTTGAACTTCATTAGGTTCCTCTCCACCCACCTCTGCAGCCTCTCCAGGTTTAGCTGAATGGCAGCACAGCCCCTGGTGTATCAGCCACACCTCTGACATCTGTATCATCAGGCTTGCTGAGGGTGCACTCTGTCCCCTTATCCAGGTCATTGATGAACCAGCAGAACAGGACTGAACCCAATATTGACTCCCTGGCAGCTACAGGCCTCCAAGTGGACACTGTGTGCTGATCACAACCTCTGAACTCCACCATCCAGTCAGTTCTCAACCCAGCCCACTATCATTCACCTCACCCACACTTCCTGAGCTACAAGGATGCTACAGCAGACAGAGTCAAAAGCCTTGCTGAAGTCAAGACAAACAACATCCACCTCTCTCCCCTTCACCTATCTACTCAGCCAGCCATTCCATCACAGCAGATTATCAGACTAGTTAAGCATTACTTCCCCTCAGTGAATCCACGTTGACTACTACTGATAACCTTCTTTTACTTCACATGCTTAGAGATGACAATGCAGGATGAGCTCTTCCATCATGTTTCCAGGGATGGAGGTGAGGCTGACCAGACTAGAGTTTCCAACATCCTCTTCCTTGCCCTTTCTGAAGTGACAATGGCTTTCCTCAGGCAAATCTGCTGTTCTCCCTGACCTTTCAAAGATGATAGACAATGGCTTAGCAGTAACATCTGCCAGCTCCTTCAGCACTTGCAGGTGCATCCCATCAGGGCCCATAGATTTGTGGGTGTCAAGTTTACCTAAATGATCTCTAATCCAAACCCCTCAAAGAAAATCAGGTTTAAGCACCTGCAAGAACTTCAGAAGTAAACTTTGGAATTAAAGTAGAAGTAGAGGCTTTCTTATGGCAGACATATATTGCTTATGCCCTGACATCATCCTATTTTGCATGCCAAGCACTCATGTTTATGAGTCAGAAGGAAAATACATTCAAACAGGCTAAACCTGAAATAGCGCAGCCTAACAAATCAAACTAAAATATCTTAACTTCACATTTAAGTGTGTTTACTTGTCAGCATTTTTTAAGGAAGATTTTGTTGTGCAAAAGAAAAGTTCTGAATGCAGCTGTACTGTAATCACTTATTAAGTCTGAACATATTACTCAAGTCAAAACAAAGTTAGACAAACTTTCACGGTTCATAACCTAGAAAGCCCTTCATGTGCAGCTCAGAAAGGCAATCAGGAGTGATTTACACTTGTTAGGACTGGAATTTTAGTCTTCAGATTGGCTCCTGTGTGACACTGTTCTTCTCACCAGTTGAGATAGGGTAAAAAGAGCTGTAGCAGGGCAAGGCAAGACAGCCTCCTGTTCTTGTAATATTCCACTATTACCCTCCCTCAGTACCAACCCAGACATCCCCAGCTCTTACTAAAGCACCACACAGCCTGTCACCACAATTAAACAAAGTATCTCCAAGCTTACTATCTGCTACCTTACTGCCTCAATCCCAAATCCACAATTCCAAGGCTCTAACTACCATCATCCAAACCAGCACTGTACCCACAATCCCAAATAAACTGATTTAGAGCACTCTTTTCTCCCTTACCTCTGCCAAATCCCTCAAAGGAAGGAGTTACATACCATTCACACTCCATCTTTATGTTCACATGGTTTTTCAGTGCATACTCCAATAACCTCCCTAACCCTCCAAATCTCCAAGTATTAGGTAGAGATAAGAGCTGTCCCAGGCAGGGACAGCTATCCTAAGTTACCCTGCTCTTAGCACTGTCCCAGCCATTGTTGCCAGCATCTTCCTACTTAGGGGCAACAAGACAATACACAAAGGACAGCAAAGATTTCCCCAATAATAGAAACGTAACTGAGCTTGATTTTATATTGTTGCATAATCAGTAACATGACCCAACTGGCAATGTCTGAAAAGCCCCTCCAACATATATGGCCTGAAAGGGATGTGAATATAGTCAAGTCACAAGAACAAAATGAGAAACTTGCTTTCTTCCTCTCTTCCCCCTTTCCCCCGTGAAGAAATATTCAACTACTCAAATAGATGTGAAGAACTTTAGTGTAGCCTGTTTTTATTATTCCAATATATTCTTTAGTTGTTATTCAGTGATGTCACTGCTCCGTTATGGAGACTGCTATGTAGAGCTTAACACTCTGAAAGTCACCTGGGCTGGATTTAACACCTATTAAGCTATCCAGGAGGGATGGACAAGAAACCTCAGGGTATTGCCCTCATTCTCCTTCAGCATGTGAAAAACTTCTGCAAAGATGGCAACCATGTTTCTCCTCATTCTTCTCTTCAGTAGAGTCAGATCAGCTGCTGTTATTTTTCATTCAAAGATCACAACCCCTAACAACGATCCTTGCACTCCTCAAACTGCATCATCTCCAGAAAATAACAGCATTGCATTTATACAGACATGACTTACCAGATAGGGCTTTGAGAACCTGGTGCAGTGGAAGGTGGCCCTGCCTGTGGCAGGGGTTTTGGAATTTAAGATCCCTTTCAACCAAACCATTCTATGATTTTATGTCAGCCTGAATAATCCCCCCTCTCCTCCCACTTATTTTCCTGAGCCACTTCCACCTATAATTTTCCTGATGTTATTGCAACTGTTATGTTTTCTTTTTTGTTTATCTCCCACTAATTCTATAAGCCCTATTTCAGACTTCTCCAAACACGTTTCATAACATATACGCCTACAAAAGCCTATCAAGTTTAAGCTTTTCGTTTCTACACAGAATTACTATGACTTCTAAGGATTTGTTTCCAGGTAGAAGGGTGTACACCTCAATTTCATCTAGACCACTCTTTGCTTTCCTGCTTTACAAAGCCCCACAGTGTTAATATTTGTGTGAGACATCACTTTCTTCTGCTCCCTTATCCTCTAAGGTTACTGGTCTGCTACAGAAAACAAATCTGAACTCACCCATTCTTTCTCGAAAACCCAGCCTAGTGGTTCATTTTTTTCATGCTTTCATGACACTTCTCAGCATTATGCAAAATGTGTATTTTGTTAAAAAACTTCAAATTTTTCCAAATAGTTTGAAAGTGTATGTCACACACACTTTCTCTTTTTTAAAAAGACTAAGCTAACAGTAGTTATTATTGATTCCAAGATCATCTCAACCTGTTGTCAGAAAGCACTATTTGAAAAGTTGAGACTGTTTGAAAATATCATAGTTTAAGACTTCTGTTCTAGGTTGGGCTCTTACAGTGGTATTTGGTAATCAATGATATTTACTGGAGTATGTTTTGCTGCAATCTATGGTAAAGAGGTATTAGACATTTTAGACTTCCTAATATCATCTGTCAGTACTTTTCCCCTTCCTCAAATTGAAATGTTATCTACAGAAAATAACTTGGTTCTCCATCACATGTAGAAACATCTCTCACCATGCTTGGTGCCCCTCAGCAGTGACATTTCATACACACACCAAGTCCACACTGCCTTGGTTTTGTCACACGTATTTGAGCACCTTCTAGCAAAAAACCTTGAGCTCTTCTATGACCTGAAAGTTAAGTCATAGTATCTTTCTCAGTTCAGTCTTTCCAGTAACAGTTTAGGCTCAAATTCTAAATGCTGTTCTCTCAAGGTACACAAGACATACCCTCACAATCCTTTACATTGTGCTATTCCACCCTTCCCTTTCTCACTCCTTCAAGAATTTTTTTTTAACTTATCACATGAATTAGTCTCTGCCTTCATCTTCTTGTTCACTTGCTGGGGGTAAAGTCTCTTTCTCCTTCCTGCTGCCTTTCTTCATTGCCTGCAGCCTGACTTATCTCAGAACTTGTTGGTCGTTCCCCTTGGTCCCTGACTTCTAGTCACTTCCCTCTCCTTTCACCCTGTGCAAATTCAGAGTTTTGATTCTGGAATTCATCACATGGTAGCCTTGAATCACAGAGCAGGTAGGGGAAAACAAACTTTGCTGTAAAGCAAATAACTCCTCTCTCCTTCCCAAATGCCATTCTTCATCTGTTAGGTGAGGTCATTCCAGAATCAATACTCCAGTCATGCACACTAGCCAAAACACACCTGTAAATTTAACTGACCTATGTTGATTCCACAGAAAGAGAGCCTGTTGCTTTTGATTATTTCACCTACTTCCAGCATTAGTATTAGCTATGGATGTGTCCCCGTTCAGAGAAGCTACTGTGATCACGCCTAAGTAAAGGAACAACAGTCAGCAAGCTCAGGAATCCAACTTCTTACCTCAAGTTTAGAGAATGCAAGCAGTAAATAAACCATTCAGTAGACAAAGACAGTAAAATACTTTTTTAAAAAAACAATTGTTCAAGACAACAGAGTTACAAGCATATCTGCATACTAGCAAGCAGGTGCTCTGCTTGGAAACAGCCTGCATTTCTCAGTGATCATGTTTAGGAACAGTAGCTGCTATTCCAACTCAGCACCAGAGAGAAGCCATACTTTGTAAGAACAACTTAGAAAATAAAGTGACTGATATCCCCAGCACTATGTACACCAGGTTTACAAGACTACAGTTCTTAAATGTCAGATCCCCACAACAAGGAAGAAACAGGGAAGTAAGTCTCAAAGAAGATACCACATATGATCCATTTGTTTTCCAGCATTTATCATTCCCACTTCCAAACAGAAGACAGAAAATGAGGGGGAATAAAAATCTGACAAAAGGAATATAATCAAGAGTGTTTTATAACATATATGCCCCCATCACAACATCTAATTATTTTGCATGTATTTTTAAAATTGATTTGTTAGACACAGAAGCAACTTAAATTCACAGAACACTGACTGAACTTAAATTGTCTGTTTTAGCTGTCAATTTCAGTCACAGCTTAACTCAGCAGAACATACTAAAAATTCATTTCTAGGAAGATCATAAGCAGCTTGAAAAAACAGAACTATTTGTTTAGAAGACTTGATTTTAAAACATATGTGTTTATTCTTCCAGAAAGAATACTAGAAAAGAATACTTACTTGCTAGCTTAGCCTGTAGTCCTGAAGGTCCAGGTTTTGATGTCTCTGATTTGGAAGAGCCTGGTAGAGACAGTTTTGTTTTAGGGAGACTGACTTTGGGGCTAAATCGAGCAGCCCAGTCAAACTTTGAAGAGCCACCTGTTTTACTTGGTTCTTTGTCCCTGCTACTCCTTCTTGGACTGGGGCTGGATGCAGAACGGGAACGTCTAGCCTTACTCTGGTCCTTTCCCTGTTTCACTCTGGCACCCTGAGGAACAGTAGAAGAAGCAGAGGCAACAGCAGAAGAGGAGGAGGAGGTGGAAGCTGAAGAAGAAGAATCGGTGATGGTGCTACACCCAGCTTTGGCTGAGGTCACCGATTTTGAAGCCAGCTTGGAGACTTTTGCTGACTTTTCTTCAGTGCCAGTTGATTCAACTGATGACCCACTCTCTATACAAGACAGATTCTCTGTCCTTTTCCTTTTCTGACTTCGGGAGCTACCAGCAGCTCCACCCTTTCTGGTGTGAGCCTTGCTTGTTGATGGCAATTGTGTAGACTTGGGCTGCTCTTGGTCTGAGTGTCTTCTCTCAGATTTAGTATGTGGCTTGTTAGTTTCTGAGGAAGTTTCAGTGTGTTGAAGTGCTTTGGGTTTTTTAGCAGAGCTAGGAGAATTGGTCCTCCTGTAATCTGGACTAGCACTGCGTTTAACTCCTCGAGAATTGTCTTTCTTAGGCACTTGCCCCGTTTTTTGCTTTTCTGAAGTATTGACTCTCTCTGGATCTTCTTGTTGTGGTATTAAAACAGCAGATGAACTACAGCCTCTGTAGAAGTAAGCAGGAACAGCATTAGAGTTGAACTCAAGAAGCCTCGCAGTTTGTAAGAATTTTGCATGATAAATGTCATCATTGTTTAATAATAAAGGATTCTGCATGTAAGAAACACTGTTCAGCTTACCCTGAAGCAAACAAACAAAAACCCCCACATGCTTGGATGCGAACAGTCGTACTGCACATATCTGCTAGCATAAAACCTAAGGATATTGCAAAACAAAAGCACAATACACCACTTTTTTTAAAAAAAAAGTAAATTTAACTTGAATAGATTTTATTTTTTTATATGTATGTCAAACTGATTAAAACCAAACAAAAAAAAAAATCAAGCCATGAAGCTATTAACTGAATGTTTGAGAATATAATTTCCACAAGAGAGTAAGGAGTGTTCAGTAATGCATAACTAGTCATAACTGGATTCTAGTTCAAGAAAGGCTCTTAAAGAAAGGATAGTTTCTCATCAATCTTTAAATTGATGTAGTGAATCACATACAAAATTGGCAAAATTCTCTTCTATGTAATAGAAAACTGTTGCAGTGTGTATATAGCAGAAGCATAGGAAGAGCAGACAAGCAATACCAAGATTACCCTGAACACAGGACTACAGGCCTTTATATTACTGCACATTTCAATTCATATTGGACATTGCTCTAAGCTCCTTGGGCAATCTTCCCCCAACATCAAGCACAAGAAGGGGAGAAACACCTTGCAAGTATTCCAGGACTAGTTATGCAGAAATCATTTCCTCCCCATCACTGATGGAATGCTCTTAGTTGGTGAATTAGAAAAAGCAAACAGAACTAGAAACACTGAAATATATCCAGTGAATGCAATACCTAGATTAGTTAAATATCCATTAGTCATATGTTTTATTAGGACTCTGTGTAACTCAATAATTATACAAGTTTTTCAAGTGCAGATAACACTGGTTAACATATGAATATGAAGCACAATTACCTTTTAGAAAAGTGTCCCTTGGACTGTTCAGAAGTAGTATTAGACTGCACTTTGGGTGTCTTTGAAATAGATTTTCTACTCTCAGGAGGGCTATGTGCCTTATGCTTTGCCCGCCCTAAATGTGACCTGTCAGTAGAAAGTCAAAACAGAAAGCTATCAGGATCCCAAGATACAGATACAGACCTGTAGGTGGAATATTGTTTATTTTTGTAGTATTTATACATATTAATTCACAGCTACCAATTTTTCCATATCAGCTCCTAATATTAAAGCAGCATGTCACAAGAACCACCCGATGCAGTTACAAATCACTACCAGTGTAACTGTTTTGCAAAGCACACAATTATTTAGTAATTTTAAATGAATAAAACATCTTACATCTGAATTTTGCAGATAAGTTCAGATCTTTTTAGTGTGCAAGATTACTGAATTATTCACTTAATGATTAACCTAGCAGAGTAAAGCACAAGACTAGAGCATCTGTCAAAGATCTCTTCTCAAAAATAGATATATTCTCATCTACCTCCAGATTCCAGGCATTAAAGTCTTTATACAGTTATGATTATTTACATCTTTACTCTTCAGTTAAAAAAAACAAAAACAAACAAAAAACAAGTGCTCAGAATGGGAATGCAGCCAGTTCCACTTGGTAGGAAAGCTCAACTATACCAGTTATTTTCTGGCTGCAACATCTACCAGTTCATAAGATTGAGAACTATGTGGTAACAGCTGAAGGAAGAGGAATGAAGAAATGCACACCACCAATGAAGGCAGTCAAATGAGACAGGAAACTTGTGATGTCAAAGACTGGAACGAGTTTCACATAGATAAGCTGTAAGAGGTCTTCTAAGCAGCTTTCAGCTGCATGAAAAAAATGGTTTATTGTATGAGCTCTGACTGAAGGACAAAGATAATACTGTACACTGGATAAAATTTAAGTCTTAAGTGACATCTTTATATATTCCACATTTACTTTGAAACCCACTCAGAATTACCATCTGCAAGACTCAAAAGAGAATGCTCATCAGCATTTAAAACAGGACAGCATAAATAATTTCTAAGGCGAGAGACATCTCACTTGCACTTCCCTGGATAAAATGCGGTTTTTGACTCAGCTGGCACCAGAAAAACCCTACTGAACATATCCTACCTACACAGAAGGCCCAAGAACTACCAACCTTTGAAAAATCTCAAACTAGTCTGATATAAAGCTGAAAGAAGTGAAGTTTCAAAGTTAAAGAACTGCTGATTACATGGTCACATGCTATTAAATTAACCCAGGCCTAGACAGCTTTTGAGTTGAGCTCTGCAAACATCCATGGAGGATGGGGAAGAATGTAGACTTCCAATTTATGTATCCTGCTCCAGCCATGACCCCAAACATCACAAAGTTTAGCCCAACAGACTAAGTGGAACTGGCAAGAGTTCCACAAGCTTTAAAATGAACTTCTTCCAGTGAAATGCCAGAAGTCTGGTAGTAAAGGCAGAGCTAAGTATACTACTGACCACCAGAAAGCTTCCCCATCCTCTTCAGGACTTCAACACAAACTTGAATCTCAGTAGAAAACAAGTATCAAGTTGAACCATCCAGATGATAACCAAATGCTAATTCACTTAGAGTCAAAACAGTAAAACTTCAGTAATATGACTGTTTTTCTTGATAACTTTCTTCCTTCTGCTTTCTTCTGAATTATTCTCATTTAGGCAGTTACTCAGATGAATGCACATAGACAGTACATATTCAACATTTTCTGTGCCCCATCTAAGAGTGTGACAGTCTGAAAAGATTAAATTAACAGCATCTTCTCCAGACTCCAGTAATTAAGTTTTATTTATCATACTATAAGAAATATTGTTTACTATCAAAAGCAAGTGAAATAAAACTCTTTGAATAGCAAACTCCATCAAGGTAAACTTGGGAATGTTTCACCTAATTTTGAGTATTTGGATTTTCCTTTTCCCAACAAAAGATTAAGGCGTGAAATTTAATTTTCCCCATGAAATGTTTTTATTATGGGAGTAACAGACATTATTACATAATTTGCACTTGGCAGGAATCTCAAGTTTTATGTAAGCTAAACTCATCAGGGTTCATTTATTCTGAAGTATATTTTAAAAGATTACTTTCCTGTAAAGATTTTTGTTTTGCTTTAGATATTCACAAAACACAATAACTGAAGAACTTTTTAACTAAAATACTGCTAAAACAATAGATGCAAAACATGCACTGAAGTGTTCCCACTTGTTTCTGGCTCCTCCCCTTTCACATTTAAACCCTTCTGATTCTAATAAGTTTTACAAATACACTTTCATACCAACATCCAATTTGTATGGACTGTTAAAGCTACAGCCACATCCTAGGGATCATGAATACATGCGGAGTATTAGCATTTGCTTTGCCTTCTTTATCCATCAAGAACTCAGCACAAACAGCCTTCTGAGCAGAAAGGTTACATCACAAATGGGGAGTCACAACTGAGATTTTTTTTTTTTAAACTGTGCTCTCACATCTCACTGTGAGTTTAATCATTCACCTTGCATAAATTACAAAAAGAAGGCCACAATACAATAGCAACTGTGCATGCAGTAGCACGTCAGTCACCAGGAACATGACATGAACTCTCCTCTCAGGTTTATACAAGAACACTGAGAATTTGATTACAGGATTAAGGTAAAACCTTTAACCATACATCAACAAGTATCACTGTCCCAATTTATATTTAAGTTGTGACAGCTTACTTAAGGTCTCCTTACAAAAGTTAACACACATACAAAGGTAGTTAGAATAGTCTGTAAAGCTCAGAATAAGCAATGCTTGCAGTGCAATCAAGTGCTATAGAAGATACATGCACAACTGGAAGGCAGATTTTAAGGTTGTAAGCTACATGTATTTTGGTCTATAAACCAAGGCTTTCCACTTGTAACTTACAATTACAAGTTCTGCAGTCTTTTCCATTAATGTACCATTCATTAGGAACTGTCATTCCAGCAAGAAGTGTTTTGAGAGACTAAGGTCCTCATTAATGACAAAATATCATGAGCTAAGTATTTATGAGCTTGCATTCTTCCATTTCCACTCTCAGGGGTACCTCCAGAAAGACTGAGCTCCTGCTGCACCTTCAAGCTGTGTTTTGTAGGGTTTTTTTTTGTTTTCCTTCCCTCCCCAAATTAAAGACAGTTTCATAAACAGCTCCAAGGCTTCATTCAGCTGGGCAAAGCTGTCTGCTGATGCAGATTTTAGTTCAGAGGCAGACACTCAAGTTTAGAGTAACACAAATATACAGAAGTTGACAAGATAACCACCATTTAGCTTGCTGTGTTATATAAACAACATGGTGGAAAATGCCAGCTCTGAGCAAAACCATAATAAAGAACCAACTAGAACCTGTTCTCAGAGAGTTACTCTGTGCATATTAAAAAAACCTTTTGAAGTTAGTTAATAAACAAAATGTTTAATCTAAGTCATGTCCCTTAGCAGCTGAAAGAGAGCTATTAAATGCTTCCAAACAAAGTCTGCAAAAACTACTCTTTTATTTCTGTCAAAAATGAGATTAAGAAAAAGGCAATAGCACAGATGAAAAAAAGCTGTGGGAAACCACCTACTTTCTCTCCTCAGAAATACTCTAAATGTCTTCCCCACCAACTCAAACATCATATTTAGTTTTTTATAGGTCTCACATAAGTTCTTACCAGTTAACATATCACCATGGCTGGTCCAAAACCAAATCTCCTGTTCAGAACAAAAGCAATATAACTGACAAAAGTGCTCTTTCTGCTTATATTAAAGTCCTACACACAGCCAACAAGGATCTCATTTATCATTTAGCCTTCAATTCCAAATACACAAGAACATGTATATATTTTCTTCCAAAACATTAAACTTTATAAGTAAAGTACCCTACTTCCATGTAGAACAACAGTATAGCAGTTATTTATGTCAAAGTGATATGCTAGTTAAATACTACTACTCCTAAAGATTACTTAAGACTAATAATATACAAAAAGATAACCACTGTCATTTAATGCCACTACTTAAAAAAAATACTTCTTGCAGCACTGGTAAAGAAAGTTCTAGTACATGGGACCACATCCATATACTCTATACAGTCAAACATTGCTCACAACTGAAAGGAACAATCAACTGCTCCACGTCCAGAAAAGAACTTATTGTGTCCCTTACAATACCACTTCCAAATTGCTCCCATTCGAAGTAAATCCTATGGCATCACTGGGAACTAAGCCAGGAGGGCACAATTCTTCAACACACATGGTAACAATGTCAATATACAGTTATAAGAACGCAATAAGTACCTTCCACCCCCTCCTCCTACCCCTATAAAAAGAAAGCTTCATTAGCACATCTGCTTCAGTTACTGCTGCAAAGGGAAACTGTAGCAGCAGCTCTCTGACCACAGAGAAGAGGGACAGGCCAAGCTTTTTCCCTGGGGAAAGCTGCAAGAAACTGTAAGAAAACTCAAAGAAAGAATTAAAACAATTCTTATCTCTACTTGCTACACCTGTTGCTAGACAAATGTAGAATGTGTTATAGAGATTTGTTTACCAAAAGGTAGTAATGTGTTAGTTAATCAATGAAGTCAAAACTGGTGCAATCATAGCAGTAATTCTACATTCAGAGGTAAACACTAAATACTTTTCAAAATGGTAGTAAAACCAGTAAGAACTATAATACCCACAAGAGCTAAAATTCATCCAAAGCACAGTTATTGCAACATAACTAATGACAACAGAAAGTGAAGAATCACATTAGTCCAACTTCACTAAGGCAAATTTGCTTGAATGCATACATGGGGAGGGAATGACACCACCAGCTCATATACTCCTTTTCAAACACAGACCCCTTTCTTCTTTTAGAGAAAAGCACACATCACTGTCACAGCACAAATTGCAAATAAACAGCATCTGTCTTTCTACACTTCCTTGAGCCTAGTATCATTGCTTGTACCTTTAAACAATGCACCTCAAAATCAAACTCTAAAAGCTCCTATCAAGTTACTATATTGAGTATGAATTGCTGGTAAAACTCCAGCAGAAAACCATTACAGGCATCCCCTGCTCATGGTGACTCAGGTATTGAGGTTATGGGGACATCAAACAAGCCCAGTCTAGAGGAAAATGGGTTTACATTGTTACTTCCAGGTTAAGCCAGTCTGTCAATACTCAATGTAACAGGAGGGAGATTCTGCTTTTAGAACAGGCAAGAGAGAAGTTTGGAATTTCCAAAGTCTTCATACAAGTGAACAGTATCAGCTAAGCAAGTTAAATTGGCAGAGTTTTAACAAAAGACCTTTAAGCTGTAGACGTGTCAAAGATTATAGAAAGACATACATTAGCACTTCAGCTTGGCAGCACTACCATTCTTCTGACTCTCTCTTTTTTAACACCTTTATCAACTAAAGTCTCTTGCATTCACTCCAGTCAGAGCATAAAAGAGATGAAGGCAACTCTAATGCTATTACAAGGCCATCTGGCCATACCACACACTTACCTTGGATTATTGGCTTTCAAACCCAAGTCTGAAATTATGAGTGACAAACTGCATAGACTATCCAAGCTTTCGTCACTTAATTTGTATTTTGAAAATGCACACACCTCAGCCACAAAAAAGCTTTGGAAAAAAAAAGCTGTTGCATTTCCAGCACTGAGAAAGCTATTTATACAAAGCAGAAATGCAATCAAGTACACAAGTTCAGACAGTATCGAAACCTGTCCTTGCTGGAAGGGTTATGATTGCATATCTATGACCAAAGTGAAGTAACCTCCAACACTGCAGAAGGTGTGGCCCTTAAGTCTGCTTACAAACTTTGTGGCTAATTTTAGGCATGAAGCAACAACCCCTCAGAGTCACACTGCTGTCTAATTCCTTCTTTTTTATTGGGAAAGGGGGAAGTTGGAAGTCTTCAATCTTTGTGTATTGGCCTGATGTTCATTAGGGGAGGGCAAGAAATACATGGACCTAATAAAGTGGCTGAATAAGATCTCACACTGTCTGTACAACAACATCAACAAATAGTATGGATCAACAGAAGAAAATCTATACAGCAAGACAGCTACCATTAAGGATCAGTGTCCACCATCTCTGCATTTCAATCATTTCTACTTCAAAGCATACCATATTACAACCTGAAGTGACCAGCATACACAAACTGCTCTCATAGAGCACAACTTTCAGCTCAGTTTCATCCAAAAGGATTCCTGTTCAAGTGCTCCAAGGCCATTCCACATTAGCCAAAACACAGCAGGTGAGGATGACTGCTTGGCTTCAAAAGAACATCCCCAGCTCCAACTGAAATACTAACATAGATACATCCCAAGTTCAGTTATTTGCTCAATGTGAGCATATTACTGAAACTATTCTCTCCACAGTTTGTTTATTCTATTAAGTGATTTTACAGCTCAAACTGAAGAGTTTCATTTCACTGATGACAAATGCAAGAAAGACTGCAAATAAATTGTCTCAGACATCCCAAAGAACTCCATAATGTAAGAAAACTTTTTTTTTTTTGCTGTGTTTGTTTGGGGTTTTGTTGGGTGTTTTAATACAGCAGCAGAAGCAATGTTTATCACTAGAGTACAGCAAGGCATAACAAGACACATCAAGCTGTGAACTCCAGACCCTCCTGCATACTGCTCAGCAGCAGAACTGAAACATACTATACCACTGCATGCTACATACATGGAAGGGTGAGTTCTGTGAGGCTTCTGTCCAAAGACAGGCACCAGCTAAAAACTGTTACCTGAGAGCCTGCCTCTTTCCAAGTCATCCACAGATTTGGTAAGGACCTGACAGATCTATTTACATTGGTCCTTGTACAAGAGCCATTTCTGCCCAGCACCTTATTCAAAAGGAGATGCTGATGACAGTAAAAGAAGACATTCATTTTAAATTTTATATTAACCACCATGCTTTAACCAGGCCTTTTTATAGGCTTTGCCAGCTCAAAATGTTTGCTCAGAAATGCAAAGGCAGGGGAGGTCCTGTTCTAGAGAGACCCAGATTCAAAGAGGACTGTAAGCTTCTTCCATCCTGCTTACTTCAGCAAGGAGCTCTCATTCTGATAAAGGTCTAACACACTTTAGAAGTGCAATACACTCTTGTTCATGGAAGTCTGGCACAGATCTGGTGAGGGGTGGAAGAGGTCCAGTCATTTCAGACAAGTCAATCTTCAATCAGTGTATGACAGCATAACAGATCACAATGCGCCAAAACAATGGATGAGTGACTTCCTTAAAAGAAAACAGTGCTACCCTTAAAATGCTTCGGTTTTTCTGACTCACTCAGAAAAACTGAGCTTCTCCCTGGTATTCTACTGTAAAAACTGAACTACCAGTAGATGTCTGAAGAAGAATCCCCATGTCATCTCCAAATAACTTGCCTCCAATCCTTTATTCTAGGGAGAGCTTTATTCACTCCAGGTGAAGTTCCACGTAAAAGGAAAGAGCTGATAGGGCAATACCTAATTTAAACATCCACAGAGATGCAGAGACAACACAGAATGGGCAGAAGGGAACGAAGGGCTCTGTTAAATGTATGCCTCTGTTAAAAATAATATTCTCCAAAACCAATTCTAGCTTACAAAATAATCAGCTACATAAGGCAGGAAAACTTCCCCTTCCTTATGCCACATTATTTGAGGGGAGAAGCCTTGTCTTTATCATCTGTTCTTCTACATGTACAGTAGACTAGTTTAGAGAAAGTGAAGCTGCATTCTTCAGATTGAATTCTCCCCAAAGTTCCTTAGAAGTTGGCCTTCTTCACCCATTCAATAGTTGTTCAACTTGTTCTCAGTTAGACTTGATACTAGTAAGAAATACACCTCACCTTCATTAAACCTTATAGCCTAGCTCCTTCATAGTAAAAAGCTTTTGTGCCACTGACCTGTAATATTTTAATACTCATCCCAAAAAAAAAATTCAAGCCCAAGGTACACATATTCAACAACTGCACCAGTAATGTATCTGAAGGAGTAGAATAGATAGATTTGCCTACCATCACCCTATAACCTTTCTTCATTAGACTGAAAGACACACTTATATCCATACAGGATTCACTCACAGCAGTAACAGTACAGTCATCCATGGAACAGTTTTAAGGATCTTCTTTGTTCTGCACTGCAGAGCCAACCACTTACAGACACCAAATACAATCTGGTCCACTTGCTCACTGTATCAGGCATATTAAATTATGCCAAACCTTTTTTCTTGAACTATTCAACATCTGCACAGGATTTATATGCAGTGCAAAGGTAAAAGAGTACCAGTTATTCAGTCTTGTCAAAGAGGAACATTTTCCCAGATGCCCATTAACAGACTCTTCCTGTCATCCCCCTCCCATACTTTTAATATCAGCAAGAAAGACATGGAAAGAATTTCTTAATACATGTGATTTATGGAAAAAGCTTTTTCCCCCCTATAGATAGCTCTACTACTGCTACTGTAGCTAAACATGTATGGTAGTGAGTTTATCCATGGGCTTATCCCATGCAGTAACAGTACAGACAGCATTTCAGGGGCAAAAAGATTTTATAGAAGTTTCAGTGCTTGGATTTGCAGGGTGGAAAACATTCTGTAAATGACATGCATTTCACTGTTACACATTTGAACATTCAAATAGCAGCCATACCTTCCTCCTACTGCGTTGTCTTGTGGCTGGGCCCCGGCAGTGTTCCTCTGTGAACGTCGCAGTGACCCCCCTGGATTGTTACTAGGCCGGTTGGACATTGGCACCTCTCTCCTGAAGGGACATACCCTTTCTAGACACTATCATTCACTGAAAGACAAGAGAGAAGAGCCATAAGATACATGGCATGAAGACTCACTGCCACACCTCCAGAGACAAATGTACAATGGTATTGTTTTTGCTTAAACAAAAGGCAAATTCTTGAAGGCAAGAATTTTCAAACAATTTTTAGTTACAAGACACATGGACAAGGTTCTTGTCAAGACACTTAGAACCTTAATACAGAGCAACCAGGTTTTGGTATATATAGCATACTGAACTAAATGGCCTTTAAAGCTCCCTTCCAACCCAAACTACAAACTCCTCTATGATTTTGTGATGACACACTTCCTTTCTAGCGGGCTTCTCTAATTATACAGAGACAGGACAAACGCAATTTAGGAGAATCTCTGTTTATCAACATTAAGGAAAAACTCAGTGCTTGATAGACAGCAACAGTGTTCAAGTATTTTAACTTCCACTGTAGGAGATTACAAAGCCCATTTCAGGAATAAGAAGCAGTATTCACAATAACTACAGTGCTTTCCAAACAGCTTCTTTCTCTAGTGTGATTTATGCAACTTTCATTTGCATAAAGCAAGATACATAGTCAATTCAGGAAAAAAGATATAGCTTTATAATCAGGAAGTTCTGCTAATGAGAGCTAAATTAAAGGGAAAAAATATTTGAGACAGAAGGATTAATGAGTGCATACAATTATTTTTAAAAAATTATCTATGATGGTTTTGTATTACTACTGTTGGTATTGCTTTGTGACTGTTAGAGATCTACAGATATTATTTTGGTAGTTATTTATTAAAGACTACCATAACCCCCAGCCACAGTCCTCTGAAACAGACATATTTCAAGAACAAGCCTCAGTTAATTCCTCAGTGAAGAGAGGTGACTTTTGTATCCTGTGCTAAATTGGTATTTCCACATAGAGCATAGCAACAGGACCACAAGCAGCAAATCCAGTTTTACTGTTTCTAATTTTGTGAAATCTGGTAAAAAAGGTATTCACAGGTGAAAAAAAGAAGCTGTAAGAAGGAAAGTAACCCAAGTATAAGAACTCCATTTATATACTGATTTGATATCCAGAGCACAGTAAACAAGGAGTCTGTCTGCAGGCTTCAGATTCAAATTCAAATGTCTCCAATGAAATTATTTTCAAGATCTGGCATTGTCAGTAAAAACAGTGAATAGCTGAACATAATTGTCTATTCTTCTGAAAAGGGGCTCATAAAAGTGAACAAAGGTGACAGGAGGGGAAGGGGGGGACAAAGAAAGAATCCTAAATGATTCAGTTTTACTGTAGGCCATAAGAAACCAGGCATATAAACTCACATTATCCAAACTATTACCTCATATATAATGCTACAAGGAACACATATATCATCCATACACCTGTGCAGCACAGGAAATTATTGATCAGGATTCTGCTAGCTCAGATTCAGTCTTGTTACACTGTAATAATACAACCTAATATTGAAAGGTCACAGTCAGCATGCCAGAAATACTTTAAATATTTCCAGGAATTGAATAAAAATACAAGTTAGGCAGAAGAATTGCTCCCCATCCTAATCCCCATATCACAGGAGCCAAAAGCATCTTTTGAAAGTTTTTCATGTTCTTTCTACTAAGAAGTCCAACATAGCAGCAAAAAGCAAACACAGAAAGTAGAATTAATTAACTAATCACTTTTTCCTTCGTTTGTTTTGGCTGGGGTTTATTTTTACCTTATGCTTAGGAATTTGAAAGAATATAAGTAAAGCACAAAATACACAATCCCACAAAATACCGTTGTTTGATGAACCTCTTAGATAGAAGTCCTGATGACTAAGTTGAGAAAGCTATAAACACTACTACTCAAAAGGTGACCTTTCCCTCTTCACATTTGTTTCCTCTTATTCAAACTCCTTAATCAAAGGCAATATTCCCACTAACAGAAAGTTTTAAAGCTTTTCAGTAACATGTAACACCATCAATCTAAAACTTTTTATACTTTAGAGCACAAAAAGATTTACAACAAAACAGAAAAAGCTTGCAACTGCTGGAAATCATGCCAGCTTGCTGGTGTAGCCAGACCAGACAAGTTCCTAAGTTGTAGCATTCTCTTCAGAACAGCAAAGCAAGAAACAAAGCCTAGCATTAATCAGACTGAAAGCTGAGCAAGGGCTCAGCACCTAGGGGGTCCAGCTGGAGTCAGTCACAGGCACTGTCAAATGTTTCTGTGCATTCTCTTTTTATTTCCTTGTATTCAAACACCAAAATAAAAAAACCCACCTCTCTCCTATCAGAAATGAGGCACATTTTGTGCATTTTCTAAAAGGAGGGAGTAGTGTCCCCTTCTGCACGAAGGTCAGCTGGCACTGAAACTGTACTCATGTCAAACTTTCAGTCATACCACAAAATGGTTGCCACAGAACTCCTGTCTCACCTTGTAGGGATTAAAATGCGCATTCCAGCAGGTTCCACTCCACAAGAAGCAGTGCTCACCTAGACCTCTGCCAGGTTAGCCATGCACTTTCCACCTAGGGCCAGAACATGGGCTTCTCCACACACCACCACAAGAGTCAGCTGAAGAAAACATTGTACGGGCAATCCTAGCCCTCCCTAGAAAAACTTTAACACTGATCTGCCTGGGTGTGCTGGTTTTGTCTCTGACAAACCTGAATTTACGCTAAAGTGGTTGGGGCAGGGCTGTGTTTTGGATTTCTGTTCAACACAGGACTGATAATAGAGCAGTACTGATAATATGGATGCAATATCAACAGTGTTGATAATACAGACATTTTAGTTACTGGTGAAAAGGGCTTAGTGTGAGGAATGAAATCCTGGAGATGAGAGCTCTTTTTCAGAGTAGTAATTGGTAGTTGATGTTAGTGAAGTTGATAAAGTCTTAATTTGAAGTGTTGGTCTGTTGTTAAACATTGAATGTTAGAATTCTAATACTTGCCTTCAGTTGCCGCTGTTAGATGTTACTATTTTACCTTGTATTTGTATCTCTCCCCGTCATACTCTGCGTTTGTACCCCTTTCCCTCTCACCCCGGATTTGCATCCATTCCCCTTGGGAACCACTTCCCCTGCTCCCAGGAGGCCTTGCACCCGGACTGAATTCAAATGAGAGGCTGTGAGAACTATATGAACCCTCTCAAAACAACAAACCAGCACATAAACTTTGACTTTAACCCCCCAGAACCACACTAAGTCACCCACTCTTGACCAGAGCCGGATTCTGTCCTGTCACCATAACTTTGATAGGACCCAGCTTGGAGGATACCCCTGGGCTACGAGCCAATATTGCCTTCCTAAGGACTCTCGTGAGGACAGAAGCCCCAGCTCTGCCAAGAGACAAAGCTGCACTCCTCTTCCTCAGCGTCGTTCAGGCGGTGTGCGCGACCCCTGAGTTCCCCACCCAGAGCTGTCTTTAATAAAGGCCTTTTAAGGGAGCTGGTCTCCTGGCCCTATTTATCACAGACAGAACCTTTAGACAGGCCTTTTCTGCTTTTTGTGCTGTTAGTCAGGCTGGTTAGGAGGCTTGAGGTGCATGTAGGTTGGGATGAGACTCAGTGAGGAGAGGTGACCCAAACTGACCAAAGAGATACTACAGACCACATGACTTCATGCTCAGTGTATCAATTGGGAAGGAGGAAGGAGAGGACATTTAAAGTGATGGTGTTTGTTTCTCCTAAAGAAAGCTGAACACCTGCCCAACCATGGGAAGCAGTCAATTCTTTGTCTTGCTTGGCTTGTATGCATGGCTTTCGCTTTTCCCATCAGACTCTTTACCTCAACCCACAAGTTTTCCCATTTTTACCCTTCCAATTCCCTTTCCCATCCCACTGTAGGGGAGTGAGCAAGCAGCTGCCTGGTGCTTGGTTGCTGGCTGGGATTAAACCATGACACAGGGTTTAGCCAGACACTTGAAGTAGTCTGTGCTTAGAAGTTACGTAGCACAACATGCTGTCATACACACAGTACTTTCAGCTGTATAGAAGAATGAAATGACAACTGTTTTATCCTATAAGGCATCTGTCAAGTCAAAATGATGTCCAGAGCTATCTTCTATATTGATACCTCTCAACTTAACTGCATTTCTTATTGTGTACTTGTTACCACATGACTCCCAGTTTGCTTTTAAATATAATGCAGCTTCGCGACTCAGCTGTGACCTTTAACATCAAAATGCTAACTTAAGTCTCACTGCAAGCCACAAAATACCATGTGCCCAGTTAGTCCAGCAATGAAGAGACATTTTCACAACTGTGCCTTCCACATCCTAAAACAAGAGCAGAGCCCAGAGGTCCCTAAATCTCAGCTGTCCTCATTCAGACTTGTCCCTCTATCTCTGAGCTCACTCCAAGCACTTGGCTTTTTTCCCACTGTCAGCCAACATTCAAAAAAACTGTGCAGCTCAGCAGAGACCTGCCGAATGCACCAGTGCAGTCCTGCCAGATTTTAAAACAAGTTCCTCAACTACAATGATTCTTCCTCACACCCACAATAACAAAAAGCTACAACCCTCCATCAGACCTTCATGCTTCCACAATAGACAATGCTATTTTGGAATTTTTAAGCTCAGGTCCCCTTCTAGCATAAAGTTATCTGCACACAAGCCTTTTTAGTTAATGTTTCATAACTCCATATTCCTAGCTATGATGATGCCAAAGCATGGGTCTGCAGAGGTCCTCACCATCAGCAGACTCTTTAGAATGAGGATTAATTCCAAAGGCCAGCATTTCATATAAATCCACAACATATCTTTTGAAGCTATGTAACAACATTGCTATCTAGTGCTTATCTTTATTCTGCAGCATAGTATTTTTGAGTTTCAGCAAACACTATTTGATTACTATTTAAAGTCATCTTTGTTATTGCACAGGAAAGCAACCAGAATTCATTTCTGTAGACCTAACATACCCATTGCAAACACTATAGCTAATCTATGGCCAACATGTGGCTCAGAGCAGTTGTACAGGAACACAAGACAAAAAACACCTGTTACTTATAGTGAAGCCTTTACCTTTCTTCTTGTGGAAAAGCCAACAGGAAACAACTAACATGCTTCCAATGTTTTTGTAGCAAACTGGGAAAACTGAGACCTACACATGAAGCCTTTGCTTAGCATCCAAGTCACTCCCTGCAGGATACTAGGAGCTAATGTAGCTACCCTGACATGGGTTACTGAGAAAAAAAGACAATGACTAAACTAAAGAACACCAACACGCTCTAGGGCCACTACAGGGTAACATGGCAAATCAGTAACAATACCTGTAAAAATGAACTGAACTCTTCCACAAGGGCCTTCTTAATCTACTTGCATAAGCTCTAAAACTTGTTTAGGGTGTTTGTTTGGTTTGGATTTGTTCTGTTGTTTTAGGTGGTAGTTTTGTTTTGTTCTTGGTTTTGAAGTTCCTTGCAAAAATCCTGGTAATGCAAGAGGTTTTTTTTCAGACTCTTGCACTCTCCTGAACATTTCAGGATATGCCTCGCACCTCTGCCTACAATCCTCCATTATAATACTTGTTACCTGCTTCGAGTTGAGCTAAGTGCACTGGTCAGCATCCTTCCTCTCTCAGAGTTTAGCCCAAAAAACCTGGTGCCTTATTTAATGTTGCTGCAGCAATCCAGCTCCTAAAAATTGTACAGACTTACTGCCCTGAAGTCAGTATTAGGCAAAAGGAGGAGGGGAAGAAGGAAAAGACAGGAGGATGTTTATATACCTTGCAAGTTCAGAACATTTTCTTCCAGCAAGTTGCACATCTTGCCCGCCAGAACCCAGAGTTCAGTGTACATATCAGAAAATATTAAGCCTGAGAGTTCAAATATATATTCATTTACTTCAATGTAGACAACATTAATTTACATGATCAGCTGTTTCTGTGATAAATCTTGTCACTTAAGATAGAAACAACATTCTAAATATATAAGCATACAACACATTTAAGAGCTCAGACTTCAATTGTGACTAAACTGAAGAAATTACTGCCTACAGTTTTGTAACTGCTGAATTGTTTCAGATTTACATCATTTTCAACTGATCTCAGCTGCACCTCATTTTTGCTCACTGTTCACAAGGCTTTCCTCATTTACCTGCAGACATGCACACCTCTTTACTTGCCTTACAAGCAAGCACTTGCAAGTGCTCAATTACTACTTCTACTTCAATAGCTGACTTAAATTAAGATGACTTTTTAGTCCAAGGAGTTGCTTTAAACTCAGTCTTCTGCAGCTGGTTTTGACACAATATTCTCCCTTCCTATACTTTCCAAATTCAAGAGTTATCCACTCATCATTTTCCAAGTTGCCAAAAAAAAGAAAGAGAAAAGCTTCAGTAAAATATTCTTCCTAGATTCATTTACAGTGGAAGAGTTCTTTTTAATTCAGTTTCTCTGGAATCACTGGAGTGATTTCAATACGAAGAAAAAAAAAGTAAAATAAATCAGTCAAGGAACAGGAGTTATTCCCTGTTCCACTGACTTTACAACCAATAGCCATCAGAAAATTAAGGCAAACTTCAGGCCCTGCTACATTAGGAAGTCAGCTTTCCCTTTCCCAGACTTTGGAGAGGTCAGCCCTTGCCTACCCTTCCAGCCAAGAGAGTGGCAGTGCTGAAGGCCACCTTGACAGAACAGCAAAATGAGCGGCTAAGAGCCTGAAAGAATGTAACAACTACTCTGGAAACTACTGTTTCCAGACTGCATTTATGCATATATGTGTAATGACATAGCCTCTGTATGAAACAGGAAGGAAGAAAAGCAAAAAAGTCTACATTTGTAATCTCTTACTGCTAACTGGCAGTTCAAATACTCATTATCTGCAACCAGAAGATTTACAAGTCCCCACAGGTGGTAAGGACACTGAAAACACCTCTGAAAAGATGCACAGCACTACTTGCTAGAGGAATGCCCAGGCTATCAGGATTATGTGATCCAAAAGGTCATCCATGCCATGACCCCAAGCAAGCAAAGCAGCACATTTACCTACTGACTTCTGGCTACTGTCCTTCTGTGAGGAGTGGAAGATATGAGAAGTTTTGGTTAAGAAAATATCTAAAGACAAATATCACATATTTCAGTGTTGATAAGAACAGTTCTGTGACAATGACTGAGTTGCAGAAGCTGAATAGTCTCCCCTGCTTCAAGCAGGTCAATTGCATTTGAAGTCTGAGAGTGCAGAGACCTTTCATTGAACTTGATATGGGAAAAGAAAACTAAAGACTTCAGAAACCTGTAAGAAATGTAAAAACTTGTTCCATTAAGATTACAGAGAACTGACAGCCATCAAAACAATGGATTGGTCTTTATGCCACAGCCTGAACATCAGTAAGTCCTCCTGGGCTGTGGAAAAGTCATAGCAAATTAGCAAATGGGGCACTACTCAAAATTACTGAGAAGTACAGGTACCACTGGCAGCCAACAATACAACTAGCCTGTCAGCTGAAGAACCAAGAGAAACCTATGGATGGAGGGGAGGGCCACAAGTTGGCTAAAAACACTTAAAAGCTTAAGCACCTGCAGAAGTTAGACAGCAGAACCTTCCCACTCATCTGAATAGCTTAAAGGAACAAAAAACTTAAAGCTTGTACAGGATACAAGTGCAAGCTCAGGTATATCAGGTATGGTTGTACAACTGGTGTTCCTAGCTCATGGTATACAGGAATCCTGAGCTTCATTTCATTAGTGAATATTAAAAAAAATCACTGTATTTGTGCACTGAGAAATTAAATCCAGGTCTAAATCTTAACTGAACTCTAGCACAGTGGTTGAGAGGGCTACCTAACATTAGGACAGTAGAAGTCCTTACTCCTATAGTCCTTTTCTGTCTTCTGGAAAAACAGAAAATGCAGTCCAAGGAGAAAAACTAAGGAATGGAACAAATATAATGGTCTCTTGAGGACATCCCTCTTCAGTTCTGTCACATCACTGCTTTCTATCTCTTATGTTCATCAAGGGCTGAAATATTACAATTTGTGTCACTCTTTGGACTGCATTTTGGTTCCCAAAACAACACATGCATCATCTGATCCTCATCCAAAGGAGAAACTAGGGAAAATAGAAAGCATTTCATTTTTTTTCCTCTTGCTTCTCTGTAGCTTTACATTATGTATTGACAGTGTTGTCAACAGCTACTATTCCTCTTGTGCACAAGTAATAGAGTTAACTATAAAAATCTCCTGGAACATTTACTCACTACTTCATTCAAGGAATTTGCCCTTCTAAAAAAATTAAAATATTAAAGTTTTTCTCCTCCAAATAAACCAAATTTGATAGTTTTCCATGTCACCCTTCATAACATGTCCAAACTAATTCAGTGTAAGTTTTCCTCTACTATACAGTTTGACTTGAATTTATTAACAAAAGAAGAGAATGCTCTCACTGTGGCAGAGAGCCAGGACTCAAAGCTTCAAGAAAATATTTTTATGTTTACAAGACCTGTAGTTTCTCAGTCTAAATTCAGTGTTCTCTATTACTTTGGCTTTTTAACCAGCTAAACATGAAGTTCTGTTACATAATTCCATCAACTCTGCAGCAGTTAATTTTTTTGCTACTGAGATATAAAGATTATCAAAAGCATAAGAACCCAGAAACTCCTGAGTCAATCTATATAAAGAAATAGTCTGATCTGGATAGCTGCAAGCTAGCCAGAGACAGCTCAGCTTCAGAAGCAGCCCAGAGGTATTTAAGCCATGTCAGTAACACAAAAGATTTGTTAGACCACACAGAACAGACACACACAAACATAGCAAATTGTTTGCTGCAAAAACTGAATCACATTTCCTATCTTTATTGACAGAACTTTTTCCCTTTTAGCACAGCAATGGGAAACAAAAGAAAAGTGAGGAATAAATACATTCAAAGTTTCATCTGCTGTACACTTGTGTCACAGAGCAAAATTTTTCTGCCAAATCAGTCCTACAGCAAGAACTTGATTTCACCTCTACGGGACCTTTAAAAGCAATGTTACATACTGAGGAAGTCTACAGTATGAGACTCAGGATGTAATTCTGCTACCAAGTGTTCATGGAAGTGTAGCTTCAACTTGTAACAACAATGAAAATAATAGTTCTTCCCCTTTTTAAAAATCAAACAAAGGCAGTTCTCTCCAACAGAAAAGAATACATTTTCCAACAGCCAAATTCTGACCAAACCAAGCTGTTTGTATGTAAAGTGAACTGATGTGAATCCTTTGTTTCTTCCAGATTTTTAACTAAAAATCATCATAAACAATAGAAGTAAAATCTTACCTGATCTTCATTTTCAGACTCTAGAAACCCTTGTTTAGCTGTCATTACCAGCACAGTGGTTTAAGCTTTCACTAACAGCATAACAAAAAACATTAAAAAAACCAAAACAAACACAAAACCACAGTCTGGCAAGAATGAAGAAGACTCCACTCAGAAGACAGGAATTCACTTGAATGAAGAGCTTTATCTTCTGTGAGACAACATGAATCAAAGCACAGAATCCTTCATGAAGTACAGATCAGTGACACTGCCAGAAAAAAAGGCAAACTAGAAGCAGGTGGTCAAGCTAAGATCAAGTAAAAGAAAGTGTGGCAAAGTTGGGAAAAGGGGTACTTATTACCAGATTAAAAAAAAGAAAAAATTAGCTGTGTGTTTTATACAAATTTCAATTTAGTAGCTTATTTCAGTACTTTCTTGCAAGTGACCCAAGAAGTACTCAAAACCATCACCACCAATGCTTAATGCCCAGCTGCCTTTGAGCTGCATAGCTGCATTTACTCACAACACTGAGTCTGAATGCAGAACCTACTGCTCACACACCAAGCCTATTCCCTATTCTAATGCCATAGACCAGATGGTGCCTCATTTGCAGTTTGCCATTCACCTGCATCTGGCACACAAAGCCCTTAAGCAAAACCAAGTGCAAGAGCACAAGACAAATACTGATATGGTGCACAGCCATGTCCTACCTGCAGAGCCTGTTAGACAATACCTGTCCCAAGTTGCAGCATGGAAGGTTTTCTGAGACCTGCCAAATTCCCCACCAACTTTTGCCAAGGTGTCTTAAATTACTGAGAGACCTAGTGAGCTCAGTGACTAGTAAAACATGGTTTGGTCACCCAAAGTCTAAATTAACACAAGATGAATTAACACAAGATGATCTCTGCAATCTCCTAAACAACTAGAAGGGTACAGACAAAAACAAAAACAAACAAAACCAACAACAACAACAAGCCAAGAACTTTAATCAGCCACTGGACTGAAGAAATTCAGAGACTAGATGTCAAAGCAATTACTGCTGGAAAAAGAAACACAAAAACCAGTTGACTTGTAGATGTGGATTAAAAAAGTACCACAGATGAGCTCAGGACCACAGGTCTAAGTGTACTATAAAAACAAGGTAAAGAAGCAGAAGACTGGGTCCTCATTTTCATAACACTCTGCTTCAGCTCTAAACCAGCCTACAAATTTGTTCAGTAATAGCAGTGTGCCTTTAAAGAGGAAAACTACAAAGCTAAAAACAAAAATTTCAAAAAATAAGTTATGCTTCCAAGGCCACATAGAAGGTACTCATCTGTCTTCTACTCACCTAGAACGGGTCCTCAGATTTTTTCATCTTCAAAATATAATTTAGACAAGTTTGGGAGAA
Source organism: Agelaius tricolor (assembly GCF_023055355.1). Lineage (NCBI taxonomy): Eukaryota > Metazoa > Chordata > Aves > Passeriformes > Icteridae > Agelaius > Agelaius tricolor. The sequence continues at coordinate 11,548,997 of NW_027269272.1, forward strand.
ATCAGGAGGATTTCAGGAGTTTTCGTGTTGTTTTTCTAATCACTGATGTCTAGCACTGATTCAGACTAATGCCCACTGAGGCTTCCCTTCCCACACTGACTCAAGCAGGTTATGTTGTTCCCCTGAACAGAGCCTGCATCCAAATGCTACACAGAAAAGGCAATAGGCCTAATGCATAGCAAGAGCCCTACGCCACATGACACAAGCTGGGAAATGGTTTAATTGCAGTCATTGAGGAAGAAATCCAATTAAACAGGTTAAGTTTCCGGCTTCCTCAGCACTGGATCTGCATATGGATCTTTTGCTATCACAAGAACACTGTAACAACAAACAAAGGGATTAAAACACATTTAAATTTTCTAAACTGGGCAGTGCTTGGAACCAGCAGCTTCTTGGAATTGTGTGCCAGAGACATATTCTGTCAACCACAGAAAAATTTATACATTTACATTTTATCTTAGAGTGATGTAATTAGGAGCAAGCTCCAATACACATACCACATTACTGACACAGGCACAATTAAAGACATTTACCTTGTATGAAATCATGAAGCAAACTGCCTACCAAATATCTGTATAAACAGAAGTTCTGTGTAAAGCTGAGCAAAACAAAGTCACAACGCAAGAAACACCTGTTAACACTAAGGATTAAGCTGTCTTTAAACTGATCCTATGAATTGTAAGATGATGACTTTACAGTGTTCAGAGCTATTCTTTCATGTTAAATACAGGTAACAATATACAATATATGTCCCACAATTGTATTTAAGGAAGGTTCACTCTTTTACAGTCATGGAAAAAGTTGTCAGAAGCCAGAGCTTTATAAAGGAAATTAACAAATTTATGGCACGCTTTTTTGACAAGTGTCTACTACACTCTGCACATTTACACCTTCTCAGTGCTCCACAAATAAAACAAGAGAATGCTGTGGTAACACAGCACTGTACATGATGCTGACCTTGAGCAAAACTAATATTAGAGCTCTCAAGAGCTTTTTAGCAGGATGCTAGATTTAGTCTTAGTTTTAAGCCAGACAAGAATTCAACTTCACCAAATACACATTAAGAAAGTCCGCTACAAATTCCTCTCCTCCTTCCCTTATGTGCAAGTACCACTAGGACATTTTTCTGCTTTACCTCACCAATGATTTTTACTTCATCTTTCCCAGGCTACCCACACACTTGCCTTGAACAAGAACAACTGTAACTATGCCCATATGTTACAGTTCACAAGACTAAGAAGTTAACACTAATGAGGTGTTTTTCCTAGGGTCCTGGCATAGCCAGGTTTGTCAAAGTCTGAATTTCCTGTCAATAGTCAATCGCTTCAGGGCTGGAAGAAAGGCTCCTTACTTTCTGACAACAAAATGTTCCAATTGGTACTGCCTAAATCTGTTCAAGGCATTTTGTTAACTTCTGATGAATACAGAACACATAATAGAAGAACAATCTCTTCACCATCCTGAGACACTCATAAAAGAACAAGCAGAGCTGTAAGTTTTCTATAGCTTGATCAAAATTATTTAAGAAGATATTACAATAGCTGGTCTGATAAGCCTTTGCTCTTGCAATTTGCTCTGTGACCTGATCAGAACACTCAGAGTCGTCTTCTATGCTGGTGACCTTTCATCCAAAACTAATGATTAACTATGCTTTATGAGCAAAACCTAGAACCTACTGCCCTGCAAAACAACACATTACTTTTGGTCTTGTCTAGGACTGAAAAAGAATCGGGTGAGGAAGAGAGGAAAAGAAGACAGTGTTTCTCCCCAGTGCTTTGTGCATACATCAATGATATAAGCAAAGCAACGCATCCATCTTGCTCCACTCCTAAAATACATTTTTGTACACATGAAAATAACCCCATACTGGTAATATGACCCAGAATTGGAGGCAGAGTTCACTCAACTCCCATGCAAGATCTTTTGTGTTTCTGGTTTGTTTTCATGGTTTGGGTTTTTTTCTTTAAAGAATACCCATAAGACACTGCAAAACTACTCCACATCATCCTCCTTCCTCTTATCCTCTTATAAGCCATTTGATAAAATGCACTAGTAAGGAAGACAAACAAAAGGGTATTTAACTGGAGAGGGCAGCTTCATCATGGTGCAAGATAAAATAACTCTTCACAACACTTCAGTAAAAACATACAGGGAATGGAGTGGCTTCAGGGAAAGATAAAAGAAAGAATATGAAGTAGATAGGCTTGTAAAGAAGGACAGAAAATATCTGGAAGTGAGCCAGTTGCTTCCTTCCCCTTTGCCCAGCAGAAGAGTGTGCCCAGTTTCTTCCCTCCCCTCTGCACAGTATCCTACATATGACAGGTAAAATACACCTATTTCCTAAAGGCTGCAGCCTCTTACTCTTCAATCTGTTTTGCAAACCAAAGACACTCGGGAGCATGCACATCCCCATGCCCCATATGATTAATGAGCAAAAAAGCATTCTAGTAATCCTAAGATCTTTAACATCTTCATTTCCCAATGTAAAGTCTTGGAAATACATCTTGTCTCCCATCAACTACTGGGATGAGGTGCTAAGGAGAGCACCTCAACCCCTATCAGCTACAAAAGATGCCAAATTATTGCACAGACTTTGGGTCTTTATTCTATACTTTTCAAAATTTATCTGTATGTTTACTTTTATTTAAAGGCTCCCCCGACAGACCAGTTTTGGGACACAGACATCGTGTACTGCTATTTGGAAACAGCCTGATCTGTCCAACACAAACTTATTCCACATAATTGAAAGCTGATGAAAACACAGCTCTCCAAACATGTAGTTATCTATGAAAAACTAATTGAAACTATTTCCTATTAAATGTCTATTTTGGTAAAAAGCGGAGGATATAAAGCATCTAACATTGAATTTTCACAACAGAATTCTAGAGTCATTTTTTCCTATATCAAGGGCAGAATAGACCACTAGCATATTACTAATATGGTAGTATTTATTATATTAAACAGTTGCATGATAAGAGCCTGAAAGTTTCAGAAGTGCTTTTTCATTTTTAAAGAAAACATTTCAGATGTGGCATCATAGTCTGAGTTTTATAATGGATACTTTTTAAATTAGAATGACAGCATAAATATTCTGTACATATTCAAGTACAACAGACATTCTGAGCCAAACACCTACTTGTTTTTTGGGGTTTTTTGTAACTCCATTAATTCTAAGCTTAGTGGTGATTACACTTCCTTATACTCTTCATACAATATTTAACTCACTACTGAAGTTACAGCACAGACTAAGGAGAGAAAACAAACAGGCCAGACTTGAGGGCATTAGAGCTGTGAATCTGCACTATGCAGTTGCTCAGCTGAGCTCCATTATATCTCCCAAAGAATACCAAGTACTGATGGAAGCTAAAAATCCCAACTACATTTCTTGGAAGACATCCTAGTGAGTATGGTCACCCAGATAAAATAGGAAGTCAAGTTGGTTGCTCTAATCCAAACCTACATGGAAGTCTTGTGTACTATACAGAAGGTAATTTCCAACTATTACATGTATTTATCCGAAGTTCCACACACCTCAGAGGGTATGGGGATAGAGTACAATCATAAGCTTCACTATTATGCCAGTGCAGACCATTTTCATGTTAAAATTCAGCACATTAAACTCAAGGAATTGGTCAAAAATATAGATTGCATCTGTACAAGTTGACATAGACAATTTAAAACCTGACATTTTGATCTATCACCAGTTGTCACAAGTTAAACTTTTCAAATTCTGATGAAGCAACTTGAAATTACATCAGCTTCTCCTCTATTCTCCCACCACAAACACTACTCCAGTCTATTGAAGCACAAAGAACAAAACAGTTTAAATGATAGCCAGTCACAAATTTGTATTTTCAAGTTACACCCACTTCAAAGCTGGGCTACTAACCTTTCCAAAAATAGAGCAAACACACCCCAAGAATAAATGAATTTCTAATTTGTTGTCATAACCTGGAATACTATTAAGTAGTAACAAACTACCTTGCTTTTGGATGCATCTAAGCTAAACTTAGACATTTAAATCACTATATTCTGCCACAGGCTGAGCTGCTGCTTTTAGCTGCCACAGGTCTGGGCTTGCACTAGTCACATCCTGCATTTGATGTTGTCAACAGAAAGCCCAACTCCTTATCAAGTAGGCTTTTGAACCAGGTAGGTCATCTACCTAAAGCAAGGATAGGGGTTCACAAGCCCCAGCTCAGCAGTGTCTCACAGGGTTAGGTGAAAATTTGAGGAAATACAGTAGCTTGCATCTCCTCTACTTGTCACACTCAGTGATCTCTGAGCAGCATTCCTGAATCCATGGGCACAAAACTGAGTTTTTGAATTCCTTGACTCAGTTATTCAAGGCTCAGGCATGGCAGGTTAACATCTTTAGAATGCCTGGTATATGACAGGTATATGGCAGGTTAACATCTTTATAATGCCTGAAAACCATCTCTCCTGGTACAGATGTAACATTTATGACAACACAGCTAAAATCAGTGGTATGAAAACTGAACACTTGTACATACTTCTGCACTTCACTTTTTCCCTTCAGGTTAGCCTTTAGCTGGCAACTAGGTATTTTACACAAAAATCAGGTATTTAAAGTCCTCCAGCCTAAAGCAGTACAAAAAACACAGTAAGGAAGAATTGTCTCTTTGCTTTTAAAAAATAAATTACTATTTAAAGAGATACCCTCAGTGCTGACTGTACTTCCTTTGAATAGGCCTTCTCCTTTGCTGAGAGACAAAGTCTATTTTTTTCAAGTACTTTACACAGGACAACCTACCTTCCTTCCCTATGTCAGTAGTGCTGTGACATTATATTTGCTTACTCCATGAATTTATGCAGATAGACATTCTCATTGAACCAAAGTTTCAAAGTTTAGCAAAATGTTCTCTGATGAGGACCACAGCTGCCACCTGGTAGGCTTCAAAGCTGTGTTACAGCAAACACACTCAAGTAAGAATATTCTACCATTCAGATACAGTAGACTTAAAATATTCAGTTACTCTGAATGCACAAAGGCCCAAGGTTTTGAAAAACAACTGGAAAATAGTGTCTCTGTACGCTGTGAGTGCTTAAACATTTTTAACACTTGAAGGCAGGCAATAATGTTCAACTTGTAATGCTATTAAATCTTGAAATCATACTTCAGTAATGACAGAACATCAACAGACTCCAGAAGCAAAAGATTTTGGTTTCTGACAGCAGAACTCTGGACACCTGTTACTGTTTCCTGGCTCACAGAAGAGAGGTCATTTATATTTTATTTCTGTTTTGTTAAACCCAAGACTATTTAGATTGCTTTTAAATAGCATCCAAACAGATTGCCTCATTGCACAAATTGAACAGAAAGTGTTTGTAATGATAGAAGACTATTACCCATAGAAGAAAAGCATGAACTAAGATGAAAGCTTTGTTATTATTATAGCCTTGCTTATTTACAAATAATTACACAGGTGATATGCTTATCTAAACACAGAGCTCTTCCCTTAAAACTCCCCTTTTTCCAAAATTATCAAAACTTGCAAGTCCCCTTTTCTCTCCTCTGTCCCTCTCCCAAAATAGTAAGGATATAACCAAATATGGAACAGTAAATGATTTTAAAGAGACACTTGCAATGCTATGAAGTACAATATTACCACTCGATATGGAGATGCTGTACTTCAGTACTGAACCCAAAAAGCATTTTCTGTAAGCCAAACCCTGTCACAGCATGTTCCAGTTCCTCCCAGAGTGATGCAGGAGGGGAATGGGAGAGGAGGTGTGGAAGAGGAACCAATGCTTAGGTGTATGCACCACTACCAAGAAACTGAGAATTCTCTGTGCTTATCTGAAATACTCTACCCCATCACAGTGGGCCTTTGTCAAGAGACATGAATTCCAGCCAAAAACCAGAAGGGTGATCTTAAAGAAGTTAACTAATAAAACCTGTATTATTTAGCCTGGCAACAAGGTTGTAAATACTTTCAGTAAGTGCTAATACTAAAACATCAACAGAAGAAAATAAAGAGAGGATAGTATTAACACAGTTAGCAGGCAAACAGTTAAGAGAAATTTTCAGGCTGGAAACTAGATGATCCTAAATTTTCAGACATGACATGCTGAAAGAATATCCCAGGAGGACTAAAGAATTAAAAAGGCAAGTATGACATTGTCCTTACAGACAACTACTGAGTTCTGTTGTCCTACTATGGCCACCAGAGAGAGGAGATGCTCATGTGCTGAGGTATAAAAATCTCTTTCAAGGCTCAGTTCCTACAAAACGCTAGTACCCCCCTTTGGACCTTTTGGCTAAGGAAGTAACTAGAACACCATTCTTGCTATAATAACAGGCATCCTCTTTCTCAGAACGTGTAAGAAGTTAGAGAAGACACTGCAAAGAAGCCAACACCTCTATTATCTACAATTTGAGAAGCTTTTCCTGTCTTTCTTGTCCCATTGTACCTACCACTGAAGCTCTGTTATGACTGAAGAGAGAAAACTTGTCCCCACACCTTCTCCTGGCAAAGAGGAGGGGAGGCAGAAGACAGCCCTCCACAAAGCAAGTTACTGCAGTAAGCAGCAAGTTCTAGGATTTAAAAATAAAAAACCACAAACCATACACCACACTTTTGGATAGGGTTAGTCTGTGCAGAGGTTGTTTATCCAGCTTGATCCTTCTATTGCTGTGTCACTCTGTGCCCATATGTTCATGTTTGATATCTGCCACATGGAAGGGGGGGGGGCGGGGGGAGGGGGGAGGAAACTTGCCAAAGTTAATATATTCCAAAAACCAAACCAGTTATTCCATTTGTGGAAAGAGCTTCATGTAGAACTAGCAGACAGAAAACATAGGAGTCCTATGAAAGTGCTGAGAAATATTGTAACTGAGTTGCTAACATTCAACTCAAATGATGTTTCAGAGTGGGTTACACAACAGAGAGTCAAAATACTAATTGAACTCTGCTGTTAGATCAATTAGCACTATCACCTGTTATCTGGTTTTGATTTGCCATCTTACTGAGCTGACTTTCCAAGTAGCCTGACATCATCTTGCTGAAGAAAAACAATATTGCAAATCTGGGAGTCTAAGGAAGAAACCATTTCTTTGCTGAAGGGGAACAGCTTTTAAATTAAAACACACTACACAATTTGGAAATGCAGAGCAATCTACAGGTCTTACTTGTGATAAAAGTTTTTAAGATGCTCAAACACCACTAAAATAGGATTTAAATTATTTCAATTAAAATTAGTTAATTAAAATAATAGGACAGATGAGTCCTAACAGGGTTTCCAGTAATAGCAAGGTAGATGTGAAACCAATGAACAGACACCACAAACAGAAGCAACACTAGTTTAGCACAGGCAGACTGCTGAGAACAGGCTGAGGGAGTGTTCCTGATAACACTACAGGTACTACCAGCAAGAATCAGTTTTCATTAAAGTGTGAGATATCAATCTGATATAAACCCAAGATTTCATATTAATAAAATAAACTAATGAAGAAGTTTGGAAAAACAGATGATAAAATTGTTTATCCATTGACTTGTTACTTAATAGGAATCTACTTTATTTAAACTACAAGAAGAGTTTTAACAGCTTTTGGCCAAGTCTGTGACAGAGGAAAAGCAGGGAATACACTTTACTCCAGGCAACCTCTGGAAGCCATGAAGCATAGCAACAAGTATGGTCACTGCATTGTAGTTTGAAAGCGACAGATTGAGATTACAGGCCAGCACTGTAGTGGAGTCTCACAGGCAACTTTACATTTAGTTTAAGTGTAGTCCCAAAAATTAACTCATCACTACATTCCTATTTACCCCCAGTTTTTAATGATAAAGTTCTCAGGTTCTAGCTTACTTGAGTTCTTCTCCATAAAGCACAATAAAGTTGGAATTTTCAGTGCTCATTCTGTTCCAACTCTGGTTTGATTTGGATAATACATCAAGAACCTTTGAACTATTAAAAAAAAAAAAGTATGGCCATAGTGCTCAAATATGTCAACATTAACCACAGGCATTTAAGGTACCATTCCTTCACATCCTAAATTTCACATTTCCTCTTCACAGCTAATCTGAAGAGAGCTCACTCTCTACCCACTCCATGGAGCATTTAAATGTGCAGACTGAGGTGTGCAATGGCATTTCCCTTAACACACTTCTTCCAATTCTAGTTACAAAGTGCTGGTCAAAGTTCTGAGGGGCTGTCAAGAGTCAGGTATCCAGCATGGCTATGTTCATTTGCAAGTCTACAAATATACAGCAGAACTATATCAATTTAAAAACTGCCATGGAGGAAGTTTGACAAACACGTATTTCCTATCTTACTTCTGGCAAAGGAACGTATCTCTTCTTCTGCCAAGCTTCTTGTAACTGAGTAAGGGAGTGAAACTAACTTCTTTACTCCACAATTTTATGGTATAATCCAAATCTTAATTTTTATTAACAGTCTTTTATTGTAAACTATGATCTGCTAAGTATAAAAGGCAGATTATTACCAGAGTAAGATATGGCAGCATCCATTATCATCATATGAACTTGAAAAACACTGTAGAATAGACTGCAGCACATCTTTAAAGTACAAGCTGCAACACTTGAATTTGTGGCCTAAAGTTTGCCGAAGTTATGCAGCTTCCATCCCCTTCATTAAATGAGATTCAGCTGAAATTGTGTTTTCTCCAGCTGTTTAACTTAAAGATCTCATATGTACCTACCTAGCTATGTAGCTGCTTCTCAGGTGCTGTTCTCTCAGGCTTATTGACACAGCTTATGACTGTCTGCTGTCCTTGTTCAGCTGAGTGATTTCCTACCTTCCCCTCACCCCTGTACAATGGGCGAGTTCATCAAGCCATCACACCTGAAACAACTGCAAAGCTCAAGACAAGTGAGGTTTTAAGGAGAAATTACAGTTTGCAGTCAGTCAGTTGATTATAAATAAAGTGTATCCCCAAAATAAAGAGGAAGAAAACACTCACTCTCTAAGGAAGGCAGAGTTCCAAGTTTAAATTCAGCATACAGCCTATTAACATGCGCCCTCAGTTACTTTCTCCATTTGTCCTCTTTAAATGCACAGCCACATCTCACCTGTGATCAGAAGATTCAGTTACACTGCACACACCTTCCAGGACACTCCCTACACTGAATAAGCTAATTACATAAGGGATTTGACAATTAGAAGACACAGAACATTATTAACTTGGATAAGATGCCATCCTCTAGCCCTTACATTAACCACATCTTACAATATTACCTTGTCCAAAAACACTCATCTACCACATATTCCACAAAGGCATATATAGCATAGAGAGAGCTTCTCCTCACTAACTGCAGGAGGTAAAGTAAGCAACTAATCATTATACCAGTATCAAGGACATGTAATTCAAGTCCCTTGATGAGTGGGTGGGATGCAGGTGTGTGTTTTTCCTTTTCTTTAGGGCTGGAGGGAAGGGGGAGGAGGGCAGGCATGGGGGATACTGGAGTCCTCCCTGACTAGCATTACTACGCATTGTTTCCATCTTTTCTTTTTAGGTGCCTCAACTCATTTATGTTGCTCCTGATCCTAGAAAAACTCCATGTTTTCAACTCAGAAGATACAATACAAGAGTGCATTTTTTTATTTCCTTGCTTATTTACCTGTACTTTTACATCTAAACAGTCTTGGACTAGAGCAGAGGTACAGAACAGACTTCAAGCACATAAAAGCCCACACACAGCAAGATCATTTCTCCTGCCCAGAGCTGCTAAGACAAACTATCACAAGCTCAAAGTAAGACAGAAAAGGAGAAAAATGAGGGAGAACAGAAAAGAAAACACAGCTAAATCTACACCTAGTTACCTAGGGGCATGAGTTTGTCACAGACCTATTTTTCCTAATAGTTTTACTATCAAAAGCTACACCTGAAAATCAAGGTAAAAACTTAGCTATTGCTCTGCATTAACAAAAACTGGTATTAACCATGCTTCAAACAGCCAGCCACAAAACTGACAGGTGCACACTGTCAGTATTAACTCTAATGCCCATCTCAGGGCTTGACAGCCTCCTGAAAGTTTAACACTTTTGTTCCCAAAAACACATACATACCTCAGAAAACAAAGAACATATTTGTATTCTTTTATTTCCAGCTTTACAAAAGTCTAGCAACTATGTGCCCTTCTTTACATTAAGTTTAATTATTTGGACTTCATGAAACACAACACAAGTTGTCAGCAACAAGTTGCTCTGAAAGCAGAATAAACATGAAATATACCTTGCCTTTCAGATCTTAAAAAACCCATCTTATTCAAAAAGTACCAGGGACCTCAGCTTCCAATTTCAAACACCAAATTGCTCCCTACAACTCAAGGTTCAAATGCCAGAAGATGACTCAGGCCCTTTCATACCTTTCATGAAGGTCAGATCTTTGCAGTTCAGCATGTGCACTTGCTTGTGGACACCATCAAAGCAAATCATATAGAAAACACTCAAGAAAATGGGAATTTTCCCCCTCCAGTCCATAAGCCAGCATAGTATTACTACACACTGATAGAATCATTCCAGTTTCTTCTCCAAGAATACCTTTGTATGTTTGTAAGGTTTGAGTATTTTTCTCCTTTGTTATCACTGAAGAAAATGGACCCCTTTTTAGCAGGCTGTAACCAATTAAAAACTACTCAAGGGTATAAGAAGTCAAATGTGAGAAGGGCCAAGTAACTTCCTGAGGTTTCCTAACAGGCCTGTATGAGTCCTTACAAGAGAGGCTCTTCTGGAGCAACTGAGGGCAACCATGGCTTGAACATCATTGCTAGTATTTCTCATGCATCTTTAATATTGAAGTCCAATATTAAACTATCATTATTAACTTTTTTGATAATACACCTAAATTTTCCATTTCTCCCATATGAAAACAATATTTCCATTTTTCCCTACAGAGTTGACCACCTACTGCTCTCAGGGCAGTTTGCTGCCATATTTGTACCAAGTACCTTCCTGAGTCAAGTTAGACTGGCAACAGTCAGTACCTTGCAAGACAAGCATCATCACAGACAAGGAGAGTAAAGAGATTGGTTCTGTGTGCTTGAACCCTGGCTGCCAGACAGAACTGAAGGAGAATATGCATATTTACACAGTTGGACTCTACCAACTTGATGGCAGGATTAGGAGAACAATTGCTCCTCAAACTCAACTTCATACTAAAGCAACCATTGCTGGAATCTGAAAGCAGGCAGGAGAAGCCAGTTGACTTAGCACTGTCCTCCTCAGACACTGTACATTTGATAGGTACCTAAAATTTCTTTGTTTGCAGAAGATAACTTTAAAACATGAATTCAGCAATTATTTTATTAAAAAAAGAGATCCTGAGACAAGTGGCTACATATAAGCATTTCTGTCATTACTGCTTATCACTCTGAACTCTGAAAATAGTTTTGCTCCTTGAGAAGCACTTTATTTCATATAAATTGAAAAAAAAAATACATCAGTAGGAAAAAAAGTTAATATGACTTTTTTGCAATTACCAACTTCATGTCCTATGTTAAAACTGATCTATGGAAACACTCAGAAAGAAGTTGCTTCATATACTACCATAAATCTGTTGTGATACTATGTAGTGATTAAAATATTAAGAACACATTTAAAATATTACTTCTTCAGAAAACTAAGCATACTCACCCAAAATTAACATGTTACTCTATCAAAAAAAAATCCACTGTGGTACTACTTTCAGTCACTACTGAATGGGGCAGTGACACCTTGATGAAAAGAGTGTAACAGAGTCAACAAAGTGCTTTACACAGAGTGTTACGAGTTTGACAGGTGATGAACAGGACACTGATCACCCAACAGGCCAATGGGAGATCCCAGAAACATCCTGGGTTAAGTTTTTGCCAAAGCCCTAGTTAACCATGTTGTACAACTTCAGTATTTAATTATACTTTGTCACAAAAATTTAGCCTCAGTGTGACAAAAGACAGATCCATGACCAAAAGTGTTCTACATGATGCTTACCAAGTAGTTTATTAGAAAACATAGCACATAGCAGGGCCTACAACTACAAGATTAACACAGATAGCTGTGAAATTCATTTAGCTGCAAATTAGGTACAAACATGTAGTTTACTTACTAACTTTTCCTACTCCTGCTTCAGCTTCATCACTTAGAAACAAAAGGAATTTAGTCAGGTTATGCTTCTGGACTGCTGCAGGTAAGTAACTGTACTAATCAGTGATGTAAGGATCCACATGGAAATTGATCGTGTCTCCACTGGTGGCATTAAAGACAAATCATCTTATTTTTGCTATGCTGCTGCAGAAGGAATAGTGTTGTTGTCACCTATAGCTTTAGGCCTCAAATTTAGGAATGATTTTATAAGAAAAAGTTTTCATTACAGTTTTTTCCTGTTATATCTACATTCTGGGTTTAAAGACAGTCAAAGTACAACACAAAAAGGAAAACTAAAAATAATTTTAAAAAACCCACAAAAACTTGTGCATGATTCCTGATTAGGAATGACAGCTTTGATTATTTATTTACTGGGAAGATGCAGAATATTTCCCCTAATGGTCACTTTGACCTGAAAAACTTTTGCAAGACATCAAAAGACTCCATTTTCATAAGCACTTACTCAACAGGTTGGCACTCCTACTGAAGTAGATCTGCTATATTAATAAGCAGTAATGTCACACTGAGGATGACCTACTATCTTTCTACTAACAGCTAAGACATGTTTAAGTTCCTACCTATGCAACCATCTGGAGACTGAAGTCTTAAAGGTTGTTAGCTCAAGTTTACTACTCATTTTTCTCAGAAAAACCCTAAGGGAAAAAAAATCTGATTACCTCTATTTCTTACACAACAATAAGACACACCAAACAATAAAACTTAAAAACACCTTTGCATTTAAGATCAAAAGAACTGAGCTGCTCACAATCAGCTGCATTTTAGAAATACAGAAACAACTACAAGTTAAAAACATGTATATTACCAAAAACTTTAGGCATAGTTTTCAGAATTTGTTCACCAGGCCTCTGTTTTAAATTTCTTAGTTCAGATACAACATATTTTGTTAAAATATCAGCTGCAAAAACTGCAATACAAGTATTTCCATAAATACATTTAACTCCTGTTGATATTTAAGTAGACTACCAAAAAATAGAAAGATATAGTTATTTTTCCAGCACCTTCATGTCCATTACGGATATTTTTGCATACATAAAATATAACTTGCTTAAAAACTTAGAGCTTAACAAAAACCTTAATAAATCTCAGAAACCTCAGAAATCAAATACCAAAAAATTTTTCTTAAAAAAATTTAAAATTTAAAAAAAACACCCCAACCCAAACCAGAACCCCAACTCTGTACAATTAGAACTCTAGTTCTGAGAGCAGAAGAGGGAGAACTGAAGAGACTACACCAGAGATAAACAGAAATAATCACAGGAATGCTTGATAGCTTTTAAAGTCTTACAAAAGTATATCCACAGTGTCAGTTCCCACAAGAAAATCTTGAAAAATTTATTTAAGTGCTCAGAATTCCTCTTCTTTCTCATTATGATACATGTACTTCAAATTTATCAGCTGGTTACTACTCAATTCCTCTTTATGGCAGCCTTTAAAGCACCAGGAAGCTCAAAATTCATATTACACACAACAAAACAGTGGAAGTTAGTCCGAGTTCAGTTTTGCATTACACTGTTAGAAGCTCTGAATCAGTATTATTTCTGCTGAAGAAGGCAGGAAGAAAAGAAAACAACCTGAACTCTTTCTAGAGGAAAAAAAGAATTTAAAATAAAAATTATTACTGGATTGCTACACGTAATAAAAACACTCCCAAAACAAACTACACACTCTCTGAAAGCGTTCCTAAGTTCTATGCCAGACTTACAGAATAAATTTAGGCCAGTACCAAGCACTCATTTCTTCCCCGTGTGTAAATGCGACACAATCAGGCCTCACATGCAGGCCTCTCTCTCCAACACAGGCAGGACCTTTGTTCGATACGTCGATGTTTTTCCCCCAAAGCCCTTGACATAACTTTCCATTCTTTCCCCTATTATTTTCCGGTTCCCCGTCTAGACTTTGGGACTGCCGAGCCGAGCAAACCCCCGCCTGCCGGAGAGCCCGAGCACTCGGAAGGGGGAAGGGGGAACAATAAAAAAGTTGGACACAGGAAGACAGGCCTGCAGGTCTGGCGAGAGCCCCGGCCTCGGTTCCTTCCCTTGCCCGGATCCCCGGGGCAGCAGCCGGGGTCCCAGCGCCACCAGCCCCCTCAAACTTGTGCCACGACCCAGCCCCCCGGGAGAAGGGAAGGAGGAAGAGCCAGGCAGGAAAGGCAGAACCCAGCGTTTGATCAGCCTCCAAGTACGACGCATTATGCAAGCAAACGCAAGGACCAGGCAACTTGCTTCTTGACTGAAAACAAGAAAAACATCAGCTCGAAAACATTTAGCTGCGAAAATAATCCCTTTCGTGGGCAGCCAGCTTTGTGACTCCGACCCCACGGGCGCCTCCGTTTTCTGCCCACCTTCTTCCTCCCCCCAAAAAAGCTTGTGAAATATGGACGTCGGCCGATTGTTTAGCATTTTACCGAGCTGGGCAGCAGGGAAAGAAAAAAGAAATTGCTATTTTTTCCTTGAAGATATTCCCTAGCTTCTTTAGAGGGGAACAAAAAAATAAAAGGGGGGGGTCGGAAAGAAAGGACCACTAAGGAAAAGGGGGCCAAGCGGAGTGGGGGAGGGAAGACAGGGAAGGGCATCGAAATCGGCACGGCAGTGTCAACACTGACACTGCCCTTTTGTATCAGCAGCCACATAGGGCCCGCCGAGGGGCGGCCGCGCTGCCGCCCCCCTCCCCGCCAGGCGGCCCGGGAGAGGCCAGGTGGCCCCCGGCACCCCTGCCCGGGGTGGGGGGGCGAGGGATATCCCTGCAGCGGGCTCGGGGACCGCCTGGCCATTTTGTCAGCTCCGTTTCCACCCCTTCCCTGCACAGCGAGGGCCCCATTCCACCCCTCCGGGCCGCCCCATACACTCACCAGCACGGCGCCGCGTCGTTCCCAGCTCCCATTCGCCCCCCCACCCCCATCCGCAACAATGCTCCGGGATGGCGCCGCTCCCCTCCCCCTGCCCCGGGCCGCCAGGAAGGGCAGCTCGGCTAATGCCAGGATGACACAACAGGCCCGGCCCGGAGTCGCCGAGGGGCCCAGCGAGCGCCCCGTCGCCCCGCGCCCGCCTCCCCGGCGCCCCCCGACCGAGCGGAGGGGCCCCGGGTACCTAGTTTGTCCCGGTGCGGCCTCCGCAGACGCTCCGTGCCTCCCTCCTCCCGGCAGCAGCCGCCTCGCTTCCCTTCAATTATCAGCTGAAGCCGCAGCACCGAGCGACGCCTCGTCCGCCGCCTCCGCCGCCGAACCCCTTCCAGCGGCGCGAGGGGGAGGCCGCGGGACTACTTTCTCCTGGCGCCGGGGCCCCGCCGGGGCCCGCGCGCGCCCCGGGCCGGCGGGCGGCCCCTGCCCCGGCTGCCGCACCCCGCGCAGCCCCCGCCGCGGCCCGGAGCGCGGCCCGCTCGCTGCGCTCGGCGGAGCCGCTGGCGGCGGTCGGTAGTCGGTATCCCTCCGCCGGGGTCGTCACCTCGGGTCCGCGGGAATGTCCCCCCTCGGGGCGGCCAGGGGGCGGCCGGGGCGCGGGTCGGTGGTGGCACCGGCGGCGGGGGTCAGACCCTGCCCGGCACCGCGGGGCCGCCGCGGCTGCTCCTTTAAGAGGGGGCCGGGCTAGCGGTGACCCCGCGCGATGTCCGCCCCTTCCTGGTTGCCATGGAGACCGCCCGCCGGCGTCCCAAAATGGCGGCGGCGGAGCCGCGCGGGGCCGCTGCTCTCTCCGCCGCCCTGGAAGGAAGGAAAGAAGGAAGGAAGGCAGACTGACCGGCAGCCTGAGGCGGCACCGGCTTTAGCCAGGGCTTGTCCTCCGGGAAGGAACCCCTCCGTGCCGGTGCAGGACGAGGGGCTCCGTTAACGCCGCCAGGAAGCGACCCGGGAGGCGCCACCAGTAAGTGCCGCTGGCCTGGCCTCCTGAGGGCCGGGAACGCCCGGCTGCGTGAGGGCCGGCTACCAAAAGGGTATTTCCAGACATGGCGAAAGTGCCTCTAGACGGGGAGCCTCGGTATGTGGGAGATTCCTTCCACCTGGGCTTTCCCAGCCTGTGGGATGGGGCCCTGCATGAGGAACCGGAGGAAAGGAGGAAAGAGAAATGTGAGTGAGAAGCCTTGCGAAGTAGTATATGCACATCCCTAAGTTTACTCTCAGAAATGCCTCACAAATAAATGTGGCACGACATTTAACGCAAATAAACGACAAATCCTTAAGTATTACTTCTAAAGAAAAGTTTAGCTGCACTTTCGGGGTAATCAGACGTAATGCAGAGGGGTAAACAATAACATGTCATTCCAAGGACATGAAATTAACATCTGGGAATGGAAAGGCCGTGTACATTTTCCACATTGTACCTGGAGATGTTAGATGTCCTGCCTTCCACCAGTGTAGATAGCTGGTTTTTCAAGCAGGGAAATAAGCAATGATAAATATCTTGGAAGAGTTTTTTGAACCTTTGTTTTAAAATATCCTGCAAAACGTGCAATATGAGTATTTTTCAGATTAATCTAATAGAATCATCAATGAGAAATGTTGGACAGTAAACAAATGAAATTTAACAAATCTGATTATGAGTTTATAAGATTATGAAATAAAAATGCAAATATACTATAATCTTTGTTTCATTTTGAGAGTTTTTTACTTAGTTTACTTATATTTACTTATTTACTTATATTTTACTTATTTATACTTAATTACTTATTTATACTTCTATATACTTATTTATATTTTACTTACTTACTTATATTTTACTTATTTTTACTTATAGTTATTAGAGAGACAAACACAAATACTTGTCTCAAGCTGGACATAATGATTTAGAAAATGTAAAGTTTCAGAAACTTTTCTGAGGAAGTTCTTTAAATGTCTCACCAGAACAAAAAAAAAAACACAACGTATTTTTAAACTAAGAGGAAGTTTCAATTTGTTTTCATAAAGTAAACCAAAATAATGAACATATGTTCTTTCAGGGAAGAACTGCTGCACAATAATTGGGAAATACGTGGTTTTCAGTAGCTGAAGTTTTGTAGTGGGCCTGACCCACTGACCCCATAGGAATCCTACCAGTGCTCTGTTTGTCTGTGGAATGTGGCTGAGTGTTGTGAGGTCTTTGCTATTCATTTTTGCACTTGGATAATAAAAATAAGATGGTTCTTATTATTATTACTGTCTTCAGGTTTTTGGTTCTCATATCTGTTTCCTGTCCCACACTTCAGGTATCTATTCTTGGTTTTGTTTTCAGCTGCCCAAATATATCCTGAAAACGAACCAAAATCAGTTAACATAAACCATGCAAAAAAAGCTTCATAACTGTCAGTGTAAGTAAGTTCAAATTATTCTGCAAATGTTCATCGTACAAAGCATTAACAGAAAGCTGGTGTCATTGAAAAATAACTGGTTTGGACTGTTTGAAAAATTCAGCTTTGATTTGATGGCAATAAGATCATTTAAGTATTGTGCAGTGAATGTATGCATTTGAATATATCACTATATTTTCTGAAGTTAATACATCTGATTCCAGCAAAACTTTCCAGTTCACTCAAATTTTAATTCCTTACTCCTCAAAACACCTTCATGTAAGTAGTGTCTCCAGTTTTAACTTCTGTACATGTAAAACTTCTGGATGCTAGTTAACCTTTCTCCAGGCTATGGAATCTCCTGCAAAGAGACCTGTGTCAAAAATAGCAGTTGAAGGTATGTGCATCACTGATGTTCCAAGTTGTGTCTCATGTAAAATATATTTAGCCATCCTGGGTTAGCATGGAAGAGGCCTCGCTGTTGGCTCACGTTCCCATTGAGCTGTTTTGCAGTTTCCTAATAAATAACAGTCTTTGCCTGAAAGGCCTCACAGTCTAAGCCTCCAGCTTAGCACGGGGTTACATGAATGCTGAAACCTGCTACTCTGAACAGCCCATTTCTAGGAAGTGAGTGGTTTCAGCACTGTCTGTTGTTATTTTCTTTAAAAGCAAAAAGGGGAGTTTGTGGCTGCATAGTGGATTTGCATGAGAGCTCCCATAATAACACTGTCCAGTGTTGCCCTTCTTTAAACAATCTACTTGGGCTTTTCATAAGCAGTAAATTCAGCTCCTCCAGGATGAAGTTATAAATTTACTGGGCATATCTTATAATGCTTCAAGGCTTGTGGACCTGTGGCCATGGCCAGGATTTCCAGTTATCAGCTGAGTATAAAGTCAAACTGTCACAGAACCAGAAATCCTGTACAAATAGAGAGAATCTTAAGAGCGTGTTAGGGCAAGAAACTTAGTAGCATAAATGAGCATTCACAGAATGCAATTCACCCAGCTGGGTTGTGTGGAAGGAGAGATCTTCTGAGCCATCAGCGAAAATAATTTTTTTCAAGTAGCTATTTTAAGTCAGCAATCATAATTTTACAAATGCACAGAAACTATTCCACATATTTCCCCTGTGTGGGCATCTGCCAGTTCCACTGCAGAAATATAAGACTGAAAGGGACAGCTTCAGGTCATCCAGTCCCAGTGCCTGCTGTTTCATCCAGCTACATAATAGATCTTCATAGCATAAATGGGATTTGATGTGTTTCAAAGGCAGTGAAGCTTTTTTCCTCTGCTACTTCACACATAAAAACTGCTCCAGATCATCACTTCTGTGATGGTTAGAAGTGCAGTTACATAAATTAATTTGCATTTATTTTGTTTGGATATCTTTTGTGCAGGTAACAATGCTGTGTGTGTGTGTGTATATATATATATATATATATGAGATATATTGTATATATTTAATAAATATGCGCTCTGGATAGGGCTTGTTTTGTTTTATCAGTCTCCACTTGTGAAACAGACTCTCTGCTTCTTGGTCAGTCTCATTTTCTCATTGCACTTATTCCCATTAATAATTTTGTTCTTCATAATAATAAGTCTAATAAGCACCATGTGAAAAAGCATTGTTACTTCCCCATGTCTTCTGAAAAATCCTGGGTGATTTAAATTTTAGGCTTGTATTTAACTTTCTCTACCAAAATCACATTAATGACTCTTGATCATCCTTTGATTAGTTATTATTCCAATGTCTTTCTCCTCTGTCAACTTTCAATTTATAACCTTTTGGTTTATGGCAGAATTTATTTCCAGATGAATGACTTTGCCATTTGCACTTTTCAATTTAATTTTGTTTGTTTGTTTCCTTTTTTCCTCTCCAGGATTGCTCTGAGTTGTTATGAAGGAGAAGTTGGTATACATGTCAGAATAAACATAATAAATAAAAAATCATTCTTGGCCATAAAATGTGTTCTAGGAATCCCTCTAGTATTCATTGGAATGGTGAATAGATTTTGTTTTGTTTGAGTGCATGTACTATTACATAGAATGGGAATCTTTTTGTTCAAGACTGACACGAGGGATAGCAACTTGTTTCACATATACCTTTTACTGTACATGTTTTTCAATCTTGAAATGCCAAATTAATGTTTTATATGCCAGTTATAATTTGGCAACGTTTATGGCAAAACACAATAGATATTATCTGTTTGTACAAGGCAAGTGATTAATCCTATGGCTTCCAACATTTAATGTAAGATGGCTTGAGAGAGCCATGCCAATAACCTTCCAAAATAACATTTCTTATAAATTGTCTAACAGATGATAAGTACAGGTTTTGAAAAGTGCAAGAGAGGAATCCAGATGGTGAGGTAGTGTAGGAAAGATCAGTCACTCATTCTGGTCAAACAGGAATATAGACACACATCCCCCACCCTCAAAAAAGAAAAAAGTCTGGTGCTTAATCTGCTTATAGGGCAGGCTGATAACTGGAATGATGAGGCTGGTAACAAAAGAAATGTAATGGGAAAATGATCCGCTCAACATGTAATTAATACTAGCATCTGTCACCATTTAATGAATGCTACACTAATCAGAAGATTTTGTCATGTTAGTAAAATGTTCAGCTACTTACCCACAAAAGACCAGCTTGGTACATTCACAGGGCTGCCGTGGTTCTGTGCAAAATTCCACACATGATCTGCTCGTGTAACAGCCAGGACTCTGTCAAACATGCAACTGCAGAATTGTGTGTTTGGCCAGAGATCAGCAACTGGGCTCTCTCAAAGACATACACAGGCCATGTAGATGAACAAACAGTGTAAGTAACTGGGCAAACAGTTCTCATGAATGTTCTTGTTCTTTACCCCTCATTGCTCCTATTGTTTAGTGTTCGCCTCTCTGTCTTCAATCAGTTTCTGATTAAATCAATACATTCTGAGCACAGCACATTATTTTCGATACTGAGTACTATAATATTTGCTTAAAAGATCCTATAATTAGTTGTTTCAATTTTAAAAATAAAGAGTTTTTTCTGGCTTTTTTAGTTGTAAGCAAAAATTCTGAACCTATAGCACTTAAATCTTAAAGAACCTTTTTTTAAAAAAAAATCTTTTTTCAATAAACAACCCATTTCTCTAAATGATCTCTGTAAGTCCTCTACTACAAAAACCCAAACAAACAAAAAATCACCACCACACCACCACCAACATAACCCAACAAAAATTAAACCAAACACCCCAACAACTTATCGTTTTTAATAAAATTTCCGTTTTAGGAGACATTAATAAATGACCCTTGTAGTGGTGGGCTGGCTGATTTTCAGTTGTGCGAACCTTCATGATTTATTAAACTTGCAAGGATAGCTCTTCCATTTGGTATTATACAGTTAACTATTATATCTTGGGCTTGTTTTCAAGTCTTTATGATGACATTTGATATGTAACCTATTTGATTGACAGCAGATGCCATTTGAAGTGCTTAAGCCAGATGGATGGGAGAGGGGGGAAATTAACAGATGTTCTAATAGTAATTGAGCTGAAATTAATTTCATGTTACACTAAACAATTTTTTGAAAGATATGTCTTATTTTAAATAAATATCTGTGGGAGATGAACCTTTTTCAAAATTCTGCTATTTTATTTACATTTGAAACCTGAGGGATGCCATACCAGTTACTACCTAGCCAGATTCTATCCAAGTCTCTTCTTTGACTTTTCAAACAGAAATTTGTGCTCTAAGCAAATGAAAAGACCATTGAAATTTCTCAAGAGGGTGTTTAAAAAATTATATTTTATTATGAGCTATTTGTATGGAGGACTTCAACTGCATAAAATAGGAAATTCTTGTTGTTGTAAAGTAGAAATATTTCAAGTATAGTTTGTTGAGACCAGGAGACAGCAGCCATTTTGTCCCAGCTCTGGAAATGCTCTGCTATGCTGAAAAGGTGTATTCCCAAAAGAATCAAACATTTTCATGGTAATGCTATCACACAGTATTAATCAGTTATTATCAGGAGAATGTTCGTTAAGCCTAAAATACATAGGGAAAATCACCTTTGCTTTTTTTGCTGTCTCTAATTCAGACATCAAAGTAAACAGTAGAGCTGCTCAGAGAAAATGGAGACAGTTTCTCTAGGGAAATAATGCTGAACTGCAAAAACATGAATATTGTTGTTAGATGTTCCAGTCCAAAGCTAAAATAAGTCAGTTTAGCAGTGTTGTGACATGTTATGGTTTGGATGCCCAATGGTACCTCTCACTTCTGTGGTGTGCCACCTCTGGGTGCATGCAGTTGCTAGATCTTATCCATAAGGTTTGGGGAAGATTTGGGAATTCTTTGGTCATGCTGCAATATTGAAAATGTAATACAGCACAAGAACTGACATAGGAAGATTTGGGCTTTTAACAACTGAAATGCAATTGGTGATGTGCTGCACTGGCAATGCTGGAATTTCAGGGCTTTCATTATTAGCAGAGCAAGATTTCTCTACAGAAGGCATTACATACAGCAATGTAAGTGGTGAGGTTTTGCCTTCCCAGAAGGCTCAATTCTCTTTTTGGAGGGTGATTGTTTTGGGGTTTTTTCCCCACAAACATTACTAAATGCTTAACCCTGTGAAACATTCATTTATTGATTTGAAATTAGATATATAACTTATATGGAGTGATTATTACTTGTGAAGTTGAGTTCTTAGTGAGCCTATGATAATGCAGTGCTGTCGTGTGGGCTTATAAAATCCTTTTTCAGTAGTGGTTGAGCTGTTATTTGAAGATGCATTGTAATATTCTCATATCAGTTTTAATTAAGGTATGTTAAAGATGATAAAGTAATCATAGTTAATTTGCCATTAATCTGGTTTTACTATATCACTGGTAGCCTAGAGATGTATTTTCTACTTTTGTCTTAGCTGGGTTTTGTCTACTTATAACTAGCCTTTAATATACAGACAGCAGGATCTCACAGAATTGCAATGTTTAAGCTCCCATTTTAACTGTTATGCATGGTTTTAATATTTGTGCTTTTCTTTAAAAGTATCATACTTGATCTAGTCCTGCCTGACAAGGATGATTTTCAGGTCATGAAGTGAATAGTTTCTCAAGGTAAGCAATCACAACTACTTTCTGCTTAATAATGTAAACGTTTCTTGCTGTAACCAAGTCATGTGCACATGTTCCTTATTGACAGTGCTTGTTCTTTAGAAACAAAGAAAGATTTAGTTATATTTTTATACTTAGGTAGTAAATCCTTATCAATCTTGTTCTCTGTCTTGGGATACCTCAAGAGTAATTCTACTTTCATGTTACCAAAGGTAAGTTTGTGTTCTTGCCTGTTTTGTTTTCCTTTTTCCTGCTTCAAGTTAGAAAAATAATTATTTCTTTTTTCTGTCACTTTATTAACCAAGAACTGTTTACATTATTTAATTTTCCATATACACAGTAGCATTCATGATGAAGAACTGTCAGATATGTTTACTTGACTAGGCATACCATATATTTATACTTTTTTCATTTATCAAAAGTAATTAAATGCACTCAGCAAAGTGTTCGAGGGAAAGAAGAAGGCAAGAAGTGTAGAAGGCAAAGCTAGAAAAGGTTCCGAATTTTTATCTCAATGTGAGTTAGGCTATGAAAGGTCTTATCCAAAGATGCACCAGTGTAACCTAGAAATAATTTTTAAACAAAGTTGGTGGTCTGAACTGCTCTATGGATTTTTATTCTACAGATTTGCTTGATTTTGATTTGGTATACACTAAATCAGTTTGTGTTAAACTGAAATAAGCCTAGATAAAACCAAAGAAAAAGTGCCTGCAACTTTTGGATGGAGTTCACGAAATTAGATTAAAATTGGGTACAACCAGTGTACATGTCATTTGTTGGCTGAAGCCTGAATTACACAAATTATCTGGAGAAGGGTGGGAACTGGAAGAATGAACACTAGTGCACAGTAAAATGATAGAAATCATTTGTTGCAAAACTCAAAATAATACTGTAGACACAGAAACCTGGGAGAGTGTCTGAAGCCAGAGTTCTAAATAACATAAGAGGATGACAGTGAACAATGGAGTGAAAGGAATGACAGCAGATGGGGATTGCAAGCAAGAGAAGCTGTGTAGCTGGAAAGCATCAAAAAAGCAAGCAGATACTTGGGACAGAAAATGCAATCTATGTTTTAATACATGTGCATATCAAATTATCATGGCAAATGATAATGAGAGATTTCAGTTTTTGCTAAGTTGGTGCTACAGCTGAGATGTACAGTTGTTTCCTCCTGTGCAGTTTATAATGAGACTGAAACCTAGAGGTAATCAGTGTTAAGTTTCATATAAAAAGAGTAGTTAAAATTGGACTGAAAAAAATCCTAGTATTTGAAGAAACAGGAAACAAAATCAACCAACAGGTAGCACATGCTGCCTGTAGTACTGGGCTGAAAACTGATGGAGAGAAAGGGCACACTTGTTAACACAGCTTTTTCTAAAAACTGGAGTCATGCGTAGGAGCCAAGTATATGAAAATGCCTGCACCATGTGATAGATTCTTTAGTGTTCCTGTCTTCTGATTTGAGGTGGAATTAAAGCTGTAAATAGACAGCAAGGGAACTTTGAAAAACACACTGATAGTGTTAGTTTGTTCTTTAAAAATGTGGTGAGATTTTAGGGGCCAGTGCAATAGATGTTCCTCAAAATTTAGAGTAGGAGATGTCAGTGAGCTGAAAGTGAGCTGCCCACGTACGAATATAGGAAAACAGTTTTCAGCAGATATTAAACGGGTGGCAGATATATGCAAATCAGGAAGATAAGAAGTATCCAAGAAGGGAGCAGTGGGATGATTTAACTAAGACTTCATCTGTAATAAAAAGGATTGCCAGTTATATGTACAGACCCTGCTAAAAGAGGTGCAGATTCCCTAAAAATTACTTTGCACTGTAACACTGCTGTACTTCAGGACATTTTAGAGAGATAGCAAAAGTCTGACTGCTCTGTTCTGTTGTTTGGACTTTTTTACTCTAATAAAGAGGAAACAAATTCAAATACACACACAAAAAAAAACATTTAAAAAAAATCAAAGCATTCACTAGACCTGAAATTGTGAGAGGGAGACATTGAAACTCAATTAAGGAGGACAAAACTTAAAGAAATGGTTTTAAATTAAACCTGTCAGTGTATTATCCATCTAGAAAGGAGTGTTATGTCTTGCACTTAGCTTACATGCTTTGTTCTGTTAAGTAGTAGAACAATCTCTTTGTGGCGGTCTGATCTAGGTCTGCCTGTTTAATCACATTAATAAATAGCAAGTATCATGCTCATAAGTGAAGACTCTGATCCTCTAGAGTAATATTTTATTCCCTCTGATAGTTTTGCTTTCCCTTCAGCACATCCCCTCCCTTCTGCATTGTCTCTCACTCTTGTATTGTTTCTCTGATCTGTGTGCATATTCTAGACAAAGGTAGACCTTATCTTCCAAAGCACCTTTGCTGTAAGCAGCTGTGATAAACAGCTTTACCTACTTTTTTTTTTCCTTACTTTCTTCACTTTTTATTTATTCTCTCTCCCACCCACAAGCTCTGGGAAAACCAAGGAAGAAAGATACTAAAATAGGAATTAACCTGGTATGAAACTGAAAGAAAGTGAAGAGACCATGGCAAGACAACAAATTTTGTGCTCAAATATAAGTACTGCATTCCCCAAAGGAAAAGGCAATTATTATTTCCAAGCTTTTTATTATATCTTCCTCCTGAATTTTACTAAAACGTTTTTCAGATGCTCTAAGTGGGAGCCTTCGGTAGTCATGCACACACACACGCAAAGCTAATCCCTTGGTTTAAGTGGGTTGATGTTTCCAAGCGTGAGAAGTGAGGGAAAAATTATCAACTTCTTAGTTGCTATATGTGAAATTTTAGAATTGAGACATTTCTCTTCATGCACTTGAAATATTTGTTAAAAGCACCACACAAAAGAGTTTGCCTTGACACCAGGAAGTTACCTTTTTTCTGTGTGTCATTATCTTTATCTCTGAACTCTGCTACAGTCACTGGTATATTTTTGTTTGCTAACTAAAGCAAACTAAAGCTTATTTTAGCTTTCCTTGCTATTAAAACTTCTTTTTCTCCAAAACCAAAGCAGACATAAGGGAAGGGAAATATGTGGGTTTCCATGATGACTAATGTGGTCCTGAGAAGAATCTGTACAAACTTTCAGGTACACACTGTTGTCCAGAATTTCTACTCAATGATGTGTATGGTTATTTCTTGAAGAACAATTCCTTTAGCACAGCTGGGTATTAGCTTTTACACTTTAGACTCTTTGGCATAGATGAAGTGGACATCTCTGAGAAAGACTGAAACACAAACCATGTCTAGTAAATGCCAAATAAACCTACTTTTATTTCTCAGGAGTGCACATCAGAAGGAAGCTTTTATCTTGCAGAGATGTAATCCTATCAGTACAGACAAAATAGTAATTGGTATAATTTCCTATATTATAGCAAATGCAGATGTTGAGGTTTTGTATCAGTTGTGAAATGAAGCAGGAACCTTGTAAGCCTTAAATTTGGTAGGGCTTAATAAATTTCCAAAAGAACTAAAAGCATCTGATTTCACAGACATAACCGGCAGCAAGTAGTAACTGTTTCATTTCGTATTGTTCATCCCCAAATTGTGGAATGGCACCAGTGTATGGCACCAGAGTCTTCAGTTTGGTGGACTCTTGCACTATTGCACCCAGATATGTCATTTTTTGTGTTTACTCCTAAAAAGCTGTCCTTCAAAGACTTCTGAGAACCCCAAATAAATTAGGACTTCATTAACTGCAACTTCTTGATACTCCATTTTACTTTCTTTTTCAGGTCAAACCCTGCCAGCAATTTTGGGCAACATACCAGCACCAGTCCTGAAACCAGTATAGTCCCTTCTTCCAGACTGCAGTTGCTACTGTTCACATTCTTGCATATTAACCAAATCAGAATTCTCAAAATAATCTGCTTTGGCCAGTCATATATTTTCATTACCAACTGCCTAAGTGGTCTTTGAGGCAGGAAGGAAAAAAGGAGACTTAACAGATTCTTCAGTTGCACAAGATCTGCATTCTTGCTTTTAAGTTAATCACAATATGCCATTGTAGGCTCTCATGAAACAATTGCCCATGTGTGTTATTGTTTTGCAGCAGCTTATCCCACAGGGATCAAAATAGCATTGCCTTGAGCTGGGTCAGTGTCCATGCCTAAGGATAGCCTCACTCCTCCCTTCTAAAGCTATGAAACATTTTATTTTAGTTCTTTTGCAAATACCTGTCCATTGTCAGTGCTAGCTCTTTCACAGTTTAGACACAAGACATGTTTGCCTCTTCTTGGTGAAAATTTAGTAAAATTTTAAGGTACCTGTTTTGCGTTTTTTAAAGTGACCTAGAAGCCTCAGCTCCATTCACTTGCAGAATAAGCACAGCTTTGTCTAAACCTTACGATTTCTGTTGTCCAACTCAAAATTTCCTTTATTTCTTATGCAGTCAAAGCTGAAGTGTGAATGTAAATGCAACTGTGTGAAAAACTTCACTATAAAGTAAAAAAAACCCCTCTACTATGGTATCAGCTTCTCAATTAGATGCAACTATGTTAGAGTAGACGTAGAAAAAACTATGGTGAGAGGGTGCCTTTTCATAAGTAAAAATTTTAGAACTGTGTAATTTATAGTTATCTCCTTTAAGATATTTCAGTAATGTTAATATTTATTCCACTTTTATTTTGTAAAGATTTAAGTGAGGGTGAAATGGGCAATTTTTTAACCAAAACACATGGAAGTTAATTGTTTTATAACCAATAGATTAATTTGCAATTGTAGTAAAAATGCAACAACACTGTGCAAGAGAAAAAAAGATAAAATTATAAAATCAGTGACAGAAGCATTTGAGTACTCTAATTCTGAAATCAAAATTTTCTGGTCTTCTTTAATCTACAAAACCCAACCAAAGCACAGGTTGTTGGGTTTTTTTTTTAATATGATGGGGAAGTAATATAATGTGTGATAAAATAGTCTGGGTAAAGAGATTTAGTAGAGATAAAGTCTCTAAGACTAAGTGAGAATGTGACATTTTCTCTCTAGAAGACACAATGGCTCCTTCACTGTACAGTGGAATGAGATCTTGAACTGTAGTAACAAATCCAAGGCTAAAAACAAAGACTGGGGATTTAGGCCATTCACCTGGGACAGAGGAAAATGTTTGTAGATCTCCTGAATCTCAACAGTGTTATTTTCTGTATTCTGTAGTCACCTTCCTTCTCCAACGAATGTTTAACTATTTAAAGGAGAATAATTTAAGGGAAAAATTAACCTCCATATAGCCTGTAATCTGAGAAACTCTATTTTGAGTTACTAGTTTTAAGCAAAGCAAAAAGCTGAATCTGAAGAAGTTTGAAATCCTAATAAAGTGCACTGGGGAAGGAGAAAGTTTCTCATATTTGCCTTTGTACAGGGTTTCACAATTCACACTGTCTGTCTCAGCTCCCCCAGAGGTTTCTCAGTGTACAGTATGAGTCTGACGTGGGAGACTTGCCTACTTCTATAGCTTCTAAATGAGAGTAAAGGAAGAGTGAGACCCACATCCTGAGGAAGGTGGCTCACCATGTGACAAATTTCAAATATTATTTTCTCATACAATGTAAAGAGTTCTATGCTTCTGGTAATCTACAGTTCAGATTCATTTTGACAATAGATACTTCCTAAATAGTTTATTTTTTGCTAATTTTCACTTAAGTATTTGTTTTATTGGTTAAAAAATTGCAATTACTTTTTACCTGAAGCTTTGTTTGGTTCCTGCTGTTTAGATTCGGGTTTGCTCATCCTTTCCTCTTCTCTCTTTTTTAATGACAAAAATGCCTATGGAATAAGCAGTGTGGTAGTGAATTCCTTTACCACTTGCACCTCCAAATAACATTGAGAATGGAATGTGTCCATGGTAACCAGGATGCACTCATAACACTTTCCATTCTTCATCTTTTAATCTATGCAAATAGTAGAGTATTATAAAATCTATGCAATATTTTTATTTGAAATAACCACATGCTAACAAATTACCAAGGTAACTGCAATATGCCCTGGGTATTTGTACATAAAGCAGTTTTTTAATGGAGTGGTGCTATTGACAGTTTGTTCCACTGTAAATCGAAGAATAATGTTTCAAAAAATCACAGTGGTGTTCAATAAAATTACTTGAATATTTTACTTTTCCTGTGCCTCCACATGTTGGCCTGATCTTTCCATTTGGCAGAGTTCCATGGCAGTGTGATTCCTGGTACAGCATTTAAGAGGAGGCAATGTTATGGAAGTATGTATTTCTTTAGTTTTTTTGAAATTCCTATTAAAATGCCTTCCAATTTATAAAACAATAATTTGGAATTGTACAACAATATTGCACAAGAAAGTACAAGAAAGTACATTTGTATACCCATATTAAAACATCTGCTGTAATAGAGAAGGATATTTCATTTGCAGAGTATTGGCTTATATTCCATTTTAAAGTTTGTTAGATTCTGAAGAGATAAAAACCTTTTTCAAGAGTCTAAACACACATATGCTCACTCTAGTGTTTAGAATAAGTATGTACTTGGGCACTCACATATATTTAAGCTTACATTATAGATAAATTCACTCATATACACAAAATAACAAAAAAATTATATAGAATACTTACTGTGAAAAGTTTGTCTTGCTTACAGCAGTGCAGATTTTGAGTATTTTCTATCTGTATGCACTTTGTTTTGTTGTACTATATATCCCAGACTGAAAAGTGTTGATTAATGTATTTTATTACAGATCCCAACACATTGTAATCTCTGGTGCAACAGAGCTCTGCTTTTTAAAGAATCAGACTTATAAAATTGTGTATAGTTAATTTTCTGTATAGACTTGTAGATTTAATCTGTAGAACGCTGTTAGGTATGCAAGTTCAAAAGTTTAAAAGCAACAGTTATTAATCAGTTTTGGTAAGTGGTTGTGGGGACAGGTAGCTATTTTGTTTTTCAGTTACACTTGGCATTTTCATGCTGAGAAATTGGTTGGTTTGTTTGTTTTTTTAAAGAAATGTCACTTCCAACAGTAACAGGAAAAGGCCAGGAGAAAGCCTATTAACCATGTTTCTTTTCTCCTTCAACAATGGGGTTTTTCTGCTATATACTGTATTCATGTGGACCATGTTGAAGGATGTGCAAGATGAGGAACATGTTAGAGATGTCTTTTCTTTCTCTACTGGTGTATCAGTTTTGTTTTGACCCCGTTCTCACCTCATGTTTTCCACAAATAAGAATGGAAGAAGCTGCTTCTCCCTACACTGCTGGAGATGAAAAGAGCTTTAGGAAGTACAGTAGGGCATTCACTGTCCTATTATCCCTTTGCTGGGCTGCAAACATTCAAGTTCTAAAGCCTTCCCAGGTAGCAACATCATCTGTGAAACAGAATGACAAGGGCTTTATAATCCCTTTTGCATTGAATCCTCATTACCACTGGTGTATGAAATTATGTTATTTTAACATGGTAGTCTATATAGTGCATGTGCCTTGCAGAAATGTTAATTCCACTGTATCAAAGGTTTCAATGGGATATTTATTTTTCATATATTAAATTCTAGAATGCATTTTGGATGAATATGGGCTTTTTTGCCTTCAAAGATGCAACTGTTTCACTGCAAAGGACTAGAGACTGTTTATTGTAAAATAAAATGAATTTATGTAACTGAGTAGGACTTTTTCCTTTTATTCACACAAAAGGTTGTTTTACAGAGTACTGTGGCTATCTCTGAGTGTTAATCAAAGCTGTTTTATATGTATGCAATCAGATATGTGATTTAGCCATTATGATTACCCCATATAGTGATATATTAGCCACAATAACCATCAAAATGATACATTTTACCTGGTTATATTTGACATTCAGATAAAAATGTTAAGCATTTATTCTAACATTTACTGCTGTATATGAGATATCAACAGGATAAAAGAAAAACTGGAAAAATATGGACATGATTGGTATAGGCCTGCCTTAGCAGATAGTCTGGAATCTGAGTTTTAATTTGAAAATTAAACTGAATACAACTCATTGGGAGTTACAAATACTTAATGCTCAACTTTAAAATCTCAGTTTTAGCAGTGAAATACCAGAGAGATCTAAAGTTAAATTTGATGTTAAGAGATGTATACCACTGTTGTCAGAGCTAAGATTTGTAAAAGTAACTCCATTTTTTTCAGTCAGTTTATGGAAGTATTGACAGGTAATGCAACGCTTGCTTTTAATTTTCCTTTGGCATGTCAGTAGAAAAAATAAAGATCTATGGAGTATGTTTTTTTATACATACATGTATGTGAATGTGTTTATAAATATTCACCTCACTAATATTCTCATTTATCAGTTTTATCACTCATGTCAGGAACCCACCTATAGATATGGCAGTGTAAAGTCCTGACTTTTCTCAATTAAATGGAAGGGAATAATATTAGTAACACTGGATTAGATGGGGTTTTTTAACCTTGTCTATAACAGCAAGTGAATTTTACTTGTGGCTTGGAGCGTGCTCTTTATGAGGAACTTGTGTGAATGATGATGACTTTCCTCTTGTGTAGGCCCAGCTGTGACAGCAACAAAAAGAAAGTCAGTGTTAAAAGGTGACACACTGTTCAAGCACATATGTAATGTTTTAAGAGAACTCTGGGAAACTTACTGGTAGTTAGGACCACTTATACTCCATCATTTCATAGCTATCTAGTTTACTATTCACGTTCATTTTTTTTGTCTTGGTTGCATGCTTTGTAATGCAGATTTTCTTTTCTTTTTCTGTCTCTGAAAATGTGAGTTGAACATTACTTCTGGAAAGCTTTTGCCAGAATTTTCAGAATTCTTAAGTGCTGAGCTTTGAACTGTCCTATTAGTTTTGATTTTTACAAAATGTTAAAATCCCAGTTTAACTTCTAAGCTGCCACTTTTGAATGCCTGAGCAATTGGATGGGTATTTCTACTTAACCACATAACTTGACACCAGATACATTGGGATTCTATGAATAAATGAGAAACAAAACCAGAATCTTTATGGTCTTGCCTGTGGAGATATCGTCTGTGTAAAGTATGTGTTTATTTCTATGAACAATTTGCATACAGGTGTTGTTAAAACATTTTACACTTGTTGCAGGTGCATTATGGGATGTTTATTGTCCCTTGAAGCTGCTGGTAATGTAACTGTGGTCTGATCTTTTAGGAAAACTTTCTTTTGGGACTGTAGTAATATTTACATAGCCCCAACCCTGAATCTGGTATAATATTTATCTCATGGTGCTTGATATTAATTTCATCTGCTTTTTTCCTTTTTTTTCTTTCACAGTTGTAGGTAATTTTCAGGTGGTAGAAAATTTCCCTTAGGAATTAACTTCATCATTTATGACCTAGAGAAATTAAAGCATCCCAGGAGGATAATAATAATTACAAATGTTGGGTGGCAATATTGATCTGCAATAAATTTCATGAAAGATGGGATTGCTTTGGCTAACATACTTCTTTCTATGAATTAATTAATATAAATTAATGTATGAATAATGAAAAAAACAAAAAGATGTGACAATAAACCTAAATATATGATAATGCCCAGAAACATTGATAGTTTCATTGTAAGACAATGACAGAGATTTTAGCAACAAATATAGGCCAGAAAGCAATGTTCTTATGGCTGATAGCACATAACGCTCTGTGCCAGCACATTTGTTTCTATGGCCATGTTGTGAGCCACCCAGATTTGAATTCCCAATCTAATTTGACACAATCAACTGCTAATGCAACAGGTGACTGGGACCATACAAGTGCAAAATTACTCCAGGAGCAGACAGCCAGGAAAAGAAAGGCAGTGGGGACACCACTAAGTTAACCTCAGAGACAGACTGGCCACTGAGAACATCTGAAATAGTGATGCATTTTCCCAAATTTCCATGGAACTATGTCTCCCAGGTAGTTATTGCTCTGCATCTTATAATTTTGGTTCCCAGTAATGGATTAACTTAGGGAGTGGTCATGTTACAAGATGCAGTTGATCATGGTTCACAGAGAAAGCAGTTTTCTGAAAATACTAATCCAGAGACATCTTTATTCAGTAACTGCTGGGGAGGGGTGAGGTGAGCTATGCCTAGTCTGGAAATGGAGAATTTCATAACTGCACCTGCAGTCTCTTTTGTAGCCCAAGACCTAATAGCACAAACCACCTCAGATTGGTGAGATCTTGACTTTTTTAAAAATAAACTGCTTTTGTATTCTGAGTCTGTACAGACATTAAAAAAATACTTACAATGTGACTTCATAATTATCCCATTTTTATGATGACCTTGAAAAGTGTCATTTTGAAATAAAGTTTTGTTTTTCTCATCAACAGCTTTGGTTGACATAATCTTATTGAATCACTATCTTAGGTAATCATCATCTTATTTGAGTAAGTTCTCCAGGAGGTGCTGGAGTCACTTTCTCTGGAAGTGTTCAAGATGTGTCTGGATGTGACACTTGAAGAATGATTTAG
Source organism: Agelaius tricolor (assembly GCF_023055355.1). Lineage (NCBI taxonomy): Eukaryota > Metazoa > Chordata > Aves > Passeriformes > Icteridae > Agelaius > Agelaius tricolor. The sequence continues at coordinate 11,581,902 of NW_027269272.1, forward strand.
GGATGATTATGGTGGTGCTGGGTGATGGTTGGATTGGGTGATCTTGAAGGTCTAATCCAGCCTTGGTGATTCTGTGATTATTTACACAGAGGTGGAGGAGATCTGCTTTCCCAAAAAGTATATGAACCTTGGGAAAGAGGTATGGGGGTAGGGGAGGGTACAACCATTTATCTCCTTTCAAGAATAAATTGGAGTGTATCCTCACTCAGAGCCTCAGATTAGACCAACACATTCTCCATGCTTTGCTTATTAAAATCTTACACATCCTACTGCACAATTGAGAGATTTTTAGCCCTGCTGAGTTCATATGGCCTGAATTTCTACGTTTAGGTTTGTGTTTGTTACATTTGTGTTTCTGATTCGCTGTTATAACTTTTGCAACTGGTCAGTTTCAAGTGAAGTTGATAGAAATAATAACACCACCTTAAGCTGTTGTGTAGGGCTGTGAGCCCTGTTAGTGTTTCATGGATGGAAAGGCTTCACATTCTGAGCTCAAGGGACTGGATATATGTACACAAGGCATGGAAAAAGTTTCAATCAGCACTCACAGTCCATGAAAAAACCAATCTTTAATTCCAGTTATTACTGCTTGTTTTGACTAGGAGGGGAATGAATATGGCCTGAACCAACAGAAAATGGACTGCCTGTTGAACTTGGCTCAGGCTCAGTCTTTAAATATGCTGGAGTTTTGCAGATGTTCCTAATTGCTCCATTAGTTGAAGCAAAAAGTTGTACTGCATTTTAATTCATGGCAAAATTGTTCATCATTTTTTATAAATTTGAGCTTTCAAAGAAGTAGTCTTCTATACTCTTTTTGTTGACCTCTTTTTTTTATTTACCTTATAAAAGTAGATTTGAGATGTGAATATATGCTGGTGAGAAGGCTTCTAGCTTTTTGGTTTTTACTCGTTGCTTGTAGTGTAAGGTTTTTCTGCAGCATTTGATATTAATATGATGTCACAATGAAACATCTGTTTTATGTTACACGGGTGCAATGATTTAGGTAATTAAATTATTGTTAGCAAGCAGTTTTCTGCTGTTATTCTGTGGTTTTAGTAGGTTACAAATAATTCAGTAGGTTATAAATAAGATCTGCCTGCTTTTTCTTGAAAAGTCTTACTGGTGGTTCCGAGGTTTCCTTCCCTATAGGAAGTATTGAAAGCCACATTTGCCATTCTTTTCTAAGATGTAGTCATTTCTTTCTCCTTCTGGAAGTATTGCTAAAATTGAAGGGTTCCCTCTACTTTTTATTAAAATTGTAATATAAAATAAGGGTGCTTTCTTTTTAGAAAAATGCAAACACAAATAGAAGTATTACAAGTATAAATTACTACGTTTGTGAATTGTATTGTCATACTGATATTATTTCTGTCCATAGTTCTTGCTGTTCCACACAATCAGATGTTTTTACACCTCCTCACCTCCTGTTAAGAGCTTTGCTGCTTCTAAGTATTCACACATAGAATTTTTCTATTATTTTTCTATTAATTCTCCATAAATATATTATATATATATATATATATATATACATACACACTGGAAGAAGAGATTAGATAGATAGATAGATAGATAGATAGATAGATAGATAGATATTCTGGAATAATATTCTAGCTATCTGTACTGATTTATTTGCTAACTGAGAGTTCAAATAAATACTTCTCACCAGATCCATGGTTTGCTACTAAATATTTGGTACTCTCCTGCCACTAAAATGTTTTCCTGTTAAGTGTTGGTATTTCCTGTCATTATCTCCTGGTTTTCATTCCTGTTATTTTATCTCTCTTCATGTGATTGGGATTTTTATAGAACTTTTCTTTCAGTAAGGTGTCTGAACTATTAATTACCATTTTACTAAATTTTACATTACCTAAACATTACCATTTAACTAAATTTATAAGAACGACCATACAGCTGTAAACATTCATGTTTGTTTTGAGATATTTTCTGTTCTTTTTGGGCAGTGAAATAACATATCATTATGTTTCTTTTCATTATTTCATGAAGCCAAGAGGATAGAGCACGATTTTGGATTTGGTTTTTACATTTGCAATGATAGAAAATTAATTGATGATAGTGTTGAGCAAGAGAAGAGAGCTCTACTTATATTTCTGGATGAGTGAACAATTAGTACAAGTCATCAAATATTCTCCAGCACTTTCAGAATGAAAATGTCATAGAAAACTTAAAATTGAATAGATTTTCACAGTTAGTTCATTGTTAGCTTCACATACATTATTTTAAAAGATTAAATACTAAATATATTTTAGAATAGCCATACTATTATTTCTAGAAATAAATAATTTTTAATAAAGAAAAAGTCAAATCTGTGTGTGGTAGCCTGTTTGATCATTCAACATTAAATAGATGTGCAGTGAAAATATTTATCCCCATAATTCCCAGGATGAGAAGATTTGAAGCATTCTTTCGTATCAGCTTGAATTAGATCAGCCCGACCATTTTTAGTTGACTGTGTAGATCATTTTGTACTTGCATAAGAAATTTGAGGGAAATTACCAACTGTATAGAACAGAGATGCTTGGAATGCAAAAAAGCAAAGGAGAACTGACAGCAAACTGATTCTGCAGTGTGATATGGCATGGAAAAGAGAGCTGCAGAATATTGGGCCACCTACCCAAATCCATGAAGGAAGATAAGGTGATAGCTTCCTCCCATGTGGTTACCTCAGGAATATTGGGGGGGGGGGGGGAAGAAAAAATCTTAACATCTTTCTTAAAATTGTGTCATTTTCAAAGCTCTTTCAAAGGTGGTCACACAATGCTGAGTTTTGTAATTAATCTGACAAAATGCTTTGGAAGGTAAACTGCTGCATAAAAATAGGCCAATAGACAGTATAGTTTCAACTTCCATGAAAAATAAGGGGGAAAAATCCTGTACAAATCTGGATGGCTGCATTCATTTTGTTAGGAAACAACATGCAGCTTCAGAATGTACCACTGATTGTTCATTAGAAGTGTAGCAGATTGAATTCAGGATTCTATTTTGTAGTGAACCAGTAATTTTATTACAGAAATTTGATAAACTAGGTAAGTGATCTGAAGAAAACAGTGCTGAACTCAAGAGGCCAAGTTCCAAGTTGGACACTGAAGCAGAAATACTCAGCTGACTGCAGGATGGGCAGTTGCTCACTAGGTAGGAGACTTACAGAAGGACAGCTTGGTTTGGTACTGGATCACAAAGGAATGAGTCAAAAAATGCCACATCCCTGTAGAAGGGAACTGCCTTCAATTTCATGTTGGTTTAACTGTACCTATGTAAGATAAGAAGCAGAACTACAGGGACTCATGGTGTCAGAGCCATCATTATTTTCCCCAAAGCATATGACTGAAGTATCTTTTTCAGTTGTTTTACTAACCTCCCTTTGAGTAAAGAGCACAGTCTTTACATAAAAATCTGTATGTATGTGGGAAAGTTGATCCAAAAATGAATCTGAATATTCATGTTAAATAATTTTTTCTCTAGAAAAACATAGGGGGAAAAATCTGACTTTTTGTTGGGTTGGTTTTGGTGTTGTTTGTTTTTTTTTTTTTTAAGATGTACCTGCATAACCTGGAAAGAAATTCCAGGCTTTTACAAATCTGTTGTCTCTTGTATTTGGTTTCATTTTTTCCCACTTCAGATTGCTGTAGTGTTTGGTGCCAGAGTTCTGGATCGTCCTCAATGTGTGCCGAGGTAACTATGACTTCCTGAAACAGCTTCCTGTCCCATTGCTCCTGTACATCATTTCCTTTCTGAGCTTGAAGACATTGCCAGACTTTCTCAAGTTTCACACAGATTTGAGACAGTAAAAATTTAAAACCCAAAAAATTCAAATTGAAATAATTATCTTTACTGAGCAGCCTGTTGGCTTTGATTCATGGTTTAGCATAATCATCAATCTGTCTGCTTTACTTAAGACAACAAGTAAATAAGGATTGTCATTTTTTTTTGAGACAATAAATGAATCAAACTGAATGGCTGCGGTAAAAACCAGATCTTACAAAGGCTGTGTTTATCCTGCAAGCTTTTGTTTCATAATAAACTTAGTGATCCAGGTAATTCCATTGCAGCCCATGGCTGGGTGTTGCACACTACTTCCAGGATTAAGTATTGGAAATGTGAAACCTTTACTTTGTGTTATGATTTGTATTATTTACTGTCTAGAAACGTCACCCTCAGACTAGGGTCCCCTTATCATCACCAAACAAAAATTCCTTACAGTTTATGTCTTTGACAAAAGACATGAGCACAAGGAAAGAGATTTTTTTTTTCCAATATTTTTTTAGATTTTGCAGCAGGGAACTGTTAGAAACACAGGAGGAGAAAGAGGTGACTTTTGCTTGCCTGCTAGGAAGCTCTTCCCAGCCCTCAGGAAATTATGGGAAATTGTATGTACATGTTGAATTGAAACTTTAAAGAGTGAATAACAGAAGTTGCCATTATTGGACAACTGGAGCTAAGGGTATCCTCTCCATGCTGAATGAGGGGTAGGGGATTGGAAGGATAACCTGGAAGCTGCAGGAGAATGGGGGGCAATCTGTTGGTGCAAAACAGAGAAAATGTTTTGGAAAGGCCTTTGGGAGGTCAACTGTTCCAGCTTCCTGGTCTGTGCAGGGTCAGGAAATTGGGATGGAAAGCTAAAAAATTCAGAGCTATCATAGAGGAAGTTTATTTTTGACCTCAAAATTGTATTTTCTATCCCTGTCAGAGCCTGAAAAAGGCTGCTGCAGGTATTCAGGTAGGAGAGAAAAATATTTTATCTTATGGAAAATTGGAAGAGAAATGTTTTAAAGAGAAAAATAACTTTATTCTTATCCCCAAGAGTGCTGTAGAGGCCCAGAATGAAACCTATCAGTTTCTGGGTGGAGCAATTAATGAGAACATAAGCACCAGTGAGACCTTAGAGGAATTGTAAAATGGGTTTAGTTCTCTTGATTCTGCTGTGACAACTAGATATGCTCTGAAAGACTTCAGAGAGGCAGATTAAACTTGTAGTATGGAGAGTGGGACATGTCTGGTGCAGAGCACATCCCAATCAAAATGAGATTGCTCATTTTATACAGGATTTGTATTATTTTGAGGCTATGTGGGACAAGAGTTCAAGAAAAGTTCTGTGTCAGACTGGCAGTTCCAGAGGATGCGGCTGTGCTGCTGTTCCTGTTGTGTGGCTACCAAAGCATTACAGATGCTTTAGTGAGAGTGAGTTCAAGTGAGCACAAGAAAAAGGGGACGGGGCAAAGAAAGCACAGGAGGAAATGGTGAGACAGGAAAATAGAGCGTGTCGTTAATTTAAAAATGAAGGCCAGATGGGAGTAGATAAGCTTGCTAAAGTTCTAGGCTGTATTTCAGTTTGAAGATAAATCAGTTGATATTGTGACTGGGGAACAACTGGATGGAGAATAAGGGAGTAAAAATAACTAAAGGAGAGGAAGAGAATGGATTGATGAGAGACCAGGAAATTATTTGTCAGTATATTTGGAATTCATCTGTCATTTTGAAGAGTGTGAGTGGAGTAGGATAAGGCATTATGGAGGGCAGTAAACTTTTCATTAGTTTAACACAAAGCCTTAGATATTTTGGAATTTAAAGAAATCCTAGAAAGCATTAAGTTGCATACTAATAAAAACATGATTTTGGCATAATGCAGTAAACTATGAGAACAAGTAAAGCCATGCTCCCTTTCTCTCATTTCAGCAGTATACCTAGGGAATTAAAAATTTGCCTAAATAATACGAGTTTTTATTTCCAGAGTAATTTATGTATATACTGGAATGCTGCTCTCTGTGGGATTATCAAGTAGCATATTCAGATTTCTGAACAGAAGAAATAGAACAGTCTCTCCACTCAGGACTGCAAAGTGGAATGTGGGTGCTCTGTGTGTCCATGCCATGCAGTGCATCCTTGCAGGCTGAACTCAGCAGGTGTCTGCATTGTTACCCCAAGCATGGCATTTCTCTGACTGGAGTTGTGAGCACAAATCCTGCTCTCCAGGAGATCCAGACGCTTTCAATGTGCATTTCAGAGGATTTTAGACTGTTCACTAGGTGCTATTCTTACGTCCTGTAACAGAAGTCCTGACGTGGACACCGCCGTGTGAGCACTGTGTGTGTTTTCCCGATGCTTTGGCAGCGAGCTGCTGTTCTGTGCAGCGTCCCGGCGCCAGTCCCGCCTGCGGTCGATCCCGGGCCGCTGTTTCGGACGAGCCCGCCTCAAATCCCGAGCGCTGCGGGGCGCGGCGGCCGCCAGAGGGCGCCCCGGGGCAGGGCCGCTGTCAGCGCGCCTCGGGACAGCCAGGGAACCGCTGGGATAATCCAGAGCCAGGGAATGGCTGGGATAACCCAGAGCCAGGGAACGGCTGGGATAACCCAGAGCCCCCTAGGGAATGGCTGGGATAACCCAGAGCCAAGGAATGACTGGGATAACCCAGAGCCCCCTAGGGAATGGCTGGGATAACCCAGAGCCAGGGAACGGCTGGGATAACCCAGAGCCCCCTAGGGAATGGCTGGGATAACCCAGAGCCAGGGAATGGCTGGGACAGTCCAGAGCCAGGGAATGGCTGGGATAACCCAGAGCCAGGGAATGAGCAGGATTATCCAGAGCCACGGGAATGGCTGGGATAATCAGCTTTGCTTTTCTTCTTGTATTTTTTTTATAGAGCACTGTGTTTGGAAATAAAAATATGCAATACTAAAAACTAGTATATATTGTTTTAACTTCATTAAAAACTTCACCATTCATGGTGTCCTTATTTCATGGCAAAGAAGATTGGTGAGAGCAGAGAGTAAGCAGAAATGTAAAGAGAACTTTTAAGAGGCTCATACATTTTCATTTCAGCACTTAGGCACATTTTCCCCCAATAATCCCTCCTTTTGCTCTGCTAGAATGTGCTAGGATGTTGTGCGTGCCCGCATAAGAACAGCCAGGACCACACGTACTCTGAGACAGCTTTGCTGTAGGCAGTGAGGGAAGCAGCTCCAGCTACATCTGCAGTGTGTAACACAAGTTACACCGGGAGTTTTGCTTTTCTATTTCTGTTACCACTTGCACTGGAGTCATTGAGTACAACTGCACTTAGGCTCCTGCAACTGCACCTGGAAAGAAAAGTGGAACATTTGTGGGAAAAATTAATTTTTCTATGTTCTTGTATAATTTACAATGAGTAGATAATATATCACACAGAGTATCTTCCTTTTTTTTTTTTTTTTGTGATGGTTCTGTTATCTAACAGATTACATCTTTTTTTTTCCTTCCTTATATTATTTCCACCTGATTCTGTTTATGGAGTCATTTTCTTCCTTATGTTATTTCCACCTGATTCTCTTTATGGAGTCATTCTGAAAGCAGGAAGCATCCCCCAAGAAACAGTACATCTTACAGTACATTTGAAAGTTTTCTAAAGTCGCATTTCTGTTCAAACCCCAAGGACTCTTACTTACCTTGAGAACAGATTTTATTTCTGAGGTGATTTTTACATACTGACAAGGTTTTGGCATCAGTTTACACAGCTTGGTTGATTTCAGAGCAGCTGTATGAATTACACACCAGGAAAGTACGTGGCATTACAGCTGCTTTTTTTTTTTTTTTTTTTTTTTTTTCAGTGGCAGAAAGGCCTTGGATGTTATACTAAAAATAGCTTCTCAGATTTTTCACAGAAAAACATGTAGTATCTTGCACTGGCAACCCTGGGCAAAACTTCTGATCTCCTGTGAGTTTAACTATCACTGCATCTTTCAAAATGCGTGGGCATCTTGCACTGCAAGTGACCTTCATACAAGGCCTCTGTGCTGTCTAAACACATTTTGTGGAGTAGAATAATCAGCAGTGAGTAAGCCAAACGATGATTTTAAGCCTGTACTTTCTCTTACAAGTAGCTACGTGACAGCAATGTGCCCTGGGAAGCTCTTGTGGAGAGGCTGCGTGACACAGCCCCACCTGAAATGAAAGAGCCCCCCAGGAGTTGGGCTGGGAACCTTCGCACACACAAACGTCAGCCACGGCTCCAAAGGGGCAGGAGCAAAGTGCCAAGAACAAAAAACGAGCTGAATAAATGGCATGTTCCATTGAAGTAATTGTTATAAGGCATGGCTGTTTATTGGGTCAGACATACGGACTTTTCTTCTTTACTACAGAAAACAGACTTTTCAAGGATTGAAAGAGGAAAAATAAAATATGTTTTACCAGGAGCAACATGTAAATACTACAATGTTTAATAGGTTGGGTATCCTGAAATTGTGTTTTATCAGCATCATAGCAGTCACTGCAATAGAACAGGTTGTAGCTACTTTGTATTCCTTCATTCTGATTTCTCTGTTTTGTATCTATGCTACAGGTACTCCATGGCTTATAGGAGATGCTGTGGCATTGTCATTTATAGAGGGTAATTAATACATCATTTACAATTTACTAGATCTAGGACCCAAGTATTAAACCACTGATCTCAGTATTTGGATATAATAGTTTCATATTTGAAGAGTGTAAGGAGTTTACAATTTTTAACATGTCAAGTATTAAACTTGAATTTTATAAATTGATTAAAAACTATGAATACAGGTTTCTTGTATAATTCTGTTTCTTTATAAACCAGTACTTTAATACTTAAATATTCATTGATTTATATTAAGGATTTTTTGTTCTAGAACTATATACCAATATGCTGGAAACATTCAGTGACTGTTGATCTTTATGTATAAGAAGCACTTCCATATATATTCTTTCATCTTTGTGATTATTTCTTTTTAGGATAATGACAAATACAAATTCCATTATGTGGCTAAAATACTATACTAACTTAATAAATGAACAGAAAGTGTATTTTTGGGTAATGTAAGTTTATTCCCAACATATGGCCCTGTAAGAACCTCTATAGAAAGATCTATTGCAGATATCACAAGTGAACAACATATTTTTCATTACTGTAATATGCAAATACCATTGCTTTTGACAAAAGACAAAGTGAAGATCTATGTATGAAGGATACATATCTTTCAAAAAAAAAAAAGCTCAGATCAAATGAGCCATCAGCAGCATTCCCACCAAGAAGACATTTAACCTGTAACAAAGAACTGATGTGAAAATTTACATGTACATTTTCTCCAATAATAAAAGCTGGTTTTAAGTTACTGACTGTGTGTTCACACCATGTGTTGCAGTTCAGTGCCACCTCAGTTGTCTTATGTGAATTTTAAAGGCCATACATAACTACCCTATATGATTGCACTGATGTAAATCTTAAACTAATTCAGGGTTTCTTAAGGTTTTATTTTTTAACTTGACTCACTTCAGTGATCTTTAAGGAATACTTTAAAGTATGTCCCTGACAAGAGTTGAAGTGCAACACTAAGAAGCTGGTGAATTGCAATATAGAAAAATACACATTCAGAACTTACTTTTTGTTAACCAACCTTGCAGCTAGAAAGATAAGGATATTGATATTGTTGTGTACTGAACTATTTCCCAACAGTTCTTCAATATAATGGAATAGTTCCAATTGCTTTTTAAGGAATTCCAGCAGAACGTAGAAATATTAAACTAAGAACCTGATTCGTCATGCAAAGAACTTTAATAAAGCTAAGAGGATGAAAGCTTACAGTGGTTCTTATTTGATAGGAAAATTAACATCAAACTCACTTCTCAAAGCTGAAAAAACTATGCCCTCAACCACCATACATCACCTTCTGCACTGGTTACCAGATCCTTAATGTTAAGAAAATTTATTTTAATATTTTAAATGCTCTTTAGCTACTCCATGCTCTGCAGTATCTAATTTTCTAGAGAATAAATTTCTCAAACATGACGAATCTTAGTCAGTTCATGGTACATTACAAGCAGCAACACAACTGCTCATATGTAACAAAGTTGATGAACAATTAAATTAAATTATAACAAAATTTAGTGTGCTGTAGTAGAGTTCATTCCCATGGAAAAAGTCAGTGGCAATGTTATTAAATTCTACACTAACTTTAATTAGGTAAAGGGGCCAAAGAACTCAAACTGTTTCTGGAAACATTTTCCAGTCACAATGATATTTTCAATATGTTTCCTGTTTCTTCATTTATGGGTTTTTTGCTTCAGGTGCATTAAGTGTCAAAGCATTTAAAATGCAGCCTGTATATTGAGGGTGGCTACTTTAGATGCAGTTGATACTTTAAAAAACAAAATTAAAAATCGTTGAAGTAGAATCACAGAATATACTGGGTTGGGAAGGACCTATTGAGTCCAACTGAATCATTTCAGAAATATATGAGAACTTTTCTTCAGATTTGCATCACAGAAATAGTAATTTTAGTATGCTGAATTAATTGAATTATAATAGTAGCATTTCAACAGTATTTGAGTAGCCAGGCAAGAAATACAATCATTTTCTAATACCCAGTAACTAATCTTTCATCAGATTGAATACACAGTAGAAAGGACTTTTATAAATAATTCTTGTCCTGACCAAATTCTCTCACAGGACTAGTGTAAATCAGAGTAACTGCACTGCAGTCAGTGGATTTTCACCAATGGTTAATGGTGAAATATTAAAAAGAGAAGCAAGGGTAAGTATTCTTATCATTGTTCTAATATTGATTAACTAGCAGTGTACTTTTAATCACTGTATTTGGCAGTTCTAAAGTAAAATATCTTAACTAATTTTAAAAGCACATTTCCAATAATTTATAAGCCTTATGGAGTACGTTTGCTTTTCACTTAAGTGCAGCTAAATGTGGTTAGTTCTATAAGAAAAAACATCTTCATACTGTCACACAAGAGAAACACAAAACCAAAAAAGTTCTGTAAAAAAGTTCTGGAATTTGTTCTATACTTGTGCTTCTTCTGTAGATTTGTGTCTTGACTGTTTCTTTTGAATACAAGGTTGTATGAGTAAAAATATTATTCCCACCATGTATAGCAATCCAGCTATGTAAAAAGAAAAATCGTATTTTTGTGTGATGTCATAGATCCAACCTGGAAAATAAGAACAGAACATGTTTGTTACAGAGTTTGCCAAAAATGTACATTTCATGAGAAAATTAAAAAAATACTTTACATTTCTTTCATGACATTTCTATCAAATCCATAGATGCTTTGTGGAAAAACAGTATTTTTCAAACACATTATCACAGGTTTGATTTTAAAATCAACATTTTGTAATCCCAAACCAATTAGTTCCTCCTCCCTATCACTGCCTCTGTAAAATGGCCAATACTGGGTATTTAAAATGCTATGGCTTGTGCAAGCAAACACATTCCCCATAGCTGTCTCCAAGCCTCACATACCAATACAAGACTGTTCAAGCGATACAACCTCAATACTGCAATGACTCTCATTCCAGCCTCAATTCCTTTGCAAAAACACATTTAAGTTACTTCTCCATTAAAGTTACTCATTCATTACTTCGGGAAGGTTTGAGAACCCAAATAAGCCAAACTCCCTCACTCCACGTTGGCTGCATTGCGATGTACCCACAAGATCAGAAGCTCTCTTTAATCAGCTGCTTGCATCCGGTTTGCTTCTTAACCAAAGACCAAATTCAGAGACTGGTTTAGCACAGACTGGGAGGTGCTGAGGGAACGTGGCAGAGTAAAACACTGCTACTTTCAGGGGGCACTGAGAGAGCTTTCTTCTCGCTCGTGTCACTCACCCAGGGGTGGGGAGAGAAGGGGCTCTCGCTTTCCTGGGCTGCTCATGCTGCTGCTGCCTTCCCTTCAGCCTAGAGCTGCCCTGGCTGACTAAGGCCATGACTCCCAAATTTCTCATAGCTTTCTTCTCAGCAGCACCTCTGTAAAAGAGAGCTGGAGTCTGATATAGTACTGACAATCAGTACCTGTATCTCTTCTGTATTCCCCCACCTCTTTCTATGAGGAAATTTATAATGAATGTGTGTTTAAACCTAAGTAACTCTAGGGACAGCATACATCCACTTCTCCCTTCTACTGGAGATGGCAGAGGTTGTGAGCTGTAAATCTGTACAATGTAAAGCTTGATGTTATGTCCATTCTGGAGCAGCTGTGATTTTGTTAACTACACATGCTCATAGTATAAGAATGTTTAATAATACAAATAGTCACACGGTCATTACACAAACATCTGTTGGTTAGCAATTTGAACTTTTTACCTGCAAAGGGTGGTCCAAACAAAGCAGATATTCCATTGGCACAAATGATGATGCCATAGGCATTTGCAAGGTGTTTAGTTCCAACTAAATCTTCAGTCACAACAGGCATTAGAGAAAAATAGCCACTAGAAAATCCTATTAGAGCACAAATCACAGCCAGGCCAATGTATGTCTGCATTAGTGGCAAAGTAAGAATGCAGGTGACCAGGGTAAAGTTAGCCATGAGGAAGACATTCCATGTGCTGATGCATGGCAGATCAGAGATGATTCCAAGGATCACTTTACCAAAAATATGAACAATGGCTATAATGGATGTCAAAGGAAAAACATTGTCCTGCCTAGATAATTTGTACTGCTTGACTATTTCTGGAAGGTGAATAAAGGGAATGACAAAGCTGCTATAGGCAAACAAAGCCCAAATGATAAAGGCCACAAATACTCTATTGGTAAACAGTGATGCAGCTCCAAAGTAGCTGGAGTACCAGAGTGCAAAGCCCTTCCTGACGGTAACTGTCAGCTGGCTCACTGTCTTAAAGAGGCGCAGTCCATACATGCTCCTTCCACTTCCAGATTTACCTCCAATTTCTATGTGCTGCACACTGCCAAGCACTTCTTCATTTGCTGCCTCTTCTTTTTTCTCTGGTTCTTCCCCAAGGACTCCATTAGATTTTATAGTCTCTGTAGATTGGGACAGAGCTTTTGCCCGATTTTCTTCACTATCATTTCCCACCACATATTTTTCACGGAGCTCTTTGGGAGAGAGTGGTCTCATAAGTGCCCCACAGACACAAAGGTTCAGGGAAATGGCCCCCTGGATGAACATGGCATTCCTCCACCCAAATTCAGTGCAGAGGTACTTCAGTAAGGCAGTCATTAGGAAAGCTCCAAACCCCGTTCCCGTGGTACTGAGCCCTTGTGCAAGTGCTCTTCTGTTCTGAAAATATTGCCCTACCATGACCACTGCAGGCAGATAAACCATGCCACTTCCAATACCTATAAAAAAAAAAAAAATCTGAACTGTTTGCCAACAACATAAAAAGCAATGAAAAAAAAATCCGTTTTATTCCTCATTTTTGTGTAAGCATCGTAGTAACACCAATAATAGATTTTCAATTCTGATGTTAGCTTTCATTTCTGTTTCATAGTGTTTTCCAAAATCTGCAATACTCATTCTAGAGAGAATGCAACACTGATATTTATTGCCAGAAAAACTAAACACATGGAATACAAAACCTTTATCTCAAGTCAGCATGACAACACTGAAAGTTACAAATGTCCCACAACCAATCAGTGACAGTTACTATGGGGACAAACATAGACACAGCCTATTTTGAAATATCTGCAATTATAATACCCACATCTGATGGTATCAGTGACCACAACTGCTTAGTGAGCACATCTTGTTGCTTTCACCTAAGTTCCCCAGCAATGAAGATTCACACAGAGTTCCTGTCCTTGTTCAGTTACTGGAGTCACAGTGACCTTGACATGTATTAGAGGAGTCAGCACATGGGGTTACTGCAATGGTGGGACCTCAGGTGGCTTCCAGGTTGGTTCTCTTTGGGCAGTCCAGGGAGGGCACACAGTAGCTGCTCAGTCTTACAAGGCAGATCTCTAATTCTGTTGAAAACCCTTCACCTGTAGCTAAAAACCAGGCTGGGTATTCATGGCATATACTTCAAGCAGAAAGCGATGAATTGTGCAAACACATCATTAGAGGTAACAGTTCACCATTTTTTCTTACAGCATATTCTTCATAGAGGGATTTGGATTGGAACAGGTGTAGGCAGAAGATGCTTCCCAACTCACTGTGATTGTAACTCAGAAGTGTTTTGTGACTTAGAAGTTTTCTTAAATAGGTGCTAACATAGCTGCATGCAGCTACAGCATGATCTAGCTGCAGCTAGGCCAGAGAAAGCCATGATTCCAAAAAAGCCTGAAAAAAAGCCCTTAAATGTCACAGCAGTGACGCTGACCAGAGCTGACCTATTTTGCTTGTTAGAATTATTTCTTTCTTACCTAGGCAAATACACAAATTGGGCTTTTATTTTTGGGCTTTCATTTTCCACCAGTGTCCCTCCCCACAGCCAACCACAGACTCGGGGAGACCTCTCTGTCCCTCAGGAGAGCCGCTGCTCCTGGGGCTGCTGCCGTGAGGAGCCAGCCCGGGCACTGCCAGGGGAGCCGCTCGCTGTTCCTGGGGCTGCTGCCGTGAGGAACCAGCCCAGGTGCTGCCAGGGGAGCCGCTGCTCCCGGGGCTGCTGCCGTGAGGAACCAGCCCAGGTGCTGCCAGGGGAGCCGCTGCTCCCGGGGCTGCTGCCGTGAGGAGCCAGCCCGGGCGCTGCCAGGGGAGCCGGCTGCCAGGAGCTGTAGAGCCCTGAGGGACGGGGCCCTCGGCAATGTGCTGAGGGTGGCTGCAATGGAGAGATGAAGTTGGGATCGGAGGGATGGACTGAAGGCAGCAGCCATGAGCAGGCCCACAGGCACAGCGAGGAGGCCCAGAGGTGATGGCAGCAAGAGGTGGCCACTGCAAGGGAAAAACAGCTTTCCAGGAGCAGCCATGAGAACATGGAGAGAATTCCCTGGATGGGCCGGGACTGGGCATGGTGAGTGAGGGGATGGGAGTGGGCGGGCAGGACCGAGAGTGAGTGATCAGATCGTGAGGGAGGGACAGTGAGCAGAAATTCTGAAAAAGGCAGGATCCTCTCTGTGATCATTGTTCTTTGTTCAGGAATTTACAATGTTACTGAAGTCTACGGTAAGGTGGTGTAAAGTCATCAGAGTGATCTTTGCTAAGCTCAGTGTTTCTCCATCCAGAAAGCTAGATAAAAATTTATGTATAGAAATTCTTTCCTGTGGCAAGGAGAGGAGTTAGCTAGATATGAAATTCATCTTCAAATTTTACTTGTCAGAGTTTGGGTTACAGTAACTCCCCTAATTAAAAATGTCCTCTAATATATTTACTTAGGTGAAACTGATAGAAGTTACACCTTCACATGGCAAATTTAAACAACAACAGAAGTCACTGGGCCCAATCCACTGAATAAATAAGTTTCCTAAAAAGATAACAGGCTGTAAAAAGTGTGAAAATTGAGCTGGAATAACTTTACAGTCTACCTTCCCTATTTACTCACTCAAATAAGCTTCAAAGTAATCAAAAAGAATTGAAAGAACCTTCAGACATTAGTGTAGCTCTCACCAGCTGTCACTCCAAAGGTGAGGAAGAGGTAGTGCACATTTGAGGCATAGGCACTCAGTATCCAACCCAGGGCATTCAGGATCCCTCCAATTATGGCTGTCGTGCGGCACCCACACATGCTGATGAATAAACCAATAAAAGGACCTGTTGAAAAACATGAAAGAAATGATAAATTATGTATTTAATTCTTTATGCTCTAATAATTTTTCACCTTAAGTTTCTTAAGGTTATAAACAAAATGTTAAAACATCAGGCAATTCGTGCAAGTCAGTTTATTTTTCATATTATTTCTTAAAATCATGGAAAAAGAAATACAACCAACTGGTTAAATACTTAGCAAATACCTGCAAGACCTACAATCAGTTTCCCCATGAAGAAGGGACAATTTAAAGAGAGGAATCAGATGAAACTCTTGTTCCCCATGCTGATGCTCTATAAGTGCAAGACTTTTTCACAAGTAACCTGCAGTTTAGCATTTTATCTTGTTTGCAGTAGAATAGTTTAGGCAGATATAAACATAACTTTTTTCAGTCTTCATTTAGGCAGTCATACGTGTGTATATACATATATACACAAACATTTCCTCCAGATACTATTTTGGGTTGATCCAAGTACAACTAAAAAAATACATTTTCATTCAGCTGCCAAACTGAAATAAAAACTGTGTGAATTCAAGATTTTCTCCTCACAGATGCAGCAGGGGGAGGACTCCAAGCTTCACAGATCATGTTTTCTTAATTCTAGTCAGACCTGGAAGTCACAGCCCTCCTTTCCTGCTCATGCAGTCTGCTGGGCTAACTGTCTTCCCTGTCATCTTCCCTGTTATTCCTTTTCTCCATCTATATTGTAAAATTTGTCCTGGTGACTTTAAAAGGTCAGCTTGGGACAACCATAAGAAAATACTTTAGGGATGAATGGCAAACATATTCTAAAAATATATCTCGTTTTAAAATACGTCATGCTGGCACATACCTACAATAAGTGTGATGCCCATGCTGAGGGAGCTAACCCACGCTGTTAAGCCACGACTTTGGTTAAACTCTTCAAGCCATTCCATGTTGAGTATTCCAAGGGCCATTTGGGAGCCCATGATGAGTATGTGCACAAGGAAAGAGGAAAGTACAATCATCCAAGCCCATCCTCCATCGATGTTTGGATTAGGTTTAATTGGCTTACTTCCAACTTTGGAGTCATCTCCAAAATCATATCCCATATCCTCTCGACTAGCATACATTTTCTCCACAGTATTCTGAAGCAAATGCAGTAAATACCTAAAAGTACATACAAAATAATCCGATTTTGTGTTTTGGTTATGGTGAATGCCATAAATCACTATCATATTTCACCATTGTAGTTAGTGCAGTTGTAGTGAACACTGTGACTTCATTGTTCAAATGTAAAATGCTTAGGAAATTGTCCAATTAATTTATTTCTTTGAGTAACTTCTTATCATGGCTGTCTATGCAGGAGTATTTACAGGCTGACAGTAGGCTGCACTATTTCCATTACTATATATTTTACTTACTTTTATGTGGCTGAAAGCCCTCACTCTTCATGGGTTGACTGTGGTCACAAAAAAGATTGGTCTCTCTCTGTATATTACTTCTCTGTGTCACCTTCTGCTGTCCCAGTAAGATGATGTGCCTTTGTGTTCCAGTTCATAAAGCTTGGAGTAAAGGAGCAGCAGGTAGATGAAGTTACCACATCTTTTCAGAGGAAACCAGTTTGGGGATGTATTTCTTCCTTAGCAATGGAAAGACAAAATGAAGACAGCAAAAGATAAGGAATTCAGATTCTTAATTTTCAAAATGTTTTGCTTACATAAATCACAACAAGGCAATTGTTACTGCCTCTCTTTAATAGAGTCAACATGACAACAGTTTGCTATTATGTGTTCAGTTTCCATAGTATTAATCCTTATAATCCTACTAAAAACAAAGAATTCTTCCAAATTAATGACAATGCCTATCAGAATCAGACTGAGTGGCAGAGTTACATGCATAGGTGTACATAGGATCAGGTCACACTAGCTTAATTTGATTACTTTGATTTATTTTATTGTTACTCTAAGTCAAGATTGCAACACAAGGTGAAAATAATTTCAAAACCTCTTTTAATTGATTAACAGTCAAGGTGCATAATCCAGTCTTCCCTCCATCTGATTTCTGCAGCAACAGATTCAAATCTTACCCAACTGTGGAGCACCACATAGGTTTCCATGGAGACTAGGAATGCAATGATACAAATTACCAGAGATGGTAATTTTTTGTCTTCTTTTCTTCTCCAGAGAAATAAAAAAGAAACATCAGCTTCACGACAGTGGAAAGGGAAAACAGTTATCAAAAATTGATTTTAAAAGCTTCTTATGTCTCCTGTGAGCTCTCAGAATGTGTGCCTCTGGGCTGGCTCCTCACTGCTGCAAACAGGCAGTAAACAGAAACCCAGATTCTTTAATTCTGTACCAACTCAAAATTTGTCTTTAAATATGTGAGTACATTTTGCTTCTCAAGTTAATACCTTTCCAAACCATTTTGCTTTTTTTTTATTGCTAGATAAACACACAGAGAAGGCGCTGGGGCATTCCACAGTAACCCATAGCTGGAATCAGAGCTGGCCAGTCCCACACACCAGTGAACACCTGTTGGTAGCAGCCTGGCTGCTGCCTAAGTTCCCTTTCTACTCGAGTGCCACCTGACCCTTCCTGGCAGTGCAGGGAAGCAGGTGTAGCTAAGGACAGCTTGAGCGTGTAGGTTCTGAGAGCACACTGATCTGCCTCACAAGTGAGCTGCAGCTAAAATATGTTGCACTCCTGGTAGCAAATCTTTCACAGATGGATGTTCTGTAGTAAGAACATCCATAAGTTGTCACTTGCCCTAACTTGGCCATGGGAGGTATTGGTGACACAGTGAGGAAGAACAAGAACTGTGCACATTTAACACTTGCTGCACAGACAGATAAGCTGGGATCAATTGATGAGTTGCCAGTGGAAATGGATACTAAAATGCCTTCCAGGCTGTTCCTTTCCAAACTGGGAAACAGAGAATGGGGATAGTGCTTAGAGGTGCTTCTAGAGGTCCTGCAGGGTGTTTGAGGGAGGACGAGCAGCAGGGGAACAAGTCAGAGCCATGCAGTGCTACAGACTGGTTTTTTGATCATAAAAGGACAGTCTGGTCACAATTATTAAATTATATTATTAATTAAATTAAAGAGGACAGCCTTAGTCATAATTATACCTCACCCTTCCTCTGCAAATGATAGGTCTTAAAGATGACATCTCAACCCTTTCCTAATAACATTCTGGGAGCCAGATCCTCTGTTGCTGTAGGTTACAGGACTACTTACAGAGGATTCAGCCCACTCACAAGGCAGAGAGAGACTAGGTGCAAAAAGGTGATAAACACAGTGAATAATCATGCTAATGGGAAATAATGAGAAGAGGCAGAATGAAGGAAAATCGCAAACTGTTGTACATGCTGTGCATAAGATTAATGAAAATGTATGAGGGATTACAGTGCATCTTAGATAATGGAATACAAAATTATGTAACTGAAGATTCAGAGTCAAGATTAAAAGTAAAGGCTCACCTTTCTCTCTTATACTTTTGACTGGTTTTGTGCACACCTGAATCCTGATACTGGATACAAAAAAATTCTTCTTTGGACGGGAAATAGGCACATCTTTTACATATTTTAAATTATTTGAAGAAAAATAATTGATATTGAGCTGCAAAGTTATGACACTCCTCTTTGCAGTCTTGCTGACAGAATTGGCTTAGATTGAGTAGATGCAAGTTAATGTCATGCTTGTATCAACCCCCACAAATCTTCAGAAAATGCATATATTTTCCATTTGAACTGAATTCTTGCTTATTATTACTTTCATACTATTAACTTTTCATTAAGGTGACAAGTTCAGAGTGAATACACTCAAAAGCAGAGGAGGTCATCTCCAATAACTGCACAAACTCAGTCTCTGGATAAAGCAAGGATTGGATGCCTGGATCTCTTCCCCAGGACAGTCTGATCATCCCATGGCCTGTTGCACCCAGGAGAAAGGCACATACCTGCCTTCAACCTTCTTCCCACACAGCACTGCCAAGAACAGGCTCATGAAAGGCAGAGGAGCCAAATGAACCCTTTGCAATTGTGAAATCCTAGAGAAACTGTAGTGAAAATGACAGCAGCTGATGAAGCCAGCCAGTTTCCCCAACAAGCAAGGCAGGGAAGAGCCACTCACAGTAACAGTGTTTGAATACAGCCCCTCAGGAAGAATTTCATTTAAAGGCAGGGGAATCTGGATTCTTATTTGGTTACCTGTAAAAGAATGAGATTTTTTTTTCCCCCAGAAAAGCTTTTTAGACTAAATGCACACAAAGTATGCAGAGCTCTTAGAAAAATGGCCCAAGCATTAGTGCCTGTGAAGATGCTGAGCTTTTTTGAAAACCTGACTCATGAGCTATTTTAGGGACAAATGCAGGTGCTGCAATAAGACCTAAGTTAGCAGCAAAACACCCAAGTTCTATGTACCATAGTGGAGCTATGGCTCTCTAACTTGTAGTTCAACTAGATCACTGAAAAACATCTGCTCTTGCTATAAAAAGCCCATATGATGAATAATTTACATATATTTGGTCAACTACCTCCAGCATTTGACTGCCTCAGTGTTAAAAAAATATAGAATAAAATTGGACTTTAAAGACAGTTCCAATGGATAACTCATATATGCATTATAACTAGTAATGAGGTTTACTTTGTCATATTCCCAGGAATCATGACACATGTAATTATTTGGTTGCTGAAGGCATACAGAGGAAACATTGTTAAAAACATGGTTTATTTTGGTTGCTATATGTTTCAGCAGTCTGACTTCACCTTGCTAACATGCCTAGCACTTCACCTGTCAGCAGCTTTACGGAGATGTGGACACCGGCCACCTCTGCCAGTCAGAGCCCCAGTGCATAAAAATGCATGCCCAGAAGGGAGCACAAAATCAGGGAAATTAAATGCTTAAAAGGCTAAACTAATTGCCAGGGTCACAAGTTTGCATGAAGTCGGCGGCAGTTCTGTTTCCAGACCGGGGTGCTGCCCTGCTGCCCCTCCCTGAGCGATGTTTCCGAGCCCTGCTCAGGCGGCCTCCCCGGAGACCCCTCGGTGCTGCTGTGCCCCGCTGTGACCCACGCGTGGCGCCCCGTCCCCGGACACAGCAGCAATGGCTCAGACAGTGAACCGTTATCTCCCCTTGGTCCCAAGGGCGTGCACGGCTTGCATCAAGCGTGCACCTCTATCTTGTACAGGCTTACAGCCTGTTTCGGGAGCGGCCCGAAGGCAGGGGATGTACTTTTTTCTCCCAAGAGAACAGCTTTGGGAGCTTCACACGCGACGCCTTCCCAGCACTTCCCAGCGTAGGTTCGATTCACCTCTGCGAAGCAGAGCTGGGCGGGGACGGCCGCCACCGCCCGGGCCGCGGGGCTGCCACAGGGACAGCTCAGCCGCGGCTGTCCCGCAGCCCGGGGCCGGGGCGGGGGCGCGGGCTCGGCCCGCGGGGGCTGCGGCGGGGCCGGGCGGCGGGGGCGGCGTTCTGGAGGCGGCGCGGCCGCGGCGCCGCCCGCCGAGCACAAAGGATGACCGCGAGTTACCCCGCTGCGGCAGCCGCGCTCCTGGTCCGCCGCACCTCCGAGGGGCCGCCGCCCCCGGCCCCGGGAGCCCCGCGCCGGGACAGCCCGGGACAGCCCGGGACAGCCCGGGACTGCCCAGCCCCGCACAGCCCAGCCCAGCCCAGCGCGCTTCTGCCGCAGGCGGCGCGGCCGCTCCGCGTTCCCCTCCCGCTCCGGTGCCGCTGCCGTGTGGTGGCTCCCGGCTCCTCCCGAGGTACTCACCGCGTCGAGCTCCGCCAACGCCGCCGTCCCTGAGCGCCTCGGCACCGTGTCCCGCTGTCAGCCCAACCCGCGGCGCTGCTCCGCGCCCCGGGACCCCGGCGGCTGCTGCGGGCTCCGGTGTCCACCTGCGCCCGGCTCCGCTCAGCGCCCGCGCCGGCTCAGCCTCGCCCCTGCTCACCACCCTGGGGCTTATTTTCCATAAGAGTGCGGCACCGGTCTGGGGCCTCCTGCTCCCCAGGCAGCTCGTCCTCTGCACCGCCTTGTCTCCATTCTCTGCAATTTGAAATCTCCACGCTCTTTCATTCCTGCGATACCGGCTAATTCTGGTTTGGCAGAGCAGATTTGCAATCCTCTCACATGCACACTCTTGTGGCTGAACGAAGTTTATTGCTGCACAGGTTATGGCCGGAAATTTACATCCCAGAGAGCTGGAGGATATGATCCAATAAAATCAGCCAGTATCGAGATTTTAACGGCCGTTGAATATGTTTATTTCAGAGTGGCTGGTTGAACTTATGTATCCAAACCACCCTGACAATGCAGCTTGGGAAGTTTCACTGTGTGGTACCTTATTTGCACTATAAATAAGTTTCAAAAATATTCCACCCTTGGGAGAAAAGCTGCAAAAATACATTACTTTTTCAGACCAGTATCCGCTCCTCCATTGGATCTTTCTAAGTAACCTGACTAATGAGGTTTACATTCTGCAATTCGTTGCTCTATTTGCAGTGAATATACCCAGGCTAAGGTGACCATATACCACCCCATAACTTTCATTCTCAGAGATTCTTGATGTCCTAGCAGTGCACTGAGTAGTATAAATGAAGGCTCTTCTTGAAGACATAAGAAGTATCTTGAGAGGAGACAAAATGAGGAGAAGCCAACAGGAACGTTCTGTGTTACACATGCTGCCTATATGCAAAACGTGGCACAGAATCTGTTAGAGAAGAAATGGTCAGAAGAGGGTTAAAAATATTAATTTGGGGGTTTTAAATATTTTTTCTGCATTTTTGCTTGACATTCCTCCATCTACTGATAAATGCAAGTCTGATCTGTTTTTTTCATTTAAAAATGTGCTGATGCTGATTATGGATCTAATTTATCAAATATATCAATATGATATGCTTCTATCTGAGTCGGGTTCAAGTGTGTGGCAGATTATGAACTATTGCTAGGGCTTCAGTCTTTACATAAAACACTACTTTGCGTTGTAGTCTTAAAAAAGAAGTTCTTTTGCAGAATAAATAACTAGATTAGTGTCAGAGACTTGTGATTAGGTTTATTTATGTCTCCTTCATAAACAAAACTAGATTTCCATTTTAAAAGACTGTGATAGTACATTGCAAATATGTGTCATTCTACAGTACACGTGTTCCCTGATGATTTAATCTTTTACAATAATACCTTGCCCAACAGTGTATGGGCACTTGTATCCCAGAATTTAATTTATAACTTGGCATTTACTTTTTGACTGCAGTCTGCTTTCTTAAAAGGCTTAATGCTAGGGGTTTGGCACTTGAAATTAGCTGCTTATTGACTACTGTTAGTACTCAAGTTTGAGACACATACACTTGGATTTATGTATTATCTAACATGCTAACATCCTTTAAGTCTGCTGCAGAAACAGATTTGACTGGCTGTTAACCCAGTGCCTCCAGTACCTGAGTGCCACCTATGTGCTTAAATCCTTGCGCCAACAGAGATTTGATCTGATGGAGAATTTACTCAGCTGTGTCTTACTGCTTCAGCAGTTTTGGTTCATATACCACAGGGGTTCTGGGCTATTGTTCTGGATTTATGTTGTCCCTTAGGAAGATGAGTATGTTTGGATCTACTTGAATTGTAACCACTAAACTGTGCAGGTCTAACAGCAAGAGTACGAATTGTGTTCCAAAAGGAAAAAAGTCCATTTTGTAAGAATGGAGAGGAAAATCCTATAGTATCAGAAAAAGTCTGCCATTTTTAGGTAAGAAGAATAAGGTGCCTGATCCAGTAAAATAAGAGGTAAACAAAGTGTGACAGACTCTGGTACCTTAGAAATCTTTAAAAGGTACCTTTCTAAGGTACCTTTTACTGGTACCTTAGAAATCTTAACTGTGTAAAATGCTTGGATGGCAAGCAGAGTAACCCCAAATGAAAAGGAAGGATGATTTACTAGTCCCTTAAACATGAAGGTAATTAGATGTCATAGTATAACTTAGAGGCAAAGAGGAGTGGAGGGAGAGAGGGAAGAAGGCAGAAGTAGGAAGACTTGATAGCTCAATTTCCTTTACTGTCTGGGGGTCACTGTGGCAGCATAGTCCTAGAAGTGGTGGTTGGAAGGGATCTCTGGGATCCACCCTGTCCAGCCTTCCACTTGAAGCAGGACTGTGACCTGTGGTATTGCAGGTCAGTCATGGCCTTGCTTAAGCTGCCCTTGAAAGCCTTCAAGGCTAGAGACTGGCCAGCCTTTCTGGGCAGTATGTTCCTGTGTAGCACCAGCCATGCTCAATCACATGCATCCAGACACAACTCCAAGGACTCAGCTTGTGACTTTTCCTTCTGGTTTTGCCATTTGCTACTACTGAAAAGAGTCCAGCTCAATAATCTCTGCCACTTCCCTTTGAGCAGTTTTACATTGTCATCAAATATCCCCTTATTTTCTTCTCCGCCAGGCAAACCAAGCCCAACTTATTCTAAACTCTTCACAAGTTGTATGCTGTAGGCCATTTGCCATCTTATCCACCCCTCTGCATGTCCCTCTCCTGTTTCTTGACATCCTTCTTGAACTGGGGAACCCCAAACAGGACACATTATCCCAGGTGTGGACTCACTATCACTAAATCAGGAGGGATAATAATCTCCATTCATCTGCTGTCCGTGCTCCCTTCCTAATGTAGCTCAGAGGGTGAAATATTCACAATGAAAACTCCTTGTTGGCTCATGTTCAGCTTAGTGTCCACTGTGACCCCACATCCTCTTCAGCTGCTGCTCTGGCAGCTTGCACGGGAGCCTGGCACTATTCAACTGCATGTGTTCCCTTTGCACTCCTCATCACACTTTGTAAGGTTTCTGTTGCCTCAGTTTTTAAGTATCCCAAAGGCCTCTTGACTGGATCTCCACTTTTGATTTGGAAATCACCTCTGCTAAGTTAGTATTGTCTGAAAATCTCCTGCAGGTGCATCCTATATAATTATTCAAGCTAAAATCAAAGTAAAGAACAATTCTGGCACTAGTATTGACCCTTGAGTGTTCTGCTTGTACTGGTCATCAACTAAACACCGCACTGATTCCTATTCTTCAAGCCCAGGATTCCATGCAGTTTTAACCCATCTTGCAGTTCCTTCATTCAGACCATACTCTTCAGCTTCAACCAGTTGCTTAATCCCCCTTGCTTCAAAGGGCAGCTGTGCTGTAGATTTCACAGACGATTCAGCTCTCTGCAAATGCATACTGATAAAAATATAAAGTGCTATTTATCTTCCCAGCATTTTTCCTCTACCATTGCTGTAGTGCTGATCCCTCTCCTCCCTAAAGCTCTCATTAAGCTGCCACCCTGCTTCCCATGAAGTCATAGTGCTGTAGTGATTGATGAAGAAGGAAAGGTTTGAAATAGGAGCTTGGCTGCTGCAGCACCAAGATACAGAACAGAAAAAAAGTCTGCCCTATTTTGTTCAACTACTGAACTTTTACCCAGTACAAAGTATCACCAAATGACTTGGCCAATTCTTCATTACACAAGTTACTGTTAAAAGGAAAGATAATTTATGGTATTTAGAGATTTTGCCTCCTCTTTCCTCCATGAGCCTCTTTGGGTGACTGAAGAATTCTGTGTATTTGCAAGGGCATGTTACATTGGTGCTGGGTAAAAAGGCAAAAAGGAAAACAACCCAATATTATCATTGGCATAGAGACTGCACAGTAGTACAGCTACCTTGCAACACCCTAAAAGCTTGTGCCCTCTCTTCATTTTGGTAATTCCAGACTGCCAAACAGAAATAATGCATATTTTCTTCTTTTCCCACTGCCTGTCTGCAGAGAATCCTTGGTATCTTTGGTGGATTCAACCACAAAACAACATTACCAAACAATACTCAGAGCAAGTATGAACATTTTCAGCAATTCCCTTGCCTACTCCCATGATAGCTGCAGGGTCTTACTCAAATGGGAAAGAATGAACTAATATGCTATCTTCAAGTTCACCCAATACTGAGGATAGGCCATGGGAATAGAATTCAAAAGTAGAGGAAAAAGCAACATTTTTATCATTGCTGGGATGGAGATTTCCTTTTGGAGAATAACTTCTTTTCTGTCTTCTCTCTTCTCTCTCCAAGAGCTGATGAATTATGTCAGCTACAGATAGAGAAGATCCTGTTCAATTTCCTTAGATCCTTCAGGAGGACAGTGCAGAATCATAGAATGGTTTGTATTGGAAGGGACCTTGGAGATTATGTAGTTTCAAACCCCCTCCTATGGTTAGGAACACCATCCACTAGACCGAGTTGCTCAAAGCCCTGTCCAGCCTGGTCCTGAGCATTTCCAGGGATGGTGCAGCCACATCCTCTCTGGGCAACCTCTGCCAGTGCCTCACCACCCTCATAGGGAAGAATTTCTTTGCACCATTTGATCTAAGGCTACCCTCTTTTAATTAATTGTGTAAAAAACACACTGTGTATGCGGTGAGAAATGCGAAAGTTTCCTGGACTGTATTAAAAGAACCCAAGAATGTTTCTCAGCAGCTGGGAATGCTGCAGAGGTTAACAGTCTTGCCTCAGAGTGGAGAGGCTATTTTATCAGTGACTTGTCAAGATTCATATTAGAGATTCTCCCAGCAAAACTGAGCATTGCCTCACATGAGAAGTTGGAGGTTCATCCTGCCACAAGAAGTGCAGCAAGAATGAAGGGAGAAAGTGAGCAGAAACAGGACACTGAGTTGCAGAAAAAGTCTAAAGAGCTGGCAGGGTACATTGTATGGGTAGGAGTATGTGTGGTGGCTGCTGCTTCTGAACTGAACTGCTGCTACCCACACACTTAAGTTCTTCAGCAGCAGCAGCAACAGCAAACCTACATTTCCATGTTATAGATAAAGACGTCCACAGGAAAATGTGTGTTCTGCAACTCATTATAGTTATTTCCCTAATTCAGAAAGTCACAGCACAGGAGGAATGACACTTACTAACAAAACAAAAGAAGAGGTGATAAAAGACGCTTTTTGTGGTGTTATTTAACTTCAGCTTTCTTCATTAGCAAAGTTGTATATTGAGAAGGGAAGATAAACTGTCTTATCAGGAAAAGTCCTATGAGTCCTAAGTGTAATTGTAACACTAATATGTTTTGCACACGGTGATATCTCGCTTTTCTGGTTTAAAACATGTGAGTATAAGGGTGTGGTGGCAGCTGGCTGAACATCTGAAGTACCGCGTGAAGAGAGAGAACTTGGGGCCTCCAGCATGACTCACACTGGCACTGCAGTCACTCCCTCCGGGTCAGACTTGGGCATGTAAGAGATCTCAGAGCATGCAGTGCATGACTTGGTTGTGGGGTGCACCTGTTGCAAATATACCAAATTAACTGCAAATTCCTGCAAGGTCAAATTAGCACTGAACTAGTTAATATAAAGTCATGTATTTACTTTAGTGGTACCAAGGCTATGTCTGATTTTATGGCACTCAAATCACAGTACCGTGCACAGTAGCTTTCTAAACTTTTGCTCTTGAAATGTTTTATTCCAGTGGGTATGAAGTGAATGTTTTGCATGTGTCTAGTGCAAACCAATAAATTTGGGTTTGCTGCAGATTACGCATAAAGTTTAAAATATATACTTAGCTTTGTTCTGTAGTTTTCTTCATGCTTATCTTGACAGACATTTTGGTCAAAAGAATCTCCCAATCTCTAAACATTTTGAAAACATAATATAAAACAGCATTTGTGCTTGTAAACATTGAGATTTTCTGAGACTGATTTGAACTGTGTGATTTTCCTTTCTGTTTCCCTTTTTATTTGCTGTAGCACCACTGCCAAAGTATTACATTCTTTATAAACAGTTTGTGAAATATCAAAACTTTCATTAAATCCTAACACAACCTTTCAATAACTTGATTTGGGTAAAGTCCCAAAGCAATATATTTTCAGAAAAGATCTTTTTTAAACAGCAATGGTGTTATGATTTATGAGAACAGAGCAGGTAAACAATACATAGAGACAGAAGGAGACACATACACTGTCCTCCACTGAATTGAGAACTGTAAATATTTCAGCCAAGTTACGGCAGGTGACTTCCTCAGGTCACAACTAAACTGCAGTGTCCCATTAGTTGCTCATATCTCATAAGGTCATCTGCAGCAGTCCCTGAACCAGGGATTTTTACATTGTGGGAAGCTGCCAGGGTGTGCTCAGTGCTCTGCTGCTGTTGTGCTCTCCACAGCTGCACGGGCTGTTTTGGAGAGCTGGAGTGTGACTGATCTCCATTAGGCCAAAAAAGCCCAAAGTCCTGCAATGGAGATCCCTGTGACAGCTCAGCCAGAACTGTTTGTACAAAAGCTGCCTTTATGTGTCTAAGATAGAGCCATTCCTTCCTTCTCAGTAACTGTTCCAATATCATTTGCTTGTTTTACTGGAGTTTTTTCTATCTCTGCATAGTGCTCATACTGTCAATAACTACAGTTTTCCCTAAACAGAGATAGAGGAAAGGAATGTATTATTAAACTGCCTCCAGTTCCTTAGAAAACTTAAATAAACATAATCAGGACTGCAGAACAGAAATATATTTAATGGGATTTTTTATTTGTGATCATTTTATATACGTCAGAATTAAATTCAAACATTGTATTAAGGCCTGGTTTGTGTTTCCTTGTTAAGTTTTTGTTCTTGAACCATAAACAGAGGGCTTCCTTTGAAATCTATATGAGCACAAACCAAACAGTTGTTGCCTTGTGCTTAGTTTGTCCATGTCACAGTATATAAAGAAATATTTACTTTTCAAGGTCACTTAAACTTCCAGTGCTAAATTATTGCTTTGACAGTTGACATATTAACCCCTCCTAGCCTTTCTTCTCTACTCTTTCTGTGGCGGGTTTTAGATGAAAGTAACATTTCAGCTTTTGATTATGTGCCATCTATGGCTGTCCTTTAGGTACTGAGCATCCCGTGCCCACTGCTCCAAATGACCTTATAAATGCAGCAGAAACTTGGTCCTGCTCAGTACTCTGAGCTATACCAAGTGTCTCATGTTTCTGTGGGCTGGGGCACCTCCTACACGTTCTGTGGGCACACAGACACCAGCTCTTGTTTTCTTACCCCACCACAAACTGCAAACCAGCAGGACCACGAGTCCAGAGGACTGAAAGGGACAGATACTTGTGTGGATATCATGGACTGGATCATCAGGTTATTTAGGTGAAATGGAAACATCGACACTCTGAACAGTTGCTGTCAAATTGTCTCTGGAGAGGGGAGACTTCTCTGAGCTTCTGAGATAGAGGGGCACCTGCTGGGTGGAAGAAATCATGCTCTGATTTCTAAGGAAGCAGTAAAAAAAATGCAGTACCTGTAGTAATATTCCACATCCAATACAGAATAGAAAGTACAATATAGGTAACTTTGTTTTATTATCAAATTAGTAACTATAACAATTTCTGTTACTTTTGCTGTTTATTTCAGATGTTTTAATAATTATGTTAACGTGGATGTCTAAAGAAATCAACTTGGTATACTATTGATTCCAGAAAGTAACCTGGCAGCAATTAAACTTTAGATTTCATGTCTTCAGTATTTTAGGAGTTACTTCGTATTTGATAATATAATGAACTAAATTGCTCGGGGTTTTTTTCCCCAAAACTTGACATCTTTGCTTTAAATGGTGCAGAATAAAAGTGTAGAATCTGCCCAGCAACAAGAGCTGCTCTCTCTCCCTCTAGCGGACGATAATAAAATAATTTTCTTTCCATTTTTCCATATGTAAACCGTCAAATAATGCTGTCAGAGCTTGAAAGCTTTTCTGACCAAAAATATACAATATTTTGTTTTTCATGTATAACATAAATATTATATGAATAGCATTTTAATATGTTTTCATATTAATACTTTTCTGCAAGTGCAGAATACAATTATTCTATAGATAGTAAAATATTTATGTATGTAAATATTTACATACATCTATGCACTTTTAAAAACAACAATAAAGCGGTAAAGATTATAAATAGCTTAATCTCAGAAGTACAATACAGCATGCTTAGGTTGAACAGGAGCAGCTTGCTTGTTGGCATTTGCCAGATTGATCCTCAGTCGAAAAAGCATGTACCTAAATTATAAGCTTTTTATTTCAATCCAAATGTTTTCAGCATTTGTGGTGTTCACCTTAAAAGAAGAGAGTGTCAAAATACTTGGATGCGATGTGTATCCTCTTTTTCATAGTTAGATGCTAAAATCTACTGCTTTGTTTCAGTCTCCTAATAAACAAATTTTTAAAGAACAGCATAAACATCTTCTAGGTATTCACTATTCATTGCAAGTACAAACTTCTTACGCAAGTAAAGATTTACAGGACTAAATCCATAATTAGGATTCTAGAAAATACTTCTTATGTATTACTGATTAAATAAGATGTGCCTCTAATTATTCTACTTCTAGTTTCCAAAGTATACCAAGACCATTGTTTCTTGGCTAGATTCCTGTTGCTGTTTTCAGGGGAAATTTTGATTTCTAACTCTGCTGCTGAGCTTCTTTTTAGCATATTTTTCTATTTTATGTTTTTGTTATCTCACTTTCTCTATTAGTACTTCTCTTTCCCTTCATTGTTGCCATATAAAACTTCACACAGGTAGGTAGGGGAGCTGTCAGCTCAAGGGAATCTGAAAGATGATGCACATGTAGGTAACTTCAGAGATTTCATCTTTCAGGGAGAGGCATTTTCTCACCTGCAAGTCCCTGTCTTGCACTGTGTGTCACTGGGAGCATTCCAGTTCCATTTCATTTGAGTTTGTGTATCTGTTGTTCCTACCAAGTCACTAAGGGGTAAAAAGCTACTTGAGAAGAAGTGTTGGATGACAGTTCTGTCTGGGTTGCCACCATCTCACTCAAATACCAGCAGAAAGTAGATCTCATAGAAAAGAGGGAGAGCTTTTCTTTTCTTGTATGGGGGAGTGACTCCAAGACTTGTGGTGTCATGAGTCACTCGAGTTGTAATTGCTTTAAGCAGCACAGAAGCTTAGAGAGGGGGATGGAACAGTGTGCAGAGAGATGTCACAGGAGAGATGGCAGAGATGTGAGTATGGACTCCTATCGATAGCTGTAATTCTCCTCCAGCATGAGAGGAGCCACAGGGATGTATGGGACCTCTTGTGCTTCTGTGGCTGCTGCAGCAGCTCTGCACTTCTGTCCACATAGAAATGGGCTGATGAAAATGCATTCCAGACTCTGGAATCTGACAAACTATTACCGGCTCCGTTTGTGTT